>NC_053440.1:40613905-43188799 GCF_007990345.1 Gossypium hirsutum | reverse complement strand
CCCAAAACACTGTACCCGCCAAAGCCAACCAGAAACGAACCAAGACCATCAGGCATAATCCGAGAGACCACAATTTACCCCCATCCCTGTGTCGTATGGGGAATTGTACCCAAAACTTTTAGAAAAATAGCTAATTTCTCCCCATTACATGGCACCCCTTAAACCTCCATACCAAAGTGGTACGATCCAACGCTAGTTGTGCATACCACGCAGGGAACTAAGGGCACTCTACTGAGAACTGTCTCGCTTTCAAAAGGAGAGTTCAAGGACTCATTGACGCGGGTATCCTACGATCGATAGTACAGACGCACGGGAACCCGTTCCCTAACCATACGAAGGGAATGGAGCACGTGGGGAAAGAGGATGAATGGAAGGTCAGAAGATGGTGGCAGAAATAAGGACGCCTCTGCAGAAAATCTGGGAGGTATTAGTTAAGAAAGGATTGCTCTGTCACTCTGATAGAGTTTTTGGAGAAGAAGGTCAAAGTTTTTGCAATTTTCATGGGATTGTTGGGCACGACATTCAGTCGTGCGAGGACTTTAAAAGGTTACTTCAAGACCGGATAAATAATAAGGAGATCAAGGTCCTTAACAAGAGTGAAGATGCCAACGAAAGAGAAGTATGCGTCTCTGATAGCCAATCATCAGGGCCCCCTTATAGTGCTGATCGACCGTTGGTAATTTATTACGACGCGATGAGAGAGCCATTGAAACCACAGATGGTAATTGAAGTACCATCTCCTTTCCCGTATAAGGACAACAAAACAGTACCGTGGAGATATGATGTTAATATCGTTACACCGGAAGTTGAAAAGTCCAAAGCCATAATTGAAGATGTTGGGGAGGTAGGTCATTTTACTCGAAGTGGACGATGCTATTCTAAAGAAGTTGAACCGGTAAAGAAAAGTAGCGACTCGAAGCAAAAAGGGAAAGCAGTGATGCACGAGGTCGAAGTCGAGTAAGAAATTCCACCGTGCAAGAAACTAAAAAGCCTGTGAATGAGGAAGAAGCTCAAGAATTCTTGAAATTTATTAAGCACAGCGAATATAGTGTGGTGGAACAACTAAGCAAGCAGCCAGCACGAATCTCAGTTCTATCTCTACTGTTAAATTCAGAGCCACACCGGAACGCTTTATTGAAGGTGTTAAATCAAGTTTACGTGGCCAACAACATATCTGTCGAAAAGCTTGATAGGTGGGTAAACAATCTGAATGCGGACAACTTCATCTCTTTTAGTGATGATGAGATACCGCTAAATGGTAGAGGTTCGGTGAAAGCGCTGCATATCACGACCCGCTGCAAGGGCTACATAATACCGAACGTACTCATCGATAATGGGTCAGCATTAAATGTTATGCCATTGGCTACACTTTCCAGAATACCGATAGATTTGTCCTACTTAAAGCCCTGTCATTCCACGGTAAGGGCATTCGACGGGACGAGGCGTGAAGTCATGGGAAAGATCGAAATCCCTTTGGAAGTGGGCCCCTACATCTATGAGGTCGAATTCCAAGTCATGGACATTACACCCTCTTATAACTGCCTTTTGGGAAGACCTTGGATTCATTCTGCTGGAGCAGTCCCATCATCCCTCCATCAAAAAGTGAAATTCATCATGGATGGCTGTTTGGTCACAGTCGAGGGCGAAGAAGACATCATCGCATCTATCTCTACTGATGCGCCATACCTGGAAGTAAGCAAGGATGCAGTGGAATGTTCCTTTCGATCCATTGAATTCATCAATGCCACTTTCGTCGCTGAGGGAAATAGAATTCCGATGCCAAAACTGTCGAGAAATACCAGAATGGGTGTCAAGTTGAACGTAGGAAGGGGAGCTCGTGCGAGAAGAGGTTTAGGGAGACATCTGCAAGGAATAGTGAGGGCTTTAAAGCCAATGCACCACAAGGCCCGATAAGGTTTGGGGTTCTAGCCTGACATGTGCCAAAGAAGAAGACAGTGGAAGAAGGATCAAGAGAGAAGAATTGCAAGAACTTTGGGCCGAGAACCAGAATGGGAACCAATAGAGTACCCTCCTTTGTCAAAAACATTTACATCTGCGGGAATGATGTACCCTGGACAAAAGGATCCACGAAACATGCTGGGATTAATTGAAAAGGATTTTCAGAATGCTAGTATAAATGTCATTGACAAAGAAGCTGGTGCAAGTAAAGATGTCTCGAGGATACGCCCTTGCCCTCCTGGTTTCATGTTGAACAATTGGATTGCTGAGGAGCTTCTTGTAGTTTATAAGCCTTCAGAGTAATGCCAAACATCAACCTTCTATTGTGTCCTTAGATATAATAGAGTTCTTTTGTAAGAGTTTGCATTCGCTCTTTATCATTTAAATGAATTTCAATGAAGATGTATTTTGTCATGATTTTTCGCATTATCACTAATTTCATAATCATTTTCTCATTTCATAGCCTATCCTTACATTTGCCTCATTGCCATGACATAACATTTTGTTTTTGTTTCCAATACTTGGATGTCCCCCGATAGCTTCCTTTTCCATTCAACTTTCAGGTGCTCAGATATTGACGACATGAATAAGCCCGTTACGAATCTTGAAATTGATGTTGAGAAGGTTGTTTGCTTAGGAGAATTTGAAGCCGAAGAAAATGCTGAAGATTATGTCTCGTCTCCTAAATTGTTAAGAATGGTGGAACAAGAGGATAAACAGGTTCTGCCTCATGAAGAATCTGTAGAAACAATAAATTTGGGCACTGAAGAGAGGAAACAAGAAGTGAAGATTGGGACTTCTATTTTAGAAAGTACCAGGCATAGTTTGATCACTTTACTCCGCGAATACAAAGATGTTTTCGCGTGGTCATACCAGGACATGCCAGGGCTAGATGAAGATTTAGTGGTCCATAAGCTCCCATTAAAGCCAGAATGCAAGCCCATCCAGCAAAAATTAAGACGGATGAGGCCCGAAATACTGTTGAAAATAAAAGAGGAAGTCAAGAAGCAATTTGACGCTGGCTTCCTACAAGCCTCCAAATATCCAGAATGGGTGGCTAACATAGTCCCGGTACCAAAGAAAGATGGAAAAGTACGAATGTGCGTGGATTACCGTGACCTGAATCGAGCAAGCCCAAAAGATAATTTTCCCTTGCCACATATTGACACGTTGGTGGACAACACAGCAAAACATTCATTGTTTTCTTTCATGGATGGATTCTCGGGGTATAATCAGATCAAGATGGCCACTGAGGATATGGAGAAAACTACCTTCATAACAATGTGGGGAACGTTCTGCTACAAGGTGATGCCATTCGGGTTAAAGAATGCTGGGGCAACATATCAGAGGGCTATGGTGACATTATTCCATGACATGATGCATAAGGAAATAGAGGTCTACGTCGATGATATGATTCTAAATCTCGAGGAGAAGAAGAACATGTAATGAACCTCAAGAAGTTGTTCGAAAGGCTGAGAAAGTTTCAGCTAAAGCTTAATCCAGCCAAATGTACATTCGGGGCTACCTCGGGAAAATTGCTAGGCTTCATTGTTAGTGAAAGAGGTATCGAAGTTGATCTAGATAAAATAAAAGCCATCCAAGAATTACCTCCCCCGCGCACACAAAAGGAAGTCAGGGGATTTTTAGGGAGGTTGAATTACATTGCTTGATTCATTGCTCAACTTACCAACCAATACGACCCAATTTTTCGACTCCTTCGAAAACATAACCCGGGAGAATGGAACGAGGAGTGCCAAGTGGCCTTCGATAAGATAAAACGGTATCTGTCTAATCCTCCTGTGCTAGTACCACCGACCCGTGGAAAACCCTTAATTTTGTACCTGACCGTGTTTGAAAACTCAATGGGTTGCGTACTGGGGCAACATGATGAGTCAGGGAGAAAAGAAAAGGCGATCTACTACCTCAGCAAAAAGTTCACTGAATATGAGGCAAAATATTCGTCCGTTGAGAAATATTGTTGCGCTCTGGTTTGGGTAGCTCGGAGACTCAGACAATATATGTTGTATCACACGACATGGCTAATTTCAAAGCTGGACCCAATAAAATACATGATGGAATCGCCGGCACTATCAGGAAGAATGGCACGATGGCAGCTCCTCCTTTCAGAATATGACATTGCCTATGTAAGTCAGAAGTCAATAAAAGGGAGCGCAATAGCTGATTTCTTAGCAACTCGAACGACAGAGGAATATGAGCCTTTAAGATTCGATTTCCCAGACGAAGACTTAATGTGCATCACAAAAATAGAATCCGAGTCATCAAAAGAGAAGTCATGGAAGATGTGCTTTGATGGTGCGTCAAATGCTTTAGGGCATGGAATTGGAGCAATCCTGGTATCACCAGACGGGAATCATTATCCGTTCACTGCAAGACTGAACTTCTTCTGTACCAATAATATCGCAGAATATGAGGCCTGTATCATGGGGCTTCGTGCAGCTATCGAATGAAACATCGAGATCTTGGAGGTGTACGGGGACTCAACCCTAGTGATTTACCAAATCCGTGGAGAATGGGAAGTGAGGGACTCAAAATTGATTAAGTACAGCGATTTAGTGGCTGGATTGATCAAGGAATTCAAAGAAATAACTTTTCATTACTTCCCACGAGAAGAGAACCAACTGGCTGATGCCCTAGCCACTTTGGCTTCAATGTTCAAAGCAAGTAGAGAAGCAGAAATAATGCCCCTCAAAATGAGCATATACGAGGTCCCTGCACACTGTTGTAGCATTGAGAAAGAAGTAGACGGACGGCCTTGGTTCCATGATATCTTAGAATATATCAAGAATTAAAGGTATCCCGAACAAGCGAATGAGAACGATAAAAGAACAATTAGAAGAATGGCAGCGGGATTTGTTCTTGATGGGGATATCCTGTATAAAAGAGGAAAGGATCAGATGCTTTTGAGATGTGTGGATGATGTTGAAACCAGAAAAATACTTGAAGAGGTCCATGAGGGAATTTGCGGAACGCATGCCAATGGTTTCAATATGGCCAGAAAGATCATGAGACTCGGTTATTATTGGCTGACAATGGAAAGTGACTGCATCAATTTTGCCAGAAAATGCCACAAATGTCAAATCTACGGCGATAAAATTCATGTAGCCCCTTCACCCCTTCATGACATGACTTCTCCGTGGCCTTTTTCTATGTGGGGCATGGATGTCATAGGGCCAATTTCTCCAAAAGCTTCAAATGGACATCGATTCATTTTTGTGGTTATCGATTACTTCACAAAATGGATTGAAGCCACTTCGTTTGCCAATGTGACGAAGACTGCAGTGTGCAAGTTTTTGAAAAAGGAAATCATTTGCCGATATGGTTTGCCTGAAAGAATCATCTCAGATAATGCCACGAATCTGAACAATAAGATGATGAAAGAAGGGTGCGAGCAGTTCCAAATAAAGCATCATAATTCCTCGCCCTATCGCCCAAAGATGAACGGGGCTGTTGAAGCAGCTAACAAGAACATTAAGAGGATCATTGGGAAAATGACTGAGACATATAAAGATTGGCACGAGAAACTTCCATTTGCTTTGTTTGCATATCGCACATCTGTGCGAACATCTACGGGAGCAACTCCTTTCTCTCTAGTCTATGGAATGGAAGCTATGCTACCTATCGAGGTTGAGATCCCCTCTCTGCGAGTATTGATGGAATCAAAGTTAGAAGAAGCAGAATGGGTTCGAGCTCGATATGATCAGTTGAACCTCATTGAAGAAAAACGTCTAAGGGCAATTTGTCATGGGCAAATGTACCAAAAGAGAATGATCGCAGCCCATGACAAGAAGGTACGACCAAGAGAGTTCCATGAAGGAGAACTCGTTCTGAGAAAGATTCTCCCAATACAAAAAGACCTGCGAGGAAAATGGGCACCAAATTGGGAAGGACCATACGTTGTAAAAAAGGCATTCTCAGGAGGAGCTTTAATCCTTACCGAGATGGATGGGAAGGAGTTACCGAATCCGGTGAATTCAGATGCGGTGAAGAAATATTATGCTTAAGATGAAAACCCGAAAAGGGCATCTTTAAAAAAAAAGGATCAGGGCGAAAACCCGAAAAGGGCGTCTTGATTAGTACAAGAAGATTAGGATGAAAACCCGAGAGGGCGTCCTAATGAAACAAACCTGGCGGTCGAACGATAGGTCAAGTAGCGAGACTACAGTATTTGAAGCACTTCTGAAAGCTCGAAATTTTCTACGCAAGAAGCCATGCTCGAAAAGATTATTGATTGAGGAACGTGGAAGAGTTCATGTGTTGAATATCTAGAGCATTTGTATCCATTGAATACGACCTTTTCTTCCTTTTTGACATTTTTACTCTCATTGGTTAACTTTCTTTGTTTGCCACACTTGAAATAAAGGAACATGATATATCCTTTGTGTCCCTACCTGACCATTTTCATGCATCTCATTATGTGTTTATTTAATGATAAATAGTGAAATGACATACTCTAAACAAAAGAAATGTCAAGCATTACCCGGATAAGAATTTGATAAGTGCAAGATCTTCAAAGCAAGAACAAAGTTTAACCAAGGGCAAAAGGGTGATATCTGAGAAACGTCGATTACTCGTAAAGCTCGAAGACAGGTATGAGGCCTGAAGAGAAGGTCGAGAATCAAAGCAATGAACGCAGATCCTCAACAATCATGGCGAAAATGACATACGACCAATATGCTTAAGGAGCACTGCATAATCATGTAAGCATAAAGGCATTTAAGATAAACATGTGCATATCATGATGACATCATGCATGGCATATACAGGTAATCCAGTAAAGCAAGAAATCTTGAATGAGAGTCGCACTGAATCAAAGGAAAAGATACTCGAGTTCTACCAAAGGACTGGTTTTGGTATTTTGATGTTTAATATTCATGCTTTCCAAGGAAAATCAACTCATATTGCGAGAAATGAGTTGAGCCTCAAGACACGTTGAGGTATTTTTAAATTTTTAAAAAAAAATCAACTCATATTGCGAGAAGTGAGTTGAGCCTCGGGGCACGCCGAGGTATTTTTAGTTTATGTTTTAAATTGACTCATATTGTGAGAGGTGAGTTAAGCCTTTTAATTTTTGTTTTTCAAAATCAACTCATATTGCGAGAAATGAGTTGAGCCTCAAGACACGTTGAGGTATTTTTAAATTTTTTAAAAAATCAACTCATATTGTGAGAAGTGAGTTGAGCCTCGGGCACGCCGATGTATTTTTAGTTTATGTTTTAAATTGACTCATATTGCGAGAGGTGAGTTAAGCCTTTTAATTTTGTTTTTCAAAATCAACTCATATTGCGAGAAATGAGTTGAGCCTCAAGACACGTTGAGGTATTTTTAAATTTTTTAAAAAATCAACTCATATTGCGAGAAGTGAGTTGAGCCTCGGGCACGCCGAGGTATTTTTAGTTTCTGTTTTAAATTGACTCATATTGCGAGAGGTGAGTTAAGCCTTTTAATTTATGTTTTTCAAAAATCAACTCATATTGCGAGAAATGAGTTGAGCCTCAAGACACGTGGAGGTATTTTTAAATTTTAAAAAAAATCAACTCATATTGCGAGAAATGAGTTGAACCTCGGGCACGCCGAGGTATTTTAGTTTATGTTTTAAATTGACTCATATTGCGAGAGGTGAGTTAAGCCTTTTAATTTTTGTTTTTCAAAAATCAACTCATATTGCGAGAGGTGAGTTGAGCCTCAAGACACGCTGAGGTAATTTCAATTTCTGTTGTCAAAAAAATCAACTCATATTGCGAGAGGTGAGTTGAGCCTCAAGACACATTGAGGTATTTTCAATTTCTGCTTTTCAAGAAAATCAACTCATATTGCGAGAGGTGAGTTGAGCCTCAAGACACGTTGAGGTATTTTCAATTCCTGTTCAATTTATGTTTTTCAAAAATCAACTCATATTGCGAGAGATGAGTTGAGCCTCAGGACACGCTGAGGTAATTTCAATTTCTGTTTTTCAAAAATCAACTCATATTGCGAGAGGTGAGTTGAGCCTCGGGGCACGCCGAGGTATTTTCAAATTCTACTTTCAAAAAAATCAACTCATATTGCGAAAGGTGAGTTGAGCCTTGGCTCACGTGTTGAGTCACTTTCAATTTCTGTTTTTATGTCTGCTTTCTAAATCAACTCATATTGCAAGAGGTGAGTTGAGCCTCAGGACATGCTGAGGTATTTTCCATTTCTGTTTTCGTTATTATGTTTTTGAAAGAATCAACTCATATTGCGAGAAATAAGTTGAGCCCCAAGACACATTGAGGTAATTTCAATTTCTGTTTTCAAAATTCAACTCATATTGCGAGAAATGAGTTGAGCCTCAAGACACGTTGAGGCATTTTCAATTTCTGCTTTTCAAAATTCAACTCATATTGCGAGAAATGAGTTGAGCCTTAGGACACGCTGAGGTAATTTCAATTTCTGTTGTCAAAAAAATCAACTCATATTGCGAAAAGTGAGTTGAGCCTCAGTTCACATGTTGAGATATCTTTAGTTTTTGTTTTTAATGTCTGTTTTTACATAGTCAATTCATATTGCGAGAAATGAGTTGGGCTCAAGATCACATACCAAGTAAGAATAAAGATTGAAGTTGATGAAAGACACCAGACTTGGTCTCCCTGAAGCTATAGTGGAACCGGTCAAAAGTTGCAAGTCTTGTCTCCCTGAGGTCGCAGTGGAACTGATCGAGGATATCAAATCTTGTCTCGCTAAAGTTACAAAAGAGTAGATCACGAATCTCATCTCACTGAAGTGATAAAAGAGCAGATTGAAGCTGTAGATCTTATCTTTATGAAGCTACATGGAAGCAGATCAAAGCCACAAATCTCATATCCTTGAAGTTACATTGGAGTAGATTGAAGCTACAAGGCATATGTCAGAAGATGTAGTGGATTGAATCTAAAGCTACAAGATGCAATGGACTGGAAGAAGACTATCTGAACAAGAAGAGCACCAATGAAGTCAAGACTCGCAAGATAGGGCAAAATTGGCCTTTCTTTGTGTCTTTGCTCTATTCTCGTTACACGACAATGAGCAAAGAGGGGCAGCTGTAGTAGGCCAATTTTGGCCCACTAATACCAAGCCCATTTAACCTATCCTCAAACCCAAAACCTAAAATTAACCTAGCCCAACATCCAAGCCCAATCCCAAAACCCTAAACTCCCACTTGCCTCTTCCCACTCTCCCATGCTGTCTGCCACCAGCACCACTCCCACTCTCCCATGCTGTCTGCCACCAGCACCATCACACACCCTCATACCGTCTACCACCACCATGCCTTTGCCGCACCTGCAAACAAGCAAAGGAAAAGGACAAAAAATGGAGCAATAAACATTAATAGAATATTGTATTTTTGGCTATAAAAGCCACAAGCAAAATCGAACTCAGGGGGGGTTTTTTCTTTTCTGTTTTCATTTTTAACATTCATTCAAGTGTTCAAAAGAAATCAATAACCAAGATAGAATGAAACACATGTACAACCCGTGACTTTAACACTGAAATCAGAAGTTCAAAGTTGTCAAAAAAATCAAAAACTACAAATATAAGGTAATCTTTTTCTTTATTTTGTTAGTCTCGTTCTCTAAACCTATTTTCCATACATAAATATTAATATATATAAAAAATACAAAAAAGTATAAACATAAAAAAAAATATTTTTTACCTTTTCCGGCCACCCGTGCGGTGGTCGGCACCGGCGCCGGCGAGCCTCCGGTGGCCGTCCGGTGACCGGCCCCCTGGCCGGATTCCCCTTCCCCTTCCCTTCTCTCTCCCTTCTCTCTTCCCTCTCTCTTCTTTTTTTCTTTCCTTCTCCCCAAATGATTTTTTTGGTTATTTTAGGCCTTATATAGCCCTCCAAAACGACGTCGTTTTGGGGGCTACACTTAAGCCCCAAAACGACGTCGTTTTGACCATGCCCGACCCATCCGACCCGACCCGCTAGAGGATCCGCGTGTTTTCGTTTGAATGGGATATTTATGCGCGCAGTCCTTCCGCTTTTTCAGGGTTTTGCAATTAAGTCATTTTTCTTGTTTCCAATTTGGCCCCATAATTTCTCGCGCTTTTCGATTTAGTCCCCGCCAATGTGCTGTGTTTTAATGGAAAGGAATAATTGTTGTTTCGGTCCCCCTATGTTTTGTGCGCGCTCAAATAAGCCCTTTTCTCTTTATTTCCTTTCACATTTGCCCCAAAACTTTGTTATTAGTTCAATTTTAGTCCTTTTTTATTTGTTTTTGTTTCTTTATTAAATATTACATTTTTTGTATTTCAATATTATTATTATTATTATTATTATTGTACATTAGTGTATATCTTCATGTATGTACTTATATAATGTACGGATGCTTTTCTTTTTCATATTATTATTTTAATATATATATATTATATTTGTGTATATTATTATATATATTTTTAATGTTATGTATTGTATATTTCTTACTGTTCATATACTTTTATGTCGTTGTATGTATATTTTATTATTAGTTATGTTTTCTTATATATACTATTTCATGTATGTATTTTTTATATGTTATCCTTATTATTTGTATTGATATTAGTATATGTTTATATATATCTTTAATATATATATATAGGTATATATTTATGTAACATTATTAATATTCGTTTTCCACATTATTATGATATATATTATGTAAATATTTTAACATTATATTATATATGTATTTATATATTATGTATGTACATATACCTTTTTATATTATATTTTTATATTACGTAAATATTATTTTAAATACTGTATTGTATATATATATATCCTTAGTACCACGTTACATATATATTGTGTATATACTTGTTTTCTTACCCCTATTATATTCATTGTTAATACATTTATTTTTTTATACATGTATACATACCCTTTTTATAATATTATTTTTTACACATATATGTATATATTTTATTTTATTGTTGCTAGTTATGTACTTTTTTACTATCTTATATGTACTTCAAACACTGTACGTATAATATATTTCTAACACTACTACCATTTATATAAATATTTTACGTATATACTCTTAATTATCTTCATATGTGTATTCATTGTATTCTTATTACGTTCTTGTATTCAATGCTAACATTGCATTTGATCTTGCATGCACGGTTATTATTTTCTAATATTATTGTCACCTCGATTATTTGTTTCAATATATGCCTAGCCCTATCATTTATTTATTTTTATTTCATATCAATTTATTTTGCATTATTTCAAAAATCATATACTTGTTTTGCTAATTAATTTCAATAAACAAGGAAATGTACCGATTAAACATTAAGTCATCGAGTTCATCGCTATGTTGGGTGAACGTCAATTGACTCGTGTTAAAACGGCATATCCTTCTCAAAAACCGGAATAAACTAAAATTTCTCGTTTTTTTCGGATCATAACTAAACTTTACATTGAGTTCGCATTTTTGAAAATTAAGACAACATGTGTTTAACGAGATACCAATTTTGGGCGCCGCGAGGGTGCTAATACCTTCCTCGCGCGTAACCGACTCCCGAACCCTAATTTTCTCTGGATTTTCACGCAGACCTAAAATTACCTCTTTTTAGAAAAGCTTAAGAATAAAGTTTTCTAAAAAAGGAGAATTTTGTAGGTGTCCGATCACACCTAGGAAAAGGATCGGTGGCGACTCCCTCTTTATTTTAAAATCAAACTTCAGTTTTCAAACTCTTTCACTAGATTGCCACAATTAGCGACCCCGAATCCACCAAAATTTTTAGGTCGCTACACCTGGTACTTAAGCGATCCTTGTGATCCACCTCTCTATCCTGGGAATTGAACTTAGTGTGATTTTTTAGTACAATAATTTTACTCTTTTACACACTTCTGCACAACACCTTCCCATGAAGGCTTACATCATTAAAGTTTAGGGATGCTACAGTAGAATCTATAACCAGCTCACCAGTTTGTTTACCACTCCTAAGAGTAATGGCATTACAATGCTCTTTCCCTCTTGAATTGGGATTTTTGGTGTCACTAGGTAATGAGCCTTATGGTCGAGTATTCAGATTTGAAGAAAGTTGTCCCAATTGTGCCTCCAATGCTTGAATGGAAGATTAATTTCCTTGAACAATAGCTTCTGTGCTAGTAATATGCTCTCGCATTAACGCTTCAAGAGTAGTTAATGGGTTAGAAGTGGAAGCTCGTGTAAACTATTATTGTTGCTGTCCTTGATCATTCAGATTCATCATTTGTGGTTGCATCTGAGTTTGATGTGATCGTATCTGACCTTATTGTGGATAGAATTGAGGATACTGATTGTAGTTACAATAATGTTGTTAGAATTCTTGAGAGAATTGCTCAAAATGATTATCAATATCCCATCTCTAGAGCTGCACAAGAAAAGACTACTCTAGGAGTTATTGAATTGGATGCAATATCCACGCTAAGTGCCCAAGTCTCTTTGCTTACAGGTATGATTAAAAGGTGCAAGCGTACGCTGTTGATACAAGTATAGTAGACAGATGTGAGTTTTTCGGATATCAATCCCATAGGGATGGTAGTTTTTTTGTTGATTTTAATTCCCTTGTCATAGATTATGATTGCCTTGAGTAGATGCATTCCCATATTTGAATGTCACAGCATTTTGTCCAACATTTCAAGTTCCCTCAAATTGTTGGTTGCGTGCAAAGTTGTTGTAAGAATTGTTGCGAATATTACTGACATAACAAGCATTTTTTACATGTTGTGGAAAATCCTTATAACTATGGTTGTCACCATAAATTTCACAGTAAAATGTACGAATATCCAATTGTTGAGCAACCTGTATAGGTGCAACGTCACTTGTCCCTTGCATATTTTTAATCTTGTTTGTGAGCATAGAGACTTGGGCACTTAGCACGGATATTGCATCCAATTCAATAACTCCTGGAGTAGTCTTTGCTTGTGCAGCTCTAGAGATGGGATATTGATAATCATTTTGAGCAATTCTCTCAAGAATTCTCACAGCATTATTATAAGTACAATTCAACAGCGGTCCATTAGCTGATGCGTCTACAAGATTCCTTGAATGAGAATTCAGACCATTATAAAAAAAATCTCAATTTGTGTTTCTGGTTGAACGCTGTGCACGGGACAACGTCGAAGCAAAAATTTATAACGTTCCCATGTGATGTAAAGATTTTCATCATCCAGTTGATGATAGGTAGTAATATCATTTCAAATATTAGCATTCATTTTTGGTGGGTTAAATCAAAAAACAAACTGCGTGGCTAAAGCATTCCAAGAAGTAATTGATCCAGCAGGTAGCCCAAGAAACCAAGTGCGAGCTCTCCCTTGTAAGGAATAGGGAAATAATTGCATCCTTAAGGCATCATCAGGAACGCCTTGTTGACTAAAGGAAGCACAGATCAATAAAAATGATTTAAGATGTTCTCTCGCATTTTCATGTGGTAACCCAGCATATTGGCCATTGGAGTTCAACATTTGAAACATCACTGGCTTGTGTTCAAAGTTCCCAGCTTAAATTGTCGATCTAACAACTCCTAGTTGTAAATAATTTAGAACAAGTACTACACAATCTCGTAGGGTTCTATTATGGATGTGAGCATTTTGCGGCAACAGTGGATTGTTAATATTTTGCTAGTGCATCGGGGATCTAGCTGTATTGTCCCCTGGTCAATTCATATTTCTATGTTCTCGAAGTCTTCTTTGAACAGTTCTCTTGATTTCTGGATCAAAACCAACAAGAAAATCTGAATTGCTTTGAGTCATAAAACACCTAAAATGAAATTGGAAAATAGCAACAATGACAAAACAAATTTGTGAAGACTAAATATTATATAAGGAAAACAAAGTGCAAAAACACACAAGAACAAAAATAAACATCAAACAAATGCAATCCCCGGAAACGGCGCCAACAAATTGATCGACTGTTAACGTCATAGCAAAAATGTGCAAGCATACACTGTCGATGCAAGTATAGTAGACAGATGGGAGTCTGTCGGATATCGATCCCACAGGGATGATAGTTCTTTGTCTATTAATGTTGATGCAATAGCTAAAAAATTGATTTAAATTGTGTGGGTAATTGTCGAAGCAATATATTAAAAATAATGAAATAAAATATGGTATTGATAAATTGGGATCCCCAACATGAATCTTCAGCAGTATACTAAGTACTCACAAGGTATAAAAGATAGGTGATTGTCGACGCAATAAAAATTAATGCTTATCTTACCAAACACCACTCTTTTATTTAATCTGGGACTTAACCATGCACGTTAACCTCACCTTCCAATGATGGCAATATGGCACTATTAAGAACAAGTGGACTAAATTCCTTTAGTCCTTACTCAACTTCCGTTGAAATGCTTATTAGCTCAAACTGTCATTGCACCTTCTAGTGTTAGTGACTACAATAACACTTCCGTGTTTAGAACATTCAAACCCCCAAGATTAAGCAATAAAAACAAGATTTAATAAGATAACATTTAACAAAGTATTCATTGTACTTTCGTACGGTAGAAAACATAGAGTAATCAATAACGTTTTCAAAGAAATAAGAAAGAATCGAATGGAGAATACTATTCCTAGGCTACTCGACTGGATCTCTCCATTTCTTCTTATTCTATAATTAGATTTCCTCGTCAAGAGTGGATCTGCATCAGTCTTCACGTTGGCTTACCCGTAGGAGGCTCAAGCTGCCATGGCTGCAAGCTTCAAAATAGGGTAAGAGAATGGTGGTTCAGCCAAAAAATCTCTCTTCCTCATTTCACGTCAATCTTTTATGTTCTCCTCAACTATACATGTGTCATTCCCTTGAGATTCTTCTGTACTTGTACGTACAGGGTAGTTATACCAAATTGGACAGCTCACGCATGGTTGGCTCTTATCAGACAGCTGTCAGTTACAGCGACAATTCTGGACACAATCTGGAGTTAACTAATGCAGTGACATTAGTGCAAAAAGATAGCAAAATTAAGGATAAAATATACTAGGATTCATTGGGTTATAAAATGCAATTTACTAAACTGAAAATGCTAAAATGTATGCTAAAGATAACTAAATGGGAACAAATTAACCAATAACTAGGGAGAAAACATATATTCTTTCTAGTACAGTCACCTGCACACTTAATCAACATTTTAGTATTCCTTTAGGTCCAGATTGGCCTAGAAGGTCATAAAATACATAAAAATGTTCATTTTATTCACTAGGTTCTAAGAATGGAAACTTAATAATAATTATATTACTTTACTATAAAACCAACAATAATTATATTACTATTCCTAGGCTACTCGACTGGATCTCTCCATTTCTTCTTATTCTATAATTAGATTTCCTCGTCAAGAGTGGATCTGCATTAGTCTTCACGTTGGCTTACCCGCAGGAGGCTCAAGCTGCCATGGCTGCAAGCTTCAAAATAGGGTAAGAGAATGGTGGTTCAGCCAAAAAATCTCTCTTCCTCATTTCACGTCAATCTTTTATGTTCTCCTCAACTATACATATGTCATTCCCTTGAGATTCTTCTGTCCTTGTACGTACAGGGTAGTTATACCAAATTGGACAGCTCACGCATGGTTGGCTCTTATCAGACAGCTGTCAGTTATAGCGACAATTCTGGACACAATCTGGAGTTAACTAATGCAGTGACATTAGTGCAAAAAGATAGCAAAATTAAGGATAAAATATACTAGGATTCATTGGGTTATAAAATGCAATTTACTAAACTGAAAATGCTAAAATGTATGCTAAAGATAACTAAATGGGAACAAATTAACCAATAACTAGGGAGAAAACATATATTCTTTCTAGTACAGTCACCTGCACACTTAATCAACATTTTAGTATTCCTTTAGGTCCAGATTGGCCTAGAAGGTCATAAAATACATAAAAATGTTCATTTTATTCACTAGGTTCTAAGAATGGAAACTTAATAATAATTATATTACTTTACTATAAAACCAACAATAATTATATTACTATTCCTAGGCTACTCGACTGGATCTCTCCATTTCTTCTTATTCTATAATTAGATTTCCTCGTCAAGAGTGGATCTGCATTAGTCTTCACGTTGGCTTACCCGCAGGAGGCTCAAGCTGCCATGGCTGCAAGCTTCAAAATAGGGTAAGAGAATGGTGGTTCAGCCAAAAAATCTCTCTTCCTCCTTTCACGTCAATCTTTTATGTTCTCCTCAACTATACATATGTCATTCCCTTGAGATTCTTCTGTCCTTGTACGTACAGGGTAGTTATACCAAATTGGACAGCTCACGCATGGTTGGCTCTTATCAGACAGCTGTCAGTTATAGCGACAATTCTGGACACAATCTGGAGTTAACTAATGCAGTGACATTAGTGCAAAAAGATAGCAAAATTAAGGATAAAATATACTAGGATTCATTGGGTTATAAAATGCAATTTACTAAACTGAAAATGCTAAAATGTATGCTAAAGATAACTAAATGGGAACAAATTAACCAATAACTAGGGAGAAAACATATATTCTTTCTAGTACAGTCACCTGCACACTTAATCAACATTTTAGTATTCCTTTAGGTCCAGATTGGCCTAGAAGGTCATAAAATACATAAAAATGTTCATTTTATTCACTAGGTTCTAAGAATGGAAACTTAATAATAATTATATTACTTTACTATAAAACCAACTCGTTAAGTATAGAATTGGGCCTAATGTGTTACAATGAATTGTGGTAGATCAAACTCCCCACACTTAAATCATTGCTTGTCCTCAAGCAATGTAAACATATAATCAAAAGTAAACAAAAAAGACAAAATAGAAAAAATAAACATGAAAACAAAAAGAAAAAAATAGCTGCAAATAAAAATAAACAAAAAGGCAAAATAAAAAAAAATTGACTTGGTTTCTTTCTTTAAACAAGCTAGAATTAGTGAAGATGGATGTAAATAAGAACCTCACACCTAAGCTCTCACACACTTAACTTTTTACTTGTCCTCAAGTAAATCAAGCCTAGATATATAGCATGTAAAAAGAAGATGTCCCTTGGATTTTATTACTACTAAGAACATGATTGTCAAATATAAAAGGTATAATGATTCTTATAACATATACAACTTAAAATTGATAGTTCAACGTGTTCCTCATCGAGAAATTTACGAGTTTTACAATGTTCTATACTATGAAAATTATTTTCTTGATAATACAGGTTTAGATATTCTTAGGGAAATAGATAAGAATGGCGTTGTAAAATATTAAACTGAAGGGAGGGGTACATGGAACCACCAACTGGATACCAAATTACCCACAAATTTTAATCAAAAAATTATGTTTCTAATTGCAGAAATGTGGATGCAGTTCATATGCACTCATATTACACCTACTGTAAATGTATCTAAGGTTAATACTTTTCGAGCTATTGTATTGCATGGTATTTTGCAAAAAAAGCAAATATGTGTATGGCGGTGGATCTACTATAGTATGCTGATATGTATAAGCGGCCAGAAGGATGGGATCTTTTTTCCCCACCTAATGACAGTGCTATGAAAACAGGCAAGGGTTCCAATGGAACTAAATGAAAATTTTATGAAGCCAATGAAAAACTTAATTGGAGATTCCAAATATACCCAATATGTGGAGCTTCATAGAAAACAAATTAAAGAGTGGAATTAATGAAGAAAATAAAAGATGGACATCCCTGCATCTCTAAAAAAAACCAATATCAAAAGAATGGAAAAGAATCATGGAGAGCGAAATCTTGAATGTAGAATGGATGATCAGATGGATACAGGAATCAGGATCAGTCATTCAGGAGTTTGCATTACAAAAAATAAATCAAAGTACCAAATTACCTGCCAAAAAAATATGACTCCCGATCATTGTATACTAGATTTGAGGAGTAGAGAAATGAAGAGGAGGAAGGAAGCAAAAATGAAAAAGAGGAGGAAGAGGAGGACACAGAGTAAGACTTCTAAGAAGAGGAGGATGACGATTATGAGGCGGCATTTCATCTACAATATTTTACATCGAAAGGACCCGTCATTTGTAGCCCAACCTGACATGCACATTTTTCGGGTGGAAGCTCCTCTCGAGGTCACATCTCAAGAAAAAGGAAGGCACCAATGAAGAGGGGGCAATCACCTCACTTTAATGATTCTAACGATTAATGGACTTTTTAATTATTTTTGGATTGTAAAAAATTAATTTGGATAATTTTTATTTTGTTATTTTAGGAGTAGGATTAACAATAGATTTATATATATGTTTTCTGTTTCCAAAGTTTTCTATAATGGAACGTCACATGAAAGAAGTACAACATTCATGAGCTTACAACGAACAAGGAAGTAAGTGCCCACCAGAAGACTATAGTAATGTCATGATCAATCGGGTAACTTCTTTCCTTATTTATTCAAGGGATGCATATTAGGGACAATGTGATATCTAAAGTGCGGGGGTAACATAGGAAAAATTTCTTATTTTTATTATTTATATGCTTTTTCTTTTATTTTTCTTGTCAAATTGTGATTGAGCTTGTAGAAATACAAGTGATTGGTTAGAAGCATGTATATAGGTTTATTTTGTTTACTGTAAATTTGACATGATAGTGATTGGTTTTAAATTTTCGATTATTAGACTATTAAGTTCTATATATTACACTGTAAATAAGTACTAAATAATTAAACATACCAAATAAGATAGAAAATTTAAGGAAACAAGCATGTTAGTGTGTATGATAAATAATTAAAGTTGTGACTACTTGATTGATGAAGTTTGTGAATATTGAGATACCTAGGGATGAACTAAGACATTGTTTAGTGTAACCTAGAGCCAAAAAGCTAACCCTATTCATCAATCCTTAGTACTTATTTTGAGCCAGAAAAAGCTTCTTGATGAACCTTTATATAAAACAAAAGCCAAAATATCAATTTTTACTTACCATTTATCATTGGTCTTGAAATTACACGAATTTAGACATCTGGACATACGTATTGAGGGATAGGTATATACATCATGGTGAATTTTGTAAAAATTAGAGTGAAATAGGAAGAAGTAGTTTGATATAGTGATTATAGGTTAGGCAACATGTGCGAAACAAAAGAAAAGTTCAGAAAAAGTTAAAATGAGTAGAAAAAGTACTAGATCAATGAAAAACAAATGCATTGTGAGTGAGATGTATTGAAAAAATTGAAATGTGACAAAGTCGCAAAAATTAGAAAACTCAGACATTAGTGCACAAAAACTTGTAAGCTAGTCATAATTACTTTATTATGTTGTGGCTTCCTACGTGGAGAAATAAAGAATGTGAGAGAAGGAGAAATAAGACGGTGAGCGGGAAAGGATTATTAAGGGAAAGAATAGGGAACAATACGATGTGTCAAACTACATTCATGCTTGAAATTGTTTTGATCCTTCCTATTCTTTAATTTCATACCTGTCCCAAGCCTCAGAATGTTACAAGCTGAAAAGCCCTATGTGATCTAGGTAAATATATTCCTGAATTTACATTATATTGAGTAATTACAATAATGACTGTTTATATTCCTCTATGATAATCAAATTAATTATATGATTTATTGAAGGATCCATATATTTGAGGACCTTATTATTTATATACTTTGTAATATATTGAACTTAGGTGTTTGATACTGAGAGTGGTAAGTTGTTTATATATCATGCCATAATTATTTGTAGATATGATTTTTTCTAGTTATGTGTTCCAAAACTTGTCTTTGTATCATACTTGTTCAAGAGTCATCTTTTATTTATCGTTTTTATCTTTCCTTGCTTGAGGACAAGCAATGACTTAAGTGTGGGGAAGTTTGATTTATCGCAATTCATTGTAGCATATTAAACTAGTTTTCATGCTTAAGGAGCTTGAATACGATCAATTTTAGTATGCTTTATTTAGTTTCTATACTTTAATTTCAATTTAATAAAAACTGTGATTTGAGTTGATTTTATGACCTTAGGGTCCGAAGAAGGCCTAAGGGAAGACTAACGTACTTAGTGAGTGTGCAGGACACCATTGGAAGGCATGAGGACTTGAGTTTGGTCATTTTGTTGCAACACGGGAGTTCAATGTTGCAACATAGTGAAAATAGTGCCAAAATACCAAGTCTACTTGTGGTGTCATGACATAGATAGTGGATGTCGTGACACACCCCAGAAGCTGAGCCTGAGCCAAGCAAACTGCATTCAGTGTTGTGAAATAGGCAAAGGATGTCGTGACACTGACCCTATACATGAGGAAATTTTAGCTGAGAGTGTTTTGGTCCGCACAATGAAAATTAACGTAAAAACGTCGGCTGACCTAGGGCTAAGGACGACGACCAACCTTAAACATTAGAAATAGGCTCATTAAACACTTGAGAAGGGACCTCTTCTGTAACTTATAATTTTCCTTTCAATTTAGTTTTCAGTTTTTAGTTCTTTTTAGACTTAGGATTTATTTTCAGTTTGTTTTCGTTCGTGATATCCGGAGAATCTGGTTTGGGGATTCAGCCAAACACTTTGTAGATTTCTACACTTCAACTATTTAATACAAATCATGATTTCTTTTTAAACTTTTATTCTTGATTCATTTTTTATGTTTTTTTTACTTTATCAAGTTTACATTATTTATGGAATCCATGAGGAACTGATCCTCTTATGGGGAATTAGTGAGTGGAAGTGTGATTAATTAATTTCTAGGGTTTCTTAGTGAATCAGCTATTTGAGATATGAAGAACTTAAACCCTAGGCCTAACAACCCTAGGAAGTCATTTATGTGGGAATTAAACCAAAATTCGTATTGCCCTTCTGTGAACCCTTACCCCAATTCGGTCTGGACTGTGAGGTCCAGAGATAAGTAGTTCTTGTCTAATCGTTAGTTTAGTGGAAGATCAAGAGATCCTGCTAGGGTAACGACTAGTTGATTAAGTAGAAACTCGAAATAGGAGTTAGTTATGACCACCGAAGCAAGCTAATCACCCATCCTTAGATTTGGTTGAGTTTCATATTAATCTACTATTTTCACTCTTTTATTCATATTTATTTCTTTTCTTATAAAAACAAATTCTTTCACTTTAAGTTCATCATACTATAGTTTATCTAAACTACTAATTAGATCTATTTATGTTTAGGTTAATATTAATTTAGTACTCGTCTTCCTTAGGTACGATCCTCAGAGTACTTATCGACTCCGTTGTAAAATTTATATTACAACCTGACCCATATACTTGCGACACCACCTCTTCGGGGCAATATTCTCACTTTGGACGTTAGTACATCCGAAGGTGGTCAACTACATATTTACACCTTATTGTATTAATCGACAATCACAAACTATGGGATAAGGTTAAACCTTGGTGAGAGTTTGAAGCATCTTTTCGAGGACTTCCTCATTTTCAACTATTGGTTTGTCCATGTTCTCAACTTGAGCTTCACACGCAAGGTGGTGAACTTCTTTGAATGTATTCGACATCCCTCCAAAATATAGTTTCAATCATTTCTCGTGCACCAAGAATGATTGACCATCCTGAGTTGTTAATTCAACCGCTCCGTTATTTAACACTCGATTGATTGTGTATGGTCCTGACCATCGCGATTTCAATTTACCAGGAAACAATTTCTAACGAGAATTGAATAGCAGAACCTATTGACCTAGTATGAATGTAACGCCCTCGACCCAATCTGATCTACCAGATCCGAATATTAGGTGTTATGCCTTATACAAATATAATTTAAATCTTTCTTTTAATATTTTGTGTAACAACTCGTTTTCAGTGAAATCAAAATAGTGGTTTCGAGACTACAAATCTGAATTCAAAAAATTTATTTTATTATTTTATGGTCTAAAGCATGATAGAAATACTGTATAAAAATTTTGTTAAGAAATTTTACCATTTACATGTTCAATTTGACAAAAAGGACTAAATCGCGCAAAGGGAAAAAGTTGAGTTCTAATAGGTAAAGGTGTTAAATAGCTATAGAACATTAGATTGGAGGTTCTTAGGTGGTAATTAGACCATTAGTATGTTAGTGAATGATAATGGCTTGGCAATTTTGTAGTTGGAGTTAATTCTAAAGGTTAATTTTAGAAATTAGTAAATAAAGGTTAATTAAAATAAAACCAAAATGCCATCATCTTTCTTCATCTCTTTCAATCGATTTTCAAAAGGGAAGAAAGCCATTTTTGGGAGCTAGGTTTGGCCAAGGCTATTTTGTCCAATTAGGTATGTATTTTGTCCTGTTTTTTTATGATTTCTATGTTTTTAGGATCGTTGTAAGTTAATCTAACTAGCTTGGGGACTAATTTGCAAAAATATTAAACTATTAGGGTTTTTCCATTGATTAATATGCATGATTTTTGAATTTTGATGATAGAAAATGAATGGTTGTTGTTAGATAAACAACTTTTGTAAAGGAATTTTTGGTGAAATTGTCAATTAGGGACTAAATTGAAAAATAGAAATTATTATATGGTGAAATTGTAAAATAAATGAAATATAGGGCTTCCTAGGGACTATATTGATAATCGGCTAAGATGGGTTGTGATGGAATTTCGTAAATTTCCATTTTTATGAGATAATGACTAAATTGTAAAGAATTAAAGGTATAGGGGCAAAATGGTAATTTTTTCAAATTTACATGTAGGACTAAATTGAATGTGAATTATATTGAATTGGGTTAAATTTATTCGTATAGACCTAGTTAGACCTCGTACGATGTTAGATCAGGGCAAAGAGAAGGTCTCGGATTAATCATCTTCGTATCTACATACACTCGTCGAGGTAAGTTCGTGTAATTAACTTTCATATTTATATGCTTTATTTGAAATATATGCATGTGGATTGTATAATTGCTATGTATACTTACGGATCGCATATCCGACGATATATGATGACTACTGAGCCCCATTTTAACCTTAGGAATTCGTAGGATACAAATGACATGTCATTAAGGTTACTGATTCTCAGCTCGTAAGAGTTTACCGATATTCAGCTCTTAGGAGCTTACTATTACTCAACTCGAAAAAGCTTACCGAGATACAGATTCAGAGCTCGTATAGGCATACATGTATAGGAGTTGACGGATTACAGTTCAGTACACCTCGTATGTTCTACCCAAGTATCCAACGATAGTTTAAATGGTTCAATGGGCAATGTTCTGTTATGAGATTATACGAGTTTCGTATAAAATACTACAGATATTTACATGAAGTACATGGAAGTGATGTTACATGATATATTGATATATGAAATGAATGATACATGTATATGAAATGTGAATAATTGTTGAGCTCATCTATGAGTATTGGATATTATGTGTGTTTTACAAGGCTAACATGTTGGTGAAAATGTGTTTAGGCTTTTGGCCATTTTGGTTGGGATATTCTATGTTTATTTACCTTAATTGTGATTTAAAATAGTAAGTTAAATTCTAAGTTATACGAACTTACTAAGCTTAAATGTTTACTCTATGTTATTTTCCTTGTTTTATAGTGATTCGAAAGCTCGTTCGGGTTTGAAGATTTTCGGAGCTATATGACACTAACCATCGAATCTTTTAGTACTTTCAGTTGTTTAATTTCGGTTATAATGGCATGTATAGGTTATTTCGACTAATATTGGCCTATGTGTGATGTTGTGGTTGTGGTCATATGCTTTGGCTTGTGTTTTGGTATATTTTGCTATGTATATATAAATGGCCTTATCATGTTTGATGTGTGGTTTGGTATGGTTAATATGTGAATTGATTTATGTTTGATGGATGAAAATTAAATGGTAGTTGAATATGCATATGGATATGTATTATAATTTAGATTGATTTCATGCTTGTTGTGGAAAGCACATATGTATATTGATATTAGTTTTGAATGGTTTGTATTGGTGTTTTTAGTGACAAGTTACAAGTGACTTATATGATCATTTGATGCTAGAAACCAAGTACATAAATGGTACTAAATGGTATATTTTGATTAATGACCTACATGGTAAGTTTTGGTACAAATATGCATATAAGTTAGTTCAACAATTGAATATATTGAATGTTTAGATATACATGTTATACTTTGTCATTTGAGGTGCCTAAGGGCATATTGGTTGTATGTGAAGATATTACATGTTTAAGGCTTGATTTTGGCATATTTTTTATGCCTATTTATGGCTTGTGTATATGCAAAATGTTGAGTTTAGGTCGGTGCCAAATTGGGTGAGAAATGTGGCTTGTAAAGTGGCCTATTTTCGTCTACACAGGCAGAGACATGGGCGTGTGTCTCAACCATGTGTGACACACTACCAGGTGACACAGCCGTGTGTCCCCTGTAGCTTTATAGATGTTTGCAAGTGATACTGTTACACGGCTTAGCACACGGCCTGGCACACGGGCGTGTGAGGTTACTTCGAAAGGGTACACGGGCTGACACACGGACGTGTGCCTTGGATGTGTGACCCTATTCAGTAAGTTACACGGGCACGAACATGATCGTGTGTCCCTATTTCGAATGTCCACATGGCCTAAGACACTGGCGTGTCTCTTGGCCGTGTGAGTCATACTGCCTAGCCACCGGCCATGTGACCCTTGCAGTTTTGAAATTTTTCCATGTTTCCTAAAAAATTCTCTGAGTTTCTGATTTAGTCCCAACTTGTTTCTAATGCGTATTTTGGACCTCGAGGGCTTGTATAAAGGATAGTATGTATGATTTCGATTAGTTTTTGACATGAATATGATATGATATGAAATGTTTGAAATTTCTGTCTGTTTTATCTGTAAACTCCGATAATGCTCCGTAACCCTGTTTCAACGATGGATACGGGTTAGAGGTGTTACATATTGCCTATGTAAAGTTCTATCTATGATAGAGTTTCTTATGAGAGTGCAATGTATGGTTAATATTACAAATCAATAAAATTTTAGTGTTCTTTATTTAAGTTTCTTGCCCTATTGTGTACATATGGAAATGCTACTTGGCGAACTAACGCGTAGCTTTAATATGCCACTTCCTCTGTATGCATAACAACCTAACACACTGCTCATTTAGCACAGCCCTGGCATCGTCTTTCAGTGCATCCTTCTTTACAACCTGAAAAAAGAAAAACCTTTTGTAAGTTTATAAGAACTTAGTGGGATAAACCTTTAAATGCCTTTTTCATTTACTTTACGTCACATTTGTTACTTTGCACATCCTCGAGATATTCCTTAACATTTATTCTCACCCTCGATGGGTACATCACTGAACTTCCATCATCTTTCTTTCCTTGAGACATTTCCTTTTTCTTGATTACCTTTAAATACTTGTCTTGCTTCAAAGTTCTTTAAAGCATTACCTTTTGTGTCTCTTTAATATCTTATCTTATTACATTCTTACTAACTTTACCATTTCCTTTGGGGCAAGATAGGCTAGTCCTACAACCTATCACAGAGTTTGTCACGATATTCCTTACTTTAGAGTACTATCTGTGTTTACCTTTAGTTCATATCCTGGGTTCGCCACATATTTTTTCGTTCTCTAGTTTCACTGTTCATCTCTCGTTACTAAATAGGTTCGCCATTTTTTTTACAAATAGAGCCTTTCTTTCTGAATTCGCCAATTACTTAAGGTCTTTTACTTGTCTCATCATTATTTCTTACACTTACCTTATCTTCAGAGAATTGCAAATTTCCTTCTTTCCTTTCCAAAGGTTTGCCACGAAGGCTATCCTTAATTAGATATCACTATAAAGGTTTCCTGTCCAAAGTTTTGCCACAATGGCCTTTCTTTAGCAGTGTTCGCCACAAAGGTGTTTCCTTCACGAAGATGGCCACAAAGGCATTTCTTATCATATCCGCCGCGAGGGTGTCTTTAAAAGAGTCAACCACAAAGGCTTCCTTTAATAGAGTCAGCCACAAATTCTTTCTTTAATAGAGTCAGCCATAAAGGCGTTCTTTTCCAGAGACTTGCCACAGAGGTAATCCTTCGAAAGGTTCGCCACAAAGGCGTTCCTTTCCAGAGTTTAGCCATAGAGGCTTTATTTCAGAGTTTAGCCTCAAGGACTTTCTTTCACTAATTGCCACAAAGGCATTCTTTTAGCAGAAATAGCCATAAAGGCTTTTTTAACAGAAAAAGGCCACAAAGGTCATTATTTACCGATTTTTTAGGCGATAAGGATTTGTCTTGACACACACTTAGTGAGGTTTTCACCTCATCGTCTTAGTACTCATCGAACTATCCTTTAAAATTTTCCATATTATGCCATAGCCTAGCTATGGTCTTACACGATATGGTCTTTATAGTGTAATGGACTTTTCCTTTTAGAGATTCATGTTTTTAGTCTCGACGGACCCCTTTAGACGACTCTAGAGCCAAACATAGACATATCATGCTTGAACTTACTTGTAACTGACTTGCTCACATTAGACTTACTCATGGCAGACACTGCCACAACAAACTTATTCATTTTCTCAGACATGTGGACACATTTCCTTCAACTTGATGCATAGACCCTTCATACAGTGACTTGCACATGATAGAAACAATCTTGCTTTTGGACATATCTATGCATGCATATCATTCTTGTCCTTATCAGAGTGATAGTGTCATGCTTTATCAGTTTCAATTTCACAACTAAGTCACGTAACATACAAGTTTCTAAAACATATAGTGTACGAGCAAAAGTCAGTTTAAGGACTCACCTGATTGCCTCAAAGGCAGTTTAATCTTCATACTTAGTCTTTCCTTGTGAAGTCATTAGCTTGGCTCCAGATCCATCATTTAGCAAGATGCTACAACCTCCTCTGCTCTCGATAAATAGAGGCATTTTTTTACAACCATATTTGAGTAACCTTTATCACCATTGTAAACCCAAACGTAACACTAAGCCTTATTTCTTCAAGTATACTTACAGATTTTTATTTCTTTTTACAAGAAAAACCACGGAGTACCTTAATGAGAAGGAAATTACTAGTAGAATTAGGGTTTCAGACTCATATTTTAAAGGCATTTTCATTTTCCTTTAGCACTTGGTCCTTAAGAAAGAAGATAAGTGTCCTTTTAACTTAACCCAAGTCTCTATAGGAACTTGGTAAACGTCACATCAAGACTGAGTTGTGTTATCCAAAGTTTATTGCTTCTGAGAAATTTATATGATTACTCCTTTAGCCTTTAACCTTTCTAGTTCACATTTGGTTAATTCCCAACTAGCTTACCTTACAAATTAATTAGTACGGGACCACATTAGTTACGAAGTGAACCATGCCTCTAGTGTGGACTCATATCTCATAACCATCCTTTTTGTAACCACCAGTTTAGTTTCAGTTATCATTATAATCTGATCGGGAATTCTTTTCTACTTATTTCATGCCAGAGTCCACCCACTCTATGCACTGAAAAAGTGCATCTAGGCGATTACTACTACTTTGTCAATCATACTTCCTTACGATTCCTTAATTATTCCGATTACAGAGGGCCCAACAGACAGAACACTCTTGGTTCACCTACTTTATATGCCAATATTGGCTTTTTGGGCGAACGCTACTTCGCCTGTCGTACTTCTTTACAACTATACACATTATTCATATGCACATACCCTTACCACTATTCCTTGATTCGTCATACTTAATTTCCCTCAAAGTTAGCCATAAGCTTCATTCTTTCAGAATCCGCCAAACTAGGGCATCATTGGCGTACTCGAAAAGTAACTTACACTTAGTCAAATCCTACCATTGAACACTTAAAACTAATTCCTTAAGCTCTATTGTTCTAGACAATATTTCAAACTTTCAAGGCTTCACCGAGGGACTTACCCATAGACTTCAATTTCTTAAATAAATTTAATCAATTTCAAAAATTCTAACGTTGAACACTTAAAACTAATTCCTTAATCTCTATTATTCTAGACAATATTTCAAACTTTTGGCCTTTGCCTAAGGGCTTACCCATAGACTTTATTTTCTTAAATAAATCCAAACGCTTTTGTTATTTAAAACTTATTCTAAAATTCTTACTTCTAAAACAACACCTGAGCATTAGGACTTTGCTAGGTGGGATGTTACAAAAAAGCTTTTTTCTTCATACAAAATGCGAAAAAATCGAAACTCCTCTCACTCATGCAATTGAAATATACGAGCTTCTTTTACCAAGCTTAGATCTATATTCAATTTTTGATAGCCCAATACATCAATTTTTCCAACTCAATAGGAAGATGACAATTTTTTCCATAGACCAATCGGTAGGGAGACATCCGAAGTGGTGTCTTGTAAGTTACTCTATACACCCATAATGCATCATCTAAACTAGTCAACCAACTCTTCCAATTTGAGTTCACCATTTTTCCAATATTTGCTTAATTTCGGGATTCAAAATTTCAACTTGGTCGCTCGTTTGAGGATGGTAAGCATTGGTAATGGGGTGCCTCACACTATATTTGGACAGTGTACTATCGAGTTGCCTACTACAAAAATGTGATCCTTCATCAATGATAAGAGCCCTGGGTGTCCTGAATCATAAAAGGATGTTCCTTCGAAGGAATTTGACAACAACTTTCGTGTCAATAGTCGAAAGAGAAACAACCTCCACTCACTTGGACACATAATCCATTGCTAGCAGGATATATTGGTTCCTAAAGGAGTTTGGGAATGATCCCATGAAGTCAATTGCAGATACATCAAAAACTTTAACTTGAAGGATTCTTTCTAAGGCATTTCATCACGCTTAGAAATGTTCACGTTCTTTGGAACCGATCACATTGTTTCACAAACTTATATGCATCCTAAATCATAGTGGGCCAATAGAAGCCAGATTGCAGAAATTTTTTTAGCGGTTCTCTTCCCCCGAAGTGTCCCCCACAATGAGAAGTATGGCAGATGCTAAGAATATCCCTCATTTATTCATCTGCAACACACCTCTGGGTGATCTGGTCAGCACACTCCCAAAAGGCATAGAGTTCCTCCCAAATGTAATCCTTAGCATCATGAGCGATCTTTTTGTTTTGTTGACTAGATGCTCCTATAGGGAAAACGCCTCGCATGAAATAATTAACAATATACGTATACCAAGGCATGAATTCAATTTTTTCCTTCACATGATAACATTGGGTAAGGAATAGTTGCTCATCTGTAAAAGATTCTTTTATGGTGCCAGTTTCCCCTTGGTCATCTTCGATGTCTAATCGTGATAAGTGATCAACCATTTGATTTTCTATCTCTTTTCTATTCAAAACCCACAAATCAAATTCCTAAAAAAGTAAAACCCACTTCATCAGTCAAGATTTAGTATCTTTCTCTTTCATCACATATTTCAACACAGAATGCTTTGTATATACATAAACCTAATTGGCCATCAAATACTATTGGAACCCTTCACAATCGAACACCACCACTAACATTTCCTTCCCAACGGTTGTGTAATTACATTGAGCTAAATTCAATATTTTACTTGCATAGTAGATGATATGAAAGATCGTTTTTTTATCCTAACATTTCCTCGACCGCGTAATCACTAGCATCGCATATAGTCACAAAGGGCTTATTCCAATTTGGACTTGTTATGATCAGAGCTGTAACAAGTTTTTGTTTTAGCACCTCGAAAGCCTCAAGGCATGTTGTTTCAAAGAAAAAAGGAACATCCTTTTGGAGGAGATGAGTCAAATGTTTAGCTATTTGGAAGAAATCCTTAATAAAGTGCCAGTAAAATCTCGCATGTCCGAGGAAATTTTTAATCTCACAAACCGTCTTCTAAGGAGGGATTTTTTCAATTACCTCAATCTTAGCCTGATCAACTTCCAACCCCTTCTTAGAAATATGATGCCCCAAAACAATCCTCTCATTGACCATAAAATGACAATTTTCCCAATTCAAAACTAGATTCGTGTCTTCACATCTTACTAGAACTTGTTCTAAGTTAGCTAGATAATCAGTGAAAGAATCCCCACACACAAAAAATTCATCCATGAACAAATCCAACCCGTCTCTATCATGTCGGTGAAAATTGCTATCATGCAATACATGAAGGTAGTCGAGGTGTTACACAAACCAAAGGACATTCTTCGAAAGGCATAGGTCCTAAAAGGACATGTGAATGTGGTCTTCTCCTGATCATCAGGGTGAATTTGGATTTGATGGTATCTAGAGTAGCCATCAAGAAAACAATAATACTCTTTCCCTGCTAGCCTATCTAGCATTTGGTCAATGAACGGTAAACAAAAGTGGTCCTTCTGGGTAGCATTATTGAGTTTCTTATAGTTGATGCAAACACGCCACCTAGTTACAGTGCAGGTCAAGACTAACTCATTCCTTTTATTATGGATCATAGTTAAACCGAACTTTTTTGGAACACACTGAGTTAGGTTAACCTCCTCACTATTGGAAATCGCATAAAAACTACTTGCATCTAGCCATTTCATTAATTTATTTTTCACAACCTTCTTCATCGTGGGATTTAATCTTTTCTGAGCATCAACCATTGGCTTTTTACCCTCCTCTAGTCAGATTTATGTTGACACAATTTTAGGCTTATACCATTGATATCCACAATGGTCCATCCAATAGCCCCCTTATGTGCCTTTAACACTCGGAGTAAAGCTTCTTCATGTTCTAGAATCAACCGAGTAAAAATAATCTCAGAAAACATGTTGCTTTCCCAAAAATACCCATACTTTAATTTTTTAGGAAACAACTTCAATTCTGATTTTGGCCGTTTAATTATAAAGGGTATCATTTTCTCAAAGGCATCTTCCAATGGCCTTAACAGTTCCTTGCAATGCCTCCACCAATCTAATTGGTTCACCTACTCTTGCTCAATTTGATCCTCAATATCGTTATGAGTGTCCAAAGTGTCATCATCATCAAGATGACATTCACCCACTTGTTAAGATTCAGAAACTAAAGGTGAAACTTGTTGTTTAGTATTTGGAGAATCCAAACTACCAACATAAAAAACTATTCTACTTCGTACTCAATTAGTTCCTCAGACTGCCTTTCTCCCATAGGATTGGTTGTTGCAGCTACAAAAAAAATCCCTTCTCATTTCTGGTGTCCTCTACCCCACTATTGGGGTCCTCGTAATCAGGGGTATGCTCATACCTCAATGAAGAGTCGTTACTATTGATGTTCTCAAGTGACACAATGATTTTCGGCGTTGTTTTGGTCCAAACGCTTCCCCTAGGTATGACATCAAAGTGCATTTGGCTATCCCTGTGTAGACATGTATAGAAATACTGAAGCATACCGCACTCTCAACCATGTTTTCAATTCATTTCCATATTATTCTCTTGAATCTATCCCAAGTCTACCTTAGTGTCTCCGTACTCCCCTACTTGAATTCAAATAACTCCTCATAAGCCACTAGCACTTCAGTCATAAGAATATTTCACTTCAAGAACAATTGTAGAAATCCTTCCAAAGAAGTAATAGTATCCGGAGGTAAAATATCTAACCACTCCCTAGCTTCGGCTCATAGCGCAAAAGGTATTAACAACAATCGAATCATATCCTTGAGGACCCCCGCATAGTTGATAGTGCTACAAACATGCTCGAACCTTCGAAGAAAAACTATGGGATTTCCCCTTCACCCTCACTAAATTGAAGATTCGTCATAATCCTTGTTATCAAGGATGGATTAGTCTCAAAATTTAGCACATTAGTATCAAAAGTCGTAACCAATTACAGTAGTATAACATGGTGCTTAGCAATGAAGCCATGATAAATGAACAGAAAGTGCCTTACTCTGCAAGAAAACTCAAATTCCTAGAATTAGTGAAAGAATAAACCAAGTAAACATATTGCATTATCTATTCAATGAAAACAATTAATATTTGAGGTTGTATCTATAAATTCAAGTTTCTTCAATTATCTCCCTAAGTACACGCAATAAAAATAAAAATAGTTCAATCAAGCGTCAATTACCTAAAAACGACACCAACAACTTGATCGCCACACCCTCAATCTCGCGAACGAAGGTAGAGATAAAAGATCAACACTCGAGAATTAAAATAAAATATAATTATTGTGACTTTACTGCAAGTGTGATAGGTCAGTTATAATATTTATAGTGTTACAATGGGACAGTGGAGTATTTCAAGGATCAAACCTAAGAGAATCGTGAATTGAACAATATCTATTTAACGTGCAATTAAAATAAATAGTCTAACCAACTAATGGCAAAAAGTTATATTACAGCAAATTATAAAGTCAAGAGAAATTAATTTAATTTACTATCTAGCTAGCAAAGACTAAATTGTAAAATGTGCAAAGTTGCGAAATTAACAATTAAATAACAAACGGCGGTTGGTTGCCATTGATGTGGTTCAATAATCCTCGAATTAGGGATCCAAATCGTTTAAAATCCCAAAATGGCTCTATTTTACCTCTCGATCTCCATTTCTCCAAGTTAGAAAAATTAATCTGAATTATCTCTCAATCTCACTGGTTAACCTAGAACTAATGAATTGGTGCCCAACAAGATATCCTCTTGGTCTCACCTGCCTAGATGTTCCTTTAAGGTCGTTAATCCTAAGTTTTTAGGTTCATTCAAATTAGTCCAATTTATTATGATTTGGTCCTTTATTCAAAACTCAACTCACCACATCTCTATCAACCAACCCCTTTAAAGGTTTAGCTACTCATGCTGGAAATAAAGCTAACAAAGATGAAAATGAAAAGCAAAGAAGCCATTAAAGAAAAGCTTAAGGAAAATATAAAAGTTGAGATTTTTATGCAAGAAAAATTAAAAGTCATGTGAAGAGAAGCATTTAACAAGAAAATCTAAAGCAATAAACATCAAAGGAACAAACTTTTACAAGTGCAAAGGAAAAGAAACTAATATACATTAAACTAATTTTGAAAATGTTTTACAACTAAGGTGCATGGACTAAAAGTGAAAATAACCTTAAGCTACAATGATAACTAACTTAACAACACTAAGAACAACTAATAGAAGAAGAAAAGTTGCTGGGAAATGTAAAATCTACAGCTAAGGAAATGAAACTAAGAAACCCTAGAAGAATAGGAAGAAAAGCTAAGAGAAAACTAAATCTAGACTAAGCTAATGTGGCCCTTTTTTCTCTCTTAGCCAAATTTTGGCTAATATAGCAGCTATTCTGACCCAATTTTTATGCCCAAAATATCCTTGAACGGGACTTTACTAATTAGTGCTTTAGGTGGACAAAGACTATTCTTTTCGTCAATTTTTTTCTCCTTACAATATCAGTATCACAATACCAAGGAAGAGGATATTGTGATACTTTGGAAATTTTCAAACTTAGGGTGCTTCCTAGTAGGTGGATATTATAACATCTCGTTTTTCATCGGCATCGAAAATAGAGATTTTGGGATCACAATTCCGACGAGTGAGTTTGTAAACATTAATAGTTATGAGTTATGAGTTAAATATAGTATTATGGTGAATTTTGGTTGCATATAGTTAATTGGTTAGTTAGTTAAGGTACAAATGGTCTGTATTGAAAACCAGTGGTTTCAGAAAATGAGGTATCAAGACCTTATTTTTATAAACTAAGCTCGTAAATATTTTTATTAAATTTTTAAGGAGTTGTTGTATAAGCGGATTGAATTTTGGTTTGGTAATTTTGGTGATTTGATAATTAATTAAGAAAAAATAACTAAATTGTAAAAACTATAAAATTAATCGGTATTAAATTTTATTAGTTAAATTGCTTAATGAATGAATAATTCAGGATTTTTAAAGCAATTTAACCTTCTCTATTTTTAGTGGACGGTTAATGCTTAATTATGGATGATTTTTATATTAAAAATAGAAATATAATAATAAAACATGTTAATATATTATTCTTAAAGGTTAAAACATTAAAATACCATTATCATCATCTTCGTTTTGGTTTTCCTTCACTGAAACAAAAACAAAAAAACTCCATTGTTGAAGCTAAGATTTGGCCAAACTTGGACGCTTGCATGTAAGTACTCCGGTTATCCTTTTTTTTTGTAAATTTTATATTTTTGAGATTGTTGTAACTTAATCTAGCTAACTCGTACCTCCATTTTCAAAACTATTAAAGTTTGGAAAAGTTTTCATCGATGTTAATTGAAGTTTTTGAATTTTTATGGTAAATTTTGAAGATTAGAAATGAAATAGGACTAATTTGTTAAGTAAAATTTGTAAGTTTTGTGTATAAGGACCAAATTATAAAAATGCAAAAATTTTCATAAAATATCCAAAAATTATGTTTTTTGAGGGTTCTACAGTGATGAAATTGTAATGGGATTGAAAATCAAAGCTTGATTTTGAAAGATATAATAGTTTCAATTTTAGGGACTAAATTGAATAAAATGCAACACTTTAGTGAAATTGGAAAACTAAATAAAACATATTATATTCATGAATTTATATGGTTTAAACTGATAAAATCTAATAATCTGAAATGAATTATTATATAGATCAAGGATTGAATCATATGGAGGAAAATCGAGAAAAAATAAAATTTGTAGAATAGTCCCTACGAACCAACTCGTTAGTTAAATATATTAGGTAAGCTCATAAGGTATAGAAATGTATATATGTATTTAATTATTTTTGAAATGTGTATTTGTTTATATTGTTTGAAACTTGAAATTTTATAAACTAATACCAAGGTGAGAAAGAACTTATTTGAAAACTAATGAATACTTGTGAAACATGATTCATATGGATTCAGAATAAATGTCACTTATTCATAGCATGTGTACTGAGAACATGGAAGTGCCCCTGATTTATAAATGTTACGAATCCTGGTTAAATGCCCATTTGAATGTAGTAAACGATTAGGGTACTATTGGCATGCCACTGGGGTTAGAATGCGCGCTTGTACGGTTTGCACTTCGGCGCCCCTGTTCATACATTGGTGTCCATGTTTACACTTTGGTGCCCCTAATAGCACCACGATTCTACCTAGTGTCGTGTAGTTACCTGATTATTTGAATTATTTTGCTATAGTTCATCGGGCTAATTGTTAAAACAAAGTAAATTGATTAACTTCATGAATTGCTTGGAAATGATATATTTGTACGACAATTAAAATATTAACTGATGAAATTGAATGAATGACGAGTATGTGTTTAAAACTTGTTTGGAAACAATATCAAAATGACTGGAAAGTTTATAGTTTATACGTATGAAATGCTCGCTTTGGAAATGTGACATGTGGTGATAGGGTTATATGTTTAAAAGAAAAAGATATTTGATTATGTGTGTGATGAGTTCAGAAGAATGTGTTTATGAATGGATTTGACCACTTGATTAACTTGATTCATAGGTTTTATAGTTTTGACTAAATGATACTATTATGTATCATATTAAATGGATTTGGGAAGATTATATGATTTGATTAGTAATATACTCACCTTACTATTGTAAAATGTCTTGACAAGAAAGTGACTTAACTGGTTAATTCTATTTACCTAAATGTGAATCTAAGTTAAGACTATTGTTTATGTACATTTGAACTTACTAAGCATGTCAATGCTTACCCTGTTTTATTTTCATGTCTTCTGTAGTTCCATCTTTACGGAACTTGGCTATCGGATCACTTCCAGCCCACACTATCTAGTGTCTCTTTTGGTAATCTTTGGTTCATGTTGGCTCGACTGTAAGTGGCATGTAACAGGTATAATGTATATATGTGTTTGATGTTGAACTTGTGAAATTTTCATTTTGGTACATTTATATGGTCTTGTATGAAAGTGAGTTTGATAATGTTAATTTTGGTAAGTTGAATCATACTTGTGCATATATGAAGCGAAGGTAGATATGCCTAAATTGAATGTGTATTAACATATTGAAATAAGATTTCTATGATGAATGTACATGCAATGCATGAATGGTATGGTTAAATTCAATGGATAGAATTAGTTTTGTTATATTGTGGTGCCAAATGAGGCATATTGGTTAGGCACTTTAGGTTGTTTTGTATCATGATTTGGCTTGATTTCTTAATGTGTTTTAGGCAAGACTTTGAAGTATATTGATGTGTGTTTGGAAGGCTTAAGTATTTAGTTTGAATGAATTGCAAATATGGTAATTTTTTATGTCACACGGTTGGCCACATAGTTGGTTGACACGGCCGTATGCCACGAGTAATTTAGATGCATGATTATTGACACGGTCTCAGTTTATCACACAACCTAGCCATACGACCGTGTGAATATTTGTAAAAATTTACATTTAGGTCCACACGGCCTCAGTTTGTTACACGGTCTAGTGACACCGTTGTGTGATTCAGATTTACACGACTTCAGTCTTTAGCACAATTGGAGTACACGATTGTGTGATTCAACACCACACAACCTTAGCCTGTCACACAGCCGTGTGAACCCAATTTACTAAAACTTCCTTGTATTTTGTTAAGTTTACAATTAAGTCCTTATTTATTTCCAGGATGGTTTAAGAGCTTTCGTAAGCTCGTTTGGGACTCGAATTGATGTGTAAATCATAGAATGCTTAAGTTATGAACATTTTAATGATTGTTTTGATTGCTAAATATGAGGTTTACATGTATTTGTTCTATTATCCTTTGTAGCATTTTGTAGCTTAGGCCCGGCGACCGGACTGGGTATGAGGTGTTATAAATATTGCAATTCCCAAAGTGGATATCGTGGTACCACTGAAGAATGGTCTTTAATCTCAGGTCTATTGGAGGTATCACAATTCTAAGGTTCGGGTATCGAATACCCTCTCCTTTGGTGTCGTTCTCATCCCATTTCAACCTCTAACACGTCCTTACATCATTCAACCATAGGTTAAGGCCCCCCAATGGCACTATTGGCCAAATTGGATCTTAAAATGAGTAAAAACAAGGCATTTACACTTATTAAATTTAAATATAAAAATTAAGAAAAACTATGGAAAAGACACTACTTTGCTTGAGAATAAGCTCCTTAAGTATACTGAGAAAGTCTAATTTGTCATATCAAATTACGACATATCACCTACTCAGCACGTCATAGAAGTTACTCTTGCTCGTGATTTACTTTTGTATGTTATTTTTCAAAGAAGAAAAATAAATGTGGGTGACCAGATTTATCACAATATGAGGTAGTGCATTGATTAGCATACGAAGGGAATTTTGTATCCACATCTGATTACGGATATGTGTAGGAGAACGAGTGTAAAGATAGACCTGGAGGATTTGACCTGTCCACCGAAGGGCAACCTTAGTGATGCCATCTCCAAGAATTTTTACAGCAAACATTTAGGTCAAGTGGAGGAGCAAAGTGAGAGTGTAGTGGCACAGAGAGAATATACTCGAGACCATAGTCTCTGGGAACCAACGGAGGAGACAAGACCGGTGCCACGTAGGGTGCATTGAAAGAAGGCAACGTCGGCAGCTCCGACAACTGGAGACTTGAACATGCAAGCACATCTTGAGTACATTACACAGTGCATGGTGACTCTTAGACTGGTAGTGACCCATTACGCCGAGAGACACGATTTAGAATTTTCTTTAGAATCGCAACCACCTCCATTATGGAACTCTCCAATCGATGTTGATCCCACAATTCTACCATAGAGTGGTGATGTGTGTTCGAGACCAAAAGAGAAGGGGACCACCATTCACGACCCATTCAACGTTCCACACCTCACAACAAAAGTACAATCCATGAGTAAGGGGAAGGAGAAGATGATCATATCAGATGAAGACAATAACGACAGTACGAACAAGTTCGATGATGATTATTTTGCTGACCTTTGAGGGATTTTTATTTTTTCTTTTATTTCTTTTACTTAAAAAAATTGTATTCATTTTAATTTTGTTTTTACAATATTTAGGTTTTATGCTATTTTGGGTTTTATTTTTTCTGTAGGTACTTTTTTGTCCATTTGGAGCACTTGTGATCTCAATACCGAATAAATCAAGGATTCGACCTTCTTTAGGGAAGTTTTCTTGTTTATGCTTTACTTGTTTTATATTGAGGATAATGTATGTTTTAAGTGTGAGGGGAGTACATATATTTTAGTTTGTTTATTTCCTTTGTTTCCTTTATTTTTTTCTAATTTATATTCTGATTTTTTTAATTGTATGGTGCTTGGATTATTTTGAAACTACAAATATTGGTGGTGAATAATAAATTCTGTGTTGATTTCTATCAAGCATGCAATTTTTTATTAATACAAGATAAATTGGTTACTTTTAAAATAGATTAATTAATTTAATTGGTTAAATTGCACAATAGACTAGAGGTAACTGCCTATGTAAGAATATTCGATTTTGTGCCATAGGATAAATAAGCACTATAGATGTTTGTAGATACATAATGGTTGAATCAATTATTAGTTATTGGTTTAATTAAAAGCATGAAAGAAATTATGTTTTGTGGAATGCTTATGAATGACCTAAGGTATTGTTTGAATAACAAGCGTTTAAATGACCTACCTTTATGCTATGCATCCCTAATGTCGCATGCTTGTATCCCTGGCATTTAAATGAACCTTTATTTCATATTGAAACCTTAAGCCAAAACTAAATTAAAATTTGAACCTTTCCTTATCTTTTTCCTTGATTGCATTGTGAAATAGATGTTAGGCCATGAATATTGAGGGATTAGGTAGTAGTATTTTGGTGGTTTCGAAAAGAAATTGACTGAAAAAAAGTTAAGAGATGGAACAATATGGTGAGTATAGAAATCTTGCAAAAATTTGTGTAATAAAAATTACTTGAGAGAATAAAAACATTGTAAAGCAAAGTGAATGGATAAAAGCATGGATTTGGTTAAAAGCATTGGGAGTGAAAAAGAGTGAAATATTTAGAATTTTGAGCTTAAAAGAGCATTTTTCATTTCTTCGATGTACTAAAACATACTAGTTTTTTATACTCATTAATATTGAACTGAATCTTCCACATGTTAGGAGAGATAAGGAAAGTGAGAGAAAGAGAAATAAAGGAGGTGAGCTTAATAGATAAAATTGGGGGTGAAAGGGAACAATGTCATGTTCCTAACTATTTCTAGTGTTTGAACCATTTTGAGTAATATTTCTTTAAACTTATATTGTCATAAGCCTCGAAGCATTACAAGCCTAAAAGACTTATGCAACTTAAGCATTCTGCATGCATAATTTTTTATTATTGCTAATAATTAACTTGTTGAATGTCTTTAATTCACATGATTGTATCTATTATGTATCTATATGACTTAAATTGATGGTAACAAGATTGAATATTTGGTCATTTGGATTACTTCTAGGTCCATTAGTTATATAACTTAGTAGACTAGGTAAATTTACTTTAAGAGTTTTCAAGTTATTGAACTATCAAGATTAAGTTGCATGTGAGATAAAATTGATACAAATTTAATATTTTTGTACCATGGTTCTTAGTATTTAATATAATCCAAGGGACGTCTTTTGCATATTCATGTGTTTAGACTTGGTTTTGCTTAAGGACATGCAAAATGTTAAGTGTGGGAGATTTGATCTACCACGAATTCTCATGTTATTTGTTATCCCTTTCACATAATTTTAGCATGTTTAATAGTAAAATCAAGTCAATTTCATAATAATTTATGTTTTTAGATTCTAAGTAGTAAAAATACTATTTATAGTAGTTTTTATGATATTTTACAGCTACTAACTATTATGTGGTTAAGTAGGATGGATTGGGAGCTGAAGATGCAACTTCTGGACAAAACTACTGTCAATTTCGCGAAAACCAAGCCTAGAAGTCACAACATCGAAGCCAAATGCAAAGAAGAGCCAAAATAGTCCACGTTGTGATGAGGAAGTACCTGACGTCGCGATGATTTCTTGAGCGTATGGTCCACGATTTTAAGGGCAATTTAGGGTAGGTTTTCAACTTAAAACCCTAATTATTGTATTAAATAGAAGGGCACTTTGGTCTTTTTATTTTTCACTATTTAACCAACATTATACACAGATTAGAGGAGGCGGATTTGGAAATTCAACAACTTTCAGTAGAGTAGATTAGGTTTTCTTAAGTTTGTAATATTTTTTTTCTTTATGTTTAGATGTTAGCTTAGTTGTAGGTTGGGTTTTTATTTTCCGATTGAATAATGTATTCGAGGAAGATTCAAGACTTCGTGATCAGCAAGAATTATGAATAAGAATTTTCTCCACTCAATCTTATCTTTATATTTTCTTTTCTCAATTGGTTGATCAAAAGTGTGTATTTTGATGGGATTGAGTTTATGTTAATTGATTAATCTGTTATTTGGTTTATGTTGATTCTGATTTGATCATGAATTGTTATTCTATTTCGCCAAATTGTTAAAACACTAGAATTGACAACTTTTGGTAGTAATCTACGTAGATGAGATTGAAAGGATATTTTGTCGTGTATCAATTTGGTTGAGTTGTGCTTCTAAGTGAGAGCGAAAGGGCATCTTAAGGGTAATCCTTAGTCAGGATGAAATCAAAAAGGTATTTAAGGTTAGTAACAATTCAATCGGATTAAGATTTAGGTCAATTAATTAATTAATTAATTAATTGACTAGTTAAGTGTTTAATTGGGAATTAGGAATTCATTAGTAATTAGTAAATTTGAATTATTTTAGTCAATTAGTTTTGTTTCAATTTAATCCTGGATTTGCACTACTAATTTGTAACTTCATTAGACTAGTGATTGTTTTCGGATAGTTAATTTAGTAGCAGTTTTCACCAACTTTAGTAATCCTTTGGATACAATCCACAGAATACTTCCAGCATTTTGTTGTAATAAATCTATATTACAATTTGATATATTCACTTGCAGACACCGCACATTATATTCATATTTAATTGCATTATTTAAGCATCGATGCACACACATGAGGTGCAGTCAATTACTTATCTATCATATGGCACAAAATCAAACATATTTACATAGATAGTTACCTTTAGTCTATTATGCAATTTACCTAAGTGAATTAATTAATCTACCTAAAAAGTAACCAAATTATTTAATATCACTCAAAATTTGCATGCTTAACAGAAATCAATACGTAATTTAACATTCACCACCAATAATATCAGTATCGACATAATCTAAGCACCATGCAATTTAAACAAAAACATATTTTTTTGGGATATATAAAATAAAAAAAAAACAAAAAAAAAACAAACTAAAAATATATACTTCCCTTCACACTTACAACATATATTGTTTTCAATGTAAAATAATTAAAGCATATGCAAGAAAACTTCCCTGAATAAGGTTGAATCCTTGCTATTATCTTGCATCAAGATCACGTATACTGCAAACGGATGAAAAAGTAACTACAGAAAAATAAAACATAAGACCAAAGTAGCATAAAACATAAATAATGTAAAAACTAAAAATAGAGCAACAAAATTACAATAAATAATTTTTTTCTTTATTTTTAATCACAAAATAAAGAAAATAAAAAGAATAAGTAAAACTCCCTCAAATGTCAGTAAAATAATCATCGTTGAACTTGTTCGTGTTGTCGTCATTTTCTTCATTCGAAATGATAATTTTCTCCTTCCTTTTTCTTATGGAATGTAATTTTGTTGCGGTTTGTGGAGAGTTAAAGGGGTCGCGGATGGTGATCCCTTTCTTTTTCAGTCTCAAACGCACACCATCATTCGATGCTGAGGTAGGTTGTTGTGGTGGGATTGTAGGATTAATATCGGTGGGAGCATTCCATGACAAAGGTGGTTGCGACCACGAGAACATCTCTAAACCATGCCTCTTGACGTAGTGAGTCATTACTGGCCCGAGGATCACCATGCACTAGTCAGGTACTCAATATATGCTTGCATGTTTGAGTCCCCGCTCATCGAAGTTTCTGGAGTTGCTTTCTTCTACTGCACCTTCGGTGGAATAGGTCTCGACTCTTCTATGGGTTCAGGAATTCCATGGTCTCGAATGTACTCCCTATGCACCGCTACACTCTCATTATGCTCCTCAACTCGACTTGCGTGCTTGTTGCAAAATTGATCGTAGATGGCATCATTGAGGATGCCATTTAGTGGACAAGTCGGCTCATCAGGTATATCTCTACACCCGCTCTTCTACACATTTTTGTAATCAAGTGAGGATACAGAATTCCCCTTGTATGCCCATCAACGCATCACCTCATATTATGATAAATTTGGTCTCCCACATTTATCTATTCTCTCTGCAAAATGGCATACAAAAGTAAAGCACAATCACGGGTAACTTCCATGACGTGTTGAGTGGGGAATAATTTAGCACAAATAAAATACATGCACATTTTAGTAATTGAGAATATTATTGATTGTTTGAAACAAATGGGTTAATTAGTAATTAACTTCTGAACCTAACTACCTACGTAGTCCTTTTTGTTAAAAATTCAATAATTGCATCATAATCCACCTATATTTCATTTAAATTATCACAAAAATCTGATTTGTATTGAGGTGTCTCATGGAAAGAATCAATTGCTATAGGAGAGACATCCACAAGAACATCTATCACAATGACTTTTTGGTCCTGTGCTTCAGGAAAATTCATATAGAATTCCTAAACAATTAAGATGACAACAGATCGGGTAGGTTGTCAACAAAATATTGTCCACTTCAATCGTTCATATGGAATTTTATGATTATATTTATTAATTTATATTATGGTTGAATTGTATGATTATATTTATTAATTTATATATATGTGAAATAATAATGACTTATGGCATCAAAAGCACTAAATTGAAAAATGTGAATAGATACGTAGTATGGAATGAATTGTAAATTGTTATATGATTGGATGACGAGTATAAAATGATGTTACATGGTTCAAAATGTATATGAATTATTGTTTGGAATATGAAAGTGTGTATACGATTATAGGGTTTGAAATGATACAGAAAAAGAAAATGGGTGTTTGATTAGGAATTAATACGATAGCTTGAGATCCAACATTTGTTGCGGATTTTCTGAAGCTAGTGTTAGCAATCCTGATTAAAAGCTAGTGTTAGTAACCCAAATATTTCAGCTTGTATAAACAAATGGGTGTTTCGATCAGGGATTAATTTGATGGTTTAAAGTCCAGCATTTTTTGTGGATTCTCTGAAGCTAGTGTTAGCAGCACCGAACTAAGCTAGTGTTAGCAACCCTATTTTGAATCTAATGTTAGTAGCCCGATAATGTCAACATATGTAATCAAATCAATTCTGTGTACTTGAGTTCAATTTAATTTAGTGCTACAGACGAAAAAAAGAAATGAAAGTGGTATTAATAGAAAAATAATGATTGATATACATGAATTTGAATCAAGTTGTTTATGATGCAAAATGAGTATGATTGGAATATGGTATGAATAAGGTTTGAATTATATGTTTATGAGATGTCATGATTGGGATGACATATATTATGTTATACTGGATTGTTGAATATGTATAGATGAATTATAATGAAAGAATTTGATTTGTAAAACAACTAACCTATTGGTTGTTTTGTTGAGATGTATATGAATGTTGAGGATGCCAAAGGATGTTATGTCTAATGCTAATGTATTTCAATTACTACATTGTTGTAATAATACGGTAAGTTACGTAAATTTCTTATGGACTTACTAAGTATTTGTAATGCTTGCTCTATTATATTTTCTTGTCTTGTAGTTGTCTTTTGTGAAACGTGAAGATCGGATCAACTCGGAGCTTACACTATTCAACCTTCGATTCAGTAGTCTTTTATTCGTTCTAGACTCGGTTATGTGGCATGTATATAGGAAATGTTATGCACATGTGTACCTTGAGTTATGGTGTTTTTGAATCAAAATATTGTTTGAATTTTGAATGATTTCATGTCATATACATTTATGTGATTGTTGGCTATGTCCAAAGCTATGAAGAAAGCATAGGCTATTAAGAATGGTATTGATATACTTGAGTGATTGGCAAATGTATATAGGACTTGAATCATATATGTGTTTACATTAAATGTTCATAAGTTTTAAACCTAGAATGATGTTAATATGTTTGCTAAACATATGAATGTGTTAGGGTTGAATTTAGAAATAAATTGTCTACTGTCGGACTGTTCCTTGGAGAGTCCGCCATTTGTATGCTCACGTGACTGTTCACCAATTATGATTCGCAAGACAGTCCTCAGATGCTTTGTGTATGTATGAGTCCATCAAGTCAAATTGCTACAAGTCTATCCGTGAGACTATCCGCAATATGTATATCTGCATGTGCTATCCACCATATTTCTTTATGCGGAGTTTAGACGCACCGTAATAGGACTGTTCGTGAGATGCTTTTATGTGAGGCTGTTCGCGTTGTATCTGCCCGCAAGATCTACTCGCATTTCATCTGTTTGCTATTTGTGTGGACTGTAGTAAATCCATTGTATTGTATTGTATTTATTTTGTGTATGTGATTGCTTCGGTATTGTGGTAGCACCCTGTAACTCGGGCCCATCGATTGAACTGAGTAAGGGGGCATTAAATCCACTGGCTACTGACTCCTTCAATTCTAAATAAAATGTTGATTATATAGTCACTAATCTAAAGACCAAATTGTCCCTCCGTTTAATACAATAATTAGGGTTTAAAGTTGGAGAATAACCCTGTTTGCCCTTAAAACTTAAGTCAACATGAGCAGGAATTTGTCGCGACATCGTGACATCGGGTACTTCCTCGTCGCAACATGAAGTCTATTTGGCCCTTCCTTGTGTATGTCTTTGGTACCATGACTTTCAAGATTTATTGTCATGGCATCAACTACAGTTTCATCCCATGAGTTGCATCTTCAGCTCCCAGTCCATCCTATATGACCACATAATCTTTATTAAATATAAAATAACATGAAAATACTAAAAACCATACTTTTAATGCTTAAACTCTAAAAACATAAATTATCATGAAAATGACTCGATTTTGCTTAGAAACATGTTAAAATAAGTGCAAAGAGATATAAATAGACATGAAAATTCATAGTATATCAACTTTCAAATTATGCTCGAGACAATTCTTGCTAATGTTGGTGAGTTTATTTCTCAAACTTCTAATTATCATTGTATGATAGATTACCAGTGTGAATAAGTATTGTAAAGCCTGTTGTTTATATGTATAAAATAGTTTAGTGGAATTATGAATTAAATGACTCTAATTGGTGGCTAAACCATATCTTTTGAAAAAAAAAACTTTGTATATGAATAAGGATAGGATTTTGATATGAATCGACACTTGTACGCATCGTTCCATAAGTTATTGATAAATACCCCCCGTTACAATTGACTTTTGGTCAAGAGCCAAATACAACCCATTTTAGAATATCTTTTTATGTGCAGTATATGTTCAAGTTGCACCACCACAATGCATAAAATGAGTATTCTAAGAAAGTTGAGAATATAAATGAATTATTAATCCCATTATATTATTAAATGTCTTGAATGAATTGGAGGTCGATTATGACATTAGATTATAATATAGGTTTATTACTATTTTGATTTGACTTTTTTCCAACATTAAAGGGAGAGAAATAATAGTTGGATGAATTAATTACTTGTAATGAGTTATCATTATCTTGATCCTCATATAAAGTAATTTGAACCAAAAGTTCAAAAGGATAATTCAATTTATTACAAGTTAACTATTAGATGTATTTTCTAACATAATGAGAAAATCAAATGATGCGTTGAAGTGCTAATAGGACAACCTGTTAGAATAAATTGAAAGCAATGCATGCTTGAAGCATGGTAGATCATTTGGTTTCAAAGATGAAAATTCTCGTAAAAGAAAATAATAAATCAAGATAGTCATATACTAGAGGTAAGTCTCTAGAAGAGACTAAATACATAACTAATTATTAAAATTCCAAAAAAAAAATTTAGGTACCTAAAATTGATGGTGGAAATAATGGGAAAAAAATGTCTGGATCAATTATGCCTATACGAGAAAATATGGATCCGAGAATGAAAAGTTGTTGACAACAGTTTTGCATACAATAGTATTGTTGAAATAATGACAGAAAAAGAGGACTTGAATAAATCCGTCAAGAAATATAGACATGAAATAAATTGACCAAAAATAGAAATATGCAGTTCAAGTAGTATTAAATTAATGAGGTTTTTGGACCAGTAGTCCAAATATTTAAAGGTATAAAGCCAGCGATGGTGCGAATGTGTAGCTTTGTGAAAACGAAATAAGAAAATGAATATTTTCACTAAGTCTTGGCATTGATTATGAAATATATAATATTCTTTTGTGGTGGATGCAAAACCTTTAAATATCTCATTAGTTTGGTAGTTCATGAAAGATTTGATATGCGTCTAATGGTTGTTTTTACAACCTTTTATATAAATTACTATATAGTAAATGTTATATTAAATCTCAGGGAAATTGTTCACTACTTTTGCGTAAATATTTATATGAATTAAATTGATTTGAACATATGTGGTAAATTTGACCAAGTGAATAATAGTTGAAGGAAAATTACAAAATGATCTAACATGTGCATGCATAGAAGGATCATGATCAAAGTTTGTCATGATTATTGTTGGAATTCTTGAAGAGATCAAAATATATTTCCCCAAAATTATTCCTCACTCATGAATTCCATAATAATAATGATGTAAACATTTATTAAATTTGTTCAAGTGATCATTTGAAAAGCTAGTATTCAAAATTAAATATAAAGAAAATGAAATATTATGTGATGATGTCATGAGGGAGAATAAATTAGCGATGCTCTTTTCCCTTTAACCAAGGTTTTGTCCCATTGAGTTTTTTTTTTGTAAGGTTTTTAATGAGGCAACATGTTAATGCGTATTATAGATATGTGTACTCTTTTTCTTCACCAATAATATTTTTCCACAAATATCTTAGTAAGGTTTTAACGAGGCACTTATCTATCGATGGACATCCAATGATGAATGTTATAAATATTTTATTATTATAGAAGTGGATACGACTAGGATAATAAGTTTGATGTACTTTGGGACCCTAATGTCTATTAGAAGTAAATTTCGGTATAATGTATACTTCTTATATCTATAAATATAGACTTTGGAGAAGCATATTCTCATTATAAATAAATTATACAGTTCTCTTTTGCTTTTCTTTCTTATGTTTATAAATATAAACTTAGGAGAAGCATATTCTCATTATAAATAAATTACACAGTTCTCTTTTGCTTTCCTATCTCTCTTTATTCTTTTATGAAATTTCTTTTATTTTTACTCTTTCTATTCTTTTTATTTCATAACAAAAGTATATTAAAAATTAATTGCTATTTCCTAAAATCACAAATACAAATTACAAATTTACAATTACAAAATACAAAATTACAATTGTGTTAGTTGAATTAAGGAATTATGACCTTAAATCAAAAGGCATTGCTGACCTAAAAGATCAAAATACATTAAAATCTCTCCAACTGCTAAGGTAAAAAATTTTGCATCTTATTATCACAAAACGGTAAAAGTATTATATAAGTCTTTGTATTAGGGGTAAGATTGTATTTTGTCATTTTTACTAAAAAAATGACAAATTAGTCTCTATACATTGGATCAAAGTGCAAATTTATCTTTCTATTAAAAATTCACTCTATTTTTACAGTTTAAAACTGATCTATGTACATCAACATAAGAAATACATAATACACTAAGTGTTACTATTTGATTATTCCATTAACCACATTAATTTTTAACATTACAAATTGATAAAAATTTTAACAGAAAACATTAATTTTCTTTTAATCTAATATATAGAAATTAATTTATCTACTTTTAAATGAAAAAAATCAAATACAATCTATCTCTTACCATATTAGCTATATAATACTTTTACTGCACAAAGGCACAACTAAGCCAACGATGATAATCTGTACAGCTAGTACTTTTGAAGGTGTACGTTTTTCCATACGGCCGAGTAGCACACGATACTGTAGGAGTCTGTAGTCTATATAATTACGATAACTTATTCGTAATCCCTGGTTTTCTTCATTATCATCACAACCGTATAAATCAAACATCAGCAGTAGGAAGAAGAAAAAAAGAAAAATAAAAGGAAAAAGGGAAGGAAAGATCGTCAATCTTCTATAAGTTGATCGCGTTGATTAAAATTTTGTAGGTCTTTGATTCTTTCGAAAGACCGATTAACCACCAATTCTTCTTTTTAGGTACTTAAACAGGAAGAAAATTTTTTTTTTACGTGATTTGTTTTTTTCTCTTTGATGTTTTTAAGCTCATCGATTAGTTGTTTTTCTCTTATATTTTCTCATTAATTTCTTTGTTTTTCTATTTTACTTTTTAAAAAGAACATTTTTAGTTGTATTAGGTTTGCTTTGAAGAGATTTTTTTTTTAATTGTTTTAAGGATTGATCGCTTATTAATGGTTTTGACGAATCAGTTGCCCCCTTCAAACTAACCCTATTTTCTTTGTTTTGATTTTCTTTCGTCTTCTAAATACTATGCTTTTGTTTATTTGTTTTAAAAAAAATTCCCTTCTGAAGTTCTAAACTGAGCCTTGTTATGATTAAAATTTTGGTGGTGATTATATAGTTTTTTTTTGGGCTACTGTACAACTGTAATGTTCATATTCTACGATGATATTCTTATTTTCTTCCGTATGGAACTGTTAATTTTCGCGTTGTTTAATGCGATTAATTTTTTTATCCAGGTTGGAGTGAATTGTCTTGGTTTGGAAATTTGTCAGTCCAAAAGAAAGAAAAAGGGAACGAATTCACATGGGAAGTCGAGGGCAGAAACGAACGGAAACAGCCGACGAATTACCAGCAGATAAGCGAGCTTGTAGTTCATTAGAGTTTCGACCAAGTTCCTCTAACTGTTCCTCAATCAGAACTCACCTCAATTCACCAAATTCCACTCCCGATGCTGACATGGAAACTTCCTCCTCCACCTCGGCTTCGAGCCGATCGGATGGTGAACACGAGAAGGAAGACGAATCAGCTTATGGATCATGCGATTCTGACGATGCTGAGCAACAACCACGGCACCACATTTTAAGAGACTATCAGAGAAGAAGATCGTCGAGTGATCATGGAAAATTGAATACTATTTTGTCAAATTTGAACGAAGGAAATGGAGGTTCGGGCCAACTGGCTGCGTTGACTGAACTTTGTGAAGTGTTGTCTTTTTGTAACGAGGATTCGCTTTCGAGTTTGATGGCAGATTCTTTATCACCAGTACTTGTAAAGCTTGCGAAGAACGAGAGTAATGCTAATATAATGTTGTTGGCAATTAGGGGTATGACTTATCTATGTGATGTATATCCTAGATCATCTGGTTTCCTTGTTAGACACGATGCAGTTCCTGCTCTTTGTGAAAGATTATTGGCTATTGAATATGTGGATGTAGCTGAGCAGGTATGTTTTTAAGCTTGCTTGTTAGACTATACTGTGATTGAAGTGACTAAGTTTGTTGGGGTAAGAAATTACAGTGTGATTGAAGTAAGAAAACTTGGTTATGCTGAGAAATATTTGTTATGCAGTGTTTGCAAGCATTGGAGAAAATATCTCGCGATCAACCAGTTGCTTGTTTACAAGCTGGTGCAATTATGGCTGCTCTAAATTTTATTGATTTTTTCTCAATTAGTGTGCAGGTAATTCAATTTGCACTCTTATTAATTCTGGAATTAGGGTATACATTGTTTCATTGAGTTTTGATTCTATGGCAGAGAGTTGCACTTGCCACTGTGGTGAACATTTGTAAGAAACTTCCTTTGGAGGGTCCTGCACCTTTTGTTGAAGTGGTTCCCAAATTATGTGATTTACTTCAGCATGAGGACCAACAGGTCTTTAACTATTTGTAGTTTTCCTCCTTTTGATGACTCCTTCAATTTATTTCTTTCTCATAAATTATATTGACCTAATAACTTTTACATTGTTGAAATTTCTAGCTTGTTGAAAGTGTTGCAACTTGCTTGATCAAAATATCTGAGAGAATGTGTCAGTCTTCTGAACTGATGGAGGAACTCTGTAAGCATGAGCTGATTAATCAAGTCACACTCGTTATGAAATCGAATAGCCGAACTACTATATCCCAGCCAATATACAATGTATGCAAATTTCCTTGATCATGGTCAGAGATTAGCTATATTTATATTCCACTGCCTGTTAAATGGTGATTTGATTGTTCCATGTTGGTTGGCACTTGGCAGGGCTTGATAGGATTACTTGTCAAGCTTTCTTCTGGTTCATTTGTAGCTTTTAGAAGTCTGTATGAGCTAAATATAAGCAACATACTGAAGGATGTCTTATCTACTTATGACCTCTCACATGGAATATCTCCTCCAGACTTAGTTGATGGCAATTGCAATCAGGTTTGCATCTTAGAGTGGACAACTTCTCTGAATGGTGTTCCATTTTGGTTGATATTGGCTTGGGCGTTTATTTCTGAGTCTACCCTTGTAGTGAATAATAGTAATTACTGTGGTGATGTGCACCAAGATCATCTCCTATAATGATGCTTTCTTTTTTTGTTGGTTGTCTGGCTCTCAACTTTCAAGTTTAGAGGCAAATTGAAATGTCTCTATTTAAGTCAACAATAGTTCTTCTAAAAGAAAAGATCCCGGTCACTATTGCTATTGTCTCTGGCAGGTACATGAAGTTCTGAAATTGCTCAATGAGCTGCTTCCCGCCTCCACCGGAGATCAAGCTAATCAGGTAGTGTTGGATAAGGAATCATTTTTAGCTGACCATCATGATCTTCTGCAAAGATTTGGAATGGATTTATTTCCCGTGCTGGTCCAGGTTAGCTCTCTGATATATAAAGTTGAAATTTCAATATTTTGTCCTTTCAGTAGTTTTACAATTCATGTTTCACCAATTGAACAGGTAGTCAATTCTGGTGCTAACATATATGTTTGTTATGGCTGCCTATCTGTTATCAGCAAGTTAGTTGTTCTGAGCAAACCTGACATGCTCGGTGAATTGCTTAAGACTGCCAACATTCCAAGGTGAATAGGGATATTTTTTCCTATGCTTTTCTTTTTTATAAAATATATAATGATAAGTCAACAGATCTTGGATATATTTTCATGAATCTATAAATGGCAGTTTCCTGGCTGGAGTGTTTACTCGGAAGGATCACCATTTGCTGATGTTAGCCCTACAGATTGCTGAGATCATCCTCAAAAAGCTTTCTGATGTTTTTTTGAGCTCATTCATAAAGGAGGGTGTTTTTTATGTGATAGACGCACTTCTAATGCCTGAAAAATGCTCGCAATTGATGCTTCCAGTGTTTGGTGGTATCCAACCATCATTTGATTCAAGCCAAAAGTCTTCTGCGAGGGAGTTCCAGAGATGCTTGTGTTATGCATTTGATATGGTGCCATCTTCCTCAGTCTCATCTTGTAAGATTGACAAGGATACTGTTTGCAATCTTGCAAAACATATTAAAACCAATTACTTTGCTCCAGAATTAGTTGAATCCGACAAAGGGATGACTGATGTTCTTCAAAACCTCAGAACCTTGTCTGCTGCCTTGAGTAGTTTGATAAACATGCCTGTTGATGATGGTACTACTGTTCAGCATGAAGAGAAGTTCTACAGCATATTACATCAAATTATGCTGAAGCTTAATGGTAGAGAACCTGTTTCCACTTTTGAATTTATTGAAAGTGGAATCGTGAAATCGCTTATGCATTACCTGTCTGATGGGATGCACATGAGAGGGAATGTGGAATTTACTGGCAGTTATGATCATTTGGTTGTTCTGGGGAAGAGATTTGAGGTGTTCACAAAGTTGTTTTTTTCTTATTCAGATATCCTTGTTGAGGACTTGCCTCTCTCTATACTAATACAAAAATTACAGAGTGGATTGTCAACTTTGGAAAATTTCCCTGTTATTCCAAGCCATGGATTCAAGCAGAGAAATTCATTTGCTACTGTCCCAAATGGACGTTGTGTTATGTATCCATGTTTTAGAGTTCGTTTTGTGAGGGCGGAAGGGGAGAACTGCCTATCTGATTGCGCTGAAGATGTTTTGGCTGTTGACCCTTTTTCTCCCTTAGATGCCATTGAAGGATATCTTTGGCCCAAAGTTTTTACTGAAAGAACAGAATATGGGGAATTAGATGCTGAAGAGTTGGAACAGAGGGAAGTTCTGCCTAATCTTTTACCATCGAATGCAAACTCTACTCAAGCCAAGAGTTCAGGTTTTATAGACAGCATGTCCATTGATTTGCCAGAGATGCAGGTCACTCCAGTAGTTTGTTGATCTTAAATTAGTAGAGTTGTTTAGTATCATGACCCCCTTTTTTCCTGTTCTTTCATATCTTTATTGTGGTATTTTTATAAGTTTTGAGCTATACTCAATTCTTTTAGTTATGCTTTCCTGCAGGAAGATGAAGCTAACTTTTCACAGATTGCCTCTGAACAAGTTCATTTCAGAGAATTGAATTCTGGTGAAACAATGTCTTTGGATGAAACCAATATGGTATATATTCCTAGTTTTGTTTAATTCTTGTATGTATCATAAGAGCGTGCTTAAATGAATCTTAAATGTCTATATCCAATGGTTTTTTCTTATTGTAAGGGCTGCCTGTTAAAAACGGGTATACTCTCACTGAGTGAAAATTGGATTACTTTACAGGGCTCTGCTGGGAAGGAACAAGAGTTTCCTACAGAGTCAACTAAAAATATGAGAACTCCCTGTTCTGCATCTGGTGACAATGACATTAAAGATTCCTCAGCTAGACTATTGCTTTATCTAGAAGGACATCAACTAGACCGAACTTTGATGCTATATCAAGTGATTCTTCAACAGCTACTAAATTCAGAGAAAGAATTTATGACATGGGCAAAGTTATGGAGTCGAGTATACACGATAACATACAAAAGAGCTCTAGAATCTAACCAAGATGATCCTCAAGAACATACATATCAAGAACGCAAGTTCTCAGTATCAGATCAAAAGATTGCCTCTATTCAGAATATGGGATATTTTTCCAGCATGTTTGCTTGCAAACTCACTTCTGATTTGGATAAGTCAAGTCCTATTTATGATATATTGTTTCTGCTCAAACTTTTGGAAGGCATCAACAAATATTCATTTCATCTGATGTCTTGTGAGAGAGTTCGTGCATTTGCTGAAGGTAGGAATGATAACTTGGATAATTTGAAGGTAATGGTTCGTTCAGTGTCTCAAAATGAATTTGTGAGCAGTAGATTGACAGGAAAGCTAGAACAGCAGATGCAGGATGCTTTCACCTTATCCACCGGTGGTATGCCTTTGTGGTGTAATGATTTAGTTTCTTCTTGTCCCTTTATGTTTAGCTTTGAGGCAAGATGCAAGTACTTCCGTTTGGCTGCTTTTGGTCCACGAAGAGGTCAACTCAATGCCATTTCACGTAGTAATTCAGGCACTTCAAGTGACAGGCAAACTACTTCAGGTGGTTTGCCTCGTAAGAAATTTTTAGTCTCACGTGATCAAATTCTAGATTCTGCAACCAGAATGATGGACCTACTTGCTCGTCATAAGGGACTTCTTGAAGTGGAGTATAATGAAGAAGTTGGCACTGGTCTCGGTCCAACTTTGGAATTCTATACTCTTGTTAGTCATGAATTTCAGAAATTTGGCCTTGGCATGTGGAGAGGGGATCATTGTTCTTTTATCACTTCAACTACCTTGCCTACAGAATCTGTAATTCTGAGAAACAGTTCTGGGCTTTTCCCTCGTCCATGTTCACCTAAATCTGATGCGAATAATGGAATACAGTTTTCTCAAGTACTAAAAAAATTTGTTCTTTTGGGTCAAATTGTCGCAAAGGCTATTCAAGACGGAAGAGTACTTGATGTTTCCTTCTCCAAAGCCTTCTACAAATTAATTTTGGGGCAGGTACCCTTCTGTCCTTAACTTTATTAATGATTGAACTTCCCATTAAGCATTTAATTAAAAAATTTAACCTTACACTCTAGCAATTAAGATAGGCAACCGTTTGGTTTTGTAGGACCTTAGTTTGTATGATATCCAATCTTTCGATCCTGAGCTTGGTAGGACGCTACTGGAGTTTCAGGCTATTATTGTTAATCAGAAAAGGCTTCAGGAATCCATTTGTGTTGAAAACGCAGCATTGAAACAGGACTTGTGCTTTCGAAATACCAGGATCGAGGACCTTTATCTGGACTTTACCCTTCCTGGTTATCCTGATTATGTTCTTTCTTCTGAGTGTAATCTCAAAATGGTGAGTATTTCTTAAGCATTATGACATTCACTTATTCTGAGATCCATTAATTTAGTTAAAAACTTGAATACTTGATTCACATAAGTTATGCATTTTTCCAGGTAAATTCTGCCAATTTGGAGGAATATGTCGAGCTTGTTGTGGATGCTACCATACATAGTGGAATTGCCAGACAAGTTGAAGCTTTCAAGTCTGGATTTAATCAGGTATGTATCATCATGAATTTTTTTCTAAAGAAGCAAACTGGTAATGTCTGTGTGTTCTACTTTACTGAAATCAACCATGGAGATGTTCAATTTGTTCTACGTGCTGTGTTGTAAACTTCAAGAAAATAATGTTTGAATGATTGTAAAGTAATTCCTTGCACCTTTAATTCATTGAAAATGAAAGGTTCTTCCACGAGTTGGTAATTCAGTTTAGCAGGGCCTAATTTGTTTGTTCATCTATGTGCTCCCAAGTCAGAAATCTCTTGCCTAGTATATATTGCACTTAAGAAATTTCCTTCGGGACTCATTTTGGATTTTATTTTTCAAAAATACGCAAGTCTGATTCTGGCTGTAATTCCAGATTTTTTCAATTAGCCATCTCCATATTTTTACGGAGGAGGAACTAGAGCGTTTACTCTGTGGAGAATGTGATATCTGGGCTGTATGTATATCTATCTCTTGATTAATCAGTGTTTTTGGAGTTAGCAGAGATGGATTACCTTTACTAAATTTTAATGTTGTTTTTCAAGCAGTTCAATGAACTTCTGGAACATATCAAGTTTGATCATGGATATACGGCTAGCAGTCCACCAATCGTTAATGTCGGCCTTGCATTTTCTATTATTTTCCCACTTCCATGTTCTTTTTCCTTTTTAAGTTCTGCTTTTGTCATCCGCTAAACCTTAAGTCACTGTTTCTTTGAATTTCAGCTGCTGGAAATTATACAAGAGTTTGAATATTCACAAAGGCGAGCATTTCTGCAGTTTGTGACTGGTGCTCCCCGGCTACCTCCAGGAGGTTTGGCGTCTTTAATTCCAAAATTGACAATTGTTCGCAAGGTCCGTATAATAATTGAACCTTAGTTTCCCAGTTTTTGTACATATATTTTCCCTTTGTCATACCATGTATGAATTTCTTTAAATTTTAATGTTTCCTTCAGCATAGTAGCAATTGTGCTGATACGGAGCTGCCCAGTGTTATGACTTGTGCCAATTACCTGAAGTTGCCTCCTTATTCTTCAAAAGTAATCCTTCACACCTTAATTGAATCGTAAATTAAATTTCTCGTAAAGATAAAGTTAAAAAGAGAAAAACGGGTTATCAATATTTTTTGCAGGAGAAGATGAAAGAGAAGCTATTATATGCCATAAGTGAAGGGCAAGGCTCATTCCACCTTTCGTAGCCTTTTTAGAGGTACTATAATCTGTGAATTTGTAATTATTATTTAGGTAGGTCCTTGGTCGGGTTGGTGTACATGAAAACGGGTGTTGAACAGTGATGATTGGGTTAGTTGAGGATTTTGATGGGAGGAAGAAGTTACTATGAAAATAGCTGACTAAATTATTTGGGGTGGGACTTGTAAGTAAAGAATGGGGAATGCACAACTAGTTGTTTTAGGTTTCAAGTTGGGGTTTGGCTGTATATATAGTGAGAGATGGTTGGCTGTTTCTAACTTGCTATTAATGCTCAAAGATGCTTGGCACTGTCAACATCTGGTCTCTTTTACAATGCTTAATTTTAAATCTCATTGGCTTTGTTATCATGTAATGAGATGTTCAAGGCATAAGCACAATCTTCAACTCGGAACATGATGTAAAACACGATATCATGAAAATATGAATTATATGAAACAATCTTTGCATAAAAACATGAATTATATGAAATGTACGTGTACCTCATGGTGGCTAAGTGCTACATTTCTTTAAAATGAACTTTTATCTCACCTATTCATGTTGCATATATGTTCACGAAATAAAAATGGCTAAAGGGTACTTTGAACTTCTCCAAAAAAGGATAATAATAATTAAGTTTACTTTTTTGCACTCAGCCTTTAAATGTCAAAGTTGCTATCAATTAAGTCCTTTGACTCTTTAAGTTAAAAGAGTAATGGGAGGTTTTTACCGAGTGATACGCTAGATGGTGAAATGTAGTATCTTATATTTTAAAAGATATTTTAAAACATTAAAAATCATAAAAATATAAAAATTATACACTAATATTAGATCATTACAATTATTATAAAAATATATGAAGTGCAAAAAAATTTATTATAAATAACTCATTATGTAAAATCTTTTATCATGCAATGCACAATCTTAGTGTATAAGTTAGTTATAGTTTTAAAACGTGCAATATCAACTTTTAGATGATTAAAAGGTTTTAGAAATAGTTTAATGTGATTTAAAAATGGTTCGAAGTTGATTGGAAGTGTTCAAAACTTAAATCGAGTATTGAAAGGTCAAAAAAACTTAAGACGGTACAGTGGGCTATGTCCTACATTGTAGCATCAGTACAGGTAAAAAGAAATATATTATTGTAGATCTTGAGATTCTTCCACACTTGTGATACCACAAGGGTTTAGTATAGATACCACAGCCTCTAGAATTAAAAATTGACCTGAAAATTACTTGTTTAATATCTAAAAGCTTAATAGCAAAACTTGAACAAAAAATCAAGTTTAAAACATAAAAAAAAATAACTATTGAAACACCTCCAAATGCTTCAACCCTACTCTAAAGACATCATGAAAAATAAATTTCAATCAAAGCATTAGCTAAGTGAGGAAATGACACCATGATGCCAACTAATTAGATCTTCAAAATAATGAGCTCAAACATAACCACTATCCTTCAGCATACCGACTTAATACTAAACTACACAAAATACCTAGTAGCAATTGAAATTAGCATGATTATACATATTGAAATTCTAAATACATGCCACAAGTCACAATGATATGATAATTTTAAGTTGAGATAGCTTCAAGAATTTAAAAGTAAAAATCTACGCCCAAAAATAATAATGTGTAAGTATAAAATATTTAATAAACTTAAATTGTAAATATTATACTTACCTTACTTAAAAGGTCATCCAAACACATGGCTCAATAAGCTTACACGTTAGCTTAATAGCATAAAGATAAGATGAAAACATAAAAATCCACATGAATGTGATGACATACAAGCATACTTCAACATATACAATAAGTGTTAAAAAATTCTCTTTTTGCTTTTATATACACTAGTTCATGTCTTTGCAACATTTAATTACCATTTCACAATCATGTATTCCATAACCATATATTTCTTTTATTAATTATTTCTTGCCCATTTTTATATTAATGTCCAATGTAATATTAGCACTGATTTCTAGTTTTTAGGTACAAAGGTGAGATCTCTATATTTGGGGAGCGATAGAGTGTGAATCACTTTTCGTATTCGTGATTAAAGATAGTGGAATTACTCACTAAGTTAAGCTCCACAAACGTAAGAAAATCGAACTATGTAAACAAATTTTAATGTTATTTCTATTTTGTTTGCATAGTTTTTCACAGTGTCAAGCCGTAATAACCACTACAACCTAACACTTTAAGTAAGTAACAACAATTTAAATATTTTCCATCATAATTGTCGAAACTATTTTTTTTAAAACAAAAAAAAAATTAGGTTGTCGATTTTAAAAAATGAAAATTGGGAGTCGCCACCAATCTTTTATTAAGGTGTGATTGGATCACCTAAAAAAACGGCTTTGGTCTACGAGTTTTAGAAAAACGGATCCGGGAGTCAGTTACGTACGAGGAAGGATTAGCACCCTCGTAACGCCCAAAATTGGTACCTAGTTAATTAATTAGTGTCTTAATGTCGAAAATTTGAAAAATATAATCCTTAGCAAAAACTTAAAAACGTTACTTATTAAGACCCTTATCATTTCGAAGAAAGAAAATGTCACACCCAATGCGTTAGGGCACAACATTCTAATTTCCTCAAAAATGAATAAGTCTAAAACTCGTGTAATAAAAATTTAAAAGAATATTCATTTGTTTAAGATTTAAGAAATCGCGGCCCAATACGTTGGGCACAATTCCTCAAAATCCCAAACTTGAAATATTTCCTTTATTATTATTTTTTCAAAAAATATTTGTCTCGAGAAATCAATACGTCACATCCAATACGTTAGGATACAACATATTTAACTCCCCAACAACAAGCTTTTTATTTTATATATTTTTTTATTAATGAGCAACCCTCGATCGTTGGATTTAACAAATGAAGAAAATCGGAACCCAATACGTTAGGGCTCAATTTCCTTGAAAATCCTAAATACGAGTGTTATCTCAATTTTGAAAATTTTAAAATCGAAAAAAATGATGTGATGCTACATTAAATATAAAATGTAATAATAAATACAACAATGTCATAGAAATAAACGAAATTAATGTACATAAACAACGACATATAAAATATCAAATGAATATAAATGAAAACATAAATCAATAAGCAAATGAAGGAAATAAACAAAAAAATATAAAGAGAAAAAGGTACAAAATATATATACATTTGAAATTATGAAGAATAAAAGACATAAAGATAATTTACTCATAAAATTTTGGGTTATAAAACTTATATATATATATATAATACATAATGCATTTATGAAAACAAGGAAAATATAAATATATACATATAAAATATATTCATGCATTTACAAAAAAAATGAAATATATAAGTATAATATAAAATGTGGAAAATATTTATAATAAGCTTTGAATGGAGTATAAATATATGTGTATATATTACAAAATGTATAAACATATAAAAATCATAGAATATTGGCAAACGTATAAATATTATGAAATATAAATGTGTATATATATATGTATAAAAACTATGAAAATAAAATATTAATAAAGTATGTATATAATATGTATATATATTAAAACGTTTAAAATATATATGTATATATATTAACATGCATATGCGCACATATATGTAGGTATAATAATAATAATATATAATATAATAATAAAAATAAAAATAACAAAATTAATAAAATAGACTAAAAACCTAAAATAAAATATTAAGGATTAAATTGAAAATCAACATAATTTAAAAAAAATGAAGGGCCCAATTAAAAGGCGCGAATAACTCATAGGGCTCGAATGGGAAAATATCTCCATCCTTTGAAACGCGTCACTTTATTAGGGCTAAATAAAATAAATAAATAAAATTCGCAGTGGTATCAACTTCTCCCTTTTTTAAAATCGTAAATAAGTAAAAAATAATCGAAAAAGAAAAAAAAAAGAAAACAGTAAGCCACCTTTAAAAAACTGCCAATCGTTCTCCCTTTTTTATTGATTCTCTTTTTTTTCGACAATGAAGGAATATATCTCTATTTATAACTGAGCCTCCCCAAATCCAACAGTACAAATCAATTACATCAACGGCTAAGATTAAAGGGTATCTACAAATTAAATCTTTAAGATTACAAAATTATATCTTCTAAGATTGTATATATCATATCTAAGATTGCATATCATATCTAAGACTGTATATCCTCGAAAATTATGTTTCCATATGTGAGCCCGGGCTAAAATTGGGCATTATAGCTGCCCCTCTTTGCTCATTGTCGTGTAACAGGAACAGAGCAAAGACTTTAAAAATGGCCAATTTTTGCCCGGTCACGCTGGATCTTGGTGCTCTTCTTCTTCAAGCAGCCATGTTCATCCTACTGCATCTTCAGAGGTATAGGAATTCGTGCTTCAATCTACTCCACTGCAACTTCAGGGAGATAAGACTTATAGCTTTAATCTGCTCCACTGCAACTTCAGGAGGATAAGACTTGCTGGCTTAAATCTACTTCCCACTATCTTGGAAAGATAAGATTTGTCGTCTTCGATCTGCTACACTACTGCTTAGGGAGATAAGATCTACAATCTTCAACCTACTCCGCTGCTGCTCAGGGAGACAAGGCTTGGTGGCTTAAATCTGCTTCCCACTATCTTTGAAAGATAAGATTTGCCGTCTTCGATCTGTTCCACTACTGCTTAGGGAGATAAGATCTACAATCTTCAACCTACTCCGCTGCTACTCAGGGAGACAAGGCTTGGTGGCATTGTCGTGTAACAGGAACAGAGCAAAGACTTTAGAAATGGCCAATTTTTGCCCGGTCACACTGGATCTTGGTGCTCTTCTTCTTCAAGCAGCCATGTTCATCCTACTGCATCTTCAGAGGTATAGGAATTCGTGCTTCAATCTACTCCACTGCAACTTTAGGGAGATAAGACTTATAGCTTTAATCTGCTCCACTGCAACTTCAGGAGGATAAGACTTGCTGGCTTAAATCTACTTCCCACTATCTTGGAAAGATAAGATTTGTCGTCTTCGATCTGCTACACTACTGCTTAGGGAGATAAGATCTACAATCTTCAACCTACTCCGCTGCTGCTCAGGGAGACAAGGCTTGGTGGCTTAAATCTGCTTCCCACTATCTTTGAAAGATAAGATTTGCCGTCTTCGATCTGTTCCACTACTGCTTAGGGAGATAAGATCTACAATCTTCAACCTACTCCGCTGCTACTCAGGGAGACAAGGCTTGGTGGCTTAAATCTACTTTTCACTACCTTGGAAAGATAAGATTTGTCGTCTTTGATCTGCTTCACTACTGCATAAGGAGATAAGATCTACAATCTTCAACCTACTCCGCTGCTGCTTAGGGAGACAAGGCTTGGTGGCTTAAATCTGCTTCCCACTATCTTAGAAAGATAAGATTTTCCATCTTTGATCTGCTCCACTACTGCTTAGGGAGATAAGATCTACAATCTTCAGCCTACTCCACTGTTGCTCAGGGAGACAAGGCTTGGTGGCTTAAATCTGCTTCCCACTATCTTGGAAAGATAAGATTTGTCGTCTTCAATCTTCTCCACTACTGCTTAGGGAGATAAGATTTACAATCTTCAACCTACTCCGCTGCTGCTTAGGGAGACAAGGCTTGGTGGCTAAAATCTGCTTCCCACTATCTTGGAAAAATAAGATTTTCCGTCCTCAATCTACTCCACTACTGTTTAGGGAGATAAGATCTACGATCTTCAACCTACTCCGCTGTTGCTCAGGGAGACAAGGCTTAGTGTTTCATCAGTTTGTTCTCTGGGGAACATGATCTATATAATGAACCTAATTATGCCTAATATTAGGATGGCATGATCAAAATGCATCTAATGCTCCTAATTAGACATGTGTGAATGGTGTTTGTATGAATGTAGAATTTTTTTTAGAATGATTCTTCTTAGGTTATCACTGCTCAAAGTTTATTAAGGCCTTATCATTGACGTTCTACAATGCCTTCATGCTCTGCTGGCGTCTCCCAAGAAACACTTAGTTAGATTGCCCCCACTCAAAGTTTAATTCACTGGAACGCAAAAATTTGTACCATCATTCTCCCACTGTAACCCGAGGGTAGAAATATATGGCTTTTTCTCAATCCACTCTTATCGCAATTTAAGGATACAGAATGTGAAATTCTTTGGTCCTTTACACCATGCCTAAGGTGAGGCTCATGTGCAAATGAAGGCTTTCTTCTCCGAGAAAACCTCTTCCTATTACCTGGTGATCATTGCTCGCTTGTTTATTTTAGCTTTGTCACCAACCTGACACCCTGTCACCTTGCTCAATCAATGTTTTTGATAACAGAATCCAGAGAGAAAGTCCTAATTTAGACTTTTCCTTCTTAAATTTCTAACTTTTAAACTTAGTGTGTTCTAAATAATAGTCTTGTTTCAGGTTCCTGTATTATTTAGAAACTTCTAAAGTAATATGCCAAACTTCCCTTGTGAAAGTTTTATTAGTCCATTAATCATTATTCCAATGCAACATCCTTGCAAAAAGGTCATAATCATGGATAAGAATAAAATTAGCTCTGAGCATAGCTCGAAAGGAATAAATTATCAAAAATAGTAAAGAATGGTAACAAAGAAATTGATTGGGAATGTGTATCTTGGAAAAGAATGAGGTATTCCAAGAACAACAAATTCAATAGCATGAAAATTGGGTGCCCCAGATATCGCAGCTTGAACTTCTCTGTACAAACTTTCTGAAGACAATTCTGAGTTTGACATGTGTTTAGGAGATCCACAATACTCTGCCAATGCCCCAAGATGTTGTCTACCCTTTCCTGATAATTTAGGTATAACAAGATCACCACATGCCCCAATCTGGTTAGAATTCGAGTTGGTCTAATCACCTCGTGCCCCATTCAGACCAATATTTGATCTGCCTTTTTCGGGTTTTCAACTCAAATCCCCTTTGGTCTCAAGGTGCCCTTTGCGGGTTTTCACTTTGGCCTCTCCATTTCTTTTCTTTTTCTTTTTATCACTTTCATTTTTATTTCGTCATTTTTTTCGACTCAAAGTGCCATTTGCGGGTTTCTTACCTTGGTCATCTCTTTCCTTAAGCGGAGTATTTCTTGACTGAATCTGAGTTTACAGGACTTTGCAGGTTTATCATCCATCTCGCTCAAAATCAAAGCTCATTTGAAAAATAAACCTTCTCTATAACATAAGGTTCTTCCCAATCCGTTTCCCTCCAAAATATATTTTTGTAGAGAGAGGATCTTCAACATTAGGCCACCCTCGTGGAATTCTCTGGGTTGAACCTTTTGTTAGCTCGCATTATCTTCTTCTGGTGCATTTGACCATGATAGATAACTTTGAATATTCCTCTTCAATCAGAATTGGATCCAAAAACTCAGAGAGAAAAAATCTTGTATTCAATAGGCAAAAACCGCGATAGGCCCAAGAGAAAGGCAAAACCTCGACAGAGACAAGCCCTTGTCATCTCTTTCGATCAGAATCAATGTCATTCCAGATAAGGTTTTTCACATAAGAATCTTCCACTTTCATTTTGTATGCGAAAGATCTTCTTCAGTATCAGGTTTCCCTCGTAGAGCCTTTTGGGACGAAATTTAACTATGACGAAAAAAATTTAGATCTTCCTTTTCAATATGAAGAAATGGAAACTTGAATATAACAGGCAAAATTATGATAAGCCAAAAAGAAAGCATTGCCACAACAAAGAATTCTAACTGCATTGTTCGTGTTGTTTATCTTGAACATACTGCAAATTTTTTATGTCGTACTGCTGTTCAGATTACAATGACAATGCTTAACTTGGGCATATCCTGGTATGGCTATGTGCGGACATCTTTGAACTCTTGAGGTAACTCAACAAGGTCTTGTTTTGTTTCTCTGGTTATGTACATTCCTTTAAGGTCACAATCTCCATTGTCTCCTCAAGAAGTAAAATTTCCTTCATGCTCTACCATCCTCAACAAGTCCGGAGATATGCTACAATCTATGTCATTTTCAAAGTCATGAGATCTCCCTAAACACATGCCTCGCTCAAAAAGAAAATTTTGAGTCTGTCACAGCATCACTCACGTCATTGATATCTAGAGACCTATAGCAAGTACCAACGAATATACAAAAGAATTTATGAATTTATGAATAATTATTTGTACAATATAATTATGAACGAAAGAATGATGTGGAAGAGAATCTAAAATAATGAAAGAATAATTACTCGCAAAGAATGAAACAATATTGGTTCAAAAATAAATGCAAAGATGTATTTTATAAGAATAATGATGTTCAGACATGAGCCTATTTCACAAAGGAACTCCTATCATTTTTAGACTAAAAACAACAAGAATGTTCTGAACATTACTCTAAATAAGCACTAAAGACTACAGAGATTTCTTCCACAATTCAATTACTTAGAACACCTCCAAGTTGATAAGGGCGAATATCTAACAAGGACCCTTTTCAGTTGTCTTCATGTACAGCATTGATGTGAACGCTTCCTAACCGTTCTTCATATATTGCATTCACCCCATCATCAATGTGATTGGGTAGCAGATTTTTTGCACTGGATGAACCATCAATTTTGACAACGCCTATATTGATAAGTCTTTCAACTAGCTTTTTGAAGGCAATGCAATTCTCTACTGAGTGCCCCGTAATTCTCGCATGATAATCATATTGCGTGTTTGTATCATACCATTTAGGGTACGGAGGTTGTGGGGGGTTTTGAGTAGAAAGGTGCAACAACGTGCGCATCGAATAAGCTTTGATACAGCTCCTTATACACCATCAGAATTGGCGTGAACTGGAGCTTCTCAATACCTGGTTTCCCACCAGATTCGTGCTTTAAAGGACTCTGATGTCTGGTGGTTTCTGTCTTTGGCCGACCCACAGTGATTGGTTTTGAGTGGCTTTTGTTATATCGGCCTGCATTATCCCCCTTATTCCCCTTTCTCTTTGGGGCCTTTATAGTAACTGAGTATTCTACCCTTGCCTGTTTTATTTCTGCTGGATTATCAAGAGCAATAGGGTTGACTAAATTGTTCTTCAGATTGGATCTTGAGGCTGTCGGGCGATTCATTGGTGTTAAGGTATTGGTCTGATATTGCTGGGATTTGATAGTAAGGGGTGCCCCTTGTGGGTGTATATCTGGCTGGACACTTATCGGGATAAAATTTGAGGGATAATTAGGGTCTTCTTTATCCTCCCCAAAGTGGACCACTGGGTTTTCCTCTCTTTCTAACGCTCTAGCCAATAATTGGGTTAACTGGTTTATCACATTGCTTTGGAATTCTAGCATCTGGTCCTTCATATTTTGTTGAAATTTGGTCAATTGCTCTTGCATCTGTATTTGCATTTGCTCTATTCTTTCCAATCTTTGGTCCATGCCTCCTGACTTTGCTCGGGTACTATAACGGTGTTTGGCAGGTTGGTTGGTTTCCAAATTAGCTAAAGAATGATTTTAATCGATTAGGCTCTTTTAGTGGATTTTAATGCGTATGATGTCATGTAACGCGGATGCATGCAATGAATGCATAAAGAGATGTTGATTCTGATTCAATTCCATTTAGAAAACTTTACTAGAAAACAAATCTCTTTACATTAAGTTGATATTTATACGGCCTTGCCCTCATAGGCGAAGATATTCGATCTTCTTCTTCATTCGAGCGTTAAGATAAATCTCACGAACTCTTCAAAAAACGTCTCTTCTATCTCCTTTTTGCTCGATCCAGGCCGTAACTTGTTGCTCACTCATTCTCGTGATGCTCGTTGGCTTCTCTTTAAGAAGGTTCAGCAGCTCTCGAATAATCTTTGTCATCTTGAATCCCTGGGCAACGGAGCCATAGTCGTGTAGTCCTCCATTAAATTATCATCTTTCTCTTATCACATGTTCTTGGACCATATTCGGACAACCATATTGTCATCCTCTTTATCAAGAAACCCATTTCCTTATGACAAGCTCTCTATTTAGCAACTAAACGTGAATCAACACCTCTTTTTTAAGATGCAAATGCAATGCAATCATAATAAAAACAACATAAAAAACAAGTTAATACAAAGTAAAAGCAAATGAATAAAGTACATACTCGGGAAACCACTAGGGTTTGGCGTAATTATTCCTAAGGTGGGCAACTAGGGTTCACTATATGTAGTTTGGCTCTAAGGTAAGGGTACCTGAACTAGCAGATTCCTCGATCCTCACCCATTATAGGCTCATACGGACCAAGTTCAATTCAGGGGAATACATTTCCCTATGGCTGCACAGAGATAAAAATCTCACGAAGACATAGGTACGGATGTATCCCGAAAGCAATCCGCTATCCTGCACGGAGGTGAAGACCTCACGAAGGAAATAGCTTCTCACTTCCACTTAAAAGGATATAATCGAGTGGTTATATAATGCAATATGCAGAAACATCAAAATTCAAACCAATAAAGTAATTACAAACCGAAGTAATTATAATCGTAACAAAAATAGACAAAACAAAACAAAATGACCGTAAATTTAAACCAAGTTTTCGTGTGACCTCTAGGCATTCGGTGTGATTCTACCTAGGGTAGGCTCCTAAGGCTCATTATATGCGGTTCGGTTCTAAAGTAAGGGTACTCGAACCAGCAGATTCCTTGATCTTCACCCATTATAGATTCATATAGATCAAGTTCGGTTCAGGGGAACACATTTTCCCTATGACTATACGAAGATGATAATCTCACGAAGGCATAGGTACCGATGTATTCTGAAAGCGATCCACTATCCTATACGGAGGTGAAAACCTCACGAAGGAATAGTTTCTCACTTCCACTTAGAAGGGTAAAATCATTCAACTCATATAATGAATAATGCAAAGATCAATTAAGCAAGAAAATGAATGGATGCACAATGATCTCATGATTTTTTTTAAATTTATTTTCTCGACAATAAGACAGAAATTAATCAACTTTGTGGCTCGACTCTCGTATGTGTCCCCAGTGGAGTCGCCAAGCTGTCGAAACCATTTTTTTAAAAACAAAAAAAATTAGGTTGTCGACTTTAAAAAATGAAAATTGGGAGTCGCCACCAATCTTTTATTAAGGTGTGATTGGATCACCTAAAAAAACGGCTTTGGTCTACGAGTTTTAGAAAAACGGATCCGGGAGTCAGTTACGTACGAGGAAGGATTAGCACCCTCGTAACGCCCAAAATTGGTACCTAGTTAATTAATTAGTGTCTTAATGTCGAAAATTTGAAAAATATAATCCTTAGCAAAAACTTAAAAACGTTACTTATTAAGACCCTTATCATTTCGAAGAAAGAAAATGTCACACCCAATGCGTTAGGGCACAACATTCTAATTTCCTCAAAAATGAATTAGTCTAAAACTCGTGTAATAAAAATTTAAAAGAATATTCATTTGTTTAAGATTTAAGAAATCGCGGCCCAATACGTTAGGGCACAATTCCTCAAAATCTCAAACTTGAAATATTTCCTTTATTATTATTTTTTCAAAAAATCTTTGTCTCGAGAAATCAATACGTCACATCCAATACGTTAGGATACAACATATTTAACTCCCCAACAACAAGCTTTTTATTTTATATATTTTTTATTAATGAGCAACCCTCGATCGTTGGATTTAACAAACGAAGAAAATCGGAACCCAATACGTTAGGGCTCAATTTTCTTGAAAATCCTAAATACGAGTGCTATCTCAATTTTGAAAATTTTAAAATCGAAAAAAAAATGATGTGATGCTACATTAAATATAAATGTAATAATAAATACAACAATGGCATAGAAATAAACGAAATTAATGTAAATAAACAACGACATGTAAAATATCAAATGAATATAAATGAAAACATAAATCAATAAGCAAATGAAGGAAATAAACAAAAAATATAAAGAGAAAAAGGTACAAAATATATATACATTTGAAATTATGAAGAATAAAAGACATAAAGATAATTTACTCATAAAATTTTGGGTTATAAAACTTATATATATATAATACATAATGCATTTATGAAAACAAGGAAAATATAAATATATACATATAAAATATATTCATGCATTTACAAAAAAAATGAAATATATAAGTATAATATAAAATGTGGAAAATATTTATAATAAGCTTTGAATGGAGTATAAATATATGTGTATATATTACAAAAATGTATAAACATATAAAAATCATAGAATATTGGCAAACGTATAAATATTATGAAATATAAATGTGTATATATATATGTATAAAAACTATGAAAATAAAATATTAATAAAGTATGTATATAATATGTATATATATTAAAACGTTTAAAATATATATGTATATATATTAACATGCATATGCGCACATATATGTAGGTATAATAATAATATATAATATAATAATAACAATAATAATAATAATAACAAAATTAATAAAATAGACTAAAAACCTAAAATAAAATATTAAGGATTAAATTGAAAATCAACATAATTTAAAAAAAATGAAGGGCCCAATTAAAAGGCGCGAATAACTCATAGGGCTCGAATGGGAAAATATCTCCATCCTTTGAAACGCGTCACTTTATTAGGGCTAAATAAAATAAATAAATAAAATTCGCAGTGGTAACAACTTCTCCCTTTTTTAAAATCGTAAATAAGTAAAAAATAATCGAAAAAGAAAAAAAAAAGAAAACAGTAAGCCACCTTTAAAAAACTGCCAATCGTTCTCCCTTTTTTATTGATTCTCTTTTTTTTCGACAATAAAGGGAGAGACCTCTATTTATAGTTAAGCCTCCCCAAATCCAACGGTACAGATCAATTACATCAACGGCTAAGATTAAAGGGTATCTACAAATTAAATCTTTAAGATTACAAAATCATATCTTCTAAGATTGTATATGTCATATCTAAGATTGCATATATCATATTTAAGATTACATATCATATGTAAGATTGTATATCCTCGAAAATTATGTTTTCATATGTGAGCCCGGGCTAAAATTGGGCATTACAATAATTTACGCCAGAGGTTGGATATTCAGGTCGGAATTGTGACATTTTCAACATTGAGAGTTTTAGAAATGGCTACCTAAGAAAAATTTCGGTCACAAAATTTGCAAGGAACGGTAGTACTCTCTTTTAACTAATTTCAATCACTGAGATAATTAATGAGCATTCAGAAATGAACTCAAATTATGAGGTATAAGTAGTAACCTTGAAATTTTGCATAAGACTGACTCAATTGGAATAACAAATTTAAGATGAATTTTGCATAAATTGAAAACATAGAGAAAACCACGAAACATTTAGAGCAGAAATATATGCAACATTTTCAGCTACTTTTGGCCTTTCTTCCATAACACACCTATCTTTTTCAACATGTTGCCATTTTTCTTCTTTGGTGAATCATCATCCATGTCTTCCGAGTTGGGTGAACCCGTTACAGGGTTATGGTTGCCGTCAAAAGGTATGGTCCTGTCCATGTGTTTTCCGTAGTTCCCAGTTGAAAGCATGGCAGTGGCTGCCTCAGCTGCTTTTCTCCATTGATCTGACTGAACCTTTATTCTCCTTAACTCAGCCTCCATTTCATTGTTTTCTGCTTGTGCTGCACCAAGCTGTTCGGTCACCTGAGCTGCTCTTTTTCTACTTTTTTCGGCTTCCTCAGTTAAATTGTCGTGTTTCAGTAGAGCCTCTTGCTCTGCTGCCCTTGCTGCTTCTAACAAGGCAGCAGATTCATCACTAAGTTTATTACTATCCATTTCCATCTTCATAATCTCCATTTTGAGCTTCTCGTTTTGCATGGTTACGCTCTGCAACTCGGTTTCTTTGGCTGTCAAATTTGCATTCAATTCCGTCAAATCGGCCTCTAACTTTTTCTTCAACTTCATTGAAAGTTCCAGCTCTTCTTCATCGAACTGTTTTTTCTCGGTCTTCAAATTCAGCTCCTCGTTTTGAGCCAAAATACTCTGCAGTTCAGTCTCCTTATCCATTAAGTTTGCTCTCAATTCTTCAACATCAGCTTTCATTTTATTTAATTCGGTTTCCAGTTCCATCTCCCTCTGACATGACTGCGTTCGTATGCATTCCACTTGTTCGTAAGCGCTTCTAATTTGCAATGTGCTCCGAATATATTCTTCTTGATACCTTACCTCGGATGCATCCAATGCTGATTTCAATTGACCCACTTCAAGTTTCGCAAAATTAAGCTCCGTTTTGAGCTTCTCTATATCCTCATTTTCTCCATTCTTCTGCGGCAGTTCATCATCATTGCGATCCTTCAATGTTTTGCTGCTATTACCAACGAGTTCTGCCTGTAGCTTGCTCACAAGTTCCTCCAGAGACTTAACTCTAGCCTGTGACTGTTCTAACTCCAATGACAATTTGTTGTAAGCTTCGGTCCTTTTGGTGGCATCGGATCGCAGTACTTCCACGGTTTTATTTGCTGCTTCCAGTTGCATTTCTGTTTCGCTAACAACTTCAACGGCCTGGGCTTCAGATTCTCTGCAGTTATTGATCTCAGACTTAAGTGTTTCAACCAAGGAAAGAGTTTTAGTCAGTTCAATCCTCAAGTTCTGAATTTCAGCATATGCGGATTCAGCATGTTTAGTTTGAATGGCTTCTGATTCATATGCCTTTTCCAGCTGAGCTTTAAGCTTCTGGATTTCATTCAAAGCAGAAGCCAAGGCAGCAGAATCCATCGAGTGCTGCTTCTGGACAGCCTCGAGTTCTGACTGCCATGCTCTATCTCGTTCTTGTGAGATCTTACGGAGTTCTTGAACCCGACCATCCTCAGAGACAGAAATTTCCAGCAACTGCTGTTCGGATTCTTCAAGCTTGGCTGACATTTCTGATAGCTGCTTTTTAGCCTCCTCAGCATCTTGCATGGCTTGCCTCTTCCATGACTCGGAAGCAGTCAGTTGATCCTTGGTCTTTCTTAGATCATCCTGAAGTTGAGTGAGTTGCGCTTCCAGTTCGGTCACTCGGCTTGCACGCTTTTTCTAGAGCTCACACCAAACATTTGGACATTTTGTCAGTGCGAGTAATCAAGTGGAGAAGTAAAAACAGACAACTATCCGGTAATAACGGAAAACAATTTGCAGATTTCATTACGGTAAGCATCATCCTATTCTTAACCATTCATAAGTGACCAAAGAATACCTCAGATACCGGGCTTCTCAATGCTTTACGCTCAGTAACCTTCGGACTTCTATCTTTGGGTGTCTTACTTGCAGGATTTGGGGATGAAACCGTGCCAGCATCAGATCCTGATATCTTCATTTGATGAGAAGTTCGAGGTGTAGCAGAAGAGTTTCTCTGAGGCACTTCTAGGGGGCTTGTTTTACTGCCAAAAACAATGAAACTCGATACAAGTAAAAAAACATCAATGAAGCTTCTAGTCGATGACTACTATTACATCATACAAGAGCTTCTTTCAGGAGGTTGTAACTACTTCTACAACTTTCTATATAACCAATCATAATGCAGGGCGGATCGATAGCTTACTAACAACTTCATAGCTAAGCAGTCACCCACCTTAAAGAAGTTAATGTTGCAACCATTTTTTCAAGCACAAGCTAAACAACTACAAACTGCCCTACTTCAAAGGGGGTGAAAAAAGGGTTTAACAATATACCGTGCAACTAATGAGGATCTTACCTTGCTTTTGGGGTCTGCATGATTTATATATCCCCTTGAACTGGTAAAAGGGCTCTGCTTCAAACCCGACTTGGCCCACACAAGCTGCAAAAAAATCATGGATTGAGAAGTTACATTGGGTAGATTCTGATATTATAGATGTAGAGGTTGTGCAAGCTGGAATGTATATCAAGCCTTAACCAACAAACAATCAAATACAATTCCTTCGAAGAAACTCCACAGAAACTAATTCCACTACTACCAACCAGAACCAAAATGACCTAATTTAAAATGAAAGGAAAAATAAAGTTGCCATACATGTGTTCGAGTACGCTGAAGTGGATTATTCTCCAATTTATGAGTTGGGAGGAGCTATGAGTAGTTCTAGGCATTATCTAAAAAAGAGCAAATATGATGATATTATTAAAAAAAAACCATCTTTCCACTCTCTCTGTCTCTAGTGAAAGATTTGCTACACAACACATTATTGAAACCAACGATCAAAAAAGGAGATCCCACATTATTGAAACCACGAAGGACCAGCTAGAAATGAACGAAGTAAATTAATAATCCATGAGGGACTGCTCGTACTCAGTTTGGAATTAAAATTTGTTTATTTACATTACTTTTGGACCAAAAAACTGAAACATTATGTTCTTAATGAAAAAATGTGGCAGTGGGGTGTACCCAACCAATCCAATAAAACTACTTTTTCCTATATTTCCATTTTCTCCTGCAAATTTAAGACCAAAAAGCTCTATAACTCCATGAAAAATCTCGTTTATCTTCCCCAAATTTTGCTTGATAACTTTGAAAGTAAAACATGGAAGAAAGAATTAAATGAACAATGCAAAATGGAGTAGATGAACTTGAAGAAGACATAGTTTCAAGGATATATAAAAAAAGGCAAGCAGGAAAAAAGGGTATGAAGAACGAGAGAGACAGATATAATTGTTAACATAAAGCAAAACCTACTCACTCTTAAACACATTTAGAAACAATCTTTTCTGATGAAGGAACTAAAGGAACATGAACACCACTAGAAATTTACATTGCTGAAAAATGAAATATAACCTGAAACATACATGTTTAACAGAAAGGATAAGGAGAAAACAGAGCTGGGTTTTTAGTTTTTACCTGAAGGATGGATGGTAGTCCTTGAGATAGCTAGCTTCAGTTAATATTTTCAGGAAAAAGAACAAATGTAAAAGGCTTGGAAATAATGAACCCTGGAAAACCCAAAACCAAACAGGGTTGGTTAAGTTAAAGCTTCTCTTGGAGCTGAGGTTCTTTTCCTGCTCTATCAATGCTCACTGCTCAGGTTCCCTAAGGCCAAGTCTCTCTTTCTTATATTTTCTTCTTTTTTTGAGAAGCTCGCTTTCTTTTATATATTTTCTTACTTTTGTTTGTTTTACTGTTTTTGTTGAATGTCAGTGAAGGGAAAGAGGAAGCAAAAGCTATTGGCTTATAGGGACGTTTACCTATACAGGAGATTGTGATTGATTAAAGCACCACGCTCCTTTTTCACGCGCTGTTTGACGCTCCTCTCCTTACTCAACTGCTGCTACGTTATGATTGGTGCTGTTGAGGCTCCCAAGTCCCAACCCAAGGTTAAAACTAGCTGCATACTCAGTTTCTTTCTTTTTTGTTTTAATTAGGATTTGGATCGGTGAAGAAATTTTCAGTTAAATTAGATAAAATTAAATTCAAACCCAGATCACATGAGGTGATAAATAACTTTGATTATCAAGTTATCATATGGGTTAACAAATAAATTTAAAATTATATATATTTAAAAAAAATTCAAAATAAAATAATAAAAATTAAGATACTTGAGTATGATAAATTTGAATCATTAATTAATTCAAAATTATTATTTTAAATTTTTTAAAAAATTTTAACTTTTTTATATACTTTTTAGTATTTTTTTTAAAAAAATTTAAGTACAAGTTTTGATTTTTTTATAAATATTTTAGATTTAAAAATTATTTTGAATTTTTTGAAAATTATTTTGATTTTTTTTTGTAATTCTGTTGAGATAGAAACTAATTTACTTATTCTTAAAGTTGACAATGACTAAAAGGATATTTATACCAATTTGTTATTCAAATTATTCGAGTTATTTGAATTGTGAAATTCAACTCGAATAATTCAAATAACTCGAAATATGAAAATTTTTTTCGATTTTTTCAATTAACTCGATTCGATTTACTCATTTCTCACCGTCCGAATATGCATACTCGGTTTCTCCTTCTTCTTTTTTTTAACTCTAGAATTAATCAATTGATGTCAAAGCATATAAAAACAGAGTTGATTCATCCATAAGAAACTGGCATGTATCCTTCTCCTAAAATACAAACAAACCACAATAATCAAATATAATTAAGTAGTAATTTTTAGCTATGACTTTACTTCAATCTTCATTTAATTTAAAAACAAAAAGTCATTCAAGGAAGTGAATTATTCAATTCAAAGGGTGCAGCTAAACAACAACATTGGAATTTACATTCTTTTTGTTTTAGGTCAATTTTGATATTTTCATCTCAACTAAAGTATCCTTCCATTCATGATTGTAAGTGTTAGAATATGGATCATATCTATTTGATTGTATTCATAAATTCATAGGAGTCTTTTTGAAATGTAGAATATATATCGGTGTACTAACTGTAATAGTCATAAATCACACATGCAACCAATTGTCAAATAAAAGAGGTTAGTTTAGAAATTTGATTCTCAAGAGATTTTTTTTTTTTTATTTCATTCGCTCTACTTGGAAACTCCTATTTGAATTCGAAATATTGTGAATATGCAATCATGATCAAATGTTAAGGATAATGAAAAGAAATAAAGTTATTAATACCAGTCCTAGGAACAGGCAAAATTTGTAGGATTGTTAAGACCGTCAAAAATCAATTTCTATTCAAAAATAAACTTGTAGAAAATAATAGTAAATAAAGTCGAATATATAAAGACCAATGATAATTTTATTTCCTAAATAAAAATAAACAAAATAAAGATGATAGGGAATTTTTAAAAAAATAGAAAATAGAAAAACTCAATTTAAACTTAACAAAGAAAGCAATAATTAAAAGTTGTGAGAAAATCAATAAGATGAAACTCTAGTCAAAGATAAAGTTTTCGTTTGATTCATGAGTTTGATCGTCAATGCATAGATGATTTTCAAAGTTCTTTAATAAACTAATTATAGTTGTCAATGCATAGATGACACAAGTCCGTTGAGAGTGAAAGGAAAGGCAAGAGCTGACGACAAGTAACTCGAGTCTTCAGTTTGTATTTCTATGATTTGAATCATTATAATTGTTACATATTTACATTGTTTTGCATAATATGATACTGAGGTGAGTTGAAAATGATTATTTGAATTGAATTGTTATGATTGATATTGATTATTGAAATAGAGGAATAAATTGAATAAAATTGAAAATAATATAACTTGATGAAAATATGAAATTGACTTTGAATTGGGGTTGAATCATATTATGTTATGTAATGAAATGATGAGTTGGTTGATGAATTGGAAATGATGAAATGTAAATTGAGCCATATGATGAATTTGATAATTGGTATTAGAATATGAAATTGATTGTATGCAATTTATTGAAACTTATATTATTTTGACTTGAATCATGATAATACCAATGAGCTTTATCGCTCAGTGTATAGTTTGCTTTCTCGTGCACAGGTTTAGGTATATCTTGAGGTCCCGAGCATTGAATCCATCATCTAGCCTAAGAAAATATATTTAATATTTTTATATTCAATGGATTTACCATGACCAAATAATTTATTTCTTTTTCGAACTTTATTTAATTCGAAAATCATAAATTCATTTTCAGGTCAGCTTCATTTTCATTTTCATTTTCATTTAAGGAAAGCTACATTCATAACCTCATACATATAGAAATCAAATGTGCCTAACATTCTTATTTAGGGAATTTAGTGTCACACCCAGACTTGTTAAAAATCTTAAATCATATGGGAGACTTGCGTATTAAATTGAAAAGCTTTCCAATCTGACGGGTTCTTTTTGTAAATAAGAGTATTTGGCGGGATGGTTGAGTAAGGTTAGATTTTAACATTAGTTCGATTGCTTATGAACTAGATAATTTCTTAATCGGTGACATGATGGTTAATATTATTCCAGGTGGCTATTGAATTGGGGTTGGTGAAAGGGGTATCAAAGGACTATATATAAGAGATGTGTTATTTTTCGGGATTGTTCTTTCATTTTTTTTGTTTTTTCTTCATCCTTCCTCTAGTTTTCCATGGAAGAGAGAAGACTTAAGGAGCATTTGTGCATGGAGACAAAAATAGAGGTTTGAGACTTAGAAATTGGAAATCTCGTAAGCTAGTAAACTTTCTAACCTTTCTATATTAACAAATTAAAAAAAAAATGGGAAGAAAGATAAGAATTTTAGTTAAACTATTGATTATGTCCTATGTTGTTAAGGGTGGCAGATAATCATCTAAATGGCCTTTTCATGTAAGGAAATTATGGTTTTTATGATGATGAATTATTTTTGTTGGATTTTCCGAACTTGGTTGTTATGTTTTGATGATTAAGTTGCTGCTACTGTTGGCAAATAGCAAAGGAAAGACATCAGAAATGAGTTGGCTTCAGCTTTTAGGTGAGATCTTAAATGGATGTTTCCTATGTTATTAGTGTAATGAATATGTTTGAATTAGTGTTTTACAAATGGTGAATCATCCTGTGGTTGAGTATTTATGCATCATGAAGTATGTTATTCATGAAGTGCGTTAAGCCTTGTAACCAGTGAGTACGCTAAGGCGAGATGTTGATGTTTTGTGTGTGTATGTGGTGTTGACGTGCAAATACGTTTGGTTGTGAGTCTGATCATGTTAGATGAAATGTGAGGCGTGATGCATGTTGACTAATGATATGAAATTGTATTGCTGTGAGTAAAATTGAATATGTTGCGTGGATAAAATGATGGGTGTGAGATATGTCATATGATAAATAGTATTTGTTGGCGGAGTAAATTTTTGTGACACGCAAGTTATTTATTTATAATTGTGGCTTTGCAGAGGTTTGGATGGACATGCATTAAGATCGCATATGCATTTATTTATAATTGTGACTTTGAGAAAGGTTCAATTGGACTGAGCTAGGAATGGAGTTTTAAATTGTATAGAGAAAGGTGCGCACCGGTATATGAAAGCCCTTAATGGGTAGTGTAAGGCTTAAAGTCGTATTTGTGAATGCAAGTCCATGGTCATGGCATTATCGTAAATGTGGAAGTTCGCCAAGACTATCTTATATGTGGGAAACCCGTCAGGGCTATCATAAATGTGGAAGTCCACTAGGACTATCTTATATATAGGAAGTTTGTCAACACTATCATAAATGTGGAAGTCTGCGAGGACTATCTTATATGTGAGAAGTCCATCAGGACTATCGTAAATGTGGAAGTTCGCCAAGACTATCTTTTGTGCGAGAAGTCCTCCAAGACTATTGTATATGTGGAAGTCCACCAAGACTATCTTATATGTGGGAAATCCGTCAATATTATCTTATATGTGGAAAGTTATTTTAAACTATAAAGTATGTGGAAGTCTTTCGGGATTATCTGACAAATATGACTTTGCAACGAAAAGGTTCACTTTTATGAGTCCGAAAATTGGCAAACTGTTATTATGAGTAAGCCTTTATGCATGGGCCAATGGTTATTATGAGGCGGATGTGAGTTATGACGATCTGCCAGATCTGTTATTAAGGCGTCATGTCCAAACTAAACATGAGATTCAATCTTGTGATTGAAGTAGAATTGTTTGCATATTTGGATTCCAATTTGTGACGAAGTTATTTTGTTATGAATCTACCAAGTATGCCTCTGCTGTTTAAAAATATAAGTACGTAAGTACCCGTATATGTTTCCTTACAAGAGGGTATTCACATAGACTATCTCCCAAGAAATTATGGAAATAACTACTATGAGCCAAGGGATTATGTGGTCCACCTTTCATATGAAAGAGGTGGAAATAATTTTTCAAAAAAGTATCTGTGATTATGTATTAGCTTATACGATTGTATGTCCATATGATTGCACGAATAGAAGCGCCATAAGAGAATCCTCATATAAAAGAGAGAAGGTCACTGAATATGTAATGAATGACAAGTCTACACTGGTGATTGCGCGATACTGTTTTAGCCCAAATGAAGTCAAGCAGGACTTCAAACTTATGAAGCGCAAGCATAATAATGTAGCAATAGATAGTAGGTATGGATCACTCACTAAGTTCAATAGAACTTACTCGAGTTTATTATTCTTTGCAGGTATGAAGGTAAATTTGAGGAGTAGCAGAGGGACCAAGCCAAAATTCTCCTAGACAAGTGTTCTAGGAATTGTTATTGTATCATGCATATAGTAGGGCATCCTTTGAGGCTACGTCTCAAGGATTGAATTATTGTAACGAATTATAAACCTTAGTTTTTGTTCCGCTAACATTTATTGTAAATTTTCTAGAGGTCTGTATATAAATTAGTTAGTCAGTAATTATAACTGAACTACTCTTCATGGCAATTCATCTAATTATCTGAAAGTTAATTTTGACTTGTTATTCAGTGTTGGGTATTAATATTAAATAATTGATGGATTTATTAGAATTTTTTTTCTATTTTAAACTTGTGAAAGTTATGTTGAACTATTGGTAGTGCTCTATAACCTGAATCTGGCAATAGGATCGGTTATAAAGCATTACAATTTGTTTGACAAGGTCCTAGCAATAACACCATTTTGGGGACCATATTGCTTGTTTCTTATAAAACAAAATAAAACTATCAACATTATCTTAGTTTCCATATGTACAATGAATCAAGTTTTTAGCTAAAGAATTTTAAAGCAACAGGATGTATCTTTATATTATTACTATTCTAGATCCCCTAATATCGTCACTAGGTTTTGAGAACTTAAAAGGTCAAAAATTATTGTCTAGTTTCTTGTTGATCTTCTTAGTGGAATTACAATTATTAGATGGCACTAAGATTTATATGTCTTGCATTATAATAAAACTTTTCTTTTCTTTCATCTATTTCAGGATAGATACTAAGATTAGTTTGTAAGTGGAAGGGAGGAAAAGATTTTGTTTTCATATGTTTTTAAGACCTTTGCTTTGATTGCAATGAAAGCAACAAAAGTGATAATCTATTGCTTGTGATCTTGATCATTCCTTTTGGACATGAATGGGACAAACAAAAACAACATGACAACTCAATTTTAGTGGGTTTAAAGAAAAAAAAATGACAGGAGGAAGCAATCACTTATTTTCATTGCCAACCTTCTTTGAAAAGCTCATTTCACTGTAGTATCAATACAATAACATCACTTTGGGTCAAAATCAACAATTGAGTGGCTTGTTAGTAGAATATTGATGGACTTTCTGTTTGAATGATTATCACTATGGTTGGGTAAATTTTATTAAAGGAAAGGAAAGTAGAAGAAAAAGAAAATCAAAGTTGAAAAGGTAAGTGTATATTTATTATATATTTGGATATTTAAAATTATTAAGGAAAATAATTCTAGCATTTTTTTTGTTAGTCAAATTATAAATATATCATTTTAAATTAAAATTTCAATTTCAACCTTTAATAATAATTTATAATAAATAAAATTTAATCCAACTAAAAATTATGAAAAAAAATAATATTCTTTTTAAAATCATGATACAACAAAATATTGATGTTATAAAACTTTTTTTTGGTTTTTCAAAATATCCACAGGAATAAATTTGTTTAAAACAAGAGGAAGTACTTGATAAAAATATATTATCAAATAAGGGAAAGAAGAATCATTACCCATTTATTTTACTTAGCTTTCCTTTTTCTTTTTCTTTTTATCTAATCTAAACATGTTGTAAAGAATAAAGAATATCCTTAACGTTTACATCTTTTCACAAATTATCTTCTTTTTTTAGCAAATTTGCCCTTTCAAGTCAAATTGCTTGATTTTTAACTAAAAAGGTAATGAAGGACGTGACATGATCATGTGTTGATTTTTAATGTTAAAAAATTGCAACCTAAAATCCATGAGATTTTAAAAAAATTAAAAGCAACAACCAAAATATTAGAGCACCAAAGGAGAATAATTTTATTAGTTTGATTAATCAAAATATTCAAGATATTTCCTGAAGTCTAATTGAATCTTCATCTTCGCATATACAAATGGTCAAATCTTCCAATTTTACAAACACTTGGTGCAGCTTCTTTCATTTACCAAAAAAATCCACGCCAATAATTTTATTGTTTGTGTTTTTATATTTTACAAATTTTATTGTTTGATGTCAAATATTAAGGTAGTAGAAGTGATAAAGTATAAATTTTTATTTTTGGGTATGAACTAAGTTGCAATTTGGTAGGGGTTTAATTTCCCAATACATAAAAGAGTAAGATGTTGAAGGGCTTAAAGAGTAATAAGCCAAGTGCTATTATTGTGAATTTAATAATGAGAGAGAAAAGAGATACGTGAAAGCATACGTTAAATGAGAAACATTGGATCAAGTGTTATGATTTATTCTTGACCTTTGGAGTTCATTAATGGGAAAATGGGAAATACAAAAGGGAATATGGGTAGGAATTAATTGGAGCCTTTGGAATTAAATGCTCATGTAAAATTTTGGGCATTATCAGGACAAGGTTATGATGGTTCAAAGTAGTGAAGGATAAGTGAGTTTGATCTATTCTAAAGATTTTGAAAGTGCTAAGTATGAAAAGGATTCCTTTAAAAGTTTATATGTTATAAGTTTTAACCGGTTAAGATCTATACTGGAACTCATTTCCATTCGCTGAGGATTCTTGAGATTTACCACGAGTCAATACTTTGAGAAAGATGGATGATAAACCCCTGTTCGTTCAGTTTATTCCGATGACTTAAAGTTTGACGCGAGTTAATTTTAATCTAAAATGAGACCATGGTGGTATTAAACGAACTAAAAATTGATGCCCTAAGTTGAAAGAAAGTTAAGGAAAGAGAATCAGTACATCAAGAGAGTTACTCGGTAACTTTCTAAGAGAAATTTTAAGGACGAATTTTCCTAAAAAATGGGGAGTTGTAATATCTCAAAATTTCCTATTAAATACAATGGCAATATTCCAATAATGGATGTAGTAAATTTTTGAGGAAATTGGAAAATGAGTTATTTAAACGAATTCTTATGAAAATAAATTAATTTTAGATATAGGGATTTATGAAAAGAATTTTAGAAGTGAAAATGAGATGAAAGGACCAAATCGCAAATTTTGAAACATTCAAGGACTAAAGTGTAAATATGAAAAAATGGGAAAGATGAGCTATCAATGAATAATTTGGATAAGAATAATTTGGATCACATGTTAGCGTGTTAAAAATAATTTTTGAGACCAAATTGGAAAGATTTGATAATACAGGGACAAAATTGCAAAATCACCAATTTTGCCAAAAATAAGGTGAAAGTATAATTCTCAATACCCGAGGATGTGAATTGAGTATTAAATTAGAGTTATGGAAATTGGGTTGATTGATAATAATTTGTTGTGAAAAAATTGTGCTTTGAAGAATAAAAGGGCAAAAAAGTAATTTGACCTTAAAAGGGCACTTTGGTCAATTCTCAAGATTTTTATGGTAAAAATATTGTTTATATAAGATATTTTATGTATGGAATAAATTTAGATATTATGTAGGAACTAGGTTGCTATCCCTTCCAATAAACATTTTTCCTATAGAATAAATTTGGGTATACCGGGCCTTTTCATGTATCGGATTCAATTATATGTGTTATCTAGTCTCAAACCAACTCATATAATTTTTCCAACCCAATAATTTTTTTCCCAAGCCCAAAATATTATTTATTCACTTAATTAATTAAACTATTTTCTCAACCGAATTCTAATTCCGTTAAAATTATGATAACTTTACTATACTAGAATCTATGAGTAAATATATTTAATTAACTTGTTCTCATTAAACTATGATGACTTAATTAAAGTTAATTTTCACTTAAAAATTTAATTATTTAATAATAATATGAAGATATTAATTTAATTACTAAGTCATCTCTTGCTCATAGCGAGAAAATGCATTCACTGTAGATAGCGATACATGTGAGTTATTTCTCTAATTTGTTGTTTTCACAATTTCATGTTAATGATTCGAATGCACATCATAAATTGTATCGAGCTAACAAAGAGAATGATTGAACATATATGGTAAGGGTTCAAATAATTTCAAATTAAGTTCTGACTCTTCGTCTATTAATTACAACATTATTTAGTCATGGAGTCGTCCCACTAAAGTACCATGACTGAGCTCTCCTCATTATATAACATTATGAAAGCTACATACAAAGTTCTCATCCAATGACCTTGTCATATGTGTGTTACCTTCATAGGATATCTATCCTTAATCTCTTTAGGATACTCATTCTCCCAATATGATCTTATTTTATCTTATGGTAACCGTTACATCTTTCATTAAAAAGTCAATTACTAACACATAGTAATTAAATCATTCGTCTTTAGACGAATAACCTGAGGCCATGTTACTTTTCCATCTATCATGTAATGACAATTAGAGAATATCATTTACCCTTTATTAGGCTATGAATTCCACAATTGTAAGTGAAGTTATGTCATTCAAAAGTTGTATGCCCAACTACTAGGTTTTGGCTCTATTACCAATTGAACTCGGGCTTTTAATATATCAAAGTGAAAGAAACGCAGGTAAACTTGAAACTTTTAGAAGAAAACTGTTTTCAATTTAATTGTTTCTTTCTACTTAGTTCAACAATACGTCAAATGAATATATTTATAGGAAGCAAATAACTTCCTTGCGTAACAAATTAGCTAAACACCTTAACAGACCCTAACTACCTCTCTAACCAATACTATCTTTAACATGCATCCATCTTCTCCACCGAAACAACCCAAAGAAAATTCCTAAACCGAGTAAAACACAAAACAGACAGTGGTTTAGTTAAAACATCTGCAACTTGATCGTACGCAGGAACTTCCCCAACCAAAACAGAACCATCTGCAACCTTTTCACGAACAAAAAATAGATCTAACTCCACATGTTTGAATTTGAAGTGTAACACAGGATTGGCAGCAACAGCTACTGCACTGGAGCTATCACACCAGATATTGGGCTGAGTAGGTAACCCAATATGTAACTCTTGAAGTAACGAAAGTATCCACAAAACATCACTGGTGACAGCAGCCAAACTTCGATATTCAGCTTCAGTTGTAGACCTAGATACCACCTACTGTTTCTTCGAAGACCAAGATACGGGATTAGATCCAAAAAATACACAATATCTTGAAGTAGACCGCCGATCATCAAAATCCAACCCCCAGTTTGCATCCGAACCAACTAGAGACAAAGAATCAGACCTACGAATAATAATTCCAAAATCAAGAGTATCAGACAAATATCGCAATATCCTTTTAAGAGCAGCCATATGAACTGTGGTACGATTATGCATGAACTGACAAATCCTGTTAGCTGCGTATGCAATATCAGGCCTAGTCATGACAACTGAGGCAGGTCCCCATACATCCGAAACAACCAACGAAAATGGATCAGTATATTCAGTAGTAGAAACAGGAAATGGCAGCTTATGAAAATTTCCCTTTTTACAAGGAGTACAAACATCACTTATAGCAACTTTATTCATAGCAACTTTATTTAACAGGACATGACATTTATCAAGAACATCCTTAACAACATTCAACGATGGATGACCAAGACGTTTATGCCATGACAAACACAACTCACTGTCAGCAGTCCGAGTTGGAATTTCAACTTGAGCAGTAGATGGATGAAACATAACAGGAACAGACGCATCTAATATGGAAAACTGATATAGCCCATTATGAATACGGCCCGTCAGCAAAATCTCCTGTGCCATGCTGTCCTTAATCACACAATAAGTTGAGTGAAATTCAAAGAACACACCATTATCAGTTGCAAACTGTGATACTAACAATAAATTCTTCTGAATAGCCGGAACACACAAAACATTAGATAACCGAAGCACCCTAGAACAAGTAGATATATCCCCCTGACCGACAGATGATATCATAACAGGTGTACCATCACCCATTAAAAGAGAGGACTTACCTGAATATGGAACAGCATCACGTATTACCGAATCATCTTGACACACGTGATTACTGGCACCCGAGTCAGGATACCATGATGTTGTGCCAGCTTGTCTAGGAATCGGGGAGTCAGAACCATCCCCACTAACCCCACACTGTGCAGAGTTAATAAGCGAACCTGAGACAGACGGATCAGAATAATCAGAAGCATGTAAATCTCCCAACCTAGGAAGTCCAAAACACGGATTCGACGCGGAGAAAACACGAGCTCGTGGTTTAGTCTGCCATGGAACACCAAAACCATCAACCGATTTAGATGAATCAATCTGCACATTATTCAAAACAGGGTTAGCATCCAATAACGAATCATTTAGCCCAATATTACTAGTCGGACGAACCCCATCACGCGGCCCAAATTTTCCAGTAACCGCACCATGAGTTCCTCCACCATTCGGGCCAAGAGTATGTGGCCTATACTCATGATTTTCAACAATAGGCCTAAGCCAACCACCATTCGGGCCAAGAGGTTGTGGCCTATACTCATGACTTTCAATATTTGGCCTGGGCCCACCACCCATCGGTTCTACATAAGGCGCACTAAAACCATCAAATCCATCAGCACAATAATTTTGACCAAAATTTGAAACTCTAGGCTGTGTATTCGGTGGTGAAGACCAGCCACGATCCCCAGACGCACAAACATTTTGCATCAGAAAGTGCATCGGAGAAGCCTCGTCACGGTGGTACCGATAGTAGCAGCGCTGAGCCACGTGACTGAACCTGGAGCAGATCTGACACTGGAGACGCGGCCTGAAGTTCCTACCACGTCCACGCATAGGCGAGCGACCCCCACGCACCGAACCATCCGAGGCCGGCAACGATGATTCTTCTACCATATTTGCACTGTACAAAACTTCCTGATCCGGCGGAACATGATGAGTTTCACACTCAATTAGAGCGTCCACCAGACGCTGAAATGGTAGGGGAGTCAGTGACAACGAAGTAGAGGACACCACGCCTTCAAATTTGGACGGAAGACCCGCAAGCATGACCGCCGTCCGCTCTGCCACTGATACAGATGTTCCAGACGCTTCTAGATGCGCACACAGACTCTTTAGTTTGGCAACATACTGTCGGATCGACAAACTCCCTTTCTTGAGGGAGTGAAGTTCATGACGCAACCTTTCTTGTTGTAGATCCGTATCAGCGGCGAACATCGCCAACGCCGTAGTCCACACCTCGGATGTCGATTGCACATCCATAAAAGAGGATATAATGGTCGAGCTTATAGTACAGAGTAGCCACGAAGTAGTAAGATTGTCCTGTTGTGTAAACACAGATGCCGCCGGATTAAGTACAAGAGTACCGTCCGGTGCTTGTACAAATCTCGACGGCGCAGATACAGATCCATCCAAGAAACCAAAAAAATCATATCCATTAACAATAAATTGAACCTGTTTCTTCCACTGAAGAAACGTCCCTTCATCAAGCTTCACGACCTCATGCCGAAGAAACGAGTTCACCACCCGATCAGCAGTGAAGACTGAGCCATTCAATTTAACGGAGTCAGAGGCAGCAGAGTTTGTCGTGGCCATTATCAAGATCTCCTAGCGACTGATACCATGAAAGAAACATAGGTAAACTTGAAACTTTTAGAAGAAAACTGTTTTCAATTTAATTGTTTCTTTCTACTTAGTTCAACAATACGTCAAATGAATATATTTATAGGAAGCAAATAACTTCCTTGCGTAACAAATTAGCTAAACACCTTAACAGACCCTAACTACCTCTCTAACCAATACTATCTTTAACACAAAGTATATGAGTCATACACACATAGTCTGTATCCCAAGATAAGTCACACTATGAACGTTACAAGTAAACATATTCATAGACAAATTTAGGATTTATTCTGCTTGGGTCTAGTCCGATGTATTGTTAGTCCAGACAGTCACACCTATACCTCTATCTTCTGAGAGTCATCTGCTCTGATACTCAAGACAAGGTATATCCCTATTTGGACTTAATAGACAACATGGTAGTCTTTTAATCGACTTGCTTAATTTTGATTAGACTATGGACCATTTAGATTATCTATTAATACAATTTGTCTTCTTGCATTATGATCCAACCATATAATACAACTTAGTATTAGTTAAACTAATTAATGATCTAATGTTTGATTTTTTTTTGCATGCAAAAACTATTTGAGGACTTTATATAAAAGATATTTAATGATAATGATGAAGTTTTATTAACTACATTGTTCGAAAAATTACAAGTACTTAGAGCATATTACTACACTAAGGGTTCTAGATCCCAACACTTAATACATCGAATTCCCATAATTCACACTTATCACTCGTAATAATTAATTATTCACACTAAAATTTGTTTTATGACCTTTCTCAATAAAATGAAAAATTATGATTTAGTCCTTATACTTTCCCATCTTTTTCCAATTTAGACCCAAAAGTGATCTTCATCATAGCTATACATATTCCCAATCATTCTCATGTAAGGAAATCATCATTAACTCATATATCTTCAATTTGGTTAAATTGTATTTTAGTTCTCTAACTTTGAACATTTACGATTTGGTCCCTTATCCACATTTTCACATTCACAATTTTTAAATTGGTTTCCAGCTCTAATGGAAATTTAATTCCTTATGAATCCTTTCTATCTGATTCATTTATGAATTTCCTTGAAATTCACTAGGCATAATCTCGGAATAGCACCAAATGTAGTTTCAAAACTTTTAGGGTGTTACAAAAAAGTGAACAAATTAGTCTATGTATTTTAGATCAAACAGAAAATTGGTCATTCTATTAAAAATTTCATCTATTTCTAGGTAAAAGAACCATGGAAACCTTTATGCTAGGAACAAGATTGCATTTTGCCCTCTTTTACTCAAAAAATGGGTAAATTAGCCCCTATACATTAGATCAAAAGTAAATTGGTCCTTCTATTAAAAATTCCATCCACTTCGATTGTTAAAAATTGGTCTATGTATGTTGCCATGAGGTACATGTGGCACTCCACGTGTCACTGTTTAGTTATTTTGTCAGTCATGCTAGTTTTTTACAATAGAATTGGATTAAATTTTTAACAGAAAGGACCAGTTTGCTCTTTGGTCTAATGTACAATGACTAATTTGCCCATTTTTCGTAGAGGGAGCAAAATGCAATATGACAACTAGTACAAGGGCCTCCATAGTATTTTTACCTCCATTTCTACTATTAAGTGTTGACATGGCTGATAGAAAATCCAGACAATGACATGTGGCATGCAATGTGTGCCTTATGCTGACATTGTAATATTTAAAAAATCCTATAAATAAATAATTTTTATAATTATTTAAAAAACAAATTCAAGATGAACTTAAACAAATAATTGTCCAGGTTCATTTGAATATGGAAAACTTGGGCAACCATTTGTCTATGTTCATCTAGGACAGAATTTTTAATAATTTCTTATAGTTTTTAATAATTTTTTATACTTCAAATATATACACAAATATATGCAATAATAACCTTACATAATAACTTTTTATTATTAATTTTGATAATTTTAATAATTATTTATAATTTCTTAATATTTTTAATATTCTTTTACAATTTTGTATGTTGTTTTATAATTATTTAATAAACCACCCTAGAATAGGATCTTGTATACTATCAAATATATACACACACAAACTCAACTATCAATTATTCATTAAAGAAAAAAAAAAGACAATTTGAATAACTAGAGCACTGCTGTTAAAATTCTTCCTGCATTTATTTTTAATGGGCTTACAGAACACGAAAAATTAATCATTGGGCTTACTTTAGTGAATATCTTGAAAGATAAAATAAAAAAGACCAATTGAATCTAGATAAATGGTTGTTCAATCATTCTAGAGTGGTTTCTTAAATAATTATAAAATTAAAGGATATTATTTAAAAATTAATAAAGTTATTAAAACTATATACACAAGCATATTTAAATAATTCAAATACATATATATAGACACACATACATATGTATCTTTTTAACCGAGTTGATATTTTTAGTTAATCAAGTCAATAAATCATATTTTATTAATTTCTTATAGTTTTTAATAATTTTTTATACTTCAAATATATACACACAAATATATGCAATAATAACCTTACGTAATAACTTTTTATTATTAATTTTGATAATTTTAATAATTATTTATAATTTCTTAATATTTTTAATATTCTTTTACAATTTTGTATGTTGTTTTATAATTATTTAATAAACCACCCTAGAATGAACCTAAACAAATGGTTGTCCAGACTTAATTGAATTTTAACAACCATTTGTCCACGTTGAATGTTTAGGTTATCCAGACTTAATTGAATTTTAACAACCATTTGTCCACGTTGAATCTAGACGTTATCTTTAATAATTTGCAATACTTTTTTATAATTTCTAAATAATTTTCTATAGGTTTAAAATAAATTTCCATATTCATCCTAGGCAAGGTTTTTAAAATAATTGTTAGAAAATTTTATATATTTTTAAGATTTTTTTAATATTTACTGACGTGATATTTACCACGTCAACATGAGGTACACGTGGTACACCACACATCACTGTATGGTTGTTTTGTTAGCCATGTCAACACTTAGTAGTAGGAATTGATAAAAATTTTAATAGAATGACTAATTTGTTATTTAATCTAATCTACAAGGACTAATTTACCTATTTTTTTAGCATGGGGGTAAAATGAATCCACCTCTTAGTAAGGGGCTTTCATGGTACTTTTACCTAATCTCACTCATCCTTTAATTCCATGCCACTTACATTAATTTTTTTCTTTTGAAAAAACCAAACAGTCACTTAACATTACAAACAAATGAAATTAAAAAAAAAGGCTAATTTGCATATTTTTCTAACGTACATGGTTAATTTGTCCATTTCTTGAGTAAAGAAATAAAATGTAATTTAACTACTAGTACAGGGACCTCAATGGTACTTTAATCTAATATTAGTAACAAGGATGAAGAATTGAGAAGGAATTTTTAGATGAAAGGGCAGCTGATCCTTGCAACTAATAATTCTACCCCACTGAACTAAAACTTTTGACAATGGAACATATCAGATATCAAATACCTATAGTTACTCTCTACCTCGTATTGTTTGTTCTTAAGGATGAGCAAAACTCGATTAAATTCGAAAAAAAATTTAAATTTTGAGTTATTCAAATTATTCGAGCCAACTCAATAACTTGAATCAAGTGTCGAATTCGAGTTGAGTTCACAATTCGAGTAAAAAATTGGTGTAAATACATTTTTGGTATCTGCCAACTTTAAAAATAAGCAAATTAGTCTCTCTCAACAAAAATTACAAAAAAAAATTCAAAATAATTTTTAAATTTATAAATATTTATCAAAATTTTAAAATTTATATTTTTAAAATATATATAAAAAATTCTAAAAAATATATAAATATTAAAATATTAATTTTTTTCTAAAATAATAATTATGGGACCTAATTAATTATTCAAATTTATTAAACTCAAAGTATCTAATTTTTTTATTATTTTGCTTTAAAAAACTTCAAAATATATATGGTTTCAAATTTATGTGCTATAATATGGAATTAGTTATACTGTAACAATATTTTTATTTGACATGTTTAATTTTTTTTAATTTAACTCGAACAATTTCACTCGTTTCGACTTGACTCAATACGAAAAAAATTAAAATTAAGGTATGTTGATAAAATAAGACTCGTGAACTCGATTAACTCAAAATTATTTTACTTGATTCGACTCAGTTGAATCGAACACTCACGTGGTTGTTCCTATCGGTCAAAACTGAAATAAGAAAAACTAAAGCGAATGGATGGAACGGTGCGTTTTAGTTTTAGCAAAGTTAATAAAACGATGCAACACTTTAATGAAAACGGGGTGTTTTGGGTGCAACGACAATCCCGTTAGTTAACTAACTTTTGAAACATACAAAGTTTCTCTCTTCTTTTCCGATTCTTCTGGATTAGCGTGCATCAGGACTTCATCTCTTTTTTATTTGAAAAAACCGTCCCCTCCATTCACCACTGCAACTTTTGTATTGCTAATGCTACCGTCCACTTTTGGCAGACAGGAGTGGCGCCTTAGCCTGGCCGGTGAAGGCGGATAAGAAAGCCGTTTCTTAGCAGATCCAATTGGATCCTTCTCAGGTGTTCCATTTGCTTCTGGTCCCAAGGGGCTCTGCAAACTGGTCTTAACTCTTGCAGACTTAGTTGGTACCATGTAACTTGGAAGTGATGGAGAGTTGGCAAGGCTCTCATTATCACGCACTGAGGAGCCTGCGATGCTGTGTCTCCGGTTTCTGTCAGACTTCATACTGACTATGCTTCTTGTTTCATCATCTAAACCAGCCACACCACTCCTCGGGCTTGCTGACTTCAGCTTTCGGGCTGGTATGGATGCTGACTTAGGAGTAGAAGGGGATAGGAGGCTCGAAGTTCGGCTTGGCTTTTGGTTGGCCTTCGTGGATTGCTTATCCAAATTGAGTTGATAACGAGCATAAGCTTTGCTGATTTCTCCACCGAAGTTGCTTCGTGCACTCTTTAGGGATGACTGGTCATCGAGATGTTCTTTATCTCTCATGCCACCACGAACCTCCCATGGCCGGGCTGTCATCCACCGTTCCATCCAGCTCCATCCCCATGAGGGATTGCTTGGATCCATGAACAATGGATTCATAGATCTCGAAGCATTCTTCCAGGTTTGCTGCAAAAGTTATTTGTATGTGTTAAAAACAGAACTCTGTTTAACTTTCAACACTTGAATGCCAAGGTACATTGGAAGAAAGTAACTGTTTCTTGGACCTGAAAACCGATGTTTGAACTTTCTACGATGCAATTTAGTTATGGTTCATTCATTCATGTCAGTTAACAATGTTGTTAAATCTCACAAAGTCGTATAAGCATGCAGTAGAAGGGTTAAATATTCGATGTTCTCCATGTGACTCCCAACAACGCATATTACCTGATGAGTAAATGAGTACGCCATGGCCCTTTCTCTTCTCATGGCAGCCTCATGTTTGCTCAACAAGCTTGCCTCAATTTGTTCCTTTGACCGCACAGTGTCATCCCAATCTTCACCCATCTGTTTAGAACATCAAAATCCATGCTAAGAAAGAGAGATGCAACTAATAGAACAACAAAATCTATACAATACACACAGTAATTTCTGAGCTTGACTGCAGTGACGGAAGTCACTTAAGAATCCTCTGTATGGTATATATAATAGCTTAATCTACCATCTTAATTTGTTTGTAATACAAAGATAATTTAATTATAAGATATTGTCTGAGAAACTAGAGCGTAGAGGAAAAAATCGAACCCACTTCGCAGCAGTCCACTCACTTATCACATTCAAGCAAGTAAAACATGCTGATATATCTATGAAAAAAAAGGGGATTTACTTGCAAGTTCACAATCTCTTTCGCATGTTTCTGCAAGAGTTGCCTCTGAAGAGCCTGGTTTTCTTCCATCATCCTGGTTCTCCGAGCATGAATCTGACACTGCATACGAGAAAGAGTTTGCAAGCACCGAAGGGAACCGGCTGCTTGCCGTCTGGCGGCAGGCCCTTCCATCAGTGATTTCAACCTAGCCAGTCCTCTTAAAGCACGCAATGCCCTTTTTGCCTGAAAATGAAGAAATCATGATCAGCAAATCCTCTACATAAATCTTTGTCATGCTGGAAAATAGATATGTTAGAGACAATGCCTCAAACATTAGATCATTTAATTTGACCCAGGACTTGCGAACAGATATCATATAGTAACAAATTATCATGATATTACTATTTCTTTTCTTCTTCTCTTCTAAACTTTTACAAAGAAACAGTATGCTTAACAGCTATAATTTGCAAGCTTTTGATCCAGGAAAGTTTCTTATAGATTATAAATCATAAGTAAACTTACACGTTCATTTTCTTGCATTTAAAAAAAAAGAAAAAAAAAACAGTTTCATGAAGATATTTATAGAATGTTTCCTGCAAGATGCATAAGATTAAACAAAAATAGGCTGAAGTACTAGATTGAAAATCATTTCAGATATGAAATGATTAAGCAAACAACTTCAGGAGGAGAAAGTAAAAAATTGCAGCACATACAAGGTAAGCTCGGAAAGCTGCTTGAATTTTGATTGCCGCCACTTCCTCCTTAGATTTTCCGGCAAACCTAGCATCTGTATTAAGTTGATGTCGAATGGCCTGTAGAGCAACCTGAGCTGGAACGGCAGGAGAATTGGCAACTGCCACAGGGTAAGTCTGCTTGCTTTGCTCAACTTCAGGTTCAATTAATTTCACCTCTTCAGGCTGAGGAAGTGGGGATAACTTGGCTGCATCAGAACCAGTGGGATCCAAATGCACCTTCTCCAAAAATTGTTCTTTTGATTTCTGAGAAACATAGTAATCAAGAATATTAAAAACTGAGCTAACCATGAAACTACAGATGATTTTTAGCTGAACGAGACTTATCCTAACCTGGTTTTTCTTTCCCTTGGACTCTGAGAAGAAGGCTTTCTTTAGAGAGGACAACCATTTCCCTTTCTTTCCCATCTTAAGAGGCAAAATCATGGGGGAACAGTAGATATTAGGAATAAAAATTGAGTTTTAAACAAAGAAGAACCTTTACGGAAGGAATAAAAGTTTTCTTCAGAAAGAAAAAGGATCCATGATCTATCTATTAGCAGAATCTGAAGGGGTTTTAACTTATCTATCTTCAATTCAACTAATGAGGCAAAACTCCAATATGTCCCAGTGTATTTAACAAATTGGGGAACAGCCCAGATTTGGTGGCACAATTAATGATACCAAGCAACAAAAAATTCAAACAAAAGGAAGTTTAAAATGCATCTTTTAAAATCGGGGTCCATGAAGCAAAAAGTACCTGAGAATGCAATGCCCGGATCTCAAAGAACTTGAAGAGGTCTCTTTCCCTTCTTTTCAGAAAACAATAAAAAAGATTGAAAGGGTTCACAGCTCTGTTAGCTGCCGGCCTAACGCCTATCTTGAGAAAACAAATTTAGAGATTATGAAGAAGAAACAGCTGTTAACTTTTTATTTTTATTTTTTACTTCTTTCTTTGGTTGGTAGAAAATAATTCCCAAAATTTGGTAACTATGTATATACATTAACGAAAACAGTTAAAAACAATGCAAAGCACTCTTTCTTTTGTCGTTTCCAAATTTATTGTCACTTCACTTCAGTAGATCTGCGAAAACTGAAACTTTTTAACTGTAAAATTCCCAACATGTCTGACACTGAAACTTAGCAAATATATTTTTTATTACTTCCCAAATAAAAAACAAAAGCACCAATTGATTGATTGTTAAATTTTTGTATTTGAAAATAGTAGTTATTTATTGGTAAAATAAGTTCTAATTTTTATTTTTAATTAGGGTTTTAGGTCGGTTTTAAAATTAATTTGGGATATAGACCAATTTAACTGGAAAACTTGTCCAGCTAGACGTACTTTTCAATTAACAGTCAGATCCCAACGCCTTTTTAAACCTTGCCGACAATGGTAAAAAAAATTTAATACCCAATGGTAACTTCTATTTTACCTTATAAATACCCCTCAATTTTTTTCATTCATATCATTCTCTCAACTCTATCAAGTCTCTCAATTCTCTCGTTTTTAATATTTTTTAATATTTTTTATTTAAAAATATTATTATTTTTAATTATTTCGTTTTTATTCATTTAAATCGATTTCTCACGAATGGCTACCTCCCTAATCCACTTCGATGGCAAGCATATTTCCTTCACCCAATTAACAATTGTAAGACCGAAATTAAATTTTGTTAATTTCAATAATGTTAATTTTAATTTTTCTTTTATAATTATTTTTTTATTGTGTAAATAGGCAGATGATTGTGTTCTAAAAGGCTTCATTCTTAATATGAGAAAGCCTGTGATCCTTGAAATTCGTGGTCACTTGCAAGCGGTTGGATTTTTACATGTGTCTCGCATGTCCCAGGGCTGCAAACTTGATTTGCAACTAATTAGCGCGTTGATGGAAAGATAAAGACCCGAAACATAAACTTTTCACCTTCCATGCAGCAATTATATAATCACACTCGAAGAGGTAGCACTACAACTCGGTCTAACAATGGATGGGCCAGCTACCACGGGATCTGCAATCGTTCCAGACAAAGTGAACCTCTTCCAATCATTGTTAGGGAAGGTCCCGGACAAGTTTGAAGGTGGTTGAATATCGACGAACTAGTTGAAGGATAATTTCAACGAGCTCCCTGAAGATCGAACGGAGGAGGTCATACAACAATATGCCCGAGCATACATCATGAGGTTAATCAAGGGCATTTTAATGCCCGACAAATCTCAAAATTTGGTGCATGTAAGGTGGCTACTACATCTAGTGGACTTCAATGAGTGTGGGAAACTAAGTTTGAGATTTGTTGTATTGTCCATATTAGAATGAGAGATGTGACAAGCCACGCTACCGAATGCAGCGTCGTCGGTGGTTGTCTGCTTCTGCTGCAGTCGTGGGCCTAGTGGCGGCCACCATTTCTATGTCCCAAGGTTACCAACCCATATATGTTCTCGTTGGTAACGAGGTAAACATCATTTATTAACAAATGCGTAGTTTGTACAGTAATTTTTATTATTATACATTTCGACTAATATATCGCTTATACAGGTAGAACCATGGAACCATAGATTGAGCTACGTGGGACTGCCCGAGGATTTATAAGATATTAGGTTATTATTAGATCAACGCTCGAAAGCCAATGTTAGTTACATATTCTTTCAAACCTATATTAATTACATAATGATTTGTAAAAAAATTCATAAAGAACAATATTTACAATTTTGCTCTTTAGTTTGAATGGATGTCGTACGCCGACATCAATGTCATATCCTACATCCCATCAGAAGTATTGGGCAATCGGTAAATATGGGACACGAAGGTGTCGTTGGTAGTGTATGCGGTGGTGGAAATGCATGAAACAGACCGGGTGTTACGGCAGTTCGGGTGGAGGCAACTAATTCCGCCGCCACTACAAGACCTGAAGGAGCTGCACAATGTAAACATGTAGGGGAATGACAACACCGACTGATCGGTGCAGCACAGGAAGCACATCGAGGTGTGGGATCGTAGGATGCAATCTATACCCATTCACATACAAATTTTCTCAGTGGACATGACGGCATTTAATGATTACTTGGCATGGTTCAGAGCCGTCGGTAAGTCGTATCTGCAATCACCAGAGGAGACGAGTTGACAAATTCAAGCGAAAAGGTCATGTCGACCGCCACAGTATACTAGGAGGGGATGCGGTCGCACAATGGTTTCATCATCCGCTTCAATAGAAGATGCACCGCCTATGGCTGCTAGGGGTGAGCAAAACTCGATTCGACTCGAAAAAATCGAAAAAAAATTCGAATTTCGAGTTAAACGAATCGAGTTATTCGAGTTAATCGAGTTATTCGAATCAACTCGAATTTTTTTTCGAATTTCGAGTTCGAATCAAGTTGAGTTTTCAAATTCGAATAACTCGAATAATTCGAATAATTCGAATATCAAACTATAATATTTTACATTTTTACCCCAAACTTCTAAACCTTTTTACTTTTCCCTCAAAACTTTTACTCCTTCCCACTTTCCCCCCAAAACTTTTACTCTTCTCCCCTCCCAGCCCCCCAATCTACCCAAAATTCATTTCTCAACAAAATTTTACTCTCCCATTTATTTTTTCTCAAAATTTTACTCCCCAAAACCCTCAAAACATTTTATTTTCTCCCAAAATTTTTACTCCCTCCCACTTTTCCCTAAAACTTTTATTCCCTTCCTATCCCACCTCTCATCTACCCCAAACCCTCCCCCCTCCAATTTTTTTAATATTTTTCCTCCAAAATTTTACTCCCCCTATTTACTTTCCCTCAAACTTTTATTCTCCAAAACTTTTTATTTTCCCCCTAAACTTTTACTTCTCACCCTTTACCCTCAAATAAAAAATCAAAATTATCCAAAAAAATTCACTAAACATAAATAGTAATAATTTTATTTATATCTACTATTTATATTATTAAATTAAATTTCACATTTTTTATTATTTATATTATTTATATTATTGAATTGTTTAGTCATATTGAATATTTATATTAAAATTGAATTATTAATTATGCCATAAAATATTCGTGTTAAAATTTTATATTGGTATCAATTTCACATTTATTTTTAAAATAACTTTTATTAAAAAAATCATATTTTTACATTTAAGATAATTGAAACAACTACGCAAGCAAAAAAGCTAACCAATAAATAAATAAATTATGAGGTGATGAAAGTTAATAAAAAAAATTGATTAAGGTGGGTGACAGTGGTTATAAGGACCCAAAATTATTTTTTAAAATTTAACTCGAACAAATATATTAAATTTGATTTGATTCGAATTCCATCTCACTCGACTTGATTCGAGAAAACTTCAAATAAAGTTAGGATGAAAAAATGAGATTCGAAAACTCAATTAACTCCAAAATTTTCGATTCGATTCGATCGAATGCTCACCCCTAATGGCTGCACAATATCTGGGTCACTTCGATCCAGGTATCACATTTAATACAAGCACCACCACACTACAACTCACCACCGTACGTGGTCAGTTCTTCTATTCTTGTAGGTCCATATTTCCCTCCACCGATGTCCCCTGCATACTACACCCCTACACAGATGTTGATACTAAACCCCGTGTCAAAACAGACACCAATGTATTCACTACCACTGATGCAAGTACCCATGCAGTAATCGATTATAATGTTGATGCCTGGTACCTTTCCAACGTACTCGAGATTTGGGGCACCTTATAGTTTCACGCCTATAGTGACCCAAACACCGCGCGCATCACTATTTTACGGGAGTGGCTCATAGTCACAATCGGTGGAAGAGGGAGTCACGAATACACAATGGCAAGCAAGGACGACACAACAATCGACCATGAAAGAAGATGATGGCAATGTTGATCTTGAAGATACGATCGCCTAGGGGGTCAAGCTAACTATATACTCATGTAATGATGACGATGAGGAAGAAGTCTACAGGCTCGTTCTTCCAGATACACTTTCAGATGCTACTCCGGATGCACCTCTTGTTGTACACAGAAATCATCCACGCGACTTTTGTTCACCGCCTTGTGACACACATTCTACCCGACGACACCATTGATTGTATTTTTTCTTTTAATTTTTTAATGTAAATATAGATATGTCGTAAATAAAAAAAACTGAGGTTATTCGTTCAAACAAACCATTTGTCATTATTACTATCTATGTTTCATTGATAAATAACAAATGTCAGATTTTGTTATCGACATATTGTTTTGAATATGAAATTTTTTGGATTTACCTTATTATTTAATTAAGAAATAAAAGAAAAATGAATATGAAAAATGTAGAATAAAAATTATCCGCTCTCCGTACATCCGAAAGTCATGACATTTCACAACTAAATAAATTGTATCTTCTTAAAACCAATCGCAATACGGAACATCGACCTTTATAATTTATACTAAATACAACAAACACTATTAGTATGGCACACGCATATGAAATTAAAATTTGGTTATAAAAATAACACTAATGAATATGAAATTTGGTTGAAAGCAATGTTATCGACGTTAGGGCCTCAACGTTTCCCTATACAGAGAACATATTGACTTTATATGCCCTGGGTTTCTACAGTACCCGTATAATTTCTGTTGATCATGCCTTTCCCAAATATCCATATTGTTCCTTATCTAGGTAGAATTCGGGTGACCTTTTGGGACGCGACATAGGTCATTGTTTGGCACCAGCTCGAACGGCGCACTAGACACAGGCAACCACATACTCTCATCTGGGATGGGTGAGAATTCAGGACTCCACATACAACGAATGCATTGTAGTTGGTAGACGCCATTGATGTAAGGCGCATGCTCAATCTATAAGCTCTCACATGCGGTAATTGTATGTGAGCATGGAAATCGAAGTGCTTAGAATCTCCTATAATTGTAGGTCTTTTACATTAGGTTCACGCGATAGGATGTACCTGACATTTTCTGGTCGGATCTAACGTGCTCCGTGACTCGAAAATTGAGGTTCCGACGTGAGTGGCACACTATATACATCATGTTCGCTCTCATTGTACTTCTTTATCTTTTGTATCACGTCATCACAGAATGTACTGCTGCCCGTTACTTGCCCAGCATACGTCGACTCCCTCTTAGGAAACAAGGTGGTCAGTCGAAAGTATGTCTCTTTGACAATCGATGTTACTAGAAAATAACGTGTCCTCTTTAGTACTGAATTGATGTACTCGACCAAGTTTGACGTCATGTGTCTATACCATATACCGTCGTAGTACGACTGCCTCCATTGTTTGAACGGTATATTCAAAACATACGTCGCATCGTAAGCGTTAATGGTACTCAAGTTGTTTAACTTTTGATAGAAAACATGTTGGACAAGCTCGTAACCTATTGATAAATAGGTACTGGTTAGTGCAATGAAATAACCTCGTAATTAAAAGTTTGATGTGTACTGAATACATAATAGGAACTACAAACTTATGTCAATGACTAGATCTTGCTTAGTCGTCGAAGAATATTTTTGGTAGTAGTTCGATCCCACATGTCGTCTGCAGTACCGATGATGAGTGCGATTCCATAAGGATTTGTGATGATCAATCGTCAAGAGTATTCCAGGTCCCCTGTCCAATATGACACATATGTCTAGCTGCAGGAAAACGAGACGGCACAATCAACTTAGAAAGAAATCTCAATCATCTGTCATTTCTCCGAGATTTATTGTGAACGCTATAAATAGAATCTTCTAATTACCGTCCTAAGCAATGGCAAGTAACAAATGCTGTTGATACCTTCTATACAATCAGGTATCGTCAATTTGGACTATAGGCTTATAGTGCTGAAATGCCTCTCTACATTGCTCAAAGGTCCAAAAGAACTGGTGGAATACTCGTTTATCAAGGACCATCTGGTTGTCGCAGTACTTTGGGCATGTTTCGAGATCGCTTACAGATGCTGGTACGTACTGAACCAATACCTGACACCATTGTCATAGATAGTTATACGAACCCTCTCACCATGATGAAACTTCTCCATAGCTTTTTATTTTGCAACTCATACTTTGTAGTATGTTAAAGTTTATTGGTACTAGTTACGTATGTTCACAATAAGCATCGATATTTCAATCCGAGGACTGGCCTTCATCATAGGTAGAATAATGTCAGCAATTATATCCAAGTCTAGCCTCGGATGGTCCTAAGTTGCACCCGTTGCAACAAACGTATGGGGACTGGGATACTTCTTTATCGTCTATAGCCCAATTTTCTTCCTATAAGATGTCATGATTTTCCACTTACACCTCTCGTCTTTCATTGCACACTTTCTTTCAAATTTCTTAGAGTGAGACTTCGTGACGTAGTAGTTCACGTCGTTCTTGATGTTGTACCACTTCAATGCAGCAAGAAAAACATCTTTGTTGGGGTATTCCATTCTAACTTCTAGTACTCGTACTTCATGAACTATGCTTGCATAACCAGGAATTCTGTGTGGAAGCCGAGAAAACTCTAAACCACCTTTGATCGATAGGTCAATTTTTGTTATGTGGGGCAGAGGTTTATATGCCCTAAATCATGAATCTGGGTCTGAAACATTGTCTGAGGCGTCATCATCAAACTCGCAAGGTTTTGGCTCCATTGTAACTGAATCCGATTTGAAAAATAGTGCCATTTCTGAACCATCCAGACCATGCTACCAGATTAGCTTAGGTTTTGCCAGTTACCCCTCGTTTACGTTCACAACCCCTTCTTTCTCATGTGCATCACTTTCCTCGTCCGCACCTTCATTGTCACCTTCGAGCACGGTGTTTGACATACCCTCGTCGACCCTCATTGAAAGGAATAGGTCATCGGTTCTCCTGTAACCCATGTGCCCGCTAGAAAATCTTCGGTTTGATGATCAGTATACGTCGATAATCCCTAGTATAACTGCTTCCGTCCTATCACACCGACCTAGTGCTGAAGTTAAAATCGAATGCACTGATTTAATGTCAAGCCCAAGTGTCTAGATTTGGGTTATGTTGATACCTCGATGATACTGATCCCTGAAGTTTAGATCGATGCCAGAGACCGATAAGTGTCTGCCTATAGATGTGTAGCCACTTCGAAAAAGGCCAGAAAACCCACCGCACAACTGTGTAGTAGGACTTTTTACTTGAACTTCGGTACCCATATTTTCCGCAACGAAGGTCGAAGATGGACCAAATCCATTAGCACCGACGAACTCGACATATAACTCAATAATAACATTTTTACTTGAGATGTGCAATGATATAACCGTCTTGAGATGCTTCTCACTAATCATATCGAATAACTCATACTTATAGGGGTCAACAGATGCAAGAAATCTACATTGTAACCTCGTAATTCTTCTCTGGCTCGATCCCTCGACTATTTTCTTGATTCTGGTCATTATCTCATGCATTTGAATAGTACTATTGAACATCAATTTTACAGGCTTTGCTCATACAAACACCACCCCAAACTCTGTATTACTGATTTGACCATCGTAATATATAACAGATTTCACTTGTCGACTCATTTCAATATTGGTTACGATTTGGATGAATAAACGCAAAAAATAAGTAGAGAGTTGTCCGAAGGAGTACACACAACTCTCGCCCGTGATGCAAGGTTCTTTTGTTTGATATTAACTTGATGTATGTCTATGTTATGAAAATTACACCACTTTTATAAGAAAATTATGTAAAGAGAAAGAACACATGCTATAAATTTGTTTAAGAATGCACACATTCATTGCATAGTATATAGTGCAAATAATTTTCATCACGCATTCAGAACTCATATAAGTTATCAATATTTTGCGCTTCATAACGTGGACAACAGTCATTTGAAAAGGTATTTTCTGCTCGGGAATAGTAAATATGTTAGAGAAAGCTCACCCAGCTGGGCAGGCTTTCTCTAACATATTTACTATTCCAAGCCTGACACTTCGAATAATTCGGATGATTTAAACACTTCAACATGTATAGAATATGTTCCAGCGTGCTTTGAAGGTTTTCCTTTACAAAACAGACCCTTCCATGCAGCTATAAAATGGCTCTCACATACCAAGTTTTATCATCCCTCACTCATATAATTTCTCTCCAATCCTTTCTATTTCTCCACTATAAACTATTTCCCAGTCTTAAAAAGTTTGATCGCTAAAAATATTTGGTTTATGTTTGAGGTATTCTTAAGTCATCAATGATACGACATGCTTCGAGCCGCACATATTTCATATATCATGTCGAAATGGGATCATTACCTCCGAAGCTTATCCTAGGGAAGTTGGTTATGGGGTGATTTTTCTTTGTACGGTCAAGGATGAAAGTCAACGTAGAGGTCTCAATCAATGACCGTTATGCGGTAATGGATGGGGGATAACAGGGGAGCCATTTAACGATCGTTACACGGCCATAAGCTCAATCTTTTCGAATACCTGAAAATGATACCCTATAAATACCATACAAAAGTTTGAAGGCATATTCATACGAAACAACTCTGAGGCTTCTAACTATAATCAGTGTAATTTTTTCTTCATTTCCAGGCAACTGATACCTTTAACCTTCATTCTTGTTCGAAGGTCAGTATCGTCGTGGATGCAAAAGGACTCTCAAGTAGCGACTGTTATTGTGCAATAAAAGTGAGGCTCCTTTTGGAGTGACGATGATTGTCGTTATTACACAATCCATTAATAACTACAACTGCTACCACGCCAACTCGAGTTTGACCTCCATTGTGCCAAAACATCCGCTCTCCTCCTAAGAGCCCTCTTGTGTCCACCTCGGTGTCGACCTTCGAACAAGAATGAAAGGTTAAAGATATTGGCTGCCTGAAAATAGAGAAAAAAAATTACGTTGATTACACCAAAAGTCCTTAGAGTTTTTTCTTATGATTATGGCCTCAATCTTATGTATAGTATATATAGGGCATTGTTTACAGGTATCCAAAAAACTTAAACTCCTAACCGCATAACGACCGTCACTTGGCCCCTCGGTTATACTCGAACCCGTGACCACATCACGACCGCCGACTAGGACCTTTATGTTGAATTGACCCCTGATTGTATCAAAAATTATTACCCCGAAACCAGATTTCCCCACAATGGGTTTCTAAGGTCATTGTCCTATCCGGCCATGACATATGAAATGTATGTGTGTTTAGGCGTGTTATCACATCCCCAACCCTTCAAAACTACCTAACAATTTTCGCTGTTTCAATCGAAAACCCTGAACACTTTTAAAATCCTTAAACCCTAAAAAAATCTAAACCAAAAACACTGACCCTAATAACATAAAAACCCTAACTCTAGGAGAGAGATCTGGTTAAATTGGCCTATATCCCTAATTAATTTTAAAATCAGCCTAAAACCCTAAATAAAAATAAAAATCAACCTATAGGCCTTATTTTGCCATTATTATTACTAGTTTCTGATTTTATATACCAATTAAAATATATGAAAATTATTTTATAATTGTGTAAATTTAATTTTATAATTGATATTATAAACAAATTTAAATTATTTTATAATTTTTATATATTTTGTAATTCAATATTTGTATTTTAAAAAAATAATGTCTTAAATTATTATATATGATTATGTATACCTTATTATATTACATATATATGATTTTGGCTTAAATATTCATTGGTATTTTTAGACCGTGAGAATGATGAAGTCATAATTCAAGTTTTTTTTTAAATCTAAAAATTCTATAAAAATTAAAGAATTCATAAACAAAATTAAATGAAATGTAAAAATAATATTAATTCTTTTTAAAAAATTTAAAACCAAACCGTATATTAAATAAATATTTTACTTCTTTCCTCTCAATTGCAATTTATTTCTGGTTTTCTTAATTTTTCATTTCCTATTTTTATCTTAATTTTTGTTTCTTTCTTTTTGTTTGTGCTAACCCATCAACTAAATAGTTCTGCAAAACAATTTTATACTCAAGGACATCAAAAAACCGGCAAAAAGAAATATTAAAAACACGGTACCTTAATCTAAAATTAACCAGGAAAAGTTAAACAAGAAAATTCAACAATTCTTTATAAATTTCGGAACCAAAACAATACACGATAAAGCATATAAAAAATGGTCAAAATATTTCCATACAATTACTACCAGACAAAAATAAGACCAAAACTTAGAAACTATCCCGGCTTCTCAAATGCAATCTCATTTCTTCTTGGCAGCAGATTTGGTGACCTTAGCACCCGTTGGATCCTTCTTCTCAACGCTCTTGATGACACTAACAGCCACAGTCTGACGCATGTCCCTGACAGCAAACCGTCCAAGTGGTGGGTACTCAGAGAAAGTCTCCACAACCATAGGCTTGGTGGGAACCATCTTTATCATCCCTGCATCACCATTCTTCAAGAACTTGGGCTCCTTCTCAAGCTCCTTTCCAGATCGCCTGTCGATCTTGGTCAGCAATTCGGAAAATTTCACAGCAATGTGGGAGGTATGGCAGTCAAGGACTGGGGCATATCCATTTCCAATCTGCCCAGGGTGGTTCATGATGATGACCTGAGAGGTGAAGCTGGCAGCCTCCTTTGCAGGATCATCCTTAGAGTTTGAAGCAACGAAACCACGCTTGAGATCCTTAACAGCAACGTTCTTGACATTGAATCCAACATTGTCACCAGGGAGAGCCTCAGAGAGGGCTTCATGGTGCATCTCAACAGACTTAACTTCAGTGGTCAGACCAGAGGGGCCAAAGGTCACTACCATACCAGGCTTAAGGACACCAGTCTCAACACGACCAACAGGCACAGTTCCAATGCCGCCAATCTTGTAGATATCCTGAAGTGGGAGCCGGAGCGGCTTGTCTGAAGGCCTCTTGGGCTCATTGATCTGGTCAAGAGCCTCAAGGAGAGTGGGACCCTTGTACCAGTCAAGGTTGGTAGACCTCTCAATCATGTTATCACCCTCAAATCCAGAGATTGGGACAAATGGGATCTTGTCAGGGTTGTAACCAACTTTCTTAAGATATGAGGAGACTTCCTTCACAATTTCATCATACCTTGCCTTGGAGTATTTTGGAGTTGTTGCATCCATCTGTACAAGATGATAATTGAAATTCCATTATTGATAAAAAGAACATCAATACAATCTAACAATAAACTCCAACACGTTCTAAACCTTACCTTGTTGCAGCAGCAAATCATCTGCTTGACACCAAGGGTAAACGCAAGCAAAGCATGCTCACGTGTCTGACCATCCTTTGAGATACCAGCTTCGAAACCACCAGTGGTCGAGTCGATAATGAGAACAGCGCAGTCAGCCTGTGAGGTACCAGTAATCATGTTCTTGATGAAGTCACGATGTCCAGGGGCATCAATGACAGTACAGTAGTATTTGGTAGTCTCAAACTTCCAGAGGGCAATATCGATGGTAATACCACGTTCACGCTCGGCCTTAAGCTTGTCAAGCACCCATGCATACTTAAATGACCTTTTGTTCATCTCAGCAGCCTCCTTCTAAAACCTCTCAATCACACGCTTGTCAATACCACCAAGCTTGTAGATCAAATGACCAGTGGTTGTAGACTTCCCAGAGTCGACATGGCCAATGACCACAATGTTGATGTGAACCTTCTCCTTACCCATTATAGTACTCAAGAGAGGAGCTAAAAATCGAGAAGAAACATATTCATAAAATAAGCTCAAAACATAATTCCAAGTCAAAATCACACAAGAAGACCAACATCTTGTGAACAAGAAACAATGGATCTGGGACCCACTTTTATTGTTTACGAAGAACAGTTCAAGTCAATTTCTAAAAAGAAAATCAAGCCACATTTAAATTCAACAGATCCAACATTGATAAAACGTGGCCGCTGGGATTCGAGCCCAGTTCCTCCATAGATATGGAGTTCATTCCAATGAACTACAGCCACTAGATCTTAACTTATCCTTTCCCATGAAGCCAGTCAAACATGTCCATCGAAGACAAACGAGCCTAAGAAAATAATCCCCGACAATTTTAATTATTCGTTAAAAAATTTCCCTCAGGCAGCATTTGCTTCTATAAACCAGTTAGCACAGGAATTATTTTCTCAGAAAAATAAACTCTAGAGTTCAAAACTTACGTTCATGAATGAAATCTAAAAACACAACCAACAAAAACAAAGAATCAGAACCGAAACTACACACAAAATATGAATCGTATGAGAACCATTTCAGCAAATCAGATAGAATATTTCAGCTACCAACAAATCAGACAGCATTTTTCTTCGAATCAAAGCAATAACATTTGAAAGATAATCATAAGTTGTAAATGGATTAATACCTGGGAGCTAAAAGGGAAGTCTTTTGAGATTGGCTTGACCAGAAGCAGAAGAAGAGAGCGTTGAGCGAGAACAAGAGAGGGCGAGAGCAGCGGGATGGTTTAACTTAAGTAGCCAGCCACACTCTCAGCTTTGGCTCAACTAGGGTTTCTTTCTCATCCGTCGGATTGCATTTAATCCAACGGGTCACGACCGACATCTCAGATTAGACGTTAATTTCACATTCTCTTCATATTGGAAAACCAATAATACCCCTGACCTTTTGAGAATATAACAAGGTAGGATCTATCAACGTGTGTGTTCCTTTATTCCCACATGTAAGCCAACACCGTGGTTGTTTCTTCGTCGGTGTAGACATCTCTCTCCGTAACCTGAATTTTCTCACTCACACCTTTTTCATTACCAGCAGTTTCTCGAGAAATAAACATTGAATTGAAACACCAGTTAAAACTCATTCCTCCCAAACTACATCCCACTTGAAATTGATTTTAATTTTAGTTTCTTCGATTGACTTGAAATTTCACCATAAGAGTTGATCATCTATTAAAAGTCGTGACTTTAACCCATATCAAGTATCAAAAAGGTGATCAACATGGCCATTTCTTAGCTTGGGTTTCGTTAGTCCCTGTTTTCATTTTCCTTGGTGGCTTTGTTTCTCATTTCTACTTAAGTAGAAAGTTGTTAATCAACAATAGCCTGAATTTTGCTCCTATCTATTCAAATTCTACCACCTAGGTCAATGTTACATAAGAAAGGTACCTCGCACTATGCGAATGAGCATTTTTTCTCTTTGACATAACGCTTATTCTCTTACAAGTTTTGGAACACTTCCCTTAAATGCATCACTTGCAAGTGATTTACTTATTGTACACCACAATGTCATCAAGATAAAAAATCACAAAATGATCTGAAAAAGGTTGTAGTACCTTATTCGTGAGGGTGAAAAATGTCCTTGGAACATTAGTCAATTCAAAATGCATAACAAAGAACTCATTCCAATCATAATGAGTCACACAAGTTGTCTTTGGTTCATCCTTTTCGACTGCTTTGACTTGATGGTACCTCGACTGCAAATCCAACTTGGTAAACCACATTACACTACCAAGTTGATCAAACAAATCTGCAATGAGTGGAATTGGGCACATGTTCTTCACAATGATCTTGTTCAATGTTTGATAGTTGATGCAAAATCTCAAAAACTCATCATGCTTTTTCTGAAACAAAATTGGTGCACCATATGGAGCTTTAGATGGTTTAATGAACCCAGCATCTAAGAGATCCTTAAGTTGTTTCCACAATTCCTCCAATTCTAGCGGTGAAATTCAGTATGAAGACTTGGTTGGCGGTTCGGCATTGGGCATTAACTCAATCCTGTGATCCTCCCTCTTAGGAGGTAATTTTCTAGGCATCACATCTTGAAAAGACTGTAACAAAAGAACTTTCACTTTTGGGATCTCCTCAATAGGCTTATGAGACCCATTAACCTTCAAATTTTCTAAGTAAGAAACTTCATCTCTATACACCTTATTAGCAAACGGTCTTACAGATAAGACATTAGCTTCCGCACCTTCCTTACATTTAATCGATACCACACATTAATGGCGCTGATTCAAAATGCATATGCAATTAGTAAAAGGGACAAGAAATATATTAATCCAGTCAAGGAAATTTCTACCAACCACAAAACCATAATCATCAAGTGTTATTACCTCAATGGTTTTCGTATTGGACCAACTATCAATGTAATGATCTGCTTTTCAATGGTGTCGAAAAATGCAGTTTTAGAATCCTATTTTCATAAATGGAGTCCGTAAATATTAAATAGGAATACTTACGGAGTTAATTCAATTAAGTAATTTAGCCGAAAATTTGGCTAATTATGTAACAGCTCGGTTTAGACCCTAGTCGAAACAGTGGTTTTGGGACCACAAATCCAAGTTAGAAAAATATTTTAATATTATTTTTGGTATTTGCAGTATGTGAATTAATATGTGTGAAAATTTCGTATGAAAATTTGATCGTTTGAGTGCTCAATTTGATAAAAAAGACTTAATCGCGTAAAATGAAAAAGTGACTTGCTATTTGTGAAAGTGCTATATTGCTATATTCTTTTAATGTGGAGGCCATAAAATGAAATTAGGCCATTAAATGATAGAATGGACGGTAGTGGACAACTATTTTTAAGTTTTTATATTATTTCATTAAGGTTAAAAAGGTAAAATGGCATATTAATAAGAAATAAAATAAAACAAAATCATAAAATGGCCATTATGTTCATCTTTATGGCTGAATGCATGAAAGAAAATAAGCCATTTTCTTAGTTTGAGGGTTCGACAACTTGAAGATCAAATTCGGGTATGTTCTTTGTTTGGTTTTTGATAATTTTTATGTTTTTATGATCGTTGCTTTGTGCTAGCAAACCCATGCTTTAATTTTCGGAATTGATGATGAATTTGGTATTTGCCATTGATGTTAGCTTGATGTTTTTGTGGTTTGATGATGAAATATAAACTTTTGTTGATAGATTATTATGTTTAATTAAGTGATTTTTTATAAAAATGTGTATTAAGGATTAAATTGAGAAAAGTGTAAAATTCAAGGTTAAATGTGTGAATAAACTAAAAATATGGGCTGCTAGTAGTATGGGTAGAATTCGGCCTAATAAGGATTTAGTGAAATTTTGTGTATTTTGTGTTATTTTGAAATAAAGACTAAATTGAGAAAAATGCAAAATGTTAGGGGCTAAAATGCAAATTACCATTTATATGTTCTTGAATGAAAATTGAATTAAATTTTTAATAATTAAGTTAATTTTGATATTAATTAGTTTGGCAAAAGTGGAAATTATATTTGGATCGGGAAAATCGGAAGTTATCAATTAGTCGTTCTGGTCTGTTCACGTCCGTACGAGGTAAGTTCATAAGTAAATAAATGTTGTTCAATTTGAATGTATATTGAATGTATATATGTTATATGAGCTGAATTGATCTTTAATAAATATATGTGTATATACCAAATTGAATTTAGAGTTGAAGAACTAGTTATGAGCTTGAATCGATAGAATTACGACGTCTGAAAAGCCCCGTACGAGCCATAGGAATAGTTAGGATACATATGTCATGACATAGGATTCCGATATTTGTTATCGTGTAAGACCACGTCTGGGACGTTGGCATCGATTTGAGATTTATGTGTAAGACCATGTCTGGGACATCAGTATCATATTTGATTTCGTGTAAGACCCTGTCTGGGACAATGACATCGATATTGATTACATGTAAGACCACGTCTGGGACGTTGGCATTGTTCGAGTTTTTTTAAGCTATCCAAGCATCCTATTTGATTTCGAACGGTTCAACAGGCATTCTGAGAAATAAATGAGTATATGAATGTGCATCCGAATCAGGTATGTTGTGATGAATATGAATATGTTGTGATGAATATGAATTTGAGCAATGAAAGTGAGTATGATTATGATTATTCTTTATATAATTTATGTGAAAATGATATGTGAATATTAGCAAGTGAACTATGAACAAATGAATCATATAAGAAATGTAGAATTGTAATTGTGTTTTTGCCATATATGATTTAGGTACAAATGATTTGTATATGAAATTTTGATATGAAATGTGAGTATGATTAAAATGATGATATATATGAAATATATGATAATGAATGATGTGTTATATATGCTCGTTATATGAAATAATGGTTTTATGTTTCGGATATGAGAATTATGAAACACGGAACATGGTTTTGATGTGTGAATTGTTATGGTTTTTCGGGCTTGGAAGTGTATAAAAAGAAATTGATATTTTTTTTACGAATAAACTGTAATAAATGACCATGATTCGGTTGGTATGTAATGAAATTATGGAAGCTTAATCCTATGAATGAGCTAATGGTAGATATATAAATTTGAAAACACGATTTATATGTCCATCCATAATTAAGTCTAGTGAAGTTACCTAATGTGGTCTTAAGAAATTACGATTATGATGAATGTATATGTGGTTGAGATTTGTTAAATTCAGCTTAGTTAAATTGAATTATAAACATTATTGAAATGATTTATTTGCTTATGGCTTACTAAGCTTTCAAAGCTTACTCTGTGTGTTTTTCCTATGTTATAGAGTTTCAGAGACTTGCTCGAGTTGGAAGTCTTGGGAGATCTCATCACACTATCCAGTATTCATTTCGGTAAATAAACGCTTTGAGATTTGGTTATGTGGCATGTATAAGCTAGTTTTGATATTTTTGGTTTTGAAATTCGTATATGTATATAGCCATGCAAAAATGGCTTGTTCATGATGCAAATGTTGGTAATTATATTTGGTCATGTTATAAGCTTAATTGAGAGGTATGATTTATGGTAAATATGTTGTGATGTTGGTTATATGATTTGGCAATGAGAAGTGGTAAGTAGGGTATATATTCGGCTTATTAACTAACTCACTTTGGTAGCATGAAAAGTGGTAAAATATGGTTTGGAAAAGGGGTCATTTGAATATTTATAAATGACATATTGTTTTGATGTTAAGATAGGAGATAATATGTTTATCTTATAGATTGGGTGATGGAAATGTTATGATTTATTGAGTTAAATTTGATAACCGAAAGGTTGTTTATTTAAATTGTTGGACATTTGAGATATGAATACATATGCCTATTTAATGTTTGCTTGTAGTTCATTTTAAAAAGGTCAAATCGTCGATTCAATGAATGGTTATAAAATTTGTTACATATAGGTAGTTATATGTTCGGCTATGGTATTTGACTATTTAGGCTTGGTTTTGAATGACAAAGAATGCATATGATCTAATTGATTTGGAGGTTAAATTGGATGATTGATTATTGAAAATATTAATTGGTTGTGTATATGAATTATAGGCATAATAATTCGCATGCGAATTAGGTATGTGGTTCATGTGTGTGGTTGAATATAACATGTTAGATATGTTATTTAGCTTGCAAATTAGATATTTTATGACTTGGCATTTGTATTCGAAAATGGTTAAATTTGATTTAGTAAAATGTACATAAGGTTATAATGTTTAAAATGCTATGATTTGGTAATTGAATTTAGAAATGGCTTTTGGTTTTAGGGTGTTATGCACATGGTTGGATGATGTTAAAAATATAGTTGGTCATGTATAAAGCTACCTAACGTTTTATGTGCAAATGATTATTAAACTGCGAGATATGGCTAAATTAGTTTAACAGGTGTATGTATAATGTTTATTAAATATTACGTTTGTTATTTAGTTAATGATATGGGTTGGAAAGACGTAATATGCGAATGTACTCAGATTTATAAAATGGTATGATCGTTGATTTGTTATGGAATAAATGTAAACAAATGGGTGTCTCGATATATGCTCGGTATATGAAATGAAATATGTTTGATTATAAATTGAGTATTCGAATGTCATGGAAATGATGGCCATATGGCTTGAATTTTTGTAATTCTGAAACATGTACAAATTGGTTTTGATATTTGATGGCTTGGCTTGAAAGTTTTGAATTACCAAACGTAATTGAAATGGTTAGATATTGAAATATAGTTCATATAAGAGAATGTTCGATAAAGCATGATTTGTGTGGTTAGATATGTGATTCAAATAAATGATTTTGAATAAGAGGTTGGTTTATTAATTTATTTCGGAAAATTTTATAAAGGAGAATACATTACTAGGCATATGAATTGTAAAGAATGTTTGTTCTGAACTGTGTTTTGTTTGGTAATGCCTCGTAACCCTAGTCCGGCGACGGACACGGGTTAGGGGTGTTACAAATTAAGACCCAAGTACTAAATTATAAAAGTCCAATCGCTATAGATTTTTAATTAGGAAAAGGCTTGGGGACTTAGATAGCAATTATCCAATGGGCTAAAATGGTTAATAAACCAATTTAGAATAGGAGTTAGTGGGCTTTGATAATGAGTTCCATTAAGGGTAATTTATTATTAAATTAGGATTAATTAAAAGTAAAACATGCTTAAACTAATTAATTAGTTAAGGTTATTTATTGGTTAAACTTAGTATAAAAGCAAATATCATCTTCCTCGTCGTCCATCGAAACAAAAACAAGAAACCACCATTTTTTTAAACCTTTGTACATTCGACCATTGTTTACAAGTAAATCCTTGGTCATTTTTCTTTGATTTTTATATATTTATGATCATGAGAGATTGATTTAGCTAGCTCATGTATCAATTTGTTCAATTTTTGAAATTTTGATAAGTTTCCATTGTTAAGAATTTGAGGAATTAGGCTTGAAATTGATAGAAATTTAGCTTAAATTATGAAAAGGACTAAATTGTAAATCTTAATAAGCTTAGTTATTAATTTTGTTACATTAGGGGAAAAATTGAATAAAATGAAAATATATTATGAAATTATGTTAAGAATCGAAAGTGGGTCCTTAGTGAGTAAATGTAAAATCAAATTTTAATCTGAAGCTATATATTGAAACCTATGCTTATCCTGATTTTAGGGACTAAATTGAATAAAATATAAAATATGTTTGGCTTTGTATTTGAATGTGAATCGGATGAAAATTGATATTGTGTATTTATTGAATAATTATTCATAGCTAAAGATGACGTCGGGTCGTTGAGAGGGAAAGGAAAATATGAGAGCTAACGATGAGTGATACGAGATTTTAGTTTGTATTTCTATGATTCGAGATCAAATTAGTTGTTGCATATTCATGATATTTTGCGTATTATGGTATTGATGTGATTTGATAATGGTTATTTAAATTGAATTGCTATGATTGAGATTGAATATTGAAATAGTGGACTGAATTGTATAAAATAGAAAGTAACATGATTTGATTGAAATGCGATATGTGGTATGGAAAAGAATTGAAACATATTATAAAATGTGATGAAATTTTGAAATGATGATTAATGGAGAATTTTGGAATATGAATTAAATCATATAATGAAACTGGAAAATTGGTTACCCTATTAGTTGTTCGGACAGGGTCAGGATATTGATTTGAAACCATCGTTGTCAGGCAATCCGAGGTGGTAGAATGTACATGTTGAGTCATCGTTTTCGGGCAACTCGAGGTGGCAGAATAATCAAATTATGGAAACCATCCTTATCGGGAAACCCGGAGTAGTAGTATGTACATGTTCAGAGTCATCGTTGTCAAGTATCCATTTTGAGTCTGTGTCTAGTTAATAGGGTTATATAAATATGATTTGACTATATGATAATTTGAAATGAAATGTGATATGATTTAGTATAATTGCAAACATATGAAATTTGATTTTCGATAACATTTGAAAGACCATACAAATGAGTTAAATCGAGACCTGAGGGGTGATTGAATATGAATGAGCCAATAGGCTTGGAAATGATTGAAATGGTTAGACAAAATTGAATATATGTATATATATACAAGTTGAAGATGGTGTACAAAAAAGTATATGTTTATAGATGATAGTGTGAAATGATTGGTTCAATTATATGAATTAATCATTAAGTTTATGTTATTAGTTGATATGTTACAAAAGAAAGAAATGATATCTTAATGTTGAATAGCATGAATGGTATGTTAAGGTACTTATGCAATGAATGGAAGTGCATAAATGGATATATGCAAGTCATATGGTAATGGAAGTTTTTACATGAGTATGTATGTGAGTTGGCAACTATAGTAGAATGTTTGCATTGATTTATACTTGTATTGTATTGACTTGAATCATAAAAATACCACTGAGCTTTATTGTTCAACGTATGGATTATTTTTTTTGTGCATAGATATAGGTAAATTCTGAAGTTTAGAAGTTTGATCCAATATCTAGTCAATTGTCCTCAACTCAAAAATGTTTGTATAGCCTCATTTTGTTTAATATTCGACATGTATCTAGGTTAAGTCCATTTTGGCATAATATGTGATCATGTTCATAATTGAAGCTAGAATTGATATTTTGAAAATGGTCAAATAGTCGGATTATGAATTGGAGTATGTCACAAGGTTTGAAATGCATAATTAGTTGTTATGTTATGCTTTATTTGAGTATATATATATATATGACAAATGTTTTGAACGGTTTGTGCCATGAAATTAGCTTATATGTTGAATGGTAATGATGAATTGGTTGTATGGCATTTGTACATTTATGGATAAGGTAGTATTGTATAGAATTGAACTTTTGGAACATATGTGTCTGGTTGGAAAAGTATATTGAAAAGTTGAATTGTTGTTTAGGTAAGTGCAATTTGGTGCCATTTGCAAACAGATGGTCACGTTGCGACGTCAAACTCTTGTCGCCATGACGAGACCTAGTCATTGAGTTGTGTTGCGATGACCGCCTATAAACGTGTTATTGTTTATAGTAAAAATATCACACCAAAAATATATAAAATTAAATCGGCGGTATCCGCAAGCGTACGGATTAAATTGTATTATAGTAAGGTTTACAACGAAACATCGGTAAGTATTTCGAGGATTGTACCCAATGGTTTGTAGATTGGAAAAATTATTATCAAATTAATTACAGAAAATAATTACTAATATAATCGAGTCACAAATTAGTAGTGTTAATCTAAATTAAAATATTAATTAAATAAACCTAAATTAACCTAATGGAATTTCATATTCTTAGTATTGACAATGCGAGCTTCTAACTTATGATCGATTAAATCCCTAACTATCTAATTAAATAATTATTTATCCTCGATTGAGTTATTTATCACCCTTAGCTAAGAATGCCCTTCCAGTCTCATTTTCACTAAGGATTACCACCTATGTTATAAGTATTAATTGCATCAAATCAAATATTCAATCTTCTATTTGGTTTTTTAAATTCCTCCTTTATTTTCTTATTTTAGAGTGCTAGAAGGTGTAGCTAAATTTTAGTTTAGTGATGTCGTGGGCCTAGATGTTCTACACTTGACCCTAACACTGTTAGAAAAATAGATGACGTGACACATTAATCAATCAATGGGCACTACATGTATGATTATTGACCTTTGACCTCTAGCTCAAACCCTTGTGGGCAATTTTTCTATTTTGTTTTATTGTTGATAGAAATATTTTTTTATCAAAATTAAATTTTTATATTAAAAAGTATATTTTTCTTCAAAATAAAAAATTATATAAAAATGTTTTAATATATTTTACTTTTAAAAATTACTTTCACGTTTTTTTTGAATGTTACCTTGTTTTATTTTTCAATTTTTCCTCTTATCTGCTAATTTTTTATCACTTCCATATTTTTCTTAAGAATCAAACAAGATACTACAAAGGAATAATTAAAAACTAATGATAGATATTTCCAGATCATTCTTACTAAAATAAATCTCACCCAAATATCTAAAAATTTGAGACATAACATAATTCTCATTTAGACTATAACATAAACAACAAAAATAAAAATCAAAGGAAAATTGAAAAATAAAAAAGTTTATCTTTTTCTTTTTGTTTCTGTAGATGTAATTTTAGGTAAAAAAAAGAAAGAAAAAGAAACGAACAAAATGAAAAACTTAGTTCATTGAAGATACAAAAATTGTTTGGGAGATTCAATGAAGAAGCTTAAACATAGAATTTCAATTGGATGGAACTAGAAAGAGAGGAGGGCTTCTTCTTTTTTTAAGTGAACCCTCCCCCACTTTCAAACTCGGGTTTTAGGGTATCATTTGAAGGATCTGAGTGATGAAAAGGTTCCTCATGCTAAGGAGAGACCGTGGTCAAAGTTACACGGTTGGATCTTTAGATTGAGATTAGAAAAATCCAAAAATTTAAAGGCATTTCATGACTTTTGGAAAGTTTTTCGAATTGGACAAAATGAAAGAGAGAACGAAGAGCAACACTCTGTGCCATTTCGAGCTGGAAGGCGGCCGAGGGCAGCAGTGGCAACAACTAGGGTTGAAGAAGAAGGGAACAAAAGAAATAAAAAAGAAAAGAAAACATTAAGTTTTCAAGTAAAAACGTGAAAAAAATAAAGTATTGTGAAAAATATAATTTGGGAAAGAGAATAATTTTAGGATTTATTGCAAAAAAGCACTTGAACTATTAGTCAATGAGTCAACATGAGCCACGTGGCACCACATAATTGGTCAACATGTCATTTCATCATTTTTTAATGGCGTTAGGGTCAAGTACCACTATGATTAAGGAGATTGAAGTACATGTACCAAATTGGACAAATCAAAAGTGTAGGTACCATATTGGAAGATTTGGTAAAGTACAGGGGTAATTTCTCATCTCATTTTTAATTTATGCCAAACTTAACATGAATTATCTATATGAATGGATAATGAAATATGATGGTTGAATTGTTAAAATATTACTCATGTAAAAAGTTACGGAAAAGCAAAATCACTTAAGTTTTACACTAGTATAAATGGACCCCTCCCCACACACATATATACATATATTGGAAACTTCTCTTCAATATAAAAAAAGCTTTAGAAGGAGGTAGTCCTGGATGAAGTCCCCTAGAATACCCTATTATATAAGATAGTAAAAAAGGTACGAAACGTTTTATTGATGCAACTCCTTGATGACCTTTCTCTAGAGGCGTCACATGTTGTTGAAAGATACATCCGTCTTTGTTGGTGACTTCCGACCTTCCCAAGCATTCTTCTCCAACAACAGTGGCTTTGATGTTTGTTGCTAGGTTTTCTTGATTGATAGTTGAACTTTGGACTTTTATAAAATTTTGAGCTTTTGGATTGGTGGACCTTCTATGTAACATATTCTTTGTTTAATAAAAGCATGATATTGAAAAACAAATATAACAAACCTTAAAATTTTCAAGCCAACGATGATCTAAATTAAGACCATTTTTGGCTTCCAGTTAAATTATTGTTTTTGTCCATGTATTATACGAATTTAGAAATTCTAATTTATGAGCATTAATATGATATTCGTCCATATCTTTCTTGATAGACATCACACATCATTAAAGAATTTCTTTGTTATATAAGCAATGGAAATTTCTTTACGTTAATTGAAAGATGATTTTATAATTACCAAAATAGCATATTTCACTAACTTATCACTGAAAGATGGAAATTCAGAAAAATAACAAGACAATTAGGCTAAAACCTGATTTGACCACGAAATTAGCTGAAAACCGAAGGCTTAGGACCATCATAACAATAAGAAAACAAGGAAATATCAAATTAGCATTCTTTGAAGGAATTCAACTAAAATTGACACGGAAAAAGCAAACACACAATCCGTATGCAGATGACAGTCTCAACCAAATGAACACACATCAAAATTGGTCTAAAAAACTGCAAGTACCAAACTACAAAGATAACCAAAATCAAAAGGCTCTGATACTATCAAATGCAATCTCATTTCTTCTTGGCAGCAGATTTGGTGACCTTAGCACCCGTTGGGTCCTTCTTCTCAACGCTCTTGATGACACCAACAGCCACAGTCTGACGCATGTCCCTGACAGCAAACCGTCCAAGTGGTGGGTACTCAGAGAAAGTCTCCACAACCATAGGCTTGGTGGGAACCATCTTTATCATCCCTGCATCACCATTCTTCAAGAACTTGGGCTCCTTCTCAAGCTCCTTTCCAGATCGCCTGTCGATCTTGGTCAGCAATTCGGAAAATTTCACAGCAATGTGGGAGGTATGGCAGTCAAGGACTGGGGCATATCCGTTTCCAATCTGCCCAGGGTGGTTCATGATGATGACCTGAGAGGTGAAGCTGGCAGCCTCCTTTGCAGGATCATCCTTAGAGTTTGAAGCAACGAAACCACGCTTGAGATCCTTAACAGCAACGTTCTTGACATTGAATCCAACATTGTCACCAGGGAGAGCCTCAGAGAGGGCTTCATGGTGCATCTCAACAGACTTAACTTCAGTGGTCAGGCCAGAGGGGCCAAAGGTCACTACCATACCAGGCTTAAGAACACCAGTCTCAACACGACCAACAGGCACAGTTCCAATGCCGCCAATCTTGTAGACATCCTGAAGTGGGAGCCGGAGCGGCTTGTCTGAAGGCCTCTTGGGCTCATTGATCTGGTCAAGAGCCTCAAGGAGAGTGGGACCCTTGTACCAGTCAAGGTTGGTAGACCTCTCAATCATGTTATCACCCTCAAATCCAGAGATTGGGACAAATGGGATCTTGTCAGGGTTGTAACCAACTTTCTTAAGATATGAGGAGACTTCCTTCACAATTTCATCATACCTTGCCTTGGAGTATTTTGGAGTTGTTGCATCCATCTGTACAAGATGATAATTGAAATTCCATTATTGATAAAAAGAACATCAATACAATCTAACAATAAACTCCAACACGTTCTAAACCTTACCTTGTTGCAGCAGCAAATCATCTGCTTGACACCAAGGGTAAACGCAAGCAAAGCATGCTCACGTGTCTGACCATCCTTTGAGATACCAGCTTCGAAACCACCAGTGGTCGAGTCGATAATGAGAACAGCGCAGTCAGCCTGTGAGGTACCAGTAATCATGTTCTTGATGAAGTCACGATGTCCAGGGGCATCAATGACAGTACAGTAGTATTTGGTAGTCTCAAACTTCCAGAGGGCAATATCGATGGTAATACCACGTTCACGCTCGGCCTTAAGCTTGTCAAGCACCCATGCATACTTAAATGACCTTTTGTTCATCTCAGCAGCCTCCTTCTCAAACCTCTCAATCACACGCTTGTCAATACCACCAAGCTTGTAGATCAAATGACCAGTGGTTGTAGACTTCCCAGAGTCGACATGGCCAATGACCACAATGTTGATGTGAACCTTCTCCTTACCCATTATAGTACTCAAGAGAGGAGCTAAAAATCGAGAAGAAACATATTCATAAAATAAGCTCAAAACATAATTCCAAGTCAAAATCACACAAGAAGACCAACATCTTGTGAACAAGAAACAATGAATCTGGGACCCACTTTTATTGTTTACGAAGAACAGTTCAAGTCAATTTCTAAAAAGAAAATCAAGCCACATTTAAATTCAACAGATCCAACATTGATAAAACGTGGCCGCTGGGATTCGAGCCCAGTTCCTCCATAGATATGGAGTTCATTCCAATGAACTACAGCCACTAGATCTTAGCTTATCCTTTCCCATGAAGCCAGTCAAACATGTCCATCGAAGACAAACGAGCCTAAGAAAATAATCCCCGACAATTTTAATTATTTTCGTTAAAAAATTTCCCTTAGGCAGCATTTGCTTCAATAAACCAGTTATCACAGGAATTATTTGCTCAGAAAAATAAATTTCAGAGTTCAAAACGTACATGCATGAGTGAAATCTAAAAACACAACAACCAAAAAAACAAAGAATCAGATCCGAAACTACACGCAAAAAGTTAATCGCATGAGAACCATTTCAGCAAATCAGATATAACATTTCAGCTACCAACAAATCAGACCACGTTTTTCTTCGAATCAAAGCAATAACATTTGAGAGATAACCTTAAGTTCTAAATGGGTTACTACCTGTGAGCTAAAAGGGGAGTCTTTTGAGATTGGCTTGACCAGAAACAGAAGGAGAGCGTTGAGTGAGAGAAAGAGAGGGCGAGAGCAGCAGGCTGCTTTAACTTAAGTAGCCAGCCACACTCTCAGCTTTGGCTCAACTAGGGTTTCTTTCTCATCCGTCGGATTGCATTTAATCCAACGGGTCACGACTGACATCTCAGATTAGACGTTAATTTGACATTCTCTTCATGTTGGAAAACCAATAATACCCCTGACCTTTTGAGAATATAACAAGATATTTATTAAGCAAAATTCTATTCTCGAAAAAAGTTTGAATTTCATATTAATCTAATGGAATTAATTAAATTAATCGAATTAACTCGATTTTTTTAAAATTCGAATTTGAATCGAGTTAAATTTTCAAATTTGAATAATTTGAACAAATCAAGTACCAAATATTTGTACTTCCCTTCCCCCACCTCCTTTCGAACCCTCTAACTTTTCAAAAAAATTTACTTCATCCAAACTCCCAAAACATTTTCCATTTTACTTAGAGAACTTTTACCTACTCTCCGAAACATTTTCTAAACTCCAAACCGTCAAAACTTTTTTTCAATTTACTTTCTCTCCAAAACGTTTACTTCCTCCAAGCCTTGATTTTCTTTTTTATTTTGCTTTCCCCAAAAAATTTTACTTACTCTCAAACCCCTAAAACTTTTTTTTTCGAATTTATGTCTACTATTTATATTATTAAATTAAATATCACATTTTGTACTATTTGGATTATTGAATTGTTATTCATGTTGAATATTAATCAATTTCTGTTAAAATTGAATTATTTACAATATCATAAAATATTCGTGTTAAAATTTTCTGTCGATATCAATTTCACATTTTATTCTTAAAATAACTTTTTTTAAAAAAAATCACATTTTTTTCATTTAATATATTTTTTAATTTCAAAATGCATAGTGGCAAGAATCATAAGATAATTGAAACAACTAAGCAAGCAAAGAAGTTAACCAGTATATAAAAGATTAATAAATAAATTGTGAAGAGATGAAATTTTATAACAAATTTGATTACGGTGAGCAAATTTGATTAAGGTGGGTGGCAGTGGCTATAAGAACTTAAAGTCATTTTTTTAAATTTAACTCGAACAAATATATCCGAGTCGACTCAATTAAAATTTTCGAGAAAATTTTAAATCAAGTTAGGATGATAAAATAGGATTCGTCAACTCAATTAACTCGAAATTTTTTCATTCAATTCAATTCGATCGAACGCTCACCCCTACTATCAACGTGTGTGTTCTTTTATTCCCACGTGTATTGTTTCTTTATCGGTGTATACGTTTGTTTTCCTAATGCGAACTCTCTCACTCATACCTTATTCATTACCGGTAATTTCTCAAGAAACAAACACTAAACTGAAACACCAATTAAAACCCAATCCTCCCAAACTATATCCCACTTGAAATTGCCCTTAACGGAGGTTTGTTTAAACTAATATGACAGCAATAATTAACACACTAATTAGGTTTAAGTACTACTCATGTCTAGATCATATTAGGGCAAAATAAAAACAAGATGGTTTGCAGGATAAAGGAATAGCAATCAAAATCATAATCAATTAAAGCAGACAGAAGGGTAACTCACTTCCATGTTCATGATTAACTTAGATATAGGGTTTTTCACTAATTAGCTAACAACTAACCTAATTAATACCTTTCGACCTATAACTAGATTAATTGATCTATTTAATTTACATATCTTTCAACATGATAAATTAAACCTGGTTAGATTATGTTGGTGCTAAGTAAACTATCATTTTGGCCTCATCTACCTAAGTGACTTCCTAAAATCATCAATTTTATGGTTTAATCCACTTAACCTAATTTAGCTACTAGATGTGAAACCCCTAACCCAAGCTAATCAATCCCACTTTCTTATCATCAACTTTCCTAGGGTTTAGTTCTAGGTCATTTTAGATGCAAACTCTCCTATCAATTTCCTAAACATGCAAATAGATGCAAAAATAAAGAGAAGAGAGAAAAGATTGCTCAGAATTCAAAGATCTTGATTTAAATTGAAAAAAAAACTAAACCCTAACTAAGAATAGAAATCTAATGTTTGAATGTTGAACTAAACCCCCTAATCAAGTTTTAAAAGTTAATATTTATAGTGTTTGTGTTAGATTGCCAAATTAGGTCAATTATAACTTGTGTAACATGTTAATTATGATTGTGCGAATGAAAAACACCCCTGGTAGTCAAATGGGCCTCATCGGATCAATATCGTGACACTCTATAGCTAGTGTCGTGACTTTGATGGCAGTATGCTCCCCCTTTGGACTCGAAGTTGGTTGTCGTGACTTTGGTTTATGGGTATCGTAACATCATCTCCAGTAGCTCACTTATTGGATTCAAAGTTGGATGTCGTGATATCATCTCCAGTAGCTCACCTCTTAGAGTTTTATTCAAAATTCTGTTAAGTGTTGAAGCTTGCTTCGTTGTCCTGACATCCCTTTTGAATGTTGCAACATCTAGGGTAGTCCACTGATTCATCGACCAAAAATATTATCCTGCACACTTAATCAACATGTTAGTTTCTCCTTAGGCCCAAATTGGCCTAACAGGTCATAAAACAACACTAAAAACTCATTTTATTAAACTTAAATTCAAAACTAACTAATTCTAAAAATGGAATAAAAAGATATAATCACTTGAACACAAGCTCATTAAGTGATGAAAAAAGTTTAATTTGCCACAAAGAATTGTGACAGATCAAATTCCCTCACACTTAACTCATTGCTTGTCCTCAAGCAAACAAAATAATCATATGCAAACAAAAAGACGTCCCTTGAACATGCTTCATACAAATGGTTAGTTTGGAAACATAAAAACTAGGAAGGCTTGCTAAAACTTATAACTCTAACATGATATGTAAAATATTCATAGCTTTTAAATTCAAACATGAGATTTCATTAGATTACAAGGTTAATAGGTAAAAATATAATTAAATATATGATTCCATCAAAATAAATTACATAGTTATATCATTTATGTTAGAAGAATGTATGTAAGACCCAATTTTGGCGGGTCCTAAGTTTTGGCTAGTAGACTAAGAGTAATCTATGAGATGCAATTATATCCGCCCAATTGTTGTTTTGGTGTACAGATCAGGCGCATAGTAAACGCTAGGATATTAATTAAGGATTTACCTCAGAATGTGTTGAGTTATAAAGAAAAAGAGTTTGGTAAGGGTATTAAGAATTTGTAAGTTGGGGTTATCGCCAAAGGTATTGTATGCCAAATTCATTGAGTTATTATGCTAATTACGTTATAAATGATTTGGTTGGAAACTAATTGAATAGATGAGCCAGAAAATATAAAAATTATTGGATTTTCATAGTTGTAAACCATTTATAAAGGCAGTTTTGAATGTTTGTGACATGTGTCAAGTTTCAATAAGGGCTTAGGTTATATATATAAATATTTAGGTTAGAGAAAGGGGGAATTTTTCTTCTTTCTTTTAAAGTATTGCTATCTGAATATTAAGGAACCTAAAGTATTTCTTTCTTTTTAAGCTGGAGTTATAGATCTAGATCTTTATTAGTGATTTCTCCATGTTAAGGTAAGATTTACGACTCTACATGTTATGTTATGAAAGATTAAGTCTGTAAGAGTGCATAATAGTAAAATGAAGAAATAAGGCTTTATATGAGGGTTATCTAGGTTTGAGATTATGGTAAAGGTTATAAGAATGAGTTTTAATGGTATTCTTATGTTTTATAAGTAGTGATTACCATGGTTTCTTGTTGGATGATGAATTTGGAGTTCAAGCTGCTATCCATAGTTGTTAAGTGAGTCTCTAACCTGACTCTTACATGAGTACTGTTATCACCATGATATCCGTGGAAACTGAGCGAAAGGTGGTGTCAAAATCATGAAAGGTATAGTAGGCAAGGTAAGAGATCATATGAATGATTTCTAGGGATATCTATGATTGTATGAATGTTAGTTGATTATTTTAAATATAGCTGGTACACAGTTTGATGAGTTTAAGCATGAGTTGAATGAGGTATGAGTAATGTAATGTGAAGTATAGTTGTATCTGGATGTTTGGAATGTATGTTATGAGATGTGTGTTATGCTAATTGTAGATTAGTGAATTTGGGTGATTATGCTTAGTTTATTTCATTGCATGAATTGTTTGTGAAATGAATCTGGTTGAATATGAGCTCTAGCATTTGTTGCGGACTTGAAGATACATGTGACGCAGATTTAGCCTAGACTGGTAATCTATTATCATTTTAAAGGTTTAGCTTGGACTGATAACCTTACATGTATATTAAGCCAAGAAAATGTCACCCTCTGAAAAAGAACTAAAGGATGGAGATTACCCAATGGGGTTCTTTGTGTGTCCAAGGACAATGATGGGTAAACCTCACGTAATGTAAGTCTAGGAAAATCCATATCGTAAACACAAAAGGAAAGAATAACCTTTGTGGCAAATTATGAAAGAATAGCCTTCGTGGCAATCTCTGAAAGAATATCCCTCGTGGTGATAATTTGAAAGAAATGCCTTTTTGGCGTACCCTGAAAGAATAACTGTTATGGCAAACTCCGAAAAAAATGCTTTTGTGGTGCATTGAAATAAGGCTCTTAGTGTCGTACTGTAAAGACTATTCTTTGAGGCGGGGTTAGTATTAAGTTGATTTGGCGCGTTCAATATGGCTCATAATTGTAATTAGTAAAGTATTATATAAGACCATGATTCGATTGAAATTAAGAAAATAAAGAGATATAGAGAGGTAATGAGTTTGTATCGAAAGTGTGTATTGAATAAGGCTTTAAACTTGTATGATCGAATGAGGTATCTGTAATCAGTGTACGTGTTCATTTATGAATGGTGATGATATGATGGCTCCAAGATTGAAGATTGTAAATGATGTAACGAAGACACTGATGGGAATAAATGATTTCAGAGTAAGGTATGGTATCTAATGTGTATAAGAGAATAGAATTCGAAGATATACTTGCCCGAGACAAGATTAAAGGTTAAGAATGATAAGGTCGTTATTATGATACATCAGTTGCAATGTGCAAGTTTTACTCAGGTAAATGATGCTTCTCTCACTAAGTTCCCATGAACTTATCTTGTGCATTGTGTTCCAGGAAAGACAAAGTAAGCCTATGCTCGGAGGGACGATGGCAGGACTACTCCAAGGTGTGAGTATCGAGCTATTATGCATACAGATCAAGTTTGACGACACGTCACATTTGTAGTTTTACTTAGTATTTATGTTGTGAATAAAGAGAGTATTTATTAAAGATAAATTAGAAATATTTATATTTAAATTATCTTATGCCCCTAATGTATCTTTTTATTTATGTAGATTTAATTTTAGGTAAAAAAACAAACGAACAAAATGAAGAACCTAATTCATTGAAGATACAAAAATTGTTTGGGACATTCAATGAAGAAGCTTAAACATGCAATTACAATATGATATATACTCGACTTGGGGAGAGGATTGAACTAGATAGAGAGGAGGGCTTTTTTTTTTTAAAAAAGAGAGAGTAAAAAACCCCACTTTCAAACTTGAGTTTCATGGGATCAATTGAAATATCTGAGTGGTGAAAGGTTCATCATGCCAACGAGAGACCGTGGTCAAAGTTACATGGTTTCTGAACTGTCGGATCTTTAGATCAGGATTAGAAAAGTTTAAAATTTTAAAGGTATTTCATGGCTTTTGGAAAGTTTGTCTGTCACACCCCAAAGTTGGCAAGTCAAAGATTTTGGTGTATAGTAGAGAAATAATCTGTTTGGCAAAGTGTTATCCGCCCATCTGTTATTTTTGGCATATAGTAACTGTCGTATAAATAGGTGAAAGTTCTGTTTCAGATTATTCTACTATTTGAAGAGAAATAATATTGTTAAGTAAAAAAATAATTATGGTATGAGATAACACCAAAGGTATACTATGCCCTGTTAGTCGGAAGTACTGTGCTAGTTAGATTGTAAAGTAATCTGGTTAGGAAGCAACTGGATAGACTGGTTTGATATTTATTATATAGAATTCTCGTTTATGTTTTTCTCAAAAACTGTAGACCATTAAGGAGGACAACTCTGAAAATGTGTGACACTTGTTAAGTTCCACTAAGTAAGATAAGTCATATATTTGTGTGAGAAAAGAGTTCTATAGGGATTTTTTCTTTTTTTTAGAGTATGTTATTATTTGATTCTTCTTCTATAAATCAATGGTATTTTTTCCTCATTAAGTTGGAAGCTAAGGTTCTTGGTCTAATTAGTGGTTATTCCATCTCAGGGTAAGTATTTTAGTTTTGCATGTTAGTTGTTTTGAATGAGTAAGTCTGTAAGAGGTATATGAATAGTAACTTTGTAAGAAAAAGGTTTTGTATGAGATTGTCAAAGATTGGGATAATAAGTAAAGTGTATGTATAAGAGTTTTAATAGTGAATTTATGTTTTTTAAGCAGTTGTTGTTGTTGGTTCGAGAAAGATGGATGAATTTGGGGCTTTGAACTACAGTGGGTGAGTGACTGGTGAGTCTTTGCCCTGACTCTTGTATGTGTACTATTCAAATAAAAAATTTATCTAACTAAAAATGATGCCTCTCATGATCGAAAGAAGGTAAGTAGCAGAATAAAAATGATATACGTTTCACGATGACATAGGGAGTTGGTTTAGAAAAGTATGTTAATGGATAAGTGTGCATTTATAGTTTGGTGCAGCAAAGGTACGAATTTGTCAAAGATATGAAGAAACCTAGGTAAGTGAATGCTGAGCAAATGTTATTTTGTGATGCCTCTGGTAGGGCAGTTATATTGCTAACTAGACTGGCAGATCACGTTATGAAAACAAGTGTAAGACTATGAGGTTGAGACCCATGGCATCTTAAAATGATATGGAAGCACTCATGTTGAAACCTCTAGTAAGATGAAGGTTGGATTGGTGTATCACAATTCATGAATGTGTGTAAGACCATGTAGTCAAGACCCATGGAAAGATATGTCTGTATGAATGTTCATGGTGTAGCCTTCAAAATGTGTTAATCGAATTGGAAGATCATGATACATGAATGTGTGTAAGACCATGTGGTTAAAATCCATGGCAAGATATGCCTATATGAATGTTCATGGTGTAGCCTTTGAAATGTGTAAATCAAATTCCCAGCTCACGATACATGAATTTATGTATAAGTCCATGAGATAGCAACTCATGGCTCATTCTGTGAAGTTCGCCAAGACAATAAACACGTGACTCTATATGACGCCTTTGTGGCGTGTTTTGTTTGTTACTCTTGCGGCGTAATCTGTTTAGCTCTTAAGACGTACTATGCCAAGTATGCATATTATGATGTGAACATCTGTTCGTATGGCAAGTTTTGCATATTATGATATGCATAGTATACATATTCTGTGAAGTTTGTTTTGTTGAATTTGATCTGGATAGTGACTGAATAAGTTTAAAGAAAAGTTTTTGGAAAGAAGTGTAGATACATGTGTTAAATATGAATATTTTCCATGATATTCTTCTAATGTGAAAATGGTTATATTCATGGTGATGAAAGACATAAGGAATAGTCAATTTGAGTTTTATTATCCACCAAGATCAATTAATGTCACATATTCTTCTGAAACATTTGGAGTATGAGTCATTGTTATTTTAGGCATCTGAGGTTCGATAATATAACTGTGGAATTCATCTGAATGTTCTGTATGGTTCAACATCAGTGCAAGCTTACAAGGTATCGATCAAGGATATGTTTTGGTTGGAAAACTAATGGAAGTCAATCGTGTAAGAATCCACTAATGAATAGTATTTGTAATCGGTCATTCTGAAATGAGTGTTTATAAGAAGAGATTAATGAAAGATTTGGAAGGTTCCTAAGTCCATTAGTTAGAGAGAATTTGGAAAGTTAAAAGTGTAATTTATGGCATGTAAGTATATGCTAAAACTATATTAGTATCCACCCGATACAAAAGTAAAAAGTATAGAAGGATAGTTGATGCACCAATGTATATCAAATCTTCTAAAGTATTCACTAAGGTATTTTTGTGTTAACTCTCACTAAGTTTTTCTAAACTTATAAATTTTATGTTTCTATTTTAGATGGCGTGGTAGAATGCATCTGGTGGGATGACGTTAGGAATGCACCAAGGAAGCGACGAATTGGGTTATTATGCATACAATGGAAATGTGGCATATTGTAGAGTTATGTCCTAAGAGTTTGTCTTTAACAAACTTTTATACTAGAATGAGTTGTAATGAGATTTTTTTAATAATTATTTCTAGTTAAAATAATAAGAAAAATGTTTTAAGTAAGGAGTGTTTGTTAATGATTTTGATATTTTGTTAAGCATCGTGTGTAGTAACACCAAGATCTAAACCCGGTGAATCAGGTCGGGTTGAGAGCGTTCATTTTCGTATTGGACAAAATGAAAGAGAGAATGAAGAGCAACACTTCGTGCCATTTTCGAGTTGGAAGGAGGCCAAGGGTAGTAGTAGCAGCAACTAGGGTTGAAAAAGAAAGGAAACAAAAGAAAAGAAAAAAGGAAAATAATAAGCTTTCGGGTAAAAATGTGAAAGAAGTGTTTTATTTTGAAAATCACGTGAAAAAATATAAATTGGGAAAGAAAATAATTTTAGGATTTATTGTAAAGAAGCCCTTGAACTATTAGTCAATAAGTCAACATTTGCCACGGGGCACCACCTAATTGGTCATCATGTTATTTCATCTATTTTTTAATGGCGTTAGGGTCAAGTACCACTATGATAAACAAGATTGAAGTACAGGTGCCAAATTGGACAAACTAAAATTGTAAGTACCATATTGGAAGATTTGGTAAAGTATAGGGTAATTTCTCATCCCATTTTTAATTTATGCCAAACTTGATATGCATTATCCATAGGAATGGATCATGAAATATGATGGTTAAATTTTTAAAATATTACTCATATAAGAATTTATGAAAATGTAACTCCCCAAACCTAATCCTTAAGGAGGACCCAAGATTAGTGCATCACCGCCTTAAAATCTTTTTCTTTTAAAATTGTACAGACGTGGATCACATAAAAATACAATTCAAATAAATATGAATTGTAAAACATTTGGGATACTAAAGATAAATAAGGTTATTCACTTCCAAACAAAACATAGAAGCTTCGCTAAAAGTCCTTAGAACTCTAATTGATCGTAAACCACAATTTAACTACAACATCGTGTATATATATAATCAGACAAGCATTAATCATTCGAAGTAAATAATTCGGTGCTTTGCAAAAACATAATAACTTTACTAAGGTTCCATCGAATTCACAGTTTCAAAAGCAATAACTTAAATATACAAAAGTTCGTTCTTCAAATGACACCATTCTGACACCAGCCCCATGTTATACATAATACAAAATACTTAGAAATCTCATGACAGTAATTGCCCACTAGTGTAGTCTTTGAAATTCCTTTACCTCGTCAGCAGTCCTGAGAAGGAAAGGTAACTATGTAACAGCCCATTTTCAGTGAAATCGAAATAATGATTTCGGGACCACAAATTCAGGTCAGAAAAAATATTTTAATATTATTGCATGGTCTACAATATGATAGGAAAGACGTATGAAAATTTTGATAAGAAAATTTTACCGATTTCATGTTTAATTGTTGTAAGGGCTAAATTGCATGGAATGTAAAAGTTGAATTCTAGTTGCTAGAGGGATTAAATAGCTATGGAATTCAAATTTTGAGGTCCTTATAAGGCAAATAGACCGTCAAGAGAAGTTAGTAGATATTTATAATGATTCATCCATGGAAATTTAAGAAAAGAAAAAGGACTAAATTAGAAAGGGGGAAAAATAAAAGATGATAATTAATTAAAAGATAAAAATATCATCTTATTTCATCATCTTCCCAAAATTTTTCTATGGAAACCCTACTAAGAGAGAGAAATTCAACCAAGCTTAATTAGGTAAGTAATCATGTCCCGTTTTTAGTAACTTTTACATTTCCGAGATTGTAATAACCTAATTTATCTATTTTCGGGATCAATTTGCAAAGTTATCAAATTATTAAAATTTTTCCATGGATGACTATGCTGAAATTTTGAAATTTATGGTAGAAAATAAAAGTTTGTTGACAGATAAACAACTTTTGTAAAGAAAATTTTCATGAAATTATGATTTAGGGACTAAATTGAAAAGATGTAAAATTCATGGAAAATTTTTTATTTTTGTGAAATACATGGACTGTTATTGTTATATGAAAATTTTTGGCTACGCTTGGAATAAGGATTAAATAAGGATTAAATGTGAATTTGATTGAATTAAATATGAATTTCATTAAATTGAGTTAAATTTACTCGTATAAATCCTATAACACCCCAAACCCGACCTAGATGTTATGGTCGAATCTGACGTGTCACTGAAATGTCTTTCAAAAATTTAACTCATTGGTAAAAAATTGTTTCTAAGCTTAAAATTAACCCCTTTATTAATTATCTAACAAATCAACTAGACAAAACGTTTGTCTTATTATCTGATATTGTTTTAATAAGTTGGTCTAAAATCACGGAAGTTTTATTTCTTTAAATTCCATTGTTTAAAACTCGTGTCTTTTAAATAAGTAGTTATTTTAAAAATTCTTCTTCTCCTATCTAGCAGTTTAAAATATGAAGTAAAAGCCCAATTAAAAATTTAAACCAACTTAAGGGCCTTATTACAAAAGCAAAACCCAACTTATAAAATGAATAAAAATAAGAGCAAGTGTAAACAACAACAGTTGTGTGGCCACCTCCAAGTCCCTCGCAGCACCGAATCGTTTATGTCTAGGGATTACTTGCACAGTTAAAAGAAGAGGGTGAGTTTACGAAACTCAGTGTGTAATCCTCTACCAAACAGTCAGCATACAACATGCAGTAACAGTCTGGGCCCAAGCCCTATTCAGCATCAGTATAGTGTGGGCCTTGCCCGATACAGTAACAGTGTGAACTTTAGCCCAATAAATTAATAGTGTGGGCCTTAACCTAATAAAGTAATAGTGTGGGCCTTATCCCAGTACAGTAATAGTGTGGGCCTTAGCCCAATACAGTAACAGTACAATGCCATAATGCAACCTATCCCATCCCAATCCAACCAACACACCATGTGGGGATAAAATCGACCCACCGAGCCAACACACCAATATCGCAGGAAAGATGCCAGTAATAGTATTGCAGCGAAGCTGCCAGTAACAATATATGTGGCAAAGCCACCAGTTCAGTACACTTCCCCCATATTAGTATCCCAACCCCATGCAGCATGTCATGTCATAAATCATACGTGTATGCAAAACGTCATACTCAGTAACAGTCATATATATATCATAAACAAATTAGCTATACATAACATAAGGCCATAACAGTCATTTCATCTCCTAGAGGTATAACAATCATTTTACCCTATGGGGGTACTTTGGTCATTTTACCCTATGGGGGTATTTCGGTTATTTTACCTTATAGGGGTATTTCGGTCATTTTACCCTATGGGGGTATTTTCATCATTTTACCCTATGAGGGTATTTTGATCATTTTACCCTATAGGGGCATCTCGATCATTTTACCATATAGGGGTATTTCTGTCATTTTACCCTATGAAGGTATTTTGATCATTTATTGACCGCCCCAATCCAGCCACTACACACCACTCCGTCCCGCCAAAGACACCATGTGGGGATAAAATCGACCCACCCAGCCAGACACACCAAGATTAGCACCGGTTGCGGCACTAAACATTATTGCAGCAAAGCTGCTAGTAAAATAAACGACATATAGCCATCAGTAGGTCCACAGTCATCTTAGGTGACCCGTGCAACCTTATCAGTACGATACACTTCCTCCAAATATAACAACCCATCCCCATGCAAAATATCGTGACATAATATCATACTTGTATGCAAAATGTCATGCTCAATCATAGTCATACATATCATAGAGCAAATCAGTCATACATAACATAGGGCCATAACAATCATTTCATCTCCTAGGGGTATAACAGTCATTTTACCCTATGGGGGTATTTCAGTCATTTTACCCTATGAGGGTATTTCGATCATTTTACCTTATGAGGGTCTCGATGCAGATATCGACCTCTCGAAAGGTCCGCAGTCGCCTCGAGTGACTCAGGTAACCTAAATGGTCATAACAGTGTAAATGGGCCTAGGGGTGAGCATTCGATCGAATTGAATTGAATCGAATCAAAAATTTTTGAGTTAATCGAGTTTTCCAATCTCATTTTATCATCCTAACTTTATTTGAAGTTTTCTCGAATCGAGTCGAGTGAGATGGAATTTGAATCGAATCGAATCGAATCGAATCGAATCGAATATATTTGTTCGAGTTAAATTTTAAAAAAATAATTTTGGGTCCTTGTAACCACTGTCACCCATCGTAATAAAATTTGTCCACCTTAATCAAATTTTTTATTAACTTTCATCACCTCATAATTTATTTATTAATTTTTTATATATTGGTTAGTTTCTTTGCTTGCTTAGTTGTTTCAATTATCTTCAAATTTTGGAATTAAAAAATATATTAAATGTAAAAATATGATTTTTTTTAATAAAAGTTATTTTAAAAATAAAATGTGAAATTGATACCAATATAAAATTTTAACACGAATATTTTATGGCATAATTAATAATTCAATTTTAATATAAATATTCAATATGACTAAACAATTCAATAATATAAATAATATAAAATGTGAAATTTAATTTAATAATATAAATAGTAGATATAAATAAATTTATTACAATTTATGTTTAGTGATTTTTTTTGGATAATTTTGATTTTTTATTTGAGAGTAAAGGGTGAGAAGTAAAAGTTTAGGGGAAAATAAAAATTTTGTGGGAATAAAAGTTTGAGGGAAAGTAAATAGGGGAGAGTAAAATTTTGGAGGGAAAATATTAAAAAAAATTAAAGGGGGGAGAGTTTGGGGTAGATGAGAGGTGGGATGGGAAAGGAATAAAAGTTTTAGAGAAAAAGTGGGAGGGAGTAAAAGTTTTGGGGGAAAATAAAAGGTTTTGAGGGTTTTTGGGAGTAAAATTTTGAGAAAAAGTAAATGGGAGAGTAAAATTTTGGTGGGAAATGGATTTTGGGTAGATTGGGGGGTTGGGAGGGGAGGGGAGTAAAAGTTTTGGGGGGGGAAGTGGGAATGAGTAAAAGTTTTGAGGGAAAAGTGAAAAGGTTTAGGAGTTTAGGGTAAAAATGTAAAATATTATAGTTTGATATTCGAATTATTCGAGTTATTCGAATTCGAAAACTCAACTCGATCTGAACTCGAAATTTGAAAAAAAATTCGAGTTGATTCAAAACTCGATTAGCTCGAATAACTCGATTCGTTTAACTCGAAATTCGAGATTTTTTTGGTTTTTTCGAGTCGAATCGAGTTTTGCTCACCCTTAAATGGGCCTAAGGCCCATTACTCGATCCAAGTGGGCCTACACGCTCGTACGGCCTGTTCAGCCCAGATTTCACCACGCTTATGAGATCTATATCGCCTAGTCCTAGCATTTGCCACAATAATTGGATTTTATCCCTATGGGCCTCACAAGCCCTTTGAGCCCACACTGCCCATTTTGGCCCACTACGATCTAAGCCCATGAAAAAGCTCATGGAGGCCTCTACAGTCTATCGCCCATGTTTCGCGGGTTAGGCTTACCACACGAGCGATCGCACACCTATGTGGTCTCAAATGCCGTATTTTCAGCTTTTCGGCTTTTTGCGGTTCTATGATTGCAATAGAGTGTTTACACATCTGATTGTGAAAACGCACCAAGATCCAGAGCACCCAAAACCTACATTCATACAAGGCTTTCCATTAGTCGCTAAACAATAGGGTTAATCTCACTCTTTTACGCCTTTAACCAACACTAAATTAATACTTGCCTCGACTGTTAAAAGTGGCTAAGCCCACTTATACCACTGACGAAGGTTGACTACAATCTCTTTGACGGATATCTGCATTGCAAACGGATTATTAAACAAGATTGTTTATTCAGGTCGTTTAAATCCACACATGACAACTCACGGAACCACAAAAGCACTCGGCCAACACTTTAGAATGCTAGACAACATACTTACCTTGATCGAATAATGAGAGAAAGGTTTCGACGATTTTAATATCACTTGCTACACCTTTACTCCTCGAGGAAATTGAACCGTCATAGAATGGTTGTCAAGCCGAAAGCAAAATGGAGGAGATGAAAAAGGAGAGAAATGCAATATTGCAGTTGTGCAAAAAGGGGTTGAGAAAGAAGAGCAATTCAAACGTAAGATGCAACACGAAACCACTTCAACACAATTCAGTAAAGGTTTGGAAAAGTGGAGAAGTGAAAAGAAGCAACAAAAAGAAGAGGGGAAGAAAGAAAGAGAATTCGGCAGAGGGGAACCAAAAACTATTCTGCTAAAAAGAAAGAAGAAAAAAAATAAAAGGGAAGAGCAGAAAAAGTACTCAAACAAACCCGAGAGGTACACCAAGTCTTAGCAAAATTCGACACCAAAAGCAAAAAGTGAAAAGATTACTGACCAAAACCGAAGCAGATAGAGAGAAAACAACCCCCCAAAAGCCCCAAAACCGATTATCCTAGTGCCTAATGACCAAATTCGGTACACACACTCCTCAACACCCCACTTCCACGATTTCCTCCTAAAATCTCTCCCCTTATCCCTCCTTGAATCACTCCACCAATTTCTCTTCAACTCCCCCAACAACTCTATTCAAATTCCATTCAAACTCCCCTTAGGTGTGTTTCAGTCCAACTCCACTACCTACACAGCTCAAGCAGTAAAATAAATACTCCATTGCACAACCCAAGACTTGAACCTCAAACCCCACAGTTACACAACACGCCACCTTGCGACTAAACCACAAGCTCTTTTTGTGTCATAAAACAAACACTATTATATATAAGACCTATATGCCAATGTCCAGATTCATTTAAAAGCAAAACTAAAAATTCTGCAAAAGTCAAGACTTGAACCCAGGCTTCTCAAACACTCCCATACACACCCAAATCACTTAGCCATTAAAGCAAACAAGCAATTTGTGTCACTTCCTTGCACAACTAAATATTTATGTGCAGTCCCCTAACTGTTCCCTTGTTCAAAACTTATTTCTTCTAGGCCCAAAATTCAGGGTGTTACAGATATGGATAGACCTAATACGGAATTGGGTCGAGGAAAAAAAGTATCAGATTAGTAAATTCTCATATACGAACAAGTGTCAAGGTAAGTTGTGTAACTAAATTGTGTAAATTTAAATGCTTGAATGAAATGTTGTATATGTAAGTTGTATAATTGATATGTTATGAAATTAATTATAAATCCGATAATGCTTGATAAATATGAAATCCCATTTGAATACATAAAAATTGATTGGATACAGGGCACCCGTATTGGTTGTGGTCTTGCATATGTTGCAGATACACCATAGCTCGAAAGGGCGTCCCATTATTAACTCTTGTGAGCTTTCAATTATATGGTTCTTGAGAGCTTCTCGTTAAAGCTCTTTAGAGCATTCCGATAGGTTATGATCCTACATGTGTTTTGGACACACCTTAACTCTTATGAGCTTCTTGATCATAGGCTCTTCGTGAGCTTCACGTTAATTAGCTCTTTGTGAGCTTCCCGATATGGCTCGCTTGAACTTCCCGATATATGGCTATTCGGAGCTCCTCGATAAATGGCTCTTTGGAGCTACCTATTAATGTCTCGCTTGAGCTTCCTGAATATGGCTCTTATGAGCTTCCTGTTTCAGCCTGGATAAGCTTCTCGTCATTGTGCTTTTATGAGCACTTTTGAATATGAGTTGACAGATTTATCGTATTGTACACTTTCTATGTACTACCCATGTATCCATCGATATTTTAAATGATTCAACGGGTAACGATCTAGTAAGGGATAATATGAATTCAAGATGAAATACTATGAGAATACTTGTTATGCAAAAATATGATATGTATATGTTCCTTATAAACTTGAAATGATAAACACATGTATGTCGAAATGAGACATTGATGAGCTTATCTATATTCCTTGGTATTAATATAAATTATGTAACTAACATGTTTGATGAGGACATTTGTGTGTTTAAGTTATTGATTGCATTGCATTGGATGTATTATCTATGTTATTTTAAGTGAATACGAATGATAAGTTAAATTTCATTATACGAACTTACTAAGCATTAAATGCTTATTCGAATTTTCCTTCCTCTGTTTTATAGTACTAGGAAGCTCGTGAAGGTTGGAATTTGGTCAAAGACACATCACACTATCTCTTGGACTTCTCGGTATATAATGGAAGCTAACTTTTAGTATAATGGCATGTATAAGCTAAGTTAGGCATAATGATAAAATATTTTGTTTGTAACTAGCCATTGAAATGACTAGTGTAAAGCATATTTTGATGTAACTATATAAAGCGTTATCAAGTTTGATGTGTGATAAAATGGTGATATGATGGGAAGTATACAAACCTATTGATGAATGGTTTTGAATTAGCATAATTGATGAAGTATGCTTATAGGCATAAATGTGTTTTTGGTAGTTTTAAACACTTGCACATATGAGATAATATGTCATACATAAAACTCGGTATGAGCATTGATTTGAGGGTTATGAATTGGCTTGTGAATATGTTTGGATGAGGTTGTAGGTGAAAGGCAAATTGGGTGAGAAAAGTGGCCTAAAAAGTACCTATTTTTGTCTACACGGGCAAAGACACAAGCTTGTGTCTCAATCGTGTGTGACACATGACCATGTGCACAAGCGTGTGGTTTGGCCGTGTGTGCCCTGCACCTAATTTTCGAAAATTAAATTGTCTACACGGCCTAGCACACGGGCGTGTGGTTGGCTGTGTGACCCAAGTCAGAGAGTTACACGAATATGGACATGGGCTGGGACATAGCCATGCGCCTCACATCAAATGCCCACATGGCTTGGGACACGGGCGTGTCACTTGGCCGTGTGAGCCACACGGCCTAGCCACAGAAACATGTGTCCCCTGCACCTAAGAAAAGTTTTGAAATTTCATGAAAAATTCTCTGAGTTCCCGATCTAGTCCCGACTTGTTTCTAATGCATAGATTAGGTCTCGAGGGCCCATATAAGGGACATTATGATTGAATAGGTTAGATTTTGGATATAAATTGTAAATGATACAATTTAATTATATTTGATGTGTAAACTCCGGTAATGCTCCGTAATCTTGTTCTAGCCACGGATTTGGGCTAGGGGTGTTACATTTATTGGTATCAGAGCACGGTTTAGCCGATTCTCAAACTAACCTAGCAAATACAAGTTTAACTAATACATGCCATTATATAATTTTTGATAGTGTGATATCTCCTGACCAATTTAAACATTTTTTTCTTATAGTAATGCCGTCCAACCGAGCTGAATCCGAGGAAGTTGAGAGCAATGTTCAAGCTTCAGTTCAAAGAGCTACATCAAGTAGTAGGAGGCTAAAGAAACCTTTTTTGAAATGATGAATGAATGGTTCACTGAATACTTGAGTACAAATCCCACTGTACAACAATCTCCCCCTCTTGTTCCTCAACTGTTTCCCGATATGCCACAAGGTATAGAGCTTGTTAGATCTGGTAAGCCTTTGGTAGATAAAATCCATAAATACGGGGCAGAAGAATTTAGGGCTACTGGTTAAGATGATCTGGAAATGGCTAAATTTTGGCTAGAAAACACTATCAGAGTTCTGGATGAATTGTCTTGCACACCTGACGAATGTTTGAAATGTGTTGTATCTCTGCTAAAAGACTCAGCCTACCAGTGGTGGAATACCATAACTTCTATTGTACTGAGGAAAAATGTTACATGGGAATTTTTTCAAATAGAATTCAAAAAAAAAATATTAGCCAGAGATTCCTTGACCAAAAAAGGAAAGAATTTTTAGAGCTAAAATAGGAAAATATGACTGTATCTGAGTACGAACGGGAATTTGTTCGGTTAAGTAAATACACCAGAGAGTGTGTCCCAACCGAAGTTTCTATGTGCAAACGGTTTGAAGAGGGATTAAATGAAGACATCAAGTTGTTAGTTAGGATTCTGGAATTAAAAGGATTTGTTGTATTGGTTAACCAAGCATATAAAGCTGAGGAATTAAGCAAAGAAAAGAGACAGGCAGAGATGGAAGCCTGGATTCAAGTAAAAGATTTATGGGAAAGTCACAATCGCCGGCTTCAAAGAAATCAAAGAAATATAATGATCGTTTTACCATATCTGTGGGGTATTCAGGGAGATACTGAGGCACTCAACGTTCCAATCCGAAATCTTTGACCCCATCTGCAGCAAGTACAGAGAGTATCAGAAATCCCAAACCCAAATGCAAAAATTGTAAAAAATTACATTTCGAAGAGTGCCATATGAGAAGTGGAGCCTACTTTAGATGTGGTTCTCTTGACCACTATCTCAGAGATTGCCCGGAAAAGCCTGAAAAGGAAATTGTTCTGACTTCAAAATCGAGTAATCCTGCATTAAGAGGTAGACCACTCTGTCATCTTAGCAATGTCAATGGTAGTTAAGGTATGATAGAAGATTCAACTGTTAAACCTGAAGCACGAGCACCGACAAGGACATATGCTATTCGTGCACGTGAGGATGCCTATGCACCCAACGTAATTACTGGTACTTTTTCTCTTTTTGATACTGATATTACTGCTTTGATTGATCCTGGTTCAACATATTTATATATATGTATGAATTTAGCATCTATTAAAAATTTATCTATCGGATCCACTAAATTCGTGGTTAAAGTTTCAAACCCCCTGAGCCAGTATGTGATGGTAGATATTATTTGTAAAAATTATCTATTAATGGCATAGGGTTATTGTTTCTTGGCTAATTTGATGTTACTGCCATTTGATGAATTTGATGTGATTCTGGGCACGAACTGGTTAACTCAGCATAAGGCCGTGGTAAATTGTAAGCAAAAGTATATTGTGTTAAAATGTCAGAATGGTGAGTTGTTTCGTATTGAATCTAATAAACTGGATAGGTTGTCTAATGTGATATCAGCTGTGTCAGCACAAAAATATATCAGGAAAGGGTATGATGCCTATCTTTCATATGTATTGGACACTAAAGTATCCGAATCGAAGATTAAGTCAATGCCAGTTGTTTGTAAATTTCCTAACGTGTTTTTGAAGGAATTATCCGGATTATCACAAGCCAGAGAGGTGTAATTTTCCATAGATCTTGTCTCGGGGACAACACCGATACCTATAGCACCCTACAGAATGGCTCCAACGGAATTAAAAGAATTGAAAGCATAATTATAAGAATTGACTGACAGAGGTTTTGCTCGACCTAGTTCCTCACCTTAGGGTGCGCTGGTTTTGTTTGTTAAAAATCAAGATGGATCTTTGAGATTATGTATTGATTACCGACAACTCAACAAAGTCACAATAAAGAACAAGTACCCATTGCCTCGTATTGATGACTTGTTTGATCAGTTAAAAGGTGCCACTGTATTTTCAAAGATTGATCTTTGTTTCGGTTACTATCAACTACGGGTAAAAGAGTTAGATGTCGTAAAGATAACCTTCAGAACCAGGTATGGGCATTATGAGTTTCTTGTGATGCCGTTCGCTTGACAAATTCACCTGCATTATTTATGGATTTATGAATAGAATTTTTAGACCGTATCTGGATAGAATTGTCATGGTATTTATTGATGATATTCTGATATATTCTCGAGATGAAAATGAACATGTTAACCATCTAAGATTTGTATTGCAAAATCTGCATGAGAAACAACTGTATGCCAAATTTAGTAAATTTGAATTTTGGCTTCGGGAATTCGGATTCCCTAGACATATAGTATTGCTAAAGGCATCAAAGTAGACCCGGATAAAATTTCAGCAATTGTTAATTGGAAACCACCGAAAAATGTGTCTGAAGTTAGAAGTTTTATAGGACTAGCTAGATATTATAGGAGATTTGTAAAAGGATTTTCTATGATAACTTCTCTGATGACTTCTCTGATGACTCATTTATTGCAGGAAGATGTGAAATTTGAATGGACTGATAAATGTCAGCAGAGTTTTGATAGATTGAAAACTTTATTGACTGAAGCAACTGTACTAGTTCAGCCTGAATAAGGTAAAGAATTTGTAATTTACAGTGATGCATCATTGAATGGTTTGGGCTGTGTTTTGATGCAATAAGGTAAAGTAATAGCCTATGCTTTTAGACAGCTAAAACCACATGAAAAGAATTACCGGATACATGATTTAGAATTGGCAGCCATTGTGTTTGTGTTGAAATTTTGGTGACATTACTTGTTCAGTGAAAGATGTCATATATTCACTGATCACAAGAGTTTAAAGTATCTGATGTCGCAAAAAGACTTGAATCTGAGACAGCGCAGATGGCTTGAGTTATTAAAATATTATGACATGGTTATTGATTATCATTCGGGAAAAGCCAATGTGGTTGCTGATGCTCTGAGTAGAAAATCTTCATTTGCCTTAGGAGCATTGAATACCCGATTGTCATTATTTGAAGATGGTTCAATCACAGTTGAGCTAAAAGATAAACTGACATTTCTAAAGCAAATTTGTGAAGCTTAGAAAAATGATGATGAATTACAAGCTAAACGGGTACAATGTGAGTCAAATTCTGATTCTGAATTTCAGATTGGGTCTAATGATTGTCTGTTATTCAGAGGAAGAATTTGTGTACCGAAGAATTCAGAACATGTACAAAAGATTTTAAACGAAGTTTATAATGGTACTATGACTATTCATCCAGGAAGTAACAAAATGTACAATGATTTGAAAAAGATGTACTAGTGGCCGGGAATGAAATGAGATATTTCTAAATTTGTATCTAAATGCTTAATATGTCAGCAAGTTAAAGCTGAACATCAGGTGCCTACGGGATTATTGCAGCCGGTTATGATACCAGAGCGAAAATGAGAAAGAATTACTATGGAATTTGTGTTAGGGTTACCCCTATCTCTGAAAAAGAAAGATGCCATTTGGATAATCGTTGACCGTTTAACGAAGTCTGCACACTTTATTCCAGTACGTATGGATTTTTCCTTGGACAGATTGGCTGAATTATATGTTTCTGAGATTGTCAGACTGCATGGAGTGCCGGTCTCCATTATTTCAGACAGAGATCCTTGGTTTACATCTCGATTCTGGAATAAGTTACAAGAAGCTCTGGGTACACAATTACATTTCAGTACCGCATTCCATCCTCAAACTGATGGTTAATCTGAACATGTAATACAAATTTTAGAAGATACGCTTCGGTGTTGTATTTTGGAATTCAAAGGTAACTGGGAAAAATATCTGCCTTTAGTTGAATTTGCATACAATAATAGCTATCAATCAAGCATTAAAATGGCACCGTACGAGGCTCTGTACGGTTGCAAATGTAGAACTTCTTTGTATAGGACTGAGCTTAATGAGAAAAAGATACACGGAGTTGACTTAGTCCGTGAGACTGAAGAAAATGTGAAAGTGGTTCGAAATAGCTTAAAAGCAGCCTCTGATCGTCAAAAGTCGTATGCTGATCTTAAACGAAAAGAAATAGAATTTCAAGTTGGTGATAAGGTATTCTTGAAAGTATCACATTGGAATAAAGTTCTTTAGTTTGGTCGTAAAGGAAAACTGAGCCCATGGTTCATCGGGCCATATGAGATTACTGAAAGAATTTGACCTGTTGCATACCGATTAGCATTACCACCAAAGCTTGATAGAATTCATAATGTTTTTCACTTGTCTATGTTGTGACGGTATCAGTAAAATACTTCACATGTTATTTCTCTGACAAAAGTTGAGATTCAGCCTGACTTGACTTACAATGTGGAACCGATCAAAATATTGACACGTGAGACGAAAGAGTTAAGAAATAAAAAGGTAGCTTTAGTAAAATTTCTTTGGAAACGACACGGGATAGAAGAAACTACCTAGGAACCCAAGGAAAAAATGAGAAAGCAATATCTGAACCTCTTTACTGGTAAGATTTTCGACGACGAAAATTTTTTATGGGGGGATAATTATAACAGTCTGTTTCCAGTAAAATTAGAATAGTGGTTTCGGGACCACAAATCCAAGTCAGAAAGAAAATTTATTTTAATATTATTACATGGTCTGCATTATGATAGGAAAGACGTATGAAAATTTCGATAAGAAAATTTTACCGATTTCATGTTTAATTGTTAGTATGGACTAAATTGCATGAAATGCAAAAGTTGAATTCTAGTAGCTAGAGGGATTAAATAGCTATGGAATTAAAATTTTGATGTCCTTAAATGGTAAATAGACCATTAAGAAAAGTTAGTAGACATTTATGATGATTCATCCATAGAAATTTAAGAAAAGAAAAATGACTAAATTAGAAAGGGGAAAAATAAAATATGATAATTAATTAAAAGATAAAAATATCATCTTATTTCATCATCTTCCCCAAATTTTTATATGGAAACCCTAGCTAAGAGAGAGAAATTCAAGCAAGCTTAATTGGGTAAGTAATCATGTCTCGTTTTTAGTAATTTTTCATTTTCGAGATCGTAATAACTTAATCTATCAATTTTGGGGATCAATTTGCAAAGTTATCAAAGTATTAAAGTTTCTCCATGAATGAGTATGTTGAAATTTTGAAATTTATGGTAGAAAATGAAATGTTTTTGATAGATTAACAACTTTTGTAAAGGAAATTTTCATGAAATTGTGATTTAGGGACTAAATTGAAAAGATGTAAAATTCATGGAAATTTTTTGATTTTTGTGAACTACATGGACTGTTATTGTTATATGAAAAATTCGGCTAGGCTTGGAATAAGGATTAAATTGCATGAATTTCATTTTTCGAGCCTAGGAATGAAATTGGAATTAATTAAAAGTATAAGGGCAAAATGGTACTTCCGCCTAAAATTTGAATTTGATTGAATTAAATATGAATTTCATTAAATTAAGTTAAATTTACTCGTATAGATCCGGATAAACCTAGTATGGAACTGAATCAAGGAAAATGAAAAGTATCAGATTAGTAGTAGATTCTCGTATACGAACAAGTGTCGAGGTAAGTAAATTTACATGCTTGAATGAAATTTTGTATATGCGAGTTGTATAATTGATATGTTATGAAATTAATTATAAATCCGAGAATGCTTGATAAATATAAAATCCTATTTGAATACATGAAAATCTATTAGATGCAGGGCTCCCGTATTAGTTGTAGTCTTGCATATGTTGCAGACACACCATAGTTCGAAAGGGCGTCCCATTATTAACTCTTGTGAGCTTCCAATTATATGGTTCTTGAGAGCTTCTCGTTAAAGCTCTTTAGAGCATTCCGATAGGTTGTGATCCTACATGTGTTTTGGACACACCTTAACTCTTATGAGCTTCTTGATCATAGGCTCTTCGTGAGCTTCACGTTAATTAGCTCTTTGTGAGCTTCCCGATATGGCTCGCTTGAACTTCCCGATATATGGCTATTCGAAGCTCCCAGATAAATGGCTCTTCAGAGCTACCCAATGATGACTCGCTTGAGCTTCCTAAATATGACTCTTATGAGCTTCCTATTTCAGCCCGGATAAGTTTCACATTATTATGCTTTTATAAACACTCCCGAATGTGAGTTGACGAATTTACCATATTGTACATTTTGTGTGTACTACCCATGTATCCATCGATATTTTAAATGATTCAACGGGTAACAATCCGGTAAGGGATAATTTGAATTCAAGATGAAATACTGTGAGAATACTTATTATGCAAAAATATGACATGTATATGTTCCTTATAAACTTGAACTGATAAACGCATGTATGTGGAAATGAGACATTGATGAGCTCATCTATATTCCTTGGTATTAATATGAATTATGTAACTAACATGTTTGATGAGGACGTTTGTGTGTTTGGGTTATTGATTACATTGAATTGAATGTATTATCTATGTTATTTTAAGTGAATACGAATGGTAAGTTAAATTCAGTTATACGAACTTACTAAGTATTAAATGCTTATTTGGTTTTTCTTTCCTCTATTTTATAGTACTCGGAAGCTCATGAAGGTTTGTATTTGGTCATAGACACATCACACTATTCCTCAGACGTCTCGGTATATAATGCAAGCTAGCTTTTTGTATAATGGCATGTATAAGCTAAGTTAGGCATAATGATGAAATATTTTGTTTGTAACTAGCCATTGGAATGGCTAGTGTAAATCATATTTTGATGTAACTATATAAAGCTTTATCAAGTTTGATGTGTGATAAAATGGTGATATGATGGGATATACAAACTTATTGATGAATGGTTTTGAATTAGCATAATTGATAAAGTATGCTTATAAGCATAAATGTGTTTTTGGTAAGTTTAAACACTTGCACATATGAGATAATATGTCATACATAAAACTCGGTATGGGCATTGATTTGAGGGTTATGAATTGCTTAAGAATGTGTTTGGATGAGGTTGTAGGTGAAAGGCAATTTAGGTGAGAAAAATGGCCTGAAAATGGCTTATTTTTCGTCCACACGGGCAAAGACACGGGCGTGTGTCTCAACCATGTGTGACACACGGCCATGCACACGGGCGTGTGGTTTGGCCGTGTGTCCCCCGCACCTAATTTTTAAAAATTAAATTGTCCACACGGCCTAGCACACGGGCGTGTGGCTAGCCATGTGACCCAAGTTAGAGAGTTACACGGGTATAGACACAGACTGGGACACGGCTGTGTGCCTCACATCGAATGCCCACACGGCCTGGGACATGGGCATAAGGGCATGTGTCCCCTGCGTCTAAGAAAAATTTTGAAATGTCACGAAAAATTCTCTGAGTTCCCAATCTAGTTCCGACTTGTTTCCAATGCATAAATTGGGTCTCGAGGGCCCATGTAAGGGACATTATGATTCAATATGTTAGATTTCAGATATGAATAGTAAATGATACAATTTAATTATATTTGATGTGTAAACTCCAGTAATGCTCCGTAACCTTGTTCCAGCGACGGATTTGGGTTAGGAGTGTTACAGACTAAGTAAGTTCAAAGGACTTAGTGACTTCTAGAGCAAACATCTCGATAAACATATGTAATTCAAGTGAACCTTTCTAACTCATCAAGTCATACAGTTCATCGATTGGTGAATACTAAACACGAACAAACTTCAGGCCAGACTATATACTTTTGGTGCATACACTACGCCCATGTAACCATACATACAACCTTTTTCATGTTAGACACACCTAAGTCCATGATCAAGCCTTAGCATTCATTACATTCGTTCATCATGATTTGCCAACCTGATTTGCATGTATTGCAATCTGCCAATTCAATGTATCGCGATCTGCTAACATGATCCCTTTCCATGTATAGCAATCTGCCAATTTAATGCTCATTTCCTTGAAGGCATCGCCATGAATTTATTTCCATATCTCAATCCATATTGTTCATTCCAGAATCAATGAGAGGTGACTTAAACACAAAGGTAGGTCCTTACACCATTTTCACAAATAACTAACTCAGACTTATAAACATGAACTTTCACTACTCATACATAAACATATTATCTTGTAACAACCCGCTTTTCAGTGGTATCGGAAATAATGGTTTCGGGACCACAATTTCGGTGAGAGAGTCCATAGATATATTTAATTAATATTTATCAGTTAAATATAGTGTAATAGTGAATCTTGATTTAAAAGATTTTATTAATTGGTCAGTTAATCAAGGTACAAGTGGTGCATAACGAAAGTCAAGTGGTTTTTGAAAATGAGATATCAAGACCTCATTTTTGTAAACCGAGCCTGTGAATACTTTTATATAATATTTACAGATTTATTATTTTAGTGAATTAAAGTTTGGTCCAAAAAATTTAGAGTTTGGATGATTAATTAAGGAAAGAGCTAAATCGTAAAAAATAGTAAAAGTTAGTTGTTATTGATTTCTATAAATTAAAAGGTTTAAATGGTAAATATGTCAAGACTTATATGGCAAATAGACCAAAATGGAAAACCATGTGCGGTTAGTGCTTATTTCTTTTGATTATTTTTTGTTAAATTAGTTTAAATAACATTAATAATTATTAAAAGCATGAAAACATAAAATCATCACCTTGTTTTGTCTTCCGTCTGAAAAGAAAAAAATATAGAAACACCATTGTTCAACACTCAAGGTTCAGCCAAACTTAAATCTTTGCATGGTAAGTTTTTTTAAGCCTGTTTCTTTTAAATTTTATATTTTTGAGATCGTTGCAACTCGGTCTAGTTAACTCGTACCTCCATTTTCAAAATTTCTAAAGATTTAAAAATTTTCCATTAACGTTATTTGAAGTTTTTGAATATTTATGATAGATTTTGAAACTTAGAAATGAAATAGGATTAGTTTGTTAAGTAAATTTTGTTAGTTTTGAGTTTAGGGACTAAATTGTGAATATCTTTAAATTGGTATGAAATTTTTATAAATTATGATTATAGGAGGCTGTTTATGGATATAATTGAAGTGGGTTTAAAATTTGGACTTCAAATTCGAAGGATATGATAAGTTCGATTTTATGGACTAAATTGAATAAATTGTAAAGTTTAGGGCATTCGAATAATAATATTAAAATGATAAATACTTATAATAGGATGATATAAGATGTTTGGAATTGATAAATTGAATTGAATTATAGAATAGATAAGAAATTGGACCAAATTGAAGAAAATCAGGCAAATGGCAAAATTTTTTGATTAGTCCTTAGGGAGTTGTTTGTTTGTTGTCTTAACCAGGTAAGTTCACATGGTATGTTTGTGTTAAATGGTTATGCATTTAGAATTATAATTGGAATTATATTTAATTAAAATTTTAATTGTTTACAATTCGGTACAAAAAGCTAAGTGAGAGGATTAAATTGAATACAATGAATTGAAAATTGAAATAATTATGCAATTGACCTTAAATTGGATTGAATTAGGATACATTATGTGATTAAGTGATATTTTGATGAGATGAGCTGACTTGATTTGACTTAGATTGGTTGATAATGATAAGGACTAAATTAAAAATATGTAAAAGTATAATATAATGTTATAATGTGAAATTGAGCTTATATTGAGATGATTTATTTTTGACATATGTTGGATAAATGTACTCGTGATGAAAATAAATGTGAACTGAGGTATTGGTTGATAATGAAATATGAAACGAATACCCTATTAATTGTTCGGGCAAATTCAAATATAGTTGGCATGCCATAGGATAGGAAGAGTTCAGGGTTATTTTGACTACGAGTTGATGAGGCACTGGGTGCTAATTTGCTTTCGTTAAATTAATGAGACACTGGGTGTCAAACTTATTGATAGCGCTGGGCGCAACTATTTGCTTGGGATTTATCCGATGAGATATTGGGTGCCAAACTGGTGTGTTGGTTAGATTTGTGTATCCGTCCGAGTCCAAGTCATGTTAATAGGGAAATAAATGGTAAAAATGAAATATCTGATATTTGAAATGACAAATGATGTGAAATGGAAGTCAAATGTGAAATGGAATATGAAATTGTGGAATGAGTTGGGAACATTGATTGATTATGTCCAATGAATCCATGAATTTGGAAATTGAGATGGAATGTGATTCGTAATTCTTATTGTGAAATGAAGTAGTAATTGACATTAAATTGGTAATTGATATATATATTTGGTATAAAGGTGAATTTATATGAAGTGGGAATGAAGTTTATACGATTTAATACGAATCTGATTGAGAATTCAAATTATAAAATGAAAAATAATGTTTGACATTATTTTGAAATGGGATGTATTACAAGTAAATAAATGGCCTAGTTTGATTAAGATAATGAAATGATTAAATGAGTGTTTATTTTATTAATCATAATGAAATGTTGAATTAAGTGTATTGAAATGTTATATGGTTGAACTAATATATAGTATGATAAATGTTGAACTCACCTTTTGGATATGCGATTTGTCATGATAGACAAACTTTATCATGCTAAGTGACATGTAGTGTATAGTTATTTGGTTTTAATACATGTAGAATTACTAAGCAATTGTAATGCTTACTCCCTTGTTTCCTTCCTCCCTGTAGTGTCAACTTGCGGAACATGTCAGACGAATCGTCGAGAAGTTCACACTATCCCGATATTTATTCTGTAGTCTTTTGACCATATTAAGGACTGGTTATGTGTGGCATGTACTTTTGAGTTGTTTTGGTTTACTTATATAGTGATATGGTTTGAATTGTGTATTTAGTATTTGAGATGACATTTTAAGTATGCAATTATATAAGCAATATGATGTCATGATATAGATTAGTTGGTTTGAAAGTGAGGTATAGAATATTTGGCATGTTTTGGCATGTACCTAAGAGAGTTATGTTGTCGTATATGTTTTGACCACCTCCGAACGTACTAAAATCCAGAGTGTGAATATTGCTACAAAATATAAGGAATTGAGGTGATGTCTCTAAGTATACGGGTTAGGTTGTAATATAGTTTTGTTTATAATGAAACACTTGGTAAGTATTTCGAGGATCGTACCCAAGGGAAGCTAGCACTAGGCCGATTTCAACCTAAGAACCACAAGATCTAATTAGTACTCAAAATAGGTTATATTACGAAAATATATATAATAGGGATTTTTGGGGTTTTTATAATAATGTAATAAAAATAAGAAAAGCAAATAATAGTAGGAATTCTAAAAGTAAAGTTGATTAGATTTGATTATGGGTAATTAGCTCGCTTCGGTAACCTTTATCAACTGTCGCTTCGGGCTCCTCGTCAATAAACTAGTCGATACCCTAGCAGGATCTTCTGATACGTCCACTAGGATAACGAGTCAGTAAATATTACTTATCTTTTGACCTCACAGTATAGACTAGCTCGGGGTTAAGGTGTTTACGGATAGGCCATACCAATTTTGGGTCAATTCCCACCTTGATAACTTTCTATGGTTGTTAAGCCTAGGGTTTAGGTTCTTACTTTCTCGAATCGTTTATCTATTGAATAACCCTACAAAATAGTTAATCCGTCATACCTCCACTCGTGAATCCCCCATTGAGGGATTAGTTCCTCATAGTTTTCATAAACAATATAAAATCGATATAAAGCGTAAACATAATTAATAAATCGAAAGCATAAAGTTTAGGAAAAAACCCGATTTGTATTAAGAATGAGAGTGAGTCCACAAAGTTTGATTGTACCCACAAACCAGATTTCCTGTGATAAAATAAAGAATAAACGGAAATAAATCTAAAACCTAAGAAAAGAGAAAAACTCAAACTAAAATGAAAAGAGAAATTCTGAACTAAGTAATTGGTTTCTATAACATATGTCAAATGAGTCTATTTATAGACTTGAGGTGGCCGTCGTCCTTAACCTTAGGTTTAACTGACGTTCTCTAGCTTAAAGTTGGATTGTACGGACCACAACACCCCTGTCTTATAATTACTTTCCATCCGGAGTCGATGTCATGACACATCGGGACATGTATCGTGACATAGAAGTTAGTACACTCTTTTTCAGGGTGTCTTCAGAGGTATGTCGCAACACTCTTAGGCCATGTTGCGACATCAAAGGCAGTCTCAGAATTCCTCCATTCTGCTCCCTATGTAACGACATTGAATCCTTTATGGTTCGACATGGTAACCAATATCGGTTTAGCATGCCCTCTAATGGTCTCCTACACACTCACAAAGTACATTAGCTCTCTTTTAGGCCTCATTCGGCCCCTAAGGTCAATAAAAGACTCAAATTGCACATTTTATTGAATTCAACTAAACTTACTAATACATAATTAAAACCTAATAATAAAGCTTATTTACAAGCTCCTAAAGTGCGAAAACTAATTTAATCTGCTACACTGAATTAAGGCAGATCAAACCCCCCCACATTTAAGTCATTTCTTGTTCTCAAGCAATATAAATAAAAACACGAAATGAGAAAGATGACTGAGCAAATATAATACAAGTATTGACTTTGGAGCACATGACTAGGCATTTTATCTTTACAAACGATTTTGACATGATGAATAATTGACTTACCACTTTTAATCTCAAACATATAAGTTCAGTACATTACAAAGTATACAAACATTAAAGGCCTCACATGTAGGAATCCATCAACAAACCATACAAGTAGTTTGATTATCCTAGCAGAATACATATAGTTGCTCATGTGATTGTTTAATATAATGTCCACTTATGCATAAGGATACCTCTATCACATAGGACTTTTCAGCTTGTAACTTTCGCAAGCTAAGACAAGTATGGAAATTAAGAATAATAAGCATCACAAAGGTTTCAAGCAAGAAAATAGTTTGGCACATCATATTGTTCCTAATTCTCCCCCCTTAGTGACCCTTACTCGTTCACTGCCTTATTTCTCCTTATTTCACCTTCCTTATTTCTCCACATAGGAAATCACAACTTAATATAGCAATTACGGCTAGCTTACAAGTTTCTATGCACTAATGAATGAGTTTTTCTATTTTTGCGACTTCGTCACCTTTTTCTTTTTCAATACGCCTTACTCACAAATGCTTTTTCTTTTTAAGTACTTTTTCTACTCATTTTGATTTCATTTTGAATTTTTCTTTTGTTTTTCACTTTAGGCTAACCTATAATTCCTATATCATATGATCTTTCCTATTTCACTCTATTTTTACAAAATTCGCCATAATGTATCTACTAAACCCTTAATACATATGGCCAGACTTCTATAGTCATGTAGTTTAGGACCAAAGAAAGAAGGCAAATATAAATTAGTTCAAATTGTTTCTCCTTCATGTGGGGTTCCTATATAGAAAATTAAAACCAAACACAAAATAACTAAAAATCTACTATTATCCTACTCCTAAAACAAATTACAATCATCCAAAAATTTTAACACAATCCAAAAATTAAAGTCAATCCTCCTCATAATCCATCTAATCATCTCTTTCTCCCTTTCTTTTATATTCGCTTGTAGGCTCTCTTTCTTCCTGCTCGGATGGTGTAAGCCTAAACATGTCTGACGTATAATTGGGGACCCTGATATTGTTTTGCCCGGTAAATTCTTGAAATAGTGGCCCTAAATCTTGCATCCACTGTATCATTCAATCCAATTTTGGATGATTACTCTCACCAACTTCCTATTGAGCTCATGCCAACCCTTGTGATGAAGCTGGTTCACCCGCCGCTTCTTGTTGTCGTTTGTTTCAATCTTTTATTTGTTTGGCTCATATATTAGTGTATTGTTGGAACAATGTGTCACCAATAATACTTCATGATGGTTTCAGCGACTGCTTGGCGGACGCCATAGGCATGCCCGCTCTTTTGCATAAGGCTATCACTAAGTGAGTAAAGAAAAATCCCACTTTCTGGCAACTAATACATCTCTTCATGTTTTGGTGGATCCATTTCCCAATACATACCTACTTGTTTTAAAAAATAGCATGGAGTAAAATTGCTCGGAAGGTATTAACGTTAGATACATTTAAAGTAGTGACTATTCATGTGCACACAAATTGAATCCACATTTTAGCCTCCAAGAACATGATAGCTTGATTGAAGGAGGTTGGGATACTAGTACCTAGGCGATATTTCCATTTACCCTTTCTTTTTGTTAAGTAATTTATAATATTGTCCATATTTATGTCCCGAAAGTATTCTAAATCAGTTTCATCAATAAAATCTTGGTCATAGTATGAAGCATTATAAAAATCACAAATAATTTGAGGGGTTACTTTAACTTTTATCCCCCGCATAGATACAATATCCCATATGGCCATCAATATTTCTAGACTCGTCGTCCCACAAAGATGCAGAAAATTCTTGGACTATCAAGACCACAACAACATCTTTTGGGATCTTCCAAAAACTTCCCCACCTATGATACCTAACTATAGGCCCTATCTCTTTACAAACGATCATTGACGGATCTAATCCCTCCTCTTGAATGAATGTTTAACCTTGAAGTTCAATAAAAAAAATTCAACATACTGATTCAAAAAACTAGAAGGGTTTGAAACCATTGATGGCTTCAGTTCATTAGTTCTTCTAACCTTTATATGAGGCATTATGGTTAAACTAAGAACTAAAGTAAAATATCAAGTAAAGAAATTCAATGGAACAGTAAAAGTTTAAGTTAAGAACCCTTAACCTCGTAGAAGTCGTTGAATTCCTTGTTTCATACGACGATTTATTGTTCCCTTGGGTGTTCTCATTATTTACTGCATCGAGTATGATTGAAACATAGAGCTTTTACAAACAAATCAAAAGGAATAGGGTTTTAGGGTTTAAAAGGTTTTGAGAGGTTTGAAAGGTTTTAGATATTTAAGGGGTTAAAATATGTTTCAATAGGGTTATAATATGTTTTAGGGTTATAAATTAAGAGTTTAAAGGGTTAAAATCGATCAAAATGGGTTTAAAGCTATCAGGTTACTCTAACGGGTCAAGTCAACCCTGCAAAAAATTACAACGATGTCACGACACAGGGGTACCATATCGCGACATCGGGGTGTTGTGTTGCGATACAGCCTACAATTTGGAAAACTTGGGGAAATTGTTGCCTATGTTGCGACACGGAGGTGCTATATTGTGACATCTAGGTGCTTTCTCCGTTTCTTACATTTTGCATGCGGTGTTGCAACATGGGGATGCCATGTTGTGGCACCAACTCTGTTTCAGCCCAATTTTTTCCATTTTTAAGATGTCTCGGTTTATAGTAAACATACATCTAATATAAGTTAGAATCTAAACTACATGGTTAGCTGAATGTACAATAATATAAATGAAAATTGTATTAGAATCTAAACTACATGGTTAGTTGAATGTACAATAATATAAATGAAAATTGTATTTAAAGTTTTGTCATGTTTTACTGTCAGATTCATCCAACAGTTCCACCGACGCATTCTCACTTAGGTCTCTTTTAGCATTTGTCCACCGGCTGTCATGCCCCTTTATCTTTTTTCGCTTGTATCTTTCCTTATACTTGCTTCTTAACCCTGCATTAATAACATTAAGCGTATGATTGGATTCAAGGTAGTTAGATTCTAAGGTAAATATGTAATGACATTGCTCCCCTAATTTCCTTTGGCTTTCCTCACTTTGGTGAGATCCACATTTAAAAGTTTTAGTTTCACCATTGATTTTCATCGTTAATTCATTTTTCTCTAGATCAATGGTGGACCCGGATGTGGCTAGAAAAGGTTATCCTAACAAGATGGGTATCTCCGGATCCTCTTCAAAATATGAAATTACAAAATCTGTCAGGATAATAAAACTATGCACCTTAACTAACACATATTCTAGCAGTCCCTTAGGTTGGGCTACAGATTTTTCAGCTAACTGTAGTGTAATTTGAGTGTTTTTGAGGTCCCATATCCAGTGTTTTTCGTAAATAAGTAAAGGCATTAGATTTATACTAGCTCCTAAATCGCATAGAGCTTTCTTAAAATGAATGCTCCCTATCTCTATTAGAATTGTAAAACTTCTTAGGTCTTTCAGTTTCTAGGGTACTTGTCTGAAAATAATAGCACCACAGGACGCATTTTTTTAACTTACTCTCCTACCTTAATTTTCCTATGCCTCGACATAATTTCTTTTAACAATTTGGTGTATTTAGGAACTTTCTCGATTAATTTAGTTAATGTTAGGTTGATATTCAATGTTTTGAAAAAATTTAGAAAACTCACGAACTCGTCCTCATCCCGTCCCTATTTCTCTCCTAATTTGGAAGGGAACGGTACCTATGTGTTAGTGGCCTTGTCTTTTACCTTCTCTTCTAGTTCGGCAGCCAGTCTGATGACCTCATCTGATCCTTGTTCCTGATAAGCTTCATGGGGTTTTTTTGGAGGGCCTTATGCATTCTCTTTTGCTTCCTCTTGAGTCAGGGTGTTGGGCTACTCAAGATTTTTCCCGAACAGAGCTTGATTGCCTTTACTTGCTCCTTCCCTTCTTTTCGAGGATTATTCTCAGTATTGGTTGGCATGTCAGTGCTACTTTGCCTTTAATATCTCCTATCATGCTCATTAATTGGCTCATTTGGTCCTTTAGCTTAGTCAATGTTCTTGCTGAACTAGTGCACTCAGATTGCACATGCTTTACATCTATTCTCATTGACTTCATTTCCCTTTCAATTCAATCCAAACATTGACCACATATAGTATGGTCGTTTAAGTTGGCCCTGTCTTGAGGTTTCTGCAAATGTTGGTAATTAGTATTTTTAACTTGATATGAATTGTTACCTCCTCCTTGATTCCTCCTCATCTCAAGTTTGGGTGATTTCTCTAACAATGATTGTAAGTATTTGAATAAGGGTTTCCACCCATATTCCCAATGTAATTTACATCATCGATAGGATTATTGATATAATGGAAGAGCAGTTTGTCTCCTCCATACATAGACGGTGCACTATTTGCGAATTCAATACGGTTGAGTCTGCCTACTAACTGCTGGTATTTATTATCTTCCTGGACAGCCTTTACCGTAAATGGTTTCTCTCTATATGTGAATCACTCGTAGGCCATTGATAGGAGTTCATCACCATGTTTTCTATTAATTCGTACGCATCCTCGTACGTTCTATTCATAAGAGCTACTTCTGCTGCTCCATCTAATTCGGACCTCCCATGTGCATCCAACCTATTGTATAACATCTACAATCATAATCACTCAGGTAATCCGTGGTGCTTGCATTTTTGGATCAATGTCTTGAAAGGTTCCCAAGCCTCGTAAAGACTTTCCCCTTCCAATTGTGTAAACATGGCAATCTCTCTTCTTAATTGAAATGTTTTGCTAATAGGGAAGAACTTTTGTAGGAATTTTCTTGCTAGCTCGTCCCATGTTGTAATAGATCCTAGTGCCTGTGAATCTAACCAAGAAAATGCGTTATTGATCAAGAAAAAGGGGAAAATCGAAGACAAATAGTGTCATCGGTGGCCCTGTTGTATTTGAAAGTATCACAAAGTTGAAGGAGCCATTTAAGTGTTGATTCGGATCCTCGGTCATTGTGCCCCTAAATTGCAGATTATTTTGGATCATCTGAATTTGGTAAGGCGTAATCTCTCAAGGTTATCTCGTTATGTCCCATTGTTAGGTTTACAAGTAGCTGTGGTGTTGGTGGTGTATCTTATAAATCATTGTTGTTAGCTTCTTCAAACAACGGATTCTCACGTGGTATGTTTCCTACAGCCGGTGGTTTATTCTGCATCTACTGCTACTATTGTTGCTGTCGACGATTTCTGCGTATTATTCTTTCTAGATCTGTGACTAGCTCTATAGGTGTGGCCCCTACCACAAGTCATACACTAGCCCAAAAAGATAAAATTAGAAACAATTAAAAAAAAATAAAATCTTATCTATAACCTAAAAATTTCATAATTATTCTTAATTAAATGCAAAAATTAAAATCGAACTAATGCTATTGCCTCCCCAGCAACAAGGCCAACAACTTGATCACCTTCGGACATACTAGCAATTTGAGTGTGAATACTGCTACAAAATATAAGGAATTGAGGTGATGTCCGTAAGTATGTGGTTCAGTTTTAATATAGTCTTATTTACAATGAAACATCTGGTATGTATTCCGAGGATTGTACCTAAGGGAGGCTAGTACTAGGCCAATTACAACCTAAGCACCACAAGATCTAATTAGTACTCAAAAAAGGTTATATTACGAAAATATAAATAATAGGGGTTTTTTTATAATAATAGTAATAATAATAAGAAAAGCAAATAATATTGGGAATTTTAAGAGTAAAATTGATCAGATCTGATTATGGGTGATTAGCTCACTTCGGTAATCTTTATCAACTGTCACTTTGGGCTCCTCGTCAATCAACTAGTCGATGCCCTAACAAGATCTTTTGATACATCTACTAGAATAATGAGTCAGCAAAGACTACTTATCTTCTGACCTCATAGTCTAGACCGGCTCAGGGTTAAGGTGTTTACGGATAAGCCATACCAAGTTTGGGTTAATTATCACCTTAACAACTTCCTAGGGTCATCAAGCCTATGGTTTAGGTTCTTCCATTCTCGAACAGCTGATCCGTTAAGTAACCATACAAAATAGTTAATCCATCATACCTCCACTCGCTAATCCTACATAGAGGTATTAGTTCCTCATAGTTTTCATAAACAATATAAAATCGATATAAAGAATAAACATAATAAATAAATCGAAAGTATAAAGTTTAGGAAAAAGCCTAATTTGTATTAAGAATTAGAGTGAATCCACAAAGTTTGATTGCATCCACAAACCAGATTTCCCATGATAAAACAAAAAACAAACGAAAATAAATATAAAACCTAAGAAAAAAGAAAAACTCAAACTAAAATGAAAAGATAAATTCCAAACTAAGTAATTGGTGTATATAACATTTGCCCAAAGAGCCTATTTATAGACTTGAGGTGGTCGTCGTCCTTAACCCTAGGTTTAGTTAATGTTTCCAAGCCTAAAGTTAGATTGTACGGACAAAAATGCCCCTGACTTATTATTAGTTTCTGTCTAGAGTCGATGTCACGACACATCAAGACCTGTGTCACTATATAGAAATCAGTGCACACTTCTTCAGGGTGTCTTAGTACCTATATGGTATGTATATGATAGGTTTTAATGAATTTGGTAAGGTATTGTGCATGCTTGAATGGTTGATATTGAATCATTGTTATAAGGTGTTATAAATAGAGTTAAATGAGGTATGATATGTTAATTGTTTTGAGGTGCCTTGGAAGGCATATTGGATTGTTTTGAATATGGTATTATGTCTAAATTTGAATTGTTGGATTGAGGTGCCAACTGTGACATATTGGTCATATGTTTGTAATGAACTGAATGAGTTCTTTGCAGGTTATTTGTGTACCTATATGTATCTATGAGCTAAGATTTAAATTTGGGCATGAAATGAACTTCTAAATTTGTGATTTTGACCATTTGGGTAAAAGTATCGATACCAGGAACAAAGGTGTCGATACTTGACCAAATGACTAGTGTTTTGAAAATGGCAAAATGCAAAAACCGTATCGGTACCTATTATAATATTGATACCTACCATAAAAGTATCGGTATTTGTTACTTTGGTATCGATACCTAGTTCCAAAGTTTTAAAAATTTTCAGATTGATCCTTAATCATGCTCAATATTAAACTATGTTTGTATGTTCGATCTAGTCCCTGCTTTACTAATAACTTCTATTATGCATGAATTTGGATTAATTTGATAATTTTATTTGAATTCAATGTTATAATTTGTGTGTAAATATTTTGGTGTTTGCTATAGCATTCCGTAACTCAAGTCTGGTAACCAGGCTGGGTGAGGGTGTTACACATCTTTACAAGATTAGAACACTTATATCAAACAAACATAAACAAGGGCATTATATACACACCTGGAAGTAAGAAATAAGAACGAACTCACTAGAACATACAAAAATATTCAAAGAACAATACCTTTGCCCTTATCACGGGAGCCCTTAGAAGTATCTTGAGCTATAGTATAGATAGTTAAACTTATCAATTTATTATACCAGAAAACTAAACAAGTTTACAAGAATATTAACAAAAAACCCAAAATCTGAAAGTTTCCTTACTCACACTTTAAACTGACCCTAAAGCATGAAACCCTACGACCCGCAAATAACCATGAAAATAACATCAGTTTCATCGATATTTACTAGGTGCTAAACGATGATGGAGTTGGATGAGTACAACGAACCCAAAATCTTTGAACAAGTCTTAAGTCTAGGGTTTTCTGAGAGAAAAATAAAGAGAAAGTTTGGGAAGAAAATATGGTTGACAAAGAAAGCATAAAAGTTTCTTAGGAAGCCAAATCTTGTTTTATACAAAAATACATAGAAAGATAACTTAATGGGTAAGTCTTATTTCCCTCCAAACCTCTCGTTACTTGTGACTAAGATCTTTCTCTCTATTCATAAATGTGGATCTAACCGGTTGCAGAAACTTAGTCCTATACTAACCAAATTTTCATTCGTCTAACCAGATTTTTTACCAGGATAATAAAATAATAACTCAAATGATTCATACAAACTGAGGACTTAGCAAAATTTCATCTAATAGTTGGAATGACATATACTGTTGAGAATAGTTCACCCAACCACCAAGCTTTGCCTAGAACAGACTTTGCCCGAAGTCGAAGCCATAGACTTATATGCTTAGTCAATCTTAATACCTTACCCACTTAGAACATACTCTATATGTCTTACTTCTATAAAAAGCACTCGAACATTACGGTTTTGTCGGGCAGAATGTTACAACTCTCTCCTACTTAGGAAATTTCGTTCCCGAAATTCATACCTAAAAATAATTGAGGATACTGATCTTTCACAAAGCTCTCTCTTTCCTAAGTAGTTTTTCAGTGATATGATTCCTCCATAACACCTTAACCAAGGGAATTCTTTTATTTCTCAGCTCCTTAACTTCTTTGGCCAAAACACAAACAAGTTCTTCTTCAGAAGATAGGTTCGATTCAACCTCAAGCTCTTCAATCTGTATCACATGATAAAGATTGGATCTATACCTTCTTAACATTGATACATGGAATACATTGTGGATCTCTGATAACTCAGGAGGCAAAGAAATTTTGGACGCCACTAGTCCGACCCTTTCCAAAACCTCATACGACCCTACAAACTTTGGAGTTAGTTTTCCTTTCTAGAAAAATAGGATAATCTTTTTCCATGGGGAGACCTTCAAAAATACTTTATCCCTTACCTTAAAATATATTTTTTTCTTTTCAAATCTACATATGATTTCTGTCGGTCTTGTGAAGCTTTTAAGTGACTATGGATGATGGTAACTTTCTCTTCTGTTTCACGTACCAAATTTGGACCCACAATCTTTCTTTCACTAAGTTTCATCCAACATGTAGGTTTTTTACACCTTCTACCATACAAGGCCTCGAAGGAAGACATCTTCAAGATGGTGTGGTAACTGTTATTGTAAGATAATTCTATGAGGGGAACATACTTCTCCCAGATTATTCTAAAATAAGTCACACAGTAACCCATCATATCCTCTAAAACCTAAATAACCCTTTTTGATTGGCCATTAGTTTGAGGGTGAAATGCAATGCTAAATTTCAGCTTGTTTCCCAATGATTGTTATAACTAATGTCAGAACCTCGAAGTAAACCTTAAATCTATGTTAGACACTATGGATGATGGTACCCTATGCAAGCGTGGTATATCAAAAATATACAATTCAACTAATTTCTCCATGGAATAAGTGGTATTTAATGGAAGAAAGTGAGCTAACTTGGTAAACCGATCAACTACCACCCACACAATATTCTTCTTGGACGGATTGAGGAGTAACCTCAAAAAAATTTTATGGTGATCCTATCCCATTTCCATTCGGGAATTTCCAAAAGATACAGCTTACTAGAAGGAAATTGGACAACGTTAACTTTTTGACAAGTCAGACAAGTTGAGACATACTTTGAAATTTCCTTTTGATTACCAAGCCACCAATATGAGTCTTTTAGATCTCTGTACATTTTGATGCTACTAGGGTGAAGTGAAAAGGGTCACTGGTGAGCTTCCCTTAACAATTCCTTCCTCATCTATTTCCCGCAGGTATAAAACTCATGTTCTTAAACTTGAGCTCACCATCTCTTCCTATACTGAAGTTCATTCATATACTAAAGCATCTGTCATAGCATTTTCTTTCCATGGGTGATACTCAATGATCAAATCATAGTCTTTCAATGGTTCCAACCATCTTCTTTAATGTAGACTCAAATCTGTTTGGGTCATTAAGTATTTTAGATTTTTTTGGTTAGAGAATATGTGACATCTTTCCCCATACAAGTAATCTCTCCAAAGTTTAAATGCTAAGACCACTGCTGCTAATTCCAAATCATGTGTAAGGTAATTTTTTTCATGGGGTTTCAGTTGGCATGATGCATAAGCTATAACTCTTCCTTTCTGCATATGGACACATCCTAACCCATTCAGAGATGCATCTGTGTAAATTGTGTACTTGATATCGGGCCCTGGTTGTGCTAACATTGGAGCTTCGATCAAAATTACCTTCGATTTCTCGAAACTCTACTGGCAACCAACACTCCATACAAACTTCTCCTTCTTTTTTAGCAACTTTGTGAGAGGCGACGCTATTATCGAGAAACCCTTCACAAATCTTTTATAGTATCTAGCAAACCCTAGAAAGTTGTGGACTTCAGAAATGTTCTTAGGCGAGGTCCAATCGATAACTGCCTTTACCTTGGTAGGGTCAACCATAATAGCATCCGCTGAGATAACATGTCCAAAAAAGTACATCTCTTTCAGTCAAAATTCACATTTGCTAAAATTTGCATATAATTGATGTTCACAGAAGGTCCTCAACACAATTCCTAAATGCTTTTCATTATCACCTTCATCCTTAGAATAAATTAGTATATCATTAATGAAGACTATAACAAATTGATCCAAGTAAGGTTGAAATACCCTATTCATTAAGTCCAAGAATACTGTGAGTGCATTTTTCAACCCACATGACATCATCAGAAACTCATAGTGACCATATCTTGATCGGAAGGTTGTCTTTGACACATCATCATCCTTGATCTTTATATGGTATGCAACGACCCGATAGTCAAGGGTGACGAAAAGTGTATTTATGGGACTCCATTCTCATAAACCAGTCTCGTAAATATTTTTAATAAATATTTACAAAGTTATTTGTGTAGTTAATTAAAATTTGGATAAGTAATTTTGCGTGAATTAAGAGTTATTAAGGTGCATGGACTAAATCGCTTTAAAGTTAAAAGTTGAATTATAGAATAAAATAAAGTAAAGGGGCTAAAGTAGCAAATATACCATTTAATAACTGATTGTGTATAGGTGGCCGGCCATGGGTTAAAGAAATGTGCATGAGTATATTGTATATATGTTATAAATTAAGTTATAATAATAATATATAGTCATTAAAACAAAACAAAAACCCATTCCTTTACTTTATTTCACATGAAAAATGAATTGGGGAAGGAGAAAAGGGGAACACGCACAGCTATATAAGAAATTTTAGGGGTTCAAACTTCAATTGGTTAGTCAATTTAGTCCTTTTTCTTATAATTTTTACGTTTTTAGAATCTCAGTACCTAGGGCTAGCCAACCCATGTTGAATTTTTAGTATTTTTCAAGATTTTAAATGTCTGCATTGTTGAATAGTTTATGTATTAGGGATTAAATAGATAGATTTTTAAGTTGGAAATGGAAAAGGACTAAATTGTGGAATAAATTGTTGATTTTGAGCAATAGGGACTAAATTAAGAAAAAATTTAAATTAAGGGGTCGAACTGGAAAAGAGGGAGCTAAATTTAGTTTAGATTGAAATTAGTATAAAAATATAAAGTTAAATGTGAAGGTTAAAACTAGTCTCGATTTAGGGACTAAATTGAAGTTTAAGCGAAAATAGTGTAAAATTTAAAATTTAATGTGAAATTGAATTGTGTAATATTAATGTATATTAATTTTTTTATTTTGTAGCTAACATTGTACCGGAATCCTTAATTAAAAAGGGGAAGGATAAAATTAACATCAAATATCTCGGAATTCACGGTTTGTGTTTCTATAATTTGAATTAAATAGTAGATTGTTGCAATATTTTCAAAATAAAAATATTTTCAAACTTTTGATCTATGAGTGTTCTTACTGGAACAACTTTTGTTCCTTATTTTCGAATATTATCAGCAAGTTAACTATTGAATTTGAATAACGAAAACTCCATCGCCCCAAGATAGATCTGGTAACACTTAACAAATAATATATTAGATCCAATAGACATTAAAATCAATGATGAACACTTAATAAGTGACAGACAGGAACAAGTTATCACATATGTTAAACAGATTACATACACGGTTTATTAAAATATTGCATCATCTTATGATCATCCAAATCTCTTGCCTCTAGGTTTCCAATCCTATTAGAGTAACCTAGTTGAATTATGAACCAATATTATAACCAACGAATATCACATGCTCATTCTTCGCGTTTGACCAAGATAGTTACAAGTACTTCACTTTAGTAGAACCCACTTTGTATTGATCGAGGCTTTAACGAGGGTAAATATTGGAAGGTAATCTTAAATTAATATTTTATTGAGCGTTTAAATAAAATTCATCTCACCATTAATGTTCAACTTTAATCTATTTTATTTCTTTATTGAAGTTGATTGTATCAATATACTATGACTACATGCTAACATAACATCCATTGTATCACAAACATGAATAATATAAAGAAGTAAATAAATGTAATAGTTATAGCCCATAAAACTAAGGTGGTCATTCCCAAGTCAATGGGAGAACTTAGAAGAATCCTAAGGGTGTAAGTCGCTTCACAAGCTTCTTTCTCACTTTAAGTAGCCTAACCTTCATCTCCTCTAGTCCACAACGGCTCATACAATTTACAAGATGTGAATTGTGAAATGAAATCAAGTATTGATCAAAGAGTTGGATCATGCCATTGCATGAGTTGAGATTAACAAATGTTATATGAAAAATTCCATTATGTGAGTTATTTATCAAATGCCTTCTTAAAGGTTATTGCCATGTTTTGGAAATTGTAAGATTTTGAATGTGAATATTGGTGAATAAAGTTAGCATAATAAATTTGATAAACTACATGACATTTCTCTATTGTATAGTACATATTACATATTTACATTACGATTTAAATTGTTTAGATTATAGAACTACCATTGAGTTGTACTCAGCGTACGATTTTGGTTTTTCGTGCGCAGGTTAGGTACTTTTCAAAATATCACTGAATCAGCATCCAACCTCAATCCCAAGCTCAAGTGTGATGATATTTCATTTTGTAATGGCATGTACCTAGGAAGTCTTTGGCTGAGAATTGGTTTGTTAATGAGACAAAAACTCTTTATCATTGCGATCTATCTTTGAGAAGTGTCGCGTGTTAATATGATGTGCGAATTGTGCAAGTATACATGTCGAATCGAGTAATAAAGTGATGACTAAGTATCGTTCCCACGAGGATTGTATTAGTATTCTTTGTCTAAATTATCACAACTGAGTAGAAAAGATAAATGAATCGAATGATATTTTTGAGAAATAACAATGCAATTAATACACTAAAACTGAAAGAAATAAAATGTACTATTCTAGATTGCAATTGCAACAAATCGAATAAAAGCACTAAAGATTCTAGACAAGATTGGAATATTGATTGAAAATGCTGGGATTACTAATGAATTAGTTATAACCGAGGAACAATGCCATGGCAAAAATATGGTAACCTACTGCTCGATTGGGTACTAACGTGGTCTACCTCTGTCGAAAGCAAGACCTAAAACTGCTCACTGCTAAGACACTATATATCTATAGGCTAAGAATTAGCAACCATGACTAAAGCACAATTCTCTAAATCGTATAAGGTAAAGCTCTATGTCTAGAGTTTACACGAGCATTTCATTTAATGTTCTCTTATATTACCCAATTTTGGTCCAAGCAACCCAAGTATGTCGATATTAAGCTACTTTCAAACTTATAAAGCATTTATCAATGCCCTAATAAGGATATAAACCGAAATAAACATTGAGTAAAGTAGTAAACTGAATCATATACATCCACAAACATTCATCAAAGTGAAAACATCATCAAAAGTAATCCCCAGCTGTGCTAAGTATTTTAACATCATCAACATCCTAAAATAACAATTTAAATCAGTAGATTTAGAACAAATTGTAGAGGAAGAAATCGGGGTTCAAAACACAAATTCCCCCAACTTGGCATCTGGTGTGCGTCTTCACCCAATCTCCCAGTAGCTGAAACTACCCTCATTATCACAAAGAGACCTCTATCGAAGCTCCATATTTACAATCAGTCGTACCTTCAGCTCTCATTAATGGCAGACCTTTCTTTTTGGCCATCAATCCGACTTTTTCTTTTATACTTGGGTCCTCCTCTAGGGTAAAAGTCATCAACCAATGATTGCTTTTTCCCTAATTTTGAGGTGGATATTTTCCACTACACATGCATGTAGGGGGCCAACTGATGAATGCTCTAATTGATGACTGGGTATTTATTGTTTTCTTCCTCAGCATTACCATGTCAATCTCTCATAATACCTCAACAAATCTTCATCCTTTGTTATATTTCTTCCTCAAACTTGTCATTCAACCACCACAAAGCCTTTCCACCAACAATTAAAAGTACAGATGCACTAAATTTATCACCATCCCATGTCTTTACATGCAATGCTCAATTAACTAAAAATAATCATGCAATTACCTAAAATGGAACTAATTTTACTTAAGTACAAGCAGTTAACTAAGTCCTAAAAGTATCAATTATAACTCTTTTCAAGAGTTATCACACCCCTAAACCTAAATCATTGCTTGCCCTCAAGCAAATATGCATGAATGCAAAAATTACCATTGCACATAACCAACTTGTATTGCTAGTCCATTCAAAGAACAATTTATACACCAGTTCTCAACAATCTTCTGTGTCTAAAAACTTGTTCAAGTTTCCAAGGTTTGCTTACCAAAGGTAGTGTAGAGAATCTCACCCTAAAAACAAAATTCCTGACCGCTCATGTGTGTATTTTGGCTATATCTAGTATCTCATAATTTACTTACCTCGTCTTTTATCTAAACTCAGTATTTTTAGAGCAATAATAAGGGCTCAGCTCATCACATAATTCTTTGACTCGACAATCACAATGGAGCATACACTGAATTACCAAGTACTGAATCATGTCACGATCTGAATGGAATTCACTCATGAAGCTAAGGATTTTAACTTAGAATATGGATGGAGCAAATAACTACCTCATTAGCTACTCAACCTATTACTATAGTGGAGTGCCCCTAATTGTCCTTTTTCTTTATTACACACTATTGCCTAAGATGCTTTTCTAGCCAATAGAACGATGAGCAAACAAAGTGTTGCTGACTTATTTGACAATTCTAAGCATTAGAGTGTCTACTGGTAATTCTTTCAGTAATGCTTTGGCAATTTTACTGAGTTTAGCTTCAAGATTCTTTAAATCCATTAAAAGAAACTCGCAATAGTCCATTTGTAATTGAGGTTAGGATATCTCATTTTCAGGATTTGATTCTCAAGTAACCTAACCTAAACTAAACCCACCTAATCCACTATCACATGTTCAGGTTTATTCAAGAATTAAGCTCATCATCGAACATCACAAGTAAAAATTGTACTCATCATAGTCTAACCAGTTCTTGGCAATTTCGTGGCAAAAAAAATTGGCTATACTAGAATGCCTATACTAAGACGAGCATGCTTACTAAATACATGATGCATACTAAATGCTTGATACACCCCCAAACCTAATGGATGCATTGTCCTCAATGCATGAACATCTATGTAACATGAATGCAGGAATATATATACAGAAAACGTAATAGTAAAAAAATTATGAATGCATGAATACATAAGGGGAAGAAAACTCCCTTGACTTGGATGTTGGTGATTATTTTTTCATTCTCGATAGGTGGATTTGCATGCATTATGCTTATAATGCGGTTTCATTTTCATTGAATGAAGTGCGCATCCTCCTCTTCTTTATCAAACTCAGTGATCTCATTAATGATGCGATCAATTTCACGGTCTTTGGCAGTCATGGCTTTAGGTGGTGTAGGTGGAATAGTTTCTTTACCCTTCTCGGTGGCTTCACTGGTAGGTGTGGGTTCATTTTGCTCATCTTCACCACTCTCAACATTCAGAGATTTTTTTTCTCAGACTCCTAATCAGTTGCTTTCACTGTATCAGGAGTACCTCCCATGTTTGTAGATTCGGCCTTGTCAGGGTGGATTTCAATTGGTTCCTCCTAAGCCTTGGTGAAGTTTTTCTACAATGACCATTTTAGAGCCACATCTCTGTCCCTCACATAGGACCAATAGCATACCTTCTGTTCCTTAGCCTTTGCCATCTCTTTAGCAAGTTGAAATTGCTAAATCTCAATCAGAGACATTCTCGACTACAATTGCTCTAATGATTGCAACACTTGTTTTTCAAAAGAGCTCTGAGATGGTGAGGCTTCTGCTATGGGAAAGTGCTTGGCAGAGGAGGTGGGTGCCTTACTGTGCTGAGGTTTTTTTGATGTGTCCACTCCTTGGATCTTGTAAAATATAGCCCTAGACATTCCTCTCTTGTTTGGTGTAACATTCTCATTGGCATTTAAAGGTAATTGAGTTGTTTTGCAAAGAATACTGATGAGGGAAGGGAAACTGAAGCTGTCGGAATTCTTCTCTGCACATTGACGCACTTCATGTAAAATGACCCAGTCAATATTGATTTTTCGACCCACAATGATTGAATGAAACAAGAGCATTTTTCCCTTTCATACTGTGGTGATGTAGGTGGATGAAATTAGTCGAATTTTGAGGAAGTGGTACCAAACTTTACCTATGGGCATTAAGGAAGCCCTCTCGATTGTATGGAATTCTTCGCTAGAGACGATCCATCGAGTGCCTATAATACACAAATCGTTTAATACCTGATTTCAGTCATCAAAATTGATGGTTTCGATGAATGGAGTATGTTCATCTTGAACATCAATTAACCCAAATTGGGCACTAATGTGGTCTTCATCAAATGGGACTAAAGTTTCATGAACATAGATAAAAGGATTTTCAGGACAAGTGATGTGCACATAGAACTCGTGAATTACTTTCCCTAAAACATCATCTAGATATATGCAAAAAATTTTCCATCCATGCTTCTCAACAATGGAGGAAACTAACTCATCATATCCCATATAAGGCTCATCTTTGAACAAAAAACCCTGTTCGAAGTAAAATGTTTGCTTGAAGATGTTGTTGTTGTACTTCACTGTAACAACATTGTTGAAGAAGGTATTAGTTTCGATAGCACCCATTTATGAAAATTTAGCACCTTTAGAATGGGTTTTTACTCTTGCTATTGAAGAATGTTGACAAATCTTTGAGAATGTCGTTTAGGTTAGATGGGAAAATAAAACTATCAAGAGAAGTTAAAAGAAGTTGAAAGTGCAAGAGGAGAGGTCAGGGAGGTTTAGGAAAAAGAACGGTAAACACGAAGGAATTGTGGAAAATGAAAGAGATGTGGGCAGGTGAAGAGAAATAAATGGGGGTAATGGTGTTAATGGTTTAGAAAATCTTATAGATTAAGTTTTATGGAATGAAAGAGGAGAAATAAAAATGTTTTTGATGGAACTCTATAATAACCTAGCCCTAAAGCAACACGTTTGGCAGTTTCATCATGGGATACCCAATTAATAGAATGGGCCCAACTATCTAAAATCTCTTCCTTGAACCATTCTTCCTTGTCAACCCTTATTTTCTCTTCCTTCAATATCCAATAACCCAATTTTTCATGGCATAATTCTATTTCGAAATCTTGAGGCAAACACGCCTTGGTACTACATCTAACAAGCTTGCACATTCATTTCTTTTCCCTGCAATTCTTGCTAAATTTGTACATTAATAAAATAATATAACCATAAATGAAAATAATGTTAACTAATTAAAGAGAAACTATAAAAAAATGAAATTAAAGTAAATAAAATAAAGAAAATAAAGAAAGAAAAGATTTTGAGCTCAAACATCTCGAAGGTCAATGGATTGTTTGTCTCGATCCACATGAGCACCCTAGTAGTGCTTTAAATGTTAACCATTAAATTTAAAAATTTTCCCAGTCTTGGTATCTTTGATGTCCACTGCACCATGAGGATACGCCTTGATCACATCAAAAGGCCCTAACTATCGCGATTTCAACTTACCAGGGAACAATTTCAATCTTGAGATAAATAGCAACACTTGTTTCCCCTGTTCAAATTTCCTTGGCATGATCCTCTTGTCATGCCATCACTTGGTCTTTTCCTTATAGAGCTTAGCATTCTCATTAGCTTGATATCTTAATTCTTTCATTTCATTCAACTCAAATAGTCTTTTTTTGTCCGACAGTTATCCAATCCATATTCAGCTTTTTAATGGCCCAAAATGCCTTGTTCTCTAACTCAACAGGAAGGTGACATGGCTTACCATAAAAAAGATTAAAAGGTGACATTCCAAACGGTGTTTTGAAGGCAGTACGACGAGCCCACAAGGCTTTATCCAATCTTAAGGACTAATCCTTTCGAGTTGGTTTCACCACATTTTCCAGATTCTACTTAATCTCCTTGTTAGAAATCTCAGCTTGTCCATTTGTTTGTGGGTGATATGCTGTGGCAAGTTTGTGCTTCACCCTATACCTGTGCAAAGCATTAGTGATGAGTTTGTAATCAAAATGAGACCCCTCATCACTGATGATGGCTTGAGGCATACCAAATCTCGTGAGTATGTTCTTGTGCAAGAATTTCATCACCGACTTGGAATCATTGGTAGGAAGGCTTACAGCTTCTACCCACTTAGAGATGTAATCGACTGCCACTAGTATGTATAGGTTGCAAAATGATGGTGGAAATGGACCCATAAAGTATAATCCCAATAGATCAAACAACTCAACCTCTAGAATGTTTTACAATGGCATTTCATGTCTTCTTGAAACATTACCAGCTCTTTGACATTAATCATAGCCTTTATAAAAGCTATGGGCATCCTTGAATAGACTTGGCCAATAAAATCCTAACTGAAGTACTTTGGCAGCAGTTCTCATTCCTCCAAAGTATCCTCTATAAGGGGTTGAATGGCAGTGTTGCAAAATGTTGTGTGTTTCATCATCAAGGACACACTTCCTAATTATCTTATCAGCACACTACTTGAATAGGAAAGGCTCATCCCAGTAATAACATCTTGCATCATGAAGGAATTTCTTTTTTGTTTGGTTGTTAAGATCAGGTGGTAGATGACCGCTTACTAAGAAGTTCACTATATCAGCATACCAAGGTAATGTCGTGGTCGCCAACAGTTGCTTGTCTAGGAAGTCTTCCTTAATAAGCTTGACATTACCATCCTCATTTCCAGCTTTTAGCCTGGATAGATGGTTTTCTACTTGATTCTTTATTCCTTTTCTATCTCAAATTTCTAAATTAAATTCTTGTAGTAAAAGAATCCACTTGATCAGTCTATGCTTTGTGCCTTTCTTGGCTACTAAGTATTTAATTGTAGAGTGGTCGGTATATACTATGACCCTACTGCCTACTAGATATGATCTAAACTTACCAAATGTAAACACAACATCTAATAATTCCTTCTCAGTGGTAGTGTAATTTATTTTTACTTTTATTAGAGTGCGGCTGGCATAGTAAATAGTGTGAAAAATCTTACATGTCTGTTGCCCAAGCATGGCTCCAATAGCAAAACCGCTCACGTCGCACATGAGCTCAAATGGCAGTTACCAATCTGGGGCCACTACTATTGGAGCAACAACTAGTCATTTCTTCAACTATTCAAAAGCAGACAGGCAAGCATCATAAAAAAGGAAGGGTTTATTTTGTTCCAACAAGGTACACAAGGGCTTAAAGATCTTAGGGAAGTCTTTGATAAATCTCCTATAGAATCTAGCATGCCCTAAGAAGCTCTTAATTCCCTTAACACTCATTGGAGGTGGCAACTTCTCAATCACTTCAATTTTTTCCTTGTCAACTTCGATTCCTTTATGAGAGACCTTATGCCCTAGGACAATGCCTTCTCGTACCATGAAATGACACTTCTCTCAATTTAAAATAAGGTTAGTCTCCTCACAGCATTGAAGAACCAAATCTAATTTGTGCAAACAACCTTCGAAATCATTCCCAAATACAGAGAAATCATCCATAAACACTTCAAGGAACTTCTCAACCATATCCAAGAATATTGACATCATGAACCGTTAAAATGTTACTAGTACATTACACAGGCCAAAAGGCATTCTTCTGAAGGCAAATGTACCATATGGACAGGTGAATGTTGTTTTTTCTTAATCCTTTTGGGCGATTGCAATCTTATTGTACCCATAATATCCATCTAAGAAGCAGTAGAAATCCTTACCAGCTAATTGGTCTAACATTTGATAAATGAAAGGCAGTGGAAAATGGTCTCTCCTTGTAGCTTTTTGAGCTAGTGGTAGTCCATACAGACTCGCCATCCTGTGACAGATCGTGTAGGTATAACCTCATTATTATCCTTACTGACCACAGTGACACCTCCCTTCTTTGGCACACATTAGGTTGGAATCACCCAAGAGCTAACTGAGATTGGGTAAATAATGCCAAAATTCAACCATTTAATTATCTCCTTTTCACCACCTCTTTCATAATAGGGTCCAACAAAATTTTGTGCATACAAATTGTGGGGCTAATTCCATTAATATCTTCGATTGCCCATCCTAATGTTTTTTTTTAATTTCCTAAGTACAACTAAAAATTGAACCTCTTGCTCATAATTCAGTTCAATAGATACAACCACATGCAATGTGTTATCCTTCCCCAAATAAGTGTACTTTAACTGTGCAGGTAGAGGTTTCAAATCTAACGTGAGTAGTTCTTCTACGGATAGTTTAGTAGGGCTGAAGATTCAAGGAGATAAATCTAATGTGTCAAACCTCTTTCAGGGTCTATCGACAATTAGTTTGGATGTCAGCAACTACTTGTGCTGTCCTAATGGCCCTTCATCATCAATATCAACTGAATCCAATTCACTATGCTCTTTGTCATGGTTTTTTTTTAATTCCTCTTCCACAACAGAGTCTAACAAACTAACAACATGAGACTCTTCTATATCATCAGCACATTTCAAAGCTCGGAAAACATTAATAGTGATTTGTTGACCATTCACCCTCATAGTTAATTCACCCTTTTGAACATCAATCACAGTCCTACCTGTTGAAAGAAAATGTCTACTAGAATAATAGGCACATCTTTGTCAGCTTCACAGTCAAATACAATTAAATCAGTAGGGACAATGAATTTATCTACCCTTACCAGGACATCTTCAATTTTACCTTCTGTGCGTGCATATGATCGATCTGCCAATTGCAAGGTCACAGTGGTAGGTTTTGCTTTACCAATTCTTAACTTTTTAAACACTGACATGGGTACAAGGTTTATACTCGCTCCTAAATCGCACAAGGCCTTCCCAACATATTGGTTACCAATTGAGCAAGGTATTGTGAAGCTTCCTGGGTCCTTCAACATTGGAGGTAATTTATTTGTCAACATAGTAGTGCACCCGTCAGTGAGTGCGACTGTTTCAAATTCTCCCAATTGTCTCTTACTTGAAAGTATGTCTTTCATAACTCGAAATAGTTGGGAATTTGCTCCAAAGCTTCCACCAAAGTTAAATTGATGTGAAGTTGTTTAAGGACATTCAAGAATCGCCTGAATTGTTAGTCTTGTTAGTGATTCTGAAATCGTTGGGGAAATGTTGGGGGTGGGTGAACTTCAAGTCGTAGTGATTGTTTTGCTCGAGCATTGTGTTCAGCAGTTCTATTTGAGTTTTCTTTAGCATCGCTTGGCCTAGTTTTTTCATTTGTGGTGCTCTTATTGTGTTATTCACGAGTTTTGTTTTGATCAGATTCTGAATTCGTTGTTTCAGCAACAACACTTTTTTCAAATCTATCTAGTTGTGTATCACTTCTAAAAGTGATTGCTTTACAATGTTTTTTCCCATGTGGTCTTGCATTCTCAATATCACTAGGAAAAGTTCCTTGTGTTCTTGAGTTCAAAGCACTAGTTATCTGTCCTGCTTGGTTCTCTAAAGTTCGCAAAGATGACGCTTGGCTCTAGATCACAACATCGTTCTTAGCAATATACTCCTTCAATAGAGATTCAATAGATGAGAAAGAAGATGATGTCTGCCCTTGTTGAACTCATTGTTGAGGTGGTATAGACTAATGGAAACCAGGTGAAACATTCATGATATTGGGTCTGATATTGTGTTGGAATTTCCAGCTCCTTGATTATTCTAAATAAAATTTGGGTGTTGCTTCCAACCAGGGTTATACATGTTGGAATAAGGGGTTTTATTAATATTGAAGTTGCCCATATAGTAGATAGATGTTGAGTTCGAAGGACACTCTTGAGATACGTGATCCTCACCATAGTAAACACAAGATAACCCAGCTACTTTCAGCTCTTTCACCGCACTAGGCTTCTACATGGTCTTTATCATGTTGACTAAACAAGATACCTGAGCAGTAAGCATTGAAATCACATCCAGTTCAAATGATCCAGCTACTCTCCTACCAGTTCCAACTCTTGTTGTGCAGTATTGATAATCGTTATTGGAAATTCTCTCCAAAATCTCGTATGCTTCATTGTGGGACTTGTCCAACAGAGTTCCATTAGCTGAGGCGTTAACCACCATCCATGTTTGTGCATTCAAACCATTATAGAACATCTCTATTTGGGTCCAATGTTGAAATCCATGCATAGGACATTTTCTAAGTAGATCTTTGAACCTTTCCTACGCTTCATACAGTGTTTCATCCTCTAGTTTCCTAAAGGATGTTATTTCATTTCTCAGTTTAGCATTCATATTGGGTGGGTTATATCGTAGTAGGAATGTTTGACAAAGATCATTCTGTTATTCTACTATTCCAGGTGGCAACGAATTGAGCCATGTTCTAGCATGATTTCTTAAAGAATAGGGAAATAGCTTGAGTTTTAAGGTATCTTCAAGGATACCTTACTGTCTGAAAGAATCAAAGACCTTCAAGAAAAGTCTCAAGTGCAATCTAAGATCTTCAGTTGCCAAACCACCAAACTTACCAATTGATTGGACCATCTGAAACATTAAAGGTTTCGGCTCAAAGTGGGGGCTTAAATTTGTTGTCTGACTATTCTAGGATTCAGGTCGTTTAAGATACAAACTACATGCTCTCAAATTGGCCTGTCCCGATTATCAAACATCTAAGCAATCAAGGAAAACCATTGTCGTCTCCCGGATTAAGTAGCTCATTCAAACCAGGCTGATTGTTACCACATTCATTCATTGCTCTTTGTTATCTTCCCCTTCTTTACAAGGTCCTTTCAATTTTTAGACCTAAGGGATAGAGTTCTTCAATAGGAAGGCCTTTACGCATACAACTAGTAGCAAAACTATTGTGATAACAAAATAAACAAGTTAACAGCTAAAAATATAAAAACTACAATAACAAAAACTAAAGTTGCTAATCGCCAATCCTCGGTAATAGAGCCAAAAACTTGTCACGTGTTAATATGATGTGTGAATTGTGCAAGTATACACATCAAATCAAGTAATAAAGTGATGAGTGAGTATCATTTCCACGAGGATTTTATTAGTATTCTTTGTCTAAGTTATCACAACTGAGTAGAAAAGATAAATGAATCAAATGATATTTTAAGAAATAACAATGCAATTAATACACTAAAAATGACAGAAATAAAATGTACTATTGTAGATTATACTTGCAACAAATCGAATAAAAGCACTAAGGATTCTAGCAAGATTTGAATATTGATTGAAAAGTTTGGGATTACTAATGAATTAGATATAACTGAGGAACAATGCCATGGCAAAAATATGGTAACCTATTGCTCGATTGGGTACTAACGTGGTTTACCTCTGCTGAAAGAAAGAATTAGCAAAAATATGGTAACCAATTGCTCAATTGCTCAATCCTAAGACACTATACATCTATGGGCTAAGAATTAGCAACCATGACTAAAGCACAATTCTCTAAGTCGTATAAGGTAAACCTCTATGTCTAAAGTTTACACGAGCATTTCATTCAATGTTCTTTTATATTACCCAATTTTCGTCCAACCAACCTAACTCTGTCGATATTAAGCTACTTTCAGACTTACCAAGCTTTTATCAATGCCCTAATAAACATATAAATAGAAATAAACATTGGGTAAAGCATTAAACTAAATCATGTTCATCCACAAACATTCATCAAAGTTGAAAGATCATAAAAAGTAATCCACAGCTATGCTAAGTTATTCCATGAGTGGTCTACGCAAATTCAAGTATTTTAATATCATCAACATCTCAAAATAAAAATTTAAATCAGCAAATTTAGAGTAAATTGTAGAGGAAGAAATTTAGGTTCAGAACGCGAATTCCCCCAACTTGGCATCTGGTGGGCATCTCCACCCAAGCTCAAAGTAGCTGAAATTACCCTCCTTGTCACAAAGAGGCCTTTACCGAAGCTCCGTATTTGCAATCATTCGTACCTTTAGCCCTCATTAATGGCAAACCTCTCTTTTTGGTCTTTAATCCCTCTTTTTCTTTTATACTTAGGTCATCTTCTAGGGTAAAAATCGTCATTCAATGATTTCTTTTTCCCTAATTTTGATGTGAAAATTTTCCATTACATGTGCATATGGGGGGCCCAATTGCTAAATGCTCTAAACATTGACTGGTTCTTTATCGTTTTCTTCCTCAGCATTGCCATGACAATCTCTCATAATGCCTCAGCAAATCTCCATCTTTTGATATCTTTCTTCCTCAAACCTATCAGTCAAGCACCACAAAGCCTTTCCACCAACAATTAAAAGTACAGATGCACTAAAGTAATCATCATCCCAAGTTTTTCAATACAATGCTCGATTAACTAAAAATAATCATGCAATTACCTAAAATAAAACTAATTTTACTTAAGTACTAGCAGTTAACTCTTTTCAAGAGTTATCAAGAAGGACAAGTTGAATGGCTTGAACTTTCTTGACTTGTTTCGTAACTTAAGGATTGTCCTCAAACAAGAACAGAAATTATATGTCATTGAAAAACTCATTCCTAATGAACTAGCAGGCAGTGCCTCTAAAGCTGACAAGGATGCATATAAGAATCATCTTGATGACATGTTAGACATAGGATGTCTATTTCTTGCCACCATGACTTTTGAACTTTAGAAAAAACATGAGGATATGATTGCCTATGACATGATCCAGCACCTTAAGGAATTATATGAGGGGCAAGCATGTCAAGAGAGGTACGAAACCTCTAAAGCTTTATTTTGATGCAAAATGGTGGAGACACCTCCTGTGGGAACTCACATTCTCAAGATGATAAGCTATATTGAAAGCCTTAAAAAACTAGGTGTGGAGTTGGCCACCAATGTCATCTTGCAATTGTTGCCGGATAGTTTTAGCCAGTTTATCCTTAATTTCAAAATGAAATAGATTAATAAGAATTTGCCACAGTTACCTAGCATGTTACAAACTACTAAAAGTAACATGAAAAAGGTTGGACCTAAGCTCATTATGATGGTCCGCAAAGACAAGGTCAAAGGAAAGCTTGATGATAAGGCAAAACCTAAGGACAATGGCAAGGCCAAACCTAACAAAGGAAAGATTGCATTGAAAACTAGAGGAGGAATTGCTAAGGAGGGAAAATATTTCCATTATGGTCAGACCGAACACTGGACGAGGAACTATTCTGCCTATCTTGAAGAGGTCAAGAAGGCAAAGGAAAGCGGAGCATCCACTTCAGGTATTTATGCTATTGATATTAATTTATCAACATCTACTTCTTGGGTATTAGATGCCAATTGTGGTTCTCATATTTTTACCTTTGTACAGGGACTGTAAAGTAGTAGGAATTTGGCTAAAGGATAAATGGACCTGCGAGTTGGAAATGGAGCAAGAGTTGTTGCATTAGCTGTAGGAACACATATTTAATCATTGCCTAGTGAACTTGATTTAATTTTGGAGGATTGTTATTTTGTGCCAAGTTTAACTAGAAACATTATTTCAATTTCTTGTTTAGACAAAAATGGTTCTGAGATAATTATTAAGAATAATTGTTGGTCATTTTATCTCGATAATATTTTTTATGGTTCGACACAATTAGTAAATGGGTTGATCAAGATAGACCCATTTATAACATAAATACTAAAAGGTCAAAAATAAATTACTCTAATCAAACTTATATTTGGCATTGTCAATTGGGTCATATAACTGAGAAGTGCATACTAAAGCTCCATAAAGATGGAATTTTGGATTCTTTTGTTTTCAAACAATTTGATATATGTGAGTCTTGCTTGTTGGGTAATATGATTAAAATTCCTTTTAATAGTAAAAGTGAGTGAACTAGTGATTTATTTGGCTTAATACATAGTAATGTATGTGGACCAATGAACACATAAGCCAAAGGAGGATTTCAATACTTCATTACTTTCATTAAAGACTTTAGTAGATATGTGTATATTTATCTTATGCTCCATAAATCTAAAGCCTTTGAAAAGTTCAATGAATTTAAAAATGAAATGCAAAACCAACCAGGGGAAAGTATTAAGGCATTTCTATCAGATCAAGGAGGAGAATACTTAAGCTTAGAGTTTGATGAGTTTTTGAAGGAACGTAGGATTGTCTCACAACTTACACCTCCTGGTACTCCACAATGGAATGGAGTTTCTGAAAGAAGAAATCAAATATTATTAGACATGGTTCGATCAATGATGAGTCATGTTGATCTTCCTAATTCTTTTGGGGAAATGCACTTGAAGTAGCTGCTTTCAAACTAAATTGTGTTCCATCTAAATTGGTTCAAAAGACACCATATGATATGTGGATTGGAAAGCGTCCTAGTATGTATCTCATGAAGACTTGGGCTTGTGAAGCATATGTTAAACGTTAGACGTCTACTAAGCTCAAACCCAAATCTCAAAAATGCATCTTTGTAGGATATCCTAAGGGAACTAAAGGATATTATTTCTTCAATCCTACCGAGAACAAAGTGTTTGTTGCTCGGACAGAAGTCCTCCTTGAAAGAAATTTTATCTCTAGAAAAGAAATTGGTAGAAGAATTGAACTCGAGAAATTTGAGAACAACAACAGATCAATGAACTAGAGATTGAACAACAACAATATCCACAATGTTTTACGAAACAATCAATTGTTTTGGAAACACAATTACCGCGAAGATCTTAAAAGAACACCATGTACCTGAGAGATATGGATTTCTCATTATAACACATGGTGATATTCTACTTATGGATCAATATAAGCCTAAGACTTATCAAAAAGTGGTGGCGAGCCCAGATTCTGAGAAATGGCTTGAGGCCATCAGGCCTAAGATGAATTCCATTTCAGAAAACCAAGTATGAATCTTGGTTGTCCTATCTGAAGGGGTTAAACCCATAAGGTGCAAGTGGATAGTCGCTAAAGGGCGAATAGTCACTAAAGAAAATTGACATGGATGGAAATGCACAAACATACAAAGGGCGAATAGTCACTAAAGGTTTTTAACAAGTTCATGGTGTAGACTACGACAAAACCTTTTCTCTTGTTGCTATGTTTAAATCCATCTGGATCTTACTTGCAATAGCTACATTTCATGATTATGAAATCTAGCATATGGATGTCAAAATAGCTTTCCTTAATGGAAAACTAGAAGAGGACATGTACATAACACAACTTGAAGGTTTTATCAATCCAAAAGGTGCTGGTAAGATATGCAAGCTATAAAGACCATTTATGGTGTAACGGCCCATTTTTTAGTGGTGTCAAAAACGGTGTTTTGGGGCCACAAATCTAACTAAAAATTTCGTAATAATTAGTATTTAAATTATATGAGTCAACAATAATTTTATATTTAATTTTCACTTGATGAATTTTAGCTAATTGAATAAATGGTTAAGTTTATGTGGTTGTCCCGAAAGTAAAGTGGTTTCAGAAAATGAGGTATCGAGACCTCATTTCTATAAATAGAGCTTGTAAATATTTAATAATATTTATGGAGTTACTATTTTGGTATGTGAAGATTTGGTTCAAAAATTCCATTGTTTGATTATTTAATTAATTAAAAGCGCTTAAATTGTACCAATAATAAAACTTAATCGCTATTGATTAAAATTGGTTAAATGAGCATAGGATGGTTTTAAAGGGTTTTATATGATAATTTAACCATAATTAAGTTGTGGTGGACGGTATATATGAGGTTTTTAAATAAATTATTTATTAAATTAGGTTTATTTGATAAAATATGTTAAATTAATAAAAGTAATAATAATAAAAGAAACATAAAAAAACATCATCTTCTTCACTTTTATTTTCTCCATCGAAAAGCCATGGATAAACAAGTTGCGAGGTTTGGCCATGGATGTTCCTTTGCATGTAATTCTTTGTTGAGTCTATTTCTCGTATATTTTATGTTTTTGAGTTTGCTTTAGCTTAATCTAACTAACCCAAGGATTAATTTGTAAAACTGTTAAATGTTTAAAATTAGGCCATTGTTAAGTTTGAGATATTTTTGAATTTTGGTGGTAGATGTATAAGTTTGATAACTAAATAGGACTATTTTGTAAAGTAATTTTTAGTAATTTTAATGTTTAAAGATTAAAATTTTAAAATAGTAAAACCTCATGAAATTTTAGTGAAATTTTGATAAAAATGGACAGGTTAGAAAGCCTAAAAAATTTGGCTACCATGTTTGGTAACTAAAAATGGTAAATTTGCAAGTTATGAGTCTAGGGACTAAATTGCATAAAAGGAAAAATGTTGGGGCAATTTTGTTAAATGATGATGGAAGGACTTAATTGTATAAAAATGCTTATTTAAGTCTCAGAATTGTATTAATTGAATGAAATTATTATTTAGATCAAGAAACGATACAATCGAACTGGAATTGTGGAAAAGCTAAATTAACGTATTAGTCGTCGGCCTTGTTTCGCAACTGTTTTTGTCTAAGTAAGTTCATATTATTATTTTTTTATAATTCATTATTTTTTTTATGATACATATATATTTGTGTTGATATTTTTGAAATGAAATTCATCAATGTGAAATATAATGAATTTCTAAAATGATTTCGATGGATCTAGTAAAAGTTTCATACATAAGATTTCCATCTGAATCTCTGTTCTAGACCGAGCTTCAGCACGTGTTGCGAACTGCGATATACATGTGAATCAGATTTAGCCTGAACTGGTAATCCGTTGTCGTTTTAAAGGTTTAGCCTGGACTTGTAACCTTACAAGTATACATAGCCCTGACCAGGCTATTTTTCTATGTTGTCATTGGTTCATCCCGGACGGGTAACCTAACACATTTGTTTTATATCTGATTAGCTCTTATGAGCATTATCTGTTCTTGGACTTGTGTATTGAATACTTTTACAAAGATCCATCGGAAGAATAAAGGTTATTAGATACGGAACTATTTCATTGAAATAAACAAATTATAAATTCTCAATATTCTTATGTTTAAATGATTACTGACTTGGAATTTCTGAATCATGTTGTGATAATGTCAATACTTGAAATGGCTATATGTAAATTTATTTATGTAAGGAGCAATTATGAAATGGATATATGGTATCAAACTTTGAATGGAATGTGTCACATATTATAGATTGAGTTGGATGAAGTGATTGGTAAATATGTTATTTGAATTTTTTGTTCTTGTATGCTCAAGTTTTATGTATATATGTGAACTCACTAACTTGTGAGATTTCTTGTGGGTATTGGAATTGAACGAATTCATAAACTTGTTAATAAAATTATGCATGAAATGTACAAAATAATTCAAATTTGGTAAGTTTAATTTTTGTTATATACGAGCTTACTAAGCATTGATTTGCTTACTTCCATTGTTTTCTTTCATTGTAGATCATCAGAAATCTCGATTGGTTGGAATTTCAAGTTGGAGCATACACACTATCCATTCCCAAATCGATAGAAGTTTTGATCAATTTGAAGTTGGGTTATAAATGGCATGTACTAAGAGTCTTTTGGCTATTTTGGTCATGTTGATAATGTTAGGATTTTGGTTTTGGGAAGTGTTTGTGGTTTTATAAATATATTTGATATATTTGGCTTAAGGTTGTGATTATAAATGCTTTTGGTTATTTGGTTTAGACCTTATGAAATTAACTTGAAATATGGTAAAATGAATGTGATGAAATGAATGATTTGGTAAGTGAAGTATATCTTTAAGGTATTAACTTGATAGTTAATATGTGTGTGACTTGTTGGATGATTAATTTGTAGTACCTATGAGGGTACATTGGTTAGGCAGTTAGGTTGAATGTTTTGGTATGTTTTAAGCTTATTTGAATGTGTTTTGAAGGTATATAAATGGTTGAAATTGGTTTGGATTGGCACCTAAGAAATGGACCTTCTTTTGGAAGTCATTTTAGGTGTACATGGCCTAAGATACGGGTTGTCACACGGCGTGTGCCTCACACGGTCACGCCACACGGTCGTGTGTCATTTTGAATTTAGAAGCAGGTTTGACATGGCTTGGCACACTGCCATGTGACCATATTTTGAATACTCACACAAGCCAAAACACATCCTTGTGACCTATATTTCAAATTGTACATAGTTTGGCCACACGACCATGCTTCTGAGCCACATCGTCTGGGCTCTATCACACAGTCGTGTGACCCTTGTTTTCAAAATTTTTAGTTTTTCCTAAAATTTTTTTATTTGTTTTAAATAAGTCTTTTATTGACTCCAAACTATTTTTAATACCTTGCGAGCTCGATTTAAGCTTCATAAATGTTTTTATGCTATGATTGAATTCCAGATTTGAATGATTTATTAATGTTAATTATTTTTATACGTAACGTAATACTCTGTACCCTTGATCCAGCTACAGAGATGAGTTAAGGGTGTTACATGTGGATTGAAGCAAGCTTCTCGAAGTTGGAATCTTCATTTTAACTATGCAATCGAAGAGTTTGGTTTTATCAAAAATGAAGATAAGCCTTGTGTTTACAAGAAAATTAGTGAGAGCACTATTGTATTCTTGGTACTGTATGTAGATGACATACTTATAATAGGAAATGACATATCTACCCTACAGTCTCTTAAGACTTGGTTAGGAAGCTGTTTTTCTATGAAGGACTTAGGCGAGGCTACATATATATTAGGAGTCAAAATCTATAAAGATAGATTAATATGACTCCTAGGTCTAAGCCAAACTACATAAATAGATAAAGTACTGAAAAGGTTCATCATGGAAGAATCTAATAGAGGATTCCTACATAAGAGACATGGTATTTCACTATCGAAGGAAATGTGTCCTTCAACTTCACAAGAGAGAGAACGTATGAGTAAGATTCCATATGCTTCACCTATTGGATTTATCATGTATGTCATTTTATGTCCTCTCCCAAATGTATCATATGTTTTAATGGTACATCTGGGTTTTGTGTAAGGATACATTTCTTATATATAGTGGCGAGGAAGAGCTGAATGTAAAAGGTTAAACTGATGCTAGCTTCCAAATTGACAAGTATGATTCACGATCACAATCAGGTTTTGTATTTTGCCTTAATGGTGGAGCTGTGAGCTGGAAAAGTTCAAAGCTAGATACAGTAGTGATTCTACAATTATAACTGAGTACATTGAAGCTAATGAGGCTACAAAAGAGGCTGTTTGGATCAAGAAGTTCATATTTGAACTAGGGGTTGTGTCTAGCATATCAAATGCTATGGAACTTTGTTGTGACAACAACAGAGCTATTGCACAGGCAAAGGAACCCAAATCTCACCAGTGATCCAAACGTATTCTTAGGCACTTTCATATCATTTGAGAAATCATTGATTGAGGAGATGTGGAAATACGTAGAGTACCAACAGATGACAACATCGCTGATCCACTAATGAAGCCTTTGGCATAGCAGAAGCATGATCGTCATACTAAGTCACTTGGTATTAGATATATGATTGATTAGTTTTAGTTCTAGTGGAAGATTGTTAGAGTATGCCAAAAGACCAATCATGAGATGATTGTAATCACATACTTGTTTTACCTTATTTGTTAATATAAGGCATTGCGATTGTTATTTCAGTTTCTTTTTTTGTGTGTATAGATAAACAAGTTAATGCTAAAGTCCTAATAATAATTAAAACCTAATAATAATGCTTATTTTCAAGCTCCTAAAGTGCGAAAACTAGTTTAATCTGCTACACCAAATTACGACAGATCATTGAATGAAGCTTACAGTAGTGTTTATTCAAAACATCCTGGGAGTAACAAAATGTATAATAATCTAAAGAAACATTATTGGTGGTTTGGTATGAAACAAGAGATTTTAGAGTTTGTAGCTAGATGTTTCACTTGTCAGTAGGTGAAAGCAAAACATCAGGTTTTGCCAGGTTTGTTACAACCTATAATGATTCCCGAGTGGAAATAGGAGCGAATCTATAACAGCCCGGTTTAGACCCTAGTCAGACAGTGGTTTTGGGACCATGAATCTGAGTCAGAAAAATATTTTAAAATTTCTTTTGGTGTTTACAGTATGTAAATTAATATGTGTGAAAATTTCGTGTAAAACTTTTATCGTTTGTGTGCTCAATTTGATAAAAAAGACTTAATCGCATAAAGTGAAAAATTTGAGGTCTTTTCGTTGAAGGCATCAAATTGATGTAAAATGGAAATGTGGAGCACTTGCATGTCAATTATACCATTAATAATAGTGGTGGACAATATTGGACAAGGTTAGGTGGAATTTAATGATAATGCATTAAGGGTAAAATGGAAAAGAGCATAATAACTTATAATTAAAATAAATAAAACATAATATAGCTATGCAAATGGATTTATTTTGCCGAAACTTGAGAAAGAAAAGAGAATTTGGAGCTTTGTATTTTCGACAATTAGAAGATTAAAATTAGTTATGTTCTTTCTTTGATTTTTTGATCATTTTTATGTTTTTGAGATCGTTGCTTTGTATATTACCTAGCCCATGTGTTAATTTTGGAATTGATTATGATTTTGAGAAGTGTCATTGTTGATAATGTGATGAAATTGTTGTTGATGATGAAAAATAAATATTTGTTAATAGATTATTAAATTTTGTTAAGTAAATTTTTAATAAAAATCTAAATTAGGGATTTATTTGTGAAAATAAAAAAATTGAGGGGCTAAAATTTGGAATAAATGAAATGTGTGGTTTTATATGAGCTACAGGAATATTCGGCCAAGCTAGATATTTTTTAAATTATGTGTATTTTTTGTTTTGTGAAATAGGGACTAAATTGTTAAAAATATGAAATGTTAGGGGCTAAATGCAATTTGCCCATTTATGTGGTTTTGGAATAAATTTGAGTGAATATGTTATTAAATAAGTTAAATTTGTATTAAATTAGATCAAGAAAAGAAGAAATCGGATTTGGATCGAGGGAAATCAAAAGTTGTCGAATAGTTGTCTTGGTCAGTTCGTCTTTGTCCGAGGTAAGTTCATAAGTAAATAAATGTCGTTAATTTTGAATGTATATGATTTATAAGTGTTGAATTGAATTATTAATTATACTTGGGTAAATGCCGAATTTGATATAAGCATGGAAGAATTAATTACGAGCTCGATTCAATCGAATTACGACGTTTGAAAGCCCCGTACAAACCATAGGAATAATTAGGATACATATGTCATGACCACGTCTGGGACATTGGCATCGATTTGAGATTTACGTGTAAGACCATGTCTGGGACATTGGCATTGTATATGATTTTGTGTAAGACCCTGTCTGGGACAATGGCATATGATATTTGATTACATGTAAGACCATGTCTGGGACGTTGGCATTGTACAAGCTTTTCGAGTTACCTGAGTATCCTATTTGATTCCGAATGGTTCAACGAGAAATGGTACGGTAAAACCGAATGTGAGTTTGAATTAAACGATTCAGGTATGTTTAAGTTTATATAAAGTTTGATAATAAAGGTAGGTGTTGTTGCGTAATATGATATTGAGAACTAATTATTTAAATGTGGTTATAAAAACATGTATTTGAGATTGGGAGTATTCGGCCTACTTGAAATAATCATACTAATGTTCATTTGATAATTTAATTACTTATGACTTACTAAGCTTTCCAAGCTTACTTGTATGTGTATTCGTTGTTTTATAGATTTTGGAGGTTAGTACGAGCTCGGGGGTCATCAAGGAAGTCTGTCACACTATCAATCTCTATCTCGGTATTTTGAAAGCTCGAAATTTGAATATATGGCATGTATAAGCTAGTATTTGTTTTGTTTGGTCATGAAGTGTATATATATTTAGCCATGCGAAAATGGCTTGATAATGATGCTATTGTTTATGTATATTAGGCCATGTAATTAGCTCTTTTTGGAAGTATATTATATGGTATATCTTGTGTGTTGGATGGTGGCAATTTAGTATGCGTGATAACAAAATGCTGTCCATTTTTTGGCATATTATGTTGTCCGAATGATGTTTAAATGATGTCCATTTTTGAGGATATTATGTTGTCTGAATGTTGTTTAAGCTGTCCATTTTTTAGGATATTATGCTGTCCATTTTTTAGCATATTATGTTATCCGAATGATGTTTAAATGATGTCCATTTTTTAGGATATTATGCTGTCCGAATGTTGTTTAAATGCTGTCCATTTTTGAGGATATTATGTTGCCCGAATGATGTTTAAATGCTGTCCATTTTTTAGCATATTATGCTGTCTGAATGTTGTTTAAATGCTGTCTATTTTTGTACAAATCAATGATGTCTGAATGTTGTTACTGCTGTTCAGATATTTGTGAAGTAATGATGTTTGAATTGAAGCCAAATTAAGTTGCTGAAGAATGTAATTGGAAATTAATATGTGCTGCATTAATAAGTTAATTGAATGTAAATAATGTTGTCTAAATAAATAAAAAGGTTGTTGTTCGAAAATGTCATTTAAAATATTTACATGTGAAAATTTAAAGAGTTTATGAGGTTTAAATGTTACAAGTAATGGTGTATGATGGTTTGAGTTTATTGTGTCCAAATTACCCAAATCTAAGCTGAGTAATTGTGTCTGAATTTAATCTAATGTGTTGTCATTTATGTTGTTTAAGTGCCTTATCTATGTTGTATTGTTAATGTGTTCATGCTGTACAAATCTGGACATATTGATTACGTTTCATGTTATTATTGATTAAATACTGTATGTTAATGTTGTACTTTGCTGTCCAATAAATTTAGACAAATCAAAGATAAATTGTAAGTTGAATTTCATGATTTTTGCTATTGCAAATTACGGACTGATCTAACCAGTTGATGATGGACTTGTCAAATTGACCTTAGAAATTAAAATACCTTAATCATATGTTTTATTACTATTCGAATTGGTTCAATGTAATTGTTGTTTTGAATGACATAATATTTTCTTTCTTTCTTTATAGTTACCCGAATGCTAAGATATTAACGTTGGTTAGTTTGGTTAAATTGATATGTTTCTTTCTCGATTGGTTTTTGGCTTGCTACAAGATTAAATTGAATATAGAATATGAGAGCATAACATGATTTTTTATAATTGATATTGTTGTTCAGGTTAAGTTTGAAACTTTCTCTAAATTTTTATTTATTTTAATCGGTTGAAGAAAGTTCACCTTGCGTCTGTTATTGAGCCAAATTTGTATTGAACCATGTTATGTTCTGCAATGCCTCATAACCCTTTTTTGGCGACAGATACGGGTTAGGGGTGTTACAGAATCACTATGGATTTTGTTTCAAGGTTACTGCTAACTCCAAGCAGAAAAGATACAATTTGGGTTATAGTTGACAGGTTGACAAAATCAACTCATTTTGTACCCGTTGGATCTAACTACTCACTTGAGAAGTTGGCAAAGTTATATGTTGCAGAAATTGTAAGATTGCACGGACTTCCTCTGTCGATAATATTATATCGTGATCCGAGATTCACTTCTAGATTTTAGGGTAATTTGCATGAAGCTTTGGGTTCCAATTTGAATTTTAGTACTACTTTTCATCCGCAAACAAATGGTCAGGCTGACCGAGTAAGACAGATTTTAAAAGATATGTTACGATGTTGTATTATTAAATACAAAGGTAGTTGGGAGTAGTATTTTCTGTTAGTTGTATTTGCCTATAATAATAGTTATCAATCAAGCATAAAAATAGCATCGTATGAGGCTTTATATGGTCAGAAATGTAGAAGTTTATTGTTCTGGTCTAAATTAAATAAAAGGAAGCTAGTTGCGGTTAATTTGGTTTGAGAAGCTAGAGATAAAGTTAGAATCATTCGTGACAATTTGAAAGTTGCGTCTAATATTCAAAAATCCTATGTTGATTTAAAATGCAAAGATATTGAGTTTTTCGTTGGTGAAAAAGTATTCTTGAAAGTCTCATCGTGGATGAAAGTGTTACGGTTTGGCAGGAAAGGGAAACTTCGTCCCAGGTTCATTGGACCGTACAAAGTATTAGAAAGAATTGGACCGGTGACTTATATTTTGGCAATACCTCCAAAACTTTGACTATAGATTAAATTGAAATACAACCAGATCTGACTTATGAAGAAGAGTTTATAAAAATCTTAGCTCAGGAAGTAAAAGAGTTGAGAAATAAATCTGTACGAGTAGTTAAAGTCTTATGGCTTCGACACAAGGTAGAAGAAGCTATGTGAGAAACAGAAGAAACCATAAAATCCCAATATTCGAACCTTTTCTCTGGTAAGATTTTCGAGGACGAAAATTTCTTTAAGGGGAAGAGTTGTAATATCTCGTTTTTTAGTGGTGTCAAAAATGGTGGTTTCGATACCATAATTCTGACAAGTGAGTTCGTATTTTATTATTTAATTAGCGTTTATGGAGTTATATTATATTCGTATTAAATTTTGGTTAAGAAATTTTAATGTTTGGTTAGTTATTTCATTAAAAATGATTAAATCATAAGAGATGTAAAACTTTAATGTTTGGTTTGTCAGAGGGTGAAAATCGAACATTAGCGTCCAACGGGTTTGCTTCAACCTATTCAGATTTCGGAGTGAAAATGTAAGCGTATTACGATGGATTTCATTTCGGGTTTGCCTTTGACTCTGACTCGTAAGGATTCGATCTGGGTGATTGTGGATAGATTTATAAAGTCCACACATTTTCTGCCAGTCCGTACGACTTTTAGTCTGAGAGATTTTTCGTCTTTATGGAATTCTTGTTTCAGTCATAACAGACTGAGATCCGCGATTTACTTCGAGATTCTGGAAGGCATTGCATGAGGCTTTGGGTTCGAAGTTTCATTTCATTTTAGGTTATCATCCGCAGTCTGATGGTCAGTCAGAGAGGGTGATCCAAATTCTTGAGGACATGCTTCGTAGTTATGTTATCGACTTTGGAGGTAACTAGGATCGTCACTTGTCATTAGCCGATTTTGTGTATAATAATCGCTATCAGAAGAGTATTCAGATGGCACCGTTCGAGGCTTTCTATGGTTAGAGGTGTAGGACTCCTCTATGTTGGTTTGATATGGAGGAGGAGAGGAACTTGGGTCCGGAGTTGGTTCAGGAGGTTGAGGATAAGGCGAGACTTGTTTGCGAGTGGTTGAAGGCTGCTTCTAATCGATAGAAGTCTTACACTGACTTGAGCCATCGAGACATCCAGTATCAGATTGGTGATAAGGTATTGCTAAATATTTCACCGTGGAAGAAAGTTCTGAGGTTCGGGCGAAAGGGTAAGCTCAGTCCGAGGTTCATTGGCCCTTATGAGGTTGCCAAACGGATTGGACTGGTTGCCTATTGTTTGTTGTTGCCGCCTGAGCTAGAGCGTATTCATGATGTCTTCCATGTCTCCATGTTACGGAAGTACAAATCTGATCCTTCTCACGTTGTTCCTATTGAGGAGATCGAGGTTTGATCTAATCTTTCGTACAAGGAGGAACCGATTGGGATCCTAGATCGAGAGGTCAAGGTGCTACGCAATAAGACGATTACGTTGGTAAAATTTTTGTGGCGTAACCACAAGACTGAGGAAGCCACCTAGGAGTCAAAATATGTGATGAAACGTCAATATTCATATTTGTTTGATTCAAGTACATTTTGAGGATAAATTTTATTTTTAGAGGGGGAGTTGTAATATCTCTAAACCAGGTCTAGTAGCTTCGGGTGTATTTTTCGGGTTCCGAGTGTGAAACTAGGAATTTGTAAGATTTCTAGTAATTTTTAATTTAATTTAAGAGGTTAATTTCATCTAAAATCGATTAAACAATAATCTAGAAAATTAAAAACAATATATAAAAATATTTTCAAAAAATTAATTTTAAAAATTTTAAATAATTATTAGTGAAAACAATTAATTTGGGTTGAAAAAGAATTTTAAAATAATTTTTATTGAGGGTAATTTGAGTAAAATTTAAATATTAATTAAATAGGATTTAATTGTAAAAGGGGGGAAATTTTAGAGTATTTATATGGCAAATAAACCTTAAAATTCAGAATTTTCGAGGGAGGATTAAATGGTAAAGTAAGGGAAATGTGGGAGTGGCCATTAGGCAAATTTCCCAATTTTTAAATTCCTGGTGGGTGGTTCCAGTTTTAAAACTAATGTATCTAGCCCACTTTTCACACATTTTACATCAGATTAGAGAGCTTTAAAATTCATTTTCTTTGCATGTTTTTAAAGATCTATCATCAAAGAACAGATCCAACCAATTTTCTTATCAAAATACTCTCTCAATTCACCCGAAATTATTCACAAAAGTAGCCAAAAATATTCTAAAATTTCTCAAGTTTCTTGAATCAAGATTTTCAATCAACGAATTTAGAGCGAATCAAAGATCATCTTTAATCCTAAACTTGGTTTTATGATGATTAGAAATATTTTTACATGATTTGAGAGTCAATTAAAGGATTTTTATCAATGTTATCTTTTTCCAAAAACATATGGTTCTTTAACAGTGGATCTTGAATTTTGAGAGGAAATTCACAAATCAATGGATGTTCCAACTCTAAATGGATCTATTAAAAGGTTTTTGATCTTATTTATCAAGATTAAAAATGATTTGTGAGGTAATTTAAAGAAATTCGAATTTCATCATCTTCACGAAACGATTTTTCAGAATTTTGTGAAATTGATTTAAAGATGAAAATGATGCTTAGTATAAGTGTATTTGGTCTAGTATTAATGATTGAAAGTGTTTAGGAGGGCTAGAGAGATCGATTTTGTGAGGAATCGAGTTTCCGACTTGATGTGACAAATCCAATAAGGTATCTTTGTGAGAGGATTGCGATTAGTATAGTTAATTAAAATATGTGTTTATTATAGTGTTAGAAAGGTGGTAATGTCTACTTTATCTCTGTTGAAGCTTCGAATCTTGAAGAGGACCGAGCTAACTAGAATTGAAGTTTGGGTTTGCTTGGTTAATCACTTGTTTTTGGTAGAATAAATTGTGTGGTGAGTGTTTCTAAGGGCGATTAGGTAAATTAACCCTCGTTTATGTTTAATTAGTAGCTTAATTGATGATTTCAATTGATTAATTATGGTTGAATGGCTGATTTTTTCAAGATTGATATTATATGTACAAGAGTTGAATTTTTATTGAATAATGGTAAGTAAGCATTTATGTGAGTTTGTGCAATTTAATTAGGCTAATTATATTGATGATTAGAGCATGGTTACTGGAGTTTTTGATCATGATATATTGGTGTTACAATTGGTAATTGAACATTGAAAAATGGAAAATGAAATGCTTGATTTAATTGGATGTTAAATGGCTATGTTACATGTTACACATAAGCATTTTGGAGTAGATAAGGGAGTGTTGAGCATGAGTCTCCACTCATTGGGTTATTTGAGGCGATATAAAGGAGTGTGTGCTTCGACCCGCTCAACTCGATGGACTGTATTTGATATTTGTGGGAGTTCAAAGATCTGTTTATCCAATGTATGATCACCCAATTAAACCATGAGAAGTGTATGTCAATATATTTATGTGTGATTATTGTTATATCATTCGATGTTTGTAAACCATGAATAATTGATTCTTGATATTGACAAAGCATATGGAAATTAAATTGACATGTTTCATTATTATGGCTGATAATTGGTGATTGATTGGATGTGATTTAAGCATGATTTGGATGTTGATTTACTAGTCGTTTTTATTAACATTCACTAAGTTTTTTAAATCTCACACCCTCACAATTTGTGGATATAATCGTCGGGCTTGAGGAGCTGAGCAAGAGAGTTCCAAGAGATTTAGGATTGGTAAAGACTTTATTACACATTTTAAATACTATAATCAGGCATTGTGGAACTCCCGGGAATTAGTTTAATTTTGCTTGTAATTGGACTTTGGAAATTGGACATTTTATTTTAGATGGTTTATAATAATTTTGAGGCATGTTTAAATTTAATTATTGAATGATTTACGGTGTATGTTGCTTGATAACATGATGATTGATAACACGGTGTGTGAGGCATGAAATTTGTACTAACGATTGTTTAAATGAAGCTTCCATGGAGTGGTTTACTAACCACAAAGGTACCCCACTTGTTTGATTTATTCAGTGTTTGTTATGCATGAAATTGATTGCTTAATTCTATATAATTGAGGCTTAATTGATGTCAATAAACTCAATTGAAGGTGTATGTATATGTATGTTAATTAATCATAGTTAAATCGGGTTTAATTGGACTTAAAATATGCAAAATCGAGTTTTAAAATGAGTTTTTTGCAAAAATAGGTGCAGTGGTTTTCATACGGGCGTGTGAGGGGTTACACACGGGCGTGTGGAAGCTGGAGCTATCACACATGAGCGTGTGCAACCGGTCTAAAAGTTTTTCACGATGCGAACACGGTCATTTAATGACACATGGTCTGCGAGACACGGCCGTGTGGGTTTTAGGGTTTGAATTTTTATCTCTTTAAATTGGTATTCTAATTTTTTTAAGTTACAATTTAGTCCCTAATAATAAAACTTAAATTAGACATAGTAAACGAACTCAAATTAAACTGAAATTTTTACGCTTGCATAATTTGACTAAAAGAAAGTCAGTAAACATTTAGATCTAAAATCGGGTTAGTTTTACTATAGGTAGTAAAATAACGAAAATGCCTTTAAGTTAAATTACCTAGGAAAAGTTTAAAATTGGCTAATAATTTGCTTCTGCATTAATAAATAACTAATAATTAGATAAGATTGAGGTGTTATAAGGTCAGGGTGTGTCTTGGGTGGTCGTTAGTCAGAGAGCCACTTAGGTGGTTAATGTAATGCTTTGAATTCGGGCTGGTTCATCCCGGTCGGGTTTGGGGTGTCATAGGATAGTAGGTAAGTTCATAGTATAAACGAATGAATTTGTATTTATATCTCATTTGATGTTGTTTTGAATTAGTTAAATTAAATAGTTGTGTTTCTTTTGTAGTTACCATCTTGCGAACTAACCGGATGGATCCATTTGGAGCTCACTCTATTCAGCCTTCTCGGTAGCTTTTGTTTATCATTTTGGAATGTGTCATGTATATAGGTGTTATGTTGTTGATATGTAAAATGTTAAGTTATTTTGGTATATTTAGTTAATGTGGTTGGTTCTGGATATGTATTTGTGTTGGTTGTGGTTAAGTTGATCCTTAATGTCATTTATTTGGTGATGGTGCTTTGAAATGGTAGCTTGTAGAGTATGTTCATATTTGGCCATATAGATTGATGGTTTAGGCATGAATGGATGCCTATTGATGAAGCTTCTTCCTTAGTTATGTTACTTGGTTGAATGATTTTATTTGTGGTGTCAATGAGGGCACATTGGTTAGGCACTTAGGTTGGATGATTTTAACCTGTTTTGGGCTCATTTAGGTTTGTTTTAAGTAGGCTTAATGATTGGTAAATGAGTTACTTGTAGTCTAAGTAAGTTAGTTTTGGTAAACTTGAAATTGAAGGTTCATTTAGGGGCACACGGCCTAGGACACAGGCTGTCACACACCTATGTGTTGCACCCGGTCTCCCCACACGGCCGTGTCTTACAAGTTAGTATGCTACACAGTCTGGCTACACGGCCATGTGACCCTTATTTTGTAATTTTTATCAAAATTTTGTAATTGATTCATTTTAACCCAAATTTACTCCTGGTTTGTTTTAAATGTTTCTAAAACTCGATTTAGGTCAAGTTAAGCTAAAATAACATGAATTTGAATGTATTTGATATTATAGATTTATAATTGTTCTTTTATTGAAAATGTTATTTAAATGTATTTGTGTTTAATGGTTGTTCACTATATATTGTGGATCAGGCGATCAATTCTAGTGTAGGGTGTTACATAAACTTATCAGTTCATTATACCAAAAAACTAAACAAGTTTACAAGAACATTAACAGAAAACCCAGAATCTGAAAGTTTTATTCCTCACACTTTAAACTGACCTTAAAGCATGAAACCTTAAAACCCATAAATAACCACGAAAATAACTTGAGTTTCATCAATATTTACTAGGTGTTAAACGATGATAGAGTTGGTTGAGTACAACAAACCAAAAATCTTCAAGCAAGTCTTAAGTCTAGGGTTTTTCAAGAGAAAAATACAGATAAAGTTTGAGAAGAAAATATAGTTGTCAAAGAAAGCATAAAACTTGCTCAGGAAGCCAAAGCTTGCTTTATACAAAATACACAGAAGGAGAACTTAATGAGTAAGTCTGGTTTCCCTCCAAACCCCTCGTTCCTTGTGACTAAGCACTTTCTCTCTCTTCATATATGTGGATCTAACCGGTTGCAGAAACTTAGTCCTATACTAACCAAATTTTCGTTCGTCTAACCAGATTGTTCAACCAGGATAATAAAATAATAATAAAGCAAATAGTTCATACAAATTGAAGACTTAGCAAAATTGCCTAGAATAGACTTTGCCAGAAGGCGAACCCATAGACTTATATACTTAGTCAATCTTAATACCTTACCCACTCAAAACTTACTCTATATGTCTTACTTCTATAAACAACACTCGAACACTAGAGCTTCGTCGGACGGGATGTTACAAGAAAACTAAAACCACCTAAGTTTTACATTAGTATAAATGGACCCCTCCCCACACACATATACACATATATTGGAAACTTCTCTTCAATATAAAAAAAGCTTTAAAAGGAGGTAGTTCTTGATGAAGTCCCCTAGAATACCCTATTATATAAGATAGTAAAAAAGGTACGAAAAGTTTCATTGATGCAAGTCCTTGATGACCTTTCTCTAGAGGCGTCACATGTCGTTGAAAGATACATCCGTCTTTGCTAGTGACTTCTGACCTTCCCAAGCATTCTTCTCCAGCAACAGTGGCTTTAATGTGTCTGGTTGGAAAAGTATATTGGAAAGTTGAATTGTTGTTTAGGTAAGTGCAATTTGGTGCCATTTGCAAACAGATGGTCACGTTGCGACGTCAGACTCTTGTCGCCATGACGAGACCTAGTCAATGAGTTGTGTTGCGATGACCACCTATAAACGTGTTATTGTTTATAGTAAAAATATCACACCAAAAATATATAAAATTAAATCGGCGGTATCCGCAAGCGTACGGATTAAATTGTATTATAGTAAGGTTTACAACGAAACATCGGTAAGTATTTCGAGGATTGTACCCAATGGTTTGCAGATTGGAGAAATTATTATCAAATTAATTATAGAAAATAATTACTAATATAATCGAGTCACAAATTAGTAGTGTTAATCTAAATTAAAATATTAATTAAATTAATTAAATAAACCTAAATTAACCTAATGGAATTTCATATTCTTAGTATTGACAATGCGAGTCTCTAACTTATGATCGATTAAATCCCTAACTATCTAATTAAATAATTATTTATCCTCGATTGAGTTATTTATCACCCTTAGCTAAGAATGCCCTTCCAGTCTCATTTTCACTAAGGATTACCACCTATGTTATAAGTATTAATTGCATCAAATCAAATATTCAATCTTCTATTTGGTTTTTTAAATTCCTCCTTTATTTTCTTATTTTAGAGTGCTAGAAGGTGTAGCTAAATTTTAGTTTAGTGATGTCGTGGGCCTAGATGTTCTACACTTGACCCTAACACTGTTAGAAAAATAGATGACGTGACACATTAATCAATCAATGGGCACTACATGTATGATTATTGACCTTTGACCTCTAGCTCAAACCCTTGTGGGCAATTTTTCTATTTTGTTTTATTGTTGATAGAAATATTTTTTTATCAAAATTAAATTTTTATATTAAAAAGTATATTTTTCTTCAAAATAAAAAATTATATAAAAATGTTTTAATATATTTTACTTTTAAAAATTACTTTCACGTTTTTTTTGAATGTTACCTTGTTTTATTTTTCAATTTTTCCTCTTATCTGCTAATTTTTTATCACTTCCATATTTTTCTTAAGAATCAAACAAGATACTACAAAGGAATAATTAAAAACTAATGATAGATATTTCCAGATCATTCTTACTAAAATAAATCTCACCCAAATATCTAAAAATTTGAGACATAACATAATTCTCATTTAGACTATAACATAAACAACAAAAATAAAAATCAAAGGAAAATTGAAAAATAAAAAAGTTTATCTTTTTCTTTTTGTTTCTGTAGATGTAATTTTAGGTAAAAAAAAGAAAGAAAAAGAAACGAACAAAATGAAAAACTTAGTTCATTGAAGATACAAAAATTGTTTGGGAGATTCAATGAAGAAGCTTAAACATAGAATTTCAATTGGATGGAACTAGAAAGAGGGGAGGGCTTCTTCTTTTTTTAAGTGAACCCTCCCCCACTTTTAAACTCGGGTTTTAGGGTATCATTTGAAGGATCTGAGTGATGAAAAGGTTCCTCATGCTAAGGAGAGACCGTGGTCAAAGTTACACGGTTGGATCTTTAGATTGAGATTAGAAAAATCCAAAAATTTAAAGGCATTTCATGACTTTTGGAAAGTTTTTCGAATTGGACAAAATGAAAGAGAGAACGAAGAGCAACACTCTGTGCCATTTCGAGCTGGAAGGCGGCCGAGGGCAGCAGTGGCAACAACTAGGGTTGAAGAAGAAGGGAACAAAAGAAATAAAAAAGAAAAGAAAACATTAAGTTTTCAAGTAAAAACGTGAAAAAAATAAAGTATTGTGAAAAATATAATTTGGGAAAGAGAATAATTTTAGGATTTATTGCAAAAAAGCACTTGAACTATTAGTCAATGAGTCAACATGAGCCACGTGGCACCACATAATTGGTCAACATGTCATTTCATCATTTTTTAATGGCGTTAGGGTCAAGTACCACTATGATTAAGGAGATTGAAGTACATGTACCAAATTGGACAAATCAAAAGTGTAGGTACCATATTGGAAGATTTGGTAAAGTACAGGGGTAATTTCTCATCTCATTTTTAATTTATGCCAAACTTAACATGAATTATCTATATGAATGGATAATGAAATATGATGGTTGAATTGTTAAAATATTACTCATGTAAAAAGTTACGGAAAAGCAAAATCACTTAAGTTTTACACTAGTATAAATGGACCCCTCCCCACACACATATATACATATATTGGAAACTTCTCTTCAATATAAAAAAAGCTTTAGAAGGAGGTAGTCCTGGATGAAGTCCCCTAGAATACCCTATTATATAAGATAGTAAAAAAGGTACGAAACGTTTTATTGATGCAACTCCTTGATGACCTTTCTCTAGAGGCGTCACATGTTGTTGAAAGATACATCCGTCTTTGTTGGTGACTTCCGACCTTCCCAAGCATTCTTCTCCAACAACAGTGGCTTTGATGTTTGTTGCTAGGTTTTCTTGATTGATAGTTGAACTTTGGACTTTTATAAAATTTTGAGCTTTTGGATTGGTGGACCTTCTATGTAACATATTCTTTGTTTAATAAAAGCATGATATTGAAAAACAAATATAACAAACCTTAAAATTTTCAAGCCAACGATGATCTAAATTAAGACCATTTTTGGCTTCCAGTTAAATTATTGTTTTTGTCCATGTATTATACGAATTTAGAAATTCTAATTTATGAGCATTAATATGATATTCGTCCATATCTTTCTTGATAGACATCACACATCATTAAAGAATTTCTTTGTTATATAAGCAATGGAAATTTCTTTACGTTAATTGAAAGATGATTTTATAATTACCAAAATAGCATATTTCACTAACTTATCACTGAAAGATGGAAATTCAGAAAAATAACAAGACAATTAGGCTAAAACCTGATTTGACCACGAAATTAGCTGAAAACCGAAGGCTTAGGACCATCATAACAATAAGAAAACAAGGAAATATCAAATTAGCATTCTTTGAAGGAATTCAACTAAAATTGACACGGAAAAAGCAAACACACAATCCGTATGCAGATGACAGTCTCAACCAAATGAACACACATCAAAATTGGTCTAAAAACTGCAAGTACCAAACTACAAAGATAACCAAAATCAAAAGGCTCTGATACTATCAAATGCAATCTCATTTCTTCTTGGCAGCAGATTTGGTGACCTTAGCACCCGTTGGGTCCTTCTTCTCAACGCTCTTGATGACACCAACAGCCACAGTCTGACGCATGTCCCTGACAGCAAACCGTCCAAGTGGTGGGTACTCAGAGAAAGTCTCCACAACCATAGGCTTGGTGGGAACCATCTTTATCATCCCTGCATCACCATTCTTCAAGAACTTGGGCTCCTTCTCAAGCTCCTTTCCAGATCGCCTGTCGATCTTGGTCAGCAATTCGGAAAATTTCACAGCAATGTGGGAGGTATGGCAGTCAAGGACTGGGGCATATCCGTTTCCAATCTGCCCAGGGTGGTTCATGATGATGACCTGAGAGGTGAAGCTGGCAGCCTCCTTTGCAGGATCATCCTTAGAGTTTGAAGCAACGAAACCACGCTTGAGATCCTTAACAGCAACGTTCTTGACATTGAATCCAACATTGTCACCAGGGAGAGCCTCAGAGAGGGCTTCATGGTGCATCTCAACAGACTTAACTTCAGTGGTCAGACCAGAGGGGCCAAAGGTCACTACCATACCAGGCTTAAGGACACCAGTCTCAACACGACCAACAGGCACAGTTCCAATGCCGCCAATCTTGTAGACATCCTGAAGTGGGAGCCGGAGCGGCTTGTCTGAAGGCCTCTTGGGCTCATTGATCTGGTCAAGAGCCTCAAGGAGAGTGGGACCCTTGTACCAGTCAAGGTTGGTAGACCTCTCAATCATGTTATCACCCTCAAATCCAGAGATTGGGACAAATGGGATCTTGTCAGGGTTGTAACCAACTTTCTTAAGATATGAGGAGACTTCCTTCACAATTTCATCATACCTTGCCTTGGAGTATTTTGGAGTTGTTGCATCCATCTGTACAAGATGATAATTGAAATTCCATTATTGATAAAAAGAACATCAATACAATCTAACAATAAACTCCAACACGTTCTAAACCTTACCTTGTTGCAGCAGCAAATCATCTGCTTGACACCAAGGGTAAACGCAAGCAAAGCATGCTCACGTGTCTGACCATCCTTTGAGATACCAGCTTCGAAACCACCAGTGGTCGAGTCGATAATGAGAACAGCGCAGTCAGCCTGTGAGGTACCAGTAATCATGTTCTTGATGAAGTCACGATGTCCAGGGGCATCAATGACAGTACAGTAGTATTTGGTAGTCTCAAACTTCCAGAGGGCAATATCGATGGTAATACCACGTTCACGCTCGGCCTTAAGCTTGTCAAGCACCCATGCATACTTAAATGACCTTTTGTTCATCTCAGCAGCCTCCTTCTCAAACCTCTCAATCACACGCTTGTCAATACCACCAAGCTTGTAGATCAAATGACCAGTGGTTGTAGACTTCCCAGAGTCGACATGGCCAATGACCACAATGTTGATGTGAACCTTCTCCTTACCCATTATAGTACTCAAGAGAGGAGCTAAAAATCGAGAAGAAACATATTCATAAAATAAGCTCAAAACATAATTCCAAGTCAAAATCACACAAGAAGACCAACATCTTGTGAACAAGAAACAATGAATCTGGGACCCACTTTTATTGTTTACGAAGAACAGTTCAAGTCAATTTCTAAAAAGAAAATCAAGCCACATTTAAATTCAACAGATCCAACATTGATAAAACGTGGCCGCTGGGATTCGAGCCCAGTTCCTCCATAGATATGGAGTTCATTCCAATGAACTACAGCCACTAGATCTTAGCTTATCCTTTCCCATGAAGCCAGTCAAACATGTCCATCGAAGACAAACGAGCCTAAGAAAATAATCCCCGACAATTTTAATTATTTTCGTTAAAAAATTTCCCTTAGGCAGCATTTGCTTCAATAAACCAGTTATCACAGGAATTATTTGCTCAGAAAAATAAATTTCAGAGTTCAAAACGTACATGCATGAATGAAATCTAAAAACACAACAACCAAAAAAAACAAAGAATCAGATCCGAAACTACACGCAAAAAGTTAATCGCATGAGAACCATTTCAGCAAATCAGATATAACATTTCAGCTACCAACAAATCAGACCACGTTTTTCTTCGAATCAAAGCAATAACATTTGAGAGATAACCTTAAGTTCTAAATGGGTTACTACCTGTGAGCTAAAAGGGGAGTCTTTTGAGATTGGCTTGACCAGAAACAGAAGGAGAGCGTTGAGTGAGAGAAAGAGAGGGCGAGAGCAGCAGGCTGCTTTAACTTAAGTAGCCAGCCACACTCTCAGCTTTGGCTCAACTAGGGTTTCTTTCTCATCCGTCGGATTGCAGTTAATCCAACGGCTCACGACTGACATCTCAGATTAGACGTTAAATTGACATTCTCTTCATGTTGGAAAACCAATAATACCCCAACCTTTGGAGAAAATAACAAGATGGGATCTATCAACGTGTGTATTCCTTTATTCCCACGTGTATTGTTTCTTCGTCGGTGTATACGTGTATCAACGGCTCACTCACACCTTTTTCATTACCGGCAGTTTCTCGAGAAACAAACACTGAACTGAAACACCAGTTAAAACCCAATCCTCCCAAACTACATCCCACCTGAAACTGACCTTATTTTTAGTTTCTCCGATTGACTTGAATTTTCACCATGAGAGCTGATCATCCATTAAAAGCCGTGACTTTAGCCCATGTCAGGTATCAAAGAGGTGATCAACTCGGCCATTTCTTAGACTGGGTTTCGTTAGTCCCTGTTTTCATTTCCCTTGGTGGCTTTGTTTCTCATTTCTACTTCCGTAGAGAGCTTCAAGGAATGTTCTTTGGATTAGGGCTTTTAATATCTCACTTCATTAATGAACTGATCAAGAAATCCGTTCAACAAGCCAGGCCTGAAGCCTGTGCGCTATTAGAAATGTGTGATTCTCATGGTTGGCCTTCAAGTCACTGTTCTTTTGTACATGTTCTTTTGTACGGTTTATTTTACCCTTTTGACTTGTAAGGGGATTGGTGGGATTTGGAAAGTCAACCAAGTGGGCTGCTTTGTTTTTGCCATGGTCTTCGGCTGTTTTGACTATGTATTCCAGGGTTTATTTGGGTTACCATACTGTGGCCCAGGTTTTTGCTTGAGCTGCTTTGGGGACTTTTCTTGTTGGGGTTTGGTTTTGGCTGGTGAACTCTAAACTTTTCTGTTATTTTCCTTTGATTGAAGAGAGTGCGCTTGGGAGGTTTTTTTATGTCAAGGATACTTCTCATATATCAGATGTGTTGAAGTTTGAATATGATAATGCCAGGGCTGCTAGGAAGGGTATGGCTGCCAGAAAAGTCATGACTTCAAAGAACAGTTGATTATTAGGAACTCATCGGGTATGGGATAATTTTATTCTTCTTTTCAGTTTATGTTTGCTTTTTTTATCATATCTGGAGAATTGAAAGCTTCTTTGATGTTGTGCTTGTGCAAGTTTGGTAACTTTTTCCATAAATGATACAAGTTAGGCTGTTTTTAGCAGATTTTAGTGAAGTAGGGGAACCAGGGATACAACTTCACAATTGTTCTTGCATTGCATCTACTACTTTTCATGTTAATGTGATACCAAAACATGCTTTCTATTTTTCTGGAGGCAATTCTGAAATCTTTGTTGTAGTTTTGTATTCTTAGGAGGTGTTGTGGTCCTTTGGAGCCATTATCTGACATTTTGAGACATGATCTTGAATCATGTTAGCTACTGATTGTGTTCTTTTCACTTCTATGGCTTCACCTTTGCTATGCTGAATCCATATAAAAGCTCATTTGGCTATCGGTGGAAACTTTCCTTGAGTCTTTTAGGCATTCAATTATAACTTGGGTCCAGGCTTTGCTACTTTGTTATTGTAACACCCCGTACCCGAGACCGTTGCCGGAGTCGGACACGAGGGGTTCACAGACTAAATTCGCTTACTATCGCAGTCCATTTTAAATTTTTCCAGACAGCTGGCTAACTGTGTCGCTGTCACCTTAAAAATCATATCTTGAGTTTCACAACTCGAAAATCAGTTTCGTGATTTTTCCCTGAAACTAGACTCCTATGTCCATCTACATATTTTTTCTAGAATTTTTGGTCGGGCCAATTAGTACAGTTTATTAGTTAAAGTCTCCCCTGTTACAGGGTGCGACTACACTGACCTTCATGCATTACAATTCGGATATCTCCCTGTACAGGGCTTCAATACTGATGCCGTTTGTTTCTATAGAAACTAGACTCAGAGAGGAATCTATACATATATGGCATGACTCCTAATTATCTCTGGTTAATTTATAATGAATTTCCAAAGTCGGAACAGGGAATCCAGAAACCGTTCTGGCCCTGTCTCACGAAAACCTAATTATCTCTTAACATACCACTCATATGACCGTTTCGTTTCTTCCATATGAAAGTGGATTCATCAAGGTTCATTTAAATAATTTATTCACTATTTAATTCTATTCCTACTATTTTTAGTGATTTTCCAAATCTACATCACTGCTGCTGTCAACATCTGCCTTTAAGGTAGACTTTATCTATTTCATAGTTTCCATGATTCAACTAGCCATTTTAGCATAAATAGCACAAATTATGATAGTGATTAACCATTCCCATGGCCAATCCTTGTTAAGCATATCCACACCTCTCAATAACCATATCCATACCAAATGATTATAACATTATGCTCAAACATATATAAGCCATTTTCGCATGGCTATCCAAAATTATACAAATCCAAAGGGTCCATGACTCACTACAAAAGGGTAGTCCTATACATGTCATTTTTAGAGTTCAACCAAAAGTGTACCAAAAGGGCTTTGATAGTGTGGGCGACTTCGACTTCAATAATCCCGAGTCCGATAGCTGACGAACCAAAATCTATAAAACAGAGATTCAAAGAACAAAGTAAGCATTTAATGCTTAGTAAGTTTTAAGCAAGACAAAGTGTTCTCAATCACTATTATTGGTCATTCATTTCAACTGTTCAATGAAGTTAATCTAGAGCTTCATCTCGATCTATAATATCATTAAACGCAACACTTGGCTGCCACATATATACTTTCGAATAATAATGACCTAGATGGTCAAATATTTCCAAAGCACATTCTCACATTTGGAGTTATAATATTAATCACATTTACCTACCTCTTTGATACTGATAATTCACCTCGAAATCACTCCACCGATGAGTAAGTAATACGTACCTGAACATCTTGAATACATAATACTTATTTGATGGTAACTTAATGCAGATACTCAATATCAAAGTCTTACTTGAATCCTAGCATTTAGCCGTCGGGTCTTTAAAGCTCGGATATAGTACGAGCATGAAGCCTACGGACATTAATCAGGATAATACTCTCGCATAAAGCCTGCGGGGTTTTAACCCGGATATAGCACTGACACAATTGCCCTTCGGGACTTATCACATTTATACATTTTCACATCCATCACGTTGGCCACTCGGCCCTGTCACATATATACACTTTCACATTCATCACATCGGCCATTAGGCCTCATCACATATATACACTTTCACATTCATCACATCGGCTATTAGGCCTTATCACATATATACACTTTCACATTCATCACATCGGCTATTAGGCCTTATCACATATATATACACTTTCACATTCATCACATTGGCCATTCGGCCTTATCACATATATACACTTTCACATTCATCACATCGGCCATTAGGCCTTATCACATATATATACACTTTCACATTCATCACATCGGCCATTAGGCCTTATCACATATATATACACTTTCACATTCATCACATCGGCCATTAGGCCTTATCACATATATATACACTTTCACATTCATCACATTGGCCATTCGGCCTTATCACATATATACACTTTCACATTCATCACATCGGCCATTAGGCCTTATCACATATATATACATTCACATCACAATTATCCAAATATACTTCACATATCACATATACTATCATGTATACACTTTGTCTTGGCCGAATCTACATTAATCATTTCCCAATGAATAATTCAATTTCACGCCATACTATCATTTCATATTCGAATACTCATAAACTTACAATTTCACAAATTTTAATATCAAAGATCCATCTAACACTCATGTATCGTTTTACAATATCACGATTTAGAATTCACGTATGGGTTTAATCAATAGCTTATGAGTAACTAAAACAAGTTTTATCCATGTTTACAACAAAATCACATATTCACTACGAGCTGTTTTCCTGAGCAGTAGTCACTAAATTATTTATAACTGGAGCTACAAAACTCCAAATCACTTGCCGTTAATTTTCCCTGAATATAGACTCGTATATCTTCCATCCATAAAATTTTCAGAATTTTAGGTTTGGCCAATCAATACCAGATTTTTCTTAAAGTTTCCCCTGTTTCACTGTTTGACTAATCTGACCACTCTTCACTACGAATCAAATTTCTCATTTTACAGAATTCAAAATGTGTTGTATTTGATTTCATTTGAAACTAGACTCATTAAGGAGTCTAAGCATATAAATTTTATCTTATAACCATTTTTGTACAATTTATAATGATTTTCTAAAAACAGAACAGGGGATTTCGGAGTCATTCTGACACCGTCTCACACAACTTTAAATATCTCTTTATAGGAAATTTGTTTGCTCACAAGGTCTCTTTTATAAGAAACTAGACTAATTAAGCCTTGATTACATATTTTATTCAGCCTATAATTCCACACCAACAATTTATAGTGATTTTCTAAAATCACGTTACTGTTGCTGTCCAAAGCAAATTATTACAATTTGCTCTTAACTTTCCAAGTCCAAACACATATGAACTTACCATTTGAGTTTAAGACATATCATGGCCACATCATATCTTATTAAATCAACTCATTATGTCCTATTATGATTGAATTTACTCAACGTTTAATCACTTAAAACTTACCTCGGATGTGGTCGAACGATTTCGGCGGCTATTCGATCACTTTTTCCTTCCCTTTATCAGATTTAGATCCTCTTTGCTCTTGAGCTTAATTTAAACAAATAAATTCATTTAATATTTTCACTTGGGCAATTCCATTCAATACATGTATGTCATACAATTTAAGTACAATGACCTTGCTCAATACTATTTAAACATCATGCATTACCGAACTTCATCAACACCATCTAACTTCATATAGAAACACATATCGTCCTAGGTCGGTACACAAGTCAAATGCATCATTTAAATTGTCAAAGTCCACAATTTAGTCATATTTCTCTATCATAGTTTCTTCACTTAAACCGAATTAACAAGCCCATATAGTCCTTGGCCGAATGCTATTTAACCCAAGTCATCAAGAATTTCATTATTTAACACCTTAGATATCCATAGCTAAATAGGTTATTTGTACATACATATATATACATAAGTGCATAGATACTATGTTACTAACAATTATTTCCTTGCTTAGCAGCCGAACCAATATACACATTACTTCATATCTATCCGTCACGTTTTCTCTACTTAAACCGAATAAACTTGCACATAAGGTCCTTGGCCGAACCTCACTAAAACAAGTCAACCAAAATCTTAGTATTTATCTTGTGTATAACCTTATTTACCTTCCAAAAATCGCAAAAACATCAAACTCTTAATGTTTATGTACAAGGCCGAATCTTAACATGATCCAACCTCCAACTCATTCCTTTCAACAACCAAAACCGAATGCTCAAGCCATCACCGAGATTTCGAAATTTTGCCATGGTTTGTGTAAGAAATTTGCTAATTAACTAGAAACAAGTTTAAAATTTAAGAATTTAACACAACATACTAACCTCCCCTTAAGCTCAAGGTGACCGAAACCTCTCTTCTTCCTCCTTTCAAACCGGCCAAGAAGAACCAAAGGATGAAGCCTTTCTCTTTTTTTTTTTCTAGTTTCGGCAAAATGGGGGAACAACCACACACTTTTTTTTTGTTTTCATCATATTCCCTTTCATTATTTTATTCTCATGCTCCTTATTTTATCATACTTCCCATGAAACACTAACTTAACATGTTTATGACATGTTCTTGCCCATCACACTTGGTCTACCATACTTGTCATGGCCGGCCACTACTAATTAGGGGGGAAATTGACATGCAAGTCCCCCTTTTTATTTCATGCACTAATAGATCCTTATGTTTTGACCTATCACATTTCAAAATTTTCTCACATAAGTCCTATTTGATAAAATTCACTTACTATTAACAAAATTCAAACATGAAATATAACAGCCCGATTTTGGGCCTAGTCGGAATAGTGGTTTCGGGACCACAAATCCGACGAGGGAAAATATGGTTATTATTATATTTTTATGGTCTACAATTTCACGGAAAATTTTCGTAAAAATTTCGTTCGAAAATTTCGACGTTTGGGCACTCAATTTAGTCAAAAGGACTAAATTGTAAATAGTGCAAAAGTTGAGTTCTATATGTAGAAGTATCTAATTGATATGAAATTTTAAATTGGAGGTCTTTATGTGGTAATTAGACCATTAGTTAGTTGATGGACAAAAATAGACATAAGAAATGAGAGAAATAGATTTTTTTTAAGTGGGGGCATATTAGTCATTTGGTAATAAAAAAAATAAAATGGGAAAAAGATGACAAAAATCATCATCTTCCTCATTAGTTGCTGCCGAAATTTGAAGGAAGCCATAGCTAAGGTTTCTTTGCTTTCTCAAGCTCATAGTAAGTGCATCCTAGCCCCGTTTTTAATGTTCTTCGCATTTTTGGAATCCTCGTAACTCGGTTTAGCTTATTCTAGCAATAATTCGTGTTAGGGCTCATATTTGGAAAAACACCCATAGGTGAAATGTGTTTATTTTGCTGTTTTATGGTGGAATATGAAGCTATAAATTATGTTAAACAACTTTTGCTAAGCGATTTTAAGCGAAAACGGGTAAATAGGCATAATCGGTAAAAATAATTATTGTTCATAAGTGTATGTTAGAGTGAGAATTTGATGTTGCCATAGAAGGGAAAAATGTTCAGCATGTCATAAAACCTAAGAATAAGTGATGAAGTTTAATTTCCGAGCTTGGGGACAAAAGTGTAATTATGCAAAAGATTGGGGGCAAAATTGTAATTTTTCAAAAAGTTGGGTGGTGGATTATTTTAATGAATGTGAACATTAAATGAGTTAAATTTGCTATTATAGATCAAGAAAGACGTGAAGATTATCTCAAACGAAGAAAAGAAAAGATAGTGGAGTGAAGTGCAAAATTACGATATTTTGCACCGAGGTAAGTAAACACGTGACTTGATGTATTATTTTGACATTAATTGATATATGTTGAGATTTATTTGGAATTAAAATAAATGTTTGGCCATATCCTAAAAATGTTGTTAAATCGGGAAAGGTGGTAAAGAGTTGCAATATATGATTTATGGGTTGAACACTCGGAATAAGCCGAAGTATGTTGTACATAAAGGGGTTGCTGTGTGCTGATTTCCCGATTCATTGGTGGTGCTATGTGCGATATCCACCGTATCTTTGAAATGTGAAAAGGGGTTGCTATGTGCTGATTCCCCGAGGGGTTGCTAAGTGCTGATTCCCCGGTTCATTGGTGGTGCTAAGTGCGATATCCACCGTATCTCTGAAATAAAAAGGGGGTTGCTATGTGCTGATTCCCCAAGGGGTTGCTAAGTGCTGATTCCCCGATTAAGTGGTGGTGCTAAGTGCGAGATCCACCAATAACGGTTAACATTCCGAGTGCTCAACGAAAAAGTGTGGAAGGTGAATATTGCCATATGGTGGAAATTTTTATGGGGCAAATATTGAGTTGGATACTAAATCGATCCATGTATGAGATGGGAGAAAATATCAAAAACGAAAAAAAGAACGATTTAGTTATAAACTGTGTTGAACAACAGCAGATGGGTAACTTTGAAAAATCACCATAAATGGTGGAAAATGAATGGGAAGCTGAATAATATATGAAATTGAAGCTGAATGTGTCTATTTTCATATGAAATAAATAGAATAAGCAAAAGAGTTGTATTTTTGGAGATATCTGAATTTTTACTGAAACAGGGCTGGATTGATTTCGGGATCCCCTGTTCTAACTTTGGAAAATCACCAAAAATTGTAAAAAAATAATTATGGTGTGAAATTTATATTCCTGGATTCCTTATTGACTCTATTTTTAATAGAAACAAGCGAAACCATTTTTAAAATTTTGTACAGAGAGTTAAGTGAATTTTTTTGAGGAAGGGTCAGAACCATTGGGCAGTGAAACAGGGGAAGTTTTAATGAATAAACTGTACTAATTGGCTGGGTAAAAAATTCTGAAATTTTTATGGTGAAATGGTATATGAGTCTAGTTTCAGGGAAAATTTACGAAACTCAATTTGGAGCCCTGTAGCTCCGGATAAAAATAAATTAGCGACTATGACGCAGAAAAACAGTTTGCTGGAAATTGCCTAAACAATGAAGTTATTCATGAATAAGTTTATATTTTGGTGTAGTTATGTGAGTAATTACTTATTTATCATGCGTTTACTTACTAAGCTATATGCTTACTCGATTTTATTTTTCCCTTGATTATAGTGACTTCCGACAACTCAAAAATTTGGAACGAAGTCAGACAATCATCCACACTATCCTTCACACTTGGGGTATTTTGCTACTATCGTTCCGGAAAATTATGGCATGTATAGACGACCTATGAAATATGGAATCATCATGTAAATATATGTTATGGTATGATTTAAAATGTGGTGTTCATTAATAGTTAAATTGTGAGTATTATTATAAATGAGTTTGGTTGATATATATATATTGGATTGTGATTTAAATTTGCAGGAGGTTTAAGCAAAATTAAGCAGAAATGCTGTCAAATTTTTTTTAAAAAACTTAGTAATACCTCATACTCTGTTCCGAGCCGGAATACGAGTAAGGGGTGTTACATGAAATTTTCACGCATGCATATGTACATATAATGAGCATCAACTATGACGGTTAATTATCTTTATGACTCGGTTTAGTGGTCCCGAAACCACTTTCCGACTAGGGTCACTTTAGGTGTGTCACAGTTATGTTAATCCTGCAGTAACGGAAGTGAATTGAAGCAATGGACCCATTCATGGCTATGCTTTTTCCATCTTAGACAAGAAAGCATTCAAATTATACTTTGCTTTAGAATGGTCAACTCCTCTGTGTAAAAAAGAACATGTAGTAAAATCCGTTCTTCATAAATCATAAGAGTATAAACTGCAATAAAAACCCCTTTGGTGGTCTCCAGGCTGTCCCTATTGTAAAAACTAAAAACTTCATGTCATCATAGATCGTCAAAGGTAAGTTCATGTCCCATTAGATGCTAGATGACCCCTTGCTTCTAATGAAGTGTTCATTCAATTCTCACCTCTAATCATTGAAATCTGAAAGAGAGGACCAGCCACCAAAATGTTCTTTTAAACTAAAGGAGGTGTGGTGCTTCAAAATTGCTTTGTTATCTTACATTTTATAAGTGGATAACTGGTATAGAAACAATCATGTTAGTTGTTTCTAACAATTGGGATAATATTTTAATCTAATCAAACTACAAGAAAGCTTTTAGAATGTCTTTGTATGTTTTTTTCTTAAAAACTTGAAGTTATCAGGATTCAGTAGTTTGCTTATATGAGGAGTTCGATCTTTAAAAGGATGAATCTATGCTAACTCAGACTCGTGTCTATGTCCGACACAAGTACACATCCAACATGGGTATGTAAGTTTCTCCATGTAGCTAGAGGGTGCTTGGAGGATCATATCCTTATAGACATGGGTATTTAAAGAAAAATGAAGAGTCAAAATAACATAAAGATGAGCTGTGGAGCAATGAGGACTGTGTGAAATGATTATGCTTATTGAGTTGGCCTGATGGGTCATGGTTAGCCGGATAAGAAATCATTTGAGGTCTACCGATTAGTTTTAGTTTGTTTAATAACTCAGTAACCTTTAGGAAGGATGCACTTTTTAAACACTGTAGCAGAATAATGGAGTAAGGTTGTGAGAAGTATTTGAGGTTGTAATTTGATGCAGAAGTAGGACATTGTGGCATGGTATCAAAAATGGCTTCTGTAGTTGGTTCTGGTGGTTTGGAGTTGGACACTGTAACTTTGTAGTCATGGAGTTTCAAATGCCATCTTCAATCATGATTCCCGAAATAATCTAACAAGGAGCGGATCCCTTTGGTTTTGCAGGTCAGTGTCTTAGCCTTAGTGCTTTGAGATTCTGCGTCAGAGCCCATGGATGATATATTTCTAGGATTTAGTGAATGCTGATCTACTACTGCATGAGAAACCAGATTGGAACATTGATGTTAAGGATGCTGTGTGTTGGTTAAGATCATACGGCTGTTTTGTTTTTTGTGTGTGTTAGACAGAACATAGATCATATTTTACAAATACGTCCCTGTATTTTACTACCCTTTAATACTATTACCTGGTTCAAACTTCAACATGTGCTAACTTGCAATATCTTAATTGTATTTACTTTGTCCGATTCTGCTCGTTTCTTTTCTTCTTGAGCTCAGTGTTTCCCAGACCTAGGCCTAAATGTAGTATGTTTTTTCTTTTATTTAGATCATTGATACTTATGTCTCAATATATGGGTCGCATTTTTAATACATTTTGTTAAATATTAAGAATCAGAGATATTTTGCTCTACGAGTTATTGTTTGTATTAATTTAAGTGTATTATATTTATTCATTAAAAAATTAGATTAAATTTTAATATATAATTTAGATATTCAAATTTAAATATATTATTTTTGGTTTAAAAATTTGAATATATAATTAAAATTTTAAAAATGAAAAATACATGTTATTTTCTTAAAATATATTTGAATTAATCTATTAGTTTCACTCAAAATAATATTTTTAATTAAAATTTAACTTTTTAACATTAATTGTAAACTTCAAAACATAAAAATCTGAATTTTAAATTTTTTTTAATAGTGTTAATCGATTTGTTAGTATATATTATTGAAATTAATTAAATTACTTTTCTTCTAGATTTTAAAATTTTATTTTATATTTTCATATTATTTTTAATGAAATCAATCCACTAACTCACAATTTGTAAAACTTAAAATTTTTTTGATTATGTAATCTCAAATCTTTAATACTAAGTTAAAAATTAAAAAAAAATCATTGCAATTAATTAAATTATTTGCTTGTTCTTTGTTTGTGTAAAGAAGTGAAAAAATTTACAATTTTGTTTGGCATGGAATATAAATTAATTAATTGTAAAGATTTTTTTTGCTTTTAGCTTAATATGAAATACTCCAGATCAAATAATCAAAAAATCGAGTTTCATATACAATTATTAAAGATAATTTATTTTAATTATTTTAATTTAGAAATATAAAATATTTTTTTAAGATTTAAAAGGAAATTAAATTAATTTAATTAATTTTAATATTATAGTAACAAATCGGTTGGCATTATTAAGGGATAATTTTTTTCGATAATTTATTTAATTGATTTTGATGTTTTAAAATTTAAAATTTCAATATGAAAAAAAATTTAGAACTTTCAGCAATAGGATAAACAAGTACAATTTGACAATTTTTAAAACATTATTTTAGTTTCTACCATTTTTTATTTTAATTATTAATATTTGTTACCTCAATCAATATTTAAAAAAAAGGATTTTGTTAAGTGACCAAAATGAAAGCAAACTAGAAGTTATGTGACCAAAATGAAAGTGTGAATATGATATGACGTGTACAAGTTAAGCGGTGTGGTGCGTTTAGCTTACTTTTTGTCTTACTTTACAGTATTTAATCTCACTATCACCGTTGTTTTTACACTAACCGCAAGCAAACGCACTATCCATCCAAATCCACCCTTAACACTTGGGTGATTAAAATTAAAGTGTCCTAAAAGTTTAGTGACAAAATTGCAAGGATTTTATTTAAGTAACCAAAATGAAAGCGTCCTAAAAATAGTTTGCCCAAATTTTAATTAAATATTTGCATGTAAGTATACATGGAAGAATATTTTAATTTTCCAAAAGCTTATTATTTGGAATTCATACGTTTATGAAACACTTGAAATTATTTATTTTCTTTTTTAATTTTTCTATTTTTTGTCAAATCTCTAAATTAAAACAAAATTAATATTTAAAGTATGTTTAATACATTATTTGAATTTTTTATTTAAACATGGTTTTGATTAAAAATTAAAAATATATAAAATGATTTAATTATTTTTAACAGTTAATATTAGAATAATTTAAATCTTTCATTTTTTTAAAAATATTTTTAAATTTTAAACAACTTTTAAAAGAATTTTATAACATCTAAAAATTTTTATTATTAATTTTTTAAAAATTATAATTGTTCTAAAATCATAGATAACCTTTATAAATTTAATGTACTTTTTAAAAATGTTTAATTTTATTTTATTATTTTAAAAGTTTTTTTCATTTTAAAGTAATGTTTATTTTATTTTATTTTTAAAAAATATTTTTCCATTTTTTTAAATTTTAGTAATTGTTGTAATTATAATTTTTTGTTAATCTATATTTTATTTAAAATATTAGTGCAACTAATATCTTTTTTATATATTTTTTAAAAATTAGTATAATCAATATTTTAATTTTTTTCCATGCATGTTTTTATTTACAATATTTTAATTTATTAATGGGTTTGTAGAAACAATTTTAAAAATCAATTAATCATTAGAAATTTATTTTTAGAATAGGTTTCAAAAATTGCTTTTAAAATATGTTCTAAAATTTTATTTCTTTTATCATATATTACAAATATATAAAAATAATAATAACTACTACTAATAATTTTAAACTTATATAATGCCCACCTACGTATTAAATAAAAATATAAATTTAATAAAATAAAATATACTAAAATGAAAAAAATTGAATTAACATTTAGAATTTATATGATAGATTGATGAAGATATTGATAATTTGTTAGAATATTATTATCGGATATTATCTTTTAGCAATTTGATTCCAAATGGGATAGTATATGATATTATTATGTATATTATCTCTTAGCAAATTATTAGCAATCTGATTCTTATAATCCTAAGCATCAATGTACTCATTGTGAATATCTTGTCAATTCTCATCGTTCTTCCCCCCTTGTGCAGTGTTTCCATGTCTTGCGATGGTGGTGGAATTTGTTGTCTGCACCTGAACTGTCGCATCACTCGGTCCGATTCGTGCATTTCCACCATCGCGTACACTATCAACAACACATTCGCGTCCCACATACTTCGATTGGCCAAAAATTCCAATGTGACGTATCCTATGATATTCGACTTGGCATATGACATTCGAATGCCCCCGATTAATCTCAGGATGAATGCTCGAGCGTATTGTTCTTTGACGGCATTGGACGGGTTTGGAGGAAGATCTTTGAAATTGGTTTCCGGCCACTTTATCTCGATCTGCACCGTAAAACTTTTGACTTTTAATATATGTTTAATAATCAATTTTCTCACTTTCTTATTATTTTCATCTTAACTTTTAACATTCTCAATTTAATTTTTTTGTCATCTTTTAATATTTTTAATAATCACCAATTTATTCCGAACTCTTTAGGTTTATTATTAATTAAGTTCTCAATATCTTTTTAATTTAAAATTTAATAACAATTAAATTTTTACAATTTAATTCATAAATGATTTTTTCCATTAATTTCATATATTTTCATATTAATTCCATAAATCATTCTATTTATAATTTCACAATCTCGATTTATGAAATCGAATTCCAAAATTCTACTTTCTGACAAAAGTTAAAATCGGATCGTCACAATAATAATATTATTTATTCCTTAAAAAACAATATTAATTATAAAAAAAATATTTATAATGTTGTAACTGAGTCCCGATAATAGGTATAAAATTAGACAAGTGGATTCGTGGGGGACTATTTAGTCCCCACGATCAAAGGATTCGGCGCAAAAAAGTAAAAGCGAATATTAGAAAAAAAAAAAAAAAGAATAAAGAGAGTAGGGTTTTTGGTCATCACTCCAAACCGAAGACTTCAAAATCTGGTTAGTTCCCTACACTCCCACTGCTTGCTGCCTCTTATTCCACTTTTATACAAACGGTTCTTCCTTTCATCTCTTTCTGCCGTGATTTTGGTTCCATTTCTTTACTTTATTATCTGAATAGGGTTTAAGGCCTAAACCCTAAACTTTATTTTCTGAATACAACTTATTTTGTCCTCTGGGTTTGTGTTCTTGCAGCTACTTGAAAATGGCTGGGTTAAGAGAGCTAACTGCGGCAGAGTTCCTGCAAGTAAGTTTTCCTTTATGTTCTACACTCTGTTTGGTCTCCGAGAAAGTGTGTTAAAGCAATTTTCCACGTACGGGTTTTCCTTGTTTTAGCTAAGAAATAGGACTGTTGTTTTCCTTTGATTTTTCTTATTAAACTAATAAAAACTGCATTGAGATCTTCTTCTTCATACAAACTGATTCAGGTTCTTAACTTTCTTCTTCGTTTTTTGGTGCACTTTGCCTTATTTCAGGGTACAACAAGGCAAACTCTGTTTTTGCAGAGAAATTCTTCGATTAAGTCAAGTAATCTATTATGGGGCAAGCTATGTAATCCAAGCCGGATGGGATACCTGTCTAATACGAAAGGTGCTTCTTTGAGGTGCTCTTCTCGGTCAAAGCCTAAAGCAATGGCTTCTGGAAATGTCCCTACTAGTTTGGTTGATGAGCAACCTGGATTGATTGAAAAGCCTGCTCAAGAGGTCGTCCATTTCTACCGTATCCCTTTGATACAAGAAGGTGCAAACGACGAGCTTCTCAAATCGGTTCAAACCAAAGTTTCTAATCACATTGTCGGGTTGAAAACCGAGCAGTGTTTTAATATAGGCCTTGCATCAAAAATTTCATCTGAGAAGTTCTCAACGCTTAAATGGATTCTTGGGGAAACATACGAGCCTGAAAATTTGGCAACTGAGAGTTTTCTTGTGAAGAAGAGGCAAGAAGGGTTGAATACAGTGATAGTTGAAGTTGGGCCAAGGTTGTCTTTTACAACAGCATGGTCCTCGAATGCTGTTTCAATTTGTCAATCATGTGGCTTGACTGAGGTGACTCGAATGGAGAGGTCCAGAAGATACTTGTTGTATAGTAAGGAAGCATTGCAGGAAAATCAAATTAATGAGTTTGCTGCGATGGTTCATGATCGGATGACGGAGTGTGTTTATACGCAGAGGCTCACTTCATTTGAAACTAGTGTGGCTCCGGAGGAGGTTCGTTTTGTGCCTGTCATTGAGAGGGGAAGGAAAGCGTTGGAGGAAATAAATCAGGAAATGGGTTTAGCATTTGATGAACAAGACTTGCAGTACTATACCAGGCTGTTTGTGGAGGACATAAAGCGGAATCCGACGAATGTAGAGTTATTCGATATCGCCCAATCTAACAGTGAGCATAGCAGGCATTGGTTTTTCACAGGGAAGATTGTTATTGATGGACAGCCCATGGATAGGACCCTCATGCAAATTGTCAAGAGCACTTTGAAAGCAAATCCAAATAATTCTGTCATTGGTTTTAAGGATAATTCGAGTGCAATAAAGGGGTTTCTTGCATACCGATTACGACCAGTTAAGCCTGGAACTGCCTGCCTACTAAATGAAACATCTCGTGAAATTGATGTCTTGTTTACAGCTGAAACACATAACTTCCCATGTGCAGTGGCACCCTACCCAGGTGCAGAGACAGGTGCAGGTGGCCGTATTAGGGATACACATGCCACTGGAAGAGGATCATTTGTTGTTGCATCCACAGCTGGTTACACAACTGGGAATCTTAATATAGAGGGATCATATGCCCCATGGGAAGACTCATCTTTCACTTATCCATCAAATTTGGCTTCTCCTTTGGAAATTCTCATTGAGGCTAGCAATGGTGCATCTGACTATGGCAACAAATTTGGTGAGCCATTAATCCAGGGTTTTACTAGAACATTTGGAACGAGACTCCCTAGTGGTGAACGTCGTGAATGGCTGAAGCCTATCATGTTTAGTGGAGGCATTGGACAGATTGATCACACTCATATATCGAAAGGGGACCCAGAAATTGGAATGTTAGTTGTAAAGATTGGTGGCCCTGCATATCGGATTGGAATGGGCGGTGGAGCTGCGTCTAGTATGGTTAGTGGCCAGAATGATGCAGAACTTGATTTTAATGCTGTACAGCGTGGAGATGCTGAAATGGCACAAAAACTGTACCGTGTAGTTCGTGCCTGCATTGAGATGGGGGAGGATAACCCGATTATTAGCATTCATGATCAGGGAGCTGGTGGGAATTGCAATGTTGTCAAGGAAATCATATACCCAAAGGGTGCTGAGATTGATATTAGGGCCATTGTTGTTGGAGATCACACTATGTCTGTTTTGGAGATATGGGGTGCAGAGTATCAAGAACAAGATGCAATTTTGGTAAAACCTGAAAGCCGCAAGCTGTTGGAATCAATATGTGCAAGGGAAAGACTTTCGATGGCTGTTATTGGGACTATTAATGGTGAGGGACGTGTTGTTCTAGTTGATAGCGTAGCTATTGAAAAAAGCCGTGCAAGTGGACTCCCTCCCCCTCCTCCAGCTGTTGATCTTGAGCTTGAGAAAGTGCTAGGTGACATGCCTCAAAAATCCTTTGAATTCAAGCGAGTGTCTTATGCACGAGAACCGCTTGATGTTGCTCCTGCAATCACAGTCATGGACTCATTGAAGAGAGTATTAAGACTTCCATCTGTATGTTCCAAACGGTTTTTGACAACAAAAGTTGATAGATGTGTAACAGGTCTTGTAGCACAGCAGCAAACGGTTGGTCCCTTGCAGTTACCTCTAGCTGATGTTGCAGTCATTGCTCAAAGTTATGTTGACTTAACTGGGGGTGCCTGTGCCATTGGAGAGCAACCTATCAAGGGGCTGCTTGATCCAAAAGCAATGGCTAGACTGGCTGTTGGAGAAGCTCTCACAAATCTTGTTTGGGCAAAGGTTACTTCTTTGTCTGATGTCAAAGCAAGCGGAAATTGGATGTATGCTGCCAAGCTTGAGGGTGAAGGAGCAGCCATGTATGATGCTGCTATTGCTCTTTCAGAAGCAATGATTGAACTCGGTATCGCTATTGATGGTGGGAAGGACAGTCTGTCAATGGCTGCCCATGCAGGTGGGGAGGTTGTTAAGGCTCCTGGAAATCTTGTAATTAGTGCCTATGTCACTTGTCCTGACATAACAAAAACGGTAACCCCAGATTTGAAGCAAGGAGATGATGGTATTTTGCTTCATATTGATTTGGCAAAGGGAAAGCGGCGTCTGGGTGGATCCGCTTTGGCTCAGGTTTTTGATCAGATTGGGAATGACTGCCCTGATATTGATGATGTTTCTTACCTTAAGAGAGTTTTTGAGGGGGTGCAGGACGTTCTTGGAGATGGTCTGATCTCTGCAGGTCATGATATCAGTGATGGTGGATTACTAGTTTGCGCGTTGGAGATGGCATTTGCTGGAAATTGTGGCATTGCATTGGACTTGGCTTCTCTAGGAAATAGTGTTTTCCAATCACTTTTTGCTGAAGAGCTTGGTCTCATTCTTGAGGTAAGCAGGAATAACTTGGATAGTGTGATGGAGAAGCTTAGCAGTGTGGATGTTTCTGCTGAGATAATAGGACGAGTAACCACCTCACCTGTGATAGAGCTCAAGGTTGATGGAATTACTCATTTAAATGAGAAAACTTCTCTGCTGAGAGATATGTGGGAGGATACAAGTTTCCAGCTCGAAAAGTTGCAGAGATTAGCTTCTTGTGTGGAACTGGAGAAAGAAGGTTTGAAGTTTCGGCATGAGCCTTCTTGGCCCTTGTCTTTCACTCCTTCAGTTACAGATGAGAAATTTTTGACTACAACTTTAAAACCGAAAATAGCCATCATTCGTGAGGAAGGGAGCAATGGAGACAGAGAAATGTCAGCAGCATTTTATGCTGCTGGTTTTGAGCCTTGGGATGTTGCAATGTCAGACCTTCTTAACGGAGTTATTTCTTTGAATGAATTCCGTGGAATTGCATTTGTTGGAGGTTTTAGTTATGCCGATGTGCTTGATTCTTCAAAAGGTTGGGCTGCGTCCATACGCTTCAATCAGCCTCTTCTCAATCAGTTTCAGGAATTTTACAAGCGCCCTGATACTTTCAGTCTTGGCGTTTGCAATGGATGTCAGTTAATGGCTCTGTTAGGGTGGGTCCCAGGGCCCCAAGTGGGGGGTGTTTTTGGTGCTGGTGGGGACCCATCACAGCCCAGGTTTGTTCACAATGAGTCTGGCCGATTTGAATGCCGGTTCACAAGTGTGACTATAAAGGACTCTCCCGCCATGATGTTTAAAGGAATGGAAGGCAGTACATTAGGTGTATGGGCTGCCCATGGTGAGGGAAGAGCATATTTTCCTGATGATGGTGTTCTGGATCGTGTATTACATTCAGATTTGGCTCCATTAAGATATTGCGATGATGATGGGAACCCAACAGAGGCATACCCCTTCAACTTGAATGGTTCTCCTTTAGGAGTGGCTGCAATTTGTTCTCCTGATGGTCGACATCTTGCCATGATGCCTCATCCAGAGCGGTGTTTCCTGATGTGGCAGTTCCCTTGGTATCCAATGGACTGGAATGTGGACAAGAAAGGCCCTAGTCCATGGTTAAGAATGTTTCAAAATGCCAGAGAGTGGTGCTCATGATATGGTCAGTTTTTCTACTCAACTCATGATGTTTGATCTTGGCATTTCATATTTGAAAATTATTGAAAGCGCAGTGTCTGTGCTTGTCTTTGACAAAATCCTGCAACATAATCTAAAGAACTAATAGCAAAATATGACAATATTTAACCGCAACCGCTAGTTTATTTGGAAATGACATTTGCATTGAGCTCACTTTTTTTAATTTTTTTTAATCACAGGTTATGAGATTCAAAGGACAAATGAGAGGAGTTGAAGTGTGATTGATGATGGATGCTTCATCTGAGTTAAACTGTTATATTGAAATGCCTGGAAAGCAGTCTTAGTCTTTAATTTAGACATAAAGAGTCTTTGCTTTGTGCAAACCTCAGGAACTGTGTCTTAATACTATTTCTTCATCATGCAACTGACAGGAGAGTTTACTTTTTTTGCTTTCTTTTCACAATCTTGTTCGGTGTCTTCAGCTCATAATTTTTCCTTTTAAATTGGAATACTAATAAAAATTTTTGGTATTTTCATCTGCTAATAAATCACAGTATCTTTGAGAGCTCTATGGTGAATATAATCCATGTATGCCTCAATCGTGTGTTTACACCTGTTATCTTGGGTTTATTTTATACTTTCCTATCATACCTAAAAATTAGTTCATTGAAGTTGCGTGTGATTTACTGTGTGCCACGAATATTTTTAGGAATTGTTGTTATGAGAATTTTAGAACTATTAAACTAATATTTTCTTTTACTGAATTAACCTAGTCATTCAACTCGATTGGAATGAACATTATTGTCAATACAAGATTGTGTAGGTTCAAGTACGCCGTAACATGTTATCCTCTTATTTATGTGTTAGGGAAAGACTATAGATAGTTTTAATTATTATCTTAAAAAGAGTAAATATGATCGGAATCTATAATAAGATTGTTAAATAAAACCATTAATCCTATGTAATATGAAATTAATTAAGAATTGGCAACGCAAATAGTAATTTTTTAAATTTGTGTAACTCTTAGACTTAGTGTAATTTTTTATGGGATAAATCTCAAAACTATACATGAATTATGATTTAATGTGTAATTGTATACATAAAGTTTGATTTTGTATAAATTTATACATAAAATTTTAATTTGATCCAATTCTTATAAATTATTAACACAAGTATTGATATAATATCACTTTAGGTTTATATATTGCATACATAAATAATTATATTTATCCAATATAAAAATAAATTGATGTATTTATTTATTTAAATGCGTATGATTAAATCAAAATTAAAGCTTCAAATATACATTTGAATCACAATTAAAATTTCACGTGTACAATTGCACAAAATTAAAGTTCATATATGAAATTGCTCATTAAATCAAAGTTAATGTATAATTTTGGTATTTTTTATTTTTTATTTAACATGCTATATTTTTTAATTATTAATATTTTTATATTACTTTTAACTACGGTGTCATTTAGCTGATATTAAATTTGAAAATCATTAAATATATGTAATAATTAATTAAATATTTACTTTCATTATTTACCAAAATATGTTTTACATTTCCAAAATTTTGAAAACAAAAACAATCGGAAGAACCGTAGGTAGATGGTCGAAAATTGGTAAAAATGGCGCAGAGCGGGAAACAGGTGTCCGAAAATTAAGAAAGTTAGCAAATTGCTACTGCCACTGCCACCTACCCCTCTGCCTCTCTCTCTCTCTCTACTCTCTTCAAGGCATTGATCTCTCAAAAATTATGCCTTTATTCGCTCTTTGATGTCAAATGTGGCAACTTCTCTTGGGCGCAGCTGTTGCAGGATCCACCGGACTCCTTGCTAAACACCTCTTTAACCCTAAATCAATTTCTCAAGATTCCTCAAACACCAATTTTGATACAGAAAAACAAGATCCTCGTCTCCAAAATCGGTATTTGGAATCTGGGTGTGAGAGTAATTGGGATGAAATACCGAAGCAAGGTGAGATCTTTAGATTTTCCAGTTCTGAGTCTGCTGTAAAAACTAAAACTGGGGTTAAGGCAAGGAAAAAAGTTGTCTTGAAGAAGGCTGAGAAAAGATCAAATGGTGGTAGTGGTGTAGAGGTGAACACAAAGAAGTTTTCTGTTTGCTTGAAGAAGAGGAGAACTGCTAAAAATGAGGCTTATAAGTGTGGGGCATTCCCTTCTAAAGGTATGATTCTATTCATTTATCAACTCTCAAGCTGTATTTGATGTTCGGTCAGGCCTGCAAATGTTAGAATTTAAATGTAGTTGTAGATATGGGTATGCTTTGAATTTTGATGGAATTCATTGAATTATATATGTCTTTAAGTTCTCAGATTTTTGTCATCTAATATCTAAGTGATAGAAAACAGAACTCCAGTTTGCACTGTGATCTTATTAAGTTGTTGTGAATGTCAGACATGGAAGAGTGAAAGATGTTTATATGTTGCCAAGTCAATGTCTAGACCTCTTGCGGTATACATAACTTGCAAACATGGTTATGGAACCAACCGCTTCTCAGTCCATCACTTAATTCTCAAGGCTGGAGAAAAGTGGGGTGCTGGTGGGGTGGGCTTTGTGAATATTTTATTGAAAGATTGTTCTTTTGGTAAAGAAATTCCTGACTTGATAATCGATACAATAGAAAGTGATGAACAGGGGTAATAAAGATTGTTTATAGTTCCATGTGCTGTCAAGATACACTTACTTTTTTTTCTAATACTCAAATTTACTTGGTATTTTTTACTCCTCAGATAGCTCTGTATTTCGCTGGGGACTTGGCTTTGGTATCATGTACATGATGTCAGCTGGGAGGGCTGAGATCGATAAATTGAACTCAGCCATGGATGAGACTGCAAAAGTGGTTCAGGAGTTAAAAACTACACTATGCAAAAGAAAATCATCTTGCAATCTACATGCTTCCAGTTCTGCAAGTGAAGTTGCCGCAAGCTCAAAGAAGTTTAGTGGCAAGAATTCGCAGTTACTGCTCAGGAAGTCAGGTACTGGGAACAGAGACCATAATGAGACCAAAGTCTGCAGCCTCCCAGTATTTGATGATGGTGAATATGCCAGTAGTGTTCTTACTGAAGAGCCTGAACCAGAGCTGGAGGTTGTGGAAATGGATCAACTAGAGGCAGAGCTCGAGTTAGAACTGCAAAAATTGAGTGAGGTTAACTTTTCAACTACCTTTACATCCTTTATTTCAATTACTTACTGGTTAAAGGTGCTTCCTTTTTACTGGTTTATCCATATCTCTACCTTTACTAAATATTTAGGACAAGAGTTATCTAAAATTAGATTTTGAATAAACTCTTAAAGGGATAGTTTTGCCTCTAGATCCAACAATTCTCTTTTAAATGCAATTTCAGACCACTTTAACAGATTATTCTTATCAATGAAATTCCATAGCTGACCAAATTTAACCACTAACTGTTTTACTGTATGTGTGAGTGATCGAGGAGTAAAATGCATGAGAGAGTAGCTAGTAGGTTTACTTGTTGAAAGGAATATCTTTGTGGATCTTAGCTCATAGCTTGACCGCTTGATGCTAATACTAGCTGATAGTTCATGGGACCAATCACTGACGTAACATTTTCAAAAGTAAATTGTGCTACAGGACTAACGGTGCATGCAGCAACCTTCATAATGTAGAGCACTTTGGATATTTTGTCGAATATGAATAGGAACTTCTGCATGCTAGTATTAAGCCATACCAGGAGGAACTGAAACATATGGAATGAAGATGAGCAGTGATAGCATCACTTTACATGGGGAAATTTGATAACTGTGGACATTGGCCAGACCTTAAAGACGGAATATGCCAATTTGTGTGGTTAAAGAAACATAGTAGCTGATGAATGAGAAAAATTGCATAAGAAAGATGGGAAACATATAAATACCTCTGCAATGAGTATATATACATAAATATATATTTTTTCTGGTTTGACTTTTTATAAACTCTGTTGCATCTGCTTAGAATTACAACAATATTGCTACTCACCCGAAAATACTTTTGCAGACTGAGGTTTCAGCCAAAAGTTTGCATGAGCCAGTGGGAGAGAGGTTTGATTCATACCAGAGCAAGGGAGTATTGCCGTCTGAACTAGATCAGAAACTGTGCCATGTGTTAATCGAGCAGCAAGAAAACCAAATCGAGGAGCTAGAATCTGAATTGAATTCGGCTCAATCCAAGCTCCGTGAGAAAGAAGCTGAACTCCAAGCACTAAAGGATTGCGTTAAACGCCTGACTAATTTCTCTCTGTCGACTGGCTCAGGTAAGACTTAGATCAGATTCATGAATTCTAGGCTACAGATTATGTTAAATTCTGTAGTGTCGTATCTTTAATACCAATGCAATGATTCTCAGATGACGATACCGAGGCCCAAGGGGACCAAGAATGTATGAAGGATCAAGATAGCTCTATTAAAAGTGGATCTGAAACAAGGAAATCATTGGTTGGTATGAAAAGACATATGGAGTTTTAAGTCCAACTGATATCAAGGTAATTCATAAGCAATCGTCAGAGACCATCAGAACAATAATACCAACAGTGTGGGTCACACCATTCTTAAAATCAAAATCTAGCTTGCCTAATTCCCTGTGCACCCTTCAATATTATATTACTATAGCATCAGAAACCCATAAATTGTAGTCTTTTTATTGTATTCCCCTTAGTGTCTGATTACTTTATTAGGATATCTTTATATATATGTTATGCCTAGTGTTTGGAGCTGAACTCTCTCCACTAAGTAGTTCCTAATTGACTTAGATATAGCTTGCCTAGTTGTTAGTCAAGCTCTTTCTTGAGTGCCTAAGGGAAAGCCTGTATATCATAGTTGACTTTTTTGTTATCTTGTTGGAAGAGAAAATTACAATTATGTCCATTCGCCTGTTGGTAAATTACAGTCCCTCCCGCAAACTCTCAAAGGTTGATTTGAATGCACTAAAAGGGTAATCTTGGAAGCAAGCAATTGTAAGAGAGATTTATAGTGCGGTGGTGGTTGCTTGTTCAGAGCCAGATAAAATATTGGTGGAGCCATGGAAGATGACCCCATAACTTGTTCTTTACCTGAAAAACTTCTACTTTTTTTGACTTTTATTAATGATAGAGCCCATTTCACATTATCAGGCGCCATTGGAGGGTACACAAAACCAAACTTAAAAACCTCCCATGATTTCCAAGAGCTTTGAGATATCTATAAAGGGTAATGATCAGTTCACTTTAACCTGACTTTTAATCACAATGAGTGAACAGCTTTTCTAATCCATTACATTTCTTCAATGATATTTTGAAGATTAAAAGGAATAAAAAAGGTCAAGTTTACGAGGATGAAAAACCTAATGCGGTGACTGTCAGGCTTAAAGCATGCAAACCTAAAACAAGCTTTCAAAACAGAATGTCTGATATTCAAAACATCAGTGTTAGAAATCTGATGTCTTCATATGTAGGTGGTTGACTTTTAAGTATAGGCTGTCCTGTCATGTTAGACCTATGGATCTAATCTAAAGCAAACAGATTCAACCATTATTTATATTCTGTACCGTAGTTTACTGTATAAATTACAGATCTACAGTGTTTATCCTTGTTAGCTACTGATTCTACACTTGTTCATGGAGGGCAAAGATAAATGAGTATAATCAAACAAAATTCCTTTATGTTTAAATTAGCATTTTTATTTTTTATTTCCGCTTTGCATCAATCACCATCCAATCATGAATGCTTTGGTGTGACTGAACTGAATGGACAACAGCCTCACCTTATCCTGTTAAAACCCCTCTTCTTCCAAACAATAACTTAGATGTTAATATTACTACACTGAATCAAGATCCAACGGTCATCACTGCACTATATTAACTACACTTGCAGATGAATCTGTCGTTTTCCCTGCTTTACTTTCATTTGTTTTTTACAGATTGTTTTTCTTCAGTAAAATAATGAATGACCTCGATGGCAAGACCAGGCTAAGCCAAACAGAACCCTACAAGACTACAACCCCAAAAGAAAATATATATCTATGTATTATATTACAATGGATTCACCCATCCGTGCAATATAAATTTTTAATAAGAAAAAAAAGAAGCAAAAGCAGAGAGAAAAACAAACAAGGAAGGTGACCACAGACCAGACCACTATATCTTCTTCAGTTTGTTAGCAGACCCAAAGACGGACAGCCAGCCATCCCCAGACCTCTTACACGCAAAACCACATGCTTTTAGAGGAAGACAAACAGCCAAAGTACAAATCTTTTCAATCTCCTAACTCAAAAAGAAAAAAAAGCTTGTTACGAAAGCAAAGCGAAAGCCAAATCTACAAATACTCGTGATAAAAAGAGTAGAAAAAGAAAAAAGAAGTGTTTTTGTTTGGGAGGGAAAATGAAGCTATCGTCGAAACCCATGTCGAGTCCGGGTCGTGCTGAGAAGTATCCGCCACCATTGATGCGGTTTTTGAGAAGCAATGTTGGGAGTAGAAGCAGGGGAAGGTCACGTACAAGCCCAATGTTCGTTAGGAAAAAGAATACCGCCATTGAAACCCAAGAGCCTTCTTCGCCTAAAGTTACTTGCATGGGTCAGGTTCGTGTCAGGCGCTCCAAACAAACCGCTTCCAAATCCAGTCGACCAGGACTCCCGACTCGCCGCCGTAGCCGCTGTAAATGGATCAGAAACTCTCTGTTTTGTCATCATCTCCCTGGGAAAGTCAAGGCCAAGCCTGGTTTTCGATGCTCTTGGAAGAAATTGGGGGCGTTTTTCCATATGGGGTGTTGTAGAAAACCACAGAATGGGGAAGATTCATCGAAATTTGGGATCAAAACTGGAGATTCCGTACCAGAAGAAGAAGAAGAAAAGAGTGAAGAAATGAGAAGGAAGCTAAGATTTTCGCATCTTCTTCCTGTTCATCGCCACCCAAAAATGCATTGCTTTTAACACGTTGTCGATCTGCTCCGTACAGATCTTCTTCTTTAGCTTGTAGGTTTTGGGGATCGCCATTTGCTAACCAAGACAAAAACGAAGAAGAAACAGAGGAAACAAAGCTAGAAAGCAGAGGATTCAAAGAAGAAGAAGAGAATCCCAGTTTAACAAAAGTGTCCCTTTGCAGAAACTCGGAGCAGGGAACCCAAATGGATTCAGAAAATCTGGGATTTTGCAAGGGTATTGAAGAGCAAAAAGTGGTGTTGAAAACAGAGCAAGTTGGGGATGTACGGCCTCTAATCCTCACAAGATGTAAATCAGAACCGGCGAGAACAGCCGAAAGACTCAATCCTGAGATGAGTTTCTGGAAGAAAAGAAAATTGGGTTTCACGTGATTCATCTAACTTTATTTTTCTTCAATTAATTTTCTGAATATTTTTGCTTTCATTTTCTTTTCTAGGAAGAAGCTGTAATTTAAAAATTTTCCCCCTATACATGAATGTTGTATTAAGACATCATCTAGAGCCGTAAGAGAGAATCTCTACAGCTCTTAGGTAATACATAAAAAAGGTGGTTTTTTGGGGGGGGACATTTCAAAGAAGAAAGGCTTCGTCAATAGTATACTGGAATTTGAAATCAAATGTTAAAATTTCTTTTCTATGCATTTACAGAGATCAATGGTGTTGGCAAATTACTTTTGATATTTTGATACATACAATTATCCCTCGTGGTTGTTAGGTTAGATACACGGTGCGCTTACCTGTGGTTAACAATAGCGGTGAGATTAAATATTATAATGATATTGTAAGATAAAAAAAAATAAGCTAAACGCACTGCCCACCATCCATTCAAATCCACCTAAGTTTTAGGTTAAGAGTGCTTTCGAGAGAAAAACATTTTTTGAAAAGAAGCTAAAAATTTCAACCTATAAAAAAACAGATTGTTTAAGAATGTTTTTGTTCTAAAAATATTTTTATCCTAGAAATGCTTATTAGAAACAATACTAAACAGGCCCTAATTCTTAAAATTGGGGACGTAATTCAACTTATATAAGTAGCGTAATATGAAGCTCAATCAAAATATATATTTCAAATTTTAAATTAATTAAAAGATGTTACATGCCATTTATAAAAAAGTATTTAAATTGTTGCAATTTGAAAATAGAAATTGAGTCTTAGCTTGATTGATATAGATATTATTGTTACTACTAGATGACGTGGGTTCAAATGCGCTGAAACGCATTATCCTCATATTTAAGAGTTGAATTTTACGCATTATGTCAAAAATATATATAGAAACTAATTTTTCATATTTTAAATGAAGAAGACAAAAAAACAATCTAATTTTTAGAATAGGTGTCATGATTTTTTATCATAAATTATGGTTGTTTGATGAGTTTTATACCCCTTTGGATACTCTGACCAGCTTTTATGTATATTTGGTAGGAAGCGATGGCCCTGCCTGCTATTGAATATTGTGTTTAGAAACAAAAAGTTAATTGTGGTTTTAAAAAATCTTCTGTGATTTTTTACTGGAAAAGGAAAAAAGTTTGAATCCCCCTATCAAGGATTAGTTAAGGAAATTTTGTATTCGCGATCCTGTTAGTTTGATTGGAAGGCTTAGTCAAAAAGGACCATTATCATGTTTATTATTGGTGATGGTCAAATTCACAAGGGGGTAGGAGAATTTTTTATTTTATTTCAATTAGAAATTGAGACAATTACTAAAATATATATATATTAGAGTAAAATTAACGTAATTTTTTACGATTAATATTCTACGATTCAACTTTATTTTTTATATTCTGTTTATATAGACCATGTATATTAAATTTGACATAAATTAAAATTTTCTAACTATTTGTTTCATTAGAAAACTCTCAACCATTCAATAAATATTAGTATTTACAATATTTTAGATCAATATGGTAGAGATACCAAATTAATTCGAAAAATTACATGCATGTCAAGTATAATTGCATCGATAAATTCAATGGTTGAATTGTGAAAATATTAATTGTACAAAAATATATGAAAGGCTGTAAGTGAATCACCCTCTTTAAAATTATGAGTAGTTTTTTTTTTGCATAAATTAATTTTAAAATTTTAATTAAAAGGATAAAAAATTTAAATGTCATATGACTTACTTCTTTTTTTTATTTTATAAATAGGATATTTTGTAAAAAAAACCAAAAAAATATGAAAATCCCTAATCTATATTTTGAAGTCATATATTTTTTGAAAAAGTGGATTCCATTTATTGAAGGGCAAAACGAGAAACAAACAAAGCAAGCAGCAGGACACGCTGCCACTATCCCAACACAAACAAAAAAAAAACAAATAAACTCAACAAACCCATCGAAAGCATCTAGAAGGAAAAAAAGAAGAAGGGAAAAAACCCCTAAAATGCAGCAAACAAGAAAACACACGAAAGCCAAAACTCTCCAATGCCAAAAGGTAGACCGAGATGTGTAAGAAGTGGAGAGGCAAAGGACGAAGCAGGTCAAAGGATTACAGGGATATTGCTTCGAAGAACCACACAATGGCAAAGTGCTAATCCGGAGGGTCAACCCACCACTTATTTGTAGCTACTACAGATTCAATCTCCGACGGAACCTGCTCCACCGAGAACTGGCCATAAGCCAATCGAAAACCTAGAGACACAAGTAGGTGAGCAATGGTATTTTGTTCCTTGTAACAATGTTTGATGGAGAGATCGATGAAACCGGTAAGCAAACAATGCTGACCTTCCTTGATAAGAGCTGAAATTTCTGACCTGTCTTCTGTTTTGGAGTAGAGCTTTCGACTAAATGTCAACGAATCCCCTCAAAAATAACTCTCTGCAAACTGAGGTCATGAGCAAACTCCACAACCCAAGTAAAAGCCAATGCCTCTACAGTGAAAGCAAAGGAAACATGACGGTGAAGTTGTGTGCAGGCACCCAACACCTAGCCGTGGTAGTGTGCCCCTTCTACGTAGCATCAAAGTTTGCCTTTACCAAAGGTTCAATCGCAAGGTGCCACGACTCTGCACGTGAACCCACTTTAGCCCCTGTCAAATATTATACTACAACAGAATTTCTCAATACCATGAAATTACTGCATCATCAAAAGATCAACACGTGTGATTTTATCTCAACCAACTCAATGAGCTGTCATCAGCACATTTCTTAACAACCTTTATCAATTATTTGTTGACACGTATCATGGTTTCTCTCTACTATCTTCATGTATAAATCCATTACTGTTTGTAATGTTTGTGAGATAAAAAATACACAAAAGAATCATATTATCAGTCATCATCTTTATTCTTATTATGTCATTCTAATTTTCTAACTTGGTATCCAAGCAGGTTTTCAATGCCTTCCTCTCCTCAGTCTGACCCACCATCGTTGGTGGTGGATGACGGTTCTTTCTCAACCTCTACTGATTCTTCTTCCGGCAGTAAGATGTTCTCCTTTAAGAAACTTACTCTCATTTTGGATGATACAAATTTTCTACTTTGGAAACAGCAGATTCTTCTTGCTGTCAAATCTTTCAAACTCCAGCGGTATCTTGATGGTTCGATTGAGCCACCGCCTCGGGTTGTTATGGATTCATCTGGGAGTGTCAAGATCAACCCTGCCTTTGAAGTGTATGAGCAGCAGGACAGCGCTCTTGCCTCTTGGCTGCTTTCTTCTGTTGGCCCCACTGTTCTTCCTCCTCTAATTAGTCTTGATTCTGCCTCCCAAATCTGGAGTGCTCTCACAACTCTCTTTGGAAGCAAAACTACATCACAGCTCATGCATTACCGTCGACTATTACACTCTAAAAAAAAGGGGATCTAGCAATGAAGGACTACCTTATGAAAATCAAAATTATTTGCCAGCAACTTGCAAGTTGTGGAGAGGCTATAAGTGAACCTGAACAAGTCACAGCCATTCTCAATGGACTTCCCTCTGAATTTGACTCTATTATCACTATTATTTCTGCCACTCCCACACTGGCCACATTTCATGTTGTTTTTACAATGCTACTTGATGCCGTATCCCGTCAACAATCTATGGTAACTGAATTTCCTCCATTAGCTAATATTGTTGAGTCTAATACTGCTTTTATTGCCTCTTCGCCATCTACTTTTCCAAGTTACAGGCCGTCGTCTGGTGGAGGTTCTCGAGGTAGAGGGAAGGGTCGATCGTCATCTCGTCTTCAATGTCAACTTTGTGGTAAAATCAACCACACTGTTGACCGATGTTACCATAGGTTTGATCCATCCTTTAAAGGAAATGCTTCTCGACCATTTCCATCACCACCATCTGTTGTATCAATGCTCACTTTATTGCCGGTTCAAGCTATGTACAGCATGTGTGCCCCTTCATCTCTTTTGGGTGGTTATGCTTCATCTTGGACTACTCCTGGTCCTTATCATACAACTGCCTTGATGCACACAGGATTAGTTGGGTCCACCATGACACCTAGTCCAAATACACATTTGAATACAGGACTTCCTCCACAAACTGGTCAGAATCCATTTGTTTCATATTGGCCCACTGGCGCTACTACCTTAGGACCAAGTGTACTACTATTTTTGGGACTTCAAATGCTTCCACAAGATCAGTCTCTCAAACTCCTCAAGCGCATATTACAACTCCAGCTCTCCTAGATGATAATGCTTGGTACCCTGACTCTGGTGCCACTCATCACTTGACCAGTTCCGAGACTTTTTTAACCTCTAGTGTTCCTTACCTCGGTTCAGGTAAAGTGTTTGTTGGTAATGGAAATTCTTTACCTATAGCTCATGTTGGTCAGTCATCACTCTTTTCTTCTATTCGTCCACTTTATATGAACTCTCTCCTTCATGTCCCTGGAATAACAAAAAATTTGTTATCAGTGTCAAAGTTTACAAGGGACAATAATGTTGTTTTTGAATTTCATTATAATTATTATCTTGTTCGTGATTTGAAGACAAGTGATGTACTTCTTCAAGGTTCTATTCACAATGGGCTGTATCGATTGCCATCTGTACCGTCATTCGCTCTTTCATTTGAATTTTTTTCTCGCTGTTGTGCTGCGGAGACTCGTACTTCTTTGGACTTATGGCATCAACGTTTGGGCCATCCATGTAGCTCAATACTAAAGAAAGCTTTAAATGATTGTAATGTTTCCATTCATGGTAATAAAGAACTTAGTAACTGTGTTGCGTGTCATCTTGGAAAAGAACATAATTTACCATTTTCTCTGTCTTATACGGTGTATAATTCTCCCCTTGAGCTTGTTGTTACGGATGTCTGGGGGCCAGCTCCAATGATTTCAAATAGGTATCGTTATTATGTTGCCTTTACGGATGCTTATACTCGGTACACTTGGGTTTATTTCCTTAAGAATAAATCAGATGTCTTGGCTGCCTTTATGAGCTTTCATAGTCAGGCTGAAAGGCTTCTTGGTTGTAAGTTGAAAACCCTTCAATCTGATAATGGAGGAGAATTTAAGGCACTTAATTCTTATACTCAGCAACATGGCATTCTTCATTGGTTCTCTTGCTCTCATACGTCGACTCAGAATGGATTGGTTGAACGCAAGCATAGACAAATTGTTGACACTGGTCTTGCTCTACTTGCTCATGCCTTTATGCCTCTATCGTATTGGTACGATGCCTTCAGTAGTGTTGTATTTTTTATCAATCGGTTGCCCTCTGCACCTCTCGGTAATATTTCACCTTATGAAAAACTATTTGTTCGAAAACCTGATTATACTTTTCTTCGTGTTTTTGGCTGTCTCTGTTTTCCAAACCTTAGACCATATAACTCCCACAAATTAGACTTTCGATCAACCTCCTGTACATTTCTTGGATACTCTCCCATTCACAAAGGCTATAAATGCTTAACCCCTAATGGTAAAAAAATCATATCACGCAATGTAACCTTTTCAGAAAATGAATTTCTCTTTAAAAAAAATATGCCACCTCTGTCACCTATATATTACTCTACACCCATGTTCCCTTTACCACCACCTACTCTTAATCCCTTTCCCAATACCCCTTTACAACCCCCACACATTATTCACCTCTCATTATCTCCTACACACAACCCTTCATCCCACATACATTCTCCTATCTCTATGAGTCACACCACAACACCACCTACCAATCTTCCTACTCCTATGGACCCCATCACAACACCACCCACCAATCTTCCCACTTCTATGGATCCCACCACAACACCATCCACCAATTTAATGTCTCCTTTATGCCCCTTATCTTCACCTACACCATCTGCACCTATCACTAATCCAAAGTCTTGCTCATCTTTATTACCCCAACCCAGTATTAATCAACATCCCATGCTAACTCGTAGTAAAGCAGGTATCTTCAAACCAAAAACATACCTTACGGAAGCAATCGATTCTTCCATTGATATCCCTACTGACATACATGTTGCCATGAGGTTTCCACACAGGTAGGCAGCAGTTCATGATGAGTTAAGTGCTTTGATGGCAAATGAGACCTGGACTTTATGTGTTCTACCACCTAACAGGCGAGCAGTGGGTTGTAAATGGTTATTTAAAACCAAAAAAAAGTCAGATGGCTCTATTGATCGGTACAAGGCTCGATTGGTGGCAAAGGGTTTCTCACAACAAGTTGGATCGGATTTTGTCGAAACCTTTAGTCCAGTTGTTCGCCCGATTACCATTCGTACTGTTTTAACTTTAGCAGTGATGAATAATTGGCCATTAGGACAAGTAGATGTAAATAATGCTTTTCTTAAGGGTTCCCTTGATGAAGAGATTTATATGACTCAACCATCGGGTTTTGAAATTTTTAATGACAATGGTACTCAACTCGTTTGCAAATTAAAGAAGGCCATATATGGGTTACGTCAAGCTCCTAGAGTATGGTTCAATACTCTTCGTAGTTTTCTTATTGGTAAACTTGGTTTTCAGCCCTCTAAGACTGATTCATCCTTGTTTGTTCGGCTCTCTTCTTGTTCAAAACTATATCTTATAGCCTATGTTGATGACATCGTTATTACGGGAAGTTCTCCTAGTGAAATTTCTAATGTTGTGCAACAGTTGCATGCTGAGTTCTTCTTAAAGGATCTTGGTAATCTCAATTTCTTTCTTGGCATCGAAGTTACTCGTAATTCTTCGGGTCTTATCTTAATACAACACAAGTACATCACTAATTTACTATCTACAGTTGGACTTCTTGGTGCTTCTCCTGCTCCAACACCTATGGTTGAAAGTCCCTTGTTATCTTCCACTGATGGGTCACCATTTCCCGATGGACACTTTTACCGAAGTATTATTGGCTCACTTCAGTATATCTACCTCACTCGTCCTGATCTTTGTTATTGTGTCAACAAACTTAGCCAATATATGAACAATCCGTTGGATACACATTGGAAAGCTGTAAAACGTGTTCTTCGGTATCTCATTGGCACTCTTCACCATAGTCTATGTATCACACCGGGTGACCCTGTTTTGTTACTTTTTCTGATGCCGACTGGGCTTCTTCGATTGAAGATAGACGTTCTACATCGGGTTTTTACATTTTCTTTGGGTCAACCCCCGTGGCATGGTCTGCAAAGAAGCAATCAGTTGTATCTCGATCGTCTTCTGAAGCAGAATATCGTAGTCTTGCTAATTGTGTGTCTGAACTTATTGGCTTGCAACATCTTCTTGAAGAACTTGGAGTAAAGACTTCCTATACACCCATTGTTTGGTGTGATAACTCAGCTGTGGTTTCAGTTGCTGCTAATCCTACACATCATGCTAGAATGAAGCACGTAGATATTGATCTACACTTTGTTCGTGAAAAAGTCTTGCTGGTCAATTAAGCGTAAATTATGTTCCCTCAGCAGATCAACTAGCTGATATCTTTACAAAGCCAATACCACCTCGCAATTTTTCTCATTTTAGCAATCGGCTATGTCTTGTTGACTCTACAAAGTTTGCAACATAGAAAAGAAGAAGACAGGAGAATGTCAAATATTATACTGCAATAGAATTTCTCAATACCATCAAATTGTTGCATCATCAAAAGATCAACACGTGTGATTTTATCTCAACCAACTCAATGAGCTGTCATCAGCACATTTCTTAACAGCCTTTGTCAATGATTTGTTGACACGTATCATGGCTTCTCTCTACTATCTTCATGTATAAATCCATTACTGTTTGTAATGTTTGTGAGATAAAAAATACACAAAAGAATCATATTATCAATCATCATCTTTATTCTTAATATGTCATTCTAATTTTCTAACTGCCCCAACAGTCGCATTAAGTGCAGTCAGATCTCGGAGATACGAATGAGTAAAGGAAATGACCTTCAGATAAGTGTGGGTAATCCCATCATGGTACCCGCGATTCTTCGACATCTAGAGGGCCCAAATCATTGTAAGTATCAACTCTATCAAGTCCTCAGAATAAGTTGTAAACAGGAACCCGAGCTAGCTAACAAAATTTGCATCATTATATGACACAAGCCAAATGATCTGTAGGTTCTCCCATATCGAAGCTATTAAAGGGCAATCCCGTATAACATGGTAAGTCGTCTCAAGGACGGTTCAAAATTTAGGACAATACTGAGTTGTAGAAATGTGTTTGTTGTAAAGGGTAGATAGAGTAGAGACATAGTTATGGCAGAAGCGCCAAGTCATAATATGCACTTTAGGTAGGACTCTAGCCTTCCACAATATTGTGTAAAGATCTCTAGAACACATAGTAGAGCTACAAGTAGTATGGGAATAGTTCATATACGCAGAAGAAATGAACATTTTGTAACCACTACGGACTGTATAGAAACCTGTTGGGTCCTTTTTCCAAATAAGCATGTCATCGTAGGCAAAACATGAGAAGAATACTTAAGATCTGGTCGGCTTCTTTTCGAAATACATGAACCTCACCAAGGTAACATTCCAATGAGCCAAACCCGGTTACATTAAATCGCTTGCCCAATTGACCGAGTACAAACGTAGGTGTTCTCAATTCTGCAGTTGCCATTACTCAGAAGCCAACAATCATTTCAAATGGAAATTGATCGTCCATTGTCCACTCACCAACCAATGTCCTTCTCTAACAAACCCCGAGAGCTCCAGATGCTATGCCAGGTAAAAGACAGGTGAAACCCCAAACTTGTATGTAAAAAATCCATTGTAGGAAAATATTTGGCTTTAAAAACACGAGTTATAAGACAACCCGGGTATGTTAAAGTATGCCAACACAGTGTAAGAAAAGCAATATTAAATTTTTACATATCACGAAATCCCATACCTTCATTACATTTCAATTCGCATAAAGAGGCCCAAGAACACCAAAAAAGTCCCCTACATCCTCTCGATTTTTGCTACCAACTTACTCATAAGTGCCTCTAAGTCACAACATAAAGAATTGGGAAAAAAATATTGCATAGTAAAAGTAAGGAGTGTTTGCAAAACTAATTTAATAAAAACCTCCCAACCCTATTGAGATAGAAACTGCAAGTTCCATCCATCAATGCATCAACGAAAACGATCCCCGTAGTGTTGGAAAGCCTCTCGTTTTCGGCTCTCAACCATAGATGGTAGACCCAAATGTTTCTCAAGATTTGTGGTGACATGTACCCCTAGTAAAGAGCCAAGACGAGAGCAAACCAACAGAACCACATTAGCACCGAAATAAATAAAAGATTTATCAAAATTAACCTATTGTCCTGTACATATCTCGAACTCATCCAAGGTAAGATGAATCGTGGTAGCACCCTTCATTGTCGCATCACCAAAAATCATGCAATCATCTTCAAAAAAAAAAGAGGTGGGTGAGGCGCAGGCTAGACCGACCAAGATGAACACCATGGAACACTTTGCCGCGTTGTGCCAAACGGAGCAAAGATGAGAGCCCCTCACCACACAATAGAGAAAGATAAAGACTTAAGGGGTCGCCCTAGCAGAGACCCCTGGAAGGAAGGAAAAAATCGCCCACAGACCCATTAAGAACAACGAAATATGGCACCATACAAACACAAAGCATGATTAGGGAAAACCAGTCAGAGCAAAACCCCATTCAAAGCATGAAAGCCTGCGAAAAGTGCCACTCAACTCGGTCGTAAGCCTTGCTCATATCTAGTTTAAGCGCAAAAGAATCTGTCCTCCCAAGCCGTCTTCACTTAAAAAAGTGAAGAACTTCATAAGTAATAAGGATGTTATCAGGGATAAATCATCAAATAACAAAAGTACTCTGAGATTTATCAATACAAACATCAAGTACCTTCTTTAAATGATTCATGAGCACCATGGAAATAATCTTATAAATCATAGTGCAAAGTCAAATCGAACGAAATTGTGACATGTGCCATGGCTTTCCAACTTTGGGAATGAGGAAAATGTTTGTACTATTAATCTTAGAGAGGGACACTTCTCCCCAAAGCATCCCTAGACAATAATCCGTAATGTCAAGTCTAACAATATGCCAGTAATTCTAAAAAAACAAGGTAAGAAAATCATCCTTTCCCGGAGCCTTCAGAAGAGGCATCCATGTTATGACTGACCAAATCTCTTGAGGAGTAAACTCAAACAACAAGTCTTCATTCAATTGTAGGTAATATAAGCGTCGATCCCCCTAACATATGATATAAGTCACCTTGATAGGAAGAAGAGAACAAATCCACAAAATACTATTTAGCCACCCGAGACATTACCTTGAGTGTAGTGTTAGTAATACCAGTTTCATCAAATAAACCAGTAACAGTATTCACACGCTTTCTATAGGAGGATATTTATGGAAGAAAGTAGTATTACGGTCACCATGTTTCAACCAGTTCAATCGAGCCCTCTGGCACTAAAACAATTCCTCCTTATCATCTTCAAGTTAAAAGCCAACTTAAGATTAGTAATCTCTACCAAAACATCATCTGATGGTGCTTCTTGATTTAACTGCACTAACCAATCCGTTGCAACACAAAGAAATCTGTTCTTTCGCCTAGTTAACAATTTACTTCATGTAGACAAAGTAGTGCCTAAAGCCATAAGATGAGAAGACATAGATCGACCCACTACATGTCGTCTAAACACTCCTAATTTTCTTTTCACATGTGTGCTCAAAAACTCATCGGGATTCAAAACAAAACAATCTGGCAGAGGATCTGTCAGAATTTCCAAGTATTGAATCGTCAGTGATTGGAAATCAAATGGGGAGCATTGAAAACCTAATAGTTGGAAAAGCAATCCCTCAATGGAGAATTTGTGACACATCGATCTAAATGATCCCTAATATTATTACTTAGTAACCGACCCCTTTCCCAAGTGAACCATTGTCTAGAGAACCCCAAATCATGTAAATCACAATCCGCAAATGCTGACCTGAAATCTTTCAACTGATGCTTCCATCGAGCACGATCCCCTTATTTTTCAAAAGAGAAGGAAACCTCCTTAAATTCACCCACTACCAACCATGACATGTCGTGATCACGCCCTAGATGGCGAAGCAAACTCCATATCAATATGGTAGCTTGAAAAACTCTAAAGAAGAAGATGACGCCCATGTTTCCACCCCAATGAAAGCCCACCTCGAGAACCCACCGCCGAGACATTGAACCCATAAAGAAACCCAAAATTTCTTCGAACCAAATCCATTCTTCTAACAATAAGTTTGGTTTCAATCAAAAAACTACTTGAGGATTATATTTTCTTAGCTATGCTGTACACGACGAACATATCACGGATTCCCCAATCCACGAACATTCTAACTAACAATATTCATAATGGTCATCTATTCTTCACTGTAGAGTCAACCACATGAAAAGTGTGAATAGCCTGTGTTGAATCAGAACTTGTAGAAATAGTAAAGACTGTGGAATGCAACTATGCCCTCTTCTTCCCACCCACCACAAGTATAGGATGATCCTCATTAGACTTGTCGAAATCAGCCATGGCAATAGTTTGGTCGTTAGCATGGGATTTGTCCTCTGATGCCCTAGTATTTCCAACCTCGCCTAAACTGAGACCCAAATTAGTACTAACTGCACAAAACCTCGCCCAAACGGTGACAATGTGATGTCGATGAACAGACCCGTTAGGCACCTAGAGATCTGAACCCCCACAGTAGGCGTATCATGAAGGCTAACACTGGCCTAGGCCGAAATTTAGTGTGTCATTGCCCTTAAGGACACATCGCATCCCATTGGAACCTCTTTCATTCCAAGGGTCAACCGAATTGGACAAAAACTCTCACCGTGATCCAATTTTCCACAAAGGAAATAGAAAACTATCAATCATTCATATTGGAAATAGGCATAGAAAAATTTTTGAGGAGACAGAGCAATATGGTTCTTATGATTTAACGGGATTCTGACATCCACATAAACTCATACTCGTAAGAACTTCTTCAAGCCAAAGGCAATAGCCTTGGAGTCATAGTCAAGAAAGTTGCCAAGAAAAGTTCTGAATTGCCTGGCCAATTGTTCAGTGTAGAACCCAACTGAGATGTCGTGAACTTGAACCCCAAAGTCAACAAAGCACAATGAGACTTGGAAAGGGTCCTCCCCCTTCTCCAATTAATGAAACACAAGTAAGTGATTGTTAAAAGTCCAAAGGCTGCCCTGAATAACTCGTACAATATCCACTTTAGCATACAACCGAAAAATAAATCTTTTCTCGCCCAAATCAGAAATGGAAATTCTCCCAATCGAGTGCCATAAATTAGTTCGAAATGCTAAAGTTGACCAACCAAGCTTCATCTTCTTCATCCTGAAGAGTGATACCAACAAAAAAATCTAAAAGCCGCCTAAAATTTCAAAAGAATCTAATTGAGAGTTGCATCAATTATCACATCTCAATCCAATCAAATAATGCTTTTTTTTTCTTTATTTCTTGTTTAGTATGCGGTTACAATTAATAAATCATTATATTGTTAAAAATCATTATAATAATAAATGCAAAAATCATTGAAAGGTTAAAATATGTTATAGAAATTTAGTTTTTATATTTTAATTTTTTTAAAATTTTAAAATTTAGGTCTAATTGTTAACTTTTTTTTATTAAATTTGTTAGTACGATATTTTTAAAAAAATACTTACTTTTATTACAACCTGGTTTCTTTTTTCTTTTTAATTTTTTTTAAAAATAAAATTTTAAGTTATTAATATAAAAGTTATATGTAAATTGAATTTTATTGAAAAGTAATTAATTATTTAAATTTTTTTTAAAAATGTAATAGTATAACTTAAAAAATGTAATAATATTGATATATTGTTTTTTACTAGTTATAAAAATTAAATAAATTTTTAAAAAAAATAAAAATATCTCACAAGCAAACTATTCAAATCATGGCTGGACACACACAAGTCCTTTAAATTTATCATTTAACAAAAAAAAAGTTAAAAAAAAACCCTTTTTCGCAAGGAATCAAATTGGGACCCTAAATCAACATGGAATAAATGTGTATAATTTTTTTAAAATATATAATTTAAAATAATATATTAATAAATCTATGTATTTAATCAAAATATATTTTATTTAATTAATAAATAAACATAAGTGATGGCATAAGAAAAATACTTGAATTTAAAAAAATAATATGACTAAGACACCAATATATGAATATATTAAAAAATATATAAAAAAATCAATGCATAGAAAATTTACATATACTTACAAAAATAAAATTATAATACTTTAAATCTAAAAAGTAGTACAAAATCAAACACAAATTTATCTATTTTTCCCTTCATTTCTTTTCATCCCCTTCTTCCATTAAAAAATATAATAATTTATTTGACGCTCCAACTCTATAAAAAATTATTTTGGTCATTTATTTAATTTTTCGCGTCTTTAGGCTCTTACACTTGCATTATTTGTTAAAGTACTCTAAAATTTATGGAAAATTAACTTTTATTACTTTTGCTGACATGGCATACATTAATTAATTTTTAAAAATTTAAATTATTAAAAAATAATTTTTATTATTTTTATTATTTTAAAAATTTTACAAAATTAATTAATTATTGACATGTCATCCACATGTATACCATATTAGCAGAGTTAATAGATGTTGATTTTTCTATCCATTTTGAGGTAATTTGACAAATAACACAAATTTAAGGATTAAAAGAGACGAAAAATTAAATAGATAACTAAAATAATTTTTTTTAAAATTAGAGGATCAAATAACTCATTATGTTAAGAAAAAAAAACTATCACCTATCATGTTTTAAAGGCAGCACTTATATAGTGCTAAATGTTTTTTTTTTTGTGACAATTGAGAATAAGGACGGAGTTGTTAGAGATTAGACCCAAACTTCGTACAACACAAATATTTTTATCACTAGGTCAAGGGGTTATTAGCAAATATTTTAATTTTTATATATGTTTATAGACGAGAATAATATATGTTTTAAAACTTTAAACAACTACGTACTCATTATATTTCTTTTTAACAATAAATGTCACAAAAGAGAGGGAAAAACTGAAAAGAAAGTGAAAAGGTTATCATATGATTGTTTTACTATTAAATTTAATTTTTTTTAAAATATAAGAACATGAATCTACCAAACACTAATAAATTTCCTACTAAATTTTAGAAATTCCCCATCAATTGTGGCAATAAAGTTATTTGGAGAACGATTCTCTCTTCTTTTTTCTCCTGAACTACAAAAACTCAAATATTAACAAATCTACCGTGAGATACTCTTAGTATTAGGGATGAGAATGGAATGTGATAGGATTGAATATTTTTAAATTTATTGTCAATTCACAATTGACATGCTCTACTTTATTACCCATCCATTCTCATCCTACTCCACCTCAACCCGCTCTACTTCATTATAGATGTATGATTTTGAAAATCATTATCACCTCCATGGGATGTTTGTGCATCCATTCTCACCCCACCCCGCTCCACTTCACTATGGATGTATAATTTTGAATATCATTATCACTTCCATGGGATGTTGGTGCATTCATTCTCACCCCACCCCACCCCACCCCGCTCCGCTTCAATTTAATTTTTGCTACTTATTATTTTAATTTAATTTTTGTTAGTTATCTTTAATGTTTTCAATATTTTAAATAAAAATAAATATTATATATAATTCTTCAAAAAAATTAAATATAAAACAAATGATTTTTTCTATAACACATTATTACAATTTTACCATTTTAATAAACATATATATACAAGGATAAAATGATAATTTCATATAGTGAAGCGGGGCAGTGCAGGGCAAGGCAAGCAATTATCATAATCGCTCTATACCCATTATCGAAAAAGAATTCAACCCCAATTTGCTCCATTTCCACTTTTCAAAATAAAAACATCCACTTGATTCAAAGTGTATCAATTCAAAATCCATCCGGCAATTCAGGTTTTGCCATCCTTACCTAGTATCTGTTAATATGCCTTTTGCCTCTTGTGTAGAAATTTGACAACTAGTATATGTTAATATGCCCATTTTCACCTCTTGAAGTTTGTTAATAGGCATTTTTTAAAGACAAGCTAAAGAAACTATCTCACTTTATGTGGTGCTTTAAAGCTTCATACCTCAAGCAAATTATCATCAATAGTAGCTATGTATGTTTGGAAAGCTATTTGTAGATTTTAGAGGACCCCTTAAATGGTCAAGTGGGTGGTGGTACTTAGGACAAAGGGTCTTATGACGCCTTACAAAGTAAGTTATTTAATAAGAGAACGATAGAGGAATTTTCAAATAATTCTGATTTTGAAGGGAGGATTAGAGTACGAATGTGCTTGCAAATCAAAGAAACTCGAAAGAGGAATAGTGATAGGGTAAATTAAGATACAAGAAGGGAACAATAACATATTAGGACCACTACAACTGAGGTTAAAGGGAATTCTACAAATCTTTTTGAGAAAGTTATGGTTGATTTGTCCTCTCGTGAAATTAAAAGGAATAGAAAATAATATGTGGATGATGCGTTTTGGATTTTGAGTCTCCAATTAGGGTCACAAGAAGAATGGTCTGTTGGATTTAGCGCCCTAAATGTAATATATTCATTTGTAAATTTGTAATTTTTTTAAACAAATTGGTTAATAAAATAATTCATGGATTACATTAATATATTTTGCATAATGTCCTCGTGTGGTTTTTGCATGCAAAACAAAAAAGAAGCAAATATTGACTTATTAGTAGTCTAATGTTTAAACTAATACTAAGTGGTATTACGTGGCCAGATCGTCATACAGAAAGACAACTTATATTAGTAGATGAACCTAAACATGTCCTTAGTCTAATCAGAAATAAGCAAATCAATTGAAAGACTAATATGCCGTCTATCAAGTCCAATTGGAGAGATGTCTTATCTTGGGCATTGAAGCATATGGCTTCTAGAAGATAGTGGCATGATATGATTGATTGGACTGATAGTACATCAGCTTGGACCAACAGTACATCAGCTTGGACCCAAGAAAAATAGATCTTGAATCCGTTATGAATTCATAGCCTAAGACTTAGGTAAATGATATCCTCTCAAGATATATGTTTTGCAGTGGGGTTGGTGAATTGATATCAGATGAATCCAGGACTAAGACACTAGCAAAAAATTAAGCATAATACTCAAGTATTTATGGAGAACGAGGGATTATAAGCTTGTGTATTCTAGAGGATATCTTACTCCTATCGGGTATACTGATTCTAACTTCCAAACGTGTAAGGATTCGAGGAAAGTGATATCGGGTTGTATTTTTGCCCTAGGCGACGGGTCCATTTTGTAGAGAAGTGTAAAGTAGAGTTGTATTGTTGACTCCACTATGAAGGTCAAATATGTGGTTGCTTTTGAGGCTACAAAAGAAGTAAAATGACTTCAAAAGTTCCTACGGATCTTGAAGTCGTTACTAGTATGGAAAAAGTTATTACACTGTATTGAGACAACAATGCGAAAATAGTTAATACCAAGGAAACCAAAAACCACAAGAGGATGAAACATATTGATAGAAAGTATCATATCATAAGGGAGGCAATTGCAGAAAAAATCTTGGATGTCGTCAAAGTTATATCCGAGGACAATCTTCCAGACTAGTTTACCAAGACTTTGCTAGCTAGGAGTTTTGAGAAACACGTGGAGAACATGGGAGTGCTGAAAATGACTAATCTACTTCACTAGGGTAAGTGGGTGACTGTTGGATTTGGTGCCCTAAGTGTAGTATATTCGTTCGTAAACTTGTAATTTTTTCGAATAGATTGGTTACTAAAAATTATTTATGGATTACATTAATATACTTTGTATAATGTTATTATGTGGATTTTAGATACAAAGCAAAATAGAAGCAAATATTAGCTCACTGGTTGTCTAATTTTTAACTAATACCAAACGGTATTACGTGGTCGGATCGTAATACAGAAAAATAGCTTATATTAGTAAATCAACTTAAACATGTCCTTAGTCTAATAGGAAATGAGCAAATCGGTTGAAAGACTAATATGTATTCTATTAAGTCCAATTGGGAAGATGTTTTATCTTGGGCATCAGAGTGGATGACTCTTAGAAGATAAAGATATAGATGTGAGTGAATGGACTGATAACACATCAGACTAGAGTCAACAAGAATATATCTTGAATCTGTTTATGGATTTATTCACCTGTGGCATTCATAGTGTGACATACCTTAATATTGAGCGGATGATGGACTATGTATGTGTAACTCGTATACTTTGATGTAAGTAAAAGCTTGAGTTCGAAGATAAGGAACCGAAAGCTAGTACGTTGGGTAAACAAATTTTGTAGTATGTAGCATTATTCAAAACAATGAAATTCATAGCCCAAGACATGGGTAAATGATATCCTCTCATTGGCACTACATGGTTGATGAAAAGTAAACGTGGTCACAGGTCGTTCGTCTTTGTGATGAATGACTTAATTGCTATTTGATAGTAGTTGACTTTTCATGAAGGAAGATGTAATGGTTCTTATGAGATAAAATAATATCATATTGGGTGAACAGATTTATCCCAAAGAGACTAAAGATATCCTAAGGGTAACAGACTTATGACAAGGTCATTGGACAAGCACAAATTAAGTAGCTTTCGTAATTGTATGTAATTGGGGAGAGCTCAATCACGATACTATAGTGGAATGACTTTGTGACTAAATGAATTTATAATTAATAGGCGAAAAGCTGGAACATAATTATAAATCATTTGAGCCTAATCACATATATTCAATTGGTGCCTCCGCTAGCTCGTTGAAACAAAAAATGAATTGAATGATTAATCAAATGAACAAAATGACTAAATGATAAAGTAAGAGAAATGTATTACATTTAGAAATGGATGTGGTTTCTCACTTAGTATGGAAATGATCTGAGAATTAATTTAAATTTTTTAATTATTATTTAATTAAATAATTGAAGTTCAAAAATAAAATTAAATTAATTGATCATTATGAAATCCATTGAATTTAGAAATTAAATATATTTTCTCATAAATTCTTTTACGGTAAAGTTGTCATGATTTTAGCAAAATTAGAATTTGGTTGAGAAAATTATTTAATTAGAAAATTAATTTACTGAAATTAATTTAATAAATAATGTCCATTTTGAGAAATAGAAAAGCATACTTGGCTGAATTAAATTATAAAGTGTTGGGTTAAAAATCCAAGAAGCACATATAATTGGATTCAATACAGGAGAGACTCGAACCCCAATTATAATACATATGAAGGGAGACACACCCTATTAGTTACCCCTCTCTCCTAGTTCAACTAGGGGATTGATTTTTTCTATTAAATATGTATTAAATCTGTAAATGGCCCAATTAGCCCAGGCCTACATAAACAAAAATATAAAATCAAATAATTTAAAACCAAAATAAATAAAGTCCAATTAATGTCGAAATTACAAACCCAAATTACACCAAGACCCAATCTAAACCCTAGCCCAATTTCAATGTGGCCCAAAACAAAATTCTTGGAAGCAGAAAACCTAGCCACATACTGCCCAGCGCCGCAGCCCAACCTCTGCCCTCGCACGTGAGTCGTCGCACGACTCGGAACCAGCCTTCCGCCACATCTGCCTGCAAAACAGACTAGGAGAGTCCAATACCAACACAAACACAGTGTAAAAGTAGAAAAAATAGGAAAATTTCGGGCTATAAAAAGCTCCGATCCTATGTATTTTTTACGGAGAAATAAACAGAAAACAAAAAAACAAGTCAAACATCGGTCTTATAAAGGTAGCTTTTTTATTTCGGCTTATTTATTTATTTATTTTATTTACTTTAAAGAAAACAAAAAGGTTAAAGATCGTACCTTTATTGCGGAGGAGGTGCCGGTTCTGATGAAAATCGGCGTTCCATAGGTCCAGGGATTGAAAATAAAAAAAATGACTTTTTATGTTCTGGCCACCGCGGGCAGCGGCGCCGTCGCCGGAGGTCGTCAGCCGCCGCGGTGGTCCGGTGACCGGACATTGGCCGGAGGGGGAGGGCTGAGAGAGAGTTGAGAGAAAAGAGAGTTTTTTTTTTAAAAAAGGAGGCTACAAATGTTTTTTTAGGGTTTTTTTTCTTATATAGACACCCCAAAACGACATTGTTTTGGGCTTGGCTTCTGATCCCCAAAACGATGTCGTTTCACTCCCTTAGTCCCTTCCTTACCCGCGCGTCAATCCGACCCGAAGGGAGGATCCGCGTGTTTTGCTTCGATGGGCTAATTGCGCTTCCAGCCCTTCCGCTTTTAAATAATTTTACAATCAAGTGCCTTTTGTTTTTTTAAATTCGCCCAGAAATTTGTTTTGCTTTACGATCTGGTCCCTTGAAGCTGCGCGTTTTGGAGGAGAAGGGATAATTTCTCTTTTAGTCCCTCCTTGTCATTCGCGCATTCAAATTAGTACTCCCCTTTTATTTATTTTCAAATTTGACCCCGAATTTTGTTTTAAAATTTAATTTAGCCCTTTTTTTGTTATTTTGGTTATTTTATTATTAATATTAATAATTTTTGATATTATAATAATTATTATTATTATTATTACTATCATTATTATTATTATTATTTTTTATATATCAATTTACTTAACCCCTTTTTTTATTTTATTCTATTATGTACTATTATTTCAAAGTTTTTTTTATATATTATTATATATTATTATCTAATCTCATAATGTATTAGTTTATATTTGTTTTTTATGTTAATCCAATATGATTTATATATATTTTAATGATTTTATTTTATAATACATATTTTAAAATTTATTTATATATACTTCTATGCTTTTAAATCTATATGTGTTATTTTGTATACTACTTATTTGATTTTCTCCTTATGCAACATTTAATTTAAAATTCATGTGTATATTATTATAATTTTTTTAAAATTTCTATTTTTGACATTTCAAGTTTTCATGTATATTATTTATTTTAATTCCTTTTTATACGTATAAGTTATTATTCATACATTGATGGTTTCAAATGTTCTATCTTTCATGCATTTTTTATTTTTTTTGTTTGGTGTTTCTTTAATTAACTTTCAATTCATTTAGTTTTCTAATATTGATGTTGGTATTTGCATGAAATTATGGTATTGATGTGTTGTGTATTGCTTACTTGTACTTGTTGATTGTTTGTCGTTCACTAGCGCACATTTTAGCTTGCGAATTATCACTTCGTGTTATATTATCGTTCATTGGCATTTTATTTCGTTTAAAAAGTTGCATTTGGTTTAAATATCGAAATCTTTCTATCCTTAAGTTTTCAAAATACTCGGTATCCAAGATTCTCGAGAAGATTGTGCCCTAACTTACTGGGCTTCAATTTTCCTCGTTGAATTTAGGTAAACGAGTACCTTTTTTCAATTCAAACATAAGAATTCCAAATCAAAGCTTATCTCGGGAATTCAAAACGTTATGTCCTAACTCATTGGATATGACATTTTGTTATCCTGAGACAAGGTTTTTAATAAAGGCAAACTCATGTGTCGTCTTTGGAACTTCAAATAATCGTGTCCTAACTTACGGGGTTTCGATTTCCTCATTTCATTGAAGCAAGACATTCGACCCAATCTTTTGAAAATAATAAATTTCAATAAAGATTTTTAAAAAGGGGAATCACTTTTCAATCTTTTTACGACATTCAACCTTAAGACATTAAATAATCAATTAGGTACCAATTTTGGGCGTTACGAGGGTGCTAACCCTTCCTCGTACGTAACTGACTCTCCAACCCATTTTTTTTGAAATTCGTGGACCAAAATCGTTTTTAAGGTGATCCGATCACACCTTAATAAAAGATCGGTGGCGACTCCAATTTTTATTTTTAATAAGTTGACCCTATTTTTGTTTTCAAAAAGTGGTTCCAACAAAATCCATTCTACTAATTCAACTAGAGCTTCACTTCCTTTCCTTATAAATAGATGGCACTAGTAGCGCTAAAAATACGATAAGTTACACACAACTTTTGAGATATTGTTGTTCTACTAAAAATAGTGAGAATTTATTTCTAAGTATAAATTCTATTTTCTACGAATAACAATTCTATCGGTTTCTATAAGTGAGATTTACTTTCCTACTGAAAGTAAGAAAATTAATTTGTGTTTTGTGTCTGATTCATAATTGTTCGAGTCCACACTTGAAACAATTCGTGGTATAAAAATAGCGGAGAAAACTGTTCGGTTGAGAGCTAGGAACATTTAGGATCCGTCTCGCTCAAACATATGTATTATTTAGGAAAAAAGTTTATTGCTATAAATATAACAAACAAGCTCGGTTTTCAAAATTTTTATTTTTTCGTTGTGCAAGAAAATCGTTTTTGAACTAGATTTTTTTCCAACAAAATGAAAGATTTATCAAGTGGGTTGCTCTGGCGACCACAATGAGCTTCGGATCCGATCTGACTTCCAGACTAAATTTTTGAGGTGTTACAAATACATGAAACAATTTTATAATATAAATTTAATAATCATGAATTTAATTCTCAATTTTCAATTTATCAATTTATACCCTTAATTTAAAAAGAGGTTGAGGAGGAGCCTGTCTGCATATTTATATTGGCACCTCTTGATGTTTTAAGGCTATTGATTAAATGAGAATGTATGGTAGTCAAGTTATTCCTCGCATGTGATTGGTTGTGGTGTGTGCCATTGTTTTTAGGTTGATTGTAGTTACTTTGGTACCAACTCGACATTTGTTAGTTTGGGGTAGTCTTCTTGGGCTTGTTAGTTTCCTTAAGCTTAGAGCTTATTCTCTTTAGTTGGTATAATTATGATTGGGTAAAAAAAAAATAGAAATCGAAAATCAAATTGAATTAAGCTGTTTGGGTGGTGTATAGAAAATGCTATTTTTATTCAATTTATAATTAATTTTAATTTTATGACGTAAAAATAAATATTTTATATTTAAAATAATGAAAATAACTTAAATTTTTTATATGAAAATATATACTTTAAAATTACCATATAAAAGTTATAGATATTTTTTATTTACTTTTAAATTTATTATTTCTAGAAATATCTATAAAAAAGGACTTTGAAACTTTACTAAGTAATATCCGAATGACATAAAATAAAGCTCATTTTGTTAAAAAACCTAAAATAAAAAAATTTAATATGAAAATATTGGGAACCAAATTGAATCAAATTATGATGAATGGTTAAAAATATTTTAAAAATCTAATCGAACTGAACCAACCTCACTGTAGGTATAACAAATACCATATGCTCGTGACTTATAGATATATTTAAATATTCATGATTTGGATTGAAGCATGTGTCATATTTAAAAATAATTATTATTCTAGTACGAGACCTAATCAAAAGTTTATTTTATTATATATATATATTTAAAATACTAAAAAGTATATGTTAATTTTTTTATTTTTTTATAGTTAAATTTCAATTGATGTTATTAATTAATATTTTAATATTAAAAATAAAATATATAAAATTTTTTTGATAGGAAATATAATTATTAAATATTAAACTTGTTGGGTATGCCTCACATTTATTAAAAAGTTTGCAGGCACTTAAGACAACAATCAACAAACAATTGAAGAAAGACTAAAACAGGCCCTGCGTCGTGACGAGCAGGTAGGGCTCGTCGAGACAATGCGATGTAAAACCTAGGCAGATTTGGCATCGATGTCGTGACGATGAGAGCTAGCATGTCACAACGTGTTGTCCTATTTGGCAGCCACATTTTAGACTTTAAGCAGGACTTCTTCTCCTAGTTGAACTCTGATTATTCCAGGTATATTTTAGTATAATTAGAACTCTAATCTTAGCCTATATAAATGGGTCATTGTATCCTTGTTTTGATATGTCAACCAGAAAGGGCTTTTCTTGAGGGCGTATGAGTTTGGGTGAGAGTTTCATGGTAACTATGGAGAGAATTTTGTTCCCAAGTTAGGACTTCTTTTTCGGGGTTTAGGTTTGTATATTTAGTATATTTAGGTTTATTTTTTCCATATTGTACTCTCGTTTATTTACTCGTTTAGTGAAAAGTTAAAGCCTCCTTTGCCCGTGGTTTTTCCCTCTTTGAGGGTTTTTTACGTAAAATATTTTTGTTCATTCTTCTCCACTTTTAATATTTCATTGTTTATACGGGTCGATCTGTAATAAATTGGTATCAGAGCTACGATTTAACTTTCGCAGATCGACTCATTCAATGACACAACAATATTTTTGGATATCGAGAAGTTCGACGGATCACAAATTTCAATTTCTGGTAGTTTCGAATAATTACAGAGGTAATTGATGTAGCTAAGAACAAGGGTGATGATTCGTTGCTCTCTATATAATATGGTTGAAGGTGGAGTCGTATCGAATGTCAAGCATGTGCTTGATTTAGAGAAGAATCTCATCCCTTTTTTTGTCTTCAGGACTTGAATGGTTCGAAGAGTGTTTGAGGTAATGTTGGTCTTAGAGGGTTACAATCAGGTGGAGAGAGTTGATGTTTTCTCTCTTGTTTGGGTATTACTGGCCCTTTTTTCATTATACAACTTTGATTTGAAGATTGAGAGTCTTTTAGTTTCCAAGTTCGAGCACAGTTTAGACTTGGTTAACATTATGCAAAATTCGAGTTTGGCCCGTGACAGAGCATGAAAAAGAAGGCGTGATAAATATAAGTCAAGGTGGAGATCATGGGTATGCATCGCATTTACTGGAAAGTTTACAAGCACTTAAGATAACAATCAACGAACAACCAAAGAAGGGCCAAAACAGGCTTGGCGTCGTGACGAGTAGGTAGGGCTCATCAAGACAATGCAATGTAAACCTTAGGAAAATTTGGCATCGACGTCGTGATGAGGAGAGTTAACACGTCACGACATGTTCTCCTATTTGGCAGCCATGTTTTAGACTTCAAGCATGACTTTTTCTCCCAGTTGAACTCTAATTATTCTAAGGATATTTAGTATGATTAGAACTCTAATCTTAGACTATTTAAATGGGCCACTGTATCCCTGTTTTGATATGCCAATCAGAAAGGGTTTTTCTTAAGGGCGACAAGATGTAGTCGCATATGGTTTTTGGTGAGAGTTTGTGGTAACTATGAAGAGAATTTTTTTCCCGAGTTAGGAATTCTTTTTCGAGGTTAAGGTCTGTACGTTTAGTACATTTATTTTCTCAATAGTGTACTCTCATTTGTTTACTCATTTAGTGAAAAGTCGAAGCCTCCTTTGGTTGTGGTTTTTCCTTTTTGAGGATTTTCCACGTAAAATATTTGTGTTCATTCTTCTCCACTTTTACTATTTCGTTGTTTATACATGTCAATATTTAAAAGGGATTTCCAGTGGTTGCTTGGTGTTGAAACCTTTTTGGAAATCGACTTTTTATTTTGAAAATGAACACGGAGTCGCCACCAATCCTTTTTAATTAGGTGTGATTGGGTCACCTTGAAACTTAATCATTTTAAGAAAAGGTTAAAATTACTAAAACGGTAATTTTTGGTCTACGAAATCTAGGAAATATGTTCGAGAGTCGGTTACGTATGAGGAAGGATTAGCACCTTCATAACGCCCAAAATTGGTACCTAGTTGATTACTTGAGGTCTTAGTGTCGGACATTGAGAATTTGAAGAAAATTTAAAATTCGATCCCCCTTTTGCATGATGTTATTCCCAATTAACTTCATAATGCCTTCATATTACAAGTTAATTAGGAATAAAATCATGCCCCGTAAGTTAGGCCACGATGTCTCGAGTCCTTAAAAATAAGAATAATCGCCATTTAAATATTACTTAAGTCTTATGTGTCTTGAATTTTAAAAGAATGTTCAATTATTTCAGTTCTAGGAGAAAGCCGTACACTGTAAGTTAGGGCACGATTTCTCGAATCCCCTAATTAAAGAATATCATCTCGGTTCTAATTATTTCCTATGCGTCGGGTAAAAGCGAATATAACATTTAATGCAATATGCGATTAATTTATTCGAGCATGGAACGATAATAGATGAATATTTAAGCATGTTATATGATATGGTAATGACAAAAATTGAATAAAATAGCTAAAATGTGTAAAAACGGGATGGAAATATAGCAAAATAATAATAGTAATAATAATAATAAAAGAATAAAGATAATAGTAATCGTGTTAGTAAATAATAATGCAACTATAATAGTAATAATATTATTAATCAATGATAATAATATCAATAATTATGACATGATTAATACCGTAATAATATAAATAAATAACATAACAGCTCAAAAATAAAATTGAAGATTGGGGCTAAAGCGTAAATAAAGAAATTAAAAGAACCATAAACTAAAAACATAAAATATTAAATAAAGGACTAAATTGAAAAGGTAACAAAATTTAAAGTATAAATCATAAAAAAACAAAAAAATAGAACATAAAGGATTGAATTCAAATAAAATAAAAAAGCACGGGGACTCAGAGGGTTATTTTCCCTACGCTTGTACACTTGTCATTCCTTTAGTGGGTCAACAATGGGTTAAGGGACTGATTTGTAAGGAAATAAAATTAAAGGGATAAAATATAAAAAAATAAAAAGGTATAGGACGAAATTTAAAAAGAAAAAAGCGGAAAGGCCAAAATAGCAAATAGACCCTCATTTGAAAACGCACAGATCCTGGATGGATCCGGATCAGGTCATTAGGTCAGCCCCAAAAAGGTGTCATTTTGGGGAATTTGGAGCCATTACGAAACAGCGTCATTTTACTAAACCTATATAAATTTAAAATATTAATAAAAATCATTTCAAAACCTGTTTTTAACAAAAAAATTATTCATTCTTTTTTTTCTCTAAAGTCTTCCTTCGTCCTGCCATAGGGCGGTGGGTCTCTGCCGTGGCCACCGGTCATCGGCGACGACTCCTCCTGTGGCTAGAGTTCCCCAAAACCTCTCCTTTCGAAGCCCTTTGTATGTAGAACACGGATCTGTGGTCAAAATCCCTAAAAATCTGATCAAACTCGACAAAATGAACAAGAAACCCTTCGGTTTCTCTCATTCCAACGAAGCCTTGGACAAATCTTAAGGGATTCGGAGGCCCTTTTAATGCCATGGGAGGCCACCTACGATGGTGGTGAGGCAAGGTAAAACAAAATTTTAAACCTCTTTGTTTTTTTTTTTATGTTTGCTTCGAAACAAATAAAATAAATAAAAGAACCACCTTTTTTAAACTCTGTTATTTTTTTTTACTTTTGATGTTCATGTTTTACAAAAATTATTTTTGTTTGGATTTTATAGCCGAAATAAGTTACATCATACTACTTTTTTTTCTTTTCTTTTATGCCATTCTTTGCTTCTACATCTCTGTTCTTTGTCTTATTTCTCTTTTTGTAGGTGGTCGTGGCAAGGTCAACGGCGTTGGGGAGCCACACTTTGCCATTTTGGTGAAATAAATGGGGCAAACCTCGCGCGACGTACCCACTGATGTGACAAAATGGAAGAGTGGCAGCGGCTAGTGAAGTCTTAGGGGATTAGGGTTTCTTTTTGTTTAGGTTTAGGTAGTGGGCTTTAGGGTTTTTTTGGGCTTTTAGTTTTTTTTTTGTATTTGGACTGGTTTTTTATTGGACTTTACTTTTTTTTTTTAATTTCTGTTTTAACTTGGGTCAGACAAAATTGAACCTCTACACTTGGAATTTGGAAGGTGTTCAGAAGGTCAAGTCGGTTATGTAGATTCAAATTATGCCGAAGACTTAGACAAAAGATCTCTTACAGGTTATCTGTTCACCTTCAAAGATTGTACCATTAGTTAGAAAGCCACCCTTCGATCCACTATGGCTCTATGGACTACCGAAGCTGAATACATGACAATCACAAAAGTTGTGAAAGAAGCCATTTGGTTGGGAGGTCTATTCGAGGAGCTAGTTGATAAAATTGACAAAATTATCGTATATTTCCATAGTCAAAGTGTCATACATCTCACGAAATATCAGATACATCATGAAAGAACAAACCATATAAATATTTGGTACCACTTTGTTCGAGAGGTGATCTCTAATTGGATGTTTAGATTCACAAAATCGAAAAAGAGAACAATCCAACAAGCATGATGACAAAAAGTCTTCCAATTTCCAAGTCTAGACATTATTTGGACTTAGTAAACATTTGATAGAGAATGAATTAGGCCCCTGGCGGGGCTCAGCAAAGAATGTGTTTTAGAAATACGAGTCAATGTAAAGTTTGTGGACTGTGCCTCGCATTTCGGATGAAATAGGGTTGACGTTAGGACAAGGAAGAGTCAACGACTCAAAATCAACGTCATGGCGAGAAAATTCGCCATGTCTCGATGACGCGATGAAAGACATCCTGACGAAGCAGCATGCCATGACACGACAAGGCGATGTGTTCCCTATTCAACTGGGTTTCTTCTCCCAATTAAACTTTGTCATCTTTTCTCAATTAAACTCTGATTATTCTAAGGATGTTTTAGTCATATTTGTACACGAAATTCAGCCTATAAATAGGCCTCTTAGCAACCCTAGATAGTTAAGAATAACAGCAACAAAATTAAGAGTGTTTGTGGGAATTTCAAGAAAACTTTGTATTTCTTGTTTGGGTTTATTTGTTTCTCCATCTTCTACTCCCCTTTTCAGTTTTTTTTCCATTTTAGTGAAGTTTTATTTGCCCGTGATTTTTTTATCCTTTTTGGAGGGGTTTTTCTACGTAAATATTTATGTCAATTTTTATTTATTTATTTTCATTTGTGTCTGTTTCATAATTCGAGTTCAACCCAATAAAACTACAATTATTCTGTGTGTAATAACATTGCTAAAATCATCCACAATTAGTCGATTAAGTTTCGATGGAGTTTGTTCAAATTTGTCAACTCCAAATACTTGTGAAAACTCCATGAAGAATTCAAAATTAGTAGATTTAAAAAATTCAAATTTAATGTATGAGATAAAAAATTTAAAATCAAATAAATTATTGTATTCGTTATATTGCAATTCTAGAAAAGAAATTTATTGAAAGTTGGATCAATAATATATGGACCAATCTTTAAACAGGTTTACCGACAAATAAGTTATATCGTGTAATTAGGTGAGGAGGTGGAGACTTGCTGGGCCCATCATTGGCCCATATTTTGCCTTTGGACGTTATAATTACTTACGGATAAACTAAAGATATCAAAGTAAAAATAAATTAATAGTCTTAGTGTGGGTTTGGACGGGTGGTATGGTGCAGTGTGGTGTGATTAATTTATTTTTTGTCTCACACTACAATATGATACATTATCCAATCTTACCATCGCTGCTGTTTTTACACTAACCACAGATAAACGCACCGCCCACCCTTAGTTCGATTGGCATCGTAAAAGTTAGAGAGGGGCTATGAGTAGTACTAGGTATTGTATAAAAAATACAGATATGATAAAAAAAACTACAATGAAATTAATGAAAAAAAAGGAACTAATGGTCTAATTTTGGTTTTAGTCCCTATACCATTTAATGTTTTGGTTTTAATTTGATTCTTCCGACTTTATATTATACTAGTTTTATTTGATTAGGAGAGGTGGAAGGGGATGTGAATTGGGTCATTACACTTAGTAGGTTAAAATTAATGATAATTATAGTGTATGCAAATTATTATTACTAATATTGGATCATAAAATTAAGGACCATGTAAAACTAATACTAAATTTAAATAATTACTTTAATTGGCTATTAGTTTGGATATTATAAAAATAGAGACCAATTAAAAATGAATGACTAAATCTGGAATTTTTACATAATCCAGGGACTACAACTAACTTCACGCGCATTGGTTCTTACACCCAAGACCAAAACCTTTTTTTCTTACGTTTTCCCTGACAAGTTTTAGATCCATCTCTTGGAATCAAAAAGAAATGGCCAACAACAACAATCTAGAGGAATCCAGCCCTCTTTTGAGCAAACAAGTTAGTGTTGAAGAAGATGAGAAGAAGAATCTAAATGTTAACAACTCCACCGACGTGGCAGCTTCGCCGGCAGCTAGGACCGGAGCTGGGTTCGGGTGGACCGCCAATGGTCTGCCCTTGGTCCACGGGAGTGTCGTCGGAGAACCTATGGGCCGGTCTCAGTGGGATTCCTCCCTCCTCGCTTGTCTTGGCCGTAACGATGAGTTTTGCAGCAGTGACGTTGAAGTTTGTAAGTTTTTATATAGTTTTATTTGAGAAATTCCTAATTCGATCTGTTCAATTTGGAATTTTCCTGCATTTAGAAGCCAAATCATAATTGCTAGGCTGAACTTAAAGCTTTAATTCTGCTTTCATTGTCTTTTCTTTTTTCTGAATAAATCCACCTTTGGAATTAGAGGGGAAAAAGAAGAAAAGGAAAGGAAAATCAAACGGCCATTTATGATTATGCATGAATTGGGTTGCAACGATTAAAAGGATGGGTAGGAATTGTAATGTTGTTCATTGTTTTTAAATCCATGATCAATTAATTTCTGGTTAATGTTATCTTTTTATACAATCTCATAAGATTTGTTAATCTGACTACTGTTTTTTAATATTCAAGTCTGACATATATATCTTTTTAGGTACATAAATATGATCATATCATTCTTCAAACACCATAATATTTGTATCACACAAAAAACTTCATGTAATTCGAATAACATGTACGAAGCTTGGAAGTTAGCACATTTTCATGGTCATTTGTTTCTAAAAGAATGTAGAATAAAATGTTCTTGATTTGGAATTATGATATTTTGGTCAGGTCTACTAGGAAGCGTGGCCCCTTGTGTGCTGTACGGAAGCAATGTTGAAAGACTTGGATCTGCACCTGGGACCTTTGCAAATCATTGCTTGCCTTATTCTGGTCTTTACCTGATTGGAAATTCCTTTTTTGGCTGGAATTGTCTTGCTCCATGGTTTTCATACCCTACCCGAACTGCAATTCGGCGCAAGTTTAATCTGGAGGCAAGTGAATCTTATTGAGACCATTTTTTAACCAGCTCATTAAGCATATAGTATGGGTTACTTTGGGTTTCGGTTTTTCGTTTATCCTTGTTTGATTTGGTTTTCAGAAATTTCTGACATTCTGTGATGTTTTTGCTGGGGAAGTCCAATGTTCTAGTTTATCCTCATTTTCATACGCATTGTTGACCTACAATGGACTACTGAGTTTGTTGATCTCTAGAGTTAATTTGTGTTTTTGTTATGCATAGAATCAACTATGGAAGAGCTTTCAATCGCAAAGATTTATTTGTTGTGGTTTTCTTTGCAAAAAACAGGGTACCTGTGAGGCACTTAACAGGTCAGGTGGATGCTGTTTGGAAGATGAAGTGCAACGTGAACAGTGCGAGTCCGCCTGTGACTTTGCAACACATGTTTTCTGCCATGCATGTGCTCTTTGCCAGGAAGGCCGTGAGCTTCGTCGAAGGTTGCCTCACCCAGGGTTCAATGCTCAGCCTGTGCTGGTCATGATCCCTCCTGGCGAGCAGACCATGGGCCGTGGTGACTGAGTTCATGCTGGTCATGTCCTGAATTCGAATAGCTTGTTGCCGCCTTGTCCATGTTTTTGTCAGCGTGATGTCATGCGATAAAATTGTGTTGAAGGTTATCTATGTTGTTCAAACTCTACCCACTGAAGTTTGATTGCTTGTTGTGGTCAAGCACAATAACATATTGATGGACATATGGTTTTTAAGTATTTTATGTGTATAATATAGTAAATATTACACTTCTTTTCTATTTCTTTTTCTTAAAAGAAATTGGTGCTTTCACAATTCACAGTTAATACTTTTTTTCTGTCTCTTTTTCATATCTCCTAGTTCTTGAATAAACTCATGTTGGATTCATAGGGTTGAATTTAACTTATAGAATCCATGTTAATCATCTAATGCGAGTATACTTAATATATTGTTTTCAGGTTTTTCTTATATATATATATATATATATATAAAAGGATTAAATCTTAGTTCGAACATGTATAGGTATAAGAACACACAAGTAGACATTGTTTGGGGTGATTTGTTCCTACGAATAGTTCATATGGAAAATGAAAAGGAAATAAAGAGTAGAGGGCAATAGATATGAGACAGATAAACTGCAATTAATGAAACAGAAAATCAGTATTTTACCTCCTAGTCTACCAAATATGAGATTAAGATGTTTGCTCAACCAAGACAACTCTCTGGAAACTAAACAGGAAGAAAATTGTTATTCTCCTGGTGCAGAAACTCCTTGCTTCAGCCTCTCTTTCTTCATCTTCTTCTTTGATGTTGGCTTCTTTTTTCTAGGTGGAAGAGTCTTCTGTGCATACGAGTAAAGTACATAGTTCCCAACAAGGAATGTTAGCAGTAGCCCCCCAACAACCAGCAGCACTATCAAGCCAGGATTGAATCCTTTGGCCTCAGTTTGATAAATAATCTTGTTTCCCTATTGCATTAGCAGAAACTAAAGTCATCACGCATGTAATTTTGCACATAAAGACAACTAGCTGCTCAATACTTGTCTTCAGCCTGTTAATCTTTTCAAAATACCATAGAGAGCAAACAGGAAAACTTAGCCCTACTACAAAAGATCCTTGCTACATGAAAGATTCTATGAAGTATACGTGCATACAAACATTTCTGCAAAACATATACATCTATCATCAAGATTTTAAGAGATCACACTTACATTGAGACCCCAGAAATTTATCCATGGATACTGATAATTCAAATACCTATGTCTGTGTTTTAAGTAGATTGTTGACGAAATTATCGGATGTATCGCAAACTGAATGAAGAATTTTCAGGCAGTCAACTAAAGCTTTCATCTTTCACTGTTCTTTTATGTTTTTTCAGTCAGAATTGTGGAGAGGTATGGATGAACAAAAAGAACCCAACCCAAATTGACTGATCAAATCCCACATAAAGATAGTGTTAATAGTTTCCACGATGTTGCAGCTTTATTTCAATCAAAATATCGAGAAGAAGAAGAAAAAAAAACAGGATAGTTTGATAAGTTTGCATGCAAAAATAAACAAGTAACAATATCTTAATTAAGCATGAGAAAGAGCAAGAAAAAGTCTAAAAAAATGGGAATTAATTTGAAAAAGCACCACTGCACTAGATCGGAACTGTAACAAGTAATAAGCAAAGGAAACAAAACCAGATCTCTAAATTTGAACTGATTTAGCACGGATCTCATCTCAGTGAAAAGCCATTGAAATTAAGGGGAGCAAAACCAAGCGATCAAAGGAGGGAGGGACCTTATCGGCGAACTCGAACTCGTCTGACATGACTGCCAAGTCCAAGTGTCACGGACTTGGAGTTTTCCCACACATCCGTGCGGCCTTAGGCAGTTTTTTGGCTTAAAAACGCCTAAGTCAGCCTAACTTCCACCGATAAAGGATTCAACCGTAAAAACGCCTAAGTCAGCTCAACTCGCAACAATAAAGGATTCAACAGAATTCCCTTAAAGTTTCCACGAAGAACAGTGGAAGAACGAATTAAGAACGATCTTTGAAAGATGAACAAAAGCAAGAACGCTTGAGAGAAAAGTTTGAGTAAAATTCAGGAGTTAGTACAAATGAGGGGAGGCTCTCTATTTATAGTTGAGCTCCCCCAAAATCGATGGCTACAATTAAAAGCTGTATTCAATTAGGACTCTAAGTTTACAGAATTAGAAGCTGTGTACAATTAGAACTTCCAAGACTACATAGTCCTATCTTCATTATCGGGCCCATCAGGCTTCAATGTGACAGGCCTGTCCAACAGCTCTTTGAATCGGGCCAGTTCTCGTAGGCCAAATGATCCCCATCTGAGCAACAGACCTCCATTGGATGCATTTGGTGCGCTGGTCACGGGCTTTGAACTGCGGCCCGTGACACAAGTGCGAACTCAAGGTTGGAGCTCCTCACTAACACAAGTTGGGAACCAAAATAACAAAAACAAAAACCGGTTTCTGGTAATCAAACGAATTCGGATATCCATTTGGCAGTTGAATGGATCCAACTGATAATTGGACTTTGAACCCAGATAGTAACACGGCCCAGTGGATTGGGTAAAATCCAGTGAGTTTTATGGGACTTGGAGGGTTACTTTTACTTTTATTGTTTTTAGGTTATAGTAGAACCTATGTATCATGGCAGAGTACCCGTTACAAATAAAAAGATGTTTACAATATTATATTATAATTATAATTATTATTATTTAATTAAGTTCATCATACTGTTTCAATTATTCTAGTCATTTATAAATTATTACTTTTACATCAAAATATCTCATCATTATTTTAGTTTTCAATTTTTTCCATCTTTTTTTTAACTCTCATAGCTTGTATTTTTTTGCCAAAGCAACCCAAAAATTATGGAAAAGTTGATGTTTGTGCATTATGCTAATGTGGCATATGCCATTGATTTTTTTTAAAAAAATTTAGAAAAATTATATTTTTTTAAATAAATTTTTTAAATTTTAAAAAATTAATTAAATGCTGATGTGTCATCCACATAATAATCTATGTGTATGTCACGTCAGCAAAATAGAAAACGTTTAATTTCTTTTATCCATTTTAGGGTGATTTCAAAAAAAAAACATAAGTTTAAGAGTTAAAAAAATAAAATAAATGTAGGGTAAAAATGATTTTTTTTTTTGTAAAATTGAGGTAAAGTTGCCTCTAAAAACTGAGTTTTGAGCACCAGAATTGGGGGGGGGGGTCAGAGAGGGACTTGAACCAAGACAATAGTAGTAGTTAGTATTAAGAAATGCTTAATCCAGCAACTGGTTGTGGGCACCTTTGACTTTTTCCTCCTTTTAAAAGAGATACAAAAAGAGACGTGCTTCTGAATAAAAGTGTTTAAAAAGGAAGTAATCAGAAATAAGTTTAGAATCAAGTTTAGTACATACTTTTCTCCCAAACAACCCACTCCATGTAATTGCTTTCTCATTTTCCTTATTACCCAATTAAACAATTTTATAAAAAATGATGATTCTTTCCTTCATTGCTTTGATCCATGACCAACCGCCACTCAATAAAGTTTCTTAATTAAAAATAAAATAAAATAATAAATATGAAACATTTTTCACTGTACTTTACCAAGTGTCTACTCAAACCCCCATGTCTGCCCTTTGACAATGGGGATTGCTTGTGGAATCAACTAGGCAACCTTCAATCACTCCCCCCACCATTTTTCTTTGTCCCCAATTCCCTAAAACTTGTGCTTTTACATGTTATTGGGGAACTCAGCCCTTTTATTATTTATTAGACAAGGTCCGGACCAATGTGGCTATTTTCTGACGAGGAACTGAAGAAGTTTATCATATCGTTGCAGTCAGATACAGTGTCCTGCAAGCTCAACAATAGATGAGAAGTGCTGAAACTCATTGAGGGTTTAGCTTTTGGAACAATTGGGACCTGGGCTTCCCCCACCAGCATTTGGACCACGCCTCTCATTGTGGGTCTAGCCAGTGGGTCAGGGTGTGAACATGCTAACCCCACCAGGAGGACCCTCCTCATCTCACCCTCATTGAAATTACCTTCCAGCCTGGCATCAGCTGCAGCTAACAATCTCCCTTCTCTACGCAAACTCCAAACCCATTCCACCAAATTCCCATTCGCTCCAACTTTTGCCGCTGCATTGGCATTTCTCTCGATTGGTCTTCTTCCACTAGCCACCTCTAGAACCACAGCTCCAAAGCTAAACACATCCGTTTTCTCGGTTGCTCTCCCAGTTTGAAGATATTCGGGAGCCAAATATCCCATTGTGCCGGCAGCTACCGTGGCATCAGGCGATTTATCATGCTCAATTTGCCTTGCTAAACCAAAATCGCCTAGCTTTGCGTTGAACCCTTCATCCAGCATTATGTTGCTGGTCTTAACGTCTCTATGAATAACCTGGTGATCACACTCTTGATGCAAATAGGCCAAAGCAGAGGCAACTCCTAACAAAATTTTCTGCCTATGAGCCCATGGTAATGGCGTTCTGGCTTCAAATAATGCTTTATCCAGACTCCCATTAGGCATTAAATCATAAACTAATAAAATTTCACCTTTCTCATGGCACCATCCTTGCAATCTTACAAGATTGCGATGCCTAAGGGTCCCAATTATTGACAATTCAGATAAAAACTCATTCTTGCCTTGACTAGTATGACTACATCTCTTGACAGCCACAATGTTGCCATTATCCGGTAAAATGCCTTTATAGACAGTCCCAAACGCACCGTGACCGATAATTCTATTAGCATCGAAGCATCTCGTAGCTGCTTTCAGCTCTTTGTATCTGAACTCTTTTGGCATTTTGATAATCTCCGATGGAAAAGACTCGGATTTCTTCACATGCTTCAACTTTTTAGAGTAAACCCATATGAGAGCCCCAGCAAATAAGGCTAAAACGAAAGCCCCAGCCGTTACCACCCCTGCAACAGCCCCTGGACCTTGCTTACAAAGCTGGTTATGACAAGAAGAAGAAGACGAAGACTTACTCAAATGAGAATCTGAAGGAGCCAATGAAGGTGGCTTTGATTTAACAATATTAGCCGTTGGGTTCATTAAAGTAGCCGTTGGAGGCGGCGGAGAAGTTGAGTTGAAAGAAGAGCTAAAACTCCACCATTCAATGCTATGGACCTCGGTGCTTCCTTGTGTTGAGCCTGAAAATCCTACGTACATGAAATCATTAACATAATGATCGAGATCTAGAGGGAATGATAACATGGGCTCTTTAGGCTTCAAGGTTGAGTAAGAAACGGAGATATTGAAAATCCCAGATGAAGCATCGTATTCGACCCATGAATTAACGAGATCCCCACTTTTTAGATCAATATCTAAAGCCCCCAAGTCACCAACTTGAGAAGAAACCATGGTGTTGAGATCCAAACCAACATGGTTCCCATTAAAATCATCGAATTCTACGTCCATAAGAGTGTCGAATTCAACAGCAACGAACCCCGAGCCCCGACCCTTATCATCTAAGAGTCCCAAAGAGCCGCCGCCGGCGCCAATGAAATCACCATCCGGGGAAATGACAAAGGCTAAACCACCGCCGATAGAAGACGGGTTAAGGTTGGTAATGTAGAAGGAGAAGAAGGTGGAGAAGCTACAAGGAGAATGAGTCTGGGGTTCCCGGAATCTGACGGGTTTCGAGTACAAGGCTCTGCCGGCGACGGAAGCGGGTACTTGGAGGTCGCGAGTGAGTCTGACGCTCCCATTGTTTAAGTGAGCGTCACCAAGGAGCTTCAAGCTGCTGAGGTTTAACGTACCGAAATCGAACTCTGTGGCAGCAAAGATTCCGTTAAAGCTTGAGATAAAACAGAGGAAGAGAGGTAATGAGTAAGAAAATGACAACATTGTGGCTTCCCTTTGCAGTTTCTGATTATTCTCGAATGCCCCCAATATAAGAAAAAGACTGAAGATGATAATGCCTTGTTTGGGTGGGGAAATTTGTTGATGGTAAAATTGAGGAGATCTGAGGGAGGGATAACGAGGAAGAGTATATTTCTTTGGCTTAAAACATACCAACAAGGAATGAATGGTGTGCAGGAGGAAAGAGTGAGGGAATCCAATGAGCAGTTAAGAAGACAGGTGGCTACCCACGAAGGAAACACATGTATTTCTAACGGTTATTTTTCTTTTTCGGTGTTTGTAAAATAAATAAATTAAAAAAGAAGAAGAAGATGCTTTTTATCAGTGTTCCCATTCCCACATCTCAGTTTCGTCGCCCCCTTTACAAGGAAACAACATTCAGTTGCACGTGTCTGCGTGATTTCAACGCCCGTGAGTTATTTAGACTTTTGATTAAAAGAATATTAAACTTGATCTTCTTATGAGTCAAGTGTCAGCTTTTGGGTACTTGATTGTTTATAAATTAATATGGGAAAGTTAGATATTTTCTAATGGTGGATTGGGTTTGAAGATTACTGGTGGAGGATAATGGATGGCTTTGCAAGTTAAAAAATAAAGCAGATAAGGAGGTGAAATAGTAAGAGACAGAATGTATGGATTAATCCAAGGGTTGAAGTAGCACTAGTTTGTTGGTCGGTAACTTTGGCTTCGTCCTAGGCGTCAACCTACTATTATTGCAGCATGAGGCCCGTGACTTGAGATATCACAAACAATCCATCCAATGCAATATATGAGAATGCCTTGCTCATTTAGAATCTAAACTGAAAGCGTTAGTAAAGTCGAATTAGACTTTCAGCAATTAATATTCAGAATTGCACTTTTATAACTTTAATCACTTAATTTTATTTTACTAACACTTCCCATTTTAGTCTAAAAATATAGTTTGCTTTTTGAACGGTGTAAAATAGAGTTATGGAGATGGGAGAAAGCATTTATCTCCGAGGTGTGCCTTACAAAAAAAAAATAGAAGACGAAGAAGAAGCAGCAACTGGATCAATGTATGTATCACTCCACCCAAATACTCACTAGCTATAAATGGAGGATTGGTTGGATATTTTTCAAGTGCAAAAGAGGTTAGACAGGCTAATCCCTCGTCACCATATCTTTTCATCCCAATGATGAATGTTCTCTCTCAGTTGCTCAACAAAGCTGGTATGTACAAGATTTTTTAATATCATCCAAAATATCGGAAATTGCAGCTTACACATCTCTATTTTGCGGATGATCGACTTGTTTTTGTCAAAGGGTCGGTAGAGATAATACCTGTAATTGTAAATGTGTTGGATTTTCTTTTATAGTCTCTCTCTAGTCTTCAAATGAGGAACTCGTCCAAGATTGAAATTTTTAGTTATGGAGTTAGTCATGCTTAGTTACAAAGAATTGTGGATCATACATGAGTCAAGTTGGGCACACAACCAGTCAGATTCCTTGGACTTCCTTTGGTTCTAAGAAATCTAAAGGAAAGTGATTGTAGCTATTTGATTAATTAACTGTTATACCTTGTGTAATAGGTTTCACGAAGATTACATCATACCTCACAAACCTAACTGTGTATTTATAGAGAGTTGAACACATGTCCCCTAATGGAACCAACTATGCTCACCTTCCTATTTTGGTCACTCAACTTTAAAATTTTTCAATTTAAGCACTAAAGATTGAATTCGTTCCTATTTTGGTCACAATAGAAAGCCTTTTTTTTCTAACTGTTATAATAACACATTTAATCCTCAATACTTACTTATTCTATCAATTTGATCCTAATTCTAAATAATTCAATAAATTTAACCTTTCACATTTACAAATTTGATCAATTTGTGTAACACCCCTAACCCATATCCATCTCCAGAATAAGGTTATAGAGTATTACCGGAGTTTACAAATTAATTTACAAACATTTCATTTCATCAAGCATTCATATTTATAACCAGTCAAAATCAAAACATTAATGAGCTAACGTTGGCCAATTTAACTTATACATGCCATTATAACCAGAATCAAAACATCCAAAATTACCGATAGAATTAATGGATAGTGTGATAAACATTCATACATCCATTCAATGCATTATTCCCCTTTTTATCAAATATATCAATGTTTCATCAATTTTCATACAATGAAAATTCAAATCATATTCATTTCAATAACATACATTTCAAGCATTTAAGAATATAATTCAAGTTACAAGAACTTACCAGGCTAAATTGCAGAAATACCAAAATTCAGGGACATTTTGGTAATTTTCTATTTTTCTCGAATTTCCACCCAATCTTGATCTAAATTAATATTTCATTCAATTTATTAATTTAAATAATAAAACAATTCATTTCATGCAATTTGGTCACTTTTTGACATTTTTACCAATTTACCCTTAAAATATTACTTTTATTCAATTTAGTCCCTAAACATAAAACATGCAAATTGGTCATTTTTAATGAAAACTCATGCTAGTTGAATAATCATATATTTTCCTCCTCCTCCTCTCCATGTCACATCCTTAATGTATAATATGCTTATATGTAACATTATCTATAATTCCACCATTTATTTATATATTCATTCAAAGCTGTCCCCTTGAGTTATAGTCACTAAATTATTTATATCTTGAGCTACGAAACTCCGAATTAAGATCTGCTAAATTCCTATGAAACTATACTCACATATCTTCTTACCATAAAATTTTCAGAATTTATGGTTTAGTCAATAATTACAATTTATTCTTTAAAATAATCCTTATTCTACTATCTGACAGTTTCAACCCTTCTTCACTAAAAATTAATTATCTCTTCATACACAATTCGGATTGTAAATGGCCCAATTTACTCGGGCCCGATTAAATCAATAAACACCAAAGACAAAAAAAAAACCAAATAAAAACCAAAATAAAATTAAATGTCCAGTCCAGAATTACAGTGGCCCAAAACCAATAAACAAGCCAACAAACCCATTAGCACAATACCCAATTCAAACCCAATAACCCATTGCAATCCCTAGCCCAAAACAAAAGGAAAAACAGAAAACCCTAGCCTAAGCTCAGCCGCCACACGCCCCAATGGCAGCCCCTGCGCGCCGCCTTCTCTGCGTGTGCCACCACGTTTGTACTTGCAAAGCGGACTAGGAGAGTCCAAAAGCAAAAAAAAAAGTGTAAAAAATAGTAAAAATAGATAAATAGGTGGTATTTTTGGGTTATAAAAAGAGTCCCGATTTTATATATTTTTACTCACGAATGAATAAAAAAATAGAGATACAGACCATTTTCAAAGCTAGTTTTTTTTATTTTTATTTTTTCCCTTTTTTCGATTTTATTTCATTCAAAAATAATAAAGAAAATAGAAGATAAAATGATAAAAATCATACCTTTTTGCGAGGGAGGTGCCGATTCCGATGAAAATCGGCGTTCCACGGGTAAAGGAACTGAAAAAAAAACCAAAAATGGTGACTTTTCAATTTTCTAGCCACAGCGGATGGCGGCGCCGTCACCGGCGACCGGCGGCCGCCGCCGTGGTCCGGTGACTGGGGTTGGCTGGATTCTGAAGGCTGAGAGAGAAGAGAAAGTTTTTTTTAAATAAGGTTACAAATGTTTTTTTAAGTTTTTTTTTAACTTATATAAACACCCCAAAACGACGTCGTTTTGGGCTTGGCTTCTGACACCCAAAACGGCGTCGTTTCACCCTTCAACCCACGACCTGACCCGCTCCAACCTCAAGATCCGCGTGTTTTTGTGGAAGGGCCTATTTGTGCGTTAGACCCTTTCGCATTTTTAAATTTTCTTAATTTAGCTTTTTTTTTTATTTTTCAATTGATACTTCAATTTTTTATTTTGTTTTCGATTTAGTCCTGACGAAATGGTACGTTTTAGAGGGCGGGGATATTTCCCCATTTGGTCCCTGCGAGTTATGTGTGTTTTTCAATTGTGCCCTCCCCTCTATTTTTACTTTCGATTTTTTACCCCATTTTTTTATTAAATTTCAATTTAGTCCTTTTGTACTTATTTGTCTATAATTTTAGTCCCAATTGTATTCAAAATTTATTTTTTAGCCCTTTAATTTTATTCCAATAACAATTTAGCCTCTTTTTGTCTCTGTCTTGGTTTTAATTTTGTTTTGTTTTGTGTTGTGTTTTATTTATTTTTTATTTACTCTTTTATTTTTATTATTTCATCATGATTTTTATGTTTAATCTTGCTTTTATTTTGTTTTATTTTGTTTTTTTATTCGTGAACTTATTATTATTATTATTATTACTATTTTTATTATTATCAGTATTATTATTTTATTGTTTTCATTATTTCACTTATTTACATGTTTTACTCTAATTTATTTATTTAAATTTCACTTATGTTGTAATTTAGATCATTACTTTCAATATTTTCATAAACCTTTTTTTACATCTTTTATATATTTAGTTTATTTACTTGGATTTTTTTAGTGGTTTTTTTCCCTTTTATTTGCATGCTTTGGTTCTATTATTATCGTTATTCCTTGATTGTTCATATTATTGTTAAAATAGTGCATGTAATATTCTCGTAAATTGCCTTTATTATTATATTCATTATTGTTATTTATTAGTGCAATATTTCATGCATGTAGTATTTCGAACATCGTATATTTTTATCCAAAAAATGTAAAAATACATTTTTTTAAATGAATACAATAGTTCATACCCTCGGAATTTTAGAAAATCGATCCCTAACTTACGGGGTTTTGATTTTTCTAATAAATCCAAATATACGAATCATTTTTCAAAATATCTTGGGAATTAATAAGACTATGTTCTAACTTACGGAATGTGTTTTTTTTTCTAAAACCTAGAGAATCAAATATCTTTCAAATAAATAAATTTTTTGGCTTTTATTCTCGTATTGGGAATTTAAGACATTGTGTCCTAACTTACGGGACATGATTCTCTTTCTCGATTAACATGAAATGTGCCCCTTTCTTAAATATTTTTTTATATTTTAACAAAAGATCGTATTTTAAATTCCTTTCGAGTTTTCAACTTTCCACATTAAGACGTTAATTAATGAACTAGGTACCAATTTTGGGCGTATCGAGGGTGCTAATCCTTCCTCGTGCGTAACCGACTCCTGAACCCGTTTTCTGGATTTTGTAGACCAAAAATTATCGTTTTAGTAAAATTTAAACTTTTATTAAAATGATTAAATTATGAGGTGATCCGATCACACCTGAATGAAAAGATTGGTGGCGACTCCATTTTCGTTTTTAAATAAAAAAATCGACCCGTTTTTGTAAAATAAAAAGTGGTTTCGATAGCTTGGCAACTCCACTGGGGACTGGTTGAGAGTCAAGCCACAAATTGATTAATTTTGTCTTTTTGTCGAAAAATCAAAATTCGTTTTAAATTTTCCCCTTTTGCATTCTATCCATTATTTTTAATGGTTTTAATCATAGTGTGTTTGTTTGGTTGGTCCAAATTTTTTAATGTGTATATTCATTTTGCATTACATAAGTTAGGCAATTTTACCCCTTTAAGTGGGAGTGAGAAACTAGTCCTTCGTGAGGTCTTCACCTCCGTGCAAGATAGTGGATCGCTTTCGGAATACATCTGTATCTATGTCTTTGTGAGATTTTCATCTCCGTGCAGCCATAGGGATGTGTTCCCCTGAATCGAACTCGGTCCGCATGAGCCTATAATGGGTGAGGATCGAGGAATCTGCTGGTTCGGGTACCTTTGCTCTAGAAGCCAAACCTCATGTAGTGAATTTTAGGAACTTGCCCTAGGTAGAACTATACCAAACCCTAGTAGATTCCTGAATAGGTGCTTTATTATTTCCTGTTTGTGTTGAATTCCTTTTTTTTATACATGATACTAACTTTCTTGTGTTTTGCTTTGATTGCATGACATTTTGACTGCATAGCATTTCATCATAAAAGGCGTTGGTTCATATTTGGTTACTAGATAGAGAGCTCATCATGGAAAATGGATTTCTTGATAAGGTGGAGGATAATGCGGCTGTCCAAACCTGGTCTAAGACAATACAGCGGGAAAAATGCGATAGTTTGGCCGAAGGATATGTATAAGATTTGTGGGACTTCACTCGTATTAGTGTAACCCAGAATAGTCTGCAAGAATTGAAGGAAATCTAGGATCAGTGGAATAATGAGGTCAAGCAGATTTTTTACTCTAGCTATGGAGATTTGCCTTATCTGCTTGACATAAAGTGGATAAACACTTGTTTCGCACCTTCGCCTAGTTTCGGATCTTGCTTATAGTTGTTTCACTTTTGGGGGAGTTGATCTGGTACCTATAGTGGAGGAATACACGGCCTTACTTCATTGCTCAAAGATTCAAGCAGACAAAGCCTACTCGAGAGCTGTTAATGTCCCAACCTTTTTGAAGAAATTGATGAATATTACCGGGATGAGTGAGCAATGGGTTGCAGCAGGGATCAAGTAGAAGGGGGATAGCAAATGCATTCCTTGGAAGAACTTGAAGTATCTAATTCTAGCATACCCAGATACGAAGAAGAAAGTTGATGTCTTTGCCTTGAGTGTCTACGGCTTAGTTGTATTTCCCAAAGCCATGGGACATGTTGATGAAGCAGTCATCGATCTCTTTGACCGATTTAATAAGAGGGTTACACTAGTACTGACAATTTTGGCAGAAACCTTCAGATCGCTGAACGAATGCCGGAGAGCAGGTGAGGGTAGATTCATCGGATGTGCGTAGCTCCTTTTAGCATGGTTCCACAGTCACTTTTGGAAAGTTGATAAGGTTTCTTATCAGGTCTTCTCTGAAAATTATTCGCCTCTGAAGGAGATAGTAGCTATATCGAGCCGGGGTGATATCTCAGAGGAAAAATGGATGGCAATTCTTCAGAATCTTCAAGAAGAGGATATCTAATGGAGAGCTCCTTGGATGCTTCAAGATGAAATCTTATATAGATGTAGTAATTTTGATTGGGTCCCTCTACTTGGGATTTGGGAAGTTGTTGGCTATGCACATTTGCTAGTACTGAGACAGTATAGGTCAAGGCAATCCGTAACCCCAACCCAAGGGCTAGCTTAGTGCGAATTCTCATATAAAGGCGATGGTTACAAGAAGAAGATTCGAGAGATGTCCAATTCCTGGAATCAGACTCGACGGATGAAGGGATTGGTAGTAGGTCCAATAACGACCCATGAATATACCGAGTGGTAGGGTGGAAGGATTAATGATAATATCTCAGGGCCAAGTTAAGGAAACAATCATCCAACAGAAAAACATTTGTGAGATGTCCCCTCTGAGCTAGAAATTATAAGGCAGGATTTTGAAAGAAGAATTTTAGAGTTAGAAAAGAAAATAGAACAAATGGAAGTAAAGAAGATGAATTTGAGACTAGACATAGATGTTTAGAAGTTAGAAGATGAATTTGAGACTAGACATAGATGTTTAGAAGTTAGAAACTGATAAATTAAGAAAATAGAAGAATAACGCTAAGGGAGATTTGGATAGTTTGAAAACAGACTATAAGAAGTTGCGTTTCTTGATGAGAACTGCCAAGTTGGGGAAAACTTCAGAACAGTGGTGTCAAGAAATTCAAGAGGAAAGAATCAAGGCTGATAGATGGGAAAGGAAATTCCAAGAAGCCCAAATGCGAAATGAGACCCTAGAGAAGAGTTTGTTAGAAAGTCGAAAAGGATGAACTAAAAGCTAGAGTGGCTGAACTTGAGAAAACTCTTCATCAATATCGAAACCGTAATTCTGCGATGGAGCTAAGAGCGAGCTAAGGAAAGATCGAGCAAATGAAAAGAAAAGTGAAAGGATTAGAAATGACATTACAAAACTGTGAAATGCGAATTGAATTCCTTGAAGCCAGTGGAGAGCGTAAAAAAGAACAGCTCATTTGTTGTCAGAACCAAGTTAGAAATAGAGAGCACATTATGGGAGAGGCTGTGGCTCAGATTTGAGAGGTAGCCGATTACTTACAGACTTTTGCAGTACAAGCTGATATACTGAGTGTAAAGTACGAGCTGGAATTAGACTGGGGGCAGGAGTTAGCTTCACTGCTTAGGAAAACTAAAGCTTTGAGTGTTAGGGCAAAGCCATATATGTAATTTTTTTTATATAAATAATTTTGTTTTTTGGTAAAGTTTTTAAATGGAATTAAATCAAAATCGACGTCTTTTTGCATTCACTTCATGCATTTGCATTACATTACATCATATGCATTAAAGTCTACCAAAAGATCCTAATTGGTTAAAATCATTTCAGTTTATCTGGAAACTGACAAAAAACTTACCAACCAAACATCGTTATGGTACCCGAACTAAGACAAAAGACATGGACCAAATATTAGAAAACTTGAACAACTTCAAAGGGAGATACAATACCAGCTACAAACGCAAATGCAAGAGCAGCTAGCTAAGATCTAACAAGACATGACAGACAAAATGCTAGAATCTCAAAGAAACATGATGACCCAGTTGACCCAATTATTGGCTGGGAGAATAGATAAAGGAAAAGGCCCCATGACCAACCCTGGTGAGGATAATGAGAAGTTGTTCTATCCTCTAGGTTTTACTCTACCAAATATACAAGCCCAAGCTGAGATGTATCCGCGGAGACTATCCGTCACAATTAGGCCTCAACAATCTCAAGCCGGTACTTCAACGCCAATGAACTTTCAGGCTGGATTAGGTTCAAACCCAGGAGATAACCCAACTAATCCAGTTATCCCCGATTTTGATGAAGTGGCAAAAAAGGAAAAAGCAAAAGCAGAAACAGCTAGAGGACAAATATAGATGGCTGCAGGAAAAATTCAAAGCAATTGAAAGTGTTGATAGTCATAATGGAATTGACGCTAAAGATCTAAGCTTGGTTCTAGATTTGGTTATTCCTTACAAGTTCAAAATGCCAGAATTTGAAAAGTACAACGGGACCAGTTGCCTTGAAGCTCACTTCACTATGTTTTGCAGACGGATGGTTGAATACGTTAACAATGACCAACTACTAATACACTGCTTCCAGGACAGCCTGGTGGGGGCAACAGCCAAATGGTACAACCAATTGAGTTGTACCAGGATTAATTCGTGGAGGGACCTAGCACAAGCATTCATGAAGCGATATAGTCATGTAACAGATATGACTCATGATAGAATTACTTTACAAAACATGGAGAAGAAACCTAGTGAGAGTTTTAGGCAATATGCACAGAGATAGAGGGAGGTTTCCATCCAAGTTCAGCCGCCGCTCCTAGAAAAAGAAACTACGATACTCTTTATCAACACGCTAAAAGCCCCATTCACCACACACATGTTAGGAAGTGCCACAAAAAGTTTTTTAGATATAGTCATGAATGGCAAGATGATTGAGAATGCCATATGATGTGGAAAGATAGATGCCGGAGAAAGTAACAATAGGTCAGCCTTGAGGAAAAAAGAAAACGAGGTGAACAACACGAGTATATACAATAAAGGTTATTCAAAATCAATCATGGTAAATCAACCAGGAACGGGGGTTGCCAATCAGCAAGGTTCATTAAGGCAGGAATTTGAAACAAGACAAAATAATGAGAAGCTCCAGTTCACGCCAATTCCAATGTCGTATAAGGAGCTATATCAAAGTTTTTTCGATACATACGTCATTTCCCCTTTCTATTTAAAGCCCTTACAGCCTTCGTACCCTAAATGGTATGATACAAACGCACAATACGATTATCATACGGTAATTACGAGGCATTCTATAGAAAATTACACTGCCTTTAAAAAATTGGTTGAAAGGTTCATCAATATGGGTATTGTCAAATTTGATGATTCATCCAATACGAAAAATCTGCTACCCAATCATGCTATTAATGGGATAAACATGATGAATGAAGCTATGGGGAGAAGAATCAATGAAAGTGTTGAATAAAACATATGTGGCCAATGATATATCTGTCAATAAACTAAATCGATTGGTCAGCAATATAAGTGCCGATAACTTCATCTTTTTTAATGATGATGAAATACCATCTGGAAGTATGGGGTCTACTAAAGCTCTGCACATTACTGCCCGATGCAAAGGGTACACCTTACCTGGGGTTCTGATTGACAATGGATTAGCATTAAATGTACTACCCTTATCCACACTTAACAGGTTGCTAGTAGATAGCTCGCATATGAAGTCGTGCCAGAATATAATGAGAGCATTTGATGGCACTGAAAGGAGGGTTATGGGAAGAATTGAAATATCCTTATTGATAGGTCCAAATATCTATGAGGTAGATTTACTTGTGATGGACATCAAGCTTTCCTACAATTGTTTGTTAGGAAGACCATGGATACATTCGGCAGGGGTCGTACCTTCATCATTACATCAAAAGCTAAAGCTGATATCAGAGGGTCGATTGGTGACAATAAGTGCCGAGGAGGATATTATAGCGGCCGTAACCAGTGATGCACCGTACTTAGAGACAAATGATGAGGTAGTTGAATGTTCCTTCCGATCTTTGGAGTTTGTGAATGTAATATTTATTACTGAGGGGAGCAGGATTTCAGTGCCTAAAATGTCCAAGACTACAAGAATGAGTCTACAGTTGATGGTAGGAAGATGAGCCTTACCAGGAAAAGGACTAGGGAGACATCTTCAAGGAAGAGTTGAGGCTCTAATGTTGAAGGACAAGCATGATCGTTTTGGCTTAGGGTACAAGCCAAATACAAGACAAAGAAGGAAGGAGTTAGAGAAGATGCAAGAAAGAATAAGGGTACGCATGAGTAGGGAGGAAATCAAGTGAGAACCAATAATATTCCCCCGCATATCTAAAATTTTTGTGTCAGGAGGAATTATTCATCTTGAGCGAAAGACGCTAATGAAAGAAAGTATTGAAAAAATGTTGGGAAACGTTCATATCAGTGCCATTCATGAAGAGACAATTGAATGAGAAGCCTTGTTAGATATCCGCCCTTATGAACCTGGGAGCGTGCTTAGCAATTAGACTACAGAAGAAATCCCTGTAGTATTTAGAGCGTACTCAGAGTAATGTTCAGAACACTCTTATTGCTCTTAGCCTAGAAGTGATAAGAATCCCTTTGTGAAATAGGCTAATGTCCAAACATCATTATTTTAATGAAGTACATTTTTTTGCAATCATTTTGAACAAATATTCTTTCATTCTATACGAGTAATTATTTTTGATTCTTTCATTCTTTTGGATTTTCTTCCAAATCATTCTTTCATTTATTCATAAATATACTGTACAAATAATTATTCATAAATTCATCTATTCTTTGTATATTCTTTTGTACCTACAATAGGTCCCTGGATATCAATGACATGAGTGACGCTGTTACAAACTCAGGATTTCCTTTTGAACGAGATATGTGTTTAGAGGGATTATCGGACTTTGAAGATGACGTAGATTGTGGTCTATCTCCAGACTTGTTGATGATGGTATAACAGGAAGAGAAACAAATCCTACCTCACAAGAAATCAATAGAAATTGTGAGCTTGGAAGAGGAAAAAGAAGTGAAGATTGGAACTGACATTACCGTAAAGACGAGGCGAAACCTCATTGAGTTATTCCAAGAATTCAAAGATGTCTTCGCATGGTCATACTGGGATATGTCCGGGTTAAGCACTGACATTGTAGTACACCGTCTTCCTATAAGAGAGGATTGCAAACCAGTTCAGCAGAAACTCCGGAAGATGAGGCCTGATATTGTACTAAAAGTAAAGGAGGAAGTCAAAAAGTAGTTTGATGCTGGGTTCTTACAGGCGGTCAAGTATTCCAAATGGGTAGCCAATAGCGTCCCAGTCCCTAAAAAAGATAGGAAGGTACGAATGTGTGTGGATTACAGAGACCTGAACAAGGCCAGCCCAAAAGATAATTTTCTATTGCCTCATATTGACACTTTAGTGGATAATACAGCAGGCTACTCTCTGTTTTCCTTTATGGACGGCTTCTCCGGATACAATCAGATAAAGATGCATTTAGAAGATATGGGAAAGACCATATTCATCACCTTATGGGGAACGTTTTGCTATAAAGTGATGTCATTTGGTTTAAAGAATGCAGAAGCAAAGTATCGAAGAGCCATGGTAGCCTTGTTCCATGACATGATGCACAAGGAAATTAAGGTTTACGTCCACGATATATTGCAAAATCCAGAACAGAAGAGGAACATGTTCAAGTCTTGGGGAAATTGTTCTTAAGATTGAGGAAGTTCCAGCTCAAGCTCAATCCAGCAAAATTCACTTTTAGAGCTAGATCAAGAAAGCTATTAGTCTTCATAGTCAGTGCAAAAGGAATTGAGATCGACCTAGATAAAGTCAATGTGATATGGGAATTACCTCCACCACGTACTCAGAAAGAAGTTTGAGGTTTCATAGGGAGGTTGAATTACATTGCCCGGTTCATTTCACAACTAACCGAGAAATGTGACCCTATTTTTTGTCTTTTGAATAAACATAATCCAGGTGAGTGGGATGACGAATGCCATGAAGCTTTTGACAGGGTAAAATAGTACTTGTCTAATACTCCAGTACTGTCACCACCTTCAATTCTATGGGATGTGTACTAGGCCAACATGATGAGACACGAAAGAAAGAAAGGGTGATATACTATCTCAGTAAGAAATTCACTGATTGTGAAATAAGATACGTGTCTATTGAGAAATTATGCCATGCCTTGATTTGGACAACTCGGAGACTGAGGCAGTACATGTTATACCATACGACTTGGCTAATTTCAAAATTAGATCCTTTAAAGTACATGATGGAGGCAACTGCTTTGAATGGGAGGATGGCTAGATGGCAGATTTTGCTTTCTGAATTTGACATAGTCTATGTGAGCCAGAAGGCTGTGAAATGGAGTGCAATAGCTGACTTTCTAGCTAGTAGAGCTTGGGAGGATTACGAGTCCTTGAATTTTGATTTCCTGAACGAGGACTTGATGTATGTGGCAGCCACTGAAGAAAATTCCAAGTGGGTAACATTTGGAAGCTAAACTTTGATGGAGCCTCAAACGCTGTGGGCAATGGAATTGGGGTAGTCTTAGTATCCCCAAACGGAGATCATTATCATTTTACCTGCAAATTGGATTTTGATTACACAATCAACATGGCAGAATATGAAGCGTGGATCATGGGCATTCGTGCAGCTATAGAACGTGAAATCAAAGTACTAAAGGTATATGAGGATTCAACATTAGTGATATACCAACTCAAAGGTGAACGGGAAACAAGAGATCCCAAATTAATCAGTTATCGAAAGCTAGTTCTCGAATTGATTGAAGAGTTTGATGACATTACTTTCTACTATCTCCCACGAGATAAAAATCAGATGGCTGACGCGTTGGCTACTCTAGCCTCCATAATCAAATTGAATAGACAAAAGGACATGAAGTCTATCCAGATGAGCATCTATGAAACCGCAGCTCATTGTTACGATATCAAAGAGAGAGAAAAGGATGACAGCCCTTGGTATCAAGATATATTACGATATATGAAGAATCGTGAGTATCCTGACGAGTAGCTGAGAATGATAAGAGGACTCTGAGAAGACTAGCCATTGATTATGTCTTAGATGGGGAGATCTTATATAAAAGGGGAAATGATCAGGTACTATTAATATGTGTGGACGTTGTGGAGGCTAAGAAATCTTGGAGGAGGTCCATGAGGGTATTTGTGGAACGCATGCCAGTGGTTTCACAATGGCTAGACAGATTATGAGATTCGGGTACTACTGGTCCACCATAGAAGGAGATTGCATCAGTTATGCCAAGAAGTGTCATAAATGCCAAATTTATAGAGACAAAATGCACGTACCTCCTTTACCCCTTCACGTTATGACTTCTCCATGGCCTTTCTCCATGTGGGGTATGGATGTCATTGAGCCAATATCGCCAAATGCTTCTAATGGGCATCGTTTCATCTTTGTGGTTATTGATTACTTCTCTAAATGGGTAGAAGCTGCTTCGTATGCTAATGTCACAAAGTCAGCAGTCAACAAGTTCTTGAAAAAGGAGATCATATGTCGATATGGAATGCCTGAAAGAATCATACCTGACAATGTGTTGAATTTGAACAACAACTCGATAGTGGAGGTTTGTAGTCAATTAAAGATCAGACACCATAATTTGTACCGTATCTCCCAAAAACGAATGGTGCAGTGGTGACGGCCAACAAAAATATCAAGAAAATTATGGGGAAAATGACTGAGACTTATAAGGACTGGCATGAGAAATTACCATTTGCCCTCCTTGCTTATCGAACATCAATCAGGACTTCCATCGGGGCAACGCCTTTCTCCTTGGTTTATGGTATAGATGAAGTTTTACCTATTGAATTTGAAATCCCTTCTTTTTGGTTATTGATTGAGCTAAAGTTGGATGAAGCAGAATGGATCAAATATCGATATGATTAGTTGAACCTAATAGAAGGAAAAAGGCTAAAACTTATTCACCACGGCCAGATGTACCAGAAATGAATGATGCGAGCCTACAACAAAAAGATTCATCCTAGAAAATTTCACGAAGGAGACCTGGTGTTGAAAAAAATCCTTTCTTTACAAAAGGATTTTAAGGATTTTAGAGGGAAATGGATGCCAAATTGGGAAGGACCTTACGTTGTAAAAAAGACCTTTTCTGGAAGAGCATTGATGTTGGAGCGAAATGGATGGTAAAAACTTGCCAGTTCCTGTAAACTCAAATTCAGTTAAGAAGTACTTCACCTGAAGAGGGAAAATGGACCAAGGTGAAAACCCGCAAAGGGCGCTTTAAGGCCAAATGGGATTTGAGATGAAAACCTGAAAAGGGTGGCTCAAATATTGATCAAAATAGGGCATGCGGTGATATTGCTATACTTGGAATTAACAGGAAAGGGGTATGCGACGTCTGAGGCATCGATATCTAGGGCACCTAGTCTTCATATTACTTGTATTGGATTGGTCATTCTTGGAATACTTTATTCCTTTCAAGATGCGTGTTTCCAATCAATTCCTTTTTATTTTTTTATTTTATTTTTTTATATATTCTCCTTGATAATTTATTCATTCCGAGCTATGCTCCAAATCAATTTTATTCTTATCCAGTTTTACGATCTTTTGCAAGCATGTTGCATTGGAATAATGATTAATGGACTAACAACACTTTCATAAAGGAAGTTCTGTGTATTACTCTAGAAGTTTCTAAATAATACAAGAACCTGAAACAAGATTATTGTTTAGAACACACCAGGTTTAAAGGTTGGAAATATCTGAGAAGGAAGAGTCTAAATTAAGACTATCCCTTTGGATTTTGTTGTCAAAGTATTGATTGAACAAAATGGCAAGATATCATGTTGGTGGACAAACGAGCAATGATCATCAAATATAAGAGGGGGTTATTCTTTGGAAGAGAATTCTACATTGGTACAACACCCTAGGAGTGCTGCAAATGACCAAAATGATGGGAGAGATAATTCACATCCTATACTCCTAAATTACAGTGGGAGGAGGATGGTTCAAATTTTATGTTCCAAAAGTACAGTGGATTGAACCTTGAAGATTATAGTGGATTAAACCTTGAAGATTACAGTGGGGGCAATCTGATTAAGTATGAGTGTTTCTGTGGAAATACTCGCTGAACAAGATAGACGTTCTGACGTGTCGGTGATAAAGCCTTAATGAACAATAAGCAATAAGAACTCAAGCATTAAGGGATCATTTTCATGACATTTTGCATTCATGCATACACATCTGGTTAGGAGATTTTGATTCATTCCGATCATAACATCCTAATCACTGGGCATAAATAGGCCTATGAAATGAATTTTACAGGTCATGTTCCTCAGAGAACAGATCGGTGAAACCACAAATCCTATACCGCTAAAGTTACAATGGAACAGATTAAAGCTGAAGGCGACGAATCTTGTTTCCCTGGCATTGAAATAGATTAAAGTTGAAGGCAGCGAAACTCATTTCCTTGGCGTTGCAGTGGAACAGATTAAAGCTGAAGGCGGCGAATCTTGTTTCCCTGGCATTGCAATAGATTAAAGCTGAAGACAGCGAATATCATTTCTTTGGCGTTGCAGTGGAACAGATTAAAGCTCAAGGCAGCAAATCTTATTTCCTTGGCATCGTAGTAGATTAAAGTTGAAGGCAGTTAATCGTATTTCCTTGGCGTTGCAGCGGAGTAGATTAATGTTGTAGGCAGCGGATCTTATCTCCCTGGCGTTAAAGTTGAAGAAAGCAAGGCTTATCCCCTTGAAGTGGCAGTGGGGCAGACTGAAGATAGAGAATCTTATCTCCCTGAAGTTGCAGTGGAGCAGATTAAAGCCGATAATCCTATCTCTCCGAAGTTGCAATAGAGCAGATCTCATCAGGTCTTATCTCCTTGAAGTTGCAGCGGAGCAGACTGAATAAACCAATCGTATCTCCCCGAGAATGCAATGGAGCAGATTGAAGTAACAAATCCTATCTCCCTGGCGTTGCAGTGGAATGGATTGAAGTGACAACTCCTATACCTTTGAAGACACAGTGGGTTGGAGTGAAGCTACTCACCAAAAGAAGTCAAGACTCGACAAGAGCGGGCAAGTTTGGCCTTGTTAAGTCTTTGCTTCATTCCCGTTACATGATAATTAGTAAAGAGGGGCAGCTCTAAATGGCTCAATTTGCCCGGGCCCGATTAAATCAATAAACACCAAAGACAAAAGAAAATAAAACCAAAATAAAATTAAATGTCCAGACCAGAATTACAGTGGCCCAAAACCAATAAAAGGCCAACAAACTCATTAGCCCAATACCCAATTCAAACACAATAACCCATTGCAAACCTTAGCCCAAAACAAAAGGAAAAACAGAAAACCCTAGCCTAAGCTCAGCCGCCGCACGCCCCAACGGCATCCCCTGCGCGCTCCACCTTCTTTGCGTGTGCCGCCATGTTTGTACCTGCAAAGTGGACTAGGAAAGTCCAAAAGCAAAAAAAAAAAAAACAGTGTAAAAAATAAGAAAAATAGATAAATAGGTGGTATTTTCGGGCTATAAAAAGAGTCTCGATTTTATGTATTTTTACTCACGAATGAATTTAAAAAAAAAAGAGATACAGACCATTTTCGAAGGTAGTTTTTTTTTATTTTTTTCCTTTTTTTGGTTTTATTTCATTCAAAAATAATAAAGAAAACAGAAGATAAAAGGATAAAAATCATACCTTTTTGCGAGGGAGGTGCTGATTCATATGAAAATCGACGTTCCACGGGTTTGAAAACTGAAAAAACCAAAAATTGTGACTTTTCAATTTTTCGGCCATCGCGGATGGCGGCCGCCGCCGTGGTCCGGCGACCTGGGTTGGCCAGATTCTGAAGGCTGGGAGAGAGTTGAGAGTAGAGGTGCTCATGGGCCGGGCGGCCCGGCCCGGCCCGACGGCCCGCCCGAAATATGGGAGGGTTTGGGTAAAAATATAGGCCCGAAATATGGGCTTGGGCAAAAAAACGAGGCCCGTTTAGAAAACAGGCCGGGCCTCGGGCACAACTTTTTTGGCCCGGGCCCGACCCGGCCCGATATAATAAATATATTTATTTTTTAAATTTTTTAATTTTAAAATATTTTTAAAATACCTTTTTTAATTTTTTTAATTTTTAAAATATTTTTTTGGTATTTTATTAAAAAAATGGGCCGGGCCGGGCCCGGGCTTATGATTCTTTTCCCAGGCCGGGCCTGGGCAAAATTACAGGCCCATATTTCGGGCCGGGCCTAGGACCCGAGCCAAAATTTTTTTATGGGCCCGGCCCGGCCCGGCCCATGAGCACCTCTAGTTTTTTTTAAATGAGGTTACAAATGTTTTTTTAAGTTTTTTTTAACTTATATAAACAACCAAAAACGACATTGTTTTGGGCTTGGCTTCTGACACCCAAAACAGCGTCATTTCACCCTTCAACCCGCGACCCGACCCGCTCTAACCTCAAGATTCGCGTGTTTTTGTGGAAGGGCCTATTTGCGTGTTAGACCCTTCCGCATTTTTAAATTTTCTTAATTTAGTTTTTTTTTTCAATTGATACTTCAATTTTTTATTCTGTTTTCGATTTAGTCCTGACGAAATGGTGCATTTTAGAGGGTGGGGATATTTCCTCATTTGGTCCCTGTGAGTTATGTGTGTTTTTCAATTGCGCCCTCCCTTTTATTTTTACTTTCGATTTTTTACCCCATTTTTTTTAAATTTCAATTTAGTCCTTTTACACTTATTTGTCTATAATTTTAGCCGCAATTGTATTCAAAATTTATTTATTTTTAGCCCTTTAATTTTATTCCAATAACAATTTAGCCTCTTTTTGTCTCTGTCTTGGTTTTAATTTTGTTTTGTGTTGTGTTTTATTTATTTTTTATTTACTCTTTTATTTTTATTATTTCATCATATTTTTATGTTTAATCTTGCTTTTATTTTGTTTTATTTTATTTTTTTATTCGTGAACTTCTTTATTATTATTATTACTATTTTTTATTATTATCAGTATTATTTTTTTTGTTTTCATTATTTCACTTATTTACATGTTTTACTCTCATTTATTTATTTAAATTTCACTTATGTTGTAATTTAGATCATTACTTTCAATATTTTCATAAACCTTTTTTACATCTTTTATATATTTATTTTACTTACTTGGATTTTTTTAGAGGTTTTTTTTCCTCTTATTTGCATGCTTTGGTTCTATTATTATAGTTATTCCTTGATTGTTCATATTATTGTTAAAATAGTACATGTAATATAATTCTCGTAAATTGCCTTTATTATTATATTCATTATTGTTATTTATTAGTGCAATATTTCATGCATGTAGTATTTCAAACATCGTATATTTTTATCCAAAAAATGTAAAAATACATTTTTTAAATGAATACAATATTTCGTACCCTCGAAATTTTAGAAAATCGATCCCTAACTTACGGGGTTTTGATTTTTCCGATAAATCCGAATATATGAATCATTTTTCAAAAACACATTTTTTAAATTATCTCGGGAATTAATAAGACTATGTTCTAACTTACGGAATATGTTTTTTTTTCTAAAACCTAGAGAATCAAATATCTTTCAAATAAATAAATTTTTCGGCATTTATTCTCGTATCGGGAATTTAAGACATTGTGTCCTAACTTACGGGACATAATTCTCTTTCTCGATTAACATGAAATGTGCCCATTTCTTGAATTTTTTTTATATTTTAACAAAAGATCGTATTTTAAATTCCTTTCGAGTTTTCAACTTTCGACATTAAGTCATTAATTAATCAACTAGGTACCAATTTTGGGCGTATCGAGGGTGCTAATCCTTCCTCGTGCGTAACCGACTCCTGAATCCGTTTTCTGGATTTGTAGACCAAAAATTAATGTTTTAGTAAAATTTAAACTTTTATTAAAATGATTAAATTATTAGGTGATCCGATCACACCTAAATGAAAAGATTGGTGGCGACTTCATTTTTGTTTTTAAATAAAAAAAAGTTAACCCGTTTTTGTAAAATAAAAAGTGGTTTCGACACGGATGATGTTCCCGTTTGTTTCTCTTGAAAATAGACTCATTCAAGATTTTATACATATAAATTTAAGCCCCTAATCATTTTTCTCCAATTTTTGATGATTTTCCAAAGTCAGAATAGGGGATCCCGAAATCATTCTGACCTTATCTCACAAAATTTATTAATACTCATGATTTATAATTACATTGCTTACACCGTTTCTTTTATGAGAAACTAGACTCAATAAGCTTTAATTCCATATTTTTTTTCATCCTCTAATTCATTTTCTACGATTTTTGGTAAAATTTCAAATTCAGACTACTGCTACTGTCTCAAAACTGTTTTAGTGTAAAATGTTGATAACTAAATTTATAACACCTTCCTTTCCTTTCTCTTCAATATTTTCCATCACTTTCTCTTATTTCCCTTTACTAACATAACAAGAATATAGAACCTTATATAATAAAACTCTACATTAACATTAATTTCCTACTTTTTCAATAATATCAAACTCAAAAGTATATTAAAATCTTGATGTTCTTACCTTGTGCTATTGATTTCAATCTTTAACTTGATTTTCTCTCTCCTCTAGCTTCTATTTCTTGAATCTAACTTGATATTCTAGCTCCCCATTGTCTCCTTATTATTTTTCTCTCTTGGAAGCTATGGAAATTCTTTTGATTTCTAGGTAAAAATAGTAAATTTTTGGTAAAAGGACCAAATTGTAAAGAAAGGAAAATTTCTTTCTTTTCTCCTCTTCTCACGTTGGTTGCATTTCCCTTTTATATTAATCATTTAATAATAAAATAATACTAAAAATCTTAATAAAATATTAATTAAATAACATTTATCTATTTACTTAATTAAAAATATCACAAACATCATCATTACCTTCTAGAATTCTCTCTCTCTAATTGACCATTTTGCCCTTTATAATCTTTTGAAATTCCATCCTTGAGTCACCACTTAATTCGGTAAAATTGCAATTTAGTCCCTCAAAATTCTTCACCTTTTCAATTTGGTCCTAATTCATCCATTTTCCTTAGTTTCTAGATTATTCCACCCTTAAAATATTTACACTATTGGTCCTTCAACTTTTTCATATTTACACTTTAACCCCTCAAATTTTGAGTATTTACTATTGGGCAACAAAACTTTGCTTACTTTTGCGATTTAATCCTTTCTTGAATTAATATGTCATAATATACTTCCCAATGTTGACATAACTCAAAATTTCCCTTTTTATCACTTTATTTCCTTATTTTACTATATCAGGGATATTATCTTACTTTCTTACTGTAAAAGTTTTCGGGGTATTACAATTTGATCCTCAAGCTTCCTAACTAAAGCTTTCAGCTTTTAAAACAGAGACATTCCACATCTCTTAATTGTTTTAATTATGGTTGAAATTATTCAATTCAATTCATAATCCTTTTTCTTTATATTTTTAAGAGGTTAGTGTTAGAAATTAACTAAATACCATTAAAAATAATAGAGTATACAAATTTTAAAAATATAATATATAGTAGAATTATATAAATAATTTAATATTTGTAAAAAATAAATTTTCACTCTGACTAGCATAATTTTAGTATTTAATTAATTTGGTAAATAATTTGACATTAAAACAAATTATTAGTGATGTGTATTGCTTATTGTGGATTTAAAACTTAAAAATAAATAGAACGCATAATAATCTCTTAATCATTTTATAAAATTGAAAAAATCATATAACAAAAGGAAATTCAATTAATTCTTTCACATTTTTTCTTATGAAAAATTAAATGTTCATATTTTTTCTTAAATAATTAATGATTAAACAATTGGTGTTTTTTTAAAAGTCATATTTTATAAATCTATATTTAATTTCCAAATTCAAGGACTCACTACACCAAAACAGACTTTTAGCGGCGTTTGGACAAAAAACGACACAAAAAATCTAGCATTAGCGGCGCTTTACGAAAAACGCCGCAAAAGATACGAGCATTAGCGGCGATATATGTAAAGCGCCGCTAAAAACAATCATTAACGGCGTTTACAAATAAGCACCGCAAAACACGAACGCCGAACGATGCCGTTTTAATATTTCTTGGGGCCCTTAACGGCACTTTTACATAATTGCCACTAATGCTGCGGTCTTTAGCGGCGTTTTCTAATATGCGCCGCTAATGCTCAGGTCTTTAGATTCGTTTTTTACAAAGCGCCGCTAATACTACGGTCTTTAGCGGCGTTTTTTACGAAGCGCCGCTAATGCTCAGGTCTTTAGCGGCGTTTTTTACGAAGTGCCGCTAATGCTCAGGTCTTTAGCGGCGGTTCTTAAAAAGCGCCGCTAAAAACCGCAGCATTAGCGGCGCATATTAGAAAACGCCGCTAAAGACCAGAGCATTAGCGGCGTTTTGTAGCTAGCGCCGCTAATAATAAAATCTAAAACCAGTAATATTATCTCATTCTTTGATATATTCTCAAGTAATGTTTGAATTATATTATTATATTATAAGTTGAAAATTTTGTATTTATTATATATCGGTAAAATTTACATTTAAATGATAATAAATAATATTGTTTAATACAAATTGTTTTTATTAAAGAGAAGTCCTAACTCCTAATTAACTATATATATTATTATATATTTTTCAATTCCAGTTTATTTAAAATACTTTATTATTAGAAAATTTTATTAAATTATGAGTAAAATAAAATATCAGACTACACCAAAAATTTATTTAATTTAAAATACTTAAATTATTGTACGTGTTGTACAGAATAAAAAATAGTATAAAATTTAATAAGAATTACAGTACTAGATTAATTTTGATAGTTAGACTAAATAAATATCGATCAAAGAAAGTAATATATATAAAACAGTACCAAATATCGTGATAAATAATATTATATATATTGATAAATTTATAACCAAAAATAATTTTATATTTAGTTAATCAAACATGAACAGAACAATGACTTAATAGTAAGCCTAAGAACTGAAAATGAATGAAAAGGGACAAATATTAATGAGGTTGTTACTTGGTCTAATACGTACCCAATAGAAATTAATATTAGCTAAGTTTACATTTTAGTGTTAATGTGAGGTTAGTGTTTATGGCTTATAAGATAATGATCAAATATTTATTGTTTTAGGGCTTGATGTTTATTGGTTTATGGTTTAGGGTACTTAATGATTAATTTGAATGTTACAATGCCTGGTTTTTGCGTTTCGGAGTTGCATGAAGAATACGAGTTAGGGTTTAGGCTTTAATTTTAAAATTTACGGGTTATAGGGATTAATAGCTTTGGGTTTTAGGGTTTAATTAATTACCTATCTAAAACAAAAGGAAAAAAAATTATTTGTATTTTTTACTTCTTATTATAATATATATATTATATATATTATGAAACATATTAATATTGTGTTAGTTACGTACATTCGTTTGTTTGATATTTTAAAATAGAGCATATATTGGGCACGAATTTGCGGCGTTTATTGTAAAAACGCCACAAAAGTTTAACCAAAACGACTTCGTTTTTATACTGTTTATTGGTATTAGTGGCGTTTATTGTAAAAACGCCACAAAAGTTTAACCAAAACGACTTCGTTTTGTATACTGTTTATTGGTATTAGCGGCGTTTCTGGTACAAACGCCGCAAAAGTTTAACCAAAACGACTTCATTTTTTATACTGTTTATTGGTATTAGCGGCGTTTTTGGTACAAACGCCGCAAATGATAGTTATGTATTTTAGGGTATGAGAATTAATATTTAAATTTTGTCGTATATGGTTTGGGGTTTTAGGGTTCGATACATAATGTTTATTAATTTAGGATTACAATTTTGAGTTTAGGGTTTTGGGTTTAGGTTTACGATCGACTTGGGGATTGGGGTACGTAGTTTAGGGTTTGAGTTTACATGTTAGTTTTAATGTGAGGTTAATTAGTGTTTACGTACGGCTTATAAGATAATGATCAAATTTACTGTTTTACGGCTTGATGTTTATGGTTTATGGTTTAGCCTTATTGATTTGAATGTTACAATGCATAGTTTTTGCGTTTCGGATTTGCATGAAGAATACGAGTTAGGGTTTAGGCTTTAATTTTAAAATTTACGGGTTATAGGAATTAATAGCTTTGGGTTTTAGGGTTTAATTAATTAGCTATCTAAAACAAAAGCAAAATAAATAAATAAAATTATTTGTGTTTTTTACTTCTTATAATTATGTCATTAATTAGTATATATATAGGATTATAAGGGACAGGGTTATATAGAATTCCGCCACGATATATATATATACATATCTATATATATATGTTATATATTATGAAACTTATTAATATTGTGTTAGTTACATTTGTTTGTTAATTAGCTTAAAAATAGAGCATATATATATAAATTAAAATTGTTATACATTATTTGAATAAATTCAATAATTTATAAATTATAATGTTGATTATATTAAAATCATACATACTGCATAAAATTAAAATAATTTAATAAATTCATATTAATGTATCAATTTAGAATAATGTCATAACAATTATCAAAATTAAAAATCTATTAAAAAACATTAAACTTATAAATAAAGACAAATAAAATAAATTTGGAATACATTATTTTAATAATTTCAATAATTTATAAATTTTAATGTTGCTAATATTTAATTTATTCGTACTGTATAAAATTTAAAAAATTTTATCAATTTTATCAATTTAAAATAATGTATTAAGTCAGAAATATATTAAAAATAAAAATTATAAATAAAAAGAAATAAAATATTATAAGAACTGAATTATTAGTGGCGTTTCTATGCAAAACGCCGCAAAGATCCACTAAAAATAAAACAAAACGGCGCCGTTTCGTTGACAATTTAATTATCAGTGGCGTTTTTTCTCAAAAATGCCGCAAAAGATATAACGTTAGTGGCGTTTTCTTGTAAGTGCCACAAATGTATTTAAATGAAACGGCGTCGTTTTAATGACAGATCAGTTTTGGGGTATACCCCCGCTCCCAGCCCCAATTCCATTTTTTCTGCTCTAAAATCCCTAAGTACTGAAATCCCTAACTCGTTTCAGTGTTTTTGCTATCTCCCATTTCTAAAAATCAATTCTTCATCTCTTTCAAATTTCATTGCTTGGGTGTTTCCATTTCTTGCAAAACAACAAAATATCCGGTTCGTACATTCGGTAAACACACACAGTTGACGGAGAACGTCGAGGAGCATCATCGGAATTGGTGGTCGGGGGAATAAGTATTCCAGGTTCACTTTCCCCATTCTGCCTCCGTATACATTGGGTTGTGCAAATGCTTTGTTAATTTTATTTTTGGTTTGTTATTGTTTGTTGATCCTGAAATTAGAAAAAGTGTATTCTCTGTTTATAGGGTTTTCGGTCTTCCTCTTCAATTTTTGTTCATCGTCCTGAAGGTAATGTAATGCTTGGACTGTGAATTTATTTTGTGAATGGTTTCATTGGTTAGGAAATGATTTTATTTTGTTTGTGTTTAGGGTTTCATTCCTTGGAAATCATTGCTTCCTTTTCTGTTTTCTGCATTGTTCAGCAGGTACAGAACTAATAAACTGGCATTTCATTCCATTGCTTCATTGCTACTGTCGGGTGATTTTATTTCATTGCTTCCTTTTCTATTTTCTGCGTCGTTTACTGTTAAGGGTTTGGACTAAATGTGTAGATTTCACTGCTGTCGGTGGAATCATCTGCTACTGTCTTTTTAGTGAATTTATTTTGATGTGTAGTTTAGGGTATAATTTATTAATTCATAATATTTTGCTGTTACAAGTATTTTTCATTGCTACTGTTTTAATTTGCACTGTTCTTTTTGCTTTCTGTGTTCGTCTGAATGTTGTTTTATACAATATTTTATAATACATACATTGCCAAATACAAATGCATTGGTTCAGTTGACAAAGGTAAAGACCTTGAACTGGCATTATCGTATTCAAGTTTTATTATTAACAATTTCTATGTGGAATATTTGTCTCAATCCCACCATTTTAACTTTTATCTATTATCGGATACATGTTTATACTTGTAAAAGTTATAAAAAATTTTAATGATTACCAATAAGCTTTATATTGATTATCTAATTTATTTCTCAAATCCAAATTAAATACTAAGGGTCTGTTTGATTGGCAGTAAAATGTTTTCCGTAAAATGATTTCTGGAAAATGTTTTACTTTTCTGTAAAATGATTTACTGGAAAATATTTTCTAGTGTTTGATTGAATCTGTGTAAAATATTTTCTGCTGTTTGACAGATTTCCTGAAAATATTTTCCGGAAAAGTTGTTTTTACATATATTAATAAATTTATATACATATTAATAAATTTTTATATTTTAAATTATTTTTACACATATTGCAATGATTTATTTATAAATAAATTTTTTATTAATAAAAGTTTTTTATCTAATTAAATTCCAAATGTTCATCTATTTGTAGATTATACCGATTTGATTTTACTTCTTCATTATTAAAACATTTATTTGTATTTAAATTTTATATTAATTTGATTCTACTTTTATCCAATCTGATTCTTGTGATACATATATTTAACATGGGATTTAAATTAAAATAAAAAATACTGTAATTATTAGAAAATTTCATTTTTTTAAAAACTAGTATATTGTATTAACTCGTACTAAATGATATGTCAAACTTAAATTGCTACATTAATATATATTGGGTAACTAATGCAAGTGTAATATGCAATTAAAAGCTAGAATTTAAATGTTACCAACACAAAAAATAAAGACGAGATAATAAAAATTATTAAAAAAGAAAAGCAAAACAGTAATCCATAGCACAACAAGAAACTAGTTATATTGTTGTTCTCTTTTTTCTATCCAAACCCAAAACAAAACATCAAAACCGCATTTAGTACTACCAAAGTCTTTTATGGTTCCATCTAAGATTTGCAATAAATGAATTTGAAACTACTTAGGACCAATGTCTTTGAGAGCACATATCTGCTCTTCCCCCATTGCAGACATAACAGACACAACCAGGTCTTTCCCCTCAGCAAAACCATCCATGATCTGCAATCACACCAAAACACATGAATGTAAAATTATATAACTACCATCTTCATGATATGTAAATTGGAACCAACATTTTTTTTGTTCTAGTATTAGATACACTTGAATTAGTATACCAAGAGATTAACTTACCTCCTTACATTCTTGTTCCATTTCCTCATACGTCAATGCTAGCTTCTTTACCACATTTTCTTTTGTTTGTTCAATTGTCTGTAAAAGATCACAGAAATAGTAGTTAAAACCATCCACTATAGTTACCATATCTGGACTACAAACAGCAGCAACATACTTTTGCAAAGACTTTCGCTCATGTTTCACATTTTTATCAAAGACAGTTAAGGGCAAAGTAAGCAACCAACTAACCTTACTTAGTAAATCAGAGAGTTTTTTCATCTTGGCCTCCATCAATGCAATATGTTTCAGACTGTTAATGTCTTGTGAAACTGCAGTAGACCCATTTTGTCAAGGTCCTTGTGAGCCTTTTGCAAAATATTAGCAAATAATTCATTTTTAACTTTTAGGCTGTTAGCAAAATATTTCAAGTACATATCAAATAATTCCGTCAAAAATCTCAAACAATAATGCCTTTGGGGTTCTGGCAAAGTGAAAAGCTTGACATGTAATTGCAATGGATCTTAAAACCCACATTACAGCAATTAAAACAGAAGAGTACTCTGAGGTTACAAATGAATTCCAAATCCAAATTTTCAAATTAATGTTTCCAAACATAGCATAAATGAACACAATCACAGCATAAGAATTTATAGCCAGAACCACATAATATTTTTCATTCTCAAAATAACTAATTACTTTGAAAGTAACCAGCAAGATAAGATGTTTACAGTGACAACATCAGATGATACAATAGCAACATGTTTCTTCATTTTTCACTCTTGAATACAACTTGGTCATGCATTTGCCTAAAAGAAATGGAAAACACACATTTCTAAGCACTGAACTGAAGAGGTTGGAGTCACTACAACAAAAAAAATGTCTAGAAATGATGAACATAATCAAAGAGGTACAAGTCGTGTGAGTTAAGATAATGTCTAACAACCCGGTAAAATTATAGCAACACATATATAAAAGAACAATACAGTTCAGCTAGTACAACATGAGAAAAATGACTATATTTTCCTAAAAGAATATGGGGTTCAATAAGGTTCCCCGCATCATAAGGCCAGGAAATTATAGAAGAAAAAGACAGAAATCGATGAAATATAAACCTCTCATTTGCTTTATTATTATATGAAAAAAAGACAAAAATCGTTCACAAAAGGAGTGTGAGGAAGATTTTCATATTTGTATGCTACAAGGCGATTTTGTGTGATTTGCTCAGTTGAAACTTTGTTTTCAGCACAATGTGACAAGTCAACATGTATTGTTTTGCTTAGTGATAAATAATATGTTTTTTTTAAGTAACATCAAGGAATGAGCATGATTTCTTGAAAACCAAGTCCTGCAAACAAGTGAAGCCAGAGAAAAGACCTTATGTAACACCATTAGACCACAGTCCATGCACAAGAAAACCAAACAGTCTAAAAAGAAAGGAAATATTAATAAAGGAACTCAAAACGGACATTGACTTCTCTAAAAAAGGATCTCAGCTCGTCCAATGACTTCTCAAAACTTCCATACATTCTAATGGATAACCTTAGCCACTTCAAAATATGTGCTCTATTCTAATGACTGAGATGATTAATTGGGATAAATTTGTATCCGAATTCGAAGCCATACTCATACAGCCATTCATCTTGAATGAGGCACACCCTTACTCTATTTGCATATGGTAATAATTTCATAGTGCTAAAATCAAAATGGACAATTCAAGCAAAGCAAATCACTGATACAGAAATCAAAGTTAACATACTGAAAATAAAAAGAAAGAGGACTGTCTATGGTTAAGGAAATTAAAATAAGCATCAATTTTATTATGACTAGTGAGGACTTACATGCCATCAATATGACATTCACCATTGGGGAAGGAGCAATTGCAGGTGACAGTACTGTTGTTAATGGCCTCAGGCACATTTGGCGGCGGCGGTGGAGTAAACCAACTTGACTTATTGTTGCAAGGGTTTTCATTGTAATTCCAATCCTTCTTCCCAAGTTCTGTTGCTATCTCACGAAGAGCTCTTACTGCAAACCCAGGAAGAAAAGAACAAATATTTGAGAAGCAATTGGAGGAACTAGTATTGGGTTGGTACAAATTTACAAGCAAATCACAGGATAATTCTAAACACTCAAGTACATACTCAAATGAACCAAACCTGCAATTTACTGTTTGGTTGAGATTAGTTAAGAAACAATGAAAGAAAAGTGGACTGGAACAGAGTAAAGTCTTGGAATATGAAGAGGAAATTTCCAATATCAGCTAGTAAAGAAATACTGTTAATCTTTAACACAACCTGAAGCAAGAAAGAAGTTGCAAAGCTGTGCTAACTTACTTTCATAATCTGGAGGATAGGGCGGCTCCACTTGGGCTTCAACCATCTGTATATAACCAAAATATAACCAAAACATCATCCAGCAAGAAAAGTCGCCCAAATAGGAGGCGAATAGCCCAATAGATAATCTGTAATCTTCATCGGCTACTATACTTTCTCTCAATTTGATGACAATCAATATAATTTATTAAAATAAAAATGTTAGAAATCAAAGAACGAGAGAGGAAGAGAGGAAACAAAACAGAATATGCTGAGAAGAGAAGATGAAGAACAGAAGAAGAAAAAGGAATGAAAAACGGAAGAAGAAGAAGGAGCCTTACCTGGATTAAGGAGGAACCGGAAGAGGTCCTTGACCAAACTGATTTGCAATCCAAGGGGAAGGGAAAAGGGAAGGGGAAGGGGAAGGGAAAGGGGAAAGGGTAGAAGAAGGCATCATTTTCCGGAAAATGTCTTACCGAGTTCAAAAGCGTAAGACATTTTCTCCAAATTTGTAATAGGTTTTCCCGTGTTGCGGAATTGGTTTACAAAAGGAAAATATTTTCCTGCTATCAAACACTGGAAAACGTGTAAAACCAATTCCGGAATTGGTTTTCCCCCTATCAAACACAGCCTAAAGTTTTTTATTAAGAAAATAACATTATTTGTTTTTTTTAATGATTTATTCGTAAGTGTAATACTTATGACTGTACATGTAACTTCTAAAAGATACAATATATATTCTGCTCTAATTATTAGCTTAAATTTGATTGACTATAATCTTAATTACTAATTATTTTATATTAATTCTTTATGTTTGTCCAGTAGTGATGAATTTTTGACTGCTTACCACTGTACATAAAGTATGCATCTTTAATATGTGGTGTAAAGACTATGAATATAACCCTAGAAAACACAGCTATGTTAAATATGTCAATCAAAAGCTTTATAATTAGTCTTCAATTTAATCGAAAAAGCTTGCGTACACATATTACTTCTGGCGTAATAAACTTTTTGAATAAATCATCATACATAAGCTAAGATGGAACATAATCAGTTAAAACAACACAAATCATTAGTATTAGTCTTTTCTTTTTCCACCACCAATTTGTTTTCATTTGTATTGTTTTCATTTCTACTTTTTCCTTTTATTAAAATTCTGGTTTGGTGTTTTTTGGGTACTAATTTAGTTGTGATTTTTGTTTGGCAGTCGTCTGCTCTGATATTTGGAAAATTTGAGGTATTTATTCATATATTTCCATAGATTGTTTTATTAAAAAAACACCTCCAAATGTTTAAATTTCGTATTTGGTTATATGTTTGCTTTTATAGTTTACTTATGATTTTCGAGTTTTCAAATGGGTTTTGATTAATATTTTTGTTTTTAAACATGTGGTATCGATTTTACATGACCAATTTTTGCGTTATATATTTGTATCCCAATTTACGCGTAATTTTGCAGCCTATTACATAATTTAATAATTCTAAATCATAATTTTATTTTCTCCCCGTATTATGTACCCAAGCAAAAGCAATTACACAAATTGATCGATTAGTTTATTCGGTTTAATGTGAATTATTTATGGGTTTACGATTTTATGACAATGAATTATCAATTTTACTTCTAATTTAATAAATTATCGCCGTTAGATGTGACTTGCATACTTTAATGTATGTGTTTAATTATCTTTTAAATACAATAAAGTCATCGATTAATTGATTGAATGTCAATGAATTACCCATTTATAATACATACATTACATAACTTATTAATATATATATTTTAAAATGATACATAACTTACATAACTTATTAATACATAACATTTTTAATACATAACTTATATAATACGACATAACTTATTAATATATATTTTAAAATAATACATAACTTACATAACTTATTAATACATAACTTATATAATACATAACTTACATAACTTATTAATACATAACATTTTTAATACATAACTTACATAATACGACATAATAACATAAATATATATCATATGAAAACTTACATAGTGAAATAATACCAATGAAGTTAACAACTTACCCTTGTAATTTCTGCTGAAAATCAGACTTGCAAGAATTAAGAAATGGACTGGTCTTGGATGAATTTGTCAAGGGTAAGCAACGAATATAGAAATGGAGTACAAACTTTTTTGAATTTTACATTTCAATATGCAAGCCAAGAGAACATGATTCTTTGCCCCTGTAACAAGTGTGTCAACATAAACTGGCATTATCGTGAAGTTGTATACGAGCATCTAGTTGTTGATGGGTTTGTTCGGGGTTATAAAAAATGGTTTTTTCATGGAGAATGCCCACCTAGTACTTCTTCTTCAATGATGGACGTATCTTATCCTGGTCCTGCTTACCATCAGTCCGTTGGAGGGGATGACATGGAAGGTATGTTGCGGAATGCATTTAATATGCACAGTCATGGTTTTCAGTCGTTCCCAGCCGAATTTGTGGCATCTGATGATTGTAATGTTGGTGTAAATGCTTTTACCGAATGGGGAACAAGTGTACCTCATGAAGAGCCGAATGGAGAACCGACGAAGCTCTATGCGCTACTTAATGAGATGAACGAAGAACTATATGAAGGATCAAAATTCTCCAAAATGGCTTTCTGCGTTCATCTTTTCCAGTTAAAATGTTTGGGAGGGTGGACTGGGAACTCTTTGACAATGCTGCTAGAGTTTTTGAGAGAATGTTTTCGTTTGCAAAAATCCATCAGTCATGCAAAGATATGAAGAAAATGATAAAAGACTTAGGTCTTGGGTACAACAAAATCCATAGTTGCCCGAATGACTGCATGTTGTATTGGGGTGATCGGAGAAACCAACAGTATTGTCATGTATGCGGCGAATCCCATTGGATAAATAGAAACACAGAAGATGGGAACAACGATGAAAATGATGCACAACCAAGAAAGAAGCCGGTCAAGATTTTGCGGTATTTTTCGCTGATACCAAGGCTTCAAAAGCTTTTCATGTCGTCGAAGACAGCGAAGTCAATGACGTGGCACCATGATGGACAAACCGATGATGGATTATTAAGGCATCCGGCAGATTCTTTAGCTTAGAAATCATTTGACAATTAATTTCCAACCTTTGCAAGCGATCCTAGGAGTGTAAGGCTTGGCATAGCATCTGATGGATTTAATCCTTACAAGATCATGAGCACTGCGTACAGTATTTGGCCAGTAGTGCTTGTTCTTTACAATCTGCCTCCGTGGATTTGCATGAAGTAATCTTCCCTTATCTTATCTATGATTATCCCTGGAGAGAAAGGGCCCGGGAATGATATCAACGTTTATTTACAGCCACTTATTGAATAGTTAAAACAATTATGGGCTGGTGTCGAGACATACGATGTGCTGAGAAATGAGAACTTTAATTTACGTGCAGCTTTGATGTGGACCATTAATGACTTCCCCGCTTATGCCAATTTATCCGGTTGGAGTACAAAGGGTCGTTATGCGTGTCCTTGTTGTGCTGCACAAACATGTTCACAATGGTTATACAATGGGAAAAAGTTCTCTTACATGGGGCATCGTCGGTGGTTACCGAAAAATCATAGATTTAGATTTCAGAGTTCAGTATTTGACGGTACCGAAGAGTTCAGAGAAGCTCCTTCACAGACAAGTGGATCTGATATCTTGTTCATGTTGAAAGATATAAATTTTATTTATGGAAAGATGAACCACCCGGCAAACACGCAAATAAATAGAAGATCAAATGATGAAGCTGATGATGACTCTGATGAAGAGGATGATCCCAATGAGACGGACTTGTGGAAAAAAAGAAGTATTTTTTTAGTTGCTTTATTGGGAGCATCAGCTTTTACGACACAATCTTGATGTTATGCACATTGAGAAAAATGTCTGCGAGAACATTGTGGGTACAATTTTGAATGTAGATGGAAAATCAAAAGACAATCTTCAGAGTCGACTTGATTTAGTCCAAATGGGAATTCGACTTGATCTTCATCCGAATCCACTTCCTAATGGGAAATATCGGTTGCCACCTTCTATTTTTTCGATGTCGAGGACAGAGAAAGAAGTGTTCTGTATGGTGTTGAATGATATAAAGGTTCCAGATGCGTATGCATCAAATATATCTCGATATGTTAGTGTTAAAGATCGAAGACTGTATTCGCAAAAATCACATGACTATCACATCTTGATGCAAGATTTATTGCCAGTTGCTCTACGATGTTGTATGTCGAAGAAGGTGACGTCTTGTATAATTGAACTATCCAATATAATGAAAGCCATTTGTGGCAAAGTTTTGGATGTTCAAGAACTTCAGAAGGTACAGGATAGAGCCGCATTGACTTTATGCAACATGGAGAAAATCTTTCCACCTTCCTTCTTCACTATTATGGTTCACTTGATAATCCATCTCCCGGGAGAAGCAATTCTTGGCGGACCCGTTTTCTACCGATGGATGTATCCCATAGAAAGGTGTTAATTTATTTTAAAAACTCTCCTTCCGTAAACCCTATATGCCTTTAAGTACAACTTTTCATAATGTTGCATATCGTGTTTAGGTTCCTATCCAAATTAAAGTCTTACTGCCGCAACAAGCGTTATCCAGAAGGATCGATTACTGAAGCCTACTTAGCAGAGGAATGTATGACCTTCTGTTCGCAATATTTGGATGATGTCGAAACAATGTTGAGCAGAACAAATAGAAATGCTGGACTCACGGATCATAACTTGGCCGATACTTATTTGTTCCAAATTTTTGGAGAACCAATCGGCAAAGTGGAAATTACAGAATTAGATGGTTTTTCGTGGGTACAAGCACATCGGTATGTTCTGTTTCACCACGAATCAATGGAACATTTACGTAAGTAAGTTCTAGAAATTTGATAAATATTCATCAATTAAAAATTGTTTATCTTCTAACAAGCTGAACATATTTTTTACATAGTGAGTACAAACAAATACTGAGATCTCGTTCGCGCTCCTGAAGAACACAACTTCGAGACATCAATAAGTTGTTCACAGAATCTTTCCATGAATGGTTAACCGAAACGGTATGCAATTGTAACTTTCATCGACATATAATTATAATCTTGTCTCATAACATTTTTAATTACTCAGTTGACTTTTCATACAATAGGTTTGGAGTGGGAAGAACGTGACCGATGAAGTTAAATGGCTTTATCAAGGTCCAAATCGGGTGGTTAAAAGATATAGTGCGTTCCTCATAAACGGATTCAGATTTCATACAAAATATCGCGAGAGATTGAGGAGAATGCAAAATTGTGGAATAGTTGTTAATTCCTCAATTACTAGTTATGCTAGTGCTAGGGACAACAATCCTGTCGAGGGAAATGTAGAATATTTCGGACTTCTTACTGATATAATTGAGTTGGATTACTACGAAAAATGGAAAATTGTCTTATTTCGAGGTGATTGGGCCGATGTTAATACTGGTCGTGGAATTAAGCAAGATCAATTTGGTTTCACAATGGTGAACTTCACTCGATTGATTCATACAGGACAACAATTGATTGATGAGCCGTACGTATTTTCTTCTCAAGTCAAACAAGTTTTTTACTCAAAAGACCCAATTGATGAGGGTTGGTACGTTGTACTCCGTAACATCCCTAGGGACTTGTTTGATATGGGCAATGGAAGTAGAGATGGCATTGACGACAGAACACAAACTTTGCCATTTCCAGAACAAAACTTAAACGAAAACATCCCTAGTACTAGTACACACAGTCAATGGGTCCGCCAGGATACAGATGAAGATATTTATGGGTTATAATATAGTAAGCTTTTACCATTATTTAATTATATGTAATATCATATCATAATATTGGTTTTATTATATATTTCAACTATTTTAAACATATTATTATTGTTGTAATTGTATATTTTATTTGTATTGCAGATAAAATTCCTAGAAGACCCGTGCGAGCGCACCGCATTGTTCAAGGTACTCCAAACTCAACCGAAACAAACAGCACTAAACAACAAACTGCTATTGGATCTTCAAATGTTCCGGTTACACTTGAGGAACCTATAGAAGCTCAAAGTAATTTAACATTTAACTTACATGTGTGTTGACTTATTATTTATTTTATTTTTTAAATTTCTTATATTACAATACTTTTATTTTCCAGCTGAAACTGCTGGGACACGGAGAGTTCGCGAACATACGCTGCTGAGGGATTTATACAATCTAGATCCAGTCGAGCGTGTCCAAGTATCCAGTAATAGCTTTGGTCAGCCTGTTGGATCAGAAGCTCGCCTTTTAGCAGGATACATGGGCATTCTAGCACAGAATGCAAATATGTTGCCAGTTAACTTCGAGTCATGGCATAAAGTGCCCGAGAGTAACAAGAACCAAGCTCTCGATAACATTAAGGTAACAAAATTTGTATGTCATTTATAATACTTGGGTTTAAGTTTCGTTTACATTTACTTTCTTAAGTTGTGTTTTTTGTAGGCGAGATTTGCTCTAGAGGTCTCCGATGCTTATGTAAAGAAGGCATTGGGAAAAAGATGGAGAGACCATAAGAGCACTTTAAAGAAAGACTATTTTAAGACAAAAACAACACTCGACGAGAAATTACAAAATGTCCTGCTGGGAATGCTGAGGTACCAGTGGGAAGAGGTCGTTAGATTTTAGACTTCGAAGAAAGGAGAGGTATGTGTTACTACAAAAATCTTGTAATTATTTTGGTTTATAGTATTTACTAATTAACGTACTAATAATTTCATAACGTAGGATCGTGAACGAGTTGGAACAAGTAGTAGGCAAAAATAAAAATTCACACACACAGTTGGGTCGAGAAGTTTTGCGTGTGTAGCTCAGGCCGAGGTATTTTGAATTTTTTAATACTGGCAGATATTTATTACTTTCTATCAAATAATATTTTTACTATTGTATTGTAGGAAGTGTTGTCGGGTCAAAAAGTTGGACGCCTTCAACTTTTTGACATTACACATAGGAAGAAAGATGGAAACCCTATGACTCCTGAAGCTGCAGAAATTATGGTACGTTTGCTTAATACAATTTGACTTGTTTTAAATATTTATACTGTTTATTTTCTAATGGTTTATTTCATTTCTTGTAATGCAAATATTGTTAAGTTATGTTGCATTTGTTTTTTTAATATATATTGCGTTCTTAACTATGTGATTTATTTTTTAGGAAAAACTGAAGGATAAAAAGGCAGAGTACAAAGCGATTGCTTCCAGTGATAGTTCTGTTCATATTGACGACATTGATAATCGGATTATCACTGAAGTTTTGGGTCCTGAAAGGTATGGTCGGGTTCGATTTCAAGGATCTTTTGTTAACTCATCCCAATATTTTGGATCCAACTCGCAACAATACATACATTCGGGGAGTCAGGCTCAAGCTGAAGTTCAGAGGTTAAGAGACCAGATAGCTCAGATGCAAGCGACAACAAGTGAGCAAATTACACAACTTAAAGCGGAGGCAACATCGAGAGAAGCTGAGGTTCAAAAAAGATATGAAGAACTCCAGCTACAACTTAAAGCAGATGCGGCAGCGAGAGAAGTAGAGGTAGTAGCGAGAGAAGCAGAGGTAGCAGCGAGAGAAGCTGAGGTTCAACGAAAGTATGAAGAACTCCAGCAGCAGCTTAAAGAATATGCGGTAGCGAGAGAAGCAGAGGCTGCAGCGAAGGAAGTAGAGGCTGCAGCGAAGGAAGTAGAGGCTGCAGCGAGGGAAGCAGAACAGCTTAAAAAGTTCGATGAACTCCAGCAGCAGCTTCAAAATATGATGAAGATGCTTCAGCAGTCGCAACCGCCGTCGTCTTAGACTATCGTGTAAATATACTTCAATTTTGACTTTAGTATTATCATTTTAACTTTTACAATTTTCGTAAGAATAATACGAATTTTATTTTATTTATTGACATTTATTCTAAATATTATATAGATTTATTACTTTCGGTTGGTTTAGATTTGGTTTCTTCTGATTTGTTTTTACAGAAGGGCTGAAAATAAAAAAAAATTCAAATCTGCCAAAATTAGCGGCGTTTTTCTAAAAGCGCCGCTAAAAACCATGAGCTTTAGCGGCGTTTGTGGTGAAGGCGCCGCTAAAGACCATGGTCTATAGCGGCGTTTTTCACGGTAAGCGCCGCTAAAGGTCATTGGCTTTCGCGGCGTTTATTGGGTAAGCGCCACTAAAGACCATGGTCTATAGCGGCGTTTGTTGGGTAAGCATGGTCTATAGCGGCGTTTGTTGGGTAAGCGCCGCTAAAGACCATGGTCTATAGCGGCGTTTTTTAGGTAAGCGCCGCTAAAGACCATGGTCTATAGCGGCGTTTGTTTGGTAAGCGCCGATAAAGACCATGGTCTATAGCGGCGTTTATTATAAAAAGCGCCGCTAAAGTTACCGACGCAGTCATTAGCGGCATTCTTTACGGCGCTTCGCTAAGTGGCGCTAAAAGTATTTACGGCGCTAAAAAACGCCGCTATAGCCCTAAAAAAGCACCGCTAAAAGCCTGTTTTGGTGTAGTGACTATTTTTATGTAATTTGAAGGAAACATCATATTATTAACAATAAGAGTAAATCTAAAGTGTTTTTTTAAGGCTTTTCCCATTTTTTTAGCCAAAAATTTATCAATGAAAAGGTTATAAATTATTAGGTTTAGAAGAAAACTAATGAAAAAAGAAAAGAAAAGAAAATATTATATTTACAAGCAATTGGCTTGGAAAACAGATCCTTAGTTGGGAGAATTTTTCTTCATTTAGGTTCTACAAATTTATAGATGTGGAATGTTTTTATTTTAAAAATTGAAAGTTTTGATCAAGAAGTTTGAAGACAAAATTGATAGAATTTATAAATGTGAAGAGTTAAATTTATTAAATTATTTAGAACTAGGTTAAATTGATAGAATATGTAAGTATTGAGAACTAAATGTGTTATTATACCAGTTAAGCTTTTCGTTATTAATTTAACGGCGAGTGACCAAGACATGAATGAATTCAAACATTAGTGCCTAAATTGAAAAATTTTAAAGTTATCAAAATAGGAACACGGGCATAGTTGTATGACCATTTGTATAGTTTATCCTTAATAATTATATATATTCATTTATTACAATTTTATATGTAGATAACCTAACATTTTTAGTGTTTACATTATAGTATTATATATAACTATAGATTTAATTTTTAGGTAATTATTTGATACACCGCTAATAGAGTTTTTTAGATTTTACAAGCATGTTGAGGTGTGACAAGTGTCATTCATATAATTAATTTTTATATTTTTTATTACACCCTATAATACACTTGTCAAACCTTTAACTAGACCTGTGGCCCGGCCCGAAGGCCTGCCCGAAAAGTGGGAGGGTTCGGGTAAAAATATAGGTTCGAAAAATGGGCTTGGGCAAAAAAATAAGGCTTGTTTAAAAAATGGATCAGGCCTCGAGTAAGGCTTTTTTTGCTCGAGCCCAGCCCGACCCAACCCGAATATGCAAAAAAAAAAATCAATTGTTTTTGGTTATTGTTTTTTACTGTTTTGTTGCTATTTTTGTTGTTTTTTTTTTACTATTTTGCTACCATTTCACTATCATGTTGCTACTATTTTGTTAGTTTTTTTGGATATTGTATAACTCTTGTTTTATTATTAATTTTGTTACTATTTTAGAGGCTTTTGCTTGTTAAGTTGCACTTATCTTAGTGTTATTTAAGTATACATATATATTTTTAATTTATTTTCAATATTTTCGATGTATTATATATTTTTTAAAAATTATATAAAAAGTTAATATAAAAAAATTAATACAAGTGGGCCGAGTTTGAGTTTTAGCATTTTTATCCAGGCCGGGATTGGGTAAAATTTTAGGCCCATTTTTCAAGTCAGACCTAGCAAACGAGCTTAAAATTTTGGTTGGGCCCAACCTGATCCTAGCCTAGCCCATGGACACTTCTACCCTTAACCTACTTGTGGAGTCTAAAAAACTCCATTGGCAGTATATCAAATAATTTTTCTTAATTTTTTATGTGCTATAAATTTCATAATATATAAAAATAACATAATATAATATATTAAAAGATTAGAAAACAACATTGAATTTTCAAGTTCAATCTCAACCCATAATTTAAACTTACCTAATTTTTTTATCAAAGTCTATTTTTCGAGTCTAATATATTTGCACGAATCCTTCCAAATTTTGAGCGGATCTTTGAGTTTGGACGAATAACTCAACCTTAAACAAGTCTAATTATAACTACAGATAATTAATATGAAACTCCCAAATTATAATTCAATTATAATATTTTTTTTAAACTTCAAAACGATTTAATTAAAATTTCTAAAATATTAATATTGCAATAATAAGTTTTATTAAAGGAAGTGAATCGAAATTACAGGTTTAATTTAAGATTGTGGTAATAATCAAACAAGGTTGACATAGCGACAATCTTTTCGAATCTCGCCTTGATCTTCATTAAGTGGGTTGTTCTCTGATAACAACAGCACAGCTCTTGCAAATTGGTCGAGGAAATATCCATTATCGGCAGCCATTTTCTCAACCAAAGGTGAAGTAAGTGGATGAGAAGTCAATTGCTGATCCACCATGAGTAACCCCTTGTGTTTCAACAAGTTCTTGTAGAACATATTGTCCAGTATCATTGGCGTTTCCAGGTCATTTCTCGAGTACAACACCGCTTTCGGATCCGGGTCGGGTGTTGGGCACCTCCTTTTGAGGTATTCGGCATGCTCAGGGTCCAGTGTTGGATCAACTGTGGGGTAAAGTCTGTGTACCAAGTTTACACAATGAACTCGCCCTACCGAGTGAGCTCCTACATAACAGTCATACGGATCACTAAAACTAAGACTCTAATATTTTTATTAACGTATAACCTGAGCTTTTATAGGTCACTTTTAAACATTGGGTTTGTTAATTCAGTGCAAATTAAGGTGGAACATTTGATACATCTTCACTGAAAATGTCACGTACTTCATTTTTTAGGTCAAATTTTGCTATTAGTACTTGTACTATGCATGAATTACAAATTTAGTCTATCTACTCTAATTTAGTTATTTATATTTTTTAAATTTTGAAATCTTAACCGTAACTATTAGATATGGTAATCTATGGTCTTTTCAAAATACCATATTAATGTGTTATTTTCATATAATATTTATAAGAGTCGTGCTATTTTAGTTACTAGATTTAACAAGTAGCTTGAAATTTAAAAAGTATTGAAATTAAAACTAATCAAATTGAAGAACATTGATTAAATTCATAACTTACGCATAATACGAAATTGATAGTAGAATTTGACTAAATGAATTTAATTGTTATTGTTTGTGTCAAGGACCGAAATTTCAAAATTTTTAAATTAGAGTAAAGAGAGAAATATATAATTTAATCAGGGACTAATAACATAATTTAACTTTGCTATATATTTTTAAAAAAATAAGAGGATGTCACTATTTAAACCCAACTCGTTTTTGCCCATTATATATCAAATAATTTTTCGCATAATGAATAATTTGTTTTTGGTTAAATTGAGAAAAAAATAGGAGAAGAAAACGGCATGTATTAATACCTAATAAAGCAACAGCTCCTGGGGTGTCTATGCCAATGGATTGAAAGCGGGCGAGCACCAAATCAATGGTGTCGTTGTGGTTGGGGATGGCATTTTGTACCTCTGTCAGGTAACTTTGCTTGCTATCTTTCCTACCGCTTCTCATTTCAATGCGTGGTCCTCCAAGCTGTAAACCATATGCAGGCACAAACTAGGGTAAACATTTTGCAATATTCTTCTGTTTAAATGAAAAGCAAAAGACAAGAATTTGAGTAAGAACCATGAGAATGCCATCTCTAGCAGAAAGAGCGACGATATCAGCACAAGAAACTGTCATCGGACATTCTTTCTCCACAGCTTCTTTGATTGTGTTAATGTACTTGAAATTTCTCATCCCAAAACTCCTATCCGATTCTTGCTCCGATTCCATTCCCTTCACCCTCCGTAACAGCAGCGATGCATCACATGACTGCATTCCACAAAGCAGCTCATCAATTAATAATATCATTATAATAAGGTTAATTATATATAGCAAGCTATCTGATCAATAAAACAATGAATTTGTATATATATATATATATTTACCTTGACCATGCAGTCATGGAAGAGATTTCTAACCCAAGAAACTGCTGTATTTCCATGTTTGTTGTACAGCTTAATAACTTGTTGTTTGATAGTCTCTTCCGCATTGGGGCAACTTTCTGCGTAGTAGTTCAATTGAAGTTCACTTTCCACTGCAACCAAAGTTCATATTATCTTAATATTGTCTTCTTTGGATACCATTGCATTGAAAAGCAACCATTAAATTCAATAAAATAATGCATTGCTGTTCAATATAATGATACGCAAAGAAGACAATACTTTCACCTTACTAACACGATGCTCTAACGTAATAAATACCAAATAAAGGGATCAAAATAAATAGTTAAATTACCAGAATAAAACTGTGAGAGCAGTGTTAATAGCAGAAAGATGAAGGTGGAGCAGCAATGGTGCTTGTTAAGAGTCATGTCCTTGGATTTAATATATTTTTGGTTGAAATGTTAGGTTGATCCAAACTCAAAGACTGTGCCAATGCCTTATATAGCAAGGTTAAGTCATTTCAACTGTCGCTCGCTCCACTACGCCACTTTCGTTGTGCTGCAGTCCACTTGGGTAAGTGCTTTATAATTTCATTATTGTGCCATAATTCTATTCAAAACACAATGATTAAGCAATTTAGTCTTCTCTGCATTTTTATTTTTATTTTTTTAAAGTTTTTTTAATCATTTAAAATATATCATAAATATTAAAAATTTATCTGTTGTAATCTTGTTATCTTGTATTTTGGTTAACATCATAGTTCTTTAATTCCTTATTCCTGGAAAAAGCTTAAAGGATAGAATTAAATTTGATTATTTCCTGCAATCATAATCTTTTATTATATTTGTTTATTTTTTAATTATTTAACTCATTTTTATATAATTATCAGATTTCTTTTTTGTAATTGAATCGGAATAGGGTTGTTAGAGATACAACTCAACCTTTCATAAACATATAACACAATTTTTTTGTTACTAAATAAATTGTTGAAAAAATTCAATCAACTTAAATTTTTAACCACCTTTGATAACCCACAATAAAATCTACTAGATTTTTTTTTTTACTAGCTAGGGACCTACTTATCACTTAATAGATAATAAATTTAATTGGCTAAACATAACCTAAAACTTGGAAATTATAAAAATTGGATAAATAAATAATATAATTCTTTTATAAAAAATAAAGATAAAATTAAGAAATTCCTTTCCACAACATATATAGTCTAATTGATTCAACATGTTTCCTTATCTTGAAATTTCTAATTAATGTTCATATAATAATTAAATTATGTACATATGATGTAAAATAGCACGAAAGTAATGGTTCAGACTGTTGGAGTTACGGAATGCCATTGAAATGGAGTGGCTCACATTGTAAATGGTGCAAAGATCCATTGAAATAGGGTTTGGAGGTATTAGATGTAATATTCAGGGGAAGTGTTAGCTTACAGGGTGATCTCATATCATCTTTAGTCATTGCCTTGATGCTGAAGGGAAGGTATTTATAGGCGTGAGTCTAAGCCATCATGTACTCTACCTCTTAAGGATAGAGGGTAAAGTGACAGATGCCGGCTTAAAGGCATTGTTGGAGTTTATTTAAGTGGATTGAACAAAACATTCGTAAGATTAATGAGTAATGTTAGAAATTATTCCCCGTATATATTTTGAGTATCGCATGGGTTTGTTTCATATGATGTGGTCTTTTGACAATGCGATTCTCTTAGTGAGGATACAAAATAACTAACACCATGTTTGGTTGGGTGTAATGGCTAATCCATTACACCCCGATTCGGTGGCCCCACCCAATACGCCGTTTGGTTCACCGTTTACCGAATCGGAGGTTTTGCTATTCCTTACCTATTCCCTCAGCAGCTGTAATAGGGATTCCTGGGTTTTAGTTTGTAATGGCTATTCATCGTTTTCTTCTTTAATTTTGAGACCAAAATAGCCTGCCTTCTTCTCCCAAAAAATTTCCCATCGATTTCATATCCTCAAATCAAGCCAAATCGATTCACCTTCACGTTTTCACATCTTCTTCCAGCCAAATCGATTCGCCTTCATCTTCTTTCGGCCAAAGGTATGCTGACAGCCAAAGGGCTTCACCATTCTTCCAGTTCTTGCAGCGACTGAGAAACAGTAGCGGGAAGGGAGGTAATCTTTTTTTGCCCTCATAAAGCTTCATCCTCTCCGACGTTTCCCTTCCATTGATTGCAGAGGTAATCTTTTTACTTCTCTTCTTCATTGATTTTTCCCTCTTACGTTTGGGAACTTAAAATCGATTTTTGCCCTCAGCTCCATCTTCTCATACGTTTTTGCTCTTCATTTTATCAGGACCCAAAAATTTCATCACTCTCACATATTTGACCTTCCAGCACCGCCGCCTGCGCCTCTACTACCAGTGAGAATACCTTGTCTCCTTTCCTTTAATTTCTATGCTTTAGATGTTTATCTATGTTTCCCGATTATCCTAAATTTTTGTGTTTTTAATTTATTTAGTTTAAAATTTCGATTTAGTGCATTCCATTGTTTGAAATTGAGTTAGAATTGTCTTCTAAAGGCTGAGACTGATCTAATTAGCTTTTCATCACCTGATCAAAAGAGCAAAATTCTCTGAGGGACAAGGTTTTAGTAACATAAAAGGAGAAAGAATGTTAAAAGTCCTGGCATGCATAGTCATATATCATTTAAGTTTCATCTTAGGCCCTAAAGAATGTTAGGTCCTCTGACATGCTAAACTATTTCCATTTGATCAACTAGCATAGATGAATATGCAAAGAAGCTTTCTTCTTTTATGCTAAATTATTTCCATTTGTCACCATGTGCATGGTTTATGCTAATATCTTTTATCTTTTAAGTATAATTTAAATCTAGGGCCTTAACGTAAGGTAAAGTGCCCTATTATTTGAGTAGTTTTGTTGCTGCTTCTGTTGTCATTTAAAAATATGATTTCCAAAGGCAAGTATTAATATGACCATGGTCCTCTCCTGCTATTGAATTGAAGAAATAAAAGAAAAAGGAAAGTTTGACTTATGAGGACAGAGCAGGGCAGATTCTTAGAGTAACCTTTGGGTATATGCTCATGAGGATTTGTGTTGAAATATTGCATTCTTTAAGTTTTTTGTTTTGTTTCTCCCACAGAGCTCTCTAATTGAATGATAGCTTGGCTTTGGCTACAAAATGAATCAAGCTATGGATAGGCACGTTTAATATTAAAGAGGTTTGCACAAAAAGCAAATCCTATCAAGTCTATTTCATTTACTGTTAAACTAATTAAATACTATATCAAAGGGATCTTAAATTTCACCAATCTTCAGCCTTAGCGCATGAGAGTTTTGTTACTTTAAGTCAATGACAAGGTGTCCCTATATAGACAGATAAACTAATATAGGGCAGCAAAAGAAGAAAAACAAAATGTAATTGACTATAAAACCTGTTTAGATCTCCTTGGATGTCTCCTCTTTTTCAAATGCAGCTAAAATTTATTGTCAATATTTACATCATCTTCCTCTTTTATATTTTGCAGATAGAGCCAATCCCAAGAGGAAATCTGCCTCCTGGTTTTGATCCTATTGAAGGTTGCAAGCTTATCAGAAAGGAAAAGGTATTATTTTCAAGATTTTCCCTTTTCTTTTTTTTCCTTTATTAAGCTGAGTGTGCACTACAATTTTAAAGCACAAGTTTGAATGAATTGCTTCTATTTTTCTTGTTTGTATTCATGTTACTTTGGTTATCCTTTGTTTTTCTTATCCTTTGTTATATTGTATCATAATTCAACATTATGTCGTTTACGTCGATTCAATATATGCCTTACATGTTCATTGTAAGACAGAATCTGTTCCCCGTTTACTATTTGGTTTTGTTTGAAACATATTTGTACCATGGGGTTGCGACGAAGATTTTATTTTCGTGTTTAAACCGTTTGCAACAATGTTTTCATTAGAGCAAGTTTTCATGTCTGCTGATAGAGAACAATTTGTAATGCTTTCACTTGATGACTTGTTTACACCGTTGCTCGTACAAATCGTATATCGGTTTTATCTTATCATCTAGTATAGGTTTCAGCTTCTTCTATTGCAGCTTTCAGTTGTATGACCTTAGTCTAGGCCTATAGGGTTCTCACTTTTGTGGCATATTAGGCATGTTTTTTTCAATAGGCTGTTAATTTTCAAACTCGGATGAAGTTGGAAGCTATGAAGCTTTCTACATGTTCACTATGACACTGCACTATGGTCAGTTAGAACCCAATTCTGCTTCTTTGCTTGCTTTATATGCAGCTTGAAATCGCAATCAAGTTTTTGTCGTAAAGTTGCACCATGTTCATTCTTGTAGAATCAAACCTCTGTTCAATAGGCCTAGATAATTATCCTTTGTTGCAATGTTAGTGTCTTAAGGTTTGGGTATATGCTATCTGGTTTGCTTATCCCATGCAAAAACATGGTCTTATTACATTTCGCAGCATGGGATTCACATTCTGTTGCTTGTTCATGGATTATACTACCTATTTTTCAACCCGATTCTTATCATTTTTGTTCCTGCATCAATAATCAAATCAGTCTGTTAACATGCTCAGAACCCTTTCAATGCCACACTATGGGGTTTAAATTAATGCAGATGCAGATGCAGATGCAGATGCAGATGCAGTCCTGAAAATCGTGAAGATGCCCGAGTCTGAAAGACTCAAGATAGCTACAGCAGCAAGGAGAAGAGCTAGCAGATTTTCGGAGCAAAGATTTTACGATGATCTCAAAGCCGCAATCCGACCAATTATATGCGGTTCTTCCTAGTTATAGGATTGCATTAGAAGATCACACTGGCATAGAAAACAATAGTTATACTTGTTCTTGTTTATTGGGGTTCTTCACCCTTTCGATCCAATCATTAGAAAAAGCTTAGTTTAGATTTGTCAACAAAATAGATATACTCTTAATTTTGATTTGAAAACATACTTGAAGGAATTGAGGATCATGTTTGGTTCATTGGATTGCTCATTCAATTACTGCCCTATTTTAAGATCATCATTTTATAATTTTTTTTAAATAGAGTAATTAAAAAGTAAATTTACTAATAATTTAATAATCTTGACCGTAATTTACTTTATATTTAAAAATATTGTTTATAACATAAAGTATTGTTTAATATTAAAAACAATGGACTAATGTTAGAAAATGGTTTCAAAGGCACAAAATCAATATTATTATCGTACTAATATTGCAAACAATATTTAAATTTCTCTAAATTAAATGAAAAAATTAATATAAGAATATTGATTATTAAGAATTTTATTAAATTATATATTTTAATTAAAATATATTTAATAATAATTATGTTAAAATATGATTAAATTATTTATTATTGATATTAATAATCTTATTAAAATTTAATAACAATAACAATAATCATTTACCTAAACAAATTTCTGCTAAGGGTATTCTAGTCATTTTAGTTTTTTCCATTATGCTATTACACCTCTATTACATTCAACCAAACACAGGATTACTATTACGCCTCTATTCCATTACATTCAACCAAACAGTTGATTTGCTATTACACCTCTATTCCATTACACCTCTATTCCATTACACCTCTAATCCAATACAGCGAACCAAACGTGCTCTAAGTTTTACCGAACATCTTAGTTAAAGGTGATATGTTGAGAGTATAACAAATACATTCACCAACTTCCATTATATAAAATGTGAATTCTTGTTAGGGAGAGTGGTTGGGGCTCCACTTCAAAATTCATGGTTGAAATTTTGGTGTTATATTCCTTCCATCGGTTTGTAGTCTTACCAGGAAAAAAAAGAATGCGGAATAACATTAAATTAAAAGCTTAATGAGCAATGAATAGTGAGGGTAGCCGTCGGAAGTTGGTAGCATAAGAGCAATGCTGACAGTGTTTATCTTTATAATTATGTTGAAAATGATTCATAGTCAAATGGGAAAATATTAACCTCTCAATATGGAAGGCAACGTCACCCCTCGTTTGCCAAATCTTAAGTGGAAATTGTGCTCTTATTTTATAGAATGTAAAAACCCACTATTTCTATTTTGTTTGGAAGGTAAAATTCCACTAATTCTTCTACAAGAAGAAGAAGTAGAAAAAAGGGATCAGCTTTAAACTTGATAGTGGTACAAACCCTTGGTTTCAAAGTGATTAGTGGGAGGTCCAAAAGGAGTGGTGAGGCAGATTTCAAAGCAAGTAATCGATGATGACAAATTGACAATCTTGTTCTTGATTTTCCTTTTAATTATTAGTATAGTATTAGGCTGAAGTCCATTTACAAATTGGGTTCCAACTTGTGGCATGACCTCGGCCTGTTTCTTGAGTATTCAATTCAGACCTATAGGTTGCCCAGTTGCCCCTTTTCATGGGCTCTCCCTCAATTCATATGTTTTGTGGCCCAAGCAGTGAATATGGAATCACTTAACTGATTAATTATATGGATAACAACACAAAGGCCAATCAAGGCAGTATAATGATAAAACTTGCTCGTTTGTTCAAATCAGAAGCCTGAAATTTTATTTAAAGGGTTTGAGATTGGATTATAAAATTTGAGGGATTAAAGTTAAAAATTTTGTATTAAAAATATTTAAATTAAATTATCTATTTTTAAAGATTAAAATTATAATTCTTTTAATTAATTAAAATTTAAAAACCTCTAAATTGATTTTTTTTTAATTTTGAGAGGGCCTAAAAAGTAATTTAACTATTTAACCAAAGGGTCAAGGCCCTTGCCAATCCCCTTTCACCACACCTCTTTCAAATATATATCATGTATTGATAGTATATTATTATATATATCATCAGTGAATTAGATGATTACACATCACTAAATTTTAAAAAATATCACGTAATGATATATCAAAACATAATCCGTCAATAATGTGTGTAGAATTGTATATTATCATCATACTAAATATAAATTATATTGATGCTCTCTACTTGATAATAACTTAGATAAAATAATCTTAAAAATAAGATTGTAGGCACCAATAAATTAATGGAAAAGCATTTTTTTAAGCATGTAAATGACATTGTAATAGGCCCAATTTGCCCGGGCCCAAAATCCCAAAAAATAAAAAAATATATATAAAATAAAAACCAATAGCAGTCCTTTTTAATTGTTTAGTATTACAAAACCCAATACAATATAAACCTAACCCATTACCTAATTGCATTACCCTACCCCAGGCCCAAATTACAAACCCATTGCAGCCCAAAATCAAAACCAAACACCTAGCCTAACAGAGACCAAAATCGGAAAACCCTAGCAGCTAAGGTAAGCCTCCAGCGCCGCAACAGAGCCAGGCTTCCCCCTCGCGCGTGTTGCGTCCGCCCGCGTGTAGCGCCTCCGAGCCGAGCCACGCCACCACCAGGGACCACGCCGTACGCACGCCCGCATACATCCGTACCTGCAGAAACGCACAGAAGGAGCAGCAAAAAATGACAAAGAACGGGTAGAAATCGAGAGCAAAAATCAGAGAAAATAGGAGTAAATAAGAAATATGTAAAAAGGGATTCGGGGGGCATTTCTTTTCTTCTTCTTTTTTTGCAATATAAAGCCATGTCAAAAATCTGTAAAGGGGAGAATTTTTTGTATGAAACACACAAAATAAGGATCAGTAAAAAATTTCCAAAAGAAGGTTTTCTTCTTTCTCTTGGCTTTTCTTTTCCAGTGGTTTTTTTTTCTTCTCTGTTTTGCTCTTAATCGCATAGAATACATATATAAAATAAAGGAAGGGAGGAAGAGAAACGAACCTGTTAGCCGGACCTTGCTTCTCTCCGTCGTAATCGGATTTTGAGCAAGGATTTAGATTTCCTTTTCGAACGACTGCTCCACAGAACGGCGCAAATGGGGGGGGGCTTTTGTTCTCTGATGCGGCGCAGGAGGGATGTTAGGGTTCCTTAAGTTTTTCTTTTTATTTTAATGCTGATTCTTGAAACGGTGTCGTTTAGACCTTGCCTCAATGGTTTAAAACGGCGCCGTTTTACTCCTGCAACCCGCGTGTGTGATCCGACCCGGGGAGGATCCGCGTACTTTCGTTAAATGGGATATTTTCGCCATTGGGCCCTTCGAATTATTGATTTGTTTTGATTTTACCCTTCCGCTTGTTTATTCATTTTTTAATTTGGCCCCATAATTTTCTGCGATTTCAAATTGGCCCATCCTGGAACAACGTCGTTTCGGGGAAAAGGGATAATTTCCATTCTGGTCCCTCCGTGCTGTGCGCGCGTTCAATGTGGCCCTTCCTTTTAATTTATTTGCGATTTAGACCCCCCAAAGTTCTGTTTTACATTTAAATTAGTCCTTTCCTATTATATTTTTGCTATTAAACTGATTAATTTCAATAATGTTATCATTATTTTTATTATTATTGTTATTACTATTATTATGCTTATTATTATTTACACTTTTGTAATTTTAGATTTAGTCAAATACATGCTTCCATACTTTGCATATCTTATAATTTAAATATACGCTATACATATATATATACATTTATATTTTTCATATCTTATAATTTATATACATATCTATACATTTATATACATATACGTTATTTTCATAAATATGTATGTATATTCTTTATATTTTTACAATACATCCCCTTTTTGCATATATAGTTTGTGTATTTTATAGTGCATATGCATACATATGTTTTTTTTATATATTAATATATATAGGCTTTTTGATATATATACACATACTCGTATATTATTTATATTTTATACTTTATACTTCACATATATATATGTATATTCTTATAACCTTTTTATATTTATATGCATATATACATACTTATGTCTTTCTTATATTTCTTTTTAACTTACATACATACCTATATACATATACATTTTAAATCAAAGTATTCATTTCATATTGTACATTAATTTTTTAACATACCTTTTAAAAATATATATTTTGGTTTCGCCAAAACATTAAAATCATCGTATTTTATAAATTTTCAAAATATTTGGCATTCATGATCCTCGAGGAAGATCGTGTCCTAACTTACTGGATTGCGATTATTTTTTGATGAATTTAGAAAGCCAAGTATTCATTTTGCAATGAATTCGCAAATTTCAAATAAAAACTCATTCTCGGGAATTCGGCACGTTGTGTCCTAACGTATTAGATATGACATATTATTTTCTCGAGACGTGAATTTTAAAAAATAAAGGCAATGTTCGGTATTTGGGAATTTGGTGAAATCGAACCCTAACTTACTGGGTTTTGATATTATCTTTTGGCCCAGATAATCAGATATCCTTCTCAAAATGCATAGTTTTAAAAATCAAATTTAACTTCAAAATAAAAGGGTCGTATTTTAAAAATATTTTCAAAATCCCGACATTAAGACGTTAACAATCAATTCGGTAACAATTTTGGACGTTACGAGGGTGCTAACCCTTCCTCGTGCGTAACCGACTCCTGAACCTGTTTTCTCAAATTTCGCAGACCAAAATCATTTTCAAGGTGAGCCGATCACACCTCAATAAAGGATCGGTGGTGACTCCCATCTCCATTTTCAAAATCGATACCCATTTTTCATATTTAAAAAAAATGGTTTCGACAGATATTATACACATGAAACTTGAATTGTGGTTCATATGTATACATGAAACTTTGATTTTGATTCAATTGTACACATTTACATAAACAAAAACATACATTTATTTTCATATTGTATTAATATAATTGTTTGTGTATGCAATATATCAATGTAAAATGGTGCTAATTCGATAATATTGTTAGTTGTTTGTAAAAATTGAATCAAATTAAAATTTCATGTATAAAATTGAACAAAATCAAAGTTCATGTACAACATTACACATTAGATCAAAGTTCATGTATAGTTTTGATATTTATCCCTTAGAAATAACTCAATATAATTTGTAATCTATTATTTAATTGAATACTTTCTAAATTAATTTACCTCTAACTAATTTATTTTTAAAATTAAAAAATATTAAATAAAAAATACTTGGGAATTGAGAAAATCTATCTAGAGTTAATTTTCAAAACTACAAATTTGTTCTTTTTTCTTTTTAAAACTAATTTAATTTTTTTTATTTGAGATTTTCTTCAAATTAAGTTATTAATTATTTAAATAAAAAATATTTATACTATATTAAGGGTGGAGATGGGAGTAATATGGTTTAAACCTATGCTAAAAGTATATCTAGAAAAAGGTTTAACCACTACTACATAAAAATCATGATTACCAAAAATATTTTTAAATAATAAAAATAATTATTTCATTGTTACTTCAACCGCTTTTTTTTAGGGAATCTGAGTTATTTTATTAATAATAATAAACTGAACTAAACAAAAAACATATAGTCAAAAGAAATCAAAACCCAATAGAAAAATCTAAATTAAACAAATAAAATAAATAGTAATGCAACTTTTGAGTTGGTTTCCACTTAGCAAAGCATTCAAAAAATCTAGTGTTTCCAAAGCCATACCCACTCTTCCTTTTCATAGAAAACCAAACTGCAACCTCTAATTCTAAGAAAAAAATCATACCGTTCCGTCCTCTTTGATCTCAAATTGAGCCCCTCAAGATCGTCGATCTTTAAAGAATCCAGCAACCTATCACCACGGCTAGTAAAACCCACCAGCCAATATCCTCCTCCCTTTAGTGTCACGGGCCAAAGTGCAAAGCCAGTGACCATGGCACAAGATGCGCCCTATAGAGGCCTATCGATTAGATCGGGAACATTTAGCCCACGAGAATTTGCCTGATTCAAAGAACTATTGGAGAAGCCTGTCAGATTGAAGCCTGGTTGGCTCGATAATGAAGATATGACAACTTAGGCTATTTTTAGTAAGTAGGGGAATCATATATTGTAGATTTGATTTGATATGGTGTAATCTTGTAAATCCCTAAAATCAAGGGATAGACTAATCTCGTTCGTCGATGTAATTTGATCTTGACTGTCGGTTTTGGGGGAGCTCAACTATAAAATAGAGAGCCTCCCCCTCATTTGTATATCATCCATTGTATGTTGAATTTTTAAGAGTAATAGAATTCTTTGAGCATTTACTCAAACACTTTGTGTGCATTCTTTCTTTGGCTTTCTATTGTTTATCTGTAACTTCTTTTGGCACAATCGCTTCTACTATACAAATTATGTCTTAGATAAATTCTAAAGGAATCCTCACTTTTGGGAGTGAAGGCTAACTTAGGCGAGTTTGGAGCAAGTGGATCGCCTAAGGCCGCACGGATTGTGAGAAAAAAGATCTAGCCCTGTGACAAGTGGTATCAGAGCTATTAGTTTGAAGGCACCATTGGGATGTCGAAAGAAGTTGTTGATCAGAATGAGCCAATGCAAACCTGTGGAAAGGCTAGAAAAGTAAGTCACTTGAGGGACATGCTGATAGCTCTGGAAAATCGAGTGGTTAATCTCAAGGAGTCTGTAGGCAACATGAAAGAGATGCTTGAGTTGGTCGAGGGACGCACAGATGGGTTTGACTCAATAGAAGAGCAACTCAAAGATTTTATGTTGGATTCTCTCAGTGCCAATGCAGAAAAGATGAATGAATTAATCAATTCCACTACGAAAAAGTTGGCATAGAGGGATGAGAATCTTGAGGATATGATGTTAGCCATAAAAAAGAAAATTGAAGAGCTCAAGGGGAGCTCATGATTTACAAAGCTACTTTGAGTAATGGGATGTTGTCTTCAAGGCTGAAGCAACCAGATAAGTTCAAGGGTGTAAGGTCCGCAAGGGATGTGGACTTCTTCTAGGAAATGGAGCAATACTTCAGAGCGATGGGCATCAAGGATGATGCCATTAAGGTAAACACTACTTCAATCTATTTCACTAATGTGGCTCTCTTGTGGTGGAGTTGTAGGTCCATAAATAAGAAACATGGTGGGAACGTAATTGGGACTTGGGAGGAGTTCCAAAGAGAGTTAAAGAAGTGGTTTTACCCACAGTATGCCAAGAAGGAGGCTCGGGCTAAGTTACGTTATCTCACGTAACAAGGCACTATTTAGGAGTATGTTCGGGCATTTAGTGAGTTAATGCTTTAAATTTTTTACTTGAGCGAGAAAGAAGCGTTCTATTGGTTTGAGGATGGATTAAAGCTGTGGGCAAATCATGAGTTGCGTAGGTAATGAATCGTCGAACTTACTGTAGCCATGGTCGAAGCTGAGTCCTTTGTTGAGCTTGATCCAACGAAAGACAAGTTCGAGTCGTCTAAGCCTAATAGAAAGAGCAATGGTGAGAGAAACCATGAGAAAGATAAAGAGGGACATATTGATGATGGCAACAGTATAGATAGCACAAGTGGTAATAAAAAACCACGAGATACGAAGAAGGGATCCAACAACCCAAGGGACAAGGGGAAGATAATAAAATACTTCTTTTGTCAAGGACTACACATGGCACGAAAATGTCTAAAGAAATCGATAATTTCGGCGATCAAAAAGAAATATGAGCTGAAGGAAGATGCGAAGCTTATTGAGGGAAAGACATCGAGGGTAAATTCGATGGTGCTTATTCCTAAGAAAAGGAATGGTGAAGAAGGGTTGATGTTTGTGGACATAAACATTGCAGGTCAGAAGCGGAGTGCTCTTATTGATACAAGAGCATCGGACTTGTTCATATCGAAAAAGGCTGTTAACAAGCTTGGCCTGTCGATTAAGAAATCGAATAAGAAGATTAAGATAGTAAATTCTGAGGAGGCCCTAATTGTGGGAGTAATTCGTAATGTGGAGCTACAAATCGGTAAATGGAAGGGCAAAGAAGACTTTGAGGTAATCCAATTAGATGATTACGATTATGTACTTGGCTTAAACTTTTTTGATAGGATTTAGACAGTTCTGTTTCCATGAGCCGACCAAATTCATATTGTTACTGGTCCATTATCAAATATTGTTGTGCCAGTGCATCGGGATTTGAAGGTTAGGACCAAGGTGTTGTCGTCAATCCAACTAGTCAAAGATATTTTGTATGGGAGAAATATTAACTCGATAGAATGGAATACTACGAAAACCCTTCGAAAAAGTTAGTGGAGCATGAGACTAATCTGAGACCTGTGGAGTCGACTGTGGAGCCGTCACCTTTGGGAAGGTGGATTGTGTACTGGACTTCGAGGGTAAAGAAGCAATGCAAAAGTAGTCAAAACGAGTAAATGCTGCAAGTAAAGTACATTGCAAACACTCTGATAGTGTTTTGAATTCTAACTTGTTGGCTTGGCAAGGTCGTAGGAGCTCTTTCAAAGTTCTTAAGTAATGAGGCTGAGGGACTGTGGGCGGTACGAAACCAAGATGTGAGAATCCTGGGGATTCCAATGGCAACAAGTCAAAATTGGGGCAAGTTAGAGTGAAGACTTCTTGCCAATGAGATGTACCAACGAGTACAACGATTTAAGTTAAGAGGCGACGGAAGCTAGGGTAAAGGTTTCGAAGGAAGGGACAACTTAATTACAAGACAAGTCGGGAAGAAGCTAAGGTAACGAGAAAGTTCTAAGGTGAATCAAGTTAGTGTCATTCAGAAGTTACAACGAGGGCGTTATGAAAGTGGGTGGGGAAGAATGTCATGGGCCAAAGTACAAAGCTTGTGACTATGGCACAAAATGCGCCCCATAGAGGTTTATCGATTAGATGGGGAACATTTAGCCCACGAGAATTGTCCCGATTCAAAAAACTGTTGGAGAAGCCTGTCAGATTGAAACCTGGTTGGCCCAATAATGAAGATATGACAACTTAGGCTATTTTTAATAAGAAGGGGAATCATATCTTATATATTTGATTTAATATAATGTAATCTTGTAAATCCCTAAAATTAAGGGATAGGCTAATCTCGTCCGTCGATGTAATTTGATCTTGACCATTGGTATTGGGGGAGCTCAACTATAAATAGAGAGCCTCTCTTTCATTTGTATATCATCTATTGTATGTTGAATTCTTAAGAGTAATAGAATTCTTTAAGCATTTACTCAAACACTTTGTGTGCATTCTTTCTTTAGCTTTCTATTGTTCATCTGTAGCTTTTTTTGGCACAATCGCTTCTGCTATACAAATTGGTGCCTTAAAGGAATTCTAAAGGAATCCTCACTTTTGGGAGTAAAGGCTGACTTAGGCGAGTTTGGAGCGAATAATTGCCTAAGGTCGCATGGATTGCGAGACGAAAGATTTAGCCCCCTGATATCAAATCGAGCCCCCCAAGATCATCAATCTTCAAAGAATCTAACAACCTATCACCACGGCTAATAAAAACCACCAGCCTTCAATATCCTCCTCCCTTTAGATCCTTCTTCAAATTCCTTGCGATACCATCAGAGAAGCATTTCCACCATTTCTTTCAACTTTCCCCAGCTATCGCTCATACAGATCGTTGTCCACTGCTCTGCATGTAGTAGTAGAGAATGAGGAAACAATATAATTAAGCCAATCCTGTAAAGAACTATTTGCAATATTATCAGGCCATTCAAGATATAACTTTCTCTATATTTCTGCTACAGACAGACAGTCGCTAAATATATGCTCAGAAGTTTCGACATCTCTTGTACATTTTGGGCACATTGCTAAACTTCGTAGCCTCTTATTGTACAAATTGTAATAGTTAGGGATGTAATTTTTAAAAATTATCTATACTGTAATTTTTATTTTCTCTATTAATTTATCTACCAGAGTCTTTTATAAAAATTTGTATAAGTATCACTTCTACTAGCGACCACAGCACTCTAAATTAAGATCTTATAGCCACTTCTTACTGAAAAATTGCCTGACTGCTCCTCCCCCACCCCATCATGTCCTCTTGCGGATTCCCAATAATAAGAATACATTAGACCCTTTCAACAATTTCCTCACCAAATTCACTGTGAGTTTATGCTCATCCCACTGTCTTTCCTGATGATTAATCAACTTAGACAATAACCAAGCTGATGAGTTCCCTCTACATGGTTGTATTTTCCTCTTAGGCAGCCTTGGAACCTAAACATCCTTCCAAATTCTAATATTGTTCCCAGAACCCACTTGCCATCACCCAATCCCGTTTGAAGTATTCCCTTAGCAGCACAAATGCTCTTCCAGGTATATAATGGCTAAGTGCCTAGATCTGCACTCATAAAATCAGTAGTTGAATAATACTTTCCTTTAAGCAATCGCGCTAAAAGTGAATTCAGATATTTAATCAAACACCACCCTTGTTTTGCAAGTATCACAATATTAAATTTCGCCAAATTTCTGAAACCCAAGCCACCCATCTTCTCTTAGCTTACACAACTTCGACCACTCATACCAATGAATGCCCTTTCTTCCCTCATGCTTTTGCCACCAAAATCTGCTTATAATTCGTTTTAGCTCCAAGCAAAATGAGTTTGGTAACAAAAAAACATGACATTGAAAAGGTAGGAATGACTTGCAAAACACTTTTAATAAAAATCTCCTTACCCCCTATGACAAAGGTCTAACACACTAACTCATAATACGGCTTCTTAATAGATCCTTCAAAACCTGGAAAGCCCATCTTTTATTCCGACACCATGTCTTGTAAACCCAAATACCGCTTTGAGTTAGTATAGGAATGAACACCAAGACATCCAACAATATCTACACTATTCTACTCTTCAACATTTACACTAAAATAAACAAAAAATTTATCAAAATTAACACATTTGTCCGACGTATTCTCATATTCAACCAATATCTATTTCAAAATTATAGCTCTATTTTCTGTTGCCTTTCCAAAAAGGAAACAATCATTCGCAAACAGTAAATGTGAAATATTTGGATCCTTTCTACTAATTTTTGCTCCCCTAACCAAATTCTTCCAAATTGTCATTCGTATAAGGGAAGACAATCCCTTACTGCAAATTAGAAACAAGTAAGGGCTAAGGGGATCCCCCTGCCTAAGCCCTATTCCAAGAGAAAATTCATTTTCTAACTCCCTGTTCAGAATCACAGAGTAAGACACCGTACTAATACAATGTACAATAAAATCCACCCATCTCCTTGATAAACCCATTTTCAACATCATACTCTCTAAAAATTCCACTCCACTCTATCATAAGTTTTACTCATATCCAATTTAAGAGCGAAATGACCTCTTTTACCCAACCTTTTCCATTTATATACGTTGAGAATTTCATAAGCAAGAAGAATATTATCTGTAATTAGCCTTCCCGGAACAAAGGCGCTCTACGCTTCATCTATACACACATTCAATACTTTTTGGAATCTATCCACCACTATTTTTGAAATAATCTTATACGAGACGAAACATAAACTAATAGGACAGAACTATTGCATACTGATGGATTAACAGTTTTGGGAATAAGGACTATATTTGCTTTATTAATGTCAACAAGTAATTTACCTTTGTTTAGAACCTTAATGTAATAATCCCCAACATCTTATCCCATAATGTGTCGATAATTATAATAAAACAGATCTGGTAAGCCATCCGGTCCCGACACTTTTGTTGGCGCCATAGTTCGCAAAGAAACAAATACTTCATTTCTCTCATATCTAGCATCTAAGCAAACATTTTTTCTCACCAATAATGCATGTTTCCACCCCTTCTAAAATATGATTCGAATTCCCCCTTCATTACGATGAAAACAATTACATGAAATAGTCATTTGTAATGGAAAACAAATTATCTCTATCTGAAATAGTTTGTGCATCAACCCCTATTAAGCCCCTAATTCTATTTGTCATCCTTTTTTGCGACGTAAATCTGTGAAAAAAAACCTTGTATTCTTGTCCTCTAGCTTCAACCAATTCACTCGTGCTTTCTACTTTCAATATAGTTCTTCTCTGTCTATTTCTAGGTTTGTTTCCAATTTAGTGCCTAAAAGATCAAAGAGATTCTCCTAATCTCTATCACCCTCATTAGGATCCACCAGTCGATTTCACAACCCCCTCATTCGCATCCTTTCTTAATTTCAATTGAACTGCCCACTTATTTAGACATCTACACAGGGATGCTAACTGCTGGGGAACACTCTTTATATCATTTTTCCATAAGCGATTAATCATCACTTCGAACGAGTCCTCCAACAACTAACAGCTCTCAAAGTGAAACCTCTCCACCTGTTGCCTTTAGATTCTCTGCATTGTATTTATCAATAACGGGCAATAATTGAAGAACGAGTAAGGTAAATTTTTCGAAAAAAAGTAGAGAATCGCTCCTACCAAGATGCATTCGCAGCCCCCTATCCAACCGTTCTCTAATATTATTCTATACAAAATTCCCACATTCCCAAGTAAACCAAGGTCATTCGTACCCCAAATCCTCTAATTAGAAATCATGTAACATATTTCAAAAATCTTCTACACCACCCTCATCTCGAAGAGTTCCCCTTTTTTTAAAAAAGAATAAAAGATCTCATTAAAATCTTCGCACACTAACCAATACAAAGTATTATCCCGACCTAAACTCCATAGAAGATTCCACATCCCTAAATGGAACCACATATCATCCTCCATTTATCCCCATCAACATCCCCTCCGAATTTTCACATCAATATGATTTTTCGGAAAACTTCTCAATTCTATATCAACCTCAAATTTCCAACCCAAACTAAGCCCTACCCTAGTACCTTCTACCGCCACCTCAATACTATGAACAAATCCACCATTCTTGTGTACCATTTTGCATTCTATTTGAATCTAATTTAATCTCCATAAAGAAGACAATTTGGGGATTGTAGATTCTAAGAATATACTAAGTCTTCTCATAGTCTGTGAGCCCTCCAACCTACTAATATTTCAACACTTGATCTTCATTACTATCGACTGACCTACCCCTTGGTGGTCGCTGATAACTCATTCTAATAAGCCAATAATTGCTCATTACCTTTCTCTGCAAAATCTAAAACTTCAGAAACCCCCAATTCTTTGCCTTTTCTTCCCCTCAAAATCCTCAATCGAGCCATCCTACAAATCGTGAATCATTTGATCCTACTTCATACCAGTACAAAACCTAATTAATCCCCTTTTCCCCCCGTACCAGCCCTTTTCAGATTTATTCCCAACACTGGATTAACCCGCCTCATCGGTCTTGCTAGCAAGAAGTCTTTGACATTCCTTTCCCCCCGGCCAATTGTTAGAAAATTCTCTCCAGAAACCCCCTCGTTCCCCTTATGCAACCAAATACTTTCCATTAGGACAACTCTTCTCCCCAACGCACATAACGAGATATCCCATCCTGTTTCCGATTCATCCACTTCCATTCGTAGCTTGATTAGGCAAAAGCTATCACTATGACCTAGGCAACCATACAGAAAGTAAAATAGTGTAAGCTTCTAATACTGAAACCGAACATATATGTTATTCTAAGATGATACTTTGATTTTCTTTCTGCGTTTCAATGGAGATCTTATATCCACTCTCACCCTAATTCGCATAAATTGAATGAAACCCCCACTAACCTGTTTGGAGTCTACTCTTAAAAAAAATCAATAAAATTCCCCAATTGTTTCGTAACAGTTTCAGAGAAAAACCTTGGTGGCAATCCATGAATTTGAACCCAAAAGTATGTATAAATCAATGGCACATTCAAAGGATCCTCATTCTCCCGTAACCGATGAAATACTAAGAAATGATTGTTAAAAGTCCAATGTGCTCCCTTAATAACTCTTTCAATGTCAACTCGGTGAAAAAATCTAAATAGGAACCGTTTTGCACCTAGATCTGAGATCTTAATGCCTCCTAATAGGTGTCATAAATTCTCTAGGGTGTTGCACATAACAGGGAAATGCACAACACTTGCAGTAACAAAACAACCAACCAGACATAGATCATACATTGACTTTTGATCCTCTAAAACCCCCTCAACCTGCAACACTTCATCTTCCTCTTCCCTAATACGTAATCCAGCCATTTCATTCTCCATTTGAAAAATACCCAAGCAAACAAAGCGACCCAAAATAGCAGAACCAGTTCAGAAATCGACAAAAATTGAAAGAAAACCCTAAAAAATGTATTCACGACTAAGAGTCCTAAAAAAGTCGTGTTACACAAACAGACATAAGCGTGTCATATAGCAGACCTACCTTAACAGTTTTAATCTCAAATAAATATAAATTTTATAAAATAGTTTAAGAGATTATTTGAAAAACAAATTAAAATAATTGATGAAAATAAAAAGGAGTAACCAGAAAAGGTAGGAGAAATCAAGTTTTGCTACTTCTAATTTTTATGAGAGATTTTGGTTTTCATCAACTTACTATTGAGAGGCTTTATTTTTAGGTTTAATAGTCGAATTTTGGACTCATCTTTATATGGTCAAATCTCTGAGGAGGCTTGTGGATTTTGTGTTAGTTTTGATGTTTGTTGTTTTTTGTTATGGCAATGAAGTTGCTCACAACCCAGCCCATTGATTTTTAGATAGTGTTTGCTCTTTTGATTTTGGTTTAGACTACATGAATGTTATTCATTGGTTGGTGTTGGATGACGTTATTGTTCGCCATTATGGACTTTTAATAATAATATAACCTAAAAATATATAATTTGGGGTGCCTTTGATAAATTATTGAAATTTTTTTAATAAAATTACTGAAAATTTTAATTTTTTAAGAAATTGCTGCTTACAATATTTTAAATGTGTTTCATAATCTTTTAATTTTTTATTTAATATATATATTTTTAAAAAATGTTAGAATAAAATAGGCATACACTATACAGTTAGCTACTTATCACCGCATTTTGATTGAGACCATATATATGTTGTTGATTAAGAACACGCAGTAAAGTTTGCAATAAAAAATCTAAATTGCTTTCATATCATTTCACAGGCTACATAACAAATCCTAAATCATCTAATTTAGAAAATAAATTTAATATAATTATTAAAAATTTTAAAAATAAAAATATTTGTATAAATCTTATGCACCATTATTGAACCACCTCACAATGAACAAAATAATAAAATATTTGAGTACTTATAAATAATTATTGATTTAATTATAATTTTTACTTTCTCTATTTCTTTCCACTGTATGGCAAAATTTTTCCAAATTGAGTTATAATTTTTGAGATTTTTTTTCTCAATTTAGAATTATTTCATTGAAAATCAATGAAATGATTCTAAATTCAACCCAAAAAAATCCCAAATCTCAAAACCATGTTTAGAGATACAGGGAAGACTTGAGGAAATAAAAATTATAATTAATTAATCTTATCAGCATTTATTTATAATCTGTCAAATATTGTATTATTTTATTCATTAATGAGGTAATTTAATGTGATTCATTGAAGATGCATGAGATTTATACATACGCAACAATAACAAAAGAGCAATAATACTCATTTATTAAAAATAATTTTAATAAATTACAAGAGAAAAAAAGAAAGAACCCAAAACTAGAGGGATGAGACATGAAAGTGCTGACCTCCTAAAATGAAATTTCTTAAGCTACCAAGATGATTTAGTTTGTAAAATATATAAAAAATTCAAAGAAAAGAAAACCCTAAAGCAAACCTTAAAAAAGATGGATATTTATTTTTAACAAACAATATAATTATATTAATCATCTAATTTTATTAATTTATCAAATAATTAATTTTCTAACATAAATTTAATATCTATAAAATGCACCGTGACCCAATATCTGTCCATACCCAATAATTTTTTTTGCAAAAATGCAAACGACAGACAAAATCATGTGATTTTGAACATGAAACCAATATTATACCAAAAACTTGAATCAAATTGATGATGATAATAATATGATATCATAGGAAAAAAAGGTAATATGTTTATGAGACACAAACAAGAAGTCCCAAGTCCATAAATGCAAGTAGTCGACCAAACTGACCAAAAACAAAAACATCCCCATACCATGATTTGCAGTCAATAGAGCGCTCAAATTGTTTTCTTAGGTAGCATGGGATGGGATGGGGCTACATGTTTAAAGCTGGTGGAGCAAAAAGTATAAAATGATAATGAAGAACATGGCAAAGTAAGATTTAAGAATGCAGGACAAATAATAATGATGAAAGAAAAAACCATTCCCCCATGATTTGATATGTTAAACCTCACAGGAATACCATGGCCATATATGCATGGGCATGAAGGATTCTCTCAACATCAAATGCAGACAAAACTTGGGATAGAACAGTAGAAATGGAGCTAGCTCTTGGCGGATGTTAAAAGCCATGTTTCCTATTTTTACTGTTTTTGATTCTTTCTCAACCCGGAACATGGTAGGACCATCGTGATCATCTTCCTTTTTTGGTTTGCCTTATCTTTTCAGCAATTTGGATGACTTAATATAACAAAAGAAAAAGATCCTTTTTAAAGTTTTTTCCATTTATCCTAGCCACTACTGGTAGTTAAAAATGGTGACAAAAAGAGCTTTTGGCTCATCTTTTATTTAGAGTACACTATCTTTTATGACTTTTTTTTATTACAAACTCCTCTTTTTACAGTTGCAGCTAGCTATAGACCTAGTTGTTTGGTAGATTTAGGTTCGAAGTTGGGATCTGCTCTCTTATTTTATGAATCTTGTTGAACTACATATGCAACAGTTCTAGCCCAAAACTTGAGATGTTTCTTCATATCAGCAGCAGCAGAGACCCTTGGTACTCTTAGATTCAGCAAAGGAGAATCGGGTCTTTTAATCAGCCAAGCTTCTGATAAATATGGTCTTATAACACCTCTCTTCTCTTCTTGTTCAATATCATCGTCTTTAGATAGTTGGTCAGCATCAACATTGACTTCATTATGGATCCGTTTAGTTCTGGAAAATCCAAGTCTGAGCAAGCCGGGGATAACACTAATCATCCTGGCGTTCAAGTGCTCTTTTGTGAATATAAATCCAAGATCCATGAACCCTTTTACTTCTTCCAGTTCCAAGTCTTTCAAGCTCCTACAACTCGTGGATTTTTGCAGTTTGCATTGGTGGTTAATCCTCTGATGTTTATGAGTCGATTGAGATGGAGAATGTGAACGACTAAGATTCCCTCTTCTTGATCTTTTCTTCAATTGTTTTTCCTCTTTTTTAGGATCATCCTAAGAATTTGATCACCATGAAAAACAACAGCAAAAATGAAACAAAAAATAAGAAACATATTTCAAGAGTGTTGAACTTGATGAGCGTAGTTCTTTTTCATTCTTTTATTATTATTATTATTATTATTATTACTGTTTACCAGCGCTGGTTTTTCTTGGTCTGCAACAGATGATAAAGAGAGGCTTGAAGATGATGAGCTTGTAGTGGTAGATTCTGAGAGGGGCTGCTTTGGTTCGAGGGGGAAATATGGTGAAAAGGGGTCTGGGAAAAGAATAATCTGTTGAAACCAGAGACGATCCATGGCTCCTACGAGACATAAACAGAGGTTATTAGCCATTGAGAAAAAAGGGGGAGGGGGGGGGATACATAGAGGGAGAGAGGGTTATTTATCAGCATCAGCGTGGGGGTTGTATGGTGTTGAAAGAATAAGGAAAAGCATTGGAATATAGAAGTGGTGGAACCTTTGGGCAGTGGAAGATGTGGTGATGGCCATGGATTCATCCAACTCCACATCTTTTCACAAGAGACCCATATACATGATGTGGATACTATTTGTTGCAGTCACGTTGATTCTCTATGTCATAATAGTGGACCACCAAGGGGGACTCTGAACCAACCCGGGACAAGCAGGTGGTATCAACTCTCGTAATCGCCCATTGTCAAATATAATCTGCTTTCTAATTGAAGCTCCAGTCAGGACAAATCATGGACAGTGAACCGAAATAATCCAGCAACTCATAACTCACGACTCACAAACGTCTCTTTAAACATTGCAATATCCGCTTTATGTTAGCTTGAAGATTATATCTTCTGTACACACACAAATAATTAACGTAAATTATTTTAATATTGATTTAATATGTAATTTTATAGATGAACTTCGATTTTATATATGAAATTTTGATTTGATCCAATTTTTATAAATTATTAACATAATTATTAATATAATATCACCATTTTATGTTTATATATTGCATACACAAATAATTATATTTATCCAATAAAAAAATAAATTTATGTGTTTATTTCTTTAAATGTGTTTTAATTGAATCAAAATTAAAGTTTCATGTATATATTTAAACTACAATCAAAATGTCATGTTTGATTTTGAAATTTATCCAAACAAAACACATGATTGGAACCTTTCCCTTCATTAAGATTTATTCTTTTTCTCTAAAGTTTAATATTTGAATAAAATTTTATCATGAATAAATAGCCAACTAGGGCATTTGGTCTAGTGGTATGATTCTCGCTTAGGGTGCGAGAGGTCCCGAGTTCAATTCTCGGAATGCCCCTATTTCTTTATCGTTTCTCAATATATCGTAATTTATGGCCGTTTAGAGTAAGCAATTTCTACTGTACCTTGGAAGTTAGCCCAAAATGATAGTGAGCTTTAGGCCTATGGCTTTTCATGGACTCATTGACTTTCCAAACTACTCCAAAAGTTAGTAGCTTTTTCTTTTTGCTTTTTATCAGTAGTTTTCATGATGCCCATAAAGTCAAGAAATTGGATTTTAAATCAATATGTTGGATAGGACTTACGATTTGAAATTGAGACTGTTGTAGGTGAGAAATCTATCCTTCAATGAGAGAAAGGTTAATGGGTAGTCTCAGAAAAGAAAAACATGTATGTTCTTTGTGTGTCTAGAGTAGGAGTAGGCATTTCCAATGAAATAAAGTTGATATGGGTAGAAATATTAGCCTAAAATAGACACCATGAAAGTACTTTAGTCTTTCCATAAAACTTAATCAGCTGTGCATTGGCAACGTGATAGAACTTCTCATTTCTCCAACTCCATCTGTACAACATTATAAAAATTGTGTTTAGATTTTTCAGAGAACCTGCCTCTGTCTTTGTTGCAGAGCTTATATACAGATATATGAAAATTTCATGACACATCCTTTTTTCAGTGTTCGAATCATGTTTTTGAACAAGTCTAGGGCTTGTTTTCAAGATCAAAGTTGATAAAACAAGTAGCAAATATGCTTAAGAGCTACTTAAATATGAGATGATAAGTTTTACTTTTGTTTCTAAATCTTCATTGCTGTGATCCTTTTTTATGCTTTGCAAGACATAAAAAACTATCAAGTAACATTTCATCTAATGCTGGCAGCCCAATCATGTTGTTCTTTGCCGTGTCAACACTGATTTTTTTTCTGATTTACAACACATTAAGCATCACAAATTACCCATTTCAACAGTGATCATTGCATTGAAAAGATTTGATTCAGCAACAAATTAGCAGATACGAAATCACCAAACTTTTATTCCAAACAGAAGGTTTACTTAGATTAACATGTTACATTAAGAGATAAGAAAATAGGCACTTTCCTAAAGGCTTATTTGTGACCATCTTAAGCTAGAACAAAGACAGAAGAAGAATTAACTTCTCACTGCCCACCACGGAGACGAAGAACAAGGTGAAGGGTGGACTCTTTCTGAATGTTATAATCAGCTAAAGTCCTCCCATCCTCCAATTGCTTGCCAGCAAAGATGAGCCTTTGCTGATCTGGGGGGATACCTTCCTTGTCCTGAATCTTTGCCTTCACATTGTCAATTGTATCCGAACTTTCCACCTCCAATGTGATTGTTTTCCCAGTCAATGTCTTAACGAAAATCTGCATGCCTCCACGAAGCCTCAAAACAAGGTGAAGGGTCGATTCCTTCTGGATGTTATAATCAGCCAAGGTCCTCCCATCCTCAAGCTGCTTCCCTGCAAAGATCAAACGTTGTTGGTCTGGCGGGATCCCTTCCTTGTCCTGAATCTTCGCCTTTACATTGTCGATGGTGTCCGAACTCTCCACCTCCAAGGTGATGGTCTTGCCGGTCAAGGTTTTCACGAAGATCTGCATTCCCCCGCGAAGACGGAGGACGAGGTGGAGGGTGGATTCCTTCTGGATATTATAATCGGCCAGGGTACGGCCATCTTCGAGCTGTTTGCCGGCGAAGATGAGACGCTGCTGGTCTGGTGGGATGCCTTCCTTGTCTTGAATTTTAGACTTTACATTATCGATGGTGTCAGAGCTCTCGACTTCGAGGGTGATGGTCTTGCCGGTTAAAGTTTTGACGAAGATCTGCATACCCCCACGAAGACGTAAGACAAGGTGGAGGGTGGATTCCTTCTGGATGTTGTAATCGGCCAAGGTACGGCCGTCCTCGAGCTGTTTTCCGGCGAAGATAAGACGCTGCTGGTCTGGTGGGATGCCTTCCTTGTCTTGAATTTTAGACTTCACATTATCGATGGTGTCGGAGCTCTCGACTTCGAGGGTGATGGTCTTGCCGGTTAAGGTTTTGACGAAGATCTGCATACCCCCACGAAGACGGAGGACAAGGTGGAGGGTAGATTCCTTCTGGATGTTGTAATCGGCCAAGGTACGGCCGTCCTCGAGCTGTTTTCCGGCGAAGATAAGACGCTGCTGGTCTGGTGGGATGCCTTCCTTGTCTTGAATTTTAGACTTCACATTATCGATGGTGTCGGAGCTCTCGACTTCGAGGGTGATGGTCTTGCCGGTTAAGGTTTTGACGAAGATCTGCATACCCCCACGAAGACGGAGGACAAGGTGGAGGGTAGATTCCTTCTGGATGTTGTAATCGGCCAAGGTACGGCCGTCCTCGAGCTGTTTTCCGGCGAAGATGAGACGCTGCTGGTCTGGTGGGATGCCTTCCTTGTCTTGAATTTTAGACTTCACATTGTCGATGGTGTCAGAACTCTCAACCTCGAGGGTGATGGTCTTGCCGGTAAGGGTTTTGACGAAGATCTGCATCTTTGGAGAGAGTTGATTGAAAAAAGATTTGAGAAGAGCTTGAATCGGTTTGCGTTGGATGGAGAGAGAAGGGGTGAGGCGATGCTTATATAGAAGAGAGGGTGTGGATTTTCTTAGGTTGGAAGGTCTGGAGGAAACGAGAAAATTGCGGTCAGATGAGTCGGCGTGCAGTTACGTTAGCCACACGGTGGTGTTTCTAAGATTGGCCTACGCAACTTGCTAATTCATTCTCGAATCTTCTCGTTTCCTTATCCCCACCTCCTCACCCAACTCCACTAACCAATTTTTTAGCTCCAATTATGCATATTTCATTATTTTTCTTCAATTATTTACTTGAATAAATGTTTTTCACTTAATTATTATAATGGATACTTTATTTTTTAAAGAATAATATTTGATGCACTTAAACATAATTAAATATTAACCTTAACTATTATAAATAGATATTAATGAATTTTGGATTTAGAATATTAAGTTTAGAAGTTTAGAGTATAAAATTTTAACATTTATTTATAATTATTTATTATTTAATTATATTTAAATGAAGTTATTAGAATTTACTTATAAGTCTATTATTTTTATTTTATTTAATGATGACGTATTATATTATTATTCACTGTTGCTGTATAAAATATATGCACCGACATTGCATCAAAGATATTTTTAATATTTTAATTATATGATAGGATTTGAAAGTAAATAAAATACATACGGATATTTTATTACATGATAATTAATTATAATGGTACCGATTTTTTAAAAGAATATAAATATTTTAATATAAAATAAATAAAATGATGAAGATAAAATATGTAGTGCAACAAAAGAAAAGCATTTATATCATATTTAATATTAAAATTTTTTTAAAAGAACTCAAATAAGTTAGGGGATAGCTTACATTAGCATAATTTTAAAAATATATAGTTTTTAGGCACAAATAAATTAATGTCATATTATCAATTTTTGAAAACATATAAATATTATTCTATACTCAATCATATATAATATATCTCTAATTTAATTTAAATTTAATTAAAATAATTAAAATTTTAGGGGAAAACATTGAAACTATATAACGGAAAAAATATAACAATAAATAAATAAAGTTTTAAAATGCTTAAATCAATAATTAAAAATAAAAAAAACTGATAAAAATCATAAACACAAATTGAAAAAAAAACTAAAATCAACCATTAAAAATTTAGAAAATAAAATAGTAAAAAAAATTAAATTTTGAAAAATTATAACCACCATGTATTATCAAATTCTGAAATTTGATTAAAAATTAAAAAAAATTGAAATTGAAAAAGAAAAAAATTACCTGCCTAAAAATTAAAAGAATTTATTGATTAAATATAAAACACCATTTGAATGTAAATAAAATAAAATAAAAACCATTAAATTTAAAAAGAACTAAAATATTTAAAAATTATAAAAGAAGGAAACATGTTTGTTTATTTATTAAAATTTTTAAATTTTTTTGTAACTTAATTAAAGCTAAATCCATTATCTTCACCTGTTTGTATCAATTTTGGTTAAAAATTTTAGTGAGCTAAGGTCAAGAATCAAATATGTAAAACTCACTAACAATGTAAAAAAGTGAATTTATAAGATATATTCTAATTTTTGTTGGGATGCATGCAATACTTACAAACATAGCTACTTATAATAGGTTAATAATATAATGATTTATCGATTTGGTGTCATTCATCAATTAAGTCTTAAGAAATTACCAAATACCCAATCATTTGATAAAATAACAAATATATTGTAATGGGTTTTTTGTTAACAAGGTTTTAACCCAAAACCCAATAATCATCACTATTTTAATTTTACCATTTCAATCGAAATATTTGTTATAAAAATAAAATTCATCTACATCATCAGTGTACTCGGATTAGATGGGGGTATCATGTAGGAAACTTCTTGAAGAAGGAGAATGAGGTTGGCTCGAATATGGTGAACTGGAAATCTCTTTGGAAGCTTCATATCCTACCAAAAGCCAAGGAGTTTAACTGGGGCGCTTTGAAGAATATAGCTCCGTCTAAGATTCGGTTGAGAGACAAGAGGGTCAGCATTGATGTGGTTTTTAAGAGGATTTATCTCATGCTTTGCTCCATTGTTCTAAAGTTATGGGGTAAGCTGGGAGAATTCTCCAATATGAACTTTGTTGATTGTTTTAAAGCTCTTGTCACTCAAGGGTCGAACATTTTGTTAGAGGAGTTTTGCATTATATGTTGGTGTATATGGTGGGCGGGGAACCAACTAATATGGAGCAATAAGGACATACCTCCTTCTTTGATCTTGTCTCATGCTTATGGCTCATTAAATGAATGGCAAGAAGTGAGAGCCTCTTTGGGTGGTATGCGAATGACGACCAATGCATATGCCAATGCGACCGAGGGACAACCTAGTGCCCGACTTGACTCGAGCAGCTGAGTGGACGTGGCTATTTTCGAGAATGAAGGAAAGTGTGGTGTTGGACTAATGGCTTTCAGCAACACTGGTGCTTTTTTGAATGCTGGCACGACGCTTATGGAGGGGCTTTTCACACCGAGTGGCTGAGGCTTTGGCGTTGAGCTTTGCTCAGCAATGGTCTTCTACTAACTTGTCGAATGAAGGGGGTTCTATTTACAGATGCACAGGCTTTATGTTATGCTATCTACTCCTCTGATTGGTCCGAATATGGCACTACTGTAGCTGATTGCAAGGAGATTCTTCGGAATAGGAATGACATAAAAGTTCAATGGGTTAGTCGGTCTAGTAAAGAGGCAGCACATATGCTTGCCAAAACGTCTATTGCTTATGATCATTCTATGATTTGGAACTATATTCCAAACTGTATTTCAGATTTTATTTAATAAATGTTAGGATAAACCCGAATTAAACAATGAACAAGAACGAATAAAGAAAATTAGACATAAATATTTTAAGGGGAAAAACTTCTCTAAATAGGATAAAAAATCACAGGAAAAAAATCATTCACTAAAAATGACAAATAACCGAAGAGGAGTACAAGATGGAGAAACAAAAAAACAAACCCGAACTCAAAATACAAAATTCTCCCGAAATTCCCACAAAACTTGTTATTAAATCAATTTCTCTAAGGTTGCTAAAAACTCCATTTATAGACCGAAATTTGTGGGCTAATCTGATTAAAATATCCTTAGAGTTATTAGAGTTTGATTGGGAAAATATAGCATAATTTAACTAGGATAAGAAACCTGAATTAATAGGGAATACGTTGTCACGTCATGATGTCGTTTATCAACTTATCATGACGTCACTTTATCACTCATAAAACTAATTTTAAATAATTAAGTAACCAAAACTAATTAAAACCATTATTATCTTTATAAATTAATTTGAAAAGAATCATTCAAATTATTATTTTACGCAAACATAAAATGTAAATCAATTAGAAATGCGAAACTAAAAAAATATAATTCATCATATAATTATATTATTATTCACTCAATTATTAATAAATTTGAAATGTTATCACTTAATTATGAAAAGTAAAAAAATTATCACTTATCAATATACTAAAAATATTTTAAATAGAATTAAAATTAAATAAGCTAATTTAAGCCAAAAGATGCCAACAAATTAGTGTGGAAACAAAAATTCTTGTGATGGGTCAAGTCCCGAAATTGAATTGATGAATTCCCATGTTGGACGAAACTGCAAGGTATAACTTCATTTTCCAAAATCCTTTACAAAAGGACTATTAACGTGTAAGCAAGGGATACAATTATTTTCCTCTATCTAAAAGGAATTGCATTTTTTCTTTTAGGTCTCTTAACTTTATTTCACTCTTATCCCTTAAATTTTGAATTTGGCTTTTTTCTAAAATTAACCTAAATAAATTGATTATTTATGAAAATGATCTAAGTATAAAATCTACGAAAATGACATATTTTTTTATGGTTCATGTTGGTGCGGCAATCTCACCGCTTGTACCACTATCTATCATCCCGTAATTATTGTCCGATGATTGTCGAGTCTTTAAAAAAAGGGTTGTGGTCAAGCACTTGGATATTGAGTCTTTAGACAAGCATGTGTTAATGCTCCCAATCCATTCCCCTTGAGCAAGTAGTTCTTAACTGACCAAATCATCCATGTAACAATTCAAAAGCTAGTGGTGTTTGAAACGGTAGTGTCAGAATTTTATTTTTCAATGATTGAGCCCATAAATGTTATTAATTAATATAAATGAGTCAATTATAATATTATATTGAATTTTGATATGACGAATTTGTTAATTGGATAGTTAGTAAGGTATAAGTGTATCAACCCTAAAGTCAGTGGTGTTGCAAAATAAGGTATCGAGATCTTATTTTCGTAAATTGAGCCCGTAAATATTTTTATTAAATATTTGCGGAGTTATTAGATAGGTGAATTAAATTTTGGATAGATAATTTCATCGAATTGGTGACTCATTAAGGTATAAGGACTAAATTGTAAAAGTGATAAAAGTTAATTGCTATAAATTTTAATTACTAAAGGACTAAAATAATAATTAATCAAGGTTGTAAATTACATTTAGAACATATGGAATTGTAATGGATGGTTGATTAAAGAAAAAAATAAATTATAGTATGAAATTTTTTAAAATTATAATTAAAACCTTTAATGGTAAAACATAAACTAAAAGAACAAAGTAGTAGGAAAGAGAAAAAAAATTTCTGTGTCATCTTCAAGCACCGAAAACTCCATTGACGAGGAAAGTAGAACTAATCATTAAGGGTAAGTTTGGTTCAATCTAATGGAATAGAGCTGTAATTGAATAGAGTTGTAATGAAATAGAGCTGTAATCAGTAATTTCATTGTTTTGTTGAATGAAATGGAATAAAATAGGGCTGTAATAACATTCTTGTGTTTAGTTGAATGAAATAGATGTTGTAATGGTATAAGGAAAAAAGCTTAAATGACCAAAGTACCCTTAATAGAATTTTTTTAGATAGATGATTATTGTTATTGTTATTAAATTTTAATAAAATTATTGTTAAATATATTTTAATAAATAATAAATAATTTAATCATATTTTAACATAATTATTATTAAATACAATTTAATAAAATAATATATAATTTAATAACATCCTTAATATAATTATTATATGAATTAAAAAATCATAATATATAATATTATAAAAATAATATATAACCTACTTTATTATTTTTAAACTGCAATACATATTTAATGTACTAGAATATCATTAGTGAAACAAATAATTTAATTATTCTAAAATAAATAAATAAAAATATTAGAAGTAATAAATAGTTTGAGAATTATATTTCACATCCAAGCATAATATTCATATATTAACAAAAAGTTACATGGTTTCATTAGCTTATATGTCATAATCCATATGTTAAATTTTACAACATAAAAAAGTTACAACATTGTAATGACATTCTATCATGTCATTATACCATCCAAATATTACAAACACAAAAAGTTACCAAAATATCATAAAAACAATCATGATTTTTAATGGTCAACAAGAAATCTTCTGACACATTCCAATCGCACAAAAAAAGGTAAACTAAAGAAAATGAGCATTTGCGTTGGATGGTCTGAAATTTTGCTCAATGCGCGATAGTGCTCATCCTCAATTAAACCTTCTACTTCACATAAGGTTTGATATAATTTTAGAGCACTTTCTTGAATGGTCATTTTTTACTTTTGTTGAATTAGCACTTCGAAGGCAATACACCTACTGATTTCAAGACCAACGGCCCGTATGTTTTCCTTCAATAAAGTGGCAGCATCAGTAAATGAAGTAGAAAAAATATGATCACTTGCATCAGAATTTTTTATTCTTCTTTGAAAATGTGGAATCACCTTGGTTTCTAGGTGGTTGCATTTGTGTAACTGAAAAATCCATGTCATCCAAAGAAACATCAGCTTCACATCCATGAAAATCGTTTCTTTCTTCATGAGTATTTGTAGTAGCTACATCCTCAACATCTATTTCTTCAATAATATCAGCGGCTGTTTGAGCATCTTTCCTAGTGGCTTGATCTTTTGTGTAGATGGCAGTAAGTTGTTCATAATAAGGGAAACTACGGTGTTTGAATTGATCGGCTTCTTTATGACTATAAAAAATGAGGAATCTATATTAGATATAAGTTTGGTCAATAAGATAATAAAGACTTCAAATAATTCTTATATTTATATACGAGTTCCACACAGCATCTTTAGCAACAACAAGCTGCTTATGCTTATCCCAACCAAAGCTGCTATTATTTTTTCCACTACGCATGCCATAAACGATTGCCCAATCCCTTTTCAATGTCCTAATCCTCGATTCAAGATTAGGTTTAGCCTTCAACATAGCATGGGGTAAAACTTTATCTAACATTTTTTCCAGCTCATTTAAATAACCGACTTTGGATCCCGTATCTGTATTAAAGATTCTAACATTGTGCAAGTTGATCATACAAACAACCAACGCAACATCTTCTTCTAGAACCCATTTCCTTTTGGTTCCTCTAGAATTTTGGGAAGAAACACTTGATTGTGAAAAACCTGACATAATTATCTTAAGAAAAAACACAAATTAAAATTAAGTTCAATATTATGGATCAAAAGGTCGACACTTTATAAAATTATAACACATGATGAATCAAAAGAAAATAACTTATAATTCAACAAGTCTAGTACAATACAAAAAACAATTCAAACACCACCAAAGTTTCATAAACTAGATACATGAAATTTACTATTTTTACCTTAAACCTAACTAATTTCTAGATGCTTACCATTCATCGAACATTTGATTGGCTAGTATCATCTTCCAAGTAGCCCATGCATCTAATGGATGGATATTTACAATGTTCGGTTCATCGTCATCTATCACATTACTAGGTAATCCTTCTCCCAACGAGAAGGGAAATGGTGGGGGAGGTGAAGAAGGATAGGGTAAAAACGACAATAGTTATAATGGGAAACCACATAATGGGAAGTTGAAGCCCAACAACAAATCGAAGGAACTAATAAAGTGCTTTTTATATTGTGTTCCACATAAGATGTGAGATTGTCCAGAGCGATCTAAGCTGTCAATAATCATTAAAGAAAATGAAGTGGAGCTTGATGAGGAAATGATGTTAAGACTTGGATCAATGATACTTAATTCTGCAAAAGCAAAGAGAAATCACAAGCAAAAAGGGTTGATATTTGTTGACATCAACATTGCAGGTCAAATGAGAAGTGCTCTTGTTGATACAAGGGTATCTAATTTGTTCATGTCAAAAAAGAGTCGCGAATAAACTTGGTCTCTCGGCTAGTAAAATGACTAAGAGAATTAATACTGTTAATTCTAAGGAGGTACCGACTGTGGGAGTAGTACAAAGTGTTGAGCTATAGATTGGTTAGTGGAAAGACGAGAAAGACTTTCAGGTAATTCACTTAGATGATTACGACTTTGTTCTTGGCTTGAATTTTTTTTTGACAAGATTAATGCTCTTTTGGTTCTTTTTGTTGATTGCATATGCTTCTTGGATACTTGACAACAACAATGCGTTGTGCCGCTGAGTCGAGACATTAAGGGTGAAACCAAGATATTGTTAGCAATCTAGCTAGCCAAGACATGAGTGGTGAGAATGTTGACTTGGTAAATTAGAGTGCTAATGAGACCCCTTTGGAAATGCTAGAGGTGTGACAAACCGATGTGAAGCCTGTTTGGTTATCAATGGGGCTACCTCTTAAGAGAGTGGTGGGTTGTGCATCAAACTTTGTGGGTAAAGTGGTGATGCAAACTGGGTAGTCAAAACAAGAAAAATGCTATGATCGAGGTACATCTCAAACACTTAATTTCCTAGTGTTTTTTCATTATGACTTATCATTAGCTTGGCAAAAACAAAAGGGCCCTTTTAGAGTTTGAAAGTAGTTAAATCGAGGGGCTTACAAATTAGATTTGGCGGCAAAAATCAAGGTTAACCTGATGTTCAATATGGGTGTTTTGAATATTATTTGTGAGGATCAAACGGATCCCAATCGAGACAAGTCACAATGGATGCAAGCAAGAGGGTGATGGCCTTTTTCAGTCAGAGATGTACAAAAAAAGAGAAACAGTTTGAGTTAGATGATGACAGAGACATAAGTCGAGGCAAATGTTTCAAGGGACGAAACAACCCAACTAAGAGAATGGTTAGGGCGTCGTGGTAATTTCGAGATGAGTTGGACCGGTGTCATTTCAAGGACGCTAAAAAGGCATCACAAGAATGAGTGAGGGAGAATGTCACTGGCCGCAAATCGAAGCTCATGACGAATGCACACGAAACATCCTATTAACCCACTTGAATTGGCCCAATTCGTGGAGCATATAAAGAAACCCATCTACTTGAAGCCTTGGTGGCCTAGTGGAGCACTCCAGTAAAACTAGAGTTATCATGATTAATATTTATAATCCTAAGGGATAAGATTATATAGAGTTTAAATCCCTTAGGATTCTCTTCTTGTAGATAGGCTTTGATTTCAACCGTTAATGTAATTTAAACTGTACTGTTGGATTTGGGGGAGTTCAACTATAAATAGAGGTATTCCCCTCATTTGTAATCACTTAGTTGTAATTCTTAAAAGTAATAAAAACACTTGGTGTGCTTGGTTTTTCTTTTTTTTTGTGACTTTTTTGTTTGCTTTTTGGTTCTTCGCTTGAGAGTTTGTTTTCACTTTATTTCGGTGCCTTATTCTCATCTTTCGAGAATTTCCGTTGCAAATTTTCATCTTTTTAGAGTAAACTGACTTAAACGAATTCGAAGTTAAGTTTCTGCTTAAGGCAATGTGATTTACAAAACTTAAGCTTTAGCCTGTTACACTTGACAGTGGTTGAATGTGTGACATTTTAAGTTTAAGTGGAATCTTTATTTTTATTCTTTTAATTTATTTTATTGGAAAATAAAATAATTTATTTATGGACTTGATAAGTAGTGAAATATGCTTTCTTTTTCCTTAACCATGGGAAAAAATGTGAAATAATTGAGCACGTGAGGACTGTGGAATGAAATAGGCTCTATGCTACTACTAACCTATTGTTGTGGGTTTTAAACTGAGAATATCAATAATGTAACATTAACGATATAAAAATATAGTATTAAAAATATAATTTGTTAATCATAGAATTTTGTAACGTAAAATAAAAGAAAATAAGCCAATTAAGTATTAATTTAGTTAGCATCAGTATTGTTCTTAGTGCAAAATGATATAGATTTATAATAGATAAATGAGACAATTATAGAGAGGATGAACTATATTAGCTTAGGTGTATAACTATTTCTTTATAACATACAAAATGTTGACAAATAAATGAGATTGTTATAAAGAAAGTTGGTTGTATTAGTTTGAAATTATTATTATTGAAATAAAAAAATCTTGATTTAATAAAAGTGCTATAGAGATATTGTACTAAGAGTCAAATTACATTTTGCTCAAAGAGTAAATTAGTTATTTCTATTAAAAACTAATATAACTGATGAAAGACACATAATGTATCATGTATACCTCATATTAAAATTCATATACTATTGCAAGAAGTATGGAAAGGGGAACTCTCCGGAGAATATACAGTCAGAAGTGCCTACAAACTATTACAAGAAGCTAGCTTGGATCCTAGTAATTATTTATTACAGACCGATACCAAAGATTTCTACAGGAAATTATGGAGTTTACAGTTACCAACAAAAATCCTAATTCTCGTATGGCGAATATCTTGGAACTACATCCCTTCACTTGCTAACCTCAGACAAAAGAGAGTGACCACTACTGCAAGGTGTCCACGTGGTTGTTCTGAAGAAGAAGACAGCTTTCATGTGTTCAGACAATGTCCTATAAGCATGGATGCATGGATTAGTCTCAATATGGCATGGGTAACAGAACATACAGATCAGAATACATGGTCATGGCTCACTTGGGTATTCAGTAGAGGAACAAAGGAGCAGATCCGTATTTTTTGTTGCACCTTATGGGTTATCTGGAGCTCGAGAAATCAGATGCTCCATGAAAGGAAGAGTTCATCAGGAAGGGATCTAACTATTAAAGTACAGAGTTACTTAGGAGAGCTTGAAGTTGTGCGAGAAAGAAAAATTACCACCACGACTGGTAGATCCGAACACAGAGAAGAGGTACTATGGAAGTCCATACAGTTTGACGCAGCTTTCGACACCAACAACTCCAAATCAGCATCAGGAATGGTAGCCAGGGGTCAAAATGGGGAAATCGTAGTCTCTAAGTCCACTCTTCACTCCAACATTTCCTCTCTGTTTGTAGCAGAAGCATTGGCATGTTTAGAAGCAACCAGATTAGGCATTAGATTGGGCTTTAACTCAGTCACGGTAATGGGGGATTCGAAAACAATAATCAACAGGTGCAAAGTAGGGGTCAAAGATAAATCGGTTCTAAGTGCGATCATGATTGATATTCAGAACAACAAAAATCGATTCCAAAACATTGTTTTTCGATTCATACAAAGAACAGAGAATGGTAAGGCGCATGACCTGGCGAAAGAGGCACTAAGAAAAGGGGAAGGGAGTTACCTGGTGGAAGAGACGAGAGAAGATCTGGACTCAGGAGAAAGATGGCCACGAAATCCTGATTGAAAGGATTTGATGGAATGGAAATGAAACGGCAAGAGATAGCTAAAGCAGACATTTTTAATGCTATCATCTGAAAAGCCTGGTGCTTTGGAAATGAAAAGATGAAAAATAATGGAGGCCAGGCTGGTTGAGTTGACTGGGAAATGACGTTTTGATTTATGTTTTTTTAGGCTTTATTTTCTGTTTTTACTTATTTGGGCTTGTAGCCTACGTTTTATTTTTGTTTATTTTTTTTATCCAGCCCAGCACTGCTGGGATTTTGTTCTTGAACTTTTATATTTCAAGCTTTTAATAATAGCCCAGTCGATTATTTAAAAAAAAAATTCATATACTATTTTTAACTGTAAAAATAAATAAAACTTTAATAAAAAAATCAAGCATAATATAATCTGACCTCTCAAGATATTTTTACCCTTTGATTTCACCTTAAATTTACATAATATCAAGATTTTTTTTTAAAAAAATTACTCTGTCGTGAAAAATGAAAAACGGGTTGACCCGCTCGGCCCGAAATATGAGAGGGTTCAGGTAAAAATATAGGCTCGAAATATGGGCTTGGGCAAAAAAACGAGGCCCGTTTAGAAAACGGGCCGGGTCTCGGGCACCACTTTTTTGGCTTGGGCCAGACCCGAATATAAAAAATATTTTTATTTTTTTAATTTTAAAATATTTTAAAAATACTTTTTTATTTTTTAATTTTAAAATATTTTTAAAATACTTTTTATTTTTATTTTTAAATTTTAAAATATTTTTAAAATACTTTTTTATTTTTAAAGTGTTTTTAAAATACTTTTTAAATTTTTTTTATTTTTAAAATAAAATTTTGGTGTTTATTAAAAAAATGGGTCGGGCCAGGCCGGACTCCGGGCTTATGAATGTTTTCCCGGACCAGGTCTAGACAAAATTTCAGGCCCATAATTCGGGCCGGCCCGGGCCTAAAACCCGGGCTGAAATTTTTTCTGGGCCGGACCCAAACCCGGCCCGGCCCGGCCATGAGCAGCTCTAGTTTACTCCTAATGTTTAATTATTGATACTGTTTATTCTTTGAATCTGGAGTTAGTTCGGTGAACGACGTTTACAGGGGAAACAAACAGAAACGAAGAAATTCCAACTCTTTATTCTCTCAATTTTTTCCCACATCCAAACAGCTACATTGATTGAATTTGAAACTCAAAAGAAAAACAAAATGAGTGTAATCGATATATTGACAAGAGTAGATGTGATCTGCAAGAGGTACGATAAATACGACGTCGAAAAGCAGCGTGACCAAAATGTCTCCGGCGGTGATGCTTTTGCTCGCGCTTACGCCGCAGTCGAAGCCGACATTGAATCCGCTCTTGAGGTAGCTCCGATCTAATCTAATTCTTTCATCTTCTCTTGGTTGAGATTGTTAGGTTTAAGCTTGCTATTTGAGATTTAGAGTGTCAGTCTTCCTCTGCTTAATTGATAGTTGTTCAGTAATAATTAGGGTTTTATTGCCTTCGATTTGAGTTATTTTTTTTGATTTAGAAAGTGGAACTTGCTTCCAAGGAGAAAAGTAAGGCATCTGCTGTTGCAGTCAATGCTGAGATTCGTCGAACCAAGGCTCGATTGCTTGAGGAGGTCCCTACGCTGCAGAGATTGGCTGTTAAGAAGGTTAACTTTTTTCCTTCTCTTTTACAATTTCCCAAATTGTTTAACAATTTATTGTAAATGTGAGCTCGTTTAACTATTCATACATTCATAATGTTGTTCAAGCTAACAGATTGACCTTTTTTTTTACTATAATGTATTTTGTTTTTACATATTTAGAGGTATTTGGAATATGCTATTTTGGACTTGGACAATTGACTAGTTTGGACTTCCATTGTGATAGAGTTTGGATTCATTTACAGGTTAAAGGGATTTCAACTGAAGAGATGGCTACTCGTAATGATCTGGTCCTTGCATTGCCGGACAGGATTCAAGCTATACCTGATGGAACTGCTGCTACTAAACAAACTGGGGGCTGGATGTCTTCAGCATCTTCAGCTTCTCGTACTGCAATTAAGTTTGATTCAGGTGATCCTTAACTCCATTGAAATTTCTTGTTAAATTTATTGAGATTGTATGGATGGAGACTTCATGTTTAGCTGTTTCCTGACCTGTTAAACTTGCCAGTGTCTAGATTTAAATCTTTATTTCTACCATTTTGACTAAAAATGCACACCGTTTGTGTTATCATCATTTTTTCCATTTGCTTTCTGTTGTTGGGTAGGGTGGAATGGTTTGTTTTTATTTGGTAGAACCTTCCATAATGATTGAAGAACATTGCTTTGTCTTTCAATTAGCTGATGCAAACATGAGAGGGAAAATTGGGAAAAAAATGGATCAAAAACAAGATTTGATTCAAAGATAAGAGAGAAAAATTTGGAAATAAAGATGGAGAAATAGAAATAAGAGTAGGAACCCAACTAAAAGGTGGCGAGAGTGAGCATTTGAGTGCTTTCTCTAATATATTAAAAACCATTGTAATTCATATTTTATAGCTTCAAAAATAATAAAGCAAGGAGGTTGCTTAGCTTATGCTCATATCTGCAAGACTGTTGTTCATTCTTTGTTACCATCAGACTGCTTGCAGCAAGAAATTCTCAATCTTATAGTTTATAATGCATGGCTTATCAGTAATTCCTTTATGATCTGTGGAACTTTTATGTCTGGAAGATCTTATTTTTTCCGTTGTACTTACATAATCATATTGGTCATAGATGAGCGATTTGACAACGAATACTTTCAAGAATCTGAGCAGTCAAGTCAGTTCAGGCAGGAGTATGAAATGAGGAAAATGAAGCAGGCATGTCAAACTTGTTTGGGAGCTATTCTTTATGAACATTTTCCTCTATTGGAAGGAATCTTGATTGACTTTTACCTGTATACACCACATTTCTTTAGCTATGATTTACCTTTTATTGCTTTTGACATCCATGCAGGACCAAGGTTTGGATATGATTTCAGAAGGTTTGGATACTTTAAAGAACATGGCTCATGATATGAATGAGGTAAAGCTGACCTGAGCGTCATTTATAATTACAAATATTTGTTATGAAGTATTTTTTTCGAGTAATTGTAACATTCATGCCATTTACTTAATTGTATGCTATGGTATCTGCAGGAACTAGATAGGCAAGTTCCTTTGATGGATGAAATTGACACCAAGGTGAACATTATAACCATCGTCTTGTTGTACATCGTAGAAACTGCTTAAAGATTACAAAATTGCAATATATATATTCTGTTTCTATACACATTTGCAGGTGGACAAGGCAGCTGCTGACCTTAAGAATACCAATGTTAGACTTAAAGATACTGTCACACAGGTGATCAATTATAACTTCATTAAGTGTTGATTCCCATGCATTTCATCTTTGTTTACTTCTTTGCTGGATGTAACATAAGTTATTGGTTTGTTCCAGTTGAGGTCCAGCCGAAATTTCTGTATTGATATCGTATTGCTGTGCATAGTTCTGGGAATAGCTGCCTATTTGTACAAGTAAGATTCTATCTCATGCCTTCATTTAAAATAGCTTCCTTTTAATACTAACCACAAACTGTGTCCTGTATTCTCGATATTCATACAGTTTACTGTAGTGGAACTTGCTATACTGTGTGCTTCAGTTATCTTTGGTTGGTGATAGATGTTGGATTTTTCTTAGTAATGATTTTATGTGGAAATGCTGTTAATGGATTAACTGACTTGTTCTCCTATTTCTGTTGTTTTTATCATTGAGAAGTCTCCCCTAATTGTTCTTCATTTGCAGTGTTCTGAAGAAGTGAAGTGATAAAAGGATAAATCTATGAGTTTCCCTTATATGTTATCGGCTTTTTCTGGTAATGTCTTTCATTTGGAGGGGCTTGTTCTCGTGCTTGATCTTGTATTTGATTTGTTTCATTAGTGGGAATCATTGTTTGCTCTGGGAAAAATTGAGTTTATCTATCTCTACAAATTCAAGACAACCGTAAAATGTTTGTATATCATGGAGTTTGTAAAGGTTTGACCATATTTGTTTAAAAGGAGGTACTTCTGCCTTCATGGCTCTTCTTTACAATACATAGCTAACAGATCAATCATTACCACATAAGCAGACAATTTCAGGTTAAGACAAAAGTTGTGTTGCGTAGACAGATACACAAATGCTTTGAACCCTCTGCGGTGGATGCCTCGGAAACCATTTCGGAATGGAGATGGAGGTAAGTAAAAGAAAAGAAAAAAGAAGAAAAAACTTGTAGTATATTTAAAGTGGCAGTACAATACAGCTGAATAGGAAATAAACGTAGTTGCTAGATTTCCTAGGTAATTTAGTGTTAGATGTGCTTAAGGAGGTGTAATCGAACTTTATCTCAAGCTAGTGCTTGACTAAGCATTTTCATACTCAATTTCAAGGTAGATTCTTTTTTATGTTGAAAATTTTCATAATTAGAAAACAAAAAGCTTTGTTCCAAAAGGGAAAAAAGAAAGAAAAGCTTGATTAAGCTAGCATGTTAGTGGAATAAAGTATAAAGATATTTAACTTTGACTTGCTCAATAGCTGGACTGAGTAAGTTAAGTCGAATTCAAGTTTTTTTTCTAGCTTCATGGTTTTATCATTTATGCTGTAGTAGTATATCCCTTTTTGTGCTGATTTCTTATATTTGATCGGCCCCCGTATGGCATGATTTCTGGTTTTTTTTTCCCATTCAGGAAAACAATTTTCGTATTTTTCCATGTTTGCCGAAAACCGCTTTGGTCAATCCGAAAATGGGTTTTCAGCCCTTAAACTTTACAATTTGTACTTAATATTTTTTTTTCTACTTGGTATTTAAACTAGAAAATCATACCCATTTTAAGTACATGACTAATACTAATACCATTAAATTTTTAATATCATCAATCAAATTATGACACGTGTATTAAAGGACCAATTATATTACATATTTAATTTATTTTCACTTTTTATTAATTAAATAATTAAATTTTCATCCCATCACCGTCTCTTCTCTCTTTGCTTCTTCATCTATTGTTTCTTCTCCAACACCATCGCTAAAATCTGTTCAAGTCGTTGCCACTCAAGCCTCGACCTAGCATCGTTACATGCCTCTATCATCATCGTTTTCCAAAACTAATTCAAACAAGGAAACAAAAGGATGATAGAAAATAAGACCCTTTGACGACCTTCTTCAACTATGGAACTCACAGAAAATCAAAACAAGGGAAAACGACAATCAAAATCAATCGTAGTAAGCAAAAGGAAGCCGTTTTTTGGGGATAAACCAGAGAGCTCTAATCCAAAAGGCTAAAAGTAAATCATTTATTTTCTTAATCCTTCTCACTTCCAGAAAAATTACAAAATGACTTTTCTATGTTTTTAAAGCAAAGATATGAGTCCATGAATGTTTTTAATAAACGATTTGATTTTATTAAAACAACAAGTTTGGTCCACGAAATTCAGAAGAACGGGTTCGGGAGTCGGTTACGCACGAGGAAGGATTAGCACCTTCGATACGCCCAAAATTGGTACCTAGTTGATTACTTAATGTCTTAGTGTCGAAAAACTGAAAACTTTAAAGAAATTTAAAATACGATCCTTAAAAAAACTCGAGTGGCATGGATTAAAATTCAAGAGGATATTTGGCAATTTGGTTCAACGAGAAATCGAAACCCAGCACATTAGGGCACGTTCCTCGAATTTCCAAACGCAAAGCATTGCCTTATTTTGAAATTTTTGGAAGGATATTTAGCTATTTGGTTGAACGAGAAAAATCGAAACCCAGCACATTAGGGCACGTTTTCTCGAATTCCCAAACGCAAAACATTGCCTTATTTTGAAATTTTTTAAAAGGGTATTTAGCTATTTGGTTGAACGAGAAAAATTGAAACCCAACACATTAGGGCACGTTTTCTCGAATTTCCAAACGCAAAACATTGCCTTATTTTGAAATTTTTTAAAAAGGATATTTAGCTATTTGGTTGAACGAGAAAAATCGAAACCCAGCACATTAGGGCACGTTTTCTCATATTTCCAAATGCAAAATATTCCCTCTATTATTTTTTAGAAAAATCTTCATCTCGAGAAATCGACATATCATATCCAATGCATTAGGACACAACGTATCGAATTCCTGATACGAGAATACATGCCACAAAGTTTACTTATTTAAAAAGACATTTAATTATCTCGGGTTTAGAAAAGGGATCATGCCCAGTAAGTTAGGACACAATCTTTTCTTAATTCCCGAGATCGTTTAAAAACTTGAGTTTGAAAAGATTCGTGTATTTAGATTTATTATGAAAATCGAAGCCCAGTAAGTTAGGGTACGACCTTCTCGAATCTAAACACGAGATTTCGCTTATTCAAAAAAAATCGTAAAACACAATGTTAATATGGGTATCAAAATAATAAATACGACGATGTAAACATAACACGAATAACCACAACAAAATGATAAATAAATAGATAAAAGATGACAAAACAATTATACATGAAATAATAGACAACATTTCATAAAAATAATGATGAACACATAAATAAATATAAGATAAAGCAATAATAACAACACAAATATAAAATTGTAAAAGTAAAAATCTATATATGTATATATATAAAAATTATAAGATATGTGTATATATTCAAGCATGCACATATATTTATGAAAGTTAAAAATATGTACATGTATATAAGTTAAAAAATAAGTATATATATACATATATATTTGCATGTGAATTAAACTATATGGGCATATATACATATGTATATGTACGTAAAAATGAGAGGCATAAAAAAATATAAATTTATAACAAATAAAAAAATGTACATATATATACATCAAAGTTTGTAGCTAAAATAAACAATAATTATAAGTAAATAATAATATTATTATTAACAAAATAATGAATTAATCTAAAATTTAAAAATCATAAAAAATATAAGTAAATAAATAAAAATATATGGGAAAACCAAAATATCTTTAAACTTGTTACATAAATATAAATCGAAATATATAAATAATATCAATAGTAATAACAATAATGATATTATTAATTAATTAAAAATAAATAGCAAGTTTAAAGGGCTAAATCGAACTAAAAGACAAAAATTTGGGGCGGATTCGAAATAAATAAAAAGGGAGGGATTGATTTGAATGCGCGAATAACATAGAGGGACTAGAAGGGAAACTTTCCCTTCTCCTCCAAAACGCACAACTTCATTGAAGACCAAATCGAGAGAAAAATGAAATTTTGTGGCAAAATTGAAAAATAAAAACAAAATAGGACCCAATCATAAACAGCCTCAAAAGCAGAAGGACCAGGAGCGCAAATAACCCCTTTTATCCAGAAACACGCGGATCCTTGTCGGTTCGGGTCGGTCCGATCCATGTTAAAACAACGTCGTTTTAAGGCTTTCTGAACTCCTCCAAAACGGCGCCGTTTAAAATCATTTTTCCCTTCTTTAAACAAAAAAAATTTCAGAAAACCTCTCCTCTCTCTCTCCCTTCTCCGAGCACAGGCCCAAAATTCAGCGAAAGGTCCGCCGCGTCGCCGCCGCGCCGGCCACCATACACGGTGGTCGGAAAATTCAAAAGGTTAGATTTCTTTTTTTTGTATATGTATTTGTAGACTTTTTTTTTAAAAGAAAATACTAAAACAAATGTTAGTTTATATAGATATTTTGAAAAATGAAATTAAAAGAAAACTCAAAAAATAAAGTAAAAATAAAAATAAAAGTAAGTAAATGAAAAAGAAAAAGAACTCAAGAGCAGAAAAAAACGAAAATCACCTCTTTGCTTCTTTTATTTTTATTGAATCTGTTTTCTTTTCAAAAAAACCCCTAAAATACAGTAGTGAAATTCGCCCCCTATTACATTTGCTTCGACTTTTTAAAGCCTCCTCTTTGCTATTCTGCTGTTTTTTCTTTATTGTTTGCAGGCACAAGTGAGAGAGTTGGTGGCGATGGGACAGTGGCGGTGGTGGCAGTGCGGCGGCTTGTAGAGATGGTGGCAGGGCAAGTGGGGTGCGGCGACAGAGGCTAGGGTTAGGGGCTAGGGTTTCTTTGTTTCTTTCTTTTTTGTTTTTGGGTTTGGGCTAGGTTTTTCTTTATTTGGGCTTGTTTGTAATTTGGGCTTTGGGTTTTGGGCCAGTGTTTAGGTGGGTTGAGTTTGGGTTATTTTGGGTTTGTTTAGGTTGGGTTTTGATTTTGGTAATGGGCTCGTGCAAAAATTTGGGCTGTACAGCTGCCCCTCTTTGCTTCATTGTCGTGTAATGAGAATGAAGCAAAGACTAGGAAAGACCAAATTTGCCCGGTTTCGTCGATCCTTGACTTGTTCTGGACGCTTCTCTTCAAGTAGCTTCACTCCAGTCCACTGTGCCTTGTTGCTTCAATCCATTCTGCTGCAACTTCAGAGAGATCTGACTTGTAGCTTCAATCTTTTTCGCAGGAACTTCAGGGGACGAGGTTCGTGGTTTTAGTCTGCTCCAAACCTCAGTGAGATAAGTCTTATTGTGGTAGATTTAATCTGTCCTACAGCAATTTTAGAGGTTTAGGATTCATCATTTTAATCTACTCCACTGTAACTTCAAGGAGATAGGATTAGTAGCTCAGTCTGCTCCACTGTAACTTTAAGGGGATAAGACTTGTATCTTCAACTTGTTTTACTGCATCTTTAAGAAAATAAAGTCTGATGTGATCTACTCTACTGCAACTTCAAAGAGATAAGATCTGTGGTTTATAGCTTTAATCTGCTCTACTGCAACTTCAGAGAGATAAGATTTACTATCTTCAATCTGTTCGCCGAGGAAGTAAGATTCGTTGTTGTGGCTTCAATCTTTTAAATTGCAATGTCGGGGAAGTGAGATTCGTCGTCATAGCTTCAATCTGTTCTGCTGCATCGCCTGGGAAGTAAGATTCACCGTTGTGGCTTCAATCTTTTGAATTGCAATGTCGGGGAAGTGAGATTCGCCATCGTAGCTTCAATCTGTTCCGCTGCATCACCTGGGAAGTAAGATTCACTGTTGTGGCTTCAATATTTTAAATTACGATGTCCGGGAAGTGAGATTCACCGTCGTAGCTTCAATCTGTCCCGCTGCATCGCCTGGGAAGTAAGATTCACCGTTGTGGCTTCAATCTTTTGAATTGCAATATCGGGGAAGCAAGATTTGCTGTTGTGACTTCAATCTGTTCCGCTGCATTGCCTAGGAAATAAGAATCGCCGTTGTGGCTTCAATATTTTAAATTGCAAACTATGGTTTCTTCGATCTGCTTCACTATCGGTTCAGAAAAACAAGATTTGCCATCTTCATTGATCTGTTCTTTGGGGAACATGACCTGTATGAACCTATTTATGCCTAGTGATCATGATCGAAATGAATCAAAATATCTTGGCTAAATGTGTATGCATGAATGCAAAATGTCATGAAAATGATTTTTTAATGCTTAGGTTATCATTACTCAAAAGCTTATTAAGGTTTTATCTCCGATGTGCTATAACGCCTTCTTGCTCGGCTGGTGTATCCAATGAAACACTTAATCTGATTGCCCCTATTGTGAACGTCAAAGTTCAATCCATTAGGACGTAAAACAATGTACCATCATTCTCCCACTGTAACCCAAGGGTAGAAAAATATGGCTTTTCTCAATCCTCTCCTATCGCAATTCAAGGATACAGAATGTGGAGCTCTTTAGTCTTTTACCCCATTCCTAAGGTGTCATACCAAATGTTTATGCACAAAATGAGGAATTTCTTCTCTGAGGAAACCTCTTCCTATTGCCTGGTGGTTATTGCTTGCTTGTTTATTGAAGCCTTATTACTGATACGACATCTTATCATTTTGCTCAATCAATGTTTTTGACAACAAAATCCAAAGAGAAAGTCTTAATTTGGACTCTTCCTTCACAGTTTTCCATCCTTTAAACTTGGTACGTTCTAAACAATAGTCTTGTTTTAGGTTCCTGTATTATTTAGAAACTTTTAGAGTAATATGCAAAACTTCCCTTGTGAAAGTTTTATTAGTCCATTAATCGTTATTCCCATGCAACATGCTTATAGAAAGGGTCATAACAATGGATAAGAATAAAATTGGTTCTGAGCATAACTCGAAGTTATCAAGAATAACAAGAATAAAAAGAAGAATTGATTGGAACATGTATCTTGGAAAAGAAAGAAGTATTCCAAGAATAACAAATTCAATATAAATAGTATAAGGATGATGCCCCAGATATCGCAGCTTGAACTTCTCTGTACAAACTTTTTGAAAGACCATTCTGAGTTTGACATGTGTTTAGGAGATCTTCAGGACTTTGTCGATGATCCAAGATGTCGCCTACCTTTTCTTGTTGATTTAGGTATGGCAAGATCATCATATGCCCCGATCTGATCAAAATTTGAGCTGTTCTGATCACCATCATGCCCCAATTTGATCCAAAATTTGAGTCGCTCTGATCACTTCGTGCCCCAATTTGTTCCAAAATTTGAGCCGCCCTTTTTGGGTTTTCAACTCAAATCCCCTTTGGTCTCAAGGCGCCCTTTGCGGGTTTTCACCTTGGCCTCTCATTTTTTTTCTTTTCTTTTCTCTTCGTCTTCTTCTTCTTCTATTTTTTTTATTTTTTTTGTTTTTGTTTTCTTTTATTTTTATGTTTTTTTGAAACATTTTTGATTGACTCTAAACTCATAGGATTAGGCATGTCCTTGTTATCCCTTTCCAGCTTGGCATGAGGTTCTTTTTGTATGGGAAGGATCTTCTTCAATACCAGGTCCTTCTCATGGAATTCTCTAAGACGAACTTTTTTTTGAGCTCGCATCGTTTGCTTTTGGCGCATTTGACCATGATGGATAACTTTAAACATTCCTCTTTGATTGAGATTGGATCCAAAAACTCAGAGAGAAAGAATCTCGTCTTCAATAGGCAAAACCGCGATAGGCCCAAGAGAACGACATTGCCCCGGCAGAGTTTTTCTTTTAGGACCCAAGACACCCTTTGTGGGTTTTCACCTTGGTTTCTTCATTTTCAGGTAAAATACTTCTTGACTAAATTTGAATTCACCAGATTGGGCAAGTCTTTGGCATCCATCTTGGTTAATATCAGTGCTATTCCAGAACAGGCCTTTTTTACAACATAAGGTCCTTTCCAATTGGGCATCCACCTTCTCTAGGATGAATCTCTTTGTCGTAAGCTCACATCATTTGACCATGAAGGGAAGTTTTTAACATTCCTTAAACCAATGGGCCAGGTGTTGCCCCGGCAAAGGTCCTAGCTGACGTTTGATGAGTATAGAGGGTGAATGGTAACTTTCTTGTACCAATATTTACAAGTCTCGGTCATCTTTCTCATGATCTTTTTTTTTGGTTGCCTACGGCATCTGATATTTGAACAGACTAAAAACTTTTGACATTGTCTTTTTGTTTTTTGCTTTTCATCGACACCTGGTTTTTTTGAAAGGAATTTAATGACTTCGACCTTGTGACATTAGTATATGAAGCTATTTCCACTCTTTTAGTGAAGTAATCAAAGACCACAAAGATGAATTGATATTGGCTAAAAGCTTTTGACGAGATGGGCCCTATCACCTCCATGCCCCACATAGAGAAAATCTATGGGAAGGTCATAACATGAAGAGATGAGGGAACCACATAAATATTGACTCCATAAATGGCACTTGGTATAACTAATGCAACCCTCTTCCATGGTGGACCAGTAGTACCCGAATCTTATGATTTTCTTGGCTATTGCAAAACTATTAGCATGTATTCCTCAGACAACCTTATAGACTTCTTCTAATATTTTTTAGCTTCAACAGCGTTTACACGTCTAAGTAGCTGAGGCGAATCTTGATCATGTGAAATCATTTTTGAATTCTTAGAGTAACTCAATGACGTCTCGCTTTATCTCTGCGATAATGCAAACTCGGATCTTTACCTAATTCTCTTCTCCTAAGCTTACTGTCCACTGACTTTTGTAAGGTAGGATATATTTTTTCATCTTGTTCTATCATCCTTAATAAGTCTGGAGACAAGCTATAATCTATGTCATCTTCAAAGTCGTGAGATCCCTCTAAACACATGTCTCGCTCAAAAAGAGATTCTGAGTTTGTAACAGTGTCATTCATGTCGTTGATATTTAGGGACCTATTGTAGGTACAAAAGAATATACAAAGAATATATGAAGTTATGTACAATATGATTATGATTGCCATAATGATTTGGAAGAAAGAATAAAAGAATAAAAATAATCATTCATAAGAAATGAAAGAATATTAGTTCAAAAAGATCGCAAAGATGCATTTCCATTAAAATAATGATGTTCAGACATGAGCCTATTTCACAAAAGAGTTCTTGTTACCTCTAGGCTGAAAGCAACAAGTGTGTTCTAAATATTACTCTGAGTAAGCTCTAAATACTACAGGGATCTATTCTGTAGTCTAATTATTTAGAACACTCCTAAGTTTATAAGGGCGAATATCTAATGAGGTCCATCTTCAGTTGTCTTTTTCACAAATAACATTTATGTAAACATTTCCCAACTTCTTCATGCATTGTATTCACTCCATTATTAGTCATGACTGGGTAGCGGATTTTCTGCACTAGAGGAATCATCAAGTTTGACAATACTGATAAGTCTTTCAACCACCTTTTTAAAGGCAATGCACTTTCTTATAGAATGCCCCGTATTTCCCGCATGATATTCGTATTGTGCATTCATATCGTGCCATTTGGGGTACGGAGGCTGTGGGGGTTTTGAGTAGAAAGGGGAAACAATGTGCGCATCGAATAACTTTTTATACAGCTCCTTATACGTCATCGGAATTGGCATAAACTGGAGGTTCTCAGTACCTTGTTTCACACAAGGTTCTTGTCTAGATGAACCTTGCTAACTAGCAATCACCTTTCTTGGCTGTGCAATCGATTTGTTGTAAGTATTCACATTGCTCACCTCGTTTTCTTTCTTCTTTAAGTCTGACCTTCTATTATTTTCTCCAGCATCAATCTTTCCACTTCTCACGGCACTTTCAATCATTTCACCGCTCATGACTATGTCTGAAAAACTCTTCGAAGCACTTTCCAACATGTGGGTGATGAACGGGGCCTTCAATGTGTTGATGAAGAGCATCGTCATTTCTTTCTCTAGGAGTGGCGGCTGAACTTGGATAGGAACCTCCCTCCATCTTTGTGCGTATTGTTTGAAACTCTCGCTCGGTTTCTTCTCCATGTTTTGTAACGTAATTCTATCAGGGGTAATATCCATCACATGGCTGTACTGCTTCATAAAATCCTGCGCCAAATCCTTCCATGAGTGGATGTTGGCCCGACTCAATTGGTTGTACCATCTAGCCGCTGACCCGATCAAACTATCCTGAAAACATTGAATCAATAGTTGAACATTGTTGATGTATCCAGTCATCTTTCGGTAAAACATAGTGATATGAGCTCCGGGACAACTTGTCCCGTTATACTTCTCAAACTCCGGCATTTTAAATTTGGGAGGGATGACCAAATCAGGTACCAAACTCAAATCTTTAGCATCCATTCCTCGGTGGTAATCAACATTTTCCATAGCTTTAAACTTCTCCTCTAGCCATTTACACCGGTCTTCTATTTGTTTTGGCAGATCCACTTTTGCTTTCTCCATTTCTGCTACGTCATCGAGATCAAGAACTACGGGATTGGTAGGATTCTCTCTGGGGTTAGGACCTACTCCGATTTGAAAGTTCATTGGCATCTGAAACTACTGGGATCTGAGTGTAACGGAAGATTTGTGTGGGTACATCTCAACTTGAGTATGCACATGCGGAGGGGTAAAGCCTGGAGGGTAAAGGTGTTCATCATTATTTCCCTTTTCAGTATTAACTACGGGGTCCTTTCCCTTGTCGTTTCCTCCTCTCAACAGCTGCGTTAACTGTGCTATCATGTCATTCTGGGACTCTCGCATCTTTTCTGTCATATCTTGCTGAATTCTTTCCAGCCGCTCTTGTATTTGGTCTTGCATCTCTCTTTGGAGCTGTTCAAGCTTTTCTAATCTTTGATCCATGTTATTTGATTTTGCCCGAGTACTTTAAGGGTGTTGGTTTTCCAGGTTAACTGAAATAATTTTATTCAATTAGAGTCTTTTGATGGTCCTTAATGCACATGATGTTATGTAATGCAAATGCATGAATGCAAAAAGAGACTTTGATTCTTGGTTCAATTCTTATTAGAACAACTTTACTAGAAAACAATTTTCTTTACATAAAGCGGGTATATATATACGGCCTTGCCCTCATAGGCGGAGACATTCGATCCTCTTCATTCACGTGTTAAGATAAATCTCACGAACTTTTCAAAAAGACGTCTCGTCTATCTCCCTTTTGCTTGATCCGGGTCAGGACTCATTAATCACTCATCCTCGTGACGCTCGTTGTCTTCTCTTTAAGAAAGTTCAGCGGCTCTCAAATAATCTTTGTCATCTTGAATTCTCAGGCAATAGAGCAATGGTCGTGTAGTCCTCCATTAAACTATCATCCTTTTCTTATCACGTTTTCTTGGACCATATTCGGACAACCGTATTATTATCCACTTTATCAAGAAACTCATTTCCTTATGACAAGCTTTCTATTTAACAACCGAACGTGAATCAACACATCTTTTTATGATGAAAATGCAATGCAATCATAACAAAAAACAAAACAGGTTAGTACAAAGCAAAAGCAAGCAATAATAAATAAAACACCTATTCGGGTGACCACTAGGGGTTTGAAGTGGTTCTACCTAGGGTAGGCTCTTAGGTTCACTACATGAGGTTCGGCTCTAAAGCAAAGGTACCTGAACCAGCAGATTCCTCGATCCTCACCCATTATAGGCTCATACGGACCGAGTTCAGTTCAGGGGAATACATTTCCTTATGGATGCACGGAGATGAAAATCTCACGAAGACATAGGTACAGATGTATCCCGAAAGTGATCCGCTATCCTGCACGGAGGTGAAAACCTCATGAAGGAGTAGCATCTCACTCCCACTCAAAAAGGTGTGACCAAAGGTCATGCAATGCAATGTGCAGAGATATAAAAATTTAAAATACAAAACATGATGAAAACTATAACTCGAAACAAATGAAATGCAATGAGAGGATCCTATATTTAAATCAAATTTTCAACTTTCGAAAAAAAGACAAGAAATAATCAACTCGTGGCTTGACTCTCTTATTTAAAGTCCCTAGTGGAGTCGCCAAGCTGTTGACACCTATTTTTTTTATTGAAAACGGGGTCGTCTTGGGTTTTGGAAAATGAAAACGAAAACGGGAGTCGCCACCGATCCTTTTTTGATGAGGTGTGATCGGATCACCTCGAAAAGTGGTTGTTTTTACTAAACGATTTGATTTTATTAAAACAACAAGTTTGGTCCATGAAATTCAGAAGAACGGGTTCGGGAGTCGGTTACGCACGAGGAAGGATTAGCACCCTCGATACGCCCAAAATTGGTACCTAGTTGATTACTTAATGTCTTAGTGTTGAAAAACTGAAAAATTTAAAGAAACTTAAAATACGATCCTTAAAAAAACTTGAGTGGCATGGATTAAAATTCAAGAGGATATTTGGCAATTTGGTTCAACGAGAAATCGAAACCCAGCACATTAGGGCACGTTCCTCAAATTTCTAAACGCAAAACATTACCTTATTTTGAAATTTTTGGAAGGATATTTAGCTATTTGGTTGAACGAGAAAAATCGAAACCCAACACATTAGGGCACGTTTTCTCGAATTCCCAAACGCAAAACATTGCCTTATTTTGAAATTTTTTAAAAGGATATTTAGCTATTTGGTTGAACGAGAAAAATCGAAACCCAGCACATTAGGGCACGTTTTCTCGAATTTCCAAACGCAAAACATTGCCTTATTTTGAAATTTTTAAAAAAGGATATTTAGCTATTTGGTTGAACGAGAAAAATCGAAACCCAGCACATTAGGGCACGTTTTCTCATATTTCCAAATGCCAAATATTCCCTCTATTATTTTTTAGAAAAATCTTCATCTCGAGAAATCGACATGTCATATCCAATGCATTAGGACACAACGTATCGAATTCCTGATACGAGAATACATGCCACAAAGTTTACTTATTTAAAAAGACATTTAATTATCTCGGGTTTAGAAAAGGGATCATGCCCAGTAAGTTAGGACACGATCTTTTCTTAATTCCCGAGATCGTTTAAAAACTTGAGTTTGAAAAGATTCGTGTATTTAGATTTATTATGAAAATCGAAACCCAGTAAGTTAGGGTACGACCTTCTCGAATCTAAACACGAGATTTCGCTTATTCAAAAAAAAAATCGTAAAACAAAATGTTAATATGGGTATCAAAATAATAAATACGACGATGTAAACATAACACGAATAACCACAACAAAATGACAAATAAATAGATAAAAGATGACAAAACAATTATACATGAAATAATAGACAACATTTCATAAAAATAATGATGAACACAAAAATAAATATAAGATAAAACAATAATAACAACACAAAAATAAAATTGTAAAAGTAAAAATCTATATATTTATATATATAAAAATTATAAGATATGTGTATATATTCAAGCATGCACATATATTTATGAAAGTTAAAAATATGTACAGACATGTATATAAGTTAAAAAATAAGTATATATATATATACATATATATTTGCATGTGAATTAAACTATATGGGCATATATACATATGTATATGTACGTAAACATGAGAGGCATAAAAAATATATATATTTATAACAAATAAAAATGTACGTATATATACATCAAAGTTTGTAGCTAAAATAAACAATAATTATAATTAAATAATAATATTATTATTAACAAAATAATGAATTAATCTAAAATTTAAAAATCATAAAAAATATAAGTAAATAAATAAAAATATATGGGAAAACCAAAATATCTTTAAACTTGTTACATAAATATAAGTAGAAATATATAAATAATATCAATAGTAATAATAATAATATTATTAATTAATTAAAAATAAATAGCAAGTTTTAAGGGCTAAATCGAACTAAAAGACAAAAATTTGGGGCGGATTCGAAATAAATAAAAAGGGAGGGATTGATTTGAATGCGCGAATAACATAGAGGGACTGGAAGGGAAACTTTCCCTTCTCCTCCAAAACGCACAACTTCATTGAGGACCAAATCAAGAGAAAAATGAAATTTTGTGGCAAAATTGAAAAATAAAAACAAAATAGGACCCAATCGTAAACAGCCTCAAAAGCGGAAGGACCAAGAGCGCAATAACCCCTTTTATCCAGAAACACGCAGATCCTTGGCGGTTCGGGTCGGGTCGGTCCGATCCATGTTAAAACGACGTCGTTTTGAGGCTTTCTGAACTCCTCCAAAACGGCGCCGTTTTAAACAAAAAAAATTTCAGAAAACCTCTCCTCTCTCTCTCCCTTCTCAGAGCACAGGCCCAAAATCCGGCGAAAGGTCCGCCGGTGGCCAGAAAATTCAAAAGGTTAGATTTCTTCTTTTTTTTTTGTATATGTATTTGTAGACTTTTTTTAAAACAAATGTTAGTTTATATAAATATTTCAAAAAATGAAATTAGAAGAAAACTCAAAAAATAAAGTAAAAATAAAAATAAACGTAAGTAAATGAAAAAGAAAAAGAACTCAAGAGCAGAAAAAAATGAAAATCACCTCTTTGTTTCTTTTATTTTTATTGAATCTGTTTTCTTTTCAAAAAACCCCTAAAATACAGTAGTGAAATTCGGCCCCCTATTACATTTGCTTCGGCTTTTTAAAGCCTCCTCTTTGCTATTCTGCTGTTTTTTCTTTATTGTTTGCAGGGACAAGTGGGAGAGTTGGTGGCAATGGGACAGTGGCGGTGGTGGCAGTGCGGCGGCTTGTAAAGATGGTGGCAGGGCAAGTGGGGTGCGGCGGCAGAGGCTAGGGTTAGGGGCTAGGGTTTCTTTGTTTCTTTCTTTTTTGTTTTTGGGTTTGGGCTAGGTTTTTCTTTATTTGGGCTTGTTTGTAATTTGGGCTTTGGGTTTTGGGCCAGTGTTTAGGTGGGTTGAGTTTGGGTTATTTTGGGTTTGTTTAGGTTGGGTTTTGATTTTGGTAATGGGCCCGGGCAAAAATTTGGGCTGTACAATGAACTCGGACGAAATGGAAAAAAAATTGAGAAAGGTGAGGGATTGGGCAGAAGGATAAGGTGAGAGGTAGAGGGGGAGGGGGTGGTTCGGGGATATTAAGTATTTTAATTAATAATATTAAAATAAAGTTTAAAATTATTTTTCTTTCTTATTTTTAATACACGTGGCGTGCAATGATCGGTTAGATTGATAAAAATAAATGGTGTTAGTCACGTACCTAAAAAAAAGTATGATTTTAGCTAACAATTTTCAGGTAGCAATTAAGTTAAAAAAAATTAAGTATCAAATAGGTATAAATTACTAAATTGAAGGTCTAAAATGTACATTAACCCTTTGTCAACGATAATTTAATTCAAATTTCCTGAAATAACCTTATCATTCAATAAAGGAAAGACATTTTTCAATAGAAACAGGAAACAAAGTGAAAAAGGATAAATACAAGCTGATATAAAGCAATAAATAAGAAGGTACTCCCAATCGATGGTTAAAAATTTGTTATGAATAAAATATTTAAAAACTTTTGACGAAGTTTTTAAATATGTTTTCTTTTGTAAAATTTAATTAATTAAAATATTAAAAAAAAGTTGGTGTTTTTATTAAAATAGAGAGTATAATTTTTTGAAAAAAAAAGTTTTTAAAATATTTTAAGAAAAAATAACTTCTCTAGAAACAAAGGGAATTTTTGGTTTCATTTAGGAGCCCTACATTTGTGGTTCCATGTTGTAGTTTTCTTTTTGGGCATAAAAACAGACAATGATGCTGAAAATAAGATGCAGTTCCAGAAAACTTTGGAATAAAATGCATTGGAGCGCCAAATGGTGATTTTTTTTTTTTGGAGTTTAGGTAACAATGTTTAAATTTTGTAATAAAAAAAACAAAAAAAAAGAAAAACAGAAGTACATTGATACAATAAAACCATGTAGTTGTAATACTATGTGTGTACAATGATAGAAATTACATGAGCTTTAGTCTGAGCTCTGGTGTAGCCAGTATGGCATTTATTGTTTTAACATATGTACTTGTAATACTATGTATGTACATTGATGCAAATTACAATCTGAAATTTTTAATAGATAAAGATAAATGAAGATCTCGAAATCACCCTAGTAATTTACGTACAAATGTATCATCTCCACCCGGGCCGTAAGTAGAAACTACTGTATATCTAACTGCACACCTTCACCTCAACAAACTATAGAAACCATTGATTATTTTATGTACACCTTTTTTTACCCCATATGTATAATCCCATGCTTTCTTTAGTCAGTTTCAGTAAAATCCGGGAGATTAAGTTGTTGATCATACTGCATCATTGAATTCCATTGATGTGGACTAGAATCACTGTTTTCCAAATGGTTTGATCTATAAAAGTTCATTTCACTGCAATCTTTCTCAGTATTCTTGAGCTTCTTACAGCTAGTTGGGACAAAACTACCTTTTTCCATGGACTCTCTTTTCAAAGGGTTAAACAGGTTTTGTAGGGACGAAAATGAAATCTGCATGTTGTTGTTGCCAGAATTGGCTTCCTGGAGGGATGTGCAAGATTTGTCACTGCTTTGGAAGCTAATGCTGGAGGTTGAGTCGAAGCAAGGAAGGTCTTGAGATGCAAAAATGAAAGGCAACATAGGGCAGTCATTGAATAGGTAGGTTTTGCCCATTTCAACGTTGTGGTTTGTGTTGGAAGGCCATGGCTCAATGGAATTGGGGACATAGAAGCTATCAGCTGGTTCATGACTGCTAATATTTCTATCTTCCCAACTGTTCCTTTGTATGCTGGCTTTTTGCCTCACTCGACAAAGCACCCAATCATCTAACTGTTAACATAAAAAAAAGAAAAGAAAATCGATTATCATCATTCATAATTCATCACATAAATTAGCTATACGGTCCACATGGTCTTAGTTGTTACCCTCATAGACCCTTTTCGTTTGGGAGTCCAAATCATGGTTTCAAGCAGCCTATACTCGTGCATGATCCACTCTGTCTTGGTCCCTTTAGGTGGACGTCCTTTGTAGAATACCAGAGCTTTCTTCACTCCAATACTCTTGGTTCCACACGACGTTAGGATCGGTCTATCCGTCCCCGTCGCCTTCCAATACCCCGAAGCTGCCGCTCTATTAGGCCTCGCCCCGTTCGGATACTTCCGGTCTCTTGGAGAGAAAAAAAACCATTCATCTTCTCCGAACGAAGCTTTAACTATATATATATAGATAGATAGATAGATAGATAGATCACAAATAAACAAACCAGATAGAACTAATCAGTACAGTTTACAAGAACCCTTTCTAATTAGTATACATATGCATATACATACTTGGAAGCTCCCATGGATTATATTTGTATAAATCAATCTCAGCTATAATAGAAGCTGGAAGAGGGTTGGAAGTCACTTTGTTTTTCAAGTAATGGACTATGAGCTCTTCATCAGAAGGGTGGAATCTAAAACCTGGAGGAAGCTGGATCTCCGATGAGTTATTACCAGCAGCTGGTATTTCCTCCATTGAAGAGCCACCCAACATTATTATTGCTATTATTCTTGGAGTTGGAGATGATGATCAAATAATGGACGAAAAATTAAAAAGAAAAAAGAAAAAAGAAAAGAAAAAGAACCCTAGGGATTAATGATCTCTCCACCGATACTATCGATTGGAAATAGTTGTAAATATAGGAAGAGTACCGTGCAAAGATTATATAGGGTGGTTCCTCTACATATATCTCCATGCAGATGTGGCCGTTGTTTAAGGCTATTAATAAAAAAAATTGGCTAAAAAAAACCTTTTTGTAAAATTTCATGGAAAGAGATTGGAAAGCTACGGATTTGTCCATATATTTGAATCCTGTTTGGAACAGAAATTCTTGGATAGGCATGTTTTGTCACAATGTGTATGCCAAACCGGTTCCAAGTACTTCACGTCATCATACCATAACTAGGCCAAATCTACAACTGATTTCAGCAGTCAGTCATGTATATATATTAGGGTTGGAACCTAAGGCCCCCTGTGCATTGGAGCCCCCCTTTGATATTGTCTGCTAATGCTAAGTGCCAACGTATTGGCTTATTTTACGAGACATGAGAATAATGAACTTACAGAGGATACTTACCTCATTAATTTCGATCATGTTTTTGTGACACTTACTTGTCTTGATTAGGGGCCACCTTTAAAATCTTACAAATTTAAGTTAATTTTATACTCTGATTGTCTAAGAATAATAAAATTATGATTATCAACTTTATAATTTGATTTTGCCCCAAGATTTTTTGCTTAACCCCATAAGCATTTGCCAATCAAGAGGCTACAGAGAAATAATAATAATAATTCCAAAAATAGAGGTGACCGAAGGAATACTAATTCCAAAAATTGAGTGTTATATATGGACAAAAGAGCATTTGTGAAATGGACTGGCAAAAAGATTTTTGCACTTATTATTGCTACATATGAAGAACAAGAGTGATTGGACCTTAATAAAAATATTTTGATGATAAGATGTTTTTTTAAAGGGAAAATTGTTGAAGAAGAACAAGAGTGTCGGTCAAGAATGACTGTCGACCATAAACAATTTATGGCTAAACCTACTTGGTATGCAATATCTTATTTTGATTGAGCTTCATCTTCATCTTTCTAATTTCATACATAATTTGTCCTGCGCTTGATCCAATTATATACTTTGGCTCTACCATCCACTTCCCTCTATACTTGTTTCTATCTCGAATGGTTTATTGAAATAATTTTATTTTTTTAATTTTAATTTAGTTTAATTTGATTTGAATTTAAGTAATTTAAATTGTGAGTAAAATATTAATGTTAACATATTTTAAAAATATTTTATAATGCAAACAATGAAAATGAGTGAATCCAACCAATTTTGAGTCCAAACATGAAAAGTTTTCAGAATTATGTATCAAAATTTAATTAAATTTGTTAGGTCTAAAATCAATAATTGCAAGTAGAAATTGAGTAGTGTCAGAAGCAGTGCTACCCACTACTTTAGGTATTGGTGAAGAACAAAGTAGAAAAACAATATACACTTGATGTGTTTCCACAGTTCAGTTTTCCTCTATCTATAAGGCCTTACATAGAGAGATAATCCACTATTTAACACCTCATACAACAAGTGATTACAAGCATTGACAACCACTAGATTAACAACCTCAATTTGGTACCTAAGATCTAGATAACTCTCCTTTAAGTTTTCCCCTAAAAATTTAGGATAAAAATCAAGTGACTCACTTTATTACTTACAAAATGCACTATGAAAAACAAGTTTTAAATTACAAAATAAGTGCTAAAATTCTCCACGCTCTTTACCTATGCAAGCCTTTTAATATATAAGAGTTTAATGCTTGTTAAGATTGTAATACCCAATTTTAGCCTGGGCTCACAATAATAAAATAAAGTCTAAGTCTAGTACAAAATTATACCATTTGGCCCGATCGGAATGACCCATTACATAAAAAGGTTGAAGGTCCATCTACAAGCTTATGGAAAAATAATCTTCAAGGATATGCAATCTTAGATATGATATGCAATCTTGGAAGATATGATTTTATAATCTTAGAGATTTAATTTGTAGATACCCTTTAATCTTAGCCGTTGATGTAATTGATCTGTACTGTTGGATTAGGGGAGGCTCAACTATAAATAGAGGCCTCTCCCTTCATTGAGGGGGAGGAAAAAAATCAATAAAAAAAGAGAGAACGATTGGCAGTTTTTTAAAGGTGGCTTATTGTTTTTTTATTACTTATTTACGATTTTAAAAAAGGGAGAAGGTGATACCATTGCGAAATTTATTTATTTATTTAGCCCTAATAAAGTGACGCGTTTCAAAAGATGGAGATATTTTCCCATTCGAGCCCTATGAGTTATTCGCGCCTTTTAATTGGGCCCTTCATTTTTTTCCTTGAATTCTGTTTGGAGTTCAATTTAAATCCTTGTTAATTCAATGTGCTTGATTTCTTACACCACTATTTTTTTAAAATATATTTAATTTTAAATCTAATACTATTTTAATGATTAAGCTTAGTATTTTCCATTTATTTTACGTTTTATATGTATTATGGCTATAAGTTTATTTAATTATATGTATATATTACCATTTTAAAAAAAATATAATGTATCATTATTTTGAAATTCAATATATATTGCTATTATTTCGATTTATCACACTTTTTTATATTTTAGGTAAATTCAACATGATTTGTATATATTCTTTGATATCCCTATTTTGTAATATATTTTCGAAATTCACTTTACATATCTACATGTCTTAAAGATTTATATGAAAATGTTTTTATACAATACTATTTTATATATACATATATAATTTGTAATAAATTATTTTTATTCTATATATTATTGATTTCATATTATTTTATCTATTACCTATAAATTCTCTCTTAAATAGGTTTATGTATTTTCTTTCGAATTCATTTATTATTTATCATTCATTAGTGTATGTTTTATTGACGAATTATCGCTCCATGTTGTATATTATCATTTATCGCATTCTATTCGTTAAAAAGGCTATGTTCGATATCATTCAAGCATCAAAATCATTTTATTCAGAAATTTTTAAAATTGAGATAATACTCGTATTTAGGATTTTCAAGGAAATTGAGCACTAACGTATTAGGTTCCGATTTTCTTCGTTAAATCTAACGATCGAGAGTTGCTCATTAATCAAAAAATAAAATGAAAAGCTTGTTGTTGGGAATTTAATATGTTGTATCCTAACGTATTGGATGTGACGTATTGATTTCTCGAGACAAATATTTTAAAAAAAATGATAACAAAGGAAATATTCCAAGTTTAGGATTTTGAGAAATTGTGCCCTAACGTATTAGGCCGCGATTTCTTAAATCTTAAATAAATGGATATTCTTTTAAATTTTTATTATAAGAGTATTTTGGACTAAATCATTTTTGAGGAAATAGAATGCCGTGCCCTAACGCATTGGGTGTGACATTTTCTTTCTCTGAAATGATAAGAGTCTTAATAAGTAACGTTTTTTAGTTTTTATTAAGGATCATATTTTTAAATTTTCAATATTAAGACACTAATTAATTAACTAGGTACCAATTTTGGGCGTTACGAGGGTGCTAATCCTTCCTCTTACGTAACCGACTCCTGAATCCATTTTTTTAAAACTCGTAAACCAAAGCTATTGTTTAGGTGATCCAATCACACCTTAATAAAAGATTGGTGGCGACTCCCAATTTTTGTTTTTTTAAAGTCGACAACTAATTTTTGTTTTTTTTTTCCAAAATAAAAAATGATTTCGACAGCTTGGCGACTCCACTGAGGACATTTTTTTAAAAAATAAGATAGTCGAGCCACAAAGTTGATTAATTTTTGTTTTATGGTCGAGAAAGTATTTATTTTAAAAAAAATTTCATGATATCTTTTTGCATTCATTATCTTCTTGCTTAATGTATTTAAGTGTTGTTTGCACTACACATTACATGAGTTGAATGATTTTACCCTTTAAGTGGGAGCGAGAAACTAGTCATTCATGAGGTTTTCACCTCCGTGCAAGGTAGTGGACCGCTTCCGGGATACATCCGTACCTATGTCTTCGTGAGATTTTCATCTCATGCAGCCATAGGGAAATATATTCCCCTGAACTGAACTCGGTCCATATGAGCCTATAATGGGTGAGGATTGATGAATCTGCTAACCTCATATAATGAACCTTAAGAACTTGCCCTAGGTAGAACTATGCCAAACCCCTAGAGGTCACCCGAGTAGGTACTTTATTCATTTGCTTTTACTTTATACTAACTTGTTTTTTATGTTGTTTTTATTATGATTGCATTGCATTTGCATCTTAAAAAAGAGGTGTTGATTCACGTTCAGTTGCTAAATAGAGAGCTTGTCATAAGAAAATGGGTTTCTTGATAAAGTGGATGACAATATGGTTGTCCGAATATGGTCTAAGAACACATGATAAGAGAAGGATGATAATTTAATGGAAGACTACACGACTATGGCTCCGTTGCCCAAGGATTCAAGATGGCAAAGATTATTCGAGAGCTGCTGAACCTTCTTAAAGAGAAGCCAACGAGCATCACGAGGATGAGTGAGCAACAAGTTACGGCCTGGATCGAGCAAAAAGGAGATAGAAGAGACGTTTTTTGAAGAGTTCGTGAGATTTATCTTAACGCTCGAATGAAGAAGAGGATCGAATATCTCCGCCTATGAGGGCAAGGCTGTATAAATATCCATTTTATGTAAAGAGATTTGTTTTCTAGTAAAGTTTTCTAAATGGAATTGAATCAGAATCAACATCTCTTTATGCATTCATTGTATGCATTCGCATTGCATGACATCATAAACATTAAAGTCCACTAAAAGAGCCTAATCGATTAAAATCATTCCTCAGTTAATCTGGAAACCAACCAACTTGCCGAACACTGCTACGGTACTTGATCAAAGACTAAAGACATGAACCAAAGGCTAGAACAGTTCCAAAAAGAAATGTAGGATTAGCTTCAACAACAAATGAATGAGCAGCTTGAGAAGATTCAACAAAAAATGATAGATAAAATAATGGAATCCCAAAATAATATGATGGCAAAGCTAACCCAACTGTTGACTGGAGGAGGTGATAAGGGAAAGGGTCTCATGGATGATGTCGAAGAGGGTAATGAGGATGGACCACTCTATCCTCCAGGCTTTACTCCTCCACATTTGCGAGCTCAAGCTGAATATCTGCACAAACCTACTGTCACAATCAGGCCTCAGCAGTCCCAGGCCGGTGCTTCAAACTTTCAAGCTGGATTGGGCTCTAACCCCGGAAACAACCCTACTAACTCCACCATTCCTGACTTCGATGAAGTGGCTGAAAAGGAAAGATTAAAGGAGAAGTTACCAAAGCAGTTAGAGGAAATGTGTAAATGGCTCGAGGAGAAATTCAAGGCGATGGAAGTCACTGAAAGCTATCGCGGGATTGACGCTAAAGAGCTGAGCTTAGTTCCAGATTTGGTATTCCCTCACAAGTTTAAGATGCCAGAATTCGAGAAGTACAATGAGACAACTTGCCCAGAAGCTCATATCACCATGTTCTGCAGGCGAATGGCTGGATATGTTAGCAATGACCAGCTATTGATACACTGTTTACAAGATAGCCTTGCAGGGGTAGCATCTAAATGGTACAATCAACTGAGCCGTATCATGATTGGTTCATGGAGGGATTTAGCACAAGCATTCATGAAACAGTATAGTCATGTAACAGACATGGTACCTGACAGAATCACCCTTCAGAATATGTAAAAGAAGCCGAACGAGAGCTTTAGGCAGTATGCACAGAGGTGAAGGGAGGTCGCCGTCTAAGTTCAGCCACCGCTCTTAGAAAGAGAAATGACAATGCTCTTTATAAATACATTGAAAGCCCCCGTTCATCACACATATGTTAGGAAGTGCTACAAAGAGCTTTTCTGACATAGTCATGAATGATGAAATGATTGAAAGCGTCATAAGGAGCGAAAAGATTGATGTTGGAGGAAATAACAGAAGGCAAGCCTCAAAGGAAATGAGGTGAAAAACGTAAATACGTACAGCAAGCCGATTACGGTGAATAAGCCAAGAAAGGTGGTCGCTAGTCAACAAGGTTCATTGAGACAAGAACTTGGAGTGAAACAAGGTACTGAAAAGCTCCAGTTCACACCAATACCGATGTCGTATAAGAAGCTGTATCAAAAGTTGTTCAATGCACAAGTTGTTGCCCCTTCCTACTTAAAACCTCCACAACCTCCATATCCCAAGTGGTATGATGCGAATGCACAATGTGATTACCATGTGGGAATTACGGGGCACTCAATAGAGAATTGCATTACCTTCAAAAAGCTAGTTGAAAAATTTATCAACATGGGTATTGTCAAGTTGGATGACTCATCTAATGCAGAAAATCCGCTACCCAATCATGATTGATAATGGGGTGAATGCAATTTATGAAGAAGTGTTAGGAGGTGTTTACATCAATGTCATATACAAAGACACAATTGAAAAGGGACCTTGTTAGATGTCCGCCCTTATAAATTTGGGAGTGTTCTAAGTAATGGGACTGCAAAAGAAATTCCTGTAGTTTTTAGAGCTTATTTAGAGTAATGTTCAGAAAATTTTTGTTATTTTTAGCCTAAAAATGATAAAAATTCCTTTGTGGAAAAATGCTCATGTCTGAACGTTATTATTCTAATAAAATACATCTTTACATTCATTTTTGAGCCAATACTTTTTTATTCTTTCATTCTTTTGGATTTTCTTCCACATCATTCTTTTTTTCATAATTATATTGTACAAATAGTTATTCATAAATGCATTATTTTGTATATTCTTTTATATTGGGTCCCTAGATATCAATGACATGAGTGACATTACTACAGACTTAGAATCTCCTTTTGAGTGAGATATGTGTTTAGAGGGATCTCATAACATTGAAGATGACATAGATTATAACCTATTTCTGAACTTGTTAAGGATGGTAGAACAAGTCGAGAAATTGATCTTACCCAAAAAAAGTCATTGGGATACATGACTTCTCCTTATGTGGGGCATGAAGGTCATTTGGTCGATCTCACCAAAAGAGTTTGACGGTCATCGATTCATCTTTGTGATCATCAATTACTTTACTAAATGGGTGGAAGCTACTTCGTATGCCAATGTCACAAAGTCAACAGTTAGCAAATTGTTGAAGAATCATGTGGAATGCCAAAAGGATCATATCTGACAACATAATATCAAAAGTTTGCAGTCTGTTCACGATCAATGCCATACCGCTAAAAAAAAAACTCTTTCAGGGCAATACATTTCTCTTGGGCTCATCACAGTTTTACCTATTAAAGGCAAGATTCTTTCTCTCCGAGTTTTTAGATTAATTTCGATTGAAGAGGAACGTTCAAATTTATCCATCATGGTCAAATGTGCCAAAAGCAAATGATACGAGCTCACAAAAAAGGTCCGCCTTATAGAATTCTTTGAGAGGGACCTAGTATTGAAGAAGATCCTTCCCATACAAAAAGAACTTCATCCCAAGCCGGGAAGGATCTTATGTGGAAGGCCTTATCTAGAAAAACGATGATAGTAAGGACATGCCTAATCCTATGAGTTCAGATTCAATCAAAAAATATTTTAAAAAAAAAGCAAAAGGGAGAGGCCGAGGTGAAAATCCGCAAAAGACGCCTTAAGACCAAAGAGGATTTGAGTTGAAAACCCGAAAAGGGCAACTCAAATAGTGATCAAAATGAGGCATGAGGTGATTAGAGCAACTCGAATCTTGATCAGATTGGGGCATGTGGTGATCCAGTCAATAGGAAAGAGTAGGCAACATCTTGAGGCATCGACAGAGTACTGTAGATCTCTCAAACACATGTCAAACTCAGAAGGGTCTTTAGAAATTTTGTACAGAGAAGTTCAAGCTGCGATATATAGAGCACCCAATTTTCATACTATTGGATTTGTTGTTCTTGAAATACTTCATTCTTTTCAAAGATACACATTCCCAATCAATTTCTTTGTTATCCTTCTTTGCTATTTTTGATAATTTATTTCTTTCGAGCTATGCTCAGAACCAATTTTTTATTATCTATTGTTCTGACCTTTTTTGCAAGCATGTTGCATTGGAATAATGATTAATGGACTAATAAAACTTTCACAAGGGAAGTTTTGCATATTACTTTAGAAGTTTCTAAATAATACAGGAACCTGAAACAGGACTATTGTTTAGAACGCACCAAGTTTAAAGGTTGAAAATTTAAAAAGGAAGAGTCTAATTAGAACTTTCTGGATTCTGTTGTCAAAAACATTGATTGAGCAAAGTGACAGGATGTCAGGTTGGTGACAAAGCTAAAATAAACAAGTGAGCAATGGTCACCAGGTAATAGGAAGAGGTTTCCTTGGAGAAGAAAGACTTCATTTGCACATGAGCCTTTGGTGTGACACCTTAGGCATGGTGTAAAAGGCCAAAGAATTTTACATTCTGTATCCTTAAATTGTGATAGGAGTGGATTGAGAAGAAGCCATATATTTTTACCCTCGGGTTGCAGTGAGAGAATGATGGTACAAATTTTACGTCCTAGTAGATTAAACTCTGAGGTTTACAGTGGGGGAAATCTGACTAAGTGGAGACGCCAGCCGAGCAAGAAAGCGTTGTAGCACGTCAGTGATAAAGCCTTAATAAACTTCGAGCAATGATAACTTAAGCGAAAAAGGGGATCATTCTCAAAAATAGCATTCTACATTCATGCAAACACCATTCACACATGTCTAGTTAGGAGCATTTGATTCATGCCATCCTAATCATTAGGCTTAATTAGGTTCATTATACAAGTCATGTTCCCAAGAGAGCAGATCAGTGAAGATAACAGATCTTGCCTTCCTGCACCGACAGCGAAGCAGATCGAAGACACCAACCTTGCCTCCCTGGGTTGTAGCGGAGCAGATTAAAAATAGCAGATCTTGTCTTCCTGCACCGATAGCAAAGCAGATCGAAGACACTAACCTTGCCTCACTGGGTTACAGCGGAGCAGGTTGAAAATAGCATATCTTGCCTTCCTGTACTAACTACGAAGCAGATCGAAGACACTAGCCTAGACTCCCTAGGTTGCAGCAGAGTAGGTTAAAAATAGCAGATCTTGCCTTCCTGTACCGGCAATGAAGCAGATCAAAGACTCCAGCCTTGCCTCCTTAGGTTACAGCAGAGCATGTTGAAAATTGCAGATCTTATCTCCCTAAGGAGTAGTGGAGTAGATCGAAGACACTAGCCTTGCCTCCCTCGGTGGCAGCGGAGCAGGTTAAAGATAGCAGATATTGCCTTCCTGTACTGACAGTGAAACAGATTGAAGAACTAGCCTTGCCTCTTTCGGTGGCAGCGAAGCAGGTTAAAGATAGCAGATCTTGCCTTTCTGTACTGACAGTGAAGCAGATTGAAGACACCAGCCTTGCCTCCCTCAGTGGTAGTGGAGCAGGTTAAAGATAGCAGATCTTGCCCTCCTGTATAACAGTGAAGCAGATTGAAGACACTAGCGTTGCCTCCCTTGGTGGCAACGGAGCAGGTTAAAGATAGCAGATCTTGCCTTCCTGTACTGACAGTGAAGCAGATTGAAGACACTAGCCTTGCCTCCCTGGGTTGCAGCGGAGCAGGTTAAAAATAGCAGATCTTGCCTTCCTGTAGTGACAGCGAAGCAGATCGAAGACACCAGCCTTGCCTCCCTGGGTTGCAGCGGAGCAGGTTAAAAATAGTAGATCTTGTCTTCCTGCACCGACAGCGAAGCAGATCGAAGACACCAGCCTTGCCTCCCTGGGTTGCAGCGGAGCAGGATAAAAATAGCAGATCTTGCCTTCCTGCACCGATAGCGAAGCAGATCGAAGACACCAGTCTTGCCTCCCTGAGTTGCAGCAGATCAAGTTGAAGCTATAAGTCTTATTTCCCTGACATTACAGTAGAGTAGATTGAAGCACTAGTTCCTATACCTCTGAAGATGCAGTAGGAAGGAATGAGGCTGCTTGAAGAAGAAGAGCACCAAGATCCAGCGTGACCGGGCAAAAATTGGCCATTTCTAAAGTCTTTGCTCCGTTCCTATTACACAACAACGAGCAAAGAGGGGCAGCTGTAATACCTAATTTTAGCCCGAGCTCACAATAATAAAATAAAGTCTAAGTCCAGTACAAAATTATATCATTTGGTCCGATCGGAATGGCCCATTACTTAAAAAGGTTGAAGGTCCATCTACAAGCTTATGGAAACATAATCTTCAAGGATATGAAATCTTAGATATGATATGCAATCTTAGATATGATATATGCAATCTTGGAAGATATGATTTTGTAATCTTAGAGATTTAATTTGTAGATACCCTTTAATCTTAGCCGTTGATGTAATTGATCTGTACCGTTGGATTTTGGGATGCTTAACTATAAATAGAGGCCTCTCCCTTCATTGAGGGGGAGGAAAAAATCAATAAAAAAAAGGGAGAACGATTGGCAGTTTTTTAAAGGTGGCTTACTGTTTTTTTTTACTTATTTACGATTTTAAAAAAGGGAGAAGGTGATACCATTGCGAATTTTATTTATTTATTTAGCCATAATAAAGTGACGCGTTTCAAAGGATGGAGATATTTTCCCATTCGAGCCCTATGAGTTATTCGCGCCTTTTAATTGGGCCATTCATTTTTTTCCTTGAATTCTGTTTGGAGTTCAATTTAAATCCTTGTTAATTCAATGTGCTTGATTTCTTACACCACTATTGTTTTTAAATATATTTAATTTTGAATCTAATACTATTTTAATGATTAAGCTTAGTATTTTCCATTTATTTTACGTTTTATATGTATTGTGGCTATAAGTTTATTGAATTATATGTATATATTACCCTTTTTAAAAAAATATAATGTATCATTATTTTGAAATTCAATATATATTGCTATTATTTCGATTTATCACACTTTTTTATATTTTAGGTAAATTCAACATGATTTGTATATATTCTTTGATATCCCTATTTTGTAATATATTTTCGAAATTCACTTTACATATCTACATGTCTTAAAGATTTATATGAAAATGTTTTTATACAATACTATTTTATATATACATATATAATTTGTAATAAATTATTTTTATTCTATATATTATTGATTTCATATTATTTTATCTATTACCTATAAATTCTCTCTTAAATAGGTTTATGTATTTTCTTTCGAATTCATTTATTATTTATCATTCATTAGTGTATGTTTTATTGACGAATTATCGCTCTATGTTGTATATTATCATTTATCGCATTCTATTCGTTAAAAAGGCTATGTTCGATATCATTCAAGCATCAAAATCATTTTATTCAGAAATTTTTAAAATTGAGATAATACTCGTATTTAGGATTTTCAAGGAAATTGAGCCCTAACGTATTAGGTTCCGATTTTCTTCGTTAAATCTAACGATCGAGAGTTGCTCATTAATCAAAAAATAAAATGAAAAGCTTGTTGTTGGGAATTTAATATGTTGTATCCTAACGTATTGGATGTGACGTATTGATTTTTCGAGACAAATATTTTAAAAAAAATGATAACAAAGGAAATATTCCAAGTTTAGGATTTTGAGAAATTGTGCCCTAATGTATTAGGCCGCGATTTCTTAAATCTTAAATAAATGGATATTCTTTTAAATTTTTATTATAAGAGTATTTTGGACTAAATCATTTTTGAGGAAATAGAATGTCGTGCCGTAACGCATTGGGTGTGACATTTTCTTTCTCTGAAATGATAAGAGTCTTAATAAGTAATATTTTTTAGTTTTTATTAAGGACCATATTTTTAAATTTTCGACATTATGATACTAATTAATTAACTAGGTACCAATTTTGGGTGTTACGAGGGTGCTAATCCTTCCTCGTACGTAACCGACTCTCGAATTCATTTTTCTAAAACTCGTAGACCAAAGCTATTGTTTAGGTGATCCAATCACACCTCAATAAAAGATTGGTGGCGACTCCTAATTTTTGTTTTTTTTAAAGTCGACAACTAATTTTTGTTTTTTTCAAAATAAAAAATGATTTCGACAAAGATAATGATTAATTACAATCAATCTTCCCATCAAAATAGCGAGATAATTAGTAAAGATAATATTTTCAATATGAGCATGATAAGTCTTCAAATCTTTAGGATATGTTACCAAGTTACCCGATCCAGTCTTCTTAAAACAGGGAACTTGATTTGTTTAATCCAGTCCAAACCAAATGTAACATCCGCTACTCGACCCAATCGTTAAGTCCGAATATTGGATGCTACACTAACTAGAATGACTTAACAAATTTTCCATTTCAATTTAATTACATATTCAAACAACTTGAATTTGAAATTTTAATTGAAATTACAACTCATATAAACTGGAAATAAATCTCTTAAGACTTTGAATCTGACATAAGTTTACAAATTTTTTATAGAGGTTCGATAACATATATATATAGACAACTTAAACCCTGAGGCGAGGCCTCTATAGGTACCCCTCTATACACATGCACAGTTGTTGCATTTTGCCTAGCTCCCAACAAAGTCTAACTTGGTCCCTTTCAATTTTTGAATCTTTAACTGACCTGCATTTGAGCAGAAAACTTATAAGTTCGGGCGAACTTAGTGAGATCCACATATAGAAATTAAGAAGAAACATTGAGGTGTTAGATTAGATTTTAACTCCCTAATAATTGCATTCAATATTTCTAGCGGGCGACGCTTGGCGACTGCCTCAGTGATTTCTACATTTGTGTCTTTCTTAAATTTTAATGTCTTCATTGCCTTGGAGTACTAGGGCTCACTAATAGCACTAAAACCATTGCTCTGTTGATCTATTTCCAAGGGAAGCTTCTTAGGACGTGTAGTTCCTACCTTTGGAAGCTCAACAAGATCTCTGTCATTTTTCATAGTTATATCTGACCTCCGCTTTCTACTATCCTTTAGTTGACTTGGCTGGCCATATGTTCCCTCCCTTGAAAACCCTGATCAGCCTATTAAATTCTTTGACTGACTTTTTATCAACTTACAAAATATGACTACGTCTCACTATGGATCAATTCACGTCTGTTTAAATCGTGTGGAATCCATAACTTTCTTAACAGAGTAGTATTTGCGTGTGCCATGTTTACCTCATTACCAGAAGAGTTTCCTTTCCCTTTTCACTCTATTTGGGATTGAGACATAACCTTGGCACCCTTCATTAATCCGGTGGTCTATGTTCCTTAGTCGCACCAACTCATTTCTTCTTGTGACTTGTCATTCCATTAACACTGCGAACTCTATTTTCACCCTTGACATCCTTTATGAACTACAGATTTTCTGAGTATGATCTCTATGTCTAACTTTCTAGTGGATTTCCTGTGTTTACCGACCTAGAGGACTACCCCATGTTTTTTGTCCCGGTGGGCTATCCTGTGATTACTGTCCCAATGGACTATCCCGTGTTTATTGTTTCGGTGGACCATCTATGATGTCATAGCATTTTCCAGCTATGGTCTTACTAATTTCTATCATGATGCCATAACATCTTTCACTTACGGTCTTACATAATGTAACCCCGTATTTACCGTCCTAGTGGACCAACAACGGATGCCATAGCATATTTCAACTATGGTCTTATTCCTATTTACCAATTAGGTGTGCTTTTGTATGAAGCCATATCATCTTCCAACTATGATCTTACTCATTTTTATTATGATGTTATAATATCTTTCAGCTATGGTCTTACTCATTTTAGGTGTATAGCCTCCGATCAGACTCATTGCCCCGCCATGATTTTTTTCTCACTTATCCCATCGCAATCCTCTTATTCCTCAAATTCACCATTCTTATGCCTTGATGCTCGAACACCGTAGTGTCCCCTCTGTAAGGCTCGGAGCTTCGCACATCACGGGTGCACACAACAACACCGTATGATTGTATCTAATAGAATTTCCCTTTTTTCCATTCCTAACTCCGTCTAACCCCTTGGTAGTTTCCCTTTCATAACATGCATACAATACAACACATCATTATGCAATTCATTACGCCAGATATCTATTCAACAATCATTTACTATTACAATCAACAATTAGCATGACAAGTTTCACACTACAACATTTAGCAATTAGAAGGCAGACTGCAAATACTCACTTGGTTTTCTTATCCTTGACAGCTTAGTTAGTCCAAACGCCAGATCCTCCTTTCTCCTAGCGGCTAAGCATGACAACCATATTTTGGTTAAACCAATGGTGGTAAACTCTTAGTAACCCAGAACCTTAAATTATACAAAAGTTTTGAGGGTTTTAATCTATTTCTTTCTTTAGTACCCAAACTTAGAGGGAGATAAGGAGACTTACCAATTCCTCTATATTTCCATTATCAGACTTAAACTCACACCTCTGCTATTGCATGCAGAGCTTCCTTCACCCATATTCCTTATCTTCTTCAAGATGACTAAAGAAGATGATGCTATGGAGAGGAGAAAATTTATCGACAAAATTTAAAAAATCTTGCCACCCCTCAAGCCTTATATATACACTTCTTAGGCATGGTCTTCACTGGCTATCTCCACCATCAATTCTTAATTATTTTGTCTCCTACTTTGGAACTAGTCAGTCCTAATCTAACTGAACTGGGGTTGAGATCTAACTATTAAAAATTTAGCCACTAAAATTCCTTGATTTCCCAATGGATTCCGACAATTTACTAGTCCTTTCAATTTAATCCTAACTTTTCCAAATTTTGGGTCGATTAGAGTAACCGAGTGTTACACCAAATTTCAAGATATGTTCATATAGTAGGTTTGAATATTATCCATAGGCTTATACACATCCACATAATGAGCAAAGATCACAACCTAAAGATTTGTTAACAAAAAAATGTCAACTCTATATAAGACAAATTATGAGATTGAGCAATGCCCTGAGCAGTGCCAGACACAATGGGCACTGATCATGGCACTGCTCTAGGCATTCCTCTCATAACTGCCTCAACAATAAAATCTTTATTAAGGTTGAACAAGCCTTCCATGTTTAGAGAACAAATCTAGCTCCACTAAGAAAACTTCAATCCATCATGATTTGTCCAAATCTCAAAAAAATAATTACCTTTTATATAAGGACACAAAAAGTCATAAAGTCAACCCATATCTTATATATAGTGTCAGTAGAGTAAATAATAATCTTTGAAAAATAATCTTACTTGATCCAATCTTTTCTCCAAATATAGTTGTCGAACCATTTTTTTTAAAGGGATCGACTTTGATTTTGAAAACAAAAACAAACATGGGAGTTGCCACCGATCCTTTTTATTTGCTGTGATCGGATCAACTTGAGATTTAATCGTTTTAATAAATGATTTGATTTACTAAAACAATAACTTTCGGTCTACAAAAATCCAGGAAATGGGTTCGGGAGTCGGTTACGTACGAAGAAGGATTAGCACCCTCATAACACCCAAAATTGGTACCTAATTGATTAATTAATGTCTTAGTGTCAAAAATTGAAAACTTTGAAAAGATTTAAAATACGATCCTTTGTTAAAATATCGCTTAATTGAATTTTTTTTAGAAAAGGGCGTATTTCACGTCAATCGAGAAAAAAATTATATCCCGTGAGTTAGGACACAATGTCTTAAATCCCCGAAACGAGAATAAACACCAAAAGTTTTATTTATTTTAAAAGATATTTGATTACCTCGATTTTAGAAAAGAAATCATATTCCGTAAGTTAGAACATGATCTTTTTTAATTCCCGAGATTATTTAAAAAAACTTATGTTTAAAAAGGTTCGTGTATTTAGATTTATCGAGAAAACCGAAACCCCGTAAGTTAGGGAACGACTTTTTGAATCTCAAAATACAACATATCGCTTATTTAAAAAAAATTATGTATTGAGTAATGCTTAATGTAACACGAATTGGTATAAAAAGTACGATGTTAATATGCATAACAGAATAATAAATGTGTGAATACAAATGACAGTAGGAAACACGAAAATTGAATAAAATAAATAGAACAAACAAGCTAATAAAAAATAAGTAAAAGAGCTAAAATATAAAATAAAAAACTAATAGTGAACAAATGAATAAATAAATACTGTGTAAATTAAAAAGATAATAATGATAATGGTAATAATAATAATAATAATATGAATAATAAATAATCTAGAGTTTGAAAATATATAAAAAGATATAAATAAATAAAACGATATAATAAAATAAATGTATTTTAAAATATTTAGGTAAAAAAATATAATAGAAATAATAATTACGAAACTCATTAATTTAATACTATGATAATAATAATGAGTAAATAAATAAAAAAGGAAAAATAATAATAGTAATAACAATATTAATTTAATTTAATATTAAAATAGCAAAAATAACAAAAAAAGACTAAATTGAAATTTAAAACAGAGATTTGGGGGCAAATCAGAAATAAATAAAAAGGGAAGGACCAAGCTGAACGTGCGAATAATAGGGAGGGACTAAATGGGAAATTCTCCCTTCTCCTCCAAAACGGCGTCGTTCAGATATGGACTAAAATGTAATCGAAATAAATTATAGGGTAAAAATTAAAAAAATAAAAGAACTTAATTGCAAAATAATTAAAAAGCGGAAGGACTATTCGCGCAAATAGATCCCCTTTTTAAAAACACGCGAATCCTCGGGCGATCCGGGTCGGGTCGTCAGGTCGTCTTTGAAACGACGCCGTTTTGGGTGTCAGAAGCCAAGCCCAAAACGACGTCGTTTTGGGGTGTTTATATAAGTAAAAAAACTTAAAAAATCATTTGCAACCTTCCTTAAAAAAAACTTCTCTTCTCTCTCAACTTTTCCCTACTCCGGCCATCCTCCGGTCGTCAGACCACCGTGGTGGCCGTCGGTCACCGGTGACGGCATTGCCGTCCATGGTGGCCGAAAAATCGAAAGAAGGCCATTTTTTTGGCTTTTTGACTCCTCGAGCCCATTAGACGTCGATTTTCATCGGAACCGACGAACCTCGGCCACCTACGGCGGTGCAAATGCAAAAAAGAGGTAAGATTTGACTCTTTTCTTTTATTTATTTATTTTTGTTTTCTTCTTTAAAATGAAAGCAAATATAAGGCGAAAAGAAAAATAAAAAAATAGAAATGCAACCTTTTGGAACTTTTTTCTTTTGATTGATTTCTCAGTTTTGCATTTCAATCTCCGTAAAAAAATCACAACTTGTGTGTGGTGGCTTTTTATAGCCGAAAATACATTTCGTTATAATATTTTGTTTGTTTTTGCTACTGTTTCTTTTTGCCTCTGTCTATTGTGCTTTTTTGTCTTGTCTGCAGGTACTAGGTGCGTGGAGGATGGTGTGCGGCGGCGGTGGCGTATATGGTGGCAGCTAGGAGCTGCGGCTGAAGAGGGTTAAGGGATAGGGTTTATTTTTTTGTTGAAATGTTAAGATAATGGGCTAGTGGGTTGTTAGGTTTTTTTTTGGTATTGGGGTTTGTAAGTTTGAGCTTGGTATTTGGACTTTTTATTTATTTTTTGGTTTTATTTATTATTTGTATTTGGTCTTAGGCTCGGGCTAAATTGGACCTACTACAATAGTCACGAGATTGATTGTACAAAATCCATACAAATATGTAACGCCCTAACTAATTTAACTTTGTTTTTGTGAATTCTTTCATAATTAAGTATCTGCTTCACTGGTTAAATGATTTGGGTGTGTGTTTGAGGTCTTGGGTTCAAGTCCTGCTTTTGGAAATTTTTGTTATTTTGATCCTAGCCTATCCTTAGGCGGTTTGGCTTATATTCTATTGTTAGTCAAATCATATTAGAATGAACCTGCTGGTTCAAGGGGTAAGGTGTTAGCTTGCCTAAGGTCTCGTGTTTGAGTTCCTGCGTGAGTGTGGATGATAATTTTTGCTCGATTGTGTGATAGAGTTTTGGTGGGGTTGGACTTCTGAGGTAGTTGGATGAGGTTAGTGGTCAGATTTAGTGGGATTGGTAGTTAGTGGGGTTGTGGGGAGTTGGGATTTTGGTAGAATTAATTTTTAATTTTAATTCTTTTTTTCCAAAATTCCTTTTCTTTCTTTTCTCTGACGTCACTTTTTGTTCTTCTTTCTCTTGTTTTTCTTCTTCAATTTTGGTCGTCGTACGTGTTGTCGTTGTTGTACTTTTGGGGTTCTTCGAATCGTTCCAAATAGGTAAGCTATCGAGTGGTTTTCTTTTTCCGTTTTGCATTGTGGGGGATTTGATTATGTTTAGCGAAATCCATTAATAGTGTTTGTTATTTCTCGATTAGGGGAAAGACAAGAAGCGGTTGTTGCTCCTCCAGAGATTTGAGTATTGAGTGGCTTCTGCTCATTGGTGGTAAGTGTTTCGCGAGTAGTTCAATTTTGAGAGGCCTTAAGTGGAGATCAAATTCTGGGTTAAATTTGTAAATTAATTGCTAAAACGGTGTTTGGTATACTGTTTTTAGATTTCAGAGGTCTCAGGATTGCTTTCGCATAAAAAACGAACCAGGTGTGTAACGGAAACATGAGAAAATGAGGTTCGACAAAAGCCACATTAGCGTGTGCCCGATTGTGTAGTAGGCCGTGTGACGGGAGTGTGTGTGGCTGTGTGGGCCACACGGGCAAGGCCAATTCGGGTGTGTAAACCACACATACTTGTGGGCCCAAAATTCTAAAATTTTCCTTAGGGTCACATATGTCGTTCCGATCGACTGTGGGCCTTCCGTAGGGTCGGTAAGGGCAAAACAAACCCTAATGCATGATATCTGCTATTTTGATTGACTGAGTTGAACTTTTAGAAATTGATATATATGATCTGACTGGTTAGTAATAGCATGTATGTTATCTGTATATGAGCATGCAGGACATGTTAACTCTGTTATATCTGTATATCTGTATTCAGTATCTGTATATAGGGTGGGATTTGTATATGTGAAGGAAGTATTCTGTGAGGTGACATTTTGCCAGTATATTGGCAACTTGACTGCAAAACTTTTCTAATAAGTGTTGTGAGAACACTGTATGGTGTATAGGGATGGGTGGGTGTTTATACCACATATGGTGTGTTGGGATGGTCGGAGATGGTGTGCAGAGGATGGGGGTAGGACTTTGCATATCTGTATGTTTTTGATAATTCAATTATGATATGATCTGATTCTGTTAAGGACTTTTGTCCGCTTCTGTTCTGATATTCTGAGAAATCTGAATTTATGTGTATGCATGACTCTGTTTAGTTACACACTGAGTTTTTAAAAACTCACATCTGTTTGTTTGTTCTATTCAGGTAATCCTCAAGCATAGGCGGGTTCGTGTGATAGAGGCTCAGCGGTGACCACTAGACTGGAAAATTATTTTTAATTATTGAATTATTTAATTTTTGGGATTTTCTTTGAGAGTTTTGTAATTTTGGGACTCTCTGGACTGTTGTTTATAATTTTGGTTTTGGATACAATTTGATTTTTAAACTGTGACATTTGGCAAACAACAATTTTATGCAAACAAATGTTTTTGAAAATACAAGCTCGGTTTTTAACTATAACGATTTACAAACTTCCGCTACAAATTTACGTTTTACTTAAAAGGGCAATAAATGACGGTTTCATTAAATAGTATAATAAGTTTTTTCGAAAATGTGAACTCTTTTAGTAACAATTAATATGAGAAATTTTAACATGAAAGTTTTGTTTCAAAACCCTTTTTCGTAACATTTCTAGATTCCGCCATAATGTCTAGGCCGGATTTGGGGTGTTACAAATATGCAAGAAAATAAAGAAGATATTTTGGTCAAACATGCCAACAAATAAGACAAGTTATGAGCTTAAGCAGTGCCAAACACCAGTGGACATTAATCATAAATTGCCTCAACAAAATTTATTCATGCTATTATTACAAAGCGTTATTTCCCAAATTTAAAACTCAAATATATAGCATGTGTACCAACTCAATTATGAAATTACAAAAATACCTCTTCTTTTAAATTATAATTAATAGAGTTAATTGCATTAGACATCCCCAAACTATGACCATCATTCTAAATTAGTTCCAAACTTCAAAATGTTCTAATTACATCCCAAAACTATCAATGTTATATCAATTAGGCCTTTTCATTATTAAAACAGCTAATTTAATTGATAAATGACACGTCAAATTGTATGTAGCTAAATTTAATATGAATAGATAGAACGTTGTTCCATAACTTTTAAAAACAATAATATAGTAAACTTGAAAAAAATAGTGAACGATAAAACTTTTGCAAAAGCTTTGAAAACCTTAAAATTAAGATTTTTAAAACATGTAATTTTTTACAATATTTATATTTCTTAATTTTTTTATTTTAAATCATGTCACATTAGATACAACATGTCTAATAGTTAAATTAACGATTTTAGAAACAAAATGACCAAATTGATATAACATCGACAATATAAAGATGTAATTAGAATGTTTTAAAATTTAGGGATCAATTTAAAATGAAGGTAATGGATTAGAGAAGTTTGGTGCAATTAACTCTAATTAGTGTTAATATTATTATTACTACACTTTAGCCTTTTTTATACTTTTATAAATGTATAATTTTCGCACGTGTGATAAAATGTTAAATTAATATTTAGAAATATATTGTTAGGTAAACGTACAAAACCTTGTCTAGAAGAATCAAAGGTACAATTCCTATAAAAGAAGCATATATGTATGGGATATTTACGTGTGCAAAACTCCAAGAAACAGAACATAAAAGGAGAAAAGAGACATAATCAGCCCAAGTTGATGCCAGTGATTGGATTGCATGTATTTTTTATGCTTGGAATCTACCTGTTTTTGTCCTCAACATGTCTCTTTCAACGTCAATTCAGGGCCATGCAATGCCCATCCCTTCTCCATTCAAAATTTTGCTTAATTTCATTATTTAATGTTATTTCCATAATAAATTCTGGGTGAATAAGACAAACAAAAATCCTCGTTCACATCCCTTCCAGTTTCATCCTTCATGGGCGAGATCAACGTTTACTCCTAGGAATGGGGTTTGTTCAATTAATATTATTTTGAATGGGTATATGTATAAACAAAAGGATTGAGATCTTATAGAATATAACAAAAACTGGTATTTTCAACAAGTTTATACCAAATAAATCAATTTTAAACTTGTTGCCTTTGAATCTAAATCTTAGTATTTCACAATCAACAATTCCTCCTATTTCCACTAAATTAAAGTGTTTATACACTTTCTACATTTGAAATTTAGTCCCCTATTTTATTCAGGAATTTAGTCTCTCTACTTTCTGAATTTAAAAATTTAAAATTCTTCTACTAAATTCACTGGTAATAAAAAAAAAATTTACTTGGTAGTCATGTAACAATACAAATAATGTTGAATCAAATTATAAAAGTAGAATAATCAAATTAAATAAAAAATTATATACTAGTCAAATTTCATTTATAACATTAAAAAAAGGCAAACCTCCCAACAAAACGTATCAAGTGGATTAATTAATAAAATTAAAAATTATAGGAACAAAGTCATTTTTTTCAATTACAAGTGAGTTTTTTTAATATTTCAAAATGTTACATAAAAAAATTTAACAAAAAAATTAACAACATTAACAACTGAACCTGAGTTTTAAAATCTGAAAAATAAAAGGACTAAATTTTCAAAAATAAAAATATAAAGACTACTACAGCACTTCTCAAAAGCATTGCAAAACTAGATGAAATTTTAAGTTGGGTACCAAATTTAGTAGGTGTGCCGCCAATGATCGCTGTAAATGGAATTATGTCAATTAGTAGGGGATTAAAAGGATCAAATGGTGGCATTTGAGCGGAAAGTACTTGACAATTCATTCAAGAGGACTGAAGCATGACCGGTCCAAACATATACAATTTCAATTAAAAATATATATTCATTAAAGTTTCATAATAGTGTTCCTACTCGTTGTCGAGTAATAATTACAACAAAATAAATATGTTAAGAAGTATTTTGAGTATCGAACCAATAAAAGTATGTGTAGTTAATTTCGATTAATCGACTTGACTCACTAATTTTGATAATAATAAAAGTTGACTTTTGAAATTTTATTATTTCATAAATTTCAACTTATTCATATGGTATTATTTATTTTATCTTGAATAGTTTTGAAAAAAAGTGAAAGATAAAATTTGAATATTTTAATAAAATAAGGAAATAATTTATTTCAAAAATAAGATTTTGAACAATAAAATCAATTTAACATATACATAGTTATCTACTTACTTACCCTATTCAATATTTTTTGTTGTTGAAAGTGCTACATTAAGTAATCTAGCACAATTAAACAAAAAGATTGAATGGTTTATCAAACACACCCTAATTAATTTACTAATATAAATTCAAAGACAATAAAACAAATAAATATAAAGAGTGTGTAAAATAAATGCAACTAAAGTAAAATTTGATTATTCAACCTCAATTCACAAATGTAGTGGTTAAGAATCACCTCTAGTTAATGACAATTAATACTCCATGTCAGAATAATTTTAATGAGACTGATGCGTCTTCAGATTTAGGCCAAGTGACACTATCACACCTTCCCCCAATGCCTCCAGTTGGTATACAACAATTACCAGCTTCGTACTTGGCTATCATGGTCATCAACTGAAGGTTGTTACTTGAAACCAATCCTGGATAACCTCTAGCTAGATTGCTAGTGTAAAGCGGGTATCACCTAGAATGAAATCAAGTTTTAATGCTATTTCAATTATCAACATAATAGATATGAAAAAAGAGAAATAAAGAAAACTTAATATTAAATAAATCTCCAACGAACGAATTAATGCAAGAGCCTATGTCCCACATCACAACTTCATAAGGCAGATTCCTGTTCTCTGCTACTTTTGAAATCGTTTTTGCCACTCGACGTCGCTCCAATGCCTACAAACTTACCTTGCAAAAGCTTGTTAAATAAAAAAGCATATAAAAAGATACTAAAAATAGCTTTAAGTATTAAAACTAAATAAAGACTCATTTTACAACGAGTTGTAAAATCAAATAAGAGACTTAAAACTAATTAGGAAAACGTAAAGGAATAACAAATATTCACTCATTATCTCCCAATAAAAATCAATCTCTTTATAACTAACCTAGATTGTTGTTTTATTCCGTATTTCATCTATTTTAAATCACAATTATGACGTAATTCAATTATTTATCTTCAACCTCATTCGTTGGAATAAGTCATAAGTATTTTTTTTTGTTTTTTTATTAGTTTTTAAGTTATATTAAGATATTTACTCAAGATATAAGTTAGATTATTATTTATAAGTTATTTTCTATTTTAATTGCTTGTATTTTCAGCCTGTAAATTGGCTTAGCCACCCACCCCTTGATCATTGAATAAGATTTTGTAATGATTCAGTTTCTAGTAGTGTCAGAAAAGATGGTTTTGACACTCTTTTTTCGTAATTCGGGTCCATAAATATTTAATAAAGATATTTATAGAGTTATTGTATTGATAATTTGAAATTTAGTTAATTGATTTAACTGAATTTGTGAGAAATTATAGCTCAGGGATTAAATTTTAAAAGTTTAATTGCTATAGATTTTTAATTAGATTAAGGCTTAGGGACTTAAATAGCTATTATCCAAATGACTAAAATGGAAAATAGGCCAAATTAAAATGGATGTGAGTGGATGATGATGTAACGTGTCATTAAATTACTTAAGTAAACGTTTTTGTTTAATTAAACATGATTAACTTCAATTAATTAAGCTTAATTAAGGATCAAACTTAGTATATATATAAAGTGATAGTGGAAAGAAAATATGAAAACACCTTCTTCTTTATCTTTCATCACCTTCCGCCATTGAAGGGTTTGGGAATCTTGGTTTTTAACATTTGACCCTTAATTTCAAGTAAGTCCCTAGTCATTTTCATTAATTTTTATAGATTTGAGGTCATGGGAGCTTGATTTAGCTAACCCATGTACTAATTTGTAAAACTATTAAAGTTTTGAAAGTTTCCATTGTTGAAAATTGAATGAAATTGGTGTGAAATTGTTAAAAAAAATAAGCTTAGTATATGGAAAGGACTAAATTGTAAAACTTAATTGTTAGTTTTGTACATTAGGGACCAAAATTGAATAAAATGAAAAATTGTTATGATTTATTGGTAGGGATAGAAAATAGAGGGTCCCTAATGAGTTTTAATGAAACTAGATTTTAAACCGAGGCTTTAAATTGAAAGTTATGCTCGTCCCAATTTTAGAGACTAAATTGAATAAATTACAAAATATGTAAAATTTCATATTTAATGTTGATTTGGCTGGACTTTGCTAATATGATACTTGTCGAAACCATTTTTTATTTTTGAAAAAAAAACTAAAATTTAGTTGTCGATTAAAATTGGAAAAATAGGAGTCGCCACCAATCTTTTATTAAGGTGTGATTGGGTCATCTAAAAACAACTTTGGTCTACGAATTTTAGAAAAAAACGAATCCGGGAGTCGGTTACGTATGAGGAAGGATTAGCACCCTCATTACGCCAAAAAATTGGTACCTAGTTAATTAATTAATGTCTTAATGTCGAAAGTTTGAAAAATATAATCCTTAGCAAAAACTTAAAAACGTTACGTATTAAGACCCTTATAATTTCAAAGAAAGAAAATGTCACACCCAATGCGTTAGAGCGCGACATTCTAATTTCCTCCAAAATGAATTAGGCCAGAATACTCGTGTAATAAAAATTTAAAAGAATATCCATTTATTTAAGATTTAAGACCTCCAAAATCCCAAACTTGAAATATTTCCTTTATTATTTTTTAGAAAAAATCTTCATTTCGAGAAATCAATGCGTCACATCCAATACGTTAGGACACAACGTGTTGAATTCCCAATAATGAGTTCTTATTTTTTGATTAAAGAGAAATGCTCGATTGTTATATTTAACGAAGAAAATCGAAACCCAATACGTTAGGGCTCAATTTCCTTGAAAATCCTAAATACAAGCATTATCTCAATTTTGAAAAATTTGAAATCGAGTAAAAATTGATGTGATGCTACATTATATATACAATGCAATAATAAATATCACAATGGCATAGAAATAATGTAAACATATAAATAAATGAAACTAACATACATCAAAGAAATAACCATTGACATGCAAGAATATCAAATAAATGAACAAAATATAAATGAAAAAACATAAGTCAATAAACAAATGAAAGAAACAATAAAGGATAAACAGCACATAATATATACATTGGAATTATGAGAAATAAAATACATGATTTACATATAAAATTTGAATTATAAAATTCATATAATGCATTTATAAAAATAAATAAAAATATATAAATATACATATATAAATTTTAAAATATATGTGTCAAAAAATATAAACATGTATTTTAGTATTTTCGAAAATAAAAAAATATGTACGTAGATATATGAAAATATAATAGAATATTCAAAAAAATACGTACACATATAAAATATATTAAAAAAGGATTAATTAATATCTACATAAAAAAATAAAAATATATGAATATATATAAATATAAAAAAATATTAGTTGAAAGAAAATACATATATTCATAAGGAAACAATAAATATACATATATAATTAAAAAATAATTACATAAAAATAATAATTACATCCTAAAAATTAACCAATTTTAAGAAAGATATAAAAGAGAACTAAATTGAATTGCAAATAAAAAAATTTGGGGCAAATCCGCAAATAAATAAAGCCAAAGGGACCACATTGAACACGCAAATAATATAGAGGGGCTGGAAGGGTAATTTTCCCTTCTCCTCTAAATGACGTCGTTCACATTAGGATGAAATTGAAAACAATAATAAATTAATGGGTAAATTAATAAAATAAAAACTTAATTGTAAAAACATTAAACGGCGGAGGGGCTAAAAGCTCAATTTACCCCTCCGCTCAAAAACACGCGGATCCTAGGCCGGGTCGGGTCGGAGTCGGGTCGGCCTCCCCAAAACGATGCCGTTTTGGGCGTCTGGGGGCCCTCCAAAACGGTATCGTTTTGGTACCATATAAAAGCCCCCATTCCTAAAAAAAAATTCATTTAAAAACATTTTTAAGAAAAAAAACCAAAATCCTTTTAAAAAAAAACTCTCAGCCCCTCTGTCCTCCGGCCATCAATCGGTCATCGGCCAGTCACCGGTCACCGTGCCGGCCGCCGATCTCCGGCGTCGGCACCATTGTATACGGTGGCCGGAAAAAAGAAAACCCTCAGATTTGGTTCCTCCGAGGCCTCTAATCCTAAATCTGGGTTCAAATCCTTTGAAAATCAACGAAAAATCCCAAAAAGAAACTAGAAGCCTCTCGACTTCTAACCGTCTGTCCTTGGAGACGGACCTCAGCCTTCCTAACGGCGCGACAGACCCTAATGTTGGTACGTTTCTCCTCTTTTATTTTTTTTGTAATAGTACATATAATAAAAAAATAAATGAATAACATAATAGAATATATATCAACCTTAGGTTTCGTTTGATTCTCTGTTTGTGTTGTAAAAAATCGTGCTTTTTTATTGATTTCGAATTCGGATCCCTTTTACAGTATTTAAATGGCTATTTTATAGCCGAAATAATAAAAAATAAAAAGAAAGAAATCTGCTTGATCTGTTTGATTTGATTTCGAAATCCTTGATTTTCTTTCCTTTCTTGTGTTTACAGGTGATTGCGCAGAGATTCGGACTAGGTGGTTGCGGCGCGAGTTCTCCCCAGAAACTCTAGGGTTTCTGCCTTTGTTTTGGGCCATTAGATTTGGGCCTCGCCTTATTTCAATTTAGGCCACATAGGCCTGCTTGTAATTTGAACTCTATGGACTATTTTCATTTATCTGGTACGGGCCGGGTACAAATTGGGTATTACAATACTTTTATGATTATTTGTAGCCAATAAAAACATCGAATGGTCGAGAGGGAAAGGAAAGGTGAAAATCATCGACAAGTGACGCACGAAATTTCGATGTGTACATTTATGATTTAAGGTCATTTTAATTGATTGCATTTTCATGTTATCTACATATGGAAATGACAAGGTGAGTATATAGTGATAAATTGAACTATTGGATTGCGTTGAATAGGAATTGCTAAAATAGAGGACTAAAGTGAATAAAATGTAAATGTAATGCCCTCTACCCGACTCGATGAACCGGATTCGAGTATTGGGTGTTACATCCTATAACAGATGTAACTTAAACTTTTTACCTATGTGAAAGTTCTATCTATGAATATGACTAAGTCTCTTGTGGACGTACTGATAACACTCTAGAATAACGTATTTTTATGTATTAATTATGTATTTATTCTGAGTATGATCCTGCTAATTTGAGTTATTTATGATCTTTTATCTCATGGGGACTAAATTTGAGGCAAAAGCAAATTTAAGGGCCAAAAGTGTAAATTTAGAGATAAAATGGGCCAATGTGCGACACAAGGAAAAGTAGGTGCCAAAAGTGCAAGCATGGAGGACACAAGGGTTGAAATGCAAAAAGAAGAGATTTTATTCTATTAAACCCTATTTTAATTATATTAGGATAATTAATATTGAGATAATTATTAAGGATTATTTTTAGGATTTTATTTTATTTATCTTTATTTATCTTCAATTAAATGTATTTATCTTTTAAGAATTTAAGTAGGATTAAACTATCTCCCCTAGCACTATAAATAGGGGGTGAAGTGACTCAAAAAGGGGGAATGCATCTTTTTCTGTAGACACTCTCTCTTCAAAAGTCTAGGCTTTTGTTCTTCTCATATTTCCTTTCAATAAAATCTCCATTTTTATTATATTTATTTTCTTTTTCACCACAACCATGAGCCACTAAACTCATCTAGCCAAAGGTTGTCGATATTCCCCAAAAAGGGTTCTTGAGGCTTAGAGTTTGTACTTAGCCTCCTCACTGAGTATTCATCGTTTCTCCGCACTACGGGGTTGACGCTTCCGTCCATGTCCCTTAAGAAGTAAGTCTTTCAACGTATGCAAAGGCGGCCGCTTTATATGTTTTGGGAAGGTTGCACAGTCGGTTCGTTAGCTTACTGCTTCAGAGGTTGGCAAGCCCAAGAGACAAAATGGCGTGGGATTCGCCATTGAGAAGCGTTGATCTAGCATAAGACGATCCCATAGAAGCGATTGTTGGCTAGAGTCAGGTTCTACTAAATCGTAAGTCTAAATTCTTGGAGTTGGTGGTCGTAGGCATCCTCTTCCACTATAACTGGCTTATTCAGTTTGGGAAGGATCATCTAAAAGCCGAGGATTGAACCCAAGGCAGAACGAGACAACTGGAGGCTGGAATCTCCCATAAGAATTTCCTTTCTCTCAACTCTATTTTTAATTTCTTGAATTTTCGATTCAATATTCTTAATTCTATTTTTATTTTAATTTTCATTTCCAGATCCAAACCTTTGATTCTGTTATTTTTATTTTTATTCCAGGAACGCAGGTTTTTTTTAGCAAGATTCTGCCGAGATTTCATGGAACAAGATATTGTGCAAATCCAGTCCCTGAGGATTTGACCCTACTTCCCTTTTACTATTCTTTTTCATTATTTATTAGGGATAGGATATTTTTGGTGCTTTCAACGACTGCATCAAATTTTGGCGCCTTTGCTGGGGATTGGCAAGATTCAGGTACTCTTATGACCAGATCTGCTCCAGGTACTCTTGCGTTCGATTTAGAAATTGAGAAGACTGCTAGAGCCAATCGCAAGGAGACAAAGTTATGGAAAAAACAGTCAGCGGTGGTTGGAACTCAAAGTAACCTACCTCCAGAAATCGAAGTCGACGACGAAGCTGAGTCTAGGGTTAACGAAAACCCTACTTGAACACTTGAAAGTGAAAAAGTAGAAGTTGACTCACCAGAAGAAGTGCTTAACACTAGGGTTAACGAAAACCGAATTTAGCACACCAACCAATGGCTCAAACGATTCGGCAACTGGCCGAAGCTCCGACAGAACAACCGCCATTGTGCATCGCGTATCCTACTGTGGATACTGATTTTGAGTTGAAGTCAGGTTTAATCCAGTTACTGCCAACTTTTCGTGGGTTGCAAAATGAAAATCCCCACAAGCATTTGAAAGAGTTTCATATGGTTTGTCTTAGCATGAAACCTTAGGAGGTAACCGAGGATCAGATTAAATTGCGTGCTTTCCCTTTATCCCTAGCAGATTCTGCTAAGGAATGGTTATTTTATTTACCCTCTGGATCTATTACAACTTGGGTGTAACACCCCTTACCCGTATTCGACGCCGGAATAGGGTACGAGGCACTACTAGAACACATACATTTGCATACGTATTAAACCGAGTTACAAAATTTCATTCAAATTAAGGTTTTCCAAATTATTAACATGCTTTTATAAATCTTTACATTATAATTTCAAAATACTATAATTATAATAAATAGGGCCTACGAGACCCGATACTTACTCATGTAATTCAATGCTTCCTTTTTATTTCATTCAATTCACAATTTCTTATTTTCATAATTCAAATCAATTTCTCAATCCAATATACATTTCAGTACCACCATAATTCTTTTAATTCAAAACATATCACTAGAAACTTCCATTTAATTCACGTACAATTCAATATCATTAAGTTCAATACTAATACGTATTCACCATTTAACTCAACGTTTATCGATTTTACCCTTCATTAACACATTTATAAAATTCTTAGTATTGCAATGCAAACATCACTTAAGCTTAAATAACAACACCGAATCAACACATCATCTTCTTTTTCGTCATTTTATTCTTCAAGTATGAACTTAGAATTTCATTTCCTTTCCACACCCGTTTCCTACGAATATCACACAAAACAATAACATATCATTCATCCATAGTCGCAAGCTAGTTCATTTAAACCATATACCATTCATGGCCTTACTTCATACCAAATATACCATACATACATACTATGAAACTTTATTTTCCAATATGAGCTTAAACCATGATCAATAATATACAAATGTAAGCATCATTTCTATTTCCACGTTTATCGATTATAATCGATCATATAACCAATTATATATATTTAATTTTCCTCCTCCTCTCCATTCCACATCCTTAGTGTACTTAACACTCTTAGAAATAACATTTTCTATAGTTTCTTTATTCACCCTTACGTATATTCAAAGTTGTCTATCCGAGTCAGTATCACTAAATTATTTTTATTTGAAGCTAAAGAACTCCAAATTAAGAACCGTTAATTTTTACTGAAACTAGACTCACATATCTTCTTACTATAAAATTTTCAAAATTTTTGGTTTAGTCAAATAGTACAGTTTATTCTTTAAAGTTTACCCTGTTATGCAGTCTGACAGTTCTAACCACTATTCACTAAAAATGAGTTATCTCATTGTACAGAATTCAAATGGTGTTCTAGTTTATTTCTATTTAAAATGTACTAATTAAGTATTCTAAGCATATAAATTATAACTCATAATTATTTTTGTACAATTTTTAATTATTTTCCAAAATTAGAATAGGGGATTCCGAAATCAATCCGTCCCTTTCTCACTAAAATTCAAATATATCAAAATATGTAACTCTTTTGCTTGCTCTGTTTCTTTTATGTAAAAATAGACTCACTAATCTTTCAATGCATATCTTATTCACTTTCTAATTCTATTAACACCATTTTTGGTGATTTTTCAAATTCACATGATTGTTGCTCTCCAAAACTATTTTGTTGCTAATTCTACTTTTTCTTAATTTCACTTTTTCACTTTCAATCAGTATCCAATTCAAAATTCACTTTGCCATTTTCAAGTCAATATTGAATTCAGTTCCACACATATATTAATTATTTAATTACACTTAATCGTTACATGATCTCATGTATTTTCACTTAGTCAATTTCCCGATGAACACTTCGGAATAATAACAGATACACGGTGGATTCAGCACACAGCAACCACCCTTTGTAATCAATGATATCCGGTGAGATCAGCACATAGCAACCACTTTATAATTAATGATACTGGTTCACATAGTAGCCTACACATAGTACTACACATGTGACCATCACTATCCGATACATGTAGTAGCCTGCACATAGTACTACACATGTGACCATCACTATCCGATACATGTAGTAGCCTGCACATAGTACTACACATACAACCTATCATTCTGGTACACGTAGTAGCCTGCACATAGTACTACACACGTGACCATCACTTTCACTTTCACATAGTGGCCTACACACAGTCCGTGCCACACATGTGATCATTTCTATCACTTCATTTGTATCCCTGTTTATTCCGAAGGTTCAATTGGGAATTTCTCACTTTTTCTCACTTTTCTTTTTCACTGATCAAAGTCAATTCTTTGTATTTCTTGACTTATAATGACACATTTAACTTATTTAACACTCACATTCATCAAAACAGTCCTTGACTCGAACTTTGGAAAAATTACGATTTTGCCCCTAAACTTTTGCATATTTACACTTTTGCCCCAAAGCTCGGAAATTAAATTTCATCTCTTATTCTTATGTTTTATGACATGCTGAACATTTTTTTCTTCTATGGCAACATCAAATTCCCACTCTAACACTTACTTATGAACATTAGGTATTTTTACCAATTATGTCGTTTTACTCGTTTTCACTTAAAATCGCTTAGTAAAAGTTGTTTAACATAATTTCTAGCTTCATATTCTACCATAAAACATAAAATAAACACATTTCACCTATGGGTATTTTTCCAAATATAAACCCTAGGTTAAATTATTGCTAGAATAAGCTAAATCAAGTTATCGGGATTCCAAAAACGTAAAGAACATTAAAAACGGGGTTAGAACGGACTTACAATCAAGCTTGGAAGCTTGAAAACCCTAACCATGGCTTCCCCCTTGCTAATTTCAGCCATGAGGTTGAAGATGATAATTTTTGGCCTATTTTGTCTTTTTAATACTTTTCAATTACCAAAATGCCCCTAACTTAAAATTTTCCTATTTCACTTACCTCATGTCCATTTTTGTCCACAATTTAACCAATGGTCTAATTTCCATTTAAGGATCTCCAATTTAAAATTTCATAACAATTGGACACTTCTAACATGTAGAACTCAAGTTTTGCACTTTTTACAATTTAGTCCTTTGGCTAAATTGAGTGCACAAACGTCGAAATTTTTTTGAACGAAATTTTCACGAAATCATTCCGTGAAATTGTAGACCATAAAAATATAATAAAAATAATTTTTTCTTCATCGGATTTGTGGTCTCGAAACTACTGTTCTGACTAGGCTTAAAATCAGGTTGTTACATTGGGCTGATCTATCTCGTTTGTTTCTGAACAGGTTTTTTCTAGTGTCTCGAGCAGCTAAGCTAAGAAGAGAGATCGTTGGAATAAGGCAAAAAGCAGCTGAGTCCCTTTAAGATTATTGGAAACGGTTTAAGAAGTTGTGTGCAAGCTGCCCATAACATCGTATAATAGAGCAATCTCTCCTCCAATATTTTTACGAAGGTTTGAAGCCCATGGAGATGAATATGGTAGACGCCGCTAGTGGATGAGCATTGGTCAACATGACTCCCCAACAAGCGAGAGACTTGATCTCCACGATAACTGCAAATTCTCAGTAGTTCCTAACCAATACTAAACCCCCTAGAAGGGTTCACTAGCTAAGTAATTCAACCTTAGAGGATAAAGTTGATAAACTTACTAATATGATGAACTCTTTTATTGCAAAAAAAAATCGAAGATAGCCTGGTTATGCGGAATATGTGCTACACCTGATCATGCAACTGACGCATGTCCCAGTTTGTATGATGATACCATGACCCATCTAAATACTGTAGGAAATTTCCCTGGGCCGCCACAAAGGCTATACGATCCCTACGCTAATACCTACAACCCTGGGTGGAAGGACCATCTTAACTTAAGTTATGGGGCCAATGCACGAAATAACCAGCCATACCAAAATCAATTTCCACAACAGCTACAAGGTTCAGGTAATTTTTTGGAAACCATGGTCAATAAGTTAGCAGCTAATGTTCTTGATTTTCAACAGCAAATCCAACAGCAAACTCTTAATTTCCAAAAAGAGACGAAGGATTTTCAACAGAAAATCGAGGCGTCCATTAGAGAGTTAACCACATCGATCGAGAAATTGACCTCTCAAGGGAAGCTGCCGTCACAAATAGAACCAAACCCTAGACAAAATGTGAATGTAGTGATGTTGCGAAGCGAAAAGGTACTGAAACCAATTCCTGACAAGAGTCTTGGCAAAGAAATTGCCCAGGAAAAACCCGAGAAAGATGAACAGGTCTGACCGAAACCTCCATTGTCTAAAATTCAACCTCCATTTCCAGAACGATTCAACCAGTGTCGAAGAGGTAAAGAGGACAAGGAAATCCTCGAAACATTTAGGAATGTCAAGATCAACATTTCGCTGTTGGACGCCATCAAGCAAATACCGCGGTATGCTAAATTACTTAAAGAGCTTTGCACCAACAAGCGAAAATTAACAGGTAATGAAAGGGTGAATGTTGGTGAGAATGTATCTGCAGTGTTATAGCGGAAAATGCCGGCAAAATGCAAGGATAGGGGCATGTTTGCAATACTATGCAAAATAGACCATCTGGGAATTAAGAAGGCTATGTGTGATCTAGGGGCTTCTATAAATGTAATGTCGTATTCTATTTATGAATCACTTAATGCGGGTTTTTTTTGACAAAAACAAGTGTTATCATTCAATTGGCGGACAGGTCTGTTGTGCATCCAGAAGGAGTCCTTGAGGATGTTCTGGTAAAAGTTAACGAGCTTATTTTCCCTGCAGATTTTTATGCTATCAAAATGGAGGAGGATAGAACTCCTGGATCTTCAGATCTCCTACTGGGTCGACCGTTCCTTAGTACAGCTAGTACTAAAATCGACGTTCGAAGTGGAACTCTCACGATGGAGTTTGATGGGGAGATCGTAAAGTTTAATGTCTACGATGCCATTAGTCATCCAAGCGAAATATTGAGCGTAAATCGTATCGACATAATTGACTCTCTGGTGGAAGAGAATTTTGAGTCAATTTATGGAGATAATTCTGAACTTGATGAATTTGAATTTGTTAATGAGTTATTATCTCCAAATACTAATCTGTTACCTTCTGTTATGCTGGCACCAAGGTTGGAGTTGAAACCACTTCCTGAGCATCTAAAATATGCATTTTTTGGGCAGAGTAATACCCTACCAGTCATAATCTCGAATAGACTCTCCACACATGAAGAGGAAAGTTTGGTTCATATACTAAAAATTCATAAGGAGGCGATTGGCTGGACCATTGCAGACTTAAAAGGGATAAGCCCTTTGATGTGCACACACAGGATCTACTTGGAGGAAGACACGAAACCGAGGCGAGAGGCGCAAAGACGGCTGAATCTGAATATGATGGAGGTAGTAAAAAAGGAAATAATCAAGCTTCTGGATGCTGACGTAATTTTCCCTATTTCTGACAGTAAGTGGGTAAGTCCGGTTCAAGTCGTGCCTAAGAAAACGGGCGTGACAGTAAAGAAAAATGATGAAAGTGACTTGGTACCTACCCGAGTACAAAATGGGTGGCGCGTATGCATTGATTACAGGAAGTAGAACTCATACACTAAAAAAGATCATTTCCCTCTTCCTTTTATAGATCAAATGCTTGAAAGATTAGCCGGAAAAACTCACTTTTGTTGTCTTGATGGATACTCAGGTTTCTTTCAAATTCCAGTCGCAACGGAGGATCAGGAAAAGACCACTTTTACATGCCCATTCGGTACATTTGCGTACAGAAGGATGCCATTCGGTCTTTGTAATGCACCGGCCACCTTCCAGAGATGCATGATGAATATATTTTTCGAATATGTGGAAAAAATTATCGAAGTTTTTATGGATGATTTTACTGTATATGGGAATTGTTTTGATGAATGCCTTGAAAACTTAACGATAATTTTAAGGAGGTGTATAGAATTTAATCTTGTCTTGAATTATGAAAAGTGACATTTTATGGTAGACAAGGGTTTAATTCTGGGTCATGTTGTTTCATCTAAGGGAATTGAGGTCGATAAGGCCAAAATTGATATTATAAATTCTTTGTCTTATCCCTCCACTATGAGGGAAATTTGTTTTTTCCTTGGCCATGCAGGTTTCTACAGGCGCTTCATAAAGAACTTCTCGAAGGTAGCTGAACCACTGTGTAAGTTGTTGCAGAAGGATAAGAAATTCGAGTTTGGCCCAAAATGTAAGGAGGCATTTGATACACTCAAGCAAAAGTTAGCCTCCGCTCCTATAATGCAACCGCCAGATTGGAAATACCTGTTTGAAATTATGTGTGATGCTAGCGAGCGCAGTGTAGGAGCCGTGTTGGGGCAAAAGATAGACAAAGAACCACATGTCATATGTTATGCCTCGAAAACCCTAGATGTTGCGCAGAGCAACTACACCACTACGGAAAAAGAACTCTTAGCAGTTGTATTTGCTTTAGATAAATTTCGACCTTATTTATTAGGATCTAAAATAATTATTTTTTCTGATCATGTAGCCCTCAGGTACTTGATCGCGAAGAAGGAAGCAAAACTGAGGCTCATTAGGTGGATTTTGCTGCTCCAAGAATTTGACATCGAGATTCGAGACAAAAAAGGATGCGAGAATTTAGTGGTTGACCACTTAAGCAGAATAAAGTACCTTTTGATGATATCCCTATTAAAGAAGAATTCCCTGATGAGAGCCTATTCTCGACCGAGGCACGTATCCCATGGTATGCAAATATAGTAAACTTTCTAGCCACAGGATCATTACCCACTGAGTTAGCACGTTCCGTGAGGGACAAGCTTAGACGTGACACTCGATATTACATTTGGGATGACCCATACTTGTGGAAACACTGTTCAAACCAGATAATACGAATATGTGTTCTAGAAATCGAGGTAACTTCTATCCTTAGTTTTTGTCATGCTGAAGCTTGCAGAGGTCACTTTGGCCCTAAGCGGACAGCTCATAAGGTGTTAGAATGTGGGCTATATTGGCCCACAATTTTTCGAGACGCATATAACTTCTGTAAGTCTTGCGATAGGTGCCAACATACAGGTAACATCACTAAACGAAATCAAATGCCCCTTTCCCCGATTCATGTATGTGAAATCTTTGATGTATGGGGCATCGATTTCATGGGCCCATTTATTTCTTCATTTGGCAATGTATATATAATTCTTGCAGTAGATTATGTTTCTAATTGGATAGAAGCAAAGCCTACTCACAACGATAATGCCAAAACTGCTATGGAGTTTTTAAAGCGAACTATTTTTTCCAGGTTTGGCACACCTCGAGCCCTAATCAGTGATCGTGGCACCCACTTTTGCAATAAGGTCATGGAGGTATTGTTGGAAAAATACGGAGTCCACCATCGTATAGCTACGACTTACCATCCCTAAATGAACGGTCAAGTTGAGGTCTACAATAGGGAAATCAAGACTATTTTGGAGAAAATAGTCCGTCCTAATCGAAAGGATTGGAGCCTTCGTCTAAATGACGCACTTTGGGCCTATCGGACTGCGTATAAGGGACCGATTGGTATGACCCCGTATCGACTTGTTTTCGGCAAAGCTTGCCACCTTCCGGTCGAATTGGAACATAAAGCTTATTGGGCCGTTCGACAATGTAACATGGAGTTAGAACCCGCAGGAAAGGCAAGGAAATTAGACATCCAAGAGTTAGAAGAAACTCGCAATGATGCCTACGAGAATGCTCACATTTATAAAGACAAGACAAAGTTGTTTCACGATAAGAGAATAGCTCAGAAGCATTTTTCAGTTGGACAAAAGGTTTTACTTTATAACTCCGAGTTAAAGTTATTGGCAAGGACCTTTTATTGTTACTGAAGTGTTCAAACATGGAGCGATTGAAATAGAAGTGAAGAATCTGGAAAGCGGTTCGTAGTCAATGGCCAGCGGTTGAAACCATTTTATGAGAATTTTCAAGCCCACATGGTTGAGAAAATCCATTTGGAACCACCATAGAACCAATAACGGCGTCGAGCTAACGACATTAAACAAGCGCTTGTTGGGAGGCAATCCAATTTTTTAGTTTTTATTTCTTTCTTTACTTTATTTTATTTTATTATTTATTCCTTATTTGGATATTAATAAATTTCTCTTCTTTTTCTTAGATAAAACAGAGCGAAAATATGAAGAAAACCGTTGAGCAACGCTTAGAGCGCATTGAGGCCCGACTTGAAACCTTTGGCCAGCAACTGACTGAGCTCATTGCCATCATATGTGATCGATAGTAACAACACAGGGAGTTTTTCTAAACTTTTCTACCTATTTATTTCTTTTCGTCCACATTGAGGACAATGTGCTATAAGTAGGGGGAGGTACTCTTCGTTATTACTATAATTTTTTGCTGTGATTTTGGTTGTTCCTGTGATTATTTTTGGCTGGTGTCACTGTTTGAGGCTCCATTTTGTCCATATTTGTTTTTTTAGAACCTCCTGCCTCTTTTCATGCTCAAGATTTTTACCAAGAATTGCCTACTATTTGACCTACAAGCATGATTCTTGTTTTCTGAGGAAATTACGGATTTTCATAATTGATGCCATCTCCTCTGTTTTATTCTTATTAGGCTAAAAATAATTGTGATTCATAGAGTTAATTTTATCTTGCTTTTCGTAAAATTGATCAAGTTTAATACAAAGTGAACACTTAATATGTTTGCATGCTAAAATATGTTGATGACTATTAAGGTAATTACTAAAACTTTTTTTTGACACTTGATTATTTTTTTCTCCAAAGTCCTCATAAAAAAGTTACTATTAAAATGTCATTTAATGTTTCCGTGGTTATGAATGCAGCTTAAAAACGTGACTGACTGAGTAACCGGGGTAGGGTGCTTGGGTTGTCATCCTATTTCGCGTCAAAAGGTTGTGTGACGTGTTAGGTAAAACTCCGCTAACCAGAATTAATTTTTAAGAACATGTTGGGATGAGTAACCGGGGTGAGGTGCTTGGCTGTCATCTCTCTTCGCGTCAAAAGGTTCAGTATATTCCTAAAGCATAATAATAAAAAAAGAAAAAAAATATAATTTGGGGACTAAAGGAGGAAACAAATAGGGTGTCTTGGTAGGTTTGGTAATTTACCTAATTTTCATTAAATAATTCAAGTCGATTCTAATTTTTGTGTGTATTAATTGGAAAACTTTTTCTGTTTTACTTAAAGCAAGCTTAGGGTTTTCTTTATTTTTCATATGCATTTTTGACTAATTTTTATAAAACTTTGGAGTTGTATTTCTTTTACGGCAGAATCTAACTTTCACAGTACATAGGAACCATACTTAAGGGCAAGCATGGGCTAAGTAGGGGGAATTTGATAACACTCTAGAATAACGTATTTTTATGTATTAATTATATATTTATTCTGAGTATGATCCTGCTAATTTGAGCTATTTATGATATTTTATCTCATGGTGACTAAATTTGAGGCAAAAGCAAAATTAAGGGCTAAAAGCGTGAATTTAGAGATAAAATGGTCCAATGTGCGACACAAGGAAAAGTTGGTGCCAAAAGTGCAAGCATGGAGGACACAAGGGTTGAAATGCAAAAAGAAGAGATTTTATTCTATTAAACTCTATTTTAGTTATATTAGGATAATTAATACTGAAATAATTATTAAGGATTATTTTTTGGATTTTATTTTATTTATCTTTATTTATCTTCAATTAAATGTATTTATCTTTTATGAATTTAAGTAGGATTAGACTATCTCCCCTAGCATTATAAATAGGGGTGAAGTGACTCAAAAGGGGGGAATGCATCTTTTTCTGTAGACACTCTCTCCCCAAAAGTCTAGGCTTTTGTTCTTCTCATATTTCCTTTCAATAAAATCTCCATTTTTATTATATTTATTTTCTTTTTCACCACAACCATGAGCCACTAAACCCATCTAGCCGATGGTTATCGATATTCCCCAAAAAGGGTTCTTGAGGCTTAGAGTCCGTACTTAGCCTCCTCGCTGAGTATTCATTGTTTCTCCGCACTACGGGGTTGACGCTTCCGTCCATGTCCCTTAAGAAGTAAGTCTTTCAACGTATGCAAAGGCGACTACTTTATATGTTTTGGGAAGGTTGCACAGTCGGTTCGTTAGCTTACTGTGTTAGAGGTTGGCGAGCCCAAGATACAAAATGGCGCGGGATTTGCCATTGAAAAGAGTTGATCTAGCATAAGACTATCCCACAGAAGGGATTGTTGGCTAGAGTCAGGTTTCACTAAATCATAAGTCTAAATTCTTGGAGTTGGTGGTCGTAGGCGTCCTCTTCCATTATACGTGGCTTATTCGGTTTGGGAAGGATCATTTAAAAGCTGAGGATTGAACCCAAGGCAAAATGAGACAACTGGAGGCTGGAATCTCCCATAAGAATTTCCTTTCTCTCAACTCTATTTTTAATTTCTTGAATTTTCGATTCAATATTCTTAATTCTATTTTTATTTTATTTTTCATTTCCAGATCCAAACCTTTAATTGTGTTATTTTTATTTTTTTCCAAGAACGCAGGTTTTTTTGAGCAAGATTCTACCGGGATTTCACGGAACAAGATATTGTGCAAATCCAGTCCTTGAGGATTTGACGCTACTTCCCTTTTACTATTCTTTTTCATTATTTATTAGGGATAGGATATTTTTGGTGTTTTCAATGACCGCATCACGTACATTATATGGATTACATATACAATTCATGATAATAAAATTTCACTGATTTCTATTTTATCTCTCGGCCTACAGTATACATATTGGAAAGCTACTTAATAAACTTATGCTCAGACTTAAGCACGCCACTTAACTTCCTGTGTATGCATAACAAGCCATCGTGCCACTTCTTTTTGGTGTAGCCCTGGTGTCGTCCCTCCTAATGCATACTTCTTTGCAACCTGAAATATTAAATAACTTTAGTAAGCTCATAGGAACTTAGTGAGTTAAACCTTAAATACCTGATTTGTCATATCCAAGCGTAATAAATGCTTCGCAAGTCCTACGTGTGTCCTTAGACTTTGCCTTATTCCTTTTAGCAGTTACTTCATTAAGGTTTTCTCTAACAGGCTGTAATTACTCTTTTCTACTTTAAACCTCTATCTTCCTCTCAGGGTCTTTAAGGACTTATCTTCCTCTCTTATTCATTAAGTCTTCACTTTATTAGGCTTCAAATTCGAGGTCCAAACTCAAATGGTTGTTTTTTTTCTTTTGAGCGTACTATACTTAAAATCTCTCCACTTTCTAAGTCCCTTCCTAAATCTTATCTTTACATAGCCCTTAACCATTTCATTTACCTTATTTATAGATTTAAAATCTTATTTCATACTAACTGACTTTTTCACTACCTTCAGGTGAGATAAACTACGCCCATTACATAACATAGAGTTCGCGCAGATTTTCTTTGCTTCAAAATGATATCTATACATGCCTATAACACATATCCCGGATTCGCCACCTATTTTGGCGCACTCTAGCTTCACTGTTCTTTTCTTGTTATTATGTGGGGTTCGTCATTTCATTTACATACGGTGCTTTTCTTTCAGAGTTTACTGGATACTTAGTTTCTTCTACTTGTCCATACATCATGGATTGTGGAACAACGGCTTAAGGTACATATTCAAGAGTAAAGAGTGACTCGATTGTATGGACCTCTTTAAAGAAAATGAGTAAAAAATTATGAGCGATCAGATTAAAAAAGGCAAGTGACGTACTGAAGATGTTGATGGGTAAGAAATGAGTTCTGAGAAAGGCATTGTATCTAACATGTAAATGAGAATAGAAATTGAAGGATTATTCGCAAGTGATTAAGTTGAAGGTTCATAATGATATGATCATCTAAATAAGTTACTAGTTGAGATGTGCAAAAATGACACAAGCAAATGAAGTTTTCTTCACTAAGTTCTTATAAACTTGTATGGGTTTGTGTTTTGTTACAGGTGAATTGATATGAGTCTATGCCAAGAGGGACGATGCTAGGGCTACTCCTAAGGTGATACATGCACGGATGGGGTAAAATTTATTAAATTCCATTCACCGAAACTGCCAATTTTCAAGTTTAGGAAATCAGTAGACTTGCGACGAATTTTTGGATCGGATCAAGACATAAATGTCTTCATGGCATTCAAATATCTATCTCTTATATTCAAAACGCACTTTGAATCACTCGATTTTGAGTTCGGGAGCTCAAGTTATGACTGCTTTAGTGAAGACTACACAAACAGAATTTTTGGACGGGATTATGACGGGAATTACGAGTTTCAGGTTTTTAATTCGAGTTATATCATATTAGGTTCAAGTTTAAATCATCTCTTATTATTTTATTATTTTATTATTCCAAATTTTTAATAATTATTAAGTAGTTTAAGTTATTTAGGAGTTTTATGTTAACAAGAAAGTTTAGTTTAAAAATACTTCTTGTTTATATTAATTAGAGTTCTAATATACTTAAAAGTTTTATTTAGATTTATTTAGCTAGCCTATATATAGGTATTTGCATTTTACACAAATCATACAATGCATTATTATTCAACTTCTCTTTTGAGTTAATAAATTATCTTTGAGTTTTTCTTTTTAAGAATTTCTCTTGAGCTTCTTTTAGAAGAGTTTTAACAATCTTTACATATTGTGGGGATCATCTTCAAACTTTTTCTTGCCAAGTTTTCTTTCTTGGAGGGGAAATTAGAGCCGCTTAAAGGGTGTTGTGGATTCTACGTGTTTCCAAAGCTTATCAGGACTTCTACATACCACGTTTTATCTTTCCATCTATCTTCTTTATTTTTTTCTTTATTAATTCTAATATTAGATTTCCTTATTCTATGTTATTCATTTTAGTTATTTATTTTTAATTGTTTTTTTTATTTTTATCTGACTTGGATTTGTTTGAGTTTCAGGTTGTGTCAGAATCCAAGTTTCTTCTTGAACGTCTAGAGCCCTAAGTTAAGTCCGCGACTTTGACAAACTTTACGATCCGCTTTCACATTCATTCGCCTCATTCCTTATATAAGGAGTGACGTATCAAGCTGTTATGCATACAGAACAAGTTTGGCAGCGTGTTCAAAGACTAAAATACTCATTAGAAATTCACTTGGGGTATTTGTAATAAATTTGGCCTTCAATTTGGATATCATTTTAGTTTAATTACCTTGTGTTGTATCTGTATTTACTTAATGTACTTACTTATGTATTTTAGTTTAAAATTTGTAGTTAAGTAAGTTGTAATTATTTGTAAATTGTATAAGTAGATTAAACTAGTGTCTGTATTCATGTGGTAATACCCAAGATCCGGATCTGGTTAATCAGATCGGGTTGAGGGCATTACCCTTCCTCTATTTTGTTTTATAGTTTGCATGTTTACATTCTATGTGTGACATTGTTCCGCTGCTATGTTATAAGTTAGCACTTTTTATGTTAAAAGTACATGGTGTGTTGGAGGTTAGGTTGGGAATTAGGATTTTTTTTATTTAATTAAAGTATTCCATTTTTATTTTTCTTTGCATTTTTTCTAGTTATTCCAATAAAGAGATTTGCTACTCTTTTTCCCTTTCGTTACTCAATCCACAATTATTTGAATCTCTTCTCACATGGTTTGTTCAATCGAAGCTGAGATTATGAATAACATGAATGACTAAATCCCTTAGGGGAGATTAATGAGTGGATGGGAATGTGACTAACGAAGGATTTGGGATTTTTCGGGATAGACTAGTTGGTATAAATTATGTGTTCTTAAACTGTTAGGCTTGATAACCATAATAAGTGATCATACGACAGACTAAATCGTAAGATAAGTCAAACTGAGTAAATCGTAATTTATCCTGGTTGAGAAAGTGAGGTCGAAAGATAAGCGAGTATCAACCAATCGATTAAGTTAATTAGAGTTGGGAGGTAATCCACTCTAGATCCCTAATCTAAAGTTAGTTACAAACCCTAAAGCGAGTTAATCTTCCTGAGTAATTTATCAGTTTAATTCATTTGTTTATTTTTCTTTCTTTCTTTCTTTCTTTTATTTATTCTTATTCCTCTAAATCTATTTTATGATTCATCGTAATATAGGTGTAACAACCCGATAGTCAAGGGTGTCAAAAAGTACATTTTCGGGACTTTGTTTTCATAAATCAGACTCGTAAATATTTACGAAGCTAGTTGTGTAGTTAATTAGGTTTTGGTTAACTAGAATTGCTTGAATTAAGAGTAATTAGGTATAAGGACTACATTGCATATAGGGTGAAAGTTGAATTATAGATTAAAGAATAATTAAAGGGACTAAAGAAGTAATTATGCCATTGTTCTTTAATGAGGTGGCATAAGTGTAATATATATTATTAATAAATTAAAGTTAATATATATTATAATATGTTTTACTTAATATTTAAGTATATATATAATATAATGATAAAATAAGTGTAATAAAAGAATGAATGAATAATAAAGAGAGAGAGAGAGAGAGAGAGAGAGAGAGAGAGAGAGAGAGAGAGAGAGAGAGAGAGAGAGAGAGAGAGAGAGAGAGAGAGAGCCAATGAAATTAGAAATGAAAGAAATAAAAGAAAAAGGGAAAGAAAGAAAGAAGACTCATGGCCAAGGGTTTCAAAAATTTTAAAGTTTAATTTGTTAGTCAATTTAGTCCATTTTTCTTGTAATTTTTATGTTTTTGGAATCCCGGTGTTAAGTACTACCCGAGCCATGTCAAAATTTTAGCAATTATTGAGTTTTTAAGTGTTCTTAATGTTGAATAATTTTAGTATTAGGGATTAAATTGATAGATTTTTAAGTTAGAAATGAAAAAAGATTAAATTGTAGAATGAATTGTAAATTTTGAGTAATAGGGACTAAATTGTGAAAATTTTGAAATTTAGGGATTTAAGTGAAAATAGGGAGTTAAATTTAGTTTAAATTGGAAATTGTATGAAAATATAGAATTAATTGTAAAGAATAAAAATTAGTCTTGGTTAAGGACTAAATTGGAATTTAGGCAAACATTGAATAAAAATTGAAATATTTAATATGAAATTGAATTGTGTTGTATTGATGAATTTTAATTATTTTAATGCTGTAGCTAACATCGTACCGGAATCCTCAACTAAAAAAGGGGAAAGATAAGTTGACGTGGAATAGTTCGGAATTCCTGGTTTGTATTTCTATAATCCAAACTTAGTTGTTAATTGTTGTAATTCAATTTAATGCATATGGTAAGTGTTGAGGTGAGTAATTGATATTTGAGAATTGATTGAAATGGATTGAATTGGTAGAGGCATATTGAATGTATTAAATGAATATATGTGTTAATGTGAAATTTGGATATTGGATATTTTTTGTATTTGGAAAGTGAATTGAAACCCTATTAACTGTATCAGGCTGAGTCAGATATAGATGGCATGCCATAGGATTGGAAGAGTTTAAGGATTTCTTCGACTTCGAGTCGATGAGGCACTGGGTGCCAATTTACTTCGGTTTAACCGATGAGAAACTGGGTGTCAAATTTATATAGCGCTGGGCGCAGTTATTACTTCGGATTTATCCGATGAGGCACTAGGTGCCAAACTGGTATGTTGGTTGGATCCGTGATTTGTCCGAGTCCGAGTCGTGTTAATAGGGGTAATTAAATAAAACGATACTATGATTGATATTGTACATGAATTGAAATGGGATAGTGAATTGAAACATGAAAATGAGACACATGAATTATGTATTTATGAATTAAATATTGTTATTGTTTCAAATGATATGTGGATCAAATTGTGAAAAGCTATTATATAGCAAGTGATGAGAATTGAATATGGTATAAAATGATGTATTTATGTTTTGAGTATTGAATGGTTAATGTTATTGTATAAATAAATATGGTCTTAAATATTCAAATCTGCTTATAATTAAAATATACATATTATATTATCATGTCTTTAAACATTTGGTTTATAAAAATACCACTGAGTTTTACTTAGCGTACGGTTTTGTTTTCTGTGCGCAGATTAGGTACAACGATTTTGAAGAGTTGTAATTGAGGTTGTGAGCATCCATCTCATCACATCTCCAAGTGCCAAGAGAGTATGTTTCAAAATTTCGAATAGAATGACAAGTACTTAAGAAAATCAAGTGTGTTCCAAGTAGTAGGGACTAAAATATAAGTTATGAAAACTTTATTTTTTTAATGTTCAAATATATTAGTGATTAACCAAAATCACTTTGGCACCAAATGTAATATCCCTATATTAGGTTCCTTGGGTTGAACCGAGTATAGGGGTGTTACAATAGGAATTAACTATTACTCTTAGACTAAGTATCGTAAAAATTATTTTCATTATTTGTTTCATCCTCTCTTAGGTACAATCCTCAAAATACTTCCAAGTATTTTTTTGTACAATATATATTACAATTTGACTTGTTCACTTGCGGACACTGTCGTTTTTAATTATGATATTTTAGTGTGATATTTATTCTATAAACGATAAGTCGTTTATAGGTGGTCAGCAAGACAATGTCAGAGGTAATGTTAGAATCCAATTTTGGATGATGTTGTGACATACCTGCAACAACACAAGTATGTGGAACATCATATTTCATTATCGTCTAGAATCCCATCTTCTTTCTCACTGATACCATGATTTTCTAGGGACATCTACTGCCATGTTTTGCACACTTCACCTCATAATTTTTTGTTCGCGATTTTGTAATATAGAAATTGACCCCATGCTTTATGCTATATCACTTCACTACAACAACATCTCTGGAGGAAAAATCCATTCTAACTTGTAAATCGTTAAAATTTGTAGAAAAACTCACATGGCCTGGTTTTCTATGAGGAAGTTTTGAAAATTATAACCCATCTTGAGCATCAATGTCGATATTAAGCATGTTGGGTGAAGGTTCATACACCGTAAAATCTAGTTTGGTTCCTCCAGCATCGTCTGGACTTTCATTGTCCGAATCACTCCCCTCTAGTTCAGTAGGAATGACCTCTGGTTTAAAAAATAATGCAATTTCAAAACCATCGGCCCCGGACTCCTGGATTTGATCATCATTGGTTTCAACTTCCTCTTTGTTATCAACCCTAATTGTGGTTGCATGTATTAGATTGATTGTGCCGAGTGATTGAACTTTTTTTACTTCTTGTGCCTAAAACAAATGAACTAGAAAAGTTGTCAAACTCGGACCACCTTCCTCTACATTAACAAACTGGGCATATAACTCTAGTATAGCATTTCCAGTTGAGCAATGCGTATCAAGCATTAACTCGATATTTGTGTCGCCTTTAAGCTGAAATGTATTATATCTAACATGGTTCATTGACGTTGGATATCTATATTTCAAGCTCGAAATTCTTCTCTGGCTTGAAGTTGAGATTCTTTCTAATTTTTGATAGAAACTCATTCAATTTGATGTTCCAGTTGAAAGTTAATTTTGTAGTTTGGGCTGATACAAAAACAGCTCCAATTTCGATGTCACAAATCTAGTCGTTGTAATAAATAACGGCTCTAATTCGTTTACTCATTGTCGCCAAAAAACTCATTCACATGTTTAATATAAAATTAAAACAAAAACATTATACACAAAAATAAATACTCATTAATCAAATTCAAACAACGACACCAAATTTACTTACTTGAACAAATTTACTTTGTTGGGTCGATTTTTCAACTTTAGATTTTTAACATAAACAATCTTCTCCCCAACATGCAAATCTTTTGCTCAAAATTTAACTGTGAAAACCTCTCCATATCAATCTTCATTCTATAGGAAACTCTACCACCGAATATGAAACACTTTTCAAAATTTTAGAAAAAGTCGAACATGACTCATCGGAGAAACGCTTCTAACAAGAAGCATTTTTTTGAGAAGTTTTTCTCTCCCAATATTCATATTCTTGTGAAAAAATTCCATCAGAAAGAAGACGAGACAAATTGTAAATTTTATCTTGGGATTCTCATAAAATTATTACTTTTCTCAATTTTTTAAATTTTAATCCAACAACTAATTTTTGTTTCAAGTGTTAATCGAATAACTATTTTATTTTGAAGTAGCTTTTTGCTGACATAACAAAGAATTTACCACATCAACAAACACAAAGCATTTTTACCATTATACCCAAAATCAACCTATTTTCTCAAAACAATCTATTTCTCTAATTATTTTTTAGAAATGACGTATTTGGCTAATTTCCCTCAATCAAATATAAAATATAGAGAAATCCCAAATCTGGTGGGGCTGAGAGGGATATGTATACAGCAAAACAAGGGCACAAGCATCCATGCTTATATGTTAAATTTATGTAAGGGAAATTATTACATATAATATAGGGCAATTGAAACCAGATGTTGAAATAAAACAAAAGTAAAAACAAAAACAACGTATTTCATGCAACATTTCTTATAAAAATAAAAATGTGATCAGATCCCCTCTTTTTAAATATCTCCAATTTAAAAACTAATAAAATGGATGAGTGTAAACATGTCGTTTCTTGTCGGGCACAATTATTTATTTTTATAAAAACTCATTCCTTTTATTTTTTTACTTTAATTTTCAAACATATTTTTAATTTTTTTTTAAAAAAAGTATATGTATATTAGATTTGCGGGTACACTAAAAATTAATTATTTATGTATAGTTTAAAAACTTAAAAAAATTATGAGTATTATCAAAGTTACTATATGATCATTAATGTAATTATTTCTAACAAAAAAATTTAGGTTAAAAACATAACTAAGCCCCTTCACATTTTTTTTATAATATGTTACTAGATAATAATTTGATAATCAAAATATAAAAAATCAAAAACATTAGTTAATATCAAAATTAGGTAATTAAAACATAAATAAGTGGTTAGATTTGTAAAAAGATTATAATATTTGGAAAAAAAAAACCCCAACAAATGAGAATTGGGGTGTGCGTCTCTGCAATTGCATGTGTGTGGGAGAGAGAGAGAGGGCATCGAAGGAAAATCCGAAAGCAAGGAGCCAAAAGCAGTTGAATCGTCAAACATTTTGCATTATATTAATTCATGGAATTGTAATTTACAACGCTCTAAGTCGGTTTCGATAAAGACAAACGCATTATCAATCCAACTCCCTTTTTTTAATTCCAAACTATTTGTTTTTTTTTTACATAATTCATAGTAATTAATTATGTATCTGAATAAAAAATCAATTAATTTTTTAAGTGAAGGATAAATTTTATTATTATAGATTAAAACCAAACCTATGTGTATTTGTGTATTCAATTTTTTTAAGAGAAGTTAGCTATATTTGTGGGTTGGTTTTTTTTAAGAGTAATTTTTATAGAAGAGGGTAAATTATATTAGTAAAAAAATATTTATTTAATTATTTAATTATTTCTTTTCTGATCACTACCTGTTAAAGGGTTGATGGGAAATAATGTGACAGCTTCTAAATTTGGCATAATAATAAATTCAATCCTCAATATTTACACATTATGTCAATTTAGTCTTATTTTTTAAAATTTAGCCCTCAATATTTACAATTACATAATTTTATCATATTTTTTACATGAAAATATAATTCAATAAAGAATGTGTAAATTAGAATAGGGAACAATTTTTTTTTCAAAAAAAATATGTTTATAGACAATCCCCAGATACATTTCTTTCCTTATATTTCAAATTGTTGAAGAGAGAACAAACAAAGACTAAGTCATCTCAATCTCTAGTGTTCAGTCCAAAGACGAGAACTAAAGTATCAAGAGAAGAATGAAAAAATGTGAAATTATGATCATGGAATTTTAGGTGTTTTCGCAAGTTTTGATTCTTGTTTTTATTTAGAAGATTTTTTTTACTTAATCTTAATTCAAGATTTTGGGAAAGTTCTTTAAATTTTCGAGTCACCAAGAACTCGTTCTTAGAGAGTCGGTTAGAGCTAGTAATTGAGTTTATCAGGAAATCTTTCTTGGAAGATTCAATTGGACGCTTAACATTCTATGCCACGTTAATCCATTCGCTTTTATCTTTCCATCAATTTTGGTCGTCTTGTTTTCTTTCATTCTATCATTATTACTTGTGATTCTCATCTTCTCTTTGTTGTTTTCAGGTCTTAAAACACCCTTACTTGCTGTCCAAACCGGTAGGAATTAATTTAGAGGCTCCAGATTAAAAAAAAAAAACCTTCTAAAGCTCGAAACAACTTTAAATCCTCTTGGGATTGCGTGGGTGCTGCTCCTAGATCACGGTTTAATAACAACAATCTCATTTGATAATACGAAAACCTTAGCATATCAATGTAAAAAAAGAAAAGAAAAGAAAACTATTAAGTTCTTTTACCAACAATTGTAGTTTTTAAAAGAAAATTATGAAAATAAAGAAATTTAATCATTTTGGTACAAATTTTGAAATTTTTTCCAAGAGGTTTTTTTAATTTCTTTTTTAAAACTTTACATTTTTTTGGAATTCTTTGCTTTTTTAGAATTATTTCACATCAAGAGACATGATATTTTTCTATCCTGCCATGTCGTCATTGACTTTTGATATTTGTCAATGGACCAAAGTGATAAAAATGAAGAATTTGGTGATTATTTTTTATCAGTTTTTAAGAGGTTATAAACAATTTTGAAGGTTAGTGTTGATGTGAGCTTTGAATCCATTTTCATCACATATAGTTTATCTTTTACACCAATAACTTGTTTACACATAAATATTAAATTTGATTTGACTTACAACTAAAAAGAAAATTGATACGCGATTTAGATAGAATTTAAATGGATAATTGAATGCGGTATAATGCGTTTAGCTTACTTTTGTATGTCACGTTACAATATCTAATTTTACTGTGATTATTGTTTTTACATTAACATTAACCCACTGAGCCTTAAACATGTTACAGATGCATGAAAGAGGATGAGATTGGATTTCTACATAATTACAATATAACTTGGGAAAATAATAATTATGGAGTGGTGGTCTACTGAGTATGACAATTTTAAGATTTAATAAATAATAGCCCCCACGTTTTTCACCATGCCACGCATGCTTCATTGAATAGTAGGGAGAAAAAGGGTAATCCCATCTATATTTCATATACCACAAATAATGAAAAGGAATTTAATTAGTTGAGGTCAGATTTCCTAACTAATTAATTTTGGTCTGAATAACCATAAAATATAATTAAATTGTTACAGCAAACTAAAACCAACAAATTAAAATTACACATATAATTCTACAAAATTGCACATCCAACATGTGATGCTCGCATTGTGGGACCGTCGACCCAATTTTTGGGAACTGGGTCCTGTGGAATTAGATGCTTCCTTATTGAAAATGAAATCCAAGAATTTTGATTAATTTTCAAAATAACTCAAATCGATAAGTAAATATTGGTAGTTCATAATTGAATTACATTGATTACAGTTGAAAATATCCTCCAATCACTACTGTTTTGATTCAAACAACACTTCCACAACCCAATCAAACTAAGCTAAGTAATTAGAATAATACAGACTATTTCATCAACTATTATTATTATTATTATTATTTTAAGTACGTTTGATAACTATTAACTTTTTACTTAATATAAAGACGTTGAATATGATTAATAAGTAGATATATAGTTGTGGAAATATTAAGTTTAGTTTATTTTTCAATTAAATTATTTCATCATTTTATTAAAAATTAAAATATTCCAAATTTGTCTTTTAACTTTTATCCAACACTATTTAAAATAATAATAATATTAAAATTATGAAACAATTGATTTTTCAAAAATTAAGATTTACTATTATCCTACAAAATAAGTATATTTCATACTTAATTTTTACTAATCTACCAAATAATTTTATAATATAAATTTAGTGCTAAAAATTCATTATTTAATTCTCCAACACTTAACTTTTCACTTTATTAAACACACCCTAAGACTAACCAAATTAAAATCTATATATGGTGGGACTCAAAGACCCACACATGTAATTGTACATGATGAGTTTTGAATCTGAATACTTAAGATCTAGAGTCTGCACCATTACCAACTATGTCAATGTCAAACTCATTAATGCTCACTCTCGAATATCATCAATGGAACCGTAAATGAGAATTTTCACTTCATATCATCCATTTCTTTTGGACATAACCATATCCGCCGATACTAGAAAATATTAACTTAAAAATTGTGTTAAAAGGAAAAAAAAAAGCAATAATTTCTTCTAAAATATAATGTTTTTACTCATATATATATATATATATATATATATAACCACAAGTAAAAATTTCATTGCTGACACTAAAACCGGAAATAAGAGAGATGATGGATCCAAACAAGTTACAAGTAAGTAAATAAAACAACATGCTAAAAAATAGGCAAACTAAAGGGAAAAAAAAAGCATATACAAGAAACATAAACCTAAAAAGTCAAACATCCAAACATGATTTCAACCCTTTTCGAGTTAAAATGCATAAAAATTTAAGTTATGAAAATCAGAAGCCAGGATTAAAAGCTATGATCTATCTCCATCTTTTCATCATTTGTAGATCTTAGTCACTAAAACTTGCCTAGTGTGTTTGTGGTGATATAACTTGTACAAGAGCAAGATTGATAGAGCTATAAACTCTTTATATCATTAAGCACAACAACACATAAGGCAAAAAGAAAAAAAGAAGAAGAAGAAAGGAAACAAACTTCTTCAACACCTATAAGTCTTATTGTTTCATGGGTCCTTGAACAAAAGTAAAAACCTAAAACTTGAGAGACAAAACTCTTGAAAAACAAAGATTAAAGAAGGAAGAAGCAAAAAAAAAAAAAACAGTCTTGAAAATCAAAATCGAATGAATCAAAAATTAGGGAAAAAAAGAAGAAGCAAGGCTCCACTTTGTTTGACTGAATAAAAAAAATCACACAATAGGGACATACTTCCACTATACAATGTTAAAAGAGAACTGTCCAAATAAAAGTTTAATTACCACTTGCTCTCTCCAAAATTCAAACCCAAATAAGTTTTATGGGTGAACAACCTTTGACCATCAAACTAAACCAGAAAGTTAAAAAAAAGATGTTTATAAATTTCAATTATAATATTATAGAGAAATTATTTATTTATTTAGATAAATAAATTACATATTTTTAATAATAATATTATAGAGAAATTATTTTTTTGGACGCTTCCCACCAAATCATCTGTGGTCTATTTCTAATTATTTATTGACATTTCAGCAATTTTCTCCATGTCATTGTCACATAATTTTAGTAACTTTTTTTACCTTGAACCACGAATTCAAAACCTTGAACCTTAAATCTCGAATCTTAAACTTGAACCTTGAACCCCAAACCCGAGGTTAGGTTTAGGGTTCAAGGTTCAAGATTAGGATTAGGATTTAAAGTTTATGGTTTGGGGCTTAGGGTTTAGGATTTAGGGTTCATGGTTCAAGGTCCAAGGTCCAGGGTTCGGGGTTCAAGATTCATGATAAAAAATTACCAAAATTATATGTCAATGACATGGAAAAATTTTGTTGAAATATCATTAAGTAATTGAAAAGGGACCATTGATGATGTGGTGGGAAGGGTCCATAAAATAAATTTTCTATTATTATAACTAGATCACTTTGGTACTTGTACTTTTTTTATCTACTTCGGTACTTGAACTTAGCAATTAGATTCATTTTGGTCCCTGATATTGAAAAATATAAAATTTTGATGATGCGACACCTTGATACGTGTCAGATCATTACTTGAAAATTGAAAAAAATTATATAAATTTTTAGGTGATGACGTGGTACAATAAAGTATAATAAATAGTGTTCTAATAATCAGACCAGTGGTTGAATCAAATAGATCACGGGTTCCTGATTCAATCAGTTTGATCGGTTAACTGCTAGACAAATTATAATTAAATAGATAATTAAAATTTTATAAAAATTAAAAAAATATATTAATCTGATTCAACTATCATTTTTTTGTCTCAATTTTCTATTTTTATTAGTTTCGAGCAATTCTCAATTCAATAAATTTAATTTTTTTTTGTTTGGACTAGCATACCAGTCAATTTTTGATCCAATCGGCCCGATTGACCAATCCAGTCATGTTCCAAAGCATTAATCACATTATCAAATATTGATAGAATCCAAATTCAAATATTAAAATGAACTTGATTGCCAAGTTCAAGTAGCAAAGTGAAAAAAACTACAAATGCCAAAATAGTAATAATAATAATAATAATAATAATAATAATAATAATAATAAAAGGTGACTACATTGATATGAGTGGCAACATATATACATAATAGACTTTTGTTGTATAAGAAAGAGTATGATGATAAACATTTGATGTTTTGGATTGAATTTGATAAAAAAAGAAATAAACATTGAGAGGATTTACTTCTCATTTAAAAATCAAATCACTCGTCTTGGATGTTAGTAAGCCGAATACTATGGGATGTGGGGAAGAAAAACAAAGGATGAGAACGTAGGTGTGTGTAGGAAGATGCAGTGGAATACTTGATGAGGGATGCTGATGCTGGAGGAGGGTGCAGCATCTGAATCACAATTCAAATCTGGGTCCCTCTTCCCAGACAAGTATCACGGACCGTCCTTTCACTTCTCAGTAATCCCTCCCCTCGGTCCCTTTCTTTATCTATCTCTCCTTCTTACCCATAAATCCAATCTGCTCTTACTTTTAATTATGGTTTAATCATTTCATGCGTAAATAAACTGCTCAAAACTGGCTGTAAAGGCATTTCCCTTTTAACCCAATCTTCACCCCGCCCTTTTTCATACACTCTCATCACTACACAAGCACACCCCAAATCAAATCCCTTTCATTTCACCTTTGTTCTTCCTTTTCTATCACTAAACTAAATAAATACCATCCATTTCTCTTTCTTTTATACCTATTATTACTCTATTCTAGTAGCTTTTAGCCTTTTACTTGGCTACTACTACAAATACTATTAATATATTTACATATTTTTAAACTAGCCTACGTAGTTTGAGCTCGAAAGGTAGCTACAACAACTACAAAAATACACACAAAAATCAATATGTTTTCACCTCAGCAGCAGCTGGTCTCTCAATAGCAGCAGTTTGGTCACTTTCTTGCACACACAAAAGCAAATTTCAACAACCGTGTATTTGTGTATGAAAAAGAAAGTTGGGGGGGGGGAGAGGGGTGAAGGTGTTGCCTATCTACATCAATGGCTGACCGACCTACTTTAAAGATATGGGTAAACATAGAAAAGGAGGACGTAGTTGAATAGTGTAAGAAAAAAAAAGATAAAAGAGAGAAACAGAGAGATATTCTCTTCAGTAATCATAGATTTTGTTGTTTTTCTTTTGAAATCAAATTAAAAAAAAAACCAGATCTTTGTAAGAAGAGTAATCTGTTTGTGTTTGGAGACTCCTTGTTCTCTTATGTTTTGAACTCGTTTTTTCAGCCGTTTTGAAAACTAGTTGTTTTCTTGTAACTAATTTTCATAACTATTAGTTTTTGGGGGAAAAGATGTCTGGTGATGGGTTTTCTTTACCTGTTTCAATAGGAGGGTTTGTTCATCAAGAACAAAATAATACAAACCCTAACCCTAAATCCAATCCTGTTAAGAAGAAGAGAAATCTTCCAGGAAATCCAGGTAAGTTTGCTTGATCAATTCTTTTTTTTTTTTTCTCTTTTGATGATACCCTTTTCTTTGTTTTTATTGATGAACCAATTTAGTCCAGTAATTAATTAATTAATGTTCTTTTGTTTGTCACGTAACAGATCCAGATGCTGAAGTTATTGCTTTATCTCCCAAAACTCTCATGGCTACCAACAGATTCATATGTGAAATATGCAACAAAGGTTTCCAACGAGACCAAAACTTGCAGCTTCATCGAAGGGGTCACAATCTTCCATGGAAGCTGAAGCAAAGAAACAACAAAGAACCAGTTAAGAAGAAGGTATACATTTGCCCTGAGAAAACCTGCGTCCACCATGATCCATCTAGAGCACTCGGTGACCTCACTGGGATAAAGAAGCATTTCAGCAGAAAACATGGAGAAAAGAAGTGGAAGTGTGAGAAATGTTCGAAGAAATACGCCGTTCAGTCCGACTGGAAAGCTCACTCCAAAACTTGTGGTACTAGGGAGTACAAGTGTGACTGTGGGACACTGTTTTCCAGGTACATAAATGCTCATAATCATGCGTATATATATGTATATGAGGACTTCCTAATGATTAGGTCAGAAATGGTTAGTGTAACGAATTTGGGGTTGTTTTAATGCAAACAGAAAAGACAGCTTTATCACACATAGGGCTTTCTGTGACGCCTTAGCTGAAGAGAGTGCTAGATTCAGTTCCGTTGCAGGTGCAGCCACAAATCTAAATTTCAGAAACGATGTTGTGAATCTGCCTATTGGATTTGGTGGAATTCCTCAGTTTGGTTCCGGTTTTACACAAGATGTCAGTGGGATGACTGTATCAGGTACTTGCATAATCCCTTCGTGTCTAAATCCCAGTTTTCTTTTGATATTATGATTATTAAACGAGGCCATGTTCGTCTTACTGCTAGGTCTGCCTGAGATGGTCCAAATTGCTTCAGGCAATCTGTTTCGTTCATCTTCACTGAACAAATTTGGTACAGATTCCAATCCTCCTCTATTGCAATTGCCACAAGGTCTAAAAGAAGAAGGTGGAAGCAAAGGCAAGTTGATGGAAAGCTTGTCGCCTCTCTACTCGGATACTCAAAACGAGCAATCCAAGCCTGCTGCACCAATGTCTGCAACTGCGCTTTTGCAAAAAGCAGCCCAGATGGGTTCAACAAGAAGCAAACCGACGTCCTTCTTTGGGAACAGTTTTGGTGTAATGAGCTCAACTTCTTCTCAAAGGTCAGCTAGTTTGAGATCGACTCAAAATAGAAACGGTCAGCTGCAGCAAATATACCCAAATGTGAAGCAACAAGAGAGTAATTTAATGGCGTCAAGTAGTGTATCAATGAGTGCTAATGCAGGTCTCGGAACAAGCAACAACTTTGATAGGCTCATCTTACAAACAGGAGTGAAACAAAATGCCCCAAATCAATTAAAGATGCACCCTGGTTCAAACTCAATTGACCAGAGCTTAACTAGGGATTTCCTTGGCATGGGCAATGATCAGTCTGCTCGTCCATTTTTACCCCAGGAACTAGCTAAATTTGCATCAATTGGCTCAACCATGGGTCTGAATCAATTCAGCAGCAGCAACCACTAAGCTTAGCTACCTTTCCAAATTCCAAATACCGTTACAACTTACAACTTACATGCATACAGCACAGTACATAAAGGGCGGCAAAAATATAGGATCGTGGTCCTTTATAGTTACGAAAAAGCTGATAATTGGGGACCGAGTTGGGGTGTGAGTGAATTAAGGCAAAGCAAAAGCAAGCCCCAGAAAAAGGAGCAGAACTTCATCTTGTGAAGAGGGGTCCCAATTCCATGTTTGAAAAGACTAAACAGTGAGGCAAAAATACACCAAGTCATATGCATGCATGTATGTTGTTGCTCTTGTTGTTTTGCGTGGTGTCTTAGCTCGCTTATCGTTTCTTCAGTATTATTGTTTTATTTTCCCCTTTGCTTATATTTTTAATTCTATAAATGAACTTTCACTCTCTGTTTCCACATTGAACAGCCAGAAAACTGAAGTATTTTTAGTTGACTGTTTCGTCCAACTACGTCGTCAACGTTGGTGAGCGTAAAAGTCCAATGGATTAAAATATCGATTTTTCATTCAACAATAATTAAATTAAAAATTATAAATTAATTCAACATGTTGAACAACAGATAAAGAATTAATATATATATATATTTTGGAACTAACGCAGAATGTTTTAGGTTTCCAATATAAGACATATTGGAGAAACTCATATAAAAGGTTTATATTCAACATCACTTGTTAAATTTTAAATTAAAAATATCATATTTACGATAAATATTGTATATATACTACTTTTAAAAATATAATTGATATATATATATGGGAATTTGTATATAAGAAAAGGGAAGTTAGTTGAATAATGATGTTTACCCTTTTTCTTTTTCTTTTTTTGTACTTTCAAGGCCAACCTTTTGAGACTTGGATCACTCTATGTCTTCCAAGTTTTAAACTGTCCATCAACAATTCCATCACTTTTTATTAGAATATATTCTGCTCGCTTTGATTTTTTCTTTTTCAAAGAATTGAATCGAAATCATATAAAATAAAAATTGAAATATCAAAAATTAAAAATTGTAACTTGGTTCGGTTTAGTCTGGTGATTTTTAAAAAGATTGGGTTTTGTATAATATTGTATTTCTTAATTTTTTTTCATAACAATCATAATTTGTTTATACATTTATAAAATGATTTAAATAATTAAATTAATATCAAAATCATCTATAAGATCATTTAAAAATTATTTTAAGTTAAGCTATTAAGTTTATAAATCATTTAAAGTTAGTAAAAGGAAAGCTAATACATAAATCATTTATGTACCTAATGTTTTGTTGTGTCATTTCTTATAATTGAGTCATTACATACCTAAAAAAACTGAGTTGTTACAATATGCCAATATAATTTATTAAATTCATAACAACTTATGTAAAATATTATAAAATTTATAAACTATTTTCCTAAAATTAAAATTATGCTTATAATCATAATTATTATATTTAAGAAATATTCCACTTATTCTAATACAAAACTACACTTTCATAACTTTTGTTATGAAATACTTTTAGAGCTTTAACTTTTTGTATGAGTATATTTAGTTTTTAATAATAATAATAATAATAATAATATAATTAAATGAGTTAGTTCATATAGACATTGAAATGATCAATTTTTTATTCTATTAGGATTATTCCTTTAAATATAGATTTTTTTACATTCAGTTTGATTTTGATAAAAGGATTCCATGTGGAATAACTAAACCTGAACCAAACCGAACATCGCAAAACCCCAACCGAACCAAATATATCGGTTCGAATTGGTTTCTCAATTTTATCGATTTCTTTGCCCAGCACTACTTTTTACAACATGTTACACAAGCACTTCATTCAAGCTTTTAGCTCAAAAGTAGGGTGACTATGTGTCGGTTTATCAATTCAGTTTCAAAATATGAAAAATTAAATCAATCTATATACATATATATGTTATAATACAAAATACTAGTGACATAGGCCACAGATCAAAACTCGTGACGAATGCGCAAAGAGTGTCCCATGGAGGCCAGTTGATTAAATGGGGCTCATGATCAACCCACTTGAATTGGCTTGATTTGTGGAACATTTGGAGAAGCATGTCTACTTGAAGCCTTGGTGGCTCAGTGAAGCACTTATGGAAAATTAGGGCTACATTGGTAAATATAGAGAGTAATTTTAGAAGATTTGTAATCTAATAAGATTTGATTTTGTAATCTTAAAGGATTGAGTCAATCCCTTGAGAATCTCAATTGTAGATAGGTTTTAATCTCGATTGTCGATGTAACTCAATCTATACCGTTGGTTTTGGGGAGCTCAACTATAAATAGTGGTATTCATCCTCATTTGTAATCATTTCATTCTTTGTATTCTTTCTAAAGTAATAGAATACTTTGAGAGTATTTACTTAAACACTTGACGTGCTTTGCTTTCTTGTGACATCTTTTGTTTTTTCGTTGATTTTTTGTTTTGAGTTGCTTCCACTTTATTTTCAGTGCCTTAGAGAATTTCTATCGAGAATTCTCACTTTTGCGAGAGTTAGATTAACTCAGGCAAATTTGAAACCAAGAAATCACCTAAGGCCGCATGGATTGCGAGACAAAAGTTCTAGCCTTGTGACACTAGGAGTTGCTTGATATGAAAATTCACACTAAGAAGGTGTAAAGAACCACTTGTTTATTGGCAGTTTACATTAAGAATGTGCGGAGAGCTACTTGTCTTGGTGGTTGGATGATGTTAGATTGTCATCTTAGTAGTTTTTTAGAGTTCTTATCATCCTTCCTTTCTTTTGAGGGAGGGAGGACTTTAATAGGTGAATAAAGGCTTGGAGAAAGCTCACTACTTTGTGTAGAGTCTAATTGTAGGCTTGGTTTAGGGAGGGTTGGATTTGACCATTAGTGTAGGGAGTGGGCTGGATGGGACTACCTTAGGTGTTGGTAAACCCAGAGGGGAAAGGTCATTAATTGAGAATGGACCTGATGTGATAGCTCTTATGAGCATGTTTTGATGTTGTTCGCATCAATTACACCATTAGGATGTAAGATCTTCACAAAGGGGGTTTGGAGATGCTGTGGTGTAGGGGGTATAACAATTGTCCCTCTTTTATTAAAGAGGGATTTATAAAGAGAAGGCCTTAAATATTGTTGTCTTGGTGTGTCGATTAAGGCGACTTATAAGTGTAGGTTTTGTTGGAAAAATCCCGGTTTGAAAATGGTTTTCTTGCACAGCAGACAATTAAAATTTTGAAAACTAACCCTATAACACTCCATACTTGACCTAGACGTAGGCTAAATACCGAGATGTCACATCACTGTCTCACGTCGGTTTCATTGTAATTATCAAAGTTGAAATACATGCAGTTTCATTTTACTTTAATTATTCTAGCATTTATGAGAATATTAAGCCATGCAAGCTTAGTTTAGCGTTTAATCATACTAACTACGACAAACAAGCATAAAAGATACATATTTCGAGCATTGGGACCACTTAGCAAATTTTCCCAAAAATATTATGTAGGTATCGCCTCTATGGTATCGATATTTCCTTTAAGTGGTATCGATACCACCTAGAAAATTGATACCAAACTAGCATTCTGTTTCTCGCCAAATTTTAAAATATCAGAAAATATCGGTACCTTTCGCAATTTATCGATAATTACACCACGAGTATTAATACTCGGACCAAGGTATCGATACCAAATTGATATTCTAACTCCCTGCACTTTCGAAAATACAGAGGTATCGTTCTAAAAGCCTTAATATTGATACCTCTGCTTTAGGTTACAAAAATTCAGCATATAGGAGCATTTAAATCATTCAAACTTAGTCCCTAAACATCATGCTTCATTCACCTAATTACATATGCATCAAAATGTCTAAACAATAAACCAAACACCATGTCCAAGTTCACAAGCTTCCCAAACATACACAATATACAAATAATCCCCAATACATCTTAATAAACAGATATAAATGTCTACCACATTGCCTTTTTATTCCCTAGAACTAGAATAAGCAAAACACCTACTCTAATGAGTAAATAATGACTTGGATCAATCTCTCGATGGCCACACCTCTCACACCAGGAACACAATTACTTTGCAAAAGATAAAATGGAGTGGGTAAGCTTAACAAGCTCAGTGAATGCCCAGAACAATCACTACGCAAACAAGTCGTCACGCGTCAACTAAACAACATACAACATATTCCCAAAACATCATTAACTAAGTGTCATGATCACATATTTAGTCATATTCCATGCATTCTTTTACACCTTATTTATACAAACGTTTAGGCATACATATATCAATTTTCTAACACATATCAATCTCATATAAACATGTATAATTACATTTAGTCACATTAGTCACAGTGTATGATAATTTGACTCTTGAGTTTATGAAACATAAAGTGGACTCTATCACCACACATCGAATACACGGATCTCCAACACACCACACATAGACTTGTAGAGTCAAACATATCTTATAAGCAAAGCATATAGCTAACGCTCTCTAACACACCACATATACATATCTCGATGAATAGAGCTTGGCTCACACTCCGTTAACTCTCCAAAACTGTCCTTGGACCTCAGCGCCCCATATATCACAATCATAAATAAGTGAGTACTCACAATCCTATGACATGCCAACTATATCCAATGGTTTCATTAAGTCACAAGGCCAAAATATCCATAATGTCATCAAATATTACTTACCAATTATCCGCACATATTCACTGCATAATCATATCATTAGCACATTATACACACTGTCACATGGCATGAATAACATACCCTCATATTTACTGTCACAACAATCATCCAAACATGTTCATGTTTTATCACATTATAATCCTTTTTATCATAATTCACAAACATATTTATCACATATTTGGCATAGGTCAAAGAACACTTACACTCAGAATTTAGAGAAAGGGTTTAGGCTACCTTTAAATTCCCAAATACAAAATGAATCGCTTAAGAGCAGCTATTCCAAAACACTCACTCGTTGAAGGTCCTATCGACTTCGACACTTCAACAAGACAAACCACACATATTTAGCCAATAACTCACCTCAAATAGCCACAAACACAAGCTTAAGCTACATTCTTCTCTAACCAAAACCTTTAGCACAACAAACTTAAAATTCGAATAAATCATTCTACGCTTAATATTTTTGCATGAAACAAATTCCATTCATATACATATTCATCTACGACTAATTTCGAACCTTTAAACTGCACAAAACTACGCGTTTTAAGGTATCAAAATTTTTCGACAAGTTTTGGCCATTACAACAAAAATTCATTAAAACCTGAGAAATCTTTGACGAAACTTCAAAGTTGCTTTCAAAAGCTTCTAATTAGGTTAAAACTAATTGAAAAATACTTTAAAACCTAGTTTTTAACCACAAATTCAAAATTCACTATTAAAGACTCGATTTTCGACTTTTACCTAAAACATATGTTTTAATGGCTAAAAAATTCAGTTTAAAGAACCAAATAACATTTAAATCTAATAGGAAAATAATAGGTTACCTTAAATGCAAGAAAATAGAGCTTTGACTCAAACCCAAAAAACTCACGTTTTGGAGAAGATGATGAAGATGGTGGAATTCTTGGGTGATTTCCTTGGTTTTAATGGAGATTTAAAGCTCAAGGGTAATAGGATTCAAAAAGAATTAGGAGTTGAAGATCAAAAGTAAGTGGGAGGGATTTGGGATAGCAAAAAATAACAATAGCAAAAGAGAATAAACACTTTCATGAAATAAAACTGGGAATGAGGGGTTTATTAGGTTGATTTTGAAAAATTGGTTTAATTCTTCATAAAGACTCATAGCTTTGACCCTTTTACAAATTAGTCCCTTTTTTAAAATTAAAGACATTTAAAACTCGTTTCCAAAAATTGACTTAACTTTATGAAAACCATTGTCGTAAGCATTATCGAGTACCAACCTTACGAAATTCTGATCTCATATAGGCCAAAGTTTCTAAAATACCCCTAAAACTCCTAGGCCCTATTTTGGGGTGTGACAGACCCGATTTATAATATTGATAGCAATAAACCTTAACCAAATTCGTACATGTGTTTTCAACTTAGCGAATGCTCGTTGTTCTTGGCTTTCAATCAAATGATTTTTCCTACTATTCCCGTACCACGAACTGCTTTGGGTGTGGGCTCAAACCAATTGAATCGAAATACAGAATTAGAAAAAGTTTTCTCTCCTTTTGGTATGAAAACAAAAATTCTTTCTTCTTAATAGAAATTGGTAGAATTGTTATTCCGAAATAATGTATGTAATAGTTGAGAATAAATTCTCTCTATTTTTTGTTAGAATAACAATCTCTCAAAATTCTTTTAATAGCTCTACCGGTGCCATCTATTTATAGGAAGAGAATGTGGAACTCTTATTGAGTTGTAATGTTTTATTTAAAATAGAAAAATAACAACCTACTTAGAACAGGACTAGGGTGGACGACACACCCTAGTATTCCTACTAGGGTTGTCTCCTCTTCATGTCCATGAGGGGATTTTGGGTCTCTCTCACGTCGGGTCCAATTACGAGTACTTCTTGTGCCTTTTTAATCCAATACTCTATAATGTGATCCAACCCAATTCGATTTTTATATTTCCTAAAATAAACTTTAATATTTATATATAAAACAATTTTCTCATCCCTATTTTACCCCATCAAAATTTTAACGATTTTACCCTTGGTAAAATTTTGATGATTTTTCCATTTGGTAAAATTTCAAGAAAATATGTTCAATATTTCACAACTCAATATGCTTACTATAACCAAATGATTTATTTTCATTTTTGAACTTCAAAACAGTCCAAAAATATAAACTCATTCTTCTAATCATTTTTAAGTAATCCATATAGGATTGTAAATGGATCATTTCCATTTCTATTTTTGGAAACCTACATTCATTTTCAAATCATTCCATTTCTCCATTTCGGAGAAAATCACAATCATTCCTGAATGTTTCCAATTTCTCTTTTCCTATTCATTTCATTTATTTCTATCCAAACATGCAATTCATTTCTAGTTTTAACGAGCTAGTGGAGGGACTGATTGGACATGTGTAGTTGAGGCTCAAATGATTTATAATTACGTTTTGGCTTTTCAGTTATTAATTATAAACTCATTTAGTCACGAAGTCATTCCATTATAGTATCATGACTAAGCTCTCCCCAACGACATATTATTACGAAAGCAACTACTCAGTACTCGTCCAATGACCTTATCATAAGTGTATTACCCTTATAGGATACCCTTGATCTCTTTGGGATAATATTCGTTCTCCCAATGTAATTCTATTTTATCTTTTAGTAACTGTAATACCCCTCACCTGTCTCCATCACCAGATTAGGGTTACGGGATGCTACAATAGATAATCAATCCAAAACATGCAAGTTAAATCAAAATCTAATATAATTCATACAAGAAATTTAAACTAAGTATTATTCATTGCATACGTACATTTACGAGCCTTAAATTGAGTTTTTGGGACCTTAAAGAATAATTTGAAAACAAGTAGGGACTAATTTGAAACAAAATAGGAAAATATGGAAAACTTTGAAAATCTTTGAAAACAGGGGACACACGGCCATGTGGCTATTCCATGCGTCTGTGTGACCATCCACACGCCCATGCCCACAACCGTGTAACTCACTGATTCCGTGTGCTAAATCCTGCACCTGAAATTAATGAGTCAGACACCCATGTGAGTAGACCGTGTGTGGCATACAACCATGTGATAGTTAGTGTCCTAGGCCGTGTGCACCTAAAACAAATCTTGCATTTCAAGTCATTTTTCCACAAAAACTTAGATACCAAGCCATACCATTATCAGCTTCAAAACCATGCTCAAACACATTGAATCTCATTCAAAAACATGTCAATATCACTGAACCTATACCTGTAACACCCCTTAACCCTAATCCGTCGCCAGAACAGGGTTACGAGGCATTACCGAACGTATCAGACAATCTATAAATAATTTCTTAAATAAATAACAAACATATTATAATATAATCGTAAATTCATATAAATATTTATTTTACTAATTGACTTCATTTTTTTATTATTTTATTTTATGTGATTAAAAAATAAACTCAATATAACCCCTTTATAAATAGTTAACCTTCCCTGCAATTTCAAACCGCAACCAATTCAAAATTCATACAAATTCATGTTCAAATAACCTAAACATATCTTAAACATTAACTTAGTAATTTACTAAATAAATATTCGCATATATTGTTTAAATAAATAAACTTCATTCATTCAATTTCAGTTTTAGCACCAAACATACCATTTTATATGATTAAATGCTAAAAATACATATTTCATGTAATTTAATTGGTCAAATTATGAGAATGCACCACTGATTTTTCCATTTTTATATTGAATTTTATACAGGGGTGCAATTTGGGGCTAAATAGAAGAAAAAGGAAACAATTGGGCTAGATTGAAAAAATGAGCAAAGAAGGCGGGCCAAAACGGAATTTTTCCAAGATGTAATTAGTTGAAATTTTATTTTGACTTAATGGGAGATTATGTAGGGATTTTTGATATCATGAGAATATTTTTCCTTAATTTTCTATGGCTAGTGGCCTTTAATTAGGCAAATTTGTTCAAGGCCACTAGTATAAATAGGGGCTACTATGTTCATTCATTCATCAAGTTTTCAATCAAGCTTTCATCCTTTGAAATATAATCTTTCCTTTCTTCTTTATTTGCTGGCTTTAGTTCTTTATTTTCTTTTCCAATTGTTAATTTCCAGCCTTGGAAATATAACACTAAGTAAACAAACCTTGCGTCGCCCACACCCACCCACCTACATTTCTTTTTCATTTATCCAACCCTCTCCAAATATGCCCAACTCCAATATGCCCCAAACTTTAGTTAACTAAACCCATTTCAGCTTCAGGTCGATGTTAGCTTCATTAAGATCCGTGAGTTACGAACCCGAACAATTCAATTTCTAATTTTTAGTATTTATTACTTCTCCGGATTAAGAGTATGACTTCATCAACTCACAAAGTCAAATCAACACTAAGCCAAAAAAGACGTCGTTGAAGTTAGTGTGGTTAGACGTACAGTTGGAATTCCGAAAGGATCGATTGTCTAATCGGTTTTCCGTGAACACATTGGCGTGCCAAGTGGGGATTGCTGTTTGGTTCCATCAAGGGATGTAGTAACCGGATTTAAATGTCCCACGCGGTTGAGGAGATTGGTTCGAGCTAGGCTCTTCTAGAACGCAAAGCTGGCGGAGTTCTAAACCACGAACGTTTCGTTGGTTGTTCGATCGATAAGGGTTAGTTATAGGACGTTCCATAACTAATTTACCCAGTGCCTCATTGGATGGTTCGAAGCAATAGTTGACACCCAGTGTCTCATCGACAAAGGCAAAGAAAGTTGGTACCCAGTACCTCATCGAATCTATCCGAAGAAATATAGTGACACCCAGTGTCTCATCGACTCAAGGTCGAAGTATCCCTAAACTCTTCCAATCCTATGGTATGCCAACTATATCTGACTCAGCCCGGCTAGTTAATAGGGTCTCCAAATTCACATTTCAATTCAATTTCACTTTTTCACTTTTAATCACAATTCGATTCAAAATTCACTTTTCCATTTTCAAGTTAATATTCGATTCAATTCCACACATATATTCATCATTCAATTCAATTTCTTTCAACTTAATAATAATACTTACCATATATTTCACTTACCATACATATAAATTTAAATATAGAATTTAATAATAAATAATTTGAATTATAGTAATACAAACCCGAAATCCATGATTACTCCTTGATGATCTTCTCTTTCTTTTCTGTGCCGATGCCTCGGGTTCTTTATTAGTTACGAAAAATTAAGATAATTTCATAATCAATAATACACTATTAATTTATATCTAATTAATTGAATTTCTATTCAATTTTCTACTTTAATTTCAATTTAGTCTTAACTAAATTCACTTATTTTTCTATCTCAATTCATACTTTATTTCAATTCAAATTTCAACTAAACTTAGACATAACTACCTAAATTTTATCATAAAACCCTAATGTCAAAATTATTGCAATTTAGTCTCTTCTATGTAGAACTAATAGCTTCTTGTACAATTTAATCCTTCAATCAATTCTAACTAAAAATTCATTCAATTAAACCTCTAATTCAACAATTTGTTCAAGATATATCATGTTCAAAAACCTAAAAGAAATTCCAAAACCTTAACTTAATTTCAACATAACTCTATTCTAAAGCTTCTAAAACATCAAAATTAAAAGAAAAAGGCTTAATTGACTTACCTATTAAAGCTTCAAACCTTAAAACCCTAGTTTTTCGTTTTATTTGCTTTCTTTTCTTTTTCTCCTTTCCCTACTCTGTTTCGAAATGACTGTTCTGTTTCTTCTTTCTTTATTTGTTTCCTTTCTTTTATCTTATTTACTTTATATTATATTTGATTTAATTAATACTTAATAATTACAAAATATCTTTATACTTAAATTACAAGTAAATTATGTATTTAAATTACAATTGTACCAATATGATTTTTTTACACATGTATATTTTTATTACCATACATTTGTTACAATTCAATTTATTTTATAATATAATAATATAATGTAATATAATATAATTTATAATATACTTTTTAGCTAATTAACATAATATAATATTTTATTAATATAATAATTTAATATATAAAGTATCTTTTACTTACAATTCAAGAAAATATACAATTATATTACAAGTGTACAAATGCATATATTACACATGTACAATTTCATCATGTCTTTATTTTAATTTATTTAATAATAATAGTAATAATAATATAATTACTCTAATAAATATTATGTAAAAATCTCTGCTCTTTTAAACATATACTGCCTCACCTATTAAAATGGGCACAATTGCCTATTTAGTCCCCTTTATTTTATTTTGATCTATAATTAGACTTTTACCCTTTATTCACTTTACTCCTTTTTTCTATTTTCTCTTAATTAAACTAAATTCACTTAATTAAAATCTAATTAAACACACTACTAGACTCATAAATATTCCTAATAATTATCTACAGTTTCAATTTTCTAAAACGGAGTCCTGATACTACACTGTTCTAATGTCGTGAATTTTGGGTCATTACAATACCTAACCAAGATGCCATCATTTGACACTTCAACTCATACCAAAACAAGTCAAAACCAAGCCTATACCTTCATGTCACAAGTATATTCCAAATGGTTTGCATTTAAGTTCAAAAACCATACATTAAATCATGTCAAAACTTACCATTACTCTTTTCATTCAATCACATTCATTTGTACCATAATTCAAACACCTTCGTAAAGTTTATATCAAGTGATCAATTAGCACAACAATACCATAAACTAGGGGTGTGCATTATTCGGTTAAAACTGAATTTTTTCGGTTAACCGACCGAGTTCGGTTAATCAGTTGGTTAGCCGAAAAAATTTGGTCGGGGGTCGGTTAAGTTTTTTTGGTTTGTTCGGTTAACAGTTAAATCGGTTAGAAACGGGTCGGTTAACCGAAAAAAATTCTGGTAAACCGAATTTACAGGGTAGACCTACTCCCTCCCAATTTAAACCTAGCCCAATTTAAATCCAGCCCAATTTTTTTCTTAGGCTCACCGAATAGGACAACCCAAATTCAAGTATTCAACTGGTGTCCATTACCATTTCTCAGCAGCAGGCCAGCAGCCGACTAATGTAATGCACACTGTACAGTCACAAGTTCACAACACCCCTCCCTAATTTCACTTTCACTTTCACTCACACACACAGACACAGTCCCAACACCCGTAGCCCTAAATCTCAGTCTTAGTCTTAACACCCAACACGCGATATCTACATTCTCAATCTCAGTCGACAGTAGAATCGGGAGTCGCCGAGTCGCCGGAGTCGCCGAGTACCCAGACCCAGTACCAGGTTTGCTTTCTTCTAACTTCTTACCTATTCACTTCATCTTAACCAATGCTATCGATGATTGCTGTCTTCTTTTGTACATATGAACACTCAGGGTATATAAATTTTGTAATTAATCATTTACAAGCAGCTATGTAAAATAAAAACCCTAAACAGTAAAAATGGTAAATGTACATGAAATCATTTACACATCCAATGTACAAATAATAATATGATTTTGTTGTGTAAAAACTGAAGTGAAATTTGACCCTTTCTTAAACTTAAGTAAAAATAATGACAAAATTGAAATTAGAATTCAAATACATTAATCATCATAATTTGGTATTAGAGTTCTAAAACTGTTAAAAATATTTACTTCCTTTTAAAAAAAATTAAAACAATCCTTTAACTCTTCGGTAACTTGCCAATATTTTCAATTAATTATTTAATGTAATCTTGTTTAATACAATAACCATAAATGGATTGCAACTTAATTGGGAAGTAAGCATTAAATAGTCAATTGGTTTAATCAAATAAAATTTATTTTATGTTTGCTTATTTGATTTTTTATTGTTTTATGAACAATTTGATATGCATTGAAAGTAACCTTTTATCGTTTTCTTTACTGGCAAATTTTAAGTTTGATATGCAATCTCATAAAAGTTTTACATAATGAACATAATAATATTTTAAAAAGAGAGAGTAAATAAGCATTAAATTAAAAATTAATCAACATAATAAATATGGTCTTCAAGTTATAAATTAATTTTAAAATTATATTTATATATATTAAGAAAAGAAGAAGCAAAAATAAACAGAAGTACAATTATATTTCATGTAGTGATTTAATTTGGGTAATTCGGGTATTTTGGGTAATTTTCGGGTAATTCGGGTAATTTTTAACCAAAAATGAACAACACATACTTTTCGGTTAATTATTTTTAAAAAAATTCGGTTCGGTTAACGATTAAAAATTTTTGGAGGTCGGTTAATTCGGTTATAACAATTTCGGGTCGGTTAACCGACTGAACACCCCTACCATAAACATACTAAGGTATAAAATATATTCACATATAAGCTATTACAAAACATAAATATCATTCTATCAATCTAACCAATATCACATATAACACACAATCAAAACATATACAAATTTCACCTAATACATGACAAATTGCACAGCATATTTGGAATTCCTTACCAAACCATGAAATGCACATTATTAACTAAAACATATATTCATCACACAAGTATAGAACATACCACTTGTAATAAGTACTTAAAACATATACTAGATACTCCTGTTACATGCCATATATCCCAAAATTAATCATTTTCAAAATCTACAAAAAAGAATCTGGATAGTGTGATATTCGTGTTGATCCAATAGCCCGATTTCCGCAAAATGTTGTCTACAAGGAAACAGGAAAATGGCACGATTAAGCTTTAATAGGCTTAGTAAGTTAACAAGTTAAAACGATAAAACTTGCCGAATAAACATAATAAATCATTTAATAACAATGTTAATAGATATTAGTCTTGCCAACCATAATCATGTTGGAAAAACGGGTTTGGAAAAAGCGGCAGAAAATAAATTTAGGTAAAAACCAGAGTTTTAATATTTTTCCAAAACAAGATCTTGGTTGTGATATCTAAATTAATAAACACTTAATCAAAATTGTAAATTTTCAATTCGTCTAGAATGACCACTTTGGCCGAGTAGTCTTCTCCGCTATCCTTAAACTTATGTTAGCCGAGTGTGGGCTCGCTTCGAATCATAAAATTTTTCACAAAAATTATTAGTGGGGTAATTTTGAAATTTCTCTAGACTTTTGGGTCAAGTTGGAAATCAGAAAAATATCTTTAGAAATTTTTTGGAATAATCTCTCCAGAGAATTTTCTCTCTACAACTTTCTGTTGAATTCAAGTGTGTATAAATAATGACCCAAGACTCTCTTTATATAAAGAGAGTTTAGAGAGTTCAACTATAATTAAACTTAATCACTTTAATATTAAATTAATATAATATTTATCAAGATAATATTAGATTAAATTTAATATTAAATATTATTAAAATAATATAATATTTATCTACAAGATAAACATTAAATTAAATTTAATATTAAACAATTAAAATAATATTATTTTTGGAATAATTAATTTAAAATCAAATTCCCTAGTAGAGTCCTAGTAGGAGTGTAACTCTTCCATTGCTCAACCACCGATGACCAACCACTGTCGGCCACCGGGACACCGTCGTCCTAGACACCGGCAATGTTATGTCCGGTGATGTAGGTGCGACACTCTTACAACACCCCGAGCTGGTTCGGTCCGGGTCAATGACGAGCCGACCGGTCCACTCTAGCCACTGGTTGGACCGTTTACTCAGTTTTACATAACGAGCTCGATTCGACTAGTTTTTGGGTCTAGGTCTCGATTTTGGGCTCCCAAGCCCAATTTACGATCTTAGATCCAATTTTCAAATTCAATTACCCATTGGGCCAATTGTATGACTTGAAATTTGAATTCCAAAAATATCATATTAGTTTTAATTGATTTGGTTAATTTAATTTTACTTGATCAAAATTAATTTTTCCAAAAAGCACTTAGATTTTCCAAATTAAGTTTTCAAGAAAATTCTTTAATCAAATTCTTTAGTTGAACAATTCTTACGACCACCTAATTTAATTCCACATCGAATAAATTGATTCAATTAAATTATTCCCAAAGTCGTAAAATTTTCTTCTAATTCAAATGCAGCCCGATCGAGCTTTTGTTGAGCTAGTAGAGGGACCAATCGGACATATAAAATTAGGCTTTAGTGATTGCAATTATGCTTAGAAGCATCGTTTTGATAATTTATAATTACTTAATCGTGGAGTTAGTCCACAAGAAATATCATTATTGAAAACTCCTTATTGTATACTCTTTATGAAAGCAATTCATCCAACTATTTTGTCCAATGACCTCGTCATGTGTGTGTTACCCACATATGATATCTTTGATTCCTTTGAGTTAAATTCGTTCACTCAATACAATCCTATTTTATCTCATTTTCACCATTGTGTCTTATTAATGATTAATATGGTCACTGTCAACAAATGATTTTGATAAATTGCTCATTTGAGAACAAGCAACCCATGGGCACGTTCCATATTTATTACTCCACAAAATGCCAATAAGAGGATATCATTAACTCTTTAATTGAGCTATGAATTCCCCTATTGCTAGTAAAGCCATGCCATACACAAGTCATGTACGCAATATATCGACTATGGGCTCGATCATCATTAGAGCATAAACCTCCACTTATATCAAAGCACATGAGTTGCATACGCATGGTCAATGACTAACTTAGGATTTAGGTAAATCACACCATAAACATCACAAGTGAATTAATTCACAAACGAATTTAAATTTAATGCATCATGGGTCCAGTCTAATGTATCATTCTACCAATAAATACATCTATATCTCTACTCGTTGAGTCAACTACTTCGATAGCAAAGACTAGTCATCTCCCCAATTGGAATTGCAGACAACATAATAATCCTTTTCAGTATTTGAATCAAATGCTCACTTTGATTCTTTTACGAGATTACAGACTCATTTAGATTATCTACTGAAGTAAGTTGTCTTTCTCGCAATGTAAATGTTTTTTACAATGCCACTTATCTTCAATTTGAACTTTAGACAATCAATGGGCTAATATATGCTTGTCACAATTTCGCTATGCATGCAAAATATAAATTTCATAAATACAAAAGACATATGTAACACTAGGGGTGTGCATTATTCAGTTAAAACAGAATTTTTTCGGTTAACCGACCGAGTTCGGTTAATCGGTCGGTTAACTGAAAAAATTTAGTCGGGGGTCGGTTAAGTTTTTTTAGTTTGTTCGGTTAACGGTTAAATCGGTTCGAAACGGTTCGGTTAACCGAAAAAAAATTGGGTAAACCGAATTTACATGGTAGGCCTCCCTCCCAATTTAAACCCAGCCCAATTTTTTCTTAGGCTCACCGAATAGGACAGCCCAAATTCAAGTATTCAATAGCCCTAGCCTTAGAAGCTGCTATCCATTACCATTTCTCAGTAGCAGGCCAGCAACCGACTAATGTCATGCACACTGCACAGTCACAAGTTCACAACACCCCTCCCTAATTTCACTTTCACTTTCACTCACACACACAGAAACGGTCCCAACACCCGTAGCCCTAAATCTCAGTCTCAGTCTTAACACCCAACACGCGATATCTACATTCTCAATCTCAGTCAATAGTAGAATCGGGAGTCACCGAGTCGTCGGAGTCGCCGAGTACCCAGACCCAGTATAAGGTTTGCTTTCTTCTAACTTCTTACCTCTTCACTTCATCTTAACCAATGCTATCCATGATTGTTGTCTTCTTTTGTACATATGAACACTCAGGGTATATATATTATGCAATTAATCATTTACAAGCAGCTATGTAAAATAAAAACCCTAAACAGTAAAAATGGTAAACGTGCATGAAATCATATACACATCCAGTGTACAAATAATAATATGATTTTGTTGTGTAAAAACTGAAGTGAAATTTGACCCTTTCTTAAACTTAAGTAAAAATAATGACAAAATTGAAATTAAAATTCAAATACATTAATCATCATAATTTGGTATTAGAGTTCTAAAACTGTTAAAAATATTTACTTCCTTTTAAAAAAAATTAAAACAATCCTTTAACTCTTCGGTAACTTACCAATATTTTCAATTAATTATTTAATGTAATCTTGTTTAATACAATAACCAGAAACAAATTGCAACTTAATTGGGAAGTAAGCATTAAATAGTCAATTGGTTTAATCAAATAAAATTTATTTTATGTTTGCTTATTTGATTTTTTATTGTTTTATGAACAATTTGATATACATTGAAAGTAACCTTTTATCGTTTTTTTTACTGGAAAATTTTAAGTTTGATACGCAATCTCATAAAATTTTTACAAAATGAACATAATAATATTTTAAAAAAAAGTAAATAAGCATTAAATTAAAAATTAATCAACATAATAAATATGATCTTCAAGTTATAAATTAATTTTAAAATTATATTTATATATATTAAGAAAAGAAGAAGCAAAATAAACAGAAGTACAATTATATTTCATGTAGTGATTTAATTCGGGTAATTCTGGTAATTTGGGTAATTTTCGGGTAATTCGGGTAATTCGGGTAATTCAGGTAATTCGAGTAATTTTTAACCAAAAATGAACAATACATACTTTTCGGTTAATTCGGTTAACCGACCTTATTAACCAAAAAAATTTTGGTTCGGTTAATTATTTTTTAAAAAAATCGGTTCGGTTAACGGTTAAAAATTTTTGGAGGTCAGTTAATTCGGTTATAACAATTTCGGTTCGGTTAACCGGTAGGTTAACTGACTGAACACCCCTAATTTGGAGTCTACGCCTCTTTCAGACTTGTACAATCCATCAATCCAGGTTGCAGTAAACTAGCACCACAATTTCTTGTTGTTAGGTAATATATCGAGAACATATTGTGGGGTACTACAATGCCTGTTGCACTTGCAGATGCCACAATTTATAACCACATGGTGTGGCTTCCATTGAGTCCCTACAGTGAGTTGCTTCATTCAAAAGACTTCCTTTGGGATGCCAGTTTGTGTGTGTATATATATATTCATCAAATCCCCGTTTTCATCAGCTCAGCACAACGAAAGCTCTCCGGTTTCCTAAGATCTTTACATTCACTTGTTCAACTAAATATTCTCCCTTGCTTTAAAAAAGCAAACAAGATGATCAGTGTTAAGAAATTTATAAAATTAGCAAGGAAATGGCAAAAAATGGCAACCCTTAAGAGAAAAAGAATCACCTTATCAAGAACTAGTGGTGATGTTGTTGACACAACCAGTTGCAGCACATCATCAGTGGTCAAGAAAGGTCACTTTGTGGTATATAGCACAGATGAAAAGCGCTTTGTGCTTCCATTGGAATATCTGAAGAACAAAATAGTAATGGAGCTGTTCGACTTGGCAGAAGAGTTTGGTCTATCAAGCAATGGGGCTCTCATCTTGCCTTGTGATGCAACCTTTATGGAATATGTAATTGCTTTTATCAAAAGGAAACCAAGTAAAGTTGTGGAGCAAGCACTGATTCTTTCTATAGCCAGTGATCATCGCATATCTTCATCTCTTTATCAACAAGAAACAAGCCAGCAATTACCAATATGCAGCTTCTGAAGCAAAACCTTTTTTTTCTCATATGGTAATTTTACCTCGGCTATGAGATCTACATAGCCCAGTCCAGTATTTGCCAAAAATCATGGATTGCATCCGTGTGGAGCTGACGAGCCCATTGGCCCACTCGACCCATCTCGGCCCAACATGGCCCATTACAACCCAAGCTCATGAAAAAGCTCATGGAGGCCTCTACAGTTCAACACCATGTTTTGTGGGCTCGAATTACCATACGAGCGTTTGTATGCTCATATGGCCTCGACCGTCGTCTTTTTCGGCATTTCAGTTTTTACCGATTTGTAGTTAAGAGGGTGTGATTACACACTTGGATTTTATTTGCCAAGAAAACCTCCCACGCCTTTGAAACCTACACTTAACCAACAAACTCCACTTAATCACTTACGCAATTAAACTATCAAATAAACAGAAGTGATCACAATCGTTACTTACCACAACTTTTGATCGAGTGAAGAGGGAAGTTCGCCGATCCAATTGCAATGACAAACCTTCGACCCTTTGAAAAGTTTCTAGGCACCAACCGGAACTGGGTAAGCATTTAATCAACAGGAAATAAGGTAACTCTATGCTATTACCCTTACCAAAACGCGAGAAAGGGAATCAAACCACGAGATACGAAACACACGGTCGACCCCCAAAAGAGAAAGAAAAGAAAGATTCAGCAACCAGAAAAAGAAAGGAAAAGATGGAAGAAGGGGAAAACCAAAAGAGTAAATCGGTATCAGTACAGCAGGACAAGGAATGATAGAGTAGATAGATTCAAAAGGATAGAAGGGGGAGAAAGGTGTATTCGACAATCAAAGAGAAGAGAGAACCGAAAAGAAAGAAGAACAAAAAAGAAAAGGTGAGGGAGGAGAGAAATTGTATTCAGCCAAAAAGAAAAATAGGTAAAAAGAGAAGAGCAGCCAAAAGAAAACAAACCCGAGAGGTACCCCGAAAACTTAGCAAAAATTCGGCACCTACAAGCAGAGAGAAGGAAAACCACCCAAAATCATCATGAAGAGTAAAACAAACTTGAGCACTGTGCCCTCTAGCCTAATTTTCCTGAGTAACAAGTCTATTTTCGGCACACCTCCCCTCCCCTCTCCCCTCACTTCCCTTGATTTTCTCCTAAAATCTCTCCCATTATCCCTCCTTGAATCACTCCACCAATTTCTCCTCAACTCCCCCCAACAACTCCATTCAAAATCCATTCAAACTCCCATTAGCTTTGTTTCAGTCCAACTCCACTACCCACACAGCTCAAGTAGCAAAATAAATACTCCATTGCACATCCTAGGACTTGAACCTTAGACCTCACAGTTACACAACACGCCACCTTGCCGCTTGACCATAAGCTCTTTTTGTGTCATAAAACAAGCACTAATATTTATAAGGCCTAAATGCCTATTTCCAGATTCATTTAAGAGCAAAACTAAAAATTCTGCAACAGCCAAGACTTGAACCCAAGCTTCTCAAACACTCCCATACACATCTAAATCACTTAGCCATTAAAGCAAACAAGCAATTAGTGTCAAATCATGCAAAAATTATAGACTTAGATTTTTGGGGCATTACAACTCTACCCCCTTAACGAAATTTCAACCTTAAAATTTACCTGATCAGAATAGATGAGGGTATTATTGTCGCATTGCCTCTTCGGGTTCCCATGTGGCTTCTTCTGAATTATGATTACGCCAAAACACTTTAACTAGCGGAATAGATTTCTTCCTCAGTACCTTAACCTCACGGTCTAATATCTGCACTGGCTCCTCCTCGAAGGTCAGATCTGACCTAACCTCGATCTCCTCGACTGGTACTATGTGTTTGGGATGAGAGCGATAACGCCTTAGCATGGAGATGTGGAATACATCATGAATCTGGTCTAATTCTGAAGGCAACTCAAGTTGATATGCGACCAGTCCCACAGCTTCAGTATATGGTACGACCCAATGAACTTAGGGCTAAGCTTACCCTTCCGTCCAAACCTCAGTATCTTTTTCCATTAGAAGACCTTGAAAAATATGAAGTCCCTCGTAGAATACTTAATATCTCAGCATTTAAGATCCGCGTAAGACTTCTGCCTATCATATGCTGCCTTCAATCGGTCTCAAATTAATTTTACCTTCTTTTCGGTATCAGAAACTAACTCTGGCCCCAGGACTCATCGCTCGCCCAACTCAGTCCAACAGGTAGGAGGACGAAACCTACGACCATATAACGCCTCATACGGTGCCATTTGAATTCTGGACTGGTAGCTATTATTATACGCAAAATCTGCTAGCGGCAAATAATCTTCCCAGTTGCCTTGAAAATCCATTACACAACACTTTAACATATCCTCCAGTATTTGAATCACCCTCTCTGACTGACCATCTTTCTGGGGATGAAACGCTATACTAAAGTCTAGTCTTGTACCCAAAACCTCGTGTAACTTCTTTTAGAATCGAGATGTGAAACGAGGATCTCTATCTGATATAATAAAAGTCGGTACCCCGTGCAGTATTATAATTTCAGCCACATACAGTTTAGCCAATTTCTACAAAAAGTAATCAGTACGGACTGGTATGAATTGGGCAGATTTAGTCAATCGATCGACAATGGCCCATACCGAATCCTTCTTAGTAGGTGTTAAGGGCAGCCCACTCACAAAATCTATGGTTACTCTCTCGCACTTCCAAAGTGGAATTTTAACTGACTGAAGTAACCTTGAAGGTAACTAATGTTCAGCCTTCACTTGCTGGCAAGTTAAACACTTACCCACAAAATCAGTAACTTCACGCTTAAGACCAGGCTATTAATGTAACACACGAAGGTCACAATACATTTTATTCCCGCTGGGATGCATAGCATAAGGACTACTATGCGCCTCTCGCAGTATAGACTGTCTCAAATCATTATCCCTCGGTACACAGACTCTCCCACGGAAGCACAGTACTCCTTCACTATTCCCACACCATTTCTACTTCTAACTTACCACGGCCTCTAAGTGGCTACTGACCACCTCTCGCTAGCTGAACAAAACCCTGACCTGCAGCTTGCATCTGAATAGGCCTCTGAGGACAATTCTTAACTTGATGCTCCATAGACCCACATCTGAAACATGCCCCAATCTTCTTCCTGCACTCACCTAGATGATGTCTCCCACAATCAACACATGGCTGTGGTCTTGCAACAGAAACCCTAGCTCGGACTGGCCCATGAAACCTGGCCATCTTCTTAAGCCTTCTAGAAGAACTCGAGAGCTCTAAATTGCTCTTATATCTACCCCTATCCTTTTTACGGTTTTGATGCTCAAAGTGCTTCACATCCTCGGTGATTTTCGCCTTCTCGACTAAGGCAGCAAAATCTCGCTCCCTCTATGGAGCTATCAAGACTCATAACTCATCCCGGAGGTCGTCTTCAAATCGTACACAGTGTCCATATTCAGTCGCCACTATCCTACGATTATAATGACCCAGTCACAAAAAATCTGCCTCATACTCTTCGAGGATCCATATAACTTGCACCCACATACTTTTCTAGAAAGGCCGACTTAAAGAAATCCCACGTTAACCGGTCAGCCTGAGTACCTTCTTTCACGGTAAGCCACCACTGATAGGCTTCATCTCATAGTAAAGACACTGCACCTTTTAGTTTTTACCTAGAATTACAGTCGAGGTCCTCCATTATTCTCTCTGTGGCTTCCAACCAGTATTCAGCCACATTAGGGGCTACTCTAGAAATACCCTTGAAAATTTTTTCTCCATTCGACCGGAGTCGTTCCAAAATTGACCCATGGCCCACAACACTAGTATTGGTCCCTGCGACCTTTTCAAAATGCGGAGCATAGCTTGGGATAGTGCATTGTCCCCAGCCACTTGACCGAATGATCCCGTCTCAGTCACTGGTGAAGTTGGTGCTTCGCTAGCCCTAACATTAGGCATGTGGCCTGATGCCGAAGACCCGACCCTTGCACTTCCTTGGCCTCTACCGCGGCCACACGTACCCTTTCCACGAGTACCTCTAGCGCTCATATCAATTAATGTATTATCTGTTTACAAAGTTTTATGCATTGGTTAGTAATTCCAGTAATTATCAACAGATGTCTTATGAAAAACAGTAGTCAGAGTTCTTGTTTTCGCAAATCAAGGTCTCCATACAGTTTTAGTTTACTCACACTAAAGAGTTTCAGTACAGTCCTACTATCTATAGTAGTCTGTCAGTGTATTTCAGTTCAAGCAGTCTATAGTATAAAGAAACTTACAGATTCGACGCTGGAGACTCGGTGTGCCACACTTGTAAACCTTCTAAAACACTTCAAAAATAGTTTCTCAAAAATTCCAAATATTTAAAAACCCATTCCATAGCCGAGTTTTGCAACTTGGCTCTGATACCACTAAATGTAACACCTCAAACCCGGCCTAGACGTTATGGTTGAATTTGGCGTGTTACATTAAAATGTCTTTCAAAAATTTAACTTGTTAGAAGAACATTCGTTTCTAAGTTTTAAAAACCTCTTAATTATTATTTAACAGTCATCTAGCTAAAACGTTTGCCTTGTTGTCTGCTTTTGTTATAATAAGTTGATCTAAAATCGCGGAAGCTTTTAAAATTCTGTTGTTTAAAACTCTTGTCTTTGAAAATAGTAATTATTTTAAAAATTCGTCTTCTCCTAAACTAGCAGTTTAAAATAAGTAAGCAAAAGCCCAATTAAAAATTTAAACACAGTTAAAGGCCTTATTACAAAAAAATGCAACATATAATTTAAATTTAAATAAAAGCAACTGTAGATTAGCTGCAATTGTGTGGCCACCTCCAAGTCCCTCGCAGCACCAAATCACCTAAGGCTGAGGATTACCTGCACGGTTGAAAGAAAAGAGTGAGTTTACGAAATTCAGTGTGTAATCTCCTATCAGTCGATCAGTATACGACATACAGTAATAGTCTGAGCCTGAGCCCAATACAGTAACAATGTGGGCTTTAGCCCAATACAGTATCAGTACAGTGCAATAATACAAACCGTCCCAATCCAGCCATCATACCACTCCGTACCACCAACACACCATGTGGGGATAAAATCGACCCACCCAGCGAACACACCAATATCGCAGCAAAGCTGCCAGTAATAGTATCGCAGCGAAGCTGCCAGTAACAGTAAATGTGGCAAAGCCACCAATACAATATACTTTCCTCATATCAGTATCCCAACCCCATACAGTATGCCATGTCATAAATCATACGTGTATGCAGAATTTCATACTCAATCATAGTCATAAATATCATAGAGCAAATCGATCATACATAACATAAGGCCATAACAGTCATTTCATCTCCTATAAGGGGTATTTTAGTTATTTTACCCTATGAGGGTATTTCAGTCATTTTATCTTATGGGGGTATTTTGGTCATTTTATCCTATGGAGGTATTTCGGTTATTTTTCCCTATGAGGGTATTTTGGTCATTTTACCCTATGGGGGTATTTATGTCATTTACTGGCCTCTTGAAAGGTCCGCAGTCGCCTCCAACGACTCAGGTACCCTAGATGGTCATAACAGGGTAATAGGCCTAAGGCCAATACTCGGCCCAAGTGGGCCAACACGTTCGTGCGGCTCACTCGGCCTAGATTTTACCTCGGCTATGAGATCTACATAGACTAGTTTAGTATTTGCCATAAATCATGGATTTCATTCGTGTGGGGCCCACGAGTCCATTGGCCCACTCGGCTCAACATGGCCCACTACGACCCAAGCCCATGAAAAAGCTCATGGAAGCCTCTACAGTCCAACACCATGTTTTGTGGGCTCAGATTACCACACGAGCATTCGTACGCTCATATGGCCTCGAACGCCGTCTTTTCTGGCTTTTCGACTTTTACCGATTTACAGTTAAGGGGTGTGATTACACACCTGGATTCTATTTACCGAGAAAACGTCTCACGCCTTTGAAACCTACACTTAACCAACAAACTCCAGTTAATTACTTATGCAATTAAACCATCGAATAAACACAAGTGATCACAATCGTTACTTACCACAACTTTTGATCAAGTGAAGAGGGAAGTTCGCCTATCCAATTGCAATCACAAACCTTCGTCCTTTTGAAAAGTTCTAAAACGCGAGAAAGGGAATCAAACCACGAGATGCAAAACACACGGTTGGCCCCCAAATGAGAAAGAAAAGAAAGATTCAGTAATTAGAAAAGGAAAGGAAAATATGGAAGAAGGGAAAACCAGAAGAGTAAATCGGCAATAGTGCAGCAGGACAAGGAACAGTAGAGTAGATAGATTCAAAGGGACAGAAGGAAGAGAAAGGTCAGCAATCAAAGAGAAGGGAAAATCGAAAAGAAAGAAGAACGAAAAAAAACTGAGGGAGGAGAGAAGCTATATTCAGCCAAAATGAAAAATAAGTAAAAATGGAAGAGCAGCCAAAAGAAAACAAACTCGAGAGGTACCTCCAAAACTTAGCAAAAATTCGGCACCTACAAGTAGAGAGAGGGAAAACCACCCAAAACCGGCATGAAGAGTAAAACAAATATGAGCAGTTTGCTCTCTAGCCGAATTTCCTGAGTAACAAGTCTATTTTCGGCACACCTCCCCTCTCGCTTTACTTCCCTTGATTTTCTTCTAAAATGTAACAACCCGGTTTTGACTCTAATCAGACATAGTGGTTTCGGGACCACAAGTCTGAGTCAAAAAAATATTTTAATATTATTTTGTGTGTTTATTATGTGTGAATTTAATTGTGTGAAATTTTCGTGTTTTAATTTTGTCATTTGAGTGTCCGATTAAATAAAAGGATTAAATCGCTTAAAATAAAAATTTAGGGGTTAAATCTAAAAGTACCTAATTGTTGTTGTCTTTTTAAAATGGGGGATTAATGATGCAATTAGACTAAAACATAGATAGTGGGTGGCAAATGACTAATATAACCTTATTATATATGTTTTGTTTATTAATTATTAAAGGTTAAATAAGTAAATTAATAAATAATGTATAGTATAATAAAACAAAACATAAAACAAGCCATTATCATTTCTTTTGTTGGCCGAATGTTGCAAAGAAAGAAAACATCCATGGCATTTAGGGTTTCGGCACTTTACTAGCTTGATTAAGGTATGAAATTGTTTCGGTTTTTTTATAATTTTTACGTTTTTGAGATCGTTGCTTTGAATACTTCAAAACCCATGTATTAATTTTGTGAATTGTTGATGATTTTGAAATGTGCCATTGATGAATGTTTGAGTTTTGTCATGTTAGTTGATGAAATATGAAATATATGTATTAGATTAACATGTTTTGTCTTTAAATTTTTAGTGAATTTGTGTAATTAGAGTTAAATTGTGAAAATAAATTTTTGAGGGACAAAAATATGAAATAAATGCAATGTGTGGACTTGTATGAGAACCATGAATATTCGGCTCTTGTGTGGTATGGGGAAATTTTGTGTATTTTGTGTTTTGTGCAAAAAGGACTAAATTGCAAAAAGTGCAAAATGTTAGGGGCAAAATGGTAATTTTTCCATTTATGTATTTTTTGACTTAATTGAATGTTTTTATGAGTAAAAAGGTTAAATTTGATTATGTTTAGATCAAGAAACGAAGAAAACAAATTTGGATCGGGGAAAAACGAAAGTAATCGAATAGTCGATCGTGTCTGCTGATATCCGAGGTAAGTCTATTAGCAACTAAAAATTATTAAGTTAATATTTATACATGCATATTAATTGTATTTTATGTTAAGTTATAATTGAAAGTATATTAGTTGAATAAATTTTGAAGTGTAAATTTTATATATATATATAATAATCGAATATACAAGTATGATCTTGTATAAATTCATGGTTTGAAATGAAGATATGAAATGTAATCAAGAATAGGTGATGTTCGAATAAGCATGAATATATATATATATAAATTTGTTTTCTTGAAATTAGGTAAGAAAGTTATATATATATATACATAAGATAGATCAAATTTATATATGTGAGTACATGATTAAGTCTTGAATTTAGACAAAGATATGTATATATATTATGTATAATACTCGAATATATATATACGTATATACAAGTATAAACTCTTGGATTGGATTAAAAATATGTAACTTATAATTGTATATGTATAGTTTCGAATAGGTATATACATATATATATGTGAGTTATAATTTATTTGTATATGCTGTACTCGAATGAGCATGTTTACATATATATATATGTCCTTTTATTGAATTTAATTAGGACATTTATATAAGCTTATATGAAGTTTGATTATACAAGAGTATGTGTATATGTTATTGTAATGAATTTAAGTATGAAATTTATAAATGTATGTGAAAGTTTCGATTATGTATGTATGTTCATGTAAAAGTTCTTAAATGGAAGTGAAGATATGAATTTATCAATTTGGATCATTATAAAGTGATCGAATGTAATACAGACTTTACGTCTAGCAGACTTGATGCCGGTGAAATAATTCAGACTTTACGTCTAACAGGCTTAATGCCGGTGATACATTTCGGACTATAGGTCTAGCAGGCTATAGGTCTAGCAGGCTAAAAGCCGGTGTACTGAATCAGGTTTTAAAACCTAGCAGGCTAAGTGCCGGTGAATCTATTTAAATTATGTGAAAATATGAAATTGTTATATCTATGATTTTGGTTATATGAAATCGATGAATACATAAACATTAGGTTTTTTATATGCTTGGTGAGTATACATCTACATTCCAGTTCTGCTTTGGTTAAACATAATTGTATGCATTTGGTGGATATAAATAATAAAGGCATATGTACATTAGGTATATGCAGTTGTTAAATACATATAAGTCGAGCCTATGTGTTTGATAATTATTTATGTATGCAATTGGGATATATATATAAATGTACTCATTTAAATGTATATGATGAATATGTATATATATATATTCGAATGTATGTATTAGCTATGTATTCGAATATGTATATATATATTCGAATGTAGGTATTAGCTATGTATTCAGGTATAAATTCAAATGAGTCTATATATATATATAAACGAATATAATAGGTGATTGGTATATATGAGTATGATCAAATTTATGCACATGATAAGTACATATGTGAATTCGAAAGTGTGCAAGTAATAAAGTGTATATACATTCGGTTTTAATTGTTGATAATTATGTATGCATTTGTCTATAAGTAATTGTTAATATATATATTTTTGTTGTTATGCTATAGACTTACTAAGCTATAAAAGCTTACTTTGTTTGTTTCCGTCCATTTGATTTTATAGATTTTGGAGACGCGTTACGAGCTCGGGGATCATCAGCATAGTCCATCACACTATTGACTTCTTTTGGTATTTTGTTAAATATTTGAACTTAATCTTATGGCATGTATAGGTTTGAGTATGATGTTAATTACATTTTGATTGTAAATTATAATAGCTATGCGAAAGTAATTAAATTTTCATGTTGTGATCAGTTTGGTTTTAGAAATGGTTGTGTTTGTTCGGTAATGCCTCGTAACCCTAATTCGGCGACGGAGACGGGTTAGGGGTGTTACATAAAATCTCTCCCATTATCCCTCATTGAATCACTCCACCAATTTCTCCTCAACTCCCCCCAACAACTCCATTTAAAATCCATCCAAACTCCCCTTAGCTTTGTTTCAGTCCAACTCCACTACCCACATAGTTCAAGCAGCAAAATAAATACTCCATTGTACATATCAGGACTTGAACCTCAGACCTCACAGTTACACAACACGCCACCCTACCACTTGACCATAAGCTCTTTTTGTGTCATAAAACAAGTACTAATATTTATAAGGCCTAAATGCCTATGTCCAGATTCAGTTAAGAGCAAAACTAAAAATTCTGCAGAAGCCAAGACTTGAACCCATGCTTCTCAGACACTCCCATACACACCCAAATCACTTAGCCATTAAAGCAAACAAGCAATCAGTTTCAAATCATGCAAAAATTATAGACTTAGATTTTTGGGGCGTTACAGAGAAAGTATTTGAGGATATGTAACTCTAGGTTGATACGGATAACTTTTTTAAGGAGGTAAATCTGTAAAAGAAGGTGTTAGCTTCTCAGAATTTACTAGTTTAGGGTTTATCTCATTAGATTTCTCAGTATTTATTTTTTCGGTGTAGAAACTTCAACTGTTGGTTGACTTTCTTCGTTTCAGTAGGCTTATTTTCAATCACAACCTCCTTGGGTTCCAAAATTTTACAACTTCGTAATGCAGCTAACTTGTAATGTTCCTTACCCAAACTCAGATTTTTTGTATCGCTCAACAAGGCTCCTTGTGGTCTATTATGAAGCTCAATAGCTAATTGACCCATCTGGTTCTCTAGATTTTTCAATGTTACTGCTTGAATTTAGATCAAAGCGTCATTTTTCGCCATGTACGCCTTCAACAAGTCCTCCAAATTGTTTGATGACTTAGCTTGAGGTGGTTTTGAAGCTTGTTGACTAAACCTTTGAGATTGGTTAGGTCTATGTTGCATATGAGTGTTCGGTCCATTTCTTTGGTTACTCCAAGAAAAGTTCAGATTCCACCATGATGGATTGTAGAAGTTGGAATGTGGTCCTTGTCCATTTCTATTTTGATACTGATTCCTTACATATCAAACATATTAGGGGTTTGAAGTGAAATTCTTGAAAGAATGACAATCCCCAAAATACACACAGGAAACAACCTCATACTGACTTCGTGATTGAGCTGCAAAATTATTCAAAGCATTAGTGGTAAACTGTTTCAACATTGAGGAAATAAAAGATACCTAAGCAGAGTGTGAAGTCAGTACGTCCACTTCATGCACTCCAGCTACTCATCTTTTGGAAACTGCTTGATTTGTCAGCCATTGGTAATTGTTGCTAGCAATCGTTTCGATGATCTCGTAAGCCTAGTTATAAGACTTAGAAAAAATTGCACCATTCGTAGAAGGATCTACCATTAATCTTATATGTGCATTGAGATCGTTATAAAATGTCTCTAGTTGGACAAAATGAGGAATCTCATGATGAGGACAATTCTGAAGTAATTCCTTGAATATTTCCCAGGCCTCATATAAAGACTCATCATCCAATTGTTGAAAAGTAGTTATCTCATCTCGTAACTTTATGTTCTTGCTCGATGGAAAATACTTTTACCAAAACCATTTCTGCCAATTCTTGCCATGTAGAAATTAAACTTGGTAGCAATGAATTAAGCCATGCTCGTGCTTGATCTCGTAACAAGTATGAAAACAGCTTCAACCTTAATGAATCTTCAGTTACACCAGCTATCTTAAACGAATCACTCACCTCCGTGAATAATCGAAGGTGAAGATGTGGATCTTCCGTGGGCATACCACTAAACTGGCACACCGTTTAGACCATTTGAAACATCACTGGTTTCAATTTGAATTGGGGTGCCTCAATATCCAACCTCTTAATTCCTAGATTTAACTCATTGAAGAGTGGCACAACATATTGTTTTAAGGCACGATCCCTATCATCACCAATAAGGATTGGGTTGTGCACATGATTAACTCCATTACCTTGTCCATCATTCTGATTTCCATGGTCCATCTCGACTTGTCTTTGAGCAAATCTCTCACGCCTTCTCTGTCTAAATGTCCGCTCAATTTCAGGGTCTACAAGTAATAGATCGATGATTCGATCTATGCTTATAAACACTTGATAAATAAATCACAAATAAAGAATAAAGAATAAATTAGTAATGTTAGACATGAAATAAACTGCAAAAATAATTTCGCAAAGAATGATTAAGGCAACAGTCCCCGACAACAACGCCTGAAACTTGTAATGGTATTTGTGCAAGTGCAATAGTAAAATGAGTTATCGTTTCCACAAGGACTGTGTATGTTAATCAATTAATTTTAAAGTTATAAATTCATAATTTGGTATAAAAACACAATATTTTGAGTTTTGGATGATTAGATTAAATTATCTAAGTGAAAAATGATCCCTATGCAATTAAATCTAAATGCAAATAATCTAAATGCATGAATGAATGGCTTTAGCAACAAAAATTATCAACATAAAATAGGCTAGGATAATTATATTAATCAACTCAAATCATTTTCATCATGCTTAACAATGTTCGGAAATATTCCATGACAACTCAATCTTTCATGAGTTTGGAAACCAAATTAAGTCCTCTCGGATCTTTTACTTAGTAAAATATGCATTTTACTGATCATATTAAACTAAGGGTTTCTTAGTATTTATGTGAGGCAACAGGGGCATTTATGTTTGAAATAGTTTAATCACATAAACCTAAAAACTATGCAAGATAATAGAGCTAACTAAATATATTATGAATATCTAATTTAGTCTGGTTTAATGATCTAAATTGAGCATTGAACTTTTTATTTATGTGTCTACTAGCAGTCGTCTGGTTAGGATTGCTCAACTAATCTGAGTGTGTCCAATCACATATAAATGAAATACATCTTGATTTTAATTGAAAACATGATCGAGTGAGGCACAAACATGTTAAACATGAATCAATAAATATTATTGAATTAACATAATCATCCCAACAAATAGAATTAAACTAACATTGTTGATGTCAAGAATAATAAACATATAACAAACACAATTAAATTAAATAACAAGGAAAGCGTAAACTCTAATTCAGTTTAGTCACCTTTCAGATATTTCTAATTGATGTGTTCCTCTGTTCTGCTCATCGCTCTTTTGCTAAGGTTTCTTAATGTGGCAGGCCAAGGTAGTGTCTTGAAAAAGCTTTTGTTGGCTAAAGAATGGAAAGGAAAATGAGAAGGTTAGGCTTGGGGAAAATGGGACAAAAGAGGAAATGAGAGAATGCTAGTGAATGAATGAATTAAGGGATGATGGATGATTTGAGAAGTGGGATTTGTATGGTATTTATAGGTGAAGGTAAGGGTGAAGTTTACTAAAAATAGCATCACATCTCCCTTGATTGTCTCATTCCTATGGTTAGCCGTGATGTATGGAAAGATGGGTAATTTAGTTGCTTGATTTGAGTACAAGATCATGCTATATTTAGCCAGGGTTGGACGGTTCAAAGGGTAAACTTGTGTGTTGATTTCTGACATCTTTTCAACTACAGAGACCTTCAACAAAATATCCCAAAGCTTATTTTTGGGCAGCCATTTGCTTGTGTTGAAATTGGGCTTTAATTCCTCCTTGTTGGACGGTTTCCTAGTCCAATAAATAATCAGAGTTGTCCATCATGTAGCACACTTTTACTGGGTCAACTTAACATCCTTATGACCTAGTTTTACATATTAGTAATTAACATGAAAATAATATAAATTATGCATAAAAATCATGTAATAAAGCATAATTTAACATTCTTTATAAATTAATGTCCAATATTAATATTTAAGTAAAATTCACTTAATTCAATAACAATTACTCAAGATTAACATATTTATTAAGTCAAAAGGTGGTAAAAATATATAGAAAAATCCTATATAATTTCAAGTTTACAAGATCCTACAAACATGCACAATTTTGTCCGTGCATCCAACTTTTTTGCATCCTTATCCAAAACTTATGCTGGACAACCCCATATTTTAAAGTGATTTAGAGCGGGTTTATTTCCATGCCACAGTTCATAAGTGTCTTACAATCAGACTTTGTTGGCACATTATTCAAAATATAGCAAGTTGTTTGTATCGCATATCCCTAGAAGGAAGTGGGAAGTTGTGAATTGCTTAACATTGAATGAACCATGTCAAGTAAGGTTTTGCTCCTTTTCTCAGCTACGTCATTCTATTGTAGAGTGCCTAGCACAGTCTATAGGGATAAAATTCCATTCTCTATGAGGTATCTTAAGAACTCATCGGACAAATATTCCTCACCTCGGTCAGGCCAAAGGTTCTTTAAGGATAAACCTAATTACTTTTCCACTTCTGCACGAAACTCTTGAAATTTATCAAAGGTTTTTCTTTTTTGGTGCATTAGGTACATATGTCCATATCTAGAATAGTCGTCGATAAAAGTCATGTAATAATCATAACTTCCTCGAGCACTGATGCTCATGGGACCACATACATCAAATGCACAAGTTCTAAAGGTTGGTTGGTCCTTGTACCTTTTGCATTAAAGGACCTCTTAGTCATTTTACCTTCCAAGCAAGATTCACATTGTGGAAGACTAACTTCCTTAAGCATACTTAAGGGACCATCTTTCACGAGTCTAGTGATTCTTTCTTTGTTGATATGACCAGGTCTTAAATCTCATATGTACCCCTCATTAGAGTGAGAAGTTTTAAGATTTTTTATTCACTATTTCAGTTTGAAGCATCGAGTAGTTATTTGGTTTGTTAAAGTAGAGATTGTTTTCCATCCATCCATTACAAATTAAAGAATGAATTCTTTGAATAACAATCCCTTTATTGAATGTTACGGCATAACCATCATAAAATAAACATGCTACGGAAATTAAATTCCTCTTAAAATGAGGTCTATAAAACACGTTCTTTAAAACAATCTTTCTAAAATCATCAAAGTGTAAAATAACTTCTCACACTACTTCAGCTGAAACATAGCTCCCATCTCCGATTCACAACGAGAGGCTCCTATCATGCAGACTTCCCGTTTTGTTGAACCCCTGTAAAGAAACACACACATGGTTAGTGGCTCCAGAATCAATAACTTAATTGTTAATTGATTCTTCCACTAAGCAAGCTTCAACCACAAAGAGTTCTACGCCTGTGCCCTTTTCAACTAGGTAACCTAAATAATCATTGTAGTTTGATTTGAAATTCCTTTTTTCTGTTGTAAAAGAAAAATTTGATATTTTTAAGATCTTTTGACTTATTAAACTTCTTCCTATCTACAAGAGGTGGAACCAAAGACTTAGTTAGTTTCTTTTTTCCCTTAGTTATCTATTTCCCCTTAGAGGACGATGGGCCAATAACTAAGTTTGCCTCAAGTTTCTCCTAAACTGACTTACTACCATTTAGCATCAACTCATAGGATTGTAATTCCTTCATAAGCTGAGTCAAGGTAAGCATCTTGTTCCCTAAGTTATAAGTGGCCCTAAAACCAGCAAACTCATTGGTTAAGGATTGGAACACTATTTCAATTTGAGTGTTCACGTCTAGTCCAGCCTCATTGTCCTCCACTTCTGAAAAGAATCCCATAAGCTTAAGCATATGGTCTTTGATCGGAGTGCTAGTTTTCTATTGAGAATTCATAAAATTTGTAATAGCAGATTGTCGAGACAATATGACTTGGCCTCTGAGCAATTCCTCCAAATTTGTCATGATCTCTTTGGTAGTACAGAAATTCTTATATTGCTATTGGAACACATTGCTCATGCTCGCTAACATATAACATCAAATAATCGAGTCAGAATCTCTCCAGCGATTTCTTGCTTTGGGCTGAGCTTCAGGATGGCACGTTTCATCAAGAACGAATTTGTGTTTCTCACATCTGAGAACTATGAGCAAGTTCCATTACTATTCTCGAAAGTTATCCCTATTTAATTTATTCTCATTAAGAATGCTAATAAGAGGAGTAGGAGACATATTTGAATTGAAAAAAAAATAAAGATTTCACTAATTATAATCTTTGTATTAAGAAAATATTTTTCATTTCAACAACATATCAAGAATGCAGTATGATGCATACGACTTGTATTAAAACCTTGAAAAAAATATTTTTCTTTTGCTACAATTATTCTCACACCTATCAACCATGTCACCTTGGGGTCCCGTGATTAACTAGCAAGAACATGGATTACATCCAATCAGTTCATGAATCTTAATTCTCAAGACTCCACACAAACTAACTATCGTTTAACGCTTGGCCATCATCTCTAGCTTAAATTTCGTTTCTTGGGAAACTATTTAATAAGATATGATCTTGAGTGTGTAACCATTGAATCAACACCCATCATGAACATGCTTTCATTTGTGAGTCATCTTGGGACAATCTCTTTGAAAGTCATGCATGATTAGTTGTCCTTAAAAGGAAATCACATCTAGTGAAACCACATGACAAAGTTTGCCTTGTGGTGCGGCCAAGGTAGGAACCGACTTGAAACTTTATCATGCTATCACTTAGGGACCATCAATAGAGGCCGTAGGTCTTGTTCAAGGACCTTGTCCCACTCAATATTGTAAAAACATGCAAGGTTTTTTACCCCAAATTTCAAGAATGATCATACAATAGTTCTAGTGGCATTCTTACCTAATCCAAATGACATGCTTCTATATATGCATGACATGCTATGACAATAATATCCATTAACAATAATCAATTAATCTTAAAATAAACAATTTTAATTCTTTATAGTTTTTCTTTAAAGGGAAAAACCGAAGAAGTGAATGCGAACTGTGCACTAAGTAGGGTCCTAAGAAAGGGAGGTGAGTCAAATTTGACTGCATAAAAACCAAGCATTTCCTAGCAGAGCTAATCCGAGACATGCACCTTCTCATTACCACACTTATCACAGTTATTGAATAACCTAAAGAAGAGAATAGAACAATACAACACATGTATTTTCTCATTACCACACTTCTTATTTTTAATCGATCGACTGTGGATCATCTCATATATATATCACAATTATAACATTACATAATATAAATATTAAAAACAATTATAAAATAGATTTATAACGAGATAGGTAATTAAAATAAAATTGCCAGCCGAGGTTTCCATTATTCTATTTCTAGAAAATATATGGAAAAGAAAAATTATAAAAAATTTCACCACAACTCCTTCCTTAGGTCTTCAACCGCTATCACATCTTTTTCTCGTCATGAACTCCTTTTGAAAAAATACATTTAAGTCCTATGTTCATTTTCGACTCACAAGAATTCTATGAATTTTTAAAAAAATAGCCTTATATGGAGATGGTAGCCCACGGTCTATTTCCTAAGAACTACAACCTCTGCAAAACATAATTCTATAACAAATATATAATATCGCATCTATTCCTATATGTAACTCAAAAGATGCATAAGATCTAAAGAATGTCACTTTCTATGTAATCAAATCATTCAAGAAGAAGAGAAATTTATTTTGATTATCTATTTATACTTATAGACAGAACACAACCTGGCTCTGATACCAATTATTGGAAAAATAGGTTTGAAAAATGCAGCGAAAAATAAATTTAGGGGAAAACCAAAGTTTTAATTTTTTTTCAAAACTAGATCTTGGTTTTGATATCTAAAGCAATAAACACTTAATCAAAATTATACATTTTTGATTCATCTAGGATGACCACTTCGACCGAGTAGCCTTTTCTACTACCCTCAAGCTCACGTCTGTCTAGTGTGGGATCGCTTCGAATTAAAAAAATTCACAAAAATTATCACTAAGGTAATTTTGTAATTTTTTAAACTTTTGGGTCAAGTTGTAAATCATAAAAATATATCTAGAAATTTTCTGGAATAATCTCTTCAGAGAATTTTCTCTCTGCAACTTTCTCTTGAATTCAAGTGTGCATAAATAATGACCCAATGTTCTCTTTATATAGGGAGAGTTTAGAGAGTTCAACTATGATTAAACTTAATCACTTTAATATTAAATTAATAAAATACTATTAAAATAAGTATTAAATTAAAATTATTATTAAACTATAAAAATGAAATGATTTTTGGAATAGTTAATATGAAATCAAATTCTCTAGTAGAGTCCCAATACAATTGTAACTCTTCCACTGTTTAACCACCGATAACCAATCGTCGCCTGCCACTGGGACACTACCGTCGCAACTACAGGCAGGTGTGACAACCTTACGACACCTCGAGTCAGTTCAGGTGCTGTCGGTTTGGTCCGGGTCAATGACAACCCGACCAGTGCAGTCTAGCCACTGATTGGACCGTGACCAGATTCACATACCGGGCCCAGATTAGAGGTGTTCATGGGCTGGGCGGCCCGGCCCGGCCCAACGGCCTGCCCGAAATATGGGGGGTTTGGGTAAAAATATAGGCCCAAAATATTGGCTTGGGCAAAAAAAGAGGCCTGTTTAGAAAACAGGCGGGCCTCGGGCACCACTTTTTTTGCCCGGGCTCGACCCGGCCGGCCCGATATAATAAATATATTTAGTTTTTAATTTTTTTTAATTTTAAAATACTTTTTTATTATTTTTTAATTTTAAAATATTTTTAAAATACTTTTCAAAATTTTTTAATTTTAAAATATTTTTAAAATACTTTTCAAAATTTTTTAATTTTAAAATATTTTTAAAATACTTTTTTTAATTTTTAAAATAAATTTTTGGTATTTATTAAAAAAATGGGCTGGGTCGGGCCTGGGTAAAATTTCAGGCCCATATTTCGGGCCGGGCGGGGCCCGGGCCTAGGACCCAGGCTGAAATTTTTTATGAGCCCGGCCCGGCCCATGATCACCTCTAGCCCAGATCCACCAATTTTTGGGTCTTGGTCTAAGTTTTGGGCTCTCGGGCCTAATTTACGATCTCAGATCCAATTTTCAAGTTCAATTACCCATTGGCCAATTGTCTGACTTAAAATTAACTACCAAAAATATCATATTAATTTTAATTGATTTGATTAATTTAATTTTACTTGATCAAAATTAATATATCCAAAAATCACTTAGATTTTCCAAATTAATTTTTCAAGAGAATTCTTTATTCAAATTCTCTAGTTGAACAATTCTCACGACTACCTAATTTAATTCCACATCAAATAAATCAACTCAATTAAATTATTCCCAAAGTCATAGAATTTTCTTCTGATTCAAATGCAGTTCGATCGAGCTTTTGTTGAGTTAGCGAATAAACCAATCGAACATATACAATTAGGCTCTAGTGATTGTAATTATGTCCGAAAGCATCGTTCCGATAATTCGCAATTACTTAATCATGGAGTCAGTCCACAAGAAGTACCATGATTGAAAATTCCTTATTGTATACTCTTTACGAAAGCAATTCATCCAACTGTTTTGTCCAATGACCTCGTCATATTTGTATTACCCTAATATGACATCCTTGATTCCTTTGAGTTAAATCCGTTCACTCTGTAAGAGCCCATTTTCGCCGGCCTGTCAATAAAATAAAACCAAATGAAAAAAACAATTAAACAATCCAGTTTACAACATTAAGCCTAGCCCCAACCCAATAAGCCCAATCACTTAACCCTAAGCCCACTAGCCTTAACCACAAGCAGAAACCCTAGCAGCTAGGGTGAGCCTCCAACGCCGCAGCCACCAGGCCTTCTCCTTGCACGTGTTGTGCCTGCGCGCGTGTAGCCGCTCCACGCTAGCCTTTGCACTCACGCATCTCCGTACATGTACCTACGCAGAAAACAAACAAACACACACGAAAGGAGCAACAAAAAATGGACAGAAATAGCAGAGAGGATTTTGTATCATTTTCTTTTTATATATTTTGTATTTTCGGGGGCTATAAAACCCCATTTTTTTCTGTATTGAAAAAAGGATTGGAATAAAAAAAAGATTAGAGAGAGGTATATCATTTTTTTTTCTCTCCGTTTTTCTTCACTGTTCTTTTTCTCTTTCGGTTTCTTTGTTTACAAATACATTTAAACAACAGAAAAAGAGGGGTTTTAAGGAAGAGGAGTTTACCTGGAGGCCAGATCTTTGTTCTCTCCGTCGTAATCGGGGTCGAACGGAGGTTTAGAGGGCTGATGAACGACGATTCGACGAATGGCGCAAAGGGGGGGATTAGGTTTAGTTTTTTTAAGTGGGGGTGTTAGATTTTTAGGTTTATTTAGGTTTTAAACACGGGACTAAAACGTCGCCGTTTGATGCTAACATAATAGCTTCAAAACGGCGTCGTTTGGTGATCATGACCTGTGCGGTGACCTAACCCGAGGGAAGGATCCGCGCATTTTGTTCAATGGGTTTTTTGCGCAATGAGTCTCTCCGCATTGGCTTTTATTTTGATTCAGTTTCCTTTCAATTCTTTTAAATTGTTATTGCACTTTTATTTTATATCAACCAAACTAATTTTACTATAAATTTTCTTATTATATAATATTATTTTGTGTATTCATTATTTAATTTTATAAATATTTATATATATATAAATATATGTTTTTATATACACTATCCTAGCATAATTTATACATATTTTTTTGTTTATCTATGTATATATGTCTAATTAATTTCAAATTTTCTTTTTCATAATGATATCTCATTTTTATATATATGTTTATATAATATTGTTTTCTTAGTATGCGTATGTATGTATATAATAATATATTAGCAATTTTAAATGATAATTTTTTTATGCATGGAGGGTTTATTCCTTTCAAATTTATTCTTTTATTTTACTTTTTTATATACTATTATTTACAGTAGATCTTATTTTTTATTTTTTATTTTTTTATAAATCAAAATGCAGGCATTAATTTTAAGTTATTCACTTTTATTTTATTTTATTTTATTTTTTAATAAATTTTCTATTAAAATTCATTTAACCCCTTTATTTGTTTTTTTCATTATCAAATTGTATCAAATCTTCATATTATTTATTGTTATTATTTTTTCATTATCTTGAAGCATTTTTCTGAAATTGGTTATTAATTTATAGGGCGCTTAATTATTGATATTGATATTTGTATGATATGACTAAAATAATTATTGTTATTTGCATTTATCTTTTATTTGTTTGTCACTTCTTAGTGTATGTTTGGGTTGTTATTTATCCTTTTCGTTATGTATTGCTATTCAATCATGTTTCCATTTGTAAGATTGCATTTTTAAAGCACAATAATCATTCTATTGCATAATTTCCGAAAGGCTTGGTGTTCATAGTTATCGAGAGAATTGTGCCCTAACTTACTGGGCCTCAATTATTTTCGATAAATTTAGATAGCCAAGTGTTTCTTTTATTAAAACCATACGATTTTAAAAATAAAGTTTTTAAGATTTCAAAATGTTGGATCCTAACTTACTGGATATGACATTTTGTTATCCCGATTTTAAAATAAATGCAATATTTGGTGTTTAGGAATTTCAAGAAATTGAACCCTAACTTACTGGATTCTGATTTCTCGATTGACCTAAATAATTAAATATCCTTCTCAAAATATATGAATTTTTAAAATTAAAAAAAAAGACGATTCTAACTTTAAAGATTGAACTATTGTACCCTAACTCACTGAGTGTGACAATTTATTTCTTTGAAATGGGTATGTCTTATTGTCCAACTCATTTTACTCAAATTTTCTTTTCGAGGGATCGTATTTTAAAATCTTTTCAAAATTTCGACATTAAGATATTAAACAATTAATTCGGTACCAATTTTGGGCGTCACGAGGGTGCTAACCCTTCATCGTGCGTAATCGACTCCCGAACCTGTTTTCTCAAATCTCGCAGACCTAAAATTTATTTTTGGTGAACCAATCACACCTTAATAAAAGATCGATGGCGACTCCCATTTCCATTTTCAAAATCGATACCCATTTTCAAACTTACAAAAAAATGGTTTCGACACACTCAATACAATCTTTTTTTTATCTTATTGTCACCATTGTGTTTTCTTAATGATTAATATGATCACTATCAACAAATGATTTTGATAAATTGCTCATATGAGAAAAGCAGCCCGTGACCACATTCAATATTTATCAATCCACACAATGTCAATGAGAGGGTATCATTAACTATTTAATTGAGCTATAAATTTCATTATTGCTAGTAAAGTCATGCCATACACAAGTCATGTACCCAACATACCGGCTATGGGCTCGATCATCTTTAGAGCATAAGCCTCCACTTATATCAAAGCACATAAGTTGCATACGCATTGTTACTGACTAACTCAGGATTTAGGTAAATCACACCATGAACGTCACAAGTGAATTAATTCACAAACGGATTCAGAATTAATTCATCTTGGGTCCAGTCCAATGTATCATTCTACCAATGAATACATCTATGTCTCTACTCGTGGATTCAATTGCTCCGGTAGCCAAGACTAGCCATCTCCCCAATTGGAATTGTAGACAATATAATAATCCTTTTTTAGTATTTGAGTTATAAACAACATAATAGCCCAATAACAGCTCAATTTTAGTAGTGTCAGAAATGATGGCTTTGGAGCCACGATTCCGACAAGAAAGTCAGTAAATATTATTAATTTAATATTTACGAACATTTATTGGAGTCATTTTAAATTTTAGTTAGGGAATTTAAATGTTTGGACCACTAATTAAGCAAAAAGAATTAAATCATAAAAGTTACGAAAGTTAACTCCTATTAGTTAAATATATTGAATAACCATGAAAAGAGAAATAAATGGACTTAAATGGTAATTATGCTATGTCAATGGTTAGTGGACAGTTTGGTGACAAAAACTTTGATATTTTCATGTTGAAACTATAATATTAATATGCTAATATTAGATATTAAGTTATAAAAAGGAAGGAAAACATATTTTTCTTTAAGTTCATCTTCCTAAATGTGGGAAACCCTATTTTTGGAACAAAGAAGGTTCAGCCAAACTCCCTTCTAAGCTTGGATGAGATTTTGAGGTCTGTTTCTAATGGTTTTTATGTTTTTGAATTTGTTTTAGCTTAGTCTAACTAACCTGGGGGTTAATTTGTGAAGTTGTTAAAATTTTAGGGACATACCATGAATGAGATAGGTGAGTTTGTGAACATAGTTGTCGGATTCTTTAATTTAATGGTTAATTATAATTATTTTGTTAAGTGATTTTTGATGATTTCGTGTTTAAGGACCTATTTGAGAAAATAGTAAATTTCAATGAGAATAATATTAAATGGTGGAAGATTTAGGCTATTATGAACTCAATGAAAATTCAACTAGCTTTTTTTTTTAGATTGTAATTAAATTGTGAGTTCCGGTTTAAAGACATCATGTAACACCCCAAACCCGGTCTAAATGTTATGACCGAATCTGGCGATGTCACATTGTAACACCCCTTACCCGTGTTCGACGCCGGAATAGGGTGCAAGGTATTACTAGAAGACATACATTTGCATACATATTAAACTGAGTTACAAAATTTCATCCGAATTAAAACTTTTAAATTATTAACATGCTTTTATAATTCTTTACAACATATCCTCGAAATATTATATTCATAACAAATAGGGCCTACGAGACCCGATATTTCCTCATGTAATTCAAAGCTTCATTTCCATTTCATTCAATTCACAATTTCTCATGTTCACAATTCAAATCAATTTCTCAATCCAATATATATATTTCAATCATCTAATAATATAATTCAAGTTACAAGAATTTACCAGGCTAAATTGCAGAATACCAAAATTTAGGGATATTTTGGTAATTTTCTATTTTTCTCGAATTTCCACCCAATCTTGATATAAATTAATATTTCATTCAATTTATTAATTTAAATAATAAAACAATTAATTTCATGCAATTTGGTCACTTTTTGACATTTTTACCAATTTACCCTTAAAATATTACTTTTATTCAATTTTGTCATTGAACCTAAAACATGCAAATTGGTCATTTTTAATGAGAACTCATGCTAGTTGAATAATAATTTATTTTCCTCCTCCTCTCCATTCCACGTCATTAATGTATAATATTCTTGTATGTAACATTATATATAATTCCACCATTTATTTATATATTAATTCAAAGCTATCCACTTGAGTCATAGTCACTAAATTATTTATATCGTGAGCTACGGAACTCTAAATTAATATCCGATAAATTCCTATGAAACTATACTCACATATATTTGTACAATAAGATTTTCAAAATTTTTGGTTTAGCAAATAAATACATTTTATTCTTTAAATTTACCCCTGTCCCATTGTCTGACAGTTTCAACTCTTATTCACTAAAAATTAATTATCTCCTTGTACAGGATTCGGATGATGTTCCTGTTTGTTTATATTTAAAATAGACTCATTAAGGATTTTAAAAATATAAATTTAAGCCTCTAATTATTTTTATTAAATTTTTATGATTTTCCAAAGTCAGAACAGGGGAACCCGAATTCATTCTGATCTTGTCTCACAAAATTTATTATATCTCATGATTTACAATTCCATTACTTACACCGTTTCTTCTATGAGAAACTAGACTTAATAATATTTAATTCCATATTTTTTTCATCCTGTAATTCAATTTTCACAATTTATGGTGATTTTTCAAAGTTAACCTATTGCTGCTGTCCAAAACTGTTTTAGTTCAAGATGTTGATTACTAAGTTTATAACTCCCTAATTCCCTTTCTCTTTAATATTTCCCATCATTTTCACTTATTTCCCTTCACTAATATATCAATAACATAAGACTTTATTTAATAAAACTCTACTATAACATCATTTCCATGCTTTTTCAACAATAACAAACTTAAAAATATATTGAAATCTTGATGTTCTTACATTGTACTATTGATTTCAATCTTTAACTTGATTTTCTCTCTCCTCCAGCTTGTATTTCTTGAATCTAAATTGACATTCTAGCTCCCCATTGTCTCCTTATTATTTTTCTCTCTTGGAAGCTATGGAAATTCTTTTGATTTCTAGGTGAAAATAGTGAATTTTTGGTGAAAGGACCTAATTGTAAAGAAAGCAAAACTTTCTCTCTTCTCTTCTCTTCTAACGTTGGTTGCATGGAAAGATGATATTTTTTTCATCATCTTTCCTCCCTTTTATATTAATAATTTAATAATAAAATAATACTAAATATCTTAATAAAATATTAATTAAATAACATTTATCTAATTAATTAATTAAAAATATCACAAACATTATCATTACCTTCTAGAATTCTCTCTCTATTTGACCATTTTGCCATTTATGATCTTTTAAAATTCTATTCTTGAGTTATCACTTAATTTGGTAAAATTACGATTTAGTCCCTCAAAATTCTTCACCTTTTTCAATTTGGTCCTAATCCATCCTTAAAATATTTACACTATTGGTCCTTCAAATTTTTTATATTTACACTTTAACCCCTCAAATTTTGGGTATTTACTCTTGGGCAACAAAACTTTTCTCACTTTTGCAATTTAATCCTTTCTTGAATTAATATGTCATAATATACTTCCCAATGTTGACATAACTCAATATTACCCTTTTTATCACTTTATTTCCTTATTTTACTATATCAAGGATATTATCTTACTTTCTTACTGTAATAATTTTCGGGGTATTACACTTCATTGCAAATGTTAAGTGTTAAGGATAATTTTGTAAAATCATCTTAAAATGAATTATAGGTTTGAAGTAGTTCTTTTAAGTTCTTGAATTATTTAATTGAATGGAAACATTACTTAGATCAAGATACGCATCAAGTAGACTTGAATCATGGAAAAGCTAAGGTTTTAGATTAGTCGTCAGTTCCATTTGTGCTTTCGTGTTAGTCGAGGTAAGTTCGTATAATGGTAAATTAACTAATTTACATAAATTATTAATGTATAGTTTGAACAATATTTTAAGTTGTGTAATATAAGGTGAGGTGCGTAAAATTTGGAGAAAATCATGGAATGATATGGAATTATGCCCATTTGAGCCTTATGAATACTTAGAATACAAATGACATGTCATTTGGGATAATACATTTTTGAATGCTGGTCTTAGATGTCCTATCGATGGCTGAGATCTTGCATTTGTTGCAGATTCTCTATAGCTCGTGTGAGCAGCATCCTGTAGTCTAACATCCCAACCCACAAATCGTGTGAGCAGACCCATTTCACAGCTCGTGTGACCATTACAAGATATGTTTATATTTATATGTACAAGCACACTTTGTGTGAGCATAGTTCCCGAGAATTCAACGTAGTTTCATTTGGTTCAACAGGTATTAAAGTTTTAAGCAAATGCTTGAGTTGTGTAAATGTTACATTGGATTTGTTGAATGTGGTATGTACAAGTTCACTAACTTGTGATAATGGTGATTGAATATTTGAATTGGTTATACATATGAGCATGATAAAGGAACAATGCATTAACTTTATAATTTGAGTTTATTTGGTAAGTTTTTGTTTAAGTTTTATACGAGCTTACTAAGCCTTACATGCTTATGTATTTGTCTTTCTTTTCTTGTAGATCATCAAAAGTTTGATCAGTTGGAATTTCGTTGGAGCACGATCACACTATCTAATCATCATATCGGTAGCTTTCGGTTGCTTTGGTTAAGGTTATAAATGGCATGTAATAGAGCTTGAATGTTATTTTGGGTCATTTGATTTGTTTCCAAGTCGCTATGTGTTTTAAATGCATTTTTATTTATGATTGTAAACATGCTGTAAATATTTGAAGTTACATTCTTATTTAGGTTCTCTTAGAAGTGAGGGGTAATGGTTGTTTAGATATGTATTTGAATGTGTTTTGGTCATATGAATGTTTGTGAGGATGATTTGACTTAGTGCCAAGATTTGTGAGTTGAAAATGGTTATTTGGGGGTCTTTTGTGCTACACACGACCTGGGACACGGCTGTCACACGGCCTGTCCACGTGGTCGCGTGTCATTTTTATTTTAATTGTATATGTTTTGAAGTTAAATGTTCTAAACTACACTGTAATGTTCCGTAACCTTAATCTGAGATCAGAGATGGGTTAAGGGTGTTATATTTAGTGGTATCAGAGCTACAATTTAGTTGGTTCTTGGACTGAATGTAGCATGTATAGAGTTTAGAAATAAATGTCATTTTTATAACCTGTGATAGTGTGATGTCTCCTGACTTGAACTAATTCTGATTTTCATCTTAATAAAAGATGTCGTCCAACCGAGCTGATTCCGATGAAGCTGGGAGCAATGCACAAGCCTCTGTTCAATGGGTAGCTAATAGTGAGCTCATTTCTAAGGGCCGAGGAGGTGAGGCGTGACAAGCCTTCTTCTATATGATGTTTGAATAATTTATCGAGTTTATGAGAAAAAATCTAATGGCTCAACAACCTCCACCCCTCCTGTACCCCAATCGGTTCCCCATATTCCTCAAGGTTCGAAACAGGTACGTCTGAACAGGACTTCAATTGATAAATTTTGTGAATATAGGGCAGAAGAATTTTGTGGTACAACTGAAGACAACCCAAAAAAACTAATTTCTAGTTAGAGAATACTATTAGAGTTTTTGATGAGTTGTCTTATTCATCCAATGACTGCTTAAAATGTGTGATATCTCTGTTAAAAGACTTAGTATATCAGGGGTAGAACACTCTAGTAGCAGTGGTACTGAAGAATCGTGTAACCTGGGATTTCTTTCAAACGGGGTTTAAAAATAAATATGTTATTCAAAAGTATCTTGATAGGAAGAGAAAAGAGTTTTTGGAATTGAAACAAGGTCGTAAAACTATAGCTGAATACGAAAGAAAATTCGTACAACTTAGTAAATATGCTTATGAATGTATTCCAAATGAAATTGTTATGTGTACTCGGTTTAAATATGGTCTGAATAAAGATATCAGATTGCTTGTCAGGATACTATAGTTAAAAGAGTTTGTGGTTTTACTTGATCGAGTACATAAAGATGAAGAGCTTAGCAAAGCAAAAAGAAAAGCAAATTCAGAAGTTTGAGACACGAGTAAATGACCGAGGGAAAATCTTTTTCTTTTCCAACAAAGAAAGTGAAGGAATCTTGTAGTCGTATGTCAGCTCCATCTGGATTTTTAGGGAGAGACTAAGGAAAACATGTTAGTTTGAGACCCCAAACTACCTCTATAGCTAGTGTGGGTAGTGTTTAGAATGTTAACAATCCTGAATGTCAACTTTGTGATAGAAGGCATTTCGGGGAGTGACGGTTGAAAACAGGATCGTGCTTTAGATGTGGCTCATTTGATCATTTCCTTTGAGATTGCCCTAAAAGATCTGATAGAAAAAAGCCCCAAAGTGTTCGATTTGGGGTATGCTATCTAAAGGTTGACCGTTGAAGAATAATGGCATGCCAGGAAAGAGAAGTGGAACGAAAGACTCTATTGTTTGTTCTAAGGCATGGGCACCAGCTAGGGCTTACGCAATTCCAGCTCGTGAAGATGCTATAGCACTTGATGTGGTTGCTGGTATATTTTCTCTCTTTAATGTTAATTTTTATACTCTAATTGACCTGGGTTAACATATTCTTATATATGCACTACTCTTGTGTCAGATAAGAAAATACCAGTAGAGTCAACTGAGTTTGTAGTCAAGGTAACTAATTTGTTAGGTCAGTATATGTTAGTTGATAAAGTGTGTAAAAATTGTTCACTGAAAATTTGGGATTGTGACTTTCCCGTTGATATGATGTTATTACCTTTTAATGAATTTGACGTGATTCCTGGCATGGGTTGGTTGACTTTGCACGACGCTATTGTGAACTGTAGACGAAAGTAGATTGTATTGAAATGTCCGAATGGTGAAACAGGTAGAGTTGAATCAAATAGATTTAACAGTGCTGCCAATATTATTACTACTTTAACAGCCCAGAAATGTGTCTAAAAAAGGTGCGAGGCATATTTAGCATATATTTTAGATACCAGGGTTTCAAAATTGAAGTGTGAATCAGTCCCGACTATTTTTTATTTTGCGGATGTATTTCCAGAAGAGTTGTCAGGGTTACCGCAAGTTAGAGAAGTTGAATTTGCTATTAAATTTGTACCGAGAACTTCTCCGATATTGATTGCTCTATAGAGAATGGCACCGGTTGAGTTAAAAGAGTTGAAAGCATAGTTACAAGAGTTGTTAGATAGAGGATTTGTTCGGCCTAGTTTTTCTCCCTCGAGTGCACCTATTCTATTTGTTAAGAAAAAGGACGGGTTGATGCAGTTGTGTATTGATTATTGGCATCTAAATAAAATCAAAATTAATAACAAGTATATGTTGCCTCATATTGATAATTTATTTGCTCAGTTGAAAGGTGCAATGGTGTTTTCGAAAATTGACCTTCGCTCGGGATATTATCAATTTCGGGTCAGAGATTCAGATGTGCCTAAAACAAATTTTAGAACCAGGTACAAGCACTATAAGTTTTTGGTTGTGCCATTTGGTTTAACGAACGTCCCTACTGCATTTATGAATTTGATGAACATAATATTTTAGCCATATTTAGATAGATTTATGGTAGTTTTCATCGATGATATATTGATTTACTCGAAAGATGAGATCGAACATGCCCAACATCTGAGTATTATTTTGCAGACTTTGCGTGATAATCAGTTATTTGCAAAATTCTTTAAATGTGAGTTCTGGCTTCGTGAAGTCGGGTTTTTAGGTCACGTGGTGTCTATAGATGGCATTAGAGTAGATCCACGTAAAATATCAGCTATTTTAGTGTAACACCCCAAACTCGACCTAGGAGTTATGGCCAAATCTAACGGTGTCACATTGAGGTGTTTAGTGAAAATTGAACTCGTTGGTAAAAAATTATTTTTAGGTTTAAAAACTCCTTTATTATTATTTAACAAATCATCTAGTGAAAAACATTTACCTTGTTATCAGCTATTGTTATAAAAGGTTGATCTAAAATCGCGGAAGCTTTTGAAAACTCTAATGTTTAAATTTCGTGTATTTGAAAACAGTAATTATTTTGAAAATTCATCTTTTGCTAAACTAGCAGTTAAAATAAGTAATCAAAAGCCCAATTAAAAATTTAAACAAATATAAACTTTAATTTTAAATAAAAGCAAGTGTAGAATAGCTACAGTTGTGTGGCCATCTCCGAGTGCCTCGCAGAACCGACCCGCCTACAACTAGGGATTACCTGTACAGTTAAACAGAAGGGTGAGTTTACAAAAACTCAATGTGTAGTCCCCTAATAAGCAAACAATCAATTAAACAGTAGATAAATGCAGTTTGGGCCTAAGCCCATTGCAATAACAATCCAGTTCAGTGTGGGCCTAAGCCCTTTCCCGTAACAATAAACGATTGGGCTTGAGCCCATCACAATGCCAGTAAGCATTAGGGCCTTTGCCAATTTCAGTAATAGTATCAGTGGGGCCTTGGCCCATAACAGTAACAGATATCAGTCATGCAGTAAACAGTATGTAATATCATTAATCAATGCAGTAACAGTACAATATCATTAATCAGTGCAGATATGTAGTTAGAAATCCTACCCAATCCAGCCTCTACACACCACTCCGTCCCGCCAAACACACCATGTGGGGATAAAATTGACCCACCCAGCCAGACACACCAAGATTAGCATCGGTTACGGTACTAAACAATATTGCAGCAAAACTACCAGTAATATAAATGACATATAGCCATCAGTATGTCCACAGTCGTCTTGGGCGACCCGTGCAACCTTATCAGTATGGTACACTTCCTCCAAATATAACAAGCCATCCCCATGTAATATATTGTGACATAATATCATACGTGTATGCAAAATGTCATGCTCAATCATAGTCATACATATCATAGAGCAAATTAGTCATACATAACATAAAGCCATAACAGTCATTTCATCTCCTAGGGGTATAACAATCATTTTACTCTATGGGGGTATTTCGGTTATTTTACCCTATGGGGGTATTTCGATCATTTTATCCTATGAGGGCATTTTGGTCATTTTACCCTATGAGGGTATTTCGGTCATTCTACCCTATGGGGGTATTTCGATTATTTAACCCTATAGGGGTATTTCAGTCATTTTACCTTATCGGGGTATTTCGGTCAATTTACCTTATGGGGTATTTCGATCATTCTACCCTATGGGGGTATTTCGGTCATTCTACCCTACGGGTGTATTTCGGTCATTCTACCCTATAGGGGTATTTCTATCATTCTACCCTATGGAGAGTATTTCAATCATTTTACCTTATAAGGGTATTTTAGTTATTTACCCTATGGGGGTATTTCGGTCATTTTACCTTATGGGGGTATTTCGGTCATTTATAGACCTCTTGAAAGGTCTACAGTCGCCTCGAGCGACTCAAGTAATCTAAATGGTCATAATAGTGTAAATAGGCCCAAGGCCCATTACTCGGCCCAAATGGGCCCACACGCTCGTGCAGCCCATTCAACCCAGATTTCGCCACGGCCATGAGATCTACACAGCCCAGTCCAATATTTGCCACAAATAGTGGATTTCATTCGTGTGGCGCCCACAAGCCCATTGAGCCCACATGGCCCATTTTGGCCCAACGTAACGTCGCCCATTACGGCCTAAGCCCATAAAAATGCTCATGGAGGCCTCTACAGTTTATCGCCCATGATTCGCAGGTTTGGCTTTCCACACGAGCAATCGTACACTCGTGTGGTCTCAACGTCATATTTCGGCTTTTCGGCCTTTGCCGTTCTACAGTTACAGTAGGGTGGTTACACACCTAATGCGATTTGCAGATTCTTTTTGTTCTGAACACTCTTATTCTGAAAATCAATGACATCGCACCCTTGGTTCCCAGGCAATGTGCCAATCAATCTCGACCACCACCAGTTAGGAATAGAAGCAATGGAGGTTGGAGAAAGCGAAGAAAACCTTGAAAACCTCGCCGATCTCCCATCGAGAACAAGGAACAAATGAGATGGATGATATATAGCTCTCCACAACAACAACCTCCCCAAATCCCAATATTCTCTCGTCAAATCTCTCCAAATATCCCTCTTCAATTCTCTCTATGACCAGTTCAAACTCCATTTAGCAGTATTTCAATCAGACTCTACCACCCGAATTAGGCAACAAAATAAATACTCCCTTTTTGATGCGCCACCACTCGAACCTTAGACCCCATGTACACTCCACACGCCCCTTACCACTAGACCAACAACTCCTTTATATCATATTTTAACCCCAATAATTTAAGAACCTACTATCTAGATCTAAGGATTTTATTCACTTAAAATAAAAATTTTGCATAAGCCAAGGCTTGAACCCCTTACTTCTCAGACACTTCCAAACACTCCTAAACCACTTAACCACTGAAGCAGACATTCATTTTTGTCACTTCCTTGCACAACTAAATATTTATGTGCAGTCTCCTAACTGTTCCCTTGTTCAAAACCTATTTCTTCTAGTCCCAAAATTCGGGGTGTTACATTTAGACTAGAAGCCTCCAAAAAATGTCACCTAGATAAGAAGTTTCCTAAGTTTGGCTAGATATTATTAATGTTTCGTAAAAAGGTTTTTGATGATTGCTTCACCATTGACGAAGCTACTTCAAATATATGTGCAGTTTGTTTGGTCCGATAAATTTCAGCAGAGCTTCAATTGACTAAAAATAATGTTAATTGGAGGCCTTTGGTAATTCAGCCAAAGACCAGCAAAGAATTTGTGATTTACAGTGATGCTTCACTTAGCGGTTTAGGTTGTGTTTTATTGCAGGAAGGCAAAGTTGTAGCTTTTGCCTCTCGACAGTTGAAATTGCACGAGAAAAATTACCCAACACATGACTTGGTGGTTGCAACTATTGTGTTTGCTTTAAAATTTTGGCGACACTACTTATACCCAGAAAATGCCACATTTTAACGGATCACAGGAGTTTAAAATACTTGAAGTGTCAAAAGGAATTGAATTTGCGACAGCGTCGATGGTTGGAGCTATTAAAAGATTATGATTTGATTATTGACTATCACCCTGGAAAAGCTAATATGGTTGCAGATGCTTTGAGTCGAAAGTCATTATTTTCTTTGAGAGCTTTAAATACTCGTTTGACACTTCTCAATGACGGTTCTATTTTACCAGAATTAAAAGCTAAACTGATGTTTCTGCAATAGATATTTGACGCTTAGAAAAATGATCCTGAGTTGATTGCTAAACGAGAACAAATTGAAAATTGATCAGATTCAGAATTTCACGTTGGTACAGATGACAGTTTATATTTTTGAAATAGATTGTGCATTCCAAAGAATTCCGAAGTTAAACAAAATATCCTGCAAGAAGCTCACAGCAGTAGGTGCTCGACTCACCCTGGTAGTAATAAAATGTACGGTGATTTGAAGCAAATGTACTAGTGGCCATGTATGAAATGTGAGATCTCTAAATTTGTATCGAAATGTTTGATTTTTCAACAAGTTAAAGTCGAGCATCAGGTACCTTCGGGATTACTACAGCCTGTTATGATTCCACAGTGGAAATGGGAGCGGGTTACCATGGGTTTATTGATAGGATTACCGTTATCTCCGAGAAAGAAAGATATCGTTTGGATTGTTGTTAATTGCCTAAATAAATCTGTACATATCATTCCTATGCATTGTCGCATGTGATTATGATATGCCAATTGTGCATGTGTACACGTCGAATCAAGTAATAAAGTGATGAGTGAGATTGTATCAACAGATATCAGATTAAGTATAGAAATGGTCAAGTTATGATAATTATTAATGTTATGGAAAAACTGAGTTAAGTACGCAGTGATAAATTAAAATAATAAGGATGAGTGCAAAATGTATACTGACTAATATTGGAAAATGCTAAGGCAAAGCAAGAGTAAAAATGCAATGGCAATTACGAGAATAATCGAGTGAACAAATAAATAACTAAGAATGTTATGACAATGATGTCGCGGCAACGGATTGAAGGTCTATAATGTTGATTTGAAAGGTTGGGAGTACTAATAATCTGCCCTTACTTTCAATAATGCATCAGTATAATTGTACTTAATCTATTTCTCAAAAGAGACCTCAAGTAACCTACTTCTTTCGAGAGTAAGGTTTCAAGTTACCTGCCTGTGTCTATAGGCCTTATCACGGCACCCTGCACTGTTTTATCATGGTGCCTATAAACCTTTTTAAAATTCGATTCAGTTTATGGGCATACTGCACATTTATCTATGTCTAGAGAATTTATGCATATATTTAGAAAATAAAAACAATTGAATGATATAGTAGATTAAATAAAATATATGCTTCAACCATTATAGAAAATAAAAGTTTTCATCATGTAATCCCAACCCTATGAGATTTAGCTCATGGATTGGTGATTAAAATTCAAGTTCGAAATAACATCCAACATCATTTTGATCAAATTAATTCACGAGAGAACATATTAAGAAATAAAGTAAGAACTTAGGAAAATGGTTGTCGCCAAATCAATCTACAACCCAACAGCATAGTGTCTTATGGTGGTTGAGACGGACTGCCTTTGGGTTCCTCTTTCTCGTCTCTACTTAACCACTACCCTCTATCGTTGCCTTCGGCTCTCTCCCCCCCATTCCCTTAGAGCTTTCTCCTTATGCCTTTTATAAGCATCTCATCCTAGTGTAACTCCAACAACCCACGATATCCTCTCCTCACTTTTAGGTAGATTTTTCTAGTACAAGTAGAGTTGGTCTGAGACTGGTATGTGCTGAATGTTGATTTGGTCTTCCTCCTGAATTGCCACGGCATTCAAGGTGGCAAACTGTCCAACCTTTTGCCCTGATAAACCTTTACTCCTTTATTTCTTTCTCCCCAGCCTGCACCTGCCAAACCACCAAACATAACCCTTCCACACACAATTAAAAGTATCTAACATGTAAACACATTTCAAGCTCCTAATGCAAATGATAAAAATACTAATAAAATTTCTTAAAATGCCATTAAGTGTACCTAAGTACAAACAACTAGCGAGGTCTAAAGGCATGAAATATAACTCTTTTCAAGAGTTAACATGCGTATGGACTATTCACTTGAGAAGTTGACAGACTTATATGTTGTGGAGATTGTCAAACTACACAGCATGCTATTGTTGATTATTTCTTATCGCGATCCACGATGTACTTCTAGATTTTGGAGTAAATTACACGGAGCTTTGGGCACCAATTTTTATTTTAGTACCGCGTTTCACCCACAAACAGATGGCCAGTTTGAACGAGTGATTCAGATACTCGAGGATATGCTTTGTTGTTGTATTCTGGAATTTGAAGGTAGTTGGGAAAATTTTCTTCCGTTGGTGGAGTTTCCAATAACAGTAATCAGTTGAGTATTAAAATGGCCCCGTACGAAGCTTTGTATGGTCAAAAGTGTAGAACTCCCATATATTGGTCCGAATTGGGTGAAAAGGAACTTTTTGGAGCTGATCAGGTCTATGAAACTGAAGAAAAAGTTAAAGTGATACGAGATTGTTTGAAAGCTACTTCTGATGTTAGAAGTCTTATGTGGATTTGAAAAGAAAAGATATTGAATTAAAAGTTGGTGATATAGTGTTCTTGAAAGTATCACCATGGAAGAAAGTCCTCCGTTTTGGCCGTAAAAGAAAGCTTAGTCTGCATTTTATCGGGCCGTACAAGATTATTAAGAGAATTGGATCAGTAGCTTACCATTTAGCTTTACCATCGAAGCTAGAGAAAATTCATAATGTTTTTCATGTATTAATGTTACGACAATATAGATCTGATCCTTCACATGTAATTTTTCCGATCGATGTAGAGATACAACCTGATATGTCTTATAGTGAGGAAAATTAAAAATTTGGCCCGAGAAGTCAAAGAGTTGAGAAATAAACACATAGCTTTAGTAAAAATTCTTTGGCACCGTCATGGAATTGAGGAATCTACCTGGGAATTGGAAGAAGCTATGAGATTGCAATACCTGAACCTGTTCTCTAGTAAGATTTTTTAGGACGAAAATTCATTAAGAGGGGAGAGTTGTAATAGTCTGATTTAAGTGGTGTCAAAAACGGTGGCTTTGGAGCCACAATTCTGACAAGAGAGTCAGTAAATATTATTAATTTAATATTTACGAACATCTAGTAGAATCATATAAAATTTTAGTTAGGTAATTTAAATGTTTGAACCACTAATTAAGTAAAAAGGATTAAATCGTAAAAGTTACGAAAGTTAAATCCTATTAGTTAAATATATTTAACAGCCATGAAAAGAGAAATAGGTAGACTTAAATGGTAATGATGCCATGTCAATGGTTAGTGGATGGTTTGGTGACCAAACCTTTGATATTTTCATGATGAAACTTTAATATTAATATATTAATATTAGGTATTAAGTGATAAAAAGGAAGGAAAACATTTTTTTTCTTTAAGTTCATCTTCCTAAACGTGAGAAACTCCATTTTTGGAGCAAAGAAGGTACGACCAAACTCCCTTCTAAGCTTGGATGTGATTTTGAGGTCCATTTCTAATGGTTTTTATGTTTTTGAGTTCATTTTAGCTTAATCTAGCTAACTCGGTGAGTTTGTGAAGTTAGTTGTTGGATTCTTTAGTTTAATGGTTAATTATAAGTATTTTGTTAAGTGATTTTTGATGATTTCGTGTTTAAGGACCTATTTGAGAAAATAGTAAATTTCAATGAGAATTATATGAAATGGTGGAAGATTTGGGCTATTATGAACTCATTGAAAACTCGACTAGCTTGTTTTTTTTAGATTGAAATTAAATTGTGAGTTTCAATTTAAGGACTTAATTGCAAATGTTAAGTGTTAAGGATAATTTCATAAAATCATCTTATAATGGATTATAGGTTTGAATTAGCTCTTTTAATTTCTTGAATTATTTAATTGAATGGAAACATTATTTAGATCAAGATACGCATCAACCTTACCTGAATTGTGGAAAAGCGAAAGATTCAGATTAGTTGTCAGTTCATCCATGTGTTCATGTTAGTCGAGGTAATTTTGTATAATGGTAAATTAACTGATTTTTTATTTCGATAGCAAATGTATTATTGTTATGCTTGTATAATTTCTTTGTACATAAATTGTTAATGTATAGTTTGGACGATATTGTTAGTTGTGTAATATAAGGTAAGGTGCGTAAAATTTGGAGAAAACCATGGAATGATATGGAATTATGCTCATTTGAGCCCTATGAATACTTAGAATACAAATGACAGGTCATTTGAGATAATACATTTTCAGGGGCAGGTCTTGGATGTCCTACCGATGACTGAGATCTTGCATTTGTTGTGGACTCTCCACAGCTTGTGTGAGCAACATCGTGTAGTCTAACATCCCGACCCACAGCTCGTGTGACCATTACAAGATATGGTTATATTCACATGTACAAGCACACTTTGTGTGAGCATGGTTCCTGAGTATCTAACGTAGTTTCATTTGGTTCAACGGATATTAAAGTTTTAAGCAAATGCTTGAGTTGTTTAAATGTTACATTAGATTTATGTTGAAAGTGGTATGTACAAGTTCACTAACTTGTGATAATGGTAATTGAAGATTTGGAATTGGTTATACATTTGAGCATGATAAGGGAACAATGCATTAAATTTATAATTTGAGTTTATTTGGTAAGTTGTTTTTTAAGTTTTATACAATCTTACTAAACCTTACATGCTTATGTATTTGTCTTCCTTTTCTTGTAGATCATCAGAAAGCTTTATTAATTGAAATTTCATTAGAGTACGATCACACTATCCAATCATCGTTTTGGTCAAGGTTATAAATGGCATGTAATAGCACTTGAATGTTATTCTGGGTCGTTTGATTTGTTTCCAAGTCGTTGTGTGTTTTAAATGTCTTTTTGTTTATGATTGTGAACATTGTGTAAATATTTGAAGTTGAATTCTTATGTAGGTTCTCTTAAAAGTGAGTGGAAATGGTTGTTTTGGTATGTTTTGGAGTGTATTTGAATGTGTTTTGGTCATATGAATGTTTGTGAGGATGATTTGACTTGGTGTTAAGACTTGTGAGTTGAAAATGGCATGTTTGGGGTTCTTTTTTGCTGCACATGGCCTGGGGCACGGGCTGTCACACAGGCCATAAGGCTGTATGTCATTTTTATTTTAGGTGCAGGCTGAGACATGAGCGTGTGGAGTAGCTACACGAGCATGTGGATTAGCCTCACAGCCATGTTTAAGGCCACACAGGCTGGCCATTGTCACACGGCCGTGTGACCTCTATTTCCATATTTTTTCATACTTTTATGTTTCAATGCAAATTAGTCCTTGGTTGTTCCCAAATTATTTTTAGAACCCCGTAGACTCGATTTATGACCCGTAAATATATTTTTTCGTAATTAAAATGAGTTATTAAAGGTTAACATTAAAGTTGCATAATTGTATCTGTTTTGAAGTTAAAGGTTCTAAACTACACTATAATGCTCTGTAACCTTAATCTGGGGAGGAAACAGGTTAGGGGTGTTACAAATCCTTCTCGGTATTTGAATCAAAAGCTCACTTTGATTCTTTTATGGGATTACGGAATCATTTAAATTATTTATTGAAGTAAGTTGTCTTTCTCGTAGTGTAAACATTCTTTACAATGCAACTTATCTTCAGTTTGAACTTTAGACAATCAATGAGCTAATATTTGCTTGTCACAATTTCTCTATGCATGAAAAATATAAAAGGCATAAATACAAAAGACATAATAGTGAAATGTGAAATTAACTTTATTTATTTATTCGTCGTTTAAATAAGTAGAAAACAGTTACATGTTTACTATAATTTGGGCACATTTCCCAACAAATCGATCAATGGTGAGTTATACAAATATACAAGTTGCATAATCTATTCAATTGTACAAAATCAATCAATATCAAGTTACGTTATACTATTGGAAATCAAGCAAATATTTATATAGTTTAATATGCAAATCATTTAACCATTTTAAATCAGCTCGATGAACAATACAATAGATACGAATACGGGGTTATCCATCGAAACATACCAAAACGCTCCAATGAGCCTAACCAACCGAGAACACAGATTGGCACCATGTGCCTAGCCTGTTGGCTAACATCCCTCCAGAAACACACCTCTGAACCAAGTGTCAAACCCAAAGGCTTTACATCCGCCCCCGATAACACGCCAGAAACACTGAAAATATAACACGGTAGTCTGCAACAAATGCTAGCCTTTAGTATATTCAGTGGAAAAAAATAAATCAGGAATCATCATCTTATCTCAATTCATAATCTACTGGCATGTCAATTTTATCCTCTCCTATGTTCATTCGGGCTTGATATACAAAATCGCATAATATCTTACAATCCAATTACGTTTCTCACCTTGAATCATCTTTATGATTATTTCATTAAATATATAAATATTCAAAAATCATAGTTCACAAGTTAATAAAATATTACAAATTATACTAAATTAAACCGTATGAACTTACCAAGACTAAACTGTAAGAATGATTGAAGTTCATTAACTAATTTGCGACCTCTCCTTTTCCACGGTTATCTACTGGATTTTGATCTATAAATTAATTTATTTTAATTATTAGCTTCAAATTCATATATTATTCAATTTAGTACAAATTCCCTCTTATTAACAATTCTTTCACAATTGCCCCAAACTTTTACACTTTTTTAATTTAGTCCTTAGAACCAAAACATGATTATTTTCCAAATTATACCCTATACCCTTAAAAATAAAGTCTTAACTACTCTAAACCACCCCATAATTCTACAATTTTCAAGAAACCATGAATATTTTAACTTAATTTCAATTTAATCCTTAAACATGAAAATTAATAGAAATTACTTTTCAAACTAGTTCAAAATCATTATCAAGCTTCCAACTAAACCATTTTCTACCAAAACATCTAAGATTCATCAATGGCAAGTTTTAAAATCTTTAACAGTTTTAAAAATAGAGGTACAAGTTAGCTGGACCTAGTTGCAATGTTCACAAAAATATAAAAATTACTAGAAACGGGATAAAATTGCTCTTACATTCATGGTTCAAACGTTGGCCGAAGCTTCCAAGTCTTTAAAAATGGTGTTTCGGCAATATTGTGAAAGAAATGAAGAAGATGATCCTTAATTCTTTTTGTTTTATTATTTTATTACCTTAACATTATTTATTAATAAATTAACTACAAATAAAACTTAGTTTATTAAGCTTTATACCGTCCACTAGACCTTAAAATGGCTTAATTTCCATTTAAAACCATCTTATTTTACTTTAATACTGAATTGACAGTAAAACATAAATAGCGATAGACTTTTACAACTTTTATAATTTAGTCATTTTTCTTTAATTAACTAGCTAAACATTAAAATTTTTGAACCAAAATTTAATACATCTATATAATCACTTCGTAAATATTTAATAAAAATATTTACGGCCTCGGTTTATAGAAACGAGGTTTCGATACCTTATTTTCCAAAACCACTTGACTTTAGGGACAACTTACTTATATTTAACTATTCGTTCAAATAGCAAAATTATCATATCAAAATTCTAAATAATATTATATTTGACTCGAAAGTTTTAAATAATAGTATTTATGAGCTTACTCGTCAGATTTGTGGTCCCGAAACCACTATTTTCAACACCACTGGAAAACGGGCTGTTACAATAAGTGAATAAATCCATAAACGAATTTAGGATCTATTCTGCTTGGGTCTTGTCCGATGTACTATCAATCTAGTTAGTCACATCTATGTCTCTATCTTTTGGGGGTCATCCGTTCCAAAGCCTAAGACAAGGCATCTCCCCAATTGGACTTGATAGATGACATATTAGTATTTTAATCGGTTTGATCATTTCCGATTAAACTAAGGACATGTTTAGATTCATCTACTAATACAAGTTGTCTTTCCATACTACGATTCAACGACGTAATATTGCTTAGTATTAGTTAAACATTTAGATAACCAATTAGCAACATTTGCTTCCATTTTCCTTTACGTGAAGAAACCATGTGAGGAAAATTATACAAATTATATTAATGTAATCAATGAATTTGTTTTATTAACCAATTTGTTTGAAAAAATTACTAGTTTACAAATGAATATGCTACACTCAGCGCACCAGATCCAACAAGTTTTTGTCGCTTAATGTACTAAAAGGTTTAATGATTTTTTATGATGTTTGAGCTTTGAAACTTGTAGCTTCAACACACATTATTGATTTTTAGTAATGTGGCATCAGTTTGAGTGATTGAAACCAACTTTTCTTCCAGGTTTTATCAAAGAATTCAATCATTTTGAGTTACAGAATGCTACACTAGTTACCAGAGCAACAACGATCAAATAAATATCCAATTCATGATGTTCTACTTTTAAATACAAGCAAGACAAACATATGTTATGATATACAATCAATTTTGGAACTTACACAGCTTATGAATACTCTTATACTAGTTTGCACTTCAGCTAGGACCAAATTATAAAGTTTTAAAATTTTCTAGACCAACGTCGTGACTTCGACATATCCTCATCACGGCGTAGTCATCTCAGTATATCATTTCGTGACAACATGCATGTGCTCATCATAACGTCACTCTCTAAGATGACGACGTTGCGACGTCAAGAGCCCGTCATCATGACATTGCCCTTGCTTTTGGAAAAATCCACATTTGGTACCTAATTCAATGATATCCAAACCATTCCCTAAGTTTCTCATTCAATAATACACGAAAATGAAACTATTAAAACTAGCCAAGGTTAACCAATCTATGTAATACACTCTATCCATTCCACATTTACATATATTCAATTCATTCTCACCTATCTATACCAAATGCTTGTATACAATCTCAACATGTTCATCATCTCAATTGAAAACAAACCATTTCAAGGGATTATCATGATTCAACTAAAGTATACTCTAAGCTACTAAACATGTTTAACTTATAGCTTTCCATTTTTCGAAGCATTATTTCAACTTACCCAATTCATACCAAGCTATTCAAAAGGAAATTCACCAACCTCAAAACATCAAACTTAAACAAAATATGATCATTAGTGATGTGAACTTTGTTACGAGTTTTGGAACTTGATTCACAATTTGAATTCCAAGTCATCTAAATAGATACTTGCTCGAAAAATTGGATAGATTACATTTAGAACTTGGTATTTTTTAGGATAAAGAATGAAATAATGGAATAGATAGAACGTGATAGAACAAACTCGGCCCAGAAATGAACCACACTATGTATCAATGTGACCTGATTTCTATAAAGCAAAGTTAAGTTTAACAATTTGGTTTTGATAGAAAGATCGTGACCCACTATCTATAAAGGAGATAGGAACGAACGATATAAGGTTTGATTGCCACACTTCGAAGAAGTGATAAGATCGGATGTTGATTGCCACAAGAAGGAAAGTTCTTGATAAGTTTGAGTAAGTTCTAAAAAGAGCAAAGAGTTTAAACTCAAATTGATTTCAAAGTTGGATGATTAACCTTACAATAGTGTCTTAAGCTGAAATTTATAAGCCTAGGTAGACAATTGGTCACATTCGGCAATAAATGAAAATACATTTAAAAGGCCATTAATTTAAGTTCATGTTCTTCAACATTCAAGGCATGTGTGACTAGCCATGTTCAATCTCCATTTGCCATCCATGCCCGTCGTGGCAGCCATTTCATGTGTTGTGAAGAGAACATGCATGCTTAAGGGTTTAAAAAATCTTTAAAGGACACATTCAGCTCTTTTTTTGGACAATGGCACTTAATGTGCATGGGAATGATCAATAGTTATCTTTCAGAAAATTGCCAATGAGTCTCATACATCTCCCAACTTGGACAGTGCAATTAATGAAGCACTTGCTGACTGAATGGACACCTTTTCATGCCAACCCGGACAGCCACTTGTGTGTGAACTCCTTTGATTTTTTTTATAAAATAGAACAGTCATTTGCATTCTTGAAAAGAAACCATTAAAAATGTATAAATCATATTGGATTAATATAAAAAAATATAAAAAAATAATACATAATGAAATTAAATAATAATATGTGATAAATCCAAAATAATAATATATGAAAAACTTAAAATAATAGTACATGATAGAATAAAATAAGGTATATATAAAAAAGTTAGGAAAATAAATATATAAATAAATGTAATAATAATTCCAATAATAATAACAGCAATAATAAGAATAATAATAGTAACAATAATAATAAAGATAATATTAAACTAATTAATGCTAAAATAAAATAGCACAAATAACAAAAAGGACTAAATTAAGCTTAAAACAAAAGTTTGGGGCGAATCTGAAAATAGATAAAAATAAAAAGGACCAAATCGAGTGCGCGAATAACAAGAAGGGACTAAAGGGGAAAATATCCCCGCCCTCCAAAACCCAGCACCTTACATGGGGCAAAAATGAAATCAAAGCAAAATTTTGGCGCAAAATTAGGAATAAAAGAAAACTTAATTGCAAAACCATTAAAAGGTGGAAGGACCAGGATTGTAAATTACCCATTTAACGAAAACGCGCGGATCCTTCATGGAGTAGGTCAGGTCGCGCGCAGGTGGCCCTATACTGCGCCGTTTTGATTCCCTAAACGACACCGTTTCATACCTATTATAAAATCAACATTTTTTTAAAACATTCATTTTCTACCTTTTTTTACAAAAAAAAAATTAACCCTAGCTTTCTCTGCTAGGGTTTCTAATTTTTTCTTTAGCCGTCGCCGGTAACCAGGTTATTCTATGGCCTCCGGTCCTCGCCTAATCTCTGATTGCGACGGAGTGGGCAAAGCCTCGACAACACCAGGTAAACATCACGTCTTTTAACTGTTTCTTTTTTTATATACGGTTAAAAATTAAAAAACAGAAAAGAAAAATGCAGAAAAAGAACAGAAGGAAAAGAAAAAACCCCCTTCTTTCTGATATTTTGATTTCTTTTTGTATTGATTTCGTATCCTCCGTTTACAGGTTTGTAATCGGTTGTTATAGTCGAAAATGAAAAAAAGAAATAAACAAAATAAAATAAAATCTCTTTTTTCCTCTCCTATTTTTTGTTATTCCCCTTTTGCTGCGTGGTTGCTTCTGGTTTCATTTGTTTTGCAGGTACAGCCAGTTGGAGGTGGAGATGCACGTGTGGGGAGAGTAGAGGCGCGCAGCATACGTGGGAGGCTGAGGCTGAGGGCTACTGAGTTAGGGTTCTGTTTCTGCACATTAGCTAAAATAAAATAAAATAAAATAAAAGTAGAGACTATCACCATTACAACTTAAAGTAATATGAAACAAATATATATATGCATCCCTCAATGACCTCTCTAGTACATGTCATTAGGTACCAATTGCAAATACAAATGTTTCATACTTTTCAATGATAGTAATGGTGTTTTCCTATGATCTTTGAGTTACATCGAGCCTTGGTTCTAAAGACCTACGCAAAAAAATAATGACAAGTTAAGCATAAAGCTTAGTAATTCCCTATATGCATACCTTTTAAACAGTGATCCTATAAAGCATTTATAAGCAATGTTAATAGCAATTATTCAATGATTCAGAAAACAAAAAACAGTTTAGTTCCATAAAGGTCGTATGTAAACAATAGCATCTGACAAGTTCAAGAATTCATTCACACAAAGAAAAAATCAGTTTAAGTTCAACCTTTAGTAAGCCTAGAAAAATAAAGAGAGAATACTAGGGACTAGTTGGTCAAAACCACAATAAAAGAAACGATATAATGTAGGTGTCTAAATACCATATCAGAATCGCACTAAAGTGCCAAAAATAAGAGCATCAAAGTGCTAGCAACATGAGCACCGAAGTATTAGTAATAGAAGTCCCCTATTAATATTTCAAATATGTTTACAAATTTGAAACAAGGCCTGAGATAATAACCACTATAACACAAATCAGTAATTTCAATCATAGCACTGTGCCACCAAATCAAAATTCAAAGCTTTCATTTACATCTCCACATAGGGATTTTATTCAAAAATCATTTATAAGATAGTTTTCATACCATTAACCAATTTTTCCATTGTTCGACATAATCAAAAAAAAATCAAAACATATCTGAATCCACACTTTCATAAACATTTGAACATTAATATACTATAACATATTCGCTTTAATAACAATAAATCAATTAAAAGCAATATCAATTCAAGATAAGTATTTTTATGGATTTTCCATATATCTTACCTCACAAAAATATTCAAAATTTGTAAGTCTAAATTCACCTCAATCCACTAGTTTTTCCTTTCCTTTGCTAGTATTCCCTTTCTTTCTTCAATTTCTTCATTATTAACAAAATATCTCATAAATTATAAAACATTAAATAAACATTAATATGACTAAAAAAATTTTGGAATAAGCATGATTTCATGTATGAGTGAGACTAAAACTACAAAACTCATATATTGATTACAACAGCTCGATTTTCAGCAGTGCTGGAAATGGTGGTCTCGGAACCCTATTTTTTGATGATCGAGTTATTAAATATTATTTAATATTTACTAGTCTATTATTGTGTTATATTGAAATTTGGTCCAAAAATTTTAATGATTTGATAGTTAGTTAAAGTACAACTGGTTTGACCTTAAAGTCAATGGTTTTGGAAAATGATATATCGGGACCTTATTTATGAAACTAAGCTTGTAATTATTTTTAGTTATAAACTGAGCTTGTAAATATTTTTAGTAAACATTTGTGGAGTTTTTATATAGGTGAACTGAATTTTTTATAGGTAATTTTTCCGAATTAGTGACTAATTAAGGTATAAGGACTAAATAATAAAAATCGTAAAAGTTAATCGCTATTGATTTTTATTAACTAAAATGCTTAATTAATAATTTTTCAAGGGTCTATGTGATAATTAGACCATAATGACTTGCCTCAGATGATTAATGCTTAGTTTTTAATTGTTTATATGTTAAAAACTTAGTTAAAAATTATGTTAAATAAAAGGGAAAAACATAAGATTAGTACCTGAACTTGATCATTCTCCTAGATTAGTACCTATGGCTTTTTTTGTCCAAGATTGGTACCCGAAATTTTTTTCCGTCCACAAGTTTGGTACCTGAGCCTAACGGCGTCAACTTCAAGACAAGTGGCGAAATAAGACTATGACACGTGGCAAAAATGATGTCATGATGATGTCATAATCTAAAAATATATTAAAAATCAATAAAAGTATTTTTAAAACTATTTCCTTTTCTTTCTTTCTTTTTCCCGGTGATCTTTCTTCTTCCCAATTTCTTTTTCTCTTTTTTTCTCTGCTAAACATGTTTGCTTTCAATGGTTGATTTCAATTCCTCTCCTATTTGTTAAAAACATTTTCTCTTCTTTTCTCTGCTAAACACATTTGCTAAACACGCTTTTTCTTCTCTCTGTTTTATATTTCGAGTCTTAAGTTCATTTTCTTTTTTGGATTTTCGCATTCAATATTTTTTTCTCTTTTTTTAGTTTTTGGGTAGTTGAATTTTTTCTACTTGTTTCCTGAGAAAATATGAGAAAAAAATGGGAGATGCAAACAGCTCCATTAAGAAAAAAATAACTCAGCACAATCAAAGAAAAAATAACAAATAATAACGAACCCAACACATTAAACAATTAATAACAAACAAAGAACCCAAAATCTTAAAAAAAACAAAAAAAATTGTAAGCAAAAGAATATGCAAAAGAATATGCAAAAGATATGGAGAGATCTTTAACATATAAATAATATATAATCCATGAAGGGTAACAATGAAGAAACCATTGATTTTTGTGAATTGGAAAAGAATGAAAATACAAAAAAAAAACTAACAACGATTCAATCAAAACCAAGAAAAAAAGTAAACGTAATGAATTTTTATTAGAATTTATAAAACCCTAGAAATCCTATAGATCCAATGAACAACAAGGGCAATTCCTTCCTTAAATTTGTTGACCCTTTACTCCATGACCTGAAGAACTTCTACTAGGCTTCAAGAAAACTGATTCTCTGTTGTTGCCATGGTAGCGGCACTGCTACTGCTTCCTTCGGCTCCTCAAATCATTCTAAGCCTCACCAGAAGCCTCCTTAGCCTTTCATCAACAAGCGAAGAGTATAATTTCAAAAGCTCCAGGATCAAGCTTTGATTTTTTTCGGCTTTAAAGAGATTTTCTTGAAAATACAAGACAAGATTTAAGAAGAAGAGGAAGAGAGAAGGGTTTTGATGGTCGAAGAAAGCCATGGATAGCGGTGACTCATGGCGGCAACGGGTAAGGTTAGAAGAAGATGAATAGGGAGAAGAAGAAGAAAAGAGAAGAAACGAAGAAACAAAATGAAAAAGGAATAGAATCATGATTTGTTTTGGATGAAAGAGGAAAAAAATTATTATTTTTTAAAGGAAAATAATTAAAAGATAAAATAAAAGGAAAATTAATAAATAGGTCTAATTTGTAGCCAATGAGGGTGACCCATCAGTAAAAAATTAATGCTGTTAGACTCAGGTACCAAACTCATGGACGAAAAAAAGTTCGGGTACCAATTTGGGACAAAAAAACCATAAGTATTAATCTGGGAAAAGAGGACAAGTTCAGGTACTGGAAAAATATGTATATTAAAACATAAAAGAATATTAAAACACCAAAGTCATCTTCATCTTTTCTTCTCTCCATTACTGAAACCACCATTTTTGAAAATTAGGGAATTCAGCCAAGCTTTTATTCTTGCATGTAAGTAGAGGTGCTCATGAGTCGGGCGGTCCGACCCGGCCCGACGACCCGCCCGAAATATGGGAGGGTTTGGGTAAAAATATAGGCCCAAAATATGGGCTTGGGCAAAAAATGAGGCCAGTTTAGAAAACGGGTCGGGCCTCGGGCACCACTTTTTTGGCCCGTGCCCTGCCCGATATAATAAATATATTTATTTTTTAAATTTTTTTAATTTTAAAATATTTTTAAAATACTTTTTTTATTATTTTTTAATTTTAAAATATTTTTAAAATACTTTTTAATTTTTTTAATTTTAAAATATTTTTAAAATACTTTTTAATTTTTTTAATTTTAAAATATTTTTAAAATATTTTTTTTAATTTTTAAAATAAATTTTTGGTATTTATTAAAAAAATGGATCGGGTCGGGTTGGGCCGGGCCCGAGCTTATGATTTTTTTTTCGGGCCGGGCCTGGGCAAAATTTCAAGCCCATATTTCAGGCCGGGCCGAATTTTTTTATGGGCCCGGCCCGAACCCGGCCCGGCCCGGCCCATGAGCACCTCTACATGTAAGTACTCCTGAGGCTCGTTTTTCATAAATTTTATGTTCTTTATATCTTGCTGCTTAATCTAACTAACACGGATACTAAATCGTAAAACTGTTAAAGTTTTGAAATTTTTCCATTGATGATTTTTTATGTTTTTTTATGTTAAATAGCTTTGTTGTAAGCTTAGATTTGATTATGTACTAAATTGTAAAATGAAATTTGTTAGTTTTGAGTTTAGGGACTAAAATGAAAATTTTTTGAATTTGACATGAAATTTTTCTAATTATTGAAATTAGATGGCTGTAGAAGGATGTATTTGAAATTGATTGTAAATCGGGGTTTAAATGTGAAAGACGTAATAGTTTTGATTTTAGGGACTAAATAGAATAAAATGCAAAAATATAGGGAAATTGTGTAAAATAAAATAAGTTGTTATATGACTTGAATAAGATGTAATAAGGTAAATGGAACTGATAATTTGAAATGAATTACCGTATAGATCAATAATTGAATCAACCGATAGATAATTGAGAAAAATAAAAAATTACAAATTAGTCCCTAACACTTCTATTATTATTGTTTGTACTTGGTAAGTTCATACAGTATGGTTAGGTAGAATTATATAATGTTTGTGATTGAATTGTGAAATTATAATATTTTAACGTATTTTGAAATGTTTACAAATTAGTACGAAAAGTGAGGGAAGGGCTGAATTGTAAAGAGTTGTTTTGATATGTGTATTGAGCCCAAATGAACATAGGATAGAATACAATTGGCATGCCAATAGGGTTAGTTGCGCGTTTGTATGAGATTGCACTTCAATGCCACTGTTTGCACTTTGGTGCCACTGTTTGCATTTCGGTGTTTACTGATTCGCACTTCGGTGCCTACTACTCAGCACTTTGGTGTCTATTGTTAAAGCACTTTGGTGCCTACTAGTGTGGTGTAGTAACCTGCGTATTCTTATCTATTTATTTGGTTCATCAAGCTAATTTTTTAAAAGAGAAATTATTGATTGATTTTGTATGAATGGAAATCGATGTGTTATATGAATTATTTTACATATGACTGAACTAAATAAATGATGTACATGTTTGACAGTTCTGATGAAATGGTACTGAATGAATTGATAGCTATATAATTGTATAAGAAATACTCACCTTGTGATGTGAATTATTGTGACAGGAACTTAGTTAAATTAATTGTGTGGTTTATTTAATTATAAAATGAGGTGAGTTTACCGTTTAAATACATGTGAACTTACTAGGCATGTAAATGTTTACTTTGTTTCGTTTTTTGTTTCTGTAGTTGACGTTTTGTGGAACTCAGCTCATACTATCCAGCTTCAGTCTTGGTAGACTTTTAAATTATCCGAAACTCAGTTTTGTGGCATGTATATAGGATTGATATGTATAAGTGCCATCTTGGATATTAATGGTTATGATATGCAAGTAATACTTGTTCTTGATGGTTATATGATATGTATATGTGTCTTGTTAAGTGTTTGAAGCTCTTGAATGGTTATATGATATGTATATGTGTCTTGTTAAGTGTTTGACGCTCTTGAATGGTTAATTTTGAATGTGAAGAAGTTTGAGATTGTGATGTGAATGGTAGTAATGATTTAGTATGAACATGTGATGGTAACATATGTTAAATTGCATACTTGATTTGGATGAATAGTATGAATGGTACCAATTATCTTGAATGGTTTGTAATGCTTATATAACCTTGGCGTGAAATGGTGCCATTGAGGCATATTGGTTAGATGATTAGGGATTATTATATGATATGTTTTGGCATGTTTTGGTATGTTTTGATCAAGTTTACAAGTTGTGAAGATTACTTAGGTTGTTATGTTTAATAAAGTGTCCATTCTATGTAGAATTACTTGAATGGTCTTATGGTTGGTTAAAGGGATGTGTTGGTATGTGTTTAAGTTGGTTTTGTGCAAGTTTGAATGGCCAAATATGCATCATTTGAGCAAATGGTTTGGCTTGGCACAAATTAGGTGCCAAATGGCCATATTTTAGCAAAAATTGAGTCCTCGTCGCAACTTGGAATTCTTCTCATCGCAACGTCAGCCAAAAGCCTGTGATGTCTCAACGTCATGATGTGACTCACTTTCTGGCGATGTCATGGCGTGGGAATGGCTTGTCACGACATGGAGTTCAAATTTTCCCAACTTTGCAATTTGGACCTAATTCATGCCCGGGTCACCACTAGAGCTTCCATAAGCTCAATTTAGTTCCAATTTATATTTGAATGAAGTCATATGATCACGATTGAGATAGGAATGATTATTGCATGATTTATTTTAATGTTTTCATGTAACACCCCAAATCCGGTCTAAACGTTATGACCGAATCTGGCGATGTCACATTGTAACACCTCGTACCCGTATTCGACACCGGAATAGGGTACGAGGCATTACCAGAACACATACACTTATAAACATGTTAAACCAAGTTATAAAATTTCATTCAAATTTAAACTCTTCAAATTCTTAACATACTTTTATAAATATTCACGTTATAACTTTAAAATACTATATTTGTAACAAATAGGGCTTCCGAGACCCAATACATACTCATGCAATTCAATACTTCATTTCCATTTCATTTAATTCACGGTTCTCATTTTCACGATTCAATTCAATTTCTCAATCCAATATACATTTCAATACCACAATAATTCATTTAATTCAAATCATATCATTTGCAACCATTTAATTCACGTACAATTCAATTTCATTAAGTTCAATACTAATACATATTTATCGTTTAAATTAATGTCCCCTTTTTGCATCATTTTACACTTCAATCATGAACCTAGTATTTCATTTCCTTTCCACTCTCGTTTCCTATGCATATCACACAAGATATAAACATTACACTCAACCATAGTCGCAAGCTAGTCTTTTTGAAGACTAACCACATGATAAACCATTTTAATAAAGATTACAAACTTTAAACCTTACCACCTTTTTATGATCACAAGCATATTTTCATCTAGACATTTACCATCTCAATGCATAATTTTATAAATTTAATGTGGCGTAATCCAGCCACAACTTGGCCAAAGCCTAAGCATACACACCAAACATGCTAGCCAAATAAACATATAGTATAAGCATTATAAGCATGGATAAGCACCACATTTATTTATGTATCAAACTTATCAACATGAGTTAATTCATAAACCATTTCTGACATTGCTACATACCAAATCATATAACAAGTATACCACATACACATACTATGAAACTTTATTTTCTCACATGAATTTTAACTATAACTAATAGTGCACAATTATAAACATAATTTCTTTTCAATCATTTATCGATTATAATCGAGCATATGGCCAATTATACACAAATCATTCATATGTTTTCCAATTTTCCTCCTCCTCCTCTCCATTCCACATCCTTAATGTGTATAACACACTTAAATAACATTAACTACAATTTTACTATTCACTCACATGTATATTCAAAGCTGTCTATTCGAGTTAGAGTCACTAAATTATTTTTACCTGGAGCTACAGAACTTCGAATTAAGATCCGTAAATTTTTCCCAAAACTAGATTCACATAAATTCTTACCATAAAATTTTTAGAATTTTTGGTTTAGCCAAATAGTACAGTTTATTCTTTAAAGTTCCCCTATTTCACTGCTCAACAGTTCTGACCTCTCTTCACTAAAAATTAATTATCTCATTGTACAGAATTCAGATATTTTTTCTATTTGTTTCTCTTGAAAATAAATTCACTTAGGATTCTAAAAATATAAAATTTATCCCATAATTATTTTTTTACAATTTTTGAAAATTTTTCAAAGTCAGAACAGGGGATTCCAAACTCATTCTGACTCTGTCTAACTAAACTTAAAATATCTCAAAATATATAACTCTTTTGCTTGCTCTGTTTCTTTTATGTGAAAATAGACTCATTCATCTTCAATTTTATATATTATTCAGCCTCTAATTCATCTCCACCATTTTTGGTGAATTTTAAAAGTCACACAATTGTTGCTGTCTAAACTATTTTATTGCTAAATGTACTCTTTCATAATTTCACTTTTTCACTTTCAATCACAATTCACTTTTCCATTTCTAAGTCGATATTCAATTCAATTCCACACCTATATTCATTATTCAATTACACTTAGTCAATTTCCTGATAAACACTTCAGAATAATAATAGATACTCGGTGGATTCAGCACATAGCAACCACCTTATTAATCAATGATGTCCGGTGGAATCAGCACATACCACCTTACTAATCAATGATGTTCGGTTCACATAGTAGCCTGCACATAGTACTACACATGTGACCATTACCATCTGATACACGTAGTAGCCTGCACATAGTACTACACACGTGATTGAAACTATCCAGTACGCATAGTAGCCTGCAAGTAGTACTACACATGCGACCTATCATTCCGGTACACGTAGTAGCCTGCACATAGTACTACACACGTGACCATCCCTTTCACTTTTACATAGTGGACTACACACAATCCGTGCCACACATGTGATCATTTCTGTCACTTCATTTGTATCCCTTTCTATTCCAAAAGTTCATTCGGGAATTTTTCACTTTTTCTCACTTTTCTTTTTATCGATCAATTTCAATTTCTCGTCTTTCTTGATTTATAACAATACATTTGACTTATATAACCTTCACACTATTCATTCCAGTCCAAAAATCATACTTTTTCAAAATTACATTTTTGCCCTAAAGTTTCACAAAATTACGATTTTGCCCCTAGGCTCGTAAATTAATTTTTATTCAATTTCCTTGCATTTTAGGCCTAGATAAACCATTTTCATAACTATATAAATCCACAATACTCACTTATTCACACACTTGTGACATATTTTATAACTTTTACAAATTAATCCTTTTAGGCATTTTCATCGAAAATTACTTAGTACAAATCGTTTATCACACTCAAAACATTCATATTCTTCCATAAAACATCAAAATACATGCATACCATTCATGGGTAAGTTTTTAAACACAAACCCTAGTTCAAAACAATGGTAAAAATAGGTAAATCTTGTTACAAGGATTTCAAAAACGTAAATATCATTAAAAACGGGGATAGAACGGACTTACAATCAAGCTTGGAACCTTGAAAAACCCTAGCCATGGTTTCTCCATGAAATTGTCGGCCTAGGGGTTGAAGATGGACAAAAATTGGCTTTTAATTTTGTTTTAAATTCATTTTAATAACTAAATAACCAAAATGCCCTTAATGAAAAACTTTGGAAACATGCCTAACCATACCCATTTTTGTCCACCAACTTAATAAATGGTCTAATTACCATATAAAGACCTCCAATTTAAAATTTCATAACAATTGGACACCTCTAACATATAGAACTCAACTTTTGCACTTTTTACAATTTAGTCCTTTTGACTAAATTGAGTGCCCAAATGTCAAAATTTTCGAACGAAATTTTCATGTAATCATTTTTTGAAATTTTAGACCATAAAAAAATAATGAAAATAATTTTTTTCTCGTCAAATTTGTGGTCTTGAAACTACTATTCTGACTAGCCCCAAATTCAGGCTGTTACATTTCATTTTCGATTACAATAGTAACATCTCTTAGCTCAAGGTTGACGACCAGACAGGGTAAGGGGTGTTACATTGATAACCTTCTTTCTCCCTCCTAACACATTTTCTCATATTAGGGCTTAAACCTTAACGTTTTGGGTGATGGAGGTGATGAGGGATATGGCTCCACAATGGTCTTATGGTTGATTAAAGGGATGTGTTGGTTTGTGTTTAAGTTGGCTATGTGGAAGTTTGAATGGCCAAATGCACCACTTGAGCAAATAGTTTGGCTTAGCACGAATTAAGCACCAAATGACCATATTTTACCAAAACCAAAGTCCTCGTCGCAACATCGGCCAATAGCCTGTGATGTCCCAACGTCATGATGTGACTCACTGTCTGATGACATCATGGCATGGGAATGGCTCGCCACGACCTGGAGTTCAAATTTTCCCAACTTTGCATTTTGGTCCTAATTCATGCTCGGGTCACCAATAAAGCTTTCGTAAGCTCGATTTAGTCTCAATTTATATTTGAATGACATAATATGATTATGATTGAGATATGAATGATTATTGCATGATTTATTTCAATGTTTTCAGTTCTGATTACAATAGTAACATCTCGTAACTCGGGCTCGGCGATCGAACCGGATAAGGGGTGGTACATTGATAGCCTTATTTCTCTCTCCTAACACATTTTCTCACATTAAGGCTAAAACCCTAACTTTTTGGGTGATGGAGATGATGAGGTATATGGCTCCACAATAGTTTAATAGTGAAGGTTTTACAAGAAATTAATGAAAAATGATGAGCACTTGAAGAGAAATGTGTAAGGAGTGAATAAAATGGAAGAAATATGGAGAATGCGCTTCTCCTTTAAAGTGGTCAGATAATGTGTAGAAAAGAAGATGATATTGTTATCTTTTTACTTCGTTTTTATGTTTAAAAAAATGTGATCAAAAGTCAACAATTTTTTTTTATAATTCAAACATGTGACTAAATGGTTATTTTGACTCATAAAGATCAATTTAAAAAGCTTCATCATCATCTCATCACCACAAGTCCAACATTATTCTAATATTTAAAATTAATTTAAGCCATAAGAAATCTAAATTTCTCATATAGATGATAATAACCAATTAATTAAATACTAAAATAGGAAAATAACTAACCTCTTTAGTTTCATATTTATGAATGTCAAATTAGACTAGTAAGCTCTCGATAATAAGTGATGTGATCTAAATTGCTTTAAAATCTAAAAAAAAAAAAACCTGAAATATGTTCTAAATGTTAAAATTAAATATCATTTTACCTTTTTGCTATTGGCAAAGATAACGAATGAGAAAGGATGAAAGCTATAAGTTACATTTGCATCCACGTCCAAACTTGTAAAAGAGCGCAACAATTGTTTAATTATATTTTGTTTGTAAATATAATTAATTACTATTTAAAAACTCATTAAATGTAAATATATTGATGAGTCCATATTTAAAAAAAAAACCTTATATTTGTATATTGGAAATTTGGATACTGAATTTAAATCTATTTACAAAATTGAAAATATAAAAAAAATAATTATAGAATACCATATTGTTATTAGACAAATAGTAAGCAAAAGTTGTTGATAAAAAAGGGGTTGATAATAAAAGAGGTTGAGACCCATTCATCTATCTTAATCATTCTTTCAAAAATAAAAAATCATGAATGCCAACTTAGAATTCAAATCACAATATTTATTTTCTTTAAATTTCAAACATAAAAAAATCAATTGCTAAAGCCAGCAAGATATTCTTTCCAGGTAGCTTTTCTTTTTGCGTTCTTGATATTTCGCTTTCATAATTAAAAAGGATTTCAATGTTTTACCTACGTTTTTCTACTCTTTTAAAATTTAAATTTTACTTCTTAATTTTTATATTTTTATTTAAATATCTTAAATTTTTCTGTCTAATTTTACCATTAAATATAAGGATGCCAAAAATAAAATAATTTTTTTAGTCTTCAATATTTATAGTTTTTTTTTTGTTAATTTATCCTTACCTTTTAAATGTACATAAGAAAATTTTTAAAACACTTATTTTTTTCATATTTTAAATAATTTTTTATTTTTAAAATAATACATATATATTAATTTTTAAGTTTTTATTTAAAATATGAAAAATAATTTTTAAAATTTTTATATGCTTTTAAAGGGTAAGGATCAAATTGACAAAAAATTGTAAATGTTGAAGGCTAAAAAAAGTATTTTACCTTTGACACCATTAACTTTAACAACAAGTTTAGATGTAGGGATCAAGATATTTAAATAAAAAAAGTATAGGAACTCAATTCTCAAAATTAAATTATAGGGACTAAAATTTAAATTTTAAAAGAGTATAAGAATCTTTGATATATTAAACCTTTTATAAAAAAAATTAGTTCCAATTAATGTCACCTACGTTGTACATAATTTTATGTGTTTTTTAATCCAGTAAATAAATATTTTTACAACTGTTATAAAATAAACAGAAAGAGAGTAAATAACAAAGAAAATGGGAGAGCAAAATAGAGAGCGCATTTTATTGATCAATCATAATCTTTACAAAGCTTCTCTAAAGTCTCTATTTATAAGTATAAGAAGTATAAATGAAGTAGAGATCTACTTTTAATGACTATTAGAATTTAAAGTATATCAAAATTTATCTTGATCTTGATGGATATCCACTTAATAAGATATTCATAACACTCCCCATTGAATGTCCATTGGTAGATAATGTGTCTCATGAAAACCTTATTAAGATAAAAACCTTGTAGGAAAAAAATTCCTAATGAAGGAAAAAAAGTATAGATATCTATAATACACATAATATGCTGCCTCATTAAAAATTTTACTAGGGAAACCCAATGGGAAAAAACCTTGTTTGAGGGAAAAAGAGTACAACGCATATTTGCTTCCCTCATGAAAACATCACATAATATCTCATATTCTGTGTATTCAATGTTGAATACTAGCTTTTCAAATGACCATTTGAATGTATTTGCTAAGCATTTATATCAACATTCTTTTGAAAGTCATGAGTGAGGAAAAATTTTGGGGAAAATATATTTTGGTCTCTTTAAGAGTTTCAACAATAATCATAACAAAATCATGATCCATCTATAAAAATACAAATATGTATTTTGGATCATTTTATAATCCTCTTTCAACTACTATTGACTAAGTTAAATTTACCACATATGTTCAATTATTTCAATTCATATAAATGAACAATTTCACGATAATTTCAATATGCTTCTGGCATTCTAAATCCTTCAAGGATTTTAATATAAACTTTACTATATAGTGATTCATAACAACAACCGTTAGATGTAAATTAAATCTTTTATGAACTGTTAGTTTAATAATATATTTAAAGGTTATTGCATCCACCACAAAAGAATATTGTATCTTTTCATAATCAATGCCAGGACTTAGCAAAAACTTCATATTTTATTATGTTTTGCAAAACTACTTCATTTGCACTTTCATTGGCTTTATACCTTTAGATATTTGGACTACTAGTCCAAAAACTCCACAAATTTAATTGTACTTGAGTTGCATCTTTCTATTTTAACCAATTTATTTTTCTCAATAGATTTATTCAAGATCCTCATTTATTTCATTATTTCAACAATAATATTACATGCAAAACCATTGTCGGCCACTTTTATTATTGGTTCGACATTTTCTCAATTTGACATAACTTATCGAGATCTCTTATTTTCACTATTTTAATCTTCAGTTTTAGGTACTTGAATCTCTTTTGAAGTTTTACTTATTAGTTATGTCTTGGGTCTCTTATGGAGCACCCGTCTTTACTATATGACCATCTAGATTTATTATTTTCTTTTATGAGAATTTTCATATTTGGAACTTGTAATGAGTTATCCTTGTTGAACTTCTGTTTCAAATTACTTTCCCCCTTAACTCATTACAAGTTATTATTTCTCTCCCCCTAATGTCAAGAAAACCATCAAATCAAAATAGTAATCACAAATCATGTCAGAATTAAATCTCCAATACATTTAAAACATATAATAATACAAGAAGACTCGTAATTAATATATATTCCCAAATTTCTTTGAGAATTCACTCATCTTTGTGCGTTGTGGTGGATCAATTGGAATCTATACGCACATACAAAAGTTCAAAGATGATAAATATTTAACTCTTTACCAAAAACCAATTGTAATGGAGAGAATTTATAACTTATTGGCTTGATGCGTACAACACATAAATCAACATAATCTCATGTTGAAATAGGAAGTTTAGTTCTCATAAGTAATGGTTTAGATATTAATTAGAGGCGTTCAATCAATAATTTCTCTAAACCATTATACGCATAAACAACAAACTTTTACAAAAAAATTTCAAACTCAATAAATAAAAGACTGGGAAATAAACTCATCAGTATTAGCAAGATGAATTGTCTTAATTGCATGATTTGAATTTAATTATTTCAACAAGCAATCTTACAAACGACAGGTTGCAAGTTGGTAACATATATGTGATTATTTTGTATATGCATCAACCAAAATCATATAATATCAAAACCATCCACATGGTGGATGAATGAACCCATATTCATTTAAGAAATACAAGACATTAAATCTCAACTTTAGCTAGTGAGTTTCTAATAAGCAATTTTCATTGAGAACAAGCAACAAATGAGAATTCTTTAAATTAAAAAATCTTCTGGTTCTTTAATGAATGTTCATATGAATTCTCAATTGATTTTCGCATCATATATGATCCAGGATGGTCTAACTGGTTACGCCAAGTAGTAAATGCATTTGTATTGATGTAAACTTCTGGTTTACTTTAACATGCATTTCAATTGTACTAATAATTTCAATATAAATTGTGACAAATTGATAATTTTACTATCATTCTTTTTACTTTGTAAGTATTAGTGTAACATTTACTACTGGAAATGTCTAAATCAATGTGAAGTTTATAATGCCACTAAGTCAGCAAAATAAATATAATTTCCAAACAATTATATGCAATATTCACTTCAGGGAATATGTCAAAATCTTCAAATATCCAAAAAGGAATGATAATAAAATTTATTATATTTATTGTTGATATTCACTTTAAGGAATGTGCAAAAAGTAATTCAGACAATAATGTAAGCATATATCATATTTCTTACCAATAAGATTATATAGATACCATCTGTTCCAAGGAATGATAAATTAATATAAATCATTGAACATTCAATACTAAGAATAAGCATTTGACAATATTTGGAATCATCCATCTTCTTCTTATCTATTTGTCAATAATGAAAATAAGTTAAATTTTCATATTTGTTATGAATTGCTACATTCACTTCAGGGAATGGAGTAAAATTGGTGGAACAAATAACTCGTTATTTTGTTTAGCCATAATGAGATATGAGATCAATTCAAAATACTTTTAAAGCCCTTTTAACGAGAGTTTTGCATATTCAATTAACTACCAAGAATAATTGGCTAGGTCATGTATAGAAACAAGCCTAAATTAAATATATCAATAAAAGTCACATCTAAAACATAAAAATATGACAGAATAAAAAATTAACAATTTTTTATTCATAACCATCATTATAAACATGTATGAAATTTAATTCAAAATCCAACCATTTAAGCTCATAGAACTTTTCATTTATAATTGCTCATGTCATTTCTCTAAATAATTAACAAATGGAATAATATAAAGCGTATGAACTACAACTTTTAACAATTCTTTGAACTAAATCAAATCCAAATAACCATAAAATTCATTGGTTTATTAACACAAATTTGCATACTAGATATGTTTTAATCAAATATATTACTTAATTATAAAACCTACTATAGCGACATAAATAAATCAGTTAATATTCATTTTCATGAACAAATGAGATGCTTAAAACAATATGCAGCCCATGTAATCAAAACTTAAAAAGAAGATCATCTCAAATATTTAAACCATATATCAAGTTGATTTAATATTTAAATCTGTACCCTTTTTTTTGCGTTGAGTCTTGACGATTTTATCAAGAAGTAAGAAAATTAAGCTCTAATAGTAGACTTTGAATCCAATCAAAATCTATTAATAGCAAACTTTGAGAGTGGATCTTATTTTCCAAGTGTACAACAGGTACATAACCAATGACTTTTCATACATAAGTTGTCTCTCTTCTTAAAGAGTTTTTGGGAATTCTTAGCCTTTTCTTTCTTTCTTCATTTTTCCACTTCTGGTGGTGAGAAACTTTATTATGACCATCCCCATGACTATTATTATAATCCAACTTACTACATTCACATCAAAGATTATGTCTTTCGAATTTATTACATATTGTTACATTCTCTTCAAGGAATGGTTAGGTTTCTTGATTAAAAACTTTTATTCAATCATAAGTAAATTTTTTTCATGATATTTATTGTAACACCCAAAACTCAGCCTAAACATTATGACCAAATTTGGAGACATTACATTAGTTTGATTAAAAGCCCTTGTTTCGATCAAGCTAAAAATGCATTTCGAAAACATAAAATTTTGGCTAAACTCCCAAAGATGGTTAGAAAAACCGAAGTTCGAAACACTTATTTAAAACCTAGAATTCACATTCAAATCGCGCGTTTCCAAAGTACTAACTTTAGCAGATCATTTCCAGTATTAAAACAATCTTTTGTTACAAACCATATATTTTATTTTCATAAAATACTTAAATGAATACTTAACCTTGCAGCGGAAAATTTTCAAAGTTTGTTTTCATTTTGAAAAGCAAAATCTAACTTGTTAGCTCGTGTGATTTGCAGTTTAATGCTAAAAATTAGACCCAAAAACATATTATAGTCCAAAATAATTGAAACATAAACCCAAAAATATTTTATCGAGTAACCAATCCGAGCTCTCATACGTCTTCCGGTCCTAAGTCAGAAGTTAACCTGAAACATATTAAACAAACAAATAAGCTAGAAGCCCAATATGTCTCAACCCACAAGCATAATTTTTATTTAACAAGCACATACATAATTTACCATATACATATATATTTCAGATCATAATATCATATAACCAGAACATATTTCAATTTGGAATATCTTAACTTTATATACATATATATATCATACCAGAATGTCATGTTTTCAGAAGCACATATGTCATACCAAACCAGAACAAATGTAGACACAGATCCTACCCCGATCTACTACACACGAACTTCCTCCAACCAATCACACCAATTAGGAAGTCAGGAGTCCATCCATCCAATCATACCGGGGCATGGTGGTATGCCACTCATAATAGTGCAGTTGAGCTGCCAAACATATATTGCGGTTTAACCGCCGATAATGCAGTAATACTGCCGAAAAACATTTCCTCCAAAAAATTAGAACTCACCCCAATTCATATGCAAAATCACGATAACATACATAAATATCACATAGGTTGTATGTACGCATATATAAACAGATATTATACGGAACGTAACTTACACATAACTTATACAGATCATAGCATATCATATTACATGAACTTATCAGAATAGATGACAAAATATGTAGAACACAGATGGTTTACAAAATAGTCATGCTTAACTTACGTACCTACTTATAACAGATCATATCGTATTATTATACTTATCGGAACTTATCTAACATACTTCCTACACTTACCCATTTTTTTACTAAAATTTAGGCTTATCTGGGCCTACATAATGCCCCCAGACCCAAATTTTGAGTCCTTTAGCCGAACCTTAATTGGGCCTCAAAATTGGTCCAAAAGGCCCACATGGTCGTGTGGCCCACAAAGCCTAAAAAGCCAGCTCATGTGGTCCACACTGTCTACTTGATTTCACAAGCACACGGCCTACATTATTTCACACGGCCGTGTGTCTCCTTACCACTAAACTAGTAGGCTCATTCTCGTCATCAATTGAATGAAAATAACTTATACACTAAATGTTCAAAGACAAGGGTTTAGGCAAAATTAACAAAATACAAGGAATAGAATTCAAACCCAGAACCACACACACATTACTCACATCTCTTAACCAATGAACCAGAACAAATTACTTGACAAAATTTTCACAATCTTAACTCAAAAATCAGGATGTAACCACTCTTGGTTTCAATGACCAATTGTTAGCTCGATGGAAAAAAACTGAAAATGCCAAGAGGAGGTGAATTGACCTTTAAAAATTTTGGTGAAAGTAAAGACAAAAATGAAACAATAAACACAAAGAATTTAGAGTGGTTCGTCCCCAATTGCCTACTCCACTACCCTAGCTTTCCACCACTAAGGATTTTCCTAAATTAACTAATTTGTTCAAACTTTGAGGATAAGGTTTAACCTTACAACTCCTAAAGATTTTTACCTCAAATCTTAAGTTACAAACCCTCTCACAAAGATACAAATAAACAAACAAAGAAACAATCCTTACAAGATTAAGTTATTTTCAAAATAAAGCTCAAATACAATAAAATACACTTGAGAAAGAGAATAGAGAAAAAGCTCACAAGTGTATTATGAAGAATATGAAAGTATTAAGCTCTAAGACTGTTTGATTGATGGTTTTTGCTTGAAAGTACTTTTCTTGATGTTGTAAGTCTTTGGAGGATGATATTTATACTCACTAATAGATTTCCAACCGTTGAGATTATTGGTGTAGTGAATATGATCGTTGGGGATGTAAAACCAGAGCATTTATTTCACCTGCAACTACGAGTAATGATACCAAATAAAAGGGTAATGAAATTTTTGTAATAAATGTTAATTCAATGAGTGTTGAGATTTATTAATCGATACCAAAAGATATTTTATCGATACTTTTTGAAATAGGTATCAATACCAGATCAATACTTTGTAGGGTTTATAAGAAACAAAATGCTATTTTGGTATCGTTTTTAAGAAATGTATCGATTATTTTTAGAAAATATTGATACAAAAAAATGGTATCGATAATTTTTAGGGTTCTTGAAAACAGAATGCATGTTTGGTCTCGATTTTTCTAAGGGTATCGATAATTCCAAAAACATCGATACTTGGCCAAATGGTATCAATACTTTTTGGCCTGTAGCAATCCTGACTTGTTTGAAAATCATTTTGATGTCTTAAAATAATTTTAACTTGATTGAAATTATTTTGACTTGATTAAAATCATTTTCACTTGATTTTAAAATTGTTTCAAAATTTTCTAAGAGTTTAATGTAAATATTCAAAGTTTTACTTCTAAGACTTCAAACTTAAAAATTATTTTGTCTATTTTAACTTATATTCAAAAACACTTCAATTTGTTGTATCAAAATGTTTTATCAACTAAAGCTTGGTTTAACAATCTCCCCCTTTTTGATATAACAAAAAATTTAGTAAATTTATTTTTAAATAATTGCTCCCCCTTAATAAAAAAAAATTTTAAATTTGAGGCTAAAATAAAATTTTTCATTCAAGTTGGCATTCATTTTTTCTTTAAGAAAAATTGGTCACAAAAATTTGCATTTAGTTATCATCAAAGAATAATCAATCAATTTACCTTAATTTACCTTTTCTTCTCCCCCATTTTGTTATATCAAATATCAAATAAAACTCAAGGAGAAAAGAAGTTTGTAACCTCCCCAACACAACCTAGACAGTAGACCCAAGCCAGAGAGATTACATTCACCACTGAGGTGGCTCGATCATTTTACAAATAAATTTTCAATACTAAATTACCTATTTTATACAAGTGATTACCTCGATTTTATGAATTTAAAACTAACACTAATTTCGGCAGTAGAAAATATATCAATAATCTTTTGTATAATAAATTAACTCATTTAAAACGCTTAATAATTAAACAACACTCTAACATCACTATCAGTAGTAAATATTAAGTATAAACTATTGCATCTATATAGATTCCCTATTCATAATAATTAATGAAATGCATCCTAAATGATGTAATTAAAATATTATCCCATACCATGATTTACAATAAGATTAATAAAATGATAATAACTAATAACAATTAGTTTGTGAGAACAAGCTGAGACCCTCCGCATGTCGAGTCCGCGTCCTAGTCTATTGGGTTAACTGAAAATAAGGGAAATAATGGGAGTGAGCTATGGAAGCTCAGTGTGAGCCCCTTTACAATAAACCAATTAAAAATTCGAATTTGTACAGTAATATCAATCAATTCAGTACAATGACAAACAGTTTCACATATCAATCAATTTAACATGATAACAAACAGTCTCGTATATCAATCAATTCAATACGGTTCAAATAATGGGTTTGCTACTTCAAGCAAGCAACCATTAATGATCAATCATAATCAGTCAAACGGATTCAATTATCAAATCAATATGCTTTTCAATTGACATATGCACCTATAACAGTTCAGCCGATTTGTTATGCACCTTTCATGAGTATGCACAATATGCCATGCAACGATCAATTCATTTATCAGTCAATAGTTCTACCCCCAATTGCTACACACCCTAATAGGGGTTCCCCAGAACTCCCTTGTCCAATCACACCGGGTTGTGGACTTAATACCACCAATAATTTGTAGTTTTCACTACCACTGGCTGTAGACACATAGCAAACGGAAACAGTCAGGATTTGCTTTAGCTGTAGGTACATATCACACAAATAGAATGCAGATAAAACCTGCCAATGGCCGTGGAAGAACAACATACTTGCAGATAAAAGCTGTCAGAGAGTTGTACTTGCATGGTAAAACGAAAGAAGTTGGAATTTGCTTTTGCTGTGGATACACAATGCACAATTAAATGAAGTTATATTGCCATATACTTCCTCCTTTCAAATTGTCGCCCCATGCAAATGGAAATGCAAATACAATGCAATCAATCAATATCATTATCAGCATTCTATCTCATTGCAAGAATAGGCAATTCATAAATCAATCATTAACACATGTGAGACATTTATTCGACATGTATAGCATTAATAAATATATATAATCATTCACGAATTTAAACAATCATAAGCGATTATATCATAACAAGAACTATAAAATCATTCACAGATTTATGCCATCAATCATAAGCAAATAAATCATAAATTCATGTATTCACTCATTCTATTCCTAATGCGAAACCTAGTTGTATAAACTAGTTCTCTAGATGTCATTAAAAATCTATTTAAGGACTGGTTTGCATAAAATAATAAAGGTTATAGTAAAACTATATTTTTTTGAAGAATAGTGGCAAAACTATAAATTCTTAAAAATAGTGGCAAATTTGTAAAATCTAAAAAAAGTGGCTGAATTGAAAACTTTGGAAAACCAGTGGCAAAACTATAAAAACTAGAAAAATAGTGGCATAATTAAAAAATCCAGAAAACTAGGGGCAAAACTATAAAATTCTAGAAAATAATGGCAGAACTATAAAACTCGAAAAAATAATGTTACACGTTCATCTGTGCCTAAACTTAGACACAATTTGACTTAATTTTTCATAAAAGACCACACACTTGACTTTTTCGAGGTCTCGGGTGATTACCCTTCATTCAAGCTCGATCCAATCACCTACAAGGGTCGATCTTGATAAAAACTCAAAGATCTACTGACTCAGAATACAACAATTTGGAGAAAATCAATTGATGAGGATTTTATTGAATTCTCAAAAACTTAAAGAATATTTTTCAGAAATATTTAAGGGCTTAAAAGAGTTTTGAAACAGAGAATTTTGAGAAAAACTAGAATATATAGAGAGAGTTTAGGGTTTTAATCTAATAAAATAAAAAATAGGGAATAAATAGTAATAATTAAAAATAAGAAAGATAAATTCTATTAGGATTTGAAAATGAGTAATTTGAATTTCAAATTAAGATAAGTAGTTAAAAAGATAATGGAATTTCAATTCTATTTGAATTTTGAAAAAAAAGATAAGATATTATTTCAAATTAGGATAAGAAGATAAAAAGATATAGAATTTTAATTTTATAAAAATGGTTTGAATAAAAGATAAGATTTGAACTTCTTTTTGGGATATTAAAAATTCTAACCCCTTAATTTTTGGGATGTTACAAAGTTAGTTCATCACAAGAGAGATAAAATTGAATGAGCAATGAACTGAACGAAATTTGTATCTCAAAATACAAAGAAAGCAATAAAGTGAAATAAAAACAAAGACATAGGCATAAACATAGAAATGAAGGTGCAAATGTCATGAAAATGAAATGTATGTCCTAGAGCTACTTTAATTATCATGATGAGAGGAGAAAGTAGGAGTCGAAGTAAAACATGCAAAGAGAGACGCCATTTGAGACTCTAAAGCAGATAGCCTAGAGTTAATGTCTTCTCTATGAGATCAAACCTCTTCTTGAAGACCTCAAAAATCGTTCCTCAAGGAAAGGATAGCATCGAGTATGACACTATTAACCTCGAAAAAAGGTTGAGCAGCATGTGAAGAAAAAACCGGTGGAGGAGTGGGCTCAGGTGCCGGAACATCTTCAAAAGTAGCGTCGATGTCCTCATCTTTATTCTCCACCAGATGATCGCTCTTAATCCACATACCAGTGTTGGCATCAAAATGGTATCCCGCATGATGAAGGGCCCCGTAACTAATTGGTTGGTTTGAGGTAACGGGGGTGTCTCCATGGGTACTAATACCTAATTGCCTAAAAAGGTATGACAAATACGTGCCATGAGGAAGAGTTAGCCCCCTTCCAATTACTTTAGTAATGCCTTTAAACATTATTAGGGCAAGGTCGGGACACCTATCGGATTTAAAGCAATCGAGTCACTAATAATCGGTGTTTCGAAGCTTGGCATGCTTTTTGATATGTCTAAAGTTCCAAGTGAGAATTAAATAGAGGACAAAATCATGACGGTTAAGTTCGGATGTCGATCCGAACTGAATAAAAAGTGTGGGATTAAAATGACCTTTTTCATCGAAGTTACCTCCAAGAGGCAAATGAAGATAATCGCCAAACTCTTCGACAGTAAGGCGTATAAAGGTTTTCATTAAAAATGAGGTGATGGCTAAAATGATATCACAGGACTCATCATGTTTGAGTTTTGCATTTGAAAAGAAAGCACGAACAAGATTAAGGTAAGTCGAAGAAGAAATATTTAAAAATTCCATCCAACTCTAATTTTGTAAAATAGGGAGATAAACAAAATTAATAGCCTCTAACATGGCTAAATCCCCTTTCCTAGACCCCTAAAAAGTTTTAAACAAAATGTGAGTTGAAACGAGATAGAGAGTTTAAGTTTTAAAAGCATTCGCTAAAGGACGACTCCAACTTAGTAGATGTATGTGAAGATTATGTATCGGTTCTAGGTCTTTTCTTAGGGGCCATACTAGCTAAAAAGACACTTAAAAGCACTAAAACTCAATGGAAAACTCTTTAGGGAATTTTAACAAACACTTGGTAGGCAAGGATTTTCGGTAAAAAAGTTTAAGAAAACCTTTAAGAATAGGTGACCTCTTGCAATAAAACACGATATTTTGAGTTCAAAACAGCTCAATAATCAATTAAGAAGTACTATTTCAACCTACATTTTATAAAATCACCAAGTTAAAGGATTTTGGGTTTTACCTCTAAAGTGTTGAAATATGCAAAATCTTCAAGCAAAGTTGAGCAAATCTTGTGGAAATGAAGTGTGAAGGTGGTGAAAGCCAAATATTTTTCAAATTACTGAAGAAATTTAGAGAAAATTTGAGAGATTTTCGGAGAAAAAAAATTAGGTTTTGAGTTTATGTTTGAAAAACTGGTGCAGGTACCTAAAAATAGCCCGTGGTATCGATATTTTTTCATAAGTATCGATATTTTTATAAAAATATTGATATTTCTAAAATGGTATCGGGACCAATTTGTGATTCTGTTTTCTAAGTGATTTGAAAAATGAAAAACCAAAATTTTTAAGTTTTTAAAGGTTCTAAGGGTCCTAAAATGACTCTCAGTATATTCCTAAATGTTTAATATGCATGGAAGTGCAAGATACAATCATGATGCATATAATCTATAAATCAAACTTAGATTTTAGAGAAAATGCCTAAATTAGTGAGAAATGTAACTAATTCAATGATGCAAAAACAGCATAAAAGCAATTCAAGCTAGAAAAATAAGGTTAAACGAGACCAAATTCTCACATAAAACTCTCCCTATCTTTTTGCAAATAAGAGCCATAAACATCATACTTATCAAGCTTTTTTCACACAAAAAAGTACATGGAAAAATTTAACACAAAGTCAAGGCAAGGTGGTCAAATCTAGTTCTCTCCTAAGTGTCCAATATATTTCCTTATCTAAAGGTTTTGTAAAAATATCAGCTAATTGATTTAAGGTGTCTACATATTATAGAACAATTTTACCTGTTTGGACATGATCTCTAATGAAATGATGTCTAATTTCAACGTGTTTAGTCCTAGAATGTTGAATGGGATTTTTAGAGAGACAAATAGCACTAGTATTGTCACACTTGATAGGAACGGTAGCTACATTAATTCCATAGTCCTTAAGTGTTGTTTCATCCATAAAACTTGAGCACAACAACTTCCAGCAAAAATATATTCTACTTCGGTGGTGGACAATGTAACACTATTTTGTTTATTTGAAAACCATGAAATTAGCATGTTGCCTAGGAATTGACATGTACCGGAGGTGCTTTTCCTATCTAATTTGAAACCTCCAAAATACACATCCGAGTAAGCATGCAAGTTAAAGGATAAGTCTCTAGAATACCAAAGTCCTAAATTTAAAGTGTCTCTAAGGTATCTAAAGATTCCTTTAAGGACTTGTAAATGTGATTCTTTAGGACAAGATTGATATCTAGCACACAAGCATACACTAAACATAATGTCGGGTCTACTTGTAGTAACATAAAGCAAAGAACCAATCATTGACCTATATAATTTTAAATCAACACATTTACCTTCATCGTCTTTATCAAGCTTTGTAGAAGGGCTCATAGGAGTAGCTTGTGGTTTGAGAGTATCCATCCCAAATTTCTTTAGCATTTCCTTTATGTATTCAGCTTGATTTATGAAGATGTCATCCTTTCTTTGCTTGATTTGGAGTCCTCAAAAGAAATTTAGTTCTCCCATCATGCTCATCTCAAACTCACCTTGCATTAGTTTGGAAAGTTCTTGATAAAAAAGATCATTAGTAGAACCAAAAATAATATCATCAACATAAATTTAAACTACCAATAATTTTGTCTATTCTTTTAATAAAAAATGTTGTGTCAACCTTCCCTTTATAAAAACTTTTTTCAATAAGAAAATTTGATAATCTTTCATACTAAGCTTTACGAGCTTGTTTTAGACCATATAAAGCTTTCGAAAGTTTGAAAACATGGTTTGGAAATTTTAGATCTTCAAAATCGGGTGGTTGTTCAACATACACTTATTTATTTATAAAATCATTTAGAAAAGCACTTCTTACATCCATTTGATATAATTTGAAATCATTAAAGAATGCAAAAGCTAAAAGTACTCTAATGGCTTTCATCCTAGCTACCGGAGCATAAGTTTCATCATAATCTATTCCTTCCTCTTGAGTGTAACCTTGAGCAACAAGTCTAGCCTTGTTCCTCACCATGTTACCAATCTCATCTAGTTTGTTCCTAAAAACTCATTTAGTACTTTAGTAGATTTATCACTAGGTCTATCAACTAGGGTTCATACTTTACTTCTCTCAAATTGATCTAACTCTTCTTGCATGGTCAATATCCAATATTCATCATTTAATGCTTCTTTGATATTTTTAGGCTCAATGCATGAGATAAATGCAACATACTTACAAGTATTTCTAAGAAAAGATCTAGTAATTACCCATTGGGATGGATCTCCCAAAATCATACCATCCTTCACATAATTGAACTCTTTTGGATGAGTAATTTCTCTTTCCTCAATTGAAAGTTCTTCTAGAGCATCTTGTGTTTGTTCTTGAATTTTTTTCATTTGATGATTGATCCTCTTTATCATTGTTAAAAAATTATGCATTATCATCATCAACACAAGAATCCTTTCTAGGAGAAAGATTGCAGTCATCAAAAATAACATGTATAAACTCTTCTACTACTAAAGTTCTTTTGTTAAAAACTTGATAAGCTTTAGAATTTAAAGAATAACCAAGAAAAATTCCTTCATCACTTTTTGCATCAAATTTACCAAGATTATCCTTTTCATCATTTAAAACAAAACATTTACATCTAAAGGGATGAAAATAGCTAATGTTAGGCTTCTTATTTTTGAAAAGTTCATATGGAGTTTTCTTTAAAATAGGCCTAACCATTACTCTATTAACAATAAAACAAGTATTGTTTGCAGCTTCTGCCCAAAAATATTTTGGTAAATTATTTTTGCAAAGCATGGTTCTAGCCATTTCTTCTAAAGTTCTATTTTTCCTCTCAACAACTCCATTTTGTTGAAGGGTTATATGTGTAAAAAAATTATGGTTAATTCCATTTGAGTTGCAAAAATTTTCAAACCCAAGCTTTTGGAATTCGGTTCCATGGTCACTTCTAACACTAGTGATAAAGTAACCTTTTTCATTTTGATTTATTTTTAAAAATGTGATGAATTTTTCAAAAGCTTCATCTGTAGTACTTAAGAAAAGAACCCAAGTAAATCTAGAATAGTCATCAACAGGCACAAAAGCATAATGTTTTCCACCCAAGCTAGTTGAAGAATTCTACTAGTTGATACATCATTAATAGGTTTAAAAGAAACTCTTCTATTTTTACCCTTAACACATGCATCACAAATTTTATCCACATCAAAATCAATTCTAGGTAATCTTCTTACTAAGTCATTTTTAACTAATTTATGCAATATGCTCAAGCTAGCATGACCTAATTTTCTATGCCATAACAAAGAGCTATTCTCATTTTTAGCAACAAGGCATAAGTTAGGGTTATGCATATCATCTAAATGCACCATATATATTATCCCATGTCCTACAAGCACAATTTTTTTAGAAACAATGTCAATAACTTTACAACTTTTAGACTCAAATATGACATTGAAACCTTTACCATATAGTTGACTAATACTTAGAAGATTATGCTTAAGACCATTGACATATAAGACATTCTCAATAATAATTAAAGAGTTTTTACCAATAGAGTCTATTCCCTCAATTTGTTTTGTAAAGTTGTCACCAAACGTAACTTCACTTCCTTTTTTTGGCTTCAAATTGATAAAGTGACTCTTGTCACTGGTCATGTGTCTTGAGCATCCACTATCGAGGTACCATAATTTTTTCCTTGAATAATTCACCTCAAAGCAATGCTCCTTTTCCTACAAACATAGAATTAAAGTTTGATTTCTGGTACCCAAATTCTTTTGGGCCCATAAGCATTAGTTTCTATAATTTTAGTCCATTTAGGTATCCATTTTGAAATCAAGTTCTTATCTTGTGTAGTTATGAGTCCTTTAGGGACCCATATACTTTTAATGATTTTTTTCTTGTAAAAGTTTTGAGAACCTTTGTGTTTATAGAAATTAAAGCTATTTTTAACAAATTTTTATTTTGAATTTTTTCCTTTTTCTAAAACTTTGTTGGAGTGAGCCTTTTCATTCTTAAGCAACTCAAGTTGCTTTTCATAATCATCATGAACTTTAGAAATTAAATTATGCAAGTCTAAATTCTTTTTCTCAAGCTCATTAATTATTTCTTGCATCTTGTTTACTTTCTCTTCAAGTTAATGATTGATTTCGGAAAGCAAGTCATTTTCATTTTTCAAATTTGAAATATTTTTCTTATGTTTTGAATTCATGACTTTAAATTCCAAACCCAATTCATCATAGGCATCTTGCACCTTATCAAAAGAATAAGAACTCGAAATAGATGAGTTAGAAGTTAACATAGAATCATCGATAGCCATGAGACACGAGTTGGATACTTCTTGAGTTTCTTCATCGGATGAGTCCTTATCATTCCAAGTAGCAACATTGGTCTTGTGTTTTTGTTTGCTAGACCCTTTCTTTTTCCATTGAGGACAATCAAACTTGATGTGTTCTGGTTTCTTGCAATCATAACAAATGATGGGATCTTTCTCCTTGGTTGATTCAATTTTGAGTCCTTCCATCTTTTAGAATTGTTTTACTTTATTGGACCTCATGAACCTCTTGAATCTTCTTGCAAACATTGCCATCTCTTCATCATCATCATAATTACTAGAGTCTTCATCCCTCTCACAAGTTGTTGATTTGAAGATAACTCCCACTTTGGAGCTTCTTTGATTTCTTGTGCATTGTGGTTGATCTTCATTTCATATGTCAACAAAGAACCAATGAGCTCATTAAGAGAAAGTAAGTTGAGATCTTTTGATTCTTCTATTGTCGTCACTTTAGCTTTCCAAGACATTGGGAGACTATTTAACATCTTCTTCACCATTTCCTTGTTAGAATAAGTCTTCCCAAGGGCTTTGAGACCATTGTTGATGTGGGTGAAGCGATCGAACATCTCATTAATTCCTTCCTCCAGTTTTGCCATAAACAATTCATAATCAAGGGTGAGAAAACTTACCTTAGACTCATTAAATCTACTTATCCCTTCATGGGTGACTTCAAGCTTGTCTCATATTTCTTTTACATTGTCACACAAGGAGACTCTATTGTACTCATTTGAACCAAGAACACAAAATAGAGTTTGCATAGCTTTTGCATTTAATTATACCTTCTTGATATCATTATCATCCCATTCACTCTCTTCTTTTGGGACAATAACACCTTCAACCCTCTTTATTGGAATAAATGACTAATTAATAATTATCCTCCAAACCTCATAATCGTTAGCTTGGATGAATAGTTTCATTCTTGTTCTCCAATATGAGTAGTTGGCGTCATTGAATAAAGGAGGCCTCATGGTGGAATGCCCTTCACCCTATATGGTGAAATTTTGCTCCAATGCCATAAAATAAACTTCTTGACTTGTGGCTTCCATCTTGGATATCTTAAGGATATTCTCTCTTGGTGGTAAGACCGTCTCTAGAGTTCTAGCTCTAATACCAATTGTTAGCTCAATGGAACAAACTGAAAATGCCAAGAGGGGGTGAATTGGCCTTTAAAAATATTGGTGAAAGCAAAGACAAAAATCAAACAATGAACACAAAGAATTTAGAGTGGTTCGACCCCAATTGCCTACTCCACTATCTTAACTTTCCACCACTAAGGGATTTTCTAAATTCACTAATTTGTTCAATATTTAAGGATAAAGTTTAACCTTACTACTCCTTAATATTTCTACCCTAAATCTTAAGTTACAAACCCTCTCAAAGAGATACAAATAAGCAAACAAAAAAATAATCCTTACAAGATTAAGTTGTTTGCAAAATGAAGCTCAAATACAATAAAATACACTTGAGAAAGAGAATAAAGATAAAACTCACAAGTGTATGTAAGAAGAATGTGAAAGTATTAAGCTCTAAGATTGTTTGATTGATGAATTTTGCTTGAAACTATTTTTCTTGATGTTTTAAGTCTTTGGAGGATGGTATTTATACCCCCTAATAGATTTCCAACTATTGAGGTTGTTGGTGTAGTGAATATGGTAATGGGGGATATAAAACCAGAGCATTTATTTTACCTGCAATTGCAAGTACCAATACCAAATAAAAAGGTATCAATAATTTTTGTAATTAATGTTGATTCAGTGACTGTTGGGGTTCATTAATCAATACCAAAAGATATTTTATCGATACTTTTTAAATCTTACACAAAAGGATCGATCATTAGCCGAGTATGAGGCCGAGTTTCTGGGACTGAGCTGTTATGCGCGAGGTATGGTGACATCTGAGTATGAGTGATGTGTCTACTTTGAGGATGGCCTTAGAGACAATTTGAGAGTTCTGATAGCCCTGCAGAGAGAGTGAGATCTTTCTGACCTGGTCGAGAAGGTGAAAATCGCCGAGGAGGATATGGAGGTAGTCATGATTGGAGAACGTCGAAACTACTTATCTAATGTGATCTTTGCACTAGTGGCGGAGAAGTTGGTTCGTAAAGGATGTGAGGCATTCTTGGCCTATGTAAGTGTTTTAGATTCTGGGGACTCTACAGTTAAGGATATCAAAACGGTAAAGGATGTTTCGGACGTCTTTCCTAAGGAGCTACTGGTTTACCTCTGAATCGTGAAGTAGAGTTTGGGATAGAGCTCCTTCCTGGTACAACTCCGATGTCTATCGTCCTCTACCGAATGGCACCGAAGGAGCTTACAGAGCTTAGGGCTCAGATTTAGGAGTTATTGGATCGTGGGTTCATCTGCCCTAGTATGTCTCTATGGGGAGCACTGGTACTGTTTGTAAAGAAGAATGATAGATTCGTGCGGATGTACATCGACTACCGACAACTGAACAAGATGACCATTAAGAACAAGTACCCCCTACCGAGGATAGATGATTTGTTTGACCAGTTTCGAGGAGCTTCGGTTTTTTCCAAGATTGACCTCCGATCTGGATATCATCAATTAAGGGTTAAGGAGGCTGATGTTCATAAGATGGCGTTTAGGACTCATTATGGTTACTACGAGTTCCTAGTGATGCTATTCGGACTCACTAATGCACCAGCAGCTTTCATGGATTTAATGAATCGAGTGTTCTAGCCTTATCTGGATCAGTTGGTGGTGGTATTCATCGACAATATACTGGTTTACTCGAAGACTGAGGATGAGCATGATGAGGACCTTCGAGTCGTTCTTCAGACTTTGAGGGAAAAATAGTTCTATGCTAAGTTTACCAAATGCGAGTTCTGGCTGCGTGAGGAGATATTTCTTGGTCATGTAGTTTCGGCTGAGGGATTCAAGTTAATCCTCGAAAGATTGAGGCTGTGTTAGAGTGGAAGCAGCCTAGGAACGTGTTTAAGATCCGTAGTTTTCTAGGACTGGCGGGATATTATCGACGATTTGTAGAGGGTTTTTCATTGATTGTAGCACTCTTGACTAAGCTGCTACGTAAGGGTGTACCATTTAACTGGACTGATATGCAGCAAGAGAGCTTTGAGAAGCTCAAGACTGTACTGACTGAGGCCCCTGTTCTGATACAGCCGGAGCCTAGAAAGGAGTTTATTGTCTATAGTGATGAATCACATGTCGGTTTGAGATGTGTGTTGATGCAGGATGGTAAGGTGGTAGCCTATACGTCATGTCAGCTTAAGACCCATGAGGCAAATTATCCGACGCATGACTTGGAGTTGGCCACTGTGGTATTCACTGAAAATCTGGAGGCATTATTTGTATGGTGAGAAGTGTATCATCTACACTGATCATAAGAGCCTCAAGTATCTCCTCACTCAGAAGAAACTTAATCTTAGGCAGCGCAAATGAATTGAGCTGCTTAAAGACTATGACTGCACCATTGAGTACCACCCTGGTAAGGCCAATGTGGTGGCTGGTGCACTGAGCTGTAAGGCTGTGACTGGTTTGAGGGTGATATTTGCTCATCTAAGTTTATTTGATAATGGTAGTTTATTAGCCGAGCTTCAGGTTAAACCGTCATGGATTGAGCAGATTAAGGGTAAGCGGTTGGAGGATGAGTTGTTGGGTCTTTGATTTCGGTAGATTGAGGGTGGTAGTACTACGGATTTTGGACTGAACAGTGAAAGAGTACTCTATTTCTATGGGAGAATCTGTGTTCCGAATGATACTGATTTGAGACAGGTCATACTGAGAGAGGCGCATAGTATCCATTATGCTCTGCATCCTGGCAGAAATAAGATGTACCGAGATCTCCGTGAGTTATATTGGTGGCCAAGGTTGAAACGTGAGGTTACTGATTTTGTGGGCAGATGTCTGACTTGCCGGTAGGTTAAGGCTAAGCATCAGTTACCTTCGGGTTTGCTGCAGCTGGTTAAGATTCCTCTTTGGAAATGAGAGTGCGTAACTATGGATTTCGTTAATGGGTTGCCTCTAACACCCATTAAGAAGTATTCAATATGGGTTATCGTGGATCGATTGACCAAGTCCACCCACTTCATACCGGTTCGTACTAATTATTCTTTCCAAAAGCTGGCGAAGGTTTATATTTCTGAGATAGTAAGACTACATGGAGTACCAGTTTCGATCACCTCTAATAGGGATCCTTGTTTCGTGTCTCGATTTTTGAGGAAGTTACATGAAGCTCTGGGTTCAAGGCTGGACTTCAGTACTGCATTCCATCCTCAGACCGATAGTCAGTCTGAGAGGCTGATTCAGATACTGGAGGACATGTTGAGGCGTTACCGCTCTGATCCTACTCATATTGTCCCTGTTGAAAAGATTGAGGTTAGGCCAGATTTGACTTTTAAGTAAGATCCGGTTCAGATTCTGGATCACGACGTTAAGGTTCTGAGAAAGAAATCCATTCCACTGGTAAAGGTTTTATGACGTAATCATAGCACTGAGGAGGCCACATAGGAGCATGAAGATGCGATGTGTCAGCAGTGTCCTCATCTTTTCTGATCAAGTAAATTTCGAGGACGAAATTTTCTTTAGAGGGTAGAATTGTAACGCCCTAAAATTTTAATTTTGGGTATTGTGAATGTGTGACATGAAATATTTGTATGCTTTAGTGGTTATATGTTATGGGTGTGTTTGGAAGGTCCCAAGTTTAAGCCAAGACTTGGGCAAAATTTGGTATTTTTATGAATAAGCCCTATCTTTGGTCAGTTGACATTTAAGTAAAAGTTGACAAATAATTAACAGAATGGGTCTGCTAGTCTGGTGGATAAGTGGAGTTTTGGTGTGAAGGAGGTCCTGTGCTCGAATATTGGAGTAGGCATTATTTTTACTTATGTGTCCAGGAGAGTTTGAGATGGACTAAAAATCTGAGTAGTGGATTTCGTAGGGAGTTTGATGGAGAGAAATAAGGGACTGGGATGGTTATCAAATATTCTATTCATCTTTTTTTTTCTTTTTTTACTTTCCCCAAAATCCCTCTACCTTCTTGCCTTTTTTCTTTTCATTGCTGTCGAATTTCTGCTCTCTTTCACCCTTTATCTTCTTGATTTTTCTTTTCCCACTCTGCCTCGTGCTGCTCCACATTTGTCTAAGATCGTTCGGCAAGTTTTATATAAGTGATTTGTCTCTATTTGTTAAGTTTCTTCTAAATTTTGTTTATGCCAATTAGGGGAGGATTCAAGGGCTCGTAATCACCAATCGGAGATTTAGTTTGTGTAGGAATTACTATTCATCGGTTGAAGGTAAAGTTTAGTCGCTTATGGGTTAAAACCTCGATACGAGTTCAATTTGGGATCACGTTATGTGAGATTAAATTAGTTTTATTTGTTCAATTATAGGCTTTGGAGTGCTCGGAGAATATTTTAGCACCAAACAAAACTAGGTGTGTACTCGAAACGCAGGAAATGGGATTCGGCGAAAAGCCGAAATTGCTTGTTGTTTGGACAACAGTAGTAAGCTAATTTTGAAAAATCACCATAAATTGTGGAAACCAAATTAGAGGATGAACAAAATATGGAATTAAAACTTATTGAGTCTAGTTTCTCATAGAAGAAACAGTGTAAGTAACGGAATTGTAAATCATGAGATATAATAAGTTTTGTGAGATAAGGGCAAAATGAATTTGGGTTCCCCTGTTCTGACTTTGGAAAATCATAAAAAATTGGAGAAAAATAATTAAGGGTTAAAATTTACATGTTTAAATTATTAATGAGTTTATTTTCAATAGAAACAAATGGTAACAACATCCAAATTTTGTACTAAGAGATAATTAATTTTTAACAAAGAAAGGTCGAAGCTATTAGACAGCAGAACAAGGGTAAGATTGAAGATTTTACTGTACTTATTGGCTAGACCAAAAATTTTGAAAATTTTATGGTAGAAAGGTATTTGAGTCTAGTTTCAAAAACATCAAGCATACCTTAATTTGGAATTTTGTAGCTCAAGATATAAATAATTTAGTAACAGTGACTCAAGTAGATAGCTTTGAAGGAACATATAACTAAATAGTGAAAACATATATGAATATTTAGCTAGCACGGGTTACATTAAAAAAAATGGACCACGCGGCCAAGGCCAATTTGGGCCGAGTAGGCCACACGAGCGTGTGGGCCCACATGGGCAGACCATATGGGCATGTGAGCCCATTTTCACTGAATTGATTGCTAAGGTTGCACAGGTCGCCCAAGTCGACTGTGAACCTACTGTAGGGTCGTTAAGCATTACTTAAACCCCTAGTTGTATGAACTGACTGTTTGATTTATATATGTGTTGAGCATGATGATAGTATGATTGTATACTGAACTGGTTATATGTACTGATGTCCTGAGATAGCACATCATGACTTGTATGTTGCATTGCATGGGGTTGGGTTAATTATATTTGGAGGAAGTGTACTGAAAGGCTTTTAAGCTTAACATACTGGCAGCTTAGCTGCAAATCACTGTTTTGTGCCACATTCGGTACTACCTGGAGTGTAGGGATGGGTGAGTTGATTTGATCCCCACATAGAGTGCAGGGTTAAACGGATATGGTGTGTAAAGGCCGGTTGGGTAGGACTTTGTTACTGAATACTACATGACTGCTACTGATATTGTGATGGGATAAGGCCCTACTATATATTTGATACTGTACTGAGATGGGCTAAGGCCCAAACTGTTACTGATACTGAAAAAAAGGCTTAGGCCCAGGACTGCTTTAACTGTGTACTGTGATTTGTTATTATTTGTTCCCTGTGGGATTACGCACTGAGCTTTCGCAAACTCGCCCCTTTTGTTTAAATGTGCACAAGTAATCCCCAGATCTAGACGGATCGGTACAACGGAGGACTCGGCGATGACCACGGTTTTGGACTTTCATGGTTTTTAACCCATATTTACGATAATTGGTTTTATTTCTATTCTATTTTTATTGGCTAAGTTTTTGGGTTGTAATTAGACTTTCGAACTTTGGTTTTGGGTTTTAATTATCTTTACCTTATGGATTACAACTGCTAGTAGTAGGAAACCTCGATTTTCAAAAGAAACAAATGTTTTTTCCTAAATGCACGATTGTTTAATCTGTTTCAAAAGCTTCCGCAAACGAATAACATTTTGAAACTATCAATTAAATGAGCAACACAATTTTGGAACTAATAAGATATTAAGATAAGTAATTCAATGGAAATGGTTTTAATGCGAAGACACGGTTTTCAAACACCCTGTCATGTGACATCGCTAGATCTGGCCATAACGTTTGGGCTAGGTTTGGAGTGTTACAGCGTCTTTCTATTTTAATCAATTTATTCCATATCTATATTTCTCAATATATTTATTCAAGTTTCTCATTTTATTTTATTATTTGACCACTTTTATTATTCAGTTCCACATTTACTTTAATTGACATAACTTATCGAGATCTCTTATTTTTATTATTTTTATATTCAATTTCAGATACCTGAATCTCTTTTGGAGTTTTGCTTATTAGTTATGTCTTGAGTCTCTTCTGGAGCATTCGCCTCCACTATATGACCATCTAAAAGAATTTTCATCTTTAGAATCGGTCAATCTATTATTTATTCTAACTAATTTTCCTACTGAGACTTTGATTCAAATTAAAATATTAGATGGTATATAAAACTTGGTTATTCTCATTAAGTTTGTAAATACATCTAATAGTTAACTTTTAATGAGTTATCCTTGTTGAACTTTTGGTTCAAATTACTCTCCCCCTAACTCATTACAAGTTATTATTTCTCTCCCCCTAATGTTTGGAAAACTATCGAATCAAAATTGTAGTCACAAATTATGTCATAATTGAATATCCAATACATTCAAAACATCTAATAATACAAATAAACTTGTAATTAATATAAATTCTCAACTTTCTTTGAGGATTCACCCATCTTTTTGAGTTGTGGTGGAACAATTGGAACATATAAACACATACAAAAGTTCAAAGATGAGAAATATTTAGCTCTTGATCAAAAACCAATTGTAATGGGGAGCCTTCACTACACCAAAACAGGCTTTATGAAAAACGCCGCTAAAAATAAGAATTAGCAGCGTTTTCCAGAAAGCGCCGAAAAAAACCTAAGCCCAACGACGCTGTTTTTTGAGCTTCCGGGGCTTTAGCGGCGTTTTTGAGAAAGCGCCGCTAATGCTCAGGGATTTAGAGGCGTTTTTGAGAAAGCATCGCTAATGATCAGGGATTTAGCGGCGTTTTTGAGAAAGCACCGCTAATGCTTAAGGCTTTAGCGGCGTTTTTGAGGAAGCGTCGCTAATGCTCAAGGTTTTAGCGGCGTTTTTGGGAAAGCGCCGCTAATGGTCAGGGCTTTAGTGGCGTTTTTGGGGAAGCGCCGCTAATGCTCAGAGCCTTAGTGGCGTTTTTGGGGAAGCGCCGCTAATGCTTAGGCTTTAGCGGCGTTTTTTAAAAAACGCCACTAATGCTCAGGGCTTTAGCGGCGTTTTTGAGAAAGCGCCGCTAATGCTCAAGGATTTAAAATAATTTAATATATTTGTTAAAAATGGAAAAATTAAAATACTATTATTTAAAATAATTTTAAAGTTTTTTGGATACATTACTGTTTTTTTAATTTATATATTAAATAATTTATTATATAATCGTAAAAGAGATAGTATTAATTTTAAAATATTGAATTAATTATCACTATAGTTTAGGTTTTTTGGTTTAGGGTATATGGTTTAGAGTTTAAGGTTTAGGTGTTACCATTTTAAGGTTTATAGATTATGGGTTTAGGGGTTATGGTTTATGGTTTATGGTTTAAAGGTTGGGGTTTAAGGTTTAGAGGTTATGTGTTAAAGGTTTATAGTTTTAGGGTTTTAAGGTTTAGGTTTATGATTTAGGGTTTAGATTAACTAGTGTTTTCTAATTTATATATTAATTAATTTCTTATATAATTGTAAAAGAGATAATATTTCTTCAAAATCGTGTGAAGATTTGGTTCTTCAAAATCTATATAAGCTATATCCAAGGATATCCCCATCTTCTCCCATCCCGTTCAGTATTTTTAGTGCTCGGTTCAGTTTTTTTATCCAGTTCAGTTTTTTGCGTGTTTTGCTTTGCCCCCGCCGTGATCAAATAAGAATTGATTGAATAGATTAAACTTTGCAAAGGTTTTAAAATATTGAATTAATTAGTGGGCCAAGCCAGACCAAGCTGTGCCAATGCCAAATTTTAAAAACTTTTCCAACTTCAAGCTCGTTTTACCCGAATCACCCATTTCATTGTTTAAAAACAATAAAAAATATAAATCTAAGCCTAACCATATTTTGGACTAGGTAGGTTGTATGGGTAGTGAACATTTCTAATTATCATTTAGAGAGTAAATAATATATATTTTTCTAAATTTTGAAAGGTTTTATATTTTTCGTGATTTAAAATTTTAAAATGAATTTTAAAAGATTTTAAATTTTTTAAAAATTTTAAAAAAAATTTAAACTTTTATTTTTATAATATTTATATACTTTTAAAAAAAAGACCAAATTAATAAAAAAATACAAACTTTAAAGGCTACAAAATTTTATAAAATCACTTGACTAATAATTTTTAACAGATAAAATAAAAGATTTTTAATAGAATAAAACAATATCATTTTATTCAAAATGAAATAATTTTTGCGGCATTTTTATAGCCATTTTATAAATTTCTCCCCTGAATTCCCTCCCTAATTCCCCCCTTAAAACTCCGACTTTACAAACACACCGTCCTTTAAAACTTTTAACTCCATGCCCATTGCAATTTTTTCTTCCTCAACCCCAATTTTTAAACGCCCTTTGGAACCCTAGATTTTTCCGTGCAGAACTTTTCTTAAACGCCCCAATTCTTAAACGCCGCTTATCTTGCTTTCCTTCATTTCACTGCGCCCCCTCTTCCTGACCCTGGTACCATCTTTTAATTTAAGAATAAGCCAAACCCATATTTCATTTTCTTCAGTTTCTGTTAACAACCGTTCATGCTAGTGTTTTCAGGAACTTTTTTATTTTTTTTAGATGGAAATGCAATTTGTAGGAAGCCAATCTGTTTTATCTATTTCCCCCCGTTTTATTGTTATTTTCAGTTGTTTTATGTTAATTTTCGTTCTTTTTATTTGGATTTCAGTTGATTTTTATTTTGATATTTCATTGTCGTTTAGAGTAAATGCAGAGTACATCTATCGATGAAATGGATTTCGCCATTTCCGTTTAATGGTGAATTCGATTTTTGTCTTTTTTAAAGAATCATGGGTTCTTAACTTAGAGGAACTGGGAAAAGGAAAGAAACTTCTGATTTTGATATTTTGAAATTTCTAATTTTGGACAATTTGAAGTCTGAAAGAATTGGTTTATATGCTCAAATAAGCGTTATAAGGACCTCAAAAACTACGTTCATAATTGTTTATGTTCAAATGGGTGCTCTGAATGCTAGACTATCGTGCTGGTCAGCAAAAGTTCAATGGCCTTGTCATATAGATTTTGTAACAAACTATTTTGATTTTATCTTTTAGGCAAATAGTGTGGGCTTTTGATGCACCTAGAAAGTAATGGTTTTGATTTTATAAGGTCAGTGCTCTTTCATTGATTTTTCACTCTAGAATGTGCTGATAAGAATTTGATCATAAAATTGTTGTTATATGCACCTTCAGCTTTTTAATTCTTTTGTATGACTTCGGGAACCTGTACATGTTTTACTTTTATAGAACTTTTGGAAGTTTTCTTTTTCTTTTAATTTTTATTTTCCGCCTTCCCTTGTCAACGGTTTAATTAAATTTATGATGCATATGTACTTTAGATTCTGTGATTCTTGTAGGTTCTTCAAATGCAATTGCAAATTTTGATAGTAATATTGCTAACAGAAGCCTGCAACCAGAAAAACAAGAAGCATGTCGAGATTCTCATTTCAGTGACTGTGCTTCTATTTGCAACAATAATGAAAAATTTAAAGGTCAGAAAACTTATGTTGAATACGAGCATGCCTAACGTTTTACCAGCTCAAACCAAAAGAAAAATCGGATAGCTTATTTGTTTTATTATTACATAAAAGATGATTATTTGCTGACCATGTTCCTATTAGTAGCCTTGTGCACTTCCCTTACATGTCCTCGGAATTCATAACCTCTAATCGTACTCAAAGTTATGCTCTTTAATTCCAAAACAAAATTACGTATTTTCTTAGCTCTTTAAGGTCATGCAATTGAATTGTTGACTGTGACACGTTCCATGCATAAATTACGTATTTTCTTAGCATTAGTTGTTAATGTTCACAGATGTGTAGATTATTTTCTCAATTCTTTCGATGGCAAGCTAGAGCTTTTATTTAAAATATTTGAAAGGCAGGAAGAGTGAACTGGGGAAGTTTGCTGGTTTGGACTTTACACAACCAGTGTTGAGGTATAGTATAAGCCTGCATGTAATAACAATTTGTACTTGTTCTAATCAATGAACTTAAATTGTATGTTTGATCATTGTGCTTTAGTCTAAAGTGAGGAGCTTTTGATCTGATCATAACATGATAGGCATTTATTCCAAACACTGGGCGCGGTATTCAAGGTGCAACCTCCCCTTGTTTGGGCCAAAACTTTGCAAAAATGTTTGAGATAAACTTTGAAAATGAAAAAGGGGAAAAGTCTATGGTCTGGCAGAATTCCTGGGCATATAGCACTCGAACGGTAAAATAATTTTCTCTTTACTTTATGTGGGCATCATTAATCATCATTAATCTCAAGTATTTTGTTAGGCAACAACATGAGCTGGATCATATTCTAATCTATCGAGGCATATGTAGCTCATTTTTCTTAAATGATGTTTTAAGTTTTGTATATATAGGAGGTGGGAGAAAGATGTGAAAGCTCGAACAAGGGGTGAGATGGGAGCAGCTAAGTCTCTTTGTACCCCATTCGAACAGCCTGAACTCCCAGAAGGTACTTGACTCCATCCATGCAGGCATTTCTTTTAAATAATTTAAAGAATAATTTAAATATATTATGAAATTAACCCTTTTCCATCCAAATTTCTTTAGAGCAAACAAGGTTTTATATATAAAATTATATATATTGTCAATGATTATGTTTGATTGATTCTGCTGGAGTTCAGAATCTTGACAGAGCTGCTTTATAAGAAGCTTAGTTGGCATTTCAATTTTTCAATTCATCTATAGATAAAATAACATTTAGTCTTTAAATTTGTCAAATTTTTTAATTTTGTTCTTCAATTTTTTTTATTCTACATTAATTTTGAAACTTAACAAAATTTTTCAATTTAGCTTGGATTGAATGTTACTTTATCCCTTTCTTTAAAGTCGGTTTCAAATAATAATTGATAAAGCTTAACTATTATCTAATTTTATATAATTATCTTATTTAGGTTATTAATTTTAATTCAATAGTCTGATTGTATACCAGTTTTCGTGAATTAAAAAAAATCAATTTCCAATTAAACCTAAACAAAAATAAAATTGGTCAAATTACATTCAATTCCATCTAATAAGAACCAATAGATTGATCACTTGCTTACAAAAATATAAATGGAATGCATATACTAACTGTGATATGTTTATTACATTTTTGGGGTTTGATAAATGGATCATATTGAAAATTTTTATTATATTTAAGTTTACTAAATATCATCTACTTTTTGTTTTATTGCCGTTTTTTATAGTTGCCTTATTGTTACTAGTACTTTATCTCATTTGTTTTGGTTTTGGTCATTTCCTGTATTAGAAAGAATTCATAGTGTATAAGTTAAAGCAAACAAAAGGCCTATCCTCAAGCCAAAATGCATGGCTGAATAGGTAAGTACTAGTAACAATTGAATAGTTTAGTCAATCATTAGAAATAATGCCTATTTGTGACACATGGAAGAGCTATGATTGAGATTGTTTGTTAGTATGGTTCAACTTGCTACTAAAGCTGCACATAATTGTTTGTTATATATATTTTTTTGAGCTTTAATGGCTATATATATTTTTTATTTTTAACATCTCTATTGTTTACCAAGTTTGTTAGTTTATCTGATTCTTTGGTTTTGCATCCTTTAGATATTGAAGGTGTAGCAGAGGATTCAATCTCTTCAAGCTGGAAAAGCCAAGGCTTAGCACTTCTTCAAGTGGAATGTTATTTAATGTTGCATTCCATGGTCGCTTATCCTAGTCAGAACTTGAATTTGGTGTTATTGAAACAGTGTTTTGTAGCTACCTTGTGTACTAACTTTTTTAACCATGATTGTTAATTATTATGTGTTTTGTAACTTCTTTTATAATTGGCCGAGTTAATATAGATTAGATGAGTTGTGAGGTAGATTTCTTATTTATTTAAACATAATATTTAAAATCTAAATTTAAATTCATTAATTTTTATATTTAGTTTTAAATTTACAATTTTAATAGAAAATTTAATTTAATTAATATTTTTTATCCTTAAATGTATATAGTTTAAAGTTTAAATTTTAAAAATAAAACATTATATAATATTTATCATAGAAATAAATATTATTTAATTAAAATATTTTTTAAAGGTCATAATCTTTAGCGGCGTTTATGGGAAAAGCGCCGCTAAAAGTCTTGTTCTTTAGCGGCGTTTGTGGGAAGAGCGCCGCTAAAGGTCTTGTTCTTTAGCGGCGTTTGTGGGAAAAGCGCCGCTAAAGGTTTTGATCTTTAGTGGCGATTGTGGGAAAAGCGCCGCTAAAGGTCTTGTTCTATAGCGGCATTTTTAGAAAAAAACGTCGCAAAAGTTAGCGGCGTTATCAATAACGGCGTTTTTTGCGGCGCTTTCAGAGGCAAAAAAAGCGCCGCTAAAAACCTGTTTTGGTGTAGTGATTTATAACTTATTGGCTTGATGCGTACAAGATGTAAATCAACATAATCTCATGTTGAAATAGGAAGTTTAGTTCTCATTAATAATGGTTTGGACATTAATTAGAGGAATAATTTCTCTAAACCATTATGCGCATAAATAACAAACTTTTACAAAAGTTTTTCAAACTCAATCAATTAAAGACTGAGATATAAACTCATCAGTATTAGCAAGATGAATTGTCTTAATTGCATGATCTAAAATTAATTATTTAAACAATCAATTTTGCAAATGACAAGTTGCAAGTTGATAACACATACGTGATTATTTTGTAGATGCATCTACCAAAATCATATAATATTAAAACCATCCACACGGTGGATGAATGGGCTGATATTCATTTCAAAAATGCAAGACATTAAATCTCAACTTTATCTAGTGAGCTTCTAACAATCATTTTTCATTGAGAACAAGCAACAAATGAGAATTCTTTAAATTAAAGAATCTTCTGGTTCTTTAATGAATGTCCATATGAATTCTCAATTAATTTTCGCATCATATATGATCCAGGATGGTCTAACTGGTCACGCCAAGTAGTAAATGCATTTGTAGCAGTAAACTTCTGGTTTACTTTAACATGCATTTCAATTGTACTAAGTTGTAACCAATTGATAATTTTTCTATCATTCCTTTTACTTAGTATCACATATAAGTGTTATTGTGACATTTAGTACTGGAAATGTCTAAATCAATGTGAAATCTATAATGTCACTAAGTCAATAAATATAATTTCCAAATAATTATATGCAATATTCGTTTTAGGGAATATGTCAAATTCTTCAAATGCAAGGCATTTGGTCCAGTGGTATGATTCTCGCTTCGAATGCGAGAAGTCCCGAGTTCGATTCAAAATACTTTTAAAACTCTTTTAACAAGAGTTTTGCATAATCAGTTAACTACTAAGAATAACTGCCCAGGTCATGTATAGAAACCAGTCTATACTAAATATATCAATAAACGTCACATCTCAAACATAGAAATATAACATAATGAAAAACTAGCAATATTTTTCATAACCATCATCATAAACATGCATAATATTAATTCAAATTCCAACCATTCAAACTCATAGAAATTTTAATTTACAATTGTCATTTCTCTAAATAATTAACACATTGAATAATATAAAACGTATGAATGACTACCTTTAACAATTCTTTGAACTAAATCAAATCTGAATAAGCATAAAATTCATTGGTTTATTAACACAAATTTATATACTAGATATGTTTTAATCAAATATATTATTTAATTATAAAACCTACAATAGCGACATAAATAAATTAGTTATATTCGTTTTCATGAAAAAATAAATGCTTAAAATAATATGTAATTCATGTAATCAAAACTTAAAAAGAATATCATCTCAAATCTTTAAACCATATATCAAGTTGATTTAATATTTAAAGACATACTTTTTTTCTTTTTCTTTTTTTTATTCTACGTTGAGTCTTAACGATAAGAAGTAAGCAAATTAAACTTCAGTAGTAGACTTTGAACCCAATCAAAATCTATTAATAGCAAACTTTGAGAGTGAATCTTATTTTCTAAGTGTACAATAGGTACATAACCAATGACTTTTCATAAATAAATTATCTCTCTTCTTAAAAAGTTCTTGGAAATTCTTGTTCTTTTCTTGTTTTCTTCATTTTTCCACTTTTAGTGGTGAGAAAATTTATTTCGACAATCCCCCATGACTATTATTATAATCCAATTTACTACATCCACATTAAAGATTATGTCTTCTGAATTTATTACATATTGCTACATTCTCTTTAGGGAATGATTAGGTTTTGTGGTTAAAAACTTTTGTTCAATCATAAGTACAATTTTTTTCATGATATTGCTACCGTAGGAGTACATTTGAATCATGAAAAGTTGAATAAGTTCTCTCTTGCAAGGTTCTCATCAACAATATTTTTCCACGTAATTTAACTGAGAACTTATTCTGAATATTGCATAGTTATATTCAAAGTTTTAAAAATCTTTCAACTTCAGGTGCATCCAACCATAATGAGTTTTAGATAGATTTATCATATTCTATTGCTCATAAATAGATCTTCACAGTCAAATATTTTGCTTTCAACCTTTTAACGGGGATGATGACAAAAGAATATCACAAAGATAGTCACGATCAATTCAATTTATAACAAAAGTAATAAATATAAATCAATAACTCAATCCTCTTTTGATTCATATGAAATATAATCTTTTCTTCATTCACAATCCCAATATGATATTTATTATAATGAATATCTTTTAAAACTAATTCATTAACCATAAAAAAATTTTGTGCTTTTTAGATATTAATATATTAGCTCTTCTGGAGCCTTCAACTAATTTTGTACTATCAAATATTGGAATAATATTTGTTTGTCTCAGTTCCAAATAAGATAAATATTTTCTATTTGTAATGATAGAATTCATTACTACATTCTCATATCATTCCTCAGAGAATATTAACAAAAACAAAATATTCAAGCATACGCCACATACGTGGCCAATAATGTTTCATATCACATTGATAACATAGGTTATCTTTACCGTTTGAAGAGTTATCTTGAGAACTCTCATTGTTCTCTTATTTATTACCATATTTCCACTTTTTTGGTTAATGAAAGCATAATTATTTAAATATAAAATTTGACTTTTTTATTATTGTTAAATACATTCATCTAGTTTTTTAATAAAATCAAAATTCGTATATATAAGTATTATCAATTTTCTTATAAAGTATTTTTAAAATTAATAATTTTAGTAAAATTAAAACTCTTATTTATAATTGTGATAAATTTTATAAATAATAAAAAATATTTAAAATGCCAAAGTCAGTAATATAATGAACAACAAAAATTATATTGATGAGTTCAAAAAATTTTCTAAACTCGTAATTATATATTTATTATAGATTATAAATAACTTAGTGAATATATTTCTATGATTTTTGTTTGAGAAATAATTTGGTCAACAAAAAACAATTTGTTAATATATAAAAAATAAGCTTGTTCTTTTTTTTTTTTAGAAAGTGTCAATTTTCTTTTTAAAAAATTTAAATCATTTTACGAAAAATAACATTTAATGAGTAACTTCATTTTCAGATAAAATTATTTATAAATCAAGTCAAATATTATTATATTAATAAATTTTTTATGTTTATTGTTAAAAAATTTAAAATATTATAATTTTCAATACTATTGAAAATAACATATAATAAATTATTTAATATTACAATGTTAATTTAATAATAAAATTTAACGTTAATTAATAATTTTAAAGTTTAAATAATATTTTTAATATTTTAATAATAAAATATATTACAATTTAAAAATATTTAGTAATAAATGTTTTATAGTAAAAAAATATGAATATTAGCAGTTTAGAAAGTTGTTAAGTTTGTTTTAATGCAGTTATATTGTTGAGAGCAAATACTAAGGAATACGAATGCCTATATATACTGTACCTGGTGAGGGTTGAAAGGCTAAGCATTTTTGAATAACAAAAGAATATTATTCTCTTTTCTCTTCTCTGTTTGGATAGATATTTCTTTCTCTTTATCATATTATTTCATGGTATCATTCGCCATTTGATTCTGGATTGTGGTTTCATGGCTTCCGCTAACTCCGAGTTTGGTGAGCCGAGCTCTGGTGTTTTCGTCGGCAATCGTGTCACGAATCTGTTTCCTCGGCATGAGGTGGTTAAACTAGATGACGGCACATATCTTCAATGGCGTAAGCAGGTAAAACTAATCGTTGATGGCTATGGCCTTATAGGATTTCTAGATGGTACCGTTGCTCCGCCGTCACGGTTTCTTTCACTGCCCGATGGATCTCGTGCTCCAAATCCGGCCGCGCAGGTGTTTATACAGCAAGATCGGCTGCTGACTTCATGGCTTTTGTCCACCATTTGTTCTTCTCATCAATCTTCGTTTGATGATACGTGCACGGCGTGTGACATTTGGACCACGGCGAGTAATCTGTTTACCGCTGATACTGGTGCCAAGTAGTCACGGATCCGGCATGAACTTCAGTCGTTGAAGAAAGGTACTCTCTCTGTTAAAGCTTATGTTGCTAGAATTAAAGAGTTGTGTGCTATGTTAGCTACCTCTGGCTCTCGTATATCTAATGAAGAGAAAATTAAGGTGACTCTCGCGGGTTTGCCGTCGGAGTTTGAGGCGGTTATCTCTTCCGCTAGGTTGTCTACTGGTATTTTGTCTTTACAGCGTTTGGTTGATGCGTTGGTTGACTGTGAGAACCGTCAAGCTTAAGTGTTGCAGGAAGTCTATTTGAATGCAAACCTCGTTGAAGATGCACTGTCGGTAGAAGGAGCTAGTCGTGGGGGTCGTCCGTCGGTGCGTGGCCGTGGCAGAACGTTCCGATCTCGCGTTCAATGCCAGATCTGTAGTCGGTTCAGTCATGTGGCTCAGAAATGCTACTACCGCTATCATCGTGACTCGAATACCTCATCCGTGGAGCGTCCAGGGGTGTCGTCTGGTGTTGAACGGTCTAGCTCTGGTGTGTTTGCGCAACATGATGAAGAACAGTATGGGGTTCCTCATCAGAAAAGTCAAAGGACCTTTTATGGTCAAGGGAATTATGCCAGTCAAAATAGGCATGTTGATAGTCAAAATTGGTGTGTTGGCTTAAAAAATGACCAACGTACGCCACATGGTTTCTCTGAGCAGCATGAATCTGGCCGCTTTTATGGTGATGTTCACAGGCCTAATGTGCGTCAGTTTGGTAGTAATGATGGGCCTGGGTTTACTGGTCCTATGTCACAAGAATTTGTTTATGGAAATCGTCGACCTGTGTTGCGTGGGCCGAATGTTGCACACACATCACTTGGGCCAAATATTGAATCACATGTTGGGCCACATGGTGTTCCATCCTCGAATTTTGTTCAGGTTGACCAAGCTGATCCCGGGTCACCTGAACCGATTGAGATTGATCGGGTTTTACGATTTACCAAACCGCGTGCTCGGGTGTATACTGGGTCTGATGTGTGTATTGGGCTTCCTCGGCTAGGGGATTTAAATGCGTCTGATTACTCTGATTCTTCAGTCTCGGAATCTCATGTTAACACTGCTCAACTCGGATCCCGTACTGAAATAATGGCTCGTATCTTCCAATGCACGGTGGCACCACAACCTGGTATCCTGACTCGGGAGCAAGTCATCATGTTTGTTATGATGTGTCAGCTTTACGTGATGTCACGCCATATTCAGGTAAGTCGTCTCTTTTAATGGGTGATGGTACTCCTGCGATAATTTCATCAATTGGTACTGCTAGTTTGCCTACTCAATCTAAGACATTGCGTTTATCAAATGTTTTGTGTGTACCGAGCACACGAAAAAATCTATTATCTGTCTCACAGTTTGCTCATGATAATGATGTGTTTTTTGAGTTTCACTCTACACATTGTGTTCTTAAGGATGTCGTGACTCGGGAGACTTTGCTGACGGGCCGCATTCATGATGGCTTGTATCAATTTTCTGTGCTAGTGGTTTCGAATCCGTCACAAGTAGATCCGTTTGTTGCTCATTCGCAAGTTCCACCTTGTTCTATGTTTGGTTTATGGCATAATCGTTTAGGCCACCCATCAGATTCTGTGGTCAAAACTATTCTAAATAAATGTAATGTTGTTTCAAGTACAAATAATTTGGATGGTATATGTACTGCATGTCAAAAAGGGAAGTCACATAAGTTGCCTTTTTCACCTTCGACTACTAGCTATAGTCCTTTTGAGTTGGTTGTTTCTGATATTTGGGGTCCTGCACATGTTGCTTGTAATGATAAAAGATATTACGTTTCGTTTATTAACATGAGTACTAGGTTTACTTGGGTATATCTGTTACGTCAAAAAGGTCAAGCAATGGAGTGTTTTACTTAGTTTCAACAATTAGTTAAGACACAGTTTGACAAGTCTATTAAACAATTTCAGAGTGATTGGGGCGGTGAATACCGTGGGTTTTTGTCTGTTTTAGAATCTCAAGGAATTGTACATCGCCTGACTTGTCCGTATACTTCTGAACAAAATGGAGTGGCTGAGCGTAAGCATCGTCACATTGTTGAAGCGGGTATTACGTTATTGGCTCACGTAAATTTACCTATGGAATACTGGCGATATGCATTTTGTTGTGCGGTTCATCTTATAAATCAACTTCCTACTGTTGTTCTTCAGGGCAGTTCTCCGTTTAAGGCACTCTATGGAACTGATCCAACCTATGATCATGTTCGAGTTTTTGGCTACTGTTGTTATCCTTATTTACGTCCGTTTGTAGGCCATAAATTGGATTTTCGGTCTCATCCCTCTACATTTTTGGGTTACAGTCCTCGTCACAAGGGGTATCAGTGTTTTTTACCAGATGGTAAGGTTATTATTTCGCGACATGTGGTGTTTGATGAGCAGCGATTCTTGTTTGCTGAGCCTAGTTCTGACAAGTCTGTATCAACGACAAGTTAGACTAGCTCGAATGTTGTTCCTCTTGTGTGGCCTTACTCTTCCTCGTCTCTTGCACCTTGCATGATGACACCGTCTTTACAAGGGGAGCAGTCTCCGTCTAATACCCCTGGTTCCGGTGATGAGCTGGTGTAGTCTCTGGCTGATGTTGGATCTGGGTCGAGTAATGTTCCAACTATGGATGATTTGGATTCTTCAGGTGATACCAATGTTCGTTCTCACTCTACCTTGCGAGTGTCTGCGTCAAGTGATACCAATGCTCGTTTGGGTTCATCAAGTGATAACCCTGCTCATTCTAACTCTACTTTGAGAGTGTCTGCAGGTGATTCGTCGGCATCTGACGGTCAAGTTAGTGGGACACTTGTGGGTAATACTCATCCTATGGTCACTCGGGCCAAGGAAGGTGTTTTCAAACCTAAGGTGTTAACAGTTGAAGCTATTGAGCCTTCTACAATTGAAGAAGCCATGACTTCTGCTGAGTGGCGTGCTACTGCACAAGATGAGTACGAGGCATTTGTTCGTAACTCCACATGGGACTTAGTTTCCGCTCCAGCTAATCGTAAGGTCATTGGGTGCAAATGGTTGTTCAAAATCAAGAGGAATTCTGATGGTACTATTGCTCGACATAAGGCTCGCTTGGTGGCGAAAGGCTGCTCGCAGGTTCCGGGGTGTGATTTTAAGGAAACTTTTAGTCTGGTGGTTAAACCGGCTACTATCAGAGTTATTTTATCTATTGCCGTGACTCGGGGGTGGTCCCTTCGGCAAGTGGATGTGAATAATGCATTTTTAAATGACGATCTTGACACTGAGGTTTTCATGCTGCAGCCTCCTGGTTATGTTCAGCTTGATTCATATGGTAGACCTCTGGTGTGTTGTCTGAAGAAAGCACTCTATGGTCTTCGTCAGGCTCCTCGTGCCTGGTTTGAGAAGCTTAAAGGGTTTTTAATATCGGTGGGATTTATGATATCGAAGTCTAATGCTTCTTTGTTTGTCAGTGTCTAATCAGGTTCAACGCTCTATGTTCTTGTGTATGTTGATGATATTATTATTACAGGGGATGTGTCTACTGTTATAGACTGGTTTGTCCAGTTGTTGAATAACGAGTTTTCGCTTAAGGATATGGGCGAACTTCATTACTTTCTTGGGATGGAAGTTACTCGTTCTTCCTCAGGATGTCTTCATCTCTGTCAGAAGAAGTATATCCGAGATATTCTTATTCGGTGCTCGATGGAGAATGCGAAGAGTGTTCATACACCAATGATAAGTTCTAATGTTATGACTAGAGATGAGGGTCAACGTTTAGCGGACCCGACTGAATACAGGAGCCTTGCTGGAGCACTACAGTATGTGACTCTTACGAGACCTGATGTGGCATATGCGGTTAATCGGATATGTCAGTTTATGCATTGTCCCACTTCTGTTCATATGACTGCTTTAAAGCGCATCTTGCGGTATTTAGGTGGTACGCTTGATCTTGGGATTGTTTTTCATCCGTCTAAGAGTCTATCCTTAGTTGGGTATGCTGATGCAAACTGGGGGTTAGATTTTGATGACCGGAGATCCACTACTGGGTATTGTGTGTATCTTGGACATAATCCTGTGTCTTGGTCTTCTAAGAAACAGCAAGTCGTTGCTCGATCTACTGCTGAGGCGGAATACAGGAGCCTTGCTGCAGTCACTAGTGAGGTTACATGGTTATTATCATTATTTCAGGAATTACATGTTAAATGCTCCGATATACCGAATGTTTGGTGTGATAGTTCTGGTGCAGCCGCGGTTGCTGCTAATCCTATCCTACATTCCAAGTTTAAGCACGTTGAGTTAGATTTGTTTTTTGTTCGTGAAAAGGTTGCTAGTGGTTCAATAGTAGTGGGAGAAGTTCCTGCGTGTGATCAAGTCGCTGATGTTCTCACTAAACCACTTTCGATATCGATTTTTGCTCGTTTTCCGAGTTGTCTGCGGGTTTTGTCTAGGGAGAAGATGGATGAATATTAGCAGTTTAGAAAGTTGTTAAGTTTGTTTAATGCAGTTATATTGTTGAGAGCAAATACTAAGGAATACGAATGCCTATATATACTGTACCTGGTGAGGGTTGAAAGGCTAAGCATTTTTGAATAACAAAAGAATATTATTCTCTTTTCTCTTCTCTGTTTGGATAGTTATTTCTTTTTTGAATAACAAAAGAATATTATTCTCTTTTCTCTTCTTTGTTTGGATAGTTATTTCTTTCCCTTTATCATATTCTTTCAATGAATATCTATACTATATAAAAAATGACTGACTGAGTTAGTATCACGAGTTAACTCGACACTAACTCAGTTGTAAAATTATTAAAATACCATTATTTTTAAAGGGTATTTAATATAGTTTTAATGATTTTTTTTCATACTTTTATATAATATTCAAATAAAAAGAATTGAAAACATTATTGGGAATCAAACACAAAACTAACAAATTTATATGAAAATCTCTTACCACTCTACCAATAATAATTTTATAAATATAATTCTTAATAAAAAATATTTTTGTTCACCCATATTCCTTCTTAACTTCATTGATTATTTTCAACTTTAATATGTCACTATTCACTCTCGAATATGTAATATAAGCAAAATATTGAATTAAGTTTTAATCGGACATTTATTATTATTATTATTATTAATTCTATATAAAATATTAGTTAATATAAAATAAATTTCAATCGTCATAAAGAATTACTTATATAATATTTTCTATCAAATATAATTTATGTTGTAATTATTTTACTGAAAACAACTTTTAAAGAAAATTTTTTTTAAGAGATTCCAAACAACTTTCAATCAACTTATATAGTCTAAATTCTTTTTTTTAAGTCTTATGGATAAAAAAAAAACATTTGGTCCAATTTTGAGAGTTCACATTGCTCAAGTATGAATTTAATCAAGACCGCATTATGCCTACCAAATATTGAAACATCTTAAAAAACACAAAGCTTAAGTTATGATTTAACTTATTAATTATATACGTTTTCCAACGTCACTTGATTTTTTTTTCACTTTACTAACTAAATTCAATTTACCCAACAGGGAAAAAAAGTTGATAGATAGTGCCTTAAATAAAAATATGAAATTGTTATAATTTTAGTGTATCTTTTATTTCACAAATAATTTTAAAATTTTAATATGTGTGTTTTCTTTTTAAATATTTTCCTATACATTTACCAGACATCTGTCAATCCCTTAATCTTACTTGTGGAGTCTAAAAACCCTACTGGTAGTATACAAAATAATTTCTCTTTCAATAAATATTGGTAATCCTTAAGATAAAATGAAACAGAAATGATAATTAAGATGTTAAAATGAGATAAAATTTAATCATGAGATGTGTGGTGGTTGCTAATCCCATCCCTTAACCATGACTACGAGGTTGGGGGCTTGATCCTTGAGAATGGAACATATTTTATGGTCAGTCGTTTATCTTTTTGGAAAGCACCTGCAGTAAAAGGATTAGTCACTGTTACCAGTGGTGGGCACCTTGGTTTCAACAAAAAAAATTGCATAATGATTTATTTGGCCCTCCAACTTTACAAAAAAAGTCATTTTAACCCTCCATTTAATTTTTCGCCCTTTTTAGCTCTTAAACTTACATTTTTCGTCAAACCACCCCAAAATGAATGAAAAAGTTAATTTTTTTTATAACTTTGTTTACAATGCATACACATGGATGATATGTTAGTGTTTAATTAATTTTTTTAAAATTTAAAAATTCAAAAAAATTATAAAAAAAACTATTTTTAAAATTTAAAAAATATTTTTATAAGTTTAGGGTTTAGGTTTAGGGAAAAACTTATAAAAATATTTTTTAAATTTAAAAAAAATTAATTAAATGATGATGTGTCATCTACGTGGAGATCCGTGTGTATGCCACATCAACAAAGTTAATAGACATTAACTTTTCTATCCATTATGGGGTGATTTGACAAAAAATGCAAGTTTAAGGGCTAAAATAGGTGAAAATTTAAATGGAGGACTAAAATGACTTTTTTATAAAGTTGAAGAACCAAAAAGGTCATTATGCCAAAAAGAACATAATAAAGAAAAAGAGATTTTTTTTAAAATACAAAAAAGAAAAGAACATAATTCGGGGCCAAATGGTAAGTAGAGAAAAAAGCCCAAAGTTGAAGGACCATTGTGTGTTTCGGTGAGCCGAACAACATAAGTCACCTATGTGAGAGTGAAGTGGGGTCATTTTGAGGAGACTATTGGGGCATAGTTCTCTCAAACTCTTTCAGAACTAGGAGATGTTCACAGCTATATGAACACACCCATGAGAACTAAAACCTTACTAGAAAGGTAGTTGTTTGAGGTATATCATCGTTTATACAAACGACAAAACAGTTCAAGGACATCACATCTACTAGTTAGCTAGTAAAGTAAATATACTTTCACAAGGGAAGGTTCAAGGGAGGATGCTTACCTATTCTATACAACTATCGATCGTAGATTCTATCACCACATCGAGTCAATGTTTTTCCGTTAAAACTATCAATTTTCATTCATATGGGGTATTGTTGGAAAAATTGTAATTTTTGGAAACTTTGAGGCATATTCTCGATTGGTAAAGGTGGGAAGTTGAATCATAAAATTATGGTTTTATATTCTACTTTATGAGACCTTTACAACGGTATATCATATGCTCAAAATGATTAAGTGATGAATAAGAAATTGATGCTTAAAGTAAGCTACTTGTGAATATTTGTTAAGGAAAAGAAAAGCTTAGATCCCACATTGGTTAAATATCAAATGTAAGATGTATTTATATATGAGAACCCACTTGAAAAGTGATTGAATGACTAAGTTTAAAATCATGCCCCGCGCATAAGGGGGTGCATATCCAAACCCATTAAGGTTGAGGCGCACCCACATGATGTAGGCGATGCGAAATGTCTGGACCGGTTAGGCCCAAAATAGGCCTGCAGATATTTTAGCCCAACATGAAATTTATTTTTCTCAGCAAATATATATACAAAATCTTATTTAAAAAGACATATCTTGATTTATTTGATTCAAATCAATTTGATTTGAATTTAATCAAATTAATTTAATTTCTCCTTTAATGCAAATTTTGTATATTTATTTATGGATATTTCCAAAATTCCTCCATATTGAATGCTTATAAAAGGCCTAAGAATTATTCTGAATTTTTTACACTTACAGACTCTCAAAAACTGAGTTTATTTTTGCTCTCGAAAATTCTTCACTTTTTCTCTCAATATTTTCCAACATTCCTGTGATAAAGGAGGTAAGGCTTGTTCGTGATCACTGTAGAGGTGTTACTACTTCGATCATCGTGTTGTTGTATCCTGGACACAGTCAACCAACGTTTCTCCAAGTACCGTAAAAGCGGCCGAATCTATCTTAAGGGAACTGTGTAAAACAGGCATCAACATCTAGTAAAATTTGATTTCTAGTTTTTATAATATTATTTATTGATTTTTCATATCGGATATTTTAAATATAAATTATTTATTTTATTTTATTTTATATAAATAGTTGTTTATTTATGTTTATTTTTGTTCGCTAACGTGTTTTGTCCAACAATCTAAAAACCCCACTGGTAGTATACAAAATAATTTCCCTTTCAATAAATATTGGTAATTCTTAAGATAAAATGAAACAAAAATGATAATGAAGATGTTAAAATGAGATAAAATTTAATCATGAGGCATGTAGTGGTTACTCATCTCATCCCTTAACCATGACCATGAGGTTGGAGGTTTGATCCTTGAGAATGGAATGGAGCACAATTTATGGTCAGTCATTTCCCTTTTTGGAAAGCACGTGCAATAAATGGATTAGTCACTGTTACCAGCGGTGGACACCTTGGTTCCAAAAAAAAACATAATGATTTATTTGGCCCTCCAACTTTACAAAAAAATCATTTTAACCCTCCATTTAATTTTTCACCTTTTTAGTTCTTAAACTTACATTTTTCATCAAATCACCCCAAAATGAATGAAAAAGTTAACTTTTTTATAACTTTGTTTACAATGCATGCACGCGGATGATACGTTAGTGTTTAATTAAATTTTTTAAAATTTTAAAATTCAAAAAAATTATAAAAAATATTTTTAAAAATTTTAAAATATTTTTATAAGTTTAAAAACTTATAAAAATATTTTTTAAATTTTAAAAAATTAATTAAATGATGATGTCATCTATATAGAGATCCACGTGTATGCCACTTCAACAAAGTTAATAGACATTAACTTTTCCATCCTTTTTGGGCTGATTTGAAAAAAAATACGAAATAGGTAAAAAATTCAATGGAGGACTAAAATAAATTTTTTGTAAAGTTGAAGAACCAAAAAGGTCATTATGCCAAAAAGAACATAATGCAAAATTAAAGAAAAGAAGAGATTTTTTAAAATACAAAATAGAAAAGAACATAATTCGGGCCAAATGGTAAGTAGAGAAAAAAGCCCAAAGTTAAGAAAATGGAGGTGAAAATCTGAGCATGTCAAACTCGATACAAAATAAATTATAATAAAGAAAACCTGGAAATCTTTCCCATTTTCATCATCAATCCCTCTCTCAGTTTATAACTACAAAGACCGAATAAGATCACTCTCTTGAATCCTCCACCGTCTATTCCATTGACTTCCCTTAAACTTCCCGAAAAGTCTAACCTCTTCTCAGAACTCCCACCCATACAGGGCCCTTCTCCTCCTTTGATCCCCCATCCCCCATTTCAACAACAGAAAATTACCCATAAAAGACTCATTTTCTTTTTGGGTTTTCTTTTGGTCTTAGGATTTAGGAAATAAGAAATTTTCAAAATTGAGAAGAAGTAGAAGAAGCCCTAGTGTGTCATGATCAGATGCTATCGGGTGTAAGATAAGCGACACCATGATCAACACGGCCAACGGTACGATTTCGACCTCTTCGTCCTCGGCAAACGCTCAATCGCCGGGTTTGAAGACTTATTTTAAAACCCCAGAAGGTCGATATAAGCTTCACTATGAAAAGACTCACCCTTCTAGCCTTCTTCACTATGCTCATGGCAAAACTGTTACTCAGGTAACTTCAAATTCCTAGGGTTTCATTTTTTTCTTAAATTATTGAAAAGAAGACTATCTTTTGTGTTACTTATTTGGGTTTTGATCAAGACCAATCATCCGATTTCACTTTAAATTGCTCTCTTTTCTTTTTCTTTATTTCTTTTTATTTTAGTGTGGGTTTTCCTTTTTGTGTTTTTGATACACTAATGTTATAATTAGATAATGAGAACATTTCCAATTTATTAGTGAAAAGAGGGTTTTTTACATGTACCCATCTGTTAGAAGCACTTGAAGAACATATTTTATTAGATCATTTTGTACCATCGGTGTTTAAGCATTATTGATTACAAGTTCAAGCTTGAAAGAGTTTGAATCAATGCCCTTAGTTATAAAGTCAAATTTTGATCGTTTTGCTTATGTATTATTCGTTTGTTGAGATTGTATTGATTAAGTCCGGCTGTCAGGTTACCCTAGCACATTTGAAGGAGAAGCCAGCTCCATCAACTCCGACGTCTTCATCGTCCAGCTACAGTGCCAGCAGTGGGGTCAGATCAGCAGCAGCAAGGTGGCTAGGTGCTGGGAACGGGAGCCGCACGCTTGGATTTGCTGGGGGGAATGGTGGGAGTAAAAGTATTAGTAGTACTAGTAGGATTGGGTCATTGGGTGCTTCAAGTTCTAGTAATTCAATCACTAATATGAATTTTGATGGGAAAGGGACTTATTTAATCTTTAACGTTGGTGATGCTATCTTTATAAGTGATTTGAATTCTCAGGACAAGGTAATTTAGCATTTTTTTTTGTTACGGTTTTTGATGAAAGAGAAGGCATCTGTGGTGGTATTTTGAGAATCTTGGTGTTTAATGTAGGATCCAATAAAGTCTATCAATTTCAGTAATTCGAACCCTATCTGCCACGCATTTGATCAAAATGCCAAAGATGGCCATGATTTGCTTATTGGGTTGAATTCTGGTGATGGTAATTCTTCTTAGCTTATTCTAATTTGCAATTTTAGCTCAAGGGTTTAAACTCTGCAAATTTATCAGTTCTGTGTGTATTACTGTAGTTTACTCTGTGTCACTGAGACAGCAGTTACAGGATGTTGGAAAGAAGCTTGTTGGGGCGCAGCATTACAACAAAGATGGTTCTGTCAATAACAGGCAAGACTTACATTACTACATACATTATACATTTCCTTACCTTTCTTCGCCATTTGAGTGTACTTTTTAATAATTTTGAGTTTCAAATGTTTTGTCTTAGGTCTTCCTGCATGTGATTTGTAGAATTTTGTGCTTTAGAGGCTAAACTAGTACATGATGGTGTAAAGATAAATTGTGGTACCCAATGGCTTGGAGCTGGATAATTTCTATGAAATCTTATATAGATTTGTATTTCTTTTAAATGATGCATATTAAGCTTACGCCACTTTATGATATCATTTTCTTGAATCTGTTTTTGTTATTTTAATGGGGCAATATTGCCGTAATTTTTATTTCTATCCACCTTGAGACCTTGCTGCAGAGCGGCTTCATTTGTTTTCTCTTTAACCTTCAATATTTTTAAGGTATCAATACTACCAAATATAAGGCCAGCAAGAAAGCAACTGACTTGGTCTCTCATTGGGTTGATTGTTAAACCCGCTAGCAATATTCAACTTGTCATCTGCTGCAACTTATAGAATTTGCTTTTCTCTCAGGCTTCCCCTTAGGATGATGAAAGGGGCACTGACTTTTGTTTCTAATTGGCCTTTATGCTGAATTGATGTTTTAATTTGGTTGACTCAGCTGCCTATCTTATATATTCTTGTTATTTCCAGCAGTCGCTGTACTGGTATTGCATGGGTTCCCGGAAGTGATGGTGTTTTTGTGGTGGCTCATGCTGATGGAAACATGTACGTGTATGAAAAGGCAAGTTTCTGATAATTAAATAAGGATTTTATTTATTTTTATATTTTTTAACTTCTGGAGGTATAACTTACAAATTTCATTATGTTCAATGCATCAAGCTGTTTTTTAAGCTTTTTTCTTTCTTTCTTTTTGTGCCATCTAGAACAAGGAAGGAGCTGGTGATTCTTCATTCCCTGTTGTAAAAGACCAAACTCAATTTTCAGTTTCACATGCACGTTACAGTAAGGTACTGGTCAGTGTTTATTTTGGGGGAAAAAGAGCTATTTTAGGCTTTCTTATTTGTTTATGTTTCCTAAAATTGGTGGTGTTTACCTTTGTTGTATAATGTAAAGCCATTAATGATTCATGTGTAAATTTATAGTAGGTGCTGCATGGCTTATCACTATTCTAGTTTCTAGCCAAACGGTAATCTGTTTAAATTAGATGATGCATGTGTTGCTGCATTTTGCATGATCTAGATTGTCAAAAATGGGTTTGACACCCAAATTTCTCAGAGAGCTGCAGGAAAGTTTGCACATGTTTTCTTTTCTTCCTTCCTTCCTAAACCTTTACTCAATGCATTTAGATGTGGTCTTGTGCTTGCCTTCTGGTTTATATGCCCATGGTTATATATATTTCCTTTTTTGTTACAGTTAATGCCATGATATTCTTGATATCTGGCAAGATAGAGCATGCCTTAGCAACAGAAAATGTTTTTGGTCTGACTGTTCTTTGACATCAATGCGGAAACCATATAATTTTTCTATTTTTCCTTGTTTTGGTTTTTTTTTACTTGCCATTATTTCCTTGCAGAGTAACCCAATGGCGAGATGGCATGTTTGTCAAGGTTCAATTAATAGCATTGCTTTCTCCCATGATGGGGCATACTTAGCAACTGTTGGAAGAGATGGTATCAACTCAAATTGACATCATCTTCATTTTTTGGCTGTTTTTCTTTTCTAGCTTTTTTGAACTTTGAGTTTCTCTCTTTCTACTTGCTGAGTGCAGGCTATCTGCGAGTTTTTGACTATTCAAAAGAACAGCTTGTATGTGGTGGCAAAAGTTATTATGGTGCTCTACTATGTTGCGCTTGGAGGTGCTCTGTTCTCTTTTTCAAAGCTCTATTTCTTTTGTCCAAACAAATTTGTGCATTCTTTTAAATATACTGCGTTTTCAATTTGTCACCTTCTGTTCTTTGTATATGATATATAAGTCATCACCTTTGGAGAAAATAAATGTTGGTACTAACAACAATGTCCACTGAACAGTATGGATGGGAAATATATTCTGACTGGAGGTGAAGATGACTTGGTTCAAGTTTGGAGTATGGAAGATCGAAAGGTTGTGGCATGGGGTGAGGGGCACAACTCATGGGTACAATTCTTACCTTAGAAGGCTTCTGTTTATCTGTTGTGGATGATGATGGCTGTGTACTCATTTCTTTCTACATGGTGCTGGCAGGTTAGTGGAGTGGCATTTGATTCGTATTGGTCATCACCTAATTCTGATGGCACAGGGGAGACTGTGATGTACCGGTTTGGTTCTGTTGGTCAGGTATAAGGATGTTCTTAGCCTGGTAAAGATAATTATAGTCACTCTTATCAGACGCCCCTCTTTACCATTTCTCTTTCATGCTCATGTATTTTTATCTTTTATATGCATTTAACTGTTATGCTCCGCTAATTCTATCTTTACAAGTTATAAATGCTCACACTTACATTAATGTTGTAGCAACCTTTCTGGAGGTAGTGCTTCCCTCTTCTTTCAATGTATTGAGTGTAGACTATATAGGAAATATTTTAATTGTAACTTTATGAAATTATAGGTTGTCCGGTTACTATTTGTTGTAGGTTAGTTTAGGTTCTTGTTTAAATAGGATCTTGAACAATTAATATGAGGGATATCATATCTATTTAGCATTTGAATGGGGAGAACTGAAGAATTACAATGAAAACCAAAACATGTTGGCAAAGAATCATGGAATACTTTGAGAATATTTTCTGATGAATAGCTTGCTTTTCATTTTTTATGGAATGACAACGTACTGTTGTTCATAAACATTTTGTGGTTAAGGAACATGGTTATAAAGTTAGTTATGATCATCCTTTGCCTTACCTGTTTTCTTCAACATGTGGGGAAAGGAGACCCCCGAAAATCAAGACACACGGACTGTAAAGGTTTAAAGATGGTTTTCTTTTTCCTCGGAGTATCACTTTTCTGTTAAAGGGGGACAACTAACTGCAGGTGTTAAGCTTAATATATTAGAATGAAATTAGGTAACCTTTTTGTTTACCCTATTTCCTTTAAAGGGAAATGTGCTTCTTCCTTGCAGCAACTGCAATATCATTGACATCTCATTATTACCTTCTTCTGTATAGGACACACAGTTGTTATTGTGGGACCTGGAAATGGATGAGATTGTAGTGCCATTGCGTCGATGCCCTCCTGGTGGGTCTCCCACTTACAGCACTGGGAGCCAATCTTCCCACTGGGACAACATAAGCCCATTGGGTACCCTGCAACCTGCCCCAAGTATCCGAGATGTTCCGAAAGTTTCTCCACTGGTTGCTCATCGTGTTCACAACGAACCACTCTCGGGCTTGATTTTTACCCAGGAATCAGTACTTACTGTTTGTCGAGAGGGACACATAAAAATCTGGATGAGACCCGGTGTTGGGGAAAGCCACTCAAGCAACAGTGAAACAGTGCTAACTAACAGTTTGAAGGATAAGCCGTTTGTATCCAGCAAGATTGGGAGTTCTAGCTACAAACAATGAGCAGACCATCATGAAAAGAGGCAAAAGACAAAACAAAGATAAATATTTTTTTCTCTGCATTTCTATTTGCTAGTGTGGCCGTTCATCTCTTTATGAAGTTGGGTTTTCTCAAAAAGTACACAAGTGTTTGATGGGAACTGAATTGGAATGAGATTTAACCATCTGAATCCATTGTATATCGAGGAACAAAAAATGGCGGTGACAGCACAAAAAGAGGTCTGGAGGAAGAAACAAACCTCCATTGTAAGTACAAACGGCTTTTCTTAGAAAATACATAAAAGAAAAAAAACAGTGACAGTGACCTGAAATGGCTCCTTTGAGATGTGTAAATCTTTAAGAGGTGCAGTTGAGATATTTGATGATGGCATCATTGCGGTTAATATATAAGTATGATTTTTGATGGATAGTCCAAAGACTTGTTTGAAACTTGCCCGAGCTCTTCAAAGATCAATCTGAGTCACACGTGTGCATTTGAATGAGTTAATCTATTTGTTTGGTCTAGAGTCATAAATATATTCAAGTGCATATAAATAGGAGAGATTTTAGCAGAAGTGAAAGAATTGAACTCTTAAAATAACTCTGCATATAAATTACGCCCTTCACCGCCTATTGCTTTTGTCTATTCCAATTTTAGTAATAGAAAATCCAACACTACTTGTTTATTTTAATTTTATCAAATTTTTATTCAAGAATTTATTGTTTTAGTTTTGCAATAGAATCTGATTCAGCCACAAAATGAACAATGCAAAATAACCAAGGAAGTGGAAATAAACACTATTTTCTTAAAGGCGTATTCAGATGAACTCATTGACGCAACCACAAAAGCGAAACAAAATCATAGCATAGAAAAGTCTTTTGTTATGTCTTTGATATATCTAATGTTATCTCTATAAAATTTTACTATCATAATTTTATATCTTTTATCAATTTGCGCCGATTTTATTTTTTAGTTAAATTTTACCCTTAATTTTTAGTTAAATTTAACCATCAATCTTTCAAAAAGAGTTGAATTATTGTTTTTTAGCGGAAATATTAACTAAAATATTAGATTTTTAAATATGTCAGCCTACATGATAATCTACATGCATTTCATGCTTTTTTTTTAAAAAATAAAAAAATAAAATTTTTATCATTTTTTAAATTTCTTTTATTTTTGAATATTTTTATAATTTTAAATTATTTATTGAGGTGACATATAAGACAAATAGTGTTATGTCAACATAAAGTAAATATGGATTAGCATACGAGTTGTCATGCCAACATCATTAAAAATTAATGTTTTCGTCAGCATTTTCATTTAAAAAAAAAGTGATTTGATTCTTTTTAAAAAGTTGAGGGTCAAATTAACAAAAGATGCAAACTTTGAGAGAAAAATTTAACATTATACATTTTTTAAATTGTCTAAAAAGAAGTTTTCTATTTAATTTTTTGTATTACTTTTATATGGCTTCAATACATTTAATTATATAAAAATTTAAAATTTCAATACATATTCTGCTTTTTATTATCATAAATAAATTTTAGTTTATAATAAAAAATTATTATATCTTTAATATATTTAACCTCTTCACTGAATTAGTATCACAAGTCAATCAGTCATCAAATGACGAAATGTCATATTCTTTTTATAAAGTAATAAATATAATTATGAGGGTGTTTTTAAAAAAATATTTTTATATAACTTAATCTTTACAATCATAGCTACAACTTCATTTATCTTTTACATCAATTGTTTATATATATATATATATGCATGTACACGGTGAGTAGGACATAATCTAGTGGTACCCACAATCCTAAAAATAAAACATATCTTCAATGTTATAAAATTGTTAAGTTGTTAGTGAGTGTTTTATCTTAGGGCTCTTCTTCCCCTGCCTACTAACTATTATGCTGCCTTGTCCACCTTTGTTTTTGTCTACATAAAGTATGTGTTCAAGTCTTTCACTATGCTATTAACTATTATGCTTCTTTGTCCACTTTAAGTGCTTTTAAACTTTGTACATAATTTTTAAGCAACAAACATTTTAATTAAGAAGTTTGTATTTGTAAGTGTTGATAGGTATCTTATCTCATTCTATCATCTTTTTAACTGTCTTTACTTTGTTTGCTCTATCCATTGAAGCTTTTTAAGAGATAAACTATTAATTAACTTAATGTCAAACTTGTTGACAAACTTTACTGTTTTCAGTTCACCTTACAATTCTCAATTTCTTTGATAAGGAATAGTTTTGTAACATCCCTTGCCCGACCCGATTGTCGGATCTAAGCTACAAGATGACACATTCATTGCCGAAACAACTACCGTCAAGTTCGCAGTAAAACAATCATTTGTAAATTCTAATACGTGTCAATTACCTTTACATTATGATAAACAATCAAATATGAGTCTCAATCGAGCTTACGAAAGTTCTTTTGATAACCCGAACACGAAATAGGACCAAATTGTAAAATTTTAAAACATCAGGGCCGACTTCATGATATCACTTTCTCCATGTCGTGACGTCTTCAAAACAGTATGTCATGTTGTGACTTTAGGCCACTTGACGTCGCGATGTGACTCACTGTTTTGTTCGACGTTGCGACAAGCTAAGTTGCACATCGGGACGTGGACTTTATTTTTGATAAAATTTGAGCCATTTGGTACCTTTTCAAGCTTCCACATAAACTTATCATTCTATGCACAAACGACTAACTTCACCTTCACCAAAACACTTCAAAACACATACCAAAACATGTGCAAATAACACAATCAACTTCCTATCAATTTATATCACCTAATCGACCATTCCATTAGACATATAATTTAATTACCATGGCACATATATATATATCAAACAATCACCTAAATACCAACTTGTCAACACCAATTTATATCCAAATATGCCAATTCAATTGCCCCATACACATCTCAAATCATTTACCAAAACATACTATTTCATCGAGACATTAACATTGTCAAAATTGTGCATTAAGTAGATTTTAGCTATGTTCAACATTCAAAGTTAATATATACAAAATATCTATGTACATGCCACAAATCCAAACTTAAAAAGATCAAAAAGCAACCGATTCAAAAATAGGATAGTGTGTGTAACAACCCATTTTGTAATGGCGTCAGAAACACTAGTTTCAGAACCCCATTTCCGATGATTGAAACCGTAAATACTAAATGTTAATGTTTACAAGGTTGGTATAAAGTTTAATTAGAATTTGATTCTTTAATTTTTTTTAATTATATAGTTAATTAATGTACAAGTGTAATGACCTAGTTAGTGATGTTGGAAAATGAAGTATCAGAACTTCATTTCCGTAAACCAAACACATAAATATTTTTATTAAATATTTATGGAGTTATTATGTAAGTGAATTGAATTTTGAATAAGTAATTTTTTCGAATAAGTGAGTAATTAAGGTATAAATACTATATCGTAAAAGTAGAAAAAGTTAATCGCTATTAATTTTTATTGGCTAAAAGGGTTAAATAATATTATACCAAGGGTCAAAGTGGCATTTAGACCATTTTCAATAGTAGTGGATGGTAAAGTATGATTTTCTTTAGTAAATAATATTAAATCATAATAAAATTATAATTTAAAAGAATATGATAAGTTATAATTTAAAAGATTATAATAAGTATTATATCATAAAAATTAAAATGTTGAAAGCCATTTTCCTTCTTTCGTGAAGATGGGGTTTGAGCTTCAAGCATTCGGCTCTCAATTTGATCGGGATTTAAACTAATAAGAGGATATTCGCGAAAAAAGGAAAATTTGGGGCCCAGAAGGACTGGAAAAAGAGACATGTTTGAGCTGAGCTGAGTTGTAAGCTGGAGGAAAGCACTGCTGGGATGATGAATCTGCCTAAGGAGAATTCTGAGTCATCAGGTGGTTATAACAGCCTAACAGGTCTAAATTCTAGAAGAATGTCAGCTGCCAATGGTGTTTAGGCCGCTATTTGTAAATTCAAGAATCAATGTCATCCATACTAGTTATACAGCTACTTAAGTAATACTATAATGAACAAAAGTAAATTCTTCTTTATCATTCAAACATAAGAATAGAGTAGAACACAAAAAAAAAAAAATTGATGTTCATCTACAAGATGGCACCTATTTGTCTGAATATAGTTTGTGTCGAATTCCGGCATTTCGCTCATATCATGTACTGTATAATTGATTATAACTTCCTGTTTGATTATTAGAAAGGCATGACATAATGATAACAACAAAATACTATACAGGAAGATAGTTCAACAAACATGTTCTCATCTCATTCATCAGGGCCATTGTTGACCTTTATCTCCAAAAGCCTCTCAACCGGTTGCCTACAGATTGGGCACCGATTCGTCTGGCATCTCAAAACCTTTGCACAAGAGCTGCACATGCACTGCATTATGAACCAAAAGATATTTACATCAGCAACCACTATAATCTTATGTCGACCACTTAAGTGAGAGGAAAGATTCTCTGTTACTTAAAGCATTTTCACTACCGTATCCAAAGGTGATACTTTCAGCTAAATATTTATTCAAATCTCTGCAACCTATTAAGTTATTACTGCAGTATTTCCCTTTGCTTTCTGGTCTACTAGATCAATATTGCAAAAGACCAAACAATGGAAAATAAATGAAATTAACTTATGAAGAGAAAAGAACAAGTGGCTGCTTTTACCATGTGCCTGCAGGGAAGAACAGTAGTGTCCCGAGGTTCTGAAAGGCAAATAACGCATTCTTTTCCACTATCATTTGGATCAACATCATTGTCAACTGAATTTCCGATCCCATATATTTCTTGCAGCTCATACCTCTTCCCATTCACCCACAGAATCTGTTTCATTACTCTGGTCTGGTATTCACCCTTCTCCTTCTCAAACACCGCCTGAGTTATCTGAGAATTCATGGCTCCTGACTCCTGGTTTCCATCTGACACATTTTGGTTAAGAGGCAATGCCTCTGCTTTCACAGCCAGATGATAGATATCCACTTCATCTATTTTCAGTAATTCCGACTCCTCAAACATAGAGAAATCGATCCCTGTTCCAGACGGCAGTCTAAACTTCTGTCCTAGACCTTGTTCGAAAGGCACAATTACTGGGGGTAGAATACTTTCCTTCATTGCCGTCAGATTGCAGTCTTCACCTTCTTTTGCAAAGAAAATAACAGTAATCCTGTTTGCAGCACAAACCAAATCATCTTGTTAAGAAATAATATCAGATTCACATAAAAACTCGCAAATCTGAACTTCATATAAGATGCAACATAACCTCAACACAGAAAATTGATTCTAAGAAGAAAAAGAGAAGGCTTGTTTTTAAGGGTTAGATGTACATGCTCCATTAAATAAGTATTACTTTCTCAAGATGCCAGAGAAATGAAGAAACACAGCAAATAATATATTGTTAGATAAATGAATCAAAGTACAGCAATGCCCGTACTATTGATAGAAACGAATGCACACAGGAAATTGATGATATTAATATCAAATACCTTAGAACATTTTTATAAGATACTCAGCCACCAACATGCATGCATCGTAAGTTGTATTTGACTTCAACAAATCATTCAGTCTTTTCTTTACCTATACTTCCAAACTCCCTAAAACTAAAGCGCAGAACTCTCTTTTCCGATCATTTTACCCTAGCTCAGAAGTCATTATATCTATGATGTGTAAATTTAAAAGGATAACAAAAATCACCATCATTCTAGCCTTTGTCGCGGTAAACCTATTGCCATTTTCTCTATCAAGTAGAAACATAAAAACCGGGACCTCAAAACACACCTCTAATGATTGCATTCAAACCCCATTCAAGCAAGGTAACCATAAAACCTTCAAATATACAAATCGATACTTAAATAAACCCCCCAAAAAAACCAATAAGCTTTCATTGGATTCCTAATCGTTTGCTAAACTTTTATCCCTCTAAACATGCATCTCCCCAAGTATAATACACCAATCATATAATTTGACAGAATTTATATCTCAAGCTTTCAAAACAAGTGTAACAATAATCATCATATAAATTATATCCGAGGAGCAAAATTTTAATCAAAAGCAACTCATATTCTAAGCTACAACCATTGGATTCTCACAGATTTCAAAAAATTGAAAATTTTTAAACAAAGAGATTGAAGTTCTATACCTTCCAGCAACAGTAGCATCAAACGTGAAAGAAACCAAGAACTTCCCAGGATTCAGCTCATCAGCTTCGAATTTCAAAGTTTCCTTCTTCAAATTTACGTCATTTTTTATAGTAACCGCCTTTTGATGCTCTATATACGGCGGCGGTGGAGTAATCATCGGTCCACAAGCATATCTACTCCAATTGGCGGGCTCTATGTGGGGTCCACCTCGATGATGGTGATGATGATCGTAAGGCGCCTCAAGCGGCAACGGCACAGGCGGCTGGTGGGGGTAGTACCCTGGGTACTGGTAGTACTGGGGTGGGTTGGTATTCGGGTATTGTGGCGGGTAAGGCGTTGCGGCGGCAAAGACGTAACGGTTGGCGGAGATTTCAGGTTGAGGCTGAGCTGGAGGAGGTGGATGTGGTGGCGGAGGATGATTTCGCCTGCTTCCGTGCCTTCTCCGGCCACTTACTCCGCTACTTCCGATGTTCCCCATGAATTTTTCCCGGTTATTGGAGTACAAAAGGAAAATAAACCGGAAATTTTGCAAATATTTATAAAGGAAAGACTTTATAACCAAGTTCGATCCAGTTTCAAGTAAAAATTTCTAGGTTTTCCATTTTTCCCTCAAAAACCCAAGAAAATGAAAAGAAAAAAAAACTTATTTGGAATCGAAAGGAGTTTAGAAGAGAAAAAAAATTTACTTGGTCTTTCCTTTCATTTCTCTATCAAAAGAAAAATAAAAATAAGAGAGAATATTTGGTTGGGTGAGTATTGGGTTTGCGTAAAGCTCCACCAAAACCACCATTGATGAAGAGACAGAAATTGTGCTAAAGTGAACAGCGTCTCTCTTTCTCTCTCTTTTTTTCTTTTGTTTTTTGTTGTTTGATGACAAAAATACCCAAACTCTGGCCGGTAATTGATTAAAGTCTGATTTTTTTTTAATTAATTACAATTTAGTTTTATAATAAATAAAAAAAAAAAAAGAAAAGAATTGATGTAATTTAAATTTACAATTATATGTTTTTGGGTAAATTCAGAGTCCAAGGCAGTCAATTTATGTTGAAAAAAAAAGAATTAGTTTTTTTTTTAATGCTTTACAGGTATTCTCCACCACCACCATTTTCTGCTTATCTCATAACATGGCTTGTTCCACCAATTGGACAAAGCAATTTGCGAAGGCAATCAAAATTTTATATCTAGTAGTTGCCAAGAATCAGGATTTTCCTGAATTTTATGATTATTTTTGAGAAATGACAATCTTTGTGAAGTCATTCATATAATAATATCAAAATCAAATTAATAATTGAAGTTTGTGTGTATAATGGCCAACCATATGTCCTTTGATAATGATTATAATGGGGGAAATAAATGAAGGAAACTTTAAAATAATCCATTATTTATTTATTCAAATTCTGTCATATGAGAAATTGAGAGGCTGCTGCTGATTGCTTTGTCACCAGAATTTGGCCAATCACGGTTCTTTTTTTAAAATAAAAATAATTTAAATTTTTCGCGACTAAATTAACCATATCTGTCAGTTTTTTTTTTAAGTTAGGCTTAAAAGTTTTTTTTTATTTAAGTAAATAAATCATGTTTGGAGGGAGAAATGAAAAGTGCGCCCAGCTACACGCCTTTCCCTCAATAGTCAAATCTAACAGCTTTTCGAACGTTAGCCGTGCAACGGTAAAAAAAATTAAAAAGGGGGCAACAATCATTTTTTTTACCTATAAATACCCCTAAATTTTTTTTTCACTCACATCCTATTCTCTCAATTTTTTCTAATCTCCTAACTCTCTCAACCCTCTCAATTTTCTCAAATCATTGTTCTAAATTTTTCAATATTCCCGTTTAAAAATATTAGTTTTTTAATTATTCCGTATTTAATTCGTTCGGATTACGTTTTCACAAATGACAATCTCTCTAATTTGTTTCGATGACAATCATATTTTCACCGCTCAAGCAGTAATGGTAAGACGAAAATTTAATTTTCGTTATTTTCGATTAAATTAATTTTAAATTATTTTTTAAAAATTAAAATATTTTTTTCTGTAGTTATAAATAGGCGGATGATCGTGTTTTGGAGGCGTTCATACATAATTTGGCAAAGCCTTCGATCACCAAAATTCGTGGTTACTTGCAAGAGGTGAGATTCTTGCATACGTCTCGTATGGTCGAGGGTTGCAAACTCAATCCTAGACTCATCAACTTGTTGGTGAAAATGTGAAGACTTGAGAAACACACTTTCCATCTTCCATGCGACAAGTGTACAATCACACTGGAGGACATGGCATTACAACTCGATTTGTTGATGGATGGGCCAATCGTCACGAGAGAAGCAATCATTCTCGATAAAGAGGATCTATGCGCAACATTATTAGGGAAGGTCTCAAACAAATTTGATGGTTACTGGATATTGATGAATTGGTTGGCGAAAAATTTCGAAAAGTTTCTTCCGCACGCGATTGAGGTTGTCAAAAAATAATACGCCCAGGAATTCATCCTTCAATTAATCGGGGGCATTTTAATGCCCGAGAAATCTCGAAATTTGGTGCACGTAAGGTGGCTACTACACTTAGTAGACTTCAAAGAATGTGGACAACTTAATTAGGGATTAGTCGTGTTGATTACATTATATTGGGAGTTGTGTCGGGCCACCGAACCGGATATGATATCAATTGGTAGTTGTCTGCTTTTGCTGCAGTCGTGGCCATGGTGGCGACTACCATTTCTACATCCCCGAGTGAACAACCCATATATGTTTCTGATGGTGACAAGGTAAAAATAATTTATTAATAAATACGTAGTTTGTACAGTAAAAGTTTTTATTTATTATATGTCTAAACTAACATATAGCTTTTACTGGTGAAACCATGGGCTGAGTTACGTGGGACTACCCGAAGAGTTGAAAATTATTAGGCTACTGTTAGATTAATGCTCAGAAGTCGATGTTAGTTACTTATTCTTTCAAACATATATTAATTACGCAATGATTTGTAAAATAAAATTTCGTAATGTACAAAATTTACAATCGTGCATTTCAGTTTGAATGGATGTCATACGCTAACATCGATATCATATCTTACATTCTATCGAAAGTGTTGGCCAATCGGGAGATGTGGGACACGAATATGTCGTTTATAGTGTACGAGATAGTGGAAATGCATGAATCGGACCGGGTGATTTGGCAGTTAGGGTGGAGACAACAAATTCTGCCACCACCGCGAGACTTGAAAAAGCTGCACAATGTAGACAAGTGGGGGAAGAACAACGAGGATTGGCGAGAGGTTCACAATGACTACATTGAGGCTTAGGATCGTAGGATAAAATTTTTACCCATCCGCAAACTATTTTTCTCAGCGGATATGGCGACCTGTTTAGAGTACTTACTGTGGTTCAGAGTCGCCAGCAAGTCGTATCTACTATCAGTGGATGCGAGCAGTGGACAACTTCGTTAGAAGTGGCAACGACGATCACCCTAGTAGCAGCGTAAGGCTCGACGCGGTGGCATGACGGGTTCGTTATCGGCTCTGCCCGAAGAAACGTCGCCTATGTTTACACAATATCTCAACCAGTTCAATCCACTTATTCATGTTCATTTCACTAACCCCGCGTTTTTTTACAAGCATTACACTGCGCACCACCACCGCATGTGTCCGATTCTTCTGTTCTTGCAAGTAGATATTTCGAGCCACTAACGTCCCTGTATTCTACACCCTAATGCCGACGTCGATGCCGACTAAATGTCAGGCCAGATGTCGGCACATGCACTATCATCAATGACAACACCAATACAAACGTCAATTCAACAATCGATGCCAATGTCGATCCCCGGGCCAATGTCGACATATTCAGGTTTTATGGCACCTTACGGTTACAAGTCGATAGTGGCACAAACATCGCTCGCATTATTATTTTATCGAGGTGGGTCATCGATGCAACCGTCTGTTAGTGGAATGGATACACGATAGAAGGGTAAGACGACACCGCACTTGAGCACAGAGGAAAGCGAAAACGAACACGAAGACAAAGACAAAAACCAAGACGAACACGTTGACGACGATAGAGACGGAAATGAGCAAGAGGGTGGGGTGAAGGCGATGATGATGAGGATGATGGTAACAATCAAGTTTATAGGTTCGCATCTCCAGTTGTGCACAAAAATCCTCTTCGCGTCTGTCGTCCACCACCCTACAACACACATTTTTTTGTCGACACGATTGATGTATTTTTTTATTACAACTGTGATGTAAATATTTATGACATAAATAAAGAAACCATAAATTTTCATTCCAACATTATTTTTGTCTTCATTACATTTTAAAGTGAGTTATGTGCAAGTTAATAAGAAATAACAAAATTGGAACACTAGAATTATGGAAGCATTATAATGAATATATTATCTGAAAGAAAATAATACTATCGACATTGAGGCTCCAAAGTACCCCCTTAGCATAGAATATGTTGCCTTTGTATGCCCTGAGTTCCTATAGTACCTACATAACCTCTATTGATCGTCCCTCTCCCGTATATCCATACTATTCCATATCGGGGTGGTATTTGGGCAACCTTTCGGAATGTGATGCAGGTTCATGTTTAGTGCCAACTCGTACAACGCGTTAGACACTGGTAGCCATGTACTCTCATTGAGAACGGATGGGAATTCAGGACTTCATACTCTTTGCTTGCATTCTAGACTATACACATCGTTGATGTAGGGCGTGTACTCAATTCTTAGGTTCTCATATGCAACAATTACATCTACACATGAGAACCGAAGTGTTTGGAACCTCTTATAGTTGCAAGTCCCTCCTGTTAGGTCGATACAATATAATTCCCCTTTCATGTCCTGATTCGGCTTAACATGTTCCATGACTCAAAATTTCAAGTTTCAACACGAGTGGCATACTACATACATAGTGTTCACTTTCACTGTATTTTGTCTGATTTCTTTCATTACATCCTCTTTGGAAACAACACAGCCAAGCGAAAGTATGTTTCTTTCACAATCGAGGTTATCGACAAATGGTGTATCCTCTTTAGAACGAAATTGATACAGTCACTAAGTTTGACGTCATGTGCCCGTACTATAAATCCCCGTCATAGGATTGTGTCCACTATTCGAAGGGTATGTTTGTGAGGTATGTCGTACCGTAGTTGTTGATAGCGCCCAAGTTGTTCAACATTTCATGGAAATGATTTAGACAAGCTCGTAACCTTTTGAGAAAAGCATACTCATGAATGCAAACAACGAACGAAATAGGGTGCAATATAACTGTACTCGTAGTTCCAATTACATACCTATGTTGGTGACTGTATCTTGCTCACATTTTGAAAGCCATTTTGTGTGGTAATTAGATTTGGTATGTCGTAAGAAGTACCTATGATGGGTACGATCCCAAAGGCTAGCATGTTGCTCAATCGCGGACAGAATTCTGGTTCTCCTGTCAGATATGACATATTTGTCGGGCTACGGGTAAACGTAGTGACACAATCGACTCAAGAAGAAATCCCTGTCATTTGTCATTTCTCTAAGAGTTATTGCAAACGCAATCAGTAGAATCCTTCAATTACCGTCCTGAGCAGCACAATCAACAATCAATGCTGATACTTTTCGTACATCCAGATGTCGTCAATTTGTACCAATGGCTTGTAATGCTAGAAAGCTTTTCTACATTGCTTAAAGGTTTAAAAGAATCGATGAAATACTCTTTTCCTAAAGACTAATCGATCGTCAAAGTACACTAGGTGCGTTTCTAGATTGGTTATGGAACCTAAAACGTATCGATTCAACACCTGACACCATTACCATAGATAGTTGTACGAACTATCCCAACAGTGCTGTAACTTATTAACAACCTTCTATTTTCCAACCCACGCTTTGTAGTACAATGGAGTGTAGTTGTATTGACTATATATGTTCGCAATCAACACCAAGACGAGAATCTTCGAACTCGCATTCACCATCAGTAGTGTAATGTTAGAAATAATATCCGAATCTAGTCTAGGATGATTCTGACTTCACCTACCACAATACAGGTATGTGGACCGAAATACTTCTTTATCGTCCATAACCCGATCTTCTTCCATAAAGATGCCATGATTTTCCACTTGTATCTCCCGTCACAAATTGCGTACTTTCCCTTCAATTTCTTAAAACTAGACTTCATGATGTAGTAGTTTATGCCATTCTTAAAGTTATACCGCTTTAGTACAGAAAGAAAAGTATCTTTGTTTGGGTATTTCATTCTAACTTCTAGTACTCGTACATCATGCGATATGCTTGCATGGATAGGTGTTCTGTGCGGTAGACGTGAAAACTCTAAACCACCCTCGGCCGATAGGTCGATGTTGGTTATATGGGGCGAAGGTTTATATGCTCTATATCGTGGATTTAAATTTAGAGCATTGTCTGAGTCGTCATCGTTAGACCCGTAAGGTTCTGGCTCTGTTAGAACTGTTTCCGATTTGAAAAATAGTCTCACATCTGAACCATCTAGATTATATTGCCTGATTAGCTCAAGGTCTGATTCCTCCCCGTCAACTGCATTTGTTGTCCCTTGTTCATCACTTGTATCTTCTTCCTCATCTACGCCTTCACTATCCCCTTCAAGTAAGGGGTTTAGTGTACCCTCGTCAATCCTTGTTGAAAAGAGCAAATCTTCAATAATCTATATGCCCGCAAAAATCTGTTCCAGTTTGGTGTCCAGTGTACGTCGATGAATCCCCGGTATAAGTACTTTTGACCCATAACATTGAGCCCGCACTGAAGTCGAAATTGAACGCACTGATTGAATGTCGAGATTCAGGTTACGCTCATACCCCGACTAGTACTGGCCAACAAAGTTTAGATTTGTGCCAGAGACCAATGAGTGTCTACCCATAGATGTTTCGAGGACATCGCAGTAGGAGCTTTGTAACAAACTAGTGAACCCACCACACAACCGTGTGGTAGGACTTTTTACTTCAACTTTAATTCCAACATTAGCTGAAATAGTAACTGAAGATGGGCCAGATCCATCAACCTCGACAAACTCGACATATAACTCCATTACAGTATTTCTGCTTAAGACGTACGATGATATGACCATTTCGAGCTGGAGCTCGCCATTCACATCAAATAAGCCATACCTATAGGGGTCAACGGAAGTAATATATCTACATTGTAACCTCAAAATTCTTTTCCTGGTTAATCCTCTGACTTTTCTTTTGATTTTAGTTTGCAACTTATGGAATTGAATGGTACGATTAAACGCCAATTCCACGGAATATGCTCCTACAAATACCACTCCAACCTCTATATTACATATTTAACCGTCGTAGTAAATAACAGATTTCACTCGTCGACTCATTTCAATATCGATTTCGAATTGGATTAACAAAAACCAAAAAATAAGTAGAAGGTTGTCAAAAGAAGTACACACGACTCCTGTAACTCAACAATTTAATTTTTTATATTAATTTGCTGCGTGTCTAAGTTGTGAAAATTATGTCCCTTTGATAGGAAAATAAGCCAACGAAAGAGGGAATACGTACTTTGAAATCCGTTTATCAATACACGCATTCAGCAAACAATGATAATGAAATGTAAATTGTTATTCAGAAACGTGTTCCTAAAGTTATATAATTTTGTCAAAATAGTGTTTCTTATAGTATTCGACGCCTGAAAACGTGCATAAATTATTCCTAAAAGTACTTGCCCATCTTATTTTTTAACCGATTTTAAGCAGGTTTTGAATATATTCCTAAAAGATGCTAGTCCTGCAGCGCGTTTTCGACCGCGGGAAATTTTTTCATTACAATCCAACCCTTCCCCCACGCTTATAGAAGGGGTCTTCCACTCTATGCTTCATCGTCCTTCAAACATCTTTTCCCACAGCCTCTCTATCCCTCTTCTATAAAACACTTCTGGGTGTTAAAAATTTATCGCTAAATTCTTTTTGTTAATGTTTGAGGTATTATTGAATCGTCAGTGATGCAATATTATTCTGAGCTGTACACATTTCATATATTATGCCGAGATGAGACCATTATCTTTGAAGCCTATCCTGGGAAAGTCAGGTTTCGGGGTGATTTTGCTTTGTACGGTCACGGGTGGAAGTATACGTGGAGGTCTCAATCGACGACCGTTATGCGATAATGAATCGAGGTATAATGGGGAGCTAGTTGACAGTCGTTACGTGGCGACAAGCTCAAACTTATCGGATACCCGAAAATGTTGCCTTATAAATAACATACAGAAGTTTGAAGGCATAATTAATAGGGGAAAATTGTGGGCCTTCCCATTATAATCAGCATAATTTTTTTCTCCATTTCCAGGCAGCTGGTACCTTTTACCTTAATTCTTATCCGAAGCCCGATACCGTCATGGATGTAGGAGGACTCTCAGGTGGGAAGCGACTATTTCGATGGAGTAAAGGTGATGCTCCTTTCAGGCTGACAATGATTTCCATTATTAAACAACCTATTAATAACTACAACCATTGTCGCGCTGACCCGAGTTTGACATCTACTTTCGTCGAAACATCTGCTCTCCCCATGAGAGTTCTCTTGTGTCCACCTCGGTGCCAGCCTTCGGATAAGAATGAAAGGTTAAAGATACCGGTTGCATGAAAATAGATAAAAAAATTACTTTATTTACACAGAAATCCCTTCATTTTCCCCTATGATTATGACATCAATCTTATGTATGGTATATATAATGCATCGTTTGCGAGGTATCAAAAAAGCTTGAACTCGTAATCGCGTAACGACCGTCGACTGGCCTCCGATTATACTCAAAAGCCACCGATTGGGACCTCCGCTTAGGCTTCAACCCCTGATCTTATCAAGCATAATCACCCCGAAACTAAATTTCCCCAAAATGGATTTCTGAGGTGATGGTCCTATCCCGCCACGACATATGAAATGTATGTGTTATGAGACACATTATTACATCCCCAACTCCTCAAAACTACCTATGAAATTTTGAGGTTTCAGTCGAAAACTCAAAACCCTTTTAAAAAGCCCTAAACCTAAAAATATTAAACCCTAAATCTAAAAATATTTAAAATCGTAACACTGAGAACTTTTCATTTCTCTCTCCAAAACGACTTATTTCCCTAAATTAAAAAAAACAATTTATAAGCCTAATTAAAAAAAAACTGACATATATGGCTAATTTAGCTAATTTTCTACCATCAAGATCCTATAGGCAGGCTCATTGTAAGCCAAAATTGCTAGTTCTTTCCCAAAACCTTCATAAGTTACTTAGTCTATTCTTTTTTATTTTTAAAAATATTTTATTTTAGCAACAAAGGATATAATTTTTTAAAAATATATTTAAAAAATTGAAAAAAAAAAACTTTCATATCAAACACCTACACTAAAATTGTACTCCTTTAAGTGGCTTGGGTCTATAGCTAATGGAATTCCATGCAATGGTGAATGAAACAGAGGGTATGTTAGTGAAGAACATGGCATCAGTAGGTGTTCGACAAGGAAATGCGATGTTTGCAGTTATTGGAAATCATCAGGTGTCAACTTTGACTTAGAACATGGTGAATATTACCCGGTTGTATGTTATTGAAAGTAACTCCAGAATCCAACATTGATGTGAAAAAGAAAAAACTATAGCTTTCAATTACCTATTTTCAGCTTATACACATACTATTCTTGACTTGCTGGGCTTATTATTCTTCTTGGATGATGATGGGGTCTCAACAGTGAAAGATAAAAAGGGTAGGAATCATTTTTATTGATCACTTTTTTTTTTAGTTCCCCTAGGGAAACAACCAATGATTCTTTTGGGGTACTATTCAAACAGTTCCATCACTGTCCTGAAAATGATCTGCAAACTGTGTATTTTTTTTTCCAGGTCAAAATAAGAGTACTGTAGTTTGCATACTTGAGAAATGTTAAGAGAAAAAAGAAAGGGAAGTGTGTGTGTGTGTAAAATGAAGATTAAAAAAGAGGGAGATATCTAATTGAATCAAGCTGTAGTCAGTCACAGTCAAGTTGGCTTCAAGTTGACTATGCTCCCAAACTACGTTTCCCTCTGTTTTCCTCTGTTTTTGTGTTGTCAAATTTGGCATATAGCTAAGCACAAGCTCCAGGCAGAGAATTCAACCTGAAAAAGGCCACTTCTTTTCCAACTTTTTCTGTCTCTAAACTTGGTGAAGGTAGCAGGGTTTTTGAATGACATGGAAAGAGTAAGAAAGAAGCTCAAGGAATGTAACACAAAGCTCAATGAGCCCACATTGTTTGGTGCAGGGATTTAAATAGCGGTCCGTTACCGAAATAACGGCCGTTATATAGCGGTAGCGGCACCGTCCAAAACCGCTACTGCCGAAACCGCTATTATATTTTACAATAAGTTGTTTTAAAATTCACGACCGCGATACTCGCAATGACCGCAATAACATCCGTTATGTCCGCAACCACGATAAACGCAATGCGACCGAAAACACGGCCGCGACCGCAATTTAAATCCCTGGTTTGGTGTTTGGGATCCTTTTTTCCTCTTTTTAGATCACAAAGCAAGGGTTCTTTGGCACTTCTGAAAATAATTTGTCTAGGAGTACTTGGATGACTTGGATTCCCATAACCATACACCAGCCGCTCCAAACCAATTGTCTCAAAGGAATTTGGTTTCAAAACTATGTTATAATTGCAAAATCATGTATATGCATGAGAATCTGATCTTTAGCCATTAAGTTTAGGTTCAGAATGCAAAAATATTGACATTATTAAAACTTTATTGCTCTTTTCCCCAGCATAAATAGATAGGCACACAATTTGTCCTACATGTTCTCAAACTGATGTATCTGATAAAAAGGGTCTAATTTACTCACCAGAGTCTAAACCAGGTGAGGGCAACAACGCAAATATTACATCATGCAGGGGAACAACAGTAACATATATTGAATGTTTGCCATCTCAAGGGGCCTAATTCTTTACAGTTGTTACATGCTTGAGAAGCATTTGGACAACATCATCTGATATTCTTGCAGCCTCATTTTTCAGGTGGTCAATCTTTGCTTCAGTCTCTTTCTCAAGGCGTTTCACATTAGCACCTGAATCCCCGCTGCTCTGTTTGATGAATATGAGACAGGCATCAGAAAGAGAGTTAAGAAATATATGCTTAAGAGAATGAATTGATGCTACTATTATGCAAGGCAGCCCTCATTAACAAACTTGAGAGATAACAAGACACTTTACAAGCTAAATGAAGAAGGGCCAGATGCTTAGCCTAATTAAACAACAAGAAGTATTTACCTCGGCAAGTTTCCTCTGAAACTCCTTCTCCACTTGAGCTCGATATTCTGCAATCTCCTTTTCAGCCTCTTCCTTGGCTTGTTTCAGCCTAGCCATCTTGGCTAAAGGTACAAATTCAAAAAATATTAAGAAATGAGACAAATTACTTTAGAGCTAAAAATGCAAAGTTATAATAATGAACCAAAACAAACCCCAAGGACTACTTTGAGAACACAAAAAATAACAATGCATGCAGAAGCAATTCCATGCGTATCAGGACACAATGCGAATGACCACTAGCATACACACACGCAAACACAGGAAAAATATGAGAGAAAATGACAAAGCCAAATCCTACATCGAGTTCATGAAGAGGATAACTTTTCTTTTCTCCTTATTCTCACCAATTCTTGCAGGCATACACATAGACAAACATAGATATCAGTCTATAAGAATAAATCCAGACAAATGGCTTTAAAGGGTTTAATCTATAAATCTGTTGAACACAACAAATAGAGTAGTTACCATTTCTGGCAGTATTGACAATGTGCTGAGCTTCTTGTTCTGCAGCAAGCAACTGCTGGATTCCACCTTGGCCCCTACTGGATTCCATATTTTCCTACAATGCCAAAACCAGTATCCATGAACACAATTGATTGTAAGTTTATAAAGCAATCACACTTCTAACTGGTGAATTATGAAGTCTGAAATAATTTGGAATTTGGAGCACATGACATGAATACCAAACAGGTTTAAGTAAATGCGAAGTCCAAAGTTCATGAGTATAGTCTTGATCCCAAAAACAAAAGAAAAAAAAACACTACCGCTTTATCAGGCTAGCTGATCACATAGAGATAAACTACTATGGAACAAGGCCAGTTACACCATTAAACCATACTTCATCACACTTAATGGCTAATGCTAAGCTCTCAAGAGAAATGAAATGATCAATTCAATTGTCCCACAAATTCTAATGCAAATTCAAACTTGATTCTGCTAGAAATTTTCTTGGCCAGCCCGGAAACTACAACCCCAAACTGTTATAATTGAAATAATCATAAAAATCAAAAGTAGTTGCTAAATACCAAGAAAAAGAGTTCATATTAAAGATCTTTCCTCAAATCCCATCAATATCTTATATTCTATTATAGTACTATTAGTAGCAAATAGGGCTTTTAAAGAAATTCTCAGTAATTCAAATACAAGAATAAAAGACATGAAAGTGAGATCTAGAGTTAACTAACCAACCAAAACTATAAGAAGTTAAGAACTAAAACCGCAAAGACTTTCTTCTTAAAAGAAAAGGTCTTTCTTTTTTTCTGTTTTGTTGATTTGATCCTTCACAGAATCTTATTCTCTCCAAAGAACAAACAGAAGACAAAGCTTTGATCTTTTGAGAGAAAATTAATAACCCATATGAATTATAATGGAGATACTACAAAAATCAAGTGAAGGAGAGAAATTTTGGGGTTACCTTGACAGAAAATCTGAGATTTTTTTTCCCTTTTTTTTCTGCTCCTAAGGTTTCAGTTGAAAATTGAAGAACGCTTATTTGGCTAACCTTGAAAGAAGAAAAGAAAAATTATTATTATTACACAGGGAAAATACAAACGATGTCGTTTTCTGTTTGTCTATTAAAGCTGAGTTGGAAAAAGTTAAGTGGATTTCCTTTCCTTATTGAGTTTGAACATGGGTGAGTAAAATTTGATTTCATTCAAAAAAATTAAATATTGAATTTTATCGAATTCGGTTATTTGAGTTAACTCCTATAAGTAACTTGCAAATCGAGTTAAATTTTACAATTTGAATATCTCGAATAATTCGAATAACAAATTAGTGTAAATATGTATTTGTTCTTTGCCAATTTTAAAAACGAGTAAACTGATCTCTCTATTAACAAAATTTACAAAAAAAGAAATTTCTAATTTTCAAAATGATTTTTAAAATTTAAAATATTTATAAAAATTCTAAAATTTATATTTTAAAAAAATTATAACAATTTTAAAATTTTCTCAAGAATATATAAAGAAAGTTAAAATTTTAAAAATTTTCTAAAATAATAATTTTTGGGACCTAAATAAATTAAATGATTCAAGTTTATCATACTAAAGTATTTTTTTTATTCTTTTGCTCTAAAAAAGTTTTCAAATATATATGGTTTCAAATTTAGGTGCTCTAACATAGAATTAATTATACTGTAATAAGATTTTAATTTGATTTGTTTAATTTTTTAATTTTACTCGAATAATTTCACTCGATTTGATTCGACTTGAATTTTATTTCACTCGATTTGAAAAAATTCAAGTCGAGTTAGGATGATAAAATAAGACTCCTATTCCGACTTCCCTAGAGCCTCCAGTAGCACAGCCAAGACGGCAAGGGGTTCTCTGTCCCTGCGGAGATCGAGTGACAGAAGTTTTGAGAATTCAAGAGAAGGTCACGGCGAGACAAGCCGTTTATCATTACAATAGGTGTCAAGTGGAAGTGTAGTGATGTATGCAGATGAACCAAGAAGTCTCCAGGACCTATTGTTAAGAATAGTGAATTACTATTTTCATTAATAGTATTTAACCAGCCAAGCAACCATATGCTTCGACCCGCATTGAATGCTGGGCCATTCGTTGAAGATAAAAGCACATCAAACCCTATGAAGTTTTATCATGAACAGATATTATATTACCTTCACTGATAATAGTTAAAAACATTGCCCGTATGTTATTATTTCAATTTCCTGAGTGGTCTGAGGATTTAACAGATTGGAATCGAGAAATGCATGTTAAATGCACTTATAATGGTGTTCAATTATCCGAAACAGAATTTCCAAAAAACTGGTTAACAGACGGTATTCAGATAAAGATCATATTTCCTTTTTGCCTGAAACCTTGGCTCATCTTTTTTTTTTTGTTAATGAATAATTTGTCCACGCCATAGATTGAATTTGAAGGGATGATTTGTGAATCATCTTATTACTAATTATCGAATCCTTTTTAGTTTCGCCCAATTCATATGGTTCTCTCAACCCAAAAAATAGAATTTCTAAACTAGTCTATTATGTATATGATTCAGTATGCCAACTATTAAACAACTTATTAGAAATGCAAGATAGCCAATTAGAAATGTCATGAAACCCCTTGCTCTTGGGGGATGTCCTCAGCGCCGAGGAACATGTACTAGGGTGTATGTGTGACTTGTTCAGATCAAAATTTTTTCACTCAATTCAACTTGATTTGATTGAACACTCACCCTTAAGTTTGAATTCTAAAACCATATATGGAGATCTATGATTATAAAAAAATGTTACAAATTAAATTATTTCATTTATTAGAATTTTTCATGTTTTAAGCAATATTTCATACATTATAAATTACTTAAAATTTCAAAATAATTATTTTGTAATTAACACTTTAATGTTTTTAATAATTATCATATATTACGAATTTCTCAATTTTTTTTTTAAAATTTCAATGTTTTGAGTAATTTTTATGCATTATAAATTACTAAATTTTTCGAAACATTTCTCATGTTTTAAATATTGATTTTCATCGTTGATTGAATCTTAGCTCTGCCAGTATAAACATTATTGCTAGTTTAACATTTTTTTGTTTAGAAAAAAATAAAATAAGTTAAATGCTTATTTTATATTAAATATTCTAGTTATTTTATCAAATTAAACTAAAAATATTACTAAGTTTATCATAAAAAATTATAAATTCTATAAAAGAAATCAAATTAAAAGAAACTTTGGAAAACTTTGAGGGGTCAAGTACAAATTTATCCTATTTTTAAGTATTAATTATAAGGTTAAAATAAAAACTTTTAAAACTTGTTGAGTAATATTTTCTCATGTTGTATTAAGGGAAACACATAGGGTATTTATACACATTCCTACTACTACAATTACAGCTCACAATAGGGCCCACTGTTTTGTTTTGGCCTTTGGGCAGAGGGCACTGACATTCCTTGACCCTGATGCTGACATTCTCTAGGCCTTATTTGACTTATTAGACGCTTGCCTGTGGAGCACGCGGTCCTTTTTGACCCTAGAACTGACTCTCCCAGCGAACCTCACGCCTGCCAGTCACGACTGGGGGTTCTCTTCGCAGACATGGCTCGCAACCTCGTCCCTGCGAGGTTTACACGAGCTCCCTCTTACGACCTTACTTGTGCGAGGCTTACGCAAGCTCTCCCACGCGAGTTATCTCTGTGAATATCTTGCATTCCCACGAGGTCCTCAGTTAGTTGTGCCTGTAGGTGAACATTCTTCTTTTGCATCGGGTGTATTCGGGTCGAAGGTCCAGATCTTATCAGTCATTTGGACTATCGGTTCCTAAATTCTAACAATCTAATCCCCCTTGGTGGGCCTAAGGGACATTATAAAGTGGTGGGCCTTAGGTCCATTTCAGACGCAGCTTGCTTGGCATGTGGTGAGGCCATAGTGTTTAACAACTGCCTTGCCACGTGTAAATCCAGGTATTAGACATGCATATCCGGCCGTTAAGATATGAATCATTTTTTTGTGCTCGCATATGGGCCGTTGGTTCATTTTTGGTTACTCAAACGGTTTTAAGAGTCTCTCTTTAAAAGGGAAAGGTTGGGGTTTTAGGTTTCCCCATTGTTTGGCTTTTTTGCAAATCAGAATCGAGGTAAATCACCCTAATTTCTCTATTTCTTAACACCAATATCTATTTTCTTTCTTCTTTTGCTTGCAATATGGTAAGAATGAGAGGAGCTCATAGCCAGATTGTCTCGGCTTCTCCGATTCCAATCATCGTGACTGAAAAACCCTACGCTTGCACCACAACGTCCGAAGAGATGAAACGGGTTCTGGCCGTACAGAGAATCGAGCTTCCCTACTTCGCTTATGACTTTTCCATTCCCTCAGGGTCATAACGCGTGTGTGAGACGACGGAGGACAGCTTCCTTCTTCCATTACATGTCCTGGAAGCGGGTTTCCACCTTTCTCTGCACCCCTTCTTTTGTAGTCTCCTCAACGACTACAGGCTCGCTCCCGACCAACTTTTCTATTTTTCCTAGTGGTTCGCCATGCTTATTTCCTTGACTGCTACCAGCGAGGCGAGGTCCCTATGCTCTCCATCTTCTAGCATTTGTATCAGTTGAAAGGGACCTACGTAGGGGAGTCTGTAGGGTTCTACTATTCCTTCCCCCAGTCGAAAGGTGCGAACAATAATAAAAAAACCAGTGCAAGAATCTTCGCCTGAAGCGAGGGAAATACATCCAAGTTCGCAGCTTACTTGGCAAGGGCTTTAGGTTCCCCACTAGATGGTTCTTCCCCAACAAGGATATGCACGCTTTTCAGAGGAGCCTTGCTATTGATGAGGCTGTTGCGTAGTATTAGGGATTGCGCATTGGTCGCATGCTAGCCCTAGAGGAGGTTCTAATTGCTAGAAATGTCTTTAGATTCTGTCTGAAGGATATTATCCCGAACGGTTAAAGGGTTGGTGATAATCAGGAGGTCGCATGGTCAATTGGTGGGCGACTAGCTAGGGACACTTGACCCCATGATTCCTTCGAATAGTTGGGGATGATATTGATAAGGCGCTTGAGGAAACTTGCTAACTTGTTCTACCATTATTGTGGGAAAGCGCTTTGTCCCTTTGCTCTCTCAGAATTTGAGCAAGATGAGAGGGTTGAAGGAGGTACTCACTTGTCACTTATTTCTACTAATCTTAAGGTTCTTGGTGATGTAAAGGACGATTAGGGCAATGAAGGTAGCTCAAGCGACACTAACAGTGACAGCATCTCAGGCAAGCTTAACAAGTCCATTGACATCAATGCTTTAATAAGTAGTGGTCGCAAGAGGCGCAGGACTTCAACTGGGACCACACGTGTCAACCCTTCGAGCGAGGAGGAAGGGGATGGTCATTAACTGGAGTGCCGCTAGAAAAGGAGGGTTGATAGCAGAGGCCTTGCTGCTGCAGTCACCCCCATCCGTTCTTCCCCTCTGGCGAACTTTCCAACTGTTGCCCAAGTGAGCTCGCCCATTAATATCACCGAGGACACTCCCCCTGCTCGTGAGGACTCTTCAGTGGCTCCCGTAGCTGAAAGGGTGTCTGTTGAGGTTGTGGAAGACTTCCCCTCATCTTTGCACCGCCTATTGTCTGAGGTTGGCACTCTCGGCCTAAGGTATGCAGAGGCCCGTGTACTAATTTTTGAATTGGTTGATGAATTTGTGAGTTGCCATTGATGATAGCTTGATGTTTTTGTTGCTTAATGATGAAAAATAAATATTTTTTGATAGATTATTAAATTTTGTTAAGTTATTTTTTTATAAAAATTCAAATTAGGGATTTAATTATGAAAATGAAAAATTGAGGGGCTAAAATGTAAAAAAAATGAAATATGTGGGCCTATATAAGCTAAAGGAATATTCGGCCAAGCTATGATGTTGTCAAATTTTGAATATTTTGTGTTTTGTGAAATAGGGACTAAATTGTAAAAAATGTGAAATGTTAGGGGTTAAATTACAATTTTCCCATTTATATATTGTTGGAATAAATTTGAATGAAATGTGTTATTAAATATCTAAATTTGAATTTATTTAGATCAAGAATAAAAGAAAACGGAATTAGAACGGGAGAAGTCGAAAGTGGTCGAGTAGTCGATTCCATCCGCTTGTCTTCGTCCTAGGTAAGTTCATAAGTAAATTATTAAAGTTAAATTTACTATAATTATTTTATGTATAGCTGAATCTAAATGTGTATGTGTATCCTATGGTGTCGAATTGTATTTGACAAATGATAATTAATTACGAGTTTTTAATTGATTGATTTACAACATCCGAAAGTCATACGAACTACAGAAATGCTAAAATGTGACATCGTGTAAGACCACGTCTGGGACGTTGTCCTCGATTTGATATTTACGTGTAAGACCATCTCTGGGACATTGGCGTCGTATATGATTACGTGTAAGACCCTGTCTGAGACAGTGGCATCATTGTTTGATTACATGTAAGACCACGTCTGGGACGTTGGCATTGTACGAGCTTCTTGAGCCGATCGAGTATCATTTCTCTGAATCCGGAAGGTATAAGGGGAAATCATATGGTAAAATCGAATGTGAGTTTGAGTTAAACAATTCAGGTATGTTTAAGTTATACGGAATTGAAAGTAAAGGTAGATAATATATATAAAACATGAAAAGATGAATTAATCGTATAAAAATGATTATATATGTATGTGTACATGAATAGTAAATTCAGCCTACTGGTGTTATTTTTATTAGTTCTTTGAAAATTATGTGCTTAGAACTTATTAAGCTATTTAAGCTTACTATGTGCTTGTTCATTCATTGTTTTATAGATTTTCGAATCTTGTCACGAGTTTGGGAGTCGTCAAGGAAGCCCGTCACACTATCAATCTCTATCTCGGTATTTTAAAATTTTGAAATTTTGAACATATGGCATGTATAGGCTAGTATTTATCTTGTTTAGTCATAAAGTGTGTATATATAATTAGCCATGCGAAAATGGCTTAATCTTGATATTAATACTTATGTGTTCGGTTACGGTAATAGTATATTATGAAAATATATTTCATGGTATTTATATATGTGTGGTGTTTGATTATATAGATTTGTTATAATGTTAAGCTTGTGCATTATGGCCAAAGTTTGAACCTATTATGAAAGTAGGTTATTGGTATATATATGTATGAGATGTGAAAATAATTTTTGAATGGTGGATAGTTGTATAATTTAGTTTAGTAATGTAGTAATGATAGATATGTAATGGATAAGCATGCATATATTATATAGGTTTGGATAAATGAATTTTTAGGTATAGTTCATGATGAAATTGACATGATTTATTTTTAGAGGTTAATTGCGATGATCGAATACGTGGTTAAGGGATTGGCTATGTGTACGAAAGTTTTAAGTATGTGATTTAGGTGTACTTAAAGTATTATATATATTCGAAATGGTTCGAAATAGCATGGTCTCTTGCGCATAAAATTGTAATAAAAAAATGTATGATTTGGTGTTATAATTTGAAGTATAATTATCTTGGAAATAGTTTGGGAGTTAGTATATAATGTGTATGCAAATTCGGATATTCAATAGTGAAAATAAATGTATCAACTAGTAATGTAATCACTTAAGGTTGGTTTACTATGAATAGGTTTGTGAGGGTATGATATGTTTTAATATGAGTGATTGAAGTTTGGTCAAATTATTGTGGATATATGCACATAACCTCATGATGAGTGAAGTGGTAAATTTGGCCTTACTGTAATGGTTATATATATGGTATGGCTTGATTATGGAATTTGTAAATGAAGTATACTATGATTTGTAGTACGTGTTACAATTTGGTTTATATTAATTAGGTAAATTGAGTGTAAGACTATAATGATTAAAATTTCATACTTGTCCACTTGTTGAGGTTGTTTAGGCCGAATATGTTGGGTCTATATGCTGTGTGATATTGCATAGTAGTATAATTTGAATGGTATAAGTTTTATAAATAAAAGTAAATGAGATGAATTTAGGAGTTTTAAGCTCTGGAATTTGAATGGGATAAATGTATTGATGTGGTTAATTTACGAAACATGAATTGTAATGAATGCCTGTTATGAGCTGTGATCTGTTCGGTAATACCTCGTAACTCTAATCTGGTGACAGATACGGGTTAGAGTTGTTACACTTAGGCTGAGCTAGACAGCGTACGCGAGCTATACAACAAGGTGAGGGAAGAGAATGAAATAATAAATGAGCAAAGAAGGTCTTCACCGAGCGTCTGACGATGATGGAGACTAAAGCGGATGAGTATGGTGCTGAACTCACCGCAGAAAAGGAGAGGCACATAATCACATAGGCGAAGCTGAAGAAGGTTACTGCAAGGCACTCCGTTGAAGTGGAAAATATCATTAGGGAGTGTCAAGAGTAGGTGGATACTACCTTTCGGAAGCAGAAGAGGTGCTGGCAACTTTCAAGCAACAAACTTCCCAGAACATCTTGCGCTTCCTTCAAAGGATCAAGGAGAACTTGCTCCTACATACCCAAGTCGCCTATGACCCCTTTGATGTCCACAAGGTAGATTTCGATGCGCTTGCGGACATGGATGCGACAGCCTAAGCTTTGATGTCTTTAACCCTTCTAGGTCTACTTGGGATTCTTTCGCGGCCACCTAGAAGAAGGAGCTTTTTGTGGAGGAGGGAGAGGGTTTTAATACTGCGGACCTGGCTCTATCTGTTGCTGAGGATGTTATGACTTCAGTTTGTCCCTCGGTGACTGGAGATGTTGTAGCTGCTGCTCCAACTGTTGAGAATGTTGTTCCTGCTGATTAGGATCAGGGTAGGGGTGATGATGTAACTAAGCAATGATATTGTACTTATTATTTTTTGAATAAATAAACATAGTTTTGATATCTAGTTGGTTCTCTTTGTATTTTTTAAAATGAAGAGCGTTGTTGCGAGCTATTTCAACTTAAAAAAATTTTTGGAAATTTTTTTATATGAGAACCATAGTTTACAGCTGAGAGCTTTGCTCTCGCTAACTGTGCTAGAGGTCGCAGCTCTTCACTTGCGAACCTTAATTTTTTAGCTGGGAGCTTTACTCTCGCTAATTGTGCTGGAGGTCACGGCTCTTCGCATGCGAACCTTAATTTTACAGATGACAATTTTGTGATGAAGATATTTTATTTATATGATGGGTATTCATACATAATACTTTTTGAGATGTCAAGCATTCTAGGTTTGTGGTATCATAGCGCCTTCCATTCTTGCCAATTTATATGCTCCGTAGCCTATCTTTTTTACCATTTTGTATGGTCCCTCCTAGCTCCGGGCCATCTTCTCACGCTGAAAAGCGGGAAAGCTAACTTTGGTGTTTCTTAGCACGAGGTCGCCTACTTGAAACTGCTTTCCTCTAACCTTGGAGTTATAGTAGTGAGCTACTTGTTGGGCACAGACTATATTTTTTATCTCAGCCATTCCCTAATCTTGTCGATTAAGTCCAGATTGAGTCTCAGGGCCTCTTGATTAACTTCTTCGTTGAAGTGTTGCGTTTTGTACAATCTTAGGCCTATCCCCACTGGGATGACAGCTTTTGCGCCATACACGAATGAGAAGGTCGTCTCACCCGTTGCAGTGTGGGGCGTGGTTCATAATGCCCATAAGATTCCTAATAGCTCTTCCCCACAAGGCTGTTCGAAGGCGGTTTGAGATTCTTCAGTCCATGAGAAAGGTTTCCTCAAAGCCCTAAAAAATGGTAGGCACTTGTCTACCATCCTAGAGATAAATCTGTTTAACGCCACCTCAATGCCCGTGAGGCGCTGGATTTCTTTTATAGTTTGCGGTAGGGCATCTCCGCGATAGCTTGAATTTTTTTTGGGTTCGCCTCTATTCCCCTATCTAATATCATAAAAACCAAGAACTTGCCAACTCGCAAGTTGAAGGTACATTTTTCGGAGTTAAGCTTCATGTTGTGGGCCCTCAACGTCGAGAACGTGTAAGATAGGTTTCGCACATGCTCATATATGGATTCACAAGTTTACAAGCATATCATCTACGTATACCTCTATATCGCAGTCTATCTGCTATTGTCTATCTGCTATTTGAATATCTTGTTTACCAACCTTTGGTAAGTTACACTCGCATTTTTTAGTCCAAATGGCATAACTTGGTAACAGAAAAGACCTTCTTCAGTGATGAAAGTTGTCTTCTCTTGGTCGCCTTGGTCTAATAGTATTTGGTTGTAGCCTGATAAAACATCTATGAAACTCATAAACCTTTGCTCATTGGAGACGTCGACTAGGCGATCTATTGATGGCAAGGAGAAATTGTCTTTGTGGCATGCCTTGTTCAGGTTGGTGAAGTCAATACACATCATCCACTTGCCTGTCGCCTTTTCTACCATTACCACATTCGAAATCCAATTCGGATACTCTACTTTCATGATAAATTTGGCTGCCAACAACTTGGCGACCTTCTACCTTACTGCTTCGATTACATGTGGTGCAAACTTTCTCTTTTTCTGCTTCACGGGCTTCACCTTTAGGAGTACATTTAACCTGTGCACTATTACTCGTGGGTCCATACCTAGCATATCCGTTGCAAACCATGCGAAGATGTTCGAATTCCCACTAGTAAAATCTTTTCTTCTTTACTTAGCGCTGACAAAATTCAAACTGTTCTTTCTTTATTGTCGCAAAATAGCTGTAAGGTCTCTGTGTGCTCCACTACCTCGAGTTTTTTTTTTCGATGTTCTTCCCTCACATCTAGGTCATCTAAGTTGATGGCTTTACTTGGTGAACTCTGATTCTCAGTCAGAGGTTGCTTCACCTGTTTCATAGACATCATGGGACACTGTGTCGCCATGCATTAGTTGGATCGCAAGAAGCCAACGCCGGTACTTGTGGGGAACTTGATCTTTATACAGTAGGTTGTCATCACCATATATATCATTCGCATGATTGGTCTACCAAAGATGGCGTTATATGCAATCGAGTGATTGACCACATAGAACTGGACACATTCTATGGTTGTATGCTCGACATCGCCTAGAGTGACCGCCAATGTGACAGTGCCCCTTACTTCGACAGGATGGTTCACGAAGCTGTACAAAGGGCTGGCTACAGATAAGGATTGCCCTTTCAAGCCCATTTCCTTGTATGCTCCCCAAGATAAAACTTCTACTGCGCTACCGCTATCAACAAGTATTCTCTTAACTTCGAACCCTGTGATCTTAGCCGAAACCATCATTGGGTCATTCCCGTCCTCGTCGTAGATTAGCTCATCGTTACCACTTTCAAACTCCACACTCCACTGTTCCTAGTGTCGTGGTTTTTTTTGAGGTACTGAGTGCCATCATACCACTTATGTGGAAGAGAATGATACCAATAATTGTCGCTTTCTTTTAGCATCATAGAAAAGGCTTTGCATTTGGCAGCATCTAATGCTCCCAACATGCTCATGTAATTGTTATATTGCACTAAATGGGCTTGTAGATCCCTTCTTCCTTCAAACATGTCCTTAGGAAATTTGAAGTTGCGAGGCAAACCTACTTTCGCGATCTTGAGGGCTAGCGGGTTGTTAGAACAGAACAACCAGTCCATGTCCTGCACGTCGTGACGAAGTTCATCCATCTCATTCATCCATTCCTTTACCTAAGTGCTCAGGGGTTTATCTTAAGCAGTAGTATTTCCCTGGGATCCCGAGTTATCAGCACGTGCCTTCCGGTGTAGTTCCTCATTTTGCCTTAGAAACTCCTGTTGAAAGGCTTGCTGTTCTACAAACCATGCCCATTGCGCCGCCATATGTTCCCTCATGAATTTCATCTTCTCCTGGAGGGCCTAGAGCTACGGCGTGAGTGGTTCTTGGTTGAGGGAAGAGAGCACTCCTTGACCAGTTGAGAGATTAAGGTCTAGGGAAAGAAAATGCCTCTGATAGATCACATTGTCGAGGTTTTTGGGCCTGTTAGCAAACAAGTCCATTTCATCATGTCGGGGATCGAGACCCGACGCTCTTGTCTGACAGAAGGAGGGGATGAAAGAAGAGGTCTCGTCGGGGTGAGTCTTTTTTTTTACTTTAGGTTGAAGAGAACTAAATCAAGTTATATAAAATTTGTTGGCCGAAAGTAGTCCACATTCACCGCACCAATTGTTGAGTAATATTTTCTCATGTTGTATTAAGGGAAATACGGGGGTATTTATACACATTCTTATTGCTACTATTACAGCTTACAATAGGGCCCACTATTTTTTCTTGGCCTTTGGGCTGAGGGCACTGACATTCTTTATCATTGGTGCTGACATTCTTTGGGCCTCATTTGGTTTATTGGACGCTTGCCTGTGGAGCACGCAATCCTTTCTGACCTTGGGACTGACTTTCCTAGCAAACCTTGCACCTGCTAGTCACGAACGAGGGTCATCTTCGTAAACATGGCTCGTGACCTCGTCCCTGCAAGGTTTACGTAAGCTCCCTCTTGCGACCTTACTTGTGCGAGGCTTACACGAGTTCTCCCACGTGAGTTATCTCTTCGAACATCTTGCATTCCCGCGAGGTCCTTAGCTAGCTGTGCCTGTAGGTGAACATTCTTCTTCCAGGTTGGGTTTATTCAGGTCGGAGGTCTACATTCTATCGGTCATTTGGACTATTGGTTCCCAAATCTTAACAAAACTTAAACTAAAAGAGCTGAATTGAAATTTCATAAAATTTAGGAGGACGAGACTCCTGCCATCCCCTAAATTCATTCTGTTACTTTTTCATCCATTAGTATCTAAATGAAATGGAGTGGAGTTAAATCCCCTAAATTTGCCCTGGATTTAATGTATCATGAATTATTTAATTATTTAATAGTAATGCTTTTAGGTTTTAAATAATTTTTGCATATACGGCGTATTACTTAAATTCTTTTAACTTTGTCATATTTTAAATGATTTTTTTATGTATTACAAATGTTCTAAAATATTTTTAATTTTTAAGTGTTTTTTAATTTATTACGAATTGTTGTTTTCATGTAGTATCCGGATGAAACAAATTCTTTTAAATTGTAAGTTGTATTTTTTCCCTCAACGATTTAGATCAATTGGTTTTGATCTAATGATTCATATTGTTCCAACATGGCTCTTTTTTAGAAATTTCTAGAGTCAAAGGTTTACAAATAGCCAAAAGATCCTTGTAGTTAGTAATTTAATCCCTGTACTAGAAATTCAACAAACAAAAAAAGTTAGTGTTAAATATTTTCTTTAATACATGACACATGTTCAACTATTGATTGAGTTCTAAAAATATATATTGAAAATTTTAAAATTTTGTAGAAATTAAAAAACTGGAAAGATTAATAATTTTTTGAAAATATTTTTTAAAAATGGTAAAAGTTTCATGAAAACCTTTTTATTACATTTTTGCCCCTATAATAAAAAAGGGTAAAATAGTCTTTGTACATTAGATTAAATAGTAAATTGGTCATTTATTTTAAAAATTTTATCCCTTTGTACTATTAAAAACTAGCATGACTGACAGAATAACCAGATAATGATACGTGACACGCTAGTGTGCCTCATGATAATGAACATGGACCAATTTTTAATAGTAAAAAAGGATGAAATTTTTACTAAGACCAATTTTCTCTTTAATCTAACGTACAAAAACTAATTTGTCTATTTTTGAATATAAGAACCAAAATGCAATCCAACTTCTAATATAAGGGCCTCCATGATACATTTACCAAAAAAAGTCTATTATGTAATTTGGAGTATTATTTTTCTAACATTTTTGACAAATATTTTGCAAAAATTATTTAAATTTAAAGAATAAGTTTTCAAGAAAAAAAAAACTCAATTGAGTGAGAGTCTGCAAGTTCTCATTATGTTAAATTTTGTTATTAGTCTCTGTACTTTATGAAAGTTGTGGATTTAATCTACATGTTTTAATTTGATCAATTTTAGTCCATTTAATTTTTAAATTTCAAATTTTTTTATCCTAACCAAAACAATAGCAGTTAAATTTGTCTAATTCAATTCAATTATTAATCCTATACTCTATGTACAGTTGTAGATTTAATCTATATTTTCCAATTGGATTATTCTAAGTCCTTATACTTTTTGAAATTTGAAGTTTCTATATTGACACAGATGATTAATCCATCAACTGGGTTTTTTAGTGAGTCACTAATTTTCTTTCCCGCCCAATGTACAAATTTAATCTGTGTAAAATTATTTAGAATATAGTATATCTGTAATATTTTAAATATGAAAAAAGGATTGTATGAAATAGTGGTGCCATATCATCTCTATCTATTTTTCAATAGTTTAATGCTACATCAATATTTTCATCCTGAAAAAAATCAAATCTAAATAAAAATCCTAAAATTCAGGATGAAATTACTGATGTGACATTAAACTATTGGAAATGGATAATATCCTTATTTCATACAATCCATTCTCTTTAAATGTATTACATGCATAAAGGTTGTGAAATATAAATATAAATATTAAACAAATTAAATATGCATATATGAAACTATAAACATATCTTTTTTATGTCTAAACTTTATTGTATATGATATGTATGATGTATATGATATGAGTAATTTAAATAAAACTTGATACATTTTAAGACTTAATTAGAAATATTTAATAATGAATAAATATAATTACTTTCGATATTTTTCAAGAATGAGTAAATAATGCTAATGTTATGAAAAAGTAAAATTAATTTGTAAAAACATCAAATAACAACAAATCATTTTCTATTAAAAAAGTCATATAGCTTCTTGGATGATCCCACCTCCATTTTTTTTGTAAGGAAAAAAAACATTACAAAGAATTAGAAAGAAACTAGAGAAGAAACTACATATAATTGTAAGCTTTCTTCCCTATCAAAAGTTGATTTGGTAATTTGATCAGCTTCCATGTTATCTTCTTTAGGAACATATTCTATGGACCAATTCTCCTCTTTTCGTAGGAGTTGCATAATGCATCTGATTAAAGCAGAATTTGATCCCTTCAATAAGGACTCCTTGATATCCCCAATAACTTCCATATTATCGGTCTATATCAAGATTCTATCATGAAGTCTTCTTTGTACCAATGTCACACCATCGAGAATACCCCATATCCCCAATAACTTCCATTTAGCTTAAAAAATAGAACATATCCCTAATCTGCGATTGAACCCAAGGATCCATTCGCCATTTTGGTCTCTTAAAACTCCACCTACAGAAACACAACCTGTGTTGATTTTAACAGCTCCATCAGACCTTATACGAATCCACCTTTCTGTTTCCACCATTTTCTCCCTCGATATATGTCTAATAGAACTCCCTCCCTTGCGAGTAGAAATGTATTTTTTAGCCCAACTATACGCGCCTTTGACAATCTTCTCTATACTCTACGACACCCATCGAAAAGTGCATATATTCTGGTTCTTCCAAATCTGCCAAGCAACAAGGCCAAAAAACATAGCCAATCAACATTCCTCCGGTCAATATTAAGACGATTTTCCAAATTGGGCTCAAGCCACTCTTGAAAATTACTTAAAAAGAACGCGGTTAGTTTATGAGGTGGAATGATTTAGTGCCATACCTTCTTTGCTGCATCGCAGTCCCTTATAGCATGAAGAACATCCTCTATTTCATGGCCATAGATTGAACAACTTGTGTCACTACTCACATCACGCCTTAGCCACTCTTCTTGAGTAAGCAACCTTTGTTTGAAAGCCAACTAGAGGAAAATTCGAACCCTTTGAGGACCCTCAACCTTCCATGGCAATTTCCAAGCATCCTTCCTAGGATTCCACAACCTTTCCTTAATCTTACGATAACCATTTTTAATAGAGAAACAACCTAATGAGGTTCCCATCCAAGCAATTTTGTCAGGACCTATTAAAGGATGCGAAGCCCACCTCCATTTTTGAGCAAGAACAATATTAATATATGTTTTTTCTTCTCACTTTATGTCCTTAAGTGTTTATCTCTTTTTTATATTGGCTAGTAGATTTTTCAATGGAAAATATTGTAATCTTTAACTAGTAAAAATTGCAAAATGAAATCGTAAAGAATATTTTATTAATGAAAATTTGTGTATTCTTTGATTATATCCCTAAATAGTAGGGAATAATAACTAAAGAAATTTTTATATTTCATTCTTTTTACTTCTAAATCACAACATAATTTTTTTATTAAACCATTTTTTATGATAACCTATTAGATTCTTTTTATTGCTTATTTTTTGCATTTTAATATGTTAAAATAGAATTTTTACTATCGTCATCATATTAGTGCACCAAATGGTAGCTTATAAATTTCCATGGGTTCTTTTGCATCTAAAGGAAACCAGTTAGGTTTGTTGAAAAAATTGGTTAAGAAAATAGTTTTACAACTATAGTAAAAGTTTTTAAAAATTTTAAAGCCAAGTCCTCTTGTCATATTTATAGTAATAAATCCTAAATCAGAATAATACTTGTGCTTTGTGCGAGATGAATTTAGTTGATCTTAGCTTTCAACTAAACGGTATTCTCCACTATCATCATACCACAAATTACGTCGAATGTGGGTTCAAGTAACACAAACCAAATCACAAAAAAGAAAATGATCTACTTACTTTCAATAGGAAAGTAAATTATCTCTATAAAAACTGATAAAGACCATAATTCTTATAAAATAAAATTTATTCTAAGTAAATAAATTCTTATTACTTTTAGGTAGAATAACGATAACTCTAATAATGTATGAAGTGTCCTTTTAGGTCAACTGGTGCTCTCTATTTATAAGGAGAGATATAAGAATCTTGGTTGAACAAGCCCTTGATAAATAATACTATTTAAATAGAAAATACACTCCCACTCTAACTAGAGTAGGGAAGGGTGGCACGCCCTTGATAATATTACTAGGGTTGCCGCACATTGTGTTCACACAATGACTAAGTTAGGTCTTTTATGTATTGAGTTCAATTATATGTACTTTTTGAACTTTTGACCCAATACTTTATAATTTAATCAACCCAATATTTATTTTCTATCTGCCAAAAAAATTTATTTATTCAATTAATTTAATTAATTTAATTATATTAATTAATTTCTCAATTAAATAATTTTCTCAACCCAATTCTAATTTTGTTAAAGTATAACAATTTTATCGTAAAAGAATCTATGAGGAAATATATTTAATTCCATTAAACTAACGAGTCGGCAATAACTACTAATCTCTCGACCTCATAGTCCAAATCGGTTCGGGTCTAAGGTGTTCACGGATAAGTCATACCAATTTTGGGTTAATTCCCACCTAAATGACTTCCTAGGGTTGTCAGACATAAGGTTTAAGTTCTTTCTCTCCCCAAACAACTGATTTGCTAAGAAAACCCTATATAACAATTAGCTAATCCCACTTCCACTCACTAACCCCCTATAAGAGGATTAGTTCCTCATGGAATCTATAAACAACATATACTTGATAAAATAAATAAACATTAATAGCAGATCAAGAATATAGTTTAAGAAGAATCATGAGTTTGTATTGATTGATGAAGCGTAGAATCCACAAGAGTTTGGTTGAATCTACAAATAAGATTCTTCAAAGAACACAAATGAAAATAAATCTAAAGCCAAAAATAAAAGAAAAACTAAAAACTAATTATAGAGAAAATTCTAAACTATGAAAGTTGTCCCTAAACAAGTGTTAAATGAGTCTATTTATAGAGTTAGGGTCGGTAGTCATCCTTAGCCCTAGGTTGGTTGACGTTTTTGGGTTAGTTTTCATTGTGCGAACCAAAACACCGCTCGCTCATAATTCTTTTTGTACAGGGTCGATGTCGCAACACCCAGTTCCTGTGTCGCGACATTGAAAGAAGTTTGCCTGGGCTCAGGTTCAGCTTCAGGGGTGTGTTGCGACATCCTCTAGCTGTGTCACGACACCAAAGTCAGTATTGGTATTCTGGTATTCTGCGCCCTATGTTGCGACATTGGACCTTCTTGTTGCAACACGAAGACCAAGCTTGAGCTCTTATGCCTTTAATAGTGTCCTGCACATTCACTAAATACGTTAGCTCACCCTTAGGCCTCATTCGGCCCCTAAGGTCATAAAATGACTCGATTTACACTTTTTATTAAATTAAAGCTAAAATAGAAAAACTAACTAAAACACAATAGAATTGCTTGTATTCAAGCTCCTCAAGTATGAAAACTAATTTAATTTGGTACACCGAATTAGGACAAATTACACCACACGAAAATAAGCGTAGCTCCTTAACATGACTGTATCACTCGTATGAGAAACAAATAGACGGTAAGGATTCATACTTAAATCTCTATAATTTACCTTTCATCATAATCTGAGAGATTAAAGACTTATCTAGATTTACGAATATTGCCATTCGGGCGAACTGTCCCTTCAACCTATTGTCAGTATTGAAATCAAGTTTTACAACTTTCCCTATCGATCCGTCAATCTCTTCAAGAACCTTTTTATTATACAGATAACTGGGAAGGCCTAGGAGTCGAATCCATGCCAATCCATGCCATAATAACCACCGGGAAAGGCTGGAGCAGGTTGGAATCTAGTGTCCACAGGTAGACCATATGATATTGGCCAAAAACAATCCAAGGTTCCTCGGTAAGTACTTTCTCAAAGTCTTCTTTGCTCTGAAATTTTACAAAAAAAGATACACATTCTCCACATCAATAAGTTGAAAGGGTTTTGATGGCCGCTATAGAGTCGAACTTCTATTTTGAAGAGTAGAATAACCAATGCTCCGCTCCAAAATTTTAACCACAACCTTGGTTTCCATGTCCTTCAAGGTAGTTTTGAACCTAATCTAAGAAAGCAATCGCGAGAATTCCATTTATTGATAACCTAGTGAAGTCTCCTACAAAGTCAAAAATTTCCCCATCGTCTTTCCCTGTTTCCTTCGAGGATTCGACTGAGTTTCCTAGAAGCATATCTTTCCATGACAAAGTAAAGGTTGAAATCGAGTCTACTAACATTTCTACACTATCGATTCCTTTATCCTTAAACCAAACTTTTTAAGTATTACGACCATCTACTGGGCAATCATCGTTGTGTTCAATGATACCAAAAGTCGACATCATAATTTTTTTCGAATGTTGTTGTATTTGTTAAATCTAAAATTATTGGTAATAGTATTTTATTTTAATATTTTCACCCAATAAATACTAAAGTATTATAAATAAATAAATATTTAACAACACAATGTATCATGCCCTTATTTGTCATTTTACACATATCACCTTTCAGCTGTCAGCTAAGCTTTACCAAATATTTTTAAATAAACAGTTAATAGAATCAGTTGGTTAAACCAGCCACTGCATTCAGTTATCAGTTAATTACCAAACAAGGCTGATATAAAACTATGAAAAGACAAAAGTGATATCATAATAATATTAATTACAATTTAAAAAAGAGGTATTTTATAATTGAGTTGACAACCCCGTTAAGGGTGACACTAACTCAGAAAAGTGCATTATAAATAGCATAAATATTAACTTTCTTTAAATATACTAGAAATCCTATCACATTTACATGTGTGTGAAAACCACATATTTGGAGCACAAATGTGCATTAAGGTTTTACTAATCTAATTCGCGAGGGTTCAAATTTCACAATATGCATATTTTTATTAGTTTTCGTTAAAAATAAAAAAATATTTTCATAATTTATTTAACAGAGTAAGTTCCGGTTGACTTGTGACACTAACTCAATAAAAAACTTAAATAATAGTATAAATAAATTTATTTTAATTATTTTCTTAGGAGGTGTGATATGAATCCTCAAACAACTAGCAAGCCAACATTGGCATTAAACTTTTTTTAGATACACAATTTAAAAATAAAAATTTTAGAAAAATAAGTATTAAATATTTTCTTAAATAATAATATAATTTTTTTCAAAATGTTAAAAAAAATGTACAAAAAATTGTATAAAAGATATTTTTGACAAATGTCATATCACATTTAAACTATAATAATTTTAACAAAAATAATCAAGATATTTTATTCTTTATTAAATATTTAACTAAAATAGTATTTCAAACAAATATAAAAGAAAAATCATTCATAAAAATAATTATTTATGAATTTTTTTTATATCTAAGAAGAAACTATTTTAAGTTCTTAAAAAAAAGTCAAAACATCAAAATCAATATATATTTTTCTTCAATAATTCTTTTCAAAGAAGATTTTAATTTCAGAAGAATAGTCTGAAATATTTATTTTAATTGGTAATATTTTTTATTTTATAATATTTTTAATATTATGTAATTTTTATTATTTAATTTTAATTTTTTGAATTTATATAATTTCTTCAAATTTCATTGGAAAAATATTATATATAAATTTTTTGAAAAATTACAAAATTGAGGGAAGAAAATGTCATTGCGTGGACTTGAACCTGGACCTCAAATGTTAGTAGAGAACTCTTAGGTTAAATATGTAACACCCCCGACCTGGTTTAAGAGTTTTAGCTAAGTTGAAGGTGTTATTCGATCACCGAAGTGATCTTGTAAAGCCTCTCTTTTACTTGCATTGATTTGTTACGAAAAATCGCTCTTTGTTTTTAGGTAAAACATTCATTAATTTAAACCGACTTTACTTAACAATTTAGTTGAAATATTATTAATGTGAAGACTTTGGAAACGAGGTAAATTTTTTAACAATGGACTTATCAAAACTTTAAGTATTTTGTAAAGCAACAGGAAACATTTAAAGTAATGGTTTTCTAAATCGAAAAGCATGCAAATATCAGAGTATTAGCTAAGTGTCATGCCTTAAAATAAATAAGCTAAACAACTTTACCCTAGATATAAAAGCGAGAAATAATTGATAATTACAATCCTGAAAACAAAACGAGTAAAGATAGCTTTGAAATAATAATAACGAAAAATGAGTTGCTAGTCCGAGGTTCCTCTGATGCCATTTCGAGTCCTAGTTTTATGTGCTACTTGAGAGATAAAGAAAAGGGGAATAAGCTTATAACTGCTTAGTGTGAGACTAATCTTAAATCATTATATATAATCATTCAAACAATAATGTATTTAATTTATAGCGTAATAACAGTTTAAACAGAATATATTTATAATGTAATGCAAGTACAAATTTCCCCTCCCATGCATCCTAATCGCCTTCGAGCATTGCTCAACACACCTTCACATATATAAAAAACTGACCATCCCGGATTTGTGTTTCCAGTGACGATGGCCATTCACTTGTCATCTATGATGATGACTTTTACTACAATAACTTATCATCTCAGTTGCTCGATTTTGATGGCTTTTTACTACAATAGCTATCATCCCGGTCGTCCTGATTTAGTGGTTTATTAACCTACCATCCCTGCTTATCTAGTTCTAATGACATTGCCTCCTATTTCGTGCAATACTAAGTTTTGGTGTGGACTTAAATTGCCGCTGTCTCCTATGGAACTCATCCGTCCTTCATATCTAATTTTTTGAAATTATGCACATATACTCATCATATCATACTCATTATCAACGTTTGATACTATGTTTAACAAGCACATTTATTATCATATACTAACATTTAATTGCATGTATTCATGCATTTATTCTCATCAATTTCACATACACATATAATTTGTGCGAGTTTAAAAACAGTGTCACATACTCAATATCTACATGTGAATTAATAGGCCTAGTTTATCTTAACACAGACATACATGTTCGCAGGTAGGGTTTGCATATAAAAGGGGGTAGCATGCTATGTACAGTTCACATAAATAATCACCTAGGGTTCGTTTGCTAACAAATAGAGGGTTCACATAATACACATGTAAGTTTTCATATAATTAATAGATAGGTTCGCATGTATATTTCTCCTAGTGTTCACATAAATACAAGGTTTGCATATTACCTAAGGTTCGCATGATATAGATAGCTTGCATAATACCTAAAGTTTGCATGTTATATATGTATTGTAACACCCCTAACCCATATCTGTCACCAGAATAGGGTTACGTAGTATTACCAGAGTTTACAGATCAAATATAATTAAATTGTATCATTTACTATTCATATCCAAAATCAAACATTTTTTATCATATTGTCCCTTAAATGGACCCTCGAGACCCAATTTATGACTGAGAAACAAGTTGGGACTAAATCGAGAACTCATAGAATTTTCACGAAATTTCAAAAATTTTCCTAAATACAGGGGACACACGCCCGTGTGGGTAGGCCGTGTGGCTCACACGGCCAAGTGCCATGCCTGTGTACTAGGCCGTGTGGGCATTCGATGTGAGGCACATGACCGTGTCCCAGCTCGTGTCTTTACCCGTGTAACTCTCTGACTTGTGTCATATGGCCAGCCACACGCCCGTGTGCTAGGTTGTGTGGTAAATTAAATTTTCAAAAATTAGGTGCAGGGGATACATGGCCAAACCACACGCCCGTGCGCATGGTTGTGTGTCATACACGGCTGAGACACGCTCGTGTGGACAAAATAAGGTCATTTCTAAACCTTATTTCTCACCCAACTTGTCTTACACCTACATTGAAATTTCAACATATTCACCAACCAATTCAAGGCATATAAATCAAACAAATAATTAAGTTTTATGCATGGCATGTTTGTTCATACCTTCAAGTATTTATCTTACCTTTTAATCATATACTTACCCAAACATGACTATACCTAAAATAATAATCCAAGCATACTCACATACCAAACATAATATAACCTCATGCATATATACATTAAAAATACTATCATACAACCAAAACATTTACATACCCTCATTTGTCAACATTAACCTATACATGCCATTATACCAAAATAAGTTTTCTATTTATACCAAAACGAGCTGGAGGATAGTGTGATGATGCTCTGACTGAACTCCAACATTTATGAGCTTCTGAACACTATAAAATAGAGGAAAGAAAACCAAGTAAGCATCTAATGCTTAGTAAGTTCGTATAACAGGAACTTAACTTACCAGTTATGTTCATTTTAAGTAAGCATATAAATAACATACATCCCAAGCAAATTGGCCAAATGCCTAATCACATACACTCAATCAAGCAAGCTAGTTATGAATTTCTAAGTACTTTTCAAGTAATAAAGATAAGCTCATCATATAAACGTTTCATGTATTTCCCATTGAACTTTATGAAATATCGATGGACATCGGGTAGTACACATGAAGTGCACTAATCTATAATCCCTCAATTCATATTCTAGAGTGTTCATGAGAACACTTAAACAGGAAACACTCTTTCGAGCCATAAAACGAGAAGCCCATGTGAGCTATGTAATAAGAAGCTTATCTGGGCTATATTAGGAAGCTCATAAGAGCTATAATCAGGAAGTTCATAAAGAACATTTAATCGGGAAGCTCACGAAGAACCTATCGGGAAGCTCACTAAGAGCCGTGTAACGGGAGCTCCGGATAGCCATATATTAGGAAGTTCAAGCAAGCTATATCAGGACGCTCACAAAGAGCTACGTTTGTGTCCATAACATATACATGATCACAAGCGATCACAAACAAGACGTTCACAAAGAGCTGCGGTAGTCCACAACACATGCAGAATTACTACCGATTAGGATGCTCGCAGAACTATATAACGAGAAGCTTGAAAGGGCTAATAACAGGATGCTCGTAAGAGCTATGGTGTGTCTGCAACATGTGCAAGACTACAACCAATTCGGGAAATCCAGTATCTATCAAATTCCATTATTCATACGGGACTTATCACACATCGGGCTTTGCGGAATCAATAATTGTCTTCAATAACATAACATAAAAAATTCATAATTCATATATACAACATTCAAATCAAACATGTAAACATACATAATTTAGTTACACGAACTTACCTCGTCATTTGTTCGTATACAAAAATCTACTAATCCGACACTTTTTCTTTTCCTCAATCTAACTTCGTATTTGAGTTATTCAGATCTATACGAGTAAAATTAACTCAATTTAATACAATTCATATTCAATTCAACCAAATTCACATTTTAGACAAAAGTACCATTTGGCCCCTATACTTTTGTTAAATTCCAACTTCGTCCCTAGGCTCGAAAAATGAAATTCATGCAATTTAATCCTTATTCCAAGCCTAAACAAAATTTTCATATAACATTTACAGCCCATGTATTTCACAAAAATTAGAAATTTTCTATGAATTTTACATCTTTACAATTTAGTCCCTAAATCATAATTTCATCAAAATTCACTTTACAAAAGTTGTTTATCTATCAACAATCTTTCATTTTCTACCATAAATTTCAAAATTTAAGCATATTAATTCATGTAAAAACTTTGATCCTTTGATAACTTTACAAATTGATCCCCAAAATAGCTAGATTAGGTTATTCCGATCTCGAAAATATAAAATTACTAAAAACGGGACAAGATTACTTACCCAATTAAGCCAAAATAGCTTGCTTGAATGTTTTTCTCTTAGCTAGGGTTTCCATGTATTTTTAATTTGGGGAAGATGATGAAATAAGATGATATTAGTATATTTCATCTTTAATTAATTTAATTTCCAATTTAGTCCTTTTCTTTTCTTGAATTTCCATGGATCAGTCACCATAAATATCTACTAACTTCTCTTAATGGTCTAATTACCATATAAGGACCTTAAATTTTGAATTCCATAGCTATTAAATCCTTCTAGCTATTAGAATTCAACTTTTGCACTTTATGCAATTTGGTCCTTTCTTCCTAATTAAACATAAAATCGGTAAAATTTTCTTATTAAAATTTTCATACGTCTTGCCTATCATAATGTAGATCATGCAATAATATTAAAATAAATTTTCTTTCTAACTCAAATTTGTGGTCCCGAAACCACTATTCCGATTTCATTAAAAACGGGCTATTACATGTATATACTGAGAGTTCGCATACTTAATCCTATGAGGATTTGCATATGGGTTCACATACAGGTTCGTATACATAGGTTTACACACATGGGGTTCGCCTATTTTGGGGGGTCGTTTACATGGGTTCGCATGGTGTTCGCATGGGGGTTTGCAAGGGTGTTCGCATGAGAGTTTGTAGGGGGTTCACAAGGGGGTTCGCATGGGGTTTTGCATGGGGGTTCACATGGGGGTTCAAGTATAGATTACTTATTTTCTAACACTACAATTAATTATACATAATGATTTAAGTTTAGATCTCACACCTGGTTTGAAGTCACAAAAACCTTAATTTGGAAAAAGGAGGTTAATGATCCACTTGGGGGAGAGGGATGAGTTTGAAAACTTTGACTACTTTTTGCTTGAAAAATTGATTTGGAAAAAGAACTTGGGAGTGTTTTCTTAAAATTTGCTAGGTAAAAATCCTAGGGTTTGCTTTAAATTTGGCTATTTATAAAACTAATTTTCCCTAATTGAAATAGGTTTTAGGAATTCATGTAGAATTAGGACTATTTTAAATCAATGACTAAATTTTAAAAAATGGTTTTTAGCTGGGCTAATTCGTAAATTTGGCACTTTTATGGGATAAAAATAGGAAAATAAAATATTTTGGTTGAAAGCACACAAGGGGTTTTGAACTTAGGACCTATTGGTAAACTAAAACTTTACCACTAAACCAACAAACTTATTCTGATTTTTAGCACAAGTAATTTTTAAGGCATACTAAATTTTCTTACCCTTTGTTTTAAAAATAAAATAAAATCTATTTTTTTATCCCTATTTCTTCTAAGCTCATTTTGGGGATATGACAAAATAGATAGTATATGTCTTTTTTTGTTAATTGGTCAAATAGGTCATTTTTTTTGAAAATTTAGGGAAATAGGTCGATTTTGGAGAGAGAGTGTGTGCTGGACGCGTTTTCTCTTTAAGTTGCATTTTTTACTTCTTTAATATAATTAGGTTTTTTGGTTTGATGGTTAAATGTTTGTGGTTTTATCCTTGAGTCTCAAGTTCAATTCCTCTTCCATTCACATTCGTATTTTTTAAGCTTTTTATTATTTTTAATATATAAGCTCCCTTGTTTGTGGTTAATGATTTTATATTTGTAATTTTTATTTTATGTTGTTTCAAGTTTTTAATTAATAAATATATTATTTTTAATTTTTTTATTTTTAATTCATCTTTTTAATTAATATCTATTTTATTCATAAAATTAAATAATAAATATGTAATTATATAATAAAAATATATATTTTACATATATCATTATGTTAAAAATATTTGAAATTAATAACTCCTTTCTATATAATAAAAATATATATCAGCTAATTTTTTATAAATATTTTTATAATATTTATCTGTCAAATATTTATTTTCTCCACATATATTGTGGGTATGGTGATTTCTCATATTATAAAATGAAATAATTATTTCAAATATAATAATTATTTTTATGTAAAATATTTCAAATATCATTATTTATTCACCTACATTGTGGGTATGATATTTTAAATATTTTTATATGTGAAATATTTTAAATACACATATAAAAATATATAATACTAAAATTTACTACACTCATGATATGGATTGAAAAATAAATATTACACATATAAAAATTATATTTACTAAAAATAATGATATTTATAATAATTATTCGATTTTATAAATAAAAGAGTTATGAATCAAAAATATGAATTAAAAATAAAAAGTTTGAAAACAATATATTTATTAATTAAAAAAACTTGAAACAATATGAAATAAAAATTACAAACATGATTAGAAGAGGAGGAATTGAACCTGAGACTCAAAGATAAAATCATTATTATTTAACTATTTAACCAATAAAACTAATATATTAAAAATAATAAAATGCTTAAAACAACATCAAATAAAAAACGCAAATGTGAGTAAGAGGAATCAAACCTAAGACTCAACGATAAAATTACTAACATTTAATCATTTGACCAAAGTAACTAATTATATTAAAAAAAAGTCAAAAATACAACTTAAAGGAAAAACACATCTAGTTGGGTATGCTTTCTTACCACCTGTGCAGAAAATATGTCCAGTTGGACGCGTTTTCACACACTCTCACTAAAATCGATTTATTTCCCTAAATCTTAAAAAAAAGGTTTATTTGGCCAATTAAAAAAAGAAGAAGCATATATTGCCTATTTAACCGAACTCTTAACCATTAACTCCTTTAGGTTGTTTTGCAAAATATTATAATTTTGTTTCCTTATCATGCGTTTAAAATCACTTAGATTTATCTTATCATATAAAATTCTTTAGGTATCAGGTATCTATGAGAGTGGATTTAATGATTAATCCTTTACGTTTTCTAAACCTATTAAGAGATTAGATGTTGAACATAAATTTTAAAACAACTCGAATCTATTTTCCATATTTTTTTAAGAAAAAGGAAAAGGAACTGAACTCCATTTAAATAAAGCAAAGTTTGAGGCACATTAAAAATAAGTGCCACATGCATAGAGAAGAAGCATTACACTTTGATTATTCTTTACAAATTCAATGGTCTGAAGAAAACTTCATTTCATTCATCCAAGCATGCCAGCCTTTACTTTGAACTCATGGCTGCACAGTTCTTGCTTCAACAGATTTTACATGGCAGAGCTGCTCCTGAAGGATCCCAGAGCTTTAGCACCGGATGCCCTCAATATAAACTGGTGATAGATTGCGGCAATGGCAGCTCCAATAAAAGGTCCTACCCAGAATATCCACTGCATCCATTTCAAATAAACAACAAAAATTTTATAAGGTGTCATAAGACAAGGGCCAAAAATAAAAAAGTTGTATAACTCAAAAGGTTCATACATGGTCATCCCATATCTTGTCCTGGTTGAAGATAACAGCAGCCCCCAAACTACGAGCCGGGTTGATACCGGTTCCGGTGATGGGAATAGTGGCTAAGTGAACCATGAACACAGCAAACCCAATGGGAAGTGGTGCCAAGACCTTAAACAACAATACCCAACAATTCATAACTGATAGAATACAATTTACGTTTGTGATAAGGTTAAAGTTAGAGACATACAGGGATATGGGAGTCTCTTGCATTCCTCTTGGGATCAGTTGCAGAGAAAACAGTGTAGACAAGGACAAAGGTGCCGATGATTTCAGCCGCCAAACCAGTTCCAGTGCTGTATCCTTCAGCCAGGCTGTTGGCTCCTCCTCCATACTGGTTGTAGTACGAGTTTTGGAAGGCCTTGACCAGCCCACACCCACATATGGCTCCCAAACACTGAGCACCCATGTAAAATATGGCTCGAACCAACGACACCTTCCTAGCCAAGAAAAGTCCAAAGGTTACTGCTGGGTTGATGTGTCCCCCTACAATATTGAGCTAAGTTGTTAGTCATTTGCTAAATCGTATCCCGTTATTAGCCCATTTTGCGTACTTACCAGAGATACCGGCAGTGCAGTAAACAAGGATAAAGATCATGCCACCAAAAGCCCAAGCAATGCCGAGAATGCCAACGCCGCCACAATCTTCACCGCCCTTAGCAGGGTCGGTCTGGGTCTTGTAACCGATCACAGTCAAGACAGTGATGTAGAGAAAGAGGAGAGTGGCAATGAACTCAGCTATGACAGCCCTGTAAAAAGACCACTTGGCTAACTCCTGAGCGTCGACCAATGGAGCGGGTGGAGGATCATGGTAGTCCTTGGCCTGGAACTCACCACCAACCTCAATGTCCTTAGCCATAGCTCTTACAAAACTGAATAGAAGCTTGGATTACAGCCTTTGTTTTTGAAGATAATCCTTGGAATAAGGGTATATATGGGTGCGGTGGTCGAGTGGGTGTCGATTTAACGTAGTTGTTTTGCCGCCCCATTTCAGAAAACCAGACCCTACCAAGGGTGGCTCTTTGCTGCTGGACTACTTCGGGGCAATATTCCTTAAAATTAATGATAAGCCCACTAGGTATTTTTAATGTGCTTCATTAATTATGCATTTATTTATACACGGCAACTATTATTGTTTATGTTGGAATATACATTCTTATCTAATAAAACTCTTTAACTTGTAACAAATATAGGTTAGTATTATAGCTAACTACAATATAATTTAAGTATTTTTGGTTTTTACTTTTTTCTTTTATATTTACTTAATTAAAAAGGCCAGACAAAATAAATGATAAGTGGGTAAGAATTCGCCGCGTGTCATTAATGTAATGGAGAGATGGAAATGGTGTGTCGGGCGTGATCCAAAAAGGCGTACCGACTAAACACTTAAAATGCGGTAGGCACTACAACCGTCCATTTCAAGGCCGGACCCACCAAGCACCGCCGTTGATCCTTTCAACCACTCTTGTCCAGTCACGTTGTACCAATCATAAAATAATGCTCTCTAATCACATCGCATGGACCAAACTCCTTGAAATAGAAAGAGATATAATAACACTTAAGGCTTTCCTTTACCCACGTGTCGATACATAAGTTATGATGCCGTCTCCGCTTTGATGATTGGTCGGTTGTCCTCTACTGTTTTTCATCACTTGCACTCAGTTTACAGCACAATACGGCCACAATATTTTCCTAATTGCATTGCCGATTTTTTTAATGTATATTTTTCTAATTTTTGTTAATAATAATAATTTTTTTTATCATTTTACATATAATGATTTGAATGACTGCCTAGTAATTATTTTGGTAATTGGTGTAAATCTTTTATTAATTTTAATACAAATTTTGAATCTTATTTATTATCCAACTGAAAGATTAATTTTTATGATTAAAGTATATTTAGAAATTCATATAAAGATTAATTGTGATAATGCAATATTAATAGATATTGTTTAAAATAATTTCACAACAATTAGTAATATTATAGAAGTCCGATTAATACATGAATGATGCATTAAGAATTGAAAAATAAAACTCCGATATATTTTGAAAGACTAAGAAAATAACATCGTAATACATTCTCACATATCGACCGCAATATATTACGACGAGATTGCAAGAGGGATGTCAATAATTCACTGCGTGAAGAGACCTCTATCCCATAGATTCCTAGTTTTTAAGCGTGTATTTTCTATTTACTATAAAAAGAAAAATAAACTCATTTTTCAATATATTTTTATGCAACTCGTTTTATTATTTATATCTCAGATAATACACATTACCACCTGAATTAAAACTCCTTCAGCAAATCGTCTAAAATTTAAAACACTTATTCTTTTTGCTAAGTTCAAATTTTAAGCATTGAAAAGTAATTTCTATAGTTTCCTACTTTAGTAGTCAAATTCATAATCTCAAGCCTTCCTTGTTCTTGACTTTTAATTTTAATCAACCACCTTTTGCCCAAGGTGGACTTAATTTTTCCCCACCGTAAGAATGGTAGCAAAGCATAGTTTTAAAAGGAACAATATTTTAATGCAAGTATGAGGATCATCTTTTTTGTGTCGGCAAAATACATTTTTCCTTTGATGAACAATCCTGCTAAGTGACAATGAATTAAGAGGAAAAAAAAACATTGAACTGTAACAAAACTGGAACATTCCATTAACTTCCCAAGATTACAATTTATAGCAAAAAGGGGGGAGGGGGGATTTCAGTCCTAAATATGGATGGGTGAGGAATGCTAGTCGTCATTGGAGTCCTCAGCTTCATCTTCGGTGATGGTCTCCAACACTGGAGAATTAGATGTTCTGTTCCTGAGGGGAGAAATGAGAAGAGGAGGTGCAACTTCAACCCATGAACTCAAATGCCTCATCTCCTTTCCCATTGCTGAATAACAGAAGCTTTTGCTTTCACACCTGTTCTGCAAAGACTATAGTAGAGCTACCTTGCTGGATGTAACCTGGAAGTGGGTTGATAGATGGGGATCGGGCAGTGGATGGGTTTTTATAAGAAGGGAATACCAAGAAAGACAATGGAAAATTGGGGGGGGGGGGAAGTTGCCTCCCCTTTAAGCTAAAGCCATGTGGAAAATGTGGAAGATGAAGTATAGCACTTGCCTAAAGCATGGGGCAACACTTGTCAATTGCACATACCAACTATACCTACCTTCCCATTGCTTGGATGGGATTTAACCTCCTGCTTCATTTATTTTTGTTCGGTTTTTATTAATTTATGTATTTATTTTTGCATTCCTATTACTCAAAATTGATTTCACCCATACCCCCTTTTGCATGGTTTATTACAAACAGTTTTACATTTGTAATTCTTTTGAATTACACGATAATATTGAGAGTGGTTTATAGTGATTTTGGTGTGTTTAAAAAGGAATGGAGGATTTTCTACGAGAGTTTTGATATGTAAAGTAGTGTATTGGTATCATTTGAGCAGTTGAGAGAGCTTATATAATCAATATATTAATGTGAGTCCTTGTGATTGATTACTTGTTAAAGGAAATTGGATGTAATGGTGCTTTATGCAAGTATACTTGGATGTGATTTGAGAGATTATTGTATTGTCATGAAATCTTTCATTTAAGTGTGTTTTAATGTAATTTGATGATGACTATTTGTTAAACATGCAAGAGACAAGTGTTTATAAAAGACATGACATTATGATCCTGATTAGTATTAGATGAGGTGTTCCCTTTAATCAAGGTGATTCTTTAAGTTTGAGATAGATGAATGTAAGTTTATGTTACATCCATTTTACTAACACAATGGAACCATTATTGGTCTGGCAAAAGGCAATGCAACATTCCTTAGCTGCTTAAAATGTATATATTATAGAAGAATCCTGGGATTATGCATTTGCATCAGCTGCGCCTTCAACAATGGATTGGAGAATGTGAAGACTTTTGGGGGAAAATGAAAGGAGCCGGAGCCATTTCCATCCATTTGACTGCTTTCATTCAATATAAGTGGAGAAGTATACTCATTTTTACATTTCTTTTTTACTTTTACTTTTACTTAAAAGTAATAATTCGTTACGGTTTTTGGTCCAACTTTTTAACAATTTTTTGAAAAAAAAAAACTAGAATTACCGTAACCCAATAAATATATAAACTTTAATTTATAAAAACAGACTTTCAAAAAAAGTTGTATGAAAACAGACATAAATATATAAAAACCCAAAACTAAATATAAATTATCAAAATAGAAAGAAATTTTAGGAAATTGTATACCAACTCTCTATATATACATATATGAAATAATTAAATCTTTTCAACCCAAAAATTTTAAAAAATCTTCATTATCATGGTTTTTCAACACCAAAATTCTCCTCTTCTTCACTCAAATATTTATCCTCATAAAAAATTATAAAAGAAAAATTAAAATCTCATCTTTAATTTTATCCCTTAAACTAAAATACAAAGTCAAGAATGAAAAAAAGAAGAGCAACAAAAATTAGCCATTCCTTAATAGAAATTATGCCATAATAAAGGATTCCTTAATAGAAATGATGAACATCGATTCCACACATATCTAATACCCCAATCAAATAACGTAAGTTGAAATATCGGACCACACCCAAACCATTCTTTCAACATCAGTCACCACAAAACTAAAACCCTTACATTCATCCATTTAGTAAACAGGGAAGCGTATTAACTGCAATACAACATTCCCAATATTTATATATAATCCCAAAAAAGAACCTTCTTTTTTTCCAAGGGAACATCAACTTCCCCCTCAGAAATTTCCTGCTGCCCATCTTTAGGGTCTTTCCCATCAACCCTACACCCAGCAGAAACGCAAGTTCCCGCCGTTCCTCTCAAATCCAGGCTGATATTCCCATTATGCTTTATGTTCTTTGTCTTCTTACGATCCCTGTCTGGCTCTTTCAGTGCCTTAACGACCAACGCGGCAGCGGAGGGGACCACCGTCACTTTGGCTTGACGGTGACACGTAAACCCTTCCAGTAGTCCTTTGCGGTTTCTTTGGCAATGTCTCGGGGAAAGACCCCAAGGATTGATTTTGGGTGCTAGGGAACTGGCAGCTCCGACCTTACCGCCGGTCACTCGAACCAAAACATCGATGACTTGGGTCGGGTCGAACTATGGAGGCATGGCTGTTGACGGCGATGAGCGTTACGATCTCGAAGGGTGAAAGAGCGGAGCTGTAATTTGTATAACTTAATTTGTATATCTACAAAACTGTTACTTCATCATGTTTTCCAGAAACCACAGTTCACCACTGCATCAACCATCGACCGCCATTGTTTCTTACTCAAAAATTTCATATTTGGATTATATCAACCACCTCTTTTCAATTCTCATGTTAATTTTCTCTAAATCCACCTCTAACACTATAAATCTACAAAAACATTTTAAAGTTTCCACCCACATTACACCGTCTTCCACCGCTTCAACAGTCAATTTTCTAATATGTGATTCTCTCTCCTCTCTTTTCCTCTTTTCCTAAGTTAAAAATTAAGTACCAAAACTCATGCTTATCACTAAGAAGAAAGATACCCAAAATCAGTGCAGTCATCATGCAATTTTCTTTGTATACAATTTTCAAATGCCTAGAATTATAAGATCGTTGTTGTTGCTTTCTTTCTCTCTTTATTTTTACAATTTACTTTGTTGTTGTGTTGAATGATTTCAAGTTTTATGATTATTTGATTTCAAGGCTTAAAAAAAGTATTTGAGGAAGAAAAGGATGTCATTCGAGGAAGAGGCTGGAATAGCCATTCAACACCCCCTCTACCGAATGGCTATTCAACGATTTTAAGTAAAAGAGTAGGAATCAATCATTCAACGTTTAGAGAATTCAATGAATCAAATAAAATAGGGATAAAATGAAATGACCATAGTGTTAATGTTCAAATAGAGGTGTTTAGATCAAGTTCAATCATTATATTCATTTTTATTTGTTAAAACTCGATTCAATTCGAGATTGAAATTTTTGTTTAAGTTATAAATTACTAACATAAACTTATTTTAAGTTGTTCATATATATTTTATTTTAAAAAGTAATTTGTGACTTTAAGAAGAGTTCAAATCCGTCCTACTTTTGGAAAGTGCTCCATATGCCTTTTACTTTTAAGAATGTATTGTGAAAATTAAATTTTGTTAACTTTAAAAATTATTGTAGGAATTTAATTTTTGAATTAAAAAAAGGCAAATTATAATTTAAATATATTACAAATTCGGTTGTTGTTGTGTGTCATGAGGATCGAACAAGACGTGTACGTTGTGATCTGTGATGGGTCTTGACTCTCAAAGTCTACTCCAAAGCGCGTTTCTTAACAGCAAATTGACTTTTTGGACTCATTCCATTTTTAATTTAAATAACATTAATCTTACGTCTTATTTCGTGCGCTCAAAGTTCGGAAATAGATTTTCTTTAATTACTGTATTTTAAGTATAAACAGAATATAACTTTTCATAAATAAAAAAACTAAAACAATATATAGTCTAAGTAATTATAAAACTCATAATCTAATAATGAAATTCAAGACTAACTATTTTAAGCTTCGCTCTATGCCAAGAGTTGTTGGTGGGATTTAGAGTTTATATATCATGTCATTTTCGATAAATTTTTTAAGCCTTTAATTATTATTAAAATAACTTTACATCTATTTCTTTATTTTCTTTTTGAATAAATTAAGTTGATGTGAGATAATGGATTCTGAAAATTATTCGAGGAAAAAAATAAAGCTTAATAATTTGGTTGGATGATGATTAAACTATTAGTAAGTTTACGTGTTGCTAATTAAGTTTTAAAAAGTTTTAAAATAGTCCCTTAACTATACGTAAGTTTTTATTTTAAGTCATTGAACTATGCGAAAGTTTTTCTTTAAGTTACTGTGTTGTTATGTTTTTCCTTTAAAAGTTCGATTAGCAAGCTCCAAGCTACAATTCAGCGATCGATATGGTGGATCAATGCCCATCAATAAGTAGAATAACGTACCTTATATTGAAGTCAATCTAACAATCAATGTTAAAGATTAGAGAAGAAAGCTATTTGAATTTTTGTTCGCAGATTCATGATGTTCAAAGATGTTTCATAAAAAAAACTAAGCTGAAGAAGAGAAGGGGAATGAGAGATTTTAATTAGTATAAGTGATGCGAACAAAGAAGGCTATACAACATCGATTTTAACAATTCAGTGACTTAAATGAAAACTTTCGAATAGTACAATGTAGGGGATAAACTTGATTAAACAACGAATAAAGTGAAGAAAATAAGAATTGAAAAGATTGTACACATAAATTTTACGTGGAAAAACTCCTCAAAGGAGGATAAAAAACCACATGCAAAAGGAGATTTCACTATAATAAAGGAGAGTACAAAAGATGGAGAGAATTGAAAGAAGAACCAGAAGCCCCACAAGAAAAAACCTTCAAAACAAAGAACAAAATTCTCTCAGTCTAGATATGTTGTTGTGAGTAACTAAAGTCTATTTATATGCTAAAAATTTGTAGTATACATGACTACAACAACTCTAGGTTAATAATAGTTTAAGTGGGAAACTAAAAACATAATTTAACTGGGAGAAGAAAAGCCAAAATAAAATTTTGATCAACATATAAGCATTCTCTCACAAATCTCCACCTTGACTCGTATTTGAACCAACTCCCTTACCGAGCCCTGTTGTGGGCTTAATTGATTCTTCGTCGGATACTTACCAAGTCCAAGCAAAGCTCGAACTTTGAAACTGACGACTCTTCGTCAACATGTCGGTCAAATTGTATTCTGTGCCAATTTTAAGAATCTGAACATCCCCTTGAATGATCACCTCTAGAAAAAAATAATAATGAATGCCTATGTGCTTCGTTCTCTCATGATGCATTTTATCTTTGGTGAGATGCATGACACTTTGACTATCACAATATATGATAGTTGTCCCCTTTTCGCTTACTAAATTACTGAACAGGCCCCTTAACCAAATTGCTTCTTTTACTGCTTTTGTAATTGCCATGTATTTTGCTTCAATAGTCGACAAAGCCACAGTAGCTTGAAGTGTCACTTTCCAACTAATGGCACAATTCCCAAAAGCAAATAGGTAACTTGTGAAAGACCTTATTTGATCTAAGTCTCCTACATAATCAGAATCAACATATCCGACTAGACCCTTTTGAATTCCTCCAAACTCTAAGCACATGTTAGAAGTACCCCGTAAATATATGAAAATCCACTTAATTACATGCTAGTGTAACTTACCAGGATTTGCCATGTATCAGTTAACAACACTAACAATATGTGAAATATTTGGACAAGTGCATATCATTGCATACATCAAACTTCCAACCGTGCTTGAATAAGGTACTTTTGACATGTGCCTTTCATCTTTTTCATTCTGTCGGGAATATGAAATTGAGAGTTTAAAGTGTGCAACTAAAAGTACTTACCGATTTTGTATCTTGCATCTCAAATCGCTTAAAGATCTTCTTGATGTACCTTTGTTGCGATAAAAATAATTTCCCGGAATGTCTATCTCTCAAAATTTCCATCCCAAAATTTTCTTTGCTGCACCTAAATCCTTCATCTCAAACTTAGAGTTAAGCATGATTTTAAGATGATCAATTTCAAATGGATTCTTAGTCGCAATTAACATATCATCAACTTAAAGCAACAAATATATAAAATAACCATCATCAAGACATTGTAGATAAACACAACTGCCATACTTACTTCAAGAAAAACCAATACTCAACATGAATGAACTTTTTATACCACTCTTGAGGAGACTGCTTCAAACCATACAAGGACTTTTGTAAGAGACAAACATGATCTTCTTTACCTTCAAATTTGAAGCCTTTCAGTTGTTGCATATAGATGTCATCCTCAAGGTCACTGTGAAAGAGAGCAGTCTTTATATCTAACTGCTCTAACTCAAGATTATTTGATGCAACAAGAGTCAAAAGCACCCGAATAGACATATGTTTCACAATGGGAGAGAAAACATCATGAAAATCAACTCCTTCCACTTGACTATAGCCTTTTGCAATCAGTCTTTCCTTGTACCTAGTGTCATTAGGACCTGAACCTTCTTTCTTTTCAAACACTTATTTGCAACCAACGATTCTTTTATTGATAGGTGGTTTAACTAGCTTCAAAGTCTCATTCTTTTGAAGCGAATCCATCTCCTCTTCCATTGCAACGAGTTATTTGCTAGAATCAGAAGCTTGAATTGCCTCATAATAACATGAAGGATCAGTTGAACCAATACTCTCGACAACACTTAGAGCATAAGCCACTAGGTTTTCTTCATAATATTTCTGTGGTGGTTAGATTTCTCGTCTTTTCCTGTCATGAGCCAATTTATAATTAGTTAACTAAGATGGTGAGGATAGCTGAGGATCAGATGGAGCTCTAAACAGATCTGAAATGGCTTCAAACATGCAAGAATTAGAATTTTTTTGTGTTGTTGTGATGTCATGTGACTCTTCGTCGGGACAATACCTCTTTTCATCGCGTCATTGTGATGTTGGACATTTGCTCGTTGGGATGTCGCCCATTGTTTTGGCTTTTGACTCTACCTTGCTCGAGACACTCTGATTTATTGTGTCTTTAAAAGTAAAAGTTCTATTTTCTAATCAAAACATGACAGATTCATCAAACGTAACAACTCTGCTAACAATTATTTAACCGAATTTCAATCACCACAATTTAAAACCTTTTGTACCGGCAGACATCCCAGAAAGACGTATTTAACGACCATTAGTTTGAGCTTTCCCTAGCTAAATTTAGTAGAACATTTAGAGCATAAGCCACATAACGGTCCTTCTTGCATCCTACTTTGTATTATTCCAATCCTGGATATTTTACATGGAGAGTTATTCCCCATCATCACAACTCTACATTCAACTGAACTGTATGTGGAGAACCAGTCCCTGTTGGGGCACATGTGATAGGAGTACCCTAAATCTAAGGTCTATTCGGAAGTAAGATGAGAGCTTTTACTCATTGACACCAACAAGAAATTATCACCACTGTCCTCGGCTACACTAGCATAAGCAACTTCGACTTTCTGCTTATCTTTCTCGTCGTTTTTGACATCCCTTTTGATTTTATTTTGAAGTTTCCAACATCCTGCCTTAATGTGACCCACCTTTTTACAATAGCCACAATATTTGTCACAATTTCTAGATTTGGACCTTGCTTTAGACTTGTTTCGATTTGTCTTTCTGGTTTGTTGTCTGCCTTTTGTAACTAGAACTAAGACTTGCTCGTCTAAATTTTTATTTGGGCCTAATCGTTTTTGAGTTTATCCTTGCTCAGAAGATTCCCTTTCACATCCTTGAACGAGAGATGATCTCTCCTATAAATTAGAGTTTCCTTGAAAGTTTTATAAGAAGAGGGCAAAGAGCATAACAACAACATAGCTTGATCCTTGTCACTAATCTCTGCTTCGAGATTTTTTAAGTCATTAAGAAGGATAACAAACTCACTAATATGAGTTCTAATGGACTCACATTTGGTCATTCTGGACGTGTAAAGACGTTGTTTTAATACTAACATGTTGGCCAGATATTTTGTCACATATAAGGCTTCTAGTTCCTTCCATAATGCAAATGTTGTTTTCTTCAACAAAACCTCTTGTAACACATTATTCGTGAGGCACAATTGAATAGCGGATAAAGCTTTCTCATTGAGCTCTTACCATTTTGATTGATCTATATCTACAAGCTTCTTCGCTATAATGACTTTTTTCAAACCGTTTTGAACCAGTATTACCGTTATCTGAACTTACCACAAATTGAAATTTTCAATTCCGTCAAACTTCTCAATATCGAACCTTGACGCTGCCATCTCTAAACATGTTGATTGTAGAAACTAAACTATCTCCAATTCCAATTTGTAGGGGATAAAACCAATTAAATATAAAAAAAATGAATAAAATAAGAATTAAAAAGATTGAACACGTAAATTTTTCGTGGAAAAACTCCTCAAAAGAGGATAAAAAACCTCGGGCAAAAGGAGATTTCACTATAATAAAGGAGAGTACAAAAGATGGAGATAATTAAAAGAAAAACCCAAAACCCCACAAGAAAAAACCCTTTAAAATAAAGAACAAAATTCTCTCAATCTAAATATTTTGTTGTGTAAAACCTAGACTAACTAAGGCCTATTTATAGGCTGAAAATTCATAACATATATGAGTACAACAACTCTAGGTTAATCAAAGTTTAAGTGAGAAACTAAAAATAGAGTTTAACTGAGATAATAAAAGCCAAAATAAAAACTTGGTCAAAATAAGAGGTATTCTCCCACATACAATATCTATTTTGTAATTTTTTGAAATTAAGGGCACGTTTGGTTCGCTGTATTGGATTAGAGGCGTATTGGATTAGAGGTGTATTGGGATTAGAGGTGTATTGGATTAGAGGTGTAATAGCTAATCCACTGTTTGGTTGAATGTAATGGAATAGAGGCGTAATAGTAATCTTGTGTTTGGTTGAATGGAATAGAGTTGTAATAGCATAATAGAAAAAACTAAAATGACTAGAATACCCTTAGCATAAATTTGTTTTGGTAAATGATTATTGTTATTGTTATTTAAATTATAATAAGATTTTTATTATCAATAATAAATAATTTAATCATATTTAAACATAATTATTATTAAATATATTTTAATTAAAATATATAATTTAATAAAATTCTTAATAATTAATATTCTTATATTAATTTACTGAAATCATAATATATGATACTGTAAAATATAAATTAACATAATTATTATTAAATATATTTTAATTAAAATATATAATTTAATAAAATTCTTAATAATTAATATTCTTATATGAATTTACTCAAATCATAATATATGATACTATAAATGAAAATTTGAAATAATTAATATTAAATATATTTTAATTATAATATATGATTTAAAATAATTTAAAATAATTATAACTAATAAATTATATTTATGAATTTGTATAATCTAAAATAATAATTATTACATATAATTTAATAATTAATATTAAATTTCATAAAATACTTGATAATAAATTTTCTTATATGAATTTATACAATTTAAAATAATTAATATTAAATATAATTTAATAGTGATATATAATTTCATAAAATTCTCAATAATAAATTGTTCTTATATGAATTTACTAAAATCAATATATAACTTGAGAATTATATTCTGCATAAACATAATTAACTTATATTAAGAAAAAGTTAGATGAAAATGAAATTGTACATCATAATCCATATGTTATATAGTTTTACAACATCAAAAAGTTTGAACATTGATTTTTAATGGTGAGAAAGAAATCTTCTGACCCATTCCAATCGGGCAACAGAAGGTAAACTAAAGAAAACGATCATTTGAGTTGGATGATCGGGAATCTCCTTTCTTCTGTTCTCAGGAATGATACTAACAAGCAGGCATACAACACCCGCAACCACAGGACTTGCCACACTAGTGCCTGATAATTGTTTACAACCAGTACTGATCTTGGATCCCATAATTTCCCGCCCATATGCCACAACATCTGGTTTGACACGACCATAACTGCAAAGATAATCAAACAAGTTTAATATTCATGACCAGGACAATAAAGCTTGCTTAATAAGGGAGTTACACATGGAATATCATAAAGTATATGAAATTGAAAATAATTTAAAGCCTTCATACGATCAACACTAAAAAGAAAGGGCCGATAACAAGACCTCAATACCTTTAAAGAAAAAGTATAGTATAGTAGTTAAATTAATAAGTGACTACTCCAAAATTAAATATATTTTAAGTTTCACTGTCACCATTACACCCCCAACCAAAATAAACTTTCCAGGAGAGGCGTCCTAGCCTTTTTTTTTTCTTAAAATGAAAATGATTATGGGCTAGAAGAGCATGTTTTGAACAAAGTGAAGAACAGTTAATATCGTAGAATAGAGCAATACACTACCCATGAGGAATCTCCCAAGTACTCATGCCACGTGATGAAAATGAGGCTATGTGATCGCTATAATCGATTCCACCAACACCAATAACATCACTTTGGTCTGCTGGGTTGTTTAAAGTGCCATACAATGGCCCATCATTTCCAATGGCTGACACCATAATAATATTATTGGCTGTTATTTCCCAAACCTGGAGAACCATAAAGCAGCAAGCATTAACCAAAAACGTTCAGCTCCATTGTATGTAAGGATAAGCATGCAAAACTGAATGTGGAAGTTTCAACAGCAGAGTGGGTAACTTCACTGGCTAATCCTTCCATATTTGGAAATAAATGTCCAAAGAAAACAAGCAAACTTCTTCAAAATGCAAAATATTGAAAGAGGAAGTCAACTCATGAATTTGAATGATCATAGCATGTTCATGGGATTTAAGAGAGGCCAAAAAACCTGTGGGAAGCAAGTGAATGCATTATGATTGAAGCATTTCCACATGCCACTACAACCAAACTTAGACAATTTTGCAGTTTTGAAACAAAATTATTAATGATGCTTGACAAATGAACACCAATAAACCACAGGCCATGAGAATCATACCTTCTCTACAAATGGGAGATCCAAGTAATCAGGTCCACCTATGCTCAAGTTTAGCACATCCATGTTGATTGCAATAGCATAGTTGAAAGCATCAAGGAACCAAGATGTATATGATACCTGCAATAAGCTGAGAGCAAAATTCTCATAATCCAGCCAAATTTTATAGAATAACAAATGTTAAAGGGAAAGTCCTTAGGTTGATGGATATACTGTATGATATATATCTTCTAATTATAGTAATGAACAGTTCAAAAGAGCTTCTAACTTCTGTAGTGCATGCTAGGAATTTTCAAATGGATCAAATATAAAGGAAACCAACAACAAAAAGGGTGAGATTTGCAAAGGCCTGGTGCAACATCCAATCAAAATACAAAAAAAAAAACAAAATATCCAACACCAACTTGTGTTACCTGTGCATCAGTAAAAACACGGAAAGCATAAATTTCAGTATCTGGTGCAAAGCCAAGACATTCTGCGTCCTCACCAGCAATAACACCAGCCACAAAGGTCCCATGTCCAAGGTTATCATTCAAAGTATCCTCATTGGTCCAATTAGTTCGTTCCTGAAAAATTTACTCGCAAGAGTGATTATCAGAACTCCCTATTGAAGACCAACAAGTTATTTTCAATAAGAAAATAATTTCACACCAACAAAAGTTCAACTAACTTCATTTTCCCACTAATGATGTACCTTAATGTTTCGGAAGTGAGGATGATCAGCACGTATTCTAGTGTCGAAAATAGCCATTTTGACTTTAGCACCGGTATACCCTTTTCTCCAAAGAGCATCCGCTCCGAACAAGGAAGTAACTTGAGACCTCTGCGATATAAAAATAAGAAATTCCATAACTTTCCTCCCTCGTTTAAATTCTCATAAATTTGGCTTTGGGAAATTTAGTTAATCAAATTAAAATGTTTACCTGCATCAAAAGATGGCGACTCCAATTAAGTGAGGAATTACTTAAACCTAAATGGTGGAAATGTTTCTCTTTTTCACTAAACAACATCAAAAGATTGAGCAGAGGGCATGGTGTGGCGGGATTGCATTGGCGGGAAAATGCCCTCATCAGATAGAGAGAAGAGGAAGAGGTAACTCTCTGCCTTCTTCGATTAAAGCTTGAGAGGGAGTTGTTGCATCTTCAGCTTCCGACAACCTCGTCAATCTAAAGCTTCTGGGTCTGTTACAGAAAACAAAGAAAGAAAGGAGAAGAATTTGGGGCTTCTGGGTTAAAACTTCTGGGTCTGTTACAGAAAACAAAGAAAGAAAAACAGAAGCAGCTCTCTTCTTGCCTTTCTCTATGGCATGCTCGACAAGAAATTGGGGCTACTGGCCGAAGGCGAAGCAAGCAATGAAGGAGATAAAGAGAGACAGACCCAGGAAACAGAGGGCAAATTAGGGCGTGAAAAATAAAACGGATGTAAACTGAGGAGAAGCCAGGGATTAGAAAACAGAGAATTTTGGGGATTAGGGGCGTAACGTATTAGGGGTGTATTAGGCAATACATTGAACCAAACACCTGCTTAAGAGGGGCTTAAGTGGGGCCCACGGATTAGGGGTGTATTGGCTAATCCAATACACCCAACCAAACATAGTGTAAGTGACCAAAATATAGATTAATGAACTTGAATATATTTTAACCTTAAATGTAAAAATACCATGTGAAGACAAATCTAAATTGGTTAATAATAAGTTTTAGACTTATTTATTTGATTTAAAAATAATAGGAATCCAAATTTTAAATTGAAAATGCATGCATCTCGCATATTTATTTAAATGTTTAAGGTGCAATAATTATTCTAATTCTAATAAGGTAACAAGTCATGTGTTTTTTTTCTTCTTAATAACAAAACCATTTAATAATGGATATGAAGTCTTTGACTTAATAATGAAATTGGAAACTTCCCAATTGAGGTTTGATTATCACACCATCCATTCATGATCATAGTGGATGATCCCCATGGATTGCTGTTGGGGATGCAAGCATGGTACAAAATTTCCCTCTTTGTATAGTAATTTTGATTTACTTGTAAAATGGAGAACTTATCCACTACGCCACTATAAAAATTCAATCTAACACAATCAACAACTATTACAAACGAATCATTTTCTTCTCCTTCTTCTTCTTGTAGAAAGCAAACCCTTTTCATCCATGGCGTCAAGGAAGCTCCTTTTCGGGTCAAAACCAAGCTATATATACCCAGCCGACGATGGAAATGATGTCATCATCAACCAAAACGACGTTTTCGAGTTCGATGAAGCAGATGTATGGAATAACAATAATTCCAATGAACCCACAACGAATATCCAGGAAGGGAAGAAGCCATTGCCGAGTTTAAGAGCTTGGTCTAAGAAACTTTCGAGAAAGGTGGAAAGTCATAAGACACCCAAAATGGCTGTCCCAGCTTCATTGCCAATCAACACCCCCGACTGGTCCAAGATTCTTAAAGCCGAGGACAGGGAACATGGTTGTGAGGATGATGAAGACGGCGGCGACGGAGACGGAAGGGTCCCTCCACATGAGTACTTGGCGAGGAGAAGAGGGGCTTCGTTTTCAGTTCAGGACGGAATTGGAAGGACTTTGAAAGGAAGAGACTTGCGTTGCGTGAGGAATGCTGTGTGGAAAAAAACAGGGTTTGAAGATTAAACCAAAAAGAATACCAGGTTGATTTCTTTTGAATTTTCTTGTTTATTTTGAGGAGAGCTTTTATTAGTTAGAAAATGAATTCAGCATGAAATTTGTTACTTTTTCTATTCCTACTTCTGATATATAATTAATTTTAAATACCAAGAATGTTGTTGTATTTAAAAAAAAACCCGACAAATGAAGATGGGTTAGTTCTTTTTGTGAATAATTTTAAAAAGAATGTACAAAATATAATTTTTAGATAGAGATAACTAATGTCCTTTTTGAGTAAGACAGACTTTTAGATATTTAATAAATAAAATATGACTAAAGCCAGTGCCTTTTTTGGACATATATTAAAAACCCATTCTGTTATTCAACTAATCCGCCAAACGATAGATCTTATCTTGCTCTAACATAACATCATTTTGCTCATCTTGCAAAACTGAACTCCAATTAAATCATCAAACCTTGCTTCATTTTATACCTTATTACAATATTTTATGAAATAATACGTGTATGTGGCCGCCCCTAAAATTAAAATTTTTATTTTTAGTTTTTTTATAATTTAAAAATTTAAATTAGTATATGAAAAAATTATACTTTGGCTCCTCAAGAATGAGGAAAAATGATTTAATCCTTTAAAAATTATAAATATATAAATTATTAAAATGATGAAATTTTATTTTTGCTATTGTAAAAATATACAATTTTATTCCGCCCCCTTAAATTTTTTTTGGCTCTACCCTTGCGTTTGTAATAGGCCAATTTAGCTTGGGCTCATAAAAAAACAATAAACCCAAAATAATAAAACAAAATCCAAAATTATATTATTTGGCCCGATCGGAATGGCCCATTACTTGAAAAGGTTGAAGGTCCATCTACAAGTTTATGGAAACATAATCTTCAAGGATATGCAATCTTAGATATGATATGCAATCTTAGATTTGATATATGCAATCTTAGATATGATATGTAATCTTAGAAAATATGATTTTGTAATCTTAAAGATTTAATTTGTAGATACCCTTTAATCTTAGCCGTTGATGTAATTGATCTGTACTGTTGAATTTGGGGAGGCTCAACTATAAATAGAGGCCTCTTCCTTCATTGTAGGGCGGGAAGTGGGGAGTAATAATAATTCTTAAGAGTATTTACTCAAATTTCTCTCTCTCTTGCGTTCTTATTTTGTTCATTTGTGTATAATTTATTTATTGATTTGTATATTGTTGATTTCAAATCTCTTTTTCCCTTATTATTCATTTTCAAATTCATTATTTTCAAATTTGTTTACATTTTATTTGGCTTTATATTTTTTTATACTCTTTGTTTTAAATTCATTGGTCTTTGATTATTGATGCTATTTAATCCTCTATTTATTATTTTTATTTTTTTATTAAATTAATTATTTTAATATTATTAATACTATTATGTGGCATCATTAATCTTGTATCATTATTATATATTATTATTATTTTATTTCATGCACATGCATCGTTTTTATGTAATATATATTGTTTTATATATAGCATACGTATGCTTATATATATATTATACATATGTTTTTGTTTTTATTTTACTTCCTAACTTTTATATACATATATATACTTTTATATTTAGTTTCAATTTTTTTTTACTTTTGTATATATGTACATGTATGTATTTATATATTTTTCTAATGAATATTTTTATATATATACACTCATGTCTATGTTTTTTATTTGCTTAAATACAAACTTATATTTTCAACACATATGTTATAATATATATGTATATTTATATATTTTTCTTTATTTTCATAAATGCATTATATATATTTTGTTATAAATTCTATAGTCTAAAATTTTATATGTAAACTCATGTATATGTCTTTTATTCTTTATAATTTCATGTATATATTTTGTACCTTTTTTTCTCTTTATATTTTTTTGTTTATTTCCTTCATTTGCTTATTGATTTATGTTTTCATTTATATTTTGTTCATTTGATACTTTACATGTCGTTGTTTTTTATGTACATTAATTTCGTTTATTTCTATGCCATTGTTGTATTTATTATTGTATTTTACACTTAATGTAGCATTACATCATTTTTTTACTCGATTTTAAAATTTTTTAAATTGAGATAATACTCGTATTTAGGATTTTCAAAGAAATTGAGCCCTAACGTATTGGGTTCCAATTTTCTTCGTTAAATCTAACAATCGAGAATTGCTCATTAATCAAAAAATAAAATGAAAAGCTTGTTGTGAAGATCGAGGAATCTGCTGGGTGAAGATCGAGGAATCTGCTGGTTCGGGTACCTTACCTTTGAAGCCGAACCTCATATAGTGAACCTTAGGAATCCACCCTAGGTAAAGCTACACTAAACCCTAGTAGATACCTGAATAGGTGTTTTCACTATTTTTTGATTATATTCTATGTTTATATGATACTGACTTTTCGTGGTTTATTTTGATTACATGTCATGGCATTTCATTTCATTATAAAAGGCGTCGGTTCTTATTCAGTTGCTAGATAGAAAGTTTATCATGGAAAAAGGGTTTCTTGATAAAGTGGAAGATAATGCGGCTGTCCGAACTTGGTCTGAAACAACACAGCAAGAAAAGGGTGATAGTTTGGCTGACGGATATATATTAGAATTGTGGGACTTTGCTCGCATCAGTGTAACTCAAAATAGTTTGCAAGAGTTGAAGGAAATCCAGGATCAGTGGAATGACGAGGTTAGACAGCTATTTTATGATAATTATGGGGATTTGCCTTATTTGCTTGACGTGAAGGTAGACAAGCGTTTGTTACGAGCCCTCGCCCAGTTTTGGAATCCTGCTTACAGTTGCTTCACATTTGGAAAGGTCGATTTGGTGCCTACGATAGAAGAATATGTGGCTTTACTCCGATGTTCAAAGTTTCAAGTGGACAGGGTCTACTCGAGAGCAATAAATGTGCCAACCTTTTCGAAGAAGCTGATGAGTATAACAGGGATGAGTGAGCAGTGGGTTGTTGCATGAATTAAGCAAAAGGGGGATAGTAAGTACGTTCCTTGGAGGAGTTTGAAAGATGCAATTTTAACACACCCAAACGTGAGGAAGAGGTTAGATGTCTTTGCGCTAAGTATATATGGCTTGATTGTTTTCCCCAAAGCCTTGGGGCATGTTGATGAAGCAGTCATCGACTTATTCTACCGACTTGATAAGAGGGTTACACCAATTCCAGCGATTTTGGCAGAAACTTTCAGGTCATTAAGTGCATGCCGAAAAGTGGGAGAGGGAAAATTCATTGGGTGTGCACAGATTCTACTCGTATGGTTTCACAGTCACTTTTGGAAGGTGGATAAGGTTTCGTATCGGGTTTTCTCTTAAAATTATTCACCACTAAAGGAGATAGTAGCTACGCCGAGGAGAGACGACATTTCGGAGGAGAAGTGGATGGCAATTCTTCAAAATCTTCAGGAAGAGGACGTTGAGTGGAGAGCTCATTGGTTGCTTCCAGATGAGATCCTGTATAGGTGTGGTAATTTTGATTGGGTTCCTTTGCTTGGTATTTAGGGAGCTGTTGGATATGCCCCATTATTGGTGCTAAGGCAATATAGGTCAAGGCAATTTATACCTGCAACCCAAGGGATAGCTGATTGTGAATTTTTGTACAGGGATGATAGTTATAGAAAGAAGATTCAAGAGATGTCTAGTGCGTGGAAACAAACTCACCGAATGAAGAGGATAGCTGTGGGTCTGATGACAACTCCTAAGTATCATGAATAGTGGATTAGGAGGATTAACGATAATACACCTAAGTTAAATCAGGAAAACGACTAGTCAATAGAGAATCTTTGCGAGTCGTCCCTTCTGAGTTGGAAATTATAATATAGGTTTTTGAAAGAAGAAATGCGGATTTAGAAAAGAAGATAGAACAGATGGAGGAAGAAAAGATAAACTTGAGATTAGACATAGATGTTCAGAAGCTCGAAACTATAAAATTAAGGAAAGAGAAAAACAAGGCTGAGGAGGAGTTGGGTAGTCTGAAGACGGATTATAAAAAGTTACGTCTGTCAATGAGAACTGCCGGGCTGGGAAAAACTTCAGAACAATGGCGGGAAGAAATTCGAGAAGAAAAGGACAAAGCCGGTAGATGGGAACAAAAATTCCAAGAGATGCATATGCGAAACGAGGCTTTAGAAAGGAGCTTGTCAGATAGCCAAAGAGAAAAAATGAATTAAAGGATAGGGTGACCGAGTTGGAAAGATCTTTTCATCAGTATCAAAATCGAAATTCCACAATAGAGTTGAAAGCAAGCTTGAGCAAGATTGAAGAAATGAAGAAAAGAATCGAAGAGTTAGAAACGGCGCTGCAAAATTGTGAAATTCGAATCAAGCACTTGGAAGCAAATGAAAGTCGTAATAATGAACATCTACACTACTTTCAGAACCAAGTTAGGAGAAGAGATCATATTATGGAGGAAGCTGTGGTCCAGATCTGAGAAGTAGCTGATCACGTACAAACTTTGGCAGTACAGCCAGACATGCTAAGTGTGAAGTATGAATTAGAATCAGATCGGGGGCAAGAGTTAGCTGTGTTACTTAGGAAGATTAGAATGCTGAGTAATAGGGCAAAGCTTTATTTATAATTCACTTTATGTAAAGAAATTTTCTTTCTAGTAAAGTTTTCTTAAATGAAATTGAATCAAAATTGACGCCTTTTTGCATTCATTTCATGCATTGCATTTGCTTCATATGCATTAAAAATACTAAAAGATTCTAATTAATTCCTCAGATAATTTGGAAACCAACCAACCTACCAAACACCGCTACGGTACTCGATCAAAAACTAAATACATGGACCAAAGGCTAGAATAGTTCCAAAAGGAAATGCAAGATCAGCTTCAACAACAAATGAATGAGCAGCTTGAGAAGATTCAACAAAAAATGATAGATAAAATAATGGAATCTCAGGGGAATATGATGGCTAAGTTAACTCAGTTGTTGACTAGAGGAGTTGATAAAGAGAAAAGCTCTGTGCTTAATGTTGAAGAATGAGACAGTGAGTGACCTGTCTATCCTCTAGGCTTTACCCCTTAGCAAGTTGAGGTATATCCGTGCAAATCCTCTATCACCATTAAGCCTCAGCAATTTCAGGCGGCACTGCAACGCCAATGAATCTTCAGGCTAGATCAGGCTCTAACCCCGGAGACAACCTTGTTAATCCTGTTATCCCTGACTTTGATGAAACAGCTGAAAAGGAGAAAATAAATGATGAATTGCCAAAACAGCTAGAGGAAAAGTACAAGTGGCTGGAAGAGAAATTTAGTGTGATGAAATGTGCCGAGAGCTACTATGGGATGGGTGCTAAAGAATTGAGCCTGGTTTCGGATTTAGTACTCCCTTACAAGTTCAAAATGCCAGAAATTGAGAAGTACAACGGAACTAGTAGCCCCGAAGCTCATATTACCATGTTTTGTAGGTGAATGACTGGGCATGTTAATAACGACCCACTGCTGATACATTGCTTACAGGATAGCCTCACAGGGGTAGCATCCAAGTGGTACAATCAATTGAGCCGTACCAAGATTAATTCATGGAGGGATTTAGCGCAGGCATTCATAAAACAATACAGTCATGTGACTGATATGGTACCTGATAGAATCACTCTACAAAATATGGAGAAGAAACCTGGTGAAAGTTTTAGGCAATATGCATAGAGGTGGAGGGAGGTTGCTGTCCAAGTTCAGCCGTCTCTTATAGAAAGAGAGATGACAATGTTTTTTGTCAACACATTAAAGACCCCATTTATTACTCACATGTTGGGAAGTGCTACTAAAAGCTTTTCCGACATAATTATGAATGGTGAAATGATAAAAAATGCTATCAAAAGCGGGAAGATAGATACGGGAGAAAGTAGTAGAAGGTCAGCCTCGAAGAAAAAGGAAAACGAGGTTAATAATGCTAGTTATTCAAAGACGATTACGGTGAATCAGTCGAGAAAGGTGGCTGTTGACAAACAAGGAGCCGACACAAGGCAAAATAAAGAAAAGCCCCAATTTACACCCATTCTAATGTCGTATAAGGAGTTGTATCAAAAGTTATTCAATGCACACGTAGTTTCTTCTTTTTATTTAGAACCTCTACAGCCTCCGTACCCCAAGTGGTACGATGCAAACGCACAATGAAATTATCATGCGGGAATCGTGGGGTATTCCATAGAACATTGTACAGCGTTCAAAAAGTTGGTTGAAAGACTCATAAGCATGGGCGTTGTTAAATTGGATGATTCGCCTAAGACAGAGAATTCGTTACCTGATCATAATGGAGTGAACATGATAGGTGGGAGCATGGGTAGAAAAATCAAGGAAGATATTGCAGAAGTGAAAATTCCTTTGAGATGGATCTGGAGGAAGATAGTAGAAAGGGACGAAGGTGCCAAGAGTAACGTAGCCAGTGGTCATCATTTCGCGACCAAAGAATAATGAAGTGAGAATGCCAGTAATGCCAAGGATCATAATAAAGAAACCTGCAACCTTTTTTTACCAAGATAGTAGAAGGGTTCCGTGGAACTACGAGTGCAATACAACTGTCCCTGGAAAGGAGACTACAAAGGACCAAGGTGTGAGTGCCTATCCAAAACCTGTGAAAGGAAAGGCCATAGCAGTGGAACAAAAAAGAAAAGTAGTTGAGCTTGTATTATCCATCAAAAAGCCGGTGAAAGGGGAAGAAGCTGTGGAATTCCTCAAATTTTTGAAGCATAGTAAGTATAATATGGTTGAACAGTTGTACAAACAATCGGCTTGCACATCCGTACTAGCCTTGCTCTTGAATTTCGAAGTACACCGTAGTGCGTTGATGAATGTGTTGAACGAAACCTATGTAGCCAATGATATTTCTGTCAATAAATTGAATCGGTTGGTCAATAATATCAGTGCTGATAACTTCATATTTTTCAACGATAATGAGATACCACCTGGGGGCATGGGATCTACTAAAGCTTTGCATATCACTACACGATGCAAGGGGTATACTTTGCCAGGAGTGTTGATTGACAATGGATCAGCTTTGAATGTGTTGCCATTATCCACACTTAACAGACTTCCCATAGACAGCTCGCACATGAAAACATGCCAAAATATAGTGAGGGCATTTGATGGTATAGAAAGGGAGGTCATGGGACGAATTGAGATACCCCTATTGATCAGCCCAACAGTTTACGAGGTGGATTTTCTTGTGATGGATATCAAACCCTCCTACAATTGCTTACTAGGGAGACCATGGATACATTCGGCGGGGGCCGTACCTTCATCGTTACATCAGAAATTAAAGTTGGTGTCAGAAGGCCGGTTGGTGACGATAAATGCTGAAGAGGATATTGTAGCGGCCGTATCCAATGAGGTGCCGTATGTGGAAACCAATGACGAGGCGGTGGAATGCTCCTTTCTATCTCTGGAATTTTTAAATGTAACATTTATTCCTGAAGGGAGTAAAATTTTGGTGCCTAAAATATCCAAAACTACAGAGATGGGTTTGCAATTGTTGTTGAGGAAATAAACTTTACCTAGAAGAGGATTGGGGAAATACCTTCAAGGGAATATTGGGGTTCTAGCGCTAAAAGAAAAACAATACAACTTTGGTTTAGGGTACAAGCTAGATAGAGAGCAGAGGAGGAAGGAGCTGGAAAGAAGGCAAGAAAGAAGAAAGGCGCGTCTAAATAGGGAGGAAATCAAATAGGAGCCAATGATAATTCCCCACATATCCAAAACTTTCGTGTCTTGGGGTATTATTCACTTTGAGAGAAGGATATTAATTGAGGAAAGCATTAAGGAGACACTGGAAAATATGCACATCAATGCCATTTGTGAGGGTACAAAGGAAGAAGGAATTTTGTCAAACATTTGTCCTTATGAGCCTGGGAGTGTTCTAAATAATTGGACTGCGGAAGAAATACTTGAAGTCTTTAGAACTGTCTCAGAGTAATATTCAGAACAAATCTGTTGTTTTAGCCTAGAAATAATAAGAACTCTTTTGTGAAAAAGGCTTATGTTCAAATATCTTTATTTTAATAAAATACATCTTTGCAATTCTTTCGAGCAAATATTCTTTTATTCTTCCCGTACGGGTACATACACTAAATTATTCTTTCATTTATAATCATATTGCACAAATATTTATATATAAATTCATACATTCTTTTGTAACCATATTAGGTCCCTGTATATCAATGACGTGAATGACGCTGCTACAAACTCAGAGTTTCCTCTTGAATGAAACATGTCTTTAGAGGGATCACAGGACTTTGAAGGTGACGTAGATGGTGGTTTATCTTTGGACTTGTTGAGAATGGTAGAACAGGAAGAAAAACAAATTCTACCTCACAAGGAAGCCATTGAGGTTGTGAGCTTGGAAGAAGGGAAAGAGGTGAAAATTGGAACTGAGATTTCCACAAAGATAAGACGAGACCTCATTGAATTGTTCCAAGAATTCAAGGATGTCTTCGCATGGTCATACCAAGATATGCCCGGGTTGAGCACCAAAATTTTAGTGCATCGCCTACCTATAAGGGAGGATTGCAAGCCAGTTCAATAGAAGCTCAGAAGAATGAGGCCTGATATTGTGCTTAAAATAAAAGAGGAAGTCAAGAAGTAGTTTGATACTGGGTTTTTACAGGAGATTAAATATTCTGAATGGGTAGCCAACATTGTTCCAGTCCCTAAAAAAGATAAAAAAGTACGAATGTGCGTGGATTATAGACATTTGAACAAAGCAAGCCTAAAAGATAATTTCCCATTGCCACACATTGATACTTTGGTGGATAATACGGCAGGATATTCGTTGTTTTCTTTCATGGATGGTTTTTCATGATACAATCAGATAGAGATGCATCCTGAAGATATGCGAAAGACTACATTCATTACTTTGTGGGGAACATTTTGCTATAAAGTGATGCCATTCGGATTAAAAAATGCGGGAGCAACATATCAGAGAGCCATAGTAGCCTTGTTCCATGACATAATGCACAAGGAGGTTGAGGTTTATGTTGATGATATAATTGCAAAATCCAGAACAGAGGAGAAACATGTGTAGGTCTTGAGAAAATTGTTCTTAAGACTAAGAAAGTTTCAGCTCAAACTTAATCCAACAAAATGCACTTTTGGAGCCAGATCAGGAAAGTTGTTGGACTTCGTAATCAGTGAAAAAGGAATCGAGATTGACCCAGACAAAGTCAAGGCAATACGAGATTTACCGCCACCACGTACTCAGAAAGAAGTTCGAGGTTTCTTAGGAAGATTGAATTATATTGCTCGGTTCATTTCGCAGTTGACTGAAAAATGTGATCCCATATTTCGTTTTCTGAAGAAACATAATCCTGGTGTTTGGAATGAAGAATGCCAGGAAGCTTTTGAAAAGATAAAGCAATACCTATCCAATACTCCAGTGCTGTCACCACCTAGCCCATATAGACTTTTGATTTTGTATTTAACGGTATTTGACAATTCCACGGGATGTGTGTTAAGTCAACATGATGCGACTGGAAAGAAGGAGAGGGCAATATACTATCTCAGTAAGAAATTTACTGATTGTGAAATGAGATATTCGTATATTGAAAAATTATGCTGTGCCTTGATCTAGACGACAAAGAGGTTGAGGCAATACTTACTCTATTATACGACTTGGTTAATTTCAAAATTAGACCCTTTAAAGTATATGATGGAGCCAACGGCATTGAATAGGAGAATGGCTAGATGGCAAATCCTGCTCTCTGAGTTCGATATAGTATATGTAAGTCAGAAGGCCATCAAAGGGAGTGCGATAGCAGATTTCTTGGCTAGCAAAGCTTTAGAAGATTATGAACCTTTGGACTTTGATTTTCCGAATGAAGATTTGATGTATGTGGAAAATGCTGAAGAAGACTCCCAAGAAAATCATTCTTAGAGGTTAAACTTTGATGGAGCATCAAATGCATTAGGCAATGGGCTTGGGGCAGTCCTGGTATCTCCAAACGGGAATTATCATCCTTTCGCCAGTAAATTGGACTTCGATTGCACTAACGATATGGCTGAGTATGAAGCTTGCATCATGGGTATTCGAGCAGCCATAGAACGGAAAATTAAGACATTAGAAGTATATGGAGACTCAGTATTGGTGATATACCAACTAAAAGGGGAATGGGAAACGAGAGACCCCAAGTTGATTCGTTATCAGAGATTGGTTCTGGAATTTATTGAAGAGTTTGACAACATTACCTTCTGTTATCTCCCACAGGAAGAAAATCAAATGGCTGACGTTCTTGCTACTTTAGCCTCCATGATTAAAGTAAATCAGTTAGAGGACATGAAGCCTATTCAAATTAGTATTTATGAGATCTCAGCCCACTGTTACAGTATTGAAGAAGTGGAGAATGATAATCGTCCCTGGTACCAAGATATATTGCTATATGTAAAGAATCACGAATATCCTAATCAGGCAACGGAAAATGATAAGAGGACATTGAGGAGACTAGCTATTGACTATGTCTTGGATGGAGAGATCCTATACAAAAGGAAAAAAGATCGAATACTATTGAGATGCGTGGATGCTGTAGAGGCTAAGGAAATTTTAGAAGAAGTCCATGAGGGTGTTTGTGGAACGCACGCCAATGGATTCACCATGGCTAGACAGATCATGAGATTCGGGTATTACTGGTCCTCCATGGAAGGAGATTGCATCAACTATGCCAAGAAGTGCCACAAATGCGAAATTTATGGGGATAAAATGCACGCACCTCCTTCACCTCTTCATGTTATGACTTCTCCGTGGTTTTTTTCCATGTGTGGAATGGATGTCATTGGGCCAATATCGCCAAAGGCTTCTAATGGACATCGTTTCATTTTCATGGTTATTGATTACGTCACTAAGTGGGTAGAAGCAGCCTCATATGCTAATGTTACGAAGTCAATAGTGAGTAAGTTTTTGAAAAAAGAAATTATATGTCGATATGGAATGCCTGAAAGGATCATATCTGACAATGCGCTGAATTTGAATAACAGCACGATAGCGAAAGTCTGTAACCAGTTCAATATTAGACACCATAATTCATCACCGTATCGTCCAAAAATGAATGGTGCAGTAGAGGCGGCCAACAAAAATATCAAGAAAATTATGGTGAAAATGGCTGAAACTTACAAGGATTGACATGATAAGTTACCATTCGCTCTTCTTGCTTACCGAACATCTATCAGGACTTCTACTGAAGCAACACCTTTTTCTTTGGTTTATGGGATGGAAGCAGTCCTACCCATTGAAGTCGAAATTCTTTCTCTCTGGGTATTGGCTGAATTAAAATTGGATGAGGCCGAATGGATCCAATCTCGGGATGATCAGTTGAACCTGATAGAAGAGAAAAGACTAAAAGCTATTCGTCATGGTCAAATGTATCAGAAGCGAATGATGCGAGCTTATAACAAAAAGGTTCGTCCCAGAGAATTTCATGAGGGGGACTTGGTGTTGAAAAATATCCTCCTTTTACAAAAGGATTTCAGAGGGAAATGGATGCCAAACTGGGAAGGACCGTATGTTGTAAAAAAGGCTTTTTCTGGAGGTGCTTTGATTTTGGGTGAAATGGATGGTAAAAACTTACTGAATCCTGTAAATTCAGATTCAGTTAAGAAATATTTCACTTGAAGGAAAAGAAGGAATCAAAGTGAAAACCCGCAAAAGGCGCTTTGAATAAAAAAAATGGAGAGGCCAAGGTGAAAACCCGCAAAGGGCACCTTGAGACCAAAGGGGATTTGAGTTGAAAACCTGTAAAGGACAGCTCAAAAATTGATCAGATTGGAGCATGTGGTGATCTTGCTACACCTAAATCAATAGGGAAAGGATATGCGACATCTTGGAGCATCGACAAAGTGCTGTGGATCTCCTAAACACATGTTAAATTTAAAACGATTCTTAGTTTGCACAGAGAAGTTCAAGCTGTGATATCCAAGGCACCTAGTCTTCATATTACTTATACAGAATTCGTTTGTCTTGTAATACTTTATTCTTCGTTGTTCTTGAATATCTTTTCAAGACACTTGCTCTCAATAAATTTCTTTTCTTTTATTCATATCTGATAATTCATTTCTGGGTCAGTATTATCTTGGTGCGAGCATGTTGCGTTAGAATAATAATTAATGGACTAATAAACTTTCACAAAGGAAGTTTTGCATATTACTCTGGAAGATTCTAAATAATACAGTAACCTGAAACATGACTATTGTTTAGAACATGCCAAGTTTAAAATTTTGTCGAGATATCTTGTTGGTGACAAAGTTTTAATCACCAAGGGATGAGAAGAAGTTCCCTTTAAAAAATAAATTTTTTTGTTTATGCAAGAGAATGGGGTATGACATCCTGTGAATGGTGTAAAAGACCAAAAGAAGTTTCACATTCTGTATCCTTGAATTGTGATAGCAAAGGATTGAGAAAAGACCAGATCTTTTTACCCTTGGGTTATAACGAAAAAAAGATGGTACAAATTTTGTATCCCAGTGGATCGAACCTCGAGGTTTATAGTGGGGGCAATCTGATTAAGTATTTCTTTGAAAACACCAGCTGAGCAGAAAGACGTTGTAGCACGTCAATGATAAAGCCTTAATGAAATTCGGGCAATGATAACCTAAGTGATAAAGAAAGAACATTCTCACAAAAAAAAACATTCTACACTCATGCAAACGCCATTCATACATGTCTGGCTAAGATCATTTGATGCATTTTTGATCATGCCATCCTCATCTTAGGCATAATTGGGTTCATCATACAGGTCATGTTTCACAAAAAATAGATCAGTGAAATCATAAAGCCTTATCTCCCTGAGCAACAGTGGAGCAGGCTAAAAAGCAGCAGATCTTGTCTTCATGTATTGGCGTGAAGTAGATCGAAGATAACAGATCCTGTCTTCCTATATTGGTAGCGAAGTGGATCGAAGATGCAGATCTTGTCTTCCCATACTGGTGGTGAAGTAGATCGAAGAAAGCATATGTTGTCTTCATGTATTGGCGTGAAGTAGATCGAAGATAGCAGATCCTGTCTTCCTATATTGGTAGGAATTGGATCGAAGATACAGATCTTGTCTTCCCATACTGGTGGCGAAGTAGATCGAAGAAAGCAGATCTTGCATTTATATATTGGCGTGAAGTAGATCAAAGATAATAGATCTTGTCTTCCTATATTGGTAGTGAAGTGGATCAAAGATGCAGATTTTGACTTCCCATACTGGTAGTGAAGTAAATCGAAGAAAGCAGATCTTGTCTTCATGTATTGGCGTGAAGTAGATCGAAGATAACAGATCCTGTCTTCCTATATTGGTAGCGAAGTGGATCGAAGATGCAGATCTTGTCTTCCCATACTGGTGGCGAAGTAGATCGAAAAAAGCAGATTTTGTCTTCATGTATTGGCGTGAAGTAGATCGAAGATAACAGATCCTGTCTTCCTATATTGGTAGCGAAGTGGATCGAAGATGTAGATCTTGTCTTCCCATACTGGCGGCGAAGTAGATCGAAGAAAACAGATCTTGTCCTCATATATTGGCATGAAGTAGATTGAAGATAGCAGATCCTGTCTTCCTATATTGGTAGGAAGTGGATCGAAGACTAGATCTTGTCTTCCCATATTGGTGGCGAAGTAGATCGAAGAAAGCAGATCTTGTCTTCATGTATTGGCGAAGATAGCAGATCCTGTCTTCCTATATTATTAGGAAGTGGATCGAAGACTAGATCTTGTCTTCCCATATTGGTGGCGAAGTAGATCGAAGATGCAGATCTTGTGTTTCCATATTGGTGGCGAAGTAGATCGAGGAAAGCAGATCTTGTCTTCATGTATTGGCGTGAAGTGGATTGAAAATAGCAGATCTTGTCTTCTTATATTGGCAGTGAGGCAGACTGAAGTGGGCGAATCTTATCTCCCTGAAGTTGCAGTGGAGCAGATTAAGGCCAATAATCTTATCTCCCTAAAGTTACAGTGGAGCGGATTAAAATCATGGATCTTATCTCGCTGAAGTCACAGTAGAGTAGATCGCATTAAATTCATTTTTAAGTTGCAACGGATCAAGTTGAAGCTATAAGTCTTATCTCCCTGAAGTTGGAGTGGAGCAGATTAAAAATGGAAAATTTTGTTCTCTTGAGAAACTACAACGTAAGAATCCTATCTCCCTGGCATTGCAGTGGAGTAAATTGAAGCAGATGCAGTAGGAAGGAATGAGGCTACTCGAAGAAGAAGGGTACCAAGGTCCAGCACGACCGAGAAAAATTGGGTATTTTAAAAGTCTTTGCTCCGTTCTCACTACACGATAACGAGCAAATAGGGGCACCTGTAATACCCAAATTTTTACCCGGCCCACAATAAACAAATAAAGTCCAGTTTCTACAAACCCAATTACAGGACAAAATACATGGCCCGATTTCAAACGGTGGCCCAATTACAAACGCGACCCAAAACAGTTTGAAAAAAATCCCTAGGGTTTCTAGGGTAAGCATGGCTGCCTCGTCGTCCTCACGCGTACCAGGCCCTTCGCATGCCTTCACCTGCACGGCAAGGAAAGAAATCAAACAGCAATATGGAAAGTGAATCAAAGATTCACAAATCAAATAAGAAATAGATTTGTTTCTTCTTTAGATTTTTTTCATTCGGCTATAAAATAGCCATAGAAGTACTGTAAAAAAAGAAGAAGAAAAGAAAATCAATAAAGAGAGAAGGCTATTAGTTTTGCAAAACAGAGAGTTCAAAGAGGGAAAAAGCAGAAATTGATTCGAAGGTTGCTAATCTACTGCTGGGTCATATGTTTTATTTTTTTACTTATTTGCATACATATAATCTAAGTAAAAAGAAAGAAACAACCTTTCTTTGTTTCTGAAATAATTGAGGGAGCCACCCGCGATGATCGGTGGCCGGAAACCCAAAGGTTTTCGTGATTTCTTAGTGTCTTTTGATGTTTTTTTTTTGAAACTTTAAGCCCGGGTTCGGGTTAAAGGAGGCTGAAGAAGTCGAATGGGGAATATTCCCCTCTTCCGGCCACTACAGACGGCGGCACCGTCGTCGGAGGCCGGCGACCGGGTCAGCGATCGATGACCGGCCGGTAACCGGACCTACGCCAGACGACGTGAAAGGGGAGAGCTTTTTGAAGGTTTTTTTTTGAAGAAGGCTTAAAATGAATTTTTTTTGGGAGTTAGTGGCTTAAATAGCCTAGTGAAACGACGCCGCTTCACCAGGCCTCCCTAGGTGCCAAAACGGCGTCGTTTTGGGGAGGCCGACCCTACTCCGACCCGACCTGGCCTAGGATCCGCGTGTTTTTGAGTGGAGGGGCATATTGCGCTTTTAGCCCGTCCGCCTTTTAATATTTTTACAATTAAGTCTATTTTATTTTTAAAATTCGCCCTTTAATTTACTTTAAATTTCGATTTAGCCCTACCTGAACGATGCCGTTTTAGGGGAGAAGGGAAAATTTCCGTTCTAGCCCTTCTATGTAATTCGCGCGCTCAAGCAGGTCCACCAGTCTTCAATTATTTACAATTTTATCCCAGATTTTTGCCTACAGTTCAATTTAGCCCTTTTTTCTTTTATTTTTTTAATTAATAATGTAATTATCTTTTATATATATATGGATATAAATTTATATTTTTTTTCAACAAATATTTTCCTATATTTATATTTTTAATGAATATTTTCATATCTATATATATATTTATGTTTTTGAAAATGATTAAATACTTGCTTTTTTAAAAAAAAACACCTATTTTTTATTATTTTATATATATACGTATAATTATTATTATTTATTGTCATAAATATATTATATATTCTGTTATATAAATTTTATAATTCTAGATTTCATATGTAAATCCGTATGCATGTTTTTTATTCTTCATAAGTTCAATGTATATGTTATGCACTTTCTTTTCTTTATACGTTTTTCTGCTTATTTCAAACATTTGTTTATCAATTTATGTTTTCATATTTTTTTATTTTGTTCATTTATTTAATGTTTTGCATGTCATTATTTTTATTTATTTATTAATATTATTTATATACAATTGTTGTATTTATTATTGATATTTGTTAAAGAGGCATCTATTCATACATTCAACATAACATTACGTCATCTTTTTACTCGAATTTAAAAATAGAATTTTTCAAAATAGAGATAATACTCGTATTTAGGATTTTCGAGAAGATTGAGCCCTAACGTATTGGGTTCCGATTTTCTTCGTTAAATCTAACAATCGAGAATTGCTCTTTAATCAAACAAAATAAAACTTGTCATCGGGAATTCAATATGTTGTGTCCTAACGTATTGGATGTGACATGTTGATTTCTCGAGACAAAGATTTTTTTTAAAAAAAATAAAGAAAATATTGAATGTTTGAGATTTTAGGAAATTGTGTCCTAACGTATTGGGCTGCGATTTTTTCATAAATTTTAAACAATTAGATATTTTCTTAAATTTTATTACACGAGTTTTTTGGACTAACTCATTTTGAAGAGAATAAAATGTTGTGCCATAATGCATTGGGTGTGATATTTTTCTTTTTTTCAAAATGAGTAATAAATAATTTAATTTAATTAAGGATCACATTTTTTTAACTCTCGACTTGAAGTCATTAATTAACCAATTTGGTACCAATTTTTGGGCGTTACGACGGTGCTAATCCTTCCTCGTACGTAACTGACTCCCAAATCCGTTTTTCTGAAACTCGTAGACCAAAGTCATTTTTTAGGTGATCCAATCACACCTTAATAAAAGATTGGTGGCGACTCTCAATTTTTGTTTTTTTCTAAAGTCGACAACTAATTTTTGTTTTTTTTCAAAAATAAAAGCAATGGTTTCGACATGTATGTGAAAGAATAATTTATTATAAATTAATAATATACAATATGTGATTTAGGTTTAACTCACCATATTACAACCTTACTCTTGTACATTTATTTAGATTCATTGTTTTAATAAAATTTTTCCCTTGAAAGCTTAGATACAAACTGAACAAAAAAAATTATGCACTCAAGACAAATTCTTTTGATGAACAAATTGGAACTCTCTTCACTCGTATGTCATTCGGTAACCAAGTCTTTCATATATATATGTATAAACAATATTAGACTTGTGAATCTTCGGATAGTATGATCAACTAAAGCCATTAAATTTCACCCATTTAAGTACCTGGTAGGGCATGAAATAAAAAGAGACCATCTTCGCTTTAGTTTATTCAAATATAATATTTCTTTAAATAATGTAAATAGATCATATTATGACTCTTATTAAAATATCATAATTTTGTTAGAGTTGTAAAAACAAGATCTGATATAAACTTAAAACTATAAACCATGATTTGCCATGTCAAATCATCAAGAACAAAAATAGATGCAAAAGAGTACATGAATCAATGGATTTCTTGAAATCTTTTGATATTTCAAATTAGCACACAAGTAATTTTGAGAAGGTGGCTCTTTCTTTTCTAAAGATGGGATATTAGAAAAGTTACATATGTGTAATTTGAAGACCATAACCCTAATATGTAACTTTTGCACATAACCCTAATTTCTAATTAGCCCATCATCAATTAGAGTATCTACACATATTTGACCCATACTTTATTTAATAACTAAAACTCAATAAATCTTTAGCCAAATTAAATCACTTTTAATTTGGGCTAACCTTTTATGATAGTAAATAATAGCATTTAATTACTCTTATTATATATGTGGTGTCCATATTTTCCAACACTCTCTCACTTGGACCACATATATATATTAATTACTCTATAATTACATGTCATTATATAACCTTATGAGCTCAAAAATTTACTATCATATCCAAAAGGTATTCCAAATAATCTCATCCATTAAGTATGTTAACATAGAACCAAGTCAACTTTTGTTATATATATCGTAACTAAATCCATCCCTGATCACGTATATTAACATAACCAAATGACATAGATCAAGTATGGATGTGTGGCATGGAAATTACATGCAATGTAAACCAAACATGCCTATTTTCAATTGGTCCTCCTTAGCCTTAGTGAGATCAAACCTTACCAAAATCAGAGTGTGAATAAACCAAATAAACTTTATTTATGTAGAAAATAACTTTAAGTTGAAATAATCGAAAATTTGTCTATAATAGAAAAGCATTTAAAATGACAAACTCCCACTAAAACAGAATATCTTGGAATGACATTACACCTATATGAGCAGTGTGCTCTTATAAAACCTTGGGTGTAGTTCCCTAGTAAGCAGCTCCGCAATCATGGAGTTTGTCCCAATATGCTTTATTGGCACCTAATCACTCTGAACTTTTACTTTAACATCCAGGAACTTAAAGTCTATGTGCTTTGACTTTGATATGCTCCTATTGTTATTGGAATAAAGGACTACTAATTATTGTTACAATTTGCACCCTAGTGAGAAAATTTTGCATCAATATTCCATCAAAATCGGAGTCTGTATACTTGATGATCTCTAACTTATCAGACCTATGATATGTGAGCATGTAATCTTTTGTCATTTGAAGATACCTCATAACCCTCTTGGTTGCTATCCAATGGTCTAAACCAGGTTGCTTAAATGTCTGCCTAACATCTTAACAATGTACGCAATATCTGGACGTGTACATATTTAAGCATACATTAGACTCCCAACAGCTGATGCATAAGGAATCTTTCACATTTTCTGAATTTCAAGGTTACTTTTAGGGAATTGAGTAAGATCAAATTTGTCTCCTTTAGCAAAAGGGGTGTCACTTGGTCTTTAACCTTGCATGCCAAACCTTTTGAGTACTTTATCGACATAGCTCTTTTGTGACAATCCAAGAATACCACAAGATTGGTCTCAATGTATCTAAATTCCTAAACAAAAGAGGCATCCCCAAGATCTTTCATCTCAAAATGCTTAGATAAAAACCTCTTGGTTTTGTGCAATAAGCCTATATCATTAGTGGCAAGCAAAATATCAACGACATCTAGAACTTGGCAAGCAAAATGTCATCGACATATAGAACTAGGAATATATACTTACTCCTATTGAATTTGTGATACACACAATCATCAGCAATATTCATCTCAAAATTGAACGAGACAATTACTTGATGAAACTTGTGGTACCATTGATGGGAAGTGTTTGAGCCCATAGATGGATTTTGTTAATTTGCAAACCATATTCTTAGGTCTCCCGACTCAAATTTTTCTGGTTGCAACATATAAATTGTTTCTTCAATGTTGCAGTTGAGAAACATTGTTTTAATGTCTGTTTGATGTAACTCAAGATCAAGCTGAGTAACAAGTGCCATGATTGTCCTGAAAGATTCTTTCAATGAATTGGAGAGAAAGTCTCTATAAAATCAATGACTTCTTTCTGAGTATATCCATTAGCTACAATATGTGCTTTATACCTCTCCACATCACCATTTGCATCCCTCTTGGTTTTAAATATCCATTTACAACCAACTGGTTTTGCACCTTCAAGTAATGGGACAAGTTCCTAAACTTTATTGTCTTGAATACACTTATACTTTTCTTGTATGACACCAATCCACCTTTGAGAATTAGAATTATTCACAACTTGAAGAAAGTTAATTGGATCATCTTCCATCATTCCATTGTCATTCTTATGTTCTTCGAGAAATACAACATAATCATCCAAAATAACATTTCTCCTCTCTCTCGTAAACCTCCTTAATGGCACTTATTCTTGAGGTTGTTGAGTTTGTTTGTAACACCCCTAATCTGTACCATTGCCGAAATAGGGTTACAGAGCATTACAAAAAACTTTTACTTTAAAACATTCAATTACAATCATTTATAAAACAAATCATATTCCATTCAAACACATGCATAACATCCCTTTTTTGAGCCCTCAAGGCTTTATAAACACTTTAGAAACGATTCAAGACTAAATCGAAAACATTTAGAACTTCATGATAAAAGATAGAAAAACTCATACTACAGAGGTTACACGATCGTGTGGCCAGGCCGTGTGACTCACACGGCTGAGACACACGCCCGTGTCTTAGGCCGTGTAGGTATTCGAAGTAAGGACACACGATTGTGTCCCAGCCCGTGCCCGTGCCCGTGTAACTCTCTGACTTGGGTCACACGGCCAACCTACACGTCCGTGTGTCAGGCCGTGTAATGCTCAAAATGCAACCTATAAAAACCTACAAGGGACACACGGCTGTGTCGCGTGATCGTGTGTCACACACGACTGAGACACACGCCTGAGTCTTAGGCCATGTGAACGAGAAATAGGTCATTTTCAAGCCATTTCATTCACTCTAAACAAGCTCACATATACAAACCATTTGTACCTATTTCAAACATTCAAAAAAATGTACCTAAAATATGCATAATGTAGTTAAATCAAAATGAAAACTATCCATACAACCAATATGCCAAAAGGCACCTCAATCACAACGATCAAATATACTTAAAACATATGCATAATTTAGCCATTCATCAACCATACATTTCTAACCTAATTCAATACCAATTTTACCACAATGACCACATGCCAAAGTCACATTCAAACATACCAAGTTGGTCATTCAAACATGCATTAACCCCTTATTAAAACAACACACACCAAATAGGCATCAAAGGTACCAAGGTTACATCAACCAAAATGACATATACATGCCAAACTCATCAACTAACATAAAACAAAAGTTCACCTATACATGCCATTATAACTTTGATAGAACATCAACATCTACCATTATAATCATTGGATAGTGTGATAGATCTCCGACTAGCTTCCAAACCGGTCGAGCTTTCGATAATCTGTAAAGTAAGAGAAAGACAACCATATAAGCAATGAATGCTTAGTAAGCTCGTATAAATTTTAAACATAACATTCCATTTTTAAATATGAACTTTACAAGTCCTAAATAAACTTAAACCAATGCTTCAAGATTTATCAAACTATATAACTATCAACTCACAAATGAATAGGTTCATTAACATCCTTAATACTTGCCATTTATACCATAATAAAGTCTTATAAGCTGAATTGCATAATCATCAACCTTTTCTTAAAACAGTGAACCATTTCATTTACTTACTTACCATTCCATTTACTTAGCATAAGCTTAATTATTTATCAATCCGCGAATTAGTATATTTATTCATGACATAAGTAAATTCACATATATCATAAGTAAATTCATTCATTACAAGTAAGTCCTTTAACTCGACAATCCTTTTTATTTCATCATATTTCATCACATCTATGAACTTATCATTTCTATATCTAATCTTACCCGTTTCATTTGCATAACTCACAAGATATGATCATAAACATCAACCATAACCACATGCTAGTGCACTTAAACATAACTCTTTCACATTTAACTAATAATCATTCTGTAATTCATCATTCGTCTCAAACTTTCCTTTAAACATGTCATTCTAGAATCACTTACCTTCACTAAACAAGATTAAATCTAAATGAATAAATTAATCATACCTGTTATACATTTACGAAACACTTATAGGCTTAGTATTGAAAATGATTCATCTTATGCTTTTTATACTATAATAATTCAACCCAAACTCATTTATATATGTATATAAACATATATCTTTAACTGAATAATCATCAATATAGCGATACTCACATATGATCAAGTAATTCATTGAACATTAAACATTTAACACTTACTAATATCTTGACTATACATTGGCCTTTAACATTAAAATAATTTTATAAATTCCATTCACAGTTAGCCCGAAAAACTAGTAAATTGACTCGGATACTCGGGTAACTACACCACACCAAAGGCATCATAGATGCATAACAGGGGCACCAAAATGCAGACAGGGGCACAAATGTGCAAACATGGGCACCGTAGTGCGAATAGAGACACCGAAGTGTATACAGGGGCATTGAAGTGCAAATAAGGGCATCGAAGTACAAATCTCGTACAAGCACACATTCTAACCCTATTAGCATGCCAATCATATCCTAGTGATTACTACGTTCAACCGGGCATTTCATGTAAACATATTTATCATTCAAGGGCACTTCATCATTTTTGTACACATGATATAATATTAATACATATATTCACACTGTCAATGGGCCATCACAAAGATTAACATCATCTATTAATCACTTTCATATTTCTCGATACACATGCTGTAACAGTTCATAATCATGCTGAAATCACATATATATCATATCTCATAAATATTCAATAATCTTCTAATAAATCATTTCTCACCTTATATTCAATTATAATATTTTGAATTTCAGCTCACATTTTAAACATCATATATAAGTATATACATTCATGAATCAACATTAACATTATTTATATATAGGTATGTAAAATTCTATACCTACGAGCTTACCTGGCTAAATTGAAGAAATGTCAAAGTATAAGGGCATTTTGGTAATTTTCCATTTTCCTCGATTTTCCACTTGATCTTGATCTAAATTAATAATTTCATTCAATATATTAATTTAGATATTAAAATAATATATTTTATGAAATTTAGTCATTTTTAATTTTTTCAAAATTACCCTTAAAGTTTCACTTTTATTCAATTTAGTCCCTAAGCCTAAAACATGCAAATTAACCATTTTTACCCAAAATTAAGCCCAACCGAATACTTATGCTATCTAATACAGCCCATTCATGCAACAATTTCACAACAAATTCTTATGTTTTTACTATTTTAACAATTTAGTCCCTAATTGACAAATTCATCAAAAATCACTTAATAAAATACTTTTAAATAACAACTAATATTTCAAATTCATCATTTAACATCTAAAATCACAAGGTTCATCAATGGCAACATTCAAAATCTTTAACAATTTACCACCATGGCCGAACTAGCTTAAAACCTCCATGGAAATTCGGTTGTTTGAAGAAGAAACTAAAAAGATTATAACCAATTACCTTTTTATTTTATTTTATTTTATTTTAATATACCAAATTACCATTTTAACCTTAGTTAATAATTAAATAAAACATCAAATTCATGTTTGAATCCCTTTTTAATTAATTAACTAACGAAAAGTTAAAATTTTTCAACAAAAGTTTAATACCACCTTAATGACACTCCATAAATATTTATAAAAATATTTACGACTTGGTTTATAGAAATGAGGTCCCGATACCTCATTTTCTAAACCCACTTGACCTTAGGGTCTTATCACTTGAACTTATTAAATAATTTATATAAAAAAATCACTATATCAGAAACTTTTTTAAAACCATGTTTGAATCATAAATATTATTATATTAAATAATAATATTTACGAACTTACTCGTCGGATTTGTTGACCTCGAAACCACTATTTTCGACACCACTGAAAAACGGGCTGTTACATTGTTCTTCTAGAAGAATTACCTCATTTTGAGTAGGGAGTTGTTCAACATTGTCATGTTGAGGTTCTGGAATCACTTCTTGATCAATGATAGATATGCGAACCCGAACATCGTCAAAAGTGATAGTAGGAACTGAGTTAGAATCAAATTCCTCTTCAAGATCAATGTCTCTAACATTATTTCTCCTTCCAAACTCAATATCCTCAAAAAAGAAATGTTGCAGTTCCTGTCTTAAAGATATTCCTAATCACGTGATCATAAAACTTATAGCCCTTAGATCTCTCAAAATAACCAATAAAGTATCTGCTCATTGTTTTGGAGTCCAATTTCTTTTCATTTAGCCTATAAGGCTTTGCCTCAACTCGACATCCCCAAATGTGAAAGTGCTTGAGACTAGACTTTTGACTTGTTCAGGGCTCGAAAGGTGTTTTTGCTGCTGTTTTAGTAGGTATTCTATTTAGAATGTAAGCTACTATCTTTAGAGGCACTGGCCAAATAAGCACTTTCAAACTTATGATGCTTCAATCTTTCTTCCTTTTGAACACAATGAGAAATAAGCCCATTTAGAGTCCATTTCTCCTGTTGACAGTTGCAACTAATTTTAAATTGGTTACACCATGCAGGAAGTGATACCAAAACCATAAGAATAAATAATTCCTTAGAAAGCTCGATCTTAAGTGCTTTAAGTCTTGAAGCAACATGAAACATCTTCATATGTACTCCCTCACGTTTCCTTGACCCTTATACTTTATCGACATCAAAGAAGTCATAAGTGATGTCATTCAACCTTATCATTTTTGGCAAAATGTTTCTCAATTTCGTCTAGGGAACTCTTGATTTCAGTAATCTATTTAGATTCTGTGCCCCTAAAGGCTTTTGGAATGATGTGCTCATGATTATAAGACTCATACGATTTGAACAATCCCACGTCTCAAAATCCCTTTTAGCATCAGGGGTATAAGTTGTTCTTCCCTTAGTGTAAGGTCTCTGTCCATACAACCAAGTACTATAAGTAAGTGCATTTTCCATCCATTGAAATTAGTCCCATTAAGCATGGGTAAATAATTTATATTAGCAAATTCCGTGGCAGCAGAAGATGAACTAGCTGAATATAGAACAAAATAGATAAAAATAAGTTCACATGAATATTCATAAGTAAACAATAAATTCAAAATAGTGGTTAATCGCATCTCAAGATACCAAACACAACATGAATATCAAGTCATTGGACAATAATATTAATAGTAAAGCGATACTCTTGTTATAACAATGAAACATTGACAATAAATTATGTCAAACAATGAATCAATTTTTGGACTAACTTATTACTCACATAAAGTACCTTACAATTATCACACATTTATCACCAAAAATGTCGTTGTGATTCTGCCAAATATTAACTTACCTTTGGGTCAATTAATAAACACATAAATCACAAAAACATATAATCACCTTGGAATTTTAAATAAACTAATCTTTGCAAAAGAAGTCACTTTGGTGTCTTTTTATTTCAACTAATCTATTTAAAATATTAGATGTCCTTAATTAAATTCCAAAGCCAAAATCTGAATTTATTTCTTTCAAAATATTTCAAAATTAAGCCAAAATAATTTGAATAAAGGTAAATATCATATCAAGATATTGGACACTCCATTAATATTTCATCTTTGGACAAAAATATTAACTTGTAAGTGATATCTTATTATAGTAATAAAACATTGACAATAAAAACATATCGAATAATAAATCTTTCTTTGGGCCGATCTATTACTCACATGTAAAATCAAATAATCGTCACATGTTTATTACCATAGTTGCATATGTAATTTTGTTAAATATTTGGGCCGATCAATATTAACATAACTTAAGTTACATACACACAATCTTTTAGATTTAAAATAAAATAATTTTTACAACAAAAGTCACTTTGACAACTTATTGTTTCAACTAAGTTATTTTAAATATATATATAAACATGCCAATATTCAAATTTAATATTTCCATAACAGTCAAAGATCAAAACTAAAATTTCTGATCGGGCTATTATTTCTGAAATAACCCAAAATAAAGTTGTCTTAATGCCACCATTAAAACTGAAAACCTTAATTTTGACTGATTTAATTAAATAATAATAATGATAAATTAGTCATAGAACGGAAACATTTCCTTTTACCGACTAGACAATTCCATCATTATGATGCCATGACTGATACTTAAAAAATGTAATTCATTTAGATTTACACTAACGCATCTAACATAAAAATTCTCAGAAAAGAAAAACATGAAATATGCAAATAAACAAATAGCAATAGAGCATGCTCTAAGGGAAAAACAAATCCATAACTGGTAATAAAAAGTCAATGGAACAAAGAAACCAAAGAAAAATTCTAGCAAAAATTAAAATTCCCAAAGTTTGTGCAATATGTTTGTTATGAATTACTCACTTACCATAATCATAGAGAAAAGCAAAATAGGGTATGAAAATAAATGACCAAATAAGGTAGACCACCCAGAGTCCCAACAGTAGTATATTTATCAAAGTGAAATATTAAAAAATCAACATCATAATAATTGATATATCCAATAATTTAAACTATAAATCATATCATCATAATCTAACCAAATATTTGAAACCATAAAATATCACAACCATATATTATAGAACCAAAATTAAAACCAAAAACTTTATACATATATCTTACTTCACATGCTCTTATATCAAAGCACCCACAAATATTATATATATTCCATAACAATATACATTCAAAAACTAAATTTGTATCATGACAATTTAGTATTATTGACCTAAAAACATAATACACACTAGTATTAAATCACGCAAAGCCTAACTTCAGCTTAATTAAACCATAAAATCCAAATACCATTTATTTCCTGAAGAGCTTTAATATGGTAAACTACATGAAATAGAAAACTTTATTAACAACTAATCCGTAAAACTAATTTGGCAAAGTTGATAACCGTAAGGATAAAATTGCTAAAATCAATGTGAATAAATGCAAAATAAAATAAGGATAGTTAACATGTTTGACGTTAAACACCAAATGCTACAATGCTTTATAGTTAACATGTTTGACGTTAAACACCAAATGCTACAATGCTTTAACTAAACACCTCATAGCCACTTTAATACCCAAAAGAAAAAAACTTAAAATATTAATCAAAACTATATATCCCTATTTATATTTTATAAAACCCTAAAACTTTAATTTAAAAAATCAAAATCCAAAAAAATTATCAAGATTCTCAAAGATTCAAATTAGTATATAACCAAAATATTAAATCCATAAAATTTTAAAATCTGAATCAATCCAAAAATAATAAAAATTAATTCTTTCTCAATGATTTAACATGATGAGGCTCTGGTACCACTTGTTAAAACCGTAAAAACAAGATTTGATATAAACTTAAAACCATAAATCAAGATCTGTCATGTCAAATCGTAAAGAATAAAACTAGATGCGTAAGTGTACCTAAATCCATGTGTAATGCCCCAAAATTTGTACTTTTGTTTCTATGTATTTATGACACAAATATTTGTCTGCTTCAGTGGTTTAGTGTTTTGGGAAGTGTCTAAGAGGTCCCAAGTTCAAGCCTTGACTTGGGCAAATTTTTTTTATTTTAATTAAATAAAGCCTTGCTTTTGTTCAATAGGCTTATAGTTAAAATTTTTTTATTTTAATCTGAATGGGCTTGCTAGTCTGGTGGATAAGTGGTGTGTTAAAATGCTAGAGGTTTTGGGTTCGAGTGGTGCTTGAGTATTATTTTTGCTAGTGGTGCCGTGTAGTGTTTGAGCTGAATTGAAATGCCGAAGTGGTAGAGGTGTAGTGGGAAGTGTGGAGAGAAAATTAAGGAATTTGGATGGGAGTGGTTGGACGATTTTAGGAGAGATTTGAGGGATTTTGGGAAAATGTGGTGCAGAAATCTTCATTTTTGTTATTTTGGTTTGTTTTTCTTTTCTTTTTTCTTTCAAATTCCAAAAGTTCTCTTTTCTTCTGCCATTCTCCTTCCCCAGTTCTATCGAACCTCTGCCGAAATTTTCTTTTTCTTTTCCATTCTTACCGATTTTTGGCCATTGATTTATCCCCTTTCTCATTTCGGTTGCGAAGAGTTGCCTCTTTTCTTGCCGATTTCTTCTTCTTCTTCCCTTACTGTGCCATCTTATTCTTTTCTCTTTGTTACGGTCCTGTAGAATATTACACTCTGTCAAATTTTGTTTCTCTTGGGTTCTTTCTGTTGTTGTTCCCCATTCCCGTTCTTTATTTCCGTACATTCGGTAAGTTTAGGTAATCGTTTGGTTTAGACTGTTCTTGTGAATATTTGTTAAAGAGGGGTTTTGACTAGTTTGTAGATACTAATTGAGGGGTTGATGATCGTTTCTCAACGAATTAAGTGTAGGGCTTCGATTGTTCAAACAAAGGTAGATTTGACGATAAATTGGATAGGTATCTTGAATAGGGTTCGTTTAAATTGATTATCGTATAAGTAATTAATTCGTGTTTCTCGTTCAACTGTTAGGTCTTAGAGTGCTCGTGAGCACTTTTGCAAAGAAGCAGAACTAGGTATGTGCGTGTGTGTGTGTGTGTGTGAACACGACTTTGAAAATGGAAAATGGCGAAAAGTCAAAAAATACGAATGTCGATGCCACGCGAGCTTGCAGCCGCCCATGTAGTAGGCCATATGACCGAACATGGGCTTGTGATCGAACACGGGCGTGTGATAGACGAGGCTGGCCATTTACGAATTGTGGACCGGGCTGTATTGAGCCGTGTGGACCCCACGAGGGTGTGGGCCCCACACGAGTGAATCACACGGGCGTGTGGGATTATTGGGCCACACCGTGTGATCCGTACGACCAATGCCATTTTGGGACGTGTGGGCCACACTAGAGTGTGGGCCCACATGGGCATACAATATGGGCCTATGGGCCCATTTTTACAATTTGACTGCTAAGGTTGCACGGGTCACCCGAGCTGACTATGGACCTACTATAGGGTCGGTAAGCTTACCTGGACCCCTTATTGACTGAAATGACTGTTATATGCCTATATGAAATAGATATGTATGTCTGTATATTGAGCATGTTATTTACACTATACTGATAATACATGATACCATGACATGTCTGTATGATGCATTGCATTGGGTTGGAGATTGATATTGATTGGAGAAAGTGTACTAAAAGGCCTCGAGCCTAACTTACTGGAAGCTCAGCTGCAACTACTGTCTAGTGCCGCATTCGGTACTAACTGGAGTGTAATTTGTATACTATATAATTTGTTACTGTACTGATTATTGTTACTGTAATGGGCCAAGGCCCAAACACATGACTGCTTCTGTACTGAGATGGGCTAAAGCCCAAACTGGTATTGTCACTGATATGGAAAAGGGCTTAGGCCCAGGCTATGATTGTTTTCTATTTGTTTGTTTTTTTTTTGGGATTACACACTGAGTTTTTGAAAATTCACCCTTCTAATTTGACTGTACAGGTAATCCCTAGAAATAGACGGATCGATGTGGTGGAGGACTCAGAAGTGGCCATACGACCTAAATTGTTTGATTTAGTATTTAATTATAATTTTTCGTTTTTAATTTTATTCTGGGGTATTTTTCTGTAATAATGGCCTCTATGGATTTTTCCTAAAATTTGGATTTTATACTGATTTCTGTTTATATCTGCTAGAAGTAGATAAAACTCGGGTTTTCAAAAGAGATGAATGATTTATCAAAATACCACGCACATGTAAACTATTTTAAAAAAAAAAGCTTCCGCAAAGTATAGCGTTTTAGAAATGAATCACGATTCGAGAATTAATGAAAGGTAATGATAAGTTCTGAACGGAAAACGATTTTAAAAATGATACATTTTTCAAACGCACTTCCATGTGACATCGCCAAATTCGGCCATAATGTCCAGGCCGGGTTTGGGGTGTTACACCATGGATTTCTTAAAATCTTCTGATCTTATGATTTTGATCTTCAAAATTAGCACACAAGTAATTTTGAGAAGGTAACTCTGTTTTTTCTAAAGATGAGATATTAGAAAAGTTATATATGTGTAATTTGGGGACCATAACCCTAATATATAACTTTTGCACATTAACCCTAATTTCTAATCAGCCCATCATCAATTAGAAATTAGTTACTAGAGTATCTACACATATTTGATCAATACTTTATTTAATAACTAAAGCTCAATAAACCTTAACCAAATTAGATCACTTTTAATTTGGGATAACCTTTTATGATAGTAAATAATAACATTTAACTACTCTTATTATATATGTGATAGCCATATTTTGCAACAAATTTCACTAAATATCATCATCAATCATAATTTCAATAATTATTGCTCAATATTCTTAAAAAATATAAGAAAATAAGCAAGAAAAACATGTAAGAAAAGCCAACAAACCAGGTAAATTATATAACTGATGACGCAACTAGTAGCACTCACAAATAACTTCAGGCTTCCAAGTGTTTTTTTCTCTAACATAAGATTCCAAGTTTTAAAATGCGTAGGTTTTATACATATATATTTAAATGATTTTTTTATTATTGCTATTATTTTATTTTCACAACTTTGGGATATGGTTAGACCTATTTAAGGGTTGAGTTTTTTGCTTAAGCTTGAAGTTTTGTACAAAATTTAGAACAGTTTAAGTAAAAATATTATATATGAAAAATGGCTTAAGCAGAAAAAGAAAAAAATGCATGTTTAAAATATGGATCGAGTTTGGGCTCAAGCATTAAAGGCTCTAGCCAACCTGACCCGACCCATTTTCTAAGTTTGTGGCATATTATATTATGTTTTTTTACATGTTAAGTATTTTATAACACATAAAAATTAAATCTATCGCAATATGTAATACTATTATGTAAACATATTTTAAAAAATGTTAAGTTGCATATATGCAATTTTGATAAAGGGAAAATATATAAATTTAGTCAACATTAAATTAAAAAAATATAAATATTTTTCAAAAAAATAAAAAAATAAAATGGGTAGACTTAAAATAGGTTTGCAATTTTGATAAAGGGAAAATATATAAGTTTAGTAAACATTAAATTAAAAAAAATATAAATATTTTTCAAAAAAATGAAAAAATAAAATGGGTAGACTTAAAATGGGTTTGGGCTAAACATTTACAAATAAGGGCAGGGGTGAGCGTTTGATTGAACCGAGTCGATTCGAGTGAAATTTTTTTGAGTTAATTGAGTTGAAGAATCCTATTTTATCATCCTAACTCAATTTGAAATTTTTTGAATCGAGTCGAGTGAAATGAAATTCGCGTTGAGTTGAATCGAGTGAAATTGTTCGAGTTAAACTAAAACAATTAAACATGTCAAATTAAAATCTTGTTACATTATAACTAATTTCATGTTAGAGTACATAAATTTGAAACCATATATATTTGAAATCATTTTCAAAGCAAAATAATAAAAAATACTTTAGTATGATACACTTGAATAATTAATTAACTTATTTAGGTCCCCAAATTATTATTCTAATTTTTTTTAATTTTTTAACTTTCTTTATATATTTTTTAGATTTTTTTTGAAATTTTAATAATTTTAAAAAATATATAAAATTTGAAATTATCATAAATATTTTGAATTTTAAAAATTATTTTGAATATTTTGTAATTTTTGTTAAAAGAGAGACCAACTTGCTTGTTTTCAAACTTGATAGGGACCAAAAGGGTATTTACACCAATATGTTATTCGAATTGTAAAATTCAACTCGAAACATGAATTACTTATTTGAGCTAACTTGAATAATTCGAATAACTCGATTCGATTAACTTGAAATTTGAATTTTTTTTTCAATTTTTTCGAATCTAATCAAGTTTTGCTCACTCCTAGTTATTATCATGTTAAAGCTCGAACTGACTCATAAACACCTCTAACCATGGTCATGAAAATTTGAATGTAGTTTTTTTTTAATAAAAGGGGCTATACTACCAAACTAGTGGACATCAAGCTTTGGAGCTGTTGAGGGGAATCAACTCTTTTATTAGGAGAAGTTTTTGAAGTATTGTCCTTTGAGTAGCCAACCTAAACTTTGAACAATGAAGGTACTGTACTTGGGATGTCTATGCTCGGTTTTAGCTCAGGGTTTTGTCTCTCGACTCTGAGGAAAGTCCAAAGGGGTTCATGGAGTTTATCGTGAGTGCTTAGGGTGCATTAAGGAAAGGTTTTATCATTTTGGTCTTGGTGGGGTTCGAACCCAAGCCATTAAAGGGTCTTAAAGGGTAAGAATACTATCCCTTACCATGAACCCTTTTGGGCTCTCCTCTGAGTTAAGAGAGAAAACCCTAGGGCTAAAATCGAGTATAGACACCCCAAGTACAATACCTCCACTATTTGAGGTCCGAATCGACTACTTAAAGGACGACACTTCAAGGGCTTCTCCCAATAAAAAAGTAGATTCCCCCTCAACAAGAGCTACTGTATGCAACATTGTATAATTAGTTATATTATGTTTCGATCTTAAATTGATATCAAGTCGATTAAATTTCATTCTTGTAAAAAATTTAGTGTGTTTTGAGCATTTGGTTTATGTGTTTTGGCCTATTTCCATCAATAATTGTAGTTGAGTGTATTGGCTGATATTGGTTGTATGAGATTTTAATATTTTAAACCAATTTTTAATTTTTATAATTATATTTAAAATTAAAATATAATTATTAAATTAAATTATTGAGCATAATTAATTATTTTAAAATTCATATTTGCATATAAATATTTGTTTGTAATTAAAATATATTTACATGTATATAAATATTATTAAAAAATTAATAATTAAATTATAATTATATAAAGAAATATCAATAAATCTAAGATAATACATGAGTTTAGACCCATTATATGGTATAAATATGTACCAAGATAAAAAAATGGTATACTCAGCAGATCTATACCACCATGAAACCATATTGTGTCATTTTTATTTTGATACATATTTAAATAGGTAAAAATTGTTTTTTTTATTTCAATATTATAAACATTTTTATTATTTATTAAAATAAATTTAAAGAATTTTATTTTTCAAAATCAACTAATGTCAACTAATGTCAAGTTTTGTTATTTAAAAATAATTTATTATAAAAAATCATATTCTTAAAAATGATTTTTGGTTTTCGAGAACTTAGGCAAATAATTTAAAATTTTACAAGCTTTGTTCAAAAATAAAAAATAAAAAAAATACAAGCTAAAGTAAAAGAAAAAAGAAAAAAAAGAAGGAAAACGACATAAATTAAATTGGTAAAAGGATCAATTTCCAAAATATATTTGTGATTTTGGTTAAATTTGTTGTTAGTTCTTGATAATACATTTAATCGATATATTTTTATCATTTATTTTAATTAATTTGGAATATGAATTTTAGTTAATTTAGTACCTAATCAATTAGTTTCTATGTATGTAGAATTGTTATCCAATGCTTTGAAAAACGAGCGAATATGTAAATTACATGAAAGATTTGGCATCAAAACTCTAGTTGGCATAGAAGACGAAAATTTCAAGATTATTTTATTATTAGTTTTATTAATTTTTTTATTTGTCTATTTTTATTTTAGGGTTTATTAATTATTATTATTATATGCGTGCAATAGTTAGAAAAAGGAGGCAGTAACAGCCACCCTCCTTTTAATCTTAGGGTTTATTAATTTATTATATATGTTTAGATGTTTAGAATAAGAAAGAGGGGCATCGGAGGCGTACAATCATCAAATTTTGGTGTCATTGTCGAGAATTGGTGTTAATTAATTTTGCATTTTCTTTTCTTACTAGGTTCGGACTTATTAGTAGCTTTAGCATGATCTAAAAGTAGAGAAGACTAATCGTGAAAAGAAATAATAAACGATCGAATGTATTCTCATATAGCTAATTAATTATCAATCATTTGGGTTTATACTGGATTACCCAATGAGAGCACAAGAGGTAAATATATGTTCCTTGAAAAATAAGTTTAATGATATTGCTAATATTATTTATCGTATTGGCACAGAAAATACGACATTGGCCACAATGTGTGGTATATGCACTGCACCTAGCCATGTGACAGAGGCGTGTCCTGTTTGGGAGGACAATTATCTCGGACAATTTAGCACTGTTGGAAGTTTCCATGGACCACCTCAAGTGATACGACTCATTCTTTGAGACATACAATTATTGGTGGAGAGATCACTCTGATTTAGGCTATGGAATGAGACCTCAATTCGATCTATATTATCAGCCTAATCCACCGTTGTAACAACACAATCTTAAGTTATGTTTTTAGAAGAACTGGTCAATGCTTTACCCGCTAACATTCTTGAATTCCATCAAGAAACAAAGGCAAGTATTGCGCAACTGCAGAGCTTAATGTGTTAACTTTCCATCTCAATGGGTGAATGGGACTCCCAAGAGAAGTTTTCAACCCAAAAAGGGCTTAACTCAAGCCAAAACGTGAATTCGATGACACATAGAAGCGAAATAGTTCCAAATCCCCGTTCGTGTAACAATTGTAGGCAAGACTTGTACAAGGAAAACTAAGATCATGAGCCACAAGAAAAAGTAGATCCAACACCGCCTAAGCTGGTCATGATTCTACCTTCTTTTCTTGGGAGACTAGTGGGAAATGAGCAAGAAAAAAATACAGAGTTCCTTGAGATTTTCCACAAAAACGAGGTAAATATTAAACTATTGGACACTATGAAAAATACAAGACCACTCATTTAGTGACAATTTTACTTATTATCATTGATGTCACACCCCGAAATATACGAGATTAAATGTCTAAGTTAAACAAGAAATGAATTATAGGCTTGATGGTTAAGTGTTAGAGCCTTTTACTAGAGATGCCAGGTTTAAGCCCTCTCTTTCCCCTTTATTTCTTTTCAATCTTGGGCAAGTCTGGTAAATTTACTTGTGTCGCCACTAGGGTTTACGAACCCTAGCTATTTATTCATTTTTTTCTATTTTGATTGGGATTGCCTCTTTTCAAAATTCTAGTAAAATTGCTCTCCACATTCTTCTTCCTTCTTCCTCTTTTTTTTTTCTCCCATTCTTGCACCATATTTTCACCTTTGAGCTATTTGTTCTTCTTTTCCCTACTGAATCATCCCCTGTTCATTCAATTTCTATTGGTATTTAGAGTTTTCATTAATAACATCTGTTACCTTTGCCAAGAATTGGTAAATACACTTCATTTCACTAATTAGATTTCGTAATTCTGTTATATGAATATCTGAAGTAAATATTTCGTTCGATTAATTAATCTTTTATAAATCTTGCCCAAATCTTGATACCAACCATTAATTCATGTGTATTTACTGTTGAAGGACCGGATCTAGGTGAATCGAATTAGAAACGATCGTGAGGAGCGCCAATTAGACCCGTGGTGAAACGCGTGTGTCTTTTCCAAGTGAATCAGTAGTGATCGTGTGTAGTTTTAGGGCCACACAGTCTCTCACATAGGTGGACCACATGGCCATGTGCATCTGTAAATTTTAAGGTACTTCGTGAACCACATGGCTTCAGCCTGTTACACGGCCTGCCACACGATCGTGTCCTTACTATAGGGTATTTTAGTGTTTTTCACACAGCATCAGGTTGTTACACGGCCTAAACAAACTGCAGTGTACCCCTTCCCACATGGCATTAGCCTTCCACACGACCGTGTAGCCCCTATTTTACATTTTTACCTAGAATTTTTTTGATATGCTCAATTTAGTCCTTGAATCAACCCCAACCTGTTTCCCGAGCTTTCGTAAATTCAATTGAGTTTTTGGAATCTATGATATAATTGACCGAATTACTACTATTGTATGCATGATATGTGAATGATACATGTCTACTGTCACTGTAATTTCGTTAAACTATTTTTTTGTTACTGCTTCTGTCTTATTGATTGCATGATAAGAATGTCTACTGCTACTGTTGAATCGGATACATGTTAAAGCATGTCTACTGTTTCTGCACAGTTTTGTTACAAGCATATTATATTGCATAGGATGGGGTGAGACGATATGAACAGAGGAAGTATTGACAGTTTAATAATCTGCAAACACTGGTGGTTTAACCACAACTTACTGATAGTCTATCTGTAAACTTGTTATCTGAAAATAATGGTGGTTTACCCACAATTTTTACTGGCAGTTTATCTGCAAATTACTGGTGGTTTATCTACAATACAGTTTGTAGGGATGGATGAGTTCTGGGGAACTCTTACTGTGATGTGTAGCGGAGTTGGGTAGGATCTTTCTTGATAAACTGAAATTGCATTGCCATTCATGAGTATGTTCATGCAAATTGAAAATTTTGAAATGCTATAGTGATGTGTTGATCTAAAAAAATGATATTCTGTATGCTATGTCTACTATTTTGCAGTTATTTTCTTGTATTTAGACTCACACTGAGCCCTTTAAGGTCACCCCTCTTATTTCAATCTTTTCAGATAACCCTCAAGATTAGGACTGTAACACCCCAAAAATATGAGTATTGATTTGTTAAATTGTGTCAATAAAATTACTGTTTGTTTCAGTGGTTTGGGGGTCTTGAGTGTGTGTTGAAGTCTTGAGTTCGAGTCCCTGCGTGAAGGAAAATTAAAATTAAGCTTTACAGGTTGGTGGTGTTGAATTGGGTTTTAAACTCTTGGGAAAAGATGACAAGTTAGCAGGATATGGTTAGTTAAAAGTCGGTTTATTTTAGAAGTGTAGTGGTTTAATAATAGTAAAAGGTTATTTGTTTTTAATAATTGATTTTATTATTTTCTTTCCCTAAAGTCTGTTTCCATTTTATCATGTTAGTTGTTCCATCTTTCTCATTTTCTTTTTTTTTTATTTTTCACGTCATTTCTCGTCTCCTTTAATTGTAAATATGTTCCTTTCTTTCTTGTTTGGTTCTTTTCAAATTTTTTTCTCCTTCATTCCTAGTGGGGTTAGTTCGTTTGGCTATTCTTTTTCGTTCTCCATTTTGGGCTGCTATTATTTCTTGAGTCATTAGTTCATATTCCGTTGACTGTAAAACTAAGGGTAAGGTGCTTATGTTCAATGTTTTATGCGTTACTTATAATTGAGTTGGGCGTTGGGTTTGCATTAAATCGGTATAGTGGGTATTGTTAATGATTCTGATGCATCTTTTTAAGAGTAGTACAAAAAGCAGTAGGCGACCTTCCAGCGATTTAAGTATTGGGTGATTGTTGTTGCGTTCAAGGGTAAGTTAATATTATGGTTTGGGAGCTATTGGTTGCTGGAAATAGATTCAATTTGTGTTTAATTCTTACGAATTGAATTTGATAAATCGTTTTAATAGTGTTTATTTGATGCGTTTAGGTTCTAGATTCTCGTGAGTGATTTTGCATCAAAATCGAACCAGGCGTGTAACGAGAAACCTGAAAATCAACGAACGGTGAAAGTAAAAAATATGCACCGTCGATGCCACACAGCCATGTGCTAGGCCATGTGTGGCACACGACCTTGTGATAGGCCGTGTGCTAGACCTTGTAAGACACATGGTTTGGGCTATTTGGGTCGTGTGGACCAAACAGGCGTGTGTGAGACTGTGTGCTAGGTCGTGTGGGCTCAAAATTCTAAATTTTTTCCTAAGGTCGTAAACATTGTTCTGATCGATCGTAGGCCTTCTGTGGGGTCAGTATGTGATCAAATATACTGTAAAATAAGAAATCTGATTATCTACTAGTATAAATTCTGATATCTGCTTCTATATTTGAGACATCATGTGATAAGTAAACTCCGTAATAGATTGTGAGTAACCCAAAAAATGCTATGTATGTTTTGAATCTGTTATGTTATGCATGTATAGTATAAACATGTCTGATTTTTGTTATGTTCTGCATTTCTATCTGGGGTGGGTTTGCTATATGGAGGAAGTGTTTGTGTAAATGACGATAAATCGCCTACTAAACTGGCAGCTCAACTGCAAATATTCTATAAGGTTTCATACGACAGTAAGTGGTGTGTACGGTTGGATGAGTGTTTCATACCCCATATGGTGTGTTGGGATAGTCGGAGTTGGTGTGTAGCAGATGGGGGTAGGATTATATGTTTGTATCTGTATTGCTCTGAAATGTTCTGTTTTTGGTATTTTAAATCAGCTTGTTTAAAATGTATGTTACACACTGAGTTTCGAAAACTCACTTTTCTGTTTGTCTGCCACTTTCAGGTAACCCTCAGACTTAGGTGGGTCAGTGCGACGGAAGCTTGATTTTAAAATTTTTTACATAAATTTAATTTTTTTTAAATCTGGGTTTGAGAGTTTTGTAATTTTGGACAATTTGGGCCGTTTTGGTTTTTGAAATTTATTTCCATTTTCTGTATGATAACGTTTAAAACTTTTTTTCAAAAATGTCGATTTCCCTGCAAAATAATAGATTTTTGAAACAACAAACAAGGTTTTCCAAAAATATAATGATCTAAGAACTTCCACTACGAATTATATGAATTTAGAAAAAGTAAACAAACAATGCTTTCACTTAAACAACCAAGTAAGATATGTTTTCAAATAAACCGGGTTTTTAAGTAACAAAGAAGTTGTAACAATTTCCAAAATATACGAATCAAGATTTTCAACCGTTTTATATAACATCTCCAGATTAGGCCATAACGTCTAGGCTGTGTTTGGGATGTTACAAGGACAAACTCGACATTTAGAGGGCTTGTCTCACATTATTTTTCATTAAAAGTATTTAGACTTTACTATTATAATTACTTAATTTTTTTGGGACTGTAATGTTTTATATAAACAATGGCATGAGATTTTATTTTGGGGTTTATTTGGCATGCATGACACTTTAATGGAATTTAGGCTATTAAAACATAGATTTTGGATTTAATTATGCATGAAATTCTGGTTTTTCTTGAATATCACTTTTTCGTTGCAATATTATGTAAATGATATTTTGAAAAGTAACTAAATTGGAAACCAACTAAGTTTTCAAAAATAGTCACCATTATAAAGGAAACGTTAAAATCAATCGGTTCTTAGAAAATTTTTATTTTTAATTAAAAAAAGATAACACATTAAATTTTACTCCAAAGGTAAATAAATGTTTTAGAAAGAATGTTTTAAAAACTTCAATAATTTTACTAGGCCATTTAAGTGTATAATGTAGCCTTCAAAATTCGGCCGTAATATCTAGGTTGGGTTAGAGAGGTTACAATATCACTCATGCTAACATTTAACACTTATTTTACTTATCAATTATTAAATTGTTATACAAAATCACTTGATTATGTATATAATCACACTTTCGATTATTATTCAATTTAGTCCTTAAAGCTCACATATCATTAATATATAGTTTTATCATAGCTTCTCATAACATAAATTATATCACTATCTATGAATCACAATTTAATAAATACTTTCCATCACTACTAATTAATTAAATTCACATACCTTGAAATATTAATGAAATTAAAATGAACACTTATCTCTTTTTAAGAAGAACTTCTTTTTCCTTGCTTCCATTTTTATTCGTTTCTCACTTCCATCATTTTCATTCCTTTCTTTTCAACTTTCATCACTTCTAATTTCTAATTTTTAATTTATTGCTTCTAAATGATAAGCCATCTAGGAAATCTACTTCATTTTTCCTCTTAGATGCCTTTGGAAAATTTCAAGAATTTAAGTGGAATAAGGAGATTTTATGGCAAAGGACCAAATTGTAGAAAAATGAGAACACCTCCCATTTTATAATGGTGGTGGCATTGGAGCATGGAGAGTATGAAGAAATTTCTTAATACTTCCATACAAATATCTCTTTTAATTTAATTAATTAAAATATTAAAATATCTTATAATAAAATAATAATGAGATAATAAAAAAATATTCCTCCATTTATATTTAAACACCTAAAATTAATCAATTGTTGTCATGATAATTCATGATTGTAACAACCCATTTTTCAATGGTGTCAGAAATAATGATTTCGGGGCCACCAAATCCAACGAGTAAGTTTATAAATATTATTATTTAATATTTACGAGTCGAATATGGTTTTAAAAAGGTTTTTGTTATGGTAATTTATGTGATATGAATGATTAATTAAATTTAAGTGGTAAGACTCTAAAGTTAAATGGTTTTAGAAAATGAGGTATCGAGACCTCATTTCTATAAACCGAGCCGTAAATATTTATGAAAATATTTACGGAGTGTCATTAAGGTTTTACTAAAGTTTCGTTGAAAAATTTTAACATTTCGATAGTTAATTAAGCAAAAAGAACTAAATCGTAAAAAGTGTAAAAATGTGATCACAATGTGATTAGAGTGATTAAATGACTTATTGAATAAAGGAAAAGGGACCTAGATGGTAATTAGACCATTATTATAATAATGGACAAAGGTGGACATTAAATAGGCAAATTTTGATATTATAACAAATGTTAATTTAGTGATTTATTTATTAAAAGAAAATTAAAACAAATAAAAAAAATGGCATCATCTTCTTTAACTTTGGTTCCACCAAATTTGTTGAAGAAGGAAGCCATAGCTAGAGCTTAATATTCGACCATGCTTTGGATGATGCATGTAAGTCTGTTTTAGCCCCGTTTTTAATAATTTTTATGTTTTTGAGATCGTTGCAACTAGGTCCAGCTAGCTTGTACCTTCGATTTTGAAACTAGTAAAGATTTTGAATGTTGCCATTGATGAACCTTGTGATTTTAGATGTTAAATGATGAATATGAAATGTTGGTTGGGATTTAAAAGTATTTTTGTTAAGTAATTTTAATGAATTTTTTGATTAGGGACTAAATTGTGGAAATAGTAAAAGTACAGGGATTGGATGTGAAATTGTTGCAAATATGGGCTGCATTGGAAGCTAAAAATATTCAGCTATCATGAAATTTCAAGAAAAAATGGTTAATTTGCATGTTTTAGGCTGAGGGACTAAATTGAATAAAAGTAAAATATTAGGGGCAATTTTATAAAAATTTCAAAATGACTAAATTGCTTAAATACATTGTTTTATTGTCTAAATTAATAGATTGAATAAATTATTAATTTAGATCAAGATCGACTGAAAAATCAAGGAGAATGGAAAATTACCTAGATGCCCTTAAACTTTATCATTTTTGCAATTTAGCCAGGTAAGTTCGTAAATTGGTTAGTTTATTTAATTACTGTTTCGATAAATTATTATCTATTTGTGTATATATGTGAATCAAATTTTTCAGCTCAAAGGAAATGAATAAGACACTATAACAACACAACATAAAAATGTACAAAACCATGGTTGGACTACGGCAATGTTTATGTAAGACCATAGCGAGGCTATGGCAGTTTTTCAGACGCAAGACCATGGCTGGACCATGAAAATGTTTATGTAAGACCATAGCGAGGCTATGATAGTTTTTTAGACGTAATACTATGGTTGGACCATGGCAGTGTATATATATATGTAAGACTATAGCTAATGACATTCTAATGATAAGACCATAACCGGGTTATGGCACTATGAGAGTAAAACCATGACAAGGTCATGACAGTGCACATGTAAGACCATAGTTGGACTATGGCACACTATGAAACGTGTATCGGGGTTTCAATCATCCTTACATTGTTCATCGAATATGAAAATAGATGGTTTCAACCATCGATTAAAGAAAATAGATGGTTTTGACCTTCGTTTAACACAATTGTGTGAGCTCCGATAAGGGTTCCGATTGACTTCACTATGAAAAATATGGAAAGGTATGATGTATCAATGATCAAAGTATAAATATTCATGATTTGAATGGTATGATTTAAGTGATGCTATGTTTATATACCATATCTTACTATGTGATGATATTGCTAAGTTATGTTTTAATCACTAGCCTGTGACAATAGTAAGTGTTCAATATGAATCAAGACATGTGTGTATAAAACTTATTTAAATGATGATACATGGAAAACATGATATGTTATGAAGGATAATAGATCCAATTGGATCATGCTCAAGTATAATGGTTATCTATGTTAAGTTCACAGGAATTATATTCAATTATGCTATCATGTGTTGTTGCTGGTGCTTGGGCTTGTGCCAAGTTTATGATTGAATTATATCATGGTTAATCTTAATAAAATACATTGAAACGGTAATTTCTCAATTGGTAACATGCTTATATCCATGAAAAGGTAAAATAAATCAAAGTATGTAATTTCTTGTGCAATGGTTGATTATGTAGTTGATTCCAAACGAGCTATGTTTAAATGCACTAGTTTATAGTCATGGTTGATATTATGCGTATATCTTGTGTGTTATGCATATGAAACGAGTGAAGAAAGGTAATGAAATGGTAAATTCGTAGTTAAAATGAATGATAAATATATGTGACATTAATGACTTACTCATTTATGGGTTGATGATCATATCGATTTATGAATCTTATGGCATTAACATAGAATTATGTTTATTCTATAAAGTCTATTATTGAAATGAAATATTGTGCTTAAAGTTTATACGAACTTACTAAGCATACATTGCTTACATAGTTATTTTCCTTTACTTGAAAGATTATCGGAAACTTGATCGGGTTGGAAGCTAGTCGAAGATCCATCACACTATCCATCGAATTTATCGGTAGATTTTGATGTTTTAGTCGTGGTTATAATGACATGTATAGGTGGACTATGTCTAATGTTTAATTGAGGAGTTTGGCATGTATATGTCATTTTGCTTGATGATATTAGCATGAAATGTTTCCTTGGATTTGAGGTACTTAAGGTACTATTGATGTCTTGTTGGTTGTGGTTAATATGATCAAATTGATGCATAGTTTTATGGCCAAAATGGTATGTGGTGGCATGTATATATATGTGGTTTTATGAGTGATGACATTTTGAAATTTTGGTGCTTAAATGGTTAATGTTGAAATGGTCAAGTAGATGTATGTTTTTAATGATCAATTTGGTATATTTTGTTGAGGTTTGACGTATGGTCAATTGTGCTATGTCTTGGCATGATGATTTGTGGTTGTGTATATTTATTCATGCAAAAATTTGTATGTGTTTAGGTTGATTTTAAGATTTATGTTTAAGGTGCCTTTTGGGCATATTGGTTGTATGCAAAAATGCCATATTGATCTAGTTTTATTATGCATGTTTTAGGTACATTTTTGAATGCTTGAAATAGATGGAAATGGCTTGTATGTATGAACATGTTTTCGATGAGAGAAATGGCTTGAAAATGGCCTATTTCTTGTCCACATGGCCTGAGACACGGGCGTGTGTCTCAGCCGTGTGAGTCACACGACCATGCGACACGGGCGTATGTCCCTTGTAGGTTTTTAAAGGTTGCATTTCGAGAGTTACACGGCCTGACACACAGGCATGTGACTTGGTTGTGTGAACCAAGTTAGAGAGTTACACGGGTTGGGACACGGCCGTGTGTCCCTACTTCAAATGGCCACACGGCTTGATACATAGGCGTGTGTCTCAGCTGTGTGACCCCTGCAGTGTGAATTTTTTTATATTTTTCTATAAAGTTTTAGATATTTCTGATTTAGTCCCGAATCGTTTCTAAAGTGTTTCTAAGGCCTCGATGGCTCCAATTAGGGACATTATGCATGTGTTTGATTGGATTTTGCAATGATTATGAAACGTTGGAAATGAATGATTTGAGTTATGTTTTTATAGTAATGCTTCGTAACCCTATTCTGGCGACGAATACGGGTTAGGGTTGTTACAATGATAGTTATCTTGATTGAGAAATGATCATTTTTCTCTTATAATCTCTTAATATTCACTTTTGTGTCATTACTTACTTTCGGTAAAATCATAATGTAGCCCCTCTTATTTTTTCCACTTTTTCAATATGGTTACCATTTATCAATTTATTTTACCTTTTAGTCCTTTCCTCTTTTAGGGTATTTTCACTTTTGGTCATTCAACTTGTCCATATTTATATTTTAACCCTATGAATTTTGAATATTTACACTAAGACCACAACACTTTCACATTTTTACAATTTAGTTCATACTTTAAATTAATACGTCAGGCTTTACTTCTTGATTCAACTTCCTTTGGTATCCCATGACATTTACTTAGACCTTATCCCACTAAGAATCTATCACATATTGTTTACGACTAAGGATGTTTTTGGGATGTTAAAATAACTGACTTATCGATTTGAGGAGAAAATTCATTGTTCGAGATCAGTTCAAAATTAGAGCCTAAATTGAGCCTGAAGCTAGAGTGTCGTCACATCGATTTATTTAGTTTTGATTTTGTATTAGTTTATTTTACCTCGATTTTGATTTTTATTTAATTTTTTATTTTTATTTTTAATTGGATTTAGTTTTCTCTTTTATTTTCATACAGATTGGCACACGTTATGGGCACGACAACTACCTAACTGTAATCTGGTTAAATTGAACAACAATTTTAGATATCCTAATCCATGTGGGATCAACCCTACCCCCTATATTGCTATTTATATATTGTTCAGGTGTAGTAATTTATTTTTGGTGGATTCGACAACCATCAATCCTATAGAATGTACTTTAAAAGTTAAAAATTCAATCTTCCTATCTTTTTTTCAAATTTAAAATCCTAATTCAATGGCATTAGTAGTTTTTATCAAAATTTATCAATTGAACATGTTATTTCCTTTTAATTATATGAGGATAACCTAATCAAAATTCTAAGTTGACAAATTTTGATAAACAATACTTAAGGCTAGGGGTGAGTAAAATTCGATTCGATTCAAAAAACTTGATAAAAAATTCAAATTTTGAATTAAATAGTTCAAGTTATTTAGATCAACCCGAATAAAAAAATCAAAATTTTCGGTTTAACTCGAAAATGTATTACATAATTCAAGTTATTAGAAAATCCGAACAAGAAAAGAAAAACTACTTCATTTTGATAAATGTTTACCTTTTCTAAGGTTAAAAGTCAAAACGATTAAGTTAAAAGGCAAAACTACGTCGCTTTTGTAAATCTTTACCCATTAAGTTAATAGGCAAAACTATTATATTGTTTATATAGTTAAATAATCTTGTACTTCGTCTACTAGTTAAATAATTGGTACATGTAAATGCAACATTGAGTATAAATAATAGAACTTGTTAACTCGACTCGACTTGACTCGATCCGATTCAATTAAAAAATCAAATTGAGTTCGGTTGTTAAAATTGGATTCGTCAACTCAACTAACTTAAAATTTTTGACTCGATTTGACTCGACTCGATCGAATAGTCACCCTTGCTTAAGACAAATTTGTTTCACTGGAATGGAATAAGGTTGTAATGGAACAATCATTCTGTGGGAATGGATAGGGCTGTATTGGAATTGAATAGACATAACAGTGGTTTGCTTGGATGGAATGGAATAAGTATTGTAATAGTAATCATGCGTTTGGTTGAGAGGAATAGATATGTAATAGCAAAAAAAAAAAGAAAAATACTCGAATGGCGAATATGCCCTTTAAAATATTAAATTATGTTTTTTTTTGTAAAAATATTAAAAAACCAAAAAGCGTTAAATGTTGAAATAAAAAAAATATACCCTTTATTTTTTATAGAAATGTAAAAATCATAAAAAAAGTTCAAATGACTAATATACCGTTTAATAATTTTTTTTAAAAATACAAAAATAAATGTGAAACCAATATACTTTATTTTATACTATTATTTTTTTATTTGCACATAACCTTATGTTTTCTAAATTTAAGATCGAATTATACCACTGAAATACGTTTACCAAAAATATCCAACATTATATTCCATTATAGTAACATTATATTTCATTTTAGTAACATCACTAGTATTGTTAAAGAAGTAGCACCAACATAATCCAACCATCATCTCAACATCTAAATAACTTAACAAACCATGGCCAGCTTTTAAGAGTCCAATTACAATACAAAACTCATTTACACATATACAAAAACTAACAATATTGGTATGACTATAACACCTCCGACTCGGCCTAGGAGTTTTGGCCAAGTTGAAAGCGTTACATTCGATCACCGAAGGGATCCTGAAAGCCTCTTTTTAAACATGTGAAAAGAGACTTAACAAAATCTTTAAGTATTTAAAGAAACAACGAAAAGTCATTTGTTTAAAAATTTTTAGTTTTCCTAAACCGAATTAGAATGCAATCTATCCGAGTATATCAAGCTAAGCTAAACTACTTTTAATCCTAAAATAAAAATGCGGAACTAATAATTACAACCTAAAAATGAACTTGTTTTAAGGAAAACTTCAAATAAACTTTAAAATAGAAATAATGGAAACAACTTGCTGATCTGAGAGTCTTCCGATGCCATCCAGCGTCTTAGTTTTTTACATTACCTGAGAGGTAAAGAAAGGGGGAGTGGACTTACAACAGCTTAGTGTGAGTCTAAATTATAAATCATTGTATATATTTGTAAAAAAAGGTAAAGCATATGATTCATAGCATAGTAATGAACTAAGCATTCTTCATAGTACATATGACAAATCAATATATAATTAATTTATATATGATGCAATGCAAATTTATGAATTAAGTTCCCACCCATCCATCTTATCTGCCCTTGAGCATTGCTTGACACTCCAAAACACATAACAAATACTGACCATCCCAGATTTGATTTCCAGTAATGACGACTGTTCACTTGTCATCTGTGGTATAACTTTTACTACAATAACTTACCATATCAATTGCTCGACTTTTTATGGCTTTTTAACTATCACCTCGGTTTATCCAGTTTTGATGAATTTGTCGCCTACTTCATGTAGTATTGAATTTTGGTGTGGACTTAATTTGCCACTGATTCCTATGGAACTCCTCTATCTTCCATATTTGTTTTTCATATAATTATGTACATATACTTAGCATGTAATTCTTTTTTATCATTAATTGATTGCTACATTAAAAATTTCATACTAGCATTTAATTTATAGGATTTTTATATGAATTAATAGGCTCGGTTATTTAGCACATACACAATTTCATGTAACATATAGGCTCACATGTACCTAAGGTTCGCATGTAGGCTCGCACATTCCTAGGGTTCACATACATATAGGCTCACATATTCCTAGGGTTCGCATAACATATAGGGTCGCACATTCCTAGAGTTCGTATAACATATAAGCTCGCATAGTTAGGGGTTTACACCTAAGGGGGGTCGCACATAGGTTCACACCTAAGGGGGTTGCACATAGGTTCGCACAAGCAGGGGTCGCATCTAGGGGTTCGCATGTGATTTATGACTTGCATATATTGACTCGCATGTATTGAATCGTAGGTGTTGTCTCACATATATTGACTCACAAGTATTGGCTCGCATGTATAGACTTGCATGTATTGAGTCGCATATATACAAACAATTTAGGGTTCGCACATAATATCCTAAGGGTTAGCATGATTTTTTATGTAAGGTTCGAATGGATTTGTTGAGAGTTCGCATAAGTAATCCTATATGTTTATGCATGTGGGGTTGTAGTAGGGGGTTTGCATGCAAAGGGGTTCGTATATTAGGGGGATTAACATACAAGGGGGTTTGCATGTCAGGGGTTCTCCCAAGGGTTAGCACTAAGGGTTCGCACAAGGGCTCACGTACATAAGCTCACTCATGGTCCAACATATGGGTTTGCACATATCGGGTTTCTCCTGGGTTGGCCTATACTAGTTCTCTAATCCCTAGTATCTATTAATTATACACAAAGATTTCAGTTTAGATCCACTAGAGGGAGAGAGATGGTTTTGAAAATTTTAACTCCCTTAGCTTAAAAGTTGAGTTGGAAAAGAAAGTATTTAAGGATGTTTTTCTTGAAAATTTGCTAGGTAAAACTTCTAGGGTTTGATTAAAATTGGCTATTTATAACACTTGCTTTCCCTAATTGAAATAGGTTTTAGAAATTCATATAGAATTAGGACTATTTTAAATGAAGGACTAAATTTAAAAATAATAGTTTTTTGACTGTGCTATCTTAAAATTCGTCATGTTTTCTAGGGAAAAGCAAGGAAATAAAAATATTTTGGTTAAACAGACACAAAATGGTTCAAAATTGGGACCTATGGGTAGGCTAATGCCTTACCATTGAACCAACAGGCTCATTCTTCTTGGCTTTCTAGCAAAAATAATAATTTTAAGGCATTCTAATTCCCTTACCCTATGCTAAGAAAAAGGTAAAAACTAATTTTTTTTCCTATTTCTTCTAAGCCCAATTTTGGGATGTGAGAATGACAAACTTCCATGTCATTATATCATACAAAAAGTGAACCTATAATTAGATACAAAAAGTTATATTAGTCCACCATTACATCCTTTACACATACAAAAAAAATGACAACCTACAATTACATACAAAAAGTTATATTAGTTCTGTAATACCCTTAACCCGTCTCCATCACTAGATTAGGGTTATGAAGAATTACCGTACAATCAGGAAACATTTATCAATATAACATTAAATAAATAAACCACATTCAAAACATATCAAACATAAGGGTACATTTGGTTCACTATAATGGAATAGAATTGTAATTGAATAGAGCTGTAATGGAATAAAGTTGTAATCAGTAATTTAATTGTTTGGTTGAATGGAATGGAATAGAACTGTAATAGTATTCTTGTATTTGGTTGAATGGAATGATGTTGTAATAGCATAAGGAAAAAAACTAAAATAACTAGAATACCCTTAGTAGAATTTTTTTAGGTTGATGATTATTGTTATTGTTATTAAATTTTAATACGATTATTATTAAAAATAATTTAATAAAAATAATAAATAATTTAACCATATTTTAACATAATTATTATTAAATATGATTTAATAAAATTCTTAATATAATTTAATAAAATTCTTAATATAATTATTATATGAATTAAAAAATCATAATATATAATACTATAAAATAATATATAATCTACTTTATTATTTTTAAATTGCAATGCATATTTAATGTGCTAAAATATCATTAGTGAAACAAATAATTTAATTATTCTACAATAAAAAACAAAATATTAGAAGTAATAAATAACTTAAGAATTATATTTCACATCCAAACATAATATTCATATATTAACAAAAAGTTACATGATTTCATTAGTTTATATGTCATAATCCATATGTTATAAAATTTTACAACATCAAAAAGTTACAACATTGTAATGACATTCTATCATGTCATTATACCATCCAAATATTACAAACACAAAAAGTTACCAAAATATCATCAACACAACCATGATTTTTAATGGTCAGCAAGAAATCTTTTGACCCATTCCAATCGCATAGAAGAAGGTAAACTAAAGAAAATGAGCATTTGCGTTGGATGATCTGGAAATTTGCTCAATGCGCGATAGCGCTCATCCTCAGTTAAACCTTCTACTTCACATAATGTTGGATATAATGTTGGAGCTCTTTCTTGAATGGCCATTTTTTACTTTTGTTGAATTAGCACTTCAGAGGCAATACTCATACTGATTTCAACGCCAACGGTCCCTATGTTTTTCGCCAATAAAGTGGCAGCATCATGAAATGAAGTAAAAGAAATATGATCACTTGCATCAGAAATCTTTTTTTTCTTTTTTTGAAAATGTGGAATCACATTGGTTCCTAGCTGGTTGCGGTTGTGTAGCTGAAAGATCCATGTAATCCAAAGAAACATCAGCTTCGCATCCATAGAAATCGTTTCTTTCTTTATGAGTATTTGTAGTAGCTACATCCTCAACATCTATTTCTTCAATAATATCAGCGGCTGTTTGAACATCTTTCCCAATGGCTCGATCTTTTGCGTAGATGGCAGTAAGTTGGTCATAATAAGGGAAACTACGATGTTTGAATTGACCAGTTTCTTTATGACTCTATAAAAATGATGAATTCATCTTAGATATAAGTTTGGTCAAATAAAATAATAAAGAGTTGAAATAATTCTTACATTTATATATGATTTCTACACAGCACCTTCAACAACAACAAGCTGCCTATGCTCTCAGTAAGTTGGTCATAATAAGGGAAACTACGATGTTTGAATTGACCAGTTTCTTTATGACTCTATAAAAATGAGGAATTCATCTTAGATATAAGTTTGGTCAAATAAGATAATAAAGACTTGAAATAATTCTTACATTTATATATGAGTTCCACACAACATCTTCAACAACAACAAGCTGCCTATGCTCATCCCAACCAAAACCGCTATTGTTTTTTTCCACGAAGCATGTCATAAACGATTGACCAATCCCTTTTCAATGTCCTGAACGAGTTCAAGATTAAGTTTAGCCTTCAACATGGCATTAGGTAAAACTTTTTCTAACATTTTTTCCAACTCATTTAAATAACCAGCTTTGAATCCCGTATCAGCATTGAAGGCCTCAACATTGTGCAAGTTGACCATACAGGCAACCAACGCAGCATCTTCTTCTGGAACCCATTTCCTTTTGGTTCCTCGAGAATTTTGGGAAGAAACACTTGATTGTGAAAAACCTAACATAACTATCTTAAGAAAAAAAAACAAATTAAAATTAAGTTCATATATGAATCAAAAGGTCAACACTTTATAAAATTATAACACATGATGAATCAAAGGAAAATAAATTATAATTCAACAAGTCTAGTACGATACAAAAAATAATTCAAACACCACCAAAGTTTCATAAACTAGATACATGAAATAACATAAAAAAATTAATGTTTACTATTTTTACCCTAAACCTAACTAATTTCTAGATGCTTGTCATTCATCGAACATTTGGTTGGCTAGTTCCATCCTCCAAGTAGCCCATGCATCCGATGGATGAATATTTACGATATTCAGTTCATCGTCATCTATCACAGTACTACGTAATCCTTCTCCCAACTCCGCTTCAATAGGATCAAGACTCATATAGGTTCGAATAAAATTATAGAGCAAACAACATGCAATAATGATTCTATTGTGCACCCTCACAGGATAGAATGATGCACTCCTAAGTATTCCCCATATAAGTTTTAATAACCCAAAGCATCTTTCAATAACATTACGTACTGAAGCAGGTTTCATATTGAAAAATTTTTTTGGATTACTGGGTTGGTAACACTAACGCCACTCATTCAAATGATATCTTTGTCCTCTAAAAGGTGTAAGAAATCCCTCACAATTTGTGTATCCAGCATCAACTTGATAATAACAACCTATAAAAAAACTATTTGTCATGGTTAATTTTCCAAAAAAGTATGATCTTAAAGATTAATTCAAAGTCCTCTAATTTTGCACTTTACCATGAGGAACTTTTAGTCCATGTCTCCTACTAATAGCATCTCGAAGAACCCGTCCATCAGCAACAAAACCTTTCCAACTAGGAAGAACATAAACAAAATACATATCAGGTGTACAAACACCTAACATATTTGTTGCTATGTCACCTTTTCGCGTTCGATATCTAGGTTTATCAACTGTTGGAACCCTAATCTTGTAACAGCCTGATTTTGGGTCTAGTCAAAACAGTGGTTTTGAGTCCACAAATATGATGAGGAAAATTATTTTAATATTATTTTTGGTATTTAAAACATGTGATTATATATGTGTGAAAGTTACGTAAAAAAATTTTACTGTTTGGATGTTTAATTCGGTAAAAAGGGCTAAATCACGTAAAGCGTAAAAGTTGAGTTCTAATAGCTAAAGGTATTAAATAGCAATAGAATTTTAAAGTAGAGGTCCTTATATGACACTTAAACCATTAATATGTTAGTGGATGATAATGGCTTGGCATTTGTGTAAATTTTAATGTTTTTAAAGGTTAAATTAGTAAATAGGTAAATAATGATAAATTAAGTAAAATAAAAGATGGTTGTCATCTTTTTCCCTCATCCACCACAGAAATTAGACCTAGGAAACTCCATGGAAGGAGCTTGAACATTCGGTCATCTCTCTCCCTTGCATGTAAGTGCAATTTTGCTCGGTTTTTAATAATTTATATGTTTTTGTGATCGTTGCAACTAGTACTAGCTAGCTCATATCTTCGATTTCAAAACTGTTAAAGATTTTGATAGTTGTATTTGATGAGCTTATGTGTTATTTGATGTTTAATGGTGAAATATGAATATTTGATATTAGATTTTTCATATTTTATAAAGTGATTTTTTTGATGAAAATGTCAAATAGGGATTAAATTGTGAAATATGCAAATTGAGTGGTTGAAATGTGAAATAATGAAATTTTTGGGCTGATAATGGCACTATAGTAATTCGGCTAAGCTTGGGTTATATTGACTTGTGTGAATTTTGTGTATTTGTGAAATATGGACTAAATTGAATAAATGTGAAACTTTAGGGGCTAAAGTGCAAAAATGTCCAAATAGGTTTTTTTGGATGAAATTGAATGAATATGTGATTAAATGAGTTAAATTTGAATTCATATAGATCAAGATAGAAAGAAATCAGATTTAGATCGGGGGAAATCGAAAGTTGACGAGTAGTTGATCCGATCCGTTCCTTTCCGTACGAGGTAAGTTCATAAGTAAATAAATGTTTTTGAATTTAAATGTATATGTTTTATACATTGCCGAATTGATTTGTATGTAGATATACATTGCTAAATTTGATTCGTATATGTATATATATTGTCGAATTGATTTGAGCATTGAATGAATGGTTTCGTGCATGAATTGATTTAATTACGAAGTCGAAAGCTCCGAATGAACCTTGGTAAATGTATTGGATATTGATGTCATGATATTAGGACTTCTGAGGTGAGATTTCATGTAAGACCATAGATGGGCTATTGGCATCGATTTGAGATTTTGTGTAAGACCATAGTTGTGCTATTGGCATCGATACGAGATTTCCATGTAAGACCATGTCTAGGACATGGCATTGGTACGATACATGATGTACAGGTTTTCCCAAGTACCCTTAGTGTTCCAAGTGGTTCAACGAGTAATCCAAAGATTATGTCAAAGAAAAGACAAGGTATGATCATGTTGAAAGGATACAGGTATATTCGAAAAATTCATGAGTAATGAACTCGATGTATATTGGACATTTTGGCAAGAATGTAAATGAGTAAATCATACTTATGAGAATAATCTTATGATGACCTTGTGATTATAGGTCTATACTTATGAGGTATAAATATGTGGTAAATTTGATTGATGAATGTGTGAGGCTTTTAGGCCAAATTAAATTGAGACATGATATGTTTAAGTCTTTGTTGTTGATGTATAGGTGAAATTGGCTAATGAATGTCATGTGAATATATGATAATGATTAGCTATTGGTATGGCTAGTTATGGATATGCTTTGGTGTTATGTGTGTTGAAATGAATGTTAATGCAAAGAAATCATGAAAGAGTAAAATTTGCAATAAAACAGTTTTGGACAGTAGCAGTTGTATAACTTTGAAAAATCACAAAAAATTGTAAAAATCACATTAGAGGTTGAATAAGACATAAAGATAAATCTTATTGAGTCTAGTTTCACATAGAAGAAATGATGTAAGCAAAAGAATCTCATATTATGAGATATTTTAATTTTTGTGAGATAATGTCAAAATGATTTTGGAATCCCCTATTCTGACTTTGGAAAATCATTAAAAATTTTATAAAAATAATTTTGGGCTATAATTTATATGATTAAAATTCTTAATGAGTCTTTTTTCAAGAGAAATAAAGAAAAACATCATCTGAATTTCGTACTAAGAGATAATTAATTTTTAGAGAAGAAAGGTCAGAACTGTTATACATCAGAAGAGGGACGACTTTGAAGAATTAACTGTACTTATTGGCTAAACCAAAAATTCTGAAAATTTTATGGTAAGAAGATATGTGAGTCTAGTTTAGATAAAATCAAGCAGATCTTAATTTGGAGTTCTGTAGCACAAGATATAAATAATTTAGTGATTATAACTCTAGTAGATAGCTTGATGTGAACATGAGTAAATAGTGGAACTATGTGCAATTATGATTGTATTATCTTGAGAACATATTGTGAGGATTGGGAAAAGCATGTTAACAAATTGCTTATTATTTACATACCAACTTACTAAGCTATATAGCTTACGCCCTTTCTTTCTTTTTGCTATAGTGTCACAAATACTAGCTCGGGTTGGAGATCGTCGAAGATTCTATCACACTATCAAGCTATTGATCGGTATCAACGTATTTAAGCATTTTAAGTCTATGACATGTATAGGGACTCAGTAATTTTGTGTATGATTTATTATGTTTTGGCCAAATGTTTTGGCTTGTAATGGTTAAAGGTTTGATTTATGTGTAGCCACGTAACTTGGCTTATATTGGCTAATTGGTTGTAAGCCTATATATATATATTAATTATATGTCAAAGTCTTGTGATGTGAGTTGTGTTTGCATGATACATGATGAGTTGTGGGATCCTCATTTGTTGATGACATCATAAGCAGAGAGTTACACGGGCTAAGGACACGGGCATGTCCCGAACCACATGGGCGTGTGACCCTCCAAAACATGAAAATTTTCTAAGTGTTCCAAAGTTTCCGGTTTAGTTCCGAACCACTTCCAACATATGTTTTGGGCCTCGTAGGCCCTTATAAGGGACGGTATGCATGTGTATAAATAATTTTAAATTGAATGAAATTTTATGGCCCAATTTTGTATGGTTGCTTGTGTTTAAGACCGTTAATGTCCCGTATCCTGTCTCGGCGTTGGACACGGGTAAAGGGTGTTACAAATCTTGATGCGGGTTCCATCTAAAGCACCTAAGCAATTCTACATCACATGTATAAAACCTTGAGTTAGAATACTATATTTAAATCTAAATCAACTAAATTATGTACAAGCTATATATAGAACTCACTCCAATACCTTGAACCATTTCCACCTTGGGTCTGTAAAATTAGTTGTAATTGGCTCTGCCTTTTTAAATAACACATCTTGTAAGCGTATGACACCATTTAAAACATTGTGAAATGATCTGCTAACGGTTTCCTCAGACCTATTAAAGTGATGCTTGATAACTCGATTTCTAAGGTGATGAGAAATGATATGTAAAAACATTGCCACTTGCTCATCAACAAGCATGTTCCTTGACGACTTCAATCCCCCTAAAGTTTGTAACATCTCACATATTTTAAAAAAGGTAATTCTATTCATCCTAAATTTTTCAATACAGGTCTCGTCACTAGCATATACAAGTCTTTTCACATAATCTCGTTTTGCATAAAAATCTAAAATATAAGATCTAATCCATGGTCTATAAGTATGTAGGCTATGGATGGCACCTAATGTAACTAAGAACCAAATCGCAACTGTACACATTTGCAACCATATTGTCAATGCAAGACCAATTCTTTTACGCCTCACACTTTGTACTACTAAAGGTAGATGAACCATTACTGCAAGATATTAAAGTGTTACATATCTTCAAATCATAGTAAAAGGGTCACATTTCTCCACTACTAATTCCAATAACAGTAAAATAAAATCAAAGAATTTAATTACCAAAGAACTTACAGTGATTTAGTGAATATAAGACGCTCAACTGTGGGTGGAGGAAGCAATCAAACAAGCCAAAGAAGAAGAGGAAGCAATAACACACCATCAAAGAAAAATGAACAATACATATTAAGAATCTTTACAAAGCACAAAATAGAAATTACAACTATCTTTGCAAGTAAAAAACTTGAAATTCATTTCTTTATCAATCACCCAAAAAAGAAAAACAAAGAAAGAAAAGAAAAGAATGTGTTTTTGTGAATTTGATTAATTGATGACTGACGTTTAATAATTATTTAAAAAAATACCCATTTGATTAATATGAATTTAATAATTTTTATGTGAAAAGGAAATAAGGTCTTAATTTATCTTATTTTGTATTAACTCAATTCGATTATAGGTATATAGTGTGTTAAATATCTTATTATGTATTTTAAAATATTCAATTATTATTTTTATTTAAATAAAATCTAAAACTCCATATACATTACATTCTTACCATAACATGATTTGTTTGTAGCATTTTACTTCTTTTTTTTTGTTTCATTTGTTGAGATAATTTTTGTAGTGTTAATTATAATTTCTAATCAAATAATATAAGTAATATAAAACATTGTTTAATTATAATTTTTAATGAAACAATATAAGTAATATAAAACATTGTTTGAAGACCAAAATTAAATATAACATAAATTAAAGATATCGAAAATAAAAATAGTTTAATAATATATTAAAAGATTAAAATAGTTTTAAATGAAACATATCAAAAATAAAAATATATCGAAAATCAAATATAACCAAAATGTTCTTGTTTAAAGTAAAAAGATCAAATCTGAATTGTCAATGTAGTTTAACAGATATATATTGTCTTTCTCGTATTACTAGAAAAGAGTAATGGTATCATCATTTCAGTGGAGATATTTGTTTGTCTCTTTTCCTTGTTTTTTTTTGTTATTGTTGACTCTTGGCATTTGTCAGCCTACGAGGGTGTGCTGCTCTTTACCTTGGCAGCCTCCTTTTCCATTAGCAAATTCCATCTTTCCACAGTTGAACACAACCAACTTACAACAAAGACATTAGGAGGGTATTGTTACCTTAACACACCCTTGAGTGATATTTTTCCCCTTCTTGTTGCTACCTTCAACCTACAATGATGACCACTAAATTAATTTCCTTTAGGAGTTACAGAGGATGATCAAATAGGTTCACAGATCCCTTACTTTGATGATGAACGAATCGATGTGCATAAACAAATGACTCAACATTCTACCACTTAAAAGATGATTTGTTCAAGGAGTGGATAGATTTACTTTAAAATTAGTTTCTATTGTTGAAAGATGCATAGAACATGGGCATAAATCACTTTGAAGTTCTTACTTATAAATACGTGCAATGAATCTCATCATAGCATAGGCTACAAGGCAATTTTGCCAAGTATATTCAAGGATAACATGAATTACATGTGAGACATGAAAGTTACCAATCTGCTTATTTGCAAAAATAAGAAAAATAAGAACTGCTGCTCCTCTTCCTGTAAAAGATTCACACTTGGAACTTGTCCAGAAGAAGCATTAATGAAATACATAAAACAAGCATTGACAAATGAAGTAGGATATTGTAAACACCAAGTAAGTACTGTTAGTTACAGACATATAAACAAGTCATCATCACATTCTGGGGAGCAGAAAGAAGGTTTTCATGTAGCATTCTTTCTTTTTATCAAACTTCTAAACTACAAATGTTACTACAGTGGACCATGAGATCAATGTTACCGCCTACAAAGTAATCTATATATCATCTTCAATGCATAGAATATTTATAAGATATACCATAGCAAGTTTTTAGAAAGTTTTTAAGAAAGAGGATGCTTAATATTTATAAGATATACCATAACAAAGTAATCTATATATCATCTTCAATGCATGGAATGTTACTACAGAGGCTGGTCTATACTAGAAGCACCATTTTATTGAATATGGGAACACAATATGAACCATATACTAAAATTGAATAGGATGATTAATCTTGCCGTCTGTCATGAACACACGAAAGCATAGATGTAAACTTTTATTTTATTTCAACACTTTTAGACATTGAGATAACCTGGAATAACGCTAATAAATTAAATCCCAAGTCATAATTATAAAAGTGGTACAAACAGTGGCATCCTATGAATACAACATTGAAATGCTATGACAGACTCAAAGTCCCAAAAGGATAGTTGAACACACGAAAGCATGTGTGCTTCAAGAGTCCCAAAAGAAACCATGCTCAAGCAGTCTGCTAGTAGAAGTCCTTTACTTTAAGGAATTGAATCCAAAGTTAAACTGCATGTCCCTTTAATGGTTAATGTAGAATACCAAAAAGGTATTTATAGTAACACGGAAGTGCATCAAGTTTTTTCAATCACCATAACAGTAAAATTCTAGAGTAAAAGCAATTCAACCACAAAGGATAGCTGAACACTTGTTTGTGCCAATAGAAGAAAATTTCTAACCTGAAGTACTAAATCCATAGATGCATCAACTTGGAAACTAGCAACATCAGCCTTTCCATGCACTCTTTTGATTGAAATGTATCGTCCTTCAATTCCAACCAAGAGAACAGAAGATCATCAATGAAAATAAGTTCCTACAAAAAAAATTAACCAATTAAAACCAACACTATTTGTGAGATATTCACAGGTTACAACCAATTAAACAGAAGAAAATGCCTCGGTACGTAGATACGTGCCTGTTCTTATAACTATTTTATGCATAAATCAAAAGGAAAATCAGTAGACATGTTGCATTTTTTCCCCAAAATCTCTTAGAGTTAATAATTTTCACCCAACCCCATGCAAACTAGAAATAAAAAAAGTTTAGGTAAATGATCAACTTGTATGAAAGTGGCAGAACAAGAGAGAGGCACTAAATTAAAGACTACAGTTCAACACATTACCGGTAAGTACCAAAAATTAAAATCCAACAGCTAGAAATATAAGATAAAGTAACAGAAAATTGGATACTTCCGTTGTTTAAGTTGTCTAAATTTTCAGAAATGAAACTACAACTTTGAGTTCTAATAAAAGTCAAACATACCAGCATTAACTGCACAAAAACCTTTTATTTTCTCAGTAGAGCGGAGTTCATCACAAAAATTCAAAGAATACATTGTACATCTTTCATTGCAAACTCAGTACTGTATTAAATTAGTACAACAAAAGCATAGCTTAGTCTAATAATAATGAGAATAATTGTACATCAGAAAAAAAAAATTATTTTTTGCAATTAAAATTGCAAGTTCAGTTTAATTATTAACCAATTAAAAATATAACAAATAAACAAAGGATCCAATATTTTTAACATAATACTTTTTCTTTTAAAACAATAATTGAGCAGGAACTACATTATTTAACTTCAAGGGAAGAATACATGAACCGCGGCATCATAACAACCAATTGGATTTTCCAATCCAGAGCTGATTAGAGACAAAAGAAAAAAGATTAAACTTAGACATAAAACTAAGCTAAGGAAAGTCATAAAAATGAAAAGAAAAAATTAAATACTTGAACGAATCTAAAGGACAACCCTTAGCATCGATGCAAAACGAGATGTCCCCTTTATTTCCTAGAAGAAGCATTTATCTACCATTAACAAGCAATAAGAATTTAATTAATATAAAATATACGAGACGAGAACCAAAAGAATTGTTAGATTTTGGAAATGTGTTTTTTTTATTCTAATCTCTATTGTGAAATGCGAAAGGGAAAGTAGAACACCCAAGTTTTGAAAAATGCACGAAACTTTGGAAATGAAGTTTCTCTTTCCGATTGATTCTCAAGAAAGTGAGAAGGAAACCGAAGAACCTGGTGAAATCGGTCGGTGAGGAAAGGTCTGTCAAGGTTCCAGCGAGGGGTTGAAGGACAACTTGATTCCAGCAAGAAATGGCTACCGTTTGAATGTTTTTGAGGTGAGAATTTGTGAGGGTAAAATAGGGTTCATATGGCAACGAATGGGTAAACGGTGAAGAGGGAAGGGAATAGAAATCCCCAAATATCTCTGCTTAAGCCTGAAATAGAATACACCCGTAATAGGATATTCCCTTGAACCAAACATTTGTTTAAGTGAGCCTGTAGAATAGGCTTGTAATAGGCAGGTAATGGCATAGTCATCACCTTCAACCAAACATCCCTTAAAATAGTTTTGAGGCAATTCGAAACTAATTTGAAATAAAATAGAAGTTTTAAGAAAAAGATGCAAAAATTGGAAAGCAGGTGTCACACGACTGAGTGGCCAAGCCATGTGAAATTACCCTAGGTCGTGTAACATTCGAACAAGGGACACACTGCCATGTCCCAGCCCGTGTAACTCACTGAGTTGCCTCACACGCCCATGTGTCAGGCCGTGTAACTCATTGACTTGAAACATTAAGAAATTCTCAAATGACACACGGCCAAATTAACCATTCCAAAACATGTCATCATATCATATACTATCTAGAACCTATGGAGTATGCATGAGGGCTTATTCACCCATATTTGCAACTATTATTCATGCCAACATTTACCTTATTAACCACAACAAGCTTGACACAACTCAAGACAAGTAATTTCACTTGAATAACCTTTCAGCCCTATTACATGCCATTCATAACCATTATCCAAAATAACCATAAATACCAATAGGTCGAATAGATAGTGTGACGATACTCCGACGAGACTCCAACTGACTAAGCTTCTCGATAATCTACAAGACAGAGGAAACGATTTTGTAAGCATTTAATGCTAATTAAATTCGTATAAGAGAAACTTAACTTGCCAATTAAATTAAACAACCAAACCTACTCTCATCAAGTCATATGCCAAACTTCCTTTCCTATACATATCACCTCGTAAGGTTAGTAAATATATCATTACATATAAATCCCAAGTATCTCATGGCATGTACATGATAAACATTTAGGCTTCATCCATAATCCATCACCTATACATAAATCCTTTACACATACTTTCCATTGAAATCATATGGTTAATAGATGGTAAGTAAATAATACATCTATAAAACATGACATATATTAAGAAATAGATTTCATGCATATTTCATCCATCACTCAATAAATTATCATCCATTTTCATATTGTATAAGCATGTTCATCTTTCCTTGTCATATGAATATTAGTAACATTAAATTTTTATACATGTCTTTCCATTAACCTTTACTTACCTGTTGAACCGTATAGAATAGCATTAGATACTCGGGAATGCTCACACATAGTGTGCATTTTCATGTAACCGTAACCTTTCCTTTCCATTAGTGCTCACACGAGCTGTGAAATGGGTCTGCTCACACGAGTTGTGGGTCAGAATGTTAGCTACACGGTGCCGCTCACATGAGCTATGGAGTGTCCGCAACAAATGTAGGGCCTCAGCTATCGGTATGACATTCAAGACCAACACCTGAAACCGTATAACCCTAATGACATGTCATTTGTATCCTAAGTATTCAAAAGGTTTGAACGGATTTTTACATCTCAAATCATTTATTTCAATCGTATTATAACATTTCTGTATACCATCATGAATTTCACATTTATAAATTACAACTTTAAGTCAGCTAACCTAATTATTCTAAAACAACTTGACTTAAGGGACATACCACTTGAACCTAATTATTCTTTCATTTAACATAAATCATTAAATCAAATTTTATTATAACACTATATTTGACTGGTAAATATTAAATAATAATATTTACAAACTCGCTTATTAGATTTGTGGTCCCGAAACTACTGTTTTCGATATAACTAAAAAAGGAGTTGTTACAAGTTCACCACCGCACTCGTTTACAAATTGAAAAAATGACAACCCTCTATGGCATACAAAAAGTTATATTCATCCACCACCACAACCACATCTTTAATGGGTAGAAATAAATTTTCTAACCCATGCTAATCGTTTAGAAGGTAGTAGACTTAGGAAAACGAGCAGTTGCGTTGAATGATAAGGAGTTTTGATCAATATAATATCTCGTTCAACATATGTTAAACCTTCTATTCCACCTAAAGACACATAGAGAGTTTGTGCCTTTTTTTGAATCACCATTTCTGAATTCTTTTGAATGAGCATTTCGGAGGCAATACTCCTACTTAATTCAAGGCTAATTGTCCTAATATTATCCCCCAATAACGTGGCAACATCGATAAGTGAAGTAGAAGAAATTAGTTCACTTACCTCAGAACTTTTTTTCTTCTTTTTTGAAAATTTAGAATCAGCTTTGTTTGGATTAAACGGTTGCGCTTGTGTAGCCAAGACATCCATCTCATCTAAGGAAACATCAACTTTGCATCCATTATCATTGCTTCTTTCTTCAGGATTCCTTCAATTAGCAACATCCTCAACATGTAATTCTTCAACAATATCAGTAGTTGTTTGAGCATCTTTCCCTGTGGCTCGATCTTTTGCGTATATGGAAGTAAGTTGCTCATAATAAGGGAAACTTCAAGTTCTCAATTGCCCGACTTCTTTATGACTTTATAAAAAAGATTTTATAAGCATTATATACTATATGGATATAAGTAATTCAAAACAAGAAAAGAAATATAAAAAAACAAAATTCTTACACTTATATATGAGTCCCATACTGCATCTTCACTAACAACCATCTACTTAAGCTAGTCCCAACCAAAGCCACTATTGTCTTTTCCTCTGAGCATATCGTAAAATGATTTCCCAATCCTTTTTCAATGTCCTAATCCTTGATTCAAGATTAGGTTTAGCCTTTAGCATTGCATGAGGTAAAAACTTTTCCATCATTCTTTCCAATTCAAGTAAATAACCAGCCTTGAATCTCGTATCTGCATTAAAAGTTCCAAGATTGTGCAAGTCTACCATACATGAAATTAAGTAGCATCGTCTTCTAGAACATATTTCCTTTTGGCTCCTTTAGAACTCTGGGAAGAAGTTGCAATTGATTGTGAAAAGCCTGACATACTTTTAAAGAAAATTGCAAACAATTAATTAATAGATAAAAAATAATCATAACATTTCAATAAAGAAATATGATTGTACACTAAAGACACACTTTATAATTACAACAACTAGAATCAACATTATCCTATATAATTGTAATATACAAGTATACTACAATAGAAAAAACCATAAACACAACATCAAAGATAAATAAATAACATAAAATCTTTCAAACAACACTTTCAGTTCCATTAATTTCTAGATGCTTGTCATTCATTGAACATTTTATTTACTAGTTCCATCCTCCAATTTAAACCTCTATCACATTACTATTAAGTTCATCGTCCTATATCACAATACTATTTAAACCTTCTCCCAGCTCTGCTCCAATAGGTTCAAGACTCATTTTAGTTCGAATAAATTATGAAGCAATCAAAAAGAAAAAATGATTTGGCTGTGCACCCTCATAAGATAAAATAATGGACTCTTAAGTATATCTGTAATACCCCTAACCCGTATCTGTCACTGATTAGGGTTATGGAGCATCACCAAAGTTTACATTTCAAAACTATCAAAAATATAAATCATTTACTTCACAACATAAATCATAGCAAATTCCATCAATAACATACATATTGTTTCATATACAAGCCCTCGAGGCCCTAAAAACACATCAGAAACAAATCAGGACTAAATCAAAAATATTTAGAATTTTTCGAGAAAAGATGAAAATTTTAAACTGCAGGGGTCACACGGCAGTGTGATTCACACGACCGTGTGATTCACATGGCTGAGACACACACACACGTGTCTCAGGCTACATAGGCATTCAAAATAGGGACACATGGTCGTGTTCTAGCCCATGTCTGTGCCCGTGTAACTCGTTGACTTGGGTCACACGGTCAAGCCACACGCCCGTGTGCTAGGTCGTATACCCTTCGAAATGGCCTCACACGCCCGTGTGCTAGGTCATTTGCTAGGCTGTGTAACATTTTGACTTGCAACCCTTTGAAAGCTACAAGGGACACACGACCGTGTGTCACACATGGCTTAGACACACGCCCGTATCTTTGCCCGTGTGGATGAAAAATAGGCTACTTTCAAGCCATTTTTCTCACCCAAACATGCATCCACCTACAACCAATTTTCCATAAATAAACAAGCACTCCAAAGTGTACCAAACCATGCTATAACAAGCTATCCAATTAAGGTATATAAACATGCAACCAATGTGCCCAAAAGGCACCTCAATCACAACCATTAAACATGTATATCCATATACATAAATTGGACAAAATTTCAACTAACTTATAATTAAACTTATGTCATAACTTATCACTTTATTTACCTATCAAATTCCACACCAAAAGTACCAAATATGCCATTTTACATTTAGCACCGATAGTCATACATGTCATCTATAACAATTATACCAATTCACCACATTCAAACATATCAAAAGGATAATATACATTTTTATCCACTATTTGAACTTCCATCATATAGTTATCATGCATCCCAAATATACATATGTATAACTTATACATATTTGACCATAACTCATCCATATATATATGGTTTAATTTCATACCAAGTTATACCATAATTGTCCACATGCCAAAGTTACATTCAAACATACCAATTTGGTTATTCAAAACACAACTTCAAATGATCATATCAACTTCAACCATCAAGGTCATCTAAATGACACAAATCTAACCATACCCAGATGGTTCCAACAACTAACATGTATATAAACCATATTTCAATCATGCACATCCATTCAAAACTTTTCCAAAGCATACCATATCTTGACCATATTGAGGTCAACTCATTATATATCACTTGGGTCATTCAAACATGCTATAACACATTATTAAATTAACACATATAAACAAGGCACCAAATGTACCAAGGCTACATCACCCAAAATGACATATACATGCCAAATTCATCAACTAACATTCAACTAATCATCAATCATAAGTCCACCTATACATGCCATTATAACCTTAACCAAGACATCAAAATCTACCAATATAATCGCTAGATAGTGTGATAGATCTTCGGTGAGCTTCCAACCCGATCGAGCTTTCAATTATTTGTAAAGTAAAAGAAAGATAACGACATAAGCAATGAATGCTTAACTTTAGTCATATCAATTTATTTCAAATATGAAATTATACTCATCAAAAATAATCCTATGCCAATACGGTAAGATTCATGAAACCATATTCAACAACTCACAAAATGAGTAAATTCATAGCATCACATATACATATCATCCCTAGCATAGTAGGATTTATAAAACTTTAAACCCTTTCAAATTTTCTTATTTTCATTTGTATTTCATTACTTTCTATTGCATTTGCTTTCTTTAACTTAAATAACAACATCAAGTCAACTCATCATTCCCTTTTTCATCATTTTACACTTTAAGTATGAACTTACTATTTCATTACCCTTCCACACCTGTTTCATATGCATATCACACAAGACATAAGCATATCATTCAACCATAGCCACAAGCTAGTGCATTTAAACATAGTTCTTTTGGAATTAACCACATGATAATCGTTTCAATAGAAATTACATAATTTAAACCTTACCACTCTTTCATGATCATTAGCATATTTCCATTTAGACACTTACCATATCAATGGATAGCTTATAAGTTTAACATGGCATAATCCAACCACAACTTGGCTAAAGCCTAAGCATTTACACCAAACATGTTAGCATACAAGATATAAATCATAAGCACATTAACATAAATAGCCATTTAGCCATAACATGTATCTTATGAGTTTATAACTTATCTCAACCTATATAATTTTCATGTATCATCATATCAAGGATGTTCATATATGTACATGTCATAAAACATATCATTCTCTTACTATTTGTTATTCGAATAATGTCCGTTCAACCTTTTAGAATACCGTTGGATACTTGAGATAGCTCACACATAGTGTGTTAACATATATAACTGTAACCCGTCAATTCCTGTACATGTATGTTTACACGAGCTATGAATCAGAATGCTCACACGAACTGTGAAAATGGGCCTGCTCACACGAGCTGTGGGTCAGAACGTAGCTACACAATGCTGCTCACACAAGCTATGGAGTATCCGCAACACATGCCAGACTTCAGCCATCGGTAAGACGTTCAGGACCAACACTCGAATCATGTAAAACCTATTGACATGTCATTTTTATCCTACGAATTCCTAATGTTCAAACGGGGCTCGTTAATCGTCGTGCGTTATTGGATTTACGTCGTTTCATAATACAGTTCATATGAACTTACCTGGCCAAATTGCAGAAATACCAAAGTTTAAGGGTATTTTGGTAATTTTCTATTTTCCTCTATTTTCCACCGGATCTTGATCTAAATTAATAATTTCATTTAATATATTAATTTATACAATAAAACAATTCATTTCACGTAATTTGGCCATTTTTGAAATTTTATAAAATTACCCCTAAAGTTTTACTTTTATTCAATTTAGTCCCTTAGCCCAAAACATGCAAATTAACTATTTTTACCCAAAATTGAGCTTATATGAATGTTCATGGTATCCAAAAAATCCCATTTATGCAACAATTTCACATTAACTCCTTGTACTTTTATTAATTTAACAATTTATGTAACGCCCCAAAGGTTGTATATTTGTTTTCGTGTATTTATGACACAACTGTGTATCTGCTTCAGTGGTTAAGTGGTATAGGTGTGTGTGTGAGGTCTTAAGTTCAAGCTTTGTCTTAGGAGAATTTTTGTATTTTTCTGAACAAAGCCTTATCATTAGTCAGTAGGCTTATAATTAAATATTGGTAAAATATGTCAGAATGGGTCTGCTAGTCTGGTGGTTAAGTGGAGAGCTAAGGAACAAGAGGTGTGAAGTTTGAACCCCTGCTTGTGCGAATGAGATTTATTTTTGCTGCTTGTGCAGTGTAGGAGTTTTAGGTGTGGTAAAATGTTGAGTGTTTGAGGTGTGTGGGGAAGTAGTGGACGGTTAAGGAGTGTTTAAGGGGTGTGGGGAAGTGTGGGAGTGAATTTAGGGGTAAGTGGGAGTATATTAGGGGATTGTGGGGAAAATATCCAAAATCTGATCATTTTCTTTTCTTTTTGAAAAAAAGAGAGTCAGTTTTCTCTCTATCTTCCTGACGATTTCTTTCCCCATCTCTACCGTTTTCATTCCTCAATTCCCCCTCTTGCTGCCAAATTCTACTTCTCTCCCCCATCCTTGGCGTTTATTTTTGTTTTTCCTGGCTTCAATCGCTCGTTTGATGCAAACTTTGGTCCCGTCTATTCGGTAAGTGAAATAAAGTGGTATTGGTTTTCTTCTCAACTTTTGGTTTCTTCCCTTCTTGCTGAGAGTCTCTTAACGTTTCCCTATTCTCTCCCTAGTCGAACCTTCGCCTTGCTACCTTTTCTTTTTTTGATCCTTTTTATTTCTACTCTCTTTCTGTGCATCGTTCTCTTCGTGTTTCCGGTAAGTTTAGTTTTAATTAACTTTAAACTAGGATTTGGGCAAGTGTTAATATGGATTCTTTTGGTTTAGGGGTTTATCGAAAGGCTGTTTATCGCTCGCCAACATTCTGAAGATGGGGAATTCCTGCTACACGATATAAGGTAAAGTGTGCTCGAGAGTTTTTGGACGTCAAAATTAAAGTAGGTGTCTACCGTAATAGTGTAAACAGAAAACGGTGAAAAGCCAAAAAGTGAGGCTTTTGACGCCACACGGACGTGTGGCCGTCTGTGTGGTAGGCCGTATGATCGAACACAAGCGTGTGATTGACGAGGCTGGCCGATACACTGGCCAAACTGAATTGGGCTGTGTTGGCCACACGAGCGTGTGGGATTTTTTGGCCAGACCATGTGATCTACACGGCCAACGCCAATTTGGGCCATGTGGGCCACACGGGCATGTGGACCTACACGGGCGAACATCATGGGCTTGTAGGCCTATTTTCACTGTTTAATTACTAAGGTTGCACGGGTTGCCCGAGTCAACTGTGGACCTACAGTAGGGATGATAAGCTTACCTAGACCCCTAATTGACTGAAATGACTGTATGACTGATGTGATTAAGCGTGATGATGTCCCAATGATTTGATATTGTATGCCGGTTTACATGCATGATATTATGTATAGCATGTCATATTTGTATATTGCATTGCATTGGGCTGGGAATTATATTATTCGGAGGAAGTGTACTGAAAGGCCTCGGGCCTAATTTACTGGTAGCTCAGCTGCAAACTACTGTTTAGTGCCGCATGTGGTACTTTTTAGAGTGTAGGGATGGGTGGGTTAATTATATCCCCACATGGAATGTAAGGTTGGACGGAGATAGTGTGTAAAGGTTGGTTGGGTAGGATTTTGTGACTGTATATCTGGTACTGTATTGATTACTGATACTGTAATGGGCCAAGGCCCTAATGCATGACTGCTTCTGTACTGAAATGGCTAAAGCCCAAACTGAAACTGAATCTGGTATCGAAAGGGCTTAAGCCTAGACTGTGACTGTGTTATGTCTGCTTGTTCTATATGGGGAATTACACACTGAGTTTTCGTAAACTCACCCTTCTGATTTATCTGTACAAGTAATCCCTAGGCTTGGGCGGATCGGTGTGGCGAAGGACTCAGCGGTGGCCACACAACCTTATTTGACTCTGTTTCGTACTTAATTATGATTTTAAATTTTATTTGAGAATTTTATTGTAAATATGGCCTCTAAGGATTTTTCTTGAATTTGGGATTTTCAATTTATAACTACTAGTTTTAGAAAAAGGGAAAATAACTAATAAAAGCCCATTTATTTTTAAAATTACCGAAATGGGCCAGGTCCTGAATTAATTATCGAAATGGACCATTTCCCCCAAAAACGCGTCCATGTCAGTACGTTGTTAGGGGATAAAGAAGTAAAAAATCTTCCTCAAGGAAGCGCTTTGTCCACGTGGACAGAAAAGCTTCCTTGAGGGAGCGCTTTGTGTCCACGTGGACAAAGCGCTTCATTAAGGAAGCACTTTCCCATTTTTTAGTGTTTAGGGTGTTTTCCAATTAAGGTTAGGGTTTGGGGGTTTTGGGGTTTTTAAATTTTAGGGTTTTAAGAAAAAAATAAATAAATAAGGGTTTAGAGTTTAAGATTTCTTAATTAAATTAATTATAATTTTTTAAAAATTATAAATTATTTATAAATTATTTATCAAGTCTAACTTTATTTAAATATAGTTAAATATTAATTACAATTATTATATTTTTTCTCGAATTTTGAATTTAAACTTCTCCAATTTAAAATATATATTAAATATTAAAATATTAAAATTTATGTTAAATTCCATTAAATAAGGTTATTAACACTTATTTATAAATCATTCACTCACATTCAATAAAATTTTTACCCATGATCTTAAGACCTTAAGGAATTATTATCCCAAAAATATTCTATTATTAATATGATTGTATTATATTAAATTTCATGTATTTTTTTGCATATTTAATTTATTATAAATTTAAAATTATAGCAAAAGATAGATTTAATATATATATATATAAACTCTTAACTCTTTTTCTGTTTTTCATAAAAAAAAGTCTTTTTCTATTTTAAAATTTGAAAATACAAAAATTGATTATATATTTTATATTTAATTTATTATTAAAAAAATTCTTTTAATAAATTTAATTTTTATTAAAAACATTTAATTTTATTATTTTATTTTTTAGAGGAGTTTAAAATATATAACGAATAACAACTATCTTTATTTGATTTTTCCTTAAAAACCCTAAATACTAAACCTCAATCTACTTTTTTTTTAAATTTATAATTAATTTACTCAAGTAACCCTGATCCCTAATTTATTTTATTCTTTCCTTAAAAACCCTAAACACTAAATCCTAATCTAATTTTTTTAAAATTTATAATTAATTTACTCAAGTAGCCTTAAACCCTAATTTATTTGATTTTTTCTTTAAAAACCATAAACGCTAAACCCTAATCTAATTTTTTAAAATTTATAATTAATTTAATTAAGAAACCCTAAACCCTTATTTATTTAATTTTTTCCTTAAAACCCTAAAATTTAAAAACTCAAAAATCCTAAAACCCTAACTTTAATTATAAAAAACTCTAAACCCTAAAAAAGGGGAAAGTGTTTCTTCAAGGAAGCGCTTTGTCCACGTGGACACAAAGCGCGCCATCAAAGAAGCGTTTTCTATCCACGTGGACAAAGCGCTTCCTTGAGGAAGCATTTTCTTGCTTTATCCCCTAACAACGCGCTGACGTGGACGCGTTTTTGGGGAAAATGGTCCATTTCAGTAATTAATTCAGGACCTGGCCCATTTCGGTAATTTAAAAAATAAATGGGCTTTTATTGGTTATTGGCCCTTTAGAAAATCTCAAGTTTTCAAAAGAACTAAACGTTCTAACAAAATACTCACGATTACGCAATCTATTTTAAAAAGCTTCCGCATAGATTAAACGTTTTGAAAGCTTTCAAATGAGTAATTAACACGATATTAGAATTAATAAATAATAATGTAAGAACTCTAAACGAAAAATGTATTTGGCAAAGTTACAATTTCCCAACACAAGCTACAGTTTTCAAACACACTACCATGTGACATCGCCAGTTTCGGCCATAACATCCAGGTCGGGTTTGGGGTGTTACATTTAGTGGTATCAAAGCCAGGTTACAAAACTGGGCTATGGATATGGATTTTTAAGACGTGATTTGTGAGAACTAATTTTCTAAATGGTTTTACTAAAAGTGTGGTACATCGAGTCTCCAGCGCCGAGCCAGTAAGTTTTTTGAAACTAAGAATTGTCTAAACTGAAACTGAAATTATTTTTGATAGTATATATTGAAACTGCTATAGGTAGTATATACTGAGACTACTATAGATAGATTGTACTAAAAACACTTAAAATAGTGTATACTGAGACTGTAGTAAAACTTATAGACATTTACACTTCTGATATTGTTTTTATAAAATATCTGTTAATAAACATTGGAACTGTAAACTGATGCATAAAACTGTTAATACAGAAAAAATGCAATTAGACAATGAGTACCAGAGGTACTCGCGGACGGGGTACAAGAGGCCGTGGTAGAGGCCGTAGAAGTGCTCGAGCTCGGTCTTCGTCCTCTGGTAATCTGCATAATTTGGATACTAGTGAGACATCGGCTTCACCTGTTGCTAAGGCTGGGTCTCATAATCGAGCGGCTGGGGATGACACACTATCCCAAGTGATGTTGAGGATTTTAGAGAGGGTCGCTGAGACCAATACTGAAGTTAGAGGCTACTGGTTGGTTACGGAATGACTCCGGTCTAACGGAGCTGAGCTTTTTAAGGGTATTGTTGGAGTTGCCCCTAATGTGGCTGAGTATTGGGTAGAGGCCATAGAGAGGATTATGGACGATCTGGACTGCACACCCGAGCAGAAATTAAAGGGTGTTGTATCGCTGTTACGTGATAAGGTATATCAGTAGTGGCTCACTATTAAGGAGGGCACTCAGCCTGATCGACTGACCTAGGAGTTCTTTAAGACTGCTTTCCAAGAGAAATATGTGAGGGCCAGTTATGTGAATGGTCGTAGGTGGGAGTTCTTAAATCTGACTCAGTGAGATAGATCAGTGGCCGAGTATGAGGTCAAATTTCTAAGGTTGAGCTGCTATACGCGAGGTATGGTGGCAACTGAGTACGAGCGATGTGTTTACTTCAAGGATGACCTCAGGGATTATCTGAGGGTTTTGATAGCTCCAAAGAGGGAGTGAGACTTTGTGGCACTGGTGGATAAGGCAAAGATCACCGAGGAAGTAAAGTGCACTGAGCGCTAGAACCGAGAGAGAGGTAAGAGGGATTCGGAGCCCTCGAGTTCCATTCAGAGGCCTAAAAAAAGGTCAGAGTTGATGGGCTGATCAGAGTTGGGGCTCCTATTGTTGTTATTGGTTAGCCACCGTGTACTGACTGTGGTAGACACCATCAGGGTGAGTGTTGGAAAAGAACTGGGCTTGTTTGAGATGTGGTTCATTAGAGCACCGTATTAGAGAGTGTCCGTGGAGGTCCGATCAGATGCAAGCTTCAGATACTGGTACTACACCACCACCGAGAGTAGCTCAGCAACCACCGAGAGGCCATGGTCAGACCAGAGGTGGTAATTGGTTGGGTCGTGGTCAGAGAGCACTGGACAGAGGTGCTGGTCATATTGAGGCGAGGCAGCCGACTCTAGTTTATGCTGCATGTCACCGATAGGATAGAGATACTCTGGACATTATCACGGGTACGTTCTTTATTTATAATATACCTTATACTGAACTGATAGATATAGGATCCACTCACTCCTATATAGCTTGTATTGTGTCTAAGAACTTGGTTATCTTGGTTGAGAGCACTGCGAGTGAGGTGATTGTACTGAGTCCGCTAGGACAATCAGTAAGGGTAAATAAGTTGTTTAGAGACGTTTCTTTAGAGGTTCAAGAGGCTATTTTTTTGGCTGATCTGATGGAACTGCCTTTTGGAGAGTTTGATCTGATACTGGGAATGGACTGGTTGGTTAAACACCGAATGAGCTTAGATTATGCCACAAAAAGGGTTGTACTGAGAACTAAAGAGGATAGCAAGGTAGTCGTAATTGGGGAACGTTAGAACTACTTATCGAATGTGATTTCTTCTTTGAGGGTGAAAAAATTGGTTCGTAAGGGATATGAGGCGTGTCTGGCCTACATCAGTGTTTCAGATTCTAGGGATTCTTTGGTTAAAGATATCAGGACCGTTAAGGACTTTCTGAACATTTTTCCTGAAGAGCTACTTGGGTTACCTCTGAATCGTGAAATAGAGTTCAGGATTAAGCTCCTTCCTGGTACAGCTCTGGTGTCTATCGCTCCTTATAGAATCGCACCAAAAGAGGTAAGATTTAAGAGTTACTAGATCGTGGGTTCATCAGCCCTAGTGTGTCTCCGTGGAGAGCACCAGTTCTGTTCGTGAAAAAGAAGGATGGCTCCATGCGTATGTGTATTGACTATCGACAATTGAACAAGTTGACAATCAAGAATAAGTATCCCTTATCGAGGATCGATGATCTGTTTTACCAGTTCCAAGGGGCTTCGATTTTCTCCAAGATTGACCTCCGATTAGGATATCATCAGTTGAGGGTTAAGGAGACCGATGAATACAAGACAACATTTAAGACTCGATACAGTTATTACAAGTTCCTAGTGATGCCATTTGGACTAACAAATGCACCAGCAGCTTTTATAGATTTGATGAACCGAGTGTCCCAGTCCTATCTAGATCGGTTCGTAGTGGTATTTATTGACGACATACTGGTGTACTCGAAGACTGAGGATGAGCACGATGAACACTTCAGAGTGGTTCTGTAGATCTTGCGAGAGAAACAACTGTACACCAAGTTCAGTAAATGTTATTTTTGGTTACAAGAAGTAACATTTCTGGGCATGTGGTTTCTGCTGAGGGGATTAGGGTCGATCATTGAAAGATTAAGGCGGTGTTGGATTGGAAACAATCTAAGACTGTATTTGAGATTCGCAGTTTTCTTGGACTGGTAGGGTATTATCGATGATTTGCATAGGGTTTTTCACTGATTACAGCACCCTTGACTAAACTGCTACGTAAAGGTGTGCCGTTTAACTGGACTGATGCACAGCAAGAGAGTTTTGAAAAGCTCAAAACTGTACTGACTGAGGCCCCTGTTTTGGTACAGCCAGAGTTTAGAAAAGAGTTTACTGCCTACAGTGATGTATCACATGTCGGTTTAGGATGTGTGTTGATGTAATAAGGTAAGGTGGTAGCGTATGCATCTCGTCAGCTTAAGACTCATGAGGTGAATTATCCGACGCATGACCTAGAGTTGGCCACAGTAGTGTTCGCATTGAAAATCTAGAGGCATTACCTATATGGTGAAAAGTGTATCATCTACAGGGATCACAAGAGCCTCAAGTATCTCCTCATTCAGAAGGAGCTAAATCTTAGGCAGCGTAGATGGATTGAGTTGCTTAAGGACTACGACTGTACGATTGAATACCACCCTGGTAAGGCTAATGTGGTGGCCAACGCACTAAACCTTAGGGTTGTGACTGATCTGAGGGTGATGTTCGCTCGTCTCAGTTTATTTGATGATAGTAGTCTGTTGGCCAAACTACAAGTTAAACTAACGTGGATAGAGCAAATTAAGGGTAAACAGTGGGAGGACAAGTCTTTGGGTCTTCGCTTCTAACAAATTGAGAGTAGGAATACTGTAGATTTTAGACTAAATAGCGAAGGGTACTCTATTTTCGTGGGAGAATCTGTGTACCGGATGACACTGAGTTGAGGTAGTCTATACTAAGAGAGGCACATAGTAGCCCTTATGCTATGCATCCTGAAGTAAATAAGATGTACCAAGACCTTCGTGAGTTATATTGGTGGTCAGGTCTTAAGTTTAAGGTTATAGATTTTGTGGGTAAATGTCTGACATGACAGCAGGTTAAAGCTGAGCATCAGTTACCTTCGGGGTTATTGTAGCCAGTTAAGATTCCACTTTAGAAGTGGGAGCAGGTGACTATAGACTTCGTTAGTGGGTTGCCTCTAACACCCACTGAGAAGGATTCTGTATGGGTCATCGTGGAACGATTGATCAAGTCCTCCCATTTCATACGGGTTCGTACTGGCTACTCACTGCAGAAGCTAGCTAAACTATATGTGTCTGAGATAGTGAGACTGTATGGGGTACCAGTTTCGATCATATCTGCTAGGGATCCTCGCTTCACGTCTCAATTCTGAAAGAACCTACATGAAATTTTGGGTACAAGGTTGAACTTCAGTACTACGTTCCATCCTCAAACAGATGGTCAATCTGAGAGTGTGATTCAGATACTCAAGGATATGTTGAAGAGCTGTGTCATTGACTTCCGAGGCAGTTGGGAGGATTACCTGCCACTAGCATTCAGATGGCACTTTATGAGGAATTATATAGTTGTAGGTGTCACACACCTTCATGTTGGACTGAGTTGGGCGAGCGACGTGTTCTGGGCCCTGAACTAGTTTTTGATACCGAGGATAAAGTTAGATTGATTCGAGACCGGTCGAAAGTGGCGTTCGATAGACAGAAGTCTTACGCAGACCTGAAGTGTCATGAGATCAAGTTTTCTGTAGAAGATTTCGTTTTTCTTAAGGTCTCGCCATAGAAAAAGGTACTGAGATTTGGTCGTAAGGGCAAGTTGAGCCCTAGGTTTATTGGACCCTATCGCATACTAACACGAGTGGGATCGGTTGCCTACCAGTTAGAGCTACCTTCAGAGTTGGACCAAATTCACGATGTTTTCCACGTATCGATGTTAAGGCGCTACCACTCTGATCCCACGTATATTGTTCCTATTGAAGAGATCGAGGTTAAGCCAGATCTGACTTTTGAAAAGGAGCCGGTTCAGATATTAGATTGCGACGTAAAGATTCTGAGGAGAAAATCTATCCCATTGGTTAATATTCTATGGCGTAATCATAGTTCTGAGGAGGTCACGTGGGAGTCTGAGGATATGATGCGTCAACAGTATCCTCATCTGTTCTGATCAGGTAAAATTTCGAGGCTAAAATTTTCTTTTAGTGGGTAGAGTTGTAACACCCCAAAGTTTGTATATTTGTTTCCGTGTATTTATGACACAATTGTGTATCTGCTTCAGTGGTTCAGTGCTCTAGGTGTGTGTGTCAAGTCTTAAGTTCACGCCTTGTCTTAAGAAACTTTTTGTATTTTTCTAAACAAGGCCTTATCACTAGTCAGTAGGCTTATAATTAAATGTTGGTAAAAAATTTCAGAATGGGCCTACTAGTCTGGTGGTTAAGTGGAGAGCTAAGGAGCAAGAGGTCTGAAGTTTGAACCCCTTATTGTACAAATGAGATTTATTTTTACTGCTTGTATAGTGTAGGAGTTTGAGGTGTGGTAAAATACTGAGAGTTTGAGGTGTGTAGGGAAGTAGTGGACGGTTAAGGAGTGTTTAAAGGGCGTGGGGAAGTGTGGGAGTGAATTTAGGGATAAGTGGGAAGAAATTAAGGGTTTATGGGGAAAATATCCAAAATCTAATCATTTTCTTTTCGAAAAAAGAGAGAGTCAGTTTTCTCTCCATCTTCCTGACAATTTATTTCCCCATCTCTACCGTTTTCATTCCTCAATTCCTCCCATTGCCGCCAAATTCTGCTTCTCTCCCCCACCCTTGGTGTTTCTTTTTGTTTTTCCTAGCTTCAATCGTTCGTTTGAGGCAACCTTGTTTCCATTTGTTCGGTAAGTGAAATAAGGTGGTATTGGTTTTCTTCTCAACTTTCGATTTCTTCCCTTCTTGCTAAGAGTCTCTTAATGTTTCCCTATTCTTTCCTTAGTCGAACCTTCGCCTTCTTACTTTTCCCTTTTTCGATCCTTTTTATTTCTGCGCATCATTCTCTTCGTGTTTCCGGTAAGTTTAGTTTTGATTAACTTTAAACTAGGATTTGGGTAAGTGTTAATATGGATTCTTTTGGTTCAGAGGTTTATCGAAGGGCTGTTTATCGCTCGCCAACGTTCTGAAGACGGGGAATTCCTACTACTTGATATAAGTTATAGGTGTGCTCGGGAGTTTTTGGACGTCAAAATTGAAGTAGGTGTGTAACCGTAACAGTGTAAACAGAAAACGGTGAAAAGTCAAAAACTGAGGCTTTCGACGCCATACGGGCGTGTGGCCGTCTGTGTGGTAAGCCGTGTGATCGAACATGAGCATGTGATCGACGAGGTTGGCCGCGTGCGATACATGGGCCAAATCGAATTGGGCCGTGTGGGCCACATGGGCGTGTGGTATTTTTAGGCCAGGCCATGTGATCTACACGGGCGAACATCATGGGCTTGTAGGCCCATTTTCACTGTTTAATTGCTAAGGTTGCACGGGTCACCCGATTCGACTGTGGATCTACTGTAGGGTTGGTAAGCTTACCTAGACCCCTAATTGACTAAAATGACTGTATGACTTATGTGATTAAGCATGATGATGTCCCAATGATTTGATACTGTATGCTAGTTTACATGCATGATATTATGTATAGCATGTCATTTTTGTATATTGCATTATATTGGGTTGGGAATTATATTATTCGGAGGAAGTGTACTGAAAGGCCTCGAGCCTAATTTACTGGTAGCTCAGCTGAAAACCACTATTTAGTGTCGCATGTGGTACTTTTTGGACTGTAGAGATGGGTAGGTTGATTATATCCCCACATGGAATGTAGGGTTAGACGGAGATGGTGTGTAGTGGTTGGTTGGGTAGGATTTTGTGACTGTATATCTGGTACTGTACTGATTACTGATACTGTAATGAGCCAATGCCCTAATGCATGACTGCTTCTGTGCTGAAATGGCTAAAGCCCAAACTGAAACTAAATCTGGTACCGAAAGGGCTTAAACCGAGACTGTGACTGCGTTATGTCTGCTTGTTCTATATAAAGAATTACACACTGGGTTTTTGTAAACTCACCCTTCTGATTTATCTGTACAAGTAATCCCTAGGATTGGGCGGATCGGTGCGGCGGAGGACTCAGCGGTGGCCACACAACCTTATTTAACTCTGTTTCGTACTGAATTATGATTTTAAATTTTATTTGGGAATTTTATTGTAAATATGGCCTCTAAGGATTTTTCTTAAATTTGAGATTTTCAATTTATAACTACTAGTTTTAGGAAATCTCGAGTTTTCAAAAAAACCAAACGTTTTAACAAAATACTCACGATTATGCAATCTGTTTTAAAAAGCTTCAGCATAGATTAAACGTTTTGAAAGCTTTCGAATGATTAATTAACACGATATTAGAATTAATAAATAATAATGCAAGAACTCTAAACGGAAAATGTATTTAGCAAAGTTACAGTTTCCCAACACAAGCTACAGTTTTCAAACACACTACCATGTGACATCGCCAAATTCGGCCATAATGTCCAGGGTGAGTTTGGGGTGTTACAATTTAGTCCCTAACCGGTAAATTCATAAAAAAATCACTTAATAAAATACTTTTAAGATCTAAAATCACAAGTTTCATCAACGAAAACATTCAAAATCTTTAACAGTTTCAAAATTGAAAGTAAGAGCTAGCTGGACTTAGTTGCAACGATATCAAAATTATAAAAATTTAAAAAAACTGGTGAAAAATGGCTTACCATGCATAGAAAAAGCCATTGCCGAACCTTGCTCATCTTCTACGGAGTTTTCTACTTTCAAATTCAGTGGAGTTTCAATTTGGAAGATGACAATCAATTTTTATCTTATTTTTTTCTAATTATTTCTTTATTAAATTACTAATTTACCTTTCAATTATACATGCATTTTTAACTTATTTCATGCTTTAATCGTCCACTCATTTATAACTTACCATATTGGTCCATATACTTTCATTCGTTAAGCCATTTAATCACTCAAATAAAAAAGTGATCAAATTTTACATCTTTTACAATTTAATCCTTTTTAATTAATTAACCATTGAAACTTTAAAAATTTCCAACGGAACTTTAATACCACTTTAATGACATAATACCACTTTAATGACACTTCATAAATATTTTTATGGCTTGGTTTATAGAAATGAGGTCTCGATACCTCATTTTTTAGAACCATTTGACATTAGGGTCTTACCACTTGAACTTAATAAATCACTTACAACATAAATTATCAAATCGAAAACCTTTTTAAAACCATATTTGACTCGTAAATATTAAATAATAATATTTACGAACTTACTCGTTGAATTTGTGGCCCTAAAACTACTATTTTCGACACCACTGAAAAATGGGTTGTTACAATACCCCATTTAAGTTTTAATAAACCAAAACATCTTTCAATAACTTTGTGCGCTGATGCATGTTTCGTATTAAAAAATTCTTCTGGAGTACTTGGTTGGTAACCTTGGCGCTATTCATTCAACTGATATCTTTATCCCCTAAAGGGTGCAAGAAATTATTCACAATTTGTGTAACCAACATCAACTAGATACTAACAATCTATATTATGAAAACACTATTTATCAATCCATTGTTTTCAATATTATTATGATCTAAAAAATAAATCAATTTCCTCCATATCTATACTTTACCAGAGGAACTTTTAGTCCATTCTCCTAGTAATGACATCTTGAAGAACTCATCCATCAACAACAGAACCTTCCCTACCAAGAAGAACATAAACAAATTTCATATCAGGTGTACAAATACCTAACATATTTGTTGATATGTAACCTTTTCGAGTTCGATATCTAGATTTATCAACTGATGGAACCCTAATCTTGATATAGGTTCCATCTAAAACACCTAAGCAATTATATAGATAAATTAAAAGGTCAAGTTAGGATACTTTATTGAAATCTAAATCAATTGAGTTATTTCTAAATAATATATATACCCACTCCAATACCTTAAACCATTTCATCTTTATGTATGTAAAATTAGCTAGAACTGGCTCTAGCTTTTTAAATAACTAACACATCTTATAAGCGTATCACACCGTTTAATAAATTACGAAATGATCTATTCACATAATTTAAAAAAAGAAAAGGAAGAAGCAAATCTATTCATCTTAACTTGTTCAATACAGGTCTTATCAGTAGCATGTACAAGTCGCTTTACATAATCTTTTTGAGCATAAAAATATAAAATGTATGATCTAATCATAGGTCTATAAGTTTGTAGGCTAGAGACGACACCTAACATAACTAAGAACCAACTCACAACTGTACACATTTGCAACCATACTGTTAATGCAAGACCAATTCTTTTTTTGCCTCTCGCTTTGTAGTATTAAAGGCAAACGAGTCATTATTGCAAGATATTAAAGTGTTACATATCTTCAAATCATAGTATAAATTAATCTCAAAACATAATGTGATGCATAAATTTAAATTATGAATAAAGAATGAGAATTAAGCAACACAAGAATGTGATGCATATATTTAAGCAGTAACTTGTCCTATTCAATTTCATAACATAATGGGCAATAAAATCCCCATAATTGTGTTGAACATCATTTCTAAGCAACTCTTAAATGTGGTCTTAGTCACTCTCTTACTCTAGCCAAATACCCCTAACTACCCTAGAATTCATTACAATATCCAATCTTTATAACAAGATTGACCATAAGTAGCAAAATTATATCTTTAAAGCACACAATGCAAAGCTAAAAAGAATAAAAAAAAATCCTTGCACAAATTACAAACCACAAGAATTCAATACGTCCTGATGATCAACTTACAGAAATTGTAGAAATTACAGAGCAAAATTATATCTTCAAAGCACACAATCAAGCTTACCTGCAAAATAAAAGCAAACTCAGATCAAAATAAATGCAACACGCCCCCTCAAAAAAATAATAATTCAAACAACAATAATTAAACAGAGCTAAAAAAATCTCAATATTGGACTTCAAACAAGCAAAAGAAAAATGGCAAACATAAAGATGGAGAAAGAGCATCTTAACTTAATTTTATACAATTTCCTCACAGAAGATGAATGCAAGGTTAGAATCCAAATTTTCAATCTCAATAATCATCGTTTTCATTGTCAAATTACAAATGAATTTATCAAAAAAAAACAATTTTTGAAATAGGAATTGGCGTTCATACACAAGAGTTGTAGTACGATTGGATATAGGCCAAACGTATTTTCAATGACGCTTTCTCATTTCATGGCTACTAACTCTGCTCATCTAATCGTCCCTTTTCTTCCTATCAAAGGTTTTTTTTTAATCCTTTTCGTTCTTTTTGCTTCTTCTGTAATTGATTAATTGAAGATTCATTGTTGTTAATAAACTGAAGGATATGCGATCTCAACAAAATATAATTTAAGGAAAAAATAAATAAAATATAACTTTACAAGAAATAAAAAGAAAATGAGAGATTTTGTTGAGGCAAAAACAAATTTCAGGGCGGAGCATAAGAAAAGGGAAGCAAAAGAAACAAAAGAATGACACTGGTTATGCTTATTCAAGTTAGTTTTGTACTTCTAAATGTCCAAATTAGACCATCACTTACCATAAATAAAGAGGTTTAACTGGAAGGAAGATGACGATGGCGAATGAATGCTTGATTTTTCGTCAATTAAGAAGCTAATTTTTAGGGTCCACTTTGAGGGGAAAAGTCGAGGAAGAATGAAATGGTCTAAAGTGAAGAGTGAAAATGATGTAGTTGAGAGGCCAAAATATTTTGGTCCAAAAAGGAAAAATTGTAATTACAGGTGGTATTGAATAGCCAATTCAGAGTCCAAACCTTTGAATTACTATTACAGGCCGTACCGTAATAGAGGCTTATTCCATTCGGCCCATAATGGGCTATTACAACAAACCAAACAATTATTTATGGTGGGCCCATTAAATAGAGTTGGAATGCATGAGTTATTACATACAATCAAACATGATTTTAAGGTTTCAATAAAGAACTGAAATTTTTAAATAAAAAATAAAAAAACTTGATTTTTAGGCTAAATCTCAAATTTTATTAAATTACAATAACTAATACCATATTTTAATTTTTACAATTGTGTGTTTTCTCGCAAAATTAAGTGCAATGGGCAAGTGAAAAGGTAATACGTTGTGTCAAAAGAAAAGAGTCGTCCAAATAGACAGACATCGTAACTCCGGCATCAACAAACCAAACAACCCATTCAAAAGGATTGGAAACGTAAAATTCTGCTAACACTGAATCCATTCAATCAATAAATTAACAGTCCAACTACAAGAAAAAAGAAAATCTGGAAAAAAAAATGGTGAGAAGAGGGAGAAGGAGAATATTGGTGGGATTAGCGGTGGCTATGTTTTTAGGAGTAGCAGTGTATTTCAGGCTTTGGGCTATTCATTACTCTATCTCTTCTGATGATGCCGAGTTGCTAAGGTTATTATTATTATTATTATTATTATTTTGGGTTTTGATTAAAATTAGCTTGATTTGAATTACGGGTTTTCAATTTTCTGCTTCATTTGTAATTAAAATGATTTTTATTTTATTTTATTTTGTTAATGTCTTTGAGAGAAGGAGACAGTTTGATCTTGCAAACAAAGAGGCAATGGATGAATCTGCAGAGTGGAGGCTGAGATTTGATGAAGAGGCAGACAAGGCTTCCAAGTGTGCCAAGGAACTAGACGAGGTTTGCCGCTTGCTTGTTGCCATTTTCATTTTCTTATTTATTTTTTTGGATCGTAAGTGATTTAGGGTTTAGCATTGCTTCTCTTGGATCCTTTTTTAATAGAATTGCTTTTCTTGGTTTTTAGTCAATTTGGAAGATCGAAAATTTATTTCTATTTCATAGTTTTTTATGGGAAAAATTTAGGATCGATAGAAAACTACTGGAATAGATTTTCAATAAGACAATGTAGTTGATCTTGTAAACTAGATGGCTTAAAAAGCCCAAATTTAGAGCTAATTAAGTAGTGCAATTTAAATTCATATACGAAACTGCAGGGATTTATCTTGCCTTCATGGGTTCAGATTCCTCCTTAAAAAGCTGAAATTCTGAGCTTATTACTTTCAGTCATGAGTCAGTGACTAATATATGAGACTGGAGAATCCCTTATCTGCCTAGTATTTATAAGGATTTTTCAAGCAAATTCTTAATGACATTCTGCAGAATTCTATTTTATTAAAAAGCTATAATTTGGAGTTTGTTTCCTACACGATTCCTGCCTTTAATAGAAATTTTGTGTAATAATCATTCATACTGGTACTATTTACTTGTTACGAATAATTTCAGACTTGTTCCTGGAATAATTTGCCTGACCTGGTATATTGCCTTTTAACCCTCTTGTATTATTTATGTTGTTCTGCACGACAAATTGGTCAGTACTTCTCAGTACTTTATGTTCATAAGGACTAACTAAAAATCAGTAAGTAAATCAGACACTGAATAGGAAAAAAAGAAAATAATATGCTTTTTGAACCAACATATTGTTAGAGGTTACACCATTTCTGCTTAGCAAGTTTCTTGTAGAGGTGAGTTTCAAGTTTTACATGCATGCTGGAAGAAAGAAACCTTTTTCATTTCTATCATGTTAATCCTTTATTTGAGCTTTTCAGCTCTCATAACGGATAAATTATGTGTCCTTTTCACAGATCAAAGAGTCTATTGGAAAGAAGGGAGATTCCACTGGCTTTGAGGAAAAACTGATGCTGCTGCAAAAGGTAACTTGTATACTACTGAAAGTTGTTTCTTTCTTGTTCTTTTGTTCTTATGACCACTATCCTGTATGTTTTATTTGTCATTCTTTGTATTCTTCTTCAATGGAAATGCTAGAACTAAGCCATTCGATCATGATTTTCCTATCCGGTCGTTAACTAAAATGAAAGTGAGACAGACTTCCTTATCACTAAGGAATCATTGAAAACTTTGTGAAACTGCAATCGATATTGGTACAGTGCTTAAAAAATGGATTTGCTGCGCAAAATTAAGAATGCCTCAAATATGCCTTCAGTTATTAATATTTGCTATATTATCAGGAAAATGCTGCTTTACTCAAGCAAGTGGAAACGTTAAAAAATGAGCTTGAGGCAGAGAAACGGAGGTGTCACACATAGTAGACAAACTTACAAAACTTCGCTCATATTTGGGTTGAGCACAACTTCACCTGACTCCTGTGCTTGCAACTAATTGGTTCGGCATCTGCGGCTTCTCGAGTTATTCAAGTCTGGTGATGGAACTTTTTAAGTTGTTCTCTCCCTACGCATAATTTAGGCCTCGATTTTCATGTAATAGCCAATAGGTGTTTGATGACTAGGAATTCTCTTTCCTTGGATGGTGGGTGGAGACTGGGATTAGTTTCTTACAGCTTATTGATGCTCTATTACTAACTGTAACTACTTCCCATGCCTGCCGCCATTGAACTGATATGATAAAACTGTTTGAATATTACATTGGAGTTGGAGCAGTCCTCTGTTACCTTACTGTAGTTCATGAAATTTTGATTTCAATTCAGATACTTAATTTCTTCAGAAGAATTCGGTACAAAGGACTAAGCTTGAAGTTCAATAATCATTATCATTGAAAATCCATGATCAGTAGCCAACAAGTGTTAGGGATTGAGCGAATAGAGGGAAAGGAAGTAACTTATAATTTAAATACCTGTTCCCTCAAAGATACAAGTATTGGAAGCCTAGCAAAAAATATATATACAGAGTTGGTGTAATCAACAATACAGCAGATTGGAAAGTCTGCAAAAGGCTTACAGCAGAAGTGCAACACAATTATCAGTGGGAAGCCAATGACCAGAAGTTCAACAGAAAGGATGGTGACATTGCAAACCAGCTGATGAAGGCCATTGCTGTAGCTGTTTCGAACTTAGTGCAGTGATTCACACTACATTTATCAAGATCATTGTCAATCAAGACTGTTATGCCAGCTGATGCAGATGCAGCGGCGAATGTAAGTGTCGAAGTGATCTGCACCGAAATGTCACCATTTTAATTCAACTACCAAATGAAGTAAATCTTACATCCCATTCAAGGCAACAGCGAAACATCCCCACAGTCCACAGAGAGTGCAATGGCATGCGATAAATAATGTCATACTCCATTTTTAACACCTCTATTCACCAAAGCTTAGAATTTTCTTCTTCTTTTTTTTTTTTCCAAACTATCTGGAAAGTTCATTTGCAAAATCAGAATAGCCAGCGGTTAGTGAAATCTACTACATCAGCAAGGTCTAAGTTACAGTTTTCAGGGGACTAGCAAATAAGAGCCTATTTCTTTAACGATTTAAAGTATTACATCCTTTCTTCTCTTTATAAGACTACCGTATGGACGGAAGACTGGAAAAAAAGAAGAAAAGAATGAATGACTATGATCTGCATCAGTTGTTATAATTTCAAACATAAAAAACTGAACCAAGTTTTTTATATGAATAAGATCAACCTGCATGCTCACTGTCGAAAGATGCGTCAGTCACACATTAGCTAAGGGAACCTAATTATATCTCCCATCAATTGGAACTCAACTTTAGGTATAAATTTATGAAAGGATGGAACAACAAGAACTGTACAAGTTTCCTATAGTTGAAGCAATAAATAAATGGCAAACAAAAAGTGATCTATGATAAGCCTTGCAGCATAGTTTTTACGCTTGATCAAGAGTCTCTTACCCCATCACCAATGGTGAACAAACGGATTGCTATGTAGTTTCGCAGGCTTCGTTTAACCAAAAGGGCGTACATGTCAACGAATGCCAAGGACAGGCTCCACAAACTTTGCAGGCCAACAGCAAGAACTAGGTAACTGATGCAATGAAAACAATGAAACATTCATGTTACCATTAAGATGAAACCCATGAAGTCATCATCATCATCACCATCATCATATGTCTAAAAAGACAAACACTGTTGAAACTGTTTCATAATCTCGGCTTATAAAACAAAAAACTCGCTTGGGCTTGTTGCAATTTTACACATAGGTGAATTTAAAACCTTACACCGATAAACTGAAACTAAACATACACCCATGAAAGCAAATAACTGATATGGAACTAGAAATTCAGGGTTCCTATCACCAAAGAGAAGCTATCCTCTGCCGGAGACAAACATTCGTAGGATAGTTTAACACACTATTAAAGAAAATATGGAACCACTTTAATGTAGCTTGTGAACAGATAAATGTTGTTTTCAATTCTGTAGGGCCAAATAGTATGTTTCCCTATGCAACTTCGACCATGTCCAACGCATATTCGGACATGGTAAGAGGATATATAACCCTCCAAGAGTCCTCGAAAAAACTTCAATATTCAAAGTACCCGTACCCGTATCTGACACTCACTCGTCACTCCCCAGTAACATAGATCACTCGAGCCGAGCTCATCATATAACACTATATGCTCAGAACAGTTTAATTCAATTACAAAGAAAAAAAAAAGAAAAAGAGGCATTCCTTCATCGAAGTCTTGACATATCTCAAATGCATTTATTATATAAAATGTCGTATAAACATAGAAACCGTTTCCCCACATGTCAGGTTGAAAGATGCGAGTTCTAAAGAAGAACTTGAAAGAAGCTTGTAGTCGATTTTAAAACTCAAACAAAAATTAGAATAGTTTGGTGGATGGTGATGATCGAGACCAACAAATTGGATGTCATTTCAATAGCTAAAGTTTACAATCTATTGGGTGTTTGTATAAAGATTGAAACATAAATAAAAAAAGAAAAGGAAATGAAATGAAAAAGGGGGTAATCACCAAAAAGCTGTGGCAGAGCGGAAGTCATTGGTGGTGGCCATGACAGAGACAGAAATGATGGAGAAAATGAACTGAGAAAGACGAAGAAAGAGGCCACCTTTAGTCCCAGGCATGCCTTGGATGTCCTTCATCCTTACTCTAGGACCGTGGACCGCCGCCTCCGTCATCGGTGGAGCCTCCACCGGGTGAACCGCCGGACGGCTCACGTTCATTGCTTCCCTTCCTCTTTATGGGAAAGTCAGGGATTTTTATAGAACTGAAAAAAAAAAAAGATCTAATTTTTCATTAACTTTGCTTACAAAGTGAAGGGGGGGGGGGAAGTCTGGGGTTGAGTTCCCTTCCCCCGTGTCTGCAGAGCTACTCAGCTCTCATTCACCCACTTTAGTTACAAAGTTTGAATCTGGGCCCTTAGTTTCATGAGTGGGGCCTAATCTTAACCTACCATCAAGACGAAACCACCATTGATTTGATCTCTTTAGAAAAAAGAAGGTCAAAATTCAAAGGGCATAAATGCTTTCTTTTTGGACCTGCAAATTGCAATGCAGATGGGGTTATAAAGTAAAGCACTTTTATCTGCTGTACAATGCTTAACTTTATATCACTTTTTTTGAACAAATATTTACTCTTCACTTCTGCAACAGATATCGTTTTAGTTGTGGGTTTCAGTGTTTTGTTCTTGTTTTTTTTATACATCATTAGTAACTCTTAACAATAAATAAACAAAATTAAAACTTAATTGAGATAGTTGTTTTCGGGCAAATTACATATAATTTTTTTTAAAATTTATCGAAATGGGCCCGGTAGATAATTATTTACCGGAATGGTCCAATTCTCCAAAAGCGCGTCTACGTCAGCGCAATATCAGGGGATGTGGCAGAAAAACGCGTCTCTGAGAAAGTGTTTTGCCTACGTGGACAGAAATCGCTCCCTCAAGGGTGCGTTTTCCTGCCACGTAAGCGCTCCCTTGGGGACGCGTTTGTCCGCGCGTGAACAGTAGCAACAGCTACTTTTTTGACCGTTGGTGACCCTCCAATGGTCAAAAAATAAACTATAAAAACCCCCTTCATTTTTTTTCACAACTAAATCCTTTTTCTCAATTTCTCTCTAATATTCTCTCAAATTTCTCTCAATTTTCTCTCAAATTCCTCTCAAATTCCTCTCAGATTTCTATTTAAAAGAGCTTTAATTTTTTAATTATTTTTAAAAAAGTTTTAAATTTTATTTTTTTGAATTTTTTTTAAATCGTAAAAATTTGTACCAATTTAGCAATGGCCGAAGAATTGATTCGTCTTGATGACAAGCATATATCCGTCGAACAAAAGAAAATGGTAAGTGTTAAATTTAATTTTTAAATATTATTTAAGATTTTTTTATTTATGCAATTTTAAATAATTATTATTTTATTATTTGTTATAAAAGTCTGTAGATCGGATATTGCAATGTTATATCCGTAATATGCATGGTCCTCCATCACCGTTGGTAGAAAATTACCTGCGGGAGGCGGGTTTTTGGCACGTGGTGACGATAGGCTGGGGATACAAGTTGGACCCGAAACTTATCAGTGTGTTGGTTGAGAGGTGGAGACCCGAGACGCACACATTCCATCTTCCATGTGGAGAGTGCACTATCACTTTGGAAGATGTCAATTTGCAATTGGGATTGCCGATGGACGGGTATGCAGTCACCGAGTCTGTTCAATCTGGTGATTGGGGAGCGGTATGCTACGAGCTTTTGGGCGCTATTCCGGAGAATATTAACGGAGGTCAGATCGAGATGGGCTGGTTACGAGACACATTCCCAAATCCGGACGATGATTCAACCGAACTAGAAAGAATCTGATATGCTCGGGCATATATTCTTCAGATAATTGCAGGTTATCTGATGCTGGACTTGTCACAGAACCTCGTACATCTAAGATAGCTGCTGAAACTCGTTGATTTTCGAGCAGCTGGTGAATTTAGTTGGGGGTCTGCTGTGTTGACAACATTGTACAGGGAGATGTACGGGGCGACGCGACCGAATAAAGCGAAAATCGGAGGTTGTTTGTCACTACTGCAGTCATGGGCACAATTTCGCTTTCTATTTTTACGTCCTCAAGTGGACCATCCGTATACATTCCCACTCATAATGAGGTAAATTTTATATTAGATTTTACAATTATTACGTAGATTTAAAATATAATCGAATGCTAAAAAATTATTTAATTAGGTGGAACCATCCGGCAAGTAATGCTCGATTACCTACCTTTCTTGAATATATACGGCTTCTATTGGACCAACGGTCGGAAGCACAAATCATCATGAGATAGTCGATTGGTATAACTCGTATTTAGTATATAACTAATATTTCCATCATGGTCATATAGTTTCAATGGACACCATACGAGGATCTGTCAATTCGGGCAGTAATTCCGGATGAGTACTTCCAAAATCCAAACGCTTGGCATGTAAAAGTCCGATTGGTCAACTTTGCGACTGTGGAGATGCACCAGTCGGACAGAGTATTACGGCAATTTGGATTCTGACAATCGATTCCCGTGGCACCTGAGGTGTGGGATGACCATCACAAAATCGACCTACGTCAATTGCATACGGATTGGCCGAGATTTTGGTCATACTACATCCAAATGTGGGAAGATCGGTATGATTATATACCAACTCGGGAACCAATTATCGTTTCAGAGTTAGCGTGCGTGCCGAAATACATGCCATGGTTTAGGATCCATGACAAGTTGTATTTACTGTCGGCAGAGGAGAGGCAGCGGCAATTGCGTGTCCAAAGGGAACGACGTGGACCTTTAAATCCAAGAAGAAGGGACGACGACGCAAGCCTATCAACGAGGCCCAGACATTTACCCGGCCCATCATCAACGCCCATACAATCACCAAGCCCAGCAATAGCACCGACACAGTCATCCGACCAAGCAGTTCAACCGACGATACCCGCGACACAGCCTTTTCATATGATGCCAGGTGCGTATCCTAGCCCTTTTATGTATCCTAACCCTTATATGTTTCCTTTTTCTAGTCCTATGGCAAGTTGAAGTCAATGGCCCGGTTCATCTCCATTTTCGATTACGCCGAGTAGACCACCGATGTATAGGCCAGCGTCGCACGAGGGATCGCAAGAGGGGCTGTTGGGGAGCTCTTTTTTTTACCAAACCCCATTACCGTATGGGTTTCAAACAGTTTCGCCGTTGGTGATGCAAACACCTCCACATTCACTATTCTATCAAGGTGGCTCATCGTCCTAACATTGACAACCAGATCCCCTACCGGAGGAACCAGAATCCCCGGCGGAGCAACCACAACCCCTGCCAGAAGCTGGACAAAGGAGGAATCCAGCGCGTAACTGTCGACGACTGCCATGTGGCACTGAATCCGGCGGGCACGGAGATTGATTTTTAATTGTACAAACATTTTGAATATTTTGATATTATTTGATGTAATAAAATAGAAATTCTTCTATATTATCTCATATACTAAAATAGAAATTTATTTATACATTTTTAATATAATAGAAATTCTTTTACATATTGTAATATGTTGAATATTTCTATATTATTTCATTTAATAAAATAAAACGTTGTTTTGAATAAAGTAATTACAATTTACTTTAATATTTTTAGTAAAATAAATTTTCTTTTAAATAAGTCAATATTCTAAATATTTGTACCAATTTTTTATTTAAAAAAATATAAATAATACAAAGTTTTTTACAATAACGTTCAACTATTGTGATTTGGGCATGATCGGCTTGTATGGCCTCGGTTCCTACACCATCCGCACAATTTCTGTTGACTGGCTATTTCTCGGATATCCATATTGTTACGTATTCTAGTCGAGCAAGGTCGACCCTTTGGTTTGCGATGTAATTCTTTATCGGTAACAGCTTAAAGGGAGCAAGCGATACAGATGGCCACTTACGTTCATCTGGGACCGGTGGGAATACGTGTCTCCAGACGTTGTACATGTTTTCTAATTTGTACACTTCGTCGGCATAGCTCATCGGATCCAGACGGAGATTCTGACAAGTTGCAATTACATGAGCACATGGATAATGAAGTGCGTCAAACATCCCCCAGTCGCAAGTCCTATTTCGCAAGTGTACACGATATTGCCCGCCAATAACACCTTGGTGCGATCTGTCAAACTCTGTCATGCGAAACAATAAGTTGTCTCGATCGTGACACACTGTGTGCATGGTGTTCTCCTGCGCCTTAGACTTGTTAATTTCTTGTACTACCTTACTGCACCATACATGGCCTCCCTGCATTTGACCTGCATAACTCGTTGCTCGCTTTGGAGATAGCACCGCCAAACAAAAATATGTCTCTCGCACTATCGATGTTATCGGTAGATGGCGCGTTCCTTTTAGAATAGAATTTATGCATTCAGCCAGGTTTGAGGTCATATGACCATATAGTAGGCCGCCGTCGTATGCTTGTGCCCACTGTTCGAAAGGTATGTTACAAAGGTAGTCCGCGCCTTCGCCATTAATTGAACGCAAAACTGCCAACATCTCATGAAAACGATCTTTATTTATTTCATACCCTACCAATATAAGTTCATAGCGAATATTACATACCACTTTTTTAATTAGAATAAATCTAAAATGACAAACGAAATTATATTAATAGAGACTAAATACCGATGTTGGTCACTTGTCGTTGTTCACTCTTGGATGGATATTGCCTGTAGTAGTTGGAAGCAACGTGCCTTAGGCAATACCGATGGTGTGTGCGCTGACATAAGCTTTCCTGTCGATCAATTGCAGCTAGTATGCCGGTGCCTCGATCTGAAATAACACAGATATCAGGTTGGGGGCACACATGCCTCCTTAACCTAGATAGAAAGAAATCTCAGTCATCAGCTGACTCCCCCGGTGTTATTGCAAACGCAAGTGGAAGAATTCTCCCACTGCCATCCTGTGCCACTGCTACCAATAGCCGATGGGTATATCTACCAAACATAAAGGTACCGTCAATTTGTACCAATGGCTTGCAGTATGGAAATACATCTCGGTATTGCTTAAAGGTCCAAAACAAGCATTTGAACACTTGGCATCCAGGTAGCAATCGGTCATTGTAGTACGCATGTTCCATTTGAAGGTATATTATGCAACCTGTGACGTATCTCTCTAGCACTTGACACCATTGTCATATTTCATTATATGAAGCGTCCCACCCACTATGCATCTTCTCCAATGCCTTCTGCTTAGCTATCCAAGCATTGCGGTAAGATAGCATGTACCCCATTTGGCTACGAATATTGGCAATTAATACCGACACTGAAGTCTTGGGATCTGCCTTCACCGTGGGTAGTATCAAGCTAGCTAACATAGCTGAATCAATCTTGGGATGATCTTGTGAAATATCTATAAACGGAGTACATTAAATAATGCAACATTACATAAAAATAGTATTATTTAGAAACCCTAAATACTGTACCTGCAGCATATGTATGTGGACCTTTGTACTTTTTAATCTCCCACAACCCTATCCTTTTCCTCAACGAGGTGTAGATTTTCCAGGAACATGTACCGTCTTGCACTGCACTCTTCGCCTCAAACTTATCAGCTTTGGACTTAACGACGTAGTAGTTAACGCCGCTATTGATGCTATGTTGTTTCAAAGTACCAATAAAACTATCCTTGTTGGAAAACTGATTACCAACTTCAAATTCACCAAAATTCAGTACCGAACTTGTACGATCACGCAACCGGTATGGTAGATCTGGAAACACCAACGCATCATCTACAGACAGATCGATATTATGCATATGAGCTGGAGGTGAGTATGCCCTGAATCGTAGATCTTCTTCTTCATCTGAACCCCTTTCAACATCTTCAGGTTCGGTTAGAATAGGCTTCGGTTCAGAGAATAATACAACTTCTGCACCATCGGGCCCAAGCTCTCGAGGTGGATCCACATCGGAGTCATCTTCTAACCCACCATCATCGGCAATGTACGAGGTCCCCTCACCGGTGGACGTCGTAAGGAGTACATCATCCCTTCTTCTGGGTGTTTCATAACGTCTCCAATTGGATGTAGATTGCCAACCACTAGAAGTTGATGCCGTTCCCCAGTATGTATTTCTAGCATCAAACATCGACCCACCGAGGTGCATGTCTCATCCACCGACAGAGTGTCGTGCAGGGGTTGTGTATTCCACACCGTTACCAAACATGGGCTGTTCCGTGTTTTGTAACCCACTAACCGAGTGTCGGGCAAGGGTCGTGTATACCTCTCGAACACCAGTCGCAAGTGCATCATTTGGTGATGTAAATTGTACATATAACTCAATATAGGGTGCTCCACTAGTGAGATGAGTCTACACCATTGCCTCCAAGCTACGAGCACATTTTATGTCGAACGAGTTATATATCACCAGATCAATAGAAGAACAAAATCGATACGTAATAGACAGAACTTTCATTGGCGTCGTTCCAAATATTATACGCCTAATTCTTTTACGAAGTTCTGTCAAATCTATGTTCTGGTTAAAAATCAGTCGTACTGTATTCTCCGATAAAAAAACAACACCGTTCTCGGTGTGGCAAACCTCACCATTATAGTAAATAACAGCACTAATACGTTCACTCATCTTCAATTTCTATCATTTTTAGCCTCTCTAAATTTTTTTTACTGTAAGTTATACAATCTGAGAAAAAATTTTGTATCATTTATAGCCTCAGCCAAACATGCGCCACTGTAGCAAAAGCGTGTCCACGTGGGAGCTTCTTTCAGTACTTTTGCTGACAAAATATCTTGCTTAAAGCATTTTTGACACTATTTTCTTAGAAACGTCTACTCGAAATTATTTTTTCAAGAGCTACTGTAGCAAAAGCGCGTCCACGTGGGAGCTTTTTTCAGGACTTCTGTTGACAAAGCATCCTGCTTAAAGCGTTTTTGACACTATTTGCTCAGAAACGTCTACTCGAAATTATTTTTTCAGGAGCTATTGTAGCAAAAGAGCGTCCACGTGGGAGCTTTTTTAAATTAACAAATAATTTAATTAAGTAACCCTAAACCCCAAATCCTAATTTATTTGAGTTTTTACTTAAAAACCCTAAACACTAAACCCTAATCAAATTTTATAAAAATTTACAATTAATTTACTCAAGTAACCCTAAACCCTAATTTATTTAATTTTTCCTTAAAAACCCTTAACTCTAAACCCTTATCTGACTTTTAAATAATTTTTAATTAAATTACTCAAGTAACCTTAAACCCTAATTTAATTAATTTTTTATTAAAAAATAATAAACACGAAACCTAATCCAATTTTGAAAAATTTATAATTAATTTAATTGACAAACCCTAAACCTTACTCCTTTATTTATTTAATTTTTTCTCTAAAACCCCAAACTTAAAAACACCAAAACCTTAACCCTAACCCTAACCCAATAACCCAAAACCCTAGTCGCAGGATACATTGGCAAAACGCGTCCCTGGGGAAGCGTTTTGCCTACTTGGACATAAAGTGCACCCTTGAGGGAGCGATTTCTATCCACGTAGGCAAAACGCTTCCTCAGGGATGCGTTTTTCTGCCATGTCCCCTGACATCGCGCTGACGTGGATGCGCTTTCGAAAAAATAGGGCCATTCCGGTAAATAATGATTTATCGGACCCATTTCGGTAAATTTTAAAAAAATGGCTTTTATATGTAATTTTCCCGTTGTTTTCAACTTTTATATTTATTTTATCAATTTTACCTTCATTTTATATAGAAAATCTAGAAAAAAAATAAAATCTCGAAAATATCATCGCTGAAGAATTAATATGTTCAAAATAAAAATATATATCATTCAATAAATTTCGATAACAAATTAAAAACAAAATTAACAATAATTAAAATTAACTATTTAATATTGATTAAGTATTTTATTTTAATAGTTAACAATAATTTAAATTTTTAAAAATTAATAAATTAACTTAAAATTTTTATTTAATGCTATAAAGCCTTGAAATTTTAAATATATATAAAAATAAAAAAGTAATCTTTTTATAAAATACTTGTTTTATTAATTTTTAATATTACATTAATTAACTTATTGTTGTTATGTATTAAAATAAAATATTAAAAATATTTTTATTAAATCTTCTCTCAAATCATTTTAGTTAGATTAAAATTGCATAGAAAAAATCATTAAAAAATCAAACTTTAGTTATAAAATTCAATCAAACATGATAAGATTCAATATATAATTCAAGTTTTAGTTCATAAGTACAATGACAAATATTAACATAAAAATTATAGAAATAAATTTCAATAATCACTAAAAGTAAAGTGGCAAATTTACACGTCAACCCATTAATATATGTTTAAAATTACAGGTATAATCACATTTGCAATTATAAAAAATACATCCAAATAAATGTAACCAAAATTAGCCATTATAAAAAATGATAATTAGAATATATGCAAACTTAAAATAAATCTATATAGAGTTTATATATGGTGGGGCTGAGAATCCATATATAGTATACGCTAAGTGAGACTCAAACATAAGATCTTAAAAGTTCCAAGACCTTAACTTCCATTAAGCTAAGGCATCATTAGTTGTAAGTTTAATTTAAAAAAATAACAATTCATGATAATTATTTTTTATTAATATTTTACTATCAAGTAGATATTCATAAAAATCGAAATAAGTTTGATGTATTTTAGGACTCTAATAGTCATTAGAAATAGAATTTCATATCATATATATTTATTATATCTATAAATATAAACTTTGAAGAAGTATTGTAAATCATTTCCATTGATAATAAAAGTAATTTCCGTCCAAGAAAACATCCACAAGATTTGAACCAAACACTCATTGGTACTTAAGATTTCCTTTAACCATTTAGGTATTTTATGATCTTTAAGCTTTTTATCAAGAAATTTATATAATTTTATTTTGTATGTTTTTCTACTATTTTTTTGATAAAATTGTTCTTTAATCTTTCTTATGAAAGGAAAAAAAATTTATTTCAAGTTTTTTTTTAAATTAGGGAGGTTTTGAATTATATTACACATGATATTTGAATAAAGAAAAGAATTGAAGATTAAATTATTACTATTAAATATACTTGAAATTTAATTAAAATTGTAATGGAGAGTATTATTAACATGTTGTTGTTGATTAAAAGAAAATTCGATAGGATCTATTGATTCTTATTAACCTACCATTGTTGAATGATTGGATTGATTTTATAACATATATGATATTAAAATTTGGAGCAATGTGTATCGAATAACTTTAAACATTGTACATAAAAAAATGGATTGTTTTATAAATGTTTTTACTATTAGTACTTAAATGTTATTATGAAAGTAAAGTTGTTTTAGTAATTGTAATAGTGCTCATGATAATAGCCAGGGTAAAGATGATGATGTTAAAAATCTTCAAGTATATTTTACTATGATTTATTTTATTATAGCATGTGTTTATTATAATTTGAGATTAATCATGCTAGATTCATGGACAAATAGATTTTGAATTGAACTGAAATTCATGCATATTTCCGATAGGGGTTATGAAAAAAATATTTTTATGTTTGAGATGTGAACTTTATCCATGCAAATGTTTAACTCTGAAAGATATGGCCATCAGACTATGATAATTTTATGCACCCGAAGTTGCATGATCTCTTATCTAAAGCTCGTTATCATCAAATGCATGTGAAGTAGCAAGATTTTAAAATTGTGAGTGGGTATAACTCTGAAGTAATTAGGATAAGTTCTCAATTAAAATTATACGAGAGAATATTACTGATAAGAACTTGTTAGAGAAAAGTTTTCAAATTTTCATGCTTCAAATATGGTCCTATAGTAGCAATATTGAGAAATTTTAAAAAAAATTCTAAGTTAATATCATATTTACTTGTGATTGAACAAAATAACGAGCTTTTAATGAAAATCACAAAGCCTATCTTACTGGATCTGCTCCATTTCCTGAAGTGAATATATACATAATAAATCTGAAAGATGTAATTGTAGTAGGTTGAACTATAATAATCCAGAAGTGAAAAAAATAAAGATAAGCAGGAGAAGAACAATAATTCCGAAGAGAACCCTTCAAGGGAAGAAATAAATTATGTTATCAACGTGGTATTAAAGGTATTTGGTTGTGTACTTGTCAAACGCCTAAACATTTGGTTAAACTCTATCAAGTTTCTATTAAACGAAAGGGAGACACTGTGGAAATGAACAATAAGAATGATGTTAAATCAGATTTGGCATACCATATTGGTAATCATGATGAACCTAAATAGTAAAGGGATATTAATGTTATCTTTATGATGCTACCATTTTAAATGCTAGCATGTCATTTTTTAGGATTTCTATAATCCATCTTGAGGAGCTTGTTGTTGCAATTATTTGCTATTCATTACTAAATTGTAAGTATATGATTTTATTTTGATATTTATATGCAATCTTATGATCATATTCCTTAGGATTGTATGTATTTAGTTAAAGATGAAATCTCTAAATGTATGAGTTGCATCTTTTTTGTGAATTGTGGCACTCGTTACTTGATTCTTGGATATCTTATTAGTAGTAATTACTTTTAATCACTAGAAGTGGAAACATAGAGATAAATAAGAGAACAATAAGAGTTCACAATATAACCCTTCAAAGAAGAGAGACAACTTAAAAAAAGTTGTTGGTTATGTAATTTTCATACACATGAATATCTTATTATTCAATTAATATTCCTTAAAAAGAAGAAAATATATGTCTCGTAGACAATACAACAGTGTATACTATCATTAGGGATAAAAAAAATATTCTTCTTGTTTCGTAATGAAATATGTTATCCTTTCATAAGTATAAAATTAATTCAAAGTTCCAGAATAGTTAATACATTGTTATTCGAACAAACAAAGTGATAAGTAATACATTACGTTCTAGTCGTTCTCAAAGAAATTATTATCTTTTAAAAAGATATTTGTTACAACGAATATCATATTGAGATTATGGGTGAGGAGAAGATTAATTTCTATATATTAGATTTTGGTAAGAATTTTGTATTAGAAAATTGGATGCATTTTTCGCTAGTTGGTACTATATATTAATATGGTTAAATCACATAAACTGGAAGTTTATATTATTATTGTTGAATCATGTGCATAATAAACCAGAAGTTTACTAGTTCAAATATACTAATTAGTTTGCATGATCGACTAGACCATCTTGATCAATAATGATGCAACAAAATAAGAATTTACATGAATATTCATTAAAGAACTTGAAGATTCTTCGTTTATCAAGTGCTCATTCTTCTGAAAGAAGATTTATTAAACCTCACTAGTAAAAGTTGAGATTGAATCTCTTGCATTTCTGAAAGAAACATGGGTCCAGTTATCCAACAAGTGGATATTTTGATATGATTTTGGTAGATGTATTTACAAGTTAACCACCTGTGAGTTATCAACCCGCAATCTGTAGTTTGCTAGATTACTTAGATTTGTTTAAAAACAAAACTTTCAGATTATGCAATTGAGACAATTCTTACTAATGTTGGTGAGTTTATTTCTCAGGCTTTCAATTATTATTGAATGCTAGATTGTTAGTGCGAGTGACTATCGCAAAAGCCTATTGTTTATATGTATAAAATGGTTTAGCATAATTTATAAAGTAAATGCCTCCAATTAGTAGCTAAACCATATCTTTTGTGAACAAAACTTTTTGCATACATGTATAAGGATATAATATTTTACATTAATCAGAAATTGTACGCATCATCCCAATAAGTTATGATAAATACTCTGCATTACAATTGAATTTTGGTTAAAAGCCAAATACAAACTATTTTAGAAGTTTTGAATGTGTGATGAATGTTTAAGTTACTCCACCACAATGCACAAAATAAGCATTCAAAGAATGTTGGGAATATATATTAATTATGAATCTCTTTGTATTATAAGATGTTTTGACCAAATTGGAGATTTAATTTTGATATGAGTTTATTACTATTTTGATTTGATAGTTTTCCCAACATTAAGAGAAGATAAATAATAGTTGGATGCAATAATTACTTGGATGAATTATCATTATGTAGATCATCATAGAAAGTAATTTGAACCAAAATTTCAAAAGGTAATTCGCTTTATTGTAAGTTAACCGCCAAGTCTATTTACTGACCTAATAAGAATAACCAAGCCTCATATACCGGTTGATGTATCAAAGTCCTAGTAGGACAATTTGTTAGAATAAACAAAACTAATGCATGCCTAAAGCACGGTAGATAGATTGGTTCCAAAGATGAAAAAGAAAATAATAAATCAAGATGATCATATAGTGGAGGCGGTGCTCCTGAAGAGACCCAAGACATAACTAACTATTAAAACTCCACAAGAGATTCAGGTACCTGAAATTGATGATGGAAATAATGAAAATAAACAGATCTCAATAAGTTATGCCAATACGAGAAAATATGAAACTACAAGAATGAAAAATTATCAAAAATGATTTTGCATACAATTTTATTCTTGAGATAATGAAAGAAAATGAGGATCTTGAAGAAATTTGTTGAGAATTATAGACATGAAATAGATTGGCCAAAATGAAAAGACGCAATTCAAGTAGAATTAAATTTGTGAAGTTTCTGGACTAGTAGTCCAAACATTTAAAGGTATAAAGATGAAGTTTTTTCACTAAATCTTGACATTAATTATGAAAGGTATAAATTTTTTATGGTGGATATAGTAACCTTTAAATATCTTATTAGTTTGGCAGTTTACGAAAGATTTGACATGCGCCTAATTATTGTTGTTATAGACTTTTATATGAATCATTATATAGTGGAAGTTTATATTAAAATCATTGAAGGATTTAAAATGCTAGAATGATATAGAAATTCCAAGAAAATTGTTCAATACGGTTGTGCAAATATTTATATAAATTGAAATGATTTGAACATATGTGGCGAATTTGGCTCAATGAATAGTAGTTGAAGGAAGATTATAAAATGATCCAAAATAACTATATGTATTATTATAGAAGGATCATTATCAAAATTTATTATGATTATTGTTGAAACTCTTGAAGAGATCAAATATATTTCCCCAAAATTATTCTTCACTCATGAATTTTATTTGAAATAATTTTTTAAACAATTTTTTTTCTCGAACCTACTAAACAATAACAACTAATTAATTTTTCATAGAAAATTTAATGAATTCACTTCGAGATTAATATAAAATTAATTATATTTAATGAATTTGTTTTTAATTGGAGTCAAGTAGAATTTATTTTATGAAGGAAGTTAACTATATTTAATTTTATATAATTTAAATATGTAATTAAATTTTTATTATTTTTAATTAAAAATAAATAACTAAATAAAATAAATAAAAATTGCAGAGATGAATAATATCGAGAATATAATTATGTTTTTATTTAAAAATTTCTTAATGAATATATAGATATCAAGGGGATTTATGTGTAAGTGGAAATTCTTGAAATTATAAGTGGATAAATGTATTTTACACAAAATTAAAAAAAATGTTAAGTATTAAATATTTTTTTACCATACATTATTAATATGTGTTAATTTACTAAGGTGTTGTTTGATAAATTAGAAAATTAAGTATTTAATTTAAGTTATAATATGTATTTAATATATTATTTAAAATTAAGTACAATATATAATTAGATTATTTAATAAAAATAAAACTTAATTTATGAATTTTTTATTTTACGTTTTTATTTATATTTCTTAAAAGTTTCACATTATTTAAAAAAAAGTCAAAACTTAAATTTAAAGTCATTAAAAGTAATATAATGTTAAAATTAATTAATTAATAATATTTTCTATTAAATGATAAGTAGGTCCTGATTTATTTATCACTTTTACATTTTTTATTGATTATCAAATGTGTGTAAAAATTTAAATAATTGAAAATATATTTGTTACATAATTTCGTTCCCCGTAATGTGCATATGTCATAATCTAATTACTTTTAAAATTTTTAATTGAATTAATGTCACGAGTTAATTATAAATCAACCCAGTTAAAAAAATTAAAAATAAAAAAATCATTATAAAACTATTTATATCTTCCAGTAATATTATAGTTTTTTAAAGTTAAATACCCAGAAATCTCAAAATGGATGATTGGTTAAATTTGAGAGTTTTAATATTCTTTAGGTGCAAGTTTCATTCTTGATATTAATTTTATATATTTTTCTTCATCGACCTTAATGCCATATAATCTAGTATGTTTAATTAGTATTATATTTATTATTATAACAACTCAATATTAAATTGGTGTCACAAGTTAATCATGTATAAATTGAATTTGAAAAAAAACATTTATTTCTTTTAAAAAAATTAACTTAATACTTTAAAATAATTACATAGAAAACAATTACATATTTATTATAATATGGACACATTTCCCAACATGCATGTATTTGTGTATGGCAATGCAATTTCATTACATCAAAATAAAGGTCCTATTCAACTCCCCTACACACTACAATGGGAGTTTCCCTGAACTCTAACCACCTACACATCATGTTGTGGTTTAACCACCACTGGTTTGCAGATAAACTGTCAATGACTGTGGATACACAACAAAATCCCGTAGATAGAATCTATCTCTGGCTATGGGTACATAGAAAAAATCTCGCAAATAAAATTTGTCTCTGGCTATGAATACGCAGCAAAATCTCGCAGATAGAATTTACCTCTGGCTGTGGATGCACAACAAAAATCCCGTAGATAGAATCTACCTTTGGCTGTGGATGCACACCAAATTTGCAGATAGATTTTCGACGATTGTGGTTTGCATAGCAAATTTGCAGATAAACTGCCAATCCTTCCTCCGTATATATCGTCCCACCTCATGTAATGCAATATGACATGCTTATTACAGATCAATACGGTAGCAATTTATATGCGTATAATAGATCAATACGATCGCAATTAATATGCTTATAACAAATCAGTACAGTAGTAATTAATATGCTTATAACAGATCGATACGGTAACAAATAATATACTTATAATCAATCAATTCAGTGGCAAAAGAGATGCTTATCATGTGTTTAGTTTAATGATAACATAAGGTATGTTGGTCATACAATCAGTAATATAGATGCGATAGACATATATTTTTCACATGTCATGCATATACAATGATAATTCAGTCGTTCAAATCATGCATTCTGATACTCGTATTATTAGGGGTTCAATTGAAAGAAATAAAACTCTAAAAATGGTTTGGGGACTATTCAAGGACTAAACTAAACAAATCATAAAATTCTAGACAAAACTGTAAAGTTGGGGTCACACGGCCTTGTGAGAAGCTATAGACCGTGTGGTGGGCTTACTCGGTCGTGTAACAAATACAAAAGTTAACCTACAGGAGAGACATGGCCATGTGGCAAGCCGTGTGAGAGGTTCTTGGCCGTGTGGTTCACAAACTAGCCTAGCTTTCCAAGGTACATGGCTGTGTGGAGGGCTGTGCGGTCCACCCGTGTGGTCTACACGCCATTGTAGGAGACCGTGGGGCCCTGATCCTAGATACGGTTTGCCCCGATTCACTTGGAAAAGAACACACACCTTTCACTAGGAGTCCAATTGACGTTCCTTACGCTCGATTCTGGTCTGACCCATCTAAATTCGGTCTTTCAAGTGACATCTATACACGATTTAACGATTGATTTCAATATTTATCAAGATTTAACAAGATTAACAAAGATTTTGGCAAGATCCGTAAAAGGTCGAGTAATTAAATTGAAAGATTAACGCTGAATAGAAATTTTACGAAAATTTAAGATCTAAACATCGAAAACGAGATGTACTTACCGATTCTCAGCAAAGATCACAAATGTTTATTGATTACAAATCTAAACTCTGATAGAAAACTATTGAACGGAAGATGATTTGATTCGAGATAACAAAGTAATCAACATCATTTAGGATGAAAACATTGTGTAAAGAAAAGGAAAGAAAATAAAAAAGAGAATAAATAGAAAGATTGAGAGCAAATTCTATTAGGATTCGAAAAGGGGCAATATGATAATCCAATTAGGAAAATAAGAGAAAAAGATGGTGGGATTCTAATTTTATTGAAATTTTGAGAATAAGCAAGTTGTGAAATCTAATTAGGAAATAATTGGTTAAATTCTAGGGGCATCACCCGTAATTTTCTCAAGATTTGCCGAAATTAAATTTAAAATGAAGAGGAAGAGGAGGCAGTAACTCGAACCTTGGCTGCAAGGAAGCTTAACGCCTTAACCATTAAGCCTATTGCTCAATCCTTTTTTATTTTTGATGCATAATCATATAGATATGTTTTGAGGTGTTTTTGAAGAAATTATGAAATAAAAAGGGAAGGAGGGAGCTTAAACTTGGGTTTGGAGAGGCTTTAGCGTTTAACCATTGAGCCTACAACTCATTCTTGCCTAATTTAGACACTTAATTGTACATATTGCTTTATTTTTGGAGACTTGCTAAATTTGCCAAAATAAAAAGGAAAGGAAGGGTTCAAATCTGGGATCATAAAGGTGAGAAGCTAACTCTTAACCATTAGACCTGAAGTCTATTTCTTCATTAATCTTATTTCTTAACTGTATATATTTATTTTGGACTCAACTTACATATTTTTTATTAGCTTACACATATAGTCATATTTTTTTATTAACTTATTTAACTTTATAGTTCTCAGCACATTCCACTTTAGTTTACATATAACAATTAATACTCATGTCAAGCCTCATTATTAATATTTTAATTCATTTCACCTTTAGTGAACTCTAATAAAATGACCTAGATACATGAAAACCATTAAACCTAAGATTCATTTCTTATTTAACATAAGATATAAGTAACTTTCGTAATTCAATAATTAAATCATATGTACAAATATAAAATAACTTATTAAGGGCAACAATTGAAAAAAAATACCAGAACTAATAAGTAAAACTCATTTAATTTTTAAATCAAAGTTTAAGGACTAAATCATAAATTTAGTAAAATATTTTAGTAAAACCTTTTTGTAAAATCAAAAGTAAAATTATGAAATTATCCATATAAGACTTAATCATGCAATTTTTCAAGTCATTTCATATCATTTAAGGACTCCAATTGCATAGCATAAAAATCAAGACTCAATTACAAAGATAACAAAACATGTTCGAAACCTACATATGACACATTTACACCTATCCACACATACTATTTTTGTGTTTTCATCCCAAATTTCCTATTCTAACGTATCATATATCATACAAATCATGCTTAGTTACACTAAAACATACATTACCACACTTTAACATTCATGCATATTTAGACTTAAACCTAATCAACCACAAACCCAATTCTTCTAACCCCATTTTTGAGATGTGACAATTTAACTATATTTTTGTACTTATTCAATTTAGTCATCATTTTCATGATTTAAAGAATAATTGTAATTTCAATTACAATAATCACAATATTTTATCCAATAAATTCTTGATCCATAATACATCATATATTTCGTACTATCTACATCTTTTCAATTATCAAATAATAACTCATAGAATTTTCACATAATTTTCCATTTAGTCCTTTTTGCCAAGAAATTCAATAATTGTTATAATATCATTCTAGTTTCACCCTTCATTTAAATTTACTATCACATTACACTTTAACCAAACATTTCATTATAATATCATATCTTTATTATCTAATTAATATGCTCTTCACTTTTCTTATTTTAATCATAGTGTCACAATATTCACGATTTAGTCCTTAACATCACAAAATTACAATATTTTCTACCACATTCTTCACTTATCAAATGTTTTATTGTAAACTTTCATAACTTTTCAATTTAGTCCCTTTTGCTATAAAAGTTCAATATTCACTAGTTAATTATATTCAATCAATTTTATTTCTTATTACACTTTAATCACAAAATTTATCTCAATATCTTGTTTCACATGTAATTTTTTTTATGTATTTCACTTCTATTATTTCATCCACATATTTTCTCAAGTTTGACAATTTAGTCATTGTCATCATAAAAATTTCATATTTTTTCACAAATTCACTTTTACGATACTTTATGCATATTTCATCATCTTATAACACACTCATTAATCTTTTATCATATTTTTCTTATTCACATATTAAATTATGTCACTTTATTTTACTAATTTACCACAAAAATTCATCAAGTCTACATTTTAATCCTTAAATAACAAGAGAATTCATGAGTACTTACCTTTTTCAACCTCAATTCACTTCCTCTTCCTTTTTCCTTGATTCACTTTCTCAATTTATTTTTTCACCAACATATTAAAAACATAAACATTTCCATGAATAATCTTCACTTTAACATCTTTTCTATACATTTCTAACATGATTAAAATTGAAAACAATATGAAACCTTAATATCCATACCTTGTTCTCTTGGTACTTGGTTTTCTTTCTCTTCCAACTTCTATTTTCTTGAATCTAAATTCATATTCTTACCCTCCATAGTCTCATTTTCATTTTTCTCTCTCGGTGGTTATGGAAATTCCTTTGATTTCTAGGTGAAAATGGTGGAATTTTTTTTATGAAAAAGGACCAAATTGTTAAGAAAGCAAAACTTTCTTTTCTTCATGGTGAACATAAGCTTGAAAGAAATATGGAGAAATTTCCATCATCTTTTCTTTTTTATTTTCTTAACCATTAATTAAATAATAAAATATTTTATATTATTATAATAATAAAATAATATTAACCAATTAAAATCTAATACCAATATTCATAATTTTCATGAAATTATCTTAATTGAGAAATGACTATTTTACCTTTCAACACTCTGTACAATTCCTTCATTGAATCATCACTTAATTTGATAAAATTTCAATCTAATCCTTCATATTTCTCCACTTATTCAATTTGATCCAAGCATACCAATTTCATGTTATAAGAAATTGGGTTATTTTTCACTTTTGGTCCTTCAACTTTCTCATATTTGCATTTTAAACCCTCAATTTGTGAATAATTATAGTTGTATCTAAATTTTTTTTACATCTTTACAATCTAGTCACTACATTAAATTAACATATCACAACATACTTCTTAATTCAAAATTTTTCCTTGGCATCACTCAACCTTTTCTTTTATCATTTTCATATCCTTTTCTTACTTTAACGAGAAATCAATTATACACTATTTTAATTTCCTACTACTTTTATAATATATCAATTTTTAGGGTGTTACAATATATATATGCAGGGACTAAAGTAAGGGTTTTACTTGCCTTACCCTTGAGATGCCCTTGAGTTGGTGCTTGGTTTACTCGTGAAACCAACTCAATCGGGGGCTTAAATAATAGTATACATATACATATATAATTTTTAGGTATAAACATCAAAATTATACATGGACTTTGAACCAATGTGCAATTATAAACATGAAATTTTTGTTGTGGTTCAAATGCATTTATAAACTTTGATTTAGATTCAATTGCATACATCTAAATAAATAAACATATCAATTTATTTTTATATTGGAAAAGTATAATTATTTTTGTATGCATTATGTAAATGTAAAATGTTGCTATAAAGTCAATAGTGTTGGTGGTTTATGAAAATTGAATCAAATCAAAATTTCATGTATAAAATTGCAAAAATTGAACTTCGTATATAACATTGCACAAAATCAAACTTCATGTATAATATTGTACATTGAGTGAAAGTTCATGTGCAGTTTTGAGACTAATCCCTAAATTTTTCGACTCATATTTTGAATGTCACAATTTCTAGTGTATCTTATTATCTTATAAAATTCATATTATGTTCAAAAGAAAAATAAAATAAAAAAAGAAACCTATATTAGGGTAAAAGTACCATGAAGGCCCCTGTACTAAGAGTTCGATTGCATATTGCCCCCTCTACTAAAAAAATGGGCAAACTAGTCCCTGTACATTAAATTAAAGAGCAAATCGGGCCTGTAACACCCCATACCTGACCCGATCGTCGGGTCTGAGCTATAGGATGTCATATTCATTGCTAGAGCAACTATGATCACACAAATCAAATAATAGATTTACATTTCATTAGGACTAATACTTATTTATAATATGATATTTAATCAAATTTGGGATTTAAACGCGTTTACAAAAGCCTTTTCGATAACCTGAGGTCGAATGAGGAACAAAATGTAATATTTTCAAAATTTCTGGGTTATCACATCGTGACTTTGAACAAACAATGAGTGTCATCGGGACGTCGAGGGCCTGAGGTCATGACGTCACCTACTATTTTCAAAGTATCCATATCAGCCTAACAAAATAACCAATTCCACATCTAAACCATTTAAGCATAATAAATACTTCAAACACTTTATATACTACCATTGATATATCATTACTATCCAAATTATCAACGTGACCATTCACAACTCAAAACCAAACTCAATAGATATGACCATTTACACCATTCAACCATTTAAACCATATACCATATACATGATAACTATAACATTTCATCTGCTTAAGTTCAAATTTTACATCAAATGATCAAAATACCAATTTGACCAATTCAACCCTAGGTACATGCCATATATTAAAAAATAAAGAACTATACAAACATTGCTAAATCGAGAGTTGTGGTTTGGATGTTGGATTAATCCTCGAGACTTTGAGATCTTCTATTACTTGCGCATGGAATAAACAAACCATATGCTAAGTAACAAAGCTCAGTGTACTTTCATGATTCAAGTCATATAAACGAAACATTAACAGGATAAATATAATCAGTGCATTATTAAGTTTCAACCATTTCATTTTCATCTATTCATGTCATATGCTTCAACTCATACATTATCATAACTAGCATATCAAAATAAACATACCATATCAACCTTTTACCATCAAGAATGCATACATTTCCATTTCATTTCATACCATTTGATTATATCAATAAAACATTTTAGTACCGAATCTATTGATTCGTTTTGTTTCCATATTGGTCCTCTAGACTTATATAAACCGGTTCGCATGATCTTTCACATGCTATCACATATCACATTTCATATGTATACGTAATGTACCATTTCCATCATCATTTGATATCACATGTCATTTGGCAAATTCAAGTTTTATAACCCTATTAACTAGACACGGACTCAAGACAGATACACGAATCTATTACTCTATCCTCTTGGGTTGCTCAGCAACGATGACTACTAGAATATGTACATTTTACCCCCCTCCCGAGTTGCCCGACAAAGATGGACTTTAATTATTATATCTGACCCTGCGACATGCCAACTATAACTAACTCTGCCTGAATAGTTAATAGCGTAATCCATGTTTCAATTATGTACTATAAACTGATTCACATATCATGATCTCATACCATTTTCATCATCAATTTGTATCACATATCACATATCATGCTCATTTCTACTATGATAAATTCAATTCTCGATATATGATATCATCATGTATAAACCAAGTCATACAATAGCAACAAAGTTACCTCAACATGTAGTTTTGCAACAATCATTTATGTATGTATGCACATGTATATGTGTTAAGGTATTGAACTCGAATCATAAAAGTACAAATTGAATTCTTTCGTCACTTGTCTACAATTCTCTTTTCTTTCTCTTGAGATGACCCCACGTCGTCTTTAGCTACGTTTGATAATCAATAATAAAAACAATATCAATTTCCATCCACTTCACATTCAATTACATAGCCAAACATATTTTTCATTTTATTTATTTTAGTCCCTATACTCTGGATATTCATATTTTTCAATATCTAACATTAGATGAAATCTGATTTCACATTATTTCATTAGGGACCTTATACTTTCTATCTATAGCACAATTTCCTGATAATTTTTAATTTATTCAATTTAGTCTCTAATGTCAAAAAATCAATTATCAAACTTAGTTAACATTTCTAATCAAGTGAATCACTTTTCACTACCTTACAACTTAGTACTAACATGCTCATATTCATATATTAAATTATCATTAAAAGTTAAAGCTTTATAACAATGAAACCCAAAATAAAATATCCTTAATTCTTAAATCTACCATATGGGCTTTGATTATCTAGTATAATTCATAAAAAATTCAAGTAAAATTAATGTAAAAACTCATCCAAATTTTCCAATTGAGCTTCGACAATGAAGAAAAATGGAGAAAGTTTTGTTTTCTTTCCTTTACTTAAAAGATGGTGGAAGAGAACAAGAAAGATGAAGCTAAATCTATTTCTTACTTTCTTTTTCCACTAACTAGCTTATATTAGACTTGTCCATGGGCCGGCCTGGGTGTGGGAGGGTTTGGGCAAAAATATAGGCTCAAAAAATGAGATTGGACAAAAAAATAAGGCCTGTTTAGAAAATGGGACGGGTCTTGGGTAAGGTTTTTTGGCCCGAGCCCGATCTAACTCAAATTTTCAAAAAAAAAATTGTTGTTTTGTTGTTGTTTTCCCACCATTTTGCTGTCATTTCACTATCATGTTGCTACTATTTTGTTGTTATTGTTTGAATATTATATAACTCTTGTTTTATTGTTAATTTTGATATTATTTTAAAGGCATTTAGTTACTAAGTTGCACCTATCTTAGTGTTATTTAAGTATAAAGACTTTTTTAAAATTTATTTTTAATTTTTTTAGAAACATTTATTTTAATGTTTTTAGTGGCTTTGATGTATTATATATATAATTATTATATAAAAATAAAAAAATTAATATGAGTCGGGCCAGGCTGGGCTCGTGTTTAGTATTTATAATCCGAGCTGAGTTTGGGCAAAAATTTAGACCCCTTTTTTGGCCCCAGCTTATCAAACGGGCTTAGAATTTTGTTAGGGCCCAACCTCACCTATGAATAGGTCTAGTTTATATACAATAATTAAGATTTTAGTTTAGCTTAATTAATTATAATTTTTCAACTTTAATCATACTTGTTAAACCAAGTATCTTGATTAATTAAAAGCAAGTGGTTTATCAAATCCCACTAATTCATTTCAATTGAAAGGTTAAATAACCATTTTGGTCCTTTGAATAATTGCTATCTAGGTCATCAAACATTTTTTAAATTAAAATTTAATAGTGATTGAATTTTCACAATTTAGTCCTAAGCTTTAATTAACGATTTTCTCGATTAAATTACTTAATCGATCTTTAATATATTTCATATTATCTTCATAAATATTCCTATTTTACCTTTATGAACTCGGTTTACAAAAATGAGGTTCCAAAATCGTATTTTTCGACATCACTTAAAATCGGGTCATTACAGGTCCTTTCTATTAATAATTTCATTCATTCGTACCGTTAAAAACTAGTGTGATTGATGAAATAATTAGACAATGACATGTCACATGCCACATGTAACTATGCTAATGTACAGAGACCAATTTTTAATAGCATAAATGAATAAAAATTTTAACTGGATGACTAGTTTACTCTTTGATCTAATGTATAGAGACTAATTTGCTTAGTTTTTGAATAGAGGGAGTGAAATGAAATTTGAGTGACCTCTATCATACTTTTACTCCTATATTAGGCAATACATATGGAAATTGGAAACAAGTGTGTTGAAGATTCAAAGAATTGAGGGTGTTGAAATATTGTAAGAAAAATATTTTTGTTAACATGTAAAATAAATGTGAGAGGTTGCAAAGTAGAGGTGATTATAGGTTGGGCTACCTGGCCCGATCCGATGGCCCGTCCGAAAAATGGGAGGGTTCAGGTAAAAATATAGGCCCGAAATATGAGTTTGGGCAAAAAAATGAGGCCCGTTTAGAAAACGGGCCGGACTCGGATAAAACTTTTTTGGCCCGTGCTTGGCCCGAATTATGTATTAAATATATTTTTTATTTTTAATCAAATATATATTATATATATTTAATATGGGCTGGGCTGAGCTCGGGCTTAACAATTTTCTCTCGAGCCAAGCTTGGACAAATTTTTAGGCTCATATTTTGGGCCGGGCCTAAGCCTGGGTCTAGAAACTGGGCCTAAATTTTATCTAGGCCCAGTCCAAACCCAGCCCGGCCCGGCCCATGATCACTTCTATTACAAAGTAAGAAAGGGTTATAAAAAAAAGTGAATTCCAACGTATGAGAAAATAAAGGAGATCCAATCACAGTCAAAGTGGAAACCACTTCCCTTAACTTCATTGCTTTAGACTCGCTATCTTTTTTCTTTTCATCATTCTTCTTATTATTTTTAATATTTTTGGTCTCTTCCGTTTTCATAAGCCTTTTCTTTTCATTTCTATCATGTTCTCTCTGCTAATCGTTTATGTAAATTCATAATCACATTTCATTAAAGTAAATAAATGGCATTCTTGAGGCTGGGTTCTAAGTCTGAAATATTTCATCGTGAAGGTCATACTTGGTGAGTATATTATATGGGAAAGGGGTTGTTTATGTTTTTTGAATTCGTTGAATACTACAAGTACAATACAAAGCGTTTTCGATTTTAAGTTAGATATAAATTCTAAGCTTTATCAAATTCTGAAGTTTTTGAAAAGACAACCCCACGATTATGCTTAAATTTGGTGATAAAATGGGGGTATGTTACAACTTTCTAGAGGTTCTGGCTTGTATCAGACGTTTTTTTTTTCGTTTCTAATTTTTATAACTAGAATGTTGTGTAAACTTGTCTACACCCCTATAAGATGAAGTACTTTAAATCTCAAAGACCTTTTGAGCTGCAAAAATGGTGGATTATGCAAACAACAATTCAACTATTACATGATATAGCCACTTATTCCTCCTTATGTATATAATTCAGATTCTAGGATCTCAATTAGGGTTCTTTCCATTTTAGGGTTTGCACATCTGGACTTCCAAGCGACATTTGCATTAACATTGGAGAAATGTCTTTCAATCTCCACAAGGTGTGTTATTAATTTCAGTTAAATGAATCTGCAAGTGTTTGTAATCACCTTTTAGAACAACGGAGTTTTAAGTGAATAATATAGTGCGTCTCATTTTGGGTATTTATTGCAGTTTCCATTGCTTTCAAGAAGTGGGCTACTAGAGAAGCTTATTGAAGAGTATAGCAATGGGGAAGGATCAAGTTTAAATTTGAGACTTGATGATATACCCGGCGGAGCTAAAGCCTTCGAGCTTATATCTAAGTTCTGCTATGGTGTTCGTATGGAACTCACCGCGTATAACATAGTCAGCGTCCGATGTGCAGCCGAGTACCTTCGAATGACAGAAGATTATGGAGATGGAAATCTTGTAATGCAGGCAGAAGCTTTCCTCAATGAAGTGCTGGGGAATTGGTCAGATTCAGTCAGAGCTCTTGAAGCATGTGAAGAAGTTATGCCACAAGCTGAAGAGCTTCACATTGTCTCTAGATGCATCGAATCGTTGGCAACCAAGGCTAGCGCGGATCCGAGCTTATTCAGCACGACTTCGTGGGGACGCGAAACCAGGCCAAGTCCCGAAGATTCAGGCTTATGGAATGGAATATCGACTGCGACCAAGACGCAACATACAGGCGAGGATTGGTGGTACCAAGATGTATCATTCCTTAGTTTACCATTATATAAAAGACTGATTTTAGCCATTGAATCAAGAGGTTTAAGGCCTGAAACAATTGCTGCATCAGTCGTGCACTATGCTAGGAGGTACCTCCCCTTGATGAATCGACAATCAAGCTTCGATGATGTGAACAGTACCGTGACCAACATGCCGAATACTTGCGAAGCAGATCAAAGGGCACTCTTAGAAGAGATTGTAGGGTTACTTCCTAATAAGAAGGGAGTCGCATCCACCAAGTTTCTCATTAGGTTGCTTCGTACAGCAATGGTGTTACATACAAGTCCATCATGCAGAGAGAATCTGGAGATGAGGGTGGGAGCTCAGTTAGATCAAGCTTCACTCCTGGACTTGCTAATACCGAATATGGGGTACTCGGAGACGCTTTATGACGTCGACTGTGTTCAGCGGATTCTCGATCATTTCATGTTAGTACAGCAGGCTGCAGCATTAGCAACTCCTCCTGGCATAGCGGAGGAGGGGCAAATAATAAAGGGATCACCGGATTCGTTGACACCGATTACGATGGTGGCCACTTTAATAGATGGATTTTTAGCAGAAGTTGCATCAGATGTTAATTTCAAGCTTCCTAAGTTCGAAGCACTGGCTGCTACAATCCCTGATTACGCAAGACCTGTTGATGATGGACTCTATCATGCCATTGATGTGTACATGAAGACACATCATTGGATTGCAGACGGTGAAAGAGAGCAGCTTTGCAGACTAATGAACTGCCAAAAGCTGTCATTGGAAGCGAGCACTCATGCAGCCCAAAATGAGAGGTTACCTCTTAGGGTAATCGTTCAAGTCATCTTCTTCGAACAACTACGGCTTCGTACGTCAATTTCGGGCTGGTTCTTCGTCTCTGACAATCTTGAAAACTCACAAAATCAAATAAACTCGGCAGCAGCACAACAACAGCGTGATAATGGTGGCGATGATGATGTGAAGCAACGAGTTTCAGAGCTTGAAAAGGATTGTTCGAGCATGAAAGAGGAGATCCAGAAGCTGATGAAGACGAAAAGGAGTTGGAGGAATTTCACCAGAAGGTTGGGTTTCAATAGGAAATCGAATTCTTGTTGCCCAAAAGGATCGAAGGCTTCGAAACTAAGAGCAGTCGCCCCATCATCCGGGAACAGACAGCAAAACTGTGAAAAAATTGAGGTGGTTCCTCCTGAAACTGTGAAGGTCAATTGATCCCAGAACTTGTTCTGTTTTTTCCTGCCATGTTAATGCAACAAAAAAACTTGATTCTATTTATCTGTGGATTAAATAATGGTTTTTTTATGTAATTTCTTTTACCAATTGGGTTAACATATAATTTTACTTCGGTAGGTAGTTCGCATTTAAATTTATTTTCGAATTTAATTAGCACTTAATTTATATTATGTTATTTAAGGTGGTATTTTTGCACATCTTTAGTTTATGTTGACATCATATTGATAGTTAATTTGATATGGATAGTAATCTCTCAATATGAAACATACCCGACATAAATTAAAAAATTTAAAAAATCTTTAAAAATATATAAATTGATAAAAAAAAATTTTCACATCAAGAATGAACCTGGACACGTTATTGTCCTGATACATCTAAATCAGGACATCCTTTTGTCTAGATTCATTCCTTGTGTATTTCTTAGTTAGTTTATATAATTTTTTTGGTTTTTTTTTATAAAATATCAAGTTATTTATATTATTATTTTGAAATTAAAAAAATTATTTTTTAAAAAATAAATATATAAATTAATAGAAAACGTAAAAGAAAAAAATTATAACAAGAATGAACTTAGTTAGAAGGTTGTCTAGATTCAAATGCATATGGGCAAGTTTTTAATTCTTTTATATATTTATATAAATTTTAAGTTTTTTTATTAATTTATATATTATATATTTTTAAGACAATAATGACATAAAACTAATATTTTATAAAAAAATATAAACTTACTAAAAAATATATTTACAATAAATTTAGATAAATGGGAGTCCATATTCAAATGTATGTAGACAATCATTTGCCTAGGTTCATTCTTGATGTGAAAAAAATCTTATATTTTTTATAATTAATAGAGTTTTTAATTTTTTAAATTTATGTTCACCACGTGGCATATTGAGAAGTTGCCATGTGTCACATAAAATTGACTATTAGTGTCACACCGGCACAAACTAACAGTGTTATTGCGAAGGTACCCACCTGGATGATATAATACAAGTTCATGTACCAATTAAGTCCAAAAAGGTTCAAGTACCAATTACATATTTTTGGACAAGTTTAAGGGGCAAACTAAATATTAACCCTTGCAAGTTTGATTATATTGGTTATGAGTTAATATGTAGTTTGCCTCTAAACTTATTCAAAAGTAGTTAATTGGTATCTGAATTTTTTTGGACCTAGTTGGTTCCTAAATTTGTATTCCATCACCCAGTTTGGTACCTTCGCACTAACATCGTTAGTTTGTGCTAATGTGGCACTGATAACTAGAGTTGTCCATGGGCCGAGTCGGGTTGAGGCCTAGTTCCAAAAAATTTTCATGCCCAGGGTTATTTTCGATCTGGCCTGTCCTATCTAAAAAACTCATTTTATTGTTAAAAATTATGTCACACCCCGATTTACTTTTGTTTGTTTGCATGTCTAAGTATAAAATGAGTTATTGATTTAATGGTTAAGTGTCAATGAAATTATTTTTGAAACTGAAGTTTAAGTCCTCTCCTTTGCATTTTATTTTTATTTTTGGCACTCTCTTATTTTTAACCCTAATTACTGTCATAGGGTTTTTAAAACCCAAGTATATAAGATCTTTTTCTCCATTTTGCTTTCACATTTCCACCCTTACCAAAAAACCTAAAAAATTTTCTCTAATTCATCCCTTGTGCCACCCCTCTTTAGCCTCATCTCATTTTTCTTTCTCTTCTTTCTTTCTTTTACTTGTGTCACCACTCTCCTCTCTTACACCACAGCTGTGGCCGTACCTATCCTCTCTTGCACCACCGTTTTTGCTGCACTTATTCCACCTCTTTTTCATTACCATTGCGCCCCTTAGCATCATTACCGCCCTCCCTTTTTTGCCACCTCCGTTACTGCCACTTGTCGTTGCCCCCTTTTTCCTTATCGCCACGTTGCCACCATTTTTTCTACTCCTCTCTGTTTGTCTTCATTTCTTTCATTGTGGCAGGATATTTACTTACTTTTTTTGTCCAATCTGTAAGTAAGAGGTGTTAGTGTTTTTCACGAGTAGATCCCGTGTTCGGATGTGCAATTATCTTTTTTTTTTCTTTTCAGATATGTTAACCGGTTATATAGGTCCCTTCCCGTATTTGTCAATGGTCGAATCTAATTGTGTGTTTTTGTGTGCATTTAACGTTCAAGATACAGATCTAGACACGTTAGACCATATCTGATATGTAGAAGTGTAGTTGTTTCAAATCTGTAAATTAGAGAAAATAGTAAGTTGTCTTTTTGTGTTTAGCAATTGGATCTATAGATGTTTTCCCAGATCTAGTATAATTGAATCTAATATGGAGTGTTATGTGTGTTTTGTTCATTCAAAGTTCAAATTTGGATGAGATTTGATCAGATTTGTAGCAAATGAGTGTAGCGAATTAGATATAGTGTTATTTGGACGTACGGATTAAGGTGTGGGTTCTAACCAAATGTAATCTGCAAATGTCTTATCCATAAGTATTATTGGTTGTGTTTGATAGTGCCTGTATGAATCTATACCTTCATTGTAACTAAAGAAATGCTTGAGTTCCTTTGGTGTTAGCCGAATGAGATTTGAGCCTTTTATTAGGATTGGCTGGATGTAAGTGTCTTGGACTGGCTTCTATGTTGACTAAAATTGTGTATATTGTTATTTTATGTTTTGTTCTGATTCATATGTTTTGTGATATTATGGCATAAGACTGTTACCGATATTCTGATCACATGTTAAAACATATTTACTGTCACTATTTTATTGAACGCGTGATAAAAAGCATGCCCACTGTTTCTGTTAAAACTGATTGTATGTTGAAGCATGCCTATTGTACTGATTCTGATTCTATTATGGCATAATCCATTGCATGGGGATTGGGATGATATGTAAGGAGGAACTTCTGGCAGTTTATCTGCAATTATGGTGGTTTATCCACATATTTCTGGCAGTTTACCTGCAAATACTGGTGGCTTGTCCACAACGAGATGTATAGGGATGGATGAGTTATGGTGAACTCTTATTAAGGTGAGTAGCGGATGATGGGTAGGAATTTTCTCTGAAATTAAAAAAAAAATGCAGTGTTAAACATGAGCATGTACATACATGACACAATTTATGTTATTTGTTATATTGTGTTACTGTTAACTTGATTGCTATTTTATCCTATTGTAACTGAAAGACTTATGTGTTAATACTCACACTGAACTCTATAGCTTATTCCTTAGTTTACTATTTTTACAGAGAATCCATGAGGTTAGAATTTGGACTCAGTATACGATGGATCGTCTTGGACTTTTATTTTATTTTAAAAAGTAATTTTACTTTAATTTATAAATTTTCATTTAGGGATTGTAATAATTTATTTGGACTGTGGCATAGGTTATTTTTTATTGGTTTTAAATTACATTAGATGAAAAAGCTTTTGAAGTTGAACAAACTCATGGTTATGCTTAAAAATGCATGAAACCTAGTTTTAAATGCAAAATTGGTTAAAAACACTTTTTTTTATGTATAATTGAAATTGGATTTCTAAAAAGATATTTTAATCCAAAAGTTTACAAAGTTTTCAAAAATACAAAATCTTTACAAATTAGTCTCTAGATTTTAAATTAGTTAAATAGCTAACTTTTTTTTTTGTAAAATTTAATATCAACTAAAATTTCCAAATGGCATAAGAGTTTTTACAAGATAACTTCTAATTCAATTTGGCTTAAAGCCCAATAATTTTTATTGAACTAAGAAAATTACTCAAACGTATTTTCCATAGGATAAGCAAATGTTTTCAAAAATAAACTTCTGAATCCGATTATTTTACTAGGCCATTATTGTGAGCCATGTGACCTTCAAAATCTAGACGTAACGTCTAGGTCGGATTACGGAGGTTACATTTGTTGGTATCAGAATCAAGTTCAAAACTTGGATTGTGGTTTTTGTTTAGGTCTAGATGCATATTTTAAAGGGGCTATTTGGGAAAACTATGCCACGAATATTTTTTATAAAGATTTTCAAAAACTAAATTCCAAGACTTCGATGTTGTTCCTAACTTAGTTACTGTTAAGACTAAAACTATAGACAAACTTTACACTGTAAATACTCAGGAAATAACTAGGTATTTTATTTCTGAACTTTATATCTACGTTAGACGTTAGATATTCGGGCATTCATTATGAGCACCCGAGGTAGACAACCCTGAGGTGGGGCACGTCGAGTTGCCTCTGTTGAGCCGCTAACAACTTAGGACAACATTCCAATTCCTGAGGTTGATTATCGAGAGGATTCATCTGCCACTAGAGGTGAAAATTTTCATAAGGGTGATGGTGTAGTATCCCAAGCGATATTAAGGGTTATTTAGAGGGTGGCTAGAGCCTGAATTGGATCTAGGAACTGAGGGCTTGTGACTAAGAGGCTTCGGTCTAACAGAGTTGAGTTATTTAGGGGTGCATTTTGGGCAACCCGACTGTAACTAATTATTGGATGAAGGCTACTGAGAGGATTCTGGATGACATAGACTCTACTCCAGAACATAAACTGAACAATATTATGTCAGTGTTGAGGGATAAGGCCTACTGATGGTGGCAATCTGTTGTGAGAGGTACACAGGCTAAACGATTGACTTGAGAGTACTTTTATGAGGCCTTTCAGAAAAAAGTATGTAGGTAGGAGGTATGTTAAGGCTCATAGACTTGAGTTCATTGAGCTAAAATAGAGGGATATGATTGTGGTTGAGTTTGAATTTGAATTTATGAGGCTTAACTGTTATGCTTCGGGTATGGTTGCCACTGAGCAAAATAAGAGCCTGAGGTTTGAGGATATGTTGACGTATGATATGAAAATTCAGGTTACTCCACATCAAGAGAGGGTATTTGAGACTGTGGTTAAGAAGACCAAGATTGTGGAGGAGATTAAGCGTTTGGAGCGCGAGAAGCGTGATAAGAATAAGGTTCAAATTAAAAGGGATTTTGGTTCTACTGGCTCGATTTCATATCCCTTAAAACAGGCTAGAAAGGGCAAACCACAGCAGAGTAATGTAGTAATTGGTACTGGTGGTAAGAATTCGAATTATGCATACGGTGGTAAGCAACATCCAAGTGAATGTGGGAGGAAGATGGGTGCTTGTCTGAGATGTGGGTCTACTAAGCATCGAATTAAAAAGTGTCCATGTCGAATTAATTAGATGCAAGCCTCGAATCAGAAACAGAGATTTAGAGAGTTACCTACGAAGGATCGAGATCAGTGTAACACCCAAATTTTGCCCGGCCCTAGCCCAAATATTAAAACCCAAATAAATAAATAAATAAAACCAAGTTCATAGTCCATTTACATTGGCCCAGAATATTAAACCCAAATGGCCCAATTGTACTTAGCCCCGTTTACCTAAGCCCACTAGCCTGAATATCCAATAACCCAACACCAGCCCAATGGCCCAAATCTCAACCCAGTACCTAAATTTAGACCCGATTCTAAGCCCAAAGCATAAGCAGAAACCCTAGCAGTTTCTGAAATAGCCTCAGCCGTCGTAGCAGAGCCAGGCCTTCTCCTCGCGCATGTTGCGTCCGCGCGTGTGTAGCGCCTTCGCGCCAAATCCAACGTGAGCCTCCACGTCACCGCGCCTATGTACGCCCCATCTGAGCGTGTACCTACAACAAAGGAACAGCAAAGCAGAAAACAAAGATGCCAGCTAATAGAAAGAACAAAAAAAAGCAGCAAATAACAAAAAAGAAGAAAAAGGAAATACATTTTCTTTTGTAATTTTCATTTTATTTTGGGCTATATAAAGCCATTTTTCAGCATTTTGTAAGGGGTTATACACACAAAAAGACGCAGAGAATCAATACAAAAAAAAGTAGGTTTTCTTTTTCTTCCATTCAGTTCTTTTTCTGATTGCTTTCCTTTCTTTTTTGTTATTGATCATATATATAGGATATATATAAAATAAAGGAGAAAAGGGGAGAGATTAGAACCCATACCTGGTTAAAGCCGCCGTCGAACCCCTCTTGGTTCAGATCGGAACCGTTTGGTTGGGGGTTCCGATGTTGAAGCAACGCTGGGGAGGGGATAGGTGTTATTAGTTTTTTTTTTGTTTTTTTAAAAAAAACTATAGCTGCTGTTGATTTTAGGGTTTTAAGTTGGTATTTATAGTGTAATAAACGGCGCCGTATTGATCATTACCCAGCAACCCGCGCGCGACCCGACCCATTCCATTGGGGATCCGCGCGCTCCTGTTAATTGGGTTATTTGCACTTCCGGTCCCGCCGCTTTTTTATTTGTTTTAATTCAGTTGTTTTCATTTTTTTAATTGACACTGTAAATTTTATTCGGTTTCGGATTCGGTCTTGACGGAATGGCACGTTTCAGAGGGCGGGAATATTTCCCCATTCAATCCCTCTGGGTTGGTCGGACCTTTCAATTGGGCCCTTCATTTTGTTTTATTTTCGTTTCTTTCTCTTTAATTTCGTTTTGAGTTTAATTTAATCTATACTTATTTAATTTAATGTATTTGATTTTTATTCTGTTTAAAATCCTTTTTTGTTATTTTTGGATATATTTAATTTTAAATCTAACTTTCTTTTTATGTATAAGTTTAGTATATTTTTAATTTTATTATCAATGCTATTTCAATATTATAATATATTACTCTTTTGAATCAATCGTTAATATTATTTAAATTCACCATGTATTATTATTCACGACTTATTATATATCATTGTAATACCCTAATTTTCCCTGGCCCAAATCAAATAAATAAACAAAATATAAAAAAAACAAAGTTATTAAAAGTCCATCAGTCTAGCAAACCCAAAATACAAGCTAAGTCCATTTACAAATAGCCCAATAACCCAAACAGATCCTAAACTACCCAAACCATTAGCCCAATACAAGCCCATAGCAGTTTCAAAGAAACCCTAGCAGCAACGGCTCCCAGCGCCGCAGCAGTAGCGCCTCTCTGCTCTCATTCACACACGTACGATGCCTTCACGCACCTCCATACACTCCGGCTGGCCTCCGTACCTGCAGCACACAGACAAAGAAATAGCAAAAGAGGAAAAAAAACGAAATAACAGAGGGAGGATTTTCTTTTTATTTTATTTTATTTTCTTTGTAATTCTGGCAATAAAAAGGCCATTCGAATATTGTAAACAACATCCGCACTGAAATACAAAAAAATAATCAAGAAATCAGTTTGAGGAAGGTGATTTTGAGTTTTTTTTCTTCTCTCGTTTTTTTGGTTCTCCACATTCTTTGATTTCTTTTTTTCTTTTATTTACTGTTGAAGAAAAAGAAATAGAGGAAGGGCGAGGGGTTTACCTGATCTTCGTTGGCTCCGTCGCAATCGGAGTCAGACGAGGGTTGAAGGTCCCCTCAACATTCGATTTACAGATGTGGCGTAGAAGGTCTTTTCATTTTAGGTTTTTTTTCTTCTTTTATAAAAAATGGCGAACAGTCTGCTTAGATTAGGGTTTGTTTTAGTTTTTATATAGCTAGAAACGGCGTCGTTTGAGGCCGAGTTTGGTGGTCTCAGAACGACGTCGTATGAAGCTGGTATTCGAGCGGTGACCCAACCCGAGGGAAGGATCCGCGCATTTTTGTGCGATGGTTTATTTCGTAATTGGTCCCTTTGCATTGAATTTTATTTTAAATCAGTTTTTCTTCAGGATTTTTAAATTTCGTCGCATATATTATTATGAATTTCATTTTAATCCACGAACAAACGGCATCGTTTTCGTTGACTGAGTTTGAACGCCCAAGTTTTTGCGTTTAATTGTTGTGTCGGTCCCTCGTTTCTTTAATCGAATAAAAATTAATCCTTCCATTATTTATTATTTGCACCCCATGTTTAGCTGTAGTTTCAATTTAATTCTTAACCTTTATTTTGATTATTATAATATATATTTTTAAATCGTTTTATTTTCTATTTTTACATTACTTTACTTACATATTTTAAACTATTGCATATAGCACTTATTCTAAAATATATATATATACATATATGTGTTATCTAGTTTACATGATTTTTATATATATTATTTCAAAATCCGACTATATTTTAAGTTGATTTATTTTAAAATTCCTCTTTTATATATTATATATAACTCTTTATATGTTATTTCAACTTGTTCCGTAAATGATTTATTTATTTATTATATATTATTTTGTTTTTAGTTGCTTTATATACTAATTTTAAAATTATCCTATACAATTTGCTTTAAATTTATTTATATTAGCTATTTAAAACTCGTTTTCACGTACTATTTATTTGTTTTTTTATCACTTATTTAAATTGTTTTCTATACCTATTTTTAAACCCTATTTTACTATATGCTTAGTTTATTTTAAACTTTATACATGTATTATTCATTTTAGATTTTTTTATATACGAATAATTCATTAATTATGATTTCCCTTCTTTCATATTTCTTAAGTTATTTAAAAAAGCTTGTACAATTTCATATGTGTTAATTTGTTTGGTGCTTTGATTGACCTTTGATTCATTAGCCTTTGAATGTTAGCATAATATATGATGTGAGATTATTACTCTTATATGCATTGTATTAATTATTTGTATTGATTGATTATTCATGTTCATTAGTATATATTTTGGGCTTACGAGTTATTACTTCCATCGCGCTTTATTTGCTTAAAAAGTTACGTTCAATATGGTTTAAATATCGAGAGCATTTTTATTCAAAAAGCCTTCAAAATAACGTGACACTCGAAATTTGGAATCCTCGAGAGAATTGAGCCCTAACGTATTGGGTTTTAATTTTTCTAGTTGAATCTAAATAATCAAATTTTCTTTAATCAAAACACATAAATAAAAGCTCATTCTCGAGAATTCGATACGTTGTGTCCTAATGCATTGGATATGATATGTTATTTTCTCGAGACGAGGATTCTTCTAAAAATAAAGGTAATATGCGGTATTTAGGAATTTTGGGAAATTGAACCCTAACTTACTGGGTTTTGATTTTTCATTTGACCCAAATAACCAAATATCCTTCTCAACATGCATGGGTTTTAAAAGTCAAAAGATAAACTTAATTTTGAAGATTAAAATGTTGCGCCCTAACTCACTGGGTGTGACATTTTATTTCTTTGAAATAAGAGTGTTTTATTATTCGATTTATTCAAGTTAAAAGAATCGTACTTTAAAATCTTTTCAAAATTTTGACACTAAGACATTAAACAATCAATTCGGTACCAATTTTGGGCGTTACGAGGGTGCTAACCCTTCCTCGTGCGTAACCGACTCCTGAACCTATTTTCTCAAATTTCGCAGACCAAAATCATTTTTAAGGTGAGCCGATCACACCTCAATAAATGATCGGTGGCGACTCCCATTTTCATTTTGAAAAGTCGATCCCTATTTTTTTTTCAAAATTTAAAAATGGTTTCAACAGCTTGGCGGCTCCGCTGGGGACCTTTTAGAGAGTCAGGCTGTAAAATTGATTGTTTTTTTGTCTTATTGTTGAAAATTGAAAAATTGATTTGAAAAATTACGATCCTCTCTTTGCATTTGTTTGTATAATTACTGTAAATTGAGTTTTATACCTTGACATCATATTGCATAAGACTGTTTAGTCTTGTCATTTTAAGTGGGAGTGAGAAGCTACTCCTTCGTGAGGTTTTCACCTCTGTGCAGGATAGTGAATCACTTTCGGGATACATCTGTACCTATGTCTTCGTGAGATTTTCATCTCCGTGCAGCCATAGGGAAATGTATTCCCCTGAACTGAACTCAGTCTGTATGAGCCTATAATGGGTGAAGATCGATGAATCTGCTGGTTCGAGTACCTTATCTTTAGAGCCAAACTACATGTAGAAGACCTTAGGAACCTCTCCTAGGTAGAGCCCCTCCAAATCCCTAACGGTTACCCGACTAGGTACTTTTGTTTTCCTTGTTTGCTTCTATTTTGAACTAACCCCTCTTGTTGTGTTATGATTGCATTGAATTTGCATATTAGGAAAGAGATATTGATTCAAATCCGATTACTAAATTAGAAAGCTTATCATGGAATACAGATTCTTTGATAAAGTGGAAAGTAATACGATAGCCTGAATATATCCCAAGAAACACAAAAATGGTGATAAAAGAGTTCGTGACTTTATTTCGTGGCTCGAAGATTCAAGATGACTGACCTTGCCTTCGACGTTCAAACTCTCTTGAAGAAACTGACGGGCCTTATGAAGATGGGCAGATGATGGATCGCGACCAAGATCAAGAAAAGGAGCTAGCAGTGACATCTATTGGAAATTGGCGAGATCATCACAAACATGCGGATGAAGAAAAAGATCGATGTTGTCTCTTGGAATATAAGGGCGAGGCCGTACATGCATCTGCTTTATGTAAAGAAATTTGCTTTCTAGAAATTGAATCAAAATCAATGTCTCTCCAGGCATTCATTTTATGCATCTGCATTACATGCATTAAAATCCATTGAAAGAGTCTAAACGAGTAAATTTATTTCAGCTAATCTAGAAAACCAACCAACCAAACACCCTTACGGTATCCAAGCAAAGACTAGAGAAATGGAACAAAAGTTGGAAAAATTAGAGCGAATGCAGATACAGATGCAGGAGCAATTGACCGAATTTCAATAGGAAATGAGAGATCAGATGCTAGAATTGCAGAAAACTATGATGAGCTAGTTCAAACGATTGCTAGGTGGAGAGTTAGAAAAAAGGAAAGACCCAGTGGTCCACTTTGGGGTTAATATTGAGGATCTTGCCTATTCCCTAGATTGTACTCCAATAAGTGCGCAGATCTAGCCAGATAGGCGTTCACACGGGGCACTCTTTACTATCAAATCCCAACATTGTCAGACTGGTACATCGACACCAGTGAATTGTTTGATAGGCCTAAGATCCAATTTGAGGAACAATTTTCCTGTTGCTCTGGATAACCCAGCTGAAACAAAGCAGGCGAGGGCGGAGTACCTAGATACTACAAAGGCCCCAAGGAGGAAGGGAAATAAATGGGATAATGCAGGCAGGTATAACAAGGGCCACTCAAAGCCAATAACTGTGGGTAGGCCAAAGACAGAAACCACCAGACATCAGAGTCTTTTAAAGAAGACAAATACAGAAAGGCTTCAGTTCACACCAATTCCGATGTCATATAAAGAGCTATATCAAATCCTATTTGTGGTGGCCCCCTTTTACTTAAAACCTGTGCAGCCTCCGTACCCCAAATGGTATGATGTGAACGCCTAATGCAACTACCATGCGGGAATTATGGGGCATTCAATAGAGAATTGCATTGCCTTTAAGTAACTGGTTGAAAAACTCATTAACATGGGTGTTGTCAAATTTGATGACTCGTCTAGCATAGAAAATCCACTACCCAATCATACTGATAATGGGGTAGACGTGAGAGCAGGAAGAGGATTAATTATTTCTGATTCAGGGGGAAACCATGGAAAGACAGGGAACCATTGTAAGTTCCATCACGAGAATGGGTACGAGACACATGAGAGTGTGAAATTCAAGACCTTGGGCGTGATAGACAACAAGGAAATAAAGCTTTGTGAGGAAATTAAAGAGGAGGAAAACATATGCACAGAGTTGGGAAGTGTTCACATCAATGACATATTTGAAGACACGAATGAAAAGGGACCTTGTTAGATATCTGCCCTTATAAATTTGGGAGTGTTCTAAGCAATTGAGCTGCGGAAAAAATCCCTCTAGTTTTTAGAGTTTATTTAGAGTAATGTTCAGAACATCTTTGTTGTTTTTAGCCTAGAAATGATAGAAATTCCTTTGTGAAATAGGCTCATGTCTGAACATTATTATTTTAACGTTATTATTTTAATAAAATACATCTTTGCAATTATTACTGAGCCAATATTTTCATTCTTTACAAACAATTCCAGATTCTTTCATTCTTTTGGATTTTCTTCCAAATTATTATTCATTCATTCATAATCATATGGTGCAAATAATTATTCTTGAATTTATACATTCTTTTTTATATTCTTCGGTACTTATTATGGGTCCCCAGATATCAATTACATGAATGACTCTGCTACAGACCCAGATTTTCCTTTTGAGCGAGATATGTTTTTAGAGGGATCCCATGGCTTTGAAAATGACATGGATTGTAGCCTATCTCTGGAATTGTTGAGGATGGTTGAATAAGAGGATAGACAGATCCTACCTCACAAGGAATCATTCGAAATTGTGAGCTTGGTGAAGATTGGAATTGACCTGACTCCAAAGACGAAGCAACACCTTGTTGAGTTACCTCTAGAGTTCGAAGATGTCTTTGTACGATCATACCAGGATGTGCCCGGGTTAATCGCTGATAATGAAACCTGCACAACAGCACGATGTCAGAAATTTACAGTATGAAAGATACAATTTTTTACCATGACAATGCCTTTCTTGTTGAGTTAGTATAGCTTTGCCCATTTGAAGTCGAGTTTCCATCCCTTCAAGATGTTTTCTGTCGTAGTTGCACCCCGAAAGGCTCTATGAAAGAAATCTGATACCAAATAAGGTTTTTCGCATACAAGATGAAAGTGAAAGATCTTAGGAGGAGGATTTTATCTATAAAAAACATTGATTCTGGTCGAAGGAGGATAACAAGGACTTGCCTAATCCTATGAGTTCAGAGTATAAAAAAAATCAAAATCAAAGTCAAAAAATGAAAACGAAAAGAGAAAGAAAAAATAAAAGGAGAGGCCAGGGTAAAAACCCGTAAAATGCGCTTTGCGACCAAAGGTGGATTTGAGTTGAAAACCCGAAAAGGGCGACTCAAATTTCGAAGCAAAATAGGGCATGGACATCACCATTATCGAAGACTTCTAATGGGCATTGCTTCATGTTTGAGATCATTTTGTCAAACAGGTAGAGGCTGCTTCATGCGTCAATGTCATCATATACCGGTATAGAATTTCAGAGAAGATGATATCAGAGCTGATAGCACGATAGCTGAGGTCTATGATCAATTCAAAATCAGACACCACAGTTCATCATTGTATCGCCCAAAAATAAATTGAAAAAAAATGTCTGAGACTTACAAGGGCTGGCATGAGATTACCATTTGCCTTTCTTACTTATCGATCATTTTCACTAGGGTAACACCTTTTTCTTTGGTTTGCGGGATTGAGGTAGTTTTACCTATTGAAATCCCCTCTCTCTGGGTATTAGTTGAGCTAGAATTGGATGAAGCAGAATGGATCCAATCACGATGTGATCAGTTGAACCTGATAGAGGAAAAAGCTAAAAGCTATTCAATACGGTCAGATGTATCAAAAGCGAATGATGTAAGCCTATTATCAAAAGGTTCATCTCAGAGAATTCTATGAAGGGAACCTAACGTTGCGAAGGATCCTTCCTACACAAAAGGATTTTAGAGGGAAATGAATGCCAAACCGAGAATGTCTCTATTTTGCAAAGAAGACCTTTTCAGAGGAGCACTAATCCTGAGTGAGATTACTAATCCTATAAACTCAGATCCAGTCAAGAAATACTTCGTTTAAAAGAAAAGAAAGAGGTGATTTTGGAATAAAAAAATGAAATGAATGAAAAAATGAAAATCAAAAATGAAAAAATAAAAATGGAGAGGCTAAGGGGAAAACCCGCAAAGGGCACCTTAGGCCAAAGGGGATTTGAGTTGAAAACCCGAAAAGGACGGCTCAAATTTTGATCATATTGGGGCAAGTGCTGATCTTGCTATGCCTGAATCAATAGGAAAGGTTAGGCAACATCTTGGGGCATCGACAAAGCAATGTAGATCTCCTAAACACATGTCAAACTCAGAATGGTTTTTAAAAATTTTGTATAGAGAAGTTCAAGCTGCGATATCTGGGGCACCCAATTCTCATATTATTTATATTGAATTTCTTGTTCTTGGAATAATTTTTTTTCTTTTCCAAGATACACATTCCTAATCAATTTCTTTGTCATCCTTCTTTACTATTTTTGAAAATTTGTTCTTTCGAGCTATGCTCAGAACCAACTTTATTCTTATCCATTGTTATAGAATAATGATTAATGGAATAATAAAACTTTCACAAAGGAGGTTTTGCATATTACTCTGAAAAGTTTCTAAATAATATAGGAACCTGAAGCAGGACTATTATTTAGAGCACACCAAATTTAAAGGTTGGAAATTTGAGAAGGAAGAGTGGTACAGATTTTGTGCCCAGTGGATATAACTTTGAAGTTTACAGTGGGGGGCAACCTGGCTAAGTGTTTTTCAGAAAAGCCGGTCAAGCGAGAAGGCATTGTAGCACACTAGTGTTAAAGCCTTAATAAACTTCGAGTAATGACAACCAAAGCGGGATCATTATCAGAAAAATAAAATTCTGCATTCATGCAAACACCATTCACATATGTCTAGTAAGGAGCATTTGATTCATTCTGATCATGATATCCTAATCACTAGGTTTAATTAAGTTCATAAATGAATTATACAGGTCATGTTCCCCAGAGAACAGATCGGTGAAATCACAAAACCTAGCTCCCTGACTAGTAGTGGAATAGGTTGACGATTGCAAAAACTAGCTACCTGACCAGCAGTTGAATAGGTTGGGAAATTACAGATCTTGTCTCCCTAAGCAATAGCGGAGCAGATCAAAGACGACGAATCTTATCTTCAAGTGTAAGGAAGCAGATTTAAGCCACAAGTCTTATATCCATGGTTAGCAGTGGAATAGGTTAGAATTACAGATCTTGTCTCCCTAAGCAGTAGCGGAGCAGATCGAAGACGACAAATCTTATCTTCAAGTGTAAGGAAGCAGATTTAAGCCACAAGTCCTATATCCCCGGTCAGTAGTGGAATAGGTTGGGAAATTATAGATCTTGCCTCCCTAAGCAGTAGCGGAGCAGATCAAAGATGGCGAATCTTATCTTCAAGTGTAAGGAATCAGATTTAAGCCACAAGTCCTATATCCCTGGTCAGCAGTGGAATAGGTTGGAATTACAGATCTTGTCTCCCTAAGCAATAGCGGAGCAGATCGAAGACGGCGAATCTTATCTTCAAGTGTAAGGAAGCATATTTAAGCCACAAGTCCTATATCCCTGGTCAGCAGTGGAATAGGTTTGGAAATTACAGATCTTGTCTCTCTAAGCAATAGCAGAGCAGATCGAAGACGACAAATCTTATCTTCAAGTGTAAGGAAGCATATTTAAGCCACAAGTCCTATATCCCTGACCAGCAGTGGAATAGGTTGGGAAATTACAGATCTTGTCTCTCTAGGCAATAGTGGAGCAGATCGAAGATGGCAAATCTTATCTTCAAGTGTAAGGAAGCAGATTTAAGCCACAAATCCTATATCCATGGTCAGTAGTGGAATAGGTTGGAATTACAGATCTTGTCTCCTTAAGCAATAGCGGAGTAGATCGAAGACGACAAATCTTATCTTCAAGTGTAAGGAAGCAGATTTAAGCCACAAGTCCTATATCCCTGGTCAGCAGTGGAATAGGTTGGAATTATAGATCTTGTCTCCCTAAGCAGTAGCGGAGCAGATCGGAGACGGTGAATCTTACCTTCAAGTGTAAGGAAGCAGATTTAAGCTACAAGTCTTATATCCCTGGTCAGCAGTGGAATAGGTTGGGAAATTACAGATCCTATCTCCCTGAAGTTACAAGTGGAGCGGATTAAAATAAAAGATCTTATCTCTTTGAAGTTGCAGTAGAGTAGATCGCATTAGGTCTTATCTCCCTGAGGTTACAGCAGAGCAGATCGAAGCCAGTAATCCTATTTCCCAGAGATTACAGTGGAGCGGATTAAAATAAATGATCTTATCTCTCTGAAATTACAGTAGAGTAGATCGCACCAGGTCTTATCTCCCTGAGGTTACAGTGGAATAGACCGAAGAATTCTTAATCGAAAATGGTGAATCTTATCTCCCTGAGGTTACAGTAGAGCATATTGAAGCCAGAAATCTTATCTCCCTACGGTACAGTGGAGCAGGTCAAAGTCACAACAACGGATCTTGCTTCCCCAACATTGCAGTTAGAAAGATTGAAGCTGCAATAGTGAATCTTACTGCCCAGTCGGTGCAGTGGAACAGATTGAAGCTACAACAATGAATTTTGCTTCCCCGGCATTGCAGTTAAATGGATTAAAGTTTCGAGTTACAAATCCTATCTCTCCGACGTTGCGATGGAGTGGATCGAAGCACCAATTCCTATACCTCTAAAGATGCAGTAGGATAGAATGAGGCAACTCGAAGAAAAAGAGCACCAAGGTCCAACATGACCGGTCAAAATTGGTCATTCTTAGAGTCTTTGCTCCGTTCGCATTACACAACAACGAGCAAAGAGGGGCAACTGTAATACCCTAATTTTTCCCGGATCAAATCAAATAAATAAACAAAATATAAAAAAAATAAAAACAAAGTTATTAAAAGTCCATCAGTCTAGCAAACCCAAAATACAAGCTAAGTCCATTTACAGATACAGATCCTAAACTACCCAAACCATTAGCCCAATACAAGGCCAAAACAGTTTCAAAGAAACCCTAGTAGCAATGGATCCCAGCGCCGCAGCAGTAGTGCCTCTCTGCTCTCATTCTCACACGCACGATGCCTTCACGTGCCTCCGTACACTCCAACTGGCCTCCGTACCTGCAGTACACAGACAAAGAAATAGCAAAAGAGGAAAAAAACAAAATAACAGAAGGAGGATTTTCTTTTTATTTTATTTTCTTTATAATTCTGGTCATAAAAATGCCATTCAAATATTGTAAACAACACGGGCACTGAAATACAAAAAAAAAATCAAAAAATCAGTTTGAGGAAGGTGATTTTGAGTTTTTTCTTCTTCTCTCGTTTTTTTCGTTCTCCAGATTCTTTGATTTCTTTTTTTTCTTTTATTTACTGTTGAAGAAAAAGAAACAGAGGAAGGGAGAGGGGTTTACCTGATCTTCGTTGGCCCCATCGCAATCGGAGTTGGACGAGGGTTGAAGGTCCCCTCAACAGTCGATTTACAGATGCGGCGTAGAGGGTATTTTCATTTTAGGTTTTTTTTCTTCTTTCTTAAAAAATGGCAAACAGTCTGCTTAGATTAGGGTTTGTTTCAGTTTTTATATAGCTAGAAACGTCGTCGTTTGAGGTCGAGTTTGGTGATCTCAGAACGGCGTCGTATGAAGCTGGTATTCGCGTGGTGACCCAACCCGAGGGAAGGATCCGCGTGTTTTTGTGCAATGGTTTATTTCGCAATTGGTCCCTTTGCATTGAATTTTATTTTAAATCAGTTTTTCTTCAGGATTTTTTAATTTCGCCGCATATTTTATTCTGATTTCATTTTAATCCGCGAACAAACGACATCGTTTTCGTTGACTGAGTTTGAACGCCCAAGTTTTTGCGTTTAATTGTTGTGTCGGTCCCTCGTTTCTTTAATCGAATAAAAATTAATCCTTCCATTATTTATTATTTGCACCCCATGTTTAGCTGTAGTTTCAATTTAATTCTTAACCTTTATTTTGATTATTATAATATATATTTTTAAATCGTTTTATTTTCTATTTTTACATTACTTTACTTACATATTTTAAACTATTGGATATAGCACTTATTCTAAAATATATATATATACATATATGTGTTATCTAGTTTACATGATTTTTATATATATTATTTCAAAATCCGACTATCTTTAAGTTGATTTATTTTAAAATTCCTTTTTTATATATTATATATAACTCTTTATATGTTATTTCAACTTGTTCTGTAAATGATTTAATTTTTTTATATATTATTTTGTTTTTAGTTGCTTTATATACTAATTTTAAAATTATCCTATACAATTTACTTTAAATTGATTTATATTAGCTATTTAAAACTCGTTTTCACGTACTATTTATTTGTTTTTTATCACTTATTTAAATTGTTTTCTATACCTATTTTTAAACCCTATTTTACTATATGCTTAGTTTATTTTAAACTTTATACATGTATTATTCATTTTAGATTTTTTTATATACGAATAATTCATTAATTATGATTTCCCTTCTTTCATATTTCTTAAGTTATTTAAAAAAGCTTGTACAATTTCATATGTGTTAATTTGTTTGGTGCTTTGATTGACCTTTGATTCATTAGCCTTTGAATGTTAGCATAATATATGATGTGAGATTATTACTCTTATATGCATTGTATTAATTATTTGTATTGATTGATTATTCATGTTCATTAGTATATATTTTGGGCTTACGAGTTATTACTTCCATCGCGCTTTATTTGCTTAAAAAGTTACGTTCAATATGGTTTAAATATCAAGAGCATTTTTATTCAAAAAGCCTTCAAAATAACGCGATACTCGAAATTTGGAATCCTCGAGAGAATTGAGCCCTAACGTATTAGGTTTTAATTCTTCTCGTTGAATCTAAATAATCAAATTTTCTTTAATCAAAACACATAAATAAAAGCTCATTCTCGAGAATTCGATACGTTGTATCCTAATGCATTAGATATGACATGTTATTTTCTCGAGACGAGGATTCTTCTAAAAATAAAGGCAATATGCAGTATTTAGGAATTTTAGGAAATTGAACCCTAACTTACTGGGTTTTGATTTTTCATTTGACCCAAATAACCAAATATCCTTCTCAACATGCATGGGTTTTAAAAGTCAAAAGATAAACTTAATTTTGAAGATTAAAATGTTGTGCCCTAACTCACAGGGTGTGACATTTTATTTCTTTGAAATAAGAGTGTTTTATTATTTGATTTATTCAAGTTAAAAGAATCGTACTTTAAAATCTTTTCAAAATTTCGACACTAAGACATTAAACAATCAATTCGGTACCAATTTTGGGCGTTACAAGGGTGCTAACCCTTCCTCGTGCGTAACCGACTCCCGAACCTGTTTTCTCAAATTTCGCAGACCAAAATCATTTTTAAGGTGAGCTGATCACACCTCAATAAATAATCGGTGGCGACTCCCATTTTCAATTTGAAAAGTCGATCCCCGTTTTTTTTTTAAAATTTAAAAGTAGTTTCAACAATCATTATTTAAATTTATCACATTGTTATATATTATGTAAATTTGACATGATTTGTATATATCTCTTGATGTTTTTATTTTATAATATATTTAAAGATTCATTATTATATTTCTATATTTTTAAAAAGGAAGCTATACAATAATGCTCTTATATAATACTGTTTCACAAACATAGGTATACACAATTTATATTAAATTATTTTTATTATATACATACGCAATATATTTGATTTCGTATTATTGTACATATGTATATATATATTACCTATTTCATATAATATGAATTTCCTCCAAAATACTTTATTATATATTTTGCTTATTTCAACCTTTTTTTATATTGATACATATACTATTATATGAAGTTTTTCGTTTTATTATTTATTTAAATTAACTTATAACTTACATACATTATTTTATTCATTCACATATTATTTACTTTTATTGATTTTTATATTTCAAACCTTTGTGTATTTTATTTAAATTCTGTTATTCATATAATTTTCAATTCTTGTCTTTGTTATGTTTTTTGTATTGGTTTGCATGATGTTTCATTCGAGATTAATTTTTCAACTCATTTAGCCTTTAATTGTTAATATTGGTATGGACATATTATATGTGAGATTATTGCTCTTATGTGCATTGTATTAATCATTTATATTGATTGATTATTTGTGTTCATTAGTGTATATTTCAACTTACGAATTATCACTTCGCCTTGTACATTGTTATTCCATCGCATTTTATACGCATTAAAGATTACGTTCAATATCATTCAAGTATCGAGAACATTTTTATTCAAAAAGTTTTTCAAAATAATGCGACACTCGGAATTTGGGATCCTCGAAAAGATTGTGTCCTAACTTACTAGATTCCAATCTTCCTCGTTGAATCTAAAAAAACCGATTATCCTTTTTAATTAAAACATAAATAAAAAGCTCATTCTCGGGAATTCGATACGTTATGTCCTAATGCATTAGATATGACATGTTGTTTTCTCGAGACGAGGATTTTTCTAACAAATGAAAATAAAGACAATATTCGATATTTAGGAATTTTGTGAAATCGAACCCTAACTTACTGGGTTTTGATTTTCTCATTTGACCCAAATAATCAGATATCCTTCTCAAAATGCATAGGCTTTAAAAGTCAAACTTAATTTTGAGGATTTGAAATGTTGCAATCTAACTTACTGAGTGTGATAATTTATTTCTTTGAAATAAGCGAGCCTTATCATCCATTTCATTTTATAAAAGGATTGTATTTTAAAATCTTTTCAAAATTTCGACGCTAAGAAATCAAACAATCGATTTGGTACCAATCTTGGGCGTTACGAGGGTGCCAACCCTTCCTCGTGCGTAACCGACTCCCGAACCTATTTTCTCAAATCTCATAGGCCAAAATCGTTTTTAAGGTGAGCTGATCACACCCCAAAAAAGGATCGGTGGCGACTCCCAATTTTCATTTTTAAGTCGACTACTACTAAACTTTTTTGTTTTTCAAAAAAGTGGTTTCGACAGCTTGGCGACTCCACTAGGAATCTTTTAGAGAGTCAAGCCATAAAATTGATTGTTTTTTGTCTTATTGTCAAAAATTAAAAATTTTATTTGAAAACTATGATCTTCTCTTTGCATTTGTTTGCATGATTACTGTAAATTGAGCTCTTTATTTTGGCATCATATTGCATAAAGACTATTTAGTCTTACCCTTTTAAGTGGGAGTGAGAAGCTACTCCTTTGTGAGGTTTTCACCTCCGTGCAAGATAGTGGATCACTTTCGGAATACATCCGTACCTATGTCTTCGTGAGATCTTCATCTTCGTGCAGTCATCGGGAAATGTATTCCCCTGAACCGAACTCGATCTGTATGAACCTATAATGGGTGAGGATCGAGGAATCTGCTGGTTCGGGTACCTTGACTTTAGAGCCAAACTGCATGTAGAAGACCTTAGGAACCCATCCTAGGTAGGGCCGCTCCAAATCCCTAGTGTTTACCCGACTAAGTACTTTTGTTTTCCTTGTTTGCTTCTATTTTGTACTAACCCCTCTTGTTGTGTTTTGATTATGATTGCATTGCATCGGCATATTAGGAAAGAGATATTGATTCAAGTCCGATTACTAAATTAGAAAGCTTGTCATGGAATATGGATTCCTTGATAAAATGGAAAATAGTTCGACTGCCCAAATATATTCCAAGAAATACAAGAATGGTGATAAAAGAGTTCGTGACTTTGCTCCATGGCCCGAGGATTCAAGATGATTTGTCTAAGAACCTTCGACGTTCCAATTCTCTCAAAGAAGCTGTTGAGCATTACGAGGATAGGCAGACAACAGAAGGCGACCAAAACCAAGAAAAAAGAGATAGAGGAGACACCCCTTTTGAAGAATTCACAAGGTTTAGCACACAAGTGAAGTAAGGGATCGATGTTGTCTTTTGGAATATGAGGGTGAGCCTATATATATATCCACTTTATGTAAAGAAATTTGTCTTCTAGTAAAGTTTTCTAAATGTAATTGAATCAGAATCAACATCTCTTTAGGCATTCATTTCATGCATTTGCATTACATGCATTAAAGTCCACTAAAAGAGTCTAATTGAGTAAATTTATTTCAGCTAATCTGGAAAACCAACCAACCAATCACCTTTACGGTACTCATCGCAAAACTAAGGAAATGGACCAAAGATTAGAGAAACTAAAGCAAATGCAAAAAGAAATGCAAGAAAAGCTACAGATGCAAATAAAGGAGCAATTGGAAAAAATTCAACATAACATGATAGAAAAGATGCGGGAGTCTCAAAATGACATGATGACTAAGCTGACGCAATTACTGACTAGTGGAGTAAATAAGGGCAAGGGCCCTATGGTTAATGATGAAGAAGGAGACAATGATGGACCTCTATATCGTCCAGGTTTTACTCTTCCGCATGTATAGACTCAAGCTGAGGTGTACCCGCACAAATCCTCAGTCACAATCCTGCCTCAGCAATTTCAAGCCGATGCCTCAATACTAATGCACTTCCAGACTGGATCAAGCTCTAACCCTGGAGATAACCCTATTTACCCTGTTATCCCCGATTTCAATGAAATGGCTGAAAAAGAGAAGGCAAACGTGGAACTATCAAAAGGTGTAAATGGTTAGAGGAAAAATTCAAAGCCCTGGAAAGCGCCGATAGCCACCATGGAATCAATGCTAAAGATCTAAGCTTGGTTCCAGACTTAATACTCCCTCACAAGTTCAAAATGCCCGAATTTAAGAAATATAATGGGACCAGTTGCCCTAAAGTCCATATCACCGTGTTCTGTAAAAGGATGACTGGGTATATTAACAATGATCAGCTATTAATACATTGTTTTCAGGATAGTCTTACAGGGGCGGCGTCAAAATGGTACAATCAGCTGAGCCGAACCAAAATTGCTACTTTGAGAGTTTTAGCACAGGCTTTCATGAGACAATACAATCATGTATCAGAAATGATGCCTAAAAGAATAACTTTATAGAATTTGGAGAAGAAATCGAATGAAAGCTTCAGACAGTATGCGTAGAGGTGGAGAGAAATCGCGGTTCAGGTTCAGCCACCACTTCTGGAAAAGGAAATGACAATGCTCTTTATCAATACACTGAAGGCCCCGTTCATCACGCATATGTTAGGAAGTGCAACAAAAAGCTTTTCTGACATAGTCATGAATGGTGAAATAATTGAGAATGCTATAAGAACCGGAAAAATTGAGGCGGAAGAGAGTAATAGAAGGTCAGTCCCAAAGAAAAAGGAGAATGAAGGGAACCATGTGAGTGCATACAACAAGTCAATTACATTGAACCAACCAAGGAAGGTGGTTGCTAATCAACAAGGCTCATTGAGACAAGGATCTGGAGCGAAACTAGGTACTGAGAAGCTCCAGTTCACACCAATTCCAATGTCATACAAAGAGCTCTATCAAAGCCTATTTAATGCACGTATGGTGTCCCCATTCTACTTAAAACCCATACAACCTCCGTATCCCAAATGGTATGACACGAACGCACAATGTGACTACCATGCGGGAATTACAGGGCATTCAATAGAGAATTGCATTGCCTTCAAGAAACTGGTTGAAAAACTCATTAACATGGGTGTTTTTAGATTGGATGAATCGTCTAGCGCAGAAAATCCACTACCCGATCATGATGATAATAGGATAGACGTGAGAGCAGGAAGGGGATTAGTTATTTCTGATTCAGGAGGAAACCATGGAAAGACAAGGAACCGTTGTGAGTTCTATCACGAGAAGGGGTACGAGACTCAAGAGAGTGTGAAATTCAAGGCTTTGGTTCCGGGCATGATGGACAACAAGGAGATGAAGCTCTGTGAGGAAATTAAAGAGGAGAAAAACATACACACAATGTTGGAAAGTGTTCACACCAATGGCATATATGAAGAAACAAATGAAAAGGGACCTTGTTAGATATCTGCTCTTATAAATCTGGAGTGTTCTAAGCAATTGGCTTGCGGAAGAAATCCCTGTAGTCTTTAGAGCTTATTCAGAGTAATGTTCAGAACATTTTTGTTGTTTTTAGCCTAAAAATGATAGAAATTTCTTTGTGAAATAGGCTAATGTCTGAACGTTATTATTCTAATAAAATACATCTTTGCATTCATTTTTGAGCTAATATTCTTTCATTCTTTTTGAATAACTATTCTTTTATTTTCTTCCACATTACTCTTTCATTCATAATTATATTGTACAAATGATTATTCATAAATTCACACATTCTTTTGTATATTCTTTGGTACTTACTATGGGTCCTCAGATATCAATGACATGAGTGACACTGCTACAGACTTAGAATCCCTTTTGAGTGAGATATGCTTTTAGAGGGATCACATGACTTCGATAATGACATGGATTGTAGCATATCTCTGGACTTGTTGAGGATAGTAGCATGAGAGGATAGACAGATCCTACCTCACAAGGAATCATTAGGAATGGTGGGCTTGGTGAAGATTAGAATTGACCTGACCGTAAAGACGAAGCAACACCTTATTTAGTGACTTCTAGAGTTCAAAGATGTCTTTGTATGATCATACTAAGATATGCCAGGTTAACCGTTGATAATGAAATCTGCACAATTGCGTGATGTCAGAAATTTGCAGTATGAATGATGCAATCCTTTGCCAGGGCAATGCCTTTCTCGATTCAGCATAGCTTTGCCCATTTGAAGTCGAGTTTTATTCTCTTAAAAGTTGTGGGATTTTATCTTGATTAAAGAGGAAGATCCAAAGTCCTCTGTCGTAGAAAATAAGATTCTTCGAAAGAGATAACAAAGACTTGCCTAATCCTATGGGTTCTGATGCAATTAAAAAAAAAATCAAAATCAAAATCAAAATCAAAATCAAAATCAAAATCAAAATAAAAAAAGCAAAAGAAAAATCATAATCATAATCAAAGTCAAAATGAAAATGAAAAAAAGAGAGAAGGAAAAAAAGAAAAAAAGGAAAAAGAAAGAGAGGCCAAGGCGAAAACCCGCAAAAGGGCACTTTGTGACCAAACGTGGTTTTGAGTTGAAAACCCAAAAAGGGCGACTCAAATTTTGAGAAAAATAGGGTATGGACATCACCATTATTGAAGACTTCTAATCGGCATTGCTTCATTTTTGAGATCATTAGAGGCTGCTTCATACTCCAATGTCATCATATGCTTACATAGAATTCCAGAGAAGATGGTATTGAACTTGGACAATAGCACGATAGTTGAGGTATGAAATCAACTATAATACTCGTCACTGAATTGCCTGGAGGTGAACATCAAGGAAATTGAAGAAAAATGAATGAGACTTACAAGGACTGGCATGAGAAATCACCATTTGCCCTCCTTGCTTACCGAACAACTATCAAGATTTCTATCAGAGCAACATTCTTCTCTTTGGTTTACGGGATTGAGGTAGTTTTACCTATTGAAATCTCCTCTCCGGGTATTATAGTTGGAAAGATCCGATCGCGATGTGATCAGTTGGACCTAGGAAAAGGGTTAAAAGCTATTCATTAGGGTCAGATGTACCCGATGATACGAGCCCATAATAAATAGGGTCGTCTCATAGAATTCAACGAAAGGGCTGGATGTTGAAAAAGATCCTTCGAAAAGATTCTAGAGGAAAATGAATGCCAAACTGAGAATGTCCCTATGTTGTAAAGAAGACCTTTTTTCAGAAGAGCACTGATCCTGAGTAAGATTGCTAGTCCTATAAACTCAGATCTAGTCAAGAAATATTTCGTTTAAAGAAGAAGAAAGGACCAAGGTGAAAACCTGCAAAGGGGACTTTGAGTAAAAAAACGGAAAATAAAAATGAAAAATAAAAAATGATGAAAAAGTAAAAATAGAGAGGCTAAGGGGAAAACCCGCAAAGGGCACCTTAGGCCAAAGGGGATTTGAGTTGAGAACCCAAAAAGGGCGGCTCAAATATTGATCGGAATGGGGCATGAGGTGATTTAAGCTGCTCAAAATTTGATTGGGGCATTTGATGATCTTGCTATACCAGAATTAGTAGAAAAGGGTATGCAACATCTTGGATCATTAACAAAGCATTGTAGATTTCCTAAACACATGTCAAACTTAGAATGGTCTTCAAAAAGTTTGCACAGAGAAGTTCAAGCTGCAATATCTGGGGCACCCAATTTTCATACTATTCATATTGAATTTGTTATTCTTGGAATATTTCATTCTTTTCCAAGATACACATTCCTAATCAATTTCTTTGTCATCCTTCTTTACTATTTTTGATAATTTGTTCTTTCGAGCTATGCTCAGAACCAACTTTATTCTTATCCATTGTTATGACCCTTTTGTAAGTATGTTGCATTGGAATAAAGATTAATGGACTAATAAAACTTTCACAAAGGAGGTTTTGCATATTACTCTGAAACGTTTCTAAATAATATAGGAACCTAAAGCAAGACTATTGTTTAGATCACACCAAATTTAAAGGTTGGAAATTTGAGAAGGAAGAGTCTAAATTTGGACTTTCTCTTTGGATGTTGTTGTCAAATGCATTGATTGAACAAAATGATAAGACGACGGGTTAATGACAAAGCTTAAATAAACCGGCAAACAATAATCATCAGGCAAGAGGAAGAGGTTACCTCGGAGAAGAAAGCCTTCATCTGTGCATAAGTCTTTGGTACGACACCCTGAGAATGGTGTAAGAAACCAGAACGGTTCAGATACTGTATCCTTGAATTGTGATAAAAGAGGATTGAGGAAAAGCCACATATTTCTACCCTTGGATTACAGTGGGAGAATAGTGGTACAGATTTTGTGTCCAAGTGGATTAAACTTTGAAGTCATAGTGGAGGGTTACCGGGCTAAATGTCTCTTCAGAAAACATCAGTCGAGAAGGAAGATGTTATAGCACTTCAGTGACAAAGCCTTAATAAACTTCGAGTAATGACAACCAAAGCAGGATCATTATCGGAAAAATAAAATTCTGCATCATGCAAACACCATTCACACATGTCTAGTTAGGAGCATTTGATTCATTCTGATCATGACTTCCTAATCACTAGGCATAATTAAGTTCATAAATGAATTATACAAGTCATGTTCCCTAGAGAACTGATCGGTGAAATCACAAAACCTAGCTCCCTGACCAGCAGTGGAATAGGTTGGGAAATTACAGATCATGTCTCCCTAAGCAGTAGCGGAGCAGATCGAAGACGGCAAATATTATCTTCAAGTGTAAGGAAGCAGATTTAAGCCACAAGTCCTATATCCCTGGTCAGCAGTGGATTAGGTTGGGAAATTAGAAATCTTGTCTCCCTAAGCAGTAGCGGAACAGATCGAAAACGGTGAATCTTATCTTCAAGTGTAAGAAAGCAGATTGAAGCTGATAATCCTATCACCCTGAGATTACACTGGAATAGATCGAAGAATTTCAGATCTTATCTCCCTGAGATTACAGTGGAGTAGATTGAAGCTAGTAATCCTATCTCTCCGAGATTACAGTGGAGCAGAGTAAAATAAAGAATCTTATCTCCCTGAGATTACAGCGGAGTAGATTGAAGCCAGTAATCCTATTTCCCTGAGATTACAGTGGAGCGGATTAAAATAAAGGATCTTATCTCTCTGAAATTACAGTAGAGTAGATCGCATCAGGTCTTATCTCCCTGAGATTACAGGGGAATAGACTGAAAAATTTCAAATCTTATCCCCCTGAGATTACAGCGGAGCAGATTGAAGCCAGTAATCCTATTTCCCTGAGATTACAGTGGAGCGGATTAAAATAAAGGATCTTATCTCTCTAAAATTACAGTAGAGTAGATCGCATCAGGCCTTATCTCCTTGAGATTACAGGGGAATAGACCGAAGAATTTCAAATAGACCGAAGAATTTCAAATCTCATCTCCATGAGGTTACAGTGGAGCAAATTGAAGCCAGAAATCTTATCTCCCTGAGATTACAGCGGAGCAGATTGAAGCCAGTAATCCTATTTCCTTGAGATGACAGTGGAGTGGATTAAAATAAAGGATCTTATCTCTTTGAAATTACAGTAGAGTAGATCGCATCAGGTCTTATCTCCCTGAGATTACAGGGGAATAGACCGAAGAATTTCAAATCTTACTTCCCATGCGATGCAGTGGAACAGATTAAAGCCACAACAATGAATCTTGCTTCCCCGACATTGCAGTTAAAATGATTAAAGCTACAACAGCGAATCTTACTTCCTTGGCGGTGCGGTGGAACAGATTAAAGCCACATCGGTGAATCTCGCTTCCCTGACATTGTAGTTAAAAAGATTAAAACCACAACGGCGAATCTCACTTCCCTAGCAGTGTAGTGGAACAAATTGAAGCTATAATAGCGAATCTCATTTCCCCGATATCACAGTTAAACGGATTAAAGTTACGAGTTACAAATCCTATCTCTCCGGCATTGCGGTGGAGTAGATCGAGGCAATTCCTATACCTCTGAAGATGCAGTAGGATGGAATGAGGCTACGTGAAGAAGAAGTGCACCAAGGTCCAGCACGACCGGGCAAAATTGGTCATTTCTAAAGTCTTTCCTCCGTTCCCGTTGCACGACAACGAGCAAAGAGGGGCAGCTGTAACACCCAAATTTTTCCCAGCCCGAGCCCAAATATTAAAACCCAAATAAATAAATAAAACCAAGTTCATAGTCCATTTACATTGTCCCAGAATATTAAACCCAAATGGCCCAATTGTACTTAGCCCCGTTTACCTAAGCCCACTAGCCTGAATATCCAATAACCCAACACCAGCTCAATGGCCCAAATCTCAACCCAGTACCTAAACTTAGACCCGATTCTGAGCCTAAAGCATAAGCAGAAACCCTAGCAATTTCTGAAACACCCTCAGCCGCCGCAACAGAGAGTCTCCTCCTCGTGCATGTTGCGTCCACGCGAGTGTAGCGCCTCCGCGCCAAATCCACGTGAGCGTCCATATCACCGTACCTCCGTATGCCCCATCCGAGGTGTACCTGCAACAAAGGAACAGTAAAGCAGAAAACAAAGATGCCAGCTAATAGAAAGAACAAAAAAAACAGCAGCAAATAACAAAAAAGAAGAAAAAGGAAATACATTTTCTTTTGTAATTTTCATTTTATTTTCGGCTATATAAAGCCATTTTTCAGCATTTTTTAAGGGGTTACACACACAGAAACACATAGAGAATCAATACAAAAAAAAGGTTTTCTTTTTCTTCCATTCGGTTCTTTTTCCGACTACTTTCCTTTCTTTTTTGTTATTGATCATATATATAGGATATATATAAAATAAAGGAGAAAAAGGGGGAGATTAGAACCCATACCTGGTTAAAGCCGCCGTCGAACCCCTCTTGGTTCAGATCGGAACCGTTTGGTTGGGGGTTCCGATGTTGAAGCGGCGCTGGGGAGGGGATAGGTGTTATTAGTTTGTTTTTATTTTCTTAAGAAAAAATATAGCTGCTGCTGATTTTAGGGTTTTAAGTTGGTATTTATAGTGCAATAAACGGCACCGTATTGACCATTACCCAGCAACCCGCGCGCGATCTGACCCGCTCCATGGGGGATCCGCGCGCTCCTGTTAATTGGGTCATTTGCACCTCCGGTCCCGCCGCCTTTTTATTTGTTTTAATTCAGTTGTTTTCATTTTTTTAATTGATACTGTAAATTTTATTCGGTTTCGGATTCGGTCCTGACGGAATGGCGCATTTCAGAGGGCGGGAATATTTCCCCATTCAGTCCCTCTGTGTTGGTCGGGCCTTTCAATCGGGCCCTTCATTTTGTTTTATTTTCGTTTCTTTCTCTTTAATTTCGTTTTGAGTTTAATTTAATCTATACTTATTTAATTTAACGTATTTGATTTTTATTCTGTTTAAAATCCTTTTTTGTTATTTTCAGATATATTTAATTTTAAATCTAACTTTCTTTTTATGTTTAAGTTTAGTATATTTTTAATTTTATTATCAATGCTATTTCAATATTATAATATATTACTCTTTTGAATCAATCGTTAATATTATTTAAATTCACTATGTATTATTATTCATAATTTATTATATATCATTATTTAAATTTATCACATTGTTATAAATTATGTAAATTTGACATGATTTGTATATATCTCTTGATGTTTTTATTTTATGATATATTTAAAGATTCATTATTATATTTATATATTTTTAAAAAAGGGTGCTATACAATAATGCTCTTATATAATACTATTTCACAAACATAGGTATACACAATTTATATTAAATTATTTTTATTTTATACATACGTAATATATTTTATTTCGTATTATTATACATAAGTATATATATTTATATACATATGCGAGTGTAAGTAGCTTAGCTGTGGACAATATTCAAATTATAAAAGAGTTTTCAAAAGTTTTTCTCGAGGAACTACCTGGGTTACCTCCCGATTGAGAGCTTGAGTTCAGAATTGAATTGTTTCTTGCAACTATTTTTGTGTCCCTTGCTCCCTACCACATGGTACCTAAGGAACATAAATAACTTAAGGTTCAACTACAAGAGCTTTTGGACTGAGGGTTTATAAGACCTAATGTTTGATCATAAGGAGCTCCGATTTTGTTTGTTAAGAAGAAAAATGGTATAATGAGGCTATACATTGATTATTGGCAACTGAACAAACTGGCTGTTAAGAACAAGTGTCCTCTACCAATGATTGATGACTTGTTCGATCAATTCCAAGGAGGGACGATGTTCTCCAAAATTGATATGAGGTTTGGTTATTATTAACTCAAAGTGAAAGAGTCGAATGTGCCTAAGACTGTATTTAGGACTCGGTATGGTCATTACGAGTTTTTGGTAATGCATTTTGGTTTGACGAATGCCCCTAGTACATTTGTAGACTTGATGAATAGGGTGTCTCAACCATTCTTGGATCAGTTCATCATTGTGTTTATCGATGATATTCCGTTCTACTCTAAAATCAAGATCGAGTATGATGAGCATCTTAGGGTGGTTCTATAGATTCTCCGTAAAAAGAATTTCTATACTAAGCTGAGTAAATGTGAGTTTTGGCTTAAAGAACTGATGTTTCTAGGTTATATGGTATCTATTGAAGGTATTTTTGTAGATCCGAAGAAGATATAGGCTATTCTAGAATGAAAGCAACCTAAGAATGTTTTTGAGATTCAAAGTTTCCTTGGTTTAGCTGGTATTACCAGAAATTTTTTAAGGGGTTTTCTCTAATCGCTGCTCATTTGACGAAGTTGTTGAGGAAAAATGTTCCTTTTAAGTGGACTAATGATTAGCAAGCTGGCTTTGAGAAGCTAAAGATTGTGTTGACTCGAAGACCAATTTTGATTCAACCCAAATCAAGAAAGGATTATGTAGTGTATATTGATGCATCCCATACTGGTCTTGGATATTTGTTGGTGCAAGATGGTAAGGTTGTGGCCTATGCGTCGGTATCCTTACCATCAAAATTATTTAACCTGAGGTCATGAGTCAGATAATTACACTCATACGGTTAAGGAAGGTAAGACAATATACTTTAGGTTTAATTCTAATGATATTTTGTGTTTTTGCGGGAGATACTATGTGCCAAATGATAAGAAAGTAAGACAATCTATTTTTCGGGAGGCACATAGTAGTCATTACGCTATGCATCATGTTGGAAATAAGATGTATCAATAGCTGAGAGAATAGTATTGGTGGCCTGGTCTGAAACGAGAGGTAATGGATTTTGTAGCTAAGTGTCTGACGTGCCAGCAAATGAAAGCTGAATACCAATTTTATTCTACTCTGTTATAGTTTATCAAGATTCCACAGTGGAAATGAGAGCGATTGTCTATAGACTTTATTATTAGGTTACCCTTGACACCTACTAAGAAAGATTTTATTTGGGTTATTGTGGATAGGTTGACTAACTCAACTCACTTCTTACCACTTCGTATGGATTATTTTCAGTAGAAGCTGGCTAGGTTGTACATTTCTTAGGTAGTGAGACTATATGGGGTACTGGTATCGATTATTTCGGATCATGATCCTTGTTTTACGTCTCGATTTTGGAAGAAGTTGCATGATGCACTTACTACTCGACTAGATTTCAGCACAGCTTTTCATCCGCAGACAGATAAACAATCTGAGCGAGTTATTCAGGTCCTTGAAGATATGCTAAGGAGTTGTGTGATTGACTTTTGAGGTAGTTGGAAGGAGAACTTTTTGTTGGTCGAGTTCACGTACAACAATAGTTTTCATTCAAGCATTCAAATGACACCTTACGAGGCTTTATATGGTTATAAGTGTTGGACACCTTTGTGTTGTATTAAATTGGGTGAAAGGAAGATTTTGGATCCAAAATTGGTTTAAGAGACTGAGGGTACGGTTAAATTGATTCAAGATTGACTGAAAACAGCTTTGGATAGGAAGAAGCCGTATGTAGTTTTTAAGAGAAAAGATATTGAATATAGTGTCGAAGATTAGGTTTTTCTAAAAGTGTCTCCATGGTGGAAAGTTCTGAGGTTTGGGCGAAAAGGCAAGTTGAGCTCTAGGTTTATTAGGCCTAACCGAATTCTTAAGAGAGTTGGGCCATTGACTTATCATTTAGAGTTACCTCCTAAACTGGACTGTATTTATGATATGTTTCATGTCTTTATGTTGAGACAGTACCCATTTAACCCTTCTCATATTGTTTCGATTGAAAAGATAGAGCTAAGACCTGATTTGTCTTTTGAGAAGGAACCTATGCAGATTCTGGATCGTAAGGTAAAAGTTCTAAGGAAGAAATGAATTCCACTGGTTAAAGTTTTGTGACGGAACCAAGACACTGAAAAGGACACGTGGGAGTCGAAAGACTTAATTCGTCAATAATATCCTAATCTATTTGGATCAGGTAAAATTTCAAAGATGAAATTTCTTTTAAGGAGAGGAGAGTTGTCACGACCCGATTTATTTTTGTTTGTTTGTATGTTTAAGCATAAAATGAGTTACTATTCTAATGACCTTTCATTTTTTTTCAACACTCCCTTGTTTTTAACCCTAATTGTCGCCCTAGGGTTTTAAAAACCCTACTATATAACATCTTATTCTTCATCTTGTTTTCACATTCACACCCTTCCCTAAAATCCTAAAAACTTTTCCCTCCTTCATCCCTTTTGCCGCCCTTCTCCTTAGCCTCCTCTCATTTTTCTTTTCTCTTCTTTCTTTCTTTTGCTTGTGCTGCTACTCTCCTCCCTTGCACCACCACCGTCATCGCACCTATTCTCTCTTGCACAGCTGTCGGCACCACTCATATTCTCTCATTCACTGCCTACGCTGCCACGCCTATTTCTCCCCTTTTCACCACCGCTGCACCTCTTAGCATTATTGCGTCCCTCCCTTTTTCTCCACGTTGCTTGTCATTGCCCCCTTCTTATTCACTGTCGCATCTCACTGCATTGCCACTATTTTTTTCTCCTCCACTCTTTTCGTCTTCATTTCTTTCATTGTGGACAGATCTTTATTCACTTTTTCTATTTTTGATCTGTAAGTAAGAAGTATTAGTATTTTTCATGAGTAGATCTCGTGTTCAGATGTGCGATCATTTTTTTCTTTTCAAATCTATTAATTGGTTATATAGGTCTCTTACCAGATTTGTCAATGACTGAATCTAATTGTGTATTTTTGTGTATGTTTAACATTCAAGGTACATATCTAGAGGTGTTAGACCAGATCTGATATGTAGGAGTGTTGTTGTTTCAGATCTGTATATCGGAGAAAAGAGTAAGTGTTTTTCTGTTTAGTAATCAGATCAATAGATCTTTTCTCGGATGTAGTATAACCGAATCTAATATAGAGTGTTATGTTTGTTTTGTTCATTCAAATTCAGATTTGGACGAAATTTTATAAGATCCAAAGAAAAGGAGTGTAGCAAATTATATCTAATGTTGTTTGGACATACGAATTAAGGTGTGGGTTCTAACCAAATGTAATATGCATATGTCTTACCCAAAAGTATTATAGGTATGTGTTTGGTAGTGTCCGTATGAATTTATGCCTTAATTGTAACTAACTAAATGCATGAGTGCCTTCGATGTTAGCCGAATGCGTAACACCCTAAACTCGCCTAGGTGTCTCGACCAAGTCTGAAGAGTTACATTAACATTATTAAGAAAACTAAGAGTTACATTAACATTATTAAGAAAACTAACTTTTATAAGTATAGATAAAACTGATTGACAAGTCATGACAACCATTAAATCCAACAGATAGTTCAACAATATTAGAAAAAGTCATAGTACTAAGATATACTGAAACTACATGATATATATGATATGGTGACAAAGCAGATTGATCGAGCTTCCCCTTCCCCGACCCGATCAAGCCTGTAAGATACTTGACATTCAGTTAACAACATAGTGAGTAGAGAACTCAGTGCATAACCAATATAGATTCAAAAATAAGCCCAATTTCAATAAGAAGTTCCCAATCTCAAGTTCCAATCGGAATTAGAGATTATTCTGTACAGGATTAACGTATCAGTTACATGACAGAACAATTCCAGTTCAAATACAAAATAGATTAGAAATATATGCAGTTATTCCTACTCTCATCCGCTACACACCATCTCCGACCATCCCAACACACTGTTAAGGGCATTTAATACCCATTCAATCCCACATACCATATAGTATCACTTCGACATGTTTACTGAGATGCAGACTAATTGCAAGATCGAATTGTGACAAAACACTAGGTTTACATTAAATCGTCGCTTAGCCACTGGATCAAAATAGATTACTTCCTCCTTTACATGATTCCCAACCAACGCAAATGCAGATTATAGATGTCAACAACATATATACAGTCATTCAGATTCAATTTATAGGCAAGTGATACAGATCAATATCATTGGCAGTTATCACAGTACGTATACATTTATATATAACTCATATCTCAGTTTCAGAGCATCAGATAATACTCATACAATCTAATTTAGATCATAAATACATTGTGGAGGTCGATGTTTGTGTTAGATGACGCTTACTGCCTCAGAGACAAGTTGCAAATTTTTATTCATACGTCACATGGCCAGGCGCATGCCCGTGTGCCCACCCGTGTGTCTCACATGGCCTGACACACGTCTGTGTCGTTTGCCGTATGGTCTTAAATCATAAACAGTCAGTCACACGGCCTGGACACACGCCCGTGTCTCTGGCCCGCGTGGCATCTAAAAATGACAGTAAGTCACATGGCCTGGGCACTCGCCTGTTTCTTCAACCCATGTGATCCTTATTTTGTACTCAGTGAGTTACATGGCCTGGACACACGCCTGTGAACTTTGCACTTGTGATCCTTGGCCCTTGTGAACTCTGCACTAACATGACCACACATGGCCTTGATACACACCCATGTAGCTCGTATTTGATGAATAGTGTGTTATACAGCCTAACACACGGCCTGTCACACAGTCGTATGGCTTACACGGCCTACCACACACTCATGTAACGTCAACAACCATGTTTCTTGTCGTTTGAAATTCACACAAAAATAGGGGTTTTCGATACGCACCTGACGAGATTTTGAAGCAGTAACAACATAGAGGATCTCCGAAGCCTAAAATGACCATCTAATAACTCAATCAACTAACTTTATTGACAATAATGCACATTTATACACTGAATACTTTATGTCAAAAGTTTCAACACGAAACCTTCAACGGAAACAAACTTATCGAAAGGTCCACAACGATTACTCAAATTGCCGAGTTGAGGTTCGCTACTCCCGATATCCCTACCTAGGAGGAAACCAAGTGACTAATTATCAGAAATTGCACAATACGCTCAAAACGCCCAATTCAGAACATTCTATGAAAAACAAAAAGGAAACTGCAGAATTTAATGAATTGACGGTGAAACTTACTTAATAACCTTTCGATCGATGCACTTAACAACGTATAGCTTTAACTAGTCTCGTACTTACATACGACAGGAATCAAAATAAATAAAAATAAAAGAATCAAAAAAGAAAAAAAAGAAAAAAACTTTAAGAAGAAGGAAATGAAGTAGAAAAAGACGAATTTTAAATCCTAATAACTTCCAATCAGATTTTTAGCACTTAGCAAAAATGCTCCCTATCACATACCCTGGGATTCGAACACAAAACCAAACAGAATACAAAGGCTTAGCTAGTGAACCAGTAGGCTCATTCTTGACATAGGTTTACACCGAATTAAACTTAATTATGTCATTCAAGGATAGAGTTTATTTAAAATAAAATAACAAAACTTCTAAAGATGCGACTCGAACTCCTAACCTCAACCACATAAGCAGAGCACTTAACCATAGATACAGAGACTTAATTATGACGAAAATCCAACAGTCAAACAATTTTTGGGCATTACAACTCTCTCCCCCTAAAAGAAATTTTGGCTTCAAAATTTACCTGACTCAAACAGATACGGGTACTATTGTCGAATCGACTCTTCGGGTTCCCACATAGCTTCCTCAGTGCCATAATTCCGTCACAGAACCTTAACTAAGGGAATAGTTTTCTTCCAAAATACCTTAACGTCATGATCCAGAATCTAAATAGGTTCCTCCTCAAAGATTAGGTCCGGTCACACCTCAATTCCCTCAATCGAAACAATGAGTGACGAATTAGATCGATATCGTCTCAACATTGAGACATGGAACACGTCATGATTTCTCTCCAACTCTGGCGATAATTCTAATTGATAGGCAACATGTCAAACAAGTTTTAGGATACGATATGGTCCAATGAATGTCGGACTCAATTTGCCATTACGCCCAAATCAAAGTACCCTTTTCCATGGTGACACCTTCAGGAACACCTAATCACTTACAGAAAATTCAATATATTTCCTATTTAAATCAACATAAGATTTCTGTCGATCAGATGTGGCTTTAAGATTCTCTCAGACCAACTTGACAGTATTCTCAGTTTTAGAAACTAATTCGGGGCCCAAAACCCAACGTTTACTTAACTTAGTCCAACATAGGGAAGTACAACACCTACGACCATATATAGCCTCGTAAGGTGTCATCTGAATACTAGACTGGAAGTTGTTATTGTACGCAAACTTAACCAATGGTAAGTAATCTTTCCAACTACCCTGAAAATCTATTACACAACCCCGAAGCATATCCTCTAGAATCTGAATAACTCGCTCAGACTGTCCGTCGGTCTGAGAGTGATACGCAGTACTAAAATCAAATCGATTTCTTAAATTCTTGTAAAGCTTCTTCCAAAATTGAAATGTGACTCGTGAGTCTCTATCAGAGATAATCGAGATTAAAATCCTGTGCAATCTCACGATTTCAGCAATAACAACTTCGCTAACTTCTACAATGAGTAATATGTTCTGATATGAATGAAATGAGCGAATTTGGTCAATCGATCAACGATGACCCAAACTGAAACTTTCTTAGTAGGGGTTAAAGGTAACCCACTAACAAAATCGATTGTCACAAGCTTCCATTTCCACAGAGGAATCTTAGTCGGCTGAAGCGAACTTCAGGGCAACTGATGTTTAACCTTAACATTTTCGCATGTTAGGCAGTGGGACACAAAGGCAACCACTTCCTGCCTTAGACCAGGCTACTAATAAAGTTCTTGGAGGTCCCGGTACATTTTGTTTCCACTAGGATGCATAGCATAAGGGTTACTATACGCCTCTTGTAGAATTGATTGCCTCAGCTCTTTATCATTAAGCACACAAATCTGACCCCTAAAACACAAAACTTTGTCACTGTTCAAACTAAAACCTGATGTTTCACTCGAACCAATCTGTCGCAGTTGTTGTACTAGTGATTCATCACTTAACTTTTTTACCCCAATCTGCTCGACCTAAGTCAGTTTAACCTATAATTCAGCTAACAGTCCTTTATCCTCAACTAAACTCAGACGATTAAACATCGTTCTCAGTTCAATCATCACGCTACGACTAAGAGCATCGACTACCACATTAACCTTACTAGGATGATACTTTATCGTACAACCATAATCTTTAAGTAACTCAACCTACCTACGCTGCCAAGATTTAACTCATTTTGAGTTAACAAATACTTGAGACTCTTGTGATTAGTGTAAATGATACACCTCTTACCATACAGGTATTGCCTCCAAATCTTTAGAGCAAACACGATTGCAGCTAGCTCAAAATCGTGTGTAGGATAGTTACCCTCGTGTGTCTTAAGTTGTCGTGACATGTAAGCAACCACTTTACCCTCTTAAATTAAAACACAATCTCGCTCGATGTGCGATGTATCACTAAAAACCACAAACTCCCGACCTGATTTTAGTTGAACTAGAACAATAGCTTCTGTCAAAATAGACTTGAGTTTATCGATGCTAGACTGTTGTGCCTCAGACCACACAAATAGAGCATTCTTACGCAATAGCTTCATCAAAGGTGACGCAATAAAGAGAATCCCTCAACAAACCTTCGGTAGTAACCTGCTAAACCCAAGAAACTACGAAGCTCAGGTACATTTATCGGTTGTTTCCACTCAACTATAGCTTCTATTTTCTTGAGATCGACCCGGATTCCTTTAGTAGTTACCGCATGTCCAAGGAAATAAACTTCTTGTAACCAAAACTCACACATACTAAACTTAGCATACAACTATTTTTCTCGGAGTATCTGAAGTACAATACCAAGGTGGTTATCATGCTCAAACTCGGTCTTCGAATAAATCAATATGTCGTTGATAAAGACAACTACAAGTTGATCGAGATAAGGTTTAAACACTCGATTCATTAAATCCATAAATGTCGTTGAGGCATACGTCAACCCAAAAGGCATTACTAGAAACTCGTAATGTCCATAACGAGTCTTAAATGTGGTTTTGTACACATCAGTCTCTTTAACCTTGAGCTTATGGTAACAAGAATCAAATCAAATTCATCAAAAGACAACTCCATTAAGTCTTCCGAAAATATTATACCCTGTATCTCTAAGGGTACTCATCTATATACCCTATCAACCAGAATCGACTAACCCAAAGGACTAATCATAGAAAGCTCTCTAACAGTATTCTCAGCAGTTATACCCAGATTTGTAGTAATAGTACTAGCTATTTACGAGTGAGTAGATCTAATGTCAATGAAAGCAAAGTACGGAATAGAATGAATAAAGAATGTATCTACTATGACATCAGCATAAACACTATCCTCTTGGCGTCTTACTGTATAAACTAGTGCAGGCTATCGTGCTTCCATCTAACTCGCTCCTCTACCGAGTGATCTCTGACCTCTACTGGAACCATTACTTCCTTTAACACTACCACGACCTCGAGGTGGTTGTTGACCTACTCTTAGAGGCTGAACAGAACCCAGAGCTGGAGTTGGTGCCATAACTGGCACCTGATCTAGTCGACAAGGAAAATCTCAAACTCGATGCTCTATCGACCCACAACGGAGGCATACTCCTAACTTTCTCCAGCACTCGCTCGGATGGCACTTCTCACAGTCACCACAAAGCTAAATTTTGGTCACTGCAGTTGGTGCCTCAGACCTCAGAGGCCTATCAATCCTCGACCGTTTCTTAGGGCGTTGCCTAAAACCAAAGGGACTCAAATCCTTTTTAATCTTAATCTAATCTCTACCGTGGTCACATTGTTCGTGCTTATTGCGCTTCATCTCCTTCACTATCTTGTTCTTATCAACCAAGGCCGCAAAAACCCACTCCCTCTAAAAAGCTATCAGAACCCACAGATCATATCATAACCCTTCCTCAAATCTCACGAATTTATCATAATCAAATGCTACTAGAGCTTAAGCATACTTGCTCAGTCACAGAAACTCGGCCTCATATTCAGCCACAAATCGATCATCCTAAACCAGGCTCATAAACTCACATCGGCAAGTATCTACAAAACTCGCCCCCACATATACTTGCTCTGCAAGACATTTTTGAAATAGTCCTAATTAACCTATTCGACTGAGCACCTTGCTCAACCGTCAGCCACCACTGATAGCCTTCATCCCGGAACAAGGATACAACACCCCTCAATTTTTGAGTGGGAGTGCAGTCAATGTCGGTCATGATACACTCAGTGGCTTTTAGCCAATACTCAGTAACAGTAAGGGCGACTCTTATGACGCCCTTGAACAACTCAACACCATTTGATTGGAGTCATTCAGTAACCAACCCTCAGCCTCCAGATCCAGAATAGGTCCAGCGACCCTTTCTAATGCCCGAATGGCCTAGGACAATGCGTTGTCCCCAACCGTCAGAGTCTGAGACCCCGTCTCAATAGTAGGAGTACCAACTGTCTCATTGGTCTCCAGATTGGGCATACTACCCATAGAAGATGACTCCGCTCGAGCTCCTCCTCGGCATCCATGACGCCTACGAGTTTCACATCCACGACTATCGCGTAAACTCATAATGTTAGTTGATCTACAATTTTAGAACACATAGATCAGTTCAAGGTTTCAATGCAGTGCTCCTACCAATTTCTATCAAAGTATTTAACCATATAGCAATTTAATCACTACAATCTTTCCACTAGTCACGATAGCAAAATAAAAATACTTACACGTTCGGAGTTGGAGGCTCGGTCATTTACAAAAACCAGTTTTTAAAATGATTCAGATATCCTATGTCCATTTAGCTATCTTTTGACACATATTCTGAGCCTAAAACACAATCTGAATGTTGACTAACTTGAATCTAATGCCGCTAAATGTTTCACCCTAAACCCAGCCTAGGCGTCTAAACCAAGTTCGAATAGTTACATTAGCATTATTAAGAAAACAAAATTTTATAAGTATAAATAAAATCAATTGAAAAGTCATGACAACCATTAAATCCAACAGACAGTTCAACAATCTTAGAAAAAGTCGTAGTACTAAGATATACTGGAACGACATGATACATATATGATAAGGTGACAAAACAGATTGATTGAACTTCCTCTTCGCCAACCCATCAAGCCTGTAAGTTACCAAAAATTTAGTCAACAACACAGTGAGTAGAGAACTTAGTGCATAACCAATATAGATTCAAGTAGAAGCACAACTTTAATAAGAAGTTCCCAATCTCAAGTTCCAATTAGATTCAGAGAATATTCTGTATAAGATTAACGTATTAGTTATATGACAGAACAATTCTAGTTTAGATACAAAACAGATCAGAAATATATGCAGTTATTCCTACCCCCATCCGCTACACACCATTTTCGACCATCTCAACACACTATTAAGGGCATTTAATACCCATCCAACCCTACATACCATATAGTGTCACTTCAACACGTTTATTGAGATACAGACTAACTGTAAGATTGAATTGTGACAAAACACAAGGTTTACATATAAATTGTCGCTTAGCCACTGAATTAGAACATATTACTTCCTCTTTTACATAATTCCCTACCAATGCAAATGCAGATTACAGATGTCAACAACATATGTACAGTCATTCAGATCCAATTCATCGATAGGTGATACAGATCAATATCATCGACAGTCATCACAGTACGTATACATTTATATATAATTCATATCTCAGTTTCAGAGCATCAGGTAGTAATCATACAATCTAATTCAGATCATAAATACATTGTGGAGGCCAATGTTCATGTTAGACGATGCTTATAGCCTCAGAGACAAGTTACAGATTTTTATTCACACGTCACACGGCCCGGCATAGGCCCGTGTGTCTCACACGGCCTGTGTCGTCTGTCTTGTGGTCCTAAATCGTAAACAGTGAGTCATACGGTCTGGGCACACGCCCTTGTCCTTAGCCCATGTGATCCTTATTTTGTACTCGGTGAGTTACATAACCTAGATACACGCCTGTGTCCTTGGCCCGTGTGAACTCTGCACTAACATGACCACACACAGCCTGAACACACGCCCGTGTCCCTTGCTCGTGTGACTCGTATTTGATGAACAGTATTTTACATAGCCTAACACACGGCCTTTCACACGATCGTGTGGCTCACACGGCCTACCACACGACTTGGGAATTAACAGACATGTTTTTCGACATCTGAAATTCATAAAAATAGAGGTTTTCGGCACGCACTTGATGAGATTTTGAAGAAGTAACAACGTAGAGGATCTCTGAAGCCTAAAACGACCATCCAATAACTCAATCAACCAACTTTATCGACAATAATGCACATTTATACACTGAATACTTTATGTCAAAAGTTTTGACACGAAACCTTCAACAGAATCAAACTTACCGAAAGGTCAACAACAATTACTTGAATTATCGAGTTGAGGTTTGTTACTCCCGATATCCCCACCTAAGAGGAAACCAAGAGGCTAATTATCAGAAATTACACAATACGCTCAAAACGCCCAATTCAGAACATTCTACAAAAAACAAAAAGGAAACTGTAGAATTTAATGATTTGATGGTGAAACTTACTTAATAACCTTTCGATCGATGCAATTAACAATATCTAACTTTGACTAGTCCCGTACTTATTTACGACAGGAATCAAAATCAATAAAAATAAAAGAATCGAAAAATAAAATAAAAGGAAAAAAACGTTAAGAAGGAAACGAAGTAGAAGAAGACTAATTTTAAATCCTAATAACTTCCAATCAAATTTCAAGCACTTAGAAAAAATGTTCCCTGTCACATACCCTAGGATTCGAACACAAGACCAAACAAAATATAGAAGCTTAACAAATGAACCAGTAGACTCATTCTTGACACAGGTTTACACTGAATTAAACTTAATTATGTCATTCAATGATAGATGGTATCTAAAATAAAATAAAAAAACTTTTAAACAGGGGACTTGAACTCTTGACCTCAACCACATAAGCAGAGCGCTTAACCACAATTACAGAGACTTAATTATGATAAAAATCCAACAATCAAACATTAAAATTTTTGGGGCGTTAAAGAATCAGATTTGAGCCCTTTACTAGGGTTGGTCGAATATAAGTGTCTTAGACTATGACTTTTGTGTTGACTAAAATTGTGTATACTATTATTGTATGTTTTGTTCTAATTTATATGTTTTGTGATATTATGGTATAATACTGTTACCGATATTCTGATCACATGTTAAAAGAGATTTACTGTCACCATTTTACTGAACGTGTGACTGAAAGCATGCCCACAGTTTTTGTTAAAATTGATTGCATGTTAAAGCATGCCTACTGTACTGATTCTGGTTCAATTATGGCATAATGCATTGCATGGGGATCTGGATGATATGTAAGGAGGAAGTTCTAGCTTATCTACAAGAAATCAAGCTCTGACATAAATTCTCTCAGATTATTTAGATTTAAGTTTTAAGTCTCCGCAAAAAATCAAATTCGGTCATATTTTAATTTTTATTCTAACGCGTGATTCATAGTATGCTTGTAAACCTTTTAAAAAGAAGTCAGGTTAAAATATATAGTTAAATTTGTAGTTAAAATATGTAGCTGGATTTACACTTTGATAAATTTTGATATTTAGTTCATGTAGTTTGAAAGTTAAAATTTCAAAGTTTAAATATATTAAAGGTTCCTGTACTTTTTTGAAATTTGAATTTTAAAATTTAGTCTATGTGGTTTAATTTTGAGACATTGGATCCTTATACATTTTTTTTATTTGAAAAATTTGGTCCCTCCATCAAATTTGTTGTTAGAATGATTGATTTGACTGTTATAAAGGTAAAATAACTCTTTTATCCCTCATTATTTACAGTTTTGTGTCAATTTGGTCATTATTCTTTAAAAGTATATAAACAATTAAAAATGTTTTAAAAGATAATTTTTTTGTATTTTCAATCAAAATATAAAAAATTCTAAAAATTAAACAAAATAAAAATTAAATAATTTTAAAAATATATAAAAAAACTATAAAAAATTCTAAAACAAAAAAAAATTATTTACTTAGCCTTATCTGGTCCAAAAGAATTTTCAAGCCTAGGCTTGGCTTGCCCAAAAATCCAATTTCACTATTAAAAATTATTAAAATATAAAAAATATATTTTTATTAATATTTTTATATATATTCTTAATTTAATTTAATTTAAAAATAATTTTATTATTTAAATTGAATTTGGTCCGACTTGACTCGATACATAAAAAACCTTGCCCAAGCTTGACCCAAGTCGGGCCAAACCTACCAGGTCGGGCGGGCTACTCGACCCATGGATAAGTCTATTAATTTACTCATGAATGGTAATAAGATCTCTCCAAACTTTGAGCTAATCATTCAATCCAAATTAAATCAAATTTGAACAAAGTTTTTTTTTCCTTTTTAAATCAATTTAATTATAAATGAAAAATATTTTATGTAAGTTTAGTTATAAAGTACATAAAATATTAGTATAAAATATTTTTTAAATAATGATACAAACTCTGAACCGGCCTAACTTGAGTTGAGCTTGGACAAGGTTTTTTTTGTCTTGAGCCAACTCAAATTCAATTTAAATTATAAAAATATTTTTAAAATTAAATGAAATTATAAAATATATAAAATATTAATATAAAAATAATTTTCGAATAGTGAAATAGGCTTTTTGGGCAGGCCTGACCGAAAGTAGGCTCGAGCTTGAAATTTTTTTAAACTTGGGCAACTGCTCGACTTAGCCCATCCCATGGATAGGTCGAAGTAAATAACACAATTTTTTGAATTTTTCAGAGAATTGTCGCTACACCGATGATACAGTAGCGATAGGAAAATGAAGTAATCCGCCTAGATACCAAGATGATAAGGGAAATCGGTTTAGAAGAGAAAGAGCAAAGAACACGAAAGAAGGGTAGAAGGTATATTCGACCAGCAATAGAAAAAAAAGATAAGAGGACTAGCCGAACACACACATTGCACCATTCAAAAAAAAGAAAAAGAAAGAAAGAGAGATACGGTAGACTTAAGCAGAGAAAGAAATTGCAAACAAGAAAAAAGAAATGAGACACTTGGAGTAATTTCGGCCAAAAATGAAGGTTGTCAAAAGTGGAAGAGAAGAATATGCCAAAAACTCCTACCACATTCGGTCAAAGAGAAGAAGGAAGAAAAAAACCCGAATGAGGCATACCAAATGAGGAGTACCATTCTGGCCGAAATTCTTGAGTGCCAGAGTCCACTTTCTACACAACACTCCCTCTCCCCTCATCTCCCTTGATTTTCTCCTAAAATCCCTCCTCAAATCTCTCCTCCTGATCACAACTCCCCTCAACCACGCAATTTGAATTTTCCTCAACCACTTCAGTGTTTCACTCAAACTCCAACACTCCCCCCATAGCTCAGCAGCAAAATAAACACTCCCTTGCCTCTAGCAAGATTCGAACCTTAGACCACTGGCATAAATAACACACCACTTACCCCCTAGACCCGCAGGCTTTTTATGTCATGATTTACCCACAAAAATTTAAAAGCCTACTAACCATAGGTAAGGGTTTCCTTCATTAAAAACAAAATTTTCTACACAAGTCTAGGCTTGAACCCAAGACTTCTCAGACACTCCCAAACACACCCAAATCACTTAACCACTGAAGCAAACAAGTAGTTGTGACACAAATATGCAAAAATAAATACTTGGATTTTTTTGGGGTGTTATATGCCACGAGTATTGACACAACAAAAATTCTGATCACAAGTTAAATGCGAAAGTTGAGTATAATACCAATCCTTGTGGACTTGAACCTACTATCACTCTGTACTACTATTTAGAGTTATTTTTGTAGGAAATATTTTTGGTGGTTTCGACGCCCATCACCAGGCATTATCCCAACTTGCAATATTCTAACCCGACCCAACCTTCCACTAGATCCCCATTTCCAATAGCCCATGGGCACTTCAAATACTCCTCCATGTGAGGGATGGGTAATCTCTTAATTTCGCTTGTAAAAAAATAGTATTCAGGAAGTATTTTACCTTAAGCATATGCACCACCAATGAAGTAGGATTAGAGATAACTCGCCAACCTTGCTTTGCAAGCTAAACAACATTAAACTTAGAAAGATCACAAAAGCCAAGTCTTCCTCTTGCCTTAAAATCACCACATACACCAATGAAAGTCACGTTTGTTATGGACTTATGCCACCAATAATAGCATTGCATAGGTAGGAATAGCTTGCAGCACTGACTTGATAAACACTTCCTTTTTCCCCTGTGATAAAACAAACAAACTTCAACTATTAAGCCTGTCATGAGTAAGATCTTTTACAATCTGAAATGCAACTTTTTTATTGCAACCAACCAAACCTAGATACTTCTCAAGATTAGTGGTACTACGAACTCCCAATAACTGAGTTACCAAACCTTTGTTCGATTCGAAAACATTAAAACTGTAATATATATTAGTACATACAAGACATTCACCATATAAGGTAACTAATATGGATTGATATAAAAGTTCCTTACAAAAGATTTCTGAGAAAAAGGAACATTGAATGATAGACCTAATCAAAGATGAAAGAAAGTTGGGATGGCAAAACTTAAACCGTTCATTGGATTTTGAATCGATCCGCTTTGAATGGAGTGGATTTTTTTTATAAAAAAAGTGGTTGCAAGGTGAGGTGAAATTAGAGGTGTTCAAACGGTTAACTGAACCGAACTAGTATTAACCGAATTAACTAAACTTTTTAATCCTTTAATCGTTAACTGAATCGATTTTTTAAAAAAAATTAACCGAACCGAAATATTTCGATTAATTTGGTTGGTTAATTGAATTAACCAACATTTATATGTTGGTTAATTGAATTAACCAATATTTATATGTTTTTATTTTTTTTGGTTAAAGCAAATATAAAACATATAAAAAAATTGATAATATTCATTCGATCGAATTATCCGAATTAAAACTACATATAATTTGTATTATTAATTATGAAGTTCGATTAATTCAGTTAATTCGATCAATTACCTGATTTTGAACTGAATCAACTGATAACTGAACTTTCAAAAAATCATTAATTGACCTCTAACCGAATTGTTAATCGACCGATTAACCGAATTAGATTGGTTTGGTTGATTAATTTGATTTTAACCAAAATTTGAACACCCCTTAGTGAGATGAGGGTTTTTTTTTGGATAGTGGATATGAAACCATTATCATAATTATTTGCCCCATCTCTGTCCCACTTAAACTTGTCCATGGGAGGTTTGGGTAAAAATATAGGTCTGAAAAATGGTCCCACTTAAACTTGTCCATGGGAGGGTTTGGGTAAAAATATAGGTCTGAAAAATGGGTTTGGGTAAAAATATAAGGCCCAATTAGAAAATGAGCAAGGCCTCGGGTAAGATTTTTCTCGGCCTGAATATGCAAAAAAATTGTTGTCTTTTTTTTTTTACTTTTTTCTTGTTTTTCTTATTTTCTTGTTGTTTTTTTTCACTATTTTGCTACCATTTCACAATTATGTTGCTGTTGTTTTGTTGTTATTTTTTGGATATTGTATAACTCTTGTTTTATTGTTAATTTTGTTACTATTTTAGAAGCATTTGCTTGTTAAGTTACACCTATTTTAGTGTTATTCAAATATACATATTTTTTAAAAATTTATTTTCAAATTGTTGGGAAATATTTATTTTAATATTTTTAGTTTTTTTGATGTATTATATATTTTTTAAAAAATTATATAAAAAATAATATAAAGAAAAATTAATACGGGTGGGCCAGGCTTGGGTAAAATTTTAGGCCCGTTTTTCAAGTTGGGCTCGAGCCTAGCAAACGAGCCTAAAAATTTTTTTGGGCCCGGCCCATGGACACCTCTAGTCCCACTATATAAAGTTTTATCTTATTATATATAACAATTAAAAGGGTAAAAATGTACTATTGTGTTATAGAAAAAATAATCTATCTATTTTATTTTTAATTTTTTAAAAAAGAATTATGTTGATATATTTACTTACATTTAACAAGATTGGAAATATTAAATATGAGTAACAAAAATTAAACTAAAATGGGTGCGGTGGGGTAGGATGCCTCCAACATTTATAGAAGTGATAGTAATTGTTTTAAGATTATACATCTGCAGTAGACTGAGACAAGTTGTAGAGCATATAAATTGTGGAGCGGTGGTAAATTTAAAATCTACCCCACCCAGTTCTGTTGCCATTCATCCCTAAATAAAAATACTTGTGAGATATTTTTATTATGTGATTGGTTCAATTAATCACTTAATTATTAAATAAAATAATTTAATCTTTGTACTAGAAATAAAACAAGACTAAATTTTAACAAAATTAAAGTTTAAAATAAAATGATTTTTTTCTTCATTCAATTCAATTTCAAAGAATGTTAAACAATAATTGTATTAAAATTTGACCTTATTTAATTTTTTTAACTAAAATAATTTCATAGTAAATGGATTAATTTAAAGTAATCTGGTTTTACCGTAAGAGAAATTAGCAAGAAGAAGAAAATGAAAGAACATGGATATTGCTTTCACCCTGAAATTTCACATGCCATGTTTCCAGAGGGGGCTTACCTCCAACCGTCTTGCATGGATGTTGATATCTTTCTTATCTATTACAAAATGTTATTATATTTATAAAGACCTTCCTATATTCTTCACGCAGTATTGTCCTTTTTTATTTTTTTATTTTGTAAAGCTTGGATTCAGGTCCTCCAATGAAAGCTTGTAAACCATGAGTAACAGATAAAGAAACAGTTTTAGAAATAGGCTGTTTGAATTTTAGATTCTTTGACTCCCCCCCCCCCCACCCCTAAAAAGAAGAAAAAAACGGAGACTGAAATAAGAAGAAATTGAAATGGATACAAAACATTAGAAAACCTGGGGAAGTGACAGTCCAACAACCATGGTCACATTTCAGTAAAAGCTTTTCGAGATAAAAGTCAAACTGGGACCTAACTTAAGTGAATCATAGTGTCTTGAAATGTCCACGACACATGGTCCTCCCTTTCCCCTCCTCCTGCACATCACAAATGTCATCCACTCTCTTGGGGGGCGGTAATGGACCCCAAACCTCACTTCTCTTTCATTTACCCACTTGGTTGGCTGCCTCCTTCCCTCGCCGGTTTTAGCTTTAATTCTGTAGTGGGGCTACCTCCCTTACCACCAAAACCAAGCACTTGATAACACCGACTTTGGAACATGTTTCATGCATAATATTCACTCCCCTTTCATTTTTCACTTACTGTCTTTGTTTTTTTGTTCATTTAACTGCCACATGCCCAAGGTCCAAGCCTTTTCATGCCACTCAAATAGGAAACAATGTTAAGCTGCTTTTATAAAAAAAAAAATCTGAAAATAGCAATCAATATTATTGCTGTGATGGATTTTGCATAAGAGCTCGGGAGATGAAGATCAATAATAAATCAAAGACACTGTTAAAATCCAAATTTCCAGTAAAAGAGAACAAGGTTGAAGACTTGAAATTCATATATTGATGTCAATAGCAGTAATTTACACAAAAACAAAGAATTTCCACATTGAAGGAAATTTTGAGTCTTTACTTTTTCTTTTTCTTTTTTTAAATTGAAGCCTTCCAAATTCCATCTACCTTCTTCTCCTTCATGCAGTCCAAGCATTACCTAGATATATCATATGTCTTATAGCCAAGTTGCTCCATCTCCCAACTCAACTTCGAAGCAACTCTTTCATGGCAGGGGACGTATTCCTGTTGACAGTAAAGTAGACATGAAAAAACAGGCCATTACTTTCAGAGAAAATTTTATTGACATTAAGATGTGATGGTTAAGGAAATAATACACCATGTCTACACTTTCACATGACACAAAAAATCCTTTTGAATTAATATAATATTTATACACGTTTTACTTTATAATTCCATGGAACACCTATGGCTCCATAGGAAAGATGGAGCTTGAAAGAGACATATCTTCACTTTACATGATGATGAAGGTTCTTTAATCTATACCTCCAATTTCTTTACTAGCTCTTTTGCTGTGGGTGCAGATACAATGATTTGGCGTGCATTTGGACTGATAAACCCCTCTTCCACAGCTTTATCGATAAACGAAAGCAATGAGTTATAGTATCCATCAACATTCAGCAATCCAACCTGAAACAATGTGGGAAAATTATGCATTTATTGGTTATTAGTCTGATGGATCAGTAATCAGTTTGTGAGTGATAATCAACATTTAAGGAAAAATAAAAGCAAGGACATTACTGGTTTATCATGTATTCCAAGCTGAGCCCAGGTAATGACTTCAAGTAGTTCTTCAAGAGTTCCATAACCACCTGCATGCAGTTTATGTGAGTCTTATCCAACCAAATCATGTGATGCTCCAAAAGAGGTAACTTAATACCTAATTACTGATGCCTTTTCATTGAATAAATGATCATGTCACTCTTTTAGTACAACATTCGATTGGTGTTTCGACATGATTGAGGGACAGGAATGGACAGAGTATTCAAAAGCAATGACATCTATGATTCTAATTAGCCAGTCAACTTCAATAAAGGAAAAGTGAAAGGGGGACATTAGAAGATTAAAACTCTACTACTAGATGTAAGGTTAGAATTGATTATTAACATCAAAAGTGTGAAAAGATAAAGCAAACAGATAGTTTTTTTAACTGCCTGATATTTGATGTGCCATGGTTTTATCATTTATGGCATGCATAACAAAGAGGTTTCTAGATTATGATTTATATACACTTTTTCCCCAAATTTCAAAAACAAGGTATTTATTGCTCCCATCCTTTGTGAAAGTAGAGGCACAATCCTCCCTGCCTACCCATTCATGTCATTATGGCTCTCATTCTACCTCATTAATCATTATCACCTTACAAAGCTTTTATCCTTTCTTTTTTATTCTTTTTTTGGTTTTGAACTTTTGGTAGGTACCATGCAAAGGACAATCCCCTATAAAAATAAAATGACAGATTTGCCATTGTATATCCTCTAACATTCAATTCAGAATAAATTTTCAAGATAAATATAAAAGTCAAAGTTCAGCTAAAAAAAGAACTAAAAAGAGTAGCCTTTTGAGACAAGTAAATAGGATTCCTGTTGGTTGTCATACACTTTTTAGTGAAAGTTTTAAGGATTTCCCTCACTCTTAAGATGGTAAGGGGGCACTGTAACACCACAGAGAGTTCCTTAGACGGCCTAATTTTCAGTGAAAGAAGTTGATGGCTCAAGAACTAGGGTTCTAAGGGTTGCTCTCTAGTCCTGAACTTGGGGGTCTATGTCTTGTAAGAGAAAGATTCATAAATTGTAATGATTCTGGCAGCACATACTTGCTTTATACTCTATAGCAAATACCAAAAATAGCTAATAGTGTCAAACTGTAACAGACACATGAGTTAACATTTTGACTTCCCTTACTCCACAGCTTAGCAACTTTTTTAAAAACATTAGTTACATCAAATGAGCAATGTAAAGGTAAAGCAGGAGAACAGCCTTTGCATTCAGGATCTTAAATTACATATTGTTGTGAACTGACAATAAAATAAAACAGAGTCTCTAGTGGATCAAATCATGAGATATGGTCAATCTTGCATGCTAAATTTGATGTAAAAAGCACCTGATAGCGTTTAAGTTTCCTTGATATTTTGGTGTAAATCTGGTTATACTAACCTGGTAAGGCAATAAAAGCATCTGAATGCTTAGCCATCTCTGCCTTCCTTTGATGCATATCTGCAACAGCCTTCACTTCCCCCACTGTTTCACCAGTTAACTACAAATTGTTTCACAGAAAAACAAATAAGAACAGTGAAATATGGAGAGAGAAAGAAAGAGATTTCGAGTTTTGTGCAGCGAAGCAATGATGAGAGTTGCAGGAATAGTGGACTTAAAGACTTCAAACTGAGCAATCTCCCTAGCCAGTAAGTATTTTAGCTACATAAATGAAAAAAAAAAAACCCAAAAATTTACAAAAGGCCAACATAGAAAAAACAGAAGAAACCAACTTTTTTTTGGCCATAGAAGAAAACAATATTATGATCCAAAAATATTTACAAAAATGAAAAATGGCAAAGCAGCAAGTTGAAACTGTCCTAGTAATATTGTGGATAAGGTTATCAAGTCTTCGCCAATGAACCAGAAGCAAAAGCAAAGACCCAAAACAAGATCTGAGAAGAAAGAAAGAAAGAAAGTGAGGGTTGAAAAGAAATAAACAAAAATACTAGCACCATGGATGGTGAAAAGAAAGAAAAACAAAATAATGGAAAGGTGTATGTTGGCAAAGGTCCATTTCTTCTTCTTATTTTTTATGGATTTAAATAATAAAAAAGTTTGAGGCTTTTTTTCCCCCTGGTTGTAACAGTAACAGACATACCTCTCGAGGCATGAGCGTCTTGGGAATAACTCTGCGGAGAGACAATAACATGACAAAAGTTCAGCTGTAATGGAAACCAAAACTAAGAAGAATAGTTTTGTTATGAGAATGACAATTTTTTCAAAACAACAAACAAAGCCAGTTCACTGAATTTTTGTTTCTTAAGCTTGTTGGAATGTCATAAGCCTTACCCAATGACATGGCGACCACCATCATGAACAGCTTGTGAAACCAAACCCATTAAACCTATGCTACCTCCTCCATAGACCAGATCAATGTTCCTTGAAACCTGCAAAATGAACAGAAACAAGTAAGCTCTCACAGCAAAAACAGACTAAAAAACTCTTGGAATGGGAGATTCTGTGTCCCTCTAGTTCATATTTCAAGCATATATCTACAATGATCTCATTTGACAAAACCAATGTTTCTTCAGTGTACATTCGTAAGATTACCAACAATAAGATTGAAAAGGATACTTTCTTTTTCATTCAACACACTAGTACTTGTCCGTACATTAAAATTTACGAACTTTTAGTAACTTATGAGATTTCATGGAAAAACAGTGCCCTTCTTTTCTACCTCTTCAATACGCATTAAGAAAACATTGAAACACCATTGGAGTTCCCTACCAATGACTTTTGAAAATGGAAGAGAGAGAAAGATGATAGCTAGAGACAACCAAAAAGCTTGAGGTGTTTTGAAAATGGAAGATAATATGAACCAATTAACAAACAAGTTACAAACATAAAAAAAAAAAGGAAAAGTATATACGAAATACGACCATATGAAAACAAAAGTTCAAGGCTTTTAAGCAACTTTCAAAAGTTTTCTTGAAGAACCCATTTCCTCCATATTGCTAAAATAAGCAGTTTCTAACAAAAACCATAACCAAAACAAGTATCATTTTGAGTAAAAGACCACAATAAACATGGGGAAAAAAACCAGAGCTTTTTGTTAAATACCAATTCTCTGCCAAGCTCAATAGCAGCATCCTGATAGCTACCCTTCTTGCCTTGGCTACTTCCACAAAACACACAAATCCTCCTAAATTTTGACTGCTGTGTTTCACTCTCCATCTCCATTAACAATCTCTCTTTCTTTGTCACAAGGTTTTTTTTTTTTTGTGTGTGTGTGTGTACTTTGGCTTCTTACAGAACAAAAAGAAAGGGCTAATTAATACAAGAATATCTCATTCTAGACCTGTCTCTTTGCTTCCTAACGTATACACATATAAGAATGTGAAAGCAGTGCAAAGTAGCAAAGCTTACAAGCTTGAAATTTCCTTGCTTGATTACTACTACTACTCTTCATGCGTATATATAAAACCTTGCCGCACGTGAGTGCTTCATAGCACGCTTCTTCACACAAACGCAGCTAATCTTGGCACGCGTGGACCACTTAACTCTTTTAGTTTTATTCATTTATATTTTCTAAGCTCCCACTCTTTTTTTTATAATATAGCAAAAAAATTGGTAATTTAAATGACAATATGGTTCCCTTGTCAAGTTGCCAATTGCCCCTAATGAAATGCAGCTTCCCTTGTCCTTCCTAGTCCCACTATAAGTTATGTGACCTTGTTTGTACAACACTGCACCCTCTTGTACATTAGAAACTCGAATTCAAGTAGGAGTGTTTGATATGAGATATTTAATTTTTTCTTTCTAAAATTTTCATATATTGAAGAATCTTTAGAGGATTATGTTTCAAATCCATGTTTGATTATGCATAGGATATGAATGCCGGGCTCAAATAATCAATAATCACCTTGTCATTCTTCTATATACCATATAGAGACAAAACAGTTTCACACTTTATGACACCAAGAAAAGGCAAGACATGGACAATCTGAGATGGTATATAATTTGTTTAATCTCAGTGAAATGGTCAAAATAATATTATTCAACATAGATATTGCAAATATTTATATTTGCAACACACACAAAAAAAAAATAATTATCTGAGCAAGTTATGGGTAAAAATTCAGAGGGATTCAGATGGTGTTATAGAGCATTGTGCATTTTATGATTGAATAAAAACATAAGTAGGTGATGGCCAATGCACCTATTTGTACCCTCATCCACCCTCCATTGCTAGACAAACTTGTTGTTTTCAAAGGAAACATTGGGTTTTTATTTCATATATGCAGGCCCTTCCCATCCTCAGCTCTCAACCTCCCCAAGCATGCTGTCCCCCAACTCTCGTCTTCTCTTTCACTAATTGCACCCATTTTAATCAAATCCCATTTGTTGATTTCTCATTAGTTTTAATCTGGTCTTTTTGTTGCATATTGTCAGGATATAGCAGGAATGAACCTATGGTGTTTAAACTAATATGGGTCTAATTATTTTAACATCCCCAATCCCAAAAACTTGGCCTTTTTAGCTGTTTGTTTCTGGTTTTTTTATTATTTGTGTTAGTACAAAACTCCGGTAAGGAAAAAACTCGAACACACGATCGGAACTCGAAAAGAAAAAGAAGAAACAGGACAGGCTCCAAGGCGTGTATCAAGCCACTATCTTTAAGGTTATATTCGCCCTCACTTATCTTCAGTGTGCAAACGAGTTCCAAGCAAATTAACCTCGAGGATACAATGAAGCCAATGACTATTTGCGTTTTGCACTGACGAGAATAGTCCACTATGCACTGAGTAATGTATAACAAAAACTCAATTTCTACAAAGGATTTCTGCAGCAATACTTTATAGAATAATCTAATAATATTAGAAAATGAAGGAAGAGAAGAAATAATATTAGAATTTGTTGATATAATTTCCAAATGAAATCCCATTCCTATTTATAGGAATTTTCATGTCTCTTCATAGAGACATCTTTCAATAGGTGTCTTTATGAATAAATAAATAATAATAATTATTCATTTAATTTTGTAACTATTCAAATAATATTTTTTGAATAGTTATAATTCTTTTTTAAAAAATCAAATGATATAACTTTTGACCAATGACCAAAAGTTTTATCTTTTGATTAATTACACCCATTCATTTATAGTTATTGGGATACTATAAATATTTGAAATTATTCCAACAATCTCCCCTCATTTTCAAAATATTTAGATTTTGATATTCTTGGAAATCAATTTGCATAAATAAAGGTGTCTTACGATTGAACCTTCACTTAGTGAAAACATGTTAAAGTTAATCGAAATTGTATGGTAGACTAAGCTTTGAACCAACTATTCCATTTGATTAACTGAACACATCTCACACAATGATTTCAACATCAGTCAATGCATAGTATCTAGGGACAGTATTATAGCCATGTGTCTATGTCCTCTTTTCATGAGTGCTGTCAGAGCCAAGCCCTTAAGCTCCTAGAAGCGGCCACACTTCCACTCACATAGGTAGATCCCATCAAAAGTGTTCCCGTAATTATAACACTCTAACATATTTATGTTATGGGTCCATTAAGAGTACATTACTCATCCTTCCCTTATCATTACGGGTACCTAGCACTTTAATCTTAGGATGGATTTATTTATAGTGCTAACAGTCACATACTAATGATGTACTTTGTCTCATTGAACTCAAGACTTGACGTTATACCAAGCGTTGAGTCGAGTTTCCATCATGGGTGACTCTAATTAATAGGCTTGAGTCCCATCCCTTTTGAGGTCCTTTTTACTGCATCTCTAGCAAGACTTTTTGTCAAAGGATTTGCCAAATTTTCACTTGACCTCACATAATTAATAGTGATCACTCCATCAGAGATTAATTGTCGGACATAACTATGTCTTAATCCAATGTGTCTAGACTTTCCATTATATACTTGGCTATATGCCTTTGCTAGAGTAGCCTTACTATCACAACGGATAGAAATAAGTGAAATTGGCTTAAGCCATAAAGGTACATCATAAAGCAAATTTCTTAACCATTCTGCTTCTTTAGATGCAGCGGCTAATGCAATAAATTCTGCTGCCATGGTGGAATCAGTAATACATGTTTGTTTCTTGGAACCCCAAGAAATGACTCCTCCACCAAGAATGAAGATCCACCCACTAGTAGATGCATGATCTTCCAAACTTGTAATCCAACTAGCATCCGAATACCCTTCTAAAACTGGAGGATATCCATTATAACACAATCCATAGTTAATAGTTTTCTTTAAGTACCTAAGTACTCTATTTAAAGCTTGCCAATGCAAACTACTTGGATTACTTGTGTATCTACTCAATTTTCCAATAGCATATGCAATATCTGGTCTTGTACAAGTCATTATGTACATAAGACAACCAATTAGACTTGCATATTTCAATTGATCAATTTTCCTACCAGCATTAGATACTAATTTTAATTGAGGATCCATGGGTGTAGATGCTGGTATACAGTTGAAAAGATCAAACTTTTTAAGCACATTTTCAATGTAATGTGATTGTGATAAAGCTATAGTGCTTTCATCTCGGGTTATTTTAATCCCAAGAATAACATCTGCTACACCCATGTCCTTCATAGCAAAGTTGTTTGACAAGAATTTCTTTGTGTTTTCTATTTGTTCCAAATCCGTGCCAAAAATGAGCATGTCATTTACATATAAGCAAATTATAACACCCTTTCCATTATCAAATTTACTATATATGCACTTATCGGATTCATTTATTTTATAGCCATTAGCTAAAACAACCTTGTCAAACTTTTGGTGCCATTGTTTTGGTGCTTGTTTAAGCCCATATAAAGATTTAACAAGCTTACATACCTTATGCTCTTGTCCTGGAACAACAAATCCTTCCGGTTGCTCCATGTACACTTCCTCTTCCAATTCACCATTTAAAAATACAGTTTTAACATCCATTTGGTGAACAACCAAATTATATATAGAGGTAAGTGATATTAATAGTCTAATTGTAGCAATTCTTGCTACTGGAGCATAGGTATCAAAGTAATCAATACCTTGTCTTTGTGTAAAACCTTTTGCTACCAACCTTGCTTTAAATTTATCAATGGTTCCATCGACCTTCATTTTCTTTTTGAAGATCCATTTACAACCTATTGGTTTGGAACCTGGTGGAAGATCAACTAAGATCCAAGTTTGATTTCCCATTATTGAATCCATTTCATCATTTATTGCTTCTTTCCAAAAAGCAGAGTCTTGAGATTTCACTGCTTCTTCAAATGTAATAGGATCAGATTCGGTATTATAACAATAAGGTATCTTATTGCATATACTTTCACCTTTTCCTTCTACAAAAAACATAATGAAATCTGGTCCAAAATCTTTGACCTTTTTAATCCTCTTACTTCTTCTTAATTCTTGACAAGATTCATCATTATTATCAATTTGTTTCAATGGAATCTCATTCTCATTTGAAGAATGAATCAATTGTTGTGGTTGTAATTGTCTTGATATAGAATTAAATCTATTTTCATCAAAAATAGCATCTCTTGATTCAATAACCGTGTTAATTGAAATTGAATCATTTGGTTCAATTACTATGAACCTATATGCCTTGCTATTATGTGCATAACCTATAAATATGCATTCAATTCCTCTTTCACCTAACTTTTTACGTTTAGGTGTTGGAACTTTTACAATAGCTCTACAACCCCAAACCTTTAAATAATTAAGGTTTGGTTTCCTTTTCTTCCATTGTTCATAGGGGGTTATTTTAGTTTCCTTATTAGGAACTCTATTCAATATATGACAAGCTGTTAGAACAGCTTCTCCCCAAAAACCCTGTCCAAGACCTGAATATGATAACATTGAATTTACCATTTCAATCAAGACTCTATTTTTCCTTTCAGCTACACCATTTTGTTGTGGTGTGTAAGGGGCTGAAACTTGATGGACAATTCCAATGAGTTCAAAATAACTTGGATTATAGTATTCTCCACCTCTATCCGATCTTAAGCACTTGATAAATGATTCACACTGAAGTTCAACTTCAGATTTATAAACTTTAAATTTATCAAGCGCTTCATCTTTTGAATGCAATAAATATACATAACAATATCTAGAACAATCATCAATAAAAGTAACAAAATATTTCTTTCCACCTAATGTAGGAGTATTATGCAAGTCACATAAATCACTATGTATCAAATCAAGCAATTTTGTTTTCCTTTTAACCTTAGGGAAAGGATTTCTTGTAATTTTAGTCAACATACAGGTATTGCATTTTTCAATATTATTATTAAAATAGGAATTAAATCTAATTTATACATGTCATTCAATTTTCTATAATTCAAATGACCTAATCTATAATGCCACAAACAAAATGATTCAACCATATAAGCAGAAATAGTATTTTTATTCTTATTAATAATATTAAGTTTGAACATGCTTTCATACATATACCCTTTTCCCACAAAAATTCCTCCCTTAGACAAAATAAACTTATCTGCCTCAAAAACAAGTTTGAAACCAAACTTATTCAACAGACTTCAAGACACTAAATTTTTCCTAACTTCTGGTACATAATATACATCATTTAAGGTTAAAACCTTTCCAGAAGTGAATTGTAGTTCAACAGACCCTTTGCCTTTAATTGTTGCGGTGGAAGAATTTCCCATGTACAAGACATTGTCATTTTCACATTGTGTGAAATTTGTGAACATGCTTTTGTCTTTGCACACATGTTTGGTTGCTCCGGTATCAATCCACCATGTATTATCATCTTGTGCCATATTAATTTCAGATATCATTGCAACGAACTTTTCGTTATTATCAGCCTTAGAAGATGATTTCTTCTTTAAAAATCGACATTCATTCTTGAAATATCCCGGCTTTCCACAATGATAGCATGAGCCCTTTTGTTTCTTTTTGAACTTAGGTGCTCTATCAGCCTGATTGAACTTTCTTTTGAATGGTTTAGTAGTCTGTACTTCCTCCGTAACATGTACTTTGGCATTTTCAGAATTTAGGTTCTGATCTTGTTTTCGATACTCTTCTTCAATACGAAGATGATTTGCCAAAGCCTCAAGAGATATTTCCTCTTTCTTATGTTTTAGACTTCTTTTAAAGTCTTTCCAAGATGGAGGAAGTTTGTCTATTATAGAGGATACCACAATCATTTCATCCATTTTCATATCATATTGCTTAAATTGATTCAGCATCTTTTCAATATCACGAAATTGTTCCATAACAGAACGACCATCAACCATTTGATAATTATTGAAACGACTGACAAGAAATTTCTTACTTGTAACATCTTCGGTCATGTATCTTGCCTCCAATTTGTCCCATAATTCTTTAGCGGTGACGTCGTTTTCGTAGGTGTCGAACAAACCATCAGATAAACCATTCAATATGTGGCCTATGCACATGTAATCAGCATTGTCCCATTTTTGTCTTTCTCGGGTTGCAGCAATAGATTCGTTTTCATTCTCTTCAGGTCTTGGAGTATCCAAAACATAAGCAATCTTCAAAGTTGATAACAAAAAGTGCATCTTTTTCTGCCATCGTCGAAAATTGCCACCATCAAATCGATCAAGTTTAACAAAGTGGGAAGCCAACTCCCTTAGTGTTCCACTTTCATGTGTTGTGGTAGTCATCATGAAATATAACCTTAAAATTGTTAGTACAAAACTCCGGTAAGGAAAAAACTCGAACACACGATCGGAACTCGAAAAGAAAAAGAAGAAACAGGACAGGCTCCAAGGCGTGTATCAAGCCACTATCTTTAAGGTTATATTCGCCCCCACTTATCTTCAGTGTGCAAACGAGTTCCAAGCAAATTAACCTCGAGGATACAATGAAGCCAATGACTATTTGCGTTTTGCATTGACGAGAATAGTCCACTATGCACTGAGTAATGTATAACAAAAACTCAATTTCTACAAAGGATTTCTGCAGCAATACTTTATAGAATAATCTAATAATATTAGAAAATGAAGGAAGAGAAGAAATAATATTAGAATTTGTTGATATAATTTCCAAATGAAATCCCATTCCTATTTATAGGAATTTTCGTGTCTCTTCATAGAGACATTTTTCAATAGGTGTCTTTATGAATAAATAAATAATAATAATTATTCATTTAATTTTGTAACTATTCAAATAATATTTTTTGAATAGTTATAATTCTTTTTTAAAAAATCAAATGATATAACTTTTGACCAATGACCAAAAGTTTTATCTTTTGATTAATTACACCCATTCATTTATAGTTATTGGGATACTATAAATATTTAAAAATATTCCAACAATTTGTCTGCCTAATCCCTGCCCATTCCCTATATTTAGAGACTATAAAACATAATTACTATAGCTTAATAGGGGTTTGAGCTTTCATTTTTCTTCATTTAAGTATATGTTTGAGCTTCTGCATGCTTGCATGCGCATTTACCTCATGTTTTTGTGTGTTTACAGACAATATTTCTAACAAGACATTGGTGCATGGCAAATCAGGCACTTGGTTGTAAAAATAGCCTAAAATGGATTCAGAAATCGAAACAAAAACAAATCTGTAGATGATTAATAACAGCAAGTTCCATTAACCTATAATTCATGGTCTTACATACCTACATTATTTCCACAATTAATCTCACCCCCCCCCCCACCCCTCCCCCCCAAAAAAAAAATTAAAACAGATGTTGGAATTGATTGAGATTTATGATAAGATAGAAAGGAAAGGAGAAGAGGGGGAAAAATAAAAGGTGGCAGACAGAAAAACCTGTAGAGGGCATCCCCACCAACTCTAAATCTGAAATTAGTTTCAGGCAATGTTTATCCATCTCTCTTATCAGCCAGCTAATAACACCCATTGTTCATCTAATGCTTCAAAAGAAAAAGGAAAAAAGAGAGAAGAGATTATGTAAGTTGAGACCCCATCAACACCCACATCTCAATCAAACACCAAGGTTTCAGTGAGCTGCAAATGGGGAATATTTTTTTTATTTTTTTTGGGATATAAGTTTGTTTGTTTGTCTGTGTGTATGTGTGTGCAGTGCAGTGAAAGAAGATGAGAAGCCATGGTGGATCTGTCACCACGATCCAGTCGTGCCACCATCCGACCCCTTCTGTAATGACCCCTCCTATTGGCATTTCCCAATGTGCAAATTTTGCATCTTTGTTACAGAGATTCCGATAACTATTGAATGATTTTTTTGTCTTAAATTTCAATGGTCACGCCAAGCAACCAATTATGGACGGTATAAATTGGCAGAGCCCTTTGTCTAAACTCACATCTCATTGTAAAGGCCTAAAGTTTAAAAGTTCAAACAGTACAGGGACTAAGGCATGATTAAACTAAGGAAATAAAACATAACATTATATTTATACTTGTTATACAACTCCCACTTGGGACACGTGGCAACACAGCAAGCTACCCGAAAGACGCCCTTCCACTTAATCACCAAAAGATCCAAAACCTTGAAAACTCTAGTTGACCTTCTGTCCTCGAAAAGACCTTGATCGACCATCCTATGAGACAACTATCCGCTTCCTATAATAGGTCTTTGTTGACATTCGCTCTTTTGTTCAAAATATGACTTTTTAGGCCACTAAAATCTATGTGAATCTAACTACTCTGCACGATGATTCAAAAGGAATGAAAAATGCATCCCATGCAGACATGTTTCCCATGTGTCCCGCAGTGATGGTGGCTTCACCGTGTCAACACCATCAAACATGAAACCTCTCCTATAAATACCTTGATGTAATGAGAAACGGATCGATATTTAAGCATCCTAGCCACCATACTGCTCTCATTAGGTGAACCAACACTACATCCTCTTTGTGTATCCTCCCTTAATGATACCCAACATCAACGATAATTAAAGGTTTAACTAATACAAATACAATATATTCATAGGCGCAAGACACAAAAACATGTACAATATAGAATTAAATTAATACAGAACACCAACAATAAAGAAATCGGATAAAAACTTATACGTGGAGTACACATTAGATCGGATTGAAAGCACACATATATAATTACACAATTTATTAAATAGTATAAAAATATGATTAAAAATAGTATAATAACACAGATACACATGTAAATAGTATTTTGTTTTCAGTTACCGTACGGTACACGTAGACGCGAATATTGACGGAAATGAAATTAAAAACAGAATAGAGGAATGAAAAGAAAGCAAAACCCAACAAAAACAAAAAAGAGATTACAGGAAATCCAGAAAACTGGAGAGAAGTTGCTTTCAATTTCGAAAGTTCATATTTATATATAAAAAATTTTAACATTTTGGGTTCACAATTTCAAAAGAAGCTTTCAATTTCAACTTTTCTTTTCTTGTTTTATTGTTTCCGGTAAATGGCAACTTGTTTTTGTCATCAAACACACACTTAAAAGTGTACCATCAGATGCACCAAAACGTTTATGTTTAATTTTCCAGAAGAGATAGAAAAAGGAAGAAGAAAAAAAGGCTGCTTTTTTTTATAAAGTGTGGAGCACCTTCTTTGTATTGTTCAGTGACATAATTTGCTTCATCTCCCTGAGGTGACATGTGGCTTCATGAAAGTGGATGTTGCACCACCATTGTTTTCCAGGAAAATAAATTAATTTCAATTTAATGTAATTTTTCTTACTTTTTCTCCCCATTGGAGGGGAGTGTTCGACTATTTTGGTTTCCCAACAGGAAATGACATGCACCCATTGTCCTTCTCTTCAAATATTTTACAATCCTTTTCTTTTCTCTTTCAATGCTTTCTGAAAAATCAAGGGCCACTTTGTCTTTCCAAAAATAAAACCATTAAATTTGTAAAGATATAAATCATTTAGCAGTTTCAATTTCGAATCCCTAACTCATTCGAGACCAGCTGTGTGTTCATTATTTATTTACTTTTTTTTTATATTTTGTATCAAATTACAAGTTTTAAAAAATTATATTAATAAGATTTGAATTTTATCATTGAGGTGTTAATTAAAGATAGGATTGACAAATGTGTTATAGAGGTATAATAAAATATTAAAAAATAAATATTTTAATACTTTAACCATTTTCCCTTAAACATCACTTATCAAAATTAATTTTAGTGTCCGCATATAACAGCCTTAGGTAAAAGTACTATGACAGTTCATATATTAGAAGTCAGATTGCATTTTGTCCCATTTACTCAAAAAATGAAAAAGAAAATCCTTTATATGTTAAATCAAAGAGAAAAATAGTTCTTTTAGTTGAAATTTTTATCCTTATAAAAATTGGCATGACTCATGAAATAATTAGATAGCTACATATGGCATGTCACATGTACTTCATATTGACGTGCATGGACCATATTTTAACAGTAAAAATAGAAGAAATTTTGAATAAAAAGACCAACGTAATATTTAATCTAACATATAGGAATTAATTTACTCATTTTTTAAATAAAAAAGACAAAATATAATCCAACTCTTAATACAAGAGTCTTCATAATAATTTTACCAACAACATTACCATTTTAATTGTGAATATGTTAGCTATTATTCGTTTAGTTGGTTTGTACTTTTGATCGCGTTTTTCTTTTCCCCAACAAGTTGATCCTAAATCTAATGCCAAGTACAAGCTAAAAATGTGTGTTGTTTATTATTATTTTATTTTTTATATGGTTAAGCATCATTCATAAGATTTTATAACTCGTAAAGATCAATCTTTTTAAAATTTATAACTACTATTTTTAATAATATCTTCTATTAAAATTTAAATTATTATTATTTTTTAACACTGTTATTTTCACACCCATTCCAAAATATAGAATATATGTTTAACGTGACACGGTTGATATCACAATTATTTTAAACACAATAAAAAATAATTATAATAAGATAATAACATAAATACACAAACATGTATCAAAACGTTTTTAATCACTATATATTAAACATTGAGAGTTTCTTTTCCCTTCCAATTCTAGATCTAGTTGTATTTAGTTTTACTAAGTAAAAATATAATATAACATAAAAGTTATAAAAAAATGATTTAAGTTCATTTCATTCATTGAGTGACAACACCACTCTTATATATTAATTAGATTACCTCCATTAAAATATTTTTCTTAAAAGTTTAACTACAAACTAAACAAAGAGAATAATTTGTTTACAGCAACGCATCAAAATAAGTTTTCTTACAATGAATAACATAATTTCAATCAATCTTGTAGATGAATAACAAACAAACCTTTTATATATATTGCAACCACCCCAACCCGGCCTAGACGGGAGACCCGAGCCAAAGAGATTACATTAATCATCGAAGTGATCCTGTCTTCTTTTTTTTTTCAAATCTTTCCTCAATTCTAAACTTGGTTTATCATAGTGAATAACTCATATTAATCAATTAAAACTAACATTAATCTAGCAGCAATAAATAAATCAATAATCTTTGAATAATAAATCAACCTGGTTAAAATACTTAATAAATAAACATCATTCTAAAATCATTATCAATGAGAAATAATAAGTATAAACCTTTCTATCTCTATGAATACTTATTAATAACATGCATCTTAATTGATGTAATTTAAAATAATTGTCCCATACCATGGTTTCTATTAAAATAAAACTATAATCAAAATAACAAATAATAGTAATAAATCATTGGAGAGAGCAAGCCAAGACCTTCTGCATGTTGAGTCCGCATCCTAGTCCGTTGGGTTATTTGAAAAGATGGAAATTAGGGGGAGTGAGCTATGGAAGCTCAATGCAAGTCCCTTTTCGATAAACCAAACCAATATTTGAATGTACATGTCAATCATAATAATCAAATTCACATAATAATCTGACCAATACGATAATTTAGCTTTCGCCACTTAGAGAAATAGAACATTAACATTCAGTTGAACTCAATTGAAAAATTCAACTATAGAGTCATAATATCTTTTTTACTAGATATATGCACCATTATCAGTTCGGTCATTTCAGCATGTACTTTTTAATGTGTATGCATAGTATGTCATGCAACATTCATTTACCGTTTCATTTAACATTCGTTAATCCTACCCCGGACCACTAGCTCTCCAAATAGGGAGTTCCCTAGAACCCCTTCCACCTTTTTACTCCGCTCGTGGACGTTTACCACTACATTTGTTCATATATGGTAAGTGCAGATAAAAAGCTATCGATAATTGCGGAAACACAGTCGCTCCCAGTAGAAAGCTGTTAGAGGGACCATGAGAGTAAAGTGTAAAAACATCGCAGTTAGGATCTGTTGTAACTGTGGGTAGACAGTAACACCGTCGTAGTTGGAATCTGCTATGGCTATGAAGACACAATGAACATTCGTTTAATTGCGGAGTCATGACCGCTCGGAGATAATAGCTGTTAGAGGGATCATACGACACAGTGAGATTGCAATTGGAATTTGTCGTTCTGTGGGTACACAGTCAATCATTTGTTTATTCAGTCAATATGAGCAACCATTCTACCTCCTTTCATACCATCCCCCCATGCATATGCAATGCAATCATTCTTTAATGCATTCATTCACTCAATCATTAATATTTTCAACATTCTATTTCATTGCATAATAACGACATTTACAATTATATCCAACAATCAATAGTTCAATCATTTAGGCATACGAGACGTTCATTCGACATTTATAACATTGATAAAGATAAAATCATTCATAAATCAAGCAATCAATCAGAAATAATTAAAATCATAAATTCAATCTTGCATATAATCAATCATTCTAATCTTAGTCCATGACTTAATTGCATAATCTAGTTATCTAGATGCCATTAAAAACCTAATCAGAGACTGAATTGCATAAAATAATTAGAGACAATGTAAAACTATAAAATTTTTAAGTTTTATGGGCTACACAGTCGTGTGGATAACCCGTGTGTGAAGCCCCAGGTCATGTGTGATGCAAATGGGTGAAGGTGTAGGAGCCACACAACCGTGTGCAGCAATGGATCCACAGGGCCGTGCATTCGACCATGTGCGGAGGCTCCAGACCGTGTGCAATGCAAAGGGGGTAAGGTGCAGGAGCCACACGGTTGTGTGTCCAGGCCATGTGCGAGGCTTCAGGTCATGTGCAAAATGCGGATGTAGGGAAAAACAATGGAACATGACCGTGTGTGAGGCCTTGTGATCCACACGGGCAGGCCACACACCCATGTGGTAGGCCGTGTGCGATTGGAAAGTTTCAAATTTTGACTCAATTTTTCGTAAAAGAGCACACTCCTGACTTTCCCGTGACCTCATGCGACTACCCCACATTCATGTTCAATCCAACCACCTACAAATGTCTTTCAATTGACAAAATACAAGAATCAAGAACGAATTTTCAATATTCGTGGAGATTTTCGGCAAAAACATTATATATTTTTAATTGGATTGAAATATTTATCAAAACGCGATATCTTTCAGAATTGGAAGGTCCTAGTTGATAAAAGATGAGATACTTACTGATCTTGATAGAAATTTAACAATCTAATGAAACGAGTTTCAACAATTTGGAGAAGAACAATTAATGATGACTTGATCGAATTTTCAAAAACTTTGAAGAATATTTTTCAGCAAAACTTAAGTGCTTAAATGAGTTTTGAAACAGAGAATTTTGAAAGAAAATTAGGGTATAAATAAAGAGAGTTAAGGTTTCAATTTGATAAAATAACCAATAAGGAATTTTAGTAGAATTAGGAAATGACATAGAGAGTTTGAAGCCTAACGGGCAAATAGCCCATTTGTCTAAAAATCATAAAAAATAAGATAGGCTAATGTGGATAGAACTTTGGAAGTGAGGGAAAATTTGAAAAGGCCTTAACCATTGGGCTAGTGCCCACATTCATGCCCAAAACACACACAAATAAATATATAAACCATATTACCTAGGTTCTACATGTGCAGAAAAATTTAAAGAGATAAAATCAAATTTATAATATTTGAACCTAAGTTCTCAATACTTCCTACCAATAATTATATGTTTTAATTCTTAATAATTCTAAGAATTCTAACCCCTAAATTTTGGGATGTTACATATATAGGCTTAAAGGCTTGTAAAAACTCTAATATTCAATCCCCTTAAATTCAGTTTGATCAGCTCTTCCATATGGAATAAAACATCATAGATTTTTTAAGAAAAAATCTTCTAAAGAAACAAGATACTTTTGTTGGAAAAAATTCCAGATTGAAAACAATTTTCTTGCACAACGGAAAATAAAAATTTTGAAAACTAAACCGGTTTGTGATATTTATAGCAATAAACCTTTTACCGAAATCGCAATTGTGTTTTTGGTTGGACGGATCCTTGTCGTTCTTGGCTTTCAACCGAATGACCTTCTCTGCTATTCTCATACCACAAAATCTTACAAATGTGGGCTCAAACGATTCGAATCAAATACAGAACCAGAAATAGTTTTCTTTACTTTCAGCGTGAAAGCAAAATCTCTTCTCAATAGAAACTGACAGAATTGTTCATCCAAAAATTTGATTTAATAGTTAGAGAATAAGCTCTCATTATTTTTTAGGCAGAGTAACAGTATCTTAAAGTTGTGTATTTAGCCTTAGTGGTGTCATCTATTTATAGGGAGAAGGAGTAAAACTCTTGTTGAATTGTAGAAATCTATTTCAAATAAAAAAAGAACTCCTAATCTGACTAGAAGTATAGGGAGTGACAACCTTAGTTAATAATACTAGGGTTTGTCATCCCTCTCATTAACATGAAAGGCTTTAGGCCACTCTTATATCGGGTCCAATTATAAGTACTTCCTATACTTTCAACTCTTTAATTTATATCCAACCTGATATTTATTTTTCTATTTTCCAAATTAAACATCTCAATTAATTTCCAATTAAATAATATTCTCAACCCAATTCTAATTCCATTAAAATCATGACGACTATACTGTAAAAGAAACTATGAGAAAATATATTTAATATTTCTACATTCAATGGTTTCACTATGACCAAATGATTTATTTCCATTTTCGAACATCATTTTATTCGAAAAACATAAATTCATTTGCAGGTGATTTTCATTTTAATTTTGGAGAAAACCACATTCATTTTCAAATGATTCTATTTCTCCATTTTCATTTTGGAGAAAACCATAACCATTTCCAAATGTTTCCCTTCTCTCTATTTTCCCCATTTCTATCCATTTTTGTTCATTTAATTCAACATGCAGTTCATTTCTGGTTTCAACGAGCTAGCGGATGGACCAATTGAACATATGTGATTAGGGCTCAAATGATTTATAATTAAGTTTCAGCTTTTCGCTTATTAATTATAAACTCATTTAGTCATGAAGTCATTCTACTATAGTTTTCTTTTATTTTGTAAAAGTAAATATTTTTTTCAGCACCAAATCAAACTACAAATTTAAAAAAATTACAATAATAAGGTTTGAATCTTGATCATTGAGGTGTGAATTAGTCTCTACAAACAGAGTTAGGATTGACAAATGCGCTATAGAGGTATAGTAAAATATTAAAAAATATATATTTTAATACCTTAACCATTTCTCCCTTAAGTTGTTGACATATTAAAATTAATTTTAGTGCCCATGAATAACAACCTTAGGTAAAAGTACTATGGAAGTTTATATACTAGGAGTCAGATTGCATTTTGCCCCTTTTACTAAAAAAAAATAAGCACATTACTCCTTATATGTTAATTCAATGAGCAAATTAGTTCTTTCAGTTGAAATTTTTATCCATTTAATAATTAGCATTAGTAATAGAATAGCTAGATAGCTACATGTGGCATGCCACATGTATCTCATGTCGACTTACATGAAACATATTTTAACAATAGAAATAGATGAAATTTTTAACAAAATGACCAATGTACTATTTAATCTTACGTATAAGAATTAATTTACTCATTTTTAAAGTAAAAAGGATAAAATACAATCCAACTCTTAATACAATAGTCTTCATAATACTTTTACCAACAACCTTACCATTTTAATTGTGAATATGTTAACTATTATTCATTTAGTTGGTTTCTCCTTTTGACCATGTTTTTCTTTTCCCCGACATATTGACCCTGCCTTACTTGTTAAATCTAATGTCAAGTACAAATTAAAAAGGGAATAACTTATATTAGGATCATCCTAAAAATCATAGTTTTTAGGCACTAATAAAATAGTGTCACGTCATCAAATTTTAAAGATAATAAAGTATTATTATACACTCATCTATATCTATTATCTTCTCCAACTTAATTTACTTTGTTGGAAAATAATTATTGAGTGATGAATGATAATTGATACTCAAATTAAACAATTGTATCTCTTGATTTAATATTACATTTTTCTATACAGTTGTATCTTTTGAAAAAATGTATCCATTGGTTTAATATTGAATTTTTTCATTCATTGTCTCTATTCACTCATGTGTATTAATTTTTCAATAAATCTCTTCATTCATTTACTCTCCTTTATATAAAGCCAAGTTAAGAGATTTCAATAACATATCATCAAAACTATCAATATAAAAAATTCATTCTAAATTCATTTCTTCTGGTAATAGAGAAAGGCAAGATTGTGTTTGATTGATCACTATTGTTGTGCTACTACTGTGATTTTTGTTCTTGTATCCTGGAAGACAGACATCCAACGTTACACAAAGCACCAAGGTGAGGACGAATCTATCTTAAGGAAACTGTTTATACAGGCATCAACAAAATTCTTCTTCTAATTTTTAACTTTGTCTAATTATAGGTATTCTGCTGTGTTACTACTACTGCATTATTGTTACTGACATATTAATACTACATACGATATCAATTTTTCTTACATTCTTAAGGCAGACTAATTATTATAGTTTTAATCTAAGGTGTACAAATTACCATCATAACTTATTTAAGATTGGTTTGTACTTCTGTTTCAGATTTTAGTTTATTTATAGATTCTGGTTCTTTATTCCGGTTACAGAAAAAATGTCTCATACGTCAAACAACTCATCCAATTCGAAGGTTGAGGCGATTGTTGCTGCTCAGGCTCAGGCTGTAAGTCAAACATTACTTATGACTATAAATCACAATGAAAAGCCTGCGAAATTCACTGTAGAGAATTTTAAAACATGGCAACATAAAATGTTGTTCTATTTGACCATGTTGAAAATGACAAAATTTCAAAAGGATGATCCTAATATTTTTAGAGAGGATGAGGAAGATGCTATTACCGCCTTCAACATAGTTGAAGCATGGAAAAACTTTGATTTCCTATGTCATAACTATATTTTGAACAGTTTATCTGATGAACTTTATGAAGTATATAGTGTCAAGAAAACAACTAAGGAATTATGAGAATTGCTGGACCATAAATACAAAACTGAAGATGTTGGTGCTAAGAAATTCTTAGTTGCCAAGTTGTTAAACTTTGTAATACTTGATTCTAAAGCTATTGTAAATCAGGTGCAGGAATTTCAACTGATCATTCATGGTATTCTCGTAAAAGGGATGGAGATAATTGAATCTTTTCAGGTGGCAACCATTATTGAAAAACTTCCCCCTGCTTGGAATGACTTCAAGAATTATCTTAAGCATAAAAGAAAGGAAATGACGGTGGAATATTTGATTGTTAGACTTTGAATTGATGAAGACAATTGAGGTGCAGCTAAAAGGCTAAACAAAGCAATCAATCCTAACTTTGCCAATGCAAACATAGTAGGAGTCAAGAAGGACTCAAAGAAAAGAAAACATTCTCAGACTGGGTCTAAACTAGGACCAAAATGCAGTATTTTCACGAAGCCAAAATTTCAAGGAAAATGTTTTAATTGCAGTAAGATGGGACACAAGTCATTCAATTGTAGGTTTACAAAGAGGGTCAGAACAATCGAGGCCAATGCTGTGGAAAATATTTCTAAGGAAGTATCTGATATTGACCTCTGCGCTGTGATTTCTAAAGTCAACTTGGTTGATTCAAATCCAAAAGAATGGTGGGTTGATACTAGTGCTACACGTCATATTTGCTACGACAAGGACTCTTTTGTTGAGTTGGTTTCTTGTGAGAAAGGGGAGAGGCACTTTGATTTTAAAGTTGACTTCTCACAAAAAGTTGAAACTTCAAAATGTGTTGCATGTGCCTGGCATATGCAAGAATCTTGTCTCTGGGACCCTCCTAATTATGCATGGCTTTAAGATGATATTTGAATCCTAGAAGTTAGTTTTGTCAAAAGGGGAAACATTTGTGGGAAGAGGATATGTAATAAATGATATGTGGAAACTCAATGCTATCTCTGTAAAAGCTAATACTATGAATAAGAATAATGCTTCTTCTTATGTTTATATGCTTGAGTCATTTGATTTATGGCATGGTCGGCTCGTACATGTTAATTCTAATACTTTACGTAGATTAATTAACTTGGAGCACATTCATTCATTTCACATTAATTATAATCATAAATGTGAAACGTGTGTTGAGGCAAAACTAACAAAGTTTTCATTTTAATCTGTTGAAAGAAATAATGGATCATTTGATCTAATACATAGTGATATTTGTGACTTAAAGTTTATTCAAACTAGAGAAGGGAATAAATAATTTATTACATTTATTGATGATAGCACAAAATATTTCTATGTATCTTTGCTTAAAAGCAAAGATGAAGGTATAGAGAAATTTGTTCTATATAAGTAGGAAGTTGAAACTCAACTTAATAAAAGAATTAAGAGGCTGAGAAGTGACTGTGGTGGTGAATATGTTGAACCATTTGGTAAATTTTGTGCACAACATGGTATTATTCATGAAGTGACACCACCATACTCTCCTCAATCCAATGGAGTAGTAGAGTGCAAAAATCAAACCCTAAAAGAAATGATGAACACAATGCTAGGAAGTTTTGGATTGTTACAAAACATGTGGGGGGAAGTTGTTTTATCAGTGAATTACCTTTTAAATAAGGTGCGCCGTAAGAAAAAGAACAAAACACCATATGAGTTATGGAAGGGCAGGAAACCTTCCTACAACTACTTGAAAGTGTGGGGATGTCTTGCAAAGGTAATGGTTCATTTGCCAAAGTAAATGAAAATTGTTCCTAAAACAGCAGATTGTATTTTTATTGGTTATGCATGCTATAGTAATGCATATCGATTTCTTGTACATGAATCAAAGAATCCTGGAATTCACAAGAATATGATATTGGAATCTAAAAATGCCTCATTCTTTGAAAATATATTCCCTTGTAAGACTAGGGAAGATGGGTCAAGTTCAACAAAACGAACTTCAGAAACTATTGATAGTCATGACTTTCAACAAGAAGTTGAAGTTAAGGCAGAACCAAGAAGAAGTAAAAGGACAAGGGTGGAAAAGTCTTTTGGATCAAATTTTCTAACCTATATGCTAGAGGCTAAACCTCAAACTTATAGTGAAGTTATATGCCCATCTGGAAGCATTTTTTGGAAAGATACTATCAAGAGTGAAATTTATTCCATCATGAAAAATCATACGTTGGAATTAGTGGATCTACCTCAGGGAATTAAACCACTAAATTCTAAATGGATTTTTAAACGAAAAATGAAAGTAGATGGAACAATTGATAAGTACAAGGCCAGATTATTTATAAAAAGCTATAGACAAAAGGAAGTCATTGATTATTTTGATACATTTTCTCCTATATCAAGAATAACTTCTATAAGGACGATACCTTCTATTGCCGCTTTGTAGAATCTAGAAGTTCATCAAATGGATGTTAAGACAACTTTTCTAAATAGAGATCTAGATGAGGAGATTTATATGGAACAACCTGAGGGTCATACAGCTCTAGGGCAAGAAAGAAAAGTCTGTAGATTGGTAATATCTTTATATGGACTTAAGCAAGCACCAAAGCAGTGGCATGAAAAGTTTGACAGTGTCATGATATCAAAGGGATTTAAAATTAATGAGTGTGACAAATGTGTGTATGTCAAAATCACTGTTGATGGGTATGTAATTCTATGTTTATAAGTTGATGACATACTCATTGTTGGAAGTAATAGTAAAATGGTAAAACGTACCAAAAACTTGTTAAATTCAAGATTTGATATGAAAGATATGAGACTTGCTGATGTGATATTGGGCATCCAAATCAAAAGGTCATCTAAAGCTCTCGTATTGACTCAATCACATACATAGACAATATTCTTGAGAAATTTGGCAAGGATGATTTTGGTGTAGCTAGAACTCCGATAGATATAAATCAACATCTGTCCAAAAACAAAGGTGAAAGTATTGACCAAGTGGAATATGCAAGAGTCATAAGCAATCTAATGTACCTTATGAGTTGCACTAGACTTGATATTGCTTTCACTGTAAGTAGTTTGAGCAGATTCACAAGCAATCAATGGGAGAACCACTAGAAAACGATTGTGAGGGTACTGAGATATCTCAGATATACTCAGAACTACAGATTACATCATTCCAGAGATCTTGTTGTGCTAGAAGGATTCTTCGATGCCAGTTGGATTCTGATATTCAAGATACCAAAGACACAAGTGGTTATATTTTCACATTGGGAGGATGAGCTATGTCATGGAAATCCTCAAGGCAAATAATTATAACCAGATCCACAATGGAATCTGAGTTTGTAGCTCTAGATAAATCTAGAGAAGACAGAATGGCAACAAAACTTTTTAGAGGATATTCCTGAATGGCCAAAGCTTGTGCCCACAATATGCATATTTTGTGATAACCAAGCAACAATTGGTAGAGCACATTACATAATGTATAATGGTGAGTTGAGACACATACGTCATCGACTCAATACTGTTGGACAATTGATCTCAACTAGAGTTATTTTTATTGATTTTGTAAGATCAAAAGATAACACTGAGGATCTACTAACCAAAGGGTTAAACCGAGATCAAGTTGATAAAATATCAAAAGGAATGAGACTAAAACCCATGAATATTTAAGGTGCTATGTGAAGAAAAACCCAACCTAATTGACTGGAGATCCCAAGATCTAGGTTCAATGGGACAATCTATTTGCATAGACCTTGTGAGGTCACTGTGGGGGTTCTTATCCTGAGTCTATTTGTATGATGAAAACAGTGGTTAACACGTGGAAAAGGTTAAGAAATGCTTTTAATGACCATTGTCTATTTCAGTGAAACGGACAACATAAGTCACTTATGTGAGAGTGAAATGGGGCCGCTCCAAGGAGACTATTGGGGCATAATTCTCTAAGCTCTTATAGAACCAAAAGGATTTTCACGATCATATAAACATACCCATGAGAACCAAAAATCTTGCTAGTGAGGTATTTGCGTAAAGAATATCATCGTTTACACAAATGGCAGAACAGTTCAAGGACATCGCGTCTATTGGTCAGCTAGTATAGTAAATATACTTTAAAAAGGAAAGGTTCAAGGGTTGATGCCTACCTATCTTATGCAAATATCGAATGTAGAATCTATCACCTCTTTGAGTCTTTGAATCTCATTGATCCATCAATTTCATTCATGTGTGGGATTGTTGGAAAATAATTATTGAGTGATGAATGATAATTGATACTCAAATTAAACAATTGTATCTCTTAGTTTAATTTTGTATTTTTCCATTTAGTTGTATCTTTTGAAAAAATGTATCTCTTGGTTTAATATTGAATTTTATCATTCATTGTCTCTATTCACTCATGTCTATTAATTTTTCAACAAATCTTTTCATTCATTTCCTCTCCTCTATATAAAGCCAAGTTAGGATATTTCAATAACATATCATCAAAACTATCAATATAAAAAATTCCTTCTAAATTCATTTCTCCTAGTAATAGAGAAAAGAAAGATTGTGTTCGATTGATCACTGTTGTTGTGCTACTACTGTGATCATTTGTTGTTGTCTCCTAGGAGACAGACGTCCAACGTTACTCAAAGCACTGAGGAGAGGATGAATCTGTCGTAAGGAAACTGTTTATATAGGTCTCGACAAAATTCTTCTTCTAATTTTTAACTTTGTCCGATTATAGGTATTCTGTTGTGTTACTGCTACTGCATTGTATTGCATTATCATTGTTACTGACATATTAATACTACATACGATATCAGTTTTTCTTACAAATTTTAATTCAATTATTGAAAATAATTAATTTTTTAAACTATAAATGTAACACCCCAAACGCAGTTTAGACGTTATGGCCAAATCTGGAAATGTTTCATAATATAGCTATAAATTTGACTTTTGCTCTTTGAAAAACATCGTGAACCTTTGCTATTTAAAAGCCCGTTTTAATTGAAAACAATTATCATACTTACTAGTTAAAACTGTTAATTGATTACATTTTCTAAACTAATCGAATAAGTTGCAGCGGAAGTTCTTAAGACGTTATATTTTAGAAAACCGAATTTGTTTTCTTAAAAACAATTGATCGCCGAAACATAGCCGTTTTTTGTAAAATTGTTTTATCGAATGTCATGCCAAGGCCCAAAATAAAAGTCCAAATCCAAAAAAGATCTCAAAATTCCAGAGAGTCCAAAATTTACAAAACTCTCAATCTATAAATTTTAAATAAATTTAATTTAAGTGAAATTAAGTTTAAGGAGGAATGAACACAACTGAGCTCCCGTCGCACCGACCCGCCTAAGTCTAAGGGTTACCTGAAATTATCAGACAAACAGATAGTGAGTTTTTATAACTTAGTGTGTAACTCATAAGCAAACAGAGTTTCAGATTTAGTTACATGGCAGTACAAATACTGACATACATCTTATACAAAATCAGAGTCATATCAGAGTAGTACATATGCAGTTATTTATAATCCTACCCTCATCCTCTACATATTAGCTCCGACCATCCCATCACACCACGTGGGGTATAAAACACCCACCCAACCCTACACACTGCATAGCATCCATACGACGCTTTCAGAATAATCGCAGCAGTGCTGCCAGTACAATGGCGAGATATCGCCTCACACAAAACACTTCCTCCACATAATATAGATTCCACCCCATAATTAGATACAAACAGAAAAATTAGATGCCCGAATACATAACATACATGCTCATATAACAGATGTAGAACATGCTTAATAAATAACAAATCATACATATTAAACGTTATTTACATCAGGTTTCATACTAACAGATTAACGTAAATCATGATTTATAGCTAATATAACCACATATCGCCCCACTGAAGACCCACAGTTGATCGAGACGACATGTACGACCCTAGAAAAAAATTCTGAATTTTGGGTCCACGCGCCCATGTGGCCTACATAGCCCAAAATGTCCTTGCCTGTGTAGGCTACACGGCCTAACACATGACCCACACATGCCCGTGTGGTCCACACGACCCAAAATTGCCTAGAACGTGTGTCACAGACAACCAATCACATGACTGTGTGGCGTCGATAGGCCCCAAATTCGGCTTTCTTCGTTTGCTATTTTTTCGGGTTTCTTGTTACACACCTAGTCAAGATTCGATACGAACGCTCCCACGAGACAACCAGAACCTAAAAGTATTGATTGAAACACAAAATTAATGACGCAATCGAACAATTTAAAGGGCAAAGTTCTCGATTTCCTAATAATGGTGTCAAACAAAACTACACGACCCCAAAATAAAATCAAACACTTACCCAAGCACGCAACAACAACTTGGGCCCCTAAATCACTAGAGGAACGCCTCCTCCCTCTTGATCCTCTCTTAAAAATGCAACAGATTAATAAGATTCTCCAATAATATGAATTTGCACTACACTACCATAATTCCAAAATTCCCAATTGCTCATATCAATTCCACAAAAGATCATAGAAATATTACCTCTATGATTTAGGCCCACAACCGAAACAATGGAACAAAATCTTATTGACAAAAATGCAAGAGAACAATGCTTGCAACCAAGAAAAATCAAAGAGTGGAAAAGAAGAACAGACTTGCAAAATTAAGGGAGAGAAAGAAAATAGAAAATAGAAAGAAAAAAAAACTCACCCACAAACTAAATGTGGGAAAAATTGAGGGAGAGAGAAAAAAACAAAATTTAAAATAAAAGAAAAATAAAAAGTTAAAATAACTATCTTATTTTCAAAAGGATTTAAATCCTATCCCCCAACTAACCAGATTTATTTCTAGAGTTTAAACTTAATCCAAACTCCTTCACCAGCTTGCTAGGGAATGAAAAAGAATAAAGTAAAATATTTTCTACACATATAGAGACTCAAACATAGAACCTTAACTAGACACACTAGGCGCTTAACCACTCAACCAAACTAAATCACACAACAACAACTTGCAAAACAAAACTTATATTTTTAGGGCGTGACAATAAACAAACACCTTTTTTCTCTTACAATTTATAATTATTTTTTTCCAGAAATTAATATTATTTTTGTCCAACCAATTTCTTTTCTTTTAAAAATAGATTAGTTTCTAGATAGTGGATTTTTTAATTTTTTCCATTTTAAATTGTTTTTTATTTCATATTATACATTTTTTTAAAAGTAAAAAAAATATTGCACTGAATCTTTAGTAACAAGACTTGTGTAAAATTTAAAATTTCTATGTTATTTGATTTTTTAATTCTAATTACTTATTTTTTAAAAAAATAAAAAACTAGAGTTGGAGAGTAGGTTGAATATGGATTGGTGTATAATAATAATTTCATGTCTTTAAAATTTGATGAGGTGGTGAAATTTTATTGTTGTCTTAAAAATATGCTTTTTAGGATGATCCTAATATAAGTTATTCCCAATTTAAAAAGTGTGTTTATTATTATTTTATTTTTTGTATGGTTAAGCATTATTGATAAGATTTTATAATTCATAAAGATCAATCTTTTAAAATTTGTAACTATCCCTTTTAGTAATATTGTCTATTAGATTTTAAGGTATTATTATTCTTTTAAAGTATTATAATTCATAAAGATCAACTCTTCAATATGGATCAAACAACCTTCTCAGCTATTCTTGTACCACGAACTGCTTCAAATGTGGGCTCGAACGATACGAATCAAATACAGAACCATAAATAGTTTTCTTTACTTTCAGTGTGAAATCAAAATCTCTTCTCAATAGAAACCGACAGAATTTTTATTCTAAAAAATAGATTTAATAGTTAGAGAATAAACTCTCATTATTTTTTGGCAGAGTTGTGTATTTAGTCTTAAAGGTGTCATCTATTTATAGGAAGAAGAAGTAAAATCCTTATTGAATTGTAGAAATTTATTTCAAATAGAAAAATTAACTCCTATTTTAACTAGAAGTATAGAGGGTGACAACCCTCGTTCATAATACTTGGGTTTGTCGTCCCTTTCATTAACATGAGGGGCTTTTGGATCTCTCTCATATGGGGTCCTATTATAAGTACTTCCTAGAATTTTAACCAATACTTTTTAATTTGATCCAACCCGGTATTTGTTTTTCTATTTTCCAAAATAAACATCTCAATTAATTTCCAATTAAATAATATTCTCAACAAAATTCTAATTTTGTTAAAATTATGATGACTTTATTGTAAAAGAATCCGTAAGAAAATATATTTAATATTTCTACATTCAATGGTTTCACTATGACCAAATGATTTATTTCCATTTCCTGTAATCTCCCCAACCTGACCTAGACATTAGGCCCGAATTCGGAAAATTACATTTGCCACCAAAATGACCAAGTAAGCTAACGGAGTTTATATAATAGTAATTTTAAATCATTTGTTTATCTTAGAAGAAAACTTAGCCTATTTTCACGAAAACTCACGAGTTGACAAAAACGGATTAAGTTTAACATTTTTCTTGTAATGGTAACTACTTTTGAAAACTTAGTTAATTTCCAATTTATCTATTACTTAATTTTTTTTATAATCTAGCAGCGAAAAAGTGATATTCAAAATAGTTTTAATTAAGTAAAATAAAAATTATTTTATGCATAATTAATTCAAAATCAATGTTTAAATATCCTAAATTCAAATTAAATATCATGCATGCTAAATAAACCCGAAAATGAAGTCCCCTACCACAATTCAAATAAAGTAATACAGTTCCAAAAAGTAAATGAAATTTTAGAAATTATATCCAAAATGTTTTTAGGTAAAATAACCCGAGTCGAGCCCTCCGTATGCCGTGTCAGCATCCTAATCTGGTGGGTTATCTGTAAAGATGGAAATAATGAGGAAGTAAGCTTAAGAAGCTAAGTGTGAGTTTCAAACACAAGTAAACTAGTGCAAAACAGTAAACAATCATATAAACTATCAGTTTTCAGAACAAAAGCAATTGTATGATAAAACAAAATTCGGCAGTTATTTTGAGCATGCATGTGAATGTTAATGCAATGCAAGAACAATATAAAAGATCTTACCCAACTCCGTTACACACCACAATAAGAGTTCTCTAGACTCATGCATCCCTACACATCACTTTTATTGATAAACCATTAGTAATTTGCAAATAAACTACTAGTAAAAATTGTGGATGAACTACCAGTATTTTCAGTTAAGGCATTTGCAGACAAGCTGCCAGTAATTTGTGGATGAACCACCAGTGTTGCATATTATTAACCTACCAATACTTGCTCCTTTCAATCATCCCACCCTATGCAATGCAATATGACATGCTTGTAACAATATCATATAGAAATAGTAGACATGCTTAACACGTATTCAGTTCAACAGTATCTATAGACATGCTTAACTTGAATTCAATTCAACAGTAATAGTAGGCATGCTAAACATGCAATCACTAATACAGTGGCAAAATTTAATAGTAGCAGTTTATAAATAATACAGAGATAGTAGTTGTGAATGATTTACATATCATGCATATAACAATAACAATTCAGTCAATCAGATCATGGATTCCAAATTCATATTATAAGGGAATTGATTAAGTAAAATAAAACTCTAAAAATAGTTCGGGGTTTATAGAATGACTAAATTGAATAATTCACAAAATTCTGGGCAAAATAATAAAATAGAAGTCATACAGTCGTGTGGTCGAGCCTTGTGAGAGGTTAAATGCCGTATGAAAATGTTACACGGCCGTGTAATAGACTGTAGCCGTGTGCTAAACGTTAAAATTACCCTACAGTAGAGACTCGACCATGTGGCAGGCCGTGTAGAAGAGTTGTGGTCATGTGATTCATGAGCTAGCGTAGGGTTTATAGAGGCACATGACCATGTGGCACACCCTTGTGAGAGATCGTATGACCCTAATCCTACACATGATCACCACCAATTCACTTGGGAAAGAACACAGCTTTCATCACGTTGTTGATCGATGTTCCTCACGCCCGATTCTGATCCGACGTTACAGAATTACGGGTTCTACTTATTAAAACGAATGCACTTATCAATCTTTAATGAAAATACAGATGCTATTGATGGCAATTTCAACAATTTGTAGAAAAACGTTTGAATGAGGAGTGATTTGATACGAACAATTAAAATAATCAACAACAAAAAGATGAAAAACAAGGTGCAAAGAAGAGGAAAGAAATGAAAAAGGAGAAGAAATAGAAAAGATGAGTGGAACTTTTACTAGGATTTGAAAAGAGGAAAACCTAATCCAATTAGGAAAATATTGGTTAATTAATTAGGGTTTCAAACCCTAGGGACGTCAATGGTAAATATCCCAAAAATTTGGCCAGAAAAATAAAAGGGATGCATTTGGAGAATGAGTGGCTCGAACCTAGGATCACTTAAATCTAACTCTTAATCATTAGGTCTAAAGCCTATTTCTTGTTTAGTTTCAACTCCTGGCTTTATATATTTTAGGTGTGGCTTTTACCCTAGGTTTTTGAAAATAAAATGAAAAGAAATGGGAGGAAAGAAGCACGAACCTAGAACTTCTAGGCTAGGAGAGTGACACTTAACCATCAAGCCTATTTCATTTCTTGTCTATCCATTGCAATTAATCCCTATATTTCGGGGCGTGCCATTTTTGAACTTCAATTTATTCAAAAAACATAAATTCATTTCCAAGTCATTTTCATTTTAAATTTGAAGAAAACCGCATTCATTTCCAAATGATTCTATTTCTCCATTTTCATTTTCATTTTGGAGAAAACCATAATCATTTCCAAATGTTTCCCTTTTCTCCATTTTCACTATTTCTATCCATTTTTATTCATTTGATTCAACATACAATTCATTTCTGGTTTCAACGAGCTGGGGGAGAGACCAATTAGACATATGAGGTTAGGGCTCAGATGAATTATAATTAAGTTCCAACTTTTTTCCGATTAATTATAAACTCATTTAATCACGAAGTCATTCTACTATAGTTTCTTTTTATTTTGTAAAAGTAGATGTTTTTTTTTTCGGCACTAAATCAAATTACAAACTTAAAAAAATTATAATAATAAGGTTTGAATATTGATTATTGAGGTGTGAATTGGTTTCCACAAACAGAGTTAGGATTGATAAATGCGTTATAGAGGTATAGTAAAATATTAAAAAAATAGATATTCTAATACCTTAACCTTTTCTCCCTTAAGTTGTTGACATATCAAAATTAATTCTAGTGTCCGCGAATAACAACCTTAAGTAAAAGTACTAAAAAAATAAGCAAATTAGTCCTTATACGTTAAATGAAAGCGCAAAAACTTAGTTAGGATTGACAAATGCGCTACAGAGGTATTTTACAATTGGAACACCATAAACCCTACCTAGACATTATGACTGGATCTTGAAGAATTACGTTAACATGTTTAAAAAACCTTTTGATTTAATCAACTTAGTGTGCGTTTCGAATGCATAAATTTTGGCAAAACTCAAACAAATGTTTAGAAAAACTCATGTTCAAAAACATTTGTTTTAAACCCGAAATTTGTTTTCAAAATCGTGTGTTTTGAATGTATTTATTTTGGAAAATCGTTCCCAGTTTTAAGGCAACTGTTTGTTATAAACTATTTATTTATTTTAAGAAAAACACTTAATTTTGCAGCAGATAATTTTCAGAGTTTTAGTCAAAAACCGAATTTCAATTTGTTAACTCGTATGATTTTGCAGTTTTATGTTTCAAAATACCAAGTACCAACAATCAAACAAAAAAACCAAGACATAATCCAAAAACAAATTTACAGTCCCAAAAGTCCAAAAAAATTAATAACAAAAACCACCATATCTAATTAACCAAGAAAAGAATCTGAGCTCCCGCACGCCATCTAATCCTAAACTTACCAGTTACTTGAAAAGTCAGAGGTAAAAGGGGTGAGATATAAAGCTCAGTGTGAACTAAACTCAATCAGAATCACAAATAACATAATAAACAGATCAAAACATAGCAGAGAAGCTCATCAAATTTGAATGGCAAAATTGTGCATGCATGATTATATCAATGCAATATTTTTAGAAAACAAAATGCAGATTTATCATAAAACTCCTACCCAACTCTACTACACACCAAATTAGAGTTCCTTAGAACTCTGCCATCCAAAAACATACCAACAGATAATTGTGGACAAAGCCACGAGAGTTGTAGTTGAAACGGCTAGATTAGATATATGTGGTCAAGCCATTATATTACAGCCAAGTTGCCAGAACAGAAGTGTAGTTATACACTAGATAGTGCAGATCATTAAACTGCCAGACTTCCTCCTTACCATATCATCCCAACCCCATGTAATGTGACATGGAATGCAAATACAAAATCTGAATGAAGAGCATGAAAAACAAGCAATCATACAGTACACGGATATTAGAAGGCATAAGAGTCCACGCTTTGCATAATAGATATATCAAATATCAACAAAAGCAAGTTAGTTTTGCCATAATGTCACATGCATGGTCGTATAGCAGGTTGAGAGATACATAGAATAACACAATTAGACATCATATGCTCAAATACAAACAGAGCAAACAAAAACATGCCATCAACCTTATTAGTATAGAAATCATGCATTTATATTTCACATACCTTCTCCACATTGCATACGGTATCATACTATCATATATCATGTTCTCAAGTCTTATTTATACAATATGGACTTTACAGAGTAGCTAAATACGCATTACAGATAAATACGACCTTAGGTGAAATTTTCAAAAAATGGGCCCAGACCGTGCAGTTCACCCAGTCTGGCACACGATCGTTTGGCTTACACAGTCTAGCACTCAGTCGTGTGACATCTACAGCGAGTTATCCAGCATCGCGATGGCCGCTATTTTTTGAGTTTTCTATTACACACCTGAATATTTCCGATAAACGAAGATCTGGCACCCTTCCAAACCCTAAAACCAATATAAAAAGCAGACTAATTGACAACGTTATTCGAAGTTAAAACAAAAATTTGTCTACCATTGCTAAACAACCATACTTGAGCACAAAGAATCAAGCCCTAATGAAGGTAGTCGAACACTTACCCCGATCAAAGTAAGCACTCCTAAGGCTCACCAAATGTTGGAGAAGGGTTTTGCACCTCTCAATTTTCACCTAACGGAAGTACAAGAATAATTAACTCAACAGAAACCTTTACAAACTGTTAACAAAAATTTCACACTTCCCCCTAACCAAATGAACAAATTTTTACTTACACTAGAATTTTGATGCCGCAGTAGAGACACTTCCAAACACCCAAGATCGAATACAAACTTTGAGCGATGAAAACACCAAAAAAAATGGCAAACATGTATACAATGATAGAAGAAGAAATAAAATTCTAAGAACAAAGAAAGAAAAGAAAAGGTATGTGAAACCAAATTAACAGAGGAGTGGGGAGAGAAATGACAGAAGGAGTGGGAGCAAAAGTAGGAGATATTTTGGGATAATTTTCAAAATGAACTACCACCTATACCCCACTAACCCCTACTAGATAACCTCCTAACGAATTTTACCCAGAACTTGAATTTGACTCAAATTCTAGCCACATGAGCGGCACAACAAAAGCAAAGAAAAAATAATTTTATTTTTGCACACAACAAGTTTTCAACATGGTAACCTCTAAGTAAACTAAAACCTAACCACTAAAACAGCAGGCTCATTATAACAATAATTGAGCGAAAATAATAGATAAGCCCGATATTCAAAGTTAGGGGTTAGGACAAAAATAGCAAAAATGCAATGAAAAGGATTTGAACCCAAAACCTCACACACTTAAAAACAACACTGAACCAAATTAATTCCCTTGACAAAATTTTCACAATTTTAACTCAAAATCAGGATGCGACCACTCTTGGTTTCACTAACCCATTTTCAAATAACTCAGTTTTTGGGATGTGACAAAAATATTAAAAATTAGATATTTTAATACCTTAACCATTTCTTCCTTAAATTATTGACATATCAAAATTAATTTCAGTGTCCGCGAATAACAACCTTAGGTAAAAGTACTATGGAAGTCCTTATACTAGGAGTCTAATTGCATTTTGCCCCTTTTACTAAAAAAAAAGTAAATTAGTCCTTATATGTCTAAAGAAAGAGCAAAGTAGTTCTTTCAATTAAATTTTTTATTCATTTAAAAATTGGCATGACTAATAGACTAACTAGATAGCTACATATGGCATGCCACGTGTACCTCATGTTGACGTACATGAACCATATTTTAATAATAGAAATGGATGAAATTTTTAGCAAAAGGACCAATGTACTATTCAATCTATTGTATATGAATTAATTTACTCATTTTTTAAGTAAAAAAGACAAAATACAATCCAACTCTTAATACAAGAGTCTTCATGATACTTTTACCAACAACCTTACCATTTTAATTGTGACTATGTTAGCTATTATTCCTTTAGTTAGTTTATCCTTTTGACTATGTTTTTCTTTTCTGCGACAAATTAACACCCGCCCTACCTGTTAAATCTAATGTCTAAAAATTAAAAAAAAATGTGTTGTTTATTATTATTTTATTTTTTGTATGGTTAAGCGTCATTCATTAGATTTTATGAACAGGTCAATCTTTTTAAAATTTATAACTATCCTTTTTAATAATATTGCCTCTTAAATTTTAAATTATTATTCTTTTAACAATGTTAATCTATGTTTCCTGTTACGTGATTGATATAACATTTATTTTAAACATAATAAAAATAAAAATAATTATAATATGATAATAACATAAATACACAAATATGTATTGAAACGTTTGTAATCACTATATATTTAACTCTGAGTGTTTCTTTTGCCTTCCAATTCTACATCTAGTTGTAAATAGTTTTATTAAATAAAAATATACTCTAAAACAAAAGTTACAAGAAGGGATTTAAGTTCAATTCATTCACCAAGTGACAACACCACTCTTATATATTAACCAGATTACTCTCTCCATTAAAATATTTTTCTTAAAAGCTTAGCTACAAAGTAAGCAAAGAAAATAATTTGTTTATAATAATGCATTAAAATATGTTCCTTACGATGAACAAGATAATTCCATCAATCTTGTAAAGGAATAACAAACGAACCTTTTATATATATAGGCGTTAAAGGCTTATAAAAATTCCAATATTCAATCTCCTTAAATTCACCTTGATCAAATCTCTGAAGGAAACCAAATACTTTTATTAGAAATAATCTTTTGTTGGAAATCATAATAGATTTTTTAGACATAAACTTCTAAGGAAACCAGATATTTTTTTTTGTTTTGGAAAAAATCCAATTTGAAAACGGTTTTCTTGGGCATCGGAAAATAAAAATTTTGAAATCTCATCCAGTTTGTGATATTTATATCAATAAACCATTTATTGAAACCTTACCTAGGTTTTTAGTTAGATGAATCCTTGTTGTTCCTAACTTTCAACCGAGTGACCTTTTCCGCTATTCTTGTACCATGAACTGCTTCAAGTGGGGGCTCGAACAAGTTGAACCAAACACAAAATTAGAAATAGTTTTCTTTACTTTAAGTGCAAAAGCAAAATCTCTCTTAGTAGAAACCGGTAGAATTGTTATTCCAGAAAATAGATTTTATACTTGGAGAATAAAATCTCTCATTATTTTCGAGAAGAGTAATAATATCTTAAAATTGTGTATTTAGCCTTAGCGATGCCATCTATTTATAGGGAAAAGAAGTAAAACCCTTAGTAAATTCTAGAAGTTTATTTCAAATAAAAAAACAACTTCTAGTTTAACTAGAAGTATAAGGGGTGGCAACCCTAGTTAATAATATTAGGGTTTGTCGTCCCTCTTATTAACATGAGAGGCTTTTGGGTATTTCTCATATCGGGTCCAATTACAAGTACTTCCTAGACTTTTAACCAACTACTTTATAATTTGATCCAACTCGATATTTTTTTTTCTATTTCCCAAAATAAACATCTCAATTAATCTCCAATTAAATAATATTCTCAACCCAATTCTTATTCTGTTAAAATCATGAAGACTTTATTGTAAAATAATCTACGAGAAAATATATTTAATGTTTCTACATTCAATGATTTCACTATGATCAAATGATTTATTTCCATTTTTGGACTTCATTTTATTCGAAAAAATATAAATTCATTTGCAGGTCAATTTAATTTTGGAGAAAACCACATTCATTTCCACATGATTACATTTCTCCATTTTTATTTTCATTTAGGAGAAAACCATAATCATCTCCAAATGTTTCCTTTTTCTCCATTTACACTATTTCTATCCATTTTTGTCCATTTGATTCAACATACAATTTATTTCTGGTATCAACAAGCTAGTGGAGGGATCGATTGGACATATGGGATTAGGGCTTAAATGATTTATAATTAAGTTCAAGATTTTCGCCTTTTAATTATAAAATCATTTAGTTACGAAGTCATTCCACTATAGTATTGTGATTGAGCTCTCCCCAACGACATACCATTAAGAAAGCAACTCGACCAGTGCTCGTCCAATGACATTGTTATAAGTGTGTTACCCTCATAGGATATCCTTAATTTCTTTGGGATAATATTCGTTCTCCCAATATGAATCTATTTTATCTCATGGGAACCATTACATCTTCCTTCATGAAAATTCAATTATTATCAAATAGTAATCAAGTTATTTATCACAAAGATGAATGACCTGTGACCACGTTTACTTTTCATTTGACATGTAATGCCAATGAGAGGATATTATTTACCCATGTCTTGGGCTATGAATTCCACTATTGTGAATGATTTTACAAATTGCAGAAGTTGTATACCCAATGCACTAGCTTTCGGTTCCTTATCTATTGGAACTCAAGCTTTTACTTAAATAAAAGAATACGAGTCACACATACATAGTTTGTCATCCACTCGGGATTTAGGTATGTCATACTAACTTCACAAGTGAATAAATTGATAAATAGATTCAAGATCTATTCTTATTGGTTCCAATTCGATGTACTATTAGTCCAGTTAGTCACATCTATGTCTCTATCTTTTAGAAGACATCTGCTTTGATACCTAAGGTAAGGCATCTCCACAATTAGACTTGATAGACAACATATTTGTTTTTCAATCGGTTTGTTCATTTCTGATTAGACTAAGCACATGTTTAGGTTCTTCTACTAATATATGCTGTTTTTCCGTATTACAATCCGACCATGCAATATTGCTTAGTATTTATTAAACATTAGACAACTAATGAAGCTTGCGATAATGCTATTACTTTGTTCTTTTGACCCCTTAGGAATCAAATGCCTAGAACAAAATTAAATTCTCCCAAGTCCTTCGTGCTAAACTGTTAGGTTAACCATAATTTAACCGATGACAATGTCTCAACATCATTTTCAATTAGTAGAATGTTATCGACATGTAGAACGAGAAAGACCACCTTTTCATCCCCAATTCGTTTATAAACACAAGGTTCATCTACATGTTGCACAAATTCAGTAGTCTTGATCGCTTGATCAAATATTTGATCCTATAAGAGGGATGCTTGCTTAAGTCCATATATGGATCTGAGCAGTTTACAAACTTTATGCTTAAGTCTATATATAGATGTTATTTAAGTAACCGTTCAAAACCACTATCTTAACATCCATGTGTTAGATCTTATAATCTAGAGTTGCTGCAATGGATAACAATATGTGAATTGCCTTGAACATTGCAATCAGAGAGAAGGTTTGTTCATAATCAATACTTTTTTTCTAAGTGGAACCTTTTAATACAAGTCTGACCTTATAAGTTTCCACTTTTCTATACGCATTTCTTGTTATAGATTCACTTACTCCCTATGGGTTTTATCCCTAAAAAGAGATTGACGGCTTCAAATAACTTAACATTGAATGAACCATGTCTAACAATGTTCAATTCCTTCTCTCTGCCACGTCATTTTGTTATGGAGTGCCCGACGCAATTAAATAGGATAGAATCCCATTCTCTATGAGGTGCCCTATGAACTAATATGATAAATATTCTCCACCTCGATCAGACAGAAGTGTCTTAATAGGTAAACCTAGTTGTTTCTCTACTTCCACACGAAACTTTTTGAATTTATCAAAGGTTTCACTCTTGCGGTGCATGAGGTATATATACTCATATTTGGAATAATTATCAATAAAAGTTAGAAGATACTCATAATCACCTCTTGCACTAACGCTCATAGGGCTACACATGTCTATGTGCACAAGTTTTAAAGGTTTCACAACCCTTGTTCCTTTTGAATTAAAAGATTGTTTAGTCATCTTACCTTTCAAGCAAGATTCACATTGTAGAATTTCAACTTCTTTAAGCGAACTTAGGGTGTCATCTTTCACAAGTCTAGTGATTCTTTATTGGTTAATATGACTAAGTCCCATATGTCAAAGGTACACCTCATTAGAGTGAGAAATTTTAATTCTTTTATTCGATATTTCAGCCTCAAGTAGAGAGTACATCTTTGGTTTGATAAAATAGAGATTATTTAACATCCATGCATTACAGATAAGTTTGCGATTTCTAAATATTGCAATACTATTATTAAAAGTCACGGTCAAACCATTTTTATATAAACATGCAATAGAAATCAAGTTTCTTTCGAAACTTAGTACATAGAAAACGCCTTTCAAAATAATCTTCCACTGTTTCAGTTGCCACAATTGTCTCATTTTCGGTCCACAGTGATAGAATCTTATCTCTAAGATCTTTCGTCTCCTCAAACCCTTGTAGAGAAACACATACGTGATTAGTGGCTCTTAAATCAATGTCCCAATAGTCTATTGAATCCTCCACTAAGCAAGCTTCTATCATAAAGAGTCCGATACATTTGCAGTTGGTGGCCATTATTCCTTCCACTCTTTACAATTTTACTTGAAGTGTCATTTCGTATTGTAGAAGAAGCCTTTAGACTTAGATAAGTCTTTAGGCTTTCTGATTCTCTTCTTTTCCACTTATAGTGGCCTATAAAACTTAGTCTTGCCTTTCTAAGTGCTTTCCCTTCCCTTATGAGGAAGAAGTGAAAGTTCAGTTTGCTTTTACTCTTCGGAATGATTGACCATTATTCAAATCAAGTCATAAGATTGCAACTCTTTCATGATTTGTGTAAGTGTTAGGGTCTTATTCCCAAGGTTATATGCGGCCCGAAAGTTGGCAAAATCCATGGACAAGTTCTTGAACACCATTTCAATCTGAATGTTCTGGTCCAAATTGGCCTCATTATTCGTGGCCTCGGTAAAGTATCCCATAAGAGTAATCATATGGTGTTTGACCGGAGTGTCGGGCTTTTGCTAGGCATTTGTCAAACTAGAATCGCATTGGCACTTTTACAGCTTTCAAGTTGCTTATAAAGGGTGCTATTCATGCATTGTAGCATATAGTAATGAGTTATCTCATGAAACTCCTCCCAACGTTATCTAGCTTTAACTTTAGTGGCTGGAAGACACTTATTATCAAGAATTGTTTTAAGTTTCTCATAGCTCAAGATAATTATGAGGCACCTTTTCCATTCTTTATAGTTATTTCCATTTAGTTTTTTTAGTGAGTATATCTAATTAATAAGGGAGTTGGTGCCATTTTTGAATTGAAAATGAAACATTCATTCACTAATATCTTTGTATTAGGAAAATATTTGGAAATGTACCATTACTAGTCAAATTATTAATTTAGCCATATATCATGCATAGTCCATTTCAACATATTTATAACAACCATGTATCTATACCAAATATTTGTGTCATGCATGCATGAAAAACCCTAAAATATCTAATAGTCCCAAACCATAGTTTAAAGAAGCTTTACAATCCAAAACTAAATAATAATAATAAAATAACCTAAAAATATAATTAAATTAAAATAATATGACAAAGTAAAGTCCGAAGTCCACCGTACATCTGCATGCCAATTCTGATCCTAATTTCGATCATTACCTGCGAAGTTGAGGTAATAGGGTGAGCTTAACAAGCTCAGTGTGAGACTAAACAAGTATTAAACATTCATGCAGGCAATTTCATAGAACTACCAATAGCACAATCAAACACTATCAATAATAATTTCAAATACACATGATCGTGAAAAATGCACATATGAGATCCTACCCATACTATCTGCTACACACCACAAGTTTCCCAGAACCCGTCTGCCAAACTCCAACGTATGTGAGCAAAGCTCGGTGTGGTAAAATCACCAATAATTAAAAATGCAGTGAAACTACCAAATAAATATTGCGATATAATCGCAAATCCCCTTGGTACTCCAAATACAGTGCACTAACTAAAAATATATGCGTACTTAATATGCCACCGGTACTCCACGGAACTCCTCCGTCAACCACAAAATCTCATCCCAATGCACATTCAATATGTCATAAAAATTCATACATAATCATATTTCAATACTTTTCACATTTATTCGACATGTTCAACATGTCCTCAATAATCACATTCTTTCAGAAAAAGGAAGCAGTGTTCCAATTTTCAAATTACCATTAAGATGGTATCTATCAATATTGTTCAATTCACATACTTTATGAATCTCATTGTGCACGAATAGCAACCTCACGTATATATATCATAGTATATATTTCATGCATTTAAATCATGCATAAATCTAATATCTTAACATTTCATACCACTCAATCAAACATTCTCATATCACATAATATAATTAAGCATAACAATCTTAATTACACATTCATACAGTCAAACTAGTAATTTTGCCAACACACCGATCTTTTAAGGCTCGAAATGTACTTGGTTCGGCGACTTGCAAAACTAATATTTTGGCTACTATGCCAAACCAATCAGCAAGCTAATTTATCAAATATAATATGACATTTATTATTATCAAACAAATTTTACAAGTTTAGGACCCACACCTTATTTTTCGCTTTCTCGCAGCACCCTAGTGAATCTTCCAATTTTCCTTAATAAACCTTTATGCGATCCTAAATAAAAATTCAGTATAAATTCAATCAATTTACCACTTAACCAAATCCCAATTATCCACTTATGGGTTCAAGCCAATTGTCAAATTAAAAACTAATTTACGAATTCAACTAGTTCGATTCCTTACATTGTATTGATGCGAACAGTACGTACGATTGTTCTTCGGCTTTACGGTTAATTTAGGGTGTTTGGGTCAGCACCTAATTCTATAATATACTAGAAAATCAGTAGCTAATAATTATTAAATCCCTTCATTTAATCAATCCATAACATTTACCCTACAACTATGTTGAAACAACAATTAATTTTACGCTTAACTGACAAGGGTTTAATAGCTGATTAGGAGGGTTCAAGAACTCAAATTAAGGCTAAAATTAATTGGGCAGGATTCAAGAAACAAAACAGCCCCTATTCTACGCATATGCGCACGCACCACCACCCATGGTGGCCGAAATTGGGACTGAATTTTAAAATGGTTTGAGACTTTATTAAAATTTTGAAAAATACCTTTAAAAACATTTAAAATCCCCTAAATTCCAGATCTGGAAATTTAGGTTTTTAATGGACAAGATTAAATAATAAATTGAAGAGAAACGAGACTTTACACAAGCTAGTCGAGAGAAACGGCAATGGCACCTCCTAGGTGATGTTTGGGATCGATCTTGGAGTTCAAAATTTCAGATTTAGGGCTGATTTAATTGAGGAAAAATTGTAGCAATATAGTAAAGGAGATGGTGCACAATCTTGATGAAAAAGAAGAAGAAGAATATGGTAAAAGGGGAGGTGTAGGCAACGACAACAATGGAGAAAAAAGGGAAAAGAAAAAAAATAAAGATGAAGAAAATGAGAGGGGATTAGGGATGGCTAAGGTAGAAGAAAAAAAGATTCAAAGGCTAGTTATTTTGATAAAAAATTGTATTTATACCTAGGTTTACTAGGCTTGGATGGCAACACATAAAAAAACAAGGGAATTTGTAAAAATTAATTTATTTTGTAAGAGTTGAGACTTGAATTAGGGATCTCCAACTAACTTTCATGCTTTCACATTAATTAACTAACCATTGGGTCAATTCCCTATTTTTGATATATTTCTAAATTTTATGGAGCTAAATTTGGGATGTTACATCTATTTTCCAACATTACCCAGTTTTGGCGTATACATATAAATGATAAGTTCATGAACAATAAATCAAGGAAATTTGGCGTACACTTTCTGAAAAAAAGGGCAATTCTTTCAAAATAGAGACAGTGTAAACAACGGGAATAATTACATAAGTTAAGTACAAAACGAATCTTTACGCAACCCATCAAAATAGCCATGCATGATACAAAAATAAACAAATGGCTCACTCGCAAGCGCAACTTTGGTGTAGTCCCCTTCAACCAATTCTTCTTCTACTATCAAATGCCTAGGAAAGAAAAGTAACGGAGCAAATTCATTTGAACTTGTGAGTTCCAAAAATGGATGCAAATAATTTACAGAAATACCACTAATCAACAAGCATCGATACCTATAAGAAAAATAGACTTATTCGTGAGACTCTGTCGTATAGACACAATACATCAATAATGCCATCTATAGTCCATTGGTGGAAACACTTTTCAAATTTAAATATAGCACACACAGTACACAAGCATTTAATGTCCACCAACTCATGTGTATCTCTCACAATCATGCATGTTTATAAACGAACCTTTCTTGTGCTAGCCTTATACCTATAATTCAGAATTCAAAATCACAAATCAATCATATTCATATTCATATCATCCTTGTTAAACTGAACATGTATTCTCCCGCAAGGTCGAGCAGTGATCTGCCAGTTCGATTTGTAATATAGCTGCCCTACCAGAGGCATCACAAATAGATTTCCTTCCCATATTTTCACATATGACAATTTATTTGGTATTGGGCTTCTACAACTAGGAGTGTAATACCCCTAACCTGTCTCCGTTACCAGATTAGGGTTACGAACTGTCACTAAACAATCACAAACATTTGCAGATTATACCTTTCAATATTATAAGCACATCATAAACCATTCATACACATGCATAATGTCCATAAATCGAGCCCTCGAGGCTCTAAAAATGATCTAGAAACTATTTGGGACCAATTTGAAACAGTTTGGAAAGTTAAGGAAAAATATGTAAAATTTTCAAAACATGGGTCACACGGCCGTGTAGCCAAGTCATGTGCCTCACATGGTTGAGAGTCACACCTGTGTCTCAGGTCGTGTAACAATCGAAATAGGGACACACGGCCGTGTCCCAGCCCGTTTTCTCACCCGTATAACTCTCTGAGTAGGGCCACACGGTCGTGTCACATGCCCATGTGTCAGGCCGTGTAACTCTCTAAGTTGCCCCAGATGATCGTGTGTCAGCCATGTGTTAGGCCGTCTAACTCACTGACTTGCACCTTAAAGAGATCATTAGATGACACATGGCCGTGTCTCACACAGCTAAGTCACACACCCGTGTCTCAGGCCGTGTGGACCCAAAATTTACTTATAAACAAGCCATTCCAAAACCATGTCATGTATAAAAATTCAACCTATTTAAGCACACTATAAAATGGACCTAAACAACATCCCAACACACACCAAAATGCCATTTAAATATCCTAAATCAACTAACCAATATGTCATTCAAAGGTACTATAATAACCTAACATTTACCAAAACATGTAAACATTACCTATTTCCATGCACAAAAACTTCACTCTATAAGTGCCCAAAACACATCATAATTAAGTATTCCCAAACCAACATCTTGTACCAAAATTCCATAGATAACAATTCCCAAAAATGACCAAAAGGAGTTACCTAACAGGCACTATAAGTCTATCAATCCTTCATAAACATTAAGATATAAACAAACCAAAATACCATTACATAACATCCTATACATGCCATTATAAACCTAGGCCAAAATATTCAAAAACTACCAAAAATAGATGGATAGTGTGACTCGAGTGCCGATCCGATCGTCCAACCTTCAAAGTATATTCAAGAATAGAAATTAACACAAGCTCATTGAAGCTTAGTAAGTTGACGTACAAAAACAATAAACCTTACCGAAGTAATACAATAAATCATTCAATAATAACTCAAATACATGTATTCCATGTTGTCCAAGATCCCAACCCGATGAATTGCATAGTTCAATTTAAAGCTCAAATACATGTTATAACTATCAAAATTCACAAAACAAGTTACAATCCAGAAATTCAAGATCTAATGAACGACTTACGGAGATGAGTAAATACATATTCCACCCGAAACACTCCAATCACTCGTAAGAGCTAAACCACCTGATAACACGCCAGATGCTCCTAACAGCTAGTCCAACCAAAAACACACAAGATGCTTATAAGAGCTAGTCCAACCGAAAACAAGTAAAAAAAATGAGTACAACACGAGAGTTCGCAACAAATTCTGAACCTTGCCTACTAGGGAAAAATATATATCACTTGGCAACAATCTCCACTCCAATCCCCTCATAACACACCATAATTTGATTATACTCTATCCCACATTCACCCGATTCAAGTATTAAAATTCATCAACGTTTCTTAAACAATTTTACATCAATGATAAAACAATTATAACATATTATAACATATTATATCATCACACATGTCATATAGATATGAAAGTGCAAACCGTTCAACTTACCTGGACTAAATTGTAGTAGTTGTAGAAGTTTAGGGACTAATCTACAATTTTTCCATTTCCACGTATATCAATAGTGTCTTGATCTAAAATGTAAAATTTCTCACTTATTAGCTTACATTTCACATTCCAATTTACTTTACATTTTATACCCTTTTGTTTTTTAAATTTACACAATTAACCTAAACTTTTATAAATTTTGCAATTTAGTCCCTTAACCCAAAAATCATCAAATTAACCATTTTTCTCAAGTCAACATTTTAGCCAATATACTAGGCCCTTAAACAGTCCCTATTAAAAATCAAATTCACTATCAAACCCTAAAATTTTAACATTTTCATAATTTAATCCTTAAATCAAAATCTAACAAAAACTACTTCACAAAATCACTAAATATCACAATCAAAGATTCAAATACATTTTCATCTTAAAAAAAATTCAATATTCATCAATGGAAACTTCCAAAATTTTTAACAGATTCAAAAACAAAGGTACGGGCTAGTTGGACCTAGTTGCAACGATCTCAAAAACATAAACATTACAAGAAACGGGTACAAAAATCACTTACATGAAATGAGTTTAACCTAGCCGATTCACCAAGCTAGACATCCATGGTATTTTCGGCTATGAAGAAGAGAAATGAAGAAGAAAGGCTTACTTCTTCCAATTTGTTTTACTTAATTTTAGTTTAATTATAATTTTGCCATTAATTACATAATATTTTTATCTTTTTCCTCACTAATGTCGTCAAATGTTAATTACTAGGGACTAATTGCTACATAGATCCCTCCTAATTTAGTAATTAAGCTATTTAATCATTTAAATGCAATAATTATTAAGTTTTGCACTTTTTACAATATAGTCCTTTATCTTTAATTAACTATCTAAATGATAAAATTTCCTAACCAAATTTTAATACGACTCTAATGACTCCGTAAATATTCTATAAATGATATTTACTAGTCGATATGATGAAAATTTGTGGTCTCAAAACTACTATTCTGTCACCACTAAAAAACGGGCTGTTAGAAGGAGGGTGTTTTTACATCAACAATGGCCATACTTGCACATGCAACACTAGTTTATTACACATGAGTCCAGATACAAAAAATCAAATCATTTGCAGTAGAGACAACTTACCGTACACAACCCACATATCATGAAAGTATCATAACTCAAAGGAAGTAAGAAGGAACTCACCAACAAGCTTTAAAACAGAATCTACTTTACTGGTCATTTTCCTCGATTACTCAGACCTTCACTAGCTTCTTGAGCTGAATAAGAAATAGTTATAACCATTAGACCATCTATCTAATTTGATGCATGCACTAATGTAATATGTAAATCCCTTCGACAACAACCTAAGGGTTTTCCAAGAATTACTACTAATCTGGTACTTCACAAGAGCATTTTGATTAGCTACTAGAACCTCCTTCGTCTTTTCTAACGAAAATACCTAAAAAATTTCCAAACACTTCAAAAAGAACACAGAGAAAAACAAAGGTGAAATAAGTCAGCTATCAACATCCTTATGTAGAATAAACAACTGGGACAAATGTTACTAGGAGGGTAAAAAAATCTCAATATAGCCCTTGAAACCTAAGAAAGACTTGCCTAAAATTTTGAAACCTAATCATCTACCAAACATAACTAATATCACTAATCAGCTTAGTGTGTAGTAAAACGTTGCTTGCACACTAAAACAAGTCAAGTAAACAAATCATTTAGCTACCTATACATATCAAGTTGTCATCTACAACACGCTAGTTCAATTCCAACTAGGTCATAACTAAAACTCACCGAGCTGTCGTTTTCATGGAAAAAAAGTCTATCCATATATGAACTAACAAGTTCTCCCAAAGTATCTGGGGTTGGCGGATTGTCTCAAAAAAGAGTTTGCCAAACCCTAAAGTGGCAAATTCCAACGAGGTGTTCGCAAGTGGGCGTACTATCAAATCCACGCAATATGTCACCCAGACACTTAACGGATAATTCACCAATATCATCCTTTTTCTACCCTGGCTTACTCAATTATATGCAAAAAAACATATTGATACGACGGGCAGGTTGTTACATATCACATCATGCACCAAAAATGAGTCATCATGGGATAATCTCATCGAGTAGTATGTTGTGACTAGTTGATCTCTTTGAAGACAGAACTTCTTGAAATATTTCATGATAATACCTACTGCGAAGGCTGATCCAAATATTATACGATCATAAAATAGTTCTACTTACTTTCAGGAAAGCTCTTCAGTGAGATCTATATGACAATCCTACTGTAGGGTAGTTAAATTGTCATGCCATCAAAAAAGACCATTTGTGGAGGCCGTCGGTCTTGTTTAGGGACCTTCTTCCACTCAATATTTTAAAAACATGCAAGGTTTTCAATGTTCAATTTCAATTATGAATCGATATATGCATGACATGTAACACCCATAACCCGTCTTTGTAGCCAAATTAGGGTTATAGAGCATTACCGTACACTCAGAACAATTAAACATCATATCATTCAACATGTTAATAATATCATAAATCATTCGTTCACATGCATATTGTCCCTAAATCGAGCCCTCAGGGCCCTAAAAATATTTTTGGAACAATTCGGGACTAATATGAAATAAAATAAGAAGTTTAGGAAAAGCATGCGAAAATTTTAAAACAGTGGTTGCACGACCGTGTGCCTCACACGACTGAGCCACACGCCTGTGTCTCATGTCGTGTAACTTTCGAACTAGGGACACACGGTCGTGTCCCAGCTCATGCCCTTACTCGTATAACTCACTAAGTAGGGTCACACGACCGTGTAACTCATTGACTTGCACCCTAAGGAAATACCAGATGACACACGGTCGTGTCACCAGGCTGTGTGCCTAACATGGTTGAGTCACGTGCCGATGTCTCAGGCCATGTGAACCCAAAAATTTACCTAAAATCAAGCCATTTCAAACCATTTCATGCATAACCTTTCAAACCATTTAAGCACACTTTAAAGGGACCTGAACACCACCCGAACATCATCAAAATGTCATTCAAGATCCTAATTCAAATAACCAATATGCCATTCAAAGGCACCACAATTAACATCCAAACATAATATGCCAAAGCAAATCAACAATTCATTATCTCAAGCATCATAACCTAGTTCAATTTCTTACCAAAACATGCCACAAAGTGATCATTATCAAACCTTTCTAAACATACCATAAAGAGCCTTAACAAGTGACCAAAATGACATAGCTTAACAAGCATTACAAATTTATCAAACAAGCATAAGCATCAAGGCACAAAACATACCAAATTTACCATTTACATAATCATCAAAACACCATTGTAAACCACCCTATACATGCCATTATAAACCTTGTCCAAAATACTTAAAAACTACCGAAAAGCTTATTAGATAGTGTGATAGATCTCCGATGAGCTTCCAACCAAATCGAGCTTCTGATAATCTATAAAACAAAGGAAAGAAACTACATAAGCAACGAGTGCTTAGTAAGCTCGTATAAACTTAAACACAACTTACCATTTCATTTGCATAATGTATATAGCATAGTGTAATATCAACTTAAACCATAAGCTTGGCATAAGCCTATACAACGTCATCACAACTCACAAGTTAGCATACTTGTTCATACATACATGAAATCAACCATGTATAAGCATAACATTTTATATCATCAACGTAACCGTAATGTCATGTTTTATAGCATAAGCATACTTACCCTTTCCTTTTCCTTTTCTTACCCGTTGAACCATCTAAAATTACATCAGATACACAGGAAAGCTCAAACAAAGTGTGCATTTACATATAATTGTAACATTTCCTTTACATCATTGCTTACAAGAGCTATGAAATGGGTCTGCTCACACGAGTTGTGAGTCGGAATGTAAGCTACACAATGCTGCTCACATGAGCTATGGAGAATACACAACAAATGTAGGACCTCAGCCATCAGTAGGACATTCAAGACCAGCACCCGAAACATGAAATCCCTAATGACATGTCATTTGTATCTTAAGAATTCTTAAGGTTCAACCGAGACTCAATATTCGTCAATTCATCATAGCTTTGATACATTTATATTTTGATTTGTTTACATCTAAAAAACATAATAAACATTCAATTTAAACAACATTTAAGTGATTACAGTTCATACGAACTTACCTCGATAATTAAGGCGTAAAAGTTAGATCAACTAATCCGAAGCTGTAGCTTTTCCTTGATCTAAGTCCGAACGTGGTTTATCTTGATCTAAATAGGTAATTTAAATCAATTAAATACTTCTAGTATTCAATTTAATCCACATTTTATATTTATGAAAAATTACTAATTTACCCCTAACATTTTAACTTTTCACAATTTAGTCATTAAGCTTATAACTTAAAATCTAACCATTTCAATCTAAATCCATATTAACCATAGATGCTAAAGACCTTGAAACAATCCATATTTACCATCATTTCAAAGTAAAATCCTTAGAATTTACACCTTTAACAAATTAGTCCCTAATTCCAAAATTCATCAAAAATCACTTAACAAAATTTGTTTATTTTTCAACAAAGATTCATAATTCATCAATGAACATCAAAACCTAACCAAAAAAATTCATGGCAAGTCTCTCAACCTTTAACATTTTTACAAAATAATCTCCCGGCTAGCTAGATTAAGCTAAAACGGTCTAAAAAACATAAAAATTATTAAAAACGGAACTGGAATCACTTACCATGCAAACTTCTAAGTTTCTGAACCTTAAAACCCTAAGTATGATTTTTATTTCTTCAAATTTCAGTGGAAAAAATCAAGTGAGGAATATGATTCAATTTTTGTTTTATTTAATTAAGGTAAATTTATCAATTTACTCTTTTAACCTTGGTTAATAACTAAGCAAAACATCAAGTCTATGTCCATAGTTGTCCAACAACCTTAAGAATGGTATAACGACCATTTAAGTCCATTTAATTTAAAGTTTCATAGCCATTTGACCTTTTAAACTAATAGAACTCAACTTTTTCACCTTTTACGATTTAGTCCTTTTTACTAATTTAACTACTTAAACATCAAAATTTCGTAACGAAATTTTAATACAACATAAATATAATCATGTAGAAATTAAAATAATAAAAAATAATTACTCGCTCGTTAAAATTATGGCTCCAAAACCACTATTTTTGACACCTCTAAAAACGAGATGTTACATGACAAGCACATGTGGCATTTTTTCCTAATCTATACATCATGCTTATCATACATATGCATGAACATACATTATCAATCAAATAAATACCCCTATTCTTATCACATATATAGTAGTATAAAATTTAAATGACTCAGACCATTCAAAATTTCCATGATTCCATCATAGAAAAATAAATAAAGAATTACAAAATTCACCCCAAAGCATACTTTGGGTTTTCTATTTTTTCAACAGAGACTTCTGTTGAGGTATCAGCTCACATTTCATCATCGTCTTTTAGCCACCATTTTTGTGTCGTCATTGCCATCGGCCATGGCTGAAACATCTCAAGTCATCGTCGGACCACTACTAGCCACCACTGAGCATCGTCGTCGACCTCTGCCATCAGCTCTTGCCATCAATCATCCCTAGTAGCCTCCTATTGCCAAACAACTATCGGTCTCTTGCTGGTTTGGTTGGATCAAATTTGCATCATCTCGAACGACTTGAATGCGTCTCGGTTCTATGATTTCGTCGAAAAATGTAGGTTACAAAAATCCTATTTCCATTTTTGACTCGAATATTTTATTTTAGGATAAAAAATTAAATCCTATGTGGAGATGATAGTCCATGATTTAGAATATACATGCACGATAAATTAAACAATTACATTTAATTATTCCAAGAATAAAAACTTTGGCAAAATTACTTTATCATGCATAATAATAAAATAATATTATACATTCATTCGCATAAATTACCCTAAACATGCATACAATTACAAGAATTTCACATCTTATCAAAATTAATCACATATGAAAAAGAGATAGCGTTGGTCTTGGTTTATACTATAAACATAACACAACCTGGCTCTAACACCAATTTTTGGAAAAAAAAATCAGATTCGAAAATGGTTTGCTTGCACAGCGGAAAATAAAAATTTTGAAAACCGAGTCGATTTATGATATTTATAGCAATAAAACCTTTACCAAAATCGAACATGTATTTTTGGCTAGACAGATCCTTGTCGTTGTTGGCTTTCAACCAAATGATTTTCTTTGATATTCTCATATCACGAACTACTTCGAGTGTAAGCTGGACTGAATCGAATCAAATATAGAACCAAAAATAGTTTTCTTCACTTTTAGTGTGAAAGCAAAATCTCTTCTCAATAGAAACCGATAGAATTTTTATTTCGAAAAATAGATTTAATAGTTAGAGAATAAACTCTTTCTATTTTCGGACAGAGTAGTAATATCTTAAACTTATATATTGAGCCCTACCGATGCCATCTATTTATAGGGAAAAGAAGTAAAACCCTTGTTAAATTGAATAAGTCGTATACCCAACCCACATACTGCAGAAGTCGTATACCTAATGCATCAGCTTTCAGTTCCTTATTTATTTGAACTCAGATTTTTACTTACATCAAAGTATACGAGTCACGTATACATAGTTTGTCATCCACCCAAGATTTAGGCATGCCACACTATGAATGTCACAACTGAATAAATTCATAAACGAATTTAGGATCCATTCTTCTTGGGTCTAGTCTGATGTACTGTCAATCACATTTATGTCACTATCTTCTGGGAGTCATCTGCTCTGATGTCCAAGAAAAGACATCTCCGCAATTGGACTTGTAGATGAAATATTATTATTTCAATCGGTTTTCTCATTTTCGATTAAACTAAGGACATGTTTAGGTTTGTCTACTAATATAAGATTTCTTTCCGTATTACGATTTAACCATGTAATACTGCTTAGCATCAGTTAAACATTAGACAACCAATGAGCTAATATTTGCTTCTATTTTGCTTTACATGCAAAAACCACATAAGGATGATATATAAAGTATTAATGTAAATCATGAATAATTTTATTAACCAATCTATTGGAAAAAATTTCAAGTGTACTTAAAAGAAAATATTACACTTAGGGCACCAGATCCAACATTCATTCCACTATAGTATTGTGGTTGAGCTCTCCCCAATGACATACTATTATGAAAGCAACTCGATCAGTACTCGTCCAATGACCTTGTCATAAGTGTGTTACGCTTATAGGATATCCTTAATCTCTTTGGGATAAACACGTTCTCCCAATATTATCATATTTTATCTCATGGTAACTATTACATCTTCCTTTATGAAAAGTCACTTACTATCAACTAGTAATCAAGTCATTCATCACAAAGACAAACGACCCATTGCCATGTTTACTTTTCATCAACCATGTAATGTCAATGAGAAGACATCATTTAACCATATCTCGGGCTATGAATTCCACTGTTGTGAATGATGCTACAAATTATAAAAGCCGTATACCCAATGCACCAGCTTTTTGTTCCTTATCTATTCGAACTCAGGTTTTTACTTATATCAAAGTATACGAGTCACACATACATAGTTTGTAATCCACTCAAGATTTAGGTATGTCACACTATGAATGTCACAAGTGCATAAATCCATAAATTGATTCAGGATCTATTCTTTTTTGGTCCAATTTGATGTACTATCAGTCTAGTCCACCATATTTATTTCTCTATCTACTAGGATTCGTCTGCTCTGATGTCCAAGACAATGAATCTGCCCAATTGGACTTGATAGACGACATTTTAGTATTTTAAGTGGTTTGTTCATTTCTGATTAGACTAAGGACATGTTTAGGTTAGTCTAGTAAAATAAGTTATCTTTTTGTATTTCAATCCAACCATGTAATACCTCTTAGTATTAGTTTAAATATTATACATCTAGTGAGCCAATATTTGGGTTGTCATTTAAATTTGTATGCAAAAACCACATGAGGACAATTATACAAAGTATATTAATGCAATCCATGAATTGTTTTATTAACTAATCTATTCAAACAAATTGCAAATTTAAAAACGAATATGCTACACTTAGGGCACCAAATCCAACAACTTTCAATTAAGGAAAATCGATCACCATGAGTCTCTAAAAAGTTTGATGCGAAAAATGAAAGCAACAATTGATTCATAAAAGATTGTTTTACTTATTGGAACAATCAATGCTTAATCTTGTCATTCATAACTTTATTTCTAGCCATTTTAAGTTTGCTCATGGCATTCATGAGGTTAAAATATGTAAAGAGGAAGCTTATTGGATAAATTTGATCGTTCTTGAAAATTTTCCATTTTAGGTAGCTGCCATTTCAAAACTTTCCATCTCCAAAATTTTATTTTTTTTTTGGAATTTTTATTCCTATTAATATTTGTCTTAGGAAACTTTATATTTTGGTCACTTTGAATTTTGGAAACTTTCTTTGCATTTTGAAAACATTTCTTTTAGTAACATTTCTAAAACGGTGAAAATGACTACCTTCCTATTTTTTAAATTTTCTTTTTTGCACTTCTTTGGCTTGCTTTGGGAAAGTGAATAGTTTTTCAAATTCGTCCAAGAAAGATATATCTACATTTTCACTCAAATGGCTAATCTGAGAAGTTTCCAAAATTAGGATTTTAGTCATCTTTATAAACTTTCCATTTTTCCTTCTTTATAATAAATACATTTTAGTTTTAGGAAAATGTAACTAGTTTGACTTATTGGGTCATTATTAGGGATGACAATAGAGCGGGTTAGGGGTGGATATTGCTAAGTCCACTACTGTTTCAGAATTGGCGTGTTCTATTCCACCAGCTACCCTGCTCCACTATGAATATATAATCTTGAAAATCAATATCGTCTTCATAGATGTTGGATGCATCCATCACTATTCCGCTTTGATTTAATTTAATTTTTTCTACATATGGTTAATTTTTTTTCCAATTTGTTTATAGTCAAGTAAATATTTAAACATAATTCATCACAAAAAAATTTAAAAACAAAATAATAATATTTTTCTATATTATGTTATTATATGTTTACCCTTTTAATAGTTTATATATACAAGGATAAAATGATAATTTTATATAGTAGAGTAGGTCAGGGAAGGACAAGCAATTACCATAACTGCTCGATACCCACTATCTAAAAGAAAAAATACACCCCGCCTCACATCCACTTTTTAAACAAAAAAATCCACTCTATTTGGAATCCATCGCGCAGTTTGGGTTTTGCCATCCCTAGTCATTATGGATAGGGTTATTGATAATTTTTCTATGTTTGATGAAGTTTTTGGTGGGTTAAAATGTTACTAAGTTTAATGCTCATTCTTTGTGTTAATGGAGTCATGTTTTGTTATGATTTTTGCAAGCCAATAAATGGATGATTGAGAGGACCAAATAGGTGACCAAAGGGCAGTATTTAAGCCTAAAACACCAAATTAAATGTCTGGCCTTATAAATTTTATAAAATTATAAGTTAGTATATTGTAAAATTGTACTTTTCCCCTCCAAAATAATAAATTTCTAATTTAATCCTTAAAAAAATATAAAGCTATAAGCTAATAAATTACATCTTAACTCTCATAAAAACATATAACTCAATTCCGCCTAAAAAATTCTGGCTTCTCCCTTAATGGCAAGACACCTATATGTTACTTAGTCATGAAGAAATTGAAAAATTTAAGATGAATTCCACTACGAGTCCCGATAGAAATCAACCTCTTCATAACCAACTAAGATTATTCAGTTTTAATTAGTTTTTATCTATTTAAAATAGCAATTATAATGTAATTTACCTATTAATCTTGAACCTCATTGGTTGTAACAAATCATAGGTGATTTTAGTGTTTTTTTATTGGTTTTTAAAGTAATATTATGAGATTTACTTAGGATTCCACCTATATAAAGGCCATTTCGCCATCCCCATTGGGCATTCAATAAAAAAATATTTTTTTCTTAGTAAAATTTTGTTATTTCTTTGTGAGATGCAAAAAACCAATTGACTCAACTCTTGCTATCTTTAAAGTTTGTTACTTTTAAGCCTTTTAGATCAAATTCCAAAGTTTTTATTCAGATTTTCAAAGTTTTCAATTTTCAAAACCCAATTATTGACGTTTCTAAGGGTCATTCTCTTAGGGGCTTCCATTTCTTTATCCCTCCCTCTTTTCTTTACTTTATTTACATTATTTTCTTTACACTTATTTCTTTTTATATGTTGAAAAATATGGAATGCATAAGATGTGCTTGAAGAAGTGCCCATTTCTTGAAGCATTAGGACAAGGCTGGACAGTTTCCATATTTGTGAGATTGGTAATTTATTATTGTGCTGATATTGTGGAATGTATCTAGCCCATCAATAAAGATCGTATAACTTTGGGAAACATTTTTGGAGAATCAGATTGGATCAAATCGAGTTTATTTAATCCCTTGGATCAAAGAAATTGGACTGGAATGTTGATATCTTAGCTGCCAAGATTCCTTGTTTACTTTGTTTATTATTTTATTGTATTAAGCTTTTTCAGTTGTTGTTTATAGGGTTTGATGTTAGCAAGTCTTGAAAAACTCTATATAATTGAGAAAAGACTTGTATAGGCATATGTAGTGATTATTGAGAGCACTTGTAATGCCCTATATCTAACTCGATTATTGGATCCAGATATAGGATGTTACAACACTTAACTACTTAACAAAAATTTTACAACTAGCGAAAATCATATTGGATGTACTTCTTATTTATTTATAATCTTTTCTAAGTTAAAAGATTTGAATGAAACATTTATTAATTATAACATACTCTTAAAAGTAATATAAAGCATTACAACTTAAATCTTTAGTAAGACAGACACATTCATTGCATAGAGGACTATTCGACACGTTCCCATCAGTGCCCCTCTGTATGCATAATATCACTCTTCGAACTGCCACCCTGGCGTATTCCTAACATGGTCCTTCCGGCCACACTGGTTCAATTCCAAGAACTTGCATTACAAATAAACAACTATAAGTGCAATAGAACTTAGCGAATCTCTACCATTGTGACCTTTAAACGATGAAGTTGAATTCCTCGACTTAAAGAATTCTGGACTTCCTTTCAGATTTTGGAGGATACTTTTCTTATTCTTAGCGGATAACCATAAATCAATCTCTAACTAGATCACCTTATACATGTTCCACTCTATTGGTGGATCACAGACTTTCCACCTTGTAGTTGATCTCATTTCGCAATCGCTTGAAGATAGAAACTGGATACATTTATCAGAATGATATACTTTTAGACACTACTCTCGGTAGATTCATATACTGGTTCTGGCGACTATTGGAATACCAGTCACGCCGTAATTTCATGTCTATCCAGACAAAGAACTTGGTTTGATGAAGGTAATATTTTAGATCACTCAATAGAGATTCAAATAACTTCAATATAAAATGGGAAACCTTCCAGATTTTGCGGACACTTACACCACCCATAATTACATATATGTCAAGCTCTCTTTCTGACCTAGCGAGTTACTATGGTGGATTCATCAGTCTAGTACACTACCGAGGACTCTTTCATAATATGCCTCAAAGGCATACCCAGATATCACCATAAAGATAGACTAGTAACTCGCTACTCAGGCGTTACAGAATTCGCCTGACAGGCTTTCCAGACATTACGCCACATAGGCTTTACAAGTAACTTACCACAAGGGCTCCCCAAATAAATCACCACAAAGGCTTTACAGGTGACTCGCCAGAAAGGCTTCCCAAATAAATTTCCACAAGGGCTTTACAGGTGACTTGCCACAAAGGCTTCCTAAATAAATTGCTACAAGAGCTTTACAGGTGACTCGCCACAAAGGCTTCCCAAGTAAATCACCACAAAAGCTTCACAAGTGACTTACTGTAAAGGCTTCCCAAATAAATCTCCACAAAGGCTTTATAGGTGACTCACCACAAAGGCTTCCCAAATAAATCACCATGAAGGCTTGGTTTGGTTTGCCACCAAGGCACCACATAAACTATCATGTTTGACGATATGGGTTTGCCTAAACTTAACATCGCCCGAGGTTTTCCCACCATCGCCACTGGGATACGCAAAAGCCCTAGTAGCCAAATGTGACTCATCCATCATTCCTAGAATATGTCACAGCCATGGACTTTACACATATTTTCCAAGCTGGCTTTAACTTGGGTTTACTATCCCTGAGGAAGTCATCAAGCACCAGTTTAGAGTCTATTGGACAGATTTACATAGACTTCACTCACACCCTTAACAGAATCATACTTCCCAACACAAAATTTCCCATACATGCTTACCACATATTGTCATTTTCATATAGTATTGTACACTTCAATACATATATACAAATGCTTCACAGAGAACACACACAACCATACATACATACAACAACTTCTCAAGAAGATATGCACATCTATATGAACATCGATTGTACAAGGAATCATCATAATATATTGAGCAAAAGTCAGATCTAGAAACTCACCAGAGACCTACGTTTACCTCGACCTGGAGTTTCTATTTCGATTGTCCTTCCCAATCTAGCAGCAACAACTTCTTACAAGATCATGGAATTTCCATTAGAATCCCCATTTATAGATAGTTTACTAACATTTCAACTACATACGACCTCTATGTAGGGCCTTTCACTCACACCCTACTGTTCTTACACCTTTTAACATCCTTACTCATCAACAATCATAACATACAGGGCTATAAGACTTACCAAAAGGTTGAGTCATCCATTGATTAAACGAGGTCTTAGCTCTATCTTAACGAAGAAGAAAAGAACATTTAGGTTAAAAATAAGGACTACAACGTAGAGTAGAAAGAGAACCATTTGGAAAGTCTTCCCCTTTCACTAGATATAAACTCTATGTCCCCTTACTGTGGACTTTGACAAGTGACGATGCTTACCTAACCCAAATCTCTTAATTTTCCCACAAAAATTCGAGGAAAGGTAAAGAGAATCTGGCGAATATCTTCGTTACTGTTTGACCAGTCATGTAGAGGGTCTAACCAATCCAATTGACTCCCAACTAATCTCGTTACGAAAACCAATTAAAACAGTTCTTGTGTAAACTGAACGTTCTATACCTTGGTGGTGACTCATGTATGGAGTGTCCTTAAAGACAATCAGATCTCCTACAACTTTCTCATACACTTGATGGGCTTTTAGTGCTCAGCCAAAACTTTGGAGCGTAATTTTTCTTAGGCATACTCTTTCCTCACTTGAAGATACTCAATAACTAAATCCTTAAATATCGCTAACGGATGGATACTTTAACACTAGTATGTGCCAATACTCTAACTCACCAACAAGTCAACAAGGCAACAGATTATACTACCATAGTGCCAAAATAGTTTACATACATACTTACTCACCATTTTGGATTCACTATTTTTGGGGTGTTACAGCAGTTAATTTGTTTAAGTGAGAAACATTATCTGTGAAAGTGCATTTGATTGTAAAATTTGTGTATTGTGGTTTTACATGCTAAGTTTACATGGGTGAACTTAGTAGTGAGAGTATCGGTTTTCTAGAATACAAAAGTGAGGAAATTATTATAGGATGTGATAAATTTAGGTTCACTTGTTGTAATTGTTGAAAATAGTGAATATATATCACTGAGTTAGGTTCCGCAAATATAGGGAAACCGAACTGCATAAACAAACTCTGTTCTCCCTTATTTTGTTCTTTATTTCGCAATGGTTGAATAAGTGTCCACTTCTACAAACACTTATTATGTGGTTTAACTTGTGTTTGCAATTGCTTTTAGGTCAACATTATATATTTATTTCATTAATTCAATCCTATTTTTTCTTTATTTTGTTTATCTTAGATATTGAGATTCCACATTAAACTCATTGCTTTAACTTGATTCTTTTTCATGTTTTACGTCAATGAATAGCTGCTAAAAATACTCAAAAATATACTTTAAAGAGTCCAAAACTTTACAATGAAAAGGATTCCAACGTATATATGGCACATTACACAATAAATCATATACAAATTAAATTAAATTACAAGTAAAGTTGCATATAAACAATTTAATTGATCCTCACAAACACCCTGGGGTCATTAGTAATAATAATAATAATAATAATAAAAGCTAGTTGACATAAACCGACCCATATATATCCTTAAAAGAGCTTTTGTATATTCGAATATGATCAATGTCTAATGTTAAAGCTGAAAAAGAGTGGAGGTGACGCAAACCTAACCTAAAACCGCGTTTAAGCGACATTTGAATCAATAATCAGGATGGATATGTAGACATTTACATAGAAATTAAGGTAAGGCTACATTTTAGATGTTGACAAGCACAATTTTTTTGTGAGGTCATTCAACTTAACTTGCAGGACTCAATGTTCAATTTATTTGTATATTTTAGATTATTATTTAATAAGTAAAATTAAATTAATTATAAATATTAATAGAAATTTTTATAGGAAATTTATATACTTGTGTGAACATATTCTATTCCTTAATTGCTATTGGTCATCGAATTTTTCATATAATATTTTTATTCACAATTCTTCATAGAATAGTGTAATAGGTTTTGGGTCCATTTGTAATAGGTCGACTTAGGCTTCTGACATCTCTATGTATTGGGAACATCAATCCTCATTTATACTTTTATATCCATACCATATAACTCACTTGACTCACTTTTAGTGTCATTTTGATTAAAGATATGAATCTATTTTGAAAAAGATTAGAACTCCAATTTTTTAATTAAAAAACAATGTTGTTTTTGTATTTTAATTGTTAACCTATTATATTTTTAAAAAAGGAAATAACTGTTTTCAATAATTAATTTTGTTCATTTATCTATACTTCTATTAAGAGGGCTATTGAATTGATGTCGCTTTAACTCAATTAAGAAATATATTTAATTGAAAAAAATGTCCTTGGAAGAAATACTTCTAAAAAGTAATAAAAGTTTTCAAAATTTAATGTTATCAAAAATATAAAATTTATAAAGAAGAAAATTACCAGAAGTAATAAGAAAATTTTCTTGAAATGAGAAGTTTTGCAAAAAAGAGAGAGTAGAAATTGTTTAAAATGAAAAGTTTTCAAAAACGGTTAATTTGTCTATGAACTTCTTCTTGTATAATTTGATCTCACAAATATCTTGATAGACTTAAAAATGGCTAGAAATTAAGTACTAGATGAAATCGTATCTTGTTTAACTCTTGTGAATCACTCATTGATGTTTCATGATTCGTATCATTTGATGCTGCTTCATTTAGTGACCTTAACTCAATTTGAAAAAAAAAGAAAAAAATTCAAAAATTTTATAAATAAATAATTTTTGTAGTTTAAATTTATATATATTATATTGTATTTTAAAAATTAACTTTGTCAAAAACTACCCACTTTCTACAGAAAATTAATTTATGTATACTATATAAACTGATGTACTAGTTTTACTTTGATGTAATTTGATTTGGTAACACTAAGTTGAAGAGATTAAAACTCAATCTTTATAAATAAATAAATAATATAATAAGGTTATTTTGGACCGGGTCATCTGTTTAGGTCCGAAGACCCGTCCCAAAAATAGATTTGAGTAAAATTTAAAAATCCTTTTTCTATATGGATCGGGTCTTGGGTAAAATTTTTAGTTTGAGCCCGGCCCGGCCTGGCCCAAATATTATGTTATAAAATAATATTATATTAATTATATATGTTAAATTATAATTATATATATATTAAATTACTAATCCAATAAAAATTAAATTTATTGCCCAAAACCTATAAAAAAACTTACCCAACTAAATAATCCAACCCAAAATATAAAATTTTACAATAAAACGTTTATTATATTTATGGTAGTGTTTTTTTAAATATAAATATTTTTTAATATATTTTTAATATAAATACAATTGTTTTAGCCTTTTTTAAGTGCATTTAGTGTATTATATTTTTTTTTAAAAATAAATTTAAATAAAATTAATCTAAAAAAATTAAATATAAGCTTACCAGGTCAGGCCTGGGTTTACTTTTCTTAAATTGGGCTGGGCTTGAGAAAAAAATAAACCTATTTTTTGAACCAATCCAAACTTTGAAAAGTGGTCTAAATACCTTGCATATGCTCGACTTGGCCATGAACCCCTTTCACCTAGTAAGTTTGATATAAATATGTTTACAATTAAATTTATTATAAATGTATTTTTAAAAATGTTTTACATAAAACTTTTATAGACAGTTTTACATAAAATTTAAAATTTCTACATAGGAGTTATTTTCATTTTTTTATAAATATATCTTTACATAATTTTTTCACTTAAATAATGACTATAGTCTATACTATACTTCAAATTTCTGATTGAGTTAGTGTCATGAGTTAGTATAAAATGATTAAAATCTCGTTATTTTAGAAAATAACAAATATTACTATGACAGTATTTTATCTTTTTATCTTTTTATATAAACTCTATAAAAAACTTAAACTGATTTGAATCAAGAAAATTCTAGTCTTGAAAGCTACAACTTTACTAACAACAACTGTTGACACCATTTTTTGGTTGAAAACGGGGTCGACTTGGATTTTGAAAATGAAAACGAAAACGGGAGTCGCCACCAATCTTTTTGATAAGGAGTGATTGGATCACCTCGAAAAGTGGTTGTTTTTAATAAAAGATTTGATTTTATTAAAACAACAAGTTTGGTCCACGAAATTCAGAAAAACGGGTTCGGGAGTCGGTTACGCACGAGGAAGGATTAGCACCCTCGATACGCCCAAAATTGGTACCTAGTTGATTACTTAATGTCTTAGTGTCGAAGATTGAAAACTTTAAAGAAATTTAAAATACGATCCTTAAAAAAAACTCGAATGGCATGGATTTAAATTCAATAGGATATTTGGCAATTTGGTTAAACGAGAAATCGAAACCCAGCACCTTAGGGCACGTCCCTCGAATTTCCAAACGCAAAACATTGCCTTATTTTGAAATTTTTAAAAAGGATATTAAGCTATTTGGTTGAACAAGAAAAATCGACACCCAGCACCTTACGGCATGTTTTCTCAAATTTCCAAACGCAAAACATTACCTATTTAAAATTTTTAAAAAGATATTAAGCCATTTCGTTGAACGAGAAAAATCGACACCCAGCGCCTTAGGGCATGTTTTCTCGAATTTCCAAACGCAAAACATTGCCTTATTTATAAAATTTTTTGTTTTTTGAAGTATGGTATTAATATGCATAATGAAATAGCAAATATGACATTGTGCATAAAATAATATGTGTAAAGAACGAAATAAATAAAATTAAAAATTAAATCAATCATGTATATACAAGTAAATAAAAAAACTAAAACATTTTAAAGAATGAACATATAAAAATAAATAAATAAATAAATGAACATTAAGTAAAACAAATAATAACAAAGAAGAAAATAGATCAAAAATTATATAAAATATATAAAAAATATTCATGCGCATATAAAGAAAATATTTAAAATTATAAAAACATGAAAACATATATGTATATATATATGTTTTAACGTTATTAAAATATAAAAGCTTATATAAGTATATGCGTATATGTATGTATGTACCTATAAAAAGGATAAAAGAAGATATATTAATATATATATTCGTAAGAGAAATATATATGGACATATGTGTATATATATAAATTATAAAGTATAAAATATATATATAGGTACACGGGTATAAAAAAATATGTATGTATATATAACAAAACTAAAAAGTTAAAAGATATGGACAAGTAAACAATAATAAAAATTGTAGTAACAAAGATAACAATAATAATACAAATATTTAGTTTAATAATAATAAAAGTCACAACAAAATAAGGATTAAATTAACAAATAAATGAAACATGGGACAAAATCGAGAGCAAAATGAAATTACAGGGTAAAACTACAATAAAACAAACAAGAAAGACTAAAATGGAAATGCGCGCAAATGTCGGGGATCGAATGAATAATAAAACCATTATTAGGACACGTGTTCGTTGTCCAGTACGTCGGAGGGCTAGGGACGAAATCGAAAAAGAAACAAAAGTTCGGGACAAAATTGAAATAAAATAAAATCGAACAAAAGGGAGCAAATTAAAAAGAAAATAAATGTGGAAGGACCGAAATCGCAAATAGACCCTCAGGTATGAAAACACGCGGACCTTCATCGGTACGGGTCGGCCGGATAGGGTCAAAGCCAAAACGGCGCCGTTTTGGTGCCTGAGAAGGCTGCCCAAAACGACGTCGTTTTGGAAGCCTATTTAAACTAATTTTTTTTCAAAATTTTCATTCTTCCCTTCTTCTCCAGAAAAAAAAACCAAAAAATTTCTCTCAAGTCTCTCTCCCATTTCCAGACGCCGGTCAGAGGTCAGGCCATCGGCCGTTACACCGGCCGTTGGTCGCCGGCACCGGCGCCGCCGTGCACGGGGACGGGGAGACCAAAAGTTTCTCCTTTTTCGCCGAATCGCCTCTCCTCGGTGAGTTTCCCTCTCTTTTTTATTATTATTATATTATATGTATATAAATAGATGAACAAAAAGAAAAAATAAAGTAAAAAAGGTTAAAATATGTAAAAACGAAAATGAAAAGGGCCAGAAATCACCTTTGATATTTGTTTCTTATTTCTGTGAAAATATTACAAAAGAAAAGGAAAAGAGAATCCAAACCCCCCCCCCTTTTACATTTATTTGATTTGGCTCTTATAGTCGATTACACTATTGTTTTCTGTTCTCTGTTGCTGTTTCTTTTGCTTTTGTTGTTGTTTGCCTAGGGTTCCCTGTGCTGTTTAGTTTTTGGGCCCCAATGGGCCGTTTTAGATTTTGGGCCTTGGGCTATTGGGTATTTGTTTTTGTAATTGGGCCCCGGGTTAATGTTTTTGGCACTAGGCCCGGGTAAAATTGGGTCTGTACAACAACCTTATTTGATTTTTGCATAAATTCTTATAAATATATATCTAAATATTTCACCCACATAAATGTGTCATAATTTAGTTATATATAAAATTTTTAATTAAGTTAATGCCATGAGTTAAATTACACCAACTCTCAAAAAATTAAAGTTATCATTTAAAATAAAAGAATGTAAAAATAATTATAACATTTAAAAATTTTAAAAAATCACTTTTTCTAAAATTACCCACTTAAATTACTAACTTTGAAACTTTTAAAAAAAATTACTCACTTTTATTCATGTAATTTCTCCAATTAAGATTAAACTTTGGTCTAATTGGTGCTGTAATTATTGTAAAAATTAACAATACATGAAGAATGTGTTTAAGCATATATTTTCCTCTCATTCAAAAGTCGAGAAAGAATTATGAATAAAAGTAGACGTCTTAAAAAAACATTTTCAATTAAATAGAAAAGAAGTATCTATTTATTAAATATCATCATTTCTCAAAATAAAATTTATATAAAATATATTTTCCTTCTAGATTATTATTTTTTGAAGATAAACTATTCTAGTGATAATATTATTAGTTCTTTATTTTATTAGGAATTTAAGTAGACTAACAGTGTTAGAAAATTAATTTTTTTTGGGTAAGAAAAAAAAAAGGAAAAAGAAGAAGGTAAAAGTAAAAAAGCAAAAAGCAGGAAAGCAGATGGAAGATAGAGGATAGAATTATTACCAAAAGAAGCAATAATGTTTGTAATTATTATTATCCAAAACTGTGCAACACAAATGAATGGAAGTGGTGGAAAATAAGGATAAGTATTGGAAGTTATTTGGCAAAGAGTGGTTGGCATGTTGCACCAGAAGGGGATGCTCTCTTTTCCTTTTACTGTCCCAGAGAAAAAGATGACTCACCTTTTAACTGTCCTTCCTTCCATTTTACTCTGCTCCTATTTCTTTTTACATATATCCATATCGTTAATTGCTCAATTTGAGTACACGCATGGTACGAGTTGCTCAAGTCCTTCTAAATTTAGGATCACATCTTTTTAAATTATGGTAAAATCTTTTTAACTGTACTTGAATAAGAATTTTTTACACAAATCACCTCAATTTGAAGTACAAAATTAGATATTTTCAAAAATAGAACACATGGTAATTAAGGATTCTTTAGGACAAACAGTGCATTTACTTATGATTAATGTAAAAATAGTAGTGATAGTGAGATTAGATATTATAACTATTGTTGACACCATTTTTTTGATGAAAAACGGGGTCGACTTGGGTTTTGAAAAAAGAAACGGGAGTCGCCACCAATCTTTTTTTATGAGGTGTGATTGGATCACCTCGAAAAGGGGTTGTTTTTAATAAACGGTTTGATTTTATTAAAACAACAAGTTTGGTCCACAAAAATCAGAAAAACGGGTTCGGGAGTCGATTACGCACGAGGAAGGATTAGCACCCTCGATACGCCCAAAATTGGTACCTAGTTGATTACTTAGTGTCTTAATGTCGAAAATTGAGAACCTTGAAGAATTTTAAAAATACGATCCTTGTATTAAAACGTTGAAAATTTTCAGGAAAAAGAGGATATTTCACGTTATTCGAGAAAGAGAATCATATCCAGTAAGTTAGGACACAATGTCTCGAATTCTCGATACGCGAATGAAAAATGCTTATTTAAAAGATATTTTATTATCTCGGGTTTAGAAAATAAATCAGGCCCAGTAAGTTAGGGTACGATCTTTTCTTAATTCTCGAGATCGTTTAAAAACTTGAGTTGGAAAAGATTCGTGTATTTAGATTTATTATGAAAATCGAAACCCAGTAAGTTAGGGTACGATTTTCTCGAATCTAAACACGAAATATTATTTATTCAAAACAAATTTGTTATATCAAATAAAATGAAATACGAAAATCGTAGGAAAAATACGAAAGCCAATAAAATCATAATGCACGCAGAAGTGTAAAAATAATACGAACAATAGGGACAATATAATAAAAATCATATTTATAATCATATAAAATAACAATATATAAACAAATAAATTAAAACATTCATTCAAAATAATAAAGAAAATGAAATAAACAAACAAACAAATCAGATAAATAAAATTAGAAAAAAAAATGTAAAAAGTTGTACATATGTATGCGGAAAATATGAATCATATATAAATGAGTATATAAATATATATATGTATATTAAGATTATAAAATGAATAATAATAAAAAATATATATACAGGTATATATGTATATAAACTAAAATATATAAAGTAATATATATGTATATGAATTTAAAAAGTATATAAAAAGGTATATTTTAAATTAAAGATTGTATGTAAGTATGTATATATATTTATAAAAATGAAAATATGTATATAGATATATGGATATGAATATAAGTTGTAAAATATATATAAAGAAAAATATGTAAGCATATATATAAGTCATAAAAAAATATATGTATATCATAAAATATATGCACATATATATATGTATATATCGAAATTTGAATTAAAAAGATAAGTATAGATAAGTAGATAATAATAATAATAATAATAATAAAATTGCCAAGATATGGATTAAATCGAAATAAAAACGAAAGTATTGGGCAAAATCTAGATAAAAAAACAAAAAGGATTAAATTGTGACGCGCCTAAAGAGAGGGGGACCAAAATGGTAAATACTCCAAAGCCTCAAAACGCTGTGCTTCGATGGGGACTAAAATGAACCAAAAATAAAATTTTGTGGCCAAATCGCAAATATGCGGAAAACTTCCATGAAAGCGCTATAAAATCAAAAGGACTAACTGCACAAATATTCTATTTGAAGAAAACACGCGGATCCTCCCCTTGGGTCGCGTCACCACGCGGGTCAGAGACCAAAACGACGCCGTTTTTGGTCTCTGAACCCTAAGCCCAAACGGCGTCGTTTTACAGGGTATTTAAACCCTTTTTTTTGCTTCACAAAAATATTTCAGCCGTTTTTCTAAAAAAACTAAAAAGGGAATCCCTTTTCTCTCAAAGAAGTCCGGCCATGTGGGGTTCCTGTTACGCCGCCGCTCGACTCGCCGCACTACCACCGCTCCGACGGCCGATGAAGCGCCAAATCTGCGCGGAAAACCCCGTCCCGGTGAGCACCTCTCCTTTTTTATTTATTATATTGTATATATGCAAATAGATAAACAAATAAAATAAAATAAAATAGGAAAAGGATTAGACTATCAAGAGAAACAGAATACAAGGACACTAGAAATCACCTTTGAAACTTAATTTTTATTTCTTTGCTAATCTTTTTTGATACATAAGATTGCTAACCGAAAAAAAGGTACATATTGGGCTTTTTATAGCCGATTTTGGCTATCGTTTCCGTTTTTTGTTTTTTCTTTGTTTTGTTGCTTCTTTGCAGGTGACGGCGCAAGTGGGCATGGCGGTGATGAACGCGGATGGGATGTCCGACGGTGATGGCGGCGACGGGCAGAAGGCCAAGAGTCAAAAGGCTAAGGGGGAGGCAACACCTAGGGTTTCAGAGGCAGATATTTTTTTAGGGAAATTGGGCCGGTGCATTTGGGCTTCGATTTGGGTTGTAATTGGGGTTTAGGTTGTATTTGGGTAGGCTTAGTTTGGGCTGGGCAAAATTGGGCTTGTACAGCTGCCCCTCTTTGCTCGTTGTCGTGTAACGAGAACAGAGCAAAGACTAAGAAAGACCAATTTTGCCCGGTCTCACCGCGTCTTGACTTCTTTTGATGCTTCTCTTCAAGTAGCTTTATTCCAGTCCACTGTGTCTTGTCTCTTCAATCCACTCCACTGCACTTCAGGGAGATTTGATTTGTAGCTGCAATCCTCTTCATAACAATTTTAGGGGGACGAGATTTGTGGTTTTAGTCTGCTCCACATCTTTGATCTGCTCCACTATTGCTTAGGGGGACAGAATCTGCAATCTTTGACCTATTCTACTACTGCTTAGGGAGATAGGACTAATGGCTTAAATCTACTTCTCCACTATCTTGGGAAGATAAGATTCATCATCTTTGATCTGCTCCACTACTGCTTAGGGAGACAGGATCCGCAATCTTTAATTTATTCCACTGTCAACCAGGGAGATAGAATTATCAGCTTCAATCCACTGTAGTCACAGGAAGGTAAAATCTGCCATCTTCAATCTGCTCCACTGTCAGTACAGGAAGGCAAGACTAGTTTCTTCGATCTGCTTCGCCGTCAGTACAAGAAGGCAAGATCTGCAACTTCGATCTACTCCGCTGCCAAATACAAGAAGACAAGATCTGCTTTCTTCGATCTACTCCGCTGCCTAATAAGGGAAGACAAGATCTATTTTTTTCGATCTACTCCGCTGCCAAAAACAGGAAGACAAGATCTACTTTCTTCGATCTACTCCGCTGCCTAATATAGGAAGACAAGATCTACTTTTTTTTATCTACTCCGCTGCCAAATACAGGAAGACAAGATCTGCTATCTTCGATTTACTCCGCTGCAAAATATAGGAAGACAAGATCTGCTATCTTCGATCTACTCCGCTGCCAAATACAGGAAGACAAGATCTGCTATCTTCGATCTACTTCGCTGCCAAATACAGGAAGACAAGATCTGCTTTCTTCGATATACTCCGCTGCCTAATACAGGAAGACAAGATCTACTATCTTCGATCTACTCCGCTGTCAAATACAGGAAGACAAGATCTGCTTTCTTCGATCTAATCCGCTGTCTAATACAGGAAGACAAGATCTACTATCTTTGATCTACTTCGCTGCCTAATACAGGAAGACAAGATCTGCTATCTTCGATCTACTCTGCTGCCAAATACAGGAAGACAAGATCTGCTTTCTTCAATCTACCCCGCTGCCTAATACAGGAAGACAAGATCTGCTTTCTTCGATCTACTTTGCTGTCTAATATAGGAAGATAAGATCTGCTATCTTCGATCTACTCCGCTGCCAAATACAGGAAGACAGGATCTACTATCTTTGATTTACTTCCCTGCCTGATACAAGAAGATAAGATTTGTTTTTTTCTAGTCCACTCCTCTGTAATTTCTAAGAGATAGGACTTGATATGAAGACTTCAATTCATCCCACTGCAACTTCAGGGGTAGGGGTAACTTCATTAATATGTTCTCTAGGGAACATGACCTGTAAAGTCCATTTTATGAACCTATTTATACCTAATGATTAGGATGTTATGATCAGAACGAATCAAATGTTCCTAACTAGGTATGTATGAATGATATTTGCTTTGAATGCAGAATGTCATGAGAATGATCCCTTTTTAATGTTAGGGTTGTCGTTGCTCGTTATTCAATAAGGTTTTATCACCAACACGTCAGAATGCTATCTTGCTCGGCTGGTAACACTCATCTCTTACTTAGCCAGATTGCCCCCTACTGTAATCTTCAGAGTCAATCCGTTGTAATATTCAAGGTTAAGTCCACGGTAATTTTGGGGACATAAAATTTGAGCCATCTTCCTCCCATTGAGTATACGACTTGGCTCTTTCTCAATCTTCTCCCACTATAACTCAAAGATACAAGATCTGAATCTCTTTGGACTCCTACATCATTCCTAAGGTGTTGTACCAAATGTTTATACACAATTGTGGAACTTTCTCTTCCAAAAACCTCTTTTTATCACTCGATGATCATTGCTCGTTTGTTCATTGAAGCTTTCTCACCAACACAACATTTTTTCGTTTCGTTCAATCCATGCTTGGACAACAAAATCTGAAAGGATAGTCTTAATTTAGACTTTTCCTTCTTAGACATTTCAACCTTTAAACTTGGTGTGCTCCAAACAATAGTCCTGTTTCAGGCTCCTGTATTTTTTTAGAAGCTTTCAGAGTAATATGCAAAACTCCTTTTGCTTGAATATTTAGTCCATTAATCGTTATTTCAATAAAAAATGCTTGAAAAAGATTATTACAATGGACAAGATGTAATTTTATTGAGAACAAAGCTGGAGATGAATAAATTAATCAAGATAGAAAATTTTGCTAAGATAAGATGAAAAAGATTATCACAATGGATAAGATGAAATTTTATTGAGAACAAAGCTCGAAATAAATAATCAAGATAGCAAATTTGCTAAGATACGAAATGAGAATAAATTAATCAAGATGGCATATTTTGCCAAAATAAAATGAATAAAATGGAAACAGGTGCCCCAGATATCATAGCATGAGCTTCTCTGCCCCACACTTCTTGAAGACCCTTTCGAACTTGATATGTGTTTAGAAGTCCTAAAAGACTTTGTTGATGCTCCAATATGTAGCATCTCTACTTCTTGTTAACTCAGAGAGGACAAGGCCACCGCATGCCCCACCTTTGATCAAAATTTGAATTGCCCATTTTTGGGTTTTCATTTCAAAACCCCTTTGGTCTCAAGACACCCTTTGTGGGTTTTCACCTTAGCCTCTCCTTTTTCTTTTTCTTTTCTTCATTTTTTTCTTTTTTTTACCTTTTTTTCTTTTGAAAATTCTTTGATTAAATTCAAACTCGTAGGATCAGGTAAGTCATTGCTATCCTTTCTGGTCAAGGTCAACACTTATCCAGATAAAGCCTTCCACATAAGGTTTTTTTTCAGTTTGATATCCTCTTTCTCCTAAAGTCCTTTTTGTATGGAGAGGATCTTCTTCGATGATAGGTCCCCCTCGTGGAACTTTCTAGGGTAAACCTTCTTTGGTGATCTCCCATCTTCTGTTTTTGGAGCATTCGACCCAGACGGATAACTTTAAACATTTCTCTTTAATTGGGATCTGATCCAACACTCGGAGAGAAAGAATCTTGACCCCAATGAGGAAAACTATGATAAGCCAATATGTTACCCCGACAATAGTTTTTTTTCTTTTTTCGCATTTGACCAAGACAGATAACTTTTAACATTTCTCTTCAATCGAGATTTGATCCAACACTCAGAGAGAAGGAATCTTAACCTTGATGAGCAAAACTGCGATAAGCCAATATGTTGCCCCGGTAGCAGTTTTTTTTTGCTCCCACTGCACCGTGCATTTTGGGGCGAAACGTATTAACCTTGAATAGACTGCAAACTTCTGACATCGTGCCGTTGTTCAATTTTTGTACATTGTCAGATATGCTCCTTTTTGGTATTTCATACTGACATATGATTTTTCAAGAATTTGCAGACTGTCGGCTTTGCGACATTGGCATAGGAAGCAGCTTCTGCCCACTTAGTGAGGTAATCGATGACCATAAAGATAACCGTAAAAAACCTTAGACGAGATCGGCCCTGTGACATATGTGCCCCACATAGAGAAAGACCATGGCTTCCATTGATTCTGTGTAAAGTAAGATCTTGTTCTCCCGTCCTTAACAATCAAGAGATAAGCTACAGTCTCAGTTATCTTCAAAGTTTTGAGGTTTAATCTAGACACATATCTTGCTCAAAAGAAAATTCTGAGTCAATAGCAGTGTCGCTCATATCATTGATATCTAGAGACCTGTTATAGGACGAAAGTAGATCCAAAGAATAAAAGAATCTGTATAGTATGACTTATGAATGAAATGGAAACAATAAAAGAATATTTGCTCGAAGTGAGAAATAAAGATGCATTTCATTGAAATAAAGATGTTGGACATAAGCCTATCTCACAAAAGGATTCTTATTGCCCCTAGGCTTAAAGTAATAAGCGTGTTTTGAACATTACTCCGAATTAGCTCTACAAAATACAGGGATCTCTTCCACAGTCCTATTGCTCAAAACACCTCTAAGTATGTAAGGGTAAATATCTAACAAGGTCCCTTCTTCAGTCATTTCTTTGCAAGGCGTTGATGTGAACGTTTCCCAATATCTTCTCATTCATCGCATTTACCCCGATTATCAATATGATTGGGTAGTAGATTTTCTGTATTGAACTTGTCAATGCCTATACTGATGAGCCTTTCAACCACCTTTTAAAGGCGATGCAATCTTCTATTGAATGCCCCGTAATTCCCACATGATAGTCACATTGCGCATTCGTGTCGTACCATTTAGGGTATGGAGGTTGTAAAGGCTTCAAGTAGAAAGGGGAGACGACATGTGCGTTAAATAAATTCTGATATAGCTCTCGGTATGACATTGGGATTAGTACAAATTTGGACTTCTCAATATTTTTCTTTGTGCCAGATTCTTGCTTTTGGGAAATCTGATGGCCAGAAGCAACTGGCCTTGTCTGGCTTGCTGTAATCGGCTTTGAATAACCCTCGTTATACCTTCTTGTATCATTCACGTCATTTTTCCGCTTTCTTGGGGCCTTCGAAGTATTGATTTGAGGGTTCCACTCTTGCCCTTTCTGTTTGTAACGATCTCCAAATGGTTTCAAGAGCTGTACTCTCACTTGTTTTGTTCCCGCTAGATCATCAAAGACACCAGGACTAGTTAGATTGCCCCTAAGATTAGAACTTGAGCCTACCCCGAAATTCACCAGTGTCGAGGTATTGGTCTGGTGTTGTGGACGGATGTTAACAGTTACCCTTTGTGGATATGCATTTGGTTGTGCTTGGATGTTTGTTGGGGTAAAGCCTAGAAAATGAGCAGGGTCTTCATCATCATCTCCAAAGTGGACCACCGGGTTTTTTTCTTTTTTCTAACCCTCTATCCAATAACTGGGTTAACTGAGTCATCAGATTTCTTTGGACTTCTAGCATCTGATCCTTCATATCTTGTTGCAATTTAGTTAATTGCTCTTGCATCTGTATTTGCATTTGCTCTAATCGTTCCAACCTCTAATCCATTCCTTTAGCTTTTGTTCGGGTACCGTGAGGGTGTTGGTTTGGTAGGTTGGTTTCCAAGGCAACTGAAATAATTTTACCTAATTAGGGTCATTTTGTGAAAATCTAATGCATATGATGCAATGCAATGCACATGCATGAAATGAATGCCTAAAGAGATATTGACTCTAATTCAATCATATTTAGAAAACTTTACTAGAAGACAAACTCGTTTACATAAAACGGATGCATGTACGGTCTCGTTCTCATACTCCAAGAGACAACATCGGTCCTTTCTTTTATCCGTATGTTTAAAATAAATCTCACAAATTTCCAATGGATGTCACTACTAGCTCCTTCTTGCTTGATCCTGGTTGCGATCCATCGTCTGTTCATCCTCGTAATGCTCATCAACTTCTTTAAGGAAGTCAGAATATCGGCGACTCTCAAATACTTAGCTTGAATCCTCAGGCCACGAAGTAAAGTCACGAACTATTCCATCGCCCTTCTTGTGTTTCTCGGAATATATTTAGGCAGCCGTATATTTTTCCACTTTATCAAGAAATCCGTATTCCACGACAAACTTTCTAATTTAGTAATCGAACTTGAATCAATATCCTTTTTCTAAGATGTAAATGCAATGCAATCAAAACAAAACGAAATGAGTTAGTACAAAGAAAAACAAAAAAGAAGAATAGAGTACCTATTCGGGTAACTACTAGAGATTTGAAGTATTTCTACCTAGGGTGGGCTCCTAAGGTGCTCTACATGTGGTTTGGTTCTAAAGCAAAGGTACCCGAACCAGCAGATTCCTCGATTCTCACCCATTATAGGCTCATGCGGACCGAGTTCGGTTCAGGGGGATACATTTCCCTATGGCCATGCGGAGAAGAAAATCTCACGAAGACATAGGTACGGATGTATCCCGGAAGCGATTCACTATCCCATGCGGAGGTGAAAACCTCACGAAGGCGTAGTTTCTCACTTCCACTTAAAAGATGTGACCAACGGTCATGCAATGCAATGTGCAGAGATATAAAAATTTAGAATACAAAACATGATGAAAACCATAACTCAAAACAAATGAAATGCAAAGAGAGGATCGTAAATTTAAATCAGATTTTCAACTTTCGACAAAAACACAAGAAATAATCAACTCGTGGCTTGACTCTCTTATTTAAAGTCCCTAGCAGAGTCACCAAGCTGTTGACACCATTTTTTTGATGAAAAACGGGGTCGACTTGGGTTTTGAAAAAAGAAACGGGAGTCGCCACCAATTTTTTTTATGAGGTGTGATTGGACCACCTTGAAAAGGGGTTGTTTTTAATAAACAATTTGATTTTATTAAAAAAAAACAAGTTTGGTCCACAAAATTCAGAAAAACGGGTTCGGGAGTCGGTTACGCACGAGGAAGGATTAGCACCCTCGATACGCCCAAAATTGGTACCTAGTTGATTACTTAATGTCGAAAATTGAGAACCTTGAATAATTTTAAAAATACGATCCTTGTATTAAAACGTTAAAAATTTTCAGGAAAAATGGGATATTTCATGTTATTCGAGAAAGAGAATCATATCCAGTAAGTTAGGACACAATGTCTTGAATTCTCGATACGCGAATGAAAAATGCTTATTTAAAAGATATTTTATTATCTCGGGTTTAGAAAATAAATCAGGCCCAGTAAGTTAGGGCACGATCTTTTCTTAATTCCCGAGATCGTTTAAAAACTTGAGTTTGAAAAGATTCGTGTATTTAGATTTATTATGAAAATCGAAACCCAGTAAGTTAGGGTACGATTTTCTCGAATCTAAACACGAAATATTATTTATTCAAAACAAATTTGTTATATCAAATAAAATGAAATACGAAAATCGTAGGAAAAATACGAAAGCCAATAAAATCATAATGCACGCAGAAGTATAAAAATAATACGAACAATAGGGACAATATAATAAAAATCATACTTATAATCATATAAAATAACAATATATAAAAAAATAAATTAAAACATTCATTCAAAATAATAAAGAAAATGAAATAAACAAACAAACAAATCAGATAAATAAAATTAGAAAAAAAAATGTAAAAAGTTGTACATATGTATGCGGAAAATATGAATCATATATAAATGAGTATATAAATATATATATATTTGTATATTAAGATTATAAAATGAATAATAATAAAATATATATATACAGGTATATATGTATATAAACTAAAATATATAAAGTAATATATATGTATATGAATTTAAAAAGTATATAAAAAGGTATATTTTAAATTAAAGATTTATGTAAGTATGTATATATATTTATAAAAATGAAAATATGTATATAGATATATGGATATGAATATAAGTTGTAAAATATATATAAAGAAAAATATGTAAGCGTATATATAAGTCATAAAAAAATATATGTATATCATAAAATATATGCACATATATATATCGAAATTTGAATTAAAAAGATAAGTATAGATAAGTAGATGATAATAATAATAATAATAATAATAATAATAATAACTAAATAATAAAATTGCCAAGATATGGACTAAATCGAAATAAAAACGAAAGTATTGGGCGAAATCGAGATAAAAAAACAAAAAGGATTAAATTGTGACGCGTCGAAAGAGAGGGGGACCAAAATGGTAAATACTCCAAAGCCTCAAAATGCTGTGCTTCGATGGGGACTAAAATGAACCAAAAATAAAATTTTGTGGCCAAATCGCAAATATGCGGAAAACTTCCATGAAAGCGCTATAAAATCAGAAGGACTAACTGCACAAATATTCCATTTGAAGAAAACACGCGGATCCTCCCCCTTGGTCGGGTCACCACGCGGGTCAGAGACCAAAACGACGCCGTTTTTGGTCTCTGAACCTTAAGCCCAAACCGCGCCGTTTTACAGGGTATTTAAACCCTTTTTTTTTGCTTCACAAAAACATTTCAGCCGTTTTTCTAAAAAACTAAAAGGGAAATCCCTTTTCTCTCAAAGAAGTCCGGCCATGTGGGGTTCCTGTTACGCTGCCACTCGACTCGCCGCACTGCCACCGCTCCGACGGCCGACGAAGCGCCAAATCTGTGCGGAAAACCCCGTCCCGGTGAGCACCTCTCCGTTTTTATTTATTATATTGTATATACACAAATAGATAAACAAAAAAATAAAATAAAATAGGAAAAGGATTAGACTATCAAGAGAAACAGAATACAAGGACACTAGAAATCACCTTTGAAACTTAAGTTTTATTTCTTTGCTAATCTTTTTTGATACATAAGATTGCTAACCGAAAAAAGGGTACATATTGGGCTTTTTATACCCGATTTTGGCTATCGTTTCCGTTGTTTGTTTTTTCTTTTTCTTTGTTTTGTTGCTTCTTTGTAGGTGACGGCGCAAGTGGGCATGGCGGTGATGGACGCGGATGGGACATCCGACGGTGGTGGCGGCAACTGGCAGAAGGCCAAGAGTCAAAAGGCTAAGGGGGAGGCGGCACCTAGGGTTTCAGTCTCTAAAACCCTAGGCAGATATTTTTTTAGGGAAATTGGGCCGGTGCATTTGGGCTTCAGTTTGAGTTGTAATTGGGGTTTAGGTTGTATTTGGGTAGGCTTAGTTTGGGCTGGGTAAAATTGGGCTTGTACAGCTATACTGAAACACGATATAAAAAAAATTAAACCCGCTACACTGTAAATAGAAACTCATTCAAAAAGACCCTAAGTCATATATTATTTGAAAAGAAAAGACTTTACCTCTATTTCACTATTTTAAAAATTTTGACACTTATTTTAACACATTCAGCAAAGTTAACCTTTATTTTATCATTTTAAAAATTAAATTTTACACGAACAAACTCTAAAAGATTCGTCTCAAATTAACCTTTATGTAATCAAAACTCACTACACCAAAATAAGTTTTTAGCGGCGCTTTTTTATGCCTTTAGCGGTGCTAAACAGGTTTTTAGCGGCGCTTTTTTATGTCTTTAACGGCATTTTTTAGTGCCGCTAAAATTATTTGCGGCGTTTTTGAAAGCGCTGCAAAAAACGCCGCCATTGTCAATGCCGCAAACGTTTGCGGCGCTTTTTCCACGAACGCCACTATAGATCATGATCTTTAGTGGCACTTTTTTACAAACGCCGCTATAGAACAAGACCTTTAGCGACGCTTTTTTCACAAACGCCGCTATAGATCAAGACCTTTAGCGGCGCTTTTCTCACAAACGCCGCTATAGATCATGATCTTTAGCGACGCTTTTTTCAAAAACGCCGCTATAGCTCAAGACCTTTAGCGACGCTTTGGTTACAAACGCCGCTAAAAGTACAGTTCTTTGGCGACGTTTATGGAAAAGCGCCACTAACTTTTAAAAATCATTTAAAAATATTAAATATTAAAATCAAACATTATTAATATAAAAAATTAATTAGTATTAAATATATACTTTTAGTCAAAAAAAACTATATTTAATCATATAAATAAATTAATTTTTTTAGTCAAAATATTGAAAAATATGTTAATAATTAAATAGAAAAATTACAAGTTCAAATAGTCCAACTAATTAATTGCAAAAAAAATAAAAATGCACAACTTCAAAATGTACAATAATAAACTTGAAAATTTATAGACTAAAATAGAAATTCAAAAACCCTTTGAAATTAGACTGAAATGGGTTTACTACATCCACTGTTTACTACATGAGTTTATTGCTTCTATAAACTCAAATTAGACATTGTTGAGGAAATCTAACACATTCTGATAAAGTAACAGGCTAATGGATATTTTACTTCTGAGTAGTGACTTAATTGATTTAATTCACTCACTGCCACTGAAGGTGGTCTCTCCTCTTCAACAGGTCTTTCATGCAAGAACCTACCTTTGAGTAATGACTGCAAAATTAAGATAAGAGTGCTACTAGTTTAGTATGGCAACATGTGAAAACAAAAGAATTTTCATAGAGCAAAACCATATATATATATTAACATCAATCATCAAAACATGTGATCACACAACAATCCAGAAGTGATTTATAAAAGCTAATTCCATCACCGGCATACTTTTAATATTTTACTTTCAGGTACAAATTCAGTGCATGACTATCCACCAAAACACTATTAGAATAAGGGAAATTTAAAAAACACTATTAGAATACCAATTTTCTTATTCTGTCAGCTAATTTCACTTTGATTCAAAGACACTTCGTAGCAAATTTCACAAAATTTCTTAATTTCTCTCTAAAGCTTTCTATTCCTTTGGTTCAAAGTAGCTTACCAGTTTTGGAGACTAAAACCCAACCTTCCTACTAATTACGACATAAAAGTGCAAAAAAGAAAAGCCCTTTAGTGCCAAAACACCATTACAATCAAGTTTCTCTATTAAGTTTTGCATTGTAAAAGCGAAGGATGGGTAAAGAACATACAGTTTTGGAGATTTCGGAGTAGTCACCGGTAAGGATATTGTGACTGGTAGACATTCAAGTATCAGCTGTTATAACACAGTAATCAGTCCCAGCGATAGCAGCGCAATATCTGTAATTTAGGAAAGCAATAGCATATCTGCAATTTGATATTAAGTTGTTAACAAATTGGGGTATCGTGTCTTATAGAATATAAATTCAAGTGGCAATTAAGTACAAAAAAATGGAACAAAGTACCTTACAACTAGGCTTGTAATGGTATGCAAATAAGCTTACCTATATGACTGTCAAACTACCAGGTTCTCTATAGAATTAGTTGAACCAGCTGGTCTGGTTTGGTTTTATCATCCATTATAAAATGTTTTTCACCCAAGCATAAAAGATTTGAAAGTGGGAAGTCAACTACACACCGTGGAGAAAGAGACGACTGAGCTTTATTTTGTCCAGAATGGTAATGTAAGGTACCCTCCTCCATTGATTCTGCCATTACCGCTCTTTTCTCCATTTCAGCAAGCGCAGCAATGGCCTTTTCATACTTTTCCTACATTAACATAAATGTTGAAGCTAATAGCAGTGATGGGACCGAGAAAATTACATATAACATCTGCTTACTTTTCACAAGAAAAAAAATTTTAAGTGCCTCAATAAGGTATGTTTGAGGGGAAAATTTATAAACAAAAAAACAAGAAATTTGAACACGATGAGTACCTGAAGCACTTCAACAGAATATCTTTTGTTTCCTTTTGATCTTGCTCAAATTGCATTAGGATCTATGAAATATTTAACAAACATCATTATCATAAAGACATACATATTGATAGAAGAAAATAATCTTCAACTGCTAAGAAAACTAGCAACTTTCAATTCATGATTCATGAAAACCAGAAACACGGGTTTTTTAGCAAGTTCTGGTAATGCATATTGACATTAAATTTCGTGAAGAAGCCTAAGGTGCCAGGTAAAAGCAAGCAAAATGAGTCGCATGATAGGAATTACATAGTTTTATAATTATCTTTAAAAACAAGTCGGCAATTGACTGTAAATTTTGGCAAATTGAATAACATATTCCAGTTTAAATAACAGATAAGTTCCTCCTTGAAATGCAAAGATTAAATAGTCACTTATATCCAATTTATAAAACATTATGACATAGCAGAGGTAAAGAGCAACCTGTAACCAAGAAAATAAATTACATTTCCTCTACAGTCTATAGAGAACTGACAATTGAAGAACCAAAAGTAATACACATAATATAAATTATTAACCTGAGAACAGCTGATCTTTTCTCTTTTATTATAACATTGCTTTTTAATGAAGCACGAATGAAAGATCTTACAGTTGTTGACTGTGAAAAAAAAACTACGAAAGCTGTTCACATGCAGTCAACTAAGCAGTTGGTATGACAACATGCACAAAGTAGATCATAAACTCTAGCCCAAACGTAATCAATCTATCCACAAAACTAATCCATTAGAGTGTAAAATTTCAAGATAAAATCATGTTCGAACTTTGACACCTAGTCTCATGTTCACTTATGGATAAAATATTGAAACTTTTTCCCAAGTAAAACTTGTCGACACATATACTTGAAACATTTACAAAATTATTTTATTTTCCAGTTATTTCAGAAGACTACAGATCAATCTCATGATTTCAGCAATAATAACTGTAATCCACATCATACTATAACTTAAAACCCCAAAATCATAATTTCTTAATCCTAAATTCATCATAAACATCATCTTGGAAGATTACCCAAAAGTTTTTCTTACACTACTTAGGGGGAAAACGAACTAAGAAATCAATATTAAGTGTTGTGTGAAGTTACATAATTCATCAGCATACCTTCCTACTGTTCACCTTTTTTCCCCCATTAAGTTCTTCAGGTTTCCTTCGGTTTCTCTGCCAATTTGCAAATATAACTTTATCTTTTAAAGCAGATGGATCTACAGATGATTTTAAATGTACAAATATGATGTCTAAGAATTAAAAAGAACAAAAGCACATTAACAGATCAATTGAGTCACACTTGCTGCAGTCAATGCCAAAACTAATAATTGAACACTTACACCAATATATCAAAACTAATAATTTGCAAACCAATTTTTCATACATAGTAAATCACATGATGCTAACCTACTCAATCTTACAAGCCTTTTATCCAACCATAAGGGGATTTACCCCATTAAGCCCCATCCAAGACTAAGTACAGTTAAATCCTTTGTTGCTCAGGCTCTTTTCTTTTACTTCATTTGTGAAGTCCCTCTGTTTGACATATACAATGGGCATGGCATTCCAACCAGACATACACCCGAGAAACATAGAACAATAACAGTTTTAGAAATTTTTAACTCTTAAAATAATAAAATAAAATTGGTGATGGCAAGCAGTCATAGTGTCATACCGTGCACTTATTGATTTGTACATCTGCTGAGCTCCATAGAAATTACCTTCATTTATAGCTTTTTCTAATTTATCAATATTCTGCATTTCATATCAAAAGCAAAAACCAAAGCAATTAGAAATCATTCTTCACCAAAAAAATAAACTCATACTTCGATATAAAACTACAATATTTATTGGTCTAATTAGAAACCATTCCTCAACATAAAAATAGAGTAAAATCATACTTAAATCTAAAGCTACACTCTTAATTGGTTTTCTCTTGAATTAAAGAAAAAAAAGCTTGTTTTTTCAAAGAACAGAACTTTCCACATGCAAATACTACAAACCCAAGATTAAAATAACAAAAAGGTTTAAAAGCTCCTCCTTTTGAATGAAACTTTCCATCCTTCCAACCTCCTACACTTCTATTTTCTTACCAACCAAACAAAAGCTTAGGGAACAAGTACATAAATGTAAAACATACAAAATTATCAATTTGTTTCTATTTTTTTTTCCAGTTTTCCACGAAAAAAAAAATGATGGGTTATTTCCAAAATTTTTTCTTTCACTGAAAATAATCTCAAAAAAAAATACTGAAAGTAATAGAAATAAAAAAGAACACCTTTTGAACAGGAGGAAGTGCGGCTCTTCTTAGTTTTTCTCTTGACATTTTCCCTTGATATCCTCTTTCACTTCTTGTTCTTCAATGGAAAGAAAGTACTGATTTTTCTTCTTCTTATTCAGAAAGATCTGATTTCTTTTTCCTTCTATTGATTTCTTATTCAATGGGAAGCTTCAGTCTCTCTTTCACCTCCTCTTCCTCCGGTTTCTTGTCATCAAGGGTTTCCGTCTCCATAGAAATCGCCAGTAAAATTAAAAGGAAACTGTATGTTTCCCTTGAAACACTAAAATTAAAAGAAACCCTAACAGATCGAGAGAAAATGAGTAGCTATGGTGAGTGAATTCAGTGCAGTGAAATGAAGAGGAAAAAGAAATGTGATTGGTGTAGGTGTATTTACTTGGTGCTGCTGAAAATGGGAAATTTGGGGGCAAATTTTGAGATTAAAAGGGAAAAAGAATTAAGTAGAAACTTTTATTTGGGAGATGAGAAAAAGAGGGAGTAACGAGCGGGTAACCAAAAAACTGAGCGGGATTTTAATTAACTTTTGCGGAGTTTTTATAAAAAAATGCCGCTATTGTGCTCTACTTGTGGCGTTTTTTATAAAAATGCCACAAAAAATGATTTTATTTTAAACAAAACGACATCGTTTTTTTGGAGTAAAATTATTCTTTGCGCTATTGCTAATTTTTTGCGGCGTTTTTTTGAAAACGTCGCAAAAAATTATTTCATTTTAAACAAAATGACACTGTTTTGCTCTGCTAAAAAAATTTTATTTTGTCTCCTAAAAATTATTAGTTAAGTAATTTTATAAAACATTTTTTATTACTATTTTTTATAAATTGATTTTTTATAAAATAAAAAAACCAAGTACTCTCAAAATAAATATTTTATATTTTAATAAGAAAACAAATGATAAAATGACTGTAATTAATTATTAAGTTAGAATTATCCAATGTAAGCAATTAATCTCTCACATATCAAATTTCTATTAAAGATTGAGACGTTAATCATGATTTTAAATTATTCTTTTCCAATCTAATCTCCATTTTATTAGAGATATTTTTTTCTAACTAAAATATAGTTACTATTATTTTGCTAGATATTCGATGTGGAATGATTTTAGTACTTGTATTTCATTTTTATTTGTTATAATTTGGTCCTATCCAAAATAGATAGTTACCTATCCACATCAATATGTTACTTTTTTTATTTATTTATCAATTTTTTTAAATCTAATATTTAAATATATCAAATGGTTTAGATTAAATATTTTTTAAATATAAATGCATTAATTATTGATTGTATAAAATTTCATCATTTAACAAATCTCAAGTAAACCTTAAATCCTAAACCATTTAATATATATAAAGTTTATCGATTATCTCTTAAATAATTTAAACTATCATCGTAATTTTAATATATTAAAATTAATATTCTCTCTTTCACAATTATATAATAAATTATTTAATATATGAATTAAAAAATACTAATTAATCTAAACCCTATCCCTTAAACCATGAATCATAAAACATAACCCCGAAACCCTAAACCCCTAACCCCTAAAATATAAATCCCAACCCTTAAACAATAAACCATAAACCATAATACTATCTCTTTTACGATTATATAAATTAAAAAACAATTAGTCATGTACCAAGAGCACTATAATCATTATTTTAATATATTAAATTATTTAATATATAAATTATTTATAAATAATTTAAACTATAATCATAATTTTAATATATCAATTTGATATTATCTCTTTTACAGTTATATAATAAATTATTTAATATATAAATTAAAAAACTAATTAATCTAAACCCTAAATCCTAAACCCCTAACTCTTAACCCTCAACCCCTAACTCCTAAACCTTAAACCCCAACCCTTAATCTATAACCTTAAATCATAAACCGTAACCCCTAAACCCTAAACCTTAAACCATAAACTATAAATCATAACCCCTAAACCCATAATCCATAAACCTTAAACTCTATACCATATAGCCTAAACCAAAAACCTTAAACTATAGAGATAATTATTTCAATATTTTAAAATTAATATTCTCTTATACTATTATATAAGAAATTATTTAATATGTAAATTAAAAAACACTCAGTAATATTGTACAAACTTTAAAATTATTTTAAATAATAGTATTTTAATATTTCCATTTTTAACAAATATTTTTCTATGTTTTTTATTTCAAATTATTTCTACGTGTCATTGTTTCAAATTTATCTATTTTTAACAAATATTCAATTAAAAATAAATTGAATTTTAATTAATAAAAATAAATAAATTAAATAGTAATTAGACATATAAAATGTTTTTGCGGCGCTTTTACAAAAACGCCGCTAAAGCCCTCAGTATTAGCGGCGTTTCTCCAAAAACGCCGTTAAAGCCCTTGAGCATTAGCGGCGCTTCTCCAAAAACGCCGCTAAAGGCCTGAGCATTAGCGGCGCTTCTACAAAAACGCCGCTAAAGCCCTAAAAGGTAAGAAAATGATGCCGTTGGGTTTAGGTTTTTTGCGGCGTTTTTACAAAAAACGCCGCTAATACTCATTATTAGCGGCATTTTCCTTAAAGCGCCGCTAATGCTCGATCTTTAGCGGCGTTTTATATAAAGCGCCGCTAATGCTCAATTTTTAGCGGCGTTTTTTATGCAAACGCCACTAAAAATGCCGTTAAAAACCTGTTTTGGTGTAGTGACTATTTGAACTAAGAATAATTAATACATATATATTTCTTAATTTATATATATATTTTGTGGGAGTAAATCTTATATAAAGAAGAGGTTTAATGCATCATTTAGTCCTTAAAATATATCGTTTTTTATATTTTGGTTTTTAATTTTTTTTTGGTCGAGATCAAGACCTAAAGTTTTTAGTTGTTCATCGTTTCAATCCCTTTAGATATTAAAAAATTGGTTGAAATATATAGTTAGTTATAAATAGACACGTATTAGATGACGACCACACATCATTATGACATTATCATTTGGAAAAAAAATTAATTTTTTTTAAATTTCTAAAATATAAATATTATAAAAATTATAAAAACATTAAAAATATTAGAAATCCTATCACACACGTATGATGTGAAAATTATATGTTTAGAACACAGATGTGTGTTTAAAAATAACATACAATAGATATTGAAAAGTATGATTTAAAACTAATTAATAATAACATATGAAATATGTATGATGTTAAAATGAAAAAATAAATTAAATTGTGAGTATAACAATATTTAAACACATTGGATTAATAATACCAAATGAATATAATTATTTATCATTGTTTTTCATCAACCTTGAGTTGGTGCCAAGTTCATTTGTGACACTAACTTTGGTTTAGTAGAAAATTTATTGTTTTGCTAACCTAATTGGCATAGGTTCAAATCCCATAATATACATATTTTTATGATTTTTTAAATAAAAAGACTAAAGGACCCTAAAATAATATACTTTATTTTAAATGAGAAGGGATATTAAAGTACTTTACCTAATTGAGTTGGGAGCCAGTTGATGGGTGATGCCAACTTAGTAAAGGGCTTTATAAATAGTATAGATATAGTAGATGTAGGTAATCAAGTATGCATAATAAAATTAAAATGTATAAGAATATTAAAATAAAACTTTGCTTGAGTGGTAAATTTAAGGTTTTGCTAACATAATGGCATGGGTTCAAATCTCATCACATACATATTTTTACTATTTTTTTTGAATAAAAAGATTAAAATACCCTCAAATAATATAATTTATTTTAAATGAGAAGAAGCATTAAAGTAACTTTTCTAATTGAGTTGAGACTCGGTTGATGGGTGACACAAACTCAGTAAAGGGCTTTATAAATAGTAAGTATAGATACACAAATTTGGTGAGAAAATATTTTATGTTAAAAGTTTTTTTTTTAATTTTACTCAAGAATTATTATTGGTGTAGTGATAAAGAATTTGTTTGTAAATCCATTAAACATGAGTTCAATTCCTAAACATATTAGTTTTAGTTTTTTATTTATTTAAAAATTATATAAAAGTATGAAAAAAAATCATCAAAATAATAATAGTAATCATTAAATAAAAGGATATATTAATTATTTCTTAACTAAATTGGTATTTGATTAACTCGTGACATTAACTTAACCAAAAATTTTATTAATATAGATATATAATTGTTTTTTTTTATGAAGTAGCAATTTATCATAAAGTTTCCAAAACCCATATTACAATAGAGAAAGTCATTTTATAATGGTGAATGACTTTTAAAACGAGTTACTAATAATTTTGACTATTAATTTTTAAAATTGTATTTGGATAATATTTTTTTATCTAGTTATGTTTCACTCTTAAAGGAAGAACGTAGGTTCAAACTTTGAAGATAGCATTGCTGAGAGTAGCAGTTGCGAACTCCGAATATAGACCATAAAACGGACATACATAGTATAAAGTAATTTAAACTATTATTTTTTAAAATTATAATCAGATAACTTTTTTATCCAGCTAAATAAATAAAAATATGTTTCTTTTATGGTGTCTGTAATTTTTAAATGATGTAAGTCAAGTCCTTAAATATTTAGTTAATGTATAAACAATTACAATTTCATTATTGAAAACCAATAGAGGATTACAAATACGGCGAGGCAGGTATCGTACCATTCCCTCTCTATTTCCTTAATTGCCAATAAGGAATCAAGTTTAAAACCTTTAATGACCAAAGGATTAAACCTGTGAATACGCTAAGTCTTGACATGAGAAAAAAATTTAAGGATCAAAATGAAAAAAGTTGAATACTTTATGGATTAAGCCTAAATTAACTATAAGATAGGCTAGGTTTGAGGGGGGAAATATTCCTTTGAAAATGTCTGCATTCAATTCAAGCATGGGATATGAAGCAAAAAAGTTAAGAAGAAGTAGAAAAAAGAAAGCCTGATTTTGAGGTGCTTTAATGTTGGTCACTCCTTAATACCGAATATGGCAAAGTAGAACATGGTTTGATGTTTTCTTAAGAAATGGACAATTCCAAGAAGAGTAAAAATTAATTAAAATTCACTAAATAATGTGGGGTTTGACTCTTCAGTCTTCACTTTCATGCTTCCAACCGAAAGTTTTTTCCTTTTCTTTCAAATAGGTTCAGAGGGGCTTCATCTAAATTCAATAATATTGGTCCACCAAAAAATTAACTCTTAAGTCTACACAAGAAAAAAAAACCAATTTCTCAAAAATTATAAATTTAAAAATACTTTAATCATGTTACGACAAAATAAACAAAAGAATCATGTTTAGGTTGAACCATGCATATGCAATTTATTTATTTCTAAAGGATTTATAGAATATATAAGTTTCTTTTGACTAAATTTGTTTTTTTTCATGGAAAAGCATGCATGCATGCAGACATTTCTTTTCCTTTATAGACTTTGACTTTTGATGAAGATTAGGATACGTAAGGCTAATTGATCATATGTATGTTGAATCTCATAATTCAGTCTCTTACTCTTTCCTCAAATCTGGATCGAAATGTCTTAAAAGATAATTATCCAAACCCAAATTTAATCAAGATCCATATATTATATTGCAAAGGGAAAAAGATTGCATGACCCATAAAATTATATTCTATAATAACTAAACCAATTCGATTGGCATAAGTATTACTACCAATACAAGAGGACATAGATTTAATTCATCGCGATTTCTTGTATACATTAAATCAGTAGATTGTGTGCTAGGTTCCAAATATTTTGTGATTAAAGTTTGAAAAATATACCTTAATATAACATCACTTGGTAAAAAGATATTAGTTTGTTACGATGATGTTTAATCAGATGGTAAGAATTTTGCAGCTTACGAAGGTATAACTCCATTTGGACAACATTATAAATCTTTTTAACGAAAAGTCATAATATTAGTTTTAGGGTTTTTAGCGAGAACTGAAATTATCTTTTTCAATTTCCACATTGTTGGTCAAAGAGATGCCATTGGATTCCTAATCTTAATGCTTTCCCCCCTTTACTCATTGCCTTAACCGACACTAACTACTTTCCCACTTTCTTTTTTAATCTTTTGATTTGTATTTAAATAATTTCTTTATTTTTAATATTAAATTATGGTATGTAAAGAATTATATGAAATGGTAAATTTGAGTGTAGGAAGAAATCCCATATTTTTGCTAAATTATTGGTAAAAAGCATAAAATACCTTCAAAATTATATTTATTGCTTTCTAAAAATATTGAGTTTATTGTAATTTTACAATTAAATTAGTACCAAATTGAGGGTGGCACCAACTTAATCAAAACTTTAAATAATAGTAAGTATAGATTAAAAATTTATTTAGGTATAATTAAGTTAAACATTACGAACTTATTCAATTACAATCTTAAAGTTTAAAGACTAATCCTATGTAGTGGTATTCATGGGTCGAGTTTTGATTGGATTTATGCTTTATTTTAATATCATACATAATTATCCAAAATAGGTACAACCTGAAATATGAGTATCAAATTTGATCCAATGCTACCTATATTTATAAAAACTTAACCCAATTTATTTAAGTCCATCCATATTATTTTTTTATTAATATTTATTAACTATATATCTTTTACTAGTATTATATGTTTTTCCTTTCATTAAAATTTTGAACATAAGAAACTTAAGTTTTTTAATATTTACATTAAAATATAGTGTATTTATTTTTTATAATATAAATCAATATATAATATAAATAATAACATATTATAAATTTGAAAATGGATTAGACTTTTATATTAAAAACCTGAACTTGACTCATATTTTAAACAAACATTTTGTTTTCTAAATTCATTATTTAGATCTAATATTTTGTTCAAATTCTCTTATATTTCAAACAAGTCTTTAAAATTGGATCAACAACCCAACCTTTAAACAAGTTAAATCTTTGCTAATAAAATAATATCTTTAAGGTTTTTTGTTATTATTTTAACATTCTTTTTCTTAATTTCATATTTTGCTTACCCAAAAAAGCATTTTGGGTAGGGTAATGAACAAAAAGGTTCATCCTAAAGGATCTATCATCATTTAGCCATGCCTAAAAGCAATCGCCATGCCATGTAATTAAGTTGCAATAAAATTAATATTAAAATAAAAAAAGGAGAAAACTAAATATAAGAGGACAAAATGATTTTAAGCACATAGAAATATGGGATTAATGTCTGACTAGGTTTTCGGGTCCCATTGTCATCTCCTCTTTCACTCGTCTTTATTAAAGTAACGAATTTTATCATTTTTAAATACAATATAAATACACTAAAAAGGTGAATTTATAGAATGCAAATAAATGGAATTATTAATATTTATATAAACAATAATACAAACTTAATAAATATAAATTATTTCCGACCTTGAGAGGAAGATGGGTTGAGAGTTGGTTCTTGAGTTGGTTTAAGTTTCAAATTTGCAAGAAAAAGGGAAGAACTAAGAGTGCGTCCGGAACATTCTCTAATACTTAAGTTAATACTTAAGTTAATGACGAAAGGTTGTGAAAGATTAGAAGAATATCCTTTGGTTTTCTTGATAATAGTGATCATACTTTTCTTTTCCTTTTTTTTTTTTTATGAAACCACTCCTCTTGATCCTTCAGCTTTTGTAGTTTTTATTGATGTTGTTCTTGAGGATGCGTGGAACCGATGTGTGGTTGGCTAGAGTGATCAAATAGGACTGTGCCTTCAGCCTTTTTGTTGGCTCAATTAACTTTTTATCATTAAGTGTTGTTGTTGGGTTTTTGACAATTACATGTTGTCTCGTTGTTTCATGCAATTTGTGCATTTGTAGGAATAAGATGTTTTAGGATGCTTTCTACCTTGGGATTGGAGCCTAAGTTTTCAACAGGTATAACAATATGTCCCCCATTAAGTCTAAGGTAGGTTATAAAGTGTCTTGGCAAAGAGTTGACATAGGCAAGTATAAGGTTTGTTGGTTTTGTTGTGGTCATTGAGGGGTTTAGCTTTAAGAGAATAGTTGTTAAAAGTCAAATTATTTGATCGTGTTGCATCCTTTGAGGGAATGTATAATACCCTATACTCGACTCGAATTATCGAATCCGAATATTTTATGTTATCAGACTTAAAAACTTAGTAAAATTTTTTCAATAGGCGTAAAACCAATTTAAAACGTACTTCTTATTTATTCATATATTGTTTTTAAAACAAAAGATTAATAAAAGAGAATGTTTAATAATTACATCACATTTTCAAAAGCAACATATGACGTTACAAGTTAAAACCTTGTTAAAGACAATTTTTTTCATGGCGTGAGTACTAAGCGCCATATCCCTATGGTGTATTCTGTGTGCATAATATCGCAACTCAAACTACCACACTACCAAACTTGTTAAAAGACAAGTTTGTACATATAATGTGTTTAATATTTAACAATTAAATTAAATTAATACAACAATTAATTTAATTCATGTTACAACTAAATACAATACCAAATGTATTTGGATTCTGTTCGTTTCAACTATAGGGTGTGACCCTATAGGCTCTTGTAACATTGGTAGTAATACTAGAACGTGTAACACCCATATCCCGTTTCCATTGCCGGAATAGGATATCGAATGTTACCAGTCAAGTTGGAACAATTAATACGATTTACATTCAATAATCAATTCAATTCCATAATTACAAGTAATATTCAATATAAAAGAGATCATCAGTCTTGGGTCTTAAATCGAGCTTTCAGAGCACTAAAAATAAGTTACAAGCATTCAAGGACCAAATCGGAACAAATCATAACTTTCAGGAAAAATTCAAAAATTTTCAAGTCATGGGTCACATGGCTGTGTGTCCAAGCCGTGTGACAGAGTCCAAGCCGTGTGGCTCCAAACATGGCCGTATGGTTAACCTATATGCCCGTGTGGATGAACCGTGTAACTCTCTGATTTGGATCACACGGTCGTGTCGCAGGTCGTTTGTCTGCCTGTGTGAGATCTGCACATATATTGTTTAAAAACACGCTCTGGGCACACGCCTGTGTGGATTGCCCGTGTGCTTCACATGGCCGCGTGACAGTCCGTGCCCCAGGTTGTGTGAGCCCAAAAATGACCCATTTCATGCACAAGTTTCATCCATTTGCTTAGGTACATTAAACATTTTCAAACATACAATTTTATAGGTCATTAGACATCCCTAGTGGCATCCAAAACATATAATAGAATCAATTCAGATGCCTAACCAATGTGCAATCATTGACAACTCAATACTTCATGACAAAACACTTCCATACTAACGTATACGAAGCACACATACATAATGAAGTTTACTTCCATTTCATCACTTACCACAATTCAATATAGGGTCATTGATTTCACTTAAATCATTCATTTCAACTTAAGCAAACAAGTATACTTTCTTAGTTATTCAACCCAGCAACATAAGTTTAAAGATATCACTTGCACAATTAGGATTCAATATTACACAAACAAAAGAGTCCTATTACATACCATATATACCAATAAAACAAAGTCTACAAAAGACCTCCTAGATAGTGTGATTTCTTATGTTGATTCAATCTTCTAAACCTTCAAAACGTAAATCTACAAAATGAAACAAATACAAGTAAGCTTGATTAAAGCTTAGTAAGTTCAATTGTATATATTGATAAACCTTTCCAATTAAACATAGTAACCAGTTAAAATTAAATGTTGAAATTCCATAAAACGCAAATTTTATCATAAATTAACAATCAATACAGTAGTTCAGTATATTTAGTGGATAATGCTCGTTTGAGCTTTACTCAATATACCAATAGATTTCTTTTACTCGATAGAGCATTCTTTTCAGTAGATTTAATAGGTATGGCTTGAAAGTGCATACATTTCAGTAGATTCAGTAGGTGTGGCTCAAAAGTGCATACTTTCCAATAGATTCAATAAGTATGGCTCGAAAGTGCATACGTTTTAGTAGATTCAGTAGGTAAGGCTTGTCTGAGCACCAATCAATATATCAATGAGTAACGCTTGCTGATCTCATTTGGTATATAATATAAAATTCAATAACATTATATTAAAAAGGAATATAAGGACTATTAGAATCATAATTAAATCCATGAACTTAAAGGATTAAATTGCAGTAACGACTCATAGTATCTTAATCAGTGATCAATGTCATTTTAATTCCTTATTTCCATTTCCAATTACACATATCAATATAATCCAATATTATGCAATTAAGTTCCTATAATACATTTAAAAATGTACTAAAATTAAACCATATGAACTTACATGACTAAATTGCAGCAATGACACAGGTACAAGGACTATTCGGTAATTTCTCTTTCCCTTGGTTTTCCATTCGTTCATGATCTAAAATAATATTTCCACTCAATTAAATAATTCCAAGAGTAAAATCACCTCATTTTATGCAATTAAGTCCTTTTTGGCATTTTTACAAAATTACCCCAACATTTTATTTTTATTCAATTTAGTCCCTAAGCCCTAATCAAGCAAATTAACCATTTTTATTTAAAAAAATCCATGGCCGAATATTCAAGGACCTCAATACAGCCCATATTTGAAATTATTTCTCATCAAGTCCTTGTAACTTTATCACTTTAACAATTTAGTCCTTAAATCTTAAAATCATCAAAAACTACTTTACAAAATAGTCCTATCTAACAACCAAAATCAATATTCTTTCAGAAAGGTTCAAGAATAACTCATACTCAACAATGAAACAATCCAAAACATTTAACATTTTCACAAATTGGTCCTCAAGTTAGCTAGATTAAGCTAATACGAGCTCGGAAACATAAAAATTACTAAAAACGGGTACGTTTTCACCTTCCTATTATGGAACCAAGCATGGCCGAATGGTTTTCTCCTCTTACACTAGGGTTTCAACTAAAAATGGAGAGAATAAAGTGAAGAATATGATTAAATTTCATCTTATTTAATGAAATTTAACTTATTTATATAATTATAATTTTACCCTTTAATTTCACTTAATATTTTAGCAAAAAGGAAACCAAAACCTTCCACTATCCCTTGAAATGGTATATTTACCAATTAAGGGCCTTGCCTTAAATTCCCATTATCATTTGATGCCTTTAATCTATAGAACTCCACTTTTAAAGTTTTTATGATTAAATACTTTTCACTTAATTAACCATCTAAATGATAAAATTTCATAACCAATTTTTAAAATGACATTAATAACCCTGTAAATATTAAATAATTAATATTTACAGGCTGAAACATCAAAATTTGTGGCCCTGAAACCACCATTTTCGACCATACTAGAAAACAGATTAATTGGTAAATCCTCAATTAATTAGGAATTCATTACAGTTTACCAAAATCTTGAGAATTTCATATCATTTCTATTATTAGGTCATTTAAGGACAGTCCAACTACACCATTAGCCCTTCAATTTTTTTAAATTTTTACTAAACAAGTTTATTTTCAATTTAATCCTAAACTAAGTAGGACTAAATGAGCAAATAGCCCAAAAGTTAATGGATTTAATCAGGCCACCACCGCTTGGACTTTTTAACCATGGTTTAATTACCAATTTGGTCCTTTTACTATTTTAAATCTATTGAAATTAACTTTCACCTCTTTTACAATTTAATCTTTTACCTCAATTAAGCAATAAATCATCAAAATTATCGAACCCAACTTCAATTCACATATAATACGACTCTGTAAACCTTTAATAAAAATATTTACAGCTTTATATTATGGAAATGAGGTCGTAATACGTCATTTTCAATAACTACTTGACTTTTGAACCCAATCACTTACACTAACTTTTAATTTAATTGTTTAAAATCATCAAATCAAAATACAATATAAAAATTACTACTACCTCATATAATTTTAATACTAATTATACGAACTTACTCCTCGGATTTATGGTCCTGAAACCACTGTTTTCGACACCACTGAAAAACGGACTGTTACAAAACGTTTCTAACATTACAAGTAATGAGTGGCATCTAGCAATGCATCATTGCCACCCAAGTTAGAAGAAGTCGTGATTCGACAAACCTTTCTGTGATAATATTTTCATGTATTATATCCTTTTATCCTTAATATCTTGATTAGACACAAGTTATGGAATATTTACACTTGTATAGTCCAATATCATAGTTCTTGATTTTTTGAGCAGACTACAATAAACAAATAAGTGTGATATTTCATATAAACTTATTCAAGCATGGCCATGCGTTTCTAGTCTTACTCCATTAGGAGGCCTAAGATATTGCTTCCATTATGTAGGAGGGATGAATCATATCTTGATCAACCATATCCCACTACATAGATTGAGGTATATCCAACATCATTATTTATGATACAAATTGTTACGATAAACATTTTAACTATATCAAAATATACGACTCACGATGTTAAGACAATGATGATCTCAAATTTGATGATCATATACATAGTTATCACTATAAGTAATATTGTGACTTACATAATAATCCAAGAAACATACTCATAGCGGGTCAGTCTAATATATTTTTCTCTAACACATACTCATGTATTGATTTTGACATCCCTACTATTCTGGCAGTATATTTGTGATTCTGATGGCTTGTCCACGTATTTTTCTATTCTGGCAGCTTGTCTACATTATCTGGTGGCTTGTCCACAATTTTGGTTTGTTATTGGATGGATGAGTTCTAGGGAAGTCTTTTATGGTGTGTAGCGGAGTTGGGTCGAAACGTTTTCTGAAAATTCTACACTAATTTCTGAAAAAATTTACATCGATACCATCATGCATACAGATATCTGTGAAATTAGAATACTTATATATTTTCTGTCATTTTCTGAAATGTATGTTTAAATTACAATTTGTTATAAGACCCAAACTGAACTCTTTAACTCACCCCTTTAGTTTATTGTTTTTACAGATAACCTCAAGGTTAGTACTTGGGCACGATTTTTTGAGGAGCTTCTCAGATGTTTTCATATTCAAGTATTTTAAATTAAAATTTAATTATTATTGTGGGACTGTAATAAGTTTGCTTACAGATTATGGCATGGGACATTATTTTGGGGATTATTATTCTGATTTGCATGACCGCATGGCACTAGAATTTTAAAAACTGCTCAATGAGTATTTTAAATTATTTCGCTTGAAACTCGGTTTTTAAATTTAAATTTTTCAACACCAAATTTTTTCGCTGCTTATACCGAAAAATGAGTTTTTAATAAAATTCGAAATAGTTTTGAATAATGATTGAATTTTTACAAATGAAATACTAAATATATTGATTTCTAAAATTATCAGGTTTTTGTAAAATTACTATAAATGTTGGATTTCGTTTTTTTTGAATTGATAAGTCAATGGTTTTAAAATATGTTCAAAATTATGAAAATTTAATTTAGGCCATTTTTTCGATTTCAATATAATTGAACAATTACGCAAATGGTTTAAAAATTACATTTGAAGTTTTGAAAGTTTACTTTGGCCATTTCAAAGGCCAATGTAGCTCTCCAAATTTGGCCATAACATTTGGGTCGAGTTTGGGACGTTACATGGGTCCTTCAATGGTATTGGTTAAGAGTCAACTAAATGGACTTGACTAGTCAAATAGTATTTGCATCCGGATTTCCTTTTATAATTTTCCCAATTTTGGTAGGGCATTTAAAGGACAATTTTAGTATGCATTTGACACTTGTCAAGATCCACTAAAGGGGAAACTAAGTATATATAGTAGGAAGGGAACATTTCCGATGGTCTTTTCTTTCCTTTTACTCTATGTTCTGGTTCTTATTCCTAAACCTAAGTAAAATCTTCTTCTTTAGGAGTGGAAGTTAAGATTTTTTGTTTAATCAGTGAATGTTTCAATCTCTTGTTGTTGTTGCCAGTTTGGGTAGGAGTATCAGAACAGGAACTCTGAGTTGAAGTAAATGTGAGTCTCTACATGATATGATGTTACGTGATATAAGATGTTTTTCCTGGCGTGTGTGTGGTCATTGCCTAACACTTTCCTATTATATGGTTCCTAAGTATATATAAAATGGATCACGTGGCAAAGGCCAATTTGGGTTGAGTGGGCCATATGGGCGTGTGAGCCCGTTTTTTTGAAAAGTTTTGTAAGGTTGCACGGGTTGCACAAGTCGACTGTGGACCTATTGTAGGGTCGGTAAGCTTTACTTAGACCCCTATATGTGTGATCTGTCTGTCTGATTTCCATACCGAGCATGACTTATGATATCTAAATGTATGTACTATTAATTGCATAATGGCAGGACATAGTTTGTATGTTGCATTGCATTGGGGTGGGTTGCTGATATTTGGAGGAAGTGTCAGAAAAGTTATTAAGCCTGTTATCTGGCAGCTCAACTGCAACCTTCTGATTATGTGCCGCATTTCGGTACAACATGGTGTGTAGGGATGGGTGGGTTGATTTCAGCCCCACATGTTGTGTTGGGTTGGACGGAGATGGTGTGTAGAGGCTGGTGGGTAGGATTCTGATTTACTGTATCTGTATTCTGTATCTGATATGGGCCAAGGCCCAAACTGATGTATTTCTGAGACTGTATCTGAATGGGCTAAGGCCCAAACTGATTCTGTGATGGGCATAGGACCCAAACTATATCTAACTCAATTCTATTGATTATCTGTATGCATGTTTTCTGTGGGGATTACACATTAAGTTTGTGAAAACTCACCCTTTCACTATTTAACCTATACAGGTAATCCCCAGACTTGACGGGTCGGCGCAGCGGAGGACTCGATGGTGGCCACACGTAAATTTTAGATCGTTTTCCGTTAATGGCTAGAATTTATTACTTATTTTGGATTTTTGATGTATCTTTTGGACTATGGACTGATTGACTTTAAATTTGGGACTTTATACTGCTTTTTATGGATTTTTTAAAAAACTTCAACTCCACAAAACACAGTTTTTTTCTAAAAACTATGGTTTTTCGTAAATAAAATGATTTTTCCTAAATTAATTGGTTACAAAAGCTTCCGCTAAGAGACAAGTTTTAAAGCAAATCAACTAGTTTTTTTTCGAATTAAATAAAAGCTAACTTACTGTAATGGTTTTTAAACTTGACAATCTTGTCATCAAATCCCTTTCCATGTGACATCGCCAGATTCAGCCATAATGTCTAGGCCAAGTTTAGGGTGTTTCAAACTGACTTTAAGTTGATTAATTGGAATCTCTTTCTAATTAAAACCCCTATCGTCGCATTAATTCAATCTATGGATTCCCCTATTAGATTTGACTCTAATCCAGTAGATTTGTGTCGTCTTATTTCTAAGATTGCATGTAACTCCACTAAATTATGCCAGATCTACTCTGAAATAGGGAATTTTTCTCGACTAAAATAAGCACATTAAATATGAATTAATATCCTAAAAATATTAATACAGGAAATAAACATACATAAATGAGAACAAAAATCAAGCATTTATCGCGTAAAAACATAAATTAAATAATAAGTTTCATCATAGGTTTCATCCTGAATAGAAACATCTCAAAGTTAGGATAACAACAAGACATAAAGAAACTCAATAAAACGTCAAAGGAAATAAAATGGAAATCTTCGATCTTGCAGGAGATCCGCTTTCGAGTTGATTCCGATGGCGTTGTTCGAGTGTTCTCTTCAATCTTCTTTGAGTGCCCCCTTATATCTTTTTCTAATTGGCTTTTATAGACTTTAGAATGCTCAGAAAACCTAAAAATTGGTTTTTCTGTGTATTTGGGAAGCAGGGTGCGATATGGACACGGGCTGGCACATGGGCGTGTGGCCAGCCCGTGTGGACATGCCCAGGCTGTGTTTTTCACTCTATTTGTCTGATTTTGGCTTGTTTTTCACTCTTTTCACTCCCTAATGCTCACTTAAGTATAGAAACATGAATTTAGAGGATTAGGAGCATCAAATTCACTAATTTACATAATAAATCCTCCAAAAACACATCCAGAATGGGATTAAAAATATGTTACTTTTATAGCCTCTCAAGTATGTTTCTTGGATTATTGTGTAATAGTCACAATATTACTCATAGTGTTAACTATGTATATGATTCTCAGACTTGAGATCATCATTGTTCTAACATCCTGAGTCATATATTTTGATACAGTCAAAACGTCTACCGTAACAAGTTGAACCATAATGACTAATTTTGGATATACCACAATCCATGTAGTGGGATATGGTTGATCAAGATAGGATTTATCCCTCTTACATAATGGGAGCAATATCTTATGTCTCTCTATGGAGTGAGACTAGAAATGCAAGGCCATGCTTAAATAAGTTGATATGAGATATCAAACTTATTTGTTTATTCTAGCATTCTCAAAAAATCAAGAAATATGATATTTGACTATACGAGTGTAAAATCTATAACTTGTGTCCAATCTAGATATTGAGGATAAAATAATATAATACATGAAAAGTTTATCACAAAGGTCATGTCGAATCATGACTTCTTCTAACTTGGGTGGTAATGATGCATTGCTAGATGTCATTCATTGCTTGTAATGTTAGAAATGTTCTAGTATTACTACTAATGTTACAAGAGCCTATAGGGTCACACCCTATAGTTGAAACGAATAGAATCCAAATACATTTGGTATTGTATTTAGTAGTCACTTGAATTAAATTAATTTTTGAATTAATTTAATGTGATAGTTAGATATTAAACACATTATATGTACAAACTTATTGTACACAAATGGAGAACATAAATAAAATTAATATATGAATTTGATTCATACAAAATATTAATTGTATATATTTTACCAAATTTATTAATAGAAATAGTTATATTAATTAATTTCGGTCAAAATATAAAAGACATGGAAATTAATATTCTTTTGGAAAAAATATAAGTAATATATGAATTTCATTCGTACAAAATATTAATTGTATATATTTTATCGAATTTATTAATATAAACATTTATATTAATTAATTTTAGTCAAAATGTAAAAGACATGGAAATTAATATTCTTTTGGAAAGAATATAATTAATATATGAATTTGATTCATAAAAAATATTAATTGTATATATTTTACCAAATTTATTATTATGAACAATTATATTAATTAATTTTGGTCAAAATATAAAAAACATGAAAATTAATATTCTTTTGGAAAGAATATAATTCATTTTTCTAACTTTACATTTGTCTTCTCTATTAATAAGAGAATAATAAAATAAAATATGTTTTTTTCCAACTTTCCATTTGTCTTATCTATTAATAAGGGAATAATCCTGGTTTTCCTTTTTAATATGTGATATCAAAGAGGATAAAAGGAAGATAATCCCTTAGTGTGTTAAGGTTACCAACTTAATAAAATAAAGGTCTAGAAACCATTTTTAATTCTCTCTGAAACGTTCATGAGAAAGCGGTTGTTAGTTTTTTATGGGGTGAACTACGTAGTGGTCAAGACATTTTCTTTTTGGCTTGGAATCGACATCGATCAGCAACATCCTTTCAACATTTTCAGTAAAGAAGGTATATTTTCAACCCTATTTCAACTCGATTCATTCCTCATACATGGATCAGTGGTTGATGACCGCCGGAATAATTTTTCCATTACGCTACAAGGTGTACCGATGATCAAACAGTGGTATCAGAGCCACTTGTACAATACGGATTCGAGATTAAATTTATTTTTTGGTGCAATTAAATGAAATACATGTTGTATATTATATTTAATATGCACAGTGTTTGGAAATGTATGGTTATAGCCTGAAAGCCCATTTAATTTATTATTTGTAAATGTTGTAATTTTATAAATACGACCTGTGTGTCATGCCTTTCTATATTTCTCTTGTATTTCTCTGCTCATCTTACTCCATCGTATGTAAAAAGAGTTTCTATAATTGTAAATTTTTCGAGTTGAAAAGGACAAGAGGAAAAGAATGTTGGACTCCCTAAAGTGGAAAATAAGCTTTGAGAAGCGGGATAAACCCTTAGGATTCCCTATGACTCTCCCATCGACTTGGGAGAAACCAACTTAGTTTTATGGGCTATAACCATTGCATTAATTTATTGCTTTATATTTTTCTTGTATATGATACAATTGATGATATGTTAGCATACATGTTATAGGAAATTGAGAAGATCAATTAAAGGATTAAATGGACAAATGTTGACCACTAATAGTGAGATTAATTTCATTTAAAAACCCCTCAATAAAATATTAAGTTAAGATTGCCTTCCAATATTTACCCTCGTTAAAGCCTCAATCGATATTATGTGGGTTCTACTAAAGCGAAGTACATGTATCTATCTTGGTTAAACGCGACGAATAAACAAGTGATATTCGCCGATTATGATGTTGGTTAATAACTTAACTAGGTTACTCTAATAGGATTAGATACCTAGATGCAAGAGATTTTGATAAATCATGGGATGATTGGAACAAGAGTTGTTCACCAAATAGAGGAGTTACATGTGATGTAATTAGCAAGTGTTGCTTACCTAAATAACCATAATCTTGAGAGTAAAGCCAAAGCTGACTTAAAAATAGGTGAAATGTGGATGTTTATCTATTAGAAAACTTTAGAGAAAGTCTTTCTAAAATTAAAATATGAGGGTTATTAATTTTGAATAAAATAGTGGGAGCATCATTTAATAAAGTCCTTTTATTGGTTATAATAAACTTGGTAAATGTACTCATGAGCATAATTTATTATTGTAGATTAATTATGGCAAACAACACAAGTTCTTTATCACTGCGATCGGTCCTTAAGAAGGACAAGTTGAATGACTTGAACTTCCTTGTCTGGTTCCATAACTTGAGGATTGTCCTCAAGCAAGAACAAAAATTATTTCATTGAAAAACTCGTTCCTAATGAACCAACAACTAATGCCTCTAGAGTTTCCAGGGATGCTTATAAGAAGCATCTTGATGACATGTTAGACATAGGATGTCTAATGCTTGCCACCATGACTCTTGAGCTTCAAAAGAAATATGAGGATGTGGTTGCCTATGATATGATTTAGCATCTCAAGGAATTATATGGGGGTTAACCACATCAAGAGAGGTATGAGACCTCTAAAGCTTTGTTTCGATGCAAAATGGTGGAGGAAACTCATGTTCTCAAGATGATAGGCTATATTGAAAGCCTTGAAAAACTATGATTCCCTTTAGGTGAGGAATTGGCCATTGATGTTATTCTACAATCATTGTCGGATAGTTTTAGCCAATTTGTCCTTAGTTTAAACATGAATAAAATTAATTGACTTTTCCATAGTTGCTCAATATGTTACAAACTGTTGAAAATAACATGAAATAGGTTAGGCCTAAGCAACTCTGATAGTCCGCAATAACAAGGGAAAAGGAAAGGCTAAGGCTAAGGGAAAGCCTAAGAACAATGGCAAGGCCAAGCCCAATAAAGGAAAGGCTACATTGAAACCTAAAGGAGGAATTGTTAAGGAAGGAAAATGTTTCCATTATGGTAAGACCAGACACCGGAAGAGAAACTGCCCTACCAATCTTGAAGAGGTCAAGAAGGCAAAGGAAAATGGAGTGCCCACTTTAGGTATTTATGTTATTGATATTAATTTATCAACATGTACTTCTTGGGTATTAGATACCGGATGTGGTTTTCATATTTGTACCTCTGTATAGGAACTGCAAAGGAGTAGGAATCTGGCTAAAGGGGATGTGGACCTGCGAGTTGGGAATGGAGCAAGAGTTGTTGCATTAGCTATAGAAACTCATATTTTATGATTGCCTAGTGGACTTGATTTAATTTTGGAGGATGTTCTATCCTTTAAGGGATTGTGTATAATAAAGGACTAATTTCTACCAATTAAGTGGGAGTGAGTTTTCGAGAAGTGTTTTATCCTTGAAGGGATTACGTCATCTGGGAGGTTGAACTCTACCAATTAATGGGAGCAAGTTTTGCATAAGTAATGTTATTTAGCTGTGTTCTATCCCTAAAAGATTATGTCCTCAGAAGGAATGAGCTTTAGAAGTTAATTACAAGCGAGTTTTGACAAAAAAAATATTGTGACCCTAATTTATGAATCGTTGCATTGTTTGTAGAGATGGTATTTAAGGGTAATGGTGGGTAAGTGAAAGTTTACTTTAATTATCCTTCTTGAGATGTCTGGCTTAAGATTATTGGCCCATTGAGTACATGCTTTGTGAGAAAGGACATTATGGGCAGTGGGTTTTGAATGATAAACTATCACATTTGAGAGGTCTATTGTTTCATAATATCATTTGACTTCAACACTTTTTGTTAAGGTTTTGTGTTTTTATATATAACCAATAGTAGACAAAGCGTAACATTATCAGTTCTTTAGTGTCTCTACATTTTCTTCTCAATTGCTTTTTTCTTATTTGTTTTCTCTATTTGTGTCTATTTTGTCTTTTTTACTTTCATTTGTGATATTTAATTGTCTATGGTATTTGTGATAACTTTCAAGAGGGTTCCACATTCAAGTTTACAATGGAGCAGCTCAAAAATGTCACTATGTTGTGAAAAAATAAAATATGTTTTATAAGAAATAATGGACCATGATCATATTCAAGTTATTCAACTCGAAAAAATATTCGAATCTAACTTGAAAAGAAGAACCAAACAAATTTAGAAAATAAAGAAAATGAAAACAACTAAAATAAATAAATTAAAGGACAATAATAAAGATTCAAAACAATAAATGAAAAAAATTAAAATTAAAAGGTGGAAGATGGATGAAATAAATCGATGGATATGGATAGAAGGATAATTGCCTAGTTGAACCCTTAGAGGAAGATTTCCCAACAAGCTCAACTATGGCTCTAACCAACCCCCTAAGGTTGATCCTTAGTAAATTGGAGGGTGAATAGTTCTCCTATGGCCTCAAAGAGAAAACTAAGAAGAAAACCTATTTCTAAAATAAACAAAAGAGAAATCTCACAAAGAGAAATAACTTAAAAAGTTGAAATTTATTAATCAATGTATGTTTAATGAATAATGAAGAGACCTTTATATAGGCTAACTAATTACATAACAATAAAACTCTTAATTAGAATGAACTCTAATTAATCTAAACAAGAATTAGTTCTAGTTTAACTAAACCTTTTTTGTTGACTAATAAACATAAATATCCTAAACAACTTAAAATATTTAAAAATATCCTAAAATTTAGAATAAATAAATAATAAAAATATAAAACCTAATAGATACAATATTGAGCTCACATATAATCAAAATTAAGCCTAAAAATCAAACCCAATATGATTTAAAATCAGATTAAAGCCTGAAACTCATAATGTCTCGTAAGAATCCCATCCAAAAACTCTGCTTTTGTAATCCTTACTAAAATGATCATAACTTGAGCTCCAGTCTTGAAATCAATTGATTCAAAGTGTGTTTCAAACTTAATAGATTGCTATTCGAACAATATGCAAAAATCTCAACCCAAAAATGTTTGGATCCCATTTAAAAATTCATCACAAGTCAACTGATTTTCCAAACATGAAAATTGGTAGCTTTGGTTAATTGAATTTAATAAGTTTCACCCCTCTATGCATGTATCAATGTTTGTATCTATGTGTATCTATGTGTCTCTACTTGGATTTCATCTTCCACTGCATCCATTTTGTAATTTCATTTTGGTGAGATATGGTTGAGTTTGAATTAGTTGCTGCCAGTGGGATGGACTATGATGATAGGCTTTCTAATTCCATGTTAAAAGTATAATATAAAGTAAAAAATAAATGCTTTTGCGAATTTGTTTATGTGCAAGTTGAAGGGTTAGGTTGCTAGTTCTATTTTGAAGTTGTAGAAATATTTTTGAAGGAAAATGCTAACTAGGATTTTGTCCTTGAATGGTGTTTAGTTGTATAGAATGCAATGATTATATCACTCTTGGATTTGGGGCTAGTCGGAATAGTCGTTTCAAGACCAAAAATTCGACGAGAAAAAATTTATTTTCATTATATTTTTATGGTCTACGATTTCACAAAATGATTTCGTAAAAATTTCGTTCGAAAATTTTGACGTTTGGGCACTCAATTTAGTCAAAAGGACTAAATTGTAAAAAGTGAAAAACTTGAGTTCTATATGTTAGAGGTGTCCAATTGTTATGAAATTTTAAATTGGAGATATTTATATGGTAATTAGACCATTGGTTAAGTTGGTGGACAAAAATGGGTATGGTTAGGCATGTTTCCTAATTTTTTCATTAAGGGCATTTTGGTCATTTAATTATTAAAATGAATTAAAAACAAAATTAAGAGCCAATTTTTGTCCATCTTCAACCCTAGGCCGAAAATTTCATGGAGAAACCATTTATAGGGGTTTTCAAGCTTCCAAGCTCAATTGTAAGCCCGTTCTATCCCCGTTTTTAAGGATTTTTACGTTTTTGAAATCCTCGTAACAAGATTTACCTATTTTTACCATTGTTTTGAACTAGGGTTTGTGTTTAAAAATTTACCCATGAATGATATGCATTTATTTTGATGTTTTATGGAAGAATATGGATGTTTGAAGTGTGATAAACGATTTGTACTAAGTAATTTTTGATGAAAATGCCTAAAAGGATTAATTTGTAAAAGTTATAAAATATGTCACAAGTGTGTGAATAAGTGAGTATTGTGGACTACTATAGTTATGAAAATGGTTCAGCTAGGCCTAAAATGCAAGGAAATTGAATAAAAATTATTTTACGAGCCTAGGGGCAAAATTGTAATTTTGTGAAACTTTAGGGGAAAACGTAATTTTGCCAAAGTATGATTTTTGGACTGGAATGAATAGTGTGAAGGTTATATAAGTTAAATATATTTTTAAAAATCAAGAAAGACGAGAAATTGAAATTGATCGATAAAAAGAAAAGTGAGAAAAAGTGAAAAATTCCCGAATGAACCTTTGGAATAAAAAGGGATACGAATGAAGTGACAGAAATGATCACATGTGTGGCACGGATTGTGTGTAGGCCACTAGGTAAAAGTGAAAGTGATGGTCACGTGTATAGTACTATGTGTAGGCTACTACGTGTACCGGAATGATAGGTCGCATGTGTAGTACTATGTGTAGGCTACTATGCGTACCAGATAGTTTTGATCACGTGTGTAGTTCTATGTGCAGGCTACTACGTGTATCGGATGGTAATGGTCACATGTGTAGTACTATGTGCAGCTTACTATGTGAACCGAACATCATTGATTAGTAAGGTGGTTGCTATGTGCTGATTCCACTGGACATCATTGATTAATAAGGTGGTTGCTATGTGCTGAATCCACCGAGTATCTGTTATTATTCCGAAGTGTTCATCGAGAAATTTACTAAGTGTAATTGAATAATGAATATAGGTGTGGAATTGAATTGAATATCAACTTAGAAATGGAAAACTGAATTTTGAATTGAATTGTGATTGAAAGTGAAAAAGTGAAATTATGAAAGAGTACATTTAGTAATAAAACAATTTAGACAGCAACAGTTGTGTGACTTTGAAAAATCACCAAAAATGGTGGAGATTGAATTAGAGGCTGAATAATATATGAAATTGAAGTTGAATGAGTCTATTTTCACATAAAAGAAACAAATCAGCAAAATGGTTATATATTTTGAGATATTTGAAATTTAGTTAGACAGAGTCTGAATGAGTTCGGAATCCCCTATTTTGACTTTGAAAAATTGTCAAAAAGTGTACAAAAATAATTACGGATAAATTTTATATGTTTACTATCCTCAGTGAATCTATTTTCAAGAGAAACTAACGGAAACAATATCCAAATTCTGTACAATGAGATAATTAATTTTTAGTGAAGAGAGGTCAGAACTGTCGAGCAGTGAAATAGGGAAACTTTAAAGAATAAATTTTACTATTTGGCTAAACCAAAAATTATGAAAATTTTATGGTAAGAAGATATGTGAATCTAGTTTTGAGAAAAAAATTACGGATCTTAATTTGGAGTTCTATAGCTCTGGGAAAAATAATTTTGTGACCCTGACTCAAATAGACAGCTTTGAATATACATGTGAGTGAATAGTGAAATTGTAGTTAATGTTGTTTAAGTGTGTTATACTCATTACGGATGTGGAATGGAGAGGAGGAGAAAAATTGGAAGAACATATGAATGATTTGTGTATAATTTGCCATATGCTCAATTATAATCGATAAACGATTGAAAAGAAATGATGTTTATAATTGTGCATTATTAGTTATAGTTAAAGTTCATGTGAGAAAATAAAGTCTCATAGTATGTGTATGTGGTATACTTGGTATATGATTTGGTAGGTAGCAATGTCAGAAATGGTTTCTGAATTAACTAATGTTGATAAGTTTGATACATAAATAAATGTGGTGCTTATCCATGCTTATAATGCTTATACTATATGTTTATTTGGCTGGCATGTTTGGTGTCTATGCTTAAGCTTTGGCCAAGTTGTGGCTGGATTACGCCACATTAAATTTATAAAATTATGAATTTCGATGGTAAATGTCTAGATGGAAATATGCTTGTGATCATAAAAGGGTGGTAAGGTTTAAAGTTTGTAATCTTTATTAAAATGGTTTATCATGTGGTTAGTCTACAAAAAGACTAGTTTGTGACTATGGTTGAGTGTAATGTTTATATCTTGTGTGATATGCATAGAAACGAGAGTGGAAAGGAAATGAAATACTAGGTTCATGCTTGAAGTGTAAAATGATGCAAAAAGGGGACGTTAAGTTAAACGATGAATATGTATTAGTATTGAACTTAATGAAATTGAATTGTACGTGAATTTAATGGAAATTGCGAATCATATGATTTGAATTAAATGAATTATTGTGGTATTGAAATATATATTGGATTGAGAAATTGAATTGAATCGTGAACATGAGAATCGTGAATTAAATGAAATGGAAATGAAGTATTGAATTGCATGAGTATGTATTGGGTCTCAGAAGCTCTATTTGTTACAAATATAGTATTTTGAAGTTATAACGTGAAGATTTATAAAAGCATGTTAAAAATTTGAAGAGTTTAAATTTGAATGAAATTTTATAACTCGGTTTAACATGTTTACTAGTGTATGTGTTATGGTAATGCCTCGTACCCTATTCCAGCGTCAAACACGGGTAAAGGGTGTTACAATGTGACATCACCAGATTCGATCATAACATTTAGACCGGATTTGGGGTGTTACATTTAGTGGTATCAGAGCTACGGTTTAGTTGGTTCTCGGACCGAACGTAGCATATCTGAGTCCAGCTATACATGTCATGTTATGACTCGTGATGGTGTGTTATCTCCGGGCTCTAACAAAATTGTTTTGTTAAGACAGAGATGATTTTCAACCGAGCTATTTTCGATAATGCTGAAAATGATATTGATGTAAATGAAATATGCTCACGTTATGTTGGAATTTGGAAAGGTAAGAATAAAAATTCGTGATATGTATGTATTCATGTATGAAAAGAGATGATCATAAGTTGAAAAAAAGAAGAAGAAAAGAACGAAATGAAAGTTTATGTTGTGATAAGCTTATCCAAGTATGTTGGTGATTATATGTTGCTATGTGCTCAACATATTTGATTAAGTGAATATGGTAAGTGAATTTACTTAAATAGATGGAATGTGTGTTTATGTACATCTACTTAAATAAGTGAAATCAATACGTTCATATGATAGAATCTTATATTTAATTGCTAAATTAGAGGTAATATGATGTTTTGTTTTTATTTCTTTATTATTGAACCATGAATATTATAATAGTATGAAAACTGAATTAGAAGATTAAATTGAGTAGCACACAGGAATGAGTACTTTCGTTCAGTGGTATGTGATGAATTGACAAAAAAGACCATGGTTGGACCATGGCAACATGTGATATGTGATTTCCATATAAGACCATATCCGGGATATGGCATCGGTGTGATATGTGCTACTGTGTACGACCATAGTTGGGCTATGTCATCAATATGTAAATACGTATAAGACCATAGTTTGACTATGGCATAGAGAAAATGAAGTACTCAATTCTGTAAGACGTTCTCTAATTGAATAAATGTCGGTAAGTAAAATGGAAGCTAAGTATTGGAATTTAATTAGATATTAATATTGAGATCGAGTTAGTAAATTCATTGTGTGAAATTGTGGGTGACAGAAAATATTCATAATAAATAGATGTGTTAATTTGCATGGAATGAACTACGTGGTTATGATGGTATTACATTGATGATGAATGCAAATTCATATATATATATATATATATATGTATTTATGAGAGCAAGTTAGAACCTTTCCCCCTTCTGGTTGCGTATTTACAATATTCCTTTGGAATATATGGATCGCCAAATTACTCTGGACATCATAAATGCTATAGGAGAATTAGTAGCGATCGAATGGAAAGATAGGAACGAGGTTTGGATCGAGTTCTTTAAATTAAAAATAAAAATCAATGTGTTATGTCCATTACGAAGAGTCATAAGGTGGGTGGGAAGAGATGGGGTTGAAGTTATCTTTGCAATAAAATATGAACGATTACTGACTTTTTGTTACTCATGTGACCTCATCGGGCATACAACAGGAAAATGTCCAAACAAAGAGGAAACCTCTGACTCTAGTAGCTTGAACTTACAATCTGGAAGTTGGCTAAAGGCCAACACAGTGGCTCAAAACCAAGACAGAAGCATGTGGAGAAATAGGATTGAGATAGTGGCAACCAATGGATTTTTGAATAAGGCAAAAGATGAAAGTAAGACGGACACAAAGGATGAAAGTGAGCAAATCTCACAAAAAAGAAAAAGAAAAATGGGAGAAACAGACTCGACATCCAACTCACCTATAGAAAAAAATATCATAAATCAGCGTGTGATGGTCTGGGTCGTTTTAAAAGTAAAAGAAAAAGACAGAGGAGCATGAATGGAGATCTTACGGAGGAAAGCCCATCCAAAATAGTGAGGTGAAGCTTATTGGACAACATTTCACCATGCAAGGAGGCGGCTGGCGATCAGGCCCGCCAAGAGCAATGAAGATCCTTTGTTGGAACTGTCGTGGGGTTGGGAACCCTGTGACAGTTCACGAGTTGAAGCAACTCCTTGTTGCAAATGACCCAGATGTTGTCTTTTTATGCGAAACCAAAGTTCAATCTAATAAGATGTCTCGTATTCGTAGCTTGTGTAGAATGGATGGCTGCCTAGCAGTTAATGCAATTGGCAAAAGCGGTGGACTGGCGATGCTTTGGAGAGAGGGCACGAGAGCTGAAATCATAAACTATTCTAGGAACCATCTTGACTCCTTGATCCATTTTGACAATGATAGTGAAGGAGAGAGGGCACGAGGTTCACCGGGTTCTATGGGAATGCCAATCAAAATAATAGAAAAAGCTCTTGGGAGATGTTGAAGAGGGTTGGGAGAACAGTGAAGGAAACGTGGATTATAGGGGGATTTCAATGCTATTCTAAACAACTCAGAAAATAAGGGTGGCAGAAGGAAGTCGAAAGCTTTGATAGATGACTTTTGTGAGATTGTTGATGAGCTATCTCTGGTTGATTTGAAGATGGGCAACGAGTGGTTCACTTGGGTCAATAATAGGGAAGGCACTGCTATGGTTAAAGAAAGACTTGACCACTTCATGATATCGGCCAATAATGTTACCAAATTCCCTTTCATTGAGACCAAAGTGATCCATCAGGCGAATTCGGACCATGACGTCATTATTTTGGACACGGATCACCGTAAGCCGAGAGAAGAGCTAAGAGACTCTAGACTTATGTTTAGGTGCTGGGCAAAAGAGAATAAAGCTAAAAATCTTATTAAAAAATGTTTGGTATGATGGCACAAAAGATATTATGGAAAGAATAAAAAAGGTGGGCCAGGACCTTGGCATGTGCCAGTATAAAAATACAAAGAGATGAGCAAGCAGATTGGTAAGCTTAAGTCCAAGATTAATAGTGTCATTGATAATCCTGGTGGTTTGTATGAGGGTAACAGGCTCAAAGCTATGAGGTTAAAGCTTGGGAATTTGATGGATAAAGAAGAGAAGTACTGGGCACAGAGATCGAGAATTAATTGGTTGAAAGAGGGCAACAAGACCCGGTTCTGTCATGTGAGAGCTACTAGCAGAAGGAAAGAGAATAATATTGAGAGGTTGAAAGATGTTCATGGGTGCTGGAAGAACAACCCCAAAGATATTTGTGCGGCGGCCGGGGAGTATTTTCAAAATTTATTTGGGTCAACTTTACAAACAAACAATGATCTAAATGTTGACTTCATTGATAATTGCATTTCAGGGGAGATAAATGATAAGTTGCTGGAGTTCAAAGATGAGGAAATTAAGAGAGATTTCAACCAAATAGACCTGAGGAAAGCCACAGGCATTGATGGTTTGTCGAGAAATTTCTACAAAAAGCATTGGGACATGGTGAGAGATGATATCTTAAAATTGTGCCATGAGGTTTTAAGTGGGGATAGAAGAGTGGACAGTCTCAAAGAGACGATTATTGTTCTTATTCCTAAAATAAAAAATCCTATTGATATGACAAATTTTTGACCGATTGGTCTTTGCAGGGTGGTATACAAAATTATTGCGAAAGTTCTTGCAAATCGATTGAAAGATACTTTTCCGAAGAGCATTAGCCAAAATCAGAGCACTTTTGTTCTTAGACGAATAATCCACGACAACATATTGATTGCCTACGAGCTAGTCCATTACCTTTAAAGTGCTAAGAATTGTCCTCATAAGGGATTTGTAATCAAGCTCGACATGAGCAAAGCATATGATCGGGTAGAGTAGAAATTCACTGAAAAAGTTATGATAAAAATGGACTATGCAGAGGCTTGGGTAACAAAAGTTATGAGTTGTATTCATTCGATTCACTATGTTGTAAAATGCAATTCAACCCTCTTAGAGACTATCGTGCCAGAAAGAGGCCTCAGACAAGGAGATCCTCTCTCTCCCTATCTTTTTTTATTTTGCATGGAAGCCTTGTCTAAATTTCTTATCCGAGCTCAAGATGAAAATATGTTAAAATAAATTTGGGCTAGTATTAATGGGCCGCGTATTAATTACCTTTTTTTGCCGATGACGCACTCCTCTTCATTCGTAATAAAAAAAGGGATGTTGAGGAAATCGTTAATATTTTAAAAAAGTTTTCAAGTGTCTCGGGCCAAAAGATTAATAATGATAAATCTATGATCATGTTTAGCCTGAAAACTCCTTTGGCTCAAAAACAAAATTTTAGTTCTATTCTCGGAATACCTTTGGCTGATAATCTTGACAGCTACTTAGGATTACCACTACCTATAAATAGAAAAAAATCAACTGCTTTCACTAACATTATTAACCGGTGCACTTGCAGGGGTTAGTAGCTGGTCAAAAAGGTTATTATCTTACGGTGGGAAAGAGGTATTCCTTAAAGCTATTCTTCAGTCTTTACCTATATACGCGTTCTCTGTTTTTCTTGCCCTAAAAGGAATCATTGAGAAGCTTCAATCGAAAATGAGCCGGATGTGGTGGACGAGTAACGAAAAGACTCACGGTTGGGCTATGATGGGCTAAGATTGTTTATGTTATCCTAAAGGGATGGGCGGCATGGGCTTTCGAGATATGCACTTGTTTAACTTGGCCCTCCTTGGAAAACAAGTGTGGGGACTCATCAATTTCAAGGACGCGTTATGTTTTAGGGTTTTGAGTGCAAAAATACTTTCCCGAGAGGGATGTGTTCAGGCCTAAACGCTGCGATAATTCGTCGTTTACTTGGAGGAGCATTGCTAAAGCGGCGGAGGCTTTAAAGGATGGGTTTATGTGGCAAGTTGGGGATGGCAACACGATTGATATTCGATGGGACCATTGGGGTATTGAGGGGCTAAATGGGAACTCAATTGATTAGTCACTTTTTACTAACAACGAAAGAAGAGTTAATGAGTTGTGGGACCAGCCTCATACGCAGTGGAAAAGGGATAGGGTCATTGAGCTATATGGCAGAATTATGTGGGAGTGTATTTGCATTTTACCCATTCCCCATAATGGTATTAAACATAGCTTTACGTGGTTACAAAACCCCCATGGGTTCTATACTTTGAAGTCCGCCTACTCCTGGTTATCCCTTAAGAGAATAGGTTTCGGCCCTCATAGACTTTTTTGGAGAATTATATGGAAGCTCAAAATGCTTCCCAAGATTAAAATTTTCAGTTGGAGAATCGACCATGACATTTTACCAACCTACCATAAGATTGCTCGTATTCATCTGAATTTTTCTACGACTTGCTCGAGATGCAAAAACAATGTAGAGACGCTTCTCCATGCTATGAAAGAGTGTCCCAAGGTCTGTGAAGTTCTTATTATCGGGGGTTTAAATAACAGGCTACTCGATGGAAGCTACGATCGGTGCATTGACTGGCTGGAAGATATTCTTTGCGAGCTCGACTCAAAGGCTGTTTCTGATTTCTTTACTCTCCTCTGTAATTGTTGGACTAACAGGAACAAGATGGTGTTCCAGGGTAAGGCTGACGCGGCTATGGTGGTGTGGGAGAGGGCGCAGACACTCAGCAACGACTTTAGAATTTTTAACATGACCGAGCCTCCTGCTATCCCTCCTAAACCAGTTTGTAAAGGCTGGAAAAAGCCTCCAAATGGTTTTGTTAAAATAAATGTTGATGCTGCTGTCGGGAATGGTTGTGCTGGGTATGGGGATATTGCTAGAGATCACGAGGGTTTTGTTCTAGGGGGCTGTTATGGTTATTTTAATAAATCCATAGAGGCAACTTGGGCGGAGATGGAGGCGTTGGCTGAAGGTTTGAAGTTGGCATCTCGGTTAAATGTGAAAAAGCTCATGTTGGAATCAGACAATGCTAAGGTTGTAAACACGGTCAAAATGAGAGCCCAGGATGTTACAATTTTGGGTTGTTATGCGAAAACGGTGTGCATGGATTTTACAAATTTTGATTCGGTCCACATAAATTGGATCGACCGTTGTAGTAATAAGACCGCTGATTTACTGTGTAATCTAGCTATTAAGAAAAAGTGTAATTTGTATTTCAATATGGATTATCCCTTGGAGGTCCATAATTTTGTCATTAATGATGCTATAAAATGAGGTTGACGTTTGGGTTTTTTTTAACAAAAAAAAAAGCCACAAAAATCAAATAAAAAACTTAAGAAAGAATGTTGGCTAAACTTGACGTTGAGAAAAGTAAGAACTCGAATACGGTGAATGACGGCGAAGATCCAAACAGCACGATTAGTTTTAATCCGAGCATCCGAACCTGAAAAAATGTGGAGAAATCCTAGTTGCACGGCTCTACTTTTATATGCAAAGATGGTAGAGTTCAATTTTATCAAGGATTGCAAATTTTAATCGCATTAGAGTTTATCTTGATCAATGTAAACTTTGCAGTGAAAAAGGAAACACGAGCAGGGATAGACTTTGATTCCCATTTGAACTAAAGAAACTACACTTGATCCTTGTAAAATAGATCCTAATTAAACTATAATTCAAGTTCTAGTGTAAAAAAGGTTTACTTTATTACTAAAACATCATTTTGCAGTTATCCACAAAAATATGGTCGGTCAGCAATGTTAAGTGAATGAAGTTTCAGTCAGATTTACTTTTGATTGGCTATGGACGTTAAAGCTTCTGGTTTTATATCAGCTCTCACATGCAAGTCATGGGCCAATTACCAATAAAAGCCGCTTTATTTTTAAAATTATCGAAATGGGCCAGGTCCTGAATTAATTACTGGAATGGGCTAATTTTCCCCAAAATGCGTTCACGTCAGTGCGTTGTCAGGGGATAAAGCAGGAAAACACTTCCTCAAGGAAATGCTTTGTCCACGTGGACAGAAAACACGTCCTTGAGGGCCCACTTTGTGTCCACGTGGACAAAGCGCTTCCTTGAGGAAGCGTTTTCCCCGTTTTTTAGGGTTAGGGTTTTTTACAATTAGGGTTAGGGTTTTAAGGGTTTTGGGTTTTTAAATTTTAGGGTTTTAAGGAAAAAATTAAATAAATAAGGGTTTAGGGTTTAGAGTTTATAGTTTCTTAATTAAATTAATTATAAATTTTTAAAAATTAGATTAGGGTTTGGTGTTTATGGTTTTTAAGAAAAAAATCAAATAAATTACGGTTTAGGGTTACTTGAGTAAATTAGTTATAAATTTAAAAAAAAAAATTAGATTAGGGTTTAGTGGTTTTGGTTTTTAAGGAAAAAAATCAAATAAATTAGGATTCAAGGTTACTTGAGTAAATTAATTATAAATTTAAAAAAATTAGATTATGGTTTAGTGTTTAGGGTTTTTAAGAAAAAAAATCAAATAAATTAGGGTTTAAGATTACTTGAGTAAATTAATTATAATTTTTTTTAAAAATTAGATTAGGGTTTAGGGTTTTTAAGAAAAAATCAAATAAATTAGGGTTTATGATTACTTGAGTAAATTAATTATAATTTTTTTAAATAGATTAGGGTTTAGGGTTTAAGGTTTTTAAGGAAAAATCAAACAAATTAGGGTTTGGGGTTTAAGGTTACTTAATTAAATTGTTTGTTAATTTAAAAAAGCTCCTACGTGGACGCTCTTTTGCTATAGTAGTTCCTAAAAAATAATTTTGAGAAGACATTTCTGAGCAAATAGTGTCAAAAATGCTTTAAGCAGGATGCATTGTCAGCAAAAGTACTGAAAGAAACTCCCACGTGAATGCTCTTTTGCTACAGTAGTTTCTGAAAAAATAATTTTGAAAAGATGTTTCTGAGCAAATAGTGTCAAAAACGCTTCAAGCAGGATTCAATATCAGCAAAAGTACTAAAAGAATCTCCCACGTGGACGCTCTTTTGTTACAGTAGTTCCTATTTGGCCTGAGGCTATAAATGAGCCAAATTTTTTTCTCAGGTTGCATAAGTTACAGCAAAAAAATTAGAGAGGCTAAGAAGGATAGAAATTGAAGATGAGTGAATGTATTAGTGCTGTTATTTACTATGATGGTGAGGTTCGTCACACCGAGAACGATGTTGTTTTTTTATCAGAGATTACAGTGCCACTGGTTTTTAACCAGAACATAGATTTGACAGAATTTCGTAAAAGAACTAGGCGTAAAATATTCAGATTGACGTCAATGAAAGTTTTGTGTATTAGGTATCGATTTTGTGCTTCTGTTGATCCAGTGACATATGACTCGTTCGACATCAAAGGTGCTCGTAGCTTGGAGGCAATAGTGCAGACTCATCTCGCTAGTGGAGCACCCTATATTGAGTTATATGTACAGTTTGCATTGTCGAATGATGCATTTGCGACTGCTGTTCGAGAGGAATACACGACCCCTGACCAACACTCTGTTAGTGGGATACAAAACACGGAACTGCCCGTGTTTGGTAGCGGTATGTAATACACAACCCCTACACGACACTCCATCAGTGGATGGGACATGCACCTCGATGGGTCAATGTTTGATGCTGGAAATACGTACTGGGGAACGGTATCAACTTCTAGTGGTTGGTAATCTACATCCAATTGAGGACGTTATGAAACTCCCAGAAGAAGGGATGATGTATTCCCAACGACGTCCACTGGTGAGGGGACCTCATACGTTGCAGATGATGGTGGGTTAGAATATGAGTCCGATGTGGATCCACCTCAAGAACCCGGCCCTGATGGTGCAGAAGTTACATTATTTTCTGAACCGGAGCCTATTCCAACCAAACCTGAAGATGTTGAATGAGGTTCAGATGAGAAATAGGACTTGCGACTGTGGGATGTTTGACGCACTTCATTATCCATGCGCTCATGTAATTGCAACTTGTTAAAATCTCCATCTGGATCCCATGAGCTATGTCGACGAAGTGTACAGATTAGAATACATGTACAACGTCTGGAGACACGTATTCCCACCGTGATACGAGCCAAGGAGGTGACACTCAAGGGGTTGTTTTTCCTAGTGGTCCAATCACTCGAAGCAAGGCACGACAATTAAAATCAAAGATGAATGCTTTTGTCCAAGACTTTGTTGCTACAAATTTAATTCATCATGTTCGTGACATTGACAAATACGGGAATGCAATTCACTGGACCAATCTTGGAATAGTGAAAACCCATAAATTGGTGGATTAATCTTTTATGTATCTTATTATTATTTACTTAATTCTCATTGGTTGGGACACATCATTTATGAGTTAAGTAATTTTATTGGTTAGGTTATTATTTATTTATTTTCTTAGATAATTTTAAAGAGTTTTATTAGGATTCAATTACTCTTGTAATTTGCCTATAAATAGGCTTGTTTTCTACACATTGGAGGATAGAAAAGAGAGTATTTGTTTTCTTCCAAATTTGTGTGAGGCAAATTTTTGAGAGTAGAGTGATTCTTCTCTTGTTATTTAGTTTGGAGTTTGTTACTTTCGAGGGTATTTCAGAGTTACAAATATTCAAATTTCTTTCCCATTCATCGGTGTTTCTGGAGGTTCTTCTTCTAGGGGTTTCGTAGGGAGCCGCTCAATCATTGGCGTTTTTGGTTGCAAGTTAACCAAGAGTTCCATAGGGCAAATCAATCATTTTATTATTATTATTATTTAACTAATTTTATTTATTCTCGTTTTTATTCCTAATTTGTGTCTCTTGTGTCTAGATCCGGGGTTCCGCATCAGTTTGTATCAGTTTCAGGACAGTCGGTGTTATTTTTGAAGCTAAAATCAAATCTGAAACGAGTCAAAATACCAAAAACACTTTTCATCGGTTTCGTCGATTCTTTTTTTTCTTTTTTTTTGAAGTTTGTGTTTATTCTCCTCTTATTCTTTAAAAAAACAGAAAAAAGAGCAAAAAACGCAAAAAAAAAAAGAAAAAAAACGTAAAAAAAAAAGTTGCCTACTTTTCATACATAGGTTTCTTCTTTTCCTATTATTGTTATTATTTTTATTTTTATTTATCCCAAAATTGAATTTTTTTCCTTCTTCTTTTCTTGACTCAAGTATAATTAAAGCTTCAATTTTTGAAAATCTTAAGACACCAAACATTTCCGATTTTTGTTTTTTTTTTTAATTTGGGTAGAGTTTTCTTAAGTTTTCTTCTTATTAAAGCTTTTTTTTGACTCTATAGTTAGGGATCGTTGCAGGTCTATGTTGTTTTGTTTCTCTTACGCTTTCTAACACTTTGTTTCTTCTTGTGTTAGCAGATATTAAAGGCACGCACAAATTTCCTAGAGAAAGATGGAAGCAGTCTTTAAACGAAACAATGACACCCCCAAACCAAAATTTCCTTCTTTCTCAGGGAAGAATGATCCTGATGCTTACCTTGATTGGGAAGAAAAGATGGAAGCAGTCTTTCCTTATTACAACTACTCTGATGAGAAAAAGGTAACATACGCTGTCGCTGAGTTCATTGATTATGCACTAACATGGTGGAATCAATTATGTAAAAGCAGGATTCTTTATAGAGAGCAACCTGTTACTACTTGGGTTGAAATGAAGTGCATCCTGCGAAAACGGTTTGTTCCACCATACTATTATCGAGAACTCCATCAAAGACTCCAACATCTTGTTCAAGGAGATAGATCTGTGGATGACTACTACAAAGAGATGGAGACTATTCAGATTAGAGCCAATCTTGTTAAAGAGGCTGAGGTGACTATGGCTAGATTCCTTACCGGCCTAAAGCTTGAGATTGCAAATCGAGTTGAGTTACAACACTACATGGATGTTGAAGAGATGCTTCAAACCGCACTCACTATTGAAAAGCAATTACGAAAGAAAGGGACAACGAGGGGTGCTAGTTCAGTTTCTAATCCTGCTTGGAGAGGAAATTGGCAAAAACAAAATGATAGATTATGGAATGGGAGAGATGCACTATTCAAGCCAAATGAGCCTAGAACTTACTCCAAAGATAGAGGTATGCCTAATTCATTTAAAGGTTCTACTTCTACTAATCGAGCTCCTTCTTCTTCTTCTACTTCTCCTAGTGCCATTAAGCAGCCAAAAGATATTACTTGTTTCAAATGCCAAGGAAGGGGTCACTATGCTTGAGAATGCCCTAATAAAAAGTCATTGGTGATTCGAGAAGATGGCGAGGTTAATTTTGAGTCTGATAACGAAGATGAGATGCCTCCTTTGGAAGATGCTGGTGATGTTCATACTCATGATGAGTATGAAGAATACTTGGAGTATGGTGAGAAAGCACTTGTTGCTCGAAGGGCTTTAAATGTCTCGTTTAAAGAGGAAGGGCCCGAACAAAGAGAAAACATTTTCCACACGAGATGTTTGATTAGTGGACAACCTAGTTCATTGATCATCGATAGTGGTAGTTGCAGCAATGTGGTGAGTTCTTCCCTTGTTGAGAAACTTGGCCTACCTTGTGTGAAGCATCCAATGCCATACCGCTTGCAATGGCTGAAAGATAGTGGGGAGGTAAAAGTATCTAAACAATGCTTAGTTTCATTTTCCATTGGTAGATACTCTGATAAAGTTTTGTGTGATGTTGTTCCAATGCAAGCTGGGCACATATTACTTGGACGGCCATGGCAGTTTGATCGACGAGTAAATCATGATGGTTTCCTTAACCAATATGCCTTTGTGTTCCTCGGAAAGAAGTTTACTTTGGCTCCACTTCCTCCTCAAGAAGTCTACAATGATCAACTCAAACTTGCTAGTGAGATGGGTAAGGGAAGTGAGGTAAAATCATTAAAAAAGGCTGAGAGTAAAGAGGCCCTTAGTGTTAAAAGCCAACTTAAAGGCCCAACATTGGTAAGTGATTGCACACACAAGTCACGAGATGAGAGCGTGAGTTTATTTGCTAGGTTTTGAGATATCAAATTTGCTCTTTGTACAAAACAAACATTTGTAATTATTAGGTTTAGAGAAAACTTTGTTTTGACTAACCCTAATACACATTTGTCTAGTTGTTTTGTTGACCTTTTCCAGGATTTTGAGGATGTATTTCCTTCTGAAATGCCTAAGGGATTACCTCCTTTACGAGGGATTGAACATCAAATTGACTTTGTGCCTGGTTTGAGTATTCCGAATAGACCAGTCTATCGAAGAAATCTTGAAGAAACTAAGGAGTTGCAAAGGCAAGTTGAAGATCTCTTAGAGAAAGGGTTGATTCGTGAGAGTCTAAGCCCTTGTACGGTCCCTGTACTTCTCGTCTTAAAAAAAGATGGTTCTTGGAGAATTTGTGTTGATTGTCATGCTGTCAACAAGATTACGGTAAAGTATCGATATCCAATTCCTCGATTAGATGATATGTTAGATGAGCTTAATGGTGCATGCATTTTCTCTAAAATTGACTTAAAAAGTGGTTACCATCAAATAAGAATGAAACAAGGTGATGAATGAAAAACTTCTTTTAAGACTAAGTATGGCCTGTATGAGTGGTTAGTCATGCCATTTGGCTTAACTAATGCTCCTAGCACATTCATGAGATTAATGAACCACATACTTAGACCTTTTTTAGGAAAATTTGTCGTTGTGTATTTTGATGACATACTGATTTATAGCAAAACTTTGAATGATCATGTTGGGCATGTTAAATTAGTATTGGATGTGTTAAGGCATGAACGACTCTTTGCTAATCTTGAAAAATGCACCTTTTGTATGGATAAACTTGTTTTTTGGGGTTTTGTGATAAGTTCTACAAGAATCCATGTGGATGAAGAGAAGGTAAAGGCAATTAAAGAATGGCCTATCCCTAAAACTATTTCTGAGGTAAGGTCTTTCCTTGGGTTAGCCGGTTTCTACCGCAGGTTTGTTGTAACTTTTCCATAATTGCTTCGCCTTTGACTGCACTTATTAAAAAGGATGTATCTTTTCATTGGACAGATAAGCAAGAATTAGCATTTAATGAACTTAAAGATAAATTTTGTAATGCTCCTATTCTTGTTTTACCTAATTTTGAAAAGACCTTTGAGATTGAATGTGATGCTTCTGGTGTAGGTATAGGTGCCGTCCTCATGCAAGATAGTAAACCACTAGCCTACTTTAGTGAGAAACTTGGTGGAGCATATTTGAACTATTCGACCTATGATAAAGAGTTGTATGCCTTGGTAAGGACACTAGAAGTTTGGCAACATTACCTTTTACCAAAGGAGTTTGTGATTCACACTGACCATGAATCACTTAAGCACTTAAAAGGACAAGGTAAGTTGAATATGCGACATGCGAGGTGGGTTGAATTCATTGAATCTTTTCCTTATGTTATAAGGTATAAGAAAGGTAAAGATAATATTGTGGCTAATGCTCTATCAAGGAGGTACACTTTACTTAGTACTTTGCATACTAAGTTATTAGGTTTTGAGTATCTCAAAGATTTATATGCCACTGATTCTGATTTTGCAAGCATTTATGACGCATGTGAACATGGTGCATTTCACAAATTTTATAAGCATGATGGCTATCTTTTTCGAAATAATAGACTATGCTTAACAAAGTGTTCAATGCGAGAATTGTTGGTTCGAGAGGCTCATAGTGGTGGTCTTATGGGTCATTTTGGAGTCACTAAGACTTATGATGTTTTACATGAGCATTTTTATTGGCCTAACATGTGAAAACTTGTTGAGAAAATTTGCTCTACTTGTATTACTTGTAAACAAGCTAAATCCACTGTGATGCCTCATGGTCTATATACTCCTCTTCCTGTTCTTAGTTCACCTCGGACTGACATTTCAATGGATTTTGTAATAGGTTTACCAAAGACAAAGCGTGGACGAGATAGCATATTTGTGGTTGTGGATCGATTTTCTAAAATGGCTCATTTCATTCCATGCCATAAGACTGATGATGCAACCCATGTTGCCGATCTATTTTTCCGTGAAGTTGTGAGATTACATGGAATCCCAAGGACTATCATTTCCGATAGAGATGTAAAATTTCTTAGTCACTTTTGGAAGGTGTAATGGGGTAAGTTAGGTACTAAACTACTTTACTTTACTACATGCCACCCTCAAACTGATGGTCAAACTAAGGTGGTAAATCGAGTTTTGGGATCTTTTCTTAGAGCCATAATAGGTAAGAATGTTAAATCTTGGGAAGAATGGATACCCTATGTTGAGTTTGCTTATAATCGTTCTGTTCATTCTTCCACAGGTTTAACTCCTTTTGAGATTGTATATGGCTTTAATCCACTTACTATTTTAGATTTGCTTCCTTTACCTTTGAATGACATTGCTAATTTAGATGGTGAAAGGAAAGCTGATTTAGTGAAAGAGATCCATGAGAAGGCTTGTAAAGCCATTGAGAAAAAGAATGAGTCCGATGCACATCGAGCTAATAAATGGAGAAAGCAAGTCTTGTTTGAACCTAGAGATTGGGTATGGGTGCATATGAGGAAAGAACGATTTCCTTCTAAAAGAAAGAATAAACTTGATGCACGAAGAGATGGACCATTCCAAGTACTCGAGAAAATAAATGACAATGCTTATCGCATTGATCTTCCTGGTGAGTATAGTGTTAGTGCTACTTTCAATGTTTCTGATCTTTCTCCTTTTGAATTTGATGTAGGTTCAGATTCGAGGACAAATCTTCTTGAAGAGGGGGAGAATGATACGAGCCAAGGAGGTGACACTCAAGGGGTTGTTTTTCCTAGTGGTCCAATCACTCGAAGCAAGGCACGACAATTAAAATCAAAGATGAATGCTTTTGTCCAAGACTTTGTTGCTACAAATTTAATTCATCATGTTTGTGACATTGACAAATACGGGAATGCAATTCACTGGACCAATCTTGGAATAGTGAAAGCCCATAAATTGGTGGATTAATCTTTTATGTATCTTATTATTATTATTTACTTAATTCTCATTGGTTGGGACACATCATTTATGAGTTAAGTAATTTTATTGGTTAGGTTATTATTTATTTATTTTCTTAGATAATTTTAAAGATTTTTATTAGGATTCAATTACTATTTAAAGAGTTTTTATTAGGATTCAATTACTCTTGTAATTTGCCTATAAATAGGCTTGTTTTCTACACATTGGAGGATAGAAAAGAGAATATTTGTTTTCTTCCAAATTTGTGTGAGGCAAATTTTTTAGAGTAGAGTGATTTTTCTCTTGTTATTTAGTTTGGAGTTTGTTACTTTCGAGGGTATTTCGGAGTTACAAATATTCAAATTTCTTTCCCGTTCATCGGTGTTTCTAGAGGTTCTTCTTCTAGGGGTTTCGTAGGGAGCCGCTCAATCATTGGCGTTTTTGGTTGCAAGTTAACCAAGGGTTCCATAGGGCAAATCTATCCTTTTATTATTTAACTAATTTTATTTATTCTCGTTTTTATTTCTAATTTGTGTTTCTCTTGTGTCTAGATCCGAGGTTCCGCATCACACTGGTCCCAGATGAACATAAGTGGTCGTCTGTATCGCTTACTCCCTTTAAGCTGTTATCGGATAGAGAATTGCGTCGCAAACCAAAAGGTCGACCTTGCTCGACTAAAATACGTAACAATATGGATATCTAAGAAACAGCCAATCAACAGAAGTTGTGCGGATGGTGTAGGAACCCAGGCCATATAAGTAGATCATGTCCAAATCGCAATAGTTGATAATTGTTGTAAAAAACTATGTTGTATTATTTATATTTTATTAAATGAAATAATATAAAAATATTCAAAATATTGCCTTATTTAAAAGAATCTCTATTTTATTAAAAATATAAAGTAAATTACAATTACTTTATTAAAAAAACCTTTTATTTTATTACATGAAATAATATAAAAATATTCAAAATGTTTGTACAAATATATTAAAATAAAAATCAATGTCCGTGCCCGCCGGATTCAGTGCCACATGAAGGTCGTCGACGGTTACGTGCTGGATTCCTCCTTTGTCCAGCTTTCAGCCGGGGTTGTGGTTGCTCCGGCCGGGATTCTGGTTCCTCCAGTAGGGAATCTGGTTGTCGGTGTTGGGAGGATGACCCACTTTGATAAAATACTGACTGCGGAAATGTTTGCATCACCAATGGCGAAAGTGTTTGAAACCCATAAGGTGATGGGGATTGGTAAAAAGAAGAGCTCCCTTACGGCCCCTCGTGCGATCCCTCATGCGACGGCGGCCTATACATCGGCGGTCCACTCGGAGTAATAAAAAATGAAGATGAACCGGGCCATGCATTCCAACCTGCCATAGGACTAGAAAAAGGAGACATGTAAGGGTTAAGATACATAAAAGGGCTAGGATACGCACCTAGCATCATCTGAAAAAGCTGTGCTGTGGGTGTCTTTGGTTGAAGTGTTAGGCCCGGTGACTGTGTGGGCACTGTTGATGAGTCTGCGTCGTCGTCCCTTCTTCTTGGATTTAAAAGGCCACATCAATCTCTTTGGACACGCAATTATCGCTATCGCTCCTTTTCTGACAGTAAATATTGCTTGCCATGGATCCTAAACCATGACATGTATTCTGGTACGCTCGCTAACTCTGGAACGATGATCGGTTCCCGAGTAGGTATATAATCATACTGATCTTCCCACATTTGGATATAGTGTTACCAGAATCTCGGCCAATCCTTATGCAATTGCCGTAAGTCGATTCTGTGATGATCATCCAACACCTCAGGTGCCACGAGAATCGGTTGTCAGAATCTAAATTTTCATAATACTCTGTCTGACTGGTGCATCTCCACGATTGCAAAGTTGACCAATAGGACATTCACAAGCCAAGCGTTCGGATTTTGCAAGTATTCATTCGGAATTACTGCCTGAATTATCGGATCCTCGTATGATGTCCATTGAAACTATATGAAATATGGAAATATTAGTTATATACATAATATTAAATACTAAATACGAATCGACTATCTCATTATGAATATCTATTTTATTTAATACTTACTTGTGCTTCCAACCGTTGGTCTAATAGAAGCCGTATATCTTCAAGAGAGGTAGGTAATCCAACATAACTTGCCGAATGGTTCCACCTAATTAAATAAATTTTTAGCATACGATTATATTTTAAATCTAAGTAATAATTGTAAAATCTAATATAAAATTTACCTCGTTATGAGTGGGAATGTATATGGGTGGTCCACTCGAGAACGTAAAAATGGAAAGCGAAACCGTGCCCATGATTGCAATAGTGATAGGCAACCTCTAATTTTTGCTTTATTCGGTCGCGTCGCCCTGCACATCTCCCTGTACAATGTTGCCAACATGGCAGACCCCCAACTAAATTCACCAGCTGCTCTAAAATAAACGATTTTCAGCAGCCATCTCAGATGTATAAGGTTTCGTGACAAGTCTGACATCAGATAACCTCTACTTATCTCAAGAATGTATGCCCGAGCATATCGTATTCTTTCTAGTTCGGTAGAATCATCATCCGGCTCCGGGAATGTCTCGTAACCAGCCCATCTCGATCCGACCTCTGTTAATATTATTCGGAATAGCACCCAAAAGCTCGTAGCATACCGCTCTCCAATCACCAGATTGAACGGTCTCGATGGCTGCATACCCGTCCACTGGCAATCCCATTGCAAATTCACGTCTACCATAGTGATAGTACACTCTCCACATGGAAGATGGAATGTGTTCGTCTCGGGTCTCCACATCTCCGTCTCCATCTCTCTATCAACGCACTAATGAGTTTCGAGTCCAACTTGCACCCCCGGTCTATCGTCACCGCGTGCCAAAAACCCACTTCCCTCAAGTAATTCTCTATCAACGGTGATGGAGGACCAGACATATTAAGGATATAGCATTACAATATCCGATCTACTGACTTTTATAAAGAATAATAAAATAAAAATTATTTAAAATTGCATAAATGAAAAAAAATCTTAAATAATATTTAAAAATTAAATTTAACACTTACCATTTTCATTTGTTTGACGGATATGTGTTCATCATCGAGACGAATTAATTCTCCGGCCATTGCTAACACGATCAATTTTTTATTTAAAAAATAAATTCAAAAAAATAAAATTAGAGCTTTTTCGAAAAATATTAAAGAGAGCTTTGAGAGGAATTTGAGAGAAATTTGAGAGAATATTGAAAGATTGAAGATGGAAAGGATTTAAGTGTGAAAAAATGAAAGGGAGTTTTATAGGTTTTTTTTACCGTTGGGGGGTTACCAACGGTCAAAAAAATAGCCGTTGGGGGGTACAACAGACACAGGGAAAACGCTTCCTCAAGGAAGCGCTTTGTCCACGTGGACACAAAGCGTGCTCTCAAGGACGCGTTTTCTGTCCACGTGGACAAAGCGCTTCCTTGAGGAAGCGTTTTCCTGTTTTATCCCCTGACAACGCGCTAACGTGGACGCGGTTTGGAGGAAATTGGCCCATTTCGGTAATTAATTTAGGACCTAACTCATTTCGATAATTTTGAAAATAAATAGGTTTTTATTGGTAATTTACCCGCAAGCCATTGAAGCTGTTAAATTTTACAAGTCAAGCTTGTGGTGCAAATAAAATTGTGCATCAAAATCTAATTAAATTCAAGATTGGATAACATGATACACTCAACAAAGTTGTGTTCGTGATTAAGTCTTAAGGGGAATTTGTAGATGAGGAAAATTTATGAGTAAATTACAAAGTGTCACGTGTCAAATCAAAATTAATGTGGGCCAAAATTAAAATTATCATAGTAAAAATGATGACATTATTTTGTGTCATAATTATTTTTCTCTAATTAAATTAAATTAAATTAAATTAATTAAAAGATAAATATTAAAATCCATATTCAACATTCATCTTAATTTTAATAACATAATTACTTATCACAATCCACTTGAAAAAAAAAGGAAAAAAGCAATCCTTGCTTTCGATCTATTTTATAGTTTTAAAACAAATAAACCTAAACATGGCCTAAACGGTCAAACCTTAATGATGGGCGTGGTTTTCATTTTTTATTTTGTTCAGATTTATGTAAATAAGGACAAATGAAAAATATGTATGGGCTCCAAACATGATATCATGAAAACCAACTTTGTTAAGTTAATATAATATCTCCTCTCTTAGGCTTCAAGTCAAAGGTTTTGGAGTTGAAAAGTTGTAAATCATTAACCTCACATATATTTTGTCTTTTCCTGGATTTTTAAACCAATCTTAAAAGCCTGCAATTAATTAATATAAAACAGTCGCTAATAATTATGTCACCCAAAGTTCATTTTGGTGAGATATATTTTGTAGGATACAATATAAAAAAGTATATATAAATATTTTTAAGGTTTTTGCATCCTAAACCATTTTCATGTAATCTCTTGAGTAAGAAATAATAAAGATTTGATAACTTGAAATTGATACTATCTTTATAGCAAAAAGTAAGGTCGTCGGAGTTGGTGTCATCAATCCAATTATTATTTTTAAGTGTATAAATTTATTATTTTTAAGTTGCTTTTTGAGTTTTAATTAGGCATTTGAGACGAATAATATAACAAAAGAAAAAGACTAATTAAAAGAAATTGAATAACAAATAGTTTTAATTTCTAGGTTATTCACATGTTTGGTTGATGAGAAAAAGTAAATATAAATTAAAAAATTAAAAAAAAGTTAACATAAAAGTATTTTTAAGATTTTTAAAATATATTTTAGAATTTTTAGAATTAGTAATAAAATAAAAATTTTGTAAGCATTAAGGGCTTAATTTATTATCAAGCCAATAAAAAAAGTGCACTTTAGACTTCTGTTAAAGAAAAGAATGATTAAAATATTTAATTTCAAAAAGTTAAGTGACTAAATTAAAAAAAATAAGAGTTGAGTGACCAAAATAGAACGTACTTTATAATTGGGTGACTATACTTGTACATTACCCCTATTTTATATAATCTTTAAAATATATTAAGATTCTTTTCTAAAATAATATACCTATTAGTGGTTTGAGATTTTGAATTATATGGTTTATTTCATTCTTACAAGTACAAATTTATTTATACACATGATAAGGATACAATATAAGAGAGAAAATTTTAAATTTTAAAATAATAAATATATCTAAAATAAAACTTTAAATTTGAAAATAATAATTCAAATATATATATGCAACGAGGAAATCCTAACAATAATTACTGATTCATTTTAATTGGTCACCCAATTTTTGACACTTTTATTTTGATCATTTGAAATAAAATTCTTGCAACTTTGTCACTCAATTTTTAGTACACTTTTATTTTAATCACTCAACTGTTAGATCTCTAACGGCAATTAACAGTACACGACATATCATGTTTACTTTTTCATTTTAGCCACCCAATTTCTAGGTTTCTTTCATTTTGGCCACTCAAAAATATCCTTTTTTTAGGTATTCATCGGAGTAAAAAAAGACATTAAGGATTAAAGTGAAAAAGTGATAAAAACTAAAATAATGCTTTGAAAAAATTCAAATTGTATTTGTTTACCTCCTTTCAAAAGTTTCAAATTTCTTTTTTTTCAATATTGCAATTTTAAATTTCAAAATATTAAAATCAATTAAACAAATTATTGAATTTGTTTACTGATTTGTTACTATAATATTGAAATTAATTAATTTAATCTCCTAAATTTTAAAATTTTATTTTATGATTCTAAATTAAAATCACCCCAAATAATTGATCTTTAATAATTGTCTATAGAACAAAAATTTCTTTTGATTGTATGATCTTATACTAAGCCAAAAAAAATAAAAAAACTTACAATTAATTAAATTAGTTAATTTTATCTTCCATGCCAAGCAAAACCTATAAATTTTACATTACTTCTTTACCCAAATGAAGAACAAGAAATTAATTTAATTAATTGCAATTATTTTTCTTTTCTTTTTAGCTTAGCATGGAAGATTCAAGATTATATAATCAAAATAAATTTAAGTCTTGTAGACAATTATTAAATATGAGTTATCGAGTTGATTTCAATAAAAATAATCTGGTAACATAAAAGAAAATTAAAAAAATTAGAAGGAGCTTAATTTAATTAATTTCAATATTATAGTAACAAATTGATTGACATTATCAAAGGATGAAAACTTTTCAAAAATTTATTTAATTGATTTTGATGTTTTGAAATTTAAAACTTCTAAATTAAAGATAATAGATTTTTTGGCAATGTGATAAACAAGTACAAATTGACTTCTTTTTTTAAATGCATTATTATTGTTTCTACCTCTTTTCACTTTAATCCTTAGTTTTTTTTTACCCAAATCAATACTTAAAAAAACATTTTTTTGGGTGACCAAAATGAAAGCAACTTAGAAAGTGGGTGACCAAAATGAAAGTGTAAACATGATGTGGCATGCACAATCAACCATCATTAGAGATTTAACAATTGAGTGACTAAAATGAAAGCGTGAAATTGCAAGGATTTTATTTTGGGTGATCAAAATAAAAGCGCCCTAAAAATTGGGTGACTAACTCAGTAATTTACCCTTTATTTTATTTTAATTTATTTTATTGATTGTAACACCTAATTTTATGGTGATTTACCCAAATTCTTTACATGACCCACAAAAAGGTAGAGCTATGAGCTACACTTATTTCAAATAGTAAAAACAAGAGATAATATAATTTTCGGTCCCTGAACTTGGCAACTAGGTCCATTTTAATTCTTATACTTTTTTATCCACTTTGGCACATGAACTTAGCAACTAGATTCATCTTGGTCCTAGAATTTAAAAATATAAAAGCTTGATGACATGACACTCTAAGATTATGCCACATCATCGCTTGAAAATTAAAATATATATATAATTTCTCAGGTGATGACATGGTAAGTGTCATATATAATGTTCTAATAATTGGACCAATGGTTAAATTGGTAAAACCGCTAGATCCCTATTCAATTGGTTTGATCGATTCAACTACTAAACCAATAATAATTAAATAATTAATTGAAAAGTACAGATATCAAAGTGAATCGAGTTACCAAGTTTAAAGGCCAAAAATTATATTATCCCTAAAATCAACAATAGTTGTTTGGAAAGAAGTTTTGTAAGAACATCAATAAGTTGATCAATTGTGGAGATACAGAAGACCTTCAAGTGACTAGATTGAATATGGTGCCTTACAAAGTGTTGTTTTAGAGCTAACTGCATCATAGATAATGGGAAAAAAATATTAGCACCAGGATAAGTGACATCAATATCGTCACTATGAATAATTGGTGCTAAGTGGAGTAGAAATACAAGTCAAAGAAAAGATTCTTAATCTAAATGAGTTTCATAATGGCATTGACAAGGGCTTGATATTATGCTTTAATGGTTGAGTAACAATCTTTTGCTTTGATGATTTCCAAGATGTTGGATTGTTGTCAATATATATTATATAAGTTAAACATAAGATTCTATCATCCAAGTTTCTTACCCAATCAATCTAAATAACTAAATGTTGAGATAGTTAATGTTAGATACTTTTTTTTCAATAGTAAGTCATGATGAATTGTTCCTTAAGGTACCTTAATACTCTCTTCAGATTGGACCATTGAGACTAAATTAGTGAATGCATAAATTGAGACAACATATTGATAGAGTGCACAATACTAATGTAATATTTCATTTTTCAGTGGTGTTAGAATATTAGTTTCGGGACCTCAAATTTTGACATGTTGGTTTGTAAATATTATTTATATAATATTATGAGGTGATTAAGGTCGTATTAAAATTTTGGTAAAGAAATTTTAATCTTTACTTAGTCAATTGTATGAAATGGACTAAATTGTAAAAGATGCAAAACTTAGTAATTATTAAATGAAAAGGGACTTAGGAAATAATTGGCTCATAAGGTTTATTGATGGACAGTTTTAGGCCTTTAAAATTGTTGAATTTTAAGGTTATAGAAAAGGGTAAAGTTGTAATTAAATAAATTAACTAAAGAATAATAAAACATAAAAATTTGGCTATCATCTTTTTCATGTTCTTCCGCCGAAAATCAAAAAAGGGAAATTCACCATTTTTGGAGCTTGAAGTTCAGCCATTAAAACTCTTTGAATGTAAGCTTGTTTCGATTATTTTTGTTGTAATTTTTATATTTTTGTAATCGTTGCAACTAGGTTCAGCTAATTCGAACCTTCATTTTTGAAAGTGTTAAAAATCTCAGTCTAATTGTGAAATAGTGATACTTTGGGGACTGTATTGTAGCCTTAAATATTGGGCTAAATTTGGTTATTTTCAAAAGTGGTTAATTTGATGATTTTCGGGATAAGGGACTAAATCGCATAAAGTGTAAATTAGGGGCAATTGTGTAATTTTTGTAAATAGAAAGGTAAAAATTTTAGAATTTATTAATATATGAAATTTCAGCTAATAAATGAAATAAATTATATTTTAGATCAAGATTCTGTTGGTATACGGGGAAAAGGAAAAGTAACGGAGTAGTCATTAAAATTTTACAATTGCTGCAATTTAGCCCGGGTAAGTTCATAGTATTTCAATTTTTAAATGTAATTTGATAGTGAAGTATTTTAATGTTCTTTAATTACTTGATGAATAGATGTAAGTAGGCTAGTGTAGTTTGGATAACTGTATATAATTATGAAAGTTACAAATATTTTGTATCTATGAAATTAATAGAGATTGTTTCTCTTAGAACGGCGTTAGAGTTATATAATAATGAAACGAATTTAAGTATGAATTCATAAATGAATAAAATATTACTGAATGCACATACGTGCCCCTGTTTGTACTTCGGTACCCCTGAATGCACATATGTGCCCCTATTTGTACTTCGGTACCCCTGAATGCACATACGTGCCCCTGTTTGTATTTTGATACCCCTGAATGCACATTCATGCTCTGAATGCACTCTAGTGCCTCTATATTGCATCATTGATACCTTTGAAAATGGAATATTGACCTACTGTATAATTCGAGTTCAATTAATTTAGAGAAAAAGTAATATTATGTCCTTACTAAGCTATATAGGCTTTCGTTTTTCTTTTTTGTTGTTTTTGTAGACAATCATTGCTTACCGTTCAGAAGGATCAACCACAAAGCTCACATTATCACATCTATCTTGGTAGCTTTTGTATCGTATTTTGGGTTGTGGCATGTATATAGGTTTTTTGTTTGAAAGAGAGTTGGTATTAATGGTTGTGGATGTTATAAAAGATTAAATAGCTAATTGAAAGTGTCATGTAGTGTTGGAATATGAAATCTATATGTATATCTTGATGGTTATCAGGTGTTGTGTTTGGCTTAGAAATGCTTGCGTGTGTATTAAGATGGTTGATATGAAAATGGTTGTATTCATGCAAATATTGGTTATAGTGTAATATTATTTTGGTTATGAATTGAGGTACCTGTTAACGGTACATTAGTTAGAAGTTTAGGTTGTTAAGTTTGATGTATTTAAATGTGTGTTTTGGTTGAATTGATCATGGGATCGTTTGTTTTAAGGTGTACCTTATTTGGAAATTCTTGACTTGATTTAACTAGGTTTAGAGGTTAAATTGGAAGTACATGGCTTGGGACACGGGCAGTCACACGACCGTGTGCCACACATGGTCACTCCAAACAGTCGTGTGTGCCCTCTTAGTTTAAGTACATGTTCCACACGGGCCAGCACATCACTTGCGACATGGCTGTGTGGGCCAAGTCAGTGAGTTACACGGTCTGAGACACGACTGTGTGTCTTAAGTCAGTTGGTTACATGGGCTAACATAAGGCCTGCGACATGGCAGATTATACTACTATGGTGCACCAAAACAATTTAGATACATACCTTACTCACCTTTTTGGATCGATCGCTTTTGGGGTGTGACAATTACACAAGCTTTCATTGTTTATTGTATGCTACATTGTTAGTGCAAGTAACAATCGCAAAAGTTTGTATTTTATACATATAAATTGATTTGGTAGAATTAATGTTAAATGCCTCCAGTTAGTGGCTAAACCATATTTTTTAGAATAGAAGGTTTTGTATATATGTATAAGGATATGATATTGTACATGAATCAAAACTTGTATGCGTCATGCCAATAAATTATGGTAAATGCCCCCCATTACAATTGGCTTTTGGCCATGAGTCAAATATAACCTATTTTAGAACTTTTTAATGTGAATTATATGTTCAAGTTGCTCCACCACAATGCACAAAGTAAGTATTTAAAAAAATTTGAGAATATATATTAATTATGAGTCTCCTTGTATTATTAGATGTCTTGAATGAATTGGAGATTCAATTATGGTATGATATTGTGGTTACTATTTTGATTTAATATTTCCACAACATTAGGGGGAGAGAAATAATAGATGGATGAAATCACTGCTCGTAATGAGTTATCATTGTCTAGAACCTCATGCAGAGTAATTTGAACTAGAAGTTCAAAAAGGATAACTCATTTTATTACAAGTTAATTGACAGATGTAGTTACTGACTTGATGAGAATAACCAAGTGTTATATATAAGCTAATGTTTTAATTTGAATCAAAGTTCTAGTAGGACAATCAATTGGAACAAATGAAAGTAATGCATGTTTGAAGCATGATAATTGGTCGATTCCAAAGATAGAAATTCCCGTAAAAGAAAGTAATACATCTAGATGGTCATATAGTGAAGGCACGTGCTCTAGAATAGACCCAAGAGATAACTAATAATTAAAACTCCAGAAGAGATTCAGGCACCTGAAACTGAAGATTGAAATACTGAAAATAAAGAGATTTCGATAAGTTATGTCAATTCGAGGAAATGTGGAACCGATAATAAAACTTGTTGACAATGATTTTGCATGCAATATTCTTGTTGAAATAATGAAATAAAAGAAAGGTCTTGAATAAATCTATTGAGAAATATAGATATGGAATAGATTGGCCAAAAATAGAAAGACGTAATTAAAATATAATTAAATTCGTGAAGTTTGGACCAATAGTCCATCTATCTAAAGGTATCTATTCAATGATGGTACAAATGAAGTAGTTTTGCGAAAAAGAAATAAGAAAAATGAAGTTTTTCGCTAAGTCATAACATTGATTATGAAGTATACTCTTTTTTGCTAGATGTAATAACCTTTAGAAATTTTATTATTTTGACAGTTCATGAAAGGTTTAATAAGTATCTTATGAGTTACAAGTTTTATATAAATTACTATATAGAAAAGTTTATATAAAAATCCTTAAAGGATTTAGAATGCTAGAAACATATATAAATTCTTGCGAAATTGTTCAATACAGCTGCGTAAATATTTATATGAATTGAAATGATTGGACTCAGTGAAGAGTAGTTGAAAGAAGATTATAAAATGATCCAAAATACTTACATGTATTTTTATATAATGGTCATAATCAAAGCTTGTTATGATTATTGTTGAAACTCTTGAAGATATCAAAATATGTTTTATTAATTTTTTTCCTAACTCATGACTTTCAAAAGAATGATGATATAAATGCTTAGCAAATATGTTCAAGTGATCATTTGAAAGCTAGCATTCAAAGATTGAATACATAGAAATAAGTTTTCCAATTTCTCATCTGTTTAGATCTGATCTAAATGTTCTTAATTTATGGGTATCGAAGTTCATTTATCTGACAACTCAGGTCTAGTTATCAAGCAGTGTTAAGTGTAGGTCGATGTGAGATCTTACATTGTTTCGATTTCGTTAGTGGTTGTTGCTTTGGCCGATTACTCTAAAGACTTAACTTGAATATTAAATATTGATTTTCAAGTATTATTTATGTTTTAGGTTCTAATTTTAACATCCTGGATCAACAATGAAGTTGGATTTGGTTCGCGCCCTCATTTCGCATCAAATCTGTGTAAGTTACTTAATTGAAGTGGATTTGAAAATTAATTGGTGTAACATTGATTTGGCCAAACCCTTAGGGGGTGTTTCAAGGCTGGTTTTAACAGTATTTTAGCATGTTAGATGTTTTAATTTGGTTTTAGGTACGTTTAAGGCATTAGTGCGGAAATGCAAACTCTTACGGCTTAGTGTTGTGAAGTGCATAACAAAGTGTGGGTCCTAACCTTGTTTAATCGTTTGTTAAATTCTTATTATAAATTGAAAATTGTTATAAAATGCTTGTTGGTTAGGCATGGTTGAATGGCCTATTAGGTTTGATAAAAGTTGTCAAGCAAGGTATGTGTGGTGCCCCAAACTCAGTTGGGACAATCTAACCCAAATTTCGAACGTGAATTTAGCCACCGAAGTGACTCTCCATTAAAACCACCACAAAACACACCGACCAACCAATCACATCACACCACACCACAAAATTAATTATGGAATGTTTAAAATCTTAAAATCATGCTTCCGTTACGTTGCTCTGATAAACAAATCAACAACAAGACTAATTCATGACTTACTATTTAACTTGCAATTACTTTAAAACTTCAGTTAATCATACACGCATGCAACAAGGTTTTTTTTTAAAGGCAATGTTTGAAAGGGTTTTGGAAACCGTTTTATTTAAAAACATATGATTAGATTTAAAATGTAGTATAGTAAAATGTTGGGAAAACTCTACTTCATGTGGTTTGAAAATAGTATTGTAGGAGTATATCTATAAGTCTTGCTTTGGGAAGCTCTATTAAAACATCATGCACAATTTCATTAATCACAATCTAATTAATTTGTAGGCTAATAGTAGTTTATGTGACTAGATCTATTATACAATCCATGCCTTCCAAACATATAATTATTTTCCAAAACACACATAAACATTTAGGACTTACCTCGATGCCTAACGATTCTTTCACCTGCACTTACGAATTAGTTAAACAATTATTCATACTATTCATCAAGTAATCACAATCCACCATTTAATCATCTATCTAAAATGGTAATAAAAGTTTCAAACCAAATAATTAAATAGTTCATAATGTCCAATTACAACCCGACAAATATAGCTATGCCTAATACTAAATCCCATAATTTGGTCCCAGATTGCCTTCCTCACTTGGATTGGAAACACATCAACATACCCAGGTGTAGCCTTGTTATGGATCACTTGGATGGCTCACTTCCCCACTGTCTCACAAGCTAAGTCTCTACAATGTTTTAAAAAGAGAGTGTGAGCTTATCAAAGCTCAGTGAATGCTCAAACATACTATAAATAAACACATTAGCAGGGTTAGAAGTAGGCATACAATAACAATTCACATAATATTACGGCTCGCACAGAATAGTGACTCACACGACTTACAGTTCCCATAAAATAAATAGTTCACATAGAGTAAGCAATTCACATAAAATAGGTAGTTCACATAAAACATCAGTTCACAATAAACAACAGTTCATATCAAACAACAATTCATACCAAATAAAAGTTCTTGCAAAATAATAGTTCATACTACATCATAACTCATATACTTCAAATAATGATAAATTTGCATATTGTGATTATGAAACATATAGGGGACTCTATCACCACATATTAGATAAATGGATCTCCTTATAATGCTTGGATTTTGAATCAAAGAGCCCTGTGTATCTCCGGTATAAGTGTAGCACGAATGCTCACACTCTCCAACATTTTTGACTCATAGAGCCCTGCACATCTCCGGTGAATGGAGCTATGCTTTACATTCCCTTATCTCTCCAATACATTTCTAGACCACAATGTTCATCGCAATAGTAAGGGTGATTAATCACAATCCTTTGGCATCCGACTATATCCAATGGTTCCAAGAGATCACAATGCCAACATATCATTTTACACATGCACATCACTTAATATAATTTGGCTCGTAGTTAAGCAGAGCTTGCACATTATAACATAGTTCTCAATTCACAGTTCACAATACATCGTAGTTCACAAGTAATTTAGCTTGCATACAACATAACTTACCCTCATAATCATGTTTCACATATCGTTCATGTCATAGCCCACATAAGTCATAGTTCGCATATCACATAGCTTAGGTTCGCATATCACTTTAGCATAAGTTCACATATTATATAGCTTAGGTTGGCATGTCACTTTAGCATAAGTTCGCATATCATATAGCTTAAGTTCGCATATCACATAGCATGGGTTTGCATGTTATTTTAATTTAAGTTCGCATATCACATTGCAATAACACAACATAGGTTTGCACTTTGCATACAATCGCACATACATATAGGCTTGCACAAATTGATATAGGGTTTGCATGTAACATATAGGATCGCACAACACAGAGGTTCGCACAACTTATGCGCTCGCGCAATATTTTTAGGGTTCGCACATTATACTAGATCACACAACACATGGTTCGCACAACCTATGAGCTCACACAGTAAACTATAGAGTTCACATGTTAGGATTAGGTTCACACATGATAGGGTTTGCACTATGGAGGGTTCGCACAAAGGTTGAGTTTGCATATTCAGTGTGGGGTCGCACACCAGATAGGGGTTCGCACTTGTAGTATGGGTTTGGACTATGGGTAGGTTTGCACATTAGGTTTAAGTTCGTATAATGGAATGGATTTAGACTGTAACACCCCTAACCCTTTTCTTTAGATACCATACCAGATAAAGTCGATTACCAGTGAATAACTTTTTCTTTTAACAGTGACATTGCACATCCCAAATAGTCTTCAGAAAGATCTAATATTTCATCTAGAACTCTCTGTATTTGCTAACCAACTCTCGACTCTGACCACATTCTTACTCATTCAATCGCTGAACTCTTCGATTCCTCTTTTACAGACTTAATCAACATAAATCTTGTGAATATTCTACTGTATAAGACTTTGAGGATGAGGGGGTAGAGATCATAAAGCCACAAAATTTGATTTTCATATACATTAGACATAACAGTCATTACTAAAATAAACACTATGAACCTCTACTCTAACCTTTATGAATTTCTGCTCATCATTAGCAACCTTTTAATAAGAGACTTGAATAATACTTTCAGCATCATCAGAATTAGCTCGATTGGAAAATATCTTTATCTATATGAAAACGCAATTCATTTTGAGTCAAGAGATATCATACTATCATAGATTATATAATGGCATGTATTTCTAGACTCCATTCATGCTACGTTCAGTCCTAAAACCGACTAAATTGTAACTCTGATACCACTCCTAACCCGTCTTCGTTGCTGGATTAGGGTTATAGAACATTACCATACAATCAAAAACATTTAACATCATAATATATAAATAAATTAAACATATCTTAATCCATTCAATTACATGCATCTGTCCCTAAATCAAGCCCTCGAGGCCTTAAAAATAACTTTGAGGCAATTCAGGACTAATTTGAAACAAATCAGAAAGTTTAGAAAAATGTTGCTAAAATTGAAAACATGGGTCACACAACCGTGTGGCCAGGCCGTGTGGAATCACCCTAGGCCATGTAACTTTAGAATAAGGGACACACGGTCGTACCCCAACCCGTGTCCTCACCCGTGCAACTCACTGAGTAGGGTCACACGCCCATGTCACATGCCAATGTGCCAGGTCGTGTAACTCACTAACTTGAATCCTAAGAAATCCTCAAATAACACGTGTCGCCAGGCCGTGTGCCTCACATGACTCTATCACACGCCCGTGTGAACCCAAAATTACCTAAAATCAAGCCATTTCAAAACCATTTTATACATAACTTTTTAAAACTATTTAAACATACATTCAAGGGGTTCAAACACCATTTAATCTTGCATAATTATACCATTTCAAAACCACCTAACTTACCTCATTAATGTCATTCAAAGGCACCACATTTGCATCCAAACACCATTTACCTAAACATGTCAATATTGTCTTATTTTAAGCATGAATACTTAATTCCATTATATAATACATCACAAAAACCATTTTCAATCTAACATCAACATACCATATGACCATGCACATCAATTACCTAATGTGATCAAAGAGACTTAACATAATAAACATTACAATTCCATCAACCATACATAAACATCAAGGCACTAACATGCCAAATTACCATTTACACGCTCACTAATTACCATTACAAAACATCCTATACATGTTAATATTGTCATTTCCATACATACTAACCTAGTTCAAATATGAACTAAAACATGTCACAAGCAACCATTTTCAAACCATCATTAACATGCCAAGGTAACCTTATAAACAAGCAATTGAAAGTAACCAAAATCACATAACTTGGTAAAGCATCAAAGTGTACCAAACTAACATAGCTTTCCAAAGCTTATACATGCCAAACACCATTAACACCACTACAAATCACTCTATACATGCCATTATAAACCTTAACTAAATTACTGAAAAACTACTGAATTGTCTATTGGATAGTGTGATAGGTCTCCGACGAGCTTCCAACCAAATCGACCTTCTGATGATCTATAAAACAAGGAAAATAACTACATAAGCATTAAATTCTTAGTAAGCTTGTATAAACTTAAATCATAACTTACCATTTCAATAATAAAATTTATAGAATAAGTATAAACCTTTACCAACACCATAAGCTTAATAAAATCCTATATAACACCATCAAACTCACAAGTTAATATACTTGTTCATGATACATATGAAATCAACCATGTATAAACATAACATTTAATTCATCATCGTTACCATACGATCATGATTCATTCCATTTGCTTACTAATTCAAATATTACAATTCTAAGATTAAACATAAACCATTACCAATGTCATGAGTTTTGTATAAGCCTATTCAAGCATCATCGAACTCACATGTTAATAGGTTCATCAACAACATATATAAACTCATTTACATCATAACAAGAATTTCATAGGATACATTACATAAGCATCAACTCTTTCATATAGTCATGAACCCTTCCATTAAGTCACTTACCGTTCCATTCCTTTTTTTACACGTTGAACCATTTAGAATTACACTGGATACTTAGGAAAGCTCACACGAAGCGTGCCTTTACAAACAGTCGTAACCTTTCTTTTACATCAATACTCACACAAAGTGGGTCGAAATGTAAGCTACAATGCTGCTCACACGAGCTGTGGGTCGAAATGTAAGCTACACGATACTGCTCACACGAGCTGTGGAGAATCCACAACAAATGCAGGACCTCGACCATCAGTAAGAATTCAAGACCAACACTCGAAACATGAAATCTCTGATGACATGTCATTTGTATCCTATAATTCTCAAGGTTCAATCGAGACTCGATATCCGTCAATTCATCATAATATGGACACATTCATATATATTGATTCATTTACATTAAAAAAACATAGTAAACATTTACTTTAAATAAAATTATAACGATTACAGTTCCTACGAACTTACCAGACTAAATTGCAACAACGACTAAGTATAAGGGCTATTTGGTAATTTTCTCTTTTCCTAAATCTTTCACTCATTTTTATTTAAAATAATAATTCCATCCAATTCACTAATTCTAACAGAAAAATTAATTCATTTTACTCACGTAAGTCTTTTTGACATTTTTACAAAATTGCCCCTAACATTTTACTTTTATACAATTTAGTCCCTAAGCCTAAAACATGCAAATTAACCATTTTTATTCAATTTCAAGCTTAGCCGAATTTTTTGGAACCCTATTACAGCCCACATTTGCTATTATTTCACAGCAAGTCCTTGTACTTTTACTAATTTAACATTTTAGTCCTTAAACATTAAAAATACCAAAAACTGCTTTACAAATAGTCATATCTAGCAACCAAGCTTAAGATTTTACTATAAACTTTCAAAAACATCTCAAATTCATCAATGGAACATTCCATAACATTTGAAAATTTAACAAATTGACCCTCAGGTTAGCTAGATTAAGCTAATATGATAACAAAATATAAAAATTACTAGAAACAGGTGAAAATTATATACCATGCATGCAAGAATAAACTTAGCCAAAAGCTTTCCCAAGCTATCCATGGAGGTTTCAATTTGTGTTAGAGAAAATAAGAAGCTAATAGCTTTTTAGGCATTTCGTTTCTTTTAACTTCATTTAATTATAAAATTATAATTTTGTCCTTTTAAAGTTAATCAAATTTCAAGCATTTATTTACCCAAAATCGTCCACTAATATTTCAATTACTATAACTGTAATATTACTCCATCAATTTAAGATTTCATAGCCATTGGACTCATTTAACTAATAAAACTAAACTTTTACACCTTTTTACGACTTAGTCCTTTTCACCTAATTAATCATTTAAACATCAAAATTTCTTAAAGAAACTTTAATACAACGTTAATAACACTTCTTAAATATTTAATAAAATATTTATGGCTTAGTTTATAGAAACGAGGTCCTAATGCCTCTTTTTTAAAACCACTTGACTTTGGAGTCATACCACTTGAACCTAATTATTCATTCAAATAGCAAAAATTGCCAATTCAAAATTTATTTTAATACTATATTTGACTCATAAATATTAAATAATAACATTTACGAACTTACTCATCGAATTTGTGGCCCCAAAACCACTATTTCTTACACCACTGAAAAACGAACTGTTACACACACTCGGTCTAGGCTCGCATACCACACACAGGTTTGCATAGCATAGGGTTCGTAGACATTTAAGGCTCGAATAATACAAGGGTTTTCACAACATATGTAGGCTCGCATATAATATCTGAAGGTTCGCATGCAATGTGTAAGGGTTCGCATATCACTCAATCATAGCATGTTCTTATATCATTCAACATAACATGTTTAGATACCATTCAACATAGTATGTTCGCACAGCATTCAACATAACATGATCGCACATCACTCAACCTAGCATATTTGCATATCAACAAGGCAGGGTTCGTAAGTTAATAAAGCAAGGGTTCGCAGGTTAACTGGGCAGGGGTTCGCATATTAGCAAGGGTTCACATGTTATCAAGGAAATGTTCACATATCATGCAGGGTTCACTTAGCATACCTTTGCATGTCATATAGCAGGTTTGCATATCATACTACAGAGCTCACATGAAAATATAACATGGTTCGCATAACACACTGCAAGGTTCGCATGAAATTATAACATGGTTCGCATAACATGCTGTAGGGCTCACTTAGTAAGTAAGAGGGTTCGCATGCCTTACCTGGCTTTCCTTAGCTTGTGAACTTGTGTTTAAGATGCAGTGTCTGAGAACACTCACTAATTGTTGTCTCACTTATATTTTTTAACCTACACTTTTTTCTTGCCCTTATCCTTACTCGTGGGCACTCCCTCACGAACAGAGGCTTCACATATCACATAAAAGCATACAGGTCACTATCAACTAAAATTGGCGAGCTCACCTCGTGTGACTTTTAACGTCTAATTACTTCATTTTGTCTCGATTAAATCTTGAATTTACGCCTTGTAACACCATAAATAAGGTTTAATTACAGATCTAAGCTATTAATTTCACTCAATTTCACAATTTAACATTTTCTGGAAAATCACGTTTGTTTCAATCTTAAAGAAGAAAATCATTTTATTCATTAAATTTATTTAAGGATTCATTAAATCAAGTTTATAAACCTTTTAATTATGTGAAAATGATTTGAAAATTATTTTAAATTTATCACTTAGCTTTCTATTACGAGATTCACCATTTTTATGCAAAATCAAGCTTTAAAACCATACATCCTATGATTTATTGCTTAGATATATAAAAACAAGAATTGAAATCACACATTAAAATTTTAATCTATAAGAAATTAGAATGTTTACCTTTAATTCGAAGATCTCCATCAAATCTAATCAATCGAGCAAAAATGAGCTAAGTGTTAATAGAAATTTTAAGGAGAAAGAATGAATCTCATTTAAAATTGGAAAAGGAAGAGGTGTTTGGATGCTAAGAAAATCAAAAGAAATTTTTAGAGAAAACTCTTGATTTCAGATCTAACAAATTTTTGAAATGGTTCAAAGTGTGGAGAGAAGGGACGGTAGGTGGCCTTATATAGCCAATCAATTTTTTTAAATTGGGCTTTTGCCCCTTTGACCACCTATAGTTTCCTCCATTTTCCAAATTGGTTCTTAGTTTCCAATTGAAGCCAATCTCAAAATTATTTCCAAATACGATCTCGTTTTTAAAATTCATTTTAACCAAATTAATTAATGGTCACCTAATTTTAATTTCTTAACCTAAAATTTTTAATTCTAATTACTTTAATATTTTATTTAATTAATTCCTAATCATTTAATTATCTCACCTAATTACGATTTTTGGTCCGCTAACCTGATCCTATTTACCCGGTTCTACTAACCCAATTTTTAGAGTGTGGCAGTATGTGACTTTAAAACTATTGATTGAATGGTTAAGCCTTTACTAAGATTGTTTGTTTGCGTAACTGTGATACTTGATTGCCTGATTGATTGCCAAATTATGGATTGACATATGTTGATTGTGACATGCTTTGAATTGAGGTATATCGGGCTCATTGAATATGGAATGCATGTGTATGTTTGACGTACAATGCCACTGTTCAAACTGGGTACTAACCATGACTAGATTATATCGTATGTTACATACCAATGAAATTGTTGAATTGATTGACTGATTGAGTGCAAATCTAAACCGAGCATGTACTAAGAGCATAATTAAATGCTAATATTATTGTTAAATGAAAAGTATTCCAAGTGTACACCAACATTGATTATTTATATGCATTTTAAGCATGCCATTGTACCGTGGCTGATATTGAAAGCATGAACTGCTCACTGATTGTATGCCATATTGCATTTGCATGGGGTGGGTTATTGTGGTTGATGGAAGAGTTTCGTGGAGTACCGGGGACAGTTAAAGTTTGCATTATTGTTGTCAGTGCACTACACCGAGAGTACCGAGGAGATTAGCAATTTTATCACATTATTGGTAGCTTTTATTTGCAACCATGTTGTGTATTCACAACCTGTTGGCAGTGTATTAACTTGCAAATTGTTATTGGTGATTAATCCACAAAATTACTGGCAACTCGTTTGTGTATTTATTGGCAGTTTAACTACATTATTGTACTGGTGGTTTATCCACATTAAGCTGCAGCTCGAATTGATTGGTGATTGGAAGACGAGTTCTGGGGAACTTGTGGCGTGTAGCGAATGGTTGGGTAGGAATCATCCTTTGCATTGCATCATACTCATGACATATACGTACGTTATTGAAATGTTAACGAGATGTGCCATGTACTAAATTGTAATGAAATTGTTGATTGTCCATGTTATTGATGACTTACACTGAGCCATTATATGCGCACCCCCTAGTCTTAACTTCTGAGGTAATGATCGAAGCTAAGATCAAACCCGACATGTAGATGCATCATGGACTTCAGACTATTTTCACTTTAAATAATTTTCCTTAAGTTATTATTCAATTTTTGGGACTGTAAAGCTTAATTTTGAACTGTGGTTTGTGGATTTTTTTTTTTGGATTTGGGTTTTATGCATGCATTATTCAGCACATTGAATATATATGTGCGTGTAAACTGGAAATGTATGTTACTCGACATAATTAAAATCTAACATGAATAGTATATTTTGTTGTAGTAAAAGATAATTAGATTTTGCAAAACAAAGCGATAGACACCGAGTTTTTAAAAAAAAGTCATTATCAATAATAAAATGAGCTTAAGAATAGATGGCTAAATAAATGTACGTTTTCCAAATTATCTCAAGTGCAACCGTGGTTTTTCCAAAGTGAGTCAAGACAGGGTTTTTATGGCCCGTAGGGTTACTCAATCACTTCGGTGACGAACGTAGTCTCCATGATCTGGCCATAATGTCTAAACCAAATTGGAGAAGTTAAATTACATATTTAAATAAGATAATTTTATTAGTTTTAAAAAAAATATAAAAGATATTCACATCATTAATTTTAATAGTTTTCAAGTTTACATGGTCTAAATATCAACTGTATATAGTAACTAATTTTTCTATAGATTTTCATGAATTTTTAATATTTTTATTTTTTCTCTATTTTTATATTTTTTTATAAATTTGTAATAATTTTATATTTTTTTATATTTTTATTGATTTTAATCAATTTTTATCTTTATCCGTCATATGTCACAACTATGACATGACACGTGACGGAGATAATGACTTTAAATTTTATATTTTTATATTTTCTAATAATTTTCTATATTTTAAATAAATTTTAATACAATTTTTTTCTAAATTTTTTAACAAACTTTAAATATTTTTCTATAATTTTTATAAATTTTTATATTTTTATCGATTTTAATATTTTTATTATTTTTTACCATGTGTCACAACCACGGCGTGACACGTGGTAGAGATAACTGGAAAAAAAATAGTGTCGTTAACTTCAACGATCGTTAAAGTTAATAATTAAAGAATCTTTTTCATGCATTTTAACAATTCAAGTACCCAATAATATACAAAAAGAAGTACGAATTTAATTATTTTTTTATAAAATTCAATAAATTTTCACAGCCAAATTATTATTACCCTCTATTATCATTTTTGGGTATCTACATATCATTAACTATACATTCATTCATAATATTTTTAATAAATTATTTATTACTATGTTATAATAATAATAATAATAATTTATCTTTAATATTTTTAAATTCATTAATATGTTTTATAATCTTTATTAGGTATGTAATTTTTTTACTAGTAATTTTATTTAATAAATTTGTTAATACCTAAGAACACACAAGTTGAAAAACTAATTATAGGTTAACATATGTATACTTTTTACTTTTAAAAAATGTAGCTTAATAAATTAACTCGTTAAATTATATTATAAAACTTAAAAGTATAATTAGACTTTAATAACATTATAAAAATTATAGCTTGTAATCAATCATTTACTCCTATGCTATCAATAATGTATAGTGATAGCATTTTACTACAAAAAAGTTAACTCCTTTTATGTTTTTTTCTTTTTTATTTATCTTCTTTTAATTATAAAATTTGTCACATGTTATGAAAATTAGAAAGGTAAGATTATTTTTCATTGGACCCAAGCATCCATTTATAAAAAATTTTCAATTTAAACATTAACATTAGCATTAAGTATATTAAAATTTTAGTCACACAATCATAGAAACTAATAATTGGATGGGTGGAGTGCTAAACTAAAACTAAAACTAAATTTAATTTTAATCTCAAGTGAGTAAGTTGTCGACACCTTTATGTCTGTTTCAAAGTCTGCTGACAGTAGTAGGTTATGTATTTATCGTTTTCTTTAGTCTGCCGATAGTAGCAGTCGTAGGGTTTTCCTCATTTTCTTTAATTTTAGGGTTTTGATTCAAAGAAAAAAAGCAAAGCGATTGAGACGACGACTTTATATGCAAGACAATGGAGGAAGAATTGACGAATTCAAACATTGCCGATGAAAAGAGGACCCAGTTCGCGATCAAGAAGACGAAGAGAATAACGATGATGAATTTAAATTGTGCTTGGTAGGAAAGGTTCTAACAAATAGTGCCATCCACTTCCCATCTATTAGAACTATCTTCGCAGAATTATGGCATTCAATTGAAGGAGTTTTAATAACAGAAATCGAAGATAAAAAAATCCTCTTTCGATTTTACAACAAGCTGGATCTAAGGAAGGTAACAGATGGTATTCCGTGGTTTTTTAACAGACATCTAATTATCTTCCATCGCTTGGAGAGGAGAGAATCCAGTTCATGTTCCCTTGATCTACTCGAACTTTTGGGTACAAATTCATAATTTGCCTTTAGGCTCGATGTCAAAAGGGATGGTAAGAAAATTGGGAAATTTCATTGGACGCTTCCTAGAATACGACGCAACAATAAAAACAAGTGTAAAGAAATATATGCGAATAAAGGTATGCTTGGATGTGTGAAGTCCTTTGAAAAGGAAGAAGCGCATAATTTATAGATAGGACAAATCTACCTACGCAACCTTCCAATATGAAAAGTTATCATTATTTTCTTTTTTATGTGGAATGTTAGGGCATGGAGAATTTTTTTTCCATTTACCGTTAACGACAGGGATACAAGAGACGAATCTGGGATAGGTTTTTCCTTTAAGGGCACTACTTAGAAGGACAATACAGTTTGAGAGCAAATGGTGACGGGAAGAACCTAGGAACATGGTCAAAAGTGGAATAAGTATCGATGAGCGAAGGGGAGGAGAACAAATGGATAGTGCATTGGACACTCAAACACAGAACGGGAGGGCAAGAAATAGCAACAAGGTAATGGAAGAGGCAGCTTAGAGGGTTATCGAAGAGAGGTCCTTGGACATGGTTTTGACATTAGGTTAGAACATAACATTCTAAAGGGGGAAGACAAAGACCATGAAAAGAATCCAATCGACATCTTAAGAGGGAAGAAAAGGCAAAGTATGATCCATCTAGAGTACACACACATAACACATATGGAAACTGATCTAGACAACGATTTATCGGCAACCTCTAGTAAGCAAGTCGGTCAGTCACAATTAAAACCCTAAGTCAGAATGTTTGCGACCTGGGGCAACCGCAGACAGTAAGACATCTTAAAAATCTTTTGAGACAGTATTAGCCCTAGATTTTGTTTCTTATAGAAACAAAAGTTAACTAAAAAAATATAGAAAATTACGAAAAAAGTGTGGCTACGAAAATGGAATAGACATAAGTGCGGTGGGATCTAGGGGGCCTTTCATTAGGGTGGAAAGAAAGCTTATCAATAAATCTAAAAAGCTTTTCTAATTTCAAATTGATATGGAAGTAAAAGAAGAAAGCGGAGAGGCCGAATAGAGGTTTACAAGGTTCTATAGTTCCTCAGTAGAGCATCTCAAGAGGGGCTCCTAGAATAGGTTAACGCAAATTAAAGGAGGATTGTCAGCTCCCATGGTTAATTATGGGTGATTTTAATGAAATAATGTATTCATTCGAGAAAAGAGGGGAGAGGTTGAGAGAAGAAAAATGGCAACGTTCAAGGAAGTTTTGGAGGAATGTGAATTAAGCGATCTTGACTTATCGAGCCAATGGTTTACTTGGGAAAGAGGACGACTAGCAGAAAATAATATACGAGAAAGATTGGATAAAGGAGTGGCAAACCCAGAATGGTGGGGTCATTTTCCTAGTTACTCTTTATGCCATTTAACGCATAGCTTCTCGAACCACTCCCAGTACTACTGAACACATTGGGGCACCAATGTGAGAAAACAATGAGAGATTTTCCCTTTTAATTTAACACAAAATGGGTATTTGAAGAGGACTTTGAGGAACAAGTAAAGATCGCATGGATTTCAACTAACGATGAACTCCCAAGAAAACTCGCAATGTTAGGTAACTCGTTAAAAGAATGGGTCGAGATCAATAAAAGAAATCAATAAAAAAAGAGAAGAATTAAACCAAAGGCTCATCAGGCTTAATGAAAATGATCCTTAAGAAGAACGATTAGCAGAAATAACAGAAGTCAAGCTAATGTTGAATATGGAAATAGATAATGAAGAAATTTTTTAGGGAATAATGAGCAAGGGCAAGCTGGCTTAGATTGGGTGATCAAAATACAGCTTTTTTCCACAATTTTGCATCCTATCGCAAAAAGAGAAACACAGTAAAGGGGTTTGAAGACAAAAGTGGTAGGTGGATGGAAGGGGATAAGGATTACTTGAGTTAGTGACAATATTTTAAATATCTTTTCTCCTCAAAACCCTTACAAGATTATGAGAATTTATGGATGGAAATTCAACCCTACATATTTGGATACCTTAATGAGGAACTTTTAGCTAGTTTTAAAGAAGAATTATGTGATGCGTTAAAGTCAATGGCTCCTCTAAAGGCTTCAGTTAAAGATGGTTTCCCTGCTCTCTTTTTTTCAAAAATATAGTAATATTGTAGGAAAGGATGTGACTAGCTTCTATTTAGAAATTTTGAACAACCAAAAAGAATCAGGCGTTATAAACAGACCAATACTGCCCTAATCCCTAAAGTATTGATGCCAAAAAATATGGGTCAATTTAGACCGATTAGCCTTTGCAATGTAGTATACAAAATAATTTTGAAAGTATATAGTTAACAGATTCAGAAAAGCCCTTAGCTAATGCATTGAAAAAACACAAGGAGCATTTGTGCTAGACAAACATATTATTGATAACATTTTAGTGGCATATGAATTATTGCATTCTTTCAAGAAAATAAGATATGGACAAGGTTCTTTTGCTTTAAAATTAAACATGAGCAAAGCACATGATAGGGTAGAATGGAATTTTATTGAATAAATGATGAGAAATCTTGAATTCTGAGACAAGTGGGTATCATTGATCATGCAATGTATCAAGAGTGTTTCATACTCCCTTGTTTTCAATGGAGGAAAAGGAGTTGAGTTCAATCCCACTAGGGGGAATATATAGTTAAAAGTGGTTACAAGTGGTGTATTACAGAGGAACAAAACATGTTGGGATATGAAAATACAATACATCCAAATCTACAAAAAACTTTTATTCAAAATTATGGAGCCTAAAAGTTTCCAACAAGGTACGAATCAGCTTATGTAGAATTACAAACAATTATTTGCCTACACTAAGTAACCTAAAGGCCCATAAGCTGAGGTTTGATGCTTTATGTCCACTATGCGATGAAGAAGACAAATCAATCAACCATATCTTCCAAGATTGTAATCTTGCAAAACAAGTTCTCCAACAAATAGAAGTGATATTCACGCCCATACGTGAAAATCAAGAATGGAAACACTAGTTAGCTAAGACTTTTAACATCAATAACACATACCAATGTATATGTCTAGCAATTTCATTCTGCGCAATATGGCATAATAGGAACAAATTTTTCCATAAAGGTATTCAGCAGAGGATATGTGATATAGTAGGCTTTATCAAAGCATATATTATAGAACTAAGCATATTAGACGAAGTACTAGAATGCAAGCACAATAGAAAAGAAGCCCATTGAGAACCCCCAATAGAGGAACAAGTCAAAGTAGATTTTAATATCGCGTTTCAATAACAAAACAACAGAACAATCTCTGGAATAATTATCGAAAACAACATGGTACTCGTAATGGGTTCATGTGTTTACCCGGTCAAAAACGTTTGAGATCTGACAACTGCAGAAGCATATGCATGTCTCCAAAGGGTTGTCTTTGTAGAAGAAATGGGATTTGGCGAAGTAATAGTCGAAGGGATTCAATGACTGTCCTTAAAAAACTACAAAGTCCAAAAAATGATAGATCACTTATCGGAGTCATCATAAACGAGATAAAAGAAAAAAAACCAGAAGATTTAGGAGCATTGAGTTTCGTTACATATCGCGTGGAACAAACGAAGCGGCGCACGGGTGGCTGCATGGGGGAGAGGATGCTACTCCCTGACCTTATGGATGGAAGAAACTCCACCGGAGGTTGAACCTATCGTTTTGAAGGACCAAAGGGGAAGAAGTTAGAGGAGGCGGAGACAATGTTTTGATAGGTTGATTCTGGAGAAGAAATAGGATTTGTTACAAGATCTTCGAAGAACTCAGAGATTAGAGGAACTGGGGAAGAAAATGACCCACGCACACTGCCTGAGGAATACCAGTTCCCTCGCAAAGGGACATTCGGCGTTGCAATAATAAAGAAAAAGGGTAAGGGAAAGTTAAGAATTTAGGGTTTCATTTTTTTTAGTTTCTTTATGAAAATGTGTGTTTGTTTCTTCTACAAGGTTTAGGCGCTTCTTTTAGGCCTTACGAAATTCCAATACCGAGGCACCGCCCACGGGAAGCAATGGTTTAGTGATAGATGGTAGGATTAGGAGACACAGTGGTTTTTTAGGAAGTTGTAAAATTTTAAAAAATTATAATTTAATCATCAATTTTTTACGTGTATCAAAACTTATTAATATTTAGTCTCCATTAACAATATTTCATTGTTGACATGACTTCCATAACGATTTAATTAACAATGTTTTTAAATTCAAGTTTTTTTATTATTTTGTTATTGATATTAACATATATTAAGATAATACTTAAATAAGCATTCAAATTTTATAAAATTAATAAATGCGTCTTCATTACTATTTATGAAATAAAAGATATATTAAAATTTTTTAATTGTGATTATACCCTTTAAATTTAATTTTTTTTGAAAAATAAATTTAGTCTTTTTAAGACAATTTATTTAATACATTTAAAATTGTTTACTATAGACTATATCAACCAATCAAAAACTTATAACCGGAATATGAAAAAAAAATTCAAAATGTCAAGAAAAATATTAATTATTTTATAAATATTAGTGATTAAATTGTAAACTTTTTATAATTTAGATAAATTAAATGAAATTTTCAAAAAATTAAGTATCCAAAAATAAAAATAATTTTTTTAAAAATATTCATAATGTCATGTGAATAGATCTGATCATGGGTCGGGTCACCTGACCAAGCCTAAAGGCCCACCCAAAAAGAAGGAGGGTTTGAGCAAAAATGTACGTCTAAAAAATAGAGTTGGGCAAAAAATGAGGCATGTTTTCAAAACGGGTTACCTCTCAGGTAAGGTTTTTTTTCTCGAGCCAAGCTTAACAAGTCTACTCTATACCCGTTCTTTTCTTTTTGTGATTTCCTCAGCCAACCCTCCCCCAAATTTTTATTTCTAATCCCTAACAGTAACAACTCTAAATCCATTCTCCACTCCACCACCCACCAGCCACCACCATCATCGTTCACCACTCCGGTCACCACCGGTCCACCACACACCCACTAGTCCGTCATCGTTCACCACTGTTGCAGCAAAACTGAGAACCCAAAGGTAACTTAGTTTAGAAATCTCCCTTTACCTCTCATTTTCCCACTGGTTTGGTTTCCTCCATTGCTCTGGTCAATTTTGTGGGAATAATTTTTGTGGTTATTGCTTCTACCTTAAAAATTGTTGTTGGAATAATTTTGTGGGTCTCCTCTGTTTATATTGTTGTCAAAGTTCTCTTAATCTAATTTGATTTGTTTTATTTTGTATTTAGTTTCATTGATTGCTTTTGGAATGAAATAATTTATTAATTGATTTGTATTTTCTAGACGATTCTGTATGCAGAAGATTAGGCCCTTGGGGTCCAAAAATTGTACGCAAGTATAGGACCAATTGGGAAAGAAAGTTCTATAAGGTAAAGGTTGGTTTTATTCCTTTAATTTAAGTTAACATGATTTTTTCACTTCTTTACAATACCATAATCTAGTTGGAATGAAACAAGTTGTTGCTTTTCAGATGAAAAAGTTGAACTGGGCAATATGAATTTTCATTTCTTGTTGTTATTCTTCCTAATTCACTTGTATATTCATGATTTTTTTAATTCAATTAATTGCACATATATCATCCTCCAATATTTGACCAACCTTGGTTATTCTTATTTTCAAAAATTCTGCTCAAGTTTTCTTGGTTCATTTCATGTTTGTCAATTTGCTGTATAAGTATTTATGGCTTTACCATTAGTAGAAAAAACCAAACTGGATAGCAAAGAATTTCAAGTAACACACACTAAAGTAGTGGGATGATATGCTTTTTTTTTTAAGTATGTGTATAGCTTATGTATAAGTAAATAATAGAGATATAACAACTACTTTCCCCCTCTTCTTCATGGTTGAAGATTATGCATACCATATTTCCATTGCAAAAGCACGTGGAGAGTTGTGCTTAAAATATATATTCTCTTTTAGAGCATTGCCTTGGGTGCCCCTTTTAAAAAGGACTTGAGTTTTTACTAATTGAGTTTTTCCGCAGCCAACCATATATGTCTTTAAAGTTTAGTTCTATTTTTTTTATTTTTTCTGTATATTAATTAAGTTTTTACGATTTCAAGACTTGAGTTTTTATGACAATGGCTAGTTCGAACACTCCAACACTTGTGGACGATGGGTTTAATGAATATGAAAGTGCTCTCAAACGTCAAAAGCCTACTACTTCAAAGGTGTGGGATGAAATGACAAAGCTTGAATGTGAGAACAAAGATGAATTGAAGGCACAATGTAATCACTGAAAGAGTACCTTTTTTGCTAAATCTTCTAATGGAACATCACATTTAAGACATCATCTAAATAGTTGTTTGAAAAATTTTAATAAGATATCACTCAATACACCATAGCCACTCAACCATCCTCAAGAGGTGGTCCATCTATAAAAACCTACAAGTTTGATGTTGATGAGTGTCGTCGAGTTGTCCTAATGTATTATGAAAAAGAGAGAGACCATGTAAGATTGGAAGCTACAAAAGTTAATCATAAGGTTTAGAGTTCATATGATGGTTTAAACATAGTGGATGAACTTATTTTTATGTTTATCTCAATGGGATACAGACAATAAAATTTTTAACATCACATTGGATAATGCTTTTTATAATGATATTATGGTTTCCTGTCTTAAAAATCGTTTTCGTACGAACCGAGCTCTTTTGTGTGATGGTGCTTTTTTTTTCAAGTTAGATGTTGTGAACATATATTGAATCTTATAGTTAAAGCTAGTTTGGAACTTACTGATGATGTTGTTGGTAAGATTTGAAATAGAATTAAGTACATAAAAAATCTGAAATTCGTAGGAAAAGATTTTATGATGTGGTCGACAAAAAATTTCATTTGAATGGGACCAAAAAGTTGTGTCAAGATTTGTGTGTGAGATGAAATTCTACTTATTTGATGCTTAAATATGCTCTTTACTATAAATGTGTGTTAGATTATTGGGGATAACGAGATAAATATTATCAAATATTTATACTTTTTGATGAAGAGTGGAGAAATATTGCTATACTTTGAAAATTTTTGAAAGTCTTTTATGATGTGACTTGTGTTTTTTTTTATTCTAATTATCCAACGAGCAATCTTTATTTTAGAGGGGTTTGGAAGGTTCACTAGATCATGCTTGATACAGTTAAAGGTTCTCATTTTTTTTAACTCCAATGGTTAAGCAAATACAAGAGAAATTTAATAAATATTGGATTGAGTATTCTTTGATATTGTCATGTGCTACAATTTTAGATCCTCATTACAAGTTAAATTATGTGCAGCATTGTTTTCCTACAATCTATGATACTCATGCTTCAGATTTTGTGCAAACCATTCTTAGTAATCTTAAACTCTTATTTGATGAGTAAATCTACATCTTCTTCTTTAGTTGAGAGTTCCAATGTTTCGAATAATGATCTAGTTTATTCTAGTTTGCATCAACTCAATGTTAATAGGGCTTATTTGGGATGATATTATGATGAGAGTGATAATTATAAACGATACTTAAGTGAATCCAGTAGTAAGAGTGAAAAGTCACAGTTGGACATTTATTTGGAAGTACTAAAGCTTGAGTTGAATAGCCAAATAAATATACTGGAGCAAAAGTTCAATTCAATAGCATGAGTTTTCATTATTGGCTCGTGATTTTTTGGCAATTCTAATACTGAGTATAGCTTCCATGTCAGCTTTTACCATAGGGAAGAAAGTTATCACACCTTTGAGGAGTTCACTTAAACCAAAAACGGTTCAAGCCATTGTTTGCTTTGATTATTAGATGCGAGCTAAGAGATTTTCAATAGGTAATTATTATTCTTGTTTTATTGTTATAATTTTATAACATTTTATCAATTTGATTATCTAACTATTTATTCTTATTTCATATTAGAAATTAATTGCAAGAATGATGAGGATGATGATTTTTCGATTCCTTTCTAGGTATACAATTTAGCTTACAATTTATAGTTTGTTATAAAATCAAATATTTTTCGATTATTTTTGGTGCTGTTTTGAGTGCTATTTCACTGTTGTTTCGCTACCGTTTTCAATATTGTTCTGTTGTCGCTTTAATATTGTTTGAATATTGTAGAATCTTTGTTTTGTTATTAGTTTTGCTACTATTTTAGTTGCAATTATGTTAGTATAAAGACTTTTTATGTAATTTCAATTTATTGGGAAACATTTGTTTTAATATTTTGTGTATTTGATATATTATATTTTTTAAAATTTTTTATATAACAATAATAATTTAAAAAAATTAAATGACCTGGGCAAGGCCCAAGTTTAACATCCATAATTCAAGTTGAATTTGGACAAAAATCCTAACCTATTTTTTGGGTTAGGCTTGAGCCTATTAATCAAACTTAAAAATTTATTACAAAACCGACCCAACTCGACCCATAATGACCTATGCATGTCATCAATGTTACAATAGTGAATAACAATTGACTGATGAAAATTTCCAATGTAATTGACTTTAATACCTAAATTGGTATTTTGAACATCAAATAGTGGAGTGACCGTATCTGAATTTTATCTATTTGCTATCAATAGTTTACTACTACTATTATTTTGCAAATTTTAATCTTTAATTAAGAAATTTAACATCAATATTTACTCTTTTATAAAAATTTGAACCAATAATTTTATATTTAAAAAGGTTTTCGATTTTAGAAACATGCAAATTAATGATCTATACTTGTGAGGTAACTTGATCTAAAATAAAATAAAAAATGACTACATCTGAAAATGTATACAACTTTTTATTCTTGTTAACAGCTTAAGCAAATTTTGAAATTTTAATGATGGAATTTATAATTATTGTCTAGTCTATAATAATTTATTACTTTTTTTATGGTTTCATTATTTACTACAATATTATTAACATATCACTACAACAATTTTAATTATTTGTTAATAAGCTTTATTATTATTTTTAGTCGATTTAAATTTTAATAACTAAATTATAGGTTAACAAACTATATTTTAATTAAACAAAATTATTTTACTTTAACATACTTAAATTGAGAAATTTTATTAAATTTGAAGTAAATTTTTATTTGCATTCTATTTTTGAATATTAATTGATTTAATTTTAAATAATATAATAAAATTAGATAACATATTTTTAATAATTTTAAAATTTTAAAGAGAATTTATACGAGACCATAACAAAAGATATTTAATGATAATGCTTCAAACCTAAACATGATAGCGAGTAGGAACAATTTGACAAATTCATGAGCAAATATAGATATTTGTTTTTTTAGTTATTTTATATATAGAATTGGATATTTATGGTCTATTGAGAAAATTATTTTACAAAAAAAAAATTATGATATCTTCTGATTTTATAAGATATAGATAGTAATATAAATTAATATTATCAGAGAAGATTGTTAAATATACTAATTAATTTATGAATTATTAAACATTCACATTTCAACTGAAAATTAGAAAATTAATTGTTCTTGTTCTAATAGTGAGCTCCCTTCTTTCTATTGCAGTATGGTGTGTGAAGAAGGGAGGCAACTAAATGAATTATAGGTGATTAAAAGGGAAGAGTTTGTCAGCTCCCTTCTTGATATATTATCCAATTCATGGATGTATATCCCCATGGCTTTCAGATAAAAAGAACCACAAATTCACACCATCTCTAGAAACTGGCTAAAAGAAATGCTAACTGGAAATCCCACACTTGAATAAACAAAATTAAGGCACATGTCAGTCACTGAATCATGATACTTTCGGAACATATAACCAAAATATTTCAATTGATATTATCATCTCGTTATCGGCTCTTTCTAATCTAATCTAAGCACAGATTGCGAATACCATCCAAATGCAGCTGCTACAATTTGCATGTTTGTAGATTCCTAGGAACATAAAGAGCTGTTCTCAGTGTGTCTGATAAAAATGCAATCCAATAAAAAACATATAAGCAACACATACCAGAATAAAAATTAAGCTTTGAAAACTGAACATCTATTATTCTATAAGCCATGGATGAAATATAAAAATAGGAAAGACCAATTAAGTGCCCAAAGATTTATACTCATACCCAAAGAACTTCAGCAGTACCAGTAGATACCAGTCGCGCTCAAAATTGACGCCTCGGCCTAGACTCAGCCACTGAGACTCGAATTGGTCTGCCATCCAACTCCTGCATCAAACAAATTTTTTTAAGCAATTCACAGTCATTAATGAAGTTATTAGATTTCTGTAAGTAGCAGTTTTGTACAAAATCAAGCATATTAAAGTCAATAATGATACTGAAAAAGTATATACCAGCCAAATGACCTATCTTATCCATCATCTACTAATTGACTCTAATATGCTTGATTTTGTACAAAACTGCTACTTACAGAAAGCTAATAACTTCATTATGCTATAAACATTCATGGATTAGAACTCAAGGTAACGATTAACTTACAACACCATTAAATGTTTTGACAGCACTATCCACCTCTTCACTAGAATTGTAAGTTACAAAGCCGAAACCCCTTGATCTACCACTTTCCCTATCATAAACAACTTTTGCTTCCACAACCTTGCCTTGCTCACTGAACAAGGTCTCCAGTGCTAAATCATCAACGCCCCACGAAAGGTTACCAACATAGACACGATTTGAAGCACCCATGGTTGAACCACCTCTCGCCCTAGGAGAAAATTCTTCCCTACGAGGAGGAGGTGGTCCAGAGTTTACCCTCAACGCTCTCCCTTCAAGTTCCTGCAATCAGCAAGTGTAAACACAAGAAAATTTTATGACAACCTCGATTCAAACTTCTGATAGAATCTATAACCTTATACCGAAACTGATTACTTCACAGGGGTATTAGATATTAATACAGTCAAAAACTTAAGCATACTCAATATTGTGAAACACCCGTTTTCCATCCACTATGCTGGAAAAGAGTATGTTGAGGAAACTAGAACAAATAAAAATGGAAGCTTTTTATCTTCAGATGTTGAAAAAATTCATTTGCCGCAGTGGGTTCCAAGGCCAGAACATAAATGTCAACCCTCAAATTGTTCTAAAGATGACAAATATGCAAATCTTCATCCATGCGTACTCTAAACCGAAAGAGGATAACCATATTTGTTTAAGTAGCTTGTAAACGAAGCAATTACATTATTAAATGTGCAAAATTCTCTTTAAGTTCATAGCATATCTGCATATGAACCCCCCAAAAGATGACTTACATAGCCATTGAACTGTTGAGCAGCAGCTTCCACTTCCTCAGTAGTAGACATGGTTACAAAACCAAATCCCCTACTTCTCCCAGTTACCTTGTCATAAATCACCTGCCAAAAGCAATAATTTCAACAAATCAAAACGGAGTGTACATCTAGTTTGTTAACTTCCCAAATGATTGGAGTGAAGCAACAAGGTACATATTTCAATGGATGCTCAATTAAATCACTAAATGCATATCATGACCCTTCAATTGGCTAAATGTCTTTTTCATTATTCAATTTTCATCTCGAAATTAAAAGTTTCTTCCTTACTATCATTCAACATATCAGAAATAAAGGTTCATACTATGCTTGAATTCAAACTAAAGCGCAAGCCTCTCTGTGAAAACAAAACATGATGAAAGCAAAGCAAGTCATTCATAAACATAAACATAAGCATGGTGAATTACAGGTAAAAGCAAAGGGGGAAAAAGAAAAACAAAATTACCTCAACCATCTGAACATTTCCAGCACTTCCAAACAAACCGGCAAGCTGAGCACTGTCCACACTAAAAGGAAGATTGCCCACAAAAAGTTTCAAGTCAGGGGAGAAACTAGTAGCCTCTTCATCATCACTACCAAATAAACCCTCTTCCTGACCGTACTCAGATGAAACGGAAACGTTTCTAACAAAATTAGAAGGAAAAGAAGAAGACTTTTTTGTTAAAAGCGTGAAACTTTGAAGAGCGGAAGAAAAGAGAGGCTTTGCATGGAGGCGGTGGGAAAGAGAGAAGGGGGACAGTGAAATGGGAGTTGGGTTTGGTAAAGATATGGTTTTGGGTTTGAGAGATGGGAGGATAAGAGATGAAGCAGATGTTGCAGACATTTTAGCCTTTGTTTCTGCTTTAGCCAAAGAGAAGATAAGGTTTTTGAAATGGGAGAGAGGGTTTAAGAAGAGCAGCTTACATTATAGATAGTTTTATAGGAGGAGAAGTTGCCTGCTTGTCTGTCTTGCCGCCGGTACTTCGGATTACATATCGTGAAATCCGGGCCGTTAGATTTTTGTTGATAAGATATTAGATTGCAATAGATTTTAGATATTTTGCTGAGGGAAAAGGCTTTGGGTTTCGGTTTGAGCGACATTTGCATAGGGCCTCAGCCCTTCAAACCCAAATGAAAATGGGCTAATTAGGACTGTTTTTATGTTTCTAAGATTTTTTTTCGAATTTTAAGTTAATCGAATTGAGTTATTCGAATTATTCGAGTCAACTCGAATAGGTAATTTAATTTTTGAATTCGAATCGAGTTAAATTTTACAATTCGAATAACTCGAATAATTCAAATAACATATTGGTATAAGTACCCTTTTAGTCCCTATCAAGTTTGAAAAGGGAGTAAATTTGTCTTTCTCCTAACAAAAATTACAAAATAGTTCAAAATAATTTTTAAAAATCAAAATATTTATAAAAATTCAAAAAATTATAAAAATTTCAAAAAAAAATTCTAAAAAATATAAAGAAAGTTAAAAAATTACAAATTTTTTAGAATAATAATTTTGGGATCTAAATAAGTTAATTAATTATTTAGTTTATAATATAAAGTATTTTTAATTATTTTCCTTTGAAAAAGTTTTCAAATATATATGGTTTCAAATTGATGTGTTGTAACATGAAATTAGTTATACTATAACAAGATTTTAATTTGACATGTTTAAATTTTTTAATTTAACTCGAATAATTTCACTCGATTCGATTTGATTTGAATTCCATTTCACTCGACTCAATTCGAAAAAATTTTAAATTGATTTAGGATGATAAAATAGGACTTGTCAACTCGGTTAACTCAATTCGATCGAACACTCACCTCTAATTATGGGTGTATTCACTTCGATTTGATTTTGAACAAAAATTGAATTGAAAATTTTTCATTTTCTTTTTAACTTTTGAAATCAAAATTGTATTGAATAAAAATAGAAATACCCAAAACCAATAATAGCGGTTTGATTTTAAAAATTTGAGTTCTGTAAAAATATATATATATATCATCTTATTTTGAACCCAAAAATTCTAATTTATTTATTTTTTATTTCATGCTCTAAATTCATTTATACATTTATGGGGTAAATTAAATAATTAAATTAATATTATAATCATTCATAAAATCATTTAAAAAAATATTTTAAGTTAAGTTATTAAGTTGATAAATCATTTAAAGTTGTTAAAAGGAAAGCTAATACATAAATTATTGATATATTTAATGTTTTACTTGCCATTCTTTTAATTAGTTATAATCGAGTCATTACGATATGCCATATAAATTTATTAAATTTATAACTATCAAATATATATTTGACAACTTGTGAATAATTATTTCTTTTATAAATAAAATATTTATAAAGTTTAATAAACTATTTTCTTAAAATTAGAATTATGCTTATAATTATGATTATTATTTTTAAGAAATGATCCACTTACTATGAAATATTTTAACTTTTTCTATAAAATGGTTCCAAGTGGAGAAACCAAACTTGAACCGAATTGTGCGATTTGGGTGATAACATCAACCTGAAACTGAACCGAATATTATAAAACCTGAACTAAATCGGATACATCGGTTCAAATTGATTTTTAGATTTTTTTTGGTTTCTTTGCTCAGTCCTACGACTAACAATTGGTTGAAAAAAATAGGACTTCTCTAAATATTTGAATCGAATTCGAATATTAAGTTTATCATTATTAGAAAATTTTTATTTAAATACTATTTTTACCCGAATAAAATTAATCTTAGACGGTAAAGCAAATGAAAATAGTTGTGGATATATAAAAAAAAATTTCAAGGCTAAGCTTGAAGTGGAAACTAGAGAGAAAAGGTAAACACCAACAACAGCCCAGCCAAACATCACCATATTTTGTATTTCCTCAACAACGTTGTATTTATCTACAAATAATGTCGCGCATATTAAGAAAAAAATAAAGGAAACTGATTACATTAAAATTATGTGCATTACGCGGATTGAGTGAAATGCCAAAGGACTTCTTGGACAACTCCTACTCTACTCTACTCTAGATTACATCATATGAATGATTGGACACTTGAAATTTTCACTAGTTTCTTGACAGCAAGCAACGCCAAACATCACTAGTTTCTTGCAACTAAAGTTGTCCATGGCCGGTCAGGCCAGGCTATTTAAAAATTTTAAGTCTAAATTCGATCCAATTCGAAAATAAATTTAAAATTTTGTTTAAGTTTAGTTTAAATAAAAATATTGAAACTCGATTTTATTTCATCCGTATTAAAATTTTTTATAAAAATTTAAAAATATTATCAAATACATTAAAAATATTAAAATAAATATTTTTTAATAAATAAAAAAATATTAAAAAATATAGCAAAATTAAAAACAAGAGTTTGATTCTTCTCAAGGCAGTTCCTATCATATACCAATGCATATCACACCATTTTTTGAATTGATTAGATTATACTTCTCGTTGATGTGTCTATTGTAAGCTACATCATAAGATTGATATCTACATGCCCCAATGATTCCTAAAAAAAGACCACAGGAAGATCAGAGACTGCATATTTCATTACAAGTAGGAGAATAAAATTCTCTCCATATTTAGAGGATTGTACCCTCTTACCCACGTTCGAATATGCATCAAACACAGCATAATAATATAAGATACAAATATTTAAAAAAAAATAAAAAAAATTGGAGTTACAAAAAGAAAGGGTGATGTGATACCTAAACTTTCTGGCGAAAATTATTGAAATATGACCAATATAAATCATATCTTTCAAAAGTGTCTCCTCTAATACAAATTAGAATTCTTCGTTTCAATATGAATATTTATTTTCTTGATCAATTAGATGAAATACGTAACATAAAATAAGCGTGGGTAACGAATCAAATTATAAGTTGAATGCTAAAAAGTTCATAGGAAATGAAAAGATAGTCTTTCTATAATATTATGATTGCTACAACAGGGTATAATGCCCCATATTCCCACGTCTATGTAAAACAGTAAAAACGAATTTGGCAATTAATGCTTTGAGATAAAATGTCAAAAAAGGGAACTAGATTTTCACTTTGGTTTTCTTCTTTTCTTCTTTGAAAATAATCAAAGCATAAGGGTTGTGATGATACTTCCCTTCAACATCTTCAGCTCTTTGAATCATAACCGAAAGCAAACCGGCTCCACAAATGGACCCATCAGGTATGGGTAGCCTACTGACACTACTTTCATTACTTGCATATCTTTCTAAAGGACCACTAAATCTTTCATTATCCTCTTTGAAAGGATTAAATGTCATCTGCACCACTAGCTATCCTCTTCGCTTCTTGTTTTGAAAGTCATTAGGGTTTGTGTTCTTGACTAAATTAAATGAAAATTCTTGTGTTTCATGAGGAGTGAGCAATCTTAGTGGAACTATTTGCATTCCCAACTTGTCATGTGTTCCAACCTGTTAAACCAGCGACAAAATCATTACCCTTGATCCAAACTCAGTTATTATTAACAAAGAAAAATGAGATTGAACTCAATATCAATCCCATTTTATAGTCTAAACTTAAAAGATCTTCAAGGGACCCATTTAATGATACATGTTCAAATAAGAGAAAGAAACTTATCCTGATTTGATAACATGTGCATTAATATGATGTTTGGTCATACTAATGTCATGGGATTAGACTTTTAATCTCGTAATTCGTGCAATCTTAAGCGATTCTCTTGCTCCGAATGTACTTAAGTCAACTTAACTCTCACAAAATGAGGATTCTTGCAGAATTCATCTAAGACCAATTTATATAGCGAAAGTAAACTCAAGTCAAAAGAATGTTCAAAAGAATAGAATAGTAACAAAAAAATAATGCACGAGAGGTATTTGAATAAATGCTATCAATTTAGTATTCACTCTCAAAGAATACGAAACAAAGAATGATTTACAGCTTAGTGGAGGCTTTCTATTTATAGTTGAGCTCCCCAAAATCGATGGTATACATCGAGTTACATCGACAGACGAGATCGAAACATATTTGCAATTAAAGGATTTACACAATCGCCTAAATTACAAAATCAAATCTTATGTAGGTATCTTCTAATATTACTTTCCCTATTTATCAAGGTAGCCTAATTTTTCATATTTAATTTATTGGGTCACCCAGACTCTAAATAGACAAACTTCTTCATCAATTCTTTGAATCGGGTCAATTCTTGTGGGTCAAATAAATCCCATCTAATTGATAGACTTCCATGACACATATTTTATGTAATGGTCATGAGCCTTAAACCTTGACCCGTGACACCAGGATAAATATAAGGAGAAAAGTATATAAACTTAAATTTATTGCTCCGAGCCTCCGACTCCTTGTTTCTCTGAATGTATTCGTGTCCAACTCATAGAAATTAAGGGGTGGACATATACCCATATAAGGCACTTCCAAATATGAGCTCCACCATGCTTCTTATAATACCGCTAAGTGCCTAAGAATGAGTCTATACAAAATTCTATGTTAATAGTTAATGATAAATTCAATTCCAGAACTTGAATGACATTGTCTCTTGTTATCTGACAAATTACAATGTTGTCAAGGAAAGAAGATGTGTTGCTGGAGCAAATCACCTTATTGAGGAAAGGCTAAATGTCGGAGATAAACCTATTTAACTAGTCAATCCGCTTTTATACCAGGAAACCAAGAAACCATAAGAAGAAACAAATGACATTGGTGAAAGCATGGAGCAAAACTGATCTTGGAACTCACTCGATCATAATCAGGATGCTTCGTCCATAAAGGAATCTCAGGCAAAATATCAAGCAGAGAGATGGTATCAAAATCATGAAGTGGTCAGATTATTGGATCCTGCAAATTTATGCTTAGAATTAGTTAGAAACATTGCTCCTAAGGAATATCTTGATTGACATTTCCAAACTAGAAGGTGTTATGCCATCATTGTAGCGTCCTAACATCATATCTTTGTCAAAAATGAGTTTGTAACATGAGTGATTTAACGAGGGCTTTGTCAACTGAACTACAGATAAAGGGTAAAGCACTTGGGTTCAAGTCTTCAGTTGACATCAGTCTTGGGTTTGATCTTTGGACAACTACTACCCATTACCCTTACCAAAAATATATATAATGAGAGCTTTGGTTGGGGTTCTAAGCTTCACTTGAATTGCTCTAATGTTCTTATCGGATACCAAATAATGAAATTACATATGCAAAAGCAGAGAAAGTGTAAGTGTAAGAAAATACTACTGATTATAAGCGGAGGGAAAAAGAAAACGGGAAAATGTGATCATGTACTTTGACCAAGAAAAATACAGAAAAAGTTCGTTGACTTTTCTGGTAATCATTTGATTGGACAACTGATAATCAGTAAAAGCAGCGTTTAACCAACATGTAAACATAAACCAAAAAATAAATAAAATTTAATAACTCTACAATAAAAGCTTAAAACCCAACAAGAAAAAGACATCAAACCCAGCATGTTAGACTGGAATATTGAATCATAATTGAAAGTTAGAAAGGCTTATTTCAAAGAAGTATGTTACCTTTACATCTGCAGGCTCGTTGTAAATGAATAAGAGAAAGCCAATGAACAAACCAATGAGAACTCCAATACCGAAGCCAATGGTTCCTAGTAAACAACCCACCAAACCCATAGTCTCATTACCTTTTAGATGAATCCCTTTGATCACATCATTTTAAAAAGGAGAGATTAAAGGGGACAAAAGTTAACAGTTGACTGTTCAAAGAGATTGTGATGAAATTTAATGAAAAAACGTTGAAGAAAAGCAAAGAAAATGAAATTGGAAGCTAACGGATGCTGGTCTTGTAGGAACCGCCAAAACAGCATTTCGTTGTTGAGTACACGCGTCAAATGGAGCCATTTTACTCAATACACTATTTTTAAAATAAGTTCAAAGTTTTTGAAGTTAAAGAGTATGTTATATGATAGACTCAAAAGAAAAAAATTATCTTTATCAAAGTTTTTAAGATTTTTAAAATGAAATTATGTATTTGAGTTGTTATGTTTTTTAATCACGCTCTACCTTGATTCATTAAAATCACGCCAAGTGTTCATTTTGTCAAGTGGTTTTTTGTCTTGCTAATAGTAGAAATATTACCATGTTTCATCCAAGGTGAGTTGATCTTTCATCATGCAAACGCGTTACGAAATGACATGTGGCTCAAAAAATAAATCTAAAAACGTGTTGACAGGATTATATAACTTACGCATGAGTGCTTAAAGGATGACATTTATTTAGAAGTATTTATATATAGACTCCTACTTACTATGAAGAAGGAATTCACTTTTACACCCCAAGATCTCGGCATAATCATACTATGTGAAGCTCACTCCTTTCTCAAGTCACATCATTTTCCTTCTTTCACTCACCTACCCTTTCAATCAACATCAACAATTAATGTAGCGATTATCCATCACAATCACATCAAGCATCTTTTCGCACTCAACAATGGCTTAAATCAAATTATTCCTCCTTACCTTATACTCGAAATCATATCCTCGTACTTTATCTTTATAACTCTTTTTCCCGTTACCAAAGCATATATCCCATCACATACACTTACCTACTTGTATACACATATGTTGTTTCCTTCTCTTGCCATAGTCCAAGATTAAAGTTCATATCAATCCACTTACCTTATAATTATACAAACTTATACTCTATATCAGATATCTACCTTAGCCACACTTTGGTTTCATATTCATCATTTCCATAATTGACCAAGTAACCTTCATTGGTTGTTCAAATTCTTACCCAAGTTCCATCTATACATGTTGAAGGTCGTTTTGAAACTCACATTACCTCTCACATCATACTGATAAATGGAGGGAGACAAAGCGGAAGAAGATTGAATTCAAGTTGCTCAACTTGAGAAAGAAAGATTCGGATCTAACTTGGAAAGAAGAAATCAAACAGATTTAGAAATACAATAAAAATAAAGAAAATAACTAAAATAAGAAATTTAAGAATAACGAATAAATATTCAAAATAATAACTAAATAAAGAAAAGATAGAGTAAAAAGTGGAAGATGAATTGAATAAACCGATAGATATGATCGGTAGATAAATAAGTGTCCAATTGAATCCTTTGAAGTATAAACCCCAACAAACTCAATTAATGGCTCTAGTGAACCCTTTAAGAAATAAAACTCTCAACTTTACTAAAACTCTAATTAATCTATACGTAATTTTAAACTAAGCTTTCTTGTTGACTAATAAACATATAAATCTTAAATAACTTAAAATACTTAAAAAAACATATCCAAAATTTGGAATAAATAAATAATAAAATAATAACACCTAATAAATAAAATATTTGGCTCATATATAATAAAAATTAAGCCTAAATATTGAACCCAATATGATTTAAACTCGAGTTAAAAGCCCGAAAATATAATTTTCATAATAATCCACCAAGAAATTTTGTTTGCATAGTCTTCACTAAAACAATCATAACTTGAGTTTCCAAACTCAAAATCAAGTGATTCAAAATGAGTGTCAAAGCTAAGAGATAGATCTTTTAACACTTTAAAGACATCTCAACCCAAAAATTCTTAGATCCTTTAAAAAAATGCACCAAAAATCAATTGATTGTAACATGGCTGGGTGAGTGGGCTTGATTAGGGTCCTTGAAGTGTAACACCTAAGCTTGTTAACATCTTCCACACGGGCTTGTCATCATGGATTGAGTCCATGAACAAAGTTGATCCCTCCTAATTCATCCTATCTCCTGACCACTTTCGCCACCAGCGTGCAAACATTGGGGTGGAGAATCAACACTAAACATACTGCAAGTGTGACAGGTCAATTGTAATTTATAGTGCCAATGGAACACCCTAGTATTCCAAGGATCGAACCTAAGAGAGTCGGGGACAAATTGGTTTCTAAATGACAAGCATGCAAATAGGAAGTCTAGCTAGCTACTCACTAATTTCTATATTACGACAATACATAATTTGGGGGTTAATTAATCTAATTAACTACTTAGCAATAAAAAGAACTAAATTGCAAAACAGACAAAATTAAGCAAATATGAATTAAATGATAAGCATCGATTGGTTGAGTTCCATGTTGCTAATTAACCTTTGGATTAGGGATTTAAATCACTAAACTCTTAATTTGGCTTAATTTTAGCTCCCAACCTCACCAAGCTAATCTGGGACTATAAAATTGGTGCTAAATAAGATCTCCTCTCAATCTCACTTATCTAAATTTTCATTTAGGGTCGTTAATCCTAAGTTTCAAAGTTTATTCGATTTACTCCAGTTTTTACGATTTAATCCTTGCACCAAAAACTAACTAAACAACATTTCCATCAACCAACCACCTAAGATTTAGCCACTCATCCTCATTTCTAAACAAACAACAATCAAATAAACACCCAAAACATGCATTAAATTAAGTGCAAGAGATAAGGTTAAGAAAGCTTAGGGTTTTCTTGAAAGATGCTTGAAGTATATGACAATGGCAGTAAAGATAATGCATAAGAATAGGGGTGTGCATAATTCAGGTAAAACCGAAAAAATTCGGTTAACCGACCGAATTCGGTTAATCGGTCGGTTAACCGAATTTTTTCGATCGGGGGTCGGTTAATTTTTTTATGATTTTTCGGTTAACGGTTAATTCGGTTCGAAACCGGTCGGTTAACCGAAAATTTTTGGTTAACCGAAAAAATTAATAAATAAAATTATCCAACCCAACCCAAACTTAATTACCCAACCCAATTAAACTAAAACTAAAGTTTACTCAATTACCCAATCCAATAAAACTAAAACTAAAAGACAGCCCAATTTACTAAAGTCTAAAACCCAATTTACTTTAATAATTTATAAATTTTTTAAATTTTAAAAAAAAAATTTGGGTAATTCGGGTATTTTTCGGTAATTCGGTTAATTCGGTTAATTCGGGTAATTCAGGTAATTCGGGTAATTTTTAACCAAAAATAAAAAATATATAATTTTCGGTTAATTCAGTTAACCGACCTTATTAACCGAAAAAATTTCGGTTCGGTTAATTTTTTTTTAAAAAAATCGGTTCGGTTAACGGTTAAAATTTTTGGAAGGTCGGTTAATTCGGTTATAGTAATTTCGGGTCGGTTAACCGATCGGTTAACCGAATGAACACCCCTACATAAGAACACTAAAGATCAAACTTTTATCAAAGAAACTTAAAATAGGACTAAGCAATATTAAAAGCTTGGGATGAAAATGAACTAACACCTAGCTACAACAAAATTAACTAACTAACAAATAACACCCTAAAGCTATATCTAAAACCCCCAAAAATGAATAAGACAACTCTAAACCTAAGCAAAAAAAACGAAAGAAAAATAAAGCATCCCCTTTTAGTTCTCAACTAAAAGTGGTTTTTAACATTTGATTACAAACCAAAATTTTGGACCAAAATGCCCCAAACGTTGTATTTTGATTGGTGTTGGAGTTGGACAAAAACTACCCCTGTTGTCATTTTTCTTCTTGTCAGGCATCAGTATCGTGATACTCAGGTTAGGGCATCATGATACCATAGGTAGTATTAAACTTGAGAGTCTTAAGGGTCTCGGTATCGCGATACCCATCCTTGGTATCGCGATACCCATCCTTGGTATCGTGATATCACTAGAAATGACCTTAATTTCCTTCTCTTCAGCACTGTTAGGGGTATCACGACTTTCATGACTCAGTATTGGGATACCCCTTTCGAGTGGTGATTTCTTCGATTTTGGGCCATCCTCAACTTCCTACACCACTCAATCATATCGTTTGTTCCCCATAGCAAGTTTTGCCAATTTGGGTCTTAAAAATGGGTAAAACTAACAAAAACCATTTATTAATTCTTGGAATTAAAAATTAATAAAAACATGTAACACCTCTAACCCGTCTCCGTCGCCAAATTAGGGTTAAGAGGCATTACTAATCAAAACACAAATCAAAACAGACATTCCTTATAGTTCAATTTTTTTTACAGTTACATATAATAAACTAGGTCTAATATTAAACATGCAAAATTTTAAGCTTCTCTTTTGACCATTTTGAACAAAACAAAGACATTACAATACAAATAAACCATAAGAAAATACGCCATTTTCGTATGGCTATTAATCTCATATACATTATATATAGAAGTACGACCTTCAAAAACATTATCTAGCCTGTACATGCCATAAGTTAAAATTTAAACATTTTAATGCCAAGACAATAGATAGAGTGATGATCTTGCTGACGATCCCCGAGCTTGAAGCTTGATCTTTAAGTCTAAAAAAAACAGAAAGACATAAACAAACAAAGCTTTTATATCTTAGTAAGTCTATAGCATAGCTAAAAAATATATAAATAATTATATAGTTTCCTGGTACACTTAATGAATTCGCAATATACCATATATGTTATCATTTGAATATTTGCTATTCTTAATCATCTTATTTATAACCAAATATATGAACTCATAGAATTCATATTAATGAGTACATATATATAAACAACATGCATACAACCAATTGTATCTATAAATACTCATCAAAATCTTATAATCAAATACATTTACATATCATTTACATATAGTCAAATGCATATATAATTATCAACACTTAAAACCGAATGCATATACAATTTAAAACATGAATAGTCGAATGTGTATATACATATATGCTTAAAAAATATTATCATCGAATGTATATACACTTTAAACATGAATAGCTGAATGCATATATACATATGCCTAACAAGTATTATCACCAAATGTATATACATGTTCTTCAAATACATATGACATAATTCATATGTATATCCATCATATTTAAACACATAATATAAATAGATTCACCGGCACTTAGCCTGCTAGGTTTTAAAACCTGATTCAGTACACCGACTTTCAGCCTGCTAGACTTATAGTCCGAATTGTTTCACCGGCATTAAGCCTACTAGACATAAAGTTTGAAATATTTCACCGGCATCAAATCTGCTAGACATAAAGTCTAAAACATTCGATCACCTTATAATGATCCAAACTAATAATTTCATACCTTCAATTCCATTCAAAAACTTTTACATGAATATATATACATAATCGAATCTTCCATATACATATATAAATTTCATACTTAAATTCATTACAAGAACATATACATGTATACCGGCATAATAGTATCTCATAAAAACTTATATAAATGTCATTCCTAAATTCAATAAAAGAACATATACATATATGTAAGCATGCTCATTCAAATATAGCATATATATATAAATTACAACTCACATATACATACCTATTATACAATCATGAATTACATATCTTTAATCAAATCCAAGAGTTTATACATGTATATACCTATATATATTCGAACCTAATATATATATGTTATACATACCTTTTGTCGCAACCATTTTTTTTAAACAAAAATTTTAGTTGTCGACTTAAAAAACAAAATCTGGAGTCGCCACCGATCCTTTATTAAGGTGTGATCGGCCCACCTTAAAATTAGTTTTAGTCTGCGAAATTTGAGAAAACAGGTTCGGGAGTCAGTTACGCACGAGGAAGGATTAGCACCCTCGTAACGCCCAAAATTGGTACCAAATTGATTTTTTTAAAATGCCTTGGTGTCGAAAATTTGAAAAGATTTTAAAAGGAAACTTTTTATTTCGTGAATGGATTAAAATAATAAGAAAATTCTTATCTCAAAGAAATAAAACACCACACCCAGTAAGTTAGGGCACAATGTTTTTAAATCTTCAAAATACCCGAATACTGCCTTTTGTTTTTGAAAATTCTTATTTCGAGAAGAAAATGTCATGACTAGTAAGTTAGGACCCAACATTTTGAATTCCCGAGAATAAGCTTTTATTTAAAATTTGTGAATTTGCTGCAAAACAAATACTTGGCTTTCGAAATTCATCGAAAAATAATCGCGATCCAGTAAGTTAGGACACGATCTTTCACGAGAATCATGAATGCCAAATATTTAAAATTATAAAATATGATGGTTTTAAACAAAAATTTGACAAAACCAAAATATACGTTTTTGAAAGTGTGATGAAGGTTAATGATAACATGAAATTTTAATTTAAATCATATGTATTCAAATACATAAATATATGTACAATACGTATATAGAGTAATGGGATACATGAAATAACAAAAAAATAACTAAAAATGTATGTATATAATAGAAAAGGTATAAATGAATTTTTTTGAGTTATAAAATATAAATGTGTATGTATATTTATATATGTATCGAAAAGCGTTAATGTATATGTATACATGTATGCAAAAATTATGAAAGGAGAATAATAATAAAATATATGCATGTACTTTATAAAATATAAATAAAATAAGTATAATATATTAAAAAAATATGAAAATAAATAATATATATATGTAAAATGCGCATGTATTTATAGAAAGTGTATGTATATATATTATATATAAAAAATGCGTGCAGGTGCATGAAAATAATAAGGATAATAAAAATAATGCATAATATAATAACGAGGATACAATGATAATATTAACAAGATTTTAAAAATAAAAATGACAAATGAAGGATCAGAAATAAAATAAAAAGAGTTCAAGGGCCGAATTTAAAGTTAGAAAACACAAAAAGGGACCGAATCAAAAAGCGCGCAACAAGAAGAGGACCCAGATTGAAATTAACCCATTCTCTCAGAACGTGGCGCAGCAGCATGGGCCAAATTAAAATAAAAATAAAATATGCGGCCCAATTTGAAAAGAAGCAAAACAGGTTTAGTTGAAGTGCGCCGCAAAAGGGAGGGGCTAATTGCGTAATTATACCGTTCAAGGCAATATCACGCGGATCCTTCCCTTCGGGTCGGGTCACCGCGCGGGTCTGCTTTAATGAAAACAGCGCCGTTTTGATTGTTAATTAAAACAATTTTTTCCCTTTCAAAATCATTTGGAACCGAATGAGAAAAAAATAAAAAATAAAAAAATAAAAAAAAACTCAACAGGTGCTCTGCTAGGGTTTTATCCCTAGCTTCCTCGCACCGCCGCTGTTCTCAAGCAAATGGCCGATCCAAATCCCGGCCGTCCAAGACGAAGCGAGCTTCGGGTTTCATCGGCAAGACCACGTAGGTAAGCCTCTTCCCTTTTCTTTCGTTGTATTCCTTTTTTTTAAAAAAAATAAAAATAAAAATAGAAATAAATAGAATAGAAAAACGCCCGAAGAAAAAAAAAACTCGATTTCACCTTAAAAAGAATTTTTTTTCGATTTTTTTGCCTCTTTCTCTGTTAATACCCTCCGTCCCTTTTACAGATTTCAAAGGGCCTTTTATAGGCCAAAAATAAAATAAATCGAGGGGAAAAAAATAATCTTGCTTGCTGTTTTTTTCTCTTTGGACTCCTTGAGTCCGTTTTTCAGGTGTTCGTGGAGAGTTTGGCGCGCGTGGAGGCCAAAACGTGCGGCGATCGGGCGTTGGGCGCGGCGTGGGTGCTGTTGCGGTGCTGAGGCAGATGCGGCGCTCCTTATTGCTTAGGGTTTTTCTGCTTAACTTTGTAGTGTTGGACCAGGGACCGTTTTGGGCCGTCTGTTTAATTTTGTAATGTTGGACTAGGAACTGTTTTGGGCCGATTGGGCCTTATTACAGCTGCCCCTCTTTGCTCATTGTCGTGTAACGAGAACAGAGCAAAGACTATAAGGCCCAATTGCGCCTGGCCATATTGAGCCTTAACTTCTTCAGTGCTTCTCTTCTAATAGCCTTGTTCCTTCCTACTGCATCTTCAAAGGTATAGGAACTGGTGCTCCAATCTATCCCACTGGAATGTCGGGGAGATAGGATTCATATGTTGTAGCTCCTCAAAAGAACAAAATCTGCTATCTTTAATCTGTTCCACTGCAACTTCAGGGAGATAAGACTTATAGCTTCAACTTGTTCTGTTACAACTTAAGGGTAAATCTAATGTGATCTGCTCTACTGCAACTTCAGAGAGATGATATATGTAGTTTTAGTCCACTCCATTACAACTCTTGGGAGATAGGACCGATTATTTCTGTCTGCTCCACTGCAACTTCAGGGAGATAAGACTTGTATCTTCGATCTACTTCACCACCAGTATGGGAAGACAAGATCTGCTTTCTTCGATCTACTTCACGCCAATACATGAAGACAAGATCTGCTTTCTTCGATCGATTCTACTGCCGACCGGGGAGATAGAATTACTGGTTTCAATATACTCCACTGCAACCTCAGGGAGGTAAAATCTGCCATCTTTGATCTGCTCCACTACTGCTTAGGGAGATAAGATCTGTAATCTTCAATCTGCTTCGCCACCAGTATGGGAAGAAAAAATCTGTATATTCGATCCACTTCGCTACCGATATAAGAAGACAGGACCTACTATCTTTGATCTGTTTCTTGCCGGTACATGAAAACAAGATCTGCTTTCTTCGATCTGCTTTCGATCTGCTTCGCCACCAGTATGGGAAGGCAAGATCTGGTATCTTTGATCTACTTCACGCCAATACATGAAGACAAGATCTGCTTTCTTTTATCTGCTCCGCCACCAGTATGGGAATACAAGATCTGCTTTCTTCGATCTACTCCACCGCCTGTACGGGGAGACAAGATATGGTATCTATGATCTACTTCACGCCAGTACATGAAGACAGGATCTGTTATCTTTCGACCTGCTCCACTGTTGTTCAGGGAGATAAGGCTCTATGATTTCACCAATCTGCTCTCTATGAAACATGGCCTGTATGATTCACTTTATGAGCCTAATTATGCCTAATGATAAGGATGTTATGATCAGAATGAATCAAATGCTCCTAACTAGGCGTGTAAGAATGACATTTGAATGTTATGTCATGAAAAATGAATATTGAATGTTTAAAGTCATTATTGCTCATTAAGGCCTCCTTCGTGGCAATAACGCTTCGTCAAAACTTGAAAAAATTTAAAATCTCGACTCTTGGCTCTAGATATCTCCGACCTTTTAACACGGTGAAGGTCTAAACAATAGTCCTGTTTCAGGTTCTTGAGTTATTTAAAGATTTCTTGAGTAATATGAAAAACTTCCCTTGTGAAAGTTTTATTAGTCCATTAATCGTTACTCTAATGCAACATGTTTGCGAAAAGATTACAACGATGAATAAAACAAAATTAATTTGGGAGCATAGCTCGCAATGGATTGAATTGTCTGGGGACATTTATATTGAAGAAGAATGAAATATTCTAAAACCACGAATTCAATACAAATACTGTGATCAGGTGCCCCAGATATCTTTTCTTGAATTTCTCTATACAACTTTTCGAAGACCCTTCTGAATTCAACACGCGTTTAGGGGATTCACAGTATTTTGTTGATGCCCCAAGATGTCGTCTATTCCTTTCTGCCGATTTAGATACAACAAGACTACCACGCGACAATCAAAATTTGAGCCGCCCTTTTCGGGTTTTCAACTCAAATCCCCTTTGGTCTTAAGGTGCCCTTTGCGGGTTTTCACCCTAGCCTCTCCCTTTTTTTTTTTTGGAATCAAAGCGCCCTTTGCGGGTTTTCACCTTGGTTCCTTCCCTTCTTCAAGTAAAGTACCTCTTCACCGAATCTGAATTTACCGGATTAGGCAAGTTTTTTCCATCCATTTCAGCCAGGATTAGGGCTCCTCTAGAAAAGGTCTTTTTTACAACATAAGGACCCTTCCAATTCGGCATCCATTTCCCCCTAAAATCCTTGTGTAGAGGAAGAATTTTTCTCAACACCAGGTCTCCCTCGTGAAATTCTCTGGGTCGGACTTTCTTGTTGTAGGCTTGCATCATTCTTTTCTGGTACATCTGACCATGCTGAATAGCCTTTAGCCTCTTTCCCTCTATCAAGTTCAACTGATTGTATCGAGATTGAACCCATTCTGCTTCATCCAATTGTAGCTCAGACAAAACCCAAAGAGAAGGGATTTCAACTTCGATGGGCAAGACTGCCTCCATGCCATAAACTAAGGAGAAAGGCGTTGCCCCGGTGGAGGTCCTGGTTGACGTTCGATAAGCAATGAGGGCAAACGGTAATTTCTCGTGCCAGTCCCTGTAAGTCTCAGTCATCTTTCCTACAATCTTCTTTATATTTTTATTGGCCGCTTCTACTGTACCATTCATTTTCGGGCGATACGGCGATGAATTGTGATGTCTGATCTTGAATTGACTGCAGACCTCTGCTATTGAGCTGTTGTTCAAATTCAACGCATTGTCGGATAAGATTCTTTCAGACATTCCATACCGACATATGATCTCTCTCTTCAAGAACTTACTGACTGATGACTTTGTAACATTAGCATACGAAGCAGCTTCTACCCATTTGGTAAAGTAGTCAATAACCACGAATATAAAACGATGCCCATTTGAAGCCTTCGACGATATTGGCCCGATAACATCCATACCCCACATGGAGAAAGGCCATGGAGAAGTCATGACATGAAGAGGTGAAGGAGGTGCATGCATTTTATCACCATAGATTTGACATTTATGGCACTTCTTGGAATAATTGATGCAATCCCCTTCCATGGTAGACCAGTAGTACTCGAATCTCATAATTTGTCTGGCTATTGTGAAACCACTAGCATGCGTTCCACAGATGCCCTCATGGACTTCCTCCAAGATTTTCTTTGCTTCCACAGCGTCCACACATCTTAGCAGAACTTGATCCTTTCCCCTCTTGTATAAGGTCTCCCCATCTAAGACGTAATCAATGGCTAGTCTTCTCAGAGTTCTCTTTTCATTCTCCGTTGCCTGGCCAGGATACTCACAATTTTTTACGTATCGTAGTATATCTTGATACCAGGGACTATCATCGATTTCTCTTTCTTCAATATTGTAACAATGAGCCGGGTCTTCATAGATACTCATTTGGATAGGCTTCATATCCTCATATCTGTTCACCTTGATCATGGAGGCTAAAGTAGCTAGTGCATCAGCCATCTGGTTCTCATCTCGTGGGAGATAGCAAAAAGTGATGTCTTCAAACTCCCTAATCAATTCAAGGACCAACTTTTGATAACTGATTAACTTGGGATCTTTCGTTTCCCATTCACCCCTGAGCTGATATATCACCAATGCTGAATCTCCATAGACCTCTAGCACTTTGATTTTCCGCTCTATAGCTGCACGAATACCCATGATGCATGCTTCGTATTCTGCCATGTTGTTTGTACAATCAAAATCCAATTTGCAAGTGAAAGGATGATGATCACCATTCGGGGACACTAGGACTGCCCCAATTCCATTGCCCACAGCGTTCGAGGCTCCATCAAAGTTTAACCTCCAACCGTGACCTTTTTGGGGATTTTCCTCAGTAGCTGCTATACACATCAGGTCTTCATTTGGGAAATCAAAACTCAACGGCTCGTAGTCCTCCAGAGCTCTACTAGCTAGAAAGTCAGCAATTGCACTCCCTTTCACAGCCTTCTGGCTCACATAAACAATATCAAATTCAGATAGTAAGATCTGCCATCGGGCCATTCTCCCATTCAAAACAGTTGACTCCATCATATACTTTAACGGGTCTAACTTTGAGATTAGCCAAGTCGTATGGTATAACATGTACTGCCTTAATCTTCGGGTTGTCCAAATCAAGGCACAACATAACTTCTCAATCGGCGAATATCTCATTTCATAGTTAGTGAATTTCTTGCTGAGATAGTATATCGCCCTTTCTTTTCTCCCCGTTTCATCATGTTGGCCTAGCACACACCCCATGGAATTATCAAATACTGTCAGATACAATATCAGCGGCCTATCCGGGCTAGGTGGTGACAGTACTGGAGTGTTAGACAAATACTACTTCACCTTGTTAAAAGCTTCTTCGCATTCTTCATCCCAAGTACCAGGATTATGTTTCTTCAGAAGATGAAATATAGGGTGACATTTCTCAGTCAGTTGTGAAATGAACCTAGCTATGTAATTCAGTCTTCCGAGGAAACCTCGAACTTCTTTCTGCGTGCAAGGTGGAGGTAAATCTCGTATTGCCTTGACTTTGTCTGGGTCAATCTTGATTCCCTTCTCACTGACTATGAAGCCTAGTAACTTTCCTGACCTGGCCCCGAAAGTGCACTTCGCTGGATTAAGCTTGAGCTGGAACTTCCTTAATCTTAAGAATAATTTTCTCAAGACCCGTACATATTCGCCCTCCGTTCTAGATTTCGCGATCATATCATCAACGTAAACCTCGATTTCCCTGTGCATCATGTCATGGAACAAGGCTAACATGACTCTTTGGTATGTCGCTCCGGCATTCTTCAATCCAAACGGCATCACTTTATAACAAAACGTCCCCCATAACGTAATGAACGTAGTCTTTCTCATGTCCTCGGGATGCATCTTTATCTGATTATACCCAGAAAAACCATCCATGAAGGAAAACAATGAAAAACCCACAGTGTTGTCTACCAATGCGTCGATGTGGGGCAATGGGAAGTTATCCTTTGGACTAACCTTGTTCAAATCCCGATAATCCACACACATTCGTACTTTTCCATCTTTTTTTGGAACTGGTACGATGTTAGCCACCCACTTAGAATACTTGACTTCTTGCAGAAATCCGGCATCAAACTGCTTTTAGACCTCCTCCTTTATCTTCAACACAATATCAAGCCTTATCTTTCTGAGCTTTTGCTGCACTGGCTTGCAATCTTCTCTTATAGGGAGACGATGGACTACAATGTCGGTACTCAACCCCGGCATATCCTGGTATGACCATGCAAACACGTCCTTGAACTCTCGGAATAATTCGATGAGGCCTTGTCTTGTTTTTGCAGAGATATCCGATCCGATCTTCACCTCTTTACCCTCCTCTAAGCTCACAATTTCTATTGATTCCTTGTGAGGTAGGATTTGTTTCTCGGCCCTTTCTACCATCTTCAAGAAGTCAGGAGACAAACCACAGTCTTCGTTGTCTTCAAAATCATGCGATCCCTTTAAACACATGTTTCGTTCAAAAGGAGACTCTAAATTTGTAAGAGTGACATTCGCATCATTGATATCGTGGGACCTGTTATAGGTATGAAAAACAATATGGATTTAGGAATTTGTTTGGCGCAATATGGTCATGAATGAAATGCAAGTGTAGTTTAAGAGAAACTTAAAATAACTGCTCTTATGGAAAGAAAGATTTGCTCCAAAAATGACTGCAAACATGAACTTTATTAAAATAACGATTTTCTAGACATGAGCCTATTTCACAAAGGAATCCTTATCACTTCTAGGCTAAAAAGCAATAAGGGTGTTCTGGACATTACTCTGAGGAAATCCTAAAAACTACAGGTATTTCTTCTGCAGTCCAGTTGTTTAGCTCCCTTTCCGACTCGTAAGGACGAATATCTGGCAAAGTTCTTCCTCGCGTCGCTTCTTCATACACGGCATGAATACTCCCTAACTCCGTGTTAATACTTCTGACCCCTAGCATTCCTTGATAGACAAATCCTCCCAATACAAAAGTCTTAGATAGGTGAGGAAAGGTCATGGGTTCCCATTTGACTTCATCACCTGTCAAGTGAGCCCTTCTCCTCACTCGCTTCTTTTCCTGCTCTATCATCTTTTGCTTAAAATCTGGCTTATAACCTAAGCCAAAACGATCGTGCTTGCCCTTCAATACTGGGACCTCGACTCGACCCTGAAGATATCTCCCCAATCCTTTCCCTAGCAAAGCTCCTTTTCCAACTGTCAATTGCAGCCCCATCCCTGTGGTCTTTGATATTCTCGGCGTCGGGATCTTGTTTCCCTCAAAGATGAATGTTGCATTTACGAACTCTAAGGAACGGAAAGAGCACTCGATTGCATCATCACTTATCTTCAAATAAGGTGCATCGTTAGTCACAGATGCAATGATATCCTCCTCAGCATCTATCGTCACTACCCGACCTTCTGACACCAGCGTCAGTTTTTGATGTAACGATGACGGTACCGCACCTGCTGAATGAATCCACGGCCTTCCCAATAGGCAACTGTAAGAAGGCTTGATGTCCATAACTAAGAAGTCCACCTCATAAATAGTTGGGCCAATTAACAAGGGAATGTCGATTCTTCCCATAACCCTCCTTTCAGTACCATCAAATGCTCGAACTACATTCTGACACGACTTCATATGCGAACTATCCACCGGTAGCCTGTTGAGCGTAAATAGGGGCAATACATTTAATGCTGATCCATTGTCTACCAGAACTCCCTTTAATATACACCCTTTACACCTTGCAGTGATGTGTAAAGCTCTAGTAGATCCCATAACCCAGGTGGTATTTCGTCATCGCTGAAAGAAATAAAGTTATCAGCGCTTATATTGCCGACCAGTCGATCCAACTTGTTAATAGAGATAACGTCGGCCACATAAGTTTCATTTAGCACCTTCAGTAGTGCATTTCGATGTCCCTCCGAGTTTAGGAGTAAAGCTAGCACAGATATTCGAGCTGGTTGTTTGTGTAGCTGCTCCACAACGCTGTACTCACTATGCTTTATGAACTTTAAGAACTCTCTAGCTTCCTCCTCATTGATTGGTTCATTGACCAACAATTCAGGTTTGACTGCCTTCTCATTCTTTCCAATCGAAGTTTCTTCTCTTATTGGCTCTACTTGAGCCTTCACCTGTTTGTCATGCCCTCCTTCATCATGGTCCTCTTTATTAATTGCATCCTCCTTCCCCGGGATTGTCACATTACAATTGTAATTCTAAGGAACCCTCCTGTTATCCTTGTAAGTAAACACGGTCGGTTTTTGAATGATAACTTTTGGTGCTATTCGCGCTCCAACCTCACTATTCTTAGGTCGTGAGATGATGACCACAGGATGGTTAGCCTTTGGAACTCCCAATGCCAACTCTGACGTACATACATGACTCTCCTTCTAAATTCCTTCACAAAATTCCATCTCCTTATTATCCATCATACCCTGTACCACGGCTCTGAACTCCGTACACTCTTGGATTTCATGACCCATTTCACAGTGGAACTCACAGTAGTTCCTCCTCTTCTCACAGCTTTCTTCTGAAGCAATTTGCCCCCTTTTCACCATCTCTTTCCAGACCCATCTCAAAGGAGTCTTCACATCCGCAATGTCTGCCTTAATTTTTCTGTCCTCGCCCATCATATTTATTCCACTGTCAGTATGGTTTGGTAGTGGATTTTCTGCTTTGGTGGCTTCATCAAATTTAACGACACCCATACCAATGAGCCTTTCAACCAACTTCTTGAAGGCCGTACAGTTTTCTATGGAATGCCCCGTGATTCCCGCATGACAGTCGCACTGTGCATTTGCGTCATACCATTTGGGGTACAGGGGCTGTAAGGGCTTCAGATAGAAAGGGGAAACTACATGTGCGTAGAATAAGTTTTGGTATAATTCCCTGTACGACATAGGAATTGGCGTGAATTGGGGCCTCTCCGTATTTCACCTTGTACCAGCCTCTTGTCTCGACGAGCTTTGCTGATTGGCAGCCACCTTTCCTGGCTGACTCACTGTTACTGCCTTCGAGTAACCCTTGTTGTACATGCTCGTGCTGTTCACCTCGCTCTCCTTCCTCCTCGAGGCTGATCTTCTGTTACTCTCTCCCACGTCAATCTTCCCACTTTTGATGGCATTCTCAATCATTTCACCATTCATGACTATGTCAGGGAAGCTTTTTGTGGCACTTCCTAACATATGTGTAATGAATGGTGCTTTCAGGGTGTTAATGAACAACATAGTCATTTCCTTTTCTAGGAGCGGTGGCTGAACTTGGACTGCGACCTCCCTCCATCTCTGCGCGTACTGCCTAAAGCTTTCGCTCGGCTTCTTCTCCATGTTCTGAAGGGTGATTCTATCAGGAGCCATGTCTGTCACATGACTATATTGTTTCATGAATGCTTGCGCCAAGTCCCTCCATGAACCAATCGTGGCACGGCTCAACTGATTGTACCACTTGGATGCTGCCCCTGCAAGGCTGTCTTGGAAGTAATGTATTAATAGCTGGTCATTATTAACGTATCCAGCCATTCGCTTGCAGAACATGGTGATATGAGCCTCTGGGCAAGTCGTCCCATTATACTTCTCGAATTCAGGCATCTTAAACTTATGAGGGAGAACTAGATCTGGCACTAAACTCAGCTCTTTTACGTCAATGCCTCGATAACCTTCAGTGACTTCCATCGCCTTGAACTTCTCCTCGAGCCACTTGTATCTTTCCTCTAACTGTCTCGGTAACTCCTCCTTTACTCTTTCCTTCTCAACCACTTCATCAAAATTAGGAATGGCAGAGTTAATATGATTATTTTTGGGATTAAAACCCGGCCCAGTATGGAGGTTCGAAACACCAGCTCAAAATTGCTAAGGCATGATGGTGACAGTAGATTTGCGCGGGTGTTCAGCTTGAGCTTGCTCATGTGGAGGGGTGAAACCTGGAGGATAGAAAAGTTCATCATCATTTCCCTCATCGACATCTGCCGTGGGGCCCTTTCCTTTGTTACCTCCCTTAGTTATCAGTTAGGTTAACTTTGCCACTATATCCTCTTGAGATTCCCGCATCTTCTCAGACATTTCTTGCTTCATCTTGTCTAACCGCTCCTGTATTTGCAGCTGAAGCCGGTCTTGCATTTCCTTCTGGTACTGTTCGAGCTTTTCTAATATCTGATCCATATCTTTTGTCTTTGCTCGAGTGCCGTATCGGTGTTGGATTGGTTGGTTGGTTTCTAGGTTAACTGAGTAATAATTTTAATTAATTAGGATCAATTAAAGATTTTGAATGCATATGATGCGATGCATGAGATGAATGCAAGAAAGGCATTAATTATGATTCAATTCCACTTGGAAAACTTTATTAGAAAACAAATCCCTTTACATAGAATAGACTACAAATACGACTTCGCCCTAATACTTAAGACCTTGATTTTTTGAAGCAACGAGGCTAACTCCCGTCCCCAGTCTGACTCTAATTCATACTTTACGCTCAACGTGTCAGCTTGTACTGCCAAAGTTTGTAAGTGATCAGCTACTTCTCGAATCTGAACCAAGGCTTGTCCCATAACACGATCCCTGCTTCTGACCTGATTCTGGAGATAGTGAAGCTGTTCGTTTTGATGGTCTTTGTTTGCCTCCAAATACTCAATCCTGGCTTCACTACTCTGCAATGCTATCTCTAATTCTTCTATAGTCTTCTTCATTTGCTCAATCTTGCTTAAACTTGCTTGTAGTTTTACCACTGAATTACGATTTCGGTATTGATGAACAATCTTCTCAAGTTCGGTCACTCTAGCCCTTAGTTTATCCCTTTCATCTTGATTTTCTAACAAACTCTTCTTAAACGATCTATTTTGCATCTGGGCTTCTTGGAATCTTTCTTCCCATCTACCAGCCTTGGTTTTTTCTTCTTGAATCTCTTGACGCCACTACTCTGAGGTTTTTCCCAAGCCAACAGTTCTTACTGACAGACGTAGTCTCTTATAATCCGTCTTCAAGCTGTTCAGATCTTCCTCAACTTTGCGCTTCCCTTTTCTCAGGCCTTCAGTTTCCTGCTTTTGAACATCTATGTCCAACTTTAAATTCACCTTTTCTTCCTCCATTTGCTCTATTTTCTTCTCTAATTCTGCATTCCTTCTTTCGAGGTCTTGCTTTATGATTTCCAGCTCAGAAGGGACGACGCGCAAATGCTCCTCTATCGACTGACTATTTTCTGAACTTGGCCCAGGAATGTTGTCATTAATCCTCCTAACACGCCATTCGTTATATTCAGAAGTTGTCATTGGACCCACGGCTAATCTCTTCATTCGGCGAGTCTAATTCCACGCATTGGCCATCTCACGAGCCTTCCTTTTGTAGCCATCATCCTTATATGAGAATTCACACTCGGCTAATCCCTGAGTTGCAGGCACAAACTGTCTTAACCTGTACTGTCTTGACACTAGCAATGGGGCATAACCAACGGCTCCTCAAATCCCGAGCAACGGAACCCAGTCGAAATCCCCGCACCTATATAGGATCTCATTTGGAAGCAACCACGTAGCTCTCCACTCGATATCTTCCTCTTGCAGACTCTGAAAGATTACCATCCATTTATCCTTCGAGATGTCATCTCTCCTTGACATAGCCACTATCTCCTTCAACGGTGAATAACTCTCAGAGAAGACCTGATATGAAACCTTATCAACCTTCCAAAAGTGGCTATGGAACCACCCAAGTAATAGCTGCGCACATCCAATGAATCTGCCCTCTCCTGTTCTTCGACATGCATTTAATGACCTAAAGGTTTCTGCCAAAATCACCGAAACTGGCGTAACTCCCTTATCAAGTCGATCAAATAAATCAGTGACCGCCTCGTCAATATGTCCCAAAATCTTAGGAAACATAATTAAGCCATATATACTCAAAGCAAAGACGTCTACTTTCTTCCTCATATCTGGGTGTGCTAAAATGAGGTCCCTCAAACTTTTCCAGGGAATACACCTGCTATCCCCTTTTTGCTTAATCCGAGCCGTAACCCACTGCTCACTCATCCCTGTTATATTTATCAGCTTCTTCAAGAAGGTCGGTACATTTACCGCTTTCGAATAAATTCTATCTACCTGAACCTTCGAACACCGAAGTAAAGCTGTGTACTCCTCTATCGTAGGCACCAAATCAACCTTCCCAAATGTGAAGCAACTGTTGGCCGGATTCCAAAATTGGGCAAGAGCTTGAAACAAATGCTTGTCTACCTTCATGTCAAGTAAATAAGGAAAATCCCCATAATTTAAATAGAATAACTGCCTAACCTCATTATCCCATTGATCCCAAATCTCCTTCAACTCCTGCAAGTTGTTCTGAGCTACGCTAACACGAGTGAAGTCCCATAACTCTGATACGTATCCCACGGCCAAACTATCACCTTTTTCAAGCTGTATCTTCTCAGACCAAGTCCGGACAGCCGCATTGTCTTCCACTCTATCAATAAACCCATTTCCCATGATAAACTTTCTGTATGGCAACCGAATATGAACCAATGCCTTTATAATGAAATGTCATGCAATTATGATGTCATGCAATCAAAACAAAAGAAACCCAAGTCAATATCACATATAAAAATATAATCCAATATAAAATAACAAGAACACTTATTTAAGAATCTACTAGGGTTCGGTATAGCTCTACCTAGGGCAAGTTCCTAAAGCTCACTATATGAGGTTTAGTTTCTAAAGTAAGGGTACCCGAACCAGCAGATTCCTCGATCTTCACCCATTATAGGCTCATATGGATCGAGTTCAGTTCAGGGGGACACATTTCCCTATGGCTGCACGGAGATGAAAATCTCACGAAGACATAGGTACAGATGTATCCCGGAAGCGGTCCACTATCCTACACGGAGGTGAAAACCTCACGAAGGACTAGTTTCTCGCTCCCACTTAAGGGTAAAATGCAAAATGCAAATGCAAAGTTACCAACATACCATGGTAAAAAAATATGAAGGGAAATCATGATTTTTAAAAAAAAAAAAACTTCTGATGTTCGACACAAAGACAAAAATGAATCAACTTCTGGCTCGACTCTCTAAATTTCCCCAGCGAAGTCGCCAAACTGTCGCAATCGTTTTTTTTAAACAAAAATTTTAGTTGTCGACTTAAAAAACAAAATCTGGAGTCGCCACCGATCCTTTATTAAGGTGTGATCGGCCCACCTTAAAATTAGTTTTAGTCTGCGAAATTTGAGAAAATAGGTTCGGGAGTCAGTTACGCACGAGGAAGGATTAGCACCCTCGTAACGCCCAAAATTGGTACCAAATTGATTTTTTTAAAATGCCTTGGTGTCGAAAATTTGAAAAGATTTTAAAAGGAAACTTTTTATTTCGTGAATGGATTAAAATAATAAGACAATTCTTATCTCAAAGAAATAAAACACCACACCCAGTAAGTTAGGGCACAATGTTTTTAAATCTTCAAAATACCCGAATACTGCCTTTTGTTTTTGAAAATTCTTATTTCGAGAAGAAAATGTCATGACCAGTAAGTTAGGACCCAACATTTTGAATTCCCGAGAATAAGCTTTTTTTTAAAATTTGTGAATTTGCTGCAAAACAAATACTTGGCTTTCGAAATTCATCGAAAAATAATCGCGATCCAGTAAGTTAGGACACGATCTTTCACGAGAATCATGAATGCCAAATATTTAAAATTATAAAATATGATGGTTTTAAATAAAAAGTTGACAAAACCAAAATATGCGTTTTTGAAAGTGTGATGAAGGTTAATGATAACATGGAATTTTAATTTAAATCATATTTATTCAAATACATAAATATATGTACAATACGTATATAGAGTAATGGGATACATGAAATAACAAAAAAATAACTAAAAATGTATGTATATAATAGGTATAAATGAATTTTTTTGAGTTATAAAATATAAATGTGTATGTATATTTATATATGTATCGAAAAGCGTTAATGCATATGTATACATGTATGCAAAAATTATGAAAGGAGAATAATAATAAAATATATGCATGTACTTTATAAAATATAAATAAAATAAGTATAATATATTAAAAAAATATGAAAATAAATAATAATGTATATATATATATATGTAAAATGCGCATGTATTTATAGAAAGTGTATGTATATATATTATATATGTAAAAAATGCGTGCAGGTGCATGAAAATAATAAGGATAATAAAAATAATGCATAATATAATAACGAGGATACAATGATAATATTAACAAGATTTTAAAAAATAAAAATGACAAATGAAGGATTAGAAATAAAATAAAAAGAGTTCAAGGGCCGAATTTAAAGTTAGAAAACACAAAAAGGGACCGAATCAAAACGCGCGCAACAAGAGGAGGACCCAGATTGAAATTAACCCATTCTCTCAGAACGCGGCGCAGCAGCATGGGCCAAATTAAAATAAAAATAAAATATGCGGCCCAATTTGAAAAGAAGCAAAACAAGTTTAGTTGAAGTGTGCCGCAAAAGGGAGGGGCTAATTGCGCAATTATACCGTTCAAGGCAATATCACGCGGATCCTTCCCTTCGGGTTGGGTCATCGCGCGGGTCTGTTTTAATGAAAACGGCGCCGTTTTGATTGTTAATTAAAACAATTTTTTCCCTTTAAAAATCATTTGGAACCGAATGAGAAAAAATAAAAAAAATAAAAAATAAAAAAATAAAAAACTCAACAGGTGCTCTGCTAGGGTTTTATCCCTAGCTTCCTCGCACCGCCGCCGTTCACAAGCAAACGGCCGATCCAAATCCCGGCCGTCCAAGACGAAGCGAGCTTCGGGTTTCATCGGCAAGACCACGCAGGTAAGCCTCTTCCCTTTTCTTTCGTTGTATTCCTTTTTTTTAAAAAAATAAAAATAAAAATAGAAATAAATAGAATAGAAAAACGCCCGAAGAAAAAAAAACTCGATTTCACCTTAAAAAGAATTTCTTTTCGATTTCTTTGCCTCTTTCTCTATTAATACCCTCCGTCCCTTTTACAGATTTCAAAGGGCCTTTTATAGGCCAAAAATAAAATAAATCGAGGGAAAAAAAGTAATCTTGCTTGCTGTTTTTTTCTCTTTGGACTCCTTGAGTCCGTTTTTCAGGTGTTCGTGGAGAGTTTGGCGCGCGTGGAGGCCAAAACGTGCGGCGATCGGGCGTTGGGCGCGGCGCGGGTGCTGTTGCGGAGCTGAGGCAGATGCGACGCTCCTTATTGCTTAGGGTTTTTCTGCTTAACTTTGTAGTGTTGGACCAGGGACCGTTTTGGGCCGTTTGTTTAATTTTGTAATGTTGGACAAGGAACTGTTTTGGGCCGATTGGGCCTTATTACACCTTTGATTAAAACCAAGAATTTATACATATACAACATTCATACTTTAACTAAATTCAAGAACTTACATATATATGTATATATATTCGAGCGTTATATACATATATATATACATATACATATATATATACTCGTACCTTTATCTAAATTCAAGACTTGTTCATGTATTTACATATATATTCGAATCTAACATATGCATATATAACTTTCTTACCTAAATTCAATACAAGAAATTTACACACATATATATATATACATGCTTATTTGAATATCAACTATACTTATATACATTTCTTACCTTTATTTCAACCCATAAATTTATACAAGATTATACTTGTATATTCGAACATGCTATATATATATCATCCATACTTCAAAATTTATTCAATCAATATACTTTTAATTATAGCTCAACACAAAATGCAATTAGTATACATGTATAAATATCAACTTAATAACTTTTAATTGCTAATAGACTTACCTCGGATAGTGTAAAATCGAAACCGGATAATTAGTCGACGACGTTAGCTTTTCCTCGATCTAACTCTGATTTCTTTGGTTCTTGATCTAAATATATTCAAAATGAGCTAGTTTAAATATTATAACATTCAATTTAGTCCAAAAACACACAAATGGGAAAATTACCATTTTTCCCCTAACATTTACACTTTTTTCAATTTAGTCCCTATTGCATAAAACACAAAATTTGTCCACACTATACAAGGGCCGAATGTACCTAGTGCTCATACAAGTCCACACATTTCATTTATTTCACATTTTAGTCCCTCAAAAATTGAATTTCACAATTTAGCCCTAATTACTCAATTTCACCAAAAATTTAAAGACAAAACATGTTAATCTTTCACATATCTTTCATTTTTCATCATCAACTATCACAAAGCTCAAGCATTCATCAATGGCACATTTCAAAATCATCAAAAATTCACAAAATTAAGACCTGGGTTTTGAAATATTCAAAGCAACGATCTCAAAAATGTAAAAATTATCAAAAATCGAGCTAAAACGAACTTTTAATCAAGCTTGAATTTTGCCGAATCTATGCTTGTTTTTTTTTCTCTTCTTTCTTTTCTCTAGTTTCGGCTAAACATGGATGATAACAATTGAATTTTTACTTTGTTTTTAATTAACATATATTAGTATTTTATTTATTTACCTTATTAACCTTTATTAAATAATTTATATTTCATATAACATAAGGATAAAGTTGTCCATAGCCACCCACTATCATTTAAATGGCCTAATTTCCATTTAAGACCCCCATTTTTAAAAGACAACAATAATTGAGTGCTTTTAGATTTGACCCCTAAATTTTTATTTTACTCGATTAAGTTATTTTATCAAATTGAGTACTCAAACGATCAAATTTTCATACGAAATTTTCACATATATTAATTCACATACTGCAAATACTAAAAATAATATTAAAATATTTTTTTGACTCGAATTTGTGGTCTTGAAACCACTTTGTCTGATTAGGGTCAAAATTGGATTGTTACAAGACATATAAAAGACACTTATATCGCTTGAGAATAAGGTCTTAAAGTGTATTGGCGAGCCTAATTTGATGTATCAAATTACGATTGAACAACTTCGTATTGAACTCCAAAGTCCATCGTCTTGAAGCTTCAACTCTTCTTCTTGAAATTTCTTCGTGATAATGTCTTGGACGAAAAAGTTGAGTTTTGACTTCAACTGCTTGGATTTGGGTCTCGTGATTGGGACTTGAATCTGTAATATTAAAGGGAGAAAGGTCAACAATAGTAAAAGTGGCACTAACATTATACTCATTGGGAAGACCATTTGATATGCATTATCATTGATGCGCTTGAGTAATTGAAAAGGCCTATCACTGGATGGGTCCAATTTCGTCTTGCGTTTAGTTAGAAATAATTCTTTTCTCATATGGACCCAAACCCAACCGTTGGGTTCAAAGACCACATGTTTGTGCCTTTTTTTTTTACTTTATTTGCTTTGGTTTGGTTTGATTTGTCTTGTTTATTTGTTTTCTCACTTTTTCGTGTATAGACTTAACCATTTCTACCTTCTTTTCTCCATCCTAGCTTGTGATAAAATCAATAGGTAAAGGAACAAGATCAACTACAATTAAGGGGTTAAAACTATAAACAATCTTAAAAGAGGAATATATAACGCCTTCAACCCGATCCAATTCGTCGAATTTAGATCTCTGGTGTTACTAGGTAATGCAAAACATTTAATAAACAATTTATGAATTTTTCATTATTTAAATCTATTATTTGAAGTCCTAAGGAAAAAGTTTTCATTTAAAAATTTGAAATAAAGTACATGTTAAGCAACTTATTACAACGCATTTGGTATAGATCTTTACAAGTTAGAAAATTATTGGAACAGACTCAAAAGGAAAATTTTAAAAACCACACCACACATCCTCTGTATGCATAATAACCCAATCCGCAATCAACTTGGAGTACTATTGGCGTTGTCTTTCTAGGCAAAGCCTATTCGCAACAGACTTGAAAAGAAATAACATCATTGTAAGTACGAAAGTACTTAGTGAGCTCATTAACCATAGCTTGATGGAGTCTTCGTATTATTCTAGGTCTTTCTATGAGTCGACTTCTACTCTGCATCAATCACTATGGTTGATACTATATGATCTTATCACTCTCTTATACACCAATTATTATACCCTTATCATACTTAATCTTTAATATCTTGTTAATTGAGAAATCCTTCTAATCAATTCATGAATCTTTTATTTCAAACAACTACTCACTAACATAATTTTGGGTGGATACATGTACATGGCAATTACTTAAGCAAAATTTCATAACAGTGGTTAACACTTAGGCCTACCCTGATCTAATTCTGTACACATATCAATACTGAAAATTCACTACGTATAACATCCAGATGAACTTCATTTTATGCTATAACAGAATCTCATAATTCAAAACAACATTGACTTAGATTTAGAATAAATTTGGAACAAGATGTGATACCCCTTAAATTTCATACTTACAGATCATCATAACAGACACCTTCTTGACATACACATATACATCTCTTTTTCATAAAAATCCCTTAAGACTTATTTTAACTCTTATTCCAGAGCATATAAATACCTTATCTTGGTTATACATATTATAGAACTACTAGAACTTATATCTTTCCATTGAGAAAAACATTCAGATTCGTAGCTTACCAGATATTCCTGATAGTTCATGCCACATAAACTTAGCAAAGTACACCATATAGGTAGTCAGATAGAACACACCACTAAGGCGATCCATTCAAAGTTTGCCACAAAGGCTAATCTTTCATATCACGCCAAAAAGGCTTTTCTTTCATATTACGCCATAAAGGATTTTCTTTCTTGACGTGTTTACGATATGGTTGCCTAAACTCATGGTATGTGAGGTTTACCCATCATTGTCATAGGACACGTAGAGAACCCCATTAGGTAATCATCGTCTTTTAGTTCTTTTTGAGAGGTGCCATGGCCATAAGCTTTTCCTTTAAGACTCATATCAAAGATCATGTTTTTAGTCCTGACGGACCCTTTTAGACTCCACCATGGTGAACAAACGTAGACTCACTTGACAGACTCTTCATACATTGACATCATTTGAGGCTCAACGTTTTATTCATTAACATACACCCAAACTATTTCACATCTCTTTGCATATTTACCAGATATACCCATACAACTATGTTTCAACATCAAGAGTTTTAACACATACTTAACTTGATAGATTCCATATAAACTATACATGTTATTCTAAGCAAACATTCTTACTATACTTTTTCGATGTTGGTTTCATAGTTCAGATAATTCCCGAAAAAGTATCTCATATGAACAGTGGTTATGCAGGATTTAGCTTAGAGACTCACCTAGTTCTCATGAACAACAACTTGATCTCTAGATTCAAACATCCATTAAGAAACTTCAACAACCTCTGTTTATAATACACATGAACACCATTAAAACTCATTCATATAAGTTTTACCATCATCTGAAACCTAGATAACCACCATTCAAGGCCCTACTTCCTTATCTTACTATTCACGCACATTGAACAGACTTACTCTTTCAGAAGCCAACATGCAAGTATATAATACTTACCCTGACATGAAACAACCTTTTGTATGGACTCTAATCCTTAGTTTTTGCTTAACAAGAGAGATCCATTCTTAGCTCCAAGGTAAACCCATCATAGCATTTTAAAGTAGAAGAAATAAGAAAAACTTTCTTCTTCTCAAGCCTTTATCAATATATATAAAGAAAAACCCTTGTTCTTTTTGTGGAATTTGACACGTGTCACAAACTTTCAAAACTGCCTTTATAAATGGTTTACAGATATAAATGGAATTCCAATAGATTTATATATATACTTGGTTCATCCATTCGTTCCTTCCTAACTACTTAGTTAGAATGTAACCAGCAGAATAACTCAATAAACTGGCGCACTTACCTTTGGCGACAACTCAAATTACTCATAGATCCTCACTACTTTTACACATTTAAAAAATTATCTTTGCATAAAACTCTAACATCAACTATGTGTTTGATGTATATGCCAAAAGCATCAATTGGACAGATAGGTCTGTGCCACTCAGATTTCTTTCAGTTTACTCGCTAAACTTAGGACCCGCTAAAGCTGGGTGTTACAGAATAATCGGTAGAAGAATGACTTGAAGCATTATAAGCAAATTCTACAAACGGTAAACATTCTTCCCAAATACGAATATTCTTACCAACAACAGCTCTAAGTAAAAACCCTAAAATTCAGTTCACCACATCGATTTGTCCATCCTTTTGAGGGTGACATGTAATAGAAAACAAGAGTTTAGTTGCAATTTTACCCCATAAGACTTTCCAAAAGTGACTTAGAAATTTCACATCATAATTAGAAACAATGGTATGAGGTATTCCATGTAGGCGCACCACCTTTTTGAAGAACAAATCCGTAAAATGAGTAACATAATCAGTTTTGTGGCATGGGATAAAATGAGTCATCATTGAAAACTTGTCAACCATAATAAAGACACTATCTCTGCCATGTTAGTTTTAGGTAAACTCAAAATAAAATCCATAAGAATATTAAGCCATGGTGAAGTAGGAGTGGGAAGTGGGGTGTACAAACCATGTGCCATTACCTTAAACTTCACCATTTTACATGCAATGCATTTAAAACATGCTCTTTCAGCATCTTTACACATGTGTGGCCAAAAGAAGTGGTCGTGAAGGATATTAAGTGTTTTAGTAACACTAAAGTGTCCCATAAATCCTTTTCTGTGTGCCTCATGAACAAGTAACTCTCTTAATAAGCATTAAGGCACACATAACCGATTTAGCTTGAATAGAAAACCATCTACAAGATAAAAATTTTCAAAGGCACCTTTGCCTCAGAAATGGTAAATAGATGCAAAATCATTGTCATTTGAGTATAATTCCTTAATGTGCTTGAAACCTAAAATTCGAGCATTTAAAGTAGTAATTAAAGAATACCGTCATGATAGTGGATCGAAAATAATATTATCTCTAACTTATTTGTATTTTATGATAGATGGGAAGGATTAAATAAATTCAACCCATCGGACATGTCTTTTACTCAACTTACCTTGTCCCTTCAGGCATTATAATGACTTGTGATGGGTATGTATGAGAAACTCCTTAGGTAGCAAGTAGTGTTGCCAAACCTCAAAAGCTCAAACCAATGCTAAAATTTCCTTATCATATGTTGAGTAATGTAGTTGAGCATTGCTGAGTTTTTCACTAAAATAAGCAATTTGGCGCTTTCCTTGCATTAGAACCGCTCCTATGCTAATACCTGAAGCATTACATTCCAATTCAAAAGTGTTAGAAAAATCAAGTAATTTTAAAACTGAAGCTAAAGATAACTGATCTTTCAAGGCTTGAAAATCCTTTTCTTGTGCGGTACCCAAACCTATCATTTTCTTTATAATTTTGGTTAAAGGTGCAAAAATAGTTGAAAAATCTTTCACAAAACGTCTATAGAAACTAGCTAGACCATGGAAAAACCTCACCTCGGTTATAGATTTTAAGGTTGGCCATTCACAAATTATTTTACCTTGTCTTCATCCATATGGATTCCTTGTGTTCTCACAATAATACCTAGAAAGATTAGCTTATCACAACAAAAAGTACACTTGTCAAGGTTAGCATATAATTGTTCAGCTCATAATATATCTAAAACAGATTTAACATGAATAACATGTGATTCCAAAGAATTAGAATAAATCAAGATGTTATCAAAATAAACGAAAACAAATTTACTAAGTATGGCCTTAAAACAAGATTCATTAAGTGCATCAATGTACTAGGTGCATTAGTTAAACCAAATGACATAACAAACCACTCATACAAACCAAATTTTGTCTTAAAAGTCGTTTCCTATTTGTTCCCTTCTTTCATTCGTATGTGATGATAGCCATTTTTTAAATCAATCTTAGTAAAATACTGGATCTATACAATTCATCAAGCATATTATTAAGTTTACGAATAGGGTGCCTATACTTTACCATAATTCTATTGATTCGGCAACAATCAACACACATTTTGTATGTACCATCTTTCTTAGGCACTAAAAGCACTAGACCGACATAAGGGCTTAATATTTTATGAATTTACCTTTTGTCAAATAATTCTTTGTCTTTGCAATTCCTTTGTCTCATCGAGATTACTTCGATAAGTCGGTCTATTTGGAATTATCGATCCCAGTACCAAGTCTATTTGATGTTCAATCACTCGTAAGGGTGGTGTAAACCTTTAAGAGCATCACTAAACACATCCGCATAATCCAGCAAAAGAGAAGAAAACACACTAGGCAAAGAATCATTAAGGCCAGTTAAAGATAATAATTTTTGCCTGAAGTGGACAAGGATACAAGACTATGTGGTGAAAAGGGCTGTCCTCACATCTTTTTCTTTCGTATAAAAATTTTGATGCACTCATTTGGTCTCACAAGGGGATACACTAACCATTGGGCGCTTTTATAACTAATGGCCTCTTATCTCTCAGCCTTTTTTCAATTGCATCTTTCTTTCTTTTAACTCCCTTAAAAAACTTTTTCATCTTGAGTTGACCATTGTGTACATATTTTGGATCCAAATAGGCCAAAGTAAATTTCTTCCCTTTAAACACAACAGAGTAAGAGTTTAACTTGACATGGTGTATCACATCACGATCATATTACCATGGTTTGGCAAGAATCAAATGGGCGGCATGCATGGGAACTACATCACACCAAATCTCATTAGAATAATTCCAATTTTGAATGCAATTCAGGACTATTTAACTACCTTAACTTTTGGACCTTCGTTAAGCCATTGTAAGTGATATGAATTAGGATGCCTTTAACAAGGTAAATGTAAATTATCCACTAAAAAAACTACCTATCGCTTTGGCATAACTACCACTATTAACAATAAGAGAACACAACTTTCCTTGAACCAAGCACTTCAATTGGAAGATGTTAATCCTTTGCACTTCATCAAAATTGTCCCTTACTTGGATGTTAAAGGATTGTCGCATTAAAAGATAATAGGATTGAAGAAAATTGGCTCCATTAGTATGAGGTTTCAAAACCTCTTCAACTTCTTCCTCACCATCATAGTCACAAACATCATTAGGAGCATATAAATCATCATTTTCAAAATTAGAAGTAAGGGTACTATCATTGCATATAAACATTACCCTTTTATTTGGACAATCATGAGCATAATGTCCATTTTTATTACATTTGTAACATTTAACATCATAAAAATGATTTAAAGTAGGTTTTGAAGAAGTACTAGAAAGTACCTTTGCAATAAAAGATGCAGCTTTAGGTGGCGTCCTATCGTCCCAACCAAGTCACTTAGGTTCGTCTTTAGATGGAAGCATACAGTTCTCTTGCAGTTGAATAAATTTTAAGCCCTAAAAGGTAAAGGTCGAAGTACTCCAATTAGATGCACAGCCCATGAATGGTTCTTAAACTATCGTTTCAACTGATCTTTAATCGTACAATCTTTCTGAACCACTTCTTCCAAATCAATAGAAGTCTGAAGATCTAAAATTTTAGTCATATTTTCATTCAACCCATTTACAAGTTAAGACTCCTCATTGTTATTAGCTTGTTGCATCAAAATCTCTATCTTATGAAAATATTCCATCATAGATTTATTATCTCGAACAAGATTTTGAAGCTTTCGTTAGGCGTCCTTACAGTAATGAGGTAGAACAAACCATTTTTGCATGATTCGCTTTAAATCATCCTATGAGTCGATCGATCTCTCATGGTTCATTTGTTGAGACCGTACTAATTGAGTCTACCAACTTCAAGCATAGCCAGAGAATTCCAAGGTAGCTAATTGAACTTTCTTTTTATCTAAACATTTGCTTTATTCAAACATCAACTCAATTTTATTCTTCCAATCACAATTGGCATCAGGATCATGCTTCCCTTTAAATGGTGGAACACTGCATTTTGGTTTAGCCATAGAAAATTGACCATAAGCATTGGTACTGGAAGTTGCATCATGAGTACATGAGCCATATTTAATACATTTAGAAGACTATCACGACTCATAATCATCACCATGATCATAAGTCTTATTGTAATCGTGAAGAGGTTACTCATCATCATCGTTGTTGGCATCCAATCGAGCCAAAGTTTGGTTGAAAGTTTGTTTAACTGACTTGCTATTAAAGGACATGAGCTTGCAATTTCTTGAACTTATTTTCCAAAAGCTGTTATACCTCACTAAAATCTTTTTGAAGTTTTTCGAGCTGTATTTTAATTTGATCCATGGTAACCAAGGGTGTATCATGCTCCTCATACTTACTACGCATGCATGTCATTAGTAGAGGTTGAAATAAAAAAAACTCAAAAAAGAAAAGAAAATTAACTCTCACCATTATGCACTCAGAAATAAAAAAATAAACAACTGTAAAAGGTAAAGAAAAAAGTTAAGATTTTCTTGCTTGTAACTTTTAAAGAGTAATCAAACTCAATAATATTCAAAAAAATGTGGGATCATTGTAACAACCCATACCCAGTCCAGTTGTTGGACCCGAGCTATGAAACGCCATATTAACCACAAAAGTTAGTCTCCAATCGAACTCCAATTGAGCCTTCAACACACTGTACAAAACATGATCATGTTTAAGAAAACATGAGCTCACGAACTCACATCGCTTACTTCATGGTACGCAACACAATAAAATGAAAACCTACATCACTTGCTAACACTTAACTTCTCCTGCCCTGAATGCATAAATATTTACTAAAAAGAATTAAGGACATGCGAACCCTAAGTTTTGTAAAACAAAAATATCCCACGGGGTAGGTTCGTGCCCTGCGTGGCCCACGCATTCTAAGTCTTTTAAGGGGAAATTCTCCTTAAAAGGGGTAGGTTCTCATGAACGACCCCCTTATGCATAGATTCTGCAAACACATATCACAAGGTCTTCCTTATTTCGCGTATCATAAATTTATTAAGGGTTCGAAGTAGTAGTTTCTCAGTCCTTTAGGGTTCGCACTTTACACAGTCCAGTAACCTTCTCATTTCATAGCAACTTTGACGAACTAGATATAAGTTAGTCTACTTGATTTTTTACATGTTTTGCTTATGGCAAACACTCTGTTAAATATTAAATACTTAAGCATGTAGTTGTGAATTAAGAAAACATCAAACCAGAATTGTCTATATTTATATACTTGAAATTCATGTTTGTATATATAGTTTTATCGATTCACAAGAGGTATTAAAAAATATAAAAAATATGTCTTAGAACAGTCGGCGAACTCAATAGATAGAAAGATATCTCTAAGCCCAAGAAAAAACCCATATTGCCTTTATGTCTAGAGTTTGCTTGTACCATATTTCTAGTGTTTATGATTCGCTTGGATCACTCACCTCGCCGCTACACATGTGCGGTCTAACTGTCTGCAGTGTTTAGAAAAGAGTGTGTGTGCTCTTGCGAACTTAATGAATATACAAGAAAACCAAAAAGCATGCACAAAAACATAAGTTAAACAAGCATTTAAACAAAGTTACTTATCTGCGAACTAGGTTAACCATATTTATGCAAAGCCTAGTTCGCAATTATCTGCTGTTAGTTAGACTTAAAACAGTAAAACATAATATTTTGAAAAATAGAGTCTTATCCACATGTTCTTTTCTGTTGGATAAGCGGATCTCCTTATAACTCCTCACTTTGTCTAAAAAAGTCTTAACATGTCCGATACTTGTAGCATAAGGCTAAGCATTCTCCAAACACACCAGCATATCCCATTGAATGGAGCTTAGCTTGACATTCCCTTATTCCTCTTAACCTGTCCTAGGGCCTCTCGCCTAAAACACAAAACACAAATATGAGTACTCATAATCTTATGACATGTCATTATATCCAACGGTTTATAAAAGATTATAGTGTGAATACATTTACTCAAACATAGAGCTTGTAAATCATAAGGAGCTTGCAGAACACTATTCATAACTAGCTCGAAATATAGAGCTCATATATTACTGTTCATAAAAACACATATTTAAACCAAATCACTGTTAAGTTCAATTTTGAGCTTAACTTATTCCACTAATTATTTTAATTATTGATGAATTTGTAATCAATTGGTTTCTACTTAGCTCAATTTATATTAAGTGAATCCTCTGCCTTGCTAATTTATTTTTCGTTCCAAATCGATGATTTAATGTTTGTTTAAGTCATGATGCAAGACAGGTACATTTAGATGGTTCGAATGGACTCAATTGGGAATCCAATTCCCACAAATGGAGCTGATGGATAGGGCTGGGCATATGCTGATTTTTGAAATCAAAGTTGACGTAGTAAAAATGCAAATTTGAAGTAACCAAATCGACCACAAAAGACCTTGACAGCAAGAGCAAGATTGGGTCCAATGTGGAGGTGCATTAGGCCGACATTGTGCGATCGGTCGGCATGGGAATCAAATTTAATTCTGATTCGAATTCCTCTCCTTCTAGCTATGACCGATCCTAGTATACAATAGACAAACCAACTCAACCTTTAGAAGTTAAATTAGAGTGAAAGTCTAATTGGTTTGAGCTAATTTTATGTGATAGGATGAGCAAAAATCAAGGAGGAGATTAGATTTTTTCTATTTTTGAGGCCGATTTTATTCCATTAAAAAGGGAGAAGAACTAGAAGGAGAAAAAGAAAAAAAAAGAACAGAGAAAAATTAAGAGAAAGGTTTGAAGAAATCAACGAGCATAGCACCCCCAATCAAGTTAACAAGTGCTGATCAAGGAGCTGAAAATCTATCCAAGAGTTCAGCGACTTTGAGAGGAGGGAAGCTCGTCGACTAGAGCAGTATTGCTAAATGAGATTGATTCTAATTCCACTATGTTTTTAATTAATTCTTGTTTAGTTATGGTTGCTATGAGGGGCTAAATTTCTTATGCTTAGTTAGGCCCTTATGAAGCCAAATGCAAGTTGAATTAAAAACTCACTTTATTTTGAATTAAAATTCGGTAATCCACAGTTGATTATTTTTCAAAGAGTTTTTCTAAATCAAATTAGATTGATCACTTAGTTAATTTAGGGATTCTCCTATCGTCATCTAAGTTAAATTTTAGAAATTGAATTTCTTAAAGAATACTTAGAATCGGTGAAAACTAATTAGCTAGTCACTAATTAGAACAACTACGGATTTAATTACATGAAAGCTGCTGGGGGATTTTCTATGGTTAATGCTAGGTGAAGCCTCTCTAGTACCTAACGCATCTTTAATCGATCACACCAAGGGCTGATTAAGGGTAGTTTCAGTTAAGAACGTTTCATAATTGGATTAAAATCGGTAGAGGCAGGGAGTCACTTCGTAATTGATTTTACAGCCTAGCTATCAGTAGATTTTCTAGAATAAGTTTGAGTCACGATTACTTGTGTTTGGTAGATTAAGGAGTCGATAACTAAGCATCGTTTTATCTATTTGATTCTCAAATTCAAGTATTTTCTATTTAAACTACTTCTGTTCATCATTTTCTTTAGCAAGCAACATTCAAACAAACCCCCCCATACGTGTGCGCGTGTGTGATTTGCATTTAATTTTATTTCAAACTTTCTTTGAAATAGGTTTAACACAAGCTTCCTCGTGGGATTAACACCTTATTTACCCTATATTACTAGTTAATATTTGTTGAGTATTGGATTTAATTTGGTGGACGTAGCGACATCTCACCAAATTTTGGCACCGTTGCCGGGGAAGCGACATTGTCGAATCTATTTCATTTTCAGGACTTATTTTGTTTTGTTGTTTTTGTTTTTGTAGCTAGATTTATTCTTTTAGTTTATGTTATTAAAGAGAAGACGGAAAACATCGATGTTCCCTGCTAGAACCACCGATTAGCAAGCTGATACTCGCAACCCTCACGCCGAGTCTATCGATTTAGACGACATCGACATGGCCAACTAGACCTTGAAGTAATTGGCCACACCTAAACTGACCGCCCAGCCTCTATTATCACTTACCCCACCCTTGATAGGCCCTTAAAGATCAACTCAGGATTCCTAAATTTGTTGTAGAAATTCAATGGACTGGCAGGTGAGGATCCATACCGACATATTAAGGAATTTATCATAACTTGTTCAACCATGCAGCCAAACGGTATTGAGGAAGAACAAATCAAGCTTCGAGCCTTCCCTTTCTCATTACAAGGATTGGCAAAGGACTGGTTATATTACATGCCGCCGGGTTCATTCACAACTTGGACAGGGCTACATAAAGCCTTTCTTGAGAACTTATTTCGGGCATCACGGATAGGCTCGATTTGGAAGGAAACTTGTGGGATAAAACAGCTGGTAGGCGAGTCATTATATGAGTATTAGAAGAGGTTTAAACGGTTATGTGCGAGCTGTCCGCAACATCAGATTAGTGAGTAGCTTTTGGTACAATACTTTTATGAAGGGTTGACGCCACAAGACCGATGTATGATTGATGTAGCGAGTGGAGGTGCGTTGGTAGGCAAAACACCTGAGCAAGCCCAAAATTTAATTGCTAATATGGCACAAAATATGCAGCAATTTGGTCTGAGGAGGTTTGATTCGGGTAGATGAATGGATGAGGGGGAATCGAGTATGATGGAGGCTCAATTAGCTAACTTGACAGCTATGGTGAGTAAGTTGATGACTGGAAGCAATTCAAAAGCTTCACTGTGTGGTATCTACTGTTTAGAGGGACATGCCATGGATATGTGTCCCACATATCAAGACGGGGAAGTTAATGCCGTTTTTCCAAGTCAGAGAAGGTATGATCCATATTCAGTCACCTACAATGAAGGGTGGAGAGACCACCCTAATTTAAGGTACCAAAACTAAACCATTCCCCCTGGATTTGAGTAGCATAATTCCCGACCCTACAATACACCGTAGTAGCCCTAACAAAACCTAAATGCTGAGAATAAGACGCATGCCATGCTAGAGCAAATGATGAAGATGATGTCCGACCAAAAGAAGGAGACCGATGGGAAATTTTAGGCTCTTGAATCAACCGTAAAACAATTACAAACTCGAGCTTCTACAATCGATGTTAACCTTGGAAATTTGCAAGCTCAAGTAAACAACCGATTGCCATCACAACCAGTGACAAATCCAAGGGACAATGTTAGTGCAATAACTTTGAGAAGTGGGAAGGAAGTGAGACCTATTCTGGAAAAGGTTCGATACAACAATGAAGAAGAAGAAACTGAGGTAAAAAGGATTCGGTTCAATGATAAAATAGAGGAGATTTCAGCCATGCCAAGGGCTGATATACAACCGACACAAACAAGCCTAAGGGAGGTAGAAAAATCGCGCCTACAGGAGGCTACTGTTTCACGCGACGCAATAAATTTAGAGCAGCAAATGCAGTCCCTTGAGCCATAAATTGAAGGAGGTCCGAGCATTAATAATCAGCAGCGATCCTATGCACCGAAAGCTCCTTTTCCACAACGTTTGAGGAAGAAAAAAGGAGACGATGTCAATGCTAAAATTTTGGAAACTTTCCGTAAGGTACAAGTTAATATCCCATTAATTGATGCCATTAAGCAAAGTGCCCAGATATGCTAAGTTTTTAAAAGAATTATGCACATCTAAAAGGAAATTGAGTGGCAACGAGAGGATTAGTTTAGGCGAGAATGTATCTGCAGTATTTCAAAAGAAACTCCCACCGAAGTGCAAAGATCCTGGAATGTTTTCAAAACCTTGTAAGATAGGGGACCTTAAACTTGATAGAGCTATGCTCGATTTAGGAGCCTCTATAAATGTCATGCCTAGGAGTATCTATGACAAGGTACACTTAGGTTCATTAAAAGAAACTGGATTGATAATTCAACTTGCTGATAGGAGTAATGCCTACCCTGATGGTGTCTTAGAAGATGTGCTAGTGCAAGTAAACGAGTTAGTCTTCCCGACTAATTTTTATGTCTTAGACACGGGACCTAATGTTAGCTCGAGTGATGTACCTCTACTCCTAGGTAGACCTTTTCTTAAGACCTCTAGAACAAAAATTGATGTACATAATGGGAACTTAACTATGGAGTTTGACGGTGAAATAATAAAAATTAATATATTTGATGCTATGAGATATCCCACCGATATTAATTCTGTGTATGCCCTTGATGTAATTGATAATCTTGTTCACAATGTTTATGAATTAGGGGAGGATGATGAGTTAGAGAGTGTTCTAACTAAAAGTATTTTTGATGCCGATATGAATAATCATGAATTTGTTGTTTCTGATTTTTTGATTGATTCAATTTGTGCATTAAATTCTTCTCAATTGACACACTCTAGGCTGATTTCCCCTATCATCGAGGTGACTGTTAAAAAAATTCCCTCACTAATTTCACCACCTAAACTTGAGCTAAAAGGGCTGCCCGAAAATTTAAAGTATGTCTATTTAGGTGAGAATCAAACTTTGCCGTTGATAGTGTCGAAAGCCTTAACCGAAACCCAAGAATCCAAGCTGATTAGAGTACTTAGGGAGCATAGGGAAGCTTTCAGTTGGAAACTAGCTGATATTAAGGGACTTAGTACGACCTTGTGCACTCACAAGATAGCCCTAGAATCAAATTCAGTCCCTAAGAGAGACCCCCAACGCCGATTGAATCCACCGATGATGGAGGTGGTTAAGAACGAAATTTTAAAATGGTTAGAGGCTAATGTTATCTATCCTATAGTTGGTTCAAGATGGGTAAGTCCGATCCATGTTGTCCTTAAAAAAGGAGGAACCACAATAGTTACCAACGAGGAAGGGTTAGAAATTCCTATAAGAGTGCAAAACGGTTGGCGGGTTTGCATAGACTATAAAAAGCTAAACAAAGCCACTAAGAAAGACCATTACCCTCTCCCATTCATGGATCAAATGCTAGAAAGGCTAGTTGGTCGCTCGTATTTTTGTTTCTTAGATGGCTATTCAGGTTACTTACAGGTTCCAATCACACCTGAGGATCAAGAGAAGACCACTTTCACTTGCCTGTTTGGAACTTATGCCTTCAAGAGAATGCCTTTCGGATTGTGCAATGCACCGGCCACATTTCAAAGAGGTATAATGAGTATTTTTTCAGATTTTATTTCGCATTTAATGGAAGTGTTTATGGATGACTTTACTGTTCATGGTGATTCATTTGATCAATGTTTGCATCACCTTGCATTAGTGCTTAGGCGTTGCATTGATACAAATTTGATATTGAACTTTGAAAAATGTCATTTCATGGTTGAGAAAGGTGTGGTTTTGGGACATGTCGTCTCAGCTAAAGGTTTAGAAGTTGACCAAGCTAAGGTTGAGGTGACTAAAAGTCTACGCTATCCGAGCACAGTAAAAGAAATTCGATCTTTTTTAGGACATGTAGGTTTCTACCGTAGATTCATCAAGAAATTTTCACAAATATCTTCACCTTTATGTGCATTGCTAGGTAAGTATGTCACATTTGAATTTAATGAGAATTGTAAAAAATCTTTTGATGAACTGAAACTAAAATTGATCACAACACCTATCATTCAAGGGCCAAATTATGCATTACCCTTCGAAATTTTATGTGATGCTAGTGATAGGGCTGTTGGTGCGGCACTAGGACAAAGAAATGGTAGGGAGTCCTATGTAATTAGGTATGCTAGTGAGCTATTGAACTCGACTCAATGCAATTACACCACAACCGAGAAAGAACTATATGTCATAGTCTTTGCCTTAGAGAAATTTAAAGCATACTTGTTAGGAGTTAAAGTCATTGTATTTTTTGATCATAGTGCTCTTAAATACTTGTTGCATAAGAAAGAAGCCAAGCCTAGATTGATTAGGTGGATTTTGCTCTTGCAAGAATTTGACTTAGAAATTAAGGATAAGAAGGGGAAAGAGAACTTTGTAGCTGATCATTTGAGTAGGATAGAGACGGGGGATGTAAGGAGTGAGCCCAGTGATCTATTTCCCGATGAGAGACTTTATAGTGTGTCTAGTGCTCTACCATGGTATGCCGACATAATGAATTACTTAGTGACCAAAGAGTACCCCATGAATGCACCTAGACACGTAAGAGAGAAAATCAAAAGTCAAGCCCGATTTTACCTGTGGGATGAGCCATAACTTTGGCGATTTTGTAGTGACCAAATGATTAGGCGTTGTGTCGATGATAGTGAGATAGAATCCATGCTTAATTTTTGCCATTCTCGAGAGGGTGGAGGACATTTTGGACCAAAGAGAACAACCCGTAAGATACTTGAGTGTGGGTTATTTTGGCGACTATTCATAAGGACTCATATTCATTTTGTAAAAAGTGTGCATCATGTCAAAAAACTGGCAACTTAAGTAGTAGAAATCAAATGCGATTACATAGTTTCTATGTTTGTGATATATTTGACGTGTGGGGCATTGATTTTATGGGGCCGTTCCCATCCTCTTTTGGTTATTTATACATTCTTGTGTGTTTTGATTACTTGTCGAAATGGGTGGAAACATTTCCAACTAGGATCGATGATGCTAGAACTGTTGTGAAACTTCTTAAGGCCAACATCTTAAGTAGGTATGGGGTACCTAGGGCTACAATTAGTGATAAGGGAACCCATTTTTGTAATCGAACCTTGAGAGCCTTACTTGCACAATATAGTGTTACCTATAAGGTATCGACAGCCTATCATCCTCAAACCAATGGGCAAGCTGAGAGTAGCAACAAAGAAATTAAGGGAATTCTAGAGAAATTTGTCAAGCCTAATAGGAAAGATTGGAGCCAAAGGCTAGATGAAGCATTGTGAGTTGTTTGAACAGCCTACAAAACTCCAATAGGGATGTCGCCTTATAGGGTTGTCTTTGGGAAGGCATGTCATCTTCCCATAGAGCTAGAACATAGGTCATTTTGGGCTATTAAGCAATGCAATTTGGACTATAGTTTGGCAGGGAAAGAGCGCAAATTGAAGCTGCAAGAGTTGGAGGAGTTGCGCCTAGAGGCATATGACAATTCAGTCATCTACAAAGGTAAGTCGAAAGCATTTCGTGACTCCAAGCTGATTCGCAAAGAATTTAAGGTAGGTGAGAAGGTACTACTATTTAATTCTAAGCTTAAATTATTTCCCGGTAAGTGAAAATCAAGGTGGTTTGGACCATTTATAATAACCGAAGTGCATCATCATAGGGCAGTAGAAATTAGGAGCCTCGAAACAAATAAAATCTTCAAGGTAAATGGTCACAGGTTGAAGCATTTCCATGAAGGGGAGCACGCAGCTTGGATGGAGGAGATCAAACTTAAGGATCCATGAGGAATTGCAATGTCGAGCCAACGACATCAAACAAAGGCGCTTGTGGGAGGCAACCCACCCATTTAGGGAAGTTTTTCTTTTATCTTTTACTTTTTTATTCTTTCTTTTCATTAGTAGTTTTTAATTTTCTTTTGCATTAGGGGAAATACAAACATTAAGTATGGGGGAGAATCATTTCATTGATTTTCTAACATATTTAGTGGTGATTGTTGCGTGTCAACTGGTCGGATTCAATTTTGTTTTCAATTCACTACTTTTGGTTTAGAAAAAAAAAGAAAAAAATCAATTCCATACTTAATTTTTTACTTTAAAATCAGGATTGACTTAAATTTTTTTTGCTAAACTGATCAATCATGTGGTCCTTGCCAACTTATGAGAGCGTAATTACTTATTCATGTGTGGCTGTTGTTATCATTTGTCAATTACTCTAGAACTTGCTTTAGACCTTATTGAGTCTAGTGGTACATTTGATCCACATGAACATGATTTAAGAGGTGTTAAGATGCAAGCCACATTACCCATATAGACCAACCTTGACACTATCTCCAATTAGTAAGCCAATTTGAAGCCTTAATACCCCAATTTTATTGATTTACCTCCAGAAATTGAACCAAGCTTAAATGATCTTGACTCACCTTCTTTAGGCTAGTTAATTCAATTGGAAGTCCATCTTGATTTTTAGTTTTCTATCGACAGATTGTTGGCTGATTGAAGTGCTACTTGGAGTGATTTTTTGCTGAAATTAGAAGCTAATTAGTAATATATAATCAGTAAGTTGTAGCCTCTCTATTATGCAAGGGAATACTAATGTAAAGAAGCAATGTGTGATTTAATTGAAGCAAATCTGCCAAATAAAGTGGCTGAAAATTGAGATTATTTAAGTGATGGAGGGGTGAATTCGAAAAAAAGAAGAAAAGAAAGACAAATCAGAATTATGAATGATGACTTCCGAATAATGAATTTTACTAGTTTAGAATACTATGCTCCACCATCCAAATAAATTCCTTCCGTCCTTGTATATTACCTTAGCCCCATTACAACCTTTGTTTCGCTTCAATCATGTTTATGGATTTTAATGTGCTGTGTTATAGATAAGGTGCACAAGCAAGCCCATGGTGGTTAATTACTTCCGATTTCAATTTGAGAGTAATGTACTAGCCTAAACACATTGAGTGATGAGTGCTAAACACTTTTTCGGTGAGGATTGATCAAAAAAGCATTCTTAATTTTTGATTATTTTGGAGTTCATTTTTAATAGTATATATATATCTCATTGTGAATTTGAAACAAATTTTCTCTTTTGATGAACCAAAATTCATGATGGTCGATTTCAAAATTTATTCTGAGCATTAAAAGGTGCAACACTCCTAATTCGATTTGATTTCTTGAAATCTAGCATGAATTTTATGTAACGATTCTCGAATTTTCGAAATTGCTCGAGGACGATCAATAGCTTAAGTACGGTGGAGTTTGTTAAGTTCAATTGTGAGCTTAACTTATTCCACTAATTTCTTTAATTATTGATGAATTTGTAATTAATTGGTTTCTACTTAGCTTAATTAATATTAAGTGAATCCTCTGCCTTGCTAATTTATTTTTCGTTCCAAATCGATGATTTAATGTTGTGTTAAGTCATGATGCAAGACAGGTACATTTAGATGGTTCGAATGGACTCAATTGGGAATCCAATTCCCACGGATGGAGCTGATGGATAGGGATGGGCATATGCTGATTTTTGAAATTAAATTTGACGTAGTCAAAATGCAAATTCGAAGTAACCAAATCGACCACAAAAGACCTTGACAACAAGAGCAAGATTGGGTCCAATGTGGAGGTGCATTAGGCCGACATTGTGCAACCGGTCGGCAAGGGAGTCAGATTTAATTCTGATTCGAATTGCCCTCTTTCTAACTATGACCGATCCTAGTATACAATAGACAAACCAACTCAGCCTTGAGAAGTTAAATTGGAGTGAAAGTCTAATTAGTTTGAGCTAATTTTATGCGATAGGATGAGCAAAAATCAAGGAGGAGATCAGATTTTTTCTATTTTCGAGGCCAATTTTATTCCATTAAAAAGGGAGAAGAACCAAAAGGAGAAAAAGAAAAAAAGAATAGAGAAAAATTGAGAGAAAGGTTCGAAGTAATCAGCAAGCCTAGCACCCCCAATCAAGTTAGCAAGTGCCGGTCAAGGAGCTGAAAATCTGTCCAAGAGTTCAGCGACTTTGAGAGGAGGGAAGCTCGTCGACTAGAGCAGTATTGCTAAACGAGATTGATTCCAATTCCAGTATGTTTTTAATTAATTATTGTTTAGTTATGGTTTCTATGAGGGGCTAAATTTCTTATTCTTAGTTAGGCACTTATGAAGCCAAATGCAAGTTGAATTAAAGGCTCACATTATTTTGAATTAAAATTCGGTAATCCGCAGTTGATTATTTTTCAAAGAGTTTTTCTAAATCAAAGTAGATTGATCACCTAGTTAATTTAGGGACTCTCCTATCGTCATCTAAGTTAAATTTTAAAAATCAAATTTCTTAAAGAATACTTAGAATCAGTGAAAACTAATTAGCTAGTCACTAATTAGAACAACTACGGATTTAATTACATGGAAGCCGCTGGGGGATTTTCTATGGTTAATGCTAGGTGAAGCCTCTCTAGTACCTAACGCATCTTTAATCGATCACACCAAGGGTTGATTAAGAGTAGTTTCAGTTAAGAACGTTTCATAATTAGATTAAAATCGGTAGAGGTAGGGAGTCACTTCGTAAGTGATTTTACAGCCTAGCTATCGAGTAGATTTTCTAGAATAAGTTTGAGTCACGATTACTTGCGTTTGATGGATTAAGGAGTCGATAATTAAGCATCCTTTTATCCATTTGATTCTCAAATTCAAGTGTTTCCGATTTAAACTACTTTCGTTCATCATTTTCTTTAGCAAGCAACATTCAAGCAAACCCTCCATACGTGTGCGTATGTGTGATTTGCATTTAATTTTATTTCAAACTTTCTTTCAAATAGGTTTAAACAAGCTTCCTTGTGGGATTGACACCTTATTTGCCCTATATTACTAGTTAACATTGGTCGAGTAGTGGATTTAATTTGGTGGACGTAGCGACATCTCACCAATCCCAAAACAGAGTTTTAGAAAATGCTTACTCTCGGAACTTAGGTGAAAGCCCTAAGCTCCTAATTAACTTTATGTTTCACACATACAAGTGGTGACCATTGAACACTCACCAATTTGGTGAAAGCTTTTAAACAAGCTTCACATTTCCCTTGTCTTTACTTGTAGATGGTTCTATTAGGTTTGTAATTTCACAAACATACACAAGTCACTAAGAGCACATTAAAAGTTATACATAAACACAAGTGAACCAAGGTACACACATGCTAGTCCTAGTTCCATCTGTTGCAAACTTTTCTTAATTACTTCTAAACATCAACACAATAGAGAAAAAAAGTATTACCTTAAACCCTAAGAGCTAAGTTTTGGGTTCTTGTTTTCGTAAAAACTTAAAAAAAGAGAAATAAGTAAGTGATAAGTGATAAAAGTAATATATTTTAATCTTGTTCTTAATGCATTTTTGGATGATTATTTATGCAAATTGGTGAATTTTATGCTCTTAATCGTTTGAATTCATGTTTCCATACTTAAGAGAGCATTTGGAAGAAAAATGAGTGAAAAAAAAATAAAAATTAGACAAAAAGAATAGATTTCATGAGCCACACGAGCTGGGCCTTCCCACAAGGGCTAAACACATGGCTGTGTGAGCCACACGGGCTAGACACACGACCATGTGCTAGACCGTGTTGATTTCATGACTTGCATCCCCAAGACGCAGAAAAACGTAATTTTATGCTTTCTGGGCATTCTAAAGTTTATAAATACTAAATAGAAGAAGAGAGAAGGGGGCCATCAGAGAGTCTCGAAGAAAACAACTCGAAGAACACCATTGGAGCTAACTCTGAAGTGGATTTCCATCAAGATTGAAGACCTCCTTTTAATTTCTCTTGAAGTTTTTATGAGTTTTTTTTATTTCTTGTGGTTATTCTGACTTTGAGATATTTTTATTCACAATTATGAACTAATTCCCTAGATACCTAGGGAGGATGAACCCTATGATGAACTCTATTATTTAATTTATGTTTTACGCAATAAATACTTGATTCTTGTTCTCAGTTATGTGTGCTTATCTCTTGTTTTAGTATTTCCAAGATATTAATTCATGTTTAATGTGCTTAAATCAGAGGGGGGAAAATCTCTGTTTAAGAGTAGATCTAGCATAATTGAGTGAAGTTGCATGCAATCCTAGAAATAAGACGACATAAATCTACTATGTTAGAGTGAAATCTAATAGGGGAATTCATAAATCGAGTTAATGCAAAAATAGGGGTTTTAATTAGAAAGAAATTTCAGTTAATCAATTTAAAGTCAATTTCCCTTACTCTCGAAAGAGATATTAGCATAATTTAGGGATTTCTACAAGTCAAGATACTAAGTGAATAAATCATTTAAACCAGATTCAGAATAATAGATGAAGTCTAGGTGGACTTTTTCCTGGGTATTGTTGCTCTCATTGGTTATTATTCGATTATGTTCCTGATTCATTCTCTGTTAAGTTCTTTAGTTAGATTAATTTAGTAAATCTTAGTTTATAACAGTCACTCCAATTTGTCAGCTAAATAATAGGAAAACAGTAATTATTAATACTTTTAGTCCTCGTGGATACAATATCTTTGCTCACCCTAGCTATACTATTTATCAATAGGTGCACTTACATTCGTCATTTTTGTAGTAAGTAACGGGAAAACATATATCAAGTTTTTGGCACCATTGCCGAGGACTAAAGTATTAGGAACAGTTTATTTAATTTATCCATTTTAATATATATGTTTTTATATATTTGTTTTAATTTAATTTAATTTTTACATTTTAATTTTTCTTTTGTTTGCTTTTGGCAGATTTTTTGGTTTATGACTAGAAGAAACCCATCGGGACCATTGCTTTTCGATAGCGAAATTAAAAATACTGCTCATAGAAATTACAGAGAGATTAGAGAAGTAAAGCAGAACTGACAGAATATTCAGCTACCTCCTGCAGCTCCTGCTCTTCACACTATGTATGATTATGCCAAGCCCACTCTAAGTTGGGCTGAATCGAGTATTGTGAGACCAGGAAAATAAGAGGAAAACAATATTACTGAGAAGATAAGTGATAATCAGAATATTCAGCTACCTCCAACAGCTCCTACTCTTCACACTATGTATGATTATGCCAAGCCTACTTTAATTGGGGCTGAATCGAGTATTGTAAGACCGAATATTGCTGCAAACAATTTCAAACTGAAGCCGAACACAATTCAGATGGTACAATAGTATGTTCAGTTTGATGGTTTGCAAGATAAAGACCTAAATACTCATTTGGCCCACTTCTTAGAGATTTGCGATACTTTCAAAATTAGTGCTGCCACTGATAACACTATTCGCTTACAGTTGTTCCCTTTCTCGTTAAGGAACAAAGCAAAATAGTGGTTAAACTCTTTACCACGAAGTTTCATCACTACATGGGCTCAAATTATCGAGAAGTTTCTCTTGAAGTATTTCCCACCAGCTAAAACAGCCAAGTTGAGGAATGACATCTCTTCTTTTATGTAGATCGATTTAAAGAATCTATATGATGCGTGGGAGAGATACAAGGACCTATTGAGATGGTTCCCTCATCATGGGTTACTTTTATGGTTACAAATTCAAACCTTTTACAATGGTTTGAACCCCTTAACAAGGCAGTTGATTGATGCAGCAGCTGGTGGTACATTGAATAATAAAACACCTGCGTAACCTATGAGTTTATAGAGGAAATGACACTGAATAATTATCAGTGGCAAGTCATGAGGACGAAATCGATGAAAGTAGCCGATATTTTTAATCTAGATGTTGTCACCATGTTATCAAGCCAAGTAGAAGCACTGAATAATAAAACTGACAGTTTATATTTTTCTATGTAGGTAAATTTGGTAATGCAATGCGATAGAGGTGGGATGAATAATCCAGAATGTTTACCCTTCGGTTCTAGCACAGAGAATGAGCAAGTCAATTATATGGGTAATAATTCTAGACCTTAAAATAACCATTATAGTAATAACTATAATTAAAGTTGGAGGAAACATCCCAATTTCTCTTGGGTGGTCAAGGAAATCAGAGAGCACAACTCCCTCCAAGCTTTCAACAACCTTATTAGCAAGAGAAAAAGCCAAACTTTGAGGAGATGTTGACAAAATTTATATCGATATTAAAAACCCATTTTCGAAACACTAAGGTAGTACTAAAAAATCAGCAAACATTGATTCAAGGACTCAAAAATCAAATAGGCTAGCTTGCTAAACTAATTTTGAAAAAACCACAAGGTAGCTTGCCTAGCAATACTAAAACTAACCCAAGGGAGCAGCTTCACGCAATTACCGTTTGAGACGTGGAAGGGGTAGTTGAACCTAAAAAAGAACGGATGAAAGAAATTGTGGTGAATAATGACGAGGTTGAGGAAGATAGGAAAGAGCAAAATCCGGTTGTCAAAGAATACAAACCTTGAGTGTCATATCCTAACGTGACGAAGAGAGACCACATAAACGAACAATATGGTAAATTTCTTAAGCTTCTTAAAAAATACGCATTCACTTACCATTTGTTGAAGCCCTTTCGCAAATGCCAAATTATGTTAAATTCTTAAAGGGGTTTTTAACAAACAAGAGGAAGTTAGACGACTCATCGACTGTGGAGCTCAATATAGTTTGCTCGACCATCCTATAAAATAAACTACCTAACAAACTAAAAGATCCAGAGAGTTTTACTATTCCTTGTCTCATTGGTAGTTTAAATATTGATAATGATTTGGTTGATTTAGGGGCCAGTATTAATGACATGCCTCACAAAATGTTTAAACAACTAGGTCTTGGAAAACCCATACACACTAGGATGAGTAATCAATTAGCGAATAGAACTATCAGATATCTTAGGGGTGTTATTGAGGATGTACTTGTGAAAATCGATAAATTCATATTCCTCGTTGACTTTGTTGTGTTAGAAATGGATGAGGATAGTGAGGTACCTTTGATCTTAGGTCGAACCTTCTTAGCCACTGCTGGGACTCTTATAGATGTTGGTACGGGTGAACTTGTGCTTCGTGTAGATGGAGAAAAGATTATTCTCCAAGCACCTGATTCTGTGAGAGTCTCTAGTGATCGAGATGATATTAAAAGCTCTGTTAATGTTAGTAACCATGTGGCTCAACGTTCCTTCTAAGAAATCCCATGTGAAAACATGCTGGAGCCATGTTTCAGTCAAGGTGACAGAAATCGAACAACATATGAAGAGTGAATGGTACAACTCGATGAACTCGATGAATGACGAGTGTATACTGAGGAGAAACCAAAAAAACATGATGCAGAGATAAAGTGACGCCATGATATGGAAGTGATGAGAACGAACCACTTTAAGGTTGGGGAAAAAGTACTACTAGACAAATTAGATCCATGACTTTTCCCTTTGGAGCTTTAGTCAAGCGGATCGAACCCATTTACGGTATTGAACATCTTTCCATACAGTACAATCGAGGTAACACATTCTGAGTTCAGCACATTTAAGGTAAACAATACTGACTCAAACCTTATCCTGGTAGTAATGATAATGATAAAGAGGAGCTTCGACTTTGAGAACCACTGTAATCGTGCACGTACCAGGTAAGTCGAGCTTAGACTCTAAATAAGCGCTTCTCGGGAGGCAACCTAAGTGGTTAAATTTTGTGTATTCTTTTAATTGCATGTTAATTTTAAATTTTAATTACATTAAATTAATAAATAATTAAATTAATAAAAAAATATGTTTTTGTACCACACAGCTGGGACACATGGGCGTGTCCTAGGCCGTGTGCATAATGGGTATTCAACAGTAAGTCACACTGCCTGGCGACACAGTCTTGTGGCACACATGGCCTGACCACACGGGTGTGTCCTAGGCTGTGTGCATACTGGAGTTCATTTTTCAATCTTAATTTGAAAATCAGTGAGTTACACGAGCCATAGACACGGTCATGTGCGAGACATGGCCTGTCACACGGGCATGTGTGAGACCGTGTTCTGCATACGAGCGTGGGAGAAGCGAAGGAATATCACACTGCCTAGACACATGGGCTGAGAAAGCTAGACACGGGTGTGTGACACGGCCGTGTGGCCCAACACAGGCTTAAACACGATCGTGTCCCCTTTTAAACCTAAACCCTAAATTTTTCCCCCTTTCACTTTGTCTTCTTCTTCTTTCCCCGCATCGTTAAACCTAACTCCTCAACATCTCAATGCCACCAACCATCGTTCACTGCCCTAGCCCTCCCACCATCGCCCTAGCCTTCCCTTTTCCATGACTCTCCCCTCCCCCTCTCCTTTTCTCCCTTACACGAGCATCCCCTACATTCTCGATTCCCCACCTTTCTTTCATTTTCTTTTTTCCTCGTGTGCCACCCTCACTCGAACCACTTCCCCCTCTCCCGACACCCTTTTCCCTTTATCTTCCTTCTTTTTCCCTCGCGAACGACCCACACACCCTCTCCCCAACCCCGATTTTCTCCTTCCCCTTCGTTGTACCAATAGTTTGCCCCCTCCATCGCTCATTTTCTCCACATCCTCTAGCCACCAACCACCGCGTGTAGCCTTCACTTGCCTGTTCATCCCCGCCCTCCAATCCCCATCGTCAACCGTCAGTCCCCCACCGTTTGCCCTTTCTTATTATTTATTTATTATTTTATTATTTTATTTTTATGCTATTTATTTTTAGTCATTTTATTATTATTATTATTATTATTACCATTAATGCTAGTCTTATTTTCCATGCTGATTGAATCTAGTTTTACTCTTATTTTCTTGTTATGTCTATTATTATTGGTTTTATTCTTAGCACTATTAATACTGTTCTTGATTTTTTATTTTTATTCTTAATTATATTTGGTTTTTTTTGCTTTTATTAGTTTTTACTTCTATTTTTATATTTTTACTGTTTTTATTATTAGTTTAATTATTATTAGATTTGTCATTAGGTCTTGAGGTTTCGATTATAGTTTGCTTCAGTGTTTGTTGTGTTCATCTTTGTTAGTTATTCTTATTTCTAGGTTCTGTTATTAGTATTTTCTTCTTCTTATTATTAATTATTATTATTTTCTTATTATATTTGTTCAATTTTTTTTATTTAGTGTTCTTTCTTGTTAGACAAGCGATTTGAGTAGCTTTATTGTGTTGATTGTTACCTCTGTTTCATTTTTATGTTGACATTTGTCTATTATATTTTATTTCAGGTACACCATGATAAACACATGCAATAAATCTAAGGTCGCTGTCCCTGTTTCGAAAAAGTGGAAGACTTCGGGCACGACCTCATCCTCCGGCCCTTTCGCCGATGCTCACCATCCATTTCTACAATTTTCACAGGGTCCTTAAGACGATCTGACAACGATTGTTTGGATTAGGCCATTGTATTGATTGGGCGACTTTAGAGTAGGTCCAGTTAGCTGATAGAGTGCGTGCACTGATTTCCACAGATTCATGAGACCGTTTTTTCTCCATCGTTGAGCCCACCTATTCAGAGCTTACCTTAGAGTTTTGTTCGACATTCATTCTTCAGTACGTGATGCCGAACCATGATGAACCACACACTATTTCTGTTAGACTTGGCAGTACGACCCGTCATCTAAGCGTCCTTGAGTTCGGACCTGCCTTAGGACTCTATACTGAGGAGTTCATGTGTGCCGAGCGGTTTGTTACTTTATACTGGCACATCCACTACTAGCTATCTTTATGCTGGATAGAGCTGATTACGAGTTCAATGCCCTATGACCCAAGTCGATCAAAGGCAACTTCACTACTCTGGCTTTGTGATATCTCCACGCCATCTTGACCCACACCTTGACCGGTCAGAGGGAGAGCACCGGGGTCGTTGGAACATTCAAAACATAATTCATTTGGGCCACGGCCATGAGACGCACTTTCGATCTTGCCCACTTCCTTCGACACACCTCTAACCCGTCTCGGTCGTCGGATTGGGGTCACAGAGTATAACAATAACATTTTAAACATTTAACATTACGTACAAATAAATATTCAACCACATTTATAACCAATCAATAAGATTCCATTCATAAATATAAATATACTTACGAGCCTTAAAACGAGTTTACGGGGCCCTAAAAATATATTGAAAACAATCTAAGGTCAATTTGAAACAAAACGACAAAGTTAGGAAAAAGTTGAAAAACAGGGGACACACGACTGTGTGGCCAGGCCGTATGTCACAACCCAGATTGGGTGGACATTCGAAGTCTAGACACACGGCCATGTCCCAGCCCGTGTGTTTTCCCGAGTGTATATTCGAATTAAGGTCACACGTCCATGTCTTTGGTCGTGTGCCTGCTCGTGTGTGCATTCGACGTTAGGTCACACGACTTTGTGCCAGACCATGTTCAAAACTTTTTTAGAACGCATAGCCTTGTTGTAGGACATATGCCAGACCATGTGAACCCTGCACCTAAAAACATTAAGACATAAATCTGTGTGGATAGGCCATGTGCGTCACACAGCCGTGTGACACCTCGTGTCCCAGGCCGTGTGTACCGAAATTTGCTTCCAAAACAAGGCATAATTCACACTATCTTAGGTAACAAACCAAACATCAAACATCCTTATAAACACCATCAAAAAACACTTCCAAACCAAGCAAAATAAGTCAAATTCCTATAATTTATGTGTCTAACCAATGTGCCCTCATTGACACCACATTTAAATCATCAAACACAAGCAACATTTCATCGATCCTTTACCTAACCAATATGCCATTCAAATTCACCACAAAATAAGATTAAACATTCCAAAACCAAGTTAAAGAGCATATAAAATTAATCACTTTTATAAAATTAATCGCTTTTCTTACTCAATCAAACATCCACCAAAATAGCCAATCTTACCAAAACATTTACCAATTCACATAAACATTTATACACATCCAAAAGAGTCAAGCTTATCCAACATGTTTTTTTTCATCCATAACTATGTACAAGAATTTGTTTCAAGACAAAAAATAACTCAAAAGTTTATATGACATTGAATATAAGTAACTTATACTAGGTTCAAGCATAGACAAAAGACTATTACTCAAAATATCATCATCCTAGGTAAATGCCAAGACACACCAAAAAGAAATACGTCACCAACATTGAGTTTGAGATTGTTGTAGGGTGTTGTTTCGTCAATCAAAAATTAGTACCTAACCTACACACCAAGGAATGATCAGATATTGAATAATTTCCCTAATTCAAAGAATTACATTTACACCTAACCACCATAATTTTATAATCAATATCATATAATGTTTATCTCCAATGAATTTACCATTCTACTCGATAATTCATATTATACATTTTCCATAATATCTTTCACATTTTAGATTTATCCAATGGATTTATTATGCCTTATCGATGTGAGTCATTCAATGAATGACACCTAGTGCCTAACGGTTAAATCGTAATGAAGATTTGTGCCCAATGTTAGTCGGGTAAACCGACGAGTATAATAGTGCACCCATCACTAGTCAGATAAACTAACGAAGATTGCGCCCAGCTCTAGTCGGATAAACAAACAAAGATTTGATACAAAATTTTAAGATTCTCAATATCTCGTTTCATAATTCAATCAATCATAACCACAACAATATATATATCTTTGATCAATTTCATATTCATTCATATATACATCCATAATTCTCCATTCAATTGCATTAACAAGTTACATTAAGAATATAAGTTCGAGTTCAAGGACTACGAACTTACTGAATTTATGATAGTTTCCGATGATCGAGGTTGATTAATCAATAACTTTCTCCTTCCCTCGGTTAATGACCACTTTACTCGTTTCTTGATCTAAATATAATAATCTAATTCAATTAACCAACTCAAAACCACAATTATTCAATTTAAACAATCAATTATAAAATTATATTTCAACATTTAACCCTTAATAATTGGCCATTACACAACTCAATCCTTAACATAAAAATTAACTTCTTCTCATCCTCATTTAATTTTCATAGCTAACTGAATATACATATAATTCACTAACAGTCCTTAAATTAGTAAAATTTATAATTTAACACCATGACATTTTAATTTATGGCACTAAACTCCTTTAAAGCTAATACTAACTAAATCACTACTTAAAGTAATATTTTCTCATACCATACAATTTAATAACCCAACCAATAATTTCCAGCAAAATAAATAGTCTCAAAACAGTCCCTATATTTATCATAATTTATCCATTTATTCCTTCTATTAGAATTTTTTTATAAATTAGTCCTTAGTGCAAAATTTCCTAGATTCACTCTACAAGGTAGTCTCACCTAACTTCCAACTCCAAAAACTTCAATTTCTCTAAGATGACATTTTCCATAATTTTAACAATTCTAAAAATTCCAACATGGGCAATATAACTAATGAGTTAAGGGTTCCAAAAACATAAAATTTATGTAAAAAGGACCAAAGAATACCAACCAGTTTAAGCTTGGAAGATTAGAAATCAATGGCTAAAAATGCTACCCTCCTTCCCAAATTCGGCATGCAAAGAGATGAAGTTCTCAATTTTTTTGTTTTTTCCCTCATCCACTAACTTATTTGTTTCATACATTTTATTATTACATTTTTACTTTTATGTTAACATAATTTATTAATTATTAGTTATAATATAAATAACATATACTTAAAAAAATATAAAAAATAACCATCCACTATCACTACTTATATAGTTAATGGTCTATTTATTTAATAAGTTCATCACCCTAGTCTCACCATGTAATTTAGTATTAATCACTACTGTTACTACCTGCTTGATTTAATCCTTTTTATTAAATTAACTAACTAAACGTTAAAATTTATTAACCAAATTTTAATACAACCTTCACCAAACTTTATAAACATTAATTAATTATTAAAATATTGACTCGTTTGTCAGAATTGGGATCCTATAACAATCGTTTCTGATGCCACTGAAAACGGGTCATTACGCGATCTTTTCCTAGGCATACGAATACCCTTCTATTCTCACCACTTGACACAAGTTATACTCGAAAGGATACCCTTTTGATCTCACTTGTCTAGATATTCTATCAGGGGTGTCACTCCCTAATATACTAAGCACCCTTGAATAAACAATCAACTTTAGATAAATAGTCATTTAACAAATAAATCAGTTTAATAACAAAATCATGCAATATGTGAATAAAACACAAGAAATTATTCCAATATTCATACAATAGTTATTTGATCAGGTTAATGAATCAGAAATAAAAGAATAAAATAGAAGAGTAGAGAGAATGATCATTGATAAATATATTGAAGCGTGGATCCGGAGCGATCTCCACTTGCAATTGTCTTCACATGGGAATATAAATGTTTTGACTAAACAAACATGAAGATAAAATACGATCGAAAACTAAAGAAAATTGTTTAAGTCAGTCCACAATCAGGTGACCTTAAGGTTACGTATATAGGCTACGGGCTACTTGGTGACCACTTAACCTAGATACATTTTGGGATTCTAATTAATGCAATATTATGATAAGTACTCTAGGTCCAAATAAAGATATATCCCAAAAGTGTCGTCCAAATAAGGAAATATCCCAAACGGAAATATTATGATAAATGCAATATTATTCTAATTTACACTGATAGTCGAGAATGAAAAATTTTAGAATATGTGGTTAAATGTTAGTTACACCAACAAGTTAAATTCGAGCATTGGAACCTATAGAATTTATTACAACTGTGATGACTCAATAATGGAAATGAGAATTAGTTACTATGAATTTTAATCGGGTTTACTTTGTTGCTGAAAAAGAAAGAAACAATATAGATTATGTGATGTGTCAATATCTATGAATTCAGATACTAGAAGGCAAACAACAATGTTGTGTAATTGAATTTGAAAATAACTACAGAAATTTTCTACAATTAACAAAGTTTGTATGTGATGATAGTAATTGTTTAGTATTAAATGGTACCATATGAGGTTTTATACGAACGTAAATACAGAACTTTGTTGTACTGGTTAGAGTTGAGCGAGAGAAATATTATAGGGACTAATCTGATTCGTGAGATAGACGAAAAAATCTATATTATACGAGAAAGTTTGAAAGCTGCCTCAGATCGATAGAATTGTGTGCTTAATTGTAGAGAAAAGATAATGAATTTCAGAGCAGAGATAAAGTAATATGGTGTCGTCACAATACAAAAGAGAATATGAGAAAGTAAGAAAATAAACATGAGATTCACAGTACTCTAACATTTTCGAAGGTAAAAAAAATTTGAGGACAAAATTTCCTAAAGGGGAAGAGTTGTAACAATTCATTTTTCAGTGGTGTCGGAAACAGTGGTTTCAAGACCACAATTCCGATGAGTAAGTTAGTAAATATTATCTATTTAATATTTACAATTTAATAATATTGTTATAATAAAACATGATTTAATTGATTTTATTAAATTAGTCACTTAGTTAAAGTACAAGTGATATGTATCAAAAGTTAGTGGCTTTCGAAAATGAGGCAGCAAGACCTCATTTTTATAGACCAAGCTCATAATATTTTTATTAAATATTTACAGAGTTTTAATATAAGTGGATTGAAGTTTGGTCCATTAATTTTGATATTTGGATTGTTAATTAATGAAAAAGGACTAAATCGTAAAAGTGGTAAAATTTCAATCACTATGGATTTTTATTAAAAGTTTAATGTGGTGGAGTCCAATTGTTATCCACTAAATTTTTTTTGTTGATCTTAACATTAGTTAAATATATTTAATTAAATAATCTATAATTAATTAATTTTTAATTAAAAATATATATTAAATAAAAAAAGGACAACAACCATTTTTTTCCCTTCATTTGCTCATCTTCTTCATGAAGCGAAAGAAAAAAAATGGTCTTGGAGCTTTGGACGTTTGGTTCTTCAATTTGGTAAGATTTCAAGTTTGTTTCTTGTAATTTTTATGTTTTTAGGATCATTGCAATTAGGTCCAGCTAACCCGTACCTCTGTTTTTAAAACTGTTAAAGTTTGGAAAACTTGTCATTAATATTTTTGAAGCTTTTTTTTTGTTAATGGTTTAGTTTGAAGCTTAATTTTGAAATAGGACTATTTTGTAAAATGATTTTGTATAGATTTTAAGCTTAAGGACTAAACTGAAATATGTTAAATTTGGAATGGTTTTCTTCTAAAGTTTCAATATCAGAGGGCTAATTATGGATGTTTAAGAACTCGTGTATATGAGTTTATGGGTTAATTATGAAAATAAGCTTGTTTTGATATTAGAGACTAAAAAAATAAAAAGTAAAAATTTAGGACAATTTTGAAAAATGTCAATGAAGAAGTCATATGGAATAAATGGATTATTATTAAGTATTTGGGATGATAGTTGAAATAAATTAATTTTTATATCAAGAGCCGGTAGATAATCGTGGAAAAAAGAAAATTTCTTTTAATCTTTGACATTGCAATTTTTGTTGCTTAGCCTTGGTAAGTTCATATGGTATGTTTGTGTTAAATTGTTATGCATTTAAAATTATAGTTGTAAATATGCTTAATTGAAATTCTGGTTGTTTACAATTCGGTAGAAATATGTGAGATAGAAGATTAAATTGAACAAAATTAAAGATAGTATAATTCGATAAATTAATGAATTGACTTTGAATTGGACTGAAATAGGATATGTTATGTGATAAAGTGATGATTTGATAAAATAATTTGAATTGATTCGATTTAAATTGTTTCTATGTGAAGAGCACTGAATTGAATGAATTCAAAAATATTAAATATTATTTGAAATGTGGAATTATACTAATGTGGTGATGAGCTATGATATATATACATGGAATTCTTGATTTCGTTGATTTAGATTATGATATTGAAATTGAGAATTGGTTTAAAATGAATAGGAGAAAATTGTTACCCTATTAACTGTTCCAGTAGGGTCGGGTATAATTGACATGCCGTAGGATAGACAGAGTTTAGGGTTGTACAACTACATGTTGAGGAATGCTGGACACCCCATCTCTCGGTTATACCGACCAGTGTTGGGCACATTTATTATTTGTTTTACTAGCCAGCACATAGCGTAATTCATTATTATAGATTTATCCATCAGGCATTAGGTGCCAAAATGATGTGTTGGTTGGATCCGTGTATCCGTCCAAGTCCAAGTCAAGTTAATAGGGATATGTATAATGAAATTGGAATAAATGATCTTCAGATTGATTTGATACAATGATCGGATTATGCATATACATATTGAAAGTCTATTATATAAGCCTAGGGGACCAATATGGAAACATGACAAATCAATGAATGTGAATAGATATTCGTATTATGAAACGAAGTAGTAATTGACAATAAATTGGCAATTGATATGTATGGTTCAAAGATGAATTGATATGAAATGAGAATGAAGTTCATATGGTTTAACATGATTTGGTTTGAGAATTTAAATTATGAAATGAAAATAATGATTGACAATTATTTGAAATGGGCTGTAATGTATTACAAGTAAATAGATTGTATGATATGATTAAGATAGTGAATTGATTAGATGATTATTTGTTTTATGAATGATGATGAAATGTTAAATTTAATTTTTATATGATTGAGTTACTATATAGTATGATAAATGTTGAACTCACCTTTTTTTTATTTGAATTGCCATAATAGGCAAACTTTACCAAGCTAAGTAAGATGTAGGGTATAATTATAACCTAAGGTAAGTTATTTGGTTTTAAATACCTGTGAACTTACTAACATTTCTAATGCTTACTCCATTATTTTCCTTTTCCCTATAGATGGTCAACTTGCTTCATGTGTTAGGTAGATCGTCAAGAAGTTCACACTATCCCGGTATCGGTTTGATAGTCTTTTGACCATATTAAGGCTCAATTATGTGTGGCATATACTTAGGAGTTTTTTTGGTTCACTTGTACATTGATATGACTTGAAATCCTTGTTGGTATGAGTATGACAAATAATATGCTTAGTTGAAAACTTATGCATATAGTAGATGGTTTAAATTGTGCATTTGGTATTTGAATTAGCATTTTGGGTATGCATTTACACAGGTAACATGACGCCATGGTATGGATAAAAGACTTGGTTGATAAGTTGATAAGGTTGAGTTGATTTAAGTAAATTTGATATGTTTTAATGCTAAATTTTGGAATGTTAGATTAGTTGGCTTGAAATGGAGATTTATGATAATTTGGCATGTATATAGGGTTTATTAATGAATAAGGCTATGTTGGGATTATGTTTTGAATTTAAAATTTAAAATTTGTAAGGTGTTTATAATGATTGTCTTATAAGATTGAACTTAAATATTATTATGGTTTATATGCTTTTGGTAGTGGTTATATTGGACCTATAGGTCAAGATGTTATGAGATATGGTAAGTTTGGTATGATTAAAGATAGGAATTTGGCAAATTATATATTGGTAGAATATGCTTTTTGACATTATGGAATGTTTGATAATGTAATAATATGTTTGTGATGGTGCCTTGAGGCATATTGGTTAGGCATTCATAGGATCATATGTAATATGTTTTAGAATGTTTTAAATGATATTACGTAGGTGTTGTGTGTGTTTGTATGCTCGATTTAGTCCCTACTTTACTAATAACTTCTTTTACGCATGAATTTAGATTAATTTGATAATTTTAATTAAATTCAATGTAATAATTTGTGTGAATATTTCAGTGTTTGCTGTAGCATTCCGTAACTTAGGTCCGACAACCAGGCCGGGTGAGGGGTGTTATAGTTCCCTTAATTGGAATGTACAGTTAAAATCAAGTCTCATGCTTGGTTTACTCCTAGGATCAACTAAACCTAAACTCTGATACCATTTAATGTAATGCCACTAACCTATCATAATGTATGGTATGAATGGGAGACACTACCAGAAACTTTCAAACTTTAACCAAAAATTTTCTTTTGTAAAAGTATTTATTTAGCAACATTTTAGTATTCATCAAATCAAATTAGCCAAATTTATAAAAATTCAATATGATTAAAAATCATTATGGGTAATGTGCACTAATAGGGACAAGTCCAAATCATGAAGTAAGTACCCAAAGTTCTTTGGCTTAACTCGAGAGGTTGTTGGGGTTCAGAAAAGTAGGAGTTTAGCTTAATTTTAGAATTTCAAAAATTTAAATAAAATCATATAAATAAAGTAAAATCATTTTGAAGGTGTTAAAATCATCTTAGAATCATTTAGAAACATTTTGTGGGCGACTGGATGTGTCTGAGGTCAAGTACAAGCTTCGAGGAGCTCAAAATGACCGAAATAGTGCAGCGGGCCCTGTCTAGGGGCTAGGTATCAGTACATATGGCCTAGGTACCAGTACCTAAAAGCTAAAAAATTGGCCAAAAATAGTCCAAAAACATTCTTCAACATCTTCAAGTCATTCCAAATCGATCTAAATTATTTTTGAACATTTTTAAAACACAATTATACCTTTATTCATCATATAGTGATGATAGAGGCAACAAAGGCCAAAATTTATATCAAAGGTAAATAAATAATATCATAAATTTATGAGAAAATCGTCAAACTTGTAACTTCAATAATGACTAGCTTAAATAGATGTACATGCCAAAAACCAAATACAAATGAAATTAAGAACAATAAAAGTGCAACCTCAAAACTCGAATGGTCATGTGATGCTTTTAAGCCAACATTGACTTCTCCACAAGCCTAAAGCCTAAGCATTTTAAACCACTAGCCAAGGATATACCTACTTATCCTATCCGATTATTAATGTTGAGCCCCTATGAGTATTTTATTCCTAAAATAATCTTGCCACATCAATTGTTTCAAATAAACTTATATCTCTTATTCAAATTATAAGGCTCAACTTACCATTAATAGTTTAATACTCAATAAAAAAAATCCCATTTTCTATCATTTGGTTTATAAGTGTCAACATTTCATTTTCATTTCCTTTATCAAAGCATAAGATTATCAATTATCTTACTATAACAATTAGTATCTACTTATGAACCAATTACTCCATTAGCTTAGTATGCACGTTAAGTGTTCACATATCCAATTTAATTCACATCACCAAGTTTAATAACAAGATTTCTTTCAACGTTAGGGTGAAGGTAAGTTTACAAAAATTATTATGATCTTACACTTCATAGCTATTGTAACAACCCGTTTTCAGTGATATTGGAATAGTGGTTTAGAGACCACAATTTTGATTAGTAAACTATTATTTTATTATTATTTTATTATCTACGGGATTATAGTATGGTCGTATTAAAATTTTGTTAAGAAATGTTGAAGTTTACATAGTTAATTAAGTAAAAAGAACTAAATCGTAAAAGAAGCAAAAGTTGAGTTCTATGAATAAAAAGGGTTAAATGACTATGAAATCTTAAACTAAAGGACTTGAATGGTAAATAGACCATTTAAATGGGATAGTGGATGTGCATGGCAAGGCATTAATATAATTATGATAGTTTTTAAAGGTTAAAATGGTAATTAAACAAATTAAAATTAAACTAAATGAAACAAAAATTGTTTCATCTTTCTCATTTCACTCCACCACTGACATAGTGAAGAAAAAACACCATTTTTGGTGATTTGACGATTTGGCTAACATTGTTCTTGCATATAGTCATTTTTTAGGTTAGTTTTTAATGATTTTTATGTTTTGAAATCATTTTAGCTTAATCTAGCTAGGCCAGGGGTCAATTTGTAAAGATGTTAAATTTTGAAGGACTTACCATCAATTTTTTATTGGGTTTTGATGTTTAATGATTTTTGATGAAATTTGGAATTAGGGACTAAATTATTAAAGGTATAAATTCTAAGGTTTTATTATGAAATGCTAGTAAATATTAGTTTTTTTCAAGGTCCCTGACATGTTTGGTTAACATGGAATTAGATTAAAATGGTTAGATTTTAAGGTATAAGATTAAGGACTAAATTGTGAAAAAGTTAAATGTTAAGGGTAAATTGGTAATTTTGCATAAATGTGAGTTGTGGACTGAATTGGATGTTTGTTGTTAATTGAAGTAATTAGTTGAATATAATTCTCTATTTAGATCAAGATAAACCACAAAGGGACCTAGATTGAGGAAAGACGAAAGCTTCGGATTAGCTCGATTTAACTCTCACACCCCTAGTCATTGAGGTAAGTTCGTATGAATGGTTATCGAGTATATGTTATTTAAATTGATAGATATTATGTTATTTATATTGCAAATGGATTAATATATGAAGATAACAATTATATGATGATTTGACAAATGTTGAGTCCCGGATAAACCTTAGGAATTCTTAGGATACGAATGACATTTCATTAGGGATTTCTTGTTTCGACTGCTAACCTTGAATGTCCTACCGATGGCTGAGGTCTTGCATTTGTTGTGGATACTCTGCAACTCGTGTGAGCAGCATCGTGTAGCTTGCTTTTCGATCCACAACTCGTGTGAGCAGGCCTATTTCACAGCTAGTGTGAGCAATGATGTAAAGGGAAGGTTACGGTCATATGTAAAGGCACACTTTGTGTGAGCTTTCCTGAGTATCCAATGAAATTCTAGATGGTTCAACGGGAAAGAAAAGGTATTGAAAAGGTAAGTATTCAAATGGAATTAAACATAATCTTATGAAAAGAATGCATGAAATAAATGATGTATTTCATATGGAAAATGACTTATTTTATGGTTAGTTCATTTGAATTATGTACAAGTGTGCTAACTTGTGTATGGATGATGATGTCTAGGCTTATGCCAAGCTTATGATTTGGATGACATTATACTTATGCTTTATATTATGCAAATGAAATGGTAAGTTATGTTTTTATTTATACAAGCTTACTAGGCATTATTTGCTTATGTAGTTTCTTACTTATGTTTTATAGATTATCGGAAGCTCGATCGGTTTGGAAGCCCATCGGAGATCTATCACACTATCCAGAAGTCTATTCGGTGGTTTTTATGCATAATGGTCAAGGTTTATAATAGCATGTATAGGGAGGTTTATAATGGTGTTTTTTATGATCATGTATAATGGTAACTTGATATGTTTGTGCTTGGATGTTTATGCATTTTTGATGGATTTATAATGCTTTCTTAAGTTAGTCATTTTGGTCACTTATAAGTTTATATATGTAAAGTTCATTTGGTAAGTTTGTAATGACTTGATAATGGTTTTTTATGGTATGTTTTGTATGTTTTGGGAATGGCTAAATGAGGTATGTATTAATATATAAATGGTCTATAATTGTTTGCATGGAATTAAGTATATTAACATGTATATGTAGATGATGTTTGGTTATTGTTTGTGGTGTCTTTGAATCGTATATTGGTTAGTTGTGTTAGGACTTGAAATGACATTTTGGTGTATGTTTTAGTGATGTTTAGGTTCATTTGAAGTATGCTTTTATAGGTTGCAAGGTTATGTATGTTATGGACTTGGGAATGACCTGATTTTAGGTAAATTTAGGTCCACATGGGCGTGTGCCTCGGCCGTGTGAGACACATGGCCTGGCAACACGGTCATGTGTCATCTTGTGAATTCCTTAGGTTGTAAGTCAGTAAGTTACACGGTCTATCACACGGCTGGGCAAACGGGCATGTGGGGTAACTAAGAGAGTTACATGGCCATGTGACCCAATTCAGAGAGTTACACGGGTGAGGACATTGACTTGGACACGGCCGTATGTCCCTAATTCGAAGGTTACACGGCCTGAGACATGGGTGTGTGTCTCAGCCGTGCAAGCCACACGGCCTGGCCACACGACCGTGTGACCCCTTTTCTACATTTTTACGACTTTTTCCTAAGCTTTCCAAATGATTTCAAATTGGTCTCGAATCATTTTTAAGGTATTTTTTAGGGCCTCGAGGGCTCGATTTAGGGACTATATGCATGTATGTATATGAGTGGTTTATGATTTGTTTATGTTATTGAATGAAGTTAAGTTTAAATGTTTTCGATTGTACGGTAATGCTCTATAACCCTAATCTGACAATGGATACAGGTTAGGAGTGTTACATTTAATGGTATCAGGGCTACGTTTTAGTCGATTTTCAGACTGAACTTAGCATGTATGAAGTCTAGAAATATATGTCATTATATAACCTGTGATAGTGTGATAACTCCTAACTCAAATTGAACTATGTTTTCATATAGATAAGATGTCATCCAACCGAGCTGATTCCAATGAAGTTGAAAGTAACGTGCAAGCCTCCATTCACGGAGCATCTTCTAGTAGTAGTAGGCCCGTGACTGAGGGCCAGGGAGCAGAGGCTAAATAAGCCTTCTTTCAGATGATGTCCGAGTGGTTTACTAAGTTCGTGAGAACGAACCCGTCGGCTCGACGTCCTCCACCCCCTTCCGTACCCCAACCTATTTTTGTAGTTCCTCAGGATTTGGAACAAATACGTATAAGCAAGCCTCCAGTTGATAAAACCCAAAAATATAGAGCTGAAGAGTTCCGTGGTACAGCTAAAGATGATCCAGAAAAGGTCAAGTTCTGGTTGGAAAACACAATTAGAGTTTTTGATGTATTATCGTATACACCGATTGAATGCTTAAAATGTGTTGTTTCTCTTTTGAAAGACTCAACTTATCAATGGTGGAACAGTTTTGTTGGAGTAGTACCGAAATACCGTGTGAATTGGGAGTTCTTCTAAATAGAGTTCAAAAAGAAATATGTAAGTGAAAGGTTCCTCAGTAGGAAAATTTAAAGAGTTTATTGAATTGAAATAGGGCTAAATAACAGTGGCTGAATATGAATGGGAATTTGTGCAACTTAGCAAGTATGCTCGAGAGTGTATACCATTAGAAGCTTTCATGTGTACCCGGATTGAAGATGGTTTAAATGAAGATATTAAGTTGCTAGTCAGGATAATTAAGCTGAAAGAATTTTTTGTTTTAGTCGATAGAGCACACAAGGCTGAGGAACTCAGTAAAGCAAAAAGAAAACAGATTTTAAAGCTCGTGATACAGGAAAACGACCTATGGGAAAATGTTTCTCGTTTGCATCGAGGAAATTAAAAGAATTACGTAATCGTTCATCAATTTCAGTGGGTTATTCTGGGAGAGGTAAAGGAAAGCATCATTCGAGCAAGAAACGTTAGGCTACATCTGTTGCGAGTGTGAGTAGTGTCAGGAACAACAAGCCTGAATGTCAACAATGTAATTGACGATACTTCGGTGAATGCAGATTGAAAGACAAGTTGTGTTTTAAATTTGAGTTTTGGCTCCCGAGAATTTGGATTTTTGGGACATGTAGTGTCGGCTGACGATATTAGAGTTTATTCGAGTAAAATCTTAGCTATAGTGGACTAGAAACCTCCGAGAAATGAAATGTGTTAGAAGTCAGAAGTTTTCTCATTTTTGTCGGATATTATAGAAGATTTGTTAAGAGATTTTTGATGATTGCTACGTTGTTGACAAAACTAATTCAAAAAGATGTCAAGTTCGAATGGTCTGAGAAGTGTAGCAAAGTTTCAGCCAGTTGAAAGCGTTGTTAACTGAGGCACCTGTCTTGGTTCAGCCAGAGTCCAGTAAAGAATTTATAGTTTATAGTGACGTTTCATTGAATGGTTTAGGTTGTGTTTTGATGCAAGAATGTAAAGTGATAGCGTATGCTTCTCGACAGTTGAAACCGCACAAAAGCATTTATTCGACTTACGATTTAGAGCTTGCAGCTATTGTATTTGCTTTAAATATTTGGTGACACCATTTGTACGGAGAAAAATGTCATATTTTCACAGATCACAAAAGCCTGAAGTATTTGATGTCACAAAAAGATTTGAATTTGAGACAGCGTAGATGGCTTGAGTTGCTGAATGATTATGATTTGATTATTAATTATCATCCGGGATAGGCTAATGTCGTTGTTGATGCCTTGAGTAAAAAATCTATGTTTGCTTTGCAAGCTTTGAACACATGGTTGACGTTAATTGATGATGGTTCAATTTTAGCTGAATTAAAAGTTAGACCAACGTTTTTGCAACAAATTTGTGAAGCTCAAAAAAGTGGCGATGAATTTATTGCTAAATGAAAACAGATTAGATCGACACTAGATTCAGATTTTCATGTTGGTTGTGACGATATCTTGTAATTTAGAAACAGAATTTGTGTTCCGAGAAACTTTAATCCCATTCAGAAGATTTTACAGTAAGCTCATGATAGTAGTTTATCCATACATCCTGGTAGCAATAAAATGAACGGCGATTTGAAACAGATGTATTGGTGTCCAGGTATGAAACAAGAAACTTCAGAGTTAGTATCAAAATGTTTGATTTGTTAACAAGTTAAAGCCGAGCGTTAGGTACCTTCTTGTTTATTACAATCTGTGATGATTCAAGAATGGAAATGGGAACGAGTTACAATGGACTTTGTATCAGGATTGCCTCTATCTCAAAGAAAGACAGATGTTGTGTAGGTCATTGTAGATTGTTTGATGAAATTCGCACATTTCATTCTAGTGCATACAGATTATTCACTTGAGAAATTTGCAAAATTGTATATTTCTAAGATTATTAGATTGCATGGTGTGCCAGTTTCTATTATCTCTAATAGGGATCCACGGTTTACTTCTAGATTCTGGTGTAAGTTACATGAAGCTCTAGTACTCGATTGCATTTTAGTACAGTATTTCATCCACAGATCGATGGCCAGTCTGAGCGAGTAATTCAGGTACTCGAATATATGCTCCGATATGTTTTGGAGTTTGAAGGTAAGTAGGAGAAATTTCTGCCATTGGTTGAATTTACATACAATAACAGTTATCAGGCGAGCATTCAAATGGCACCGTACGAAGCTTTGTATGGTTGAAAATGTCAAATGCTACTATACTGGACTGAGCTAAGCGAGAAAAAGTTATTCAGTGTGTAGTTTGAAAGTGATACGTGATAGTTTGAAAGCGGCTTCTGATCGTCAAAAATCTTATGCGCATTTGAAAAGAAAAGATATAGAGTTTCAAGTCGGCAACTAGGTATTTCTAATAGTATCGCCTTGGAGGAAAGTTCTTCGATTTGGTCGACAAGGAAAGCTTATTTCGTGATTCATCAGGCCATATGAGATCATTGGGAGGATTGGGCCAATAGCTTATCAATTGGCTTTACCGTTAGAGTTAGAAAAGATTCATAACGCATTTAATGTATCGATGTTACGACGGTATCAATCAGATCCTTCACACATAATTTCACCTGTAGATGTTGAGATTCGGCCAGATATGACGTACAGTGAAGAACCGATCAAAATTTTAGCTCGAGAAGTTAAAGAATTGAGAAATAAAAGTATAGCTTTAGTTAAAGTTCTCTGGCAACAATACAAGATAGAAAAGGCTACCTGGGAACTAGAAGAAGCTATGAAGGTGCAATACCCGAACCTATTTTCTAGTAAGATTCTCGAAGACGAAAATTCCTTTAGGGGAGAGTTGTAATAGCCCATTTTTAGTGATATCAGAACAGTGGGGTTTTAGGACCACAATTCCGATGGGTAAATTATTATTTTATAGTCTATGGGATTATAGTAAGGTTGTATTAAAATTTCATTAAGAAATGTTGAAGTTTACATAGTTAATTAAGTAAAAAGAGCTAAATTGTAAAAGATGCAAAAGTTGAGTTCTATTAGTAAAAAGGGTTAAATGACTATGAAATCTTAAACTAAAAGACTTGAATGATAAACAGCCCATTTACATGGGATAGTGGATGTGCATGGCAAGGTATTAATGTAATTATGATACTTTTTCAAGGTTAAAATGACAATTAAACAAATTAAAATTAAACTAAATGAAACATTTTTTTTTCATCTTTCTCATTTCACTCCACCATTGAAATAGTGAAAAAAACACCATTTTTGGTGCTTTGAAGGTTTGGCTAGCATTGTTCTTGCATGTTGTCATTTTTTAGGTTTGTTTTTAATGATTTTTATGTTTTTAATATCGTTTTAGCTTAATCTAGCTAGCCCAAGGGTCAATTTGTAAAATGTTAAAGGTTGAGGGACTTTCCATGAATGCTTTTGATTGGGTTTTGATGATAAATTATAGATTATAAATCTTTGTTAAAAATAAACAAGTTTTGTTAAATAACTTTTGATGAAATTTGGAATTAGGGAATAAATTGTTAAAGTTATAAATTCTAGGGTTTTATTGTGAAATGATGGTAAGTATGGGTTATTTTAAGGTCCCTTACTTGTTTGGTTAACATGGAATTAGATTAAAATGGTTAGATATTAAGTTATAAGCTCAAGGACTAAATTGTGAAAAAGTTAAAATGTTAGGGGTAAATTGGTAATTTTTCATAAATGTGAGTTGTGGATTGAATTGGATGTTTAAGGTTAATTGAAGTACTTAATTTAATATAATTATCTATCTAGATCAAGATAAACCATGAACGGACCTAGATCGAGGAAAGGCGAAAGCTTTAGATTAGCTCGATTTAACTTCCACACCCCTAGTCATTGAGGTAAGTTCATATGAACGGTAATCACGTATATGTTATTTAAATTTATAGATATTAGGTTATTTATATTTCAAATGGATCGATATATGAACATAACAATGCTATGATGATTTGACGGATGTCGAGTCCCGATTGAACCTTAAGAATTCTTGGGATAGGAATGACATGTCATTAGGGATTTCATGTTTGGGGTGCTATTCTTGAATGTCCTACTGATGGCTAAGGTCCTGCATTTGTTGTGAATACTCCACAACTCGTGTGAGCAGCATCGTGTAACTTACATCCCGATCTACAGCTCGTGTGAGCAGCCCCATTTCACAGCTCATGTGAGCAATGATGTAAAGGAAAGGTTACGGTCATATGTAAAGGGACAATTTGTGTGAGCTTTCCTGACTATCCGATGAAATTCTAGATGGTTCAACGAGCAAGAAAAGAGATTGAAAAGGTAAGTATTCAAATGGAATTAAGCATAATCTTATGGAAGGAATGCATGAAATAAATGATTTATTCCATATGGAAAATGACTTATCTTATGGTTAGTTCATTTGAATTCTGTACAACTGTGCTAAATTGTGTACTGATGATGATGTATAGGCTTATGCCAAGCTTATGGTTTGGATTACACTATACTTATGTTTTATATTATGCAAATGAAATGGTAAGTTATGTTTTGATTTATACGAGCTTACTAAACATTATTTTCTTATGTAGTTTCTTATGTATATGAGTGGTTATGCTTTGTTTATGTTATTAAATGAAGTTAAGTTAAATGTTTTCGATTGTACGGTAATGCTCCGTATCCCTAATCCGGGGACGGATATGGGTTAGGGGTGTTACAGTTATACTTTGATTTCAATGTTAATCTATAATCAAATTTTAGATTAATTTCCACTGTAATCTTACTAAAACAGGACTCGAACACTACAAGAAATCTGTACCAGCCTGTTTTCAATGTTGTCAAAAATAGTGGTTTTAGGACCACGATCCGTCAAGCGAGTCAGTATTTTGTTGTTTAATTAATGTTTATGAGCATTTATTAGAGTCATAATAAAGTTTGTTAAGAAATTTTAAAGTTTATATAGTTAATTAGGTAAAAAGGACTAAATTATAGAAGTTGCAAAAGTTGATTTATATTAGTTAATTGAGTTAGATAGCTATGAAAAGGTGAATTAATGGAATTAGATGGTAAATATACCATGCATTTGGATAGTGGACAATTATGGACATGTTTTGTTAAATTTTTAGTTAACATCAGAAGGTTAAAAAGGTAAATTAGAATTAAAATAAAACATAAACAAAAGATGAATGGCTATCATCTTCTTTAGCTCACTCCACTGAAAAATAAGAAGAAGAAAACACAAATTTTGCATCCATAAGGTTTGGCCAAGCTACAGACCATTGCATGGTATGAATTTTTAATTCGTGTTTAGTAATTTTTATGTTTTTGTTATTGTTTTAGCTTAATCTAACTAGCTCAGGGGCCAATTCGTAAAAATGTTAAAGGTTTAGGGACTTTACATGAATGATTTTGAAGTTTTTTTTGTTAATTTAGTTGTTAGATTATTAATGTTAGTAGTTAAATAAAAGTATTTTGTTACATGATTTTTGGTAAACTTAAGGTTTAGGGACTTATTTATAATAGTAGTAAAATTTAATGGAATTAGGGTGAAATGATGAAAGTTATGGACTATAATGGACCCTACTAAAAATTGGCTAGCTTAGTTTTTCATTGGTTGTGGTTAAATTGTGAGTTTCGGGTTTAGGGGCTAAATTGTACAAAAGTTAAAATGTTAGGCTAATTTTGTAAAATAATGTTGGAAGGGCTTAATTATATAAAATTACTTATTTAAGTGTTGGAATAGTATTAATTGAATGAAATTACTATTTAGATAAAGAAACACAACAACCAGATTTGAATCGAGGAAAAGCAAAAGTATCGAAATAGTTGTCGACTCTACTTTTGCAACCGTTTTGGTTGAGGTAAGTCCGTACAAGGATTAAATTCATTAATTTATGTTTTGAATGTAATTTCAATAAATATTAGGCTATGTATAGTTAGATTGATATTTTTTTTGATATTTTAATATCATGGACTAAATTAAGATGTCTATTAAATTGAATGTTATATGTGAAAAATATACATTTCATGGAAGTATGTTTGAAATTGAATAATACAATGAAATTAAAGAATTTGGTTATGTAAAATGGTCCCATTTGAACCTTGTGAATACTTAGGATAAATGACATGTCATTAAGGGTTATACGATTTCGAGTGCTGGTCTTAGATGTCCTACCAATAGTTGAAGTCGTGCATTTGTTGCAGATTCTCCACATCTCGTGTGAGCAACATCATGTAGCTTAACATCCCAACCCACAAATCATGTAAGCAGGCCCATTTCACAGCTCGTATGAGCACATACAATTACATGATACAGTTACAACTCGTGTGAGAATTTCTCAAGTATCTGACGATATTCTAATTGGTTCAACGGGTGAATAAGGTTTAATTTGAGTATGTATGTATTTGAAAATATATTTGTTATTATAAGATTAAATGCAAAATGTTGGTATTTGAACTTGAAATGGAAAAGGTATTATTTGAAAACATGAGGGATGATATGTATATTGATTGCTTATTAAGTTATGTTTCACAAATTGGTTGGATTTAGATGCTTACCTATACACCTACTAACCTTGGATGGTGGTGTATTTAGGAAAGGAAACTTTGCTGGTTGGATTTATATGTTTATCTATACACCTACTAACCTTGTGTGGTGGTGTATTTAGGAAAGGAAACTTTGCTCATGATATAATGAAATTATGCTTGGGCTTAATTATGTTATATTCGGTAAGTTTTGTTTTCATTTATACGATCTTACTAAGCACTAGTTGCTTATGTAGTTGTTTTCCTTATTTTGTAGATCATCAGAAAACTCGACCGGTTGGAATCTCGATGGAGCACAATCACACTATCCATCCATCATTTTAGTAGTTTTTGGTTACTTTAGCAAATGGTTATAAATGGCATGTAATAGGGTTAAAATGTTATCTTGGAAACATGCTTTGTTTTGATTTGTGCCCAGCTTATTTGTGTCTATGCTATTTTGCCTATATGATATGCCTTCAGGTTACTTATCTATATGTTTTGGTTTTTGACTTGTAAAATGTATATGTAAATATATGTGTTTGGCCAATATGGTTATGCCTTTTTAAAGGTAGGTAACTTATGGAGGAATGGAATGAGTTTGAAATGGTTATTTGGTATGTTTGATATATGTTTAATGTGTGAATGTTGTAATATTGAATTTGAATGATTTGGTTTATGAAATGTGGTGTCAATAAGGGCACATTGGTTAGACAATTAGGTTCAATGTTATGACCATATTCATATTTTTGTGCTAATGACACCCAACTATGAATTTCCTACTTGATCCTTAAGTCTTGCATATTTTCTCATTCACATATTCAATTGGTTATTAAGTGACCAAGTCATTGAGTAATTCGCTTTGTTAAGCAACCTTGAAACTTTGTTTTTATCAAGGTTCATGTTCATCACTTTCTGAATTTATTTATAACCCTTAGGCATATCATCACTTACACATATTTTCAAATTTCATATTTTACTAGTTCATACATTACCATATATAATAATATCACATTTATTAGGCATTCCATGGCAACCGAATTGTACAATATATTACAAGGAATTAAATTACTTTATAACTAAGGCTTATTAAGTCATATCTTTCCAAAATCACTTATTTCTAACACTTTAATTCATAGAATTTGTACACATACATTACAATATCATTTTCATACTTTATGAACCATACTAACATAAGATAAGCATGAGTATCCAAGGGTACTTACCAATTGGATGCTTTTCTACTCAAATCCAAATTTTCAACCATTTGAATCCAACCTCACAATAGCTTGGAATACCATCCCTCATCATTTCCACATTTTCCATACACCAAAAATATAATAAAAATTAATATAAAATCTTTCCAAACTTTCTCATGCAACCAATTTCAATAATCAAGTTAAGAGAGGTGAAAAACATCATTTCTTACTTTTTCTTAAAGCTTTTTCTTTCTAGGTTCAATTTTCTCTTTCAAGTGCCATAAAAACCCTTGTTGAAAACTAAATATTTGAAGGTGGAAATGAGTTTAGGAGGGTTTTTCCAAGTGATTTTAGCAAATTCTCAAAGTTTGGATATTTAGTTTTGAAAAGTTATAAGAAAAAGCAAGAAAAATGAGTGAAGGAGAAGAGAGACTCCATGGGAGAGGGGTTGGTCTCTGCAACAAGGAGAAGGCTAATTGGGGTTCCTTTATTCCCTTTTTTTTCTTCTTTTTAAATCCCAAGTGGACTTAAGGCCCAAGTTTGCCAATATTGAGTTCAAACTTTATAAATTGTGGTCCACTAATCCAATATACGGCCCAAATGGTCCAAATTCATCCCACACATCAATTACATTACTCGATTAATATTTCGATCATAAAATTCTTGAAAAATGACCAAAATACCCTTATGTGTAAATATTATCATTTTACCCCTTTTTTCCTCAAAGCTCAATTTCTTCACAACAAGTCAACACTTAATCAGTCAAATTCCATAATTCATATTTGATAATTAATAAGAATCCTTTAAATCATTTCAAAATTTTCTTTCAAATTTATTGCATACTCTACCAAGATGGTGCTGTAACACCCAATACCCTGCTTGGTCGCCAAGCCCGAATATCAGGATGGCACACCACCATCTCATGTCATACTCATAGTAAATTGTCACATTATTAAGAAATCATCCTCTTTATCAGTGATCTTATAATTTTTTAGTCAAACATATACCAAACATATTTCAAATAAACTTATAGTAATAATTGAACATGCATTAGGATCAATTAGCAAAATTTCCAAGACAATTATGTAGGTATCGATACTATAACAAAGGTATCAATAACTCTCTCAAGTCGTATCGATACTATAACAATGGTATCAGTAATTCTCTCAAGTGGTATCGATACCACTAGGAAAATTGGTACCAAAATTTTTACTATTTCTCATTTTAAAAATCCAAACCTCAAAAATTATCAATACCTTTGCCAAAGTATCAATACTTCTGCTCCGAGTATCAATACTCGTGATAGGGTCTCGATACCAAATCACAATTCTGACTTCTTGCACATTTTAAATCACAGAATTATCGTTTTTACAACACGAATATCGATACCTATGCTTCAGACCAAAAAAATACAACATACATGAGCATATAAGTCATTCCAATAGGTATCAATTCATCATGCTATGATATCATCATCAAATAAATGTCAAAGCGGTCGTAATAACAGTCTCAAACATCGAAAGTGAGTTCAAATGATAATTGGCATAATACGATTCAATTCTTAAAATCCTAAGAGTAATTAAGGTATGGGACTTCCAAAGCATCACGACAAATATCATTAAAAGTCTACCACATTTCCTTATTCCCAAAACGTAAATAAATAACAATAACACCTACGAAAAAACGGAAACGAACTTGCTTGGATCACCCCTTGGAACCACATCGCTTACATCAAAACACTACTAATCTGCAATGGTGTAGGAAGGGAGTGGGTGAGCTTAACAAGCTTAGTGAATGCCTAGAACAATTATATAGCACAACCTCAACAGTTCCAACTTTAGTGCCATATTATTCTTACTAGTGCATTATTTACTAGTTCATTTACATGGTAATGATATTCACTTTTAAACATGTATCACATTACACATATAATCACATAACCTTTATGCATATATCACAATACTCATATAATTACATAATGTTTAAGCATATATAACAATACTCATACAATCACATAACATTCAGGCATATATCACAATACTCATATAATCACATAACATTCAAACATATACCACAATACTCAAAAACATGTTTGTAGATAAGTTGCATAATGGTCACATATCATATAAACACATAGCACAATACATACATATTCTTAATTTAAGATAATTTGGCACTTGAGCTATGAAACATAAAAGTGAGCTCTATCATCACTCATCGGATACACGGATCTCCAACACACCACATAGAGTCATAGAGTCAAAAATGTCCCAAATGTGAAACATAAAGCTAACACTCTCATTATTTCCCCTCACATGTCTTGTTGAATGGAGCTTAGCTCACATTCCCTTATCCCTCCAACATGTCCCAAGGCCTCAATGCCCAAAATCACTGTACATATAGGTGAGTACTCACAATCCTATGGCATGCCAACTATACCCAACAGTTTCAAGATCACAAGGCCAAAATATCTGAAATCAAACACATATCACTTACCGATTATCCGTGCATTATCACTGCATATTTGCATCTTTAGCAAAACACTGTCACTAACATTTAACATAAACATATCATGTACACATTTGCACTTTCACAACGGTTATCATAACCACATATCACATGTTATAGCATCTCATCTCAATTCACATATTCACAAACACATAAGCACATTATTCACAAGATAAAATAGGTATGAAAAAGCTTACACTCAAAATTTAGATTAGGGGTTTAGGATACTACTAAATTCCAAAATAACGCATTGAATCATGTCCACAAGCAATTATTCCAAACACTCACCTATTACACTTTCGTCGAAAAGCCGAAAGCTCAAACTAGGTTTTCCTTGCCTTTATCTCTACTCGTAGAAGGTCCTAATAAATCCAAAGCTTCAACACAATAATTCAAACAAAAGTACATTCAAAAATCATCTAAGGACTCACTACAAGTAATCCCATACATAAGCCTAAGTTATGTTCTCATGTAGCCGAAACCTTTAACATAACCAACTTGAAATCCAAATATCTTGATCTACACTTCATATTTTCACCCAAAACGAATTTCATTCATCTAATTATTCATCTATGACTAATTTTCAACCTTTCAACTAAAATAAAATACTCAATTCATGGTATCAACTTTTTTGACATGTTCTATGGCTATTTTCTGAAACTTCATTAAAACTCAAGAAATCTTTATTGAAACTTCAAAGTAAGTTTAGAAACCTCTTAATCATGTCAAAACTAATTGAACAACACTTTGAAACCACGTTTTTACTCAAAATTCTAAAATCCACCATTAACAATTCAATTTTTGGCTTTTATTCAAAACATGCGATTTAATGGCTTAAAACTTGGTTTTAAAGACTAAATAACATTTAAAACTAATGGGAAGATGAATTGTTACCTTAGTTGATGAAAAACTGAGCGTTTAGTTGAAAACTTGAAAAACTCACAAGCTTGACAATGGAGAAATCAACAATGATATTGGGTGCTTTTCTTGGTATTTTTAATGGAGATTTATGGCTTAAAATATGATAGATATCGAAAAGAATTAGGATATAGAATTCAAAATCGATTGGGGAGATTTGGGAGAACTATGGACGGCACAAGTATGAGAGGAGAACAAGACTAACATAAAAATAAAACTATAAATGGGGGTTTTAGGTTGGATTTTAAAATCTGATCTAATTGTCTCTTAAAAAATATAAGTTATGACTCTTTTAAAAATCAATCTTTTTTTCAAAATTAAAGGTAATTAAAATTCATTTTTAGAAATTGATTTAACTTTTCTAAAAACCATAGTAAAAAACATTATTGATAAACCATGTCAGAAAATTTCGAACACTTTAAGGCTAAAATTCCAAAATTACCTCTAAAACTCCTAGGCACTATTTTGGGGTGTTACAGGTGCCACATTTCTAATAAAAATATCGGGGGTGTTACACCTATACAAGTCTTGCAAAATATACAAGAGTTTGAGACTTGCTAAAATACTACACCAATTACAATTTATTCCCCTATTAACTTGTGCTATATTATAAATAAGACTAAAGTAAAAATGGATTGTTGCATATATGTCTTCAATGCTATCCCGATCCAATCTCCATAATCCAAGGAATCCAATTGCTTGATCTGATATGATCCGATCCAATTTTCAAGATAAGTTGCTTCAAATCGATTGATTTTCATAAATGTCTTTCATACTTCAAAAATATCAACATTGTTCGAAATCCAAAGAATTATTTTAACTAATTGTCGACTCCAAACATGGAAATTTACTAAGTTTGTTGCAATGCTAATCGTAATGGCCACTACCTTTGCCACTTTATAGGCCATTTTGAAAGCTTACCTCAACAATCTACCCCCTTTAGCAATTTTTTTTATCAAAACCAATTACAATAAGGAAGCTCGTCAACATTAACAAAAGATTCCTCCCCATAGTACAATCATATTAATCCATTAAACTTAATTTCAAACATAATCAAGAAAATTAACCATTAACGCCCCTTGACCATGTGCAACAATAATCAAAATACTATAATTATATCTAAGTAAGATGAGGATAAAAGCTTGTACATGACAATAACATCAATCATTCATCAGTAAAGTTCATCAACTTAATTATTAAAAATATTTCAAAAGGAATAACCAAATTAAACTAAAAGTAAAATAAAATCCCATTAAAAGGATGATCGCGGTCCTAACGTGTATGTGTGTCAAGGTTGTAAATACTACAAATAAAATAGCAGAACGAAGCGATGTTTGCAATTATACATTTCAAGTTGTAATATAGATGTGTTTACAATAGAACACTTGGGAAGTATTCTAAGGATCGTACCCAAGGGAAGCTAAATTAAACTAAATTACAAACTTTCACACAAACAGGTATAGTACGACATGCATATAATGAAAATTGATATAAGGAACATAAAGTAACAAGTAACAGAAACAATCAGAATCAATCAATTAAGCAACTAGAAGATCAACTTGTTGGATCTGGTGCCCTAAGTGTAGTATTTTTATCTGAGTACATGATAACTCTTGAAAAATGTTATATTTAAGGCCTCCAAATAGAATTAATTGGTTTTAATTAAGTGAATATATTTTCATTTTTAGGATATTTTTATAACATTACATAATAAAGCTTAAATTGTTATATAATGGTCATTATTTGTTACTTTTATCACTTGGGGTGGAAATGTGTGGTTTTGTGTGAACACAGGTGTAGAAAGAGCAAGAAGATAAATAGGAATACAAAGGAAGTGAATTATTGCCATGGCAAATGGTGAAATTGACTGCCAACAGATTTGCCATGGTAATTTCAAGAAGATGACTTAGCATTTTATCCAAGTCATTCTCAGCCAGTTGTGCGTGTGAACACAATAAAAGAGGACTGAAAAAAGTGTGTTGAGGTGGGACGAATCTACCCAATAAAAGAAAAACAGAGAATAAGAAAAACGGAGAAGAGAATTTTTGTGAGAAAGAGACTAGTAATAGAAATCCTCTATCTGCACAGAGAAAAACTCCATTGGAGAATACAAACGTGAAGAAGGGGAAGAAACATCTATCCTGGATTCACGTAGGATCAAAAGATAAAAGTGAAGCTGGAGTGTGGTGAGAAATCTTATAGTTCTACCTTTAGTTTTCTTGATTTCTGTTATTCAAACTTATTTAAATGTTGATGAATGATTTAAATTTGATGTTTACTTTGCCACCCATGAACTAAATATTTTCTGGGTTGGAGTTATTTGGGTGGATGTTTATCATCTTTAATGCTCATGATTTGAGATTGTCTATATCAATGTTTCATTCGATTTATGCCTATTTTAAATACATGCATGCAAGCTCTAGAGTTGATTGTATGTTATGTTCATAGATGTATTTTTAATTCTGAAAATGTTAAATATACTGGATCTAGAATCATTTGATGCAAGCAAATATTCGACAGAATATTCGTAGCATTCTAGACATAGATGTTGGGAGTTGTGCAGAGAAGAACATTCATTGAAGTTATTAATCCAAAGTTTTGTAAACATACAGTAACTTAGATTTTTAGCTTAAAATCTAGTTACCAAAACAAGCAGGTTACAGTAGTAACTCTCTGAGTAGTTGATCAGACAATATTTTTCCATGACATTATTTTGATATGAGCATTTCACCTAAATAATTCCAGCCTTATTCATTCAACAACAGAATTTCTCTTGCTTTTCTCTGTAATTTTTCACTACATTTTATTTGTCATATCAATTTTTTTTTGTTTTTAGCATTAAATTACATTAATTCATTATAATAACATCTTATTGAATTTAGGATTATTTCATGCTATTTAGTATAGTTAATAAGATTATAATAACTTAATCAATCTTTTACCAATTTCTGATCCCTATGGAGACTGTACTTACTTATCACTTTATTACTTGAATGACGTGTACACTTGAAAAATTGCATTAGTTATTTACACGTAACAAATTTTTGGTGCCATTGCCAGGAATCGACAGCATTGGTGAAAAGTTTATTTGTTATTATTCTTATTATTTTTGTTAGAACATTTAATTAGTATTTTATTTGATTTTTCAGGTTTGTACTAGTGCGTGAGAAGAAGTAGTCAAGGGGATACAGAATATTATTTTGATCTTGAGATTGAAAGGACATTAAGGCGAAGAAACAAAGCATTAAGAGAAATGGTGAGGATTATAAATGATCCAATCAGAGAAGATTATGTACTTTAGAATGAAAGGATTGTTGATATTCCTTGAATTTTAGATGAAAGAGATAGACTCATTAGAGAACATGTAATCAACACTTTGGGTGATCTAAGTCCAAGAATTGTTATGCCACATATTCAAGCTAAACACTTTGAATTAAAACCGGTAATGTTTCAGATGCTGCAGATGGTAAGGCAGTTTAGCAGTTTACTAACTGAAAATCCCAGATTAAACTTGAGACTTTTTCCTGAAGTCTGTGACTCATTCAGGCAGCAGAGTGTTCTTGAAGATGCCCTTAGACTAAAATTATTTCATTATTCATTGTGAGATCGTGCTAGATCATGGTTGAATGCATTACCATCAGGTACGGTGGCATCTTAGAATAAACTGTGTCAGAGATTTCTCCTTAGGTACAATCCTCCCAACATGAATGCCAAGCTGAGGAATGACATTACATCATTCAGGCAATCTGAAGATGAGACATTATAAGAAGCATGGGAGCATTTCAAGGAATTAATTAGAAAATGCCCGATGTGTGGTTTTCATCATTGGACACAAATGGAAATGTCCTTCAATGGATTAAATGCTCATACGCAAATGGTGGTGGATGCGTCTGCTAATGGGATGTTGCTTGACAAAACCTACAATGAAGCATACGAAGTTCTGGAAAGAATATCAAATAATGATTATCAGTACCCCACTACCAGAGTTTGTACTGGTAGAAGAGTTGCTGGAGCAATGGAACTTAATGCGATTACATCGTTAACAGCTCAGGTATTATCTTTAACAAATATGATTAAAACTCTGAAAAAACCCTCTATAGTGTAGGAGATGAAGGTTGTAGAACTAGTATGTGTATACTGTGGAGAAGATCGTGTTTTTGATGAATGCTTATCCAATCCAACCTCTGCGTATTACATGGGAAATTTTAATTGTAGCAACAAAAATCTCTACTCCAACACCTACAATCCAAAGCAACACCCAAATTTTAGCTGGAGTAATCAGAGAATGAGAAATGCCAAAACTGTTAATAGACAGAATGCGACTGGTGTACCACCTGGACACAGTCAACCAATGCCGCGGCAAAATGTGTAACAAAGTTTGTCATCTTCAACATCAGTAATGGAAGCTTTATTAAAAGAGTATATGGCTAAGAATGACGCGATTATTCAGAGCCAGACAGCTTCCTCAAGAACTCTGGAGAATCAAGTGGGACAAATTGCCACTGCATTAAGCTCCTGACAACAAGGAGAATTACCTAGTGACACAGAAAGTTCTAGATCTCAAGAAAAAGAACAATGTAAAGCCGTAACACTCTGGAGTGGCACTCAACTACAATGAGTTGTGAATGATACCTTGTCTGAGGATTAAAGTTGTGAAGTTCCTGAAATCACAACTTTTGAACCAGAAGTGGTACAAACTACAAGAGATGAGAGTAGACGAAAGCATACAGAAGCAAATTCATCCTTCCAAGCCAATACAAATCTATGACAAGGCAACCTCAACAAATGGAAGGAAGGCCACTGCCACATTTTCCCCAACGTTTCCAAAATTTGAAACAAGATGCTTAATTCAAGAAATTTCTGGCGGTCTTGAAGCAATTACACATATATATACCTTTGGTTGAAGCATTAGAACAAATGTCTAACTATGTGAAATTCATGAAAGATATCCTATCCAAGAAGAGAAAGTTAGGGGAGCTCGAAACTGTGGCACTTACTGAAGGGTGCACAGTAATGCTGAAGAACAAACTGCCACCAAAATTAAAAGATCCAGGGAGTTTCACTATACCCTATTCGATTGGAAACCATTATGTAGGCAAAGTGTTATACGATTTAGGTGCAAGTATCAATCTAATGCCTATGTTTATTTTTAGGAAACTTAGGATAGGAAATGCAAGACCTACTACAATCACACTACAACTAGCTGATAGATCATATGTCCATCCAGAAGGTAAAATTGAAGATGTACTGGTAAGAGTTACAAGTTCATCTTTCCAGCAGATTTTATTATTCTAGAATTTGAAGCAAGAAAAGAGGTACCTATAATACTTGGATAACCTTTCTTAGTAACTAGTAGAACATTGATTGATGTACATAAAGGTGAAGACTTAGATGAAGAATGTCATGCTGTAGAATTTGTTGACATTGTAATTCAGGAAGAATTTGTAGGACATATGCACAACAATTCTAATGCAGACTCTGTCAAATTAAATGAAATAGATGTGACTAAATAATCTGAAGAACAAATGAAAACTAAATAATTTGAAAATGGATGCAGAAGGAGCTTTGAATCATTAGATTTATCGAGTTGCTCTTTCAACCTTACTCACTTATCAATAGAAGATCCACTGGTGTTGGATTTGAAGCCATTACCTGCATTTGAAGTACGCTTATTTGGGAGAAAATGATACATTTCCTGTAGTTATTTCTGCCAAGCATACAATAGACCAGAAAATGCAATTACTAGAGGTCTTAAAGAAATCCAAAAAATCTTTAGGATGGTTAATTGCGGATATCAAAGGAATTACCCTAGTAATTTGCATACACAAAATAATACTTGAAGATTGTCATGGCAAATCTATTGAATGGCAAAGGAGACTGAATCCTGTCATGAAGGAAGTAGTTAAAAAGGAAATTGTCAAATGGTTGGATCTGAATATTATATACCCAATTTCTAATAGCTCTTGGGTGAGTGTACCCAAGAAAGGAGGAGTCACAGTAGTCAGCAATGATAACAACAAACTCATTCCCACACGTACTATCACAGGTTGGAGAGTTTGTATGAATTATCAAAAGCTCAACAAAGCAATGAAGAATGACCATTTCCCTTTGCCTTTTATAGATCAGATGTTGGACACACTAGAAGGGAAAGCCTTTTATGTTTTTTTAGATGGATATTCAGGGTACAACCAAATTGCCATATCTCTTACTGATCAAGAAAAAACTACATTCACCTATCCTTATGGACCATTTGCTTTTAGAAGAATGTCATTTGGGTTATGTAATGCCCCAGCAGCATTCCAGCATTGCATGATGGCAATAATTTCTGACATGGTGGAGAAGTTCCTTGAAGTATTCATGGATGATTTCTCAGTGTTTGGTGACACTTTTGAAGATTCCTTAAAAAATTTGGAGTCTGTACTTTCCATATGTCAAGAAACAAATCTGGTGTTGAATTGGTAAAAATGCTACTTCATGGTTTGTGAAAGCATTATTTTGGGCCACAAAATTTCACAGCAAGGAATTTCCATCAATAAAGCAAAAATAGAAGTCATTGAAAATTTTCCACCACCCACTTCAGTGAAAAGAATCAGAATCTTTCTTGGGCATGTAGGATGTTACCGTTGCGTCATCAAGGATTTTTCTAAGATATCAAAGCCTCTATTTCAATTGTTGGAGCAAAACAGACCATTTCATTTTGATGAGTTATGCTCAAAGGCGTTCGTAGAGTTAATGGAACGATTAACTACAACACCTATAGTAACTGCACCAGACTGGACTATACCATTTGAACTAATGTGTGATGCAAGTGACTTCACTTTTGAAGCAGTGCTAGGGCAAAGAAAAGCCAAGATGTTTCATGTTATATATTATACCAGTCGCACGCAAACAGATTCACAGCTCAATTATACCACCACGGAGAAAGAATTGTTAGCAGTGGTGTTTGCCTTTGAAAATTTTAGAGCTTATATAGTTAGTGGGCAAAAAAGTCACAGTTTATACAGACCATTCTGCCATCAAATACTTGGTGAAAAAAGAGAGAGGCCAAAACTAGACTCATGAGATGGATATTGTTGCTGACGGAATTTGATTTGGAAATCAAAGATAGAAAAGGCACTAAAAATCTAGTGGCTAGTCACTTGTCACGATTGGAAGCAGGGAATGAGTATGGTGAGGGTCAAATGATTAAGACAAATTTCCTGATGAGCAGATATTGTTGGCTATGGCATTGCCATGGTATGCTAATATTGTTAACTTTCTAGTCAGTGGGTTACTACCAGTTACGCTCAATCATCGAGGATAAAGGAAATTCCTTCATGATGTCAAGCAATATTACTGGGATGAGGCATTTCTATTCAAGCAGTGTGCAGATCAAGTAATTCAAAAATGTATTCTGGATATTAAATTTCAAACTATCCTACATCATTGCCATTCCGCACCTTATGGTGGACATTTTAGAAGCATGAGAACTACTACAAAGGTTCTCCAATCTAGTTTTTATTGGCCCATCATGTTTAAATATGCTAATAAGTTCTGTAAAAACTATGATCGTTGTCAAAGAACTGGTAACTTATCTAGAAGATACAAGATGCCGCTACAAAATATTTTAGAGATGGAATTATTTGATGTTTGGGAAATTGATTTCATGGGTCCATTTCCACCATCATGGGGAAAAGTCTATATTCTTGTCGCTGTGGATTATGTCTCCAAATGGGTTGAAGCTATGACGTTACATAAAAATGATGCCAAATTAGTTATGAGATTCCTGCATACAAATATTTTTACCAAGTTTGGTACCCTTCCTACTTTAATTAGTGATGAAAGCTCACATTTTGACTGTAGATTAGTTGCCAACGCTCTAAACAGATATGAGGTTAAACATAAAATTGCCATGGCCTATCACCCTCAAACAATTGGACTAGCTAGAATTTCCAACAGAGAAATAAAGCAGATTCTAGACAAAGTTGTCAATCCCAACTGCAGGGATTGGTCAATAAGGTTAGATGAAGCCTTTTGGGTTTATTACATAGCTTTCAAGACACCGTTGGGAATGTCACCTTTCAAGCTTTTCTATGGTAAACCATGACATTTTCCAGCTGAGCTAGAACACAAAGCTTTTTGGGTAATCAAGAAATTAAACATGGAATGGGGTGCTGATGCCACTCATCACTTAGTGGAGCTTAATGAGATGGATGAATTTTGAGCTCAAGCTTATAAGAATGCGAGATTGTATAAAGAAAAGACAAAGCACTGGCATGACAAGAAAATTTTTCCACGGCAATTTGTACATGGACAACAAGTCTTCCTTTTCAATTCCAAACTTAAACTATTTCCTAGAAAATTAAAGTTGAGATGGTCTGGACCATTCAAAGTCAAGGGTATATATCATCATGGAGCTGTCGAATTTAAAGACGAAAAAATAGCATCCACTTTATAAGTTAATTGTCAACGCCTGAAACACTATTTTGGAGCTCCTATAATGCGTGACAAAAATTTCATTTCTCTTCAGAATAATTAAAATTTCTCTCATGCATTTAAACTTTTCTTCATTTAATTTAATTTAATTTTATTATTCACTAAACCCGTTTAATTTTTCCTTCTTGTTACAGTTTTTTCTTTGGGCCAGAATAAGTATAGCTTGGAGCCATTAGACTAAATTACTTTCCTCTCAATTTGAGCTATTTTTAGTTCTTTTTCCCGCTAAATATTAATTGTTTTTCCCTGTCAGCACATGATTGAGGCCAGTCTTATCCACACGTCACAATTTCTTCTCCCATACGTTTTAACCTAGTCGATTCAATTTTCTCCCACATTTTCATCCGCCTTTATTTTCTGCTTTTATTATCTGTTTCACTCATAACTAAAATCAAATCTCACATTTTTCATTTTTCAACTGTCTATGTTCTCTTTAATGGCTTCTCAAAACGCTTCTGCTTCAACCTCTGCCTCTTCACGCACTTTCTTCAGTAAGCTTGCTTAAGAGAAATACCACAAAAATATTTCTAAACGACCATTCTGCATGGAAAAGATTTCTTTTTAAAGATGCTCCCTTCATTGGGTATACGAGGATGTTTTATCATTTGTCGAAAGGCATAGGTGGGGAATCTTCTACCTCCATCCTGATGATGTCCTCCCGAAGATAATGAAAGAGTTTTATGCTCACATTACCTCTCCTGACAATGCATTTATATACGTGCATAGCGCATCAGTTTTATTTGATAAAGATCCAACAATGCTCAATATGGATTATTCGAAGGTCTTGAAAAGCATGTTGACTTTGTGAAGACAATGTCCTAAGAGCGTTTAGCCCAGGTACTCATTGATGTTTCTATGAAGGGAACACAATGGTCAATCTCAAGAAATGACTATTACACCATCGACAAAATCTTATTAAAGCCTCAATGCAAGATTTGGTACCATTTCTTAAAAACTCATCTTGTTCCTTCTACACATAATGCTACAATCTCTAAGGACCGATTATTGCTTCTCCACTCCATAATGGTGGGCCCAAAGATTAATGTTGTAAAAATCATCTTTCGTGAGATTCATCGTTGTGCCCAAAAGAATGCTAGCACATTAAATTTCCCCTCACTAATCACTACACTCTGCCAAAGAGTCAAGGTTCCCTTGTCACATAATGAAGACCACCTTCCTAGAAAAGGCGATATTACTATGCACATTGCACAGAAACTGGCTGGTGAGGATGCCAAGGCAAATTGGCACATCTCCATCATCTCCCTTAGAACTGCTTCTGCTGCCCCCTCGACTTCTCACATTGAGTTTAAGCAGCGAATACTTAAAGCTGTAAAAGGTTTGAAATAGCAGTTTTGTGTGTTGGAAAAACATCAGAAAATGCTTGTGACTGACTTTGGCTAAAATTAAGAGGAAATGACCATCTTTTGAGGATATGTCTACCAACGTGATATTGCCATTCATAAATTCTTGCAAAAGAATTTCTTACACCCAATGCCACCATTACCTATTTTTCCTAAGGAACTACTATTAAATCCTAAAGCAGAAGATGAAAAACCTACTACTGGCCCTACGCACAACCAACACCGAGAGCAAGATGAAGCCAGGACAGAATATGTCCACATTGAATCTGATGATGATGGAAGGGATACCACTCAGACTATCGCACCTGCACCACAATCCAAAGCCTTTATGACTGCCAAGAAACGTGCGGTTCATCAAGTAATTGATGAAATCACAAATTCCAATCCCGATGATGGTGAGGAAGAGGTGCCCATCAACCCGCTTAAGAGAAAAATATTTGAGAAGGCTACTTGTAAAACCGTTCAAGCTGACAGTGGTGACCAAGACAAACCATAACGTTACAAAAGAGTTGCAAAGAAATCCACCCAACCCAAGTGAAATAATTTCTTTCCCCTCCAAGATTTGATTTTTATATTTTCACGATCCTTCATTTTAGTTTTTATTTGTTTCCTACATTTATGTAGCTTTTATTCATTTTACTTTGTCATGTTCATGCATTGAGAACAATGCATCCCTTAGGTTTGGGGGTGTGTTATGCATATATATTGCATTGTTAATTGATCATACAGTGTTTTTTTTCCATAACATTCAATTTCCATTTAACTACCAGATTATATGAGTATATGGTTATCAATGATGTTCAATGAGGATAATAACTCTTCTTTGTAAACTTAGAAAATAGGGTGACAGTTGTTTAGGCATATTTAGAATAGGACAATTGTTGGAAATGACTTTCTAAAAGTAGAATAATTGAAATATAAATGCAATTAGGTAATAGTAGCATTCTTTAAACAAATTTACGACTTCTTGACTTAATTTCAGTATAATAATAGGGTATAATTCCATCATGGTAAAATAATATGAATACTCCAATGTTTGAACCTGTTAAGTAGGTCAGTAATATTTTGTTTGTTCCATTATATTGTTAACCAAAAAAATGAGTTCAATTATGAGTGTTTGTCTAAAAATATATATATGTACATATTCTAGGGACACTCCACTGAATCTTGAGGCTAAATTTCTAAGAAGGTAGTTGTTTGCTCCATCCATCTTTTAAATTAAAGCTTTTGTTCCATGAGTGATTCATATTCAAATTGTGACATGATATAATATGTGGCAGTCTAGCGTATGCTCCATTGAGGTTGTCAAGTATATAATCATATGACAATATGAATTCCCTAGGAAATTTTGTCCTGAAAATTGAATAAGTGACTAAAAAACTGAGTTTAGGAGACAGATAACCGAAGTATATTTAGAGAAATCTACTATAGTTTTAATTGCTGAAATATTTAGAATATGTTACCTTTAGGAACCATTTTCTGCACTACATTTGCTAAATAAGTTTACAACAATTGTAAGCTTTTTTTTGTTTAAGTAGAAGATTACTGAAAATAGAGGTACACAGTATGCTTATTACAATTTGGTAGTACATTTAGTGACTGATTTTTTTGGCAATTCAATGCATTTATGCATATTCAAACATCATTTTCTTGAGGACAAGCAATAATTCAGGTTTAGGGTTGTGATAACTCTTGAAAAAAGTTATATTTAAGGCTTCTAAATAGAATTAATTGGTTGTAACTAAGTGAATACATTTGCATTTTTAGGATATTTTTAGAACATTGCATAACAAAGCTTGGATTGTGATATAATGGTCATTATTTGTTACTTTTATCACTTGGGGAAGAAAGGTGTGGTTTTGTGTGAACACAGGTGTAGGAAGAGCAAGAAGATGAAGAGGGAAAATAAAGGAAGTGAAATATTGTCATGGCAAATGGTGAAATTGATTGCCAACAGATTTGCCATGGTAATTCTGATAACATGACTCAGTAGTTTATCCACGTCATTCTCAGCCAGCTTTGTGTGTACCAGAAAATCCAACCTGAAAAGAGGAATAAAAAAGTGTGCTGAGGTGGGACGGATCTACCCAATAAAAGAATGAGAGAGAAAAAGAAAAAAGGAGAGAAGAATTTGTGTGAGAAAAAGACTAGTGATAGCAATGCTCTCTCTGCATAGAGAAAAACTCCATTGGAGAATTTTTAAAGAAAAAAATAGTATTTAGCATTAAATTTTAGAGAAAGAAAACTCTATTCATTCAACAACATAATTACTCTTGCTTTTCTCTGTAATTTGCCACTACATTTTATTTGCAATATCAATTTTTTGTATTTAGCATTAAATTGCATTAATTCATTATACAAATATCTTATTCAATTTAAGATTATTTCCTACTATTTAGTATAGTTAATAGGATTATAATAACTTAATCAATCTCTTACCAATTTCCGATCCCTGTGGAGGCGATACTTACTTATCACTTTATTACTTGAATGATGTGTACACTTGCACAATTGCATTAGTTATTTACATTCAACAGTACACTTGTATTTTTTCAAATAGATTGGTTAATAAAATTATTCATCAATTAAATTAATACTTTGTATATTGTCCTCACAAGGTTTTTGCATGCAAAGCAAAGTGGAAGCAAATGTTGATCATTGGTTGTCTAATGTGTAATTAATACTGAGCGCTATTACATGGTCAGATCGTAATACAGAAAGACAACTTATATTAGTAGACAAACCTAAACATGTCCTTTGTTAAATCAAAAATGAGCAAACTGATTGAAAGACTAATATGTCGTCTATCAAGTCCAATTAGGGAGATTATTTTTCTTATGCATTGAAGCGAATGACTCCCAGAAGATAGAGACATAGATGTGTTTGATTAGACTAACAGTACATCAGACTGGACCCAAGAAGAATAGATCCTGAATCATTTTATGGATTTATTCACTTATGACATTCATAGTGTGGCATATCTAAACCCTGAGTGGATGACGGACTATGTATGAGTGAGTCATACACTTTGATGTAAGTAAAAGCCTGAGTTCGAACAGATAAGGAACCGAAAGCTAGTGCGTTGGGTCTACAACTTCTATAGTATGTAGCGCCATTTACAACAGTGAAATTCATAGCTCGAGACATGGGTAAATGAGATCCTCTCATTGGTATTACATGGTTTATGAAAAGTAAACATGGCCACGAGTCTTTCGTCTTTGTGATGGATGACATGGTTACTATTTGATAGTAATTGACATTTCATGAAGGAAGATGTAATGGTTACCATGAGATAAAATAGGATCATATTGGGAGAACGGATATTAACCCAAAGAGATTAGAGATATCCTATGAGGGTAACACACTTATGATAAGGTCATTGCACGAACACCAATCAAGTTACTTTTGTAATAGTATGTCATTAGGGAGAGCTCAGTCACGATACTATCGTAAAATTATTTCGTGACTAACTAAGTTTATAATTAATAGGAAAAAACCTGGAACTTAATTATCAATCATTTGAGCCTCAATTACATATGTCCAATTGGTCCCTCTGCTAGCTCATTGAAACCAGAAATGAATTGCGCGTTGAATCAAAATCAACAGAATGAATAGAAATGGAGAAATGGAAAACATTTAGGACATGATTATAGTTTTCTCCAAAACGAAAATGAAAATGGAGAAAATGGAATTATTTGGAAATGAATGTGGTTTTCTAAAAATGAAAATGATAACTGAATTCATTTATAAATGAACAAGGAATTCTAAAAAATGATCATAAGATTCACTTTATGTTTTTGAGCTATTTTAAAGCCCGAAAATAAAAATAAACCACACGATCATACTGAACAAGTTGAATGGTGAAATATTAAATATATTTTCTAGAAAATTTTATTAAGCGTAAAATTGTCATAATTTTACTAAAGATAAAATTGGGATGAGAAAATCATTTAGTTAAATATAAATATTGAAGATTATTTTTGGGAAATATAAAAACAAATATTAGGTTGGATTAAATTATAAAGTATTGGGTTAAAAGCCCGGGAAGTACTTATAATTGAACCTGATATAGAAGAGGCCAAAATCCCCTTATGTAATAAAGGGGGATGGCAAACCCTAATATATTTAACTAAGGTTGCCACCCCCAACATCCTATTACAACTAGGATTTCATTTTTCTAGTTGAAATAAACTTCTCCAATTCGACAAGGGTTGTATCTTCTCTCCCTATAAATAGATGGCACCAGTAGGCCTATTTACACACATTTCAAATATCGTTATTCTGCTCGTAAATAGAGAGACTTTTAATCTCTAAGAATTAAATATATTTTTTGGAATAACTATTCTGTCAATTTCTATTTGAGAAGAAAATTTCTATTTTCACCCCAAAAGAAAAGAAAACTATTTCTAATTTTTATGTTTGATTGATTGCCCACACTCGAGGAAATTTGTGGCATGAGAATAGAAGAGAAGATTGTTTGGTTGAAAATCGTGAATGACAAGGATTCATCTATCCAAAAACATAAATATGATTTCAGTCTAAGGTTTTTTGCTATAAATATCACAAATCAGGTTGATTTTCAAATTTTTTACTTTCCACTGTGTAAGAAAACCATTTTCAAATCGGGTTTTTTCCAACACAACTGGCTGTTATGTTCGTAATTAACTTCAGATTTAGGTTATTTTTAATTAGCTAGCAATTAACCTAATTATTACCTTTTTGCATCTAACTAAATTAACCGGTCGGGTTAATCTATTTATCTTTCAACCTCACAGCTTAAACTGGGATAAAGTATGGGGTGCTCGATAGACTATTCTTTTGACCTCATCTATCTAAGTTGCTTCCTAGGGTCGTCAATCCTAGGGTTTAATCGCACTTAACCCAATATAGCTAATTTCGAGTAAACACTAAACCTTCAGGTAATTACTCCCACTTCCGCTTATCAATCTCCCTAAGGTTCTTAATTTGTCATGGATCTAAATACAAAATTCCCTAATTGAATTTTAAACATTCAAATAAATATAAAAAAAACACGAGAAATGGGGAAAAGACATTTGGATCCCTTGATGTAGATGAAGTGCTGAATCTAAAAACCTATAGAATGATGTTGATCGATGATTAATTAAAAGCAGAAACAAAATAAACAAACATAATTGCTAAATAAAAGAAGAACTGAAACTTAATTAATATAAATTTAAGTTTTAACATTAAAGTCCCTCAAACTAAACCCTAATATAATAATAAGAAATTAAAACCACAAAAAAGCTATACTAATGTTGTTAGGTGACCCAATTAAGGTTATACGGACAAAAAACTCCTTAAGCAATTGAATGGACCTCGTCGAACCGATGTTGCAACATTGGACTTTGAATATAATTTCCCTGGCTTCGAAGTTGGTTGTCACGACATTGAAGATCGGGTGTCGTGAAATTGATGGCAAACTACTCTCTGCTAGCTTCGAAGTTTGATGTTGCAACATCCATTTTGGGTGTTGCAACATCCTAGGGCAGTCCACTGACTCCTTGGCCTAAAATGATGTCTTGTACACTTAATCAACACATTAGTCTTTCTCTTAGGACTAGATTGGCCTAACAGGTCACCAGACACACTAAACTGCTCATTTTATTAAATTAAACCATAAACATACTACACCAAAATACTAAATAAAATGATAAAAAAAATTAAATACAAGCTCATTAAGTGTCAAAAAGAGCTCAATTTTTAACAACGAATTATGGTTGATCAAAGGAACAGGAGCAACATCATCTCACCCTCCATCTAGCTTCAATATCTCTCCCTTTTTTAGTCAAAATAAATGTCAAAGTCATTGTCGAGGTTGTATTAACAAATATTGTGCAGATCTCTCTATCTCAAATTTGTTGGATGACTCAGATTTCAATTCAAAGTTTGGAGATAACTTGATTGTGTGAGCCAATGGATGTAATAAGATGCTTGGCCATCCTCTAATTAAATCATATTAAATTACTCACAGGACCTACTGTAACCATAACCAAATATTATTTAACCCACATGGTGTTCTTCAAATTCAAGCAAGTATGATTAGTTACCTATTGTGTGACACGAGCAGCTACTATCAAAGTACCATACATCATCTACTGTAGACTTCAAGCATCAATGTGATACCATCAAACATTTTTTTACCTTTCTTCTTTCAAACAAACTTCTTCTTCTTCACTCATGATATGCTAAGTGCAATAGGCACTACAACAGGCATTGCGCTTTTCCAACTCAAATCATGAAAAATTTTGAAACATTGTAATCTAATAGTACCAAGTACACCACAAGAATAGAAAGTTAGTTTATGATTAAAGTTTACCATCTTCTTAGGTTGGATCAGCATAGGCTTGTTGAAGCATTTATGTGATCAACTTGATTTGATGCCACTACTTTCTCTTTCTTGGCATAGATAAATCCTCCTAATCCTAGATCTATTTTTCCTGGAGCAAGAATATCATCTAGCTTACCATTATTGGTATTAAACTTTTTAGCATCAACTTGATTACACCAAGTTCTTTCTAGGTTTTCTCAAAGTTGACTAGCTCCTCTACGAGTAAGGTTTCTTTAGCTTCATCTTATTTGATCAGTTTCAAGTTTTCATCATTTAAATGAGGATTTTATTGAACAAGCTTAGATAAGAATTTATCAAGCATAATTTTTTAATTTTACAAGAAATATTCCCCCAATTAATCTTTAGAATCCTTACTAGATACATCAGAAATGTTATCTTTGGAAGTTAATGCCACTAGTTGTTCAAGTGTTATTTATCAGAATAAAAAATGTTGGTTGAATCTTCATTGTTCTAGGTCTCACATAATGATTTCTTTCTTTTCTTCAAGGTGTTAGCGCACTTAGCCTAGATGTGCCCAATTTCATGACACTTATGGCATTAGATTTCTTTCTTATTCTCTCTCATATACTCTATTTTGATAACCACTCATTTGGTTTTACCCTTTGGAATGTGACCTGCCATCAAATGTAGTAGTCAATTCGGGTCAATTTCGCACTTAAGGAGCTTGTTTACTGGGAAATTTAGGATTTTAATTTATTTTTCTGTAATTAGGTCGTACGATTAAAAATTAATAAAATAGGTGTTTTTTAACACATTTTGCAGGTGTTGTGACCCAATAGCCCAACACAAGCCTTAGGTTCTGCTAATTGGCTTAATTGAGTGTGTACGATGAACATATAAAGGCCCAATTGACGTATAAGCAAAGGTCGAGTGATGCACAAGCTTCCCGGGATGTCAAAGCACCAAAGAAACAAGACAAGGCAATATGTGGGTGTCGTGTCGTGCCATACAAAGGTTGTGGTGCGACATAAGGCCGACGTGATGCCCAAGTACTTCGGGGTTATTTTCGTTCGCATAACCAAACTTATATAAAGACTTGGGATGTCTCAAAGACCTAATTTGGGCATCCAACACCTCTATAAATAAGACATTATGGGTTGAATGTAATCAAGTCATCCTAGACGCCTTCAAAAACCCTCATAGTTTAGAATTAGTTTTAGTTTTTTTATTTTTGAATTTTTAAATATTTTCTTGTTTTCCTCTTGAATTCAATTTTGATTCAAGAGTTTATTTATTTAATTAAAGTATTCAATTTATATTTTTCTTTGCATTTTTTTTACTTCTTTATTACAATCGAGAGATTTGCTACTCCATTTTCCATTCAAAACTTAATCCACGATTATTCAAATCTCTTTTCTTCTCCAACTCAATCGTGTTTTTCACATGGTTTATTAAATTGAAGTTGAGATTATGAATAACATGAGGGGCTAAATCCCTTAGAAAGATTAATGAATGGATGGGGATGTGATTAACAGAGGATTTACGATTTCCCGAGAAGGATTAGTTGGTATAAGTTATGAGTTCTCAAATTGTTAGGCTTGACAACCCTAATAATTTATCATAGGTTAGACGAGGTCGGAAGATAAGTCGAACTTAGTAAATTGTAATTTATTCTGGTTGAGAAAGTGAGGTCGGGAGATAAGCGAGTATCAACCAATCGACTAGTTAATTTGAGGACAATAGGTAATATATAGTTAATGATTACTAATCCACTCTAAACCCTTAATTCGAAATTAGTTACAAACCTTGAAGTAAGTTAATCTTCCTGAGTGGTTTATCTATTTAATTCGTTTTTTTATTTTTCTTTTTTATTTCTTTCTATTTATTTATTTTTATCCCCTTTAATCTATTTTATGGTTAATCGTAATATAGGAAATAATTACTACTACTTAGACTTATTATTGTAAAAAAAATTTGATTATTTATTCCATCCTCTCTTCGGTGCGATCCTCGGAATACTTCCATGTATTTCGTTGTACAAACTATATTACAAATTGACTCGTGCACTCGCGGACACTGCCACTCTCAATTCTTATATTTTTGGTGTTATATTTATTCTATAAACGATAGTGCATTTATAGGCAGTCAAGTTGTTGGCACCATTGTCGGGGAGGTCTCGGCGTAAAAATTTTGAAAATAATTTTTTACAATTAATAAGTTAAATAGGAATATTAGGACCTATAGATACGAGTTTTAATTTTTGTTTCGTTATTTTTATTTTGTCTTCTATTTAGGTCGTGTATGACCTAAATGTCCAGTACCCCAATTGAACTTTACCCAGACCAAGAGCAATTACTTAGATACAATTGCCCCGTAACGAATAATGATCCGCCCGCGGTAATAAATCTACCCAGGGAAAACTCGTTATTTGTGGAGCCACGAGAACAACAAGGACATAATCGGGAAGAGGTCTCAATGGCTCAATGAACGTTGTCCAAGTACGCCCTACCTACACTAGATGCGGTGGGAGAAAGCATTAAGCGGCCGATGATTAATGTAAATAATTTCGAGATAAAGACAACCACGGTACAGATGATCCAAAATATGCTACAGTTCAAAGGGGAAATGGTTGAAGATCCGAATTAGCACTTGAAGCAGTTCCAACAATTCTATGACACCTTCAATTACAACGGAGTATCCGAAAGTTATTCCCATTTTCATTATGTGATAACACGGCCAATTGGTTAGACTTATTAGAATCGAGTTCTATTACCAAATGGAACGATCTCACAGAAAAATTTCTTTATAATTTTTCCCAATTAGCCTAACCATTCAACTCTGGTGGGAAATCACAAATTTTAAACAATACGAAGGCGAGTCCTTATACGAGGTGTGAAAGCGTTTCAATACAATGCTAACGAAGTGTCCACACCATTGGCTGCAAGCATGGCTCCAAATACAAATATTTTACAACAGTGTCGACGGACACCTTAGATCTAGCCTAGATGGAGCATTCGGCGGATCTCTCATGTTTCACACGTACGAACAACCCTACAAAATTTTAGTAGACATGGCCATGAGCTCGTACATGTGGCCTAACAAGAGATTCATGTACAAATCAAGGCTTCCAAAAGAAAAAGTGGTAAATGAGGAGAATGACGATGCTCGATTCCAACAAATACTAGAAAAGCTTAACAGTTTGGAGACACCCATCAAGCCAACAATAGCAGAGCCACATTACAAAAGCCAGCCGCAGGAGGCGAGCTACGTAAATAATAAGGGTCGATATCCCTATTTAAATACCTACAATTTCTATTGGCGGGATCATCTGAACCTCAAGTGGGGAGGTAACCAAAGAGGCACGCATCAAGCTCGAACTTAACTGAATCCTTCTTACCAACCTCCACTAATGCAACAACATCCTATGGGTAATGACCATACTACTTGTGGTCAAAGATTCGATCGATAAGATGGAGAGATGCAAACAATGAAGACGGACTTTCGAAAAGTCTAAGCAACATGTAGACAAATCGAATCCGAATGGACAACCTCTGTGACGAAATAACCAACTAATGACAATGTTTCAAAAAGAAAATGGTCAAAGTCTCCTTAGTAATACAGAAAATAATCCTTGGAGAAATGGTAAGGAGCACATAAAAACAATTGCGGTGCGATCAGCCAAGGAATTGAAGCCACCAACTAAACCCATCCAGGAAGAGGAGACAATTCCGAAAGACATCGACAAACCCACGAAGGAAGAGGTAACTGAAGCTCTGTAATGCCCTTAACCTAACCTGATTCACCAAATTCGGATTTCAAGTGTTACCGTATAAAACTTAATCGTTTAACAAAATCAATTCAAAATTTCTTACTTCTTTAAAACATTTCCTGTGGCATTCCAATTGAAATGCTTAATATCTGGGGCTAAGAATATGCCCTACAATAGTTTATTATGTGAATCTAGATACAAATCTTTACAAAAAGAAGTTTAAAAAAATAGATTAAAAGGAGTGTATTCCTAAACTACGCCTTAATTTCCACTATATGCATAATAGCCCACTTCGCCACTATCTTGCTGAACTCCTACCGTTGTCCCTCCAGGCATAGACTATCCTCAAATACCTGAAATGAAATAACAAACCTTGTAAGCATAAGAATACTTACTGAACTCTATAACCATACCTTTGAATGATACTTTAGAAATCTTTTATGAATTTCTATGAGTCAACTATTACTCTGTATCATTTACTTCAGTCGATACCATTATAGTTTTATCACTCTTATATATGCCAGTCATCCAACCCTTGCTATGTTTAATCTTTCGTATTTAGTAAACTAAAAAAATCCCTTCCATTGTTTCACAAATATTTCGTCCCATAATACTTTCTTAACAAAACATTCTCTTATAAAACCCTTCCAACTATCCATGTCTTAACTCATTATCCTATTTCAAATAGTTGTTCACTGACATTTATCACAAGCGGATACGTATACATGTCGGCGAATACTTACGCAAAAATAATACCATCAACAACTAATCAATTCATACCTTGGTCCAATACCGCACAAATCCATATTGATATTATGCGACATAGATCCTTCAGAGAAATTTCACATCACTTTATTTCAAGATCCCAGATACTCAAGATACGAAAACTCAGATTCTATATGAATTTAATAGAAATCATTATACAACCAGATATGGTAGATTCCAGGTAAATCTGATTCAACCATTACATAACACAGACGAACTCGCACTGACTACTTCTTAAGTCACACATAGCTACGAACACGTTCATATTCAACACTAGCAGATTATCATGGCGGATACCCTTCTTAACATACAAATACACATTTATTTTCAAGAAATCCCCTTTAAGGCTTATTAAATTATATCATGGATCATATTCAAGCCATGACCTTGGACATATCATAACCTTCTCTCATTAGCTATTATTATAGAACTATCATAATTTTTTCAAAGCTTACCATAAGGGCGTATAAGCACATTTTACCATAAATTCTTGGCAGAACGCTCCATAATGGTTACACAGAACTCGCCAAATGGGCCATCAAATAGAGTACGTCGTCAAGGCATTCCTTTTAGAGTTTGTCATGAAGGCATTCCCTTTAAAGTTTGCCATGAAGGCATTCCTTTCGTATATTGCCACAAAGGCATTTCTTTTACTAACATGTTTACGATATGGATTTGCCTAGATTCACATTTCTTAAGGTTTGTCCATCATCATCTTAGGACATGCAAAGAACCCCCTTTAGGTAATCGTCACTCATAAATCCTTTTCAGAGGGTACCATACAAGTAAAATTACCAGTCCAAGTTAAATCTGTGTCACATGTATCTTCGAGTCCGCAACAAATGTTGGAGCTTGATTTTTAACCAGAATTGAATCATGCACTGAAACCACCTCAAACTTCTGTCGCCTCATGCTAGCAAAATAAATATCCTTTTTACTTGCAATGGGATTCAAACCCAAGGCCCCCTCAATAGCTCAACACACCACTTGCCTCCTTAACACAAGCTCTTTTGTGTCATATTTTGTCTTCAATTAACTAAAAGGTCTAAAGGCCAAAGTCCAGGTTCCTTTAAAAGAAAAACTAAAATAAATTGCAAGACCCAATACTTGAACCCAGGCTCCCTTGCAACCTTAATGACGCTACAACCACTAGACCACATGCTTCCTTATGACATTTTTTAACACCATAATTTAAAAGAACTACATCCAAGCATCTAGGTTTCACTTAAAACTAAAATTTTTGCTAAACCTCAAGTTTGAACCCAGGACTTTTCCAACTCCTCTCAGGACCCTTAACCACTAAAGCAGACATACATTTGTACACAGTTTCCAAACCGTTCCCTTGCTCAAGGCCCAATACTTCTAGGCCCAAATTATGGGGTGTTAAATGTAACACCTCAAACCCGGCCTAGGAGTTATGACCGAATCTGGCGTGTCACATTAAAGTGTTTTTTCGAAAACCATGTTTTCATTAAAAACCCTTCTTGAAATTTCAAAATTTTTGCCATTTATAACTTGTACAAAACCTCAGTTTGCGTTTGTTTATTTTCAATCAAGGTTTATTAAAGAAAAGTTGTTACCTTCAAAACCTTATTGTCGCAGAAGCTTAGTTTAAACAAATGATTTACAGAAACGTGATTAAAAATTAAGTTGCGAAAACGTAGCGTTTGAAAATAGTTATTGTTTTAGAAAACCGAGTTCTACCTCTAGCAGATAAGAATCACAATCAATAAAATCCTGAAGTTAAAATCTAGAAATTTAGAGGACTTATTACAACCCGAATCGAAATCAAAGAGCTTTAGTAAATGCGCAAAATAGAATAAAACTTGTATAGTTGTGTGGCCCTCTCTGTGTCCCTCGCAGCTCCGAACTGTCTAACGTTGGGGATTACCTGAAAGGTTAAAAACGGGGTGAGTTTACAAAAAATCAGTGTGTAATCCCCTTATTAAAGAAACAGAATTAGTCTAGGCCTGAGCCCTTAACAGTAACAGTATAGTGTGGGCCTTAGCCCAATACAGTAATAGTGGCAAAATGGCCTTAGCCCCCATCAACCTCGATTGGGCCTGAGCCCATATCAAATGGAACATATCACATATATCTGGGCCTAAGCCCATCTCAATATCAGAATCAGTATATGCAATGCATAAATACACATACCAACCCTGCACTCCGACTCCTGTCCAACCCTACACTCCTATAAGGATTAAATTGACCCACCCATCCCTACACTTCTTATGTAGCACCGGTAGCGGCACTAACCAGTATCGCAGCAAAGCTTCTAGTAACAGTATATGTGGCCAAGCCACCAGTAACAGTGATTGTGGCAGAGCCACCAGTACAGTACTTTCTCCATAGTAGAATTCTCACCCCATGCAGTATGCCGTGTATGCAAAATGCCATGCACGGAATAAGTCATACAAATCACAAACAAATCAGTCATTTAAATCACAAACAAATCAGTTATTTAAATTACAGATAAAATAGTCATTTACATCTAGGACAAATCATTTATTTACATCACGGGCAAATCAATCATTTAACCACAGACAAAAGTATTCAGAAAACTTACGAATTCGGCGTCGGAGACTCAGTGTGCCACACTTTTTAGAAGAAGTATCTCAAAACACTTCACATATTCAAAAACAACCTTTTGAAATCCAAAAATTTGAAAACCCATTCCACAGCCGAGTTTTGCAACTTGGCTCTGATACCACTTAATGTAACACACCAAACTCGGCCTAGGAGTTATGGTCGAATCTACCGGTGTCACATTGAGGTGTTTAGCGTAAAACTTGTTGTTGTTAAAATATTTAAAATCAATTAATTATTTTGTTATTAAACAGTGATTCCAAAACGGGTTGTTCATTTCCAAGCGTGCATCATTAAAAACTAATCACTTTTAAAACGTTATAAATTTTCCAAAATCTCATTTATTCCAAAAACGTGGTGTCTTTGAAAATGGTTACCTTTTGAAAACCCGTCTTATTCTACAACTATCAGTTTATATCAAACTAAATAAATAAAACCCCAATTTAAAGTTTATAACTTTAAAATGGCCTTTTTACATAAAAATACCCAAATTCAGTTACTTATAAATCAAAAGCTAAAAACGAAAGCTGATGTGGTTATGTAGCCACCTCCGAGTCCCTCGCAACACCGAATCAACTATGGCTGAGGATTACCTATACAGTTAAGAGGAGAGGGTGAGTTTACGAAAACTCAGTGTGTAATCCCTTATCAAATAGTTGGCATACAGAACAGAATTAGTCTAGGCCAGAGCCTTTTAACAGTATAAATTTGAGAAGCCTTAAAATTTTAAAAAAGATAGGTAATCAATATCATAGCAAAACCCTTTTCGTTTTAGAGGCTAGTATAAATTTGATACCCCTATCGACTTATAAGAAACTCAAATTTGGGGAATTAAAAAACACATCGATAAAGCTACAATTAGTCGATGGATTCTTGGTACACGCAAAAGATGTACTCAAAGATACATTGTTCAAGGTATGGGTATTCATAATCCCCATCAATTTTGTAGTTCTAGACTATGAGAAAGATCGAGAAACCCTAATCCCATTGGGCAGGCCATTTCTGGCCACTTCCAAATTGACGAGTGATCTCGAACGAAATAAATTAATTATAAAGATCAATGACAAGGTAGAAGTGTTCAAATTTAGCCAAAATTTCCAAAGTAAGGGACTAGTTAGGGAAGAATGTTATGTGTTATTTGATTTAATCCCTAACAGCCTTGATCGAAGGTATTGCCCAAACTATACACGTGTAAGTATTCATAAGGCGAGAAAACGACACAAATGGTGAGACTCCGGTAGGCAAAGAAGCGATTGGAAGGCATGCAATGGGCGTGAATTACAAATGAAATCAATGGTGAAGTTTAGAGAATTGTCGGACACGTCCGGTAATGCAACATAGCATCAACCATTGAACTTGAATAAATGTGTAACATTTGGTAAATTAGTTTCAAATTCTAGTTTGCAGTTAGATTTTAAGATAACTAGGATGTAATTACATGTTAGAACTAAGAGAATTCAGATTTCCTGACGTAACAAAATGAAGAGAAGCTAAATGGGACGAAAACGGATGAATTGATGACATTCACGTACCCTGAAGGGCTAGGAACAACATCGTATAGCAAGACACAGCTTCTTTAGAAAAAAATACACTTGATGTTAGAAGGCTGTCTCGAGCTACACATAAGTTGTCGCGCGACATGAGCACTTCGAATGTAAAATTAGAAATTTTAGGGCGTCGTGTTACGCCATATCGACATGCCTTTTTAGCTCAATTCGGATCATTTCACGCAAAAATATCATCAAAGTTATATTTAAATCCATTGCGTCTAGGCATAGAAACACACATAAAACACAAAAAAAGAATAGCAAATACTTTTTTGAAGTTGCCACAAGTCCTTCCTGCCTTCAAGCTTTGATTTTTCACATTCCCAACCTTCGATCCACATTAGTAAGCGTTCTTCTTCTCTTTTCAATTCATTTTTCATTCTCTATTCTGTCACAATCCACATCGAGTGGGAACCGAGGGTCATCGAAAAATACCCAAGGTATTGCATTCTAAACTTGATCTTTATCATTTTTATTGATTGGGTTTGTTGTTAGTTTATTTTAATTCAAAAATTGCACTAAGAAAACAACTACGATCCACTCAGTCACCGAGTAATCTTGATGCCAATCGCTTCCATAATTTAGAAGTCAAACAATTTTTTCTTCAAATGAGTGGACAATCATTTATACAAGAACGTGGGTTATATCCACAGTATAGGCTTGTAATGAAATATAGGAGTTGGTACAATTCCATAATTGGAACAAATTTTGTGCAACCCCAACCAAACCGCCTATTGACATGATAGTCTATAACTACACCTCCCAAAAAGATAGGAAAAATCGCAAGTAGCAAGGCGAGACCATCACTCTTGTGGTTGTACGAGGCAAAGAGGATCGATTGCACCTCGCGTGATTTGCCAATATTTCAATGCCTCTTATTATACCCATGACCATTTGGATTTGTTAAATTTAGTTACACTTGAAGACTTTGATATGAAGGGTATAATTAATTACATGATGGAAGGGCGTGATGAGTGGAATTGCCAAGTCAGTTTCGAGGTGCCCTTAAAATTTAACACGGCTTCATGTTTTCGATGGACAATATGTGGATGTTGTTTATTTTCACCCGCCTCGCACCAACCCATAATGCCTTTGACGTCACCGTCTATCGAGCGGTCATGCTTTACTCTATCTTGTAGAGAGATAAATTTTGCGTAGGCCACTGGATATACAAGGAGATGCTCAAGTGCATACGATATCAAAAACAAAGTGTGTACTTACCACATCTGATTATCACCTTATGTCATCGAGCTGACACCCCCATGTCACTAATCGAGCCATTCACGAGACCCATTAGGAACGTGATTGAGGATAACTTGAACGACCATTTCATCGAGCTACAGCGTAAACAAAATCAGGAGAAAGAGCTCCAAACTAAACATAGGAGAGACACTCAAGGGTCGACGAAATGGAAAGGGAAAACTCATATGTCGAGGATGATGAGCCTCACGGATATGCCGATATCAGAGTGGCAGACCCGTTGGATGAAGGACATAGAAAAATTTTAATCCACATTGCAGAACAAAATGGGTGGCCCATATCAGCGCCACTCCCTGACATGTTCGAAAGGTTTCTACCACCAGCGAGGAGGGTGCCAATAGATAAGAAGAATGAGATACCTATCGCACTACCAAACTATAAGTAGGTATTTAGATCAAACCACTTATCGACGAAGGGCATGGTTATTTGCAACCCAAGCCAGTACAACATGACTCAGACTTCTAAAAAGTGGGCTACAAAAGCATCTACCAGGCACGATAGGGGAAAGGCCCATATGATGGAGGAGTTGGAGTCCGAGTCTAACTGATTCTGAACATTTTTATATATTTGGATTTTTTGTACTATATTGGGATAATTTTTAATTTTTGGTCTAGTTTTTAATTAGTTAGGATTTAGTAGTTTCTATATATATTTGTGTGTTTTTTATTTTTCTTTATAGAAACCCCATAATTTTTTACGGTACTATATTCGCGAGCTAAAATCAAAAGGAGAAGTAGTCCCACCAATTGAGGTTGCACGTATCACGCCAATCAGGTAACTTAGGAAATTTTCAAAATAAATTTCTTTTTAGTTATTTTCTTTGTTTTTAGTTTTAAATTTTTAGTTGTGTTTGAGCTTGTAGAAATACAAGTGATTAGTTAGGAGCATAAACCTAGGTTATTTTTTAAAATTGTAAATTTAGCTTAAAATTAAATAATCCAGGTTGTTTATATTTAGACTAATTAGTTCAGTTCATTAGACTGTAAATAGGTAAAATAGATTAAATATACCAAGTGATAAAGGTAGATATGAATAGGTAATTATGTTTGTAGAAGTATAGGATGTTCGAATTAAAAAGAAAATACTTGGTAAAATCCATGGTTATTGGAATGGTGTTGTATGACTAGTATAACCCTTATAAAAGATGCTCGAGAAAAATCTAGATAGTATTGGTCAAATTAAATAAAAAAATATCATAAGGGTTATAGGGAAAATATTATTGCATTAGAGTACAAAGCATGGATAAAAATAAACCGAGTAGGAAAAAAGTATTCGAACTGACTATACTCTACAAAAATAAATACTATATTTATATATACATTTTAATGGAGAAATATATTTAATTTTCTTTAACTTGTTTACTTTGTAATTTATTGAACTAATCTATTTAAATGTAAATAATTGTAAATTGTTTTAATTTCTAGTTAGAGTAATATATTTAGGCAAATCGTCCTAGTGTCAATGCTCCGATACAATTCGTGTATCAAGCCGGCTCAAGTACATTTTCTTTTTCTTGTTTTCAATTTTACTTTATTTTTAGTTTTTATCGTTGCTTTTATTTTTGGGTAGTTTCCTTAAGAACAAGAAAAGACTTAAGTGTGGGGGTATTTGACCTGTCGTCAAATATAGTAGTCAATTCGAGTCAATTTCGTACTTAAGGAGCTTGTTTTCTAGGCAATTTAGGATTTTAATTTATGTTTTCTATAATTAGGTCGTAGGCTTAATTAATAAAATAAGTGTTTTTTAACACATTTTGTAGGTGTTGTGACCCAATAGGCCGACAAAGACCTTAGGTTGTGTTAATTGGCTTAATTGAGTGTGTAGGATGAAGATTTAAATGTCCAATTGACGTTGAAGCAAATATCAAGTGATGCACAAGCTTCTCGGGATGTTAAAGCACCAAAGAAACGAGACAAGGCAATTGTTGAGTATAGCGCGACACAAGGCTGACGTGCTACCTAAATATTTCGGGGTTATGTTTGTCCGTAAAGTCAAACTTATACGAAGACCTGGGACATGCCGAAGACCTAATTTGGGCTTCCAACACCTCTATAAATAAGACATTAGGGGTTGAATATAATCAAGTTGTCCTAGACGCCTTCAAAAACCCTCGTAGTTTAGAATTAGTTTTAGTTTCTTTTCTTTTCAACTTTTTAAATGCTTTCTTGTTTTCCTCTTGAATTCAGTTTTTATTCAAGAGTTTGTTTATTTAATTAAAGTGTTCAATTTATATTTTTCTTTGCATTCGTTTTATTTCTTTATTACAATCAAGAGATTTTCTACTCCGTTTTCCATTCAATACTCAATCCACAATTATTCAAATCTCATTTTCTCTCCAAAACGATCGTGTTTCTCACATAGTTTTTTCAATTGAAATTGAGATTATGAATAACTTGAGTGGCTAAATCCCTTAAGGGAAATTAACAAGTGGATGGGGATGAGATTAATGGAGGATTTGGGGTTTCTCGAGAAGGATTAGTTGGTATAAATTATGTGTTCTTAAATTGTTAGGTTTCACAACCCTAGTTATCATAGGTTAGATGAGGTCGGAAGATAAGTCGAACTAAGTAAATTGTAATTTATTTGGGTTGAGAAACTGAGGTCGGAGATAAGCGAGTATCAACCAATTTACTCGTTAATTTGAGGTCGAGAGGTAATAATTAGTTAATCGATTACTAATCCACTCTAAAACTCTAATCTGAAGTTAGTTACAAACCCTTAAGCAAGTTAATCTTCCTTATTGGTTTTTCGATTTAATTTATTTGTTTATTTTTATTTATTTTTGTTATTTTTATTCTCCTTAATCTATTCAAATCTCCTTTTTTTCTCCGAAACGATCATGTTTCTCACATAGTTTATTCAATTGAAATTGAGATTATGAATAACATGAGTGGCTAAATCCCTTAAGGGAAATTAACAAGTGGATGGGGATGAGATTAACGGAGGATTTGGGGTTTCTCGAGAAGGATTAGTTGGTATAAATTATGTGTTCTTAAATTGTTAGGCTTCACAACCCTAATAAGTTATCACAGGTTAGATGAGTTCGGAAGATAAGTCGAACTAAGTAAATTGTAATTTATTCGGGTTGAGAAAGTGAGGTTGGGAGATAAGCGAGTATCAACCAATTTACTCGTTAATTTGAGGCCGGGAGGTAATAATTAGTTAATCGATTTCTAATCCACTCTAAAACTCTAATCTGAAGTTAGTTACAAACCCTGAAGCGAGTTAATCTTCCTTATTGGTTTTTCAATTTAATTTATTTGTTTATTTTTATTTATTTATTTATTTATTTTTGTTATTTATTTTTATTCTCCTTAATTTATTTTATGGTTGATCGTAATATAGGAAATAATTACTACCACTTAGACTTATTTTTGTAAAAAGTGTTTTCATTATTTATTCCATCTTCCCTTGGGTACAATATTCGGAATACTTTCAAGTATTTCATTGTACAAACTATATTACAATTTGACTCGTGCACTTGCAGACACTACCGTTCTCAATTCTTATGTATTTGGTGTTATATTTATTCTATAAACGATAATGCATTTATAGGCGGTCAGAATGCTTTTGGTAGCCTCAAATTTCTTCTCCTTCTCAGTGGTCCATGCCAACTTAGAATTTAGAGTTCATCTCATTTTTGTCTCAATCATAGGTGGTGCACAACAAGTAAGAAGAGGGCACAATGCTTTCTCATATGTAGGCTTGATGAATGCTTTCATTCTTACTTTCCAATAGGCATAGTTAGAACCTTCCAACATAAGGGGACGAGTAACTAAAGATCCTTCTATAACAAGCAATCAACAACACCAGAAAACACCATTAGAAATGCGAAGTGAAAGACTTTAATACTAATTGTTGAAACGATTAGTTGATAATTGCTTAAAAAAAGATTTCTTCAATGGAAACGATGGTTGCAATGCCTACTAAGGTGGCACTACAATAAGAACAGAGAAAACAAGAATAAAGTCATTTACATAGTTAAGTTTCCCTACATCAACAGGCCTTGGCTTAGTTAGTAAATCAACTATCTTTAATCACAATACAATGAGTGATTTAATTCGAATCATACCCCAATATAACAACCTTACTTTTGTACCTAAAGATCTAGATCACTCACCTCTAAGTTCCCCCCTTAAAAACTTAGGTTGTAAACCAAGCAATTAACTTGTTTACATCTCAGTGCACTCTCAATTACAAGTTCTTAAATGAACATATAAGTCCTAATTTTCTCAATAAAAAACATATCCAAGTCTCTCTAAATATGTAAGAGTTTGAGACTAGCTAGCATACTAGATCAATTACAATCAATTTCCCTATTAACCAGTAGCTAAAATAAATGGGTACAATATAACAATATGTCTTCCACACTATCTCAGTCTAATGTCCATAATCCATAAGGTCCGACCACTAGATCTATCCAATCCAATTTTCAAGATAAGTTGCTTTAAATGGATTGACCTTCATAAACAGACTTTCTTTGAAAAAGTAAACTTACTAATAGTTTAGTGACCTTGGGTATAGTTTATGTTGGAAAAATTGGTTAAGAACACAGTTTTTTTACAGTTACAGCGGAAGTATAAAATTTTCTTTAGAATCGAGTCTTTTGTGATATTTATAGTAATAAACCTTTAACTGAAAATATACATGCACGTTGAGCGAGATGGACTTAAATTGACCCTAACTTTCAACTCAATAGCTTTCTCCACTATCCTCGTACCACAAATCGCATCAAGTGTAGGCTCAAGCAACACAAACCAAAACACAGAAGAAAAAAAATAATTTACTTACTTTCAATAGGAAAGTAAGCTCTCTTCATAAACCTAGAAAACTCGTAATTCCAAGAAAATAAATTTTATTCTAAGTAAATAAATTACCACTATTTTCTAGTAGAACAACGGTGTATCAATGTTCTGCTTTTAGGTCAATCGATGCTCTCTATGTAAGAGTGAAGTACAAGAATACTAGTTGAATAAACCCTTAATAAATAATATTATTAAGATAAGGAAACATAATCCCACCTTAATAAATAATATGTCCCTGATTGTAACGCCCTAAACCCGACGTAATTCACTAGGTCCGAATATTGGGTGTTACTACACAAAACTTAACCATTTAGCAAAAATAGTATATAATTTTCTTATTTCTTTAAACATGTTCTTTGGCATTTCAGTTAGAAACTTATTGTATAAAAACAAGGGAGGTAACTTAAAATAATCTTATTACAACAGACTCAATACAAATCCTTACAAAATGAAAATTTATTTAATACAGACTCAAAAGGCGTATTCTTAAACAACGCCACATCTCCATTTTATGCATAATAGCCCACTCTGCCACCACCTTGGCATACTCCTGGTGTCGCCCCTCCAGTCGAAGTCTCTTCTCAGATACCTGAAAAGCAATCACAAATCTTGTAAGTACAGGAGTACTTAGTGAGCTCACTATAACAATACCTTAATGGATACTTTGCATCTTGTATGAACTACTAGGTGCCAATTATTCTGCATCATTAATTTCATTGGATACCAACACAGTTTACGATTCTCTTATACACCAACTATCATGCTTTTGTCATACTCAATCTTCCTTATCTAACTAACTGAGGAATCTTTCCAAACATTTCATAAATCTCTTATCCCATAAAAATTTCTTAACAGAACATACCCTCATAAACCACTTCTAACAATCCATGTCTTAACCCATACTCTTATTTCAAACAATTGTTCACTGACATTTTATCACAGGCGGATACATATATGCTTGGCGAATACTTACGTAGAATTAATGCCATCAATTCATACTTAGATCTACCCTAATTCAGTACCACACATATCCATACTGATAAATCATTGAATAGGCCATTCTGACGAATTCCATATCATGTTATGTCAGAATCCCATAACTCAATATAACATTAACTCAGATTCAGAATAATTTTAGAAGACGACACAATACCACTCACTTTCCATTTTTACAGATCATTGTGACGGATACCCTTCTTAATATACAGATACATATTTTTTTTTCACGGAAACCCTTAAGATTTATTCACTCTTAGCCCAAACCATATCCGTACCTCATCTTAGCCTTACTTAATACACAACTAAAAGACTATACTCATATTTTAAAATAGAGATAAACATTTAAATTCAACCCTTACCAAACATTCTTGATAGTTCACGCCTCGTATAACTAATAAAGCACACCATACAAGCAGTCGTATAAAATCTTTTGTTTATTGTACAGAATCTCTTGTTTATTGGCTTGACAGTTCACGCCACGTATAACTAATAAACAAACGAATACTAGAACTTTTCAGTCAATGGTATTTCTTTTTTTTTTCTCTCTGCATAATTAAAAACTAAAATCAAAACTCAAAATTTATTTTTTTGTACAATTATTTTTAAGAACTATTATTTAATACATTTAAAATTCAAAAAAGATTTTATTAATAATTTTATTTTTCTTAAATTAAGGAGACAAATTTTTTAAGAAGAAGAATGATTTCCTTTCCTGTCGCTGTTATTTTCTTTTCTTTTCTTTTCAATTGGTTGGTGATGAAGCAACTTTATGTAATTACCTTTTTGGTTATGAAGTTCCTCAACTTTTTCCATTTTAGTCACATGAATTCTTTTGTATCTTTCAACTAGTCATAATTGATCTCACTTCAAAGGTAGTTCAACTTGTACTTATTAATTTGTGTATTCGGGGGATGGGTGAGTTAATTATATGTATTAACTACTTTTACCAGCTCAATAATAATGTGATTACAACTTTCAAACAGAATCTATTATTGTATTATTAAAAGCATTACAATTGATATTATAATCAATTTGATAGAAAATATAATATTTTTTACAAACAAATAATCTTAAATTAATAAATAAGATTCATTCACGGGTCAGGTTATCTGCTCAAACTCGAAGGTCCATCTTAAATTTAAGAGGGTTTGAATAAAAATATTAGACCTGAAAAACGGGTTTGAAAAAAATATTATATTATATTATATATTCAATCGTATAATATTATATTAATTTTAATAGATGATGATAATAATTTTAAACATTAAGTTATAATTTTAATTAGGTAATTAGAATTTTAAATTTTAGATAAATATTTAATATTATCTATAATATTATTTATTAATTTTTAGTTAATGTGAGGTTTATGACATTTACCTTTCTCTAATAAATAAAATGATTTTTTAATTTATTATTATCACTTAAAAACAACTCATTTTTAAAATAATCAAATAATAAATTATAAATATTATTTATTAATAATGGGCCCTACATATTATATTAATATTTTAAAAAATATTGAATTTAAATAAGTATTGTCAAACAGCTATTCTTAATTATTGTCTAAAAAAATTTAATATGCAAGTGGTTTCCACAAAATTTTATTAAAAATAGTTATTTCTCTACTGTGTGTAGAAGGATAAAAAATTATTACAAAGATATATCCTCCCCACGATCAACAAATACAATTTCCAAGATAAAGTACAACATATTTTTCTGGAACGAAGCAACTCTTGCTACACTTTTGAATTGAATAGTGTTAGGAATCACTCAAGAGAAGAAAAAAATTGTATTGTAAGATTTTACACTTGAAATTGGGTTTTTCAATTCAAATTTGAAGCACATACATACGCCACGAAAAGATGACAAGGTGTGGTTTTAGAAATATCATAATCTTTTGATAGCTAAAGCTATGCATTGACACATCATTTTAAGCCTATCATTTAAAACATTATTGGAGTTACCACCATTAATTTGCAAATGTGGGAAGGTTCTAACTTATTTCGAAACCAATATCTCTTGTTTTTTTAACATTATTATTTCTCTCTTTCACATAATGTGTACCATATTATATATAAATAATTTTAAATTATAAATCATCTTTCATAAATTTCTTCAAATGAATACATTCTAAATAGCTCAGAAAAATAATGAGAAAATTGACATTTATTTATAGTGTAAGTATGAGCTAGAGGTGTTTATGGACCGGGTCGGGTCGGGTCTAAACATGATATTAACATACTTTATGCTTGTCCGAGCTCGATCCAGCCCAAAATATGGGCCTAAAATTTTGCCCAAGCCCATCTATTTTTGCAAAAGACTAGCCCAAGCCCATTTAGGTCCGCCCATATTAATTTTTAATTTTTTTTAAAAAAATACTTATATTATTTTAATTTAATATATAAGAATTTAATATATTTTTATTTGTTGAAATTTTTTGTATAGTCATCTTAACATTATGTTAATGTTTACATTAGAGTAGTATTATATATTTAGTATAGATTTATTTTTTTATTTGTTACACATTACAGAATATAAACATATAAAGTATTATAAACTTAACATCGGGCCGGACTCAAGCCTTGAATGTTCAAGCCACGGCCTTACCTATATTTTAAAAAAACCTAATTTTTTTTGCCAAACCTATTTTTTAGGCTTAATATTTTTACCAAAACTCTCCCAAATTTCGGACGAGCCTTTAGGCCTGGGCGAGTAGCCCAATCCATGAATAGTTCTATATAAGCTATAAGAGTACTGTTCTCTAGTCAATGTGAGATTTATGATACTTTTATTTTTTAAAGAAATAAAATAAGTGTTTGACATTTATTATTATCATATAAATACAACTAATAGATAATGAAATTTTTGAAAAATTTAATCTAATATAAATAAAAAATTAAATACAGAAAAGGAGAAAAACTATAGAAATTACATTAAAAAAAAAAAGGAGTCATCGTCACTTGTCATTATTTTATGCCAATGTACACTCTTATATAAATGATATAATAATGTTAAACATAGAATATTAATAATTTAATATTATATAATATACCCGTGCATATACGGGTAATTATTTGTTAACAATAAAATTTTAATAAAATTTTAACTATTCTTTTTGGTGGAAACAAAATTCTTTTTAATTATTTGTGAATATTTATATTAATATATTTAATGAGTGTACATAATAAACACGTGTCAATATTTTCAACTGTTAACGCAAATGTCTACAAGAAAATCATGTAATATATTAGACTCTGAATTTAGTTTTTTTAGGTATAATGGTAAATTTAACTTTTCGTTTATATTTTTTTATTAATTTAGTTTTATTTTTTATTTTAGTTAAATTTGGTCCTTAATCTTAAATAAAAGGTTGACTTTGATCATCAACTTTTTAAAAATAATTGAATTGCTATTTTTAACGAAAATACTAACTAAAATGTTAAATTTTAAAAATCGCAATCTATATGTACTTTATGCTATTTTTATATTTTTTATTAATATTTTTATAATTTATAATTTAAATTATTTTATAATTTTGTAACAGCCCATTTTCTGTGAAATTAGAATAGTGATTTTGGGACCACAAATCTGACGAGTAAATTATTATTTTATTATTATTTTAATGTCTATTGGATATTAATAAGGTCGTGTTAAAATTTTATTAAAAAATTTTATGTTTGCATGATTAATTAAGTAAAAAGAACTAAATCGTAAAAAGTGTAAAAGTAGAGTTCTACTAGTTAAAAGAGTCAAATGGTTATGAAACTTTAAAGTGAATGGACTTAGATGGTAATTAGACCATTTGAATAGTTGGTGGATATTAATGGCAAGGTTTTATTGAAATTTTGAAAGTTTTAAAGGTTAAAATGGTAAATAGGTAATTAAAGTTAAAATAAACTAAGGAAAATGCATTGATCTTCTTCATTTTCATATCTCTCAACCAAAATTCACCATTGAAGATAGGGCTAGGTTCGGCCAAGCTTCCTTTGGTGCATGTTAGTGTTTTCAAGCACCGTTTTTAATTATTTATATGTTTTTGATGTCGTTTTAACTTAATCTAGCTAGCCCAAGGGTTAATTTGTAAAACTATAAAAGGTTGAGGGTTATGCCATGAATCTTATTGTATGATTCTTGATTTTAAATGGTAGATTATGAATCTTTGTTGATAAATAAACAAGTTTTGTAAAGTGATTTTTGATGAAATTTGCATTTAGGGATTGACTTGTAAAAATAGTAAAATTTCATAGTAAATTTATGAAATGATGGTTTGCATGAGTTTATATAAGTCCCTAATGAATTCGGTTAGCTTGAATGGGAGATTAAAATGCTTAGATTTCAATTTATGAGCTTAAAGACTAAATTGTGAAAAGTTAAAATGTTAGGGGCAAAATAGTAATTTTACATAAATATGAAATGTGGACTGAATTGAATACTAGAAGTATTAAATGGATTGAAATTGTCTATTTAGATCAAGATAAACCACGTACGGACTTAGATCGAGGCAAAGCTAAAGCTTCGGAATAACTCGATTAAACCTTCGCGCCCTAGTTGTCGAGGTAAGTTCATGTGAATAGTTATTTTTTTTAATTAGTTATTGTTTTAATGCTATTTCAAATGGTATGTTAATATGTTATGCATCATGTGAATTGATTGATGCATAAATAAATCAATGCAATGACGGTTATCGAGTCCCAGTTGAACCTTAGGAATTCGTAGGATACAAATGGCATGTCATTAGGGATTTCATGTTTTGGGTGCTGGTCTTGAATGTCCTACCGATGGCTGAGGTCCTGCATTTGTTGCAGATACTCCATAGCTCGTGTGAGCAATGATGTAAAGGAAAGGTTACGATTATATGTTTAAGCACACTTCGTGTGAGCTTTCCCGAGTATCCGATGATATTCTAAATAGTTCAACGAGCAAGAAAAAGGATTGAAATGAAAGGTTGTTGATGAATAAACAACTTTTATGAATGAGTATGCATGAATTATGAAATTTATGGTAGAAAATGAAAGGTTGTTGATGAATAAACAACTTTTGTAAAGTGAATTTTTATGAAATTGTGATTTAGGGACTAAATTGTAAAGATGTCAAAATCATGGAAAAATTATAAATTTTATGAAATACATGGGCTGTTAATGTTACATGTAAAAATCATTTAGGCTTGGAATAAAGATTAAGTTGCATGAATTTCATTTTCCGAGCCTAGGGACGAAATCATCATTAATTAAAAGGATAGGGGCAATATGGTAATTTTTCCTAATATGTGAATTGAATTGAATTGAATTGAATATGAATTGTATTAAATTGAGTTAAATTTACTCGTATAGATCCGGATAGACAAAATATGGAATTAGATCGAGGAAAAGAGAAAGTGTCTGATTAGTAGACAACAAATCAACAAACACTTGTCAAGGTAAGTTTGTGTAACTAAATTGTGTATATTTATATGTTTGAATTGAATGTTATATATTTGAATTGTGTAATTGATATTTGTATGAAATTGACTACACATCCGACAAAGCCCGATAAATGTCAAGTCCTGTTTGAATAAATAAAATTTGATGGATACAGGATTTCCTGTATTAGTTGTGGTCTTGCATATGTTGGGGACACACCATAGCTCGAAAGAGCGTCTCATTATTATCCCTCTCGAGCTTCCCATTATATGGTTCTTGTGAGCTTCCCGTTAATAGCTTTTCGGAGCATTTCGATTTCGTTGTGATTTTGCATGTGTTGTAGACACACCACAGCTCTTATGAGCGTCCCGATATATGGCTTTTTGTGAGCTTCCTGATTAATGGCTCTCCGAAGCTACCCGATATGGCTCGCTTGAACTTCCCGATATATGACTATCCGGAGCTTCCCGTTAATGGCTCTTCGGAGCTACGCGTTATTGGCTCGCATGAGCTTCTTGAATATGGCTCTTATGAGCTTCCCGTTATATAGCCCAGATAAGCTTCCCGTTACATGGCTCACATGAGCTTCCCGTTATATGGCTCAAAAGAGGGCTTCTCGATTATGTGCTCTAATGAGCACTCCCGAATATGAATTGACGGATTACAATTTGTACACTTCAAGTGTACTATCTGTGTATCTATCGATATTTCTAATAAATTCAACGGGCAAAGTTCCGACATGGGATAATCTGAATTCAAGATAAATTATTATGGAAATGTATATGTTATATGAATATATGATGTGGAAAACATATTTACATGAAAATTGTTATATGATGAGCTCATCCTTATTTCTTGATGTTCACATGAAGTACATGACTAACATGTTTCTTGAGGTTGTATGTGTTTAGGTAAATTTCCAAATTTCTTTGGATGAATTTTTTCATGATTACTTTAAATATAAATGAATGGTAAGATAATTTCCTATTATACGTGTAATAGCCCATTTTTGCCCAGGCCCAATAAAAAAATTTTAAACAGTCCCAGTCCATTTACAAACTAAATCCTGACCCCAAAAAAAAGTAACAAGGCCCGGTGGCCCAAAACTTTAAAATATTTCAGAATGAGGGTTTCTGGCGCCGCTCTCCTCTCTTGCGCCGCCCAAGACGCCTCAGCCCGAGGACTGCTCCACTGGCACGAACTTGCACCAAAATGGCAAGGGTTATCCCTTCAACGCCTGTTGACCTTGCTTTACCCTGCAAAATGAAAGAGAAAAAGAAGACAGAATCCTTAAATAGCAATAGACAACAGGATTTGTAACAGAGAAATCGGCTATAAGAGCGGAATGAAATGTAATGAAAAATGAGGGATTTTTGTTTTGATGTTTTTCTTCTTTTCTTTCGGCTAAAGCCGAATAAGCTGTAAAAAAGGGGATTTGTATAAAAAAAGATTGAAAAATAGAATATAAAAAAAATAGAGGTGATTCTAAGAGATCTTTCTTTTTTTTCTTTTTGTTCTTATATATATTTTTTTGTGTATTCTTCTTTTTTTGATATACATTCGAAAATAAAAAAAAAGCAAAATAGAAGCGATTTTTCGATTTCTTTTAAGTGTTCTTTGTTCTTTATGATTTCATGCACGAGATAAAATAAAGAGAGGGAGGAGAGTGTACCTTGTCGTCGGAGCCACCGAACTCCATCGTAATCGGAGCCTTGGTGAGTCCAAAGGCAGAAGAGCGGCGCAAAAGATGAACTTTAGAGCTGATATGTTTGTTTTAAAAAAAAGAAAAAGTGTCTACCAATGCTTAGGGTAGGGTTTTGTTAGAGCCATTGTTTCTCATTGAAATGGTGCCGCTTAGACTCTGTTTCAATAGTCTAAAATGGCACTGTATTGGTATTTAGTATCAGTAACCCGCATGACCTGACCCGGCCGCAAGGATCCGCGCGTTTTGGACTTTGGGGACAATTGCGCGTAAGGTCCCTTTACTTTCGCGCCGTCGTGCAATGGGGTTCTTTTTTTTAATTTGGCAATGTAATTTTCTGTGCTTTTCATTTTAGCCTGTGCCAAAGCGCTACGCATAACGATGGGAATATTTTCTCAATCAGCCCTCCGTTCTTTAGGCGCATTATATTTTGGTCCCTGAGGACCCCTTTTTTGTTTATTTGCGTTCTAAACCCCCAATTTTTATTCCAAAATCCAATTAAACCTGTTTGTTTTATTATTTTAGTTATTTTATTAGTAAATTAGACATTATTATGATTATTATTATTGTTTGTTACTGTTAATATATTATTATTTGTGTTCATTTATTCAGACTTCAAGTGTATGTGTCTTATTACAATTATTATTATATAATTACTTGTATTTTTTTTATATTTTATAATTTATATACATATCTATATATCTATATACATATGTTATTTTCATAAATATATATACTTATATATATTCTTTATATTTTTAAAATACATCCCTTTTTTTACATATATAGTTTGTATATTTTATAGCGCATATACATACATATGTTTTTTTTATATATTTTAAAATATATATAAGCATTTTTTAATACATGTACGTACATAAATTTTTTTATTATTTTATATATATACATAGTCATATATTATTTATATTTTATATTTTATACTTTATACTTTACATATATACATATATATATATCCCTATACCTTTTTTATATTTGTATGCATATATACATACTTATGTTTTTCTTATATTTTTTAACTTACATACATCTGTATATATCTATATACTTATTTTATTTTCATAAACACATACATATGTATCCTTTTTATAATTTTATTCATTCTCTTTATTCATTTATTTATTTATGTTTTCATTGGCATTTTAAAGGAATGCTTTAACTTTACTTGCTTATATACTTGTTATTTTGCATGTTATTAATTTGTCTCTTTTATTCATTCATTTTTATTATTGTTGCTCGTATTATTTTTGTACTATCGCATTCAATATTGCTTTGTACGCATACTAACATCGTGTTTTATTTCTGCTATTTTGTGTTAAATTATTTTATTCAATGTATAAATTATGACTTTTGAATAAACAAGATCTCGTGTTTAGATTTGAGAAAGTCGTACCCTAAGTTACGGGGTTTCGATCTTCTCGATAAATCCAAATACACGAATCTTTTCAAACTCAAGTTTTAAACGATCTCGGGAATTAAGAAAAGATCGTATCCTAACTTACTGGGCATGATCATTTTTAAAAAAAAACCCGAGATAGCTAAATATCTTTTAAATAAGTAAATTTTTGGCATGTATTCTCGTATCGGGATTTCGATACGTTGTGTCCTAACGCATTGGATATGACACGTTGTTTTCTCGAGATGAGGATTTTTCTAAAAAATAATAAAGGCAATATTCAATGTTTAGAATTTTGAGAAATTGTGTCCTAACGTATTGGGCTGCGATTTTTTTCATCTGACCTAAACAATTGAATATCCTTTTCAATTTTATTGCACGATTTTTTGGACAAGTTCATTTTTGAGGAGGTGAAATAAGCATGCCCTAACTCATTGGGTATGATATTATCTCTCTCTAAAATGAGAGGGTATTAACGGCTAATTTGATATATCCAAGTTTTTCTAATACAAGGATCGTATTTTAAAATCTTTCAACCTTCGACATTAAGACACTAATTAATCAACGAGGTACCAATTTTGGGCGTATCGATGGTGCTAACCCTTCCTCGTATGTAAACGACTCCCGAACCTATTTTTCTGAATTTCGCAGACCAAAAGCATTGTTTTAATAAATCTAAACCGTTTATTAAAAACAATCATTTTACGAGTTGACCCGATCACACCTCATCAAAAAAGATTGGTGGCGACTCTCACATTCATTTTCATTTTTCAAAATCCAAGTCGATATGAACTTACTAAGCATTAAAATGCTTTCTCTGCTCTATTTCCTTTTTTTTGTAGTACTTTAGAAGCTTGTTGCGTTGGAAGCTTGGCAGAGATATCTCACACTATCCATCAGCTCGTTTCGGTATAAATAGTAAATTAAATTTTATATTATAATGGCATGTATAGGCTAAAAGTGGTTAAGAATGGCATGTATGTGTTTGGTTGAAATTAGCCATTGGTATGGCTTGTAATTTGTATGTTTTGATATGCAAAAAATGGCTTTAATATGTTGGTGTATATTTGAAATGGATAAATGATGGAAATCATATAGGCATGTTTAGGATTGGTTTGAGATAGTATAAATTTGGTAGAATATGCCTATATGTATGTATGGTTGATTTGGTAAGTTTGTACACTTGGTTATATGAGGTATTATATCATGTAAAATACTTGATCTTGGTTGGTTTTGAATGTATTGTATTGGCTTGAAAATATATTTAAGTGTTTATGTAGGTGAAAGGTAAGTTTAGGTGAGAAATATGGCTTGGAGATGGCCTTATTTCATCCACACGGGCGTGTGTCTCAACCATGTGTGACACACAACCTAGCACATGGGCATGTGTCTTGGTCGTGTATCCCCTGCATCTTTAAAATTCAAAACAGAATGTTTAGGATTTTTCACATGGCCTGGCATATGGGTGTGTGGCTTGACTGTGTGACCCCTGCATCTACACACCGGCGTGTGACTTGGTAGTGTGACCTAAGTTAGAGAGTTACACGGGTATGGACACGGGCTGGGACACGACCGTGTGCCCTATTTCGAATGCCCACACGGCCTAAGACACGGGCGTGTCACACGGCCTTACCACACAGGCGTGTGTCCCCTATACCTAGGAAAAATTTTGAGATTTTGCGAAAATTTCTCTAAGTACCCAATTTAGTCCTGACTTGTTTCTAATGTATGTTTTGGGCCTCGAGGGCTCATATAAGGGACTTTACGAATAATTTTTGATATGAATGTTAAGTAATATGAATTATCTGTATTTGATCTGTATATTTTGGTAAGGCTCCGTAACCCTGTTTCGGTAACGGATATGGGTTAGGGTTGTTACATATGGCATGTGCTGGAAGGTATTGAACTAGATATTGATGTTTGAAATTTGGTAAAGATGACATGTTTAGGTAAGTTTTGATGATTGCTTTTTAGGTGCCTTTGAATGACATATTGGTTAGTTGAATTAGAACCTTTAGAATGGCAAATATATGCATGTTTAGGTATGGTTTGATGCCTTGTAGGTGTGTGCTTTTAGTTCAAAGGTTACACGGCCTGAGACACGGGTGTGAGGCACACGACTGTGTGAGGCACACGACCGTGTGACCCCTATTTTCAAATTTTTGTAACTTTTTCTTAAACTTTCCAAATGTTTTCAATTTAGTTCCGAATTGTTTCTAAGGTATTTCTAGGATTTCAAGGGTTCGATTTAGGGACAATATGAATGTGAATGATTGGTTTATAATATGTTTATAATAGTGTATGAAATGTATGTTTAAATGCTCTGTTTGTAAGGTAATGCTCTATAACCCTAAATCGGCAATGGGTACGGGTTAGAGGTGTTATAGATTTAACATTCGCGTGATGTTATATTTGTTGAATACAAGTCACTCATTTTCAATGGTACTAAGCACTTTGTTCCTCCACCTCCTTGTCAGAGTGTTGTAGGTTGTCCTTGGATATTTAAAACCAAAAGACAAGCAGATGTGACAATTGAGAGGTATAAGGCTCGTTTAGTTGCCCAGGGTTGCCACCAACGTCCAAAGATTGATTTTGAATATACTTTCAGTCCAGTGATTAAGCCCACAACCATTCAATCTTTAGTCAACTTGATATCTTAAATGCATTCTTACATGGAAAGCTTGATGAGGATGTATTCATGACATAATCGCCTGGGTTCATTGACCTTGCTTATTTAAATTATGTTTGTAGGCTTGAAAAACCGATTTATAGCTTACACATAGGCTCTGTAGGTTTGGAATCAGTGTCTCACAGATGGCTTACACAACTTTAATTTTTTAGATTCCAAGTCTGATGTCTCTCTCTTTGATCTCAATATCGGTTCTAACAAATTGTCCAGTCTCATTTATTTTGATGACATTATTGTGATTGGATCTAATACTTCTATTGTTGACACCTTCATTGCCCACTTGCAATCTTAGTCTGCCACGTGAAACCTTGGCAAACTTCATTACTTTCTCAGCCTTCAGGCTACTTGGAAATAAAATGGTATTATGCTCCATCAATCTAAATATATTAAAGACTTTTTACTTCGCTTTGGCATGTCTTCTTGCAATGATATTTCTACTTTGTCTTCTCCTCGTTGACAAATTAGCATTGCCTGATAGTGAAAAGTTTTGTGATGAGACCTTTTTCCGCAGCATTGTTGGTGGGTTGGAATATTTGACATTTACACATCCCAATATTTCCTATGCGATTAATAAAGTGAGTCAATTTACACATTCGGTTGCAGTGCATAATTGACTTGTAGTGAAGCATTACTTATGCTACTTAAAGATTACATTCAATTATGGTCTATTCTTTTCCTTTGATGGCACACATAGTTTACATGGTTTTTGTGATCGAATTGGGCGGGTGATGTTGATTATTAGAAATTTACGGCTGGATACGCCATTATGAGTTGATGTCTTGATTTGCAAAGAAGAACGTTCAACCTCACGTTGTTCTACCAAGGTTGAATATCAAGCACTAATTGATGCTATTATGAGTTGAAGTGGATTTGTAATTTACTTCAAGAGAAAAGCTTGCTTATATCCTCTCTCCCTCTTCTCTGATGTGACAATATTAATGCTACATACATTGCGACTAATCATGTACTTCACTGACGCACTAAACACAAGGAAATTGATTTTGTTTTTATATGTGACCTTGTTCGCTCCAAACATGTTCAAGTAGCTTACATTTCTTCTCATGATCAAAGTGCTCATATTTTGACAAAGTCGTGGCTGAGAGGTTGGTTTCAAATGTTGTGAGACATGTTTGCCACCTCGGTTCAACTTGTAAGTGGATAATAAAGGATAATATTTTTAAATATTTTTAAGCCTAGATTTTAGGTATAGTTATCTTTTTTGTTGCAGTTACCTTCTATTGTTTGAACTCTATTTCTTATTATATTTGAAACTCTTTTGTATATATATTTTTTACAATAGTTAATGTTAATGAAAAATAGGGAGAATATAATTTTTTTTTTCTTCACAAAAGGGCTATATACAATCATCAGAGTGCATGAAACAGAGCCCATTAAGTTGTAGAAAAAAAATGTGAGAATTCAAATAAGTTAAATTTTATCCATTTATATCTCAAGTTATAGTTGGAATATAAAATTGACTCTTAACATAATTAATAAATTAAAAACATGTACAACATATATAACATTTAAACTAATTAAATCTAAATGAACGTGTTAAAATTACAAGATGTTAAATTTAAAAAAAAACAAATATAAATATTTTATTCTTAAACTATTTTAATTAAAAAAATGTGATTAAGTATTTCAGTAAATACTAATATTCACATTTGATTAAGTTAATCAGCAACCTCATTGCCAAAAGCAATGAAATGGTTCACATGTTAATGACATCTTAAACAATTAAGATGCAATGAACCAAAGCCCTAGAGAAACAACTATGTTTTTTCTTTCTAAAAAAAAGTGACATTAATCTCCAAAAATAGATAGAAAATAAATTTATGAATGAATTCAAAACATCCTTTCAATGGCTCCCAAAGCACAAAAAATCTGAATCTAGTAAACAAACTAGATTCGTGGCAGCATAGTGGTCAGGACCCTGTTGGCTCTAATGGAGATTTTGTCTCCCTTAATATTACAGCTTTATTATTATTTCTTTTTACACATTTGTTTTTGTGGATTTCAATGGTAATTACTCTGTTTAAAAACATGGGTTCTAAGTACATCTGCTTAAATCAATTTCTCAATGTTCATTGAACTTGTTCATTTTGCTTTTTAAATCTCGGGTGCTTCAGTTTTTGTCACATTTGTATTTTATACGTTATACAATATTATTTCTTTTTTAATTACAGAGTTGCAGATTATGGAGAGATGTAGCTTGATGCACTGAATTTCCTTAGACAAAAGGCCTTTCCGCTTTGCCCCTCCTTTTTCCTTGGGTCTATTACTATATTATTAATTTTTATTTAAAACTTAGCTATGAGTAGTATACATTTAAAAATAAATAAATTAGTCATTATAATTTAGATCAAAGAGTAAATTAATCTTTTTTGTTAAAAAAATCATCATTTTATATTGTTAAAAAATAGCGTAATCAAATAGTGATGCTTGGCATGTCACATGTATCTTATGCTAACATGTAGGGACCAATCTCTAACAGTAAAAATGGATGAAATTTTTAACAGAATAACCAATTTGCTCTTTGATCTAATGTTCAGTGACGAATTTATCAATTTGCTCTTTGATCGAATGCAATCCTACTTTTAGTACAGGGCCTCCATGAAACTTTTACCAAAAAGCCTATGATTTATTTGATAAAGTAAAAAAATTAAATGATAAAAACAAAATGTGAAGAAATTTAAGTGTTGAATTTAAATTATAAAATTTGTTTAGCATATTTTTTAAAAGTGAATTGGATTCAACTAAAATTTTGATATTGAATTCCAAATTTAAAACCTTATGTCCAAATTGGAATTGCGAAAAGAAACTATTTAGGTTGGGAATTATCGATTTTCAAAATTATACTTTAATTAATTTTCATTAATCAAAACTATTTTCCAAAAATAAAAAATACTACTTGCCTAAAGGAAGTAGATCCTAAATATGTAAGTTAAAACATTTATCTAGAAGTAGAAAAAAGAAGCATGTTTGAGTTTTCTAAGATAAGTGTTTTTGGGTCATTTATTACTTGTGTCTTAATTCGGCGTTTGAAATTTTATTTTCTTACTAAATTTTGCCTACAGATATTTTGCAATGAAGGGTATAAACTCAGGTTGAATGTTAAAAAAAATGTTAATTTTCATACTAAAAATATCTAATAATTATGATACGATTTGTCTTCACTGTCGGAAATATTGGGTTTTTAAAATATATATAATTATGAAATATTATTGAAATAAATGGTTAATTTTTAATGGTAAGTTTATATGATAACAGTTTAAATCACGTTATTTAAAGATCTTTGAAAATATCTCCATCTTTTTTTGTAATAAAAACTTGTTTGGAAATAATAATTTTTTATTTCTCATCAAATTGTTTTTAAAGAAATAGAACCCACATTATTCTTCCTAATTCTAATAGATTAATGCTTATTATTTAAAATATTATTCCAGATGGCCAACTTCATAAACATGGCTGCACATGGCCATGCAAATCCAACTCATTTGTTTTCACTCCATGAATATGATTTTATATAATTCATGAAAATCATGTGTAGTATATAGAGTTTTTATTCCATACTAATTTAATTACCATCCATTCTTAATTTATTGAATTTTAAAAATTAGAAAATATAATTTATATAATATTCTAAATATTTTAAAATTTCAAAATAATAATTATTTCCACAACTTTAAAAATTTTACAAAATAAAGTGTTTAAAAACTTTTTTTTTAATTTTAAAATATTTTTGTTTTCAATTTTTGAAAATTTAAAATACATTAAACTTTTTTTTTAATTTTTTTTCAAAATTTTGGAACTAATTATTAATCATATAATTTTTTTTGAATTTTTCATTTCTTCTGAAAATTTAGAATATTTTATAATTTTTTGAATATTATACATATTTAATAATATTTAGAATTCAACAAAATTATACATTCAAACATGGGCATGTTTTTCACAACTGAACTTTTGTTTCTTTCCTCGTTTGTTTTTTGGTCAAACCAACTGAACTTTTCTTTAGTTTTAGATTTAATTAACAAAAACAATTAACAGCACTTATCTTTATTTTCTCATTTTTAAAACTTATACAAACGAAATTGCTTCTTTTATTTTAATAGAGCTTTATCCTATAATTTATTAATGAAAATAATTAAAACAATTATCAATTGCCTAATTTTTAATAGTATAAAATTGTTGTGGATTCGTATTTGGCATGTTAAAAGTGAATTTTTTTTTTATTTCAGTAGTAGTTTTAAAAAATTATTGTATGTGTCTTTTTTTTAATATTTATTTTTAGATATTTTACTATATCTTTATAGGACACTTGTCGACCCTTGTGGAATCTAAAAACTCTACTCATAGTATATCAAATATTTTCTCTTAAATTGTTTCATTTATATTGAAAGAGATTTGTCGAAACCATTTTTAAGTTTGAAAAATGGGGGTCGACTTCTAAAAATGGAAATGGGAGTCGCCACCGATCTTTTATTGAAAGTGTGATCGGATCACCTTGAAAACGATTTTAGGTCTGCGAATTTTTTTGAGAAAACAGGTTCGGGAGTCGGTTACGCACGAGGAAGGGTTAGCACCCTCGTGACGCCCAAAATTGGTACCGAATTGATTGTTTAATGTTTTAATGTTGAAATTTTGAAAAGATTTTAAAATATGATCCTTTTATCTTGAATAAAATGAATTGGATGATAAGGCTTACTTATTTCAAAGAAATAAATTGTCACACTCAGTAAGTTAGAGTGCAACGTTTCAAATCCTTAAAATTAAGTTTATCTCTTGATTTTTAAAACCTATACATTTTGAGAAGGGTATCTGATCATTTGGGTTCAATGAGAAAATCAAACCAAGTAAGTTAGGGTTCGATTTCACAAAATCCCTAAATATCAAATATTACCTTTATTTTCATTTGTTAGAAGAATCCTCGTCTCGAGAAAACGACATGTCACATCCAATGCATTAGGACACAACGTGTCGAATTCCCGAGAATGAGTTTTTTATTTGTGTGTTAATTAAAAGGGATATTCGGTTTCTTAGATCCCGAGGAAGATTGGAATCCAGTAAGTTAGGACACAATCTTTTCGAGGATTCCCAATTCCGAGTGTCGCGTTATTTGAAAGCTTTTTTTGGATAAAAACGCTTTTGACATTTAAATGATATGAAACATAATCTTTTGAATAAATAAAACAATAGAGGAATAAAGTACAACACGAAATGGAGATTCGTAAATCAACGTACACTAATGTATGTAGAATAAACAAGTAAATAAGCAATACAATACATAGGAGTAACAATTTCGTATCTCACATTGTGCAAATACTAACATCCATGTTTGAAAACCTAATTAAAATAATCAAGGAAATACCAAACAACTCAACACAAATAAAATGTGCCAAAAAGGTAATATGAGAAAAGAGATTTGAATGCATATTCACAAAAATTACATGAATGAAATTTTAAAATGAAATAATTAATGCAAAAACTTGACAACATTCAAGAATGGGATAATGAATATTACATGAAATAATACTACCTAAATGAACTCTAAAGTAAGTATTATAAAAAGGAAGTCAAAATAAGTAAAACTTAAAATAATATACTTGTATTAATCAAAATAGACAATATATGAAATGAAAACTCAATATAAATAATAATATAATATATAGGAAAAGTTGAGATAGCAAAAATAAAAATAGAATATTGAAAGAAATGAAGTGCATGCATGCATAGAATAGGTAAAAAATGATTCCAAACGAACAATAATATATGTATATGTAAAAATAATTTTTAATGAGAGTTATATATGTATAAAATATATATGTATATAATTTAAAATTAAGTAATACATATTACATATGTACATATACATAATAAAAAACAGTCTAAAATAATAGGAAATAATAAAGTAACGCATAGGTATATAGGTAAATAAAAATATGATCAAATATGATAATAATAATAATAACAAACAGTAATAAAAATAATGATAGTAAATTAATTAACAACAAAATATTAATCAGGACTAAATTAAAATGAAAGCAGAAATTTTAGGGCCAATCCGTAATAAATAAAAATGAAAAGGGACTGAATCGGGCACGCGAGGAACAAGGAGGGAGTAAAGCGGAAAATAACCTTGCCCTCCAAAACGCTGCATTTAGATCAAGACTGAATTGAAACAAATTCAAAATTTTCGGGAAATTTACAGCAAAACAAAAAAATGAAATTAAAAAACAGAAAAATGGAGGGATCAGAGGCGCAAATAGACCATACAACAAAAATGCGCGGATCCTCCCCGGGTCGGGTCACACACGCGGGCTGCAGGCCTCTAAACGGCGCCGTATTATCCCGCTTAAATAACCTCAGAAAACCCTAAAGTCTAACATTTCACTCCCTTTAAACTAAAACCTAGTTCCTCACCATTTCAGCTGCCGCGCAAACTCGTGCCTTTTCCGATTCTGATTCTGACGGAATGAACTAGGCTCCGATGAAGCGCTCGCACAGGTAAGACTTTGCCCCCTCTTTTTATTTTCTTTCGCATACCACAGTAGCATCCATCAAAGAAAAAAGAAAAAGGTTTTAAAACAAAACTGGAAATCACTTTTTCGAACTTTTGATTTTTTTTTTCTTTCTGATTTTTGATACAATATTCGTGGATCCCTTTTTTTTGTGCCGTTTCAAATATGAAACCCCCATCTAAACTCCGATTTGGGCGGAGTAGACGAGGGCTCCGTCGGCGCGCGTTTGCAAAGGTAAGGGTCTCCTTCCTCCTTTCTCCGATTAGTGAACACGAAAGTAAAAAAAAAAAGAAAAGAAAAAAGAAATAACCAGAAAATCACCTTTCTTTACTATCTTTTTCTATTGCTTTTCTTTTAAGATTTTTTTTGATACAATATGCATGGGTGTGCTTCTACAGATTCTCAAAATGGCTTTACAGCCGAATCGAAAATAAATCAGAAAAATAATACATCATTTTTCTGCCCTATTTTTCTGCTTCTTTGCTGCGTTTTTTCGTGTGTCTTTTGCAGGTACGGAGTGCAGAGGTCGTGCGAGACTGCGACAGAGGGTACGGAGGCGCACGTGAGGAGGCCACGCATGGGAGCTTGCGGCGCCAGGGGATTTAGGGTTTGCTGCTTCTGAAGGTTTTGTTTTGGGCCACATTATACTTGGGCTAGGGTTTAGTAATTTGGGCTGATTCGGCTTTTGGTCTGGGTTTGGGTTAATTGGGTTTTGCAATCTGGGTTTAAATTACTGTAAATGGACATTTTGGGACATTTAATTATTTTTTTGGTTTTTATTTCTATGTGATTTTGGGCCCGGGCAAAGTGGGCCTATTACAAGATTAAATTGCTTTTTTTACACAATATCGATATATAAATTTAGAATTTTTTAACACAACACATTGTGATTAATTTATTAATAAAATTTAAAAATAAATATTAATAATTAATAAACAAAATAATATTATTTGATGCGCCGTTAATGCATAAATATCATGCACCATCAATGAACAATAATATAATATATTATAATTAAATTAAGTAAAAATATAGAGGACTTGTAAATAAATATTGATAGTTTTATTTAAATATGATTAAACATTAAATTTAACTATTATAAAAATAATAATAATAACTCTCGGATTTAGGATCTTGGGTTTAAAGTCTAAAGTCTTGAGTTTTAACATTTATTAGTATCTTTTAAGTCCTTCACTATTTTTTATTTTATTTAATGATGATGTGTTGTGATATTAATTTGCTGATGGTGTATGAGACTTATGCTATGAGTATCAAATATTCTTCAGTAATAAATAATGCTAATTATTAGGGAAAAGTATACAAATAATCACCAAAACTAAGGCTAAGTTCATGCTTTTGCAACCCAACTATCAAAAGTTACATTATGGTCACTTACATTTTTAGATTATTACATTTTGGTCACTATTAGTTTCCTGTTCTATTGTTACCCCTTAATGAAATAATGGTGTTGTATGTTAATCACTAATAACTAATTTGATCCTAAAAGTATAATCAAAAGGTTGTTTATAAGAATATTCATAGTTGGTTTAAAATCAGAGGCGGTTTTAGGGGCAAGTAGGGGTAGGGGTAGGGGCCCCGGCCCCCATAAAATATAAAATTATTATTTAAGTCCTTAATTTTTTTTAATTTTAAATTAGTAAATGTAAAATTACACTTTAACCTTCTAAAATTATAAAAATTCAATTAATCGTTTAAAAGTTATAAATATATAGACTATAAAAAATTAAAATTTTATTCGCCCCTAAAGAATTGTTCTAGCTTCACCCTTGGTTAAAATAAATTAGAAAACTGTCTTTCTTGGATATATATTTATTGACTATATACTTAGTTGTAAATCAATTACAAGTAAAAAAAATCTATTGGTTAGAAAGAAAGAAAAAATGGCAGGTACAGATTTACTTTATCTACGGCAAAATAACTCATCAACCTTTTGCACATTATCTTTATATTATTTTGTCCTTCAGTGTTCACTTACACACATGCTTTTAGAGTATTATTAGGGTCTTCAACACACTTTTTCTACACTAACATACAAAAGGAAAAGTGGGTTCATTTGATTGTAACAATAATAGCAAAAGTTGTTCTATTTCATTAAAAAAAAAACTTCACAATAATTAAAATACAAAATTTTCACTTACAATCTCATCAAGTTGGATTACAACTTTTAGAGTTTATAAAATTTTAAATTTTTTTGCATAATTATAATTTTAAAAATAGGTTATCAACTTTCAAGTGTTTTTTAAAGCATTTTATCATACTTTTATATATTTTTTAAACTATGGTTAGAAAATATTAAAAGCGGTTCAGGGGCTGAATTAATTATTAAGCTTTTGAGTTAATATGTGGTGTCATTTATAACATGAATGAAGACAACGTAACTTTTGATAATTGTGAGAAAATAACGTAAACTTAACCTTAATTATCATTTTATAAGATTTACCCTAATTATTAATATAAAAGTTTATACAAATAAATAATAATGCATCAAATGTATATAAATGCAATGAGAGATGTTGGATTAATTGTAATGTTGAAATTTTGTGGGATATCCTCGAGATTTGTTGGATCTGTTTTGATGTCAATAACCTTTTAACTGTCTGTCTTTAAACTTTTTCTAGCTTTTTGTTTTGTCTTTCATCTTAACACATTTTCTTCTTCGCTTTGATTAGTATTTAGTAGTGAAAGTTTTCTTTTTTCACATATTATATTGTATATAAATATATTTCCTCTTTTCTTCAACATGGCATGGCATGGCTTGGAAAGAGCCCCCACACCCTTGAAAATATATTTATAATTATATATTTATCTATCTGAGATGACCATGTATCTATCTTTTTTTTTCTCTTTCTGAAAACTGAGCTTTCTTTTTCTTTTTCGCTCGCTCTCTCTCTCTCGCTCTGTTTGTGAAGAAAAATATATAAATAAAACCCAGTGGCTTGAGAAATCCCTCTTCCTGAAGATCTACTTTTGTTAATACCCAAACTTAGATAGAGATTGCAGAGAAAAGGATAGCAGATAAGCTCCTTCTCTCCCACTTTTTACCGTAAGGTAAAATCAAAAAACAATTTTTTTACTTCCCCAAAGGCCTAAACCCTAATCCAATTCTAGTCTTCTCTTTCCTTTTGATTTACTTGTTTCTTCTTTTTGTTTAATTATTTTGGGTTTTTTTTGTTTTCTTGCTTTATGCGTAATCTACCTTGGAATTTGCGCAAACAATTTTTCCCTTTTTTTTTTTAAGTTATTGAGCTGAATCAGATCCAGGGTCTTGATTTTTATTCATATTGGTTCCTTAGTGCTTTGTTCATTTGGGTGGGGTTTTACACTTTTGCTTGCTTTGGGATGTTTTAGGAAGATCTGACTTTTGTTTTTAAGTTCAAAGTTTTTGTTTCGTAATTTTCGTGTGGGGGTACTTTTGGGGTTTGTGATTTTGTATGAAGCTGTATTTTATTCTGTCTTCTGGTTGTTTATTTTGGTTTGTTTTTGTGTGCTGATCTTTATCACTATTGATTAGCATTGATGCTGAAATTTAGTTTGCAAAGTGAACTTGTGATGATGCTGAGGGCTTACATCCTTGAACTGATTCACACTATACTTTTTTCTTTTTGAATAATCTGGTTAACCGTACCGGTTTGTGAAATTTATGGTGTTCACTGTATATTGGACTCTGATGATTTTGTCTTGAAGCTTGACCAAATGGCTTAATCCTGATTTATGCAAGAATTTGGTTCTGATTCGTTTTACATGTTGGTTTTGATGCTTTAATTCCTTTTTCTTGTAGTTATGTTCCAAGGCTGATGGTTTTGACTGATTTGATTCAGGTTTTGACTTTGTAGGTGCTTTCTTTGGAGGAATTTGTTTGGATTATTTGTTGTTCTACTCAGGGACTGGAGCTGAGTGTATCTGCCCTTTGATACTGATTCAAGTTATTGGTAAAAGTCCTGCGAGAGTTGGAATAATCGCCAGCCCCTATATGGTTGTGGCTGAGGCTGCAATTTTGATTCTGTCAGCAGTTGCGGTGGCACTGATTCTTGGGAAGTGCATTTTAGATGCTCGCTAGTCCTGCTGTGCCAGGGCTTTTGTTTAATGTACATTCGTTTGATAGCAAGTCTTGCAGAAAATGGTCTCGACTGTTTGCTTTTTACTGCAAAATTATGTTTAATCAAATAACTTGCTAATATCTAGCGGAATATCTTATGATGGGTAGCTTCTTTCTTACGAGATTCAGTCATTGTGAACAACCATGTAATTGTAGTACTTCTTGAGCATTGGAGGTTCTGTGCTATTCTGAAGAGGGAATTTGAAGCGTTACTGCACTGTAACTTGCATATAGTCTGAATTTCTGGTTGACAAAATGGAAGCTGAGGGAGGAAATGCTAACCACCAACGAGGTGCCCTTCATCAGATGTTCCCTGTTGTTTTACCTGTTCTTCTAATATCAATTGGATATGTTGACCCTGGGAAGTGGGTTGCCACTGTTGAAGGAGGTGCACGGTTTGGTTTTGACCTGGTAGTTCCCATGCTTCTTTTTAATTGTGCTGCCATTTTGTGTCAATATCTGTCAGCTAGAATTGGTGTGGTGACTGGGCGTGGTCTTGCTCAGGTATTCTTTTCACGCTTGTGCATTTTACAAGAATAAAAAGATTAGGAATTATTCTGTTTGTAAGACAATTTCTTTGACAACTATTATACTGATCTGTGTACTTGTAGAACTCTATAAAAAATAACAACATGATTTAGTTAAATTCTCCAATGTTGTTTAATTATTTTTCTGCCTAGATTAAAAAGCATAAGAACTCCTTTTTTACAAATGCATGCTTATTAATCTTTTATTAAGTGCTTATATATAACCAGAATGTCATGTGCAAAGGTGCTTGTGCTTATTTGTGGACTTGTGTTTTACCCTTTTCATGATACATATTTATTTCTTAATTTATGGCGATAGATTTGCAGCGAAGAGTATGACAAGTCCACTCGTTTATTCCTTGGAGTTCAAGCAGAGCTTTCTGTGGTTGCGTTGGACCTTACCATGGTAGCATTCTTTTCTAAACTATGATGAAAGGCAGCTATAATTCTTTTTATTTGCACTTAATATAGTGATATTTGTTCTATTCTCATGAAAAATGTCTATATTTTCCCAGGTCCTGGGTGTTGCACATGGGATTAATCTTCTCTTCGGGGTGGATCTCTCCACTGGTGTTTTTCTAGCTGCTCTTGATGCTGTTTTATTCCCAGTTTTTGCCTCCACCTTGGTATGTTAAACTGCTTTGTTTTATTGCACAATGTCTCCCTTGCAACATCATAGCAGTCTAAACAATTTTCAACATTAGGATCACTGCAGGGCAAGTTTCCTATGCATCTATGCAGCAGGTTTCATATTGCTTTCTTATGTTTTTGGAGTGCTCCTCAGTCAACCAGAAATTTCTATTTCCATGCTTGGGATGCCAACAAAGTTGAGTGGGGAGAGTGCATTTGCCCTGATGAGTCTTCTTGGAGCAAGCATCATGCCTCACAATTTTTATCTACATTCTTCTATTGTTCAGGTATCTGCGATTGGACTTGTATATGCATGTATGTACATGAGTCTTGTATATGGGCCTTTATATTTCAGTTTTAATGGATTGGGGACTCCTGTATTATCTGTAAATTTATTTCAACTAAGAATTTGACATTTTCTTTGTCAATACTTGGATTTTAGAAGCCTCTTTAGGATCTTTGCATGTGGATGCTGTCCTTGTAGATTCACTACAATCTGAGTCAAATGCATGTATAATTTTCCTCAATTAGTGGTCTTCTATAGTTATGACATTGTTCTCAAATATAGGGTCGGCTGATGTTCATTGCACCATGCTTAAATGTTATGGGGCATACAATTCTTGAACTGCGGGACAAATTGGTGCACCTTATATCTTTTATGCTTGCAATATCATTTGGTTTTTTTTTATGGTCCTGCCTTTTTACTTTTTGGAGTTCAATTTTATGCTATTCATTCTCAACTCTCTGAAGTTTTGTTCTTCTGTCCACAGGAGCATCTGGGACCACCAAATACTTCTAAGAGTGCCTTATGTCACAACCATCTTTTTGCCATCTTAGGCGTCTTTGGTGGAATTTATCTAGTAAATTATGTGCTGATGAATTCAGCTGCAAATGTGTTCTACAATGCTGGCCTTGTCTTGGTTACTTTTCATGATGCAATGGAGCAGGTTAATTTCTTTCGCTTTTCTGATAAGCTATTGTTTATGATGGCTTTCAAGAATCATGTTTAAATATTTCTCAACAATTGAGTTAATATGTGGATATTAATAAATTCCTTTTGGAAATGATTAAAACAGGTATTCAGGAATGGTATACTGCCCCTAGTCTTTTTGTTGGTTATGTTCTTATCTAATCAACTTACTGCATCAACCTGGAATCTTGGCGGGCAAGTTGTCTTGCATAATTTCCTTGGGCTTGACATACCGGGTTGGCTTCATCGTGCAACAATCAAAATTGTAGCAATTGTTCCAGCTCTTTATTGTGTGTGGACTTCTGGACCTGAGGGGGTATACCAGATGTTTATCCTTGCGCAGGTGATGGTAGCCCTTCTGTTGCCATCTTCAGTGATCCCCCTTTTTCGGGTTGCCTCATCAAGATCAATTATGGGTGTTTACAAAGTTTCTCCAATTTTGGAGTTCCTATCACTGGTAACATTCATGGGAATTCTGGGTTTAAAGATAATCTTTGTGGTAGAAATGATATTTGGGAGTAGTGATTGGGCTGGGAATTTGAGATTGAATGCTGGGATTAGCATGTCTGTTCCTTTTGTTGTGCTTCTGGCTACTGCTTGTGCATCGTTTTCTTTGATGCTTTGGCTGGCAGCTACTCCTTTAAAATCTGCCAGTTCTGAAAGTAAAGCTCATGCATGGAAATGGGATATGAACAGAACTGTTTCTGAGACAGCTATAGAGAGAGAGGGAAATGAGTTAAGTGAAACTAGATATTGTGGAGAGGAACCTGCTCATATACAGGAAAGATCATTAGCACCAGAAAACTCCATTGAAAGTCATTCAGATTTATCTTTTCCAAATTATAATCTGGATTTGCCTGAGACAATCATGGAGTCTGAGCAGGAAATACGTCTGACAACTGTTAATGCGAACTCTTCTAGTGGTGAATATCCTAGCCCCCCATTCTGTGGCACTGAGGAACCAGCATCCATACCTGAGTTAGCTTCTGCTGTAGTTGATGAGGTAACAGATGATGTGCCGGGCACAAAGACTCTGAAGATTGAATCAATGAACTCTCTGGAGAAAACAGTGAGTTTTGAGGGAGATCTGCATATCGAAAAAGATGATGATGGAGATTCTTGGGAGCCTGAAGAGCCATCCAAACCTCCTGGAAGTATTTCCTCTTTGGCACCGGATGGACCTCCTTCATTCAGGAGCCTCAGCGGGAAAAGTGATGATGGTGGCAATGGTACTGGAAGTCTCTCTAGATTGGCAGGATTAGGTCGTGCTGCAAGGCGTCAATTAGCTGCCATTCTTGATGAATTTTGGGGCCAATTGTATGATTTTCATGGGCAACCTACCCAAGAAGCAAAGGTGAAGAAATTAGATGTACTATTGGGTGTTGATTCAAAACCATTAAAAGTAGATACAACTGGGAAGGAGTATGGTGGGTATTTCCCTTCGGTGGGAGGAAGAGGATCTGATGCACTTAATGGTTCAAGCCTGTATGACTCTCCAAAGCATTTGAAGATGCAAAATAGTATTGATTTATCACGTGGGTATCCTAGAGGATCATCATTGTGGTCAAGCCAGATGCAACAATTAGATGCTTATGCTCAAAATTCTAGCTGTAATGTCATTTCTGGTGAAAGGAGGTACTTTAGTTTGCGTGCTGCACCATCTGCTGAGGCATGGGATTATCAACCAGCTACTGTGCATGGATATCAGATTGCATCTTACCTTAATCGAATTGCTAAAGATAGAAGCTCCAATTGCTTGAATGATCAAATTGAATTACCAGCATCAGATTCTCCTGCCATGGGTCCTACAAATTATCGAGGCTCCCTGGCTTCTGCATTAAGGCAAAAATCGCAAAATGGGGTAACTCCTGCTCAGCCCCCTGGATTTGAGAATGTTGCAGTTGCTAGAAGTAGTGCACTACAATCCGAAAGGTCTTATCATGACAAGAACTTATCTGGGATAAATGATAATTCTGGGATATCAGTGAATACAAAGAAGTATCATAGCTTACCGGACATATCTGGGCTGTCTGTTCCTCATCGAGTGCCCGAGAAGAGTGGCCAGTGGGACAGTTCCATTGGATATGGGTTGTCCATTGGTCGGACAAATTATGGAACACCCATGTATTCAAATGCTGGGTCAAGGGTAGGTGTTCCATTTTCCTTTGATGAGCTTTCTCATTTAAAGGGTTATAGAGATGCTTTGCCTTTACAGTTGGGTTCAGGTTCTGGCACTGGATCCCTTTGGTCTAGACAGCCTTTTGAGCAGTTTGGTGTAGCTGACAAAAGTCACACTGCTGGCAATGAAGCAGTTGGAAGTGGGTTGAACTCAGTAACTCGGGATACTGCTTCTGGTGTGGATTTAGAGTCCAAGCTTCTTCAATCTTTTCGACACTGTATTGCAAGGCTCTTGAAATTAGATGGGTCTGACTGGTTGTTTAGACAAAATGATGGAGCTGATGAGGAGTTAATTGATCGTGTAGCAGCAAGGGAGAGATTTCTTTATGATGCTGAAGCTAGAGAGATGAGCCAGGTTGTTCACATTCGTGAACCTCAATACTTGTCTTCTGAAAGGAGGTATGGTTCTACACAGAAGAGTGATGAGGCAAATTTTGCCAACTTCTCAATTTCATCTGTACCTCATTGTGGGGAGGGCTGTATATGGAAAGCGGATTTGATAATAAGCTTTGGAGTGTGGTGCATTCACCGGATCCTTGATCTTTCACTGATGGAAAGCCGACCAGAGCTGTGGGGAAAATACACATATGTGCTTAATCGGCTTCAGGTATAATAGTTTCTATTTGTTTCTCATCCGATAATGCTTTGTATGTATTGCATAACTTAACTGTGATCATTATTCCTCTAGCAGTTTGTCAAGGAGTGAATGTTGTGCTCAGTGTATTGTGTCATTGTTGGTTTAAGTTTTAAGTTTGTTATGTTGTTTCATCTGTTGCACTTAGTGTACAAGATTACCCTGGCCTTGCAAAGAGTTATGTAGGTTTGGTTTTTCTGACTTCTTTCACCATTCTTATCTCCAATCAGTGGGAATTCCTTTCATTGAATGGCATTATAAAAATTTCTTCCTGCATTGTTACTTATTTGGCAATTGATTTCCTTTTGGTTTGTAAGTTTATGATGCATTAGTTGCAAAAATGCTTGCAAGTCTAATTTTAGAGAGCCTATGCCTGATATTTTGGATTTCGTTTGTTTGAGCTGAAGAATTTGTGATGCTTTTTGGTGGTTTCTCCATGATTTTGATGAGATTAATAGCAATTACTCCTTGTTAACAGGGTGTGATAGATCTTGCATTTTCAAAGCCTCGAACCCCAATGTCCCCGTGCTTCTGCCTTCAAATCCCCCAGGAATATCAGAAGAGGTTAAGCCCTCCTGTTTCAAATGGAATGTTGCCCCCAGCTGCAAAACCTGGCAAGGGTAAGTGTACAAATGCAGTCACGCTCTTGGATATGATTAAGGATGTTGAGATTGCTATATCGTGCCGGAAGGGTCGAACGGGTACTGCTGCTGGTGATGTAGCTTTTCCGAAGGGAAAAGAGAACTTGGCATCTGTCCTTAAACGCTACAAGCGTCGATTGTCCAGCAAAGCATCCAATGTTCCAACATCATGTACGATGTTGGCTGCTTACAGTTCATAGTTTTTGTTCCAGTTTCCTTCTACAGGTTCACAGTTATCTAGCTGTTTGGTTTTCAATGGCAGCTCATTCATTAGACCACTTCTCACAGGACTGTGAAAACCAACTCCTCCTTCCGTCCTTTTCTCTGTCTTGTGTATTAAAAGCCATTGCTGCAGTGTATGTGATAGATACATAGGATAAAAGGTTTATTGGATATGTTGTAATTGCAGCAGAAAGAATTAAGAAAATGGGGTTCCGAGAAAGGTGGAAATTGATCGTATAGCAAATGTCATTTTTAGTTACTAAAGTCGGACAGTCATCCTTTGTTTAATCTGCAAAATTACATTAGCTTGCATTTGCATTTTCATGCTTTGGAGTTTTAACTAGTTGGATTTATAGCTCTTAGCTCAGAGAGGATTTTTACTACTTAACCAGAAGTCAACATTGAATAAATAAAATGGGGCTACATGACCGAGGGAGGACCTGAAAAGGCTAAAGGACTCTAGCTTTTAGCTTCATTTTTATTCGTTTGTTTGCAGCTGACAGTTTTTCCAGATTCCTCTGTTGAAAAATAGAAGACAATCAAGCTAGTTCGTTGTCTGTCAAGATCAAGGTGAAGATCATGGTTGCCCTTTTTTCATTGAAATCTCTATTCCAAGATGAGGTTATGTTGTAGTGGTATCTTTTCCATTGATCTTGTTTATCTCCAATCTAGCCCCTTCATTTTATCTTCCTGAATCATCCTAGGTTTGGAGTTGCAAAAAGTTTGGCTTTGTATAATACCAGTACTCTTACACACTTTGGTTTTCTTGTTACTTCTGTCTAATATTTCATTCTCCGTGATTCTTAGTTTCCATTAAATAAGACTTTCTGGTTTTTATTTTTACCTTTGTCAAAAAGTTAGGGGTAGGAATTATCAAGAAATCAAAATAGTATTTGATTTGATTTGATTTGACTTTTTTAATTTTAGATGAAGAAAATGCTAATCTGATTTGATTCCTTAGAAATCCATAAATTAAAATTATAATATCAAAGTACTTATTTATAATCTAGAATCTATCTTTGTATAAAAGTAAATTGTGAAATGGTAATAAATATCCAACACTATATTTCTACTGTTATTAAATGAATTACAATTAAAATGCTAGTCCACTCTTATTTTATTAAGTATAAAGCTGCGGGACAATCACTTCTCTCTTATTTATTTACTTACTAAATAAACTACCTTATGCAACTAAAATTCTTATTTATAAATATTTAAATTGAAATTAAAATATTAGTGCTTTGTTTTACAGCATCAACTGAAATTATTAAATTAAATTATCTAAATGAAAACCCTACACCATTTATTATTAAGATCAATACGTTGTGACCCTACATGTTCTACACCTTTTCTTATTATTATATACCCATACTTTTTTTTTTCAATTTGGTGAATCGAAATCACATCCATAATTTTGAAGAAAAAATGTTGATCAATCAAAGTTCAATTCCTATAATTATTTATTTAGTACATAATGTATACTCATTTATTTTCATTATCCGTAGTTTATGTTTCAATTTCTTGAGTCAAGATTCTATTTATCTTATCTATTTGATTTTAGTGTACAAATTGTAGATATATTTGTTTAGAGATTTATATGGTGTATTATAAATATAGTTCCAAAAAATACAAGAATTCACTGCACAATTCGCACAACATACAATCATGTTCAAGCGCTCAGAATACCAGAAAAACAAAAAGAAGAAGAAAGAAAGAAAAGAAGAATAAACTGGTTATCGACTCCATGTGAGAAAGAAGGTTTGCTACTAAAAAAAACTTGAAAACTTATAACATTTTAATTAGTTTCTATATTTTTTATTTTTCTGGAGAAATATTATTATAACAATTTAATTAGTATCTTTTTTTTTTACAGGAGAAATATTATACAAGCCTTCGTTATATCCTAGGCATGAGTTACAAAAGGTTCCTTCTTGCATGTGGTGTACATCAAGCTTTTGTTGTCATAATGGAAAATTTAAATTAATCGCAATTTAAATTCTTGGTGAATTATATAAATTTCTTATTTCTATTTAACAGTCTGATTTCTTATGGTGTCGGAAACAGTGATTCAGGGACCACAATTCTGATAATAGCGTCAGTAATATTATTTAATAATATTTACAAGTTCGTTATATTATTCTATTGATGATTGAATTGGTAAATTCGGTTAGCATGTTAGAATTGAAAATGTGCGGACTAATCTGTAAGAATTAGTGAATAGCTAGTCAAATGAGTTTAATAAAAATTTTTCAAGGTCCAAAGTGGTAAATTACCACTCCTGCATGGTAGTGCCGGTTGTGCCAATGTTTAGTGGAAACATATGTTAATTTCCATTTAACGATGAAATTAAGAGGTTAAGTGTTATAAGCTGGAGTGGATGGAAATAGAGTCTCATTCTCATATTCTTTCAACAAAAACATTGTTCTCTGTAGAAGAAAGAAAAGCTATAAGCTTTCTTGATTAATTGGTTTTGCATGTAAGTGTTTCCAAAGCCTATTCTTCATGAGTTTTGTGTTTTTGAGATTATTGTATCTCAATTTAGCTAACTTGCATGTCTAATTTTAAAACTGTTAAAGCTTGAAGTGTTGTCATTAATGAACTGAATGTGTTAACGTTTATATCAAGAACCAAATCAACTCGTTGATAATAGAGGGAAAGGAAAACTCTTGGAATAGTCTCCGCTATCCTGTTCTGCTACTGTACCAGGTAAGTTCATAGAGTGTTGTTATGTTTATTTATGATATATCTAAATGTGAATGAAAATGGAAAACGTTGGTAAACTTGTATTGGTAAGGTGAGAAAAGGTGTTAAATGGTAAATAAAGGAGGTCTAGCTATGTGTGTGTTGCCCGAATGAAAAAAAAGATACAATTGGAAGGCCAATAAGGGGTTTTTGTGCATTTTACAGGAAGAAGAGACATGATGAAGATGAACGAAGTTACTGAAGTTTTCTGGAATCCTGCATTTGTTTCGGATTTCCAAATTAATATCTTTGGAGGTTCTAGCGTGATATTGGTTGGAATAGTTCTTATGAGAAAAATGGCGTGTTATCGGGGGAGAATATTTAGCCTACGGGCTTTACACTATGTGCATCTAACGTGTTATCGGTTGGAATAGCTCTTATGAGCAAACTGACGTGTTACCAAATGAGAATATTTATCCTATGGGCTTTGTACTATGTGCATCTGGCGTGATATTGGTTGGAATAGCTCTTATGAGAAAACTGACGTGTTACCGGGGAGAATATTTAGCCTACAGGCTTTGCACTATGTGCATCTGGTGTGTTATTGGTGGGAATAACTCTTATGAGTAATCTGGAGTGTTATCAAATGGTTACCAGTGTATTCCTTTTCGTTCATGTTGTTTTGTCCAGTTGAATGTTCTTGAAATAGAATTGTTGGCTATATGATTTATATGAACTAAAATGAGGTATGAATGAGTAATGCATTATTTGGGATATGTTATATGTTTGAATGTGATGCACTTACCTTTTACATGTGTAATGTGTTGGCGGGATAAAGAATTTAATCAAGTTATATGTAAGTAAGAATGTTTTGCGAGGTGAGTTTAATGTTTTAAACCATGTACTTACTAAGCATAATGCTTACCCCATTTAATTTTTCCTTTCTTTGAAGAGATTTTGGCGAAACTCTGTAGGCAAATTGATTCCATAACTCACACTATCCAACTCCTGTTTTGGTAGAATTATTTTAACTCTACGTCGGGTCAAGTGGCATGTATATAGGGGCTATTCAGTGAAATTGTATATGAAAGAATAATGATATTTTACACGATGTGTATATATATGTATATAATCTTTTGTGATACTTGTTCAATGTTGGCGTCAACTATTAGTGTGCTTGAAATAGAAATAATTGCACTTATTAAATAAGTTAATTTATTTTGGATAATTAGTGGATTGTTTGGGCGAATAACAATAAATTTATATGAACGCATGACGGATAATCATCTAGTGCAGAGACTTTTGCCTACATTATTCTGACGGATCACCTTAGCAGGTTTTGTTTTAATAATTTTTCATATAGCATTTTAACGACTTTAATAATAGATTTCTTTGATGGTCTTATTTGTGAATGTCAATGTTCTATTGTAGCATCCTATAACTCGGGTCCGACGATCGGGCCAGGCGAAGGGTGTTACATTTGGCTGGTATCAGAGCTACAATTTAGTCAATTTTAAGATTGAATGTAGTGTTTATTGAGTTTAGAAAATACATGCCACTTTAATATGTGATAGTGTGATGTTGGATGATCCGATATGATCATGTTTTCTTATATAATTGAAGATTTCAGCGGAATCTAATCATGCTACCAATGATGAAGTAGATACTAATGTACTTGCTTTCGAACAAGGAGCAAGTCTTAGTATGCGAGTTTCACATATGACCAAAAATACGCAGAGAATCTTTGATGAAATGGCGTGTTCTCTCGATGATTATGTTAGATGCGCAACACCGCTGTTAAATGACAAAACGTATTATTGGTGGTCCACATTAGTGGCTACAGTACCAAAAGAAAGTATTAGTTGGGAACACTTTCAGACTGAGTTTCGAAAGAAATATGTGAGTAAAAGGTATCTAGATAAAAAAAGAAAGAATTCCTTGAGTTGAAGCAAGGTAATAGATCTGTGGTCAAATATGAATGCAAATTTGTTCAGCTAAGTAAATACGCACTTGAGATAGTGCCAAATGAAGAAGAGATGTGTGTTCGATTTGAAGATGAACTGAATGATGAGATTAAGATGCTAGGGTGCTATGGAATTACGAGAATTTGTTGTTTTGACAGACCGAGCACATAAAATAGAAGAAATTTTTATTAATGAAAGACAGAAAGAAAGAAGATTTCAAGATTTTAGGAAGCGTAGTGTTTCGAAGTTATTTACAACTCCTTTGCTAAAGAAATTAAAAAAAGTTTCTAGCTGCTAAACTACTCCACCAAGGCATGTGAGTAGAAATAAAATGAAATTTAATGATTCGAGATTTTAGTCTAAACTATCAGTAAGTGTCCACAATATAGATAGATCTGCTTGTGAGCATTGTGGTAAGTTGCATCGTGGGTTATATTGATTTAATTTAGGTGCTTGCTTCCGATATGGATCAATAGAGCATCTTTTGAAAAATTTCCTAAGAAAGACTGATGTTAATGATGATTAATCTAGCAAGCCATTGTCAACTCCTCGGATAGGTAGACGACTTGGATAGAATGGAAATACTGGTGGAAATTGAAGTGGGACAAAGGATACTGCAGATAGGTCTAAAGCAAGAGCGCCAGCTCGAGCTTATGATATCCGAGTTAGGGAGGAAGCTTCTGCACCGGACGTTATAGTTGGTATTTTCTCTCTCTTTGGATATACAATTTATGCATTGATTGACCCTGGGTTGACTTATACATATATATGCACTGTTTTGGTAAATGATAATAATATACCAATAATGTTGACTGATTTTGATGTTAGAGTAACAAATCCTTTAGGCTAGAGTGTCATAGTAAACATGATATGTAAGCAATGTCCATTGAAAGTTTAGGGCTGTGATTTTTTTACTAATCTGATGTTGTTGCCTTATCATGAGTTTGATATTATTCTGTGTATGGATTGGTTGACATTGCATGATGCTATAGTGAATTGTAAACAAAATGATTACAGTTGAATCTGTTAAGCTTGATGGTGTGATTAACATAGTATCAGTGTTATTTGCTTAGAAATTAACTAAAAAAAGGTTGTGAAGTATTTTTGGCTTACATACTTGATACTTGAATGTTTGTGTAACACCCTATTCCTGGCCTAGACGTTTAGACCAAGTCTGGAGGCTACATCAAAATGTATAGGTAAAATCAACCTTAAAGCAATTTAAAGTTTGTCATTTAGAAACACCAACCTAGTCAAACCAAAATAGAGTTTACAAACTGAAATCCAAAATAAAACATACATCAGTCCAAATATAGACAAACAATAGAGTATATAATAAAGAGAGAGGACTGAGCTCCCGACACGTTGAGCCCCCCTAAGTATGTGGGTTACCTGCAATGCAATCAACAAATAGAATGAGTTGATAACTCAACGTGTGTAACCGATGTATAGGCAAGACAACAATATAGATAAAACAGTCTTTGTCCAATTTTAGATACAGAATAAAAAAATAGATGATACTCAGTAATATTGTAACAGTTTAAATGTAGATGCAAAACAAGTCAGATACAGATTCAACCATCCGTTACACACCATCTCTGACCATCCCAACACACCACATAGGGCATCAAATACCCATCCAGCTCTACACACCAAATAGTGTTGATATAACACATTACAGAGTGGTTACAGACCAACTGTCAGATCAGTATGTGATAAATCGCCAGCATCAAATATAAAATTGTGGCTTAGCCACTCAGTTTGACATATCATTAAACTATCCGCACTCCATTCTTTATACTATTCTCACCCAATGCAGATGCATATTACAGATATCACATATCAAGGATATACATACATTCATTTAACTTCAATTCATAATCAGATATAGATCAATATCATTTAACAATTATCGCATTAATTATATGTACAGATAGTCGATTATTCAGTCTCAGAATATTAAATATCAAGTTATATAGTCTAATTTAGATCATACGGACCCTACAAAAGACCTACGTTCGATTCAAATGACGCTTACGGTCCTAGGGAAAAATTTTAGTATTTTTGCCCACACGCCCTGGGTGTCTGGCCTGTGTGGTCCACATGGCCTAGCACACGACCGTGTGACTCAAAACAGTGAGTTACACGGTCTAGCACATGGCCAAGTACACGCCTGTATGACTCACAACCTTCACACGACTTGGACACACGTCCACGTCATTGGTTCGTGTGACTTTAAATCCAAAAGAGTGAGTTACATAGCCTGGACACACGCCTGTGTCCCTAACTCATGTGGCTTAAAATACAAACAGTGAGTTAAACGACTTGGACACATGGTCGTGTGGTGTCGATAGTCATGTTTTTCGGTATTCGAAAATCACAAAAAATTGGGTTTTTGGTACACATCTAATATAATTTTGAAGTAGGAACGACGCAGAAGAATCCTGAGACCTAAAACGACCATCTAGTAACCAAGTAAACAACTTATTTGACAAAAAACACATAGTTTAGCACAGAACTAACTATGTCGAAAGTTTCGAAGCTAATCCCCTCAAATGAAACCAACACTTACTATCGAATCACTAGCGATTACTCAAATTAGTGTGTTGGGAATCACTAGCTTCGATATCTATGCCTAAAAAGAAAGCCAAACAGTTGTTTAACAGAGAATTGAAGTGAAACAATAGAAAAACCCAATTTCGAACACACGAAAAAAGAACAATAGAAATAGGAGGAGATAACAGTAAAAACTTTCTCAATCGCTTTTCAATAGTGAACAACGTAAACCCTTAATTAGACCCGGTATCGAAGTAAATTGAAAGTCAAGAAAAAGAAAACAAAGAAAATGAAAATGAAAGAAGAAATAATAAAAAGAAAAATAAAAAGAAGAATGATCGTTAACTAGACTTTTTTTAATTAAAACCAATAACTAAAATTCTGATTGTTAGCAAAAATATTTCTTAACGCATGCGCCGAGACTCGAACACAGGACCAGAGAGAATACAAAAGCTTAACCATTGAATTAGCAGGCTCATTCTTAACACAAATTCACACAGAATTAAACTTAAATCGATAGTTCAAGGATAAGAATTAAATCAAATAAGAATAACAAGACATTTAAAAACAAGGTTTGAACCCCTGACCTCAATCACATAAATAGAGTATTTAACCACAGAAACAGAGACTTAGTTACCAATAGAAATTAACAAATAATAGTTCAAAAAATTTTGGGGCATTACAACTCTCTCCTGTTAAAAGAAATTTCAGTATCGAAATTTACCTGATTCAAATAAATACGAGTATTGTTGACGGATCATATCCTCAGGCTCCCAAGTGCACTTAACCTCCTCCACTATCTTTTCCTTGTCAACCAAGGTTGCGAGCACTCGTTCTCACTGACGAGCTATCAGAACTCTCATATTATACCGCAAACCTTTCTCAAACCGTACACTCTTATCATAGTCGGTCGCAACCAGTGCTTGAGCATACCTGCTCGGTCTCAGAAACTCAGCGTTGTACTCGGCCACATATCTCTCACCTTGAACTAAACTCATAAACTCGTGCTTACGAGCCTCTACAAAACTTAGCCCCACATTCTTATTTTAAAAGACATTCTTAAAGAAATCCCAGGTAACCTGTACGGGTTGAATGCCCATCTCAACTATTAGCCACCACTAGTAAGCCTCGTCTCAGAGCAGAGACACGACACCTCTCTATTTCTGAGCAGGAGTGCAACCGATTTTGTTCATAATGCGCTCAGTCGCTTTTAACCAATACTCGATTATTGTAGGGGCGACTTCAGTGACACCCTTAAACAGCTCAGCACCATTTGACCAGAGTTGTTTAGTAATCGACCCTCGACCTTTGAATCTAAAGTGGGTCCCAGCGATCCCCTCTAAAACTCGCAGGAATACTTACAGGTTTGGCATCGAAACTCGGCCTTTTACAAAATTAGTTATCAGAGTTTTTAAATCAGGATTTCATTTAAAACACATTTTTATCAAAGCAAAACCCCAAAAAACACAAACAAGAGCCAAGAAAACATATCCCGAGTGTTGTAAACCTAGCTTTGGTACCACTAAATGTAGCACCCCATACTCAGCCTAGACGTTTAGACCAAGTCTGGAGGTTACATCAAAATGTTTAGGTAAAACTAACCTTAAAATTATTTAAAGTTTGCCATTTAGAAACACCAACCCAGTCAAACCAGTGTGGAGTTTACAAACCAAAATCCATAAAAAACATACATTAGTCCAAATATAGACAAACAATAAAGTATATAATAAAGAGAGAGGATCGAGCTCCCGACACGCTGAGCCCTCTATGTCTGTAGGTTACCTGTAATGCAATCAACAAATAGAATGAGCTAATAACTCAATGTGTGTAACGATATATAGGCAAGACAATAATATATATAATAGTATTTGTCCAATTTCAGATACATAATAAAAAGTAGATGATACTCAGTAATATCATGACAAATCAAATGTAGACGCAAAATTGATAAGATACTGATGCAGAACAGGTCAGAATCAGATGTAATTTCCTACCTCCATCCACTATACACCATCTCCGACCATCCTAACACACCACATAGGGTATCAAAGACCCATCTAGCCCTACACATCAAATAGTATTGGTATGACACATTACAGAGTGATTACAGACTAGCTGTCAGATCAATATGTAATAAATCACCAGAATCAGATACATAATTGTGGCTTAGCCACTCAGTTTGACAGATCATTAAACTACCTGCACTTCCTTCTTTATACCATTCCCACCTAATGCAGATGCAGATTATAGATATTAGATATTAGGGATTTACATACAGTTTTTTAACTTCAATTCATAATCAGATAATACAGTTCAATATCATTTAACAGTTATCGTATTAATTCTATGTACATATGATCGATTATTCAGCCTCAGAATATTAAATATCAAGTTATATAGTCTAATTCAGATCATACGAACCCTATAAAAGGCTTTCGTTTGATTTGGACAACGCTTATGACCTTAGGGAAAAATTTTAGTATTTTGGCCCACATGCTTATGTCAATTCACACGGACTGAGTGTCTGGCCCATGTGGTCCACACGACCTAAGTCACGACTGTCAAAACAGTGAGTTACATGGTCTGACACACGACCAAGCCACGCTCATGTGACTCACAACCTTCACACGGCCTGGACACACGTTCGTGTCACTGACTCGTATGACCCTAAATCCAAAATAGTGAGTTACACAACCTGGACACACACCTATGTCCCTAGCTCGTGTGACTTAAAGTACAAAATGTGAGTTACACGGCCTAGACACACGCCTGTGTCCCTAGCCAGTGTGCCTCTAATTCATAAAGAGTGAGTTACATGGCTTACCACATGGCTTGTCACATGGCCGTGTGGCGTCAACAGCCATGTTTACTGGCATTTGAAAATCGCATAAAATCGGGTTTTTGGTACACACCTGATATAAGTAGGAATAATGCAAAAGAATCCTGAGACCTAAAACAACCATCCAATAACCAAAGAAACAACTTATTCAACAAAAATCACACCGTTTAGCACAAAACTAACTATGTCAAAAGTTTCAATGCAAATACCTTAAATGAAACCAACACTTACCGTTGAATCACTAGCGATTTCTCAAATTAGCGTATTAGGAATTACTACCTTCGATATCCATGCCTAAAAAGAAATCCAAACAGTCATTTAACAGAAAATTAAAGTGAAACAATAGAAAAACCCAATTTCAAACACACGAACGAAGAACAACAAAAAGTTTGTAGAAATTAGAGGAGATAACATCAAAAACTTAGTCAATCGCCTTCCAATCTAATCAACGAACAACATAACCCTCAATTAGACCTGATAGCAAAATTATCGAAGCAAATCAAAAGTCAAGAAAAAGAAAAACAAAGAAAATGAAAAAGAAATAAGAAATAAGAAAAATAAAAATAAAAAGAAGAAGGAACATTAACTAGACCTTTTTAATTGAAACAAATAACTAAAATTCTGACTGTTAGCAAAAATAGTTTTTAGCGCATGCACCAAGACTTGAAGATAGGACCAAAGAGAATGCATAAGCTTAACCATTGAACCAGCAGGCTCATTCTTGACACAAATTCACACAAAATTAAAATTAAAATTAAATCGATAGTTCAAGGATAAGAATGAAATCAAATTAGAATAGTAAGAATTTTCAAAAATAAGGCGCGAACCCTTGAGCTCAATCACATAAACAAAGTATTTAACCACAGAAATAGAGACTTAGTTACCGATAGAAATTAAGAAACAATAGTTCAAAAAATTTTGGGGTGTTACAGTCTGAGTTGAAGGTATCAAGGTACCACTTATTAGTGAATCTGTTGATGTATTTCTTGAGGAATTAGCTAGGTTGCCGTCGAATTACAAAATTTATTTTGCTATGGAATTAGCACCTGAGATTGCTCCAGTATCAATTCTCCTGTACAGAATGACTCCAACTGAACTAAAGGATTTAAAAACCCAATTACAGGAGTTGATTGATAGAGACTTTATTAGATGAACCTTGGGGTGTGTCGATTCTTTTCGTGAAAAAGAAAGATCGGTTAATGAGATTATGCATTGATTATAGATAGTTAAACAATGTCACAATGAAGAAAAAGTATCCACTTCCACGAATTGATATTTGTTTGATCAGTTAAAAGGAGCTACAGTGTTCTCAAAAATTGATTTGAGATCTGGATACTATTAGCTGAAGGTTAAAGAATCTAATGTGTCGAAGATTGATTTTAAAACTCGTTATGGTCATTGATCGGCTGTTTAACGTTACAGTAATAATGTGCAAGCGTACACTGTCGATGCAAGTATAGTAGATAGATATGAGTCTGTCAGATATCGATCCTACGAGTATGGTTGTCTTTTGTCTATCAATGTTAGTGCAATAAATAGATAGACATGAGATAAATTGTGAGAGTAGTTGTCGAAGAAATAACTTGAAAACAATAATATAAAATATGATAATGATAAACTAGGATCCCCAATGTGAGTATTCAACATGATACTAAGTGTTCACAAGGTATAAAAGGATAGGTGGTTGTCGATGCATTAAATTGCAATGAATATCTTACCAAGCTTAACTTTTATATCTAATCTAAGACTTAAACATGCACATTAACCACACCTTCCAATGATGGCAATGAAACACTATTAAGAACAAGGGGATTAAATTTCTATAATCCTCAAGCAACTTTTGTTGTCGTGCTTGTTAGCTTGAACTGTCGTTGCACTTTCCAGTGTCAATGACCGCAATAACACTTCCATGCTAAAAGCATTCAAACCTAATTAAGCAGTAAAAGCAATATTGAATAAAATTACATTTAACCCAGAAATCATGTGTACTTCCGTACAGACATGAAATAGAAAGTATCACCATCATTTAGAAAAGAAATATAAAAGAAACAAGTGGAGAATACTATTCCTAGACAATCTCGACTTGAATATCTCCATTCCCTCTTGTGTCGCACTCAAGGTTTATCGTCAAGAGCTAATATGCGTCCCTTTCACGTCGGTTCACCCGTATGAGACTTAAGTCGCCGTAGTTGAAAAACTTTAAAAGATAGGTTGAAGAAGATAATACCCCTAAAAAAGCCTCTCTTTTTTTCTTTTTCACTTGAATATTTATATCATTCCAAATAGCACAGGTGTCATTTCATCAGAATCATGCTGCCTCTGTACGTAATAATTCTGAGAGTAATCTAAAAATACTTATGAAGCGACATCGGTACCAAAACATGACAAAATTAAGGATAAATAGGCTAAGATGCATTGAGTTATAAAATGCAATTTACTGAACTAAAAATGCTAAAATATGTGCTAGAGATAACTAAATGGGAACAAATTAACCAATAAGTACAGAGAAAACATATGTTCTTTCTAGTACTATTAGTCATCATAAATTTCTGGTAATGCCAATTGGTTTAACCAACACATTTTTTGCATTTATGGATTTGATGAATCGAGTGTTTTAGCCGTATTTGGATCAATTTATTATAGTGTTTATTGATGACATTTTAGTTTATTCAAAAGATAAAACATAGTATGCTTAGCATTTGCATATAGTTTTATAGACTTTGCGTGAAAAGTAATTGTTTGTGAAGTTTAGTAAATGTAACTTTTAGCTTTGAGAAGTTGGGTTTCTAGGGCATGTGATTTCGGTGGATTGCATCTGCCTTGTTCTAGGAAAAGTATCCGCCATTGTTAATTGGAATCCACCAAGAGATGTTTCTGAAGTGCGTATCTTCCTGGGTTTGGTGGATTATTACAAGAGGTCTGTCAAGAACTTTTTTATGATTGCTCTACCAATGACAAAACTATTACAGAAGAAGGTTATGTTTAATTAGTCTGAAGAATGTCAACGTTGTTTCGATTAGTTGAAAGTTATGTTGACAGAAGTTTCAATCTTAACTCAACTAGAATCGGGAAAAGAGTTTATTGTGTATAGTGATGCTTCATTGAATGGATTGGTTTGTGTTTTAATGCAAGAAGGTAAGGTGATAGCTTATGCTTCTTGGCAGTTGAAATCGCATGAGAAGAATTATTTGACACATGATTTGGAGTTGGCTGCAGTTGCCTTTGCTTTAAAGATATGACAACATTATTTGTATGGTGAGAAATGTCATGTATTTACTGATCATAAAATTTTAAAATATCTGACGACTCAGTAGGAATTGAATTTTCGGCAGCAAAGATGACTTGAGTTATTAAAAGATTACGGTTTGATAATTAGTTATCACCCTTGAAAGGCTAATGTTGTTGCCAATGCTTTAAGTCGCAAGTCTTTATTTGCCTTGAGAGCGATGAATGCTCAACTAAGGTTAAGATCAAATGGTTCTATTATTGTTGAGCTGGGAGTTAAGTCATTATTCCTTCAGAGAATTCGAGAGTTGCAAAACAATGATCCGAAATTAATAGCTAAGGGGAGCAAATTCATAACGGTTTGATGTCACATTTTAGTATTGGTAATGATGGGAGCTTATATTTTCTAAATCGAATATGTGTACTAAAAGATTTTAAAATTAAAAGAGATGTTTTGTAGGAAGCTCATAGTAGTGTCTATTCAATTCATCTAGGTGGTAATAAATTGTATAATAATTTGAAACAAAATTATTGGTGGCCAGGAATAATGCGAGAAATCTCAGAGTTTGACTCAAAATGTTTGGTATCAGCAAGTTAAAGTCGAACATCAAGTTCCGTCAGGTTTGTTACAAATAATGATTCTTGAGCGGAAATAGGAAAGAGTATCAATAAATATTATAACAGGATTGACTGTGTCTCTAAGAAAGAAAGATGTTATCTTGGTTGTGTTTGATAGATTGACGAAGTATTCTTGAAGGTATCACCATGGAAGAAAGTGTTGCATTTCGACAAGAAAGGAAAGCTTAACCCAAGGTTCATTGGATCGCATGAGATTTTGGAAATAGTGGGGCCAATAACATATAGAATAACGTTGCCTTCAACACTTGAAAAAAATTTACAATGTGTTCCATGTATCAATATTGTGCCATTATCGATCTGATCATTCTCATGTAATTTCTCTTGATGAGATTGAGTTACAGCTTGATTTATCTTATGATAAAGAACTAGTGAAAATTCTGGCTCTAGAAGTAAAAGAACTCCGCAATAAACGTGTTCAGTTAGTGAAAGTTCTATGGAATTATCATGGTATAGAAGATGCTATATGGGAAACAAAACAATCAATAAAATCTTAGTACCCAAACCTTTTTATAGGTAAACTTTCAAGGGGTGAAATTTCCTAATGGGGGGAATTGTAATAGCCAAATTTCCTACAGTGTCGGAAACAATGGTTCGAGGACCACTATTTTGATGATAGATTCAATAAATATTATTTAATAATATTTACGAGTTCATTATGTTTTTTATTTATGTTTGAATTGGTAAATTCGGTTAGCAGGTTAGAAATGAAAAATGTATGGACTAATTCGTAAGAATTAGTGAATAGCTAGTCAAATGAGTTTAATAAAAATTGTTCAAGGTCCAAAGTGGTAAATAACCACTCCTGCATAGAAGTGTCAGTTGTGTCAATGTTTAATGGAAACATCTGTTAATTTCCATTTAACGATGAAATTAAAAGTTTAAGTGTTATAGGCTGAAGTGGATGGAAATATAGAATCATTCTCGTCTTTCTTCACCGAAAACATTATTCTCTGTAAAAGAAAGAAAATATATAGGCCTTCTTGATAAATCAGTTTTGTATGTAAATGTTTCCAAAGCCTATTTTTCATGAGTTTCATGTTTTTGAGATCCTTATATCTCGATTTAGCTAAACTGCATGTCTAATTTCAAAACTACTAAAGCTTAAAGTGTTGTCATTGATGAACTGAACGTGTTAACGTTTAGATCAAGAACCAAATCAATTCGTTGATAATAAAGGGAAAGGAATACTCATGGAATAGTCTTTGATATCCTATTCTGCTGCTATACTAGGTAAGTTCATAGGGTGTCATTATGTTTATTTATGATATGTCTGAATGTGAATGAAAATGGAAAATGTTACTGAGCTTGTATTAGTAAGGTGAGAAAAGATGTTAAATAGTAAATAAATGAGGTCTAGCTATGTGTGTGTTTCCCGATTGAACAAAGGATACATTTGGCATGCTAATAAGGGTTTTTGTACATTGTACAGGAAAAAGGGAGATGTGATGAAGATGAAGGAAGTTACTGAAGTTTTCTAGAATCTCGCATTTGTTGCGGATTTCCAATTTAATCTCTTCGGAGATTTTGGCTTGATATTGGTTTGAATAGCTATTATGAGCAAACTGGCATGTTATCGAGGGAAATATTTAGCCTACGAGCTTTGTACTATGTGCATTTGGCGTGTTATCGATTGGAATAACTCTTACGAGCAAACTGGCATGTTATCGAGGGAGAATATTTAGCCTATTTGCTTTGCACTATGTGCATGTAGTGATTTATCAGTTGGAATAGCTCTTATGAGCAATCTGAAGTGTTATTGGGGGAAAATATTTAGCCTACGGGCTTTGTACTATAGCCTACGGGCTTTGTACTATGTGCATCTGGTGTCATATCGGTTGGAATAGCTTTTATGAGCTAACTGGCATGTTATTGGTGGAGACTATTTAGCCTACGGGCTTTGCACTATGTGCATCTGATGTGTTATCAGATGATTACACATGCATTCTCTTCCGTTCATGTTGATTCATCAGGCTGAATGTTCTTGAAATAGAAATGTTGACAGTATGATTTATATGAAGTAAAATGAGATATGAATGAGTAATGAATTGTTTGGGTTATGTTATATGTTTGAATGTGATACACTCACCTTGTACATCTGCGATGTGTTGGTAGGATAAAGAATTTAGTTACATTATATGTATGTAAGAATGTTTTGCAAGGTGAGTTCAATCCTTTAAACCTTATTCTTACTAAACATATTTAATGTTTATTCCGTTTAATTTTTCCCTTTCCTGTAGAGATTTATGCAAAACTCGATAGTGGATCGATTCCATAACTCATACTATCCAACTCCTATTTCGATAGAATTGTATTAACTCTACACCGGGTCAAGTGGCATGCATATAGGGGCTATTTGGTGAAATTGCGCGTCAAAGAATGATGATATTTTGGATAATGTGTATATTTATATTGATAAAGATGAATGCAAATACAAGATTGTAAAGTTTGTCCAAGTTGCGGATTTGACTTAAGGCTTTAGATGCTCGAAAATGAAACTTGAATTTTGACACAACCTAAAACGTAATCAAATCCAAGTCAAATAAAACAAATAAAAATAAAAAACTAAGATAAATAAATAAAACAATAAATCAAAGACTAGAACAATAATGAATATAGATGGGAAAGATAGAAAGTGGTATGTAGAAGTCCTAAGAAGCCTTGGAAACATGAAGAATCCACAATCCCCTTTAAGTGGCTCTATTTTCCCCTCCAAGAAAGAAAACTTGACAAGAAAATGTTTGAAGATGATCCCCACAATCTAAAAAGATTGTGAAAATTCTAAAAGAAAACTCAAGAGAAATTCTTGAAAAGAATAAACTCAAAGAGAATTTATTAACTCAAAAGAGAAGTTGAATAATAATGAATTGATTTTTGTGTACAATGTAAAGGCCTTTATATAGGCTAGTTAGATAAATCTAAATAAAACTCTTAAGTATACTAGAACTCTAATTAACCTAAACAAGAAGTAGTTTTAAATTAAACTTTCTTATTGACATAAAACTCTTAAATAACTTAAAATACTTAAGAATTATAAAAAAATTGGAATAAAAAAATAATAAGAGTTGATAAATACAATATTGGGCTCATATATAATAAAAATTAAGCCCAAAACCCGAACCAATATGAAACGCCTAAGCTTGTGGGATTGATTGGGGTCCTTGAAGTGAAACGCCTAAGCTTGTTAACATTTTCCACATGGGCTTGTCATCATAGAATGAGAGTTTAGGCCCACGAACAAAATTAGTCCCTTTTAATTCATCTTCTCTCCAAAATCCATTATCTTGAAGCTTCGATTATACCAGTACATCTACTACTCGCCATCTCTATGCTGGGTAGATCTTACGGTGAGCACGATGTCTTATGACCTGAGTCATTTAAAGGCAACTTTTCTTCCTCCAACCTTGCACTACATTCATGCCATCTTGGCTCACACATTGACCGGTAGAAGAGAGAGCACTGAAGTCGTCGGTATAATCGATGCATATTTTTTGTGGAGCATCGCCACGGGGCGCACCTTTGATGTTACCTATTTCATCGCCCTCGCTGTTCGCCATCAGATAGAGCGTAGTAAGAAGGGCCCTATCTATTTAGTCTTTTACATGACTCGACTCACACGTCACTTCAGTCTCCTCGACACACTGGAGCAGTCATCCTCCCTTACACTAGTTGGACAGATGTCCCCATAGGGATTCTCGAGTATGACTCACATAAGGATGATAGAGCGACTTCGTGGAGTGGATCCTCCTTAATACCGACTATCCCATTCTGACCCTCAGGATGAGGATGAGGACTTTGCTGATGATGTCCTTGTCCACCATGAGGTTCCAACTTCGAGTCACCGTCCTACTTCTTCTACTACTACCTTAGAGGACCTCTCCGAGCGGTTCACTCACTTTGAATAGCACTGTTTTCAGAGGTTCGATAGTATTGACGCGACATTGCAGTAGATCTGTCAGTACCTCCATATATCCTTTTCAGCATTGGCGACTCACGATATCGATGCCTTTGATGATGAGGATTATTGATTTTATTTGTTTTCTTTTTAGTTTTAGTTTTCTTTTTATGTTTCTTTTTAGTTGTTTTATTGTTATTTTCTTAGACTTATTTCATTTTTTTTAATCTTTTGAACTATATTTTTATTTTTATGGTTGTTTCTAATTGAGTTGTAACCTTTTAATCTTCTTCACTATTTGTGTTTATTTTCTTATTAGTTTGCTCGGAATCATGCACTACATTTAGATTTGTCTACAATTCTGCTTTTCACCATTCTGGCGATTTCATCCAATTTTTAGGGCAGTTTCAATTTTCTCCATCTCTTATGATATTTTGCTTATACTATGATTATATCTATTTGTACATTGAGGACAATGTACATCTTAAGTGTGGGGAGGTTATTTATATAATTATTAAAAAATCCCTAAATTATGTCTTGTATTTAAGTAATTTTCTCATATTTCCATTAGAATGAATTTTTGTCGATTTGGGATTTTTGTTGATGTGCTTTGGATTAATTTGTAGATATTTGTGCATCGAATGATTTAAATTTTAAGACATGAGAGAATCCAGCATGATAAGCTATTTTTCTGAATTAAAATTTTTAGGTTGTTTCTCTAAATTGAAGTTTTATCTTGAAGTTTGAGATTTGCAGGTTTGACATCAAAACCCTGATTTTTTATGAGATTTTGAGTCTTTAGAGCATACATTTTTCATGCTCATTCTATTATTGGTTATGAGTGTGTCAACTTGATTTGTTATTCTAGAACTTGCTTCTATTATGCATGTTAAGACCACACCTTTGATTTGATATATTGAGATGATAAAGGTACTTAAGTTTAACTCACTTATCCCATAAAAAAACCTACCTTTGTAATTAACCCTTAGTGAACCCCATTGAACCTATCACAACGTTTCTTGATGGACCCATTAATGTTAACCCATAACTCAAATTTTTCTGTTGAAACTTTTTCCTGCTTTATTGACTCCCTTTTTGTCGAGATTTGATTTGGTTAGTTGCCTAACTATGCTCTTCTGTTTGATTTGCTGAATTATTTCTGATTGTTCTAGAAAAAAATCAAAAAAATAGTTATTTATCGATTATGATTTAGTTCTTTGTTGATTGAGCTTAAATGATTAAATTCATATTTTGAGAAAAAACTCATTTTTTTTCCTTCAATAAGTTCTTGATTGATGCACTTGTTTTTAATTCAACATTTGTTTATTTTTTTCTAGTTTGGTAATTTATCAACTCGATCTCGATTATAACCAATTTTTTGGCCTTTTTTCACACCCTTAACCTAGGCCCCATTACAACCTCTTAAAGACCATTTGATTAGTTTGTCATATCATTTTATAGTGGTAGAGATTTGATTTTCAAGCAAGCTTTAAATACTTGATTCTTGTTCTCAATTATGTGTGCTTATTCCTTGTTTTAATATTTCTGGGATATTAATTCATGTTTAATGTGCTTAATTCAATAGAGCAAAAGTCCCTGTTTAAGAGTAGATCAAACATAATTAAGTGGAGTTGCATGCAATCCTAGAAATAGGATGAAATAAATCTATCGGATTAGAGTCAAATCTAATAGAGGAATCTATACATCGGGTTAATGCTACAATAGGGGTTTTAATTAGAAAGAGATTTCAATTAATCAACCTAGAGTTAGCTGTTCTTACTCTCGAAAGAGATATTAGCATAATTTAGGGATTTCTATAGATCAAGACATCAAGTGAATAAATTATTTAAATCAAATTATTAATAATAGAAAGAGTCTAGGTGGATTCTTTCCTGGGTATTGTCTCTCTCATTGGTTATCTTTTGATTGTTTGCCTGATCTTTTGATTGTTTGCCTGATTCATTCTCTATTGCGTTCTTAGTTAAATTAGTTTAGCAATTTTAGATTAAAACTCATCACTCCTAATTGTTAGCTAAATAATAAGAAAACGGTAATTACTAATAGTTTTAGTCCTCGTGGATACGATATCTCTACTCACCGTAGCTGTACTATTGTTCGAAACACTGGACTTGCCTTTGTCGTATTTATAGTTAGTTTTGTGACTATCAACGTCTAAGCTTGTGGGATTGATTGGGGTCCTTGAAGTGAAGCGTCTAAGCTTGTTAACATTTTTCACATGAGCTTGTCACCATAGATTGAGAGTTTAGGCCCACGAACAAAATTAGTCTATTTTAATTCATCCTTGCTCCAAAATCCATCGTCTTTAAGCTTCAACTGTTTTTCTCGAATTTTTTTGTGATAAAGTCTTGAACGAATAAGTTGAGTTTTGACTTTAGCTGCTTGGATTTGGATCTCATGATTGGGCCTTGAGGGAAACTAAGCCCATCTCTATTATGGCCTTTGAATTGGACTGAGCCGCTCATATCATATATGTATGTACTCTTTTGTGATAGTTGTTTAATGTTGGTGTAGAGTATTAGTGCACTTGAAATAGAAATAATTGCACGTGTTAAATATGTTAATTTATTTTGGATAATTGGTGGACTGTTTGGGCGGATAATAATAAAGTTATATGAATGCATGGCAGATAGTCATCTGGCGTATAGACTTTGGCAGACATTTTTATGATGGATCACCTTGGCATGTTTTGTTTTAATAATTTTTCATATAGAAATTTAATGACTTTAATAATAAATTTCTTTGATGGTTTTGTTTGTGAATGTTTCTATTCTACTGTAGCATCCCGTAACTCGGGCCCAACGACTTGGTTGCGTGAGGGGTGTTACATTCTCAATTTGGCGAAGTTGTGTCATTTCAAAAGCAAATTAGAGCATATAATAGTATATTCTTATTCACATTGTTTGGAGCTCATTTAGATAAAGAACATGCATCTTAAAAAAACGAGACTTACACATTCTGAACAGGAGGGAAAATATATCATGACCTTCTATCACAAATACCTGAAGCAACTATTTCACCTTATTTTCAACTATACTTTTATGATAATAACAATGAAGTTCAAATTAAAATGAGAATATAACGAGAAGCTAGCTTAAATGTAGAAATTGTAAAAGTGATAATGAAAATTTTTCAAGGAATTCCCTATGCCCAAGTTCTGAAGAGATTAAAAGAATTTCCTTCATTCAACTATGTGGAGTGTGTCTCACATTTTTCGGTCAAACTAGCGTCAAAGCAAATGCGACGTTGCGACGAGAAATCACACAAGGTGACAACGATGTGACAACGTTTGAAACAGAGGCAAAGCAGAGGTGACGTCGTGACGAGGAGCCTAAGTATCACGATGATGTAACGAATTCCAAACTTAAAGCAGCTATGTGTTAGACTCTCAACAAGGTTACTTTTCCCAGTTAAATTCTGATTGCCCCAGAGATATTATAGTCATTTTATAACTCTAATCTTAGCCTAATTAAAAGCCTTAGTAACCCTAGAAAAAGAAGGAGACAATAATACAACATTAGATAGAAAATCAAAAGAGAGTTTTAGAGAGCTTTAAGGAAAATTTGTATTTTTAGCTAGAGAGAGCTTTGTATTCGGGGTTAGGATTTGTTTTGAATTTCTCCATCTTGTACTCTTCGTTTGTTTGCTCATTAGTGAAGTCTCATTTGCTCGTGGTTTTTTATCCTCTTGATTGGAGGAATTTTTCTATCTATATTTGTGTGCCCAATTTTCTCTATTCATTTTTTTCTTATTGTTTATATGAGTCGATCCCCAACAGACTATTTAAAGATACACATTGCAAGAAATGCTAATCTTGATTGAAGAGTTTACAATAAACCCTCAACAGATCAAGTTGCTGCTATGTAGGTTGAAAGAAACAATCCAATTGTTCCATTTGAACGAGGTATCGTAGTTCATGCACGTTCGGGAACTTGACATAGAATGAAACATTACTTTAAATGCTATTATCCATTACAATATTCTCTGTTGTTTCTAAAAGGAGAAGTTGGGTGGCATCAAAATATAAAAATAAAAAATCACATGAGGAAAGAGGAACAAATACAACAGTACAATATGCGCCATCTTTTAGTTTTGTAAAATATATCTTTCAAAAAGAACATGAAAGTTTTATTAAACTATAATTATAAATCAATACATATGAATAAATTGCATAATGGAACATTTTTCACATTTTATAATTTTTATTCGTTAATAATTTCTGGATTTATTTTATACATCATAGATGTCAATTAAATTTTTATATTTACATTTATTATTATATGTCATAATTTTATAAAATTTAATTAATTTAATTAATTGTTATATTAATTATTTTTACCTTTTCTTTTCCGATTTGTACATCTAATTAATTAAATTTTAAGCCCAGTGGGGATGTTGATGGCTTTACCTAAAGCATTTGTCTGAAATCAATATCAAATAAAGATCATTAAGAACAAACTGTTGCAAGAAAAAATAAAGTGAGATTCAATATATATTACGCATATACATTACGTGGACGGAAAATTAGAAAAAAAAAAAAGATTTTTAATGGGAATTAAAAAGGTAAATGTAAATAGAATTATGCTTTTTAGTTCTTAGTAAATGTAAGTAAAGATTATTTATTTCTTAGAAAACGTTTGTCTCTGCTTTTATATATATACATTTATGTTGTAAAATAGATGTACATATAGCTTTCATAACCTCTTAAGAATTTTTTTAACTCTTGTAATCCCTAAAAATTATAGGGTACAATAATTATATTTATTAGTGTTTTGTAACCTATGGTGGTTGAGGCTCTATAAATAGAGGGCCTGTATAGATTTTTTAGGTATCTAAGTCAAAAGTTGAATAATCCTTTAATTTTTCTATTTGTCTCTCTTGTTCATTCTATATTTCTCTTTGTTTTATAATACGTTATTAGCACGATTTTATTAACGAGTAATAGGTTCTTAGTTTGCGTCAAAATTTTGTTGGGCTCCAAGCATTGAAATTCAATTGTTTGGTTTAAAAATCGTGTGTAGTTGCTTGAGATTTGTTTGAGGATGACTACTTTCTCTTCACTACAAAGAATGCTTATAGCCTCTACTTCTCATCCACAATTACCTAAGTCTAATAATTATCTTTTTGAAATTTGATTTGATTTCTATTAAGAAGTTAAATTTATATAATTCTCTATTTTCATCTCTATGAGTTTTTCAATCTCTTTTCGAGTTTAATTGTTGGGCTTTCTACGTGGAGGTGTATTTTTTTTATAGAATTGATTTGTTTAATTTTAATTTTGATTAAAATATATGATTGTTCTTATATCTTCTTATCTATTGTAAATGTGTATTATATGCAATGATTAGTTTGGAGTTCAAATCTATACATGCTTGAGAATTATATAATGATATTAATCATGATTTTTTGGGTTCAACCTCACTAAGAAAGCATGTAAAAGATTCTTTAAAATTATGGATTAGTTTTAAAACAAAATTATGGTAATGAAAAAAAAGTTTATCATTAGATATGCTTCATCCCCTGAAGTGAATGTGACATTACATAATCAATCTTAAAAAGGACAAAGTTATAATCGTGGTTATGTACATGGTCTTTGATGGGCTAGTATGGGTATAATAATCAATATAACTATAGTGAATATAATAATTATTTTCTCTCCTATAAAGTGGAATGATAAATTTAAATAAGAGAATCACTAAAGTTTTCCAAATAGCCCTTCAAAGAGAACAAAAATATTTATGTGATACTCAAAAATCCTTCGACACATGCATATTAGTTGAATATTTTGCCAAGGTTTGATAAAAGAAATGAAAGGGAACAATGTATAGACACATTTGATTTATCACATTTGATAATTGAAATCAATTTGGATACTTGAAAATTTTGACATATTCCTTGAAGCAGATATTGCACATAATTATATTTCTTTTGTTGAGTTAATGACATTATGGACCTCTCATTGGTTTAGGCATTTGCAGAAGTAAATATCATAGTGGATACAAAATAAAAGGAATGTCAATGAAATTATCAATTGTCACAATTTATATTGACATTATAATTCTACTAGTTGTGGAAAAGTACAAGGCTAAAAAAAAAAGATGACGCTAATAAGCATTATGATAAATATGAATGCATCATGTATATGCTTGTAGCATATCTAAAACATTAAATTTTGGAAAGTCTTATCGAAAAAGAGAGACTCCATAATGTATGATAACAAAATTTGAATTAAAATTATGCTATAGGAGGTGAAGGTTAGAAAATTTTAATTTTAAACCTCTATAGTTGCAACTTTAATATCTTATTGTGACCTTATAGTATTTTGTATTTTATTGTGTTATGGTATTAAAAAAATTATCTAACTGCATGCTTGTTAAAGTGATTGAGTAGTGACATGAATTTATTCTTTGCTATGTTTAACATATATTTTATTTATACTTATTCTTTATACAAATATACATATTCTTTTATATGAATAAATAAAGTTTTTAAGGATGTGAAATTTTTATCATCCGTATTGAAAAGAATTGCAAAATTGCATATTATTTAAAATAAGTTACACATTCATTAAGGTATTACATTAGATTGTAAAATCTCTTGAAGAGCTAACGTTGCACCTCCTTGTGATGCAAAATATTGTAGAACATAATATTATTGTTTTTAGATCGAGAAGATATATATATTGAAGGAAATATTTATGTGTTTATAATCATGTACAAAAATGACATAAGATACTCATGTATTTGTATTATAAATATTCCCCAAAGGAACGCATTACATTTTTATGATTGACACATGAGATAGTTGTAACACCCCAAACCCGACTTGGACGATATGGCCGAATCTGAAGATGTCACATGGAAGTGCGTCTGAAAACTGTATCATTGCTAAAATCGTTTTCCGTTTAGAACTTATCATTGTCTTTCATTAATTCTTAAATCGTGATTCATTTCTAAAACACTATACTTTGCGGAAGCTTTTATAAATAGTTTGCGTGTGCGTGGTATTGTGATAAAACATTCATCTCTTTTGGAAACCTGAGTTTTACCCACTTCTAGTAGATATAAACAGAAAACAGTATAAAATCTAAATTTTAAGTAAAAATCCGTAGAGGCCATTATTACAGAAAAATACCCCAAAATAAAACTTATAATCGTAAATAAGTATAAAATAGAAAAAAGGATTCATGTGGCCACTGCTGAGTCCTCTGCCGTATCGATCCGCCTATGTCTGGGGATTACCTGTATAGATTAAATAGAAGGGGTAAGTTTACGTAAACTCAGTGTGTAATCCCCATGCAAAAAAAAACAGACAATAACAGATAATCTCAGTTTGGGCCTAAGCCCTTTTCAATATCAATATTAGTAAGCATTAGGGCCTTAGCCCATCATAGTACAGTAACAATGATAGTTATGCAGTTATAAAATCCTACCCAACCAGCCTCTACACTCTATCTCCGTCCAACCCTACACTCCATGTGGGGATATAATCAACCCACCCATCTCTACACTCCAAATAGTACCGAATGTGGCAGTAGACAGTAGTTCCAGCTGTGCTGCCAGTGAGTTAGGCTTGAAGCCTTTCAGTACACTTCCTCCAATCAATATCAGTCCCCAACCCAATGCAATGCATCATTCAGACATGTCATGGTATCATGTATAAACAGTACAGTGTATATAGCATGCTCAACATACAAATGTACATATCTATCTCATATAGGCATATAACAGTCTTTCAATCATTTCAGTCAATTAGGGGTCTAGGTAAACTTACCGACCCTTCAGTAGGTTTACAGTCGACTTGGGTGACCCGTGCAACCTTAGCAGTCAAACAGTGAGAATGGGCCCACGACCCATATTGCATGCCCATGTGGGCCCACACGCTTGTGTAGCCCACACGACCCAAAATGGCCTTCCTCGTGTGGATCTCACAGCCTGGTCCAATATTCCTACACGCTCGTGTGATTCACCCGTGTGGGGCTCACGTGCCCGTGTGGCCCACACGGCCCAATTTGGCCCAGCCCATGAATCGTACATGGCCAGCCTCGTCAATCACACGTTCATGTTCGATTACATGGCCTACCACAGGGGCGACCAAACGCCCATGTGGCATCGACAGTTTGGTTTTTAGCTTTCGTTGAAACCTTATTTTTTGCACAATTGAGTACACATCTATTACAGTTTCTCTTCTACATGTAATCCCGTATCTCCAGAACCTGTAATAGACATTACCAAGGCTGATTTTAGCGGCACATTCAAAAACTAAATCGAGAATATTTCACAACGAAACCTTAGAATATTGAAAAAGTAAACTCGGTCACTTACTAATAGCGAACTGAAAACCCAAATGTTCAAATCTCTACAGAAGCACCGATCGCTACTTATTTTCACCTAATCTGAAAGAACCAAAACAACCCTTTTTAAAAAAACCAATCATGAAATGAGAGAAAGTGACAAAACGAATACTTACCGAATCGAGTGAGTTCAATTGTCGAGCACGATGGAGGCATAAAAGAAATCAAAAGAAAAGAGGGAGGAAACAATAAAAATTCGGCAAAAACGAGGTGAATAAACGTCAGAACGATGGAAGAATTTTTGGGGAAGAGAGAATAGAATTTTAGATGAACCGAAATTAGAAAAAAAAATTTTGATAGAATCCCAAAATCCCTTAATTATCTCACCACTACTCCTATTATCCCTTAATTTCCTCCAGTAAACCATCCACCAAAAATCCTTCAACAACGGAATTTAAACCTCACTCAAACACTACAGCATTTTGGTCAACCTACAACACTCACACGACACAAGAAGTAAAAATAAATCCTTTATTCGAGCAGAGTCTGGAACTCCTAACCTTTAGCACTCCAACTCACCACTTAACCACCAGACCAGCAGGCTCATTCCATCATATTTTACCAATATTTATTTATAAGCCTACTGGTTAGAGATAGTGATTTATTCATTTAAAAACCAAAAATTTTGCCAAGCTAATGCTTGAACTTAGGACCTCTGAAACACTCCTAGAACACATAACCACTAAAGTTGACAGATATTTGTATCAAAAATATACAAAAATAAATATATAAGGGATTTTTGAGGCGTTACAATAGTGACAAAATGTTGACTAGTGTTGGCATAAGTGATTAGACCATCCTAGATCATATATGATGTGAAAATTAATTGAGAATTTATAGAGACATTCATTAAAAAACCGAAAGATAATTTAATTGAAAAAATTCTCATGTGTTGCTTGTTTTCAAAGAAAATTGATTGTTCTCAATGAAAATTGATTGTTCTCAATGAAAATTGATTATTAGAAACTCGTTAGCTAAAGTTGAGATTTAATGTTTTGCAGTTTTTAAATGAATATGTGCTCATTCATCCACCATGTGGATGATTTTGATATTATATGATTGGTAGATGCAGCTACAAAATAATCACATATGTGATATCAACTCGCAAGCTATCGTTTGTGAGATTGCTTGTTTAAATAATTAATTTTAGATTTTGTGTAGGGAAATAACCCGTGTATGCAATGACCAAGTAAATAAAGTAAAATCACGCAAATTTTACATGAAAAAACTCCTCAAAAGAGGATAAAATACCACGGGCAAAAGGAGATCTCACTATAATAAAAGGGGAGTACAAAAGATGGAGAGAATCAAAAGAAAACCCGAAGCCCTAAAATAAAAAAGCCATTCAAACTCAAAGAACAAAATTCTCTCAATCTAAATATTTCTCTTATGTAAAACCTAGAGTAACTAATGCCAATTTATAGGATGAAATTCGTGACATATATGATTAGAATATCCCTAGGTTAATCAAAGTTTAAGTAGGAATCTAAAATAGAGTTTAATTGAGAGAAGAAAGCTGAAAAACTTGAGGTGTATGTTGCCATGTCGTGACATGGCGTTTGGTCATCAAGATGAAGAAGGATTGCGTCTTCAGGACGAGGAATTTCTTCTCTTCATGACATCGGCTGATCGTTAGGATGAAAAGCTTTTCCTTGCTGTGACGTCACACATTATTTAATCGAAATGTGAGGCATACTTCCATAGTATGCAATTAAGACAATTCATTTTACTAATGCTGGTAAGTTTACGTCCCAAGTTTTCAATGATTATTTGGGATAAAAAATTGAACATATTATAGCTTATGTTCATACATAAAATGGTTTAGATAAATAATTTATCAAGCGTCTCCAACTAATAGCTAGATCATTACTTATGAGAACAAAACTCCTTGTTACAGTTTGAAGATATGCTATTTTGCATGCAACAGCACTTGTGCGCATTATGCCAACAAGTTATAATAAATACTCCCCATTAAAATTGACCTTTAGTTAGGAGCAAAATATTTCCCATTTTGGAATTTTTGGATGTTCGATATATGTTCCAGTTGCTCCACCACAATGCCAACAAGGTTGGAAATGTACATTGATATAAATATCCTTCTATTAATAAATATTTTTGAAATATTAATTGGAAGATTTAGTTACGACATAAGTTGTCAATTATTATGAACTAGTTTTCCCAACGTTAGAGGGAGAGAATAAAAAGTTGGATGAATAAAATATTTGGAATGAATTATTAATATCTAAGATCTTCATACAAAGCAATGTGAAATAGAAGTTCACTAGATAATTCATTTTATAAATAAACTGTCAAATTCATTTATTGACCTAAAGAGAATTACAAAATCTCACATACCAGTAGAAAATACTCCAATGTGAATTGATGTCCTGATAGGGAAAACTATTTGTGTAAAAAAAAGTAATCCACGCCTGAAGCGTGGAAGACCAGTCGGTTCCCAAGATAAAAATCCTTGTAAAAAGAAAGGAGCAAATATTCAATATGGTCATATTGTGGAGGTAAATGCCTAGGAAGAAGCCAAATATATAACTAATAAAAAAAACCCAGAAGAGGTTCAGGTACCTAAAAATAGTGATAACAAAGAGATCTCAATAAGTTATGTTACTTTAGTAAAAAGAAGAAGAAGATGGAGCCAGAAAATAATTAGTTTTCGACAAAATTTGCTTATAATGTTACTATTGAAATAACAAAAGAAAATAAGGATCCTAAGCCTAAATCTATTGAGAAATATAGAGATAGAAAAGATTGACCAAAATGGAAAGACGTAATTTAAGCAGAATTGAGTTCACTTTCGAAACATGAGGTTTTTGGATTTGTAGTCTAAACACCTAAAGATGTAAAGCTGATAAGATATAAATGAGTATATGTGCAAAAATAAAATGAGAAAAATGAAGTCGTAAGATATAAAGCACGACTTATAGCACAAGGGTTTTCACAAAGGCCCAACATTGATTATGAAGAGACATATTCTCTTGTTGCAAATGCAATCACGTTTAGATATCTTATTAGTCTGACAGTATGTTGAAAACTTGACATACGTCTAATGGATATTGTTACATACTATTTGTATGGTATACTTCATAGTGAAACTTATATGAAATCTTTGAAGTATTTAAAATCGCAGAAGAATATAGAGTTTCTCGGGAAAATTGCTCAATCAGATTAAATAAAAATTTATATGGATTAAAACAATTTGATTGTATGTTATACAATCATGTTAGTGTATATTTGTTTAAATAATTTTATAATTTATTCATTTGTTTTTATAAAAAGGTCTGTATCAGATTTTGTGATAATTGTTGTTTATGTTGATGATCTAAATATTATTAGAACTCCTGAAGAGTTTTAAAATGCAGTAAATTGTTTAAAGAAAAAATTTGAGATGAAAGATTTTGAAAAAAAAAAAAAGTTTTGTGTTGGCCTGCAAATCGAGCATTTAAAAGATGGAATTCATGTCCACCAGTCAACTTATATGGAAAAGATATTAAAGAAATTTTACATAGATAAAACACATCCATTGAGTACCCCGATGGTTGTATGATCATTAGATGTGAATAAAAATCAATTTCGTCCTTGTGAGAATGATAAAGAATTTTTTGGTCCTAAAGTACTATATCTAAATGCCATATGGGCATTGATCTATCTTGCAAACAACATAAGAACTGATATAACTTTCGGTGTAAACTTGTTAGTAAGATTTAGTTCTTCTCCAACACGTAGACATTGGAATGGATATAAACATGTATTTAGATATCTTAGAGGGATCATTGATACGTGGTTATTTTATTCAAATGATTCAAAATACCTATTAGTGAACTATGCTGATACTAGATATTTACCTCTTAATCCTACTTCATATTTTCCAACTAACATTTGTGTTCATATACACACTCTTACATTATGGTTAATGTTCTTTCTTACATTAATTTGTAAAAAAATCAAGTGAGAGATGATAATTGATAAATGAAAGTAAACATCTGTAAGGTAATATTTTTTAGATTCTTAAAATTATTTTTACAGATTTTTTTTTTAATTTTGTGACGTATATGCAGGAAATAACTTATGTCCGTCGTATTATGGAGAAGTCAAGCAGAAATTGAAGGGCAATTGTTGGAAGTAATAATTGAGAAAAACCAACTGTTGCATTATCAAATATAAAAGGAAGCACTTATAAAGGTAATGCTTCATTGTATGTAAGCAGTTTAAATATATTCAATCAATTTCAATAAAACTTATTATTGTAGAGGTTTTCCAACTGACTACATTAGTGGCTTCATCCATTACAATCAATCATTAATAAAGAAGGCAAGTGAATTTGGAAAGGGGTAAAATCATTTTGATAATTATTTATATAAATAAATTAGTTTTTATTTATTAAAATAAATTACATTAACATTTGTTGTCTGTTAACAATGAAAAGAAATTGAAAACTCACTCCAAAGTATTGATATATATTTTTTAAAGGTGACAATAATTATATGTTTTTAAATCTTATTATATATTATTTTTGGTTAAATGAAACTCAAAAGTTCAGATTTTGTTTTACATGTAACATTTGATTTACCGGTTCAAAGCAACAATTGTAAATCTTATCAATAAGGACATACTATGTTACAATGCTTGCAACATTTGTAACAAAACTGTTCATATTAGTGATAATAAAGCACAATGCTACATATGCGAAAATATGAATGCTACTCATAAACCAAGGTAAATAATTAAACATTTAAATTTATACATAATATTATGCAACACCTAATTCTTTTTTTTTTTTTAGATATCTATTGAAGCTTGAAGTGATTGATAAAAAACAAGTGACATTAACTTTATTCGTAGGACTAGAAACGATTGTTAGTTGTCCGATATTAGAATATATAGATTTCATTAACATTAAGGTAACAGGACCTCGTTTCTATAAACCGAGTCATAAATATTTTTATAAATATTTATGGTGTGTTATTAAGGTTGTATTAAAGTTTCATTAATAAATTTTAATATTTAGATGGTTAATGAAGTAAAAAAAGACTAAGTCATAATTGTTAAAAAAGTCAAACCGCTATTAGTTTAAAGGTGTTAATTGATTAAAGAAACATAATTGGATGGCCTTAAGGGATAAATTACCCATTCTTAAGATGGTGGATGATTTAAGTTTTAAATTCTTTTAATTTTATATGTTTTATATGTTATTTTATTATTAAAATAAATAATAAAAGGTTTAAAAATAAGAAAGCATAATGGTTTTCTTCTCCAATTTGTTTTCTTGATCACCGAATACTCCATGGAAGCCAAGTTAGGTTTCGGCCAAATTTTTCTTCATGCATGGTAGGTAATTTTTACCTGTTTTTCATGAATTTGATATTTTTGAGATCATCGCAACTAGGTCCAGTTAGTCCGTACGTTCGTTTTCAAAACTGTTAAAGATTTTGAATTTTGCCATTGATGAACCTTTGTGATTTTAGATGTTAAATAATGAATTTGAAGTATTCGTTTATATTTATAAGTATTTTGTTAAGTGATTTTTGATGAATTTACCAATTAGGAACTAAATTGTTGAAATAGTAAAAGTACAAGGATTTAATGTGAAATAACAGAAAATATAGGTTTTTGTAAGGTTCCAATAAATTTTTCTAAGCTTAAATTTGAGTAAAAATGGTTAATTTGCATGTTTTAGGCTTAGGGACTAAATTGAATAAAAGTAAAATATTGGGGGTAATTTTATAAAAATGTCAAAAATGACTAACTTGCATAAAATGAATGGGTTTCGCTGTTTGAATTAATGAATTAAATGAAATTGTTAATTTAGATCAAGAACGACTAGAAAATCAAGGACAATAGAAAATTACCAAATAGCCTCTGTACTTAGATATTGCTGCAAATTAGTCAGGGAATTTCATATGATTAATTAACATTTTAATGTTATATTTCGACCTTACATTTCGACCGACAGCTTGCGTGAGCAGACCCATTTCATAGCTTGAGTGAGCAATGATGTAAAGGAAAATGAAAGATTACGACATTATGTTTAGCACACTTTGTGTGAGCTTTCTCGCGTATCCGATGTTATTCTAAATGGTTCAACGGGCATGAAAAGGAAAGGAACGTTAAGTATTCAAATGACTTATGTCATGAATCTATGAAAAGGATTGAAAATGAAATGTTCAATGAAAGTATGTCTATATTCATGAAATTGATGATTTCAAATGATGTTGTTCATGTATAATGACTTACCTTATGTTAATTCAAGTGAATTATGAATTGATGCACTAACATATGTTGTTGATGATGCTTAGGCTTGTGCCAAACTTATGGTTGGATTATATCATGCTTAATCTTAATGATATACCTCGAAATGGTAAGTGTCCAAATGGAAATATGCTTATGTGCATGAAAAGGTTGTTGAATCAAAAGATATATTTTCTTATGAAATGACTTATCATGTGGTTGATCCAAAAAGAGTTATGTATAAATGCACTAACTTGTGTATTGATGATGATATTTAGGCTTGTGTCAAGCTTGTGTAATTGGTTGATGTTTATGCTTATGTCTTGTATTATGCAAATGATACGGGTAAGAAAAGGTAATGAAATGGTAAGTTCATAATTGAAATGTAATATGATGATATGAAAGGATTGAAGAGATAAATGACTTACTTATATGTGAGAAATCTACTTATGCTATGGATGAATTTACATATGTCATGAATAAACACACTAATTCGTGAATTGATAATGTTATTTAAGCTTATGCAAAGTAAATGGAATGGAAAGTAAGTAAATGAAATGGTTCATCGTCTTAAGAAAAGGTTGATGATTATGTAATACAACTTATAAAATCTTATCATGTTATGAATGAAAAGTATACGTGATGTTGAGGGATTTACTCATTTGTGAGTTGATGATTATGCAATTTTATAAATCTTATGACATTGGTATAGGTTTATAATTATCCTATAAATTTCATCATTGAAATGAAATATTATGTTTAAAGTTTAAACGAGCTTACTAAGATTTATTACTTACATAGTTATTTTCCTTTACTTTATAGATTATCAGAAGCTCTATTAGTTGGAAGTTCACCGGAGATCTATCACTTTATCCAGTGATTATATCGATAGTTTTTTATGTTTTAACCCAGGTTATAATGGCATGTATAGGTGGACTTATGGTTGATGTTTAGTTGAATTTTAGTTAATGAGTTTCGCATGTATATGTCATTTTGGTTGATGTAATCTTGGTACTTTAGGTGCCTTGTTGATGTATGTGAATATGTCTAAGTTATGGTATTGTTTGAGTGACTAAATGGTATGTTTGTGTGGAAGTTCTAATGCTCATAATTATAGTATGATATAGAAGTAGTATTGAATTATATGAGTATGATGAAGATGTGGTAGGTATACATGTTTAGGTGAATTTGTATGCTTGCTTTTGAGGTGCCTTATATGGAATATTGGTTGAATGGATTTGGTCATTTGAATTAGTTGTTTCATACATGTTTTGGTAAAGTTTTGCTGCTTTGAAGTTGTGCACAAAATGCTTGTAGGTAACCATTTGTGTTGGTGTTAGAAATGGCTTGATTTTGGCCAATTTCATGTCCACACGGCCGTTTTAAGTGTGCTTTATTTTCTTGTATAAAGAATAATTTATATATTTAATAAATATTTACAATGTTTCTCATATTATATTTTGTTTGTTTTTATGAATAATATTCAACAAAATTTTGATGGACCCAAAATCAATGGAGACATGTGTCTTGCAGATAGTGCTACAACACATACAATACTCTCATTTGACAATAAGTAATGTCCATGTTAATACAATATCGGGTAGTTCAAAAATTATTGAAGGCTTCAGAATAGCTATTATATTATTACCTAAAGGTACAAAATTTGTCATTGATGATGCTTTATATTCCACTAAGTCTCAAAGAAATTTATTGAGTTTTAAAGATATTCGTGTTAATGGATATCATATTTAGATTATGAATGAGAAAAATATTAAATATCTATACATTACAAATGTTGAATGTGAAAAGAACTATGTTTTGGAAAGGCTACCTGTTTTTTCATTAGGCTTATATTATATACATATTAGTGCAATTGAGTCACATGTTACTACAAACCAGAAGTTTGTAGAACCACATACTTTTACTACTTGACATGATTGATTAGGTCATCTTGGATCTATTATGATGCGAAGAATCATCGAGAATTCAATTGGACATCCATTAGAGAATCAGAAGATTCTTGAATTCAATGATTTATTTTGTGTTGCTTGTTCTCAAGGAAAATTGATTATTAAACCATCACCAGCTAAAGTTGGGATTGAATCTCCTGCATTTCTGGAACGTATTTAAGTTGATATATGTGGGCCCATTCATCCACCATGTGGACCATTCAGATATTTTATGGTATTGATAAATGCATCTAGTATGTGATCACATGTGTGTTTATTATCGACTCGCAACCTGACATTTGCGAGACTACTAGCTCAAAAAATGTGATTAAGAGCAAAATTTTCAGAATAATGCAATCAAAACTATTCGTCTTGATAATGCTGATGAGTTTACATCCCAAGCTTTTAATGATTATTGTATGTCAATTGGGATAAAAGTTGAACATTCTATAGCTCATGTTCACACACAAAACAGTTTAGCTGAATCGTTTATCAAACGCTTTCAACTAATAGCTCGACCATTGCTTATGAAAACAAAACTCTCTGTTACAACTTGTGGATATGCTATTTTGCATGCAGCAACATTTGTGCACTTGAGGCCAACAAATTATAATAAATACTCCCTATTACGATTGGCTTTTGGTCAGGAGCCAAATAGTTCCAATTGCTCCACCACAACGCACAAAGATGGGTCCTCAAAGGAGGTTGGGAATATTTGTTGATTATGAATCTTCTTCTATAATTAAATATGCTGAACCATTAACTGGAGATTTATTTACTGCATGATTTATTGATTGTCATTTTGATGAAACAATATTCCCAACATTAGGGGAGAGAAGATAAAATTGGTAAAAGAAGTTACATCGAATGGATCATCATTATCTCAATTAAATCCTCGCACAAGTCAATATGAAGAAGAAGTTCAAAGGATCATACATTTGCAAAACATCGCCAATCTATTGCCAGATTCATTTATTACCTAAAGAGAATTAAAAAATCTCACATACCAGCTAAAAATGCTCCAATACAAATTGATATCTCAATAGCGCAAATTGTTAGTGCAAAAGAAACTAATCCATGCCTGAAGCGTGGAAGGCCAATCGGTTCCAAAGATAAAAATCTTCGTAAAAGGAAAGAAGGAACTATTCAAGATAGTAATATTGTGGAAGCAAGTGTCCAAGAAGAGGCTAAAGATATAACTAATCAAAAAACCCCAGAAGAGGTTCAAGTACTTGAAAATGGTGATAACGAAGAAATCTCAATAAGTTATGTTACTTAAGGAAAAAGATGGAATTAAAAAAATATAGTTGTCGACAACAATTTTGCTTATAATGTTGCTATTGAAATATCAAAAGAAAATGAGGATCCTGAGCCTAAATCTATTGAGGAATTATAAATAGAAAAGATTGGTCAAAATGGAAAGACGCAATTCAAGCAAAATTAAATTCACTTTCTAAACGTGAGGTTTTTGGACCTATAGTCTAACCACCTAAATATGTAAAGCTGGTAGGATATAAATAGATATTTATCCGAAAACGAGATGAGAAAATGAAGTCGTAACATATAAAGTACAACTTGTAGCATAAGGATTTTCGCAAAGGCCCGACATAGATTATGAAGAGACATATTTTCCTGTGGTGGATGCAATCACGTTTAGATACCTTATTAGTCTGGCAGTACGTGAAAAACTTGACATGCATCTAATGGATGTTGTTACAGCCTATTTGTATAGTACACTTGATAGTGAAATTTATATGAAAATCCTAGAAGAATTTAAAATCCCTGAAAGATATAGAGTTTCCCGAGAAAATTGCTCAATCAGATTAAAAAAGTTTATATAGATTAAAAAAATATGGACATATGTGGTACAATCGTCATAGTGAATATTTGTTAAAATAAGGTTATAAAAACGATCCAATCTGCCCATGTGTTTTTATAAAAGTGTCTGGATCAAACTTTATGATAATTGTTATTTATGTTGATAATCTAAATATCATTGGAACTCTTAAAGAGCTTCAAAATGCAGTAAATTATTTAAAGATTGGAATGCATCAACAAAAAGATGTGATGTGATATTGCCATTAGGGGGAGTAAAAAACACATTGTACTATTTTCTTTTAACCAATGTTTTGTCCCACTAGGTTTTTCTAGTAAAGATTTTTAACAAGACAACTTGTAATAGGAGATTGTGTACTCTTTTTCCATTACAGCAAAATAGGTTTTTAACGGCATTTTTGGGGCCTATAGTGGCACTTATAACCGCTACTAAAACAATTTGTGGCGTTTTGATAAGCGCCGCAAAAAATGCAGCTATAGATAACACCGCTAAATTTTACGGCGTTTATGTGGAAAAACGCCGCTATAGAACATGACCTTTAACGACACTTCTCACACAAACGCTGCTAGAGAACATGTCCTTTGGCTGCGCTTTCCCTACAAATGCCACTAAAGAACATTACCTTTAGCGGCACTTTACCCAAAAACGCAGCTAAATGTCATGTTCTTTAGCGGCGCTTTTACTAAAAGCGCCGATAAAAGTCATGTTCTTTGGCGGCGTTTGTGGAAAAACGCCACTAACTTTAACAGATTTTTACCAACCCATTTTCATTCATATAGAACTCGAATTATCAACATAATTTCCTGTAACATCAAATCCAACCAAAAACTGCAAATCTAAATGATACTTCAAATCTAACGAAAGAAATATGTATATGATCTAAATTAATAAATGAAATAAAAAAATATATTATATTCAAAAGTTATATTGTTAAAATATTGTCACAATACGAAAACAAACGTCTAAGATGGCGTATTCTGCGACTGCTGAAATAGCTTCATCATATTTTGAAGCTGTAGCTGGAGTTCGTCATATTTTTTGCTTGCCTCTACTTCTCTCGCTGTTGCCTCTGCTTTAAGTAGCAGCTAGAGTTCTTCATATTTTCTTTGATCCTCTGCTTCTCTCGATGCTGCCTCCGCTTTAAGTTGAGCACTTTGCTCAACTGTGCTCGCTTGCATCTGAGCCATCTGCTCTCTTAGTCTCTGAACTTCAACTTGAGCCTGATTCCTCGAAAGCATGTATTGCTGCGAGTTGGATCCAAAATATTGGATTGTGTTAACAAAAGATCGTTGAAATCAAACCCAACCATACCTTCCAGGAACCAAAATTTCAATAATAATTCGGTTATCAGTGTCGTCAAGATTAACAGAACTATCACTTGAAGCGATAACTTCATACTCTGCCCTTTTATCCTTTAGTTTCTCCTAATAAATAAATCAAATAGTTAGAAACGGAATATATAATAAAAAAATGCAACATAACTTAACATTATTTGCATTACAAATGATGAATTAAACCATTATAATTCAACATAGTAGGAAAAATATAGGAGACCCATCTTTCTTTCTATGTGTAATGTCAAAAGGTTGAAGTCGTCCAACTTTTTGACCAGATGACAGTCCCTACAATATAGTAGGAAAAATATTATTTAGTAGAAAGTAATTAATATTTGACACAATTAATAAATTCAAAATACCTCGTGATCAGCAACACAAGCAAAACTTTTCAACCCACCTGTGTGCATGAATTTTTATTTTTGCCTACTTGTAGTTCCAACTCACTCATGATCCTACATTATGAAATTATTATTACGTATATAGTAAATACTATAAACCGAAAAAATTTTAAGAGTTTGGAAGTACGTAATACCTCTCATTTCTTTGAATTCCAATATCTAATTGCATCTTCCCATTGGTACCATAGCATTCCCGGCAGGACATTTCACAAATTCTCTTCAAGGCTTATATTTTTCTTAAAATATTCTTTCTTTAAAACACTTTTATGGTCTCTCTATTTTTTTCCTAATGCCTTCTTTACATAATTAGCCGAGACCTCCAAAGCAAATCTCTCCTGCAAATAACACAAGTTTAGAAGATAGATATAAATGAAACTTAAACCAAAATATTATAAATTACATTCACGTTATTACCTTAATATTTTCAAGAGCTTGCTTTTTGTTACTATCAGGCATATGATGCTATGACTTGTAGTTGATAGGCAACAAATTCGCATTTCGTGCTATAATGCCCAAGTATCCTGCTAAAAATCGAGCTTCTGATCCAATAGGCTGACCATAACTGTTTCTAGCTACTTTGACATGCTTGACAGAATTTAACTCATATAAATCTTTTAATAGCGCACGTCCTCAAGTTTTGCGCCTCCCACCACTTTCAGCTAAAAAAATAGTATGTTATAATATAAGAATTTGAAACAAAAATCAATAATAAAAATCAACATGCATGTAAATTAAAGTTAACATTACTTTGAATTTCTACAGGGTCGAAAGACGTATTCGGAGCATTCGAAGATCGAATAGCAGTCTGTTGTTCACTATTTGTTTCTTCTAAATTTAGAGGATTTTGAATAATACTTAGATCTTGCAATCTTCTTCTAGGCATTTTATCTGCAATACACATAAAATAGTTGAAATATTAGTAACTAGTTGCAACAATAATAGTACATATAAAATAGTTGAAATAGTTAACAAGATCAAGATTTAAATTATAATATTACATATAATTAAAAAAATTATAAAATCTTAGTACATCATGATTCGTATATATCTTCATCCACATCCTGGCGAACCTATTGAAATTGTGTACTAGTACTAGGGATAGTTTCATTTAAGTTTTGTTCTAGAAAAGGCAAAGTTTCTGATCTTTCGTCGATGTCATCTCTACTTCCATTGCCCATATCAAACAAGTCTCTAGGGGTGTTACGGAGTACAACGCACCAACCTTCATTAGTTGGATCTTTCAAGTATAAAACTTGTTTGGCTTCAGAAGAAAATACATACGGCTTGTCTATCAATTGTTGTCCAGTGTGAATTAATCGAGAGAAGTTCACCATTGTAAAACCAAATTGATCATTTTTAATTCCACGAGCAGTATTAACATCAGCCCAATCACATTGAAATAAGACAATCTTCCATTTACCATAGAAATCCAACTCAATAATGTCAGTAAGAAGTCCATAATACTCCAAATTTCCCTCAACAGGATTACAGTCCCTAGTACTAGCATAACTTGTAATTGAAGAATTAACAACTATTTCACAATTTTGAGTCCTCCTCAATCTTTTGCGAGATTTTGTATGAAACCTGAATCCATTAATGAGGAAGGCAGTATATCTTTTTACTACTCTATTCGGACCTTGGGAAAGCTATTTAACGACGTCCTTTCCACTCCAAACCTATTGAATCGATAGTAAATTGATTAATTATAAATGTTATACGAAAACATTTTTATTTGTCAATGAAAGCTTCAGTTGCATATCGTTTGCCCTAATTATTCATGAAAAGATTCTGTGAATAACTTATGAATCTCTCAATGTTGTAATCTTTGGGAACATGAATGAGATCTCAAGACTTGTTTGTACTCACTACGTTAAAAAGTGGATTACTTGGTTAGAAGATAAACACATTAAAAAGATGAATATTTATCAAATTCTAAAACTTACTTGCATAATGGTTCAATTGAATCGTGGTGAACAAGAACATATTGATGTGCTTGTACCCAAGATTTATCATCTAAGTGTGCAATTTCAACTTTATTGGTTGGTTCTCTATAACTTCCAAATAAATAAGTTTCAGCTAAGTTATGATTAGTGAGCCCAACATTTCTACTTGGTCTATTCAGTCTTGTTTCAACATCTTCTAAATATCTAGAGTAGAAAGTCATACACTCCTCTGCCAAGTAACCTTCAGCAATTGATCCTTCTGGATAACGCTTATTACGACAATAAGAATTCAATTTGTATAGGAACCTAAACACGATATACAACATTATTAAAAGTTGTAACTAAAGGTATATTCATGAATGAATGAAACTTTACAAATAAATTAGCACCTCTCTATAGGATACATCCACCAATAGAAAACCGGTCCACCAAGTTTTGCTTTATGAGGGAGATGGATTAGCAAGTGTACCATAATAGTGAAGAACGAAGGTGGAAAGATCTTCTCCAAATTGCATAAAGTCAAGGCGGCTCGATCTTGTACTTTCTCAAGTTCTTCAATAATCAAAACTTTGCCACAAATATCTTTCATTATATTGGATAGTTCAATTATACAAGACGTCATCTTTTTTGACATAGAACATCGTAAAGTAACTGGTAGTAAATCTTGCATCAAGATGTGATAATCATGTGATTTTAGGGAATATAGTCTTCGATATTTAAGACTCACACATCGAGATATATTTGATGCATACGCATTTGGGACCTTTATATCCTTCAACAACGTGCAGAACACTTCTTTTTATTTCTTTGACATTGCAAAAATAGAAGGCGACAATTGAGATTTTCCATTTGAAAGTAATTAGGGATGAAGATCACGCCGAGTTCCCATATCAACTAGATTAAGTCGACTCTGAAGATTGTCTTTCGATTTTCTATCGACATTCAGAAGTGTCCCAATAATGTTCTCGCAAACATTCTTTTCAATATACATGACATCAAGATTGTGTCGCAAAATGTGATGCTTCCAATAAGGCAACTAAAAAAATAATTTTTTTCCATAAGTTCGCCTCATTAGGATCATCCTCTTCATTAGATTCATCATCGATTTGCTGGTCAACATCGCTAACATATGCCTCTCTCGGTCTTCTCTTTGTTTGCGTGTTGGGTGGTTGATTCATCTTTCCATAACTGAAATTGATATCTTTTAACATGAACAAGATTTCAGATCCAATGGTCTACTCAGGAGCTTCTCTGAACTCTTAAGTACCATCAAATAGAGCCCTCTAAAATCTAAATCTATGATTTCCATCTAATCAACGACAATGCCCCATATAAGAGAAATTCTTCCTATTATATAACCACTTCGAACATGTTTGCACCACACAACAAGGACAAGCATAACGTCTTTTGGTACTCCAACCAGATAAATTGGCATAAGCCGGGAAATCATTAATAGTCCACAAGAAAGCTGCACTTAAATAAAAGTTCTCCTTTCTTAAGACATCATATATTTCAACACCTGCCCATAACTGTTTCAACTCTTCAATAAGTGGCTGCATATAAATGTCAATATCATTCCCGGGACCTTTCTCTCCAAGGATAATCATAGATAAGATAAAAGAAGATTGCTTCATGCAAATCCACGGAGGCAAATTGTAAGGAACAAGCACTACAGGCCAAGTACTGTACGAAGTACTCATGATTTTAAAAGGATTAATCCATTAGATGCTAGCCCAAGCCTCACATTCCGAGGATCACTTGCAAAGCTTGGAAATTTACTGTCAAATGATTTTCAAGCCAAAGAATCTATAGAATGCCTTAATAATCCATCATCGGTTCGTTGATCATAATGCCACTTCATAGACTCGACTGTTTTTGACGACATGAAAAGCCTTTGAAGCCTTGGTATTAGTGGAAAATATCGCAAAATCTTTCTTGATTGTGCCTCACCTTCATCATTATTCACATATTCTATTTTCCTATTCATCCAATGAGATTTACCGCAAACATGACAAGACTATTGGTTTTTCCAATCACCCCAATACAACATGCAGTCATTTGGGTAACTATGAATTTTGTCGTACCCAAGGCCTAAATCTTTTATCAGTTTCTTCATATCTTTGCATGAATGAGGGCTTTTGCAAACAAAAACATATCTATCAAAAACTCTAACAGTAGTTTCAAAGAGTTTTCGGTCCACCCTACCAAACATTTTAAGTGAAAAAGATAAATACAGAAGGACAGTTTTGAAAATTTCGATCCCTCATAAAGTTCTTCATTCATTTCATTAAGTAACTTGTAGAACTTTTCTGCTTCTCCATTTGGCTCTTCATCAGGTACACTTCTCCGCGCTTTGGTAAAAACATTTCCACCAATATCACAATCATTGGATGTAATAATTTCAAGTGGGAATGATTGCAAACCATGATTGCGCATATTACATGCATCCCACAACATGCCTTCCATGCCATCTTCTCTAACAGACTGATGGTAAGCATTATGAGGATAAACCGGATTAATCGTTGAAGAGGTTCTACGAGGTGTACACTCTTCATAGAAAATCCTTTTTTTATACCCCCAAATAAGCCATCAACAATTAGATGTTCGTAGACAACTTCACGAATATGCCAATTGATGTTGCCACACTTCTTACACGGGCAAACAATCATATTCTCTTGGCTTGCATTTTGAAATGCAAAATTTAGAAAAGTTTGTACTCCATTTCGATAGTCATTGCTTACCCTTGACAAATTCATCCAACTCTTATCCATTTCGTAGTTCTTGAAGTCTAAAGTTGACAATAAATTACGGTTACTTAAGTGTTCTAAATTGATTTAAATCATGTCATTGTACTAAAATAGATAATACATATCAAGTATCAAGTATCTAATGGGTGTAAACTAATTCAGGTAAGTTGTTTATTTATAAGTATAATTAAGAGTAGGGAAAAACAATAGTGTTGCCCAAATTTATGTGATTTTTATATATTTTGATCCAAATTTTTATATAAGTTATGATATAATATTTTTATTTAAGTTATGTAAGTTATGTAAGTTATGATATGATATATATTTATGTATTATGTAAGTTATGTAAGTTATGTAAGTTATGATCCAAAGTTATGATATGATATATTATTATGTATTATGTAAGTTAAATAAGTTATGGTCCAAAGTTTTTTTTTACTCTTTAAATGTTTATGTAAGTTATGATAATCATAAACTTTAAATGTTTATATAAGTTATGATTATCACCTTTAAATTTTAACTTGAAATTTTAACCCTTTAATTATACTTTTTTAATTTATAAATTTGTGTTTTTTATCACCTTTATGTTTACTATACTTAAAAAGAAAAAAATTACACTACAACAAAATAGACTTTTAGCGGCGTTTTTTGGGTTTTAAACGGCATTTTTAAGCGCCGTTAAAGCGCCCCAAAATCGCCACTATAGACACCGCCGCTAATTTTAGCGATGTTTATTAGAAAAAACACCACTAAGTCATGGCCTTTAGCGGCGCTTCTTCCGCAAACGCCGCTAAAGATCATGACCTTTAGCGACGCTTCTACCACAAACGCCGCTAAAAATCATAACCTTTAGTGACGCGTCTACCACAAACACCGCTATAAGAATGATTTTTAGCATCGCTTTTTCACAAATGCCGCTAAAACATGACTTTTAAAAAAATTTAATTAAATAATATTTATTTCTATGATAAATATTATATTATGTTTTATTTTTGAAATTTAAACTTTAAATTATATACTTTTAAGGATAAAAAAATATTAATTGAATTAAATTTTCTATTAAAATTTTAACTTTAAAGCTAAATATAAAAATTAATGAATTTAAATTTAGAATTAAAATATTATGTTTAAATAAATGTGCAATCTACCTCACAGCTCATCTGACCTATATTAACTCGGCCAACTATAAAAGAAGCTACAAAACAATCATGGTTAAAGAAGCTAGTACACAAGGTAGCTACAAAATCCTGTTTCAATAACACCAAATTCAAGTTCCGACTAAGATAAACGACCATGGAATGCAACATTAAATAACACTCCACTTGAAGAAGTTCTAAGCCTTGGCTTTTCCAGCTTGGAGAGATTGAATCCTCTATTACACCTTCAATATCTAAAGGATGCAAAACCAATGATCAGATAAACCAACAAACTTGGTAAACAACAGAGATGTTAAAAATAAAAATATATATATAGGCATTAGGGCTCAAAAAAAAATATATAACAAACAATTATGTGCAGCTTTAGTAGCAGGTTGAACCATACTAACAAACAATCTCAATCATAGCTCTTCCATGTGTCACAAATAGGCATTCTTTCTAATGATTGTCTAAACTATTCAATTTTTTAACAAGGAACAATAGTATTAATTTGCAAAAAGTAGAACAGAAACATGTTGCACTACTGTTGTTTAACGTTATATAGAAATTTCTTATATAGCATAAAAGAGAACTAAGGCACAGAAAGAAGAAGAAGAACACCATAATAATTAAATTGATCATTGATATATTCAATTTTTCCAATACAGGTATATTCAATTTTTCTACGTTTTTCCATGAATCTGAAGGGTCATAACTCTATACCCATCATGTCCAAACATGATTCAAACATGGGTGCCAAACTCAGGCATTTCAAGAAAAATAAAAAATTACAGCAACATAGGCCAACAGAAGGGATAACGTATACCTTGGTCAAGCAGTATATCGCCTCTCGTCTTGTCAGCCAACATAGCAAGTGGAGCCTGTGTGTTGCCTTCCTCATCAAAGACAACCCTTGTCCCCTCAGCCCTATGAACATTGATCTTTATCTTTTTTTTATTCAAGATCCGTGCTGCTGACCTGAAAATAAGAAAACCAGCTCAAAAACTGATTTCAAGTAATGGACTACAAATAAAACAAATATTTAAGGTAAAACTACCCAGGGGCATACATAATTGACTAATGTAAAACGATCTACTTATTCCCAGAAAAAGAAAAACTAGAATCTGTGCAAGTTACCACGTAACCAGGTAAGCTTACGAGCCAAAGCAGCTATATAAAAGAATTTACCATTTAACCTACTAGTACATAAATGAAATTATTTTTTCATTATTGCAAGGCCATCTTATCATTGCTTTATATGTAAATATATAAATAAGGAGCATACACGATATCTCTAATTTCGCTAGTATTTCCTTCAACATTTGGTCCATCATCCTTCAAAAGAAAATCATTGCTCTATATGCGATAAAGGCCCTCTCTGCCAGCTGCTGCATGTCTGGATATTTAACTAGTAAAGCCGATAATAACCCAGAAACTGGTTGTAACCTTTTTGTATTTGCCTGGGAAACCAGTAAATCCAAATAAATCTTAGATTTTTCTAAACTTGAATTTAGATATTCAAATATAAAATTTTTTTAGATGAATTACAAAAGAAGATCAAAGCCTTGTGCCCCTGTTAAGTCATAGTGAATATCTTAACCATCAAATTAACATATTAAATTCTATCAAAATGAATGATTAAAATTGGGATTAACATATTAACGATCAAATTAACATATTATGCAGACAAGTCTAAAGCAATTTGTTGAACGTCAACAGCTTAAAATTGGGATTAAAAGAGCAATAATTCGTCATAAAGATAGAAACATACAGATGTTCAGTATGCAATATATTCCTGCTAAGAAAACTAGCAACTTTCAATTCATGATTCATGAAAACCAGAAACATGGGTTTTTTAGCAAGTTCTGGTAATGCATATTGACATTAAATTTCATGAAAAAGCTTAAGGTGCCAGGTAAAAATCAAGCAAAATGAGTTGCATGATAGGAATGACATAGTTTTATAATTATCTTTAAAAACAAGTCGGCAATTGACTGTAAATTTTGGCAAATTGAGTAACATATTCTAGTTTACCTTAGCACATAATTGGCGTCAATTGTCCTGCTTAACCATCTCCATCAATGTTGTCTCCAGTTCATCAGATCTAATACAAGTGAGGAATTCAATGTCACATTTGTCAAGGGTTATTTCAGCTGAAGAAGAACAATTCTAAAATAAATAACAGATAAGTTCCTCCTTAAAATGCAAAGATTAAATAGTCACTTATATCCAGTTTATAAAACATTATGACATAACAGAGGTAAAGAGCAACCTATAACCAAGAAAATAAATTACATTTCCTCTACGGTCTATAGAGAATTGACAATCGAAGAACCAAAAGTAATAGACATAATATAAATTATTAACCTGAGAACAGCTGATCTTTTCTCTTCCAGCAACCTGCACAACTCGACCTTTAACCCTACAACCTACATGTGAATTTTTATAATAAATTAAAGAGTGAAACATCACAAAAGAGGACAACAAAATTCTCATGCATGAACTTAAGGCAAGCAAATATACATTTTGAGTAAGATGTAGCCTATTATCTATTCAACTTGCCAAACATTAGTTTGGTCTGTAATGAAATATTGTATTCATTAAAAGGAAAACTTATATACTACCTGCTGTTGAAGATCTGGAACAGAATCCGACTTAGCATCTCGTGTCAGACAAAGAAGATTTTCATCCGAATGTATCTTGAGAATTAAACGATAAAAAAGAGTTAGGGATTTACTGAATGTAGCTTGAGAATTGATGCCGATTTCATGATAGATTGACTTGTATTTGACTCTGACTCTAATTGTCGACGGTGGGATAGGGGGACGACCGGTGTCGAGGTCTCGCTTTTGAACCAACATGACACCGGGTCTAAGCTCCCAATCATGACCTTTTTTTATCTCTTTATTTCGGCGAACAACCAATGGCATCTTAGTAAAGGCAATGTAAAAGAAAGGGGGGAAAACAAAGCGCAAAAACCTCCTTACTTCCCTCTTCGTTTTCTTTATCATTCACCTTCTTTTCCTCCGGTTTCTTGTCATCTAGGGTTTCCGTCGCCATAGAAATCACCAGTAAAATTAAAAGGAAATTGTATGTTCCCTTGAAAGCCTAAAATTAAAAGAAACCCTAACAAATCGAGAGAAAATGAGTAGCTATGGTGAGTGAATTCAGTGCAGTGAAATGGAAAAGAAAAAGAAGTGTGATTGGTGTAGGTGTATTGACTTGGTGTTGTTGGAAATGGGAAATTTGGGATTTCAGCTGAAGAAAAACAAACTTTTATTTGGGGGATTTAGGGTGCGTGACGGAGATGAGAAGGAGAGGGAGTAACGAGCGGGTAACCAAAAATAATTTTTTTGGGAGTGAGCGGGATTTTGATTACCTTTTGTGCCGTTTTTCACAAAAACGTCACAAAAAATTATTTTATTTTGAATAAAATGACGCTATTTTGCTCTGCTAAAAATTATTAGTTAAGTAATTTTATAAAATATTTATTATTGTTATTTTTTATAAATTAGATTTTTATAAAAAAAATCAGGTACTCTCAAAATAAATATAGTATATTTTAATAAGAAAACAAATGATTAAATGGTTGTAATTAATTATTAAGTTAGAATTATCCAATGTCAACAATCAATCTCTCACATATCAAATTTCTATTAAAGATTGAGACGTTAATCATGATTTTATATTATTCTTTTCTGATCTAATCTCCATTTTATTAGAGATATTTCTTCTTAACTAAAATATAACTATTTTGCTAGATGTTCGATGTGGAATGATTTTAGTTTTTGTATTTCATTTTTATTTGTTATAATTTGGTCCTATCCAAAATAGATAGTTATCTATCCATATCAATCTGTTATTTTTTATTTATTTATTTATCAATTTTTTTTAAAATCTAATATTTAAATATATCAAATGGTTTAGATTAAATATTTTCAAATATAAATGCATTAATTGATTGTATAAAATTTCATCATTTAACAAATCAGTAAACCTTAAATCCTAAACCATTTAATATATATAAAGTTTATCTATTATCTCTTAAATAATTTAAACTACAATTATATAAGAAATTATTTAATATATAAATTACAAAACACTAATCAATCTAACCCCTAACCCCTAAACCCATAATCCATAATCCATAAACCTTAAGGTAGTAACTCCTAAACTTTAAACCCTAAACCCTAAACCATATACCCTAAACCATAAACCCTAAACTATAATGATAATTAATTCAATATTTTAAAATTAGAAAACACTAGTTAATCTAAATCCTAAACCCTAAAACCCTAAACCCTTAACACATAACCTCTAAACCTTAAACCCCAGCCTTTAAACCATAAACCATAAACCATAACCTATAAACCCATAATCCATAAACCTTAAAATGGTAAAACCTAAACCTTAAACTCTAAACCATATACCCTAAACTATAGTGATAATTAATTCAATATTTTAAAATTAATACTATCTCTTTTACGATTATATAAGAAATTATTTAACATATAAATTAAAAAACAACCAGTAATGTACCCAAACAATTCTAAAATTATTTTAAATAATAGTATTTTAATTTTTTTCATTTAAAAAATATTTTTCTATGTTTTTTTATTTCAAATTATTTCTACGTGTCATTATTTTTTTCTGAAAATTTTAAATATTCAATTAAAAATAAATTGAATTTTAATTAATATAAATAAACCAACTAAATAATAAATAGACAGACAAATGGTTTTTGTGGCGCTTTTCCAAAAACGTCGCTAAAAATAGAGCATTAGTGGCGCTTTTTCAAAAATGCTGCTAAAACCCAGAGCAATAGCAACGCTTATTGGGAAACGCCGCTAAAGTACTGAGCATTCGCGACATTTTTTGTAGAATGCCACTAAAGCCCCGAGCATTCGCGTCGCTTTTTGAAAAACGTCACTAAAGCCCCCAAGCATTAGCGACGCTTTTTTAAAACGCCGCTAAATCCTCGAAAGCTCAGAAAAGTCGCCATGGGGCTTAGGTTTTTTGCGGCGCTTCTTGGAAAACGCCGCTAATGCTCTATTTTAGCGGCATTTTTCAAAAAGCACCGCTAATGCCCTATTTTAGCGGCGTTTTCCTAAAAGCGCCGCTAATGCTCAATTTTTAGCGGCGTTTTTTGTCCAAACGCCGCTAAAAATACCGTTAAAAGCCTGTTTTGCTGTAGTGCTAACAAATTAATAATTATATGTTAATAAAGTTAATATTTTTTAATTTTTCATCTATTTTGAGTTAATATTTAAATTAAATTTCCATGAACTTTTTAACTTTATACTACACATTAAAATCGATCAATTTATTTTTATGATAATATTTATGAAAAATATTAAAATAATCTTAACATTAAGATAAATATTATTTTTCTTTAAAAATTTATTTTAATTAAATAATATTTATTTCTATGATAATTAATATATTATGTTTTATTTTTGAAATTTGAACTTTAAACTATATACTTTTAAGGATAAATAAAAAAATTATTTAAATTAAATTTTCTATGAAAATTTTAACTTTAAAACTAAATATAAAAATGAATGAATTTAAATTTAGAATTTAAAATAATAAATTAACAACACAATTAAAATCCAAAAGTTAGAACTCAAGTTATCTTAAATTTTAAAATAAAAAAATAAAGACCTTGCTGCAAAAGTTTTATTGCTTAAGTAGCTTTAAACAATTCTAAAGTGAAAAAAAGAAAAACAAAAATAGCAACAATATTAATCTTCTTCAAACTTTTTCTCTTGCTTGTTCAAGCTCTCTCTCCAATTAAATCAACTTTAAACGACTACTTTCTAACTGTTGAACATATGCTTGAAAGACAATTCCAAATCAAGTTATTACAGAAGTTCAAATGTTGCCTTTAGCCCATCTGTTTCAGTGCAAACCAACATCCACTTACCTTTTTCTGCAAACGACTTTTACGAGCAGCCTCACGGTTTTGTGCAAGACGTCTTTGTATCTATAGATATTAAATGTATAATGCACAAAACAGGTGAGAACCCTATTTAAGGTAAACAGATCATATACAGACAACAATTAATACGAGATATTCTATGAATTTAGCAGCTACTAAATGAAATAGGTTTGGGGAACACATATTTTTCCATTAAATTAGATTTGTTGAAATACTGTGAAAGTTAATTGAAGGATTGGATCATCGTTGACAAGACAAGAAATTAACAAAAGAGAAGGCCTCATTAGCTAGTTGCAAAAAGAAAAAGTCTTCTTGCTAACATTATAAAATCAGAAAACATCTGCCATTAACATGCACGAAATATTTGGCAGAAAACACCATAAGTACATCTCCTAGACTCATCTTAAAAAAGAAGAAAAATAAAAATAAAAGCTTTTACGCAATGCAATGACCACACTTCAGAACCACAAGTCTTCTAAACAACGGGAAATAGGAGTGAGAATGAACAAAATACAATTCAAAGCAGCAAAATAAGAGCTTCTTTGTTTACAAGATAAAAAAAAGTGCAAGGATGGCAGAAATGATCAAAAAGAATTGAGCCAGAAAACACCATGCCTTTCTTTCTATTTTTACTTTTTTGTGTCTTATCTTCATTTCTACATCTTTGTTTTCAGTCAGAGTTCAGATCAAAATGAGCATAAAACACATGAAGAAAATCCAAATTTGTAGCAAATTAATTGGTTGTTCCAAGCTGTTTTATGCTTTTTTCCCCCAAAGTTTGTTGAACAAAAATGGTTGGTTGTACGTCTGGTATTTCAGCTGAATAATTAGTGCTTCATTGCTTGGATTTCTTTCAGCTGACAAATTGGGTGGGTTTGAAATGTTTCAGATTATGAATAAATTGTTCTTCATCAAAACATGTAATCTTACAAAACATCGCCAGGTTCATTCATTGTCAGTTCTGTCTTACATAAGTTAGCAGATACTCATGGCGGCTCTAATGTGGAAGACAAAATCTCCACTCTATTTCGTTTATAAAAGACATAAATTCTTGCTCCAACTCTTCGCTTCTCTTTAACTACTACTCGTCCTCAACAAAACAAATTAAACAGAGACTCGTCCGGGCAAGTTGGGTGTTTTTCATGAAATCTAGCAATATCTGATTTCATGTTAAATGGAAAAAGTTGTGACTAAAACAGCCATAAAATCAGATATATAGTCAATAATATCATTATGAAAAAGCTATGTTCTTAACAAATAGAATGCATATCAAATACAGATAAATCCATTTCATAACCTATAACTTCAATAAATCAAATTCTATGAGATGAGAGATCCCCTTCATCTCTTGCATCTGACTCGAACACGATATGAACAAGAGGGGCAAAAGAAAAAAAACTGAACAGTATCATACCTATTGATTTCGACGGCGATGCGGCAGAGGGGATAGCTAACGGCGATGCAGCAGATGGTCGGGGAAAGATTTGGGGATTTTGATTTGAGGAATTAGGGATTTGAGGAAAATTTTTAGGGGAAAAAAATAAGGATTTCGACGATGAGTTGGGGATAAAACTGAGCAGAGCAAAAAGGCATCATTTCGTTTAAAATAAAATGATACTTTGCGGCGTTTTTCTTATAATGCCAATAATGCTTAATTTTTTGCGGCGTTTTTCTTATAAACACCGCTAATGCTTGACCTTTTGCAGTGTTTTTCTCATAAACCCCGCTACTGCTTTACATATTGTTGCGTTTTTCCGTTAGCATCACTAATGTATAATATTTGCGGCGATTTCCGTCCAAACGCCACTAAAAATACCGGTAAAACCTTAAATTCCTATAGTGTTCCTTAAGTTTTTATCCCACAGAGTTTTTCCTAATAAAAGTTTTAACGAGGCACAGTTTTCTCTAGTAGACATCCAATGGGGAGTGTTACAAATAAATGTGGATGTCCATATTCTAACCCAGCCCCCTCATTTAGAAGGTAAAACCTCCAATTCATTATGCAAAGTTGTTTAATGTGTTAATGATACACTTAAATAAGCTTCATTTAAGTGTTATTGTATTGCATTGAATGTCAACTTACTTATAAATAAAACTCTTCTATAAATAAAAAGAAGATACGAGAAAATTCTCTGCTTATTTAAGTGTTATTTTATTTGATTATTTTATAACAAAATTTTATTAATTGCACTCACAATTTTTTAATACTTAATAAAATGATGGCACGTCAATTACCAAGTGTTTCGCTTGTCAATAAATTAACGCATTCACATATGGTAGTTTTCATATATGTTTATGTACTTTGTAATATATATATACACACACATATGGTTTTAGTGATTATAAATATAAAAACTATTTTTATTCGATATATATAAACTATTTAATTGGATAATAGTAGTCAGGATATTAGAAATCTTAAATTTTCATTTGATACGATAATTGCCTTTTGTATAAATAAGGTTCAAAATTTTTTTCTTCAAATAATTGATATGCCGTGATTTTTTCCCATTAATTAGGGGAAAGGTTGAGTGTTATATATTATTATGAAAAATAATAAAAATATATCTTTTAAAATAAACCATATCTTCTTCACACAAGTCACAATTTAATAATTATAATAGTAGTTTAATAGAAAACGCTGTTAAAAATGATAACATCAAATGTGATTTGCCTATGGAATAAATTTTAAAATTATACATGAATTTGTAATGTTACTCATCAATTTTAATTTGGTGCATTTGTATACATTAAACTTTAATCGTGATTAAATTTTTACATTTCACTAACTCCAATACCTTTATTGCACAATTTTCAGTTAAGTTACATTAATGACATGTCATTTAAAAAAAACAAACAAATAAATTAAAATTATTTCCAACTAAATTTAACAAATAAATAAAAAGCTCCCCTAGAGGAAATAAGAAAGTTTATCTTTTTAAATCTAGGTGGAAGTAATTTAAATTTATTTATTTTTTAACCTAATAAAATTTCATGTTAACACTTTATATATGACATAATAGAAAATTATGTTACATAGATAATAGGATTGGTGAAATGTGAAAATCAAACCAAAATTGAAGTTTAATGTATATAAATGTATCAAATTAAAGTTATTGTATAAGATTGTAAATTATATCAAAATTTATATATAATTTTAATGTTTATCCCTAAAAATAATAAGGTCTGAATATTAATCCAATTATGTAGATGAATTAAAGGCTAAATATTGAAAAGGTGAGAAGCAATTAGTGTGGTTATTTTGAAATGAAATACATTTATCTGAGCGAAAAAAAATACAGTTAAGGGTATTAATTTAGTTTAAATAAATATTTTTGGTAATTAGATAATATGTTAAAAAAAAAGAGTAACTGTTTCTTTCCATTTTGGTAGTAACCATGTGTCGCTTAACATAAAACTAACTTATCAAAAATATTGTTTGTTTTCATTTTTTTTTCAAATATTACTATAGATATATATATTAATTTTTTTAGCCATGTAATGCTTGGATTGATTTTATGTATTAATTTAATTTAATTTAATTTATGTTTTAAAATTTTCGTGAAAAAATTAAATATATTGAAAAATAAAAGATAAATAATAATTTTATAAACTAAAAATGCATAATTCTTTTAAAAAATATATTAAGTTCTATATTAATTTTATTCAGAAAAATATTTTTAATTAGTGTTTTACTCTTAACATTAATTTAAACATTATAAATAAGAAAGAGTAGAATGTAACAAACTTAAATGTTTAAACTAATTTTTAATTTTTTTTAATATTTTCAATAACTTAATTATTGTTTTTTTAGTATTAAAAATTCAACATTACTAGATTTATGGTTGAACAAATTAGTATTTTTAAATAATTTAATTTGTAACTTTCTCAATCCGGCCTAGACGTTAGACCTAAATTCAAATGATTACATTAGCTATCGAAATAGCTTAACAAGTTATCGGAGTTTTGAAAGTAGTCATTTTAATTTTTTATTTTATTTTAGAAGTAGAGCTTAGTCTATTTTCAGAAAAACTTACCTAAATTGAAAGAAAACAATTTAAATTTACTATCCTAAGTACATAGTTTACTTTTGAAAACCTCATTTATTACTGATTTATTTAATACTCAAGTTCTAATTATAATTTAGCAATGGAAAAGTGATATACGTTTATGATTTTATAAAAAATTGGGGGTTCATGTATAACTATTTAATAATTATAATTAAATAACCTAAAATTGGATTAAATGTCATGCAAGATGTAAATAAACTAAAACTCCAAACCCAAAGTCTTATGCCACAATTCAAAATAAAATAATACGATCTCTGAATAAAAATAAAATATCAAATAGGTCATCTAAAATATTAAACAAAACCGAGTTGAGACCCTCTGTATGTTGTCTCTGGGTACTACCTTGGTGGGTTATCTGTAAGGATGAAAATTAAAAGAGTGAGCTATGAAGCTCAATATGAGTTCCATCACAAGATAATCAGTACAACCGATTAGCATACAAAATCACATCACATATAATAATTCGCAATTGTAAATTCAGAATATCGAATTAACAGATCAACATCATACACACATATATATACATATATATCATCTCAGAAATCTCAGAATTGTTTGCACATACTTTGTGAATGCAACACAATTTTCGGATTTAACAAAAACAATCTTACCCACTGCTACACACCATAGTAAGAGCTCCCCAGAACTTGTTCATCCCTACACACCGGGTTGTGGATAAACCACATAAGTTGTAGGTTAATATGATGTCAAATGGTTGTGAATGCACAACATATTTGCAGATAAGAGCTGTCAGATGGGTGGGTGAACCACTAGTGTTGCAGATTAAGATGGTTGTTAATACACAACATGTTTGCAGATAAAAGCCGCCAAATAGACTATAGGTAAACCACCAGAGTTGTAGATTATTAATCTGCTAGAACTTCCACCTTTTCAAAGCGTCCCGCCCCATGCAATGCAATATGACATGTTTATTGTAGATAAAGACAGAAGTGAATAATATGTTTGTCGAAACCAACTTTTATTTTGAAAAAAAATTAGTTGTCGACTTTAAAAAAACAAAAATTGGGAGTCGCCACCAATGTTTTATTGAGGTGTGATTGGATCACCTAAAAAATAGCTTTGGTCTACGAGTTTTAGAAAAATGGATCCGAGAGTCGGTTATGTACGAGGAAGGATTAGCACCCTCGTAACGCCCAAAATTGGTACCTAGTTAATTAATGAGTGTCTTAATTTCGAAAATTTAAAAATATGATACTTAATAAAAACTTAAAAAAGTTACTTATTAAGACTCTTATCATTTCGGAGAAAGAAAATGTCACACCCAATGCGTTAGGGCACGACATTCTAATTCCTCAAAAATGAATTAGTCCAAAATACTCGTGTAATAAAATTTAAAAGAATATTCATTTGTTTAAGATTTATAAAGAAACCGCGGCCCAATATGTTAGGGCACAATTTCTCAAAATCCTAAACTTGGAATATTTCATTTGTTATTATTTTTTAAAAAAAAATCTTTGTCTCAAGAAATCAATACGTCACATCCAATACGTTAGGATGCAACATATTAACTTCCCGACAACAAGCTTTTCATTTTATTTTTTTGATTAATGAGCAATTCTCGATTGTTAGATTTAACGAAGAAAATTGGAACCCAATACGTTAAGGCTCAATTTCCTTGAAAATCCTAAATACGAGTATTATCTCAATTTTAAAAATTTTAAAATCGAGTAAAAAAAGATGTAATGCTACATTAAGTGTAAAATACAATAATAAATACAACAATGGCATAGAAATAAACTAAATTAATGTACATAAAAAACAACGACATGTAAAGTATAAAATGAACAAAATATAAATGAAAACATAAATCAATAAGCAAATGAAGGAAATAAACAAAAAAAATATAAAAAGAAAAAAGGTACAAAATATATACATGAAATTATAAAGAATAAAAGACATACATATGGGTTTACATATAAAATTTTGGACTATAGAATTTATAACAAAATATATATAATGCATTTATGAAAATAAAGAAAAATATATAAATATACATATATATTATAACATATGTGTTGAAAATATAAGTTTGTATTTAAACAAATAAAAAACATAGACATGTGCGTATATATATATAAATATTCATTAGAAAAATATATAAATACATACATGTACATATATACAAAAGTAAAAAAAATTGAAACTAAATATAAAAGTATATATATGTATATAAAAGTGAGGAAGTAAAATAAAAATAAAAACATATGTATAAAATATATATAAGCATACGTATACTATGTATAAAACAATATATATATATTACATAAAAACGATGCATGCGCATGAATATAAAAAATAATAATAAATAATAAAAATAATAATGATACAAGATTAATGATGCCACATAATAGTATTAATAATATTAAAATAATTAATTTAATAATAAAAAAACTAAAATAACATATAGAGGATTAAATAGCATCAATAATCAAAGACCAATGAATTTAAAACAAAGAGTATAAAATAAAAAAATATAAGGCCAAATAAAATGTAAACAAATTTGAAAATAATGAATTTGAAAATGAATAATAAGGGAAAAAGAGATTTGAAATCAACAATATACAAATCAATAAATAAATTATACACAAATCAACAAAATAAGAACGCAAGAGAGAGAGAAATTTGAGTAAATACTCTTAAGAATTATTATTACTCCCCACTTCCGTCCTTTATAATGAAGGGAGAGGCATCTATTTATAGTTGAGCCTCCCAAAATCCAACGGTACAGATTAATTACATCAACGGCTAAGATTAAAAGGTATCTACAAATTAAATCTCTAAGATTACAAAATCATATCTTCTAAGATTGCATATCATATCTAAGATTACATATCATATCTAAGGCTGCATATCATATCTAAGATTACATATCATATCTAAGATTACATATCCTTGAAGATTATGTTTCCGTATGCATCAAGCTTGTAGATAGACCTTCAACCTTTTCAAGTAATGGGTCATCCCGATCGGGCCAAATGATATAATTTTGGACTTTGTTTTATTATTTTGGGTTTATTATATTTTTATGAGCCCGGGCTAAATTGGCCTATTACAGCTGCCCCTCTTTGCTCATTATCATGTTACGAGAATAGATCAAAGACTTTAGAAATGACCAATTTTGCCTGGCCGTGCTGGACTTTAGCACTCTTCTTCTTCTTCAAATAGCCTCATTCCTTCCTACTGCATTTTCAGAAGTATAGGAACTGGCGCTTCAACCTACTCTACTGCAATGCCAGGGAGATAGGATTTGCATGTTGTAGTTTTTCAAAATTTGCTATCTTTAATCTGTTCCACTGCAACTCCAGGGAGATAAGACTTATAGCTTCAACTTGATCTGCTGTAACTTTAAAGATGAATTTGATGTGATCTACTCTACTATAATTTTAGAGAGATTTTAATCCACTCCACTACAAATTTAGGGAGATGGGATTTGTTTATTTAGTCTGCCCCACTGCAATTTCAGGGGGATAAGACTTGATTTCTTGAGTCTGCTCCACTGCAACTTCAGGGAGATAAGACCCGATGCGATCTGCTTTCTGCAACTTCAGAGAGATAAGATATGTGATTTTAATCCACTCCACTGCAACTTCAGGGAGATAGGATTATTGGCTTTAATCTGCTCCACTGCAACTTCAGGGAGATAAGATTCGCCATCTTCAGTCTGCCTCACTACAACTTCAAGAGGATAAGGCTTGCTTACTTAGCCTGCTCCACTGCAACTTCAGGGAGATAAGACTAGATGTGATCTGCTCTCTGCAACTTCAGAGAGATAAGATCTGTGATTTTAATCCGCTCCACTACGACTTTAGGGAGATAGGATTATTAGCTTTAATCTGCTCCACTACAACTTCAGGGAGATAAGATTCGCCATCTTCAGTCTTTTAAATTACAATATTGGGGAAACAAGATTCACCGTCGTAGCATCAATTTGTTCCACTACACCGCCAAGGGAGTAAGATTCACCGTCGTGGTTTCAATCTGCTCCACTGTAATGCCAAAGAGATAGGATTCGCTGCCCACAGCTTTAATCCACTCTACTTCAGCTAATCCAAGCCTTAACGCTAGGGAGATAAGATTCGCCGCTGTGGCTTCAATCTACTCCGCTACAATGCCGGGGAAATAAGATTCGCCGTTGTGGCTTCAATCTTTTCCATTGCAACGTCAAGGCGATAAGACTGATGTCTTCGATCTGCTTCACTGCCAGTACAGGAAGGCAAGATCTGCTATTTTCAACCTACTCCACTGTTGCTCAGTGAGATAGGATTCACAATCTTTAACCTATTCCACTGCTGACCAGGGAGATAGGACTTACAATATTCAACCTATTCCATTGCTGTCAGGGAGAAAGGACTGGGGTCATCGATCTGCTTCGCTATCGGTGCAAGAAGGCAAGATTTTCTATTTTTAACTTGCTCCGCTGCAACCCAGGGAGGCAAGGCTGGTGTTTTCGATCTACTTCCTTGTCGGTACAAGAAGGCAAGATCTGCTAGTTTTAACCTGCTCCACTACAACCCAGGGAGGCAAGGTTGGTGTCTTCGATCTGCTTCGCTGTCGGTGCAGGAAGGCAAGATCTGCTATTTTTAACCTGCGACAACCCAGGGAGGCAAAGGCTGGTGTCTTCGATCTGTTTCACTGTCGATACAGGAAGGTAAGATCAGTAATTTTTAACCTGCTCCGCTGCAACCCTGGGAGGCAAGGCGAAACAGATCGGTGTTGAAAGGCAAGATCTACTATTTTTAACCTGCTTCGCTGCAACCCAGGGAGGCAAGGCTATTGTCTTCGATCTGCTTCGCTGTCGGTGTACGAAGGCAAGATCTACTATTTTTAACCTGCTCCGCTACAACCCAGGGAAGCAAGGTTGGTGTCTTCGATCTGCTTCGCTGTCGGTGCAAGAAGGCAAGATCTGTTATCTTCACTGATCCGCTCTCTGGGGAACATGACCTGTATAATGAACCTAATTATGCCTAATGATTAGGATGACATAAAATGAATCAAATGCTCCTAACTAGACATGTGTGAATGGTGTTTGCACGAATGCATAATCTTTTAAAAAAATTTTTCCGAGTATGATCCCACTTAGGTTGTTATTGCTCGAAGTTTATTAAGGCTTTAAAACTGATGTGCTACAACAGCTTCTTGTTTGGCTGGCTTTTCTGAAGAAACATTTAGTCAGGTTGCCCCCCACTGTAAACCTCAAAGTTCAATCCATTGGGGCGCAAAATTTATACCATCATTCTCCCACTGTAACCCAAAGGTAGGAATATATGGCTTTTCTCGATCCTCTCCTATCACAATTCAAGGATACAGGATCTAAATCTCTCTGGTCCCTTACACCATTCCCAGGGTATCGTACCAAAGGCTCATGCATAAATGAATGCTTTCTTCTCTGAGGAAACCTCTTCCTACTGTCTGGTGATCATTGTTTACTTGTTTATTTAAGCTTTGTCATTTTGTTCAATCAATGTTTTTAACAACAAAATCCAAAGAGAAAGTCCTAATTTAGACTCTTCTTTTTCAGATTTCCAACCTTTAAACATGGTGCGTTCTAAACAATAGTCCTGTTTCAGGTTCCTGTATTATTTAGAAACTTCTAGAGTAATATGCCAGACTTCCCTTGTGAAAGTTTTATTAGTCCATTAATCATTATTTTAATGCAACATGCTTGCAAAAAGGGTATAACAATGGATGAGAATACAATTGGTTCTGAGCATAGCTCGAAAAGAATAGATTATCAAAAAATAGTAAATAAGGATAACAAAGAAATTGATTGGGAATGTTATCTTGGAAAAGAATGAAGTATTCCAAAAATAGCAAATTCAATATAAAAATTGGATGCCCCAGATATCGTAACTTGAACTTCTCTATACAAACTTTCTGAGTTTGACATGTGTTTAGGAGATCTCCAGTACTCTGTCGATGTCTCAATATGTTGTCTACCCTTTCCTGTTGATTCAAGATCATCATATGCCCCAATCTGATCAAAATTTGAACTGCTCTGATCACTTCATGCCCCATTCTGATCAATATTTGAGCCTCCCTTTTCAAGTTTTCAACTCAAATCCCCTTTGGTCTCAAGGCGCCCTTAGCGGGTTTTCACATTGGCCTCTCCATTTTCTTTCTTCTTTTCTCTTTTTTTTTACTTTTTTTTATATTTTGAAATATTTTTGATTGAATCTGAACTCATAGGATTAGGCATGTCCTTGTTATCCTTTTTGATCAAAAGCGACGCTTTTCCAAATAAGGCCTTCCACATAAGGTCCTTCCCAGCTTGGGATGAAGTTATTTTTGTATGGGAAGGATCTTCTTCAATACCAGGTCCCTCTCAAGGAATTCTCTAGGACGGACCGTTTTTTGTGAACTTGCATCATTTGCTTTTGACGCATTTGACAATGATGGAAAACTTTGAACATTCCTCTTCAATCGAAATTGGATTCAAAAACTCAGAAAGAATTTTGTCTTCAATAGGTAAAACCATGATGGGCCCAAGAGAAAGGCATTGCCCCGGCAGAGTTTTTTTTTGCGCCATCTTTTTTTTTGGCGATATGACATTAATCGTGAACAGACTGCAAACTTTTGATATTATGCTATTATTCAAATTTAGTACATTGTCAGATATGATCCTTTTGGCGTTCCATACTGATATATGATTTTTCACAAATTTGCTATGTAACACCCCTAACCCCAAACTGTTGCCGGCACAGGGTTACGAGGCATTACCGGACATATCAAACAATTTACAAATAAACGTATCATAAATAACCAACATATTAAAATTATACAAGCATTCATATAAATTTTACTAATTGAAAATTTTTTTTATAAAAATTTTGGCAGTATTTCTGCTTATTTTTACATAAAACCCCCTGCAAAATTCAAAACATAACCAACCCAATTCATTTCATATTCTCATTTTCTATTCTAAATACCTTCTAATCAAACTCAATCAACTTAATATCAATTTAAATTTATCAATGTACTAATTAAATTGGAATGGATAAACTTATTTCATTAAAATTCTTAGACTTATAATACTAACATTTTTAACTATTTATATTCAAAACATTATAACATTTATACACATCCTATGTACATGCCACATTACTAAAAGAAAATATACATCACCAAAATTTGCTGAAGTCGGGTCTGGTTTTGGATGCTGGTTCAGTACTTGACTTCTACAACCTGCGCACGGAAACAACCGTACGCTGAGTATTTCATACTCAGTGGTATTACTATAAATTAAAGTATTTAATAATAATAAAATTTCAAATATTGACCATAATCTTATAAATCACTTTAAACTAAATATACATATTCATATATCATTCCATAGATCTTAAATTTATATATATATTTACATACTAATTCAATCTATAATTTAACTCATACATTCTTTCTCGTATTTTTCTATAGTGTCAAATCAACCAATTTCATTTTCAAATTTTCATTTCAATTATTTACCCTATTAACAAGGCTCGGACTCTGACAGATACGAGGATTCCACCCAAACACACCAGAATATCCAACCTAAACACACCCGAAATTATTTAAATCCTCCATAACACACCAATAAGGCATTAAATGCCTCTTCGGATAAACCGAAGCATATAATAATATAATCATCTTCTCGGCCGAACTACAAATCTCATCATCACATCACAAATCCAATGGCATGCCATTTGTATCCAATCTAGTCCGATAAGTTAATAGGGTATTAATTTACTTTTCCAATTTCGAGTTCATTTCCACAACAATTTCAAATACTCAAACAATTCAAAACATCTATTATTTCAATTCACATATAATTAAATATTCACACATATTCTTACTTAATTTCAAATGTTAGTACTTACCTTACTTTAAATGTCCCATGAATACAATTTCAATCTAGCAGTTATTAAATAGATTAAGTTATAGTAATACAAACCCGAAATACGCGTTTACTCCTCAACGATCTTTTCTTTTCCTTTGGATGCCGATGCCTCGTTTTCCTTGTTAGCTACGAAAATAATAATTATTTTCACTATTAATTACAGCATTAAAAAAATATTATTAACTAAATTTTATTCAATTCCTACTTATTCCCAATTTAATTCTAACTAAGCTTACTTATTTTTCTAACTTAATTCATACTTCTTTTCTACTTAATGTCTTGCAATATTTAACTCTACTATTCAATATTCATAATTAAACCTTAATTTAAGGCTTTTTATAACTTAATCCCAACTATGTAAAATTTATAACTTAGTTTACAAATCAATCTTTTTATCTATTCTAACTAGAAATTCTATCAACTAAACCCCTAATTTAACAACTTTTTCAAAATGAATCATGTTAAAAAACCTATGAACTTCCATAACCTCCACTTGATTTCAACAAAACTTTGTTTTAAAGCTTCTAAAACATCAAAATGAAGAGAAAAGGACTAAATTTAGCTTACCAATTAAACTTGAAGCTTTAAAATCTCAATTTCCCCTTTTCTTTTCTTTCCCTTTTTTTTCCCCTATTTTCGTCTCTTTCTCTGTTTCTATTCTGTTCTTCTTTTTGTTTCTTTGCTTTTTATTTTACTTACTTTACTTTATTTCTTTTATTTTAACTAGTAATATTAATAATATATATTATATAAAAAAATCTTTTACTTATTATTTAAGCATATATTTATTTTTATTACAAGTGTACCTATGTAATTATTACTATTACACTTGTCTTAATCTTTACTATACATTTGTAATCTATTTAATTTATATAATATAATATAATATAATATAATATAATATATTATATTATATTATATAATAAAATAATATATATAAAACATAAAAATCTAATATTTTTATCACTTATACCGTCCCATTTCTTGTTAATGGCTTAATTGCAATTTTAATCCTTTTTATTTTCTATTAATCTATAGTTCAACTTTTACCCCTAGTTCAATTTAGTCCTTTTTCCTAGTTTCTCTTAATTAAACTAAATTCACCCAATTAATACCTAATTAAGCACTCAACCAAACTCATAATGACTTCAAATATTATTATTATATATTTTTTGACTCAGTTTACTAAGACAGAGGCTCGATAATGTACTTTTCCAATGCTTGTGAATTTTGGGTTATTACATTTCTCCCCCCTTAATAAATTTTGTCCTCGAAATTTACCTGAGAAGAGATGAGGATATTGTGCTCTCATCGTCGCTTCCGGTTCCCAAGTCACTTCTTCCACACTATGGCTTTTCCATAAAACTTTTACTAAAGGAACCTATTTATTTCTTAATTCTTTCACTTCTCGTGCTAATATCTGAACCGGTTCTTCTTCATAAGTTAAATCAGATCGAATTTCAATGTCTTCAGTGGAAATAACATGAGAAGGATCTGATCTATATCTTTGATGCATCGAAACATGAAAACATCATGAATCCTTTGTAATTCCGGAGGTAAAGCCAATCGATAAGCAACCGGTCCGATTCTTTCCACAATCTCATATGGCCCAATAAAACGTGGACTCAATTTTCCCTTCCGACCAAATCTCAAAAATTTCTTCCACGGCGATACTTTGAGGAATACTTTATCACCAACTGAATACTCAATGTCTCGTTGTTTTAAATCTGCATAAGATTTCTGTCTGTCGAATGCAGATTTCAATCTACCTTTAATCTTTTTAACTGTTTCCTCTGTCTCTTGAATCAATTCTGACCCTATTACTTTTCTTTCATTCAATTCTGTCCAACATATCAGTGATCGACACCTTCGACCATATAGTGCTTCATATAGAGCCATCTGAATACTAGATTGGAAACTATTATTATAAACAAATTCTGCTAGTGGCAAATATCGTTCCCAACTTGACTCAAAGTCGATGATACAAGTTCTCAACATATCTTCCAAAATCTGAATTACGCGCTCGGATTGTCCATTAGTTTGTTGATGAAATGCAGTACTAAAATTGAGCTGAGTTCCCAGCGAATCATGTAATTGCTTCCAAAATCTCGATGTAAACTGAGGGTCCCGATCTGAAATTATCGATACCGGAATACCATGTAATCTATCAATTTCCCAAATATAAACTTTGGCAAGCTTCTGTAGTGACCAATCAGTTCTGACTGCTATAAAGTGAGCAGACTTGGTAAGCCTATCAACTATCACCCAAGTAGCATTCTTTTTGCTTGCTGACAACGGTAATCCCGTAAAAAAGTCCATAGTAATACAATCCCATTTCCACTCGGGAATACTAATAGGCTGAAGTAAACCTGTCGGTACCTGATGTTCTACTTTTACCCGCTGACAAGTCAGGCATTTACCAACATACTCGACTATATCTTTCTTCATCCCTGGCCACCAATACAGTTCTCGTAGATCACGATACATCTTCGTTCCACCAGGGTGTAAAGGAAAAGTACTATCATGTGCTTATCGGAGAATCAACTTTTTAATCTCAAAAGTAGTTGGAATACAAATCCAATTCTGGAATCTCAAACAATCATGCTCATCAATACTAAAATTTTAACTTTCCCAATTCAACCAGTTTTGAATTAATATATGAATGTGATGACCCTGGGTCAATTAAAGCATAAACAGGTTCAGAATGCAATAAAAATATACCTGTCACAACATCATGGGCATTACCTTCTTCCTGAGTTCTAACCACGTAAGCTCTGGCGGGTACTTTAGCTTCAGACTGCTGGGTAGCAATATCACTGCTCCTCCTAATACCTCCTCCCCTTGAAACCGAACCACCTCTACCTGACCCTCTGCCTCTAGCAGTAGATACTGATCTCTGAGATGCTGCAGGTATAGCACCTTCATTTTTTGGACAATCTTGGATGAAATGATCTATGGACCCGCATCGAAAGCACCGTCGAGTTATCCTCCAACATTCACCAAAGTGCTTCTTTCCACAGTGTTCACAGTCGGGGATATCAATATTTCGTGAAGGTTGTTTTACACTATCGATAGAAAAGCAGTCTGTTTACCTCGATTTTTATCACCTCAATTCGATCAGAAATTTGACTTCCAACTGTCTCTGAATTCTCGGGATCTTTTCGGTAGAGGATTTGAAATAGTAATGCCAGCTCGTTTCCCAGTCGATCTAACTATCTCAGGCTTTTTATCCAAACCTAAAACCTGCTCTACCATCTTAGCTCTCTCAATCAAATCCACAAATTCTGTAATTCGCTGTGACACCAACTGTACTTTGATTTCATCTCTTAATCCTCGTAGAAATCTCTTGCAGCTATCAGCTTCTGTTGGAATGAACTCAGCGGCATATCGGCTCAATCGAGAAAATTCTCTTTCATAATCCACTACTGATAAGTTACCTTGCTTCAACATTAGAAATTCCTGCTTTTTATCTTCAATATATAGCTCTCCAACATACTTCTTTTGAAATTCCTTTTAAAATAATTCCCATGTTACCTGTTCTACTGGAAAATGTCGGATTACAGATTCCCACCACAGATAAGCCTCAACCTGAAGTAATGAAACGGCACAGATTAAACATTCCAGGGGGTACATTCTAATTGCTGCAACACTCGTTTAGTTGATTCCATCCAATTTTCTGCTGCAGATGGATCAACTCCTGTTAGACCCATAAACTCTGTAGCACCATATTTTCTTAACTCTTTTATCGGGGTCCGTCTTTGAGTTGATACAGAAGTTGTAGCAGGAACAGTCCCAGCTACTCTTAGTAAAGCATCGACAATAATTCTCAACAAGTGTGAGTTATCTCTATCTCTTTCTTCATTTAAAGGTTGATTTCTTCTAGGATTTACACTGGGTGCTATTGACTCTGTTTCATCTAATTCTCTATCTCCAGGATACATTTCTTCATCAGTATTATTTATTCTTTCATAAGGCATCTTTAATTTATAAAACAAAAACAAACAAATAGGTCAGCATCCAAAAATCCCGACTCAGTTTGACTCGATAGTGGCATGTACATCTAAACTTAATTCCGAGCCTGATTTAGTCCGAGAATCGACTAAACTTGATAGCTCTGATACCACTAAATGTAACACACCCTAACCCCAAATCGTTACCGGCACAGGGTTACGAGGCATTACCGGACATATCAAACAATTTATAAATAAACATATCATAAATAACCAACATACTAAAATTATACAAGCATTCATATAAATTTTACTAATTGAATTTTATTCAATTCCTACTTATTCCCAATTTAATTCTAACTAAGCTTACTTATTTTTCTAACTTAATTCATACTTCTTTTCAACTTAATGTCTTGCCATATTTAACTCTACTATTCAATATTCATAATTAAACCCTAATTTAAGGCTTTTTATAACTTAATCCCAACTATGTAAAATTTATAACTTAGTTTACAAATCAATCTTTTTATCTATTTTAACTAGAAATTCTATCAACTAAACCCCTAATTTAACAACTTTTTCAAAATGAATCATGTTGAAAAACCTATGAACTTCAATAACCTTCACTTGATTTCAACAAAACTTTGTTTTAAAGCTTCTAAAACATCAAAATGAAGAGAAAAGGACTAAATTTAGCTTACCAATTAAACTTGAAGCTTTAAAATCTCAATTTCCCCTTTTCTTTTCTTTCCTTTTTTTCTTCCCCTATTTTCGTCTCTTTCTCTGTTTCTATTCTGTTCTTCTTTTGTTTCCTTGTCTTTTTATTTTACTTATTTTACTTTATTTCTTTTATTTTAACTAGTAATATTAATAATATATATTATATAAAAAAATCTTTTACTTATTATTTAAGCATATATTTATTTTTATTACAAGTGTACCTATGTAATTATTACTATTACACTTGTCTTAATCTTTACCATACATTTGTCATCTATTTAATTTATATAATATAATACAATACAATACAATACAATATAATATATTATATAATAAAATAATATATATAAAACATAAAAATCTAAGATTTTTATCACTTATATCATCCCATTTCTTGTTAATGACTTAATTTCCATTTTAATCCTTTTTATTTTCTATTAATCTATAATTCAACTTTTACCCCTAGTTCAATTTAGTCCTTTTTCCTAATTTCTCTTAATTAAACTAAATTCACCCAATTAATTCCTAATTAAGCACTCAACTAAACTCATAATGACTTCAAATATTATTATTATATTTTTTGACTCAGTTTACTAAGACGAATGCCCAATAATGTACTTTTCCGATGCTTGTGAATTTTGGGTCATTACATGCTAACTGTCGACTTTGTGACATTGGTGTATGAAGCAGATTCCATTCATTTAGTAAAGTAACTGACTATCACAAAGATGAATCAATGATCGTCAGACTCTTTTGGCGAGATCGACCAAATGACCTTCTTGCCCCATATAAGGAGAAGTCATGTATCCCAATGATTATTTGTAGGGTAAGATCTGTTTCTCGACTTGTTCTACCATCCTTAACAAGTCCGAAAATAGGCTACAATCTATGTCATCTTCAAAGTCATGAAATCCCTCTAAACACATGCCTCGCTCAAAAGGAAATCCTAAGCCTGTAGCAGCGTCACTCATGTTATTGATATCTGGAGACCCAATATAAAAGAATATAGAAAAGAATGTATTTATGAATAACTATTTGTACAATATAATTATGAATGAAAGAATGATGTGGAAGAAAATCCAAAAGAATGAAAGAATAATTATTTCAAAAAGAATGAAAAAACATTGGCTCAAAAATGAATGCAAAGATGTATTTTATTAGAATAATGACATTCAGACATGAGCCTATTTCACAAAGAAATTTCTATCATTTTTAGGCTAAAAATAACAAAAATGTTCTGAACATTACTCTAAATAAGCTCTAAAAATTACAGGGATTTCTTCCGCAGTTCAATTACTTAGAACACTCCCAGATTTATAAGGGCGGATATCTAACAAGGTCCCCCTTTCATTTGTGTCTCCCTATATGTCATTGATGTGAACGCTTTCCAGCATCTCCTCATATATTGCATTCACCCTATTGTCAATCATGATTGGGTAGTGAATTTTCTGCATTAAATGAGCCATCCAACTTGACAATACCCATGTTGATGAATTTTTCAACTAGCTTTTTGAAGGTAATGCAATTCTCTATTGAATGTCCCGTAATTCCCGCATGATAATCGCATTGTGCACTTGCGTCGTACTATTTGGGATACGGAGGCTGTGGAGGCTTCACATGTAAAGAAGAAATAACATGCGCATCGAATAAGCTTTGATACAGCTCCTTGTACGACATTGGAATTGACATGAACTAGAGTTTTTCAGTACCTTGCTTCACACATAATTCTTGTCTTGATGAACCCTGCTGATTAGTAATCGATTTGATGTACGTATTCACGCTGTTCACTTCATTTTCTTTTTCTTTTGAGGCTTGTCGTCTTTTATTTCCTCCAGCATCAATCTTTCCGCTCCTTATGGCGCTTTCAATCATTTCACCATTCATGATTATGTTAGAAAATCTTTTTGTGGCACTGCCTAACATATGTGTGATGAATGGAGCTTTCAATGTATTTATGAATAGTATTGTCATTTCCCTTTCCAGGAGCGGTGGCTGAACTTGGACGGCGACCTCCCTCCACCTCTGTGCGTATTACCTAAAACTTTCACCGGGCTTCTTTTCCATGTTTTGTAGAGTGATTCTATCAGGTACCATGTCAGTTACATGATTGTACTGCTTTATGAATGCATGTGCTAAATCTCTCCATGAATTAATCTTGGTACGACTCAATTGATTGTACCACTTGGACGCTGCCCCTGTGAGGCTATCCTGAAAACAATGTATCAGCAACTGGTCATTGATAACATACCCAGTCATCCGCCTACAAAACATAGTAATATGGGCTTCGGGACTACTAGTTCCATTATACTTCTCAAACTCAGGCATTTTGAATTTGTAAGGGAGTACTAAATCTGGAACCAAGCTTAATTCTTTAGCATCAATCCCATAGTAGCTCTCAGCACTTTCCATTGATCTAAATTTCCCTTCCAGCCATGTATACTTTTCTTCTAGCTGTTTTGGCAGTTCATCCTTCATTTTCTTTTTTTCAGCTGTTTCGTCGAAGTCAAGGATAGTAGGATTAACAAGGTTGTCTCCGGGGTTAGAGCCTGATCCTGCTTGAAAATTCATTGGTGTAACAGCACCGGCCTGAAACTGCTGGGGCTTGATGGTGACAGAAAATTTGCGCGGATACACTTCAACATGCTGAGGGGTAAAGCCTGGGGGATAAACAGGTCCCTCGCTGTCTCCTTCTTCAACATTAAGCACAAAGCTTTTTCCTTTATCAATTCCTCTAGTCAGCAATTGAGTGAACTTAGCCATCATATTCCCCTGAGATTCCATCATTTTGTCCAACATATTTTGCTGAATCTTTTCAAGCTACTTCTTCATTTGTTGCTGAAGTTGATCTTGCATTTCTTTTTGGAACTGTTCTAGCCTTTCCATCCTTTGGTCCATGTCTTTTGTTTTTGATCGACTACCGTAGCTGTGTTTGGTAGGTTGGTTGGTTTCCAGGTTAACTGAGGAATGATTTTAATCAATTAGGCTCTTTTACTGGACTTTAATGTGTATGATGTCATGTGATGCGAATGCATGCAATGAATGCATAAAGAGACGTTGATTCTAATTCAATTCTATTTAGAAAACTTTACTAGAAAACAAATCTCTTTACATAAAATAGATATTTATACGACCTTTCCCTCATAGGCAGAAACATTTGATCCTCTTCTTCATTCGAGCGCTAAGATAAATCTCACGAACTCTTCAAAAAGGACGTCTCTTCTATCTCCTTTTTGCTCGACCCGGGTCGCAACTCGTTGCTTACTCATCTACATGATGCTCGTTGGCTTCTCTTTAAGAAAGTTCAGTGGCTCTCGAATAATCTTTGTCATCTTGAATCATTGGGCAACGGAACCATAGTCATGTAGTCCTCTATTAAACTATCATCCTTCTCTTATCATGTTTTCTTGGACCATATTCGGACAACAATATTGTCATCCACTTTATCAAGAAACTCATTTTCTTATGACAAAATCTCTATTTAGAAACTGAACATGAATCAACACCTCTTTTTCATGATGAAAATGCAATGCAATCGCAACCAAAAAGAAAACAGGTTAGTACAAAGCTAAAGCAAGAATAAATAGAAAACCTATTCGAGTGACCACTAGGGGTTTGGCATAGCTCTACCTAGGGCAAGTTCCTAATGTTCACTATATGTGGTTTGGTTTCTAAAGTAAGGTACCCGAACCAGCAGATTCCTCGATCTTCACCCATTATAGGCTCATATAGATCAAGTTCGGTTCAGGGGAACACATTTTCCTTATGACTATACGAAGATGATAATCTCACGAAAGCATAGGTACTGATGTATTTCGAAAGCGATCCACTATCCTATACGAAGGTGAAAACCTCACGAAGGAATAGTTTCTCACTCCCACTTAAAAGGGTAAAATCATTCAACTCATGTAATGTATAATGCAAAGATCAATTAAGTAAGAAAATAATGAATGCAAAAGGATCTCATGATTTTTTTAAAAAAATATTTTCTTGACCATAAGACAAAAATTAATCAACTTTGTGGCTCGACTCTCTTATTTTTTAAAAAAGTCCCCAGTGGAGTCGCCAAGCTGTTGAAACCAACTTTTAATTTGGAAAAAAAATTAGTTTTCAACTTTAAAAAAAAATTGGGAGTCGCCACCAATCTTTTATTGAGGTGTGATTGGATCACCTAAAAAATAGCTTTGGTCTACGAGTTTTAGAAAAATGGATCTGGGAGTCGGTTACGTACGAGGAAGGATTAGCACCCTCGTAATGCCCAAAATTGATACCTAGTTAATTAATTAGTGTTTTAATGTCGAAAATTTAAAAATATGATCCTTAATAAAAACTTAAAAAACGTTACTTATTAAGACTCTTATCATTTCGGAGAAAGAAAATGTCACACCCAATGTGTTAGGGCACGACATTCTAATTCCTTAAAAATGAATTAGTCCAAAATACTCGTGTAATAAAATTTAAAAGAATATTCATTTGTTTAAGATTTATAAAGAAATCGCAGCCCAATACGTTAGGGCACAATTTCTCAAAATCCTAAACTTGGAATATTTCCTTTGTTATTATTATTTTTAAAAAATCTTTGTCTTGAGAAATCAATACGTCACATCTAATACGTTAGGATACAACATATTAAATTCCCGACAACAAGCTTTTCATTTTATTTTTTTGATTAATGAGCAATTCTCGATTGTTAGATTTAACGAAGAAAATTGGAACCCAATACGTTAGGGCTCAATTTCCTTGAAAATCCTAAATACGAGTATTATCTCAATTTTGAAAATTTTAAAATCGAGTAAAAAAATGATGTAATGCTACATTAAGTGTAAAATACAATAATAAATACAACAATGGCATAGAAATAAACGAAATTAATGTACATAAAAAACAACGACATGTAAAGTATCAAATGAACAAAATATAAATGAAAACATAAATCAATAAGCAAATGAAGGAAATAAACAAAAAAAATATAAAGAGAAAAAAAGGTACAAAATATATACATGAAATTATAAAGAACAAAAGACATACACATGGGTTTACATATAAAATTTTGGACTATAGAATTTATAACAAAATATATATAATGCATTTATGAAAATAAAGAAAAATATATAAATATAAATATATATATTATAACATATGTGTTGAAAATATAAGTTTGTATTTAAGCAAATAAAAAACATAGACATGTGCGTATATATATATAAATATTCATTAGAAAAATATATAAATACATACATGTACATATATACAAAAGTAAAAAAAAATTGAAACTAAATATAAAAGTATATATATGTATATAAAAGTTAGGAAGTAAAATAAAAAAAAACATATGTATAAAACATATATAAGCATACGTATATTATATATAAAACAATATATATATATTACATAAAAACGATGCATGCGCATGAATATCAAAATAAAAATAAAAAGTAATAATAATGATACAAGATTAATGATGCCACATAATAGTATTAATAATATTAAAATAATTAATTTAATAATAAAAAACTAAAATAACAAACAGAGGATTAAATAACATCAATAATCAAAGACTAATGAATTTAAAACAAAGAGTATAAAATAAAAAAACATAAGGCCAAATAAAATGTAAACAAATTTGAAAATAATGAATTTGAAAATGAATAATAAGGGAAAAAGAGATTTGAAATCAACAATATACAAATCAATAAATAAATCACAAGTCAACAAAATAAGAACGCAAGAGAGAGAAATTTGAGTAAATACTCTTAAGAATTATTATTACTCCCACTTCCATCCTTTACAATGAAGGGAGAGGTATCTATTTATAGTTGAGCCTCCCCAAATCCAACGGTACAGATTAATTACATCAACGGCTAAGATTAAAAGGTATCTACAAATTAAATCTCTAAGATTACAAAATCATATCTTCTAAGATTGCATATCATATCTAAGATTACATATCATATCTAAGATTGCATATCCTTGAAGATTATGTTTCCATATGCATCAAGCTTGTAGATAGACCTTCAACCTTTTCAAGTAATGGGCCATCCCGATCGGGCCAAATGATATAATTTTGGACTTTTTATTATTATTTTGGGTTTATTATTTTTTTATGAGCCCGGGCTAAATTGGCCTATTACAATGTTTATAACAGATCAACGGGGTAGCAAAAAATACAATCTCAATTAATCACTACAGCAGTAAAAACATGTTTATCATAGATTCAATTTAATAGTAAAAATTAAGGCATGCTATACGTATAATCACAAATATAGATATGAAAGGCATATATATGTACATTAATCACAGTTCATTCATGTATGTGATAATAATTCAATTAATTGGAATATGGATTCTAAAATTATTCATATTATCAGGGACTCAATCGAATAAAATAAAACACTAAAACAGTTCACATTCAGGGACTAAACTGAACAAAACATAAACTTTTGGGAAAGAAATGTAAAAATAAGAAAGTAGAGGACACACGATCGTGTGACCAAATTGTGTGGAATGTCATGAACCGTGTGGAGGGAATACACGGTCATGTAACAGGCTAAGACCATGTGGAAATTGCAAAATCAAGGTACATGGCAGACACAACTGTGTGGAGGATCTTAGGCTGTGTGACAATCGAAATATCCTAGGGTTTCAGGGGGACATGACTGTGTGAGGGCTCATGTGGTCCACACAGCCGTGTGGCCCTATCCTGAGGCACGGTTTGTCCCGATTTGCTTATAAAGAAACACCCACCTTTCAGCGAGATCTCGAACGACGTTCCTCACACTCAAACCTGGTCCGATGCACCTATAATGGGTCCTTCAAACGACATTTATACACGGGTTAAGGCTTGTTTTCAAGATTTATCAAGATTTTCCGTGAGTTTCGACAAGAAATTGTTAGAAATTAAATAATCGAATGAAAGATTGGTGTCAGGAAAATGATATTACAAAATACAAAATTTGATTGATGAAACTATAACGCCCTTAACTCGATTCAATTCACCGGATCCGGATCTCGAGTGTTACAGTGCAAAAATAGACTCATGCTAAATTTACTTATACAAATTTACAACTATTACAAGTTTGTTCAAAAGAATCTTGCAACTAAATTGCAAATAGATATACATACTATCATTATACAAGGGGTATCAATTACAAGGAATTACAGGCGAATCTTATAGCTTAGTTACATAACTTCAATATATAAAACTTAAGTAAGGTTACTGACTTGATCTGTATGCATAATATCCCGCCTTGGCAAGAATGAGTTTGGAGGAGGAATTTAATTTGTCTAAAGTTTATTTTAAATCAAAAAATGAATTTACTTGTTTGGATAAAAATATTTAGATAATTTTAAAATTTATGAATAATTTTAAGAGGATATTTTAGTAGCTTAATTTCTTTTCTTTCTTTTTTTCAATTTCTACCAAAAAAGTGTTATCTTAATTGCTCATAATTTTATTTCATTTAATACACAAATTCTCATAATAAAATAAAATAAAAACTTAAACTTTGAAAACCTTTTATCCAAAGAAAGCAATTAAAATGATTAGCATTTTAAATTGTTGAAGCTTAAAATACTATTATTTTAAAAATCTCAAAAAAGAAAAAAGAAAATTCATCCAAACACATGGTAAATTCTACTAAACCGTTTGAGAATATTTTTGTGTTGATTTTTAATAATTTTTTTTCTGAATGAAATTAACAGATTATTTTCAAATACCAAATGAAAATATTTTTTCCTTGCACAATTGCACTTTTGTATTTGATCCTATTTTTTGAAAAAAAAATCTATTTAATAAATTGTTTAATTTTAATTTTTTTTAAAAAAATTCTAAGTGATAAATCACACCTTGATGATTATTCACTATTTTTTTTTAAAAAAATTGCGTTATCCTGAGTCTAATGGTTGTAGAATAATTATGACAATACTAAATGTAGTTAATAGTAGAAAAAAGAAGTTTAATTTAATTAAACTATATGCCTACATAGAAAATCAGATGAGATAAAAATAGTCAATGCTAAAAGTATAGTCATCAATCACTTAAATTTTAATATTCATTAAGAGAAGTTTGAAATTTTAAAAAAGAATTAACATAAAATTTTCAAATGGATTAATTATATAGATACAATGCACAGCTTTAATGACAACTTAATGTTTGATTTAAATTTCTACCGATTGCTGATTTGAAGGTATTGCAAAATTCTTATTTTGTTAGATACGAGGACGTTGTAGTTGTACATATGAGTTATAATTTTGTTAGACCACTACCCTAACATCATGTTTAGTTGGGGGAATGGAATAGCATCCCCTTATTCATTGAATGGTAAATCATTTTTTTATTTGATTGAGCGTAATACTCATTCATTGGAATGACCATTACTTCCCTATTACTTCTCTTCCTGTAATCACTACACCAGAATAGGCTTTTAGTGGCACTTTTTGCGGCGTTTGGAACAAAAGCACCACAAAAAATCGAGCATTAGCGGCGATTTAGCCAAAGCGCCGCTAAAGGTAGAGCATCAGCGGCGATTATCCGGAAGCGCCGCTAAAAATAGGAATTAGCGGCGTTTTATATAAAGCGCCACAAAAAACCTAAGACCAACGGCGTCGTTTTTGCGATTTTTTAAACCTTTAGCGGCGTTTTTGTGTAAGCGCCGCTAATGCTCCGATCTTTCGCGGCGTTTTGTGAATGCGCCGCTAATGCCCCGATCTTTAGCGGCAATTTCGTCTAAGCGCCGCTAATGCTCGGATTTTTAGCGGCGTTTTTGTCTATGCGCCGCTAATTCTCGGATCTTTAGCGGCGTTTTTGTCTATGCGCCGCTAATGCTTGGGTCTTGAGCAGCGTTTTTGTCTATGCGCCGCTAATGCTCGGGTCTTTAACGGCGTTTTTATACAAGTGCCGCTAATTCTCGGATCTTTAGCAGCGTTTCTAACTGAGCGCCACTAATTCGCTTGTCTTCAGCGGCGTTTGTATCTAAGCGCCGCTAATGTATTTACCTTTAGCGGCGTTTTTGCCGAAGCGCCGCTAATAGTAACAAAAATCTTATAAGTTGAAATAATTAATATTTTGTTCTATTTATTATACAGTGGGACAATTTACATTTAAATTATAATTAACAAATAATATTGATTAATATAAAAAGTTTTTATTAAAGAGAAGTCGTATATATATAACAGCTAACTATTTATAACAGTTGATTATTTAAACTACTTTACGAGAGAAAATATATTAAATTATGAATAAAATAAAATATAATAAAACTTAAATTGTTGTATTAATGTAAAGAATAAATTAAAATAGAATTAACTTTTTATAAGAGTAATAAATTTTGGTAGTATATATTGTTCGACTAATTTATACAAAAAATATATATATTTTAACAATTAATTATTGACTATATTTTATGATTAATTATATATATTAAACATTTAGGGAATTTTTTTTATGGACGGTATTTTAAGGAGTACGGGGTATAGATTTAAAGTAATTGGGATTTAAGGTTAATTTAGGGGTTAGAGGTTTAGGGGTTTAAGATTTAGGGTTAATTTCAACGGTCATGTACAGGGTTTAATTAATTAGATTTGTTTTTGATTATTTTTATGGTGAATATATACGTTCTTATATATTTGTAAAATAGATATTCCAGAATAAATTTAATATATTGAATATTATAATAGGTAGATCATGATCACTTTATGCATGTCGATTGACAATTTATAATTTGAGACTTGTTAAATGATAATTATCTTGTATATTTAATAACATTTAACCGGCCCTAAGAACCATTAATTGATTTTTTTGATATATATGGCTATATATATATGGTTAATTAGTAGCAATATACCAGATGCAAAAATATCGATACTTAAGTTCAAAAATGATAAAAACTTATATTTAGATCCATACGAAAATTTTTGTCATAAAGATATTGCTAGCATATATTTCGACTAATTTGTACAACATTTTTAACTACTATATATAATATATATATAATTAATTAACTTGCATGTTTAATAGGTTTTCACTATATTTTGTGATTATTAAAGAATATTAATTTAGGGAATTTTTTGGGTTTGGTCGGGGGTTTAGACGGTCATGATAGGGTTTCTTAAGAGGTTAATATTAGATTGATTAATTTTTACGGTAAATATATATATTTGTAAAATAAATCCAGATGATCAATTAATTTAATTAATATATATTAATGAAGTTTAGTATAGTTTATATTATAATTATTAATAGATATATATAATAGGTGCGTGGTAGTTAGATGATCATTTTATGGATGCATGTTAATTTATAATTTGAAGATTGTTAAATGATACAATTAACTAATAATAGTTGTATATTTAAAAACATTTAACCCAAATATTTAACGGCCATTTGAAATTTTTGATATATATGGATATATATATAGTTATTAATTATTTAATTTGTATATATAGGACCAAAATGATCTTGGTATAAATAAATAAACAAATAAATAAGTAGGTAAGTATGTATTTGTTAGGTAATTAATTATTTAAATGTAAGATCACAAAAAAAGAGAAATTTAGCGGCGTTTCTATAGAAAAACGCCGCAAAAGGTAGCCTTTACCGGCGTTTTAGTCAAAAATGCCACAAATATTGCAATATACGACGTCGTTACGTGTTAGGGAATCAGTTTCTATTGTGGCGTTTTATAGGTAAGCGCCGCTAATATTCTTGATACTCTATCAGAACGGCGTCGTTTCAGTTGAATGATGTACTCTATTACTGTCATTTTTCGGGAAAACACCGCAAATATGTCTACAATTTTGTGAAAACGTCACTGTTTGTTTGTGTAATTAAAAATTTGATGTTTAGGGGTTAGTGGGATTTAGGGTTTAAGGGTTATGCTTTAGGGGTTAGGGGATTTAAGGGTAAGTGGTTAGGGGGTTATGGATTTGGGGTTTAGGGTTTCAACGGTTATGTTAGAGTTTAAGTTATTAGATTAATTAGTTTTATTAATTTTTATATAAAATTTGATGTTTAGGGGTTAGGGGATTTAGGGGTAAGGGGTTAGGGGGTTATAGTTTGGGGTTTAGGGTTTCAACGGTTATGTTAGAGTTTAAGTTATTAGATTAATTAGTTTTATTAATTTTTATATCAAATATGTTCTTATATATTTCTAAAATATATAATAATAAATTTAATATATTGAAATTATGAGTATATAGTTTAAATTTATTTATTTATCAATAAAATTAAATATTATAAATTTCAAACTTTATACAAAAAATAAATATTATAATATTACAAATTAAAAGTTGTCTACTATTAATTATTGTTTAATCAATTATAACTATTTTATGATCATTAAAGATTTAGGGATTATTTTGGATGGCCGTGCTATTTTAAGGATTAGGGGGTATATATGGATTTAAGGTTTGGGATATAAGGGTTAGGGGTTTAGGGGTTACGAGTTACGGGCTAAGGGTTAGTGGTTTAGAATTTAGGATTTAGGGTTTCAGGGGTCGAATAAGGGTTTTAGGTTAGTTTAGATTAATTTCTTTAAATAATGTTTTAAAAATCAATTTAAAGTACCAATTGATATCAATTGGTATAATGTTTTTGTCATTTAAATATTATTTTAAATAGAATTAAGTTTAATAAGTTAAAAAATAGTTTGAAATATGCATTAAAGCTTTATTAAACGGCACCGTTTCAGATTATAACTTAAGTTTTTAGTGGCGTTTTTTGGAAATGCCGCAAATATACAAGAAATAATGGCGTTTTCCTAACAAACGCTGGAATGGTGTCTTAAAATTTTGGCAAAACAACGCCGTTTCTATTCATCGTGTTTTAACTTTGCCATTTTCTCTATAAGGCAGAACACAATAAACAGAAACAGAATCAGAGGACAAAACGAAAGCGATAGAAACGAAAGAGAAAATACAAAGGAAAAAAGGGAGAGGGGAACTCATAAATCGGGTGAAACGAAGCAACAGTTGAGCCAATCTTGACAGGATACTATCAAAGTTGCGGAATTTGTGGTTAAAAGGTAAGCTTTTTTTCTTTTAAAATGCTGTATCTTGATTTAGGGTTTGGGTTAAGTGTAATTTGGGAAATTAGGGTTTAAATAATAAATTCAATCACCAAGCTTTGGCCTATTTGTTTGGGAATTTGGGGAATTTGGGAATTTTTGCGTGTCTAGGGTTTGGGAAGAAGTACCGATCCTGGGTTTGCTTTCTAGTTTGTTCTTCTCATTGTTGAAGAGTTAACATTAACAGTTGTTCTTATGTTCAAGTTTTGTTCAAGGTACTCACACTGCATTTGCCCAACTGTTAAAGAAAGGAGAACTCAAAATTGTTTGTTAACAAATTGTTACTGCCTTATTGATCAACTCGTATTTAGGTAAGTTTCCTGATATTATTTTAATCAAAATGTCCTTACTTTTATTCCTTCTGATTTCAGATCTGTTGATGAAATTCAGATGTTCTCTTCTGTTTTTTCTGTTATTATTATCTTATTTGCTACTTGGATTTCTTTGTGGAATTGAAAATATATTCTTTTTAAAAGCGCGAGCTTTTAGGTCTTTTTTATTGTTAATGTGTTATGTGGTCAATTAATGGATTCAGGAGGGACATAGGCTTCTAATTTTGTAAGATGCCATAATAAATTGTGGTATATTATTCTTTTGCAAATAATTTGTTATATTTTGTTAACATGTTGCTAAATCGATTATGTGTATTGAAGAAGCAAATCTGTCTTAAAAAATGTGCTCATTATGTATGTATATATGAGTGAATGATGGTGACTTGCTCTAATTTGTTTGAAATCGAAATTCATTTTGAATTGCGCTTTCTTGATGCACCAGTAAAATTAGGAGTCAACCGATAATTGCTTGGCATTCTAAGGTTAATCTTTGGGCACTTAATTTGGTTAATTGGCATTTTAACGCTGACAAGTTAAACTTTATTTGTTTTATGAGAGACTGGGTTTGGGGATTAGGCCTCTTTTGGCGAAAATAAAATTTTATGTTACAGTTGTAGATGTTATTTTTATGCATCATTGGAATAGATACTGATATTATCTGGTTGCAATCTTTTGCAGTGACTACCTGTTCAAGCTTCTGCTTATTGGAGATTCTGGTGTTGGAAAATCTTGTCTTCTTTTGAGATTTGCTGTAAGTTTCTTGACTTACGTTTCCATTTGAAAGCAAATGTCTACATTGTAGAGATCTATTTTCCTCATCATACATTCTTAGTTTCTTATATGATTGCCCTGAATGCTTATATCCATGTATGATGCTAGATTGTAATAATGATTCATTAAAAAATTTAACTGCATATAACATGTGTCTTGAGACAGTGAAATGTGCACTTCACGAGTTTGGACATAGGCAGTTGTGGCCTCTGAATCTTGTCACTACATTTAGTTGTATATCAAGATATCAAACATGTGGAATTTTGGATATTTCCAGATGGTTATGCAGGACAAATCATGAACCTGAGATTTTGTAATTTCTTCTATGAAGTGTGGCCTACACTTCTATGAATTTGAAGAATTTGTCTATTTTTGTGTTTCAAAACATTCATTTTCTTGGATAGCAAGATTATCATTCATGTACTGCAAAGAACAAGTTTTAAAGGTAAATGAAATAAGCATGATTACCACAGAATTGAATGAAAGATTAAAGGTCAAAGCAAATGAAATAAGCATCGATCAAGATTTGAATAAGGCTTTATTTTATGCAAATTAATTTCATAACAAAGCCAGCTGCAAATAGGTAAATAATCATAATTAATTTGAACACCAAATAATCATACAATGAGTTCTTAGCAGCCATGAAAATAATTCAACATCTGCTCCTGTTTTTCCTATAATTTTTGAATAATAGACCTCAGTTCATCACATTCCTAGTGCATTCAAGTCTCACATTATAGAATTCATAATTAATTTCTTTCTTCTGCTAAGAATTGTAATGAAATTAATAAAATTGTAAAATTCTCATAAGCATTTTACTTCAAATAAGATATTTCATTTAACTAATAGCGTTATAAACATTGAGATACCAAATTATGTAAAAAATTAAAATATAAATATAAAATCTCAAATTTACGAATAGTAAAAAATTAAAATATAAATATAAGATATTACATAACTTACATTAGTTAATATACATAAATTACATAACTTAGTTAATTAATATTATACATAACTTACATTAATGTTATACATAAATTACATAACTTAATTAGTTAATATACATAAATTACATAACATACATTAATATTCTACATAAATTACATAACTTAGTTAATTAATATTATACATAACATACATTAATATTATACATAAATTACATAACTTAGTTATTTAATATTATACATAACTTACATTAATATTATACATAAATTACATAACTTAATTAGTTAATATATATAAATTACATAACATAATTAGTTAATATACATAAATTACATAACTTAATTAGTTAATATACATAAATTACATAACTTAATTAGTTAATATACATAAATTACATAACATACATTAATATTATACATAAATTACGTAACTTAGTTATTTAATATTATACATAACTTACATTAATATTATACATAAATTACATAACATAATTAGTTAATATACATAAATTACATAACTTAATTAGTTAATATACATAAATTACATAACTTAATTAGTTAATATACATAAATTACATAACATACATTAATATTATACATAAATTACATAACTTAGTTATTTAGTATTATACATAACTTACATTAATATTATGCATAAATTACATAACTTAATTAGTTAATGTACATAAATTACATAACTTAATTAGTTAATATACATAAATTACATAACATACATTAATATTATACATAAATTACATAACTTAGTTATTTAATATTATACATAACTTACAACTTACATAACTTACATATTTTTAAATATTCGTAAATTACATAACTTACTTAATTTTCATAATAAATAACTTACATAACTTACAACTTACATAACTTATACGACTTACATAACTTACATAGCATACTTTTCATAATACACAACTTACATAATTTTCATAATAAATAACTTACATAATACATAACTTACGTAGCTTAATTATACTTATTCCTAAATCCTAAACCCGTGCACATTATTGTCAAGATTAGGCTTCAAGAAATAAGAAATGGACCGGTCTTAGATGAATTTGTCAAGAGTAAGCGACGATTATCGAAATGGAGTACAAACTTTTCTAGATTTTGCATTTCAATATGCAAGCCAAGAGAACATGATTCTTTGCCCTTGTAAGAAGTGTGTCAACATAAACTGCCATTATCGTGAAGTTGTATACGAGCATCTAATTGTTGATGGGTTTGTTCGTGGTTATAAACAATGGTTTTTTCATGGAGAACGTCACCGACGAAGTTAAATGGCTTTCCCAAGGTCCAAATCGGGTGGTTAAAAGATATAGTGTGTTTCTCATAAACGGATTCAGATTTCATACAAAATATCGCGAGAGATTGAGGAGAACGCAAAATTGTGGAATAGTGGTTAATTCCTCAATTACAAGTTATGCTAGTGCTAGGGACAATAATCCTGTGGAGGGAAATGTGGAATATTTTGGACTTCTTACTGACATAATTGAGTTGGATTACTACGGCAAATGGAAAGTTGTCTTATTTCGAGGTGATTGGGCCGATGTTAATACTGCACGTGGAATCAAGCATGATCAATTTGGTTTCATAATGGTAAACTTCGCTCGATTGATTCACACAGGACAACAATTGATTGATGAGCTGTATGTATTTTCTTCTCAAGTCAAACAAGTTTTTTACTCAAAAGACCCAACTGATGAGGGCTGGTACGTTGTACTCCGTAACATCCCTAGAGACTTGTTTGACATGGGCAGTGGAAGTAGACATGACATTGACGATAGAACAGAAACTTTGCCATTTCCAGAACAGAACTTAAACGAAAACATCCCTAGTACTAGTACACAATTTCAATGGGTCCGCCAGGATACGGATGAAGAGATTTACGAATTATAATGTATTAACTTTTTACGATTATCTAATTACATCTACGAATGATGATATTTCAACTATTTTATATGTGATATTATTGTTGTAATTGTATACTAAGTTTTCAACTAATTTATTTGTATTACAGATAAAATGCCTAGAAGAAAAGTACAATCGCACCGCATTGTTCAAGGTACTCCAAACTCGGTGGAAACAAACAGCACTGAACAACAGACTGCTGTTGGATCTTCGAATGTTTCGGTTACACCTGAGGAACCTATAGAAGTTCAAAGTAATTTAACATTTAATTTACATGTGTGTTGACTTCTTGTTTGTTTATTTTTAAATTTCGTATATTACAATACTTTTATTTTTCAGATGAAACTGGTGGGACGCGGAGAGGTCGCGGACGTACGGTACTGAGCGATTTATATGACCTAGATCCAGTCGAGCGTGTCCAAGTATCTAGTAATAGCTTTGGTCAGCCTGTTGGATCAGAAGCTCACCTTTTAGCAGGATACATGGGCATTCTAGCACGGAATGCAAATATGTTGCCAATTAACTTCGAGTCATGGCATAAAGTGCCCGAAAGTAACAAGAACCAAGCTCTCGATAACATTAAGGTAACAAAACGTGTATGTCATTTATAATACTTGGGTTTAAGTTTCGTTTACATTTACTTTCTTAAGTTGTGTTTTTTGTAGGCGAGATTTGCTCTAGGGGTCTCCGATGCTTATGTAAAGAAGGTATTGAGAAAAAGATGGAGAGACCATAAGAGCACTTTAAAGAAAGACTATTTTAAGACAAAAACAACACTCGACAAGAGATTACAAAATGTCCCGCCAGGAACGCTGAGGTACCAGTGGGAAGAGGTCGTTAGATTTTGGACTTCGAAGAAAGGAGAGGTATGTGTAACTTATAAAATTTTGTAATTATTTTGGTGTATAGTATTTCCTAATTAACGTACTAATAATTTCATAATGTAGGATCGTGAAGAAGTTGGAAAAAAAGTAGGCAGCAACAAAAATTCACTCACACAGCTGGGTCGAAAAGTTTTGCGTGTGTAGCTCATGCAGAGGTATTTTCAATTTTTTAATATTGGCAGATATTTATTACTTACTTACAATAATATTTTTACTATTGTATTGTAGGAACTGTCGTCCGGTCAAAAAGTTGGACGCCTTCAACTTTTTGACATTACACATAAGAAGAAAGATGGAAACCCTATGACTCCTGAAGCTACAGAAATTATGGTGCGTTTTCTTAATTAATACAATTTCACTTGTTTCAATTGTTTATAGTGTTTATTTTCTAATGATTTATTTCATTTATTGTAATGCTAATATTGTTAAGTTATGTTGCATTGGGTTTTTTAATATATATTGCGTTCCTAACTATTTGATTTATTTTTTAGGAAAAATTAAAGGATAAAAAGGCGGAGTACGAAGCGATTGCTTCCGGTGATAGTTCTGTTCATATTGACGACATTGATAACCGGATTATCACTGAAGTTTTGGGTCCTGAAAGGTATGGTCGGGTTCGATTTCAAGGATCTTTTGTTAACCCATCCCAATATTTTGGATCTAGCTCGCAACAATATATGCCTTCGGGGAGTCGAGCCGAAGCTGAAGTTCAGAGGTTAAGAGACCAGATGGCTCAGATGCAAGCGACAACAATTGAGCAAATTACACAACTTAAAGCGGATGCAACATCGAGAGAAGCTGAAGTTCAAAAAAGATATGAAGAACTCCAGCTACAACTGAAAGCAGATGCAGCAGCGAGAGAAGCTGAGGTTCAACAAAAGTATGAACAACTCCAGCAGCAGCTTAAAGCAGATGCGGCAGCAAGAGAAGCAGAGGCGGCAGCGAGAGAAGTACAGGCTGCAGCGAGGGAAGCAGAGGCTAAAGCGAGGGAAGCAGAGTAGCGTCAAAAGTTCGATGAACTCCAACAGTAGCTTCAGAGTATGATGAAGATGTTTCAGTAGTCGCAACAGCCGCCGTCTTAGACTATCGTGTAAATATACTTCGATTTTGACTTTTAATTATCATTTTAACTTTTAACATTTTTGTAAGAATAATACGAATTTTATTTTATTTATTGATATTTATTATATTATTTCTTCAATATATAGATTTATTACTTTTGGCTGGTTTCGATATGATTTCTTTTGATTTGTTTTTACAGGAGGGCTGAAAATATAAAAAAATTTATTTTACAAATTTGCCAAATTTAGTGGCGTTTTTTTTATTTGTTTTACAAATTTGCCAAATTTAGTGGCGTTTTTTTAAAAAAAATGCCACTAAAGGTGTTGGCCTTTTTAGTGGCGTTTTTGGTCAAAGCGCCGCTAAAGATAAGGGTCTTTAGCGGCGTTTGTGGAAAAAGCGCCACTAAAGATCTTGGTCTTTAGCGGCGTTTGTGAGAAAGCGCCGCTAAAGATTAGGTTCTTTAGTGGCGTTTGTGGTCGAAGCGCCGCTACAGATCAGAGTCTATTGCGGCGTTTGTGGTCAAAGCGCCGCTATAGATCAGGGTCTATTGCGGCGTTTCAGGGAAAGCGCCGCTAAAGAATAGGTTCTTTAGTGGCGTTTCTGGTATAAGCGCCACTATAGATCAGGGTCTATTGTGGCGTTTGGGATAAAAACGCCGCTAAAGACCCTGATCTTTAGCGACGCTTCTCCCAAAAACGCCGTTAAAGATCAGGGTCTTTAGCGGCGCTTCCACTAAAGTGCCGCTAAAGGTCTTACTCTTCAGCGGTGTTTGTGCTAGTAGCGCCGCTATAGACCAACACCTTTAGCGGCGTTTATTTCTAAAAACGCCGCTAAAGTTAGCGGCGCATTCTTTAGCGGCATCTGTTGCGGCGCTTTGAAAAGTATCTGCGGCGCTAAAAAGCACCGCTAAAGGCCTAAAAAAGCGCCGCTAAAAGCCTGTTTTAGTGTAGTAAATAGTTATTCTTTGTTATCACCAAAGAATAACTATTCCATGCAAAACAAAAAAAAATTAATTTCAAGATTAGTCTTTTAAAACTTGGACTTAGAAAATACAAAAATAAAAAATTTGAAATATTTTAATATGATTTAAGGTAAAATATTTAATTTCAAAATATACTTTAAAATAAAATATTTTAATATAATTTAATATAATTTATTATAAAAATAATTATATTAAAAATATTATTAAATTATATATTATTTTTATTAAATTATATTCAATAATAATTATATTAAATTATGATTAAATTATTTATTATTTATAATTTAATAATAATTATATTAAAATTTAATAACAATAACAATAATCATCTACCTAAAAATAATTCTACTAAGGGTACTCTGGTCATTTTAATTTTTTTCTAATGCTATTACAACATCTATTTCATTCAACCAAACACAAGAATACTATTATAGTTCTATTCTATTCCATTCAACAAACAATTGAATTACTAATTACAACTCTTTTTCATTATAGTTCTTTTCCTTTACAGCTCTATTCAATTCTAGTGATCAAACGTGCCGTAATAGTTTTACTCTAAACACCATGCCTTAGAACATAATATGTGCTTAATAAATTGACCAAGCCAACTCAAAATACAAAAAAACTTAAAAAGTTTGTTTAGCCTAGATAAAATGGGAACATGCTCAAAAAGCATTATATGAGATTTCATCCCTACAAGCTTAAAATTCATGTACACGTATTTATTACGAACTAGAACGTTAGTCTCATAAATCGTGTGGTCTTAGGTGATCTCTTTACTCCAAATCTGCCTAAGTTAGCCTAACTCTCGCAAAAGTAAGAATTCTCGTAGAAATTCTCTAAGGCACTAGAATATAGTGGAAGCAACTTGAACCGAAAGAGTAATGAAAAATAAAAAAGCCAAAGGAAAATAACACGTTAAGTGTTGGAATAAATGCTCTCCTAAACTATGAATGAAGTGATTACAAATGAAGGGGGAGGCTCCCCTAAATCCAACGATACAAATCAATTTACATCAATGACTAAGATTAGTTCCCATTTACAATAAGAGAATCCTAAGAAATTTAAATTCTATACATGTTTATCCTTTAGGATTTACAATAATTATCTTGGTAAAATACAATTTACTGGAGTGCTTTAACTCAACTAAGATTCAAGTAAATGAGCTTCTTTACGGGTTCCACGAATTGGGCCAGCTCATGTGGGTGAAATGAGCCCCCATTTAATAAGTTGACCTTTATGGGGCGTTCTGTGTGCAATGGTCACAAGCTTTAATCCACGGACTGTGACATTCTCCCTTAACCATTCTCACAATGTCCTCGTCGCGTCCTCGTAATGGAACTAGCTTAACTTGTCTTGGAATGATCTTGATGCCTCGGCTGATTCCCAACTTCTCTTTCTGTCAGGTAGCCCCACCTTTCTGAAATTTTCCTCGGCTTACGTCTCCTTCGTCACCTAACTTGAACTGTATTTCTCTCTTATGCATCTCAATCATAAGAGGCCACCACTCTTACTTGCCCCCTTTGTGACCTGCCTCAATTGGGATCCTCTTGATCAGTACAAATAGGCTTAAGCATGCCTAATTTAAACACCAAGTTAACTTTGAGTCATGCTACTAACTCTGGTTTATAAGCCCCCACAGTGTCCTTGCCAAGCAAAGAAGTTAGAATGAAAAACACTACCAAAGTGTTTGAGATGTACCTTACTCATTACATCTACTTGTCTCAATTGTCTAGTTTGCATCGCCACTTTTCCCCCAAAGTCTGATGCACAACCCACCTCTCTCGTAGGTGGTAGCCCCATTGATAACTCAACATACTTCATATTAGTTTGTTGCCTCTCTAGCATTTCCATGCGGGTCATTGTAGCGCTCCTCCAATCTATCGACTCAATTTCTTCCCCTCATGAACATCCACGGCTAGTTGGATTGCTGATAATACCTTCGTTCCACCTCTCATGTCTTGACTCACCGACACAACACATTATTGTTGTTGAGTATCCAGTATGCACATACATTCGACAAAAGGAATGAAAAGAGCATTAATCTTGTCAAGAAAATTTAAGCCAAGAAAAAAGTCATAATCATCCAAGTGAATTACCTCAAAGTCTTCATTGCCTTTCTGTTGATCGATCTGTAACTCAACTCATTGTGCTACTACCACAGTCGAGACTTCTTTAAAATTTACCATCTTGATCTTCTTAATCGACTTGCTCACTGAGAGACCAAGTTTACCCATGACTTTCTCTAATATGAACAGGCCTAATGCCCCTTATCAATAAGAGCATTCTTCCTTTGGCCTATGATATTGATGTCCACATACATCAACCCTTTTTGCTTGCAATCCCTCTTATCATTAGCATATTTGAGCATTATTCATCCAAGCTCTAATACCTTATACTCAATAGGCTCTGTTTCAACTTCTTTAGTAACTACGGATAGATCACTCTAAACAGTCCCATATCCCATGCGAACCACAACATAAGAAGCATTTCACTGACTTCTTGTCATTCTCGAAGCCCCTCTTTGCTTCGACCCTACACAAAATCAAACCAAGCCTCATCGAATCTTTTTTTGGCTTATCATTCTCTCTGATGATAGAAAACACTGATTACTTATGACAGCCCTTCACCATATGTGGACCTTCACAAAGGAAGCATTTCAATGGCCTATTCTTTTCCCATGACTTGTCGAGTTTCCTCTTCCCATTTTGTGGTTTCCCCATTACAATTCTGACCACTATTACCATTGCTAAACTCAACTTGTCCATCTTTATCTTCCCTATCATTGCTCCTCTCTTTGGGCTTGGAAGGCTCAAACTTGTCTTCTCTCGAAACAAAATTGATTAAATATTCTACCATGATCATGGCTTTCGCCAGTTCTTGGACCACTCAATGTTCTAATTCTTACTTAACACATGACTTCAGTGTTGGATCTGGTGTCCTAAGTGTAGTATATTCGTTTGTAAAATTTTAATATATCAAACAGATTAGTTAATAAAAAAATTCATTGATTACATTAATATATTTTGTAAAATTTTCCTCACATGGTTTTTGCATGCAAAGAAAAATGGAAGCAAATGTTGCTCATTGGTTTTCTAAATGTTTAACTAATACTAAGTAGTACTAGGTGGTTGGATTGTAGTACAGAAGACAACTTGTATTAGTAGATGAACCTAAACATGTCCTTAGTCTAATCGAAAATGAGTAAACCGATTTGAAAGACTAATATGTCACCTATCAAGTCTAATTGGGGAGATATCTTGTCTTAGGCATCGAATCAGATGACTTCTAAAAGATAGAGTCATAGATGTGACTGACAAGACTAATAGTACATTAGACAGAACCCAAGTAGAATAGATCCTTAATCTTTTTATGGATTTATTCACTTGTGACGTTCACAGTGTGTATACCTAAATCTTGAGTGGATGACAGACTAGGCATGTGTGACTCATACACTTTGATGTAAGTAAAATCCTAATCACAGACTAGGCATGTGTGACTCATACGACTTCTGTAGTATGTAACGTCATTTACAACAGTGGAATTCATAGCCCAAAACATAGGTAAATGATATCCTCTCATTGGCATTACATGGTTGATGAAAAGTAAACATGACCATGGGTCATCTGTCGTTGTGATGGATGACTTGATCAATATTTGATAGTGATTGACTTTTCATGAAGGAAGATGTAATGGTTACTATGAGATAAAATAAGATCATATCAGGAAAACATTTATTATCTCAAAGAGATCAATGATATACTTATGACAAAGTCATTGGACAAGCACTGAGTAGTTGCTTTCGTGATGATATGTCGTTGAAGAGAGCTTAGTCGCGATACTATAGTGGAATGACTTTGTAACTAAATGAGTTTATAATTAATAGACGAAAAGTCATAACTTAATTATAAATCATTTGAGCCTCAACTATATATGTCCAATCGGTCCCTCCACTAGCGAAATGAACGGGCCTGATGTGTTTATATGTATTTAACTAGAAATGAATTACGTGTTTAAATAGAAATGAACAAAATGAATATGAAAAGAGAAATGAGAAACATTCAGGAGTGATTATGGTTTTCTCTAAAATGGAGAAATGAAATCATTTGGAAATGAAAATGAAAATGAAAATGGAAATTATTCATTTGCAATCCTATATGGATTACTTAAAAAATGATAGGAAGAATGAGTTTATGTTTTTGGACTATTTTGAAGCCTAAAAATGAAAATAAACCATTCAGTTATAGTGAATATGTTGAGTTGTGAAATATTGAACATATTTTTTTGAAATTTTACTAGAGGTAAAATCGTCAAAATTTTACTAAGGGTAAAATTATTAAAATTTTGTTAGGGTAAAATAGGGATGAAAATTGTTTTATATATAAATATTAAAGTTTATTTTAGGAAATAGAAAAACAAAAATAAATTGTGAACTTAAATAGAAATGAATGAAATGAACAGGAAAAGGGAAATGAGAAACATTTAGGAGTTATTATGGTTTTCTCTGAAATGGAGAAATGGAATCATTTTGAAATGGAAATGGAAATGGAAATGGAAATGGAAATGGAAATGGAAATGGAAATGGAAATGGAAATGGGAATGGAAATGATCCATTTGCAATCCTATATGGATTACTTAAAAATGATAGAAAGAATAGGTTTAAGTTCTTGGACTATTTTGAAGCTCGAAAATGAAAATAAACCATTTGGTTATAGTGAACATATTGAGTTGTGAAATATTGAACATATTTTCTTGAAATTTTACCAGGCCCTCACTAGTAGCCTACCAACTTTAAACCTTGTGCAAGTAGTCATGAGAGTCAACTCCTTTTGAGGTGCCACAACAACAAATAATTCACTTTTGGAGGCGTTGAGTTGCAACCCAGAAAGTAAGTAAAACTGCCGAATAACATAATAAACACCAGCCACCAAATCAGCAGTACCCTTGCGAAAAATAAGAAGATCATCGGCAAATATTAGATGAGTCAACCACACTTGAAGTTACTTAGTATGATACTTGAAGAGAGCATTTATGACAGCGACATTCAATAAGAGGTAAGGAAAGAAAGGATCTCCCTGCCTAATACCTTTCCTCCCTCGAAAGAACCCCACAAGGTTTCCATTAAGGGAGATAGAGAATCGGGGAGTAGTTAAACAAACTTCATTCCACTTTAAGAACTTTTCAGGGAACCCTTGAGCTCTAAGTATTGAAAGCAAAAAGCCCCACTGCAAAGAATCAAATGCCTTTTGAAGATCAACCTTCAAGGCATATCTAGGAGAAAAATGTCTTCTACCATTCCCTTGCATTAGATCATCAGCCAACATGGCATTATTAGTGATACTAAGTCTTGTAAAAAAGGCACTTTGACTATTAGAAATCAAAACAGGTACAAAAGGAGCCATTCTATTAAGCAAAATCTTGGTTATGCACTTATAAATTGCACTTCAATAAGAAATAGGCCGAAAATCCTTTACATAGCTAGGATTATCACACTTGGGAACCAAGGAAATTTAAGTAGCATTAAAGGTAGCCAAGAGAGTGAAGGATGCAAAAAAGAATATTGAACAACCTCAAGAAAATCAGACCCCACTATACCCTATGCAGATTAGAAGAAGAAAGCTGTGAAACCGTCAAGACCAGGGGCTTTCTCATTCCCCTACCCAAAAATAACTGCCTTTATCTCCTCATTAATAATAAGGATAGTCAACACACGATGAGCATCATTAGACAATTTAGGCAGTAATTCTTGAAACAAAGAATATGGGCACTCAAGAACATTTGAATCAACTACGCCAAGAAGATTTTGATAAAACCCTAAAACCTCTGTAGAAATTTGATCTAAAGATTCCAATCGATTACTAGCTACATCAAAAAGAGAAGTAACAGTGTGCTTATTCCTCTGACCTGCAACAGTACTATGAAAAAATTTAGTGCTTTAATCCCCTTCCCTAATCCACTACACTCAAGCTTTTTGCCAATAAAAACATGCTTTGGCCTTTTGCAAAACCAAAAGACCAGCTCTCACCTAATCAATATGACCATTTCTAACTAGATCATTCTGCAACAAAGCAAATTGCAAGCTCTTCAGCTCCTCAGCCTTAGCCTTAACTCAAGCACACATATTACCAAAAGCCTCAGTGTTGAGCATCTTCAAGACAGGCTTATGTCTCTTAAGCTTGGTAAATAACTTCAACATAGGATCAACTACCACAGTAGGATGCCAAGATTCAAAAACAAGTTAAAAAAAACCTATCATGTTTAACCCAAAAATTAAATAACCGAAAAGGCTTTGGCAAGGATTGTATAGGCCGCTCAAACCAGACGATAGAAGGACAATGATCCGAACAACCAGGAGTAGCAAACTCAACCCGTGGATAAGGTAAAAACCGCAACCAAGCCGCATTAATAAGAAATTTGTCAAGCTTCTTCACAATCGATCTATCCAATAGATGATTAGACTTTGTGAAAACAGGACCACAATAAACATGATCAAATACTTCAATCTCCTTAACTAAAGCTTGAAAATCCTTCATATTAATAGTAAAAGACTGAGAACTATCAAAAGAAAACTCTCCTCGGGTGAAAGGGTGACATTAAAGAACAACCATTGAGCATCACCAACCTAACCACTCTTAGAACACAAGTGAGACTATAACTCTGGATGAGAAACACCATCATTACAAGCATAAGCAGCTAAAAAAGATTTTGGGATGTTGCACTTGCACATTGCATGTAATACATTGACCAAAGACATACAACACATCCACAATACAAGCACTCTTCCAAATAAGCCAAATTCTATCATTAACAACATGATCATAATTGCAAAAAAAGTTCCACCCTTAAAAATACTTCCCCAAAATAACTGAAGTATTGTTACACTTAACTCTAATTTCCAACAAACAACAAACATCAGTCTTTAATTTACCTAACCTATCAACTACAGGTTTTTGCTTTAGAGGATTATTAAACACCCCCTAATATTCCAAAAAAGAATAATCATAGAACACGAAGAGAATGTGTACCTCCCTTACCACCTCTCTTACCACCTATTTTTCCTTTCCCTTTAGTAGAAGAATTATTCATCTTCTTCTTACCTTTGTAAAGGTTCTCTTGCTTTGTAGTCATCAAAGATCTCACAAGAGGATTTATTACCAGCGAGGCCAACCTAGGCTTTCAAGGAGAAAACTCAAGCTGTTCAATTCCATTATCATCATCAACAACATCTTGCTCAACATCAATATCATTAGCATCATCATTAGAATCCTTAAGCTCAACACCTAAAGCCTCAAATCTATTACTAGATTCCTTAAGAAAAACATGCTATGGTTTAAGAGTAGGGGAAAGTTCTACAACCACGGCTTTACCCTTAGAGGAGACTTCAAAAGTTGAAGTCGAAGCTACACCACCATCAAGAGCACTCACATTTAGAACCGCAACAAATTTTTTAGGAATAGAAATTTGAGCAGTGCCTGCACCATCTTTCTTAACCCTCCAAACTTTTACCTCATTTTTCTTAGAACAGTGCTTACCAGAATGAATAAAATATCAACACTGTAAACAACGCATCGACAACCATGGTACTTCAACTCCAATAGAAATAAAGGAACCATCACTCAATTCAATATTAATAAAATGAGGGAGTTCAAAATCAACAAAAATCTCAACACAGACCTTCGCATAAGCAAAAAGTTGTTGCAAAGTTGTGATATTATCCATGTAAGGGGGAGAGTACCAAGCGCACTTGCAATGTAGCTAAGACCCTTTTGAGTAAAAAGTTCTAAAAGGACTCGACTTAATTGAACCCAAATTGGCATACCGTCAAGTGAGAAATCCAATGTCTGGAGATTAGTCTCCCACTTTCTTAGCACTATCAGTTTGTTCTGGATGTGCCAAGGGCCATGATCCAAAACCCAATCTTGAGCAATAGAAGAAGAAATTTAACAAATAAACAGATTTTCACCTACTATATTGACTTCAACGACCCCCTGTTTACTCCAAAGCGTATCGACCAACTTTTGCAAATATCCAAAATTGGGAGGCCACCCAAGAAATTAAGCCACCAACGAGTGCTACCACCTTCGAATCCCTTCGTCAAACACCTCAGTTGGAGGTTTGAAAATAATAGAACCACCATGGACTTTTGGTGTAAAAAACTCCAAAATTTGCTCAGAAGATGAATCAAAAAGCTTACTCCAATCTAGAGCTTGTGAAGAGGACATAACACAAAATCAAAGCCAAGAATCAACAAATAACACAAAATCAACAAGAAAATGAAGAAAATCAAGCCAACCCCCCAAATCAAGAAGAAACAGCAAGGAACCAAGAGAATTCTCACGTGCCAAAAGGCAGCTAATGTACACAGAGGGATTCTCTTAACGTAATCCCTAGCTCCAAACACTAAGAAGAGGCTTTGTTTCTACTCTATCTAAAATTTCATCGTACACATTTGAGGCACCATTGCCTTATAGAAAAAAGAGAGAACTTCACTTACAAAATATATATATATTATTTTTAATAATTTATTCAACTAAAATGGCCAGGCAAATTGAACCGATTGAACCAAAAATCGGTGGTCTAATTGATTCGCTCACTAGTCTAGTGCCAAAAATCTTGCACTTTGTTGATGCAATATCATAAGCAAAATTAATTATTTTTTGTATAGATTTTGAAGACATTGTGAAAAAAGAGAGAATGAAAAAACTTTTCATTTTTTTAATTAATTTTGAATTTTTAAAATTCTAAATTTTAAAATAAATTTTAAAATCTAAAATTTGTTACAAATAAATGTGAATGTCCATATTCTAACCTCTACTGATTTATAAGGTAAAACCTCCCATTCATTATGCAAGTTGTTTAATGTGTTAATGAAGCATTTAAATAAGCTTCATTTATTGTATTGCATTGAATGTCAATTTACTTATAAATGGAACTCTTTTGTGAATGAAAAGAATATACGAGAAAATTCTCTATTTACTTTAAGTGTTCTTTATTTGATTATTTTATAACACGTTCTCAGCACGAGCTGCTACAAGTCCATAGTGAAGTTTACGTCATTTTGACTTTAGATATAACTCCCGTTAAACTATATACAATATACTTATTTTCATAATTCTTTTATTTTATTTTCTAGATGAAATATTTGCTTTGGGTAACATTTTCACATTTATTTTTACAACTCAAATGTTATAATCATAATTATATATACATTTTTTTTTACTTAAATGCAATTTCAATTAATGTAATTTGTGTTAAGTTAGTATTATGACTATTCCTCTCTATGCCAATATTTGAGATACATATTATTATTTAGCAAATTTGGTTTATATAATTGAATTATTTTACGATTGAGAATGCTTATTATTTTACTAATTTTTTTATTTTGATTCAAGTGATTATAATATCAAATCTTGCAAAACTTGAATTTGTGGCCTTATACATCCTAGGAAAATTTATTTGTCATGAGTGTTAGATGTTGAAATTCACCTAGATGCTAAAGGTTTAGGAAATACTATATTAGCAGATAAAGAAGCATCTAATCAAGACAAGGCAAAAGCAATGATTTTCATCCGTCATCATCTACATAAATGATTAAAAGTGGAATATCTCACTGTGAAAGACCCTCTTGAGCAGTAGAAAAATTTGAAAGAATGATTTGACCATCAGAAAACGATAATACTCCCTAAAGCTTGTTATGATTGGATGCACTTACAGTTGCAATATTTTAAGACTGTAAGTGAATACAATTCAGAACTTTTCAAAATTAGTTCTCAACTAAAATTATGTGGAGAAAATATAACTGATAAGGACTTTTTAGAGAAAACATTTTCAACCTTTCATGCTACTAATGTGCTCTAACAGCAGCAATACCGTGAAAACTATTTTAAAAGGTATTCTGAATTGATTTCATGCTTTTTGGTGGCTGAACAAAATAATGAGCTGTTGATGAAAAATCATGGAATTCATCCCACTAGTTCTGCACCATTCTCTTAAGTGAATGTAGCAGTACATAATACTTATGAAAATAAAAAATATAGAGGTTGCGGACGTAGTCGTGGACGTAGTGGGGGACGTGGTCGAGGATGTACTAGTAATTGTTATCATGGTGGTCATAACAATGATACTTCTAACCACCTAAAAAAGAATAACAATGAAAGACAAGAAAGAAGTGGTCAAAATAATCCTTCAAAGATTGTTAAGAACATATGCTACCGATGTAGTATGAAAGGGCATTGGTCACGTACTTGTCGTACGTCTGAGCATTTAGTGAAACATTATCAAGCATCCATTAAAAAGAAGGGAAAGCATATGGAGACAAATTTTATATCCCAAAATGAAGAAATGGAGAAAAAAGATGAAGATATTCACTGTAATACTAAAACTGACCATGCCTAGGAGGGTGATAAATTTAATGATCTTAATAATATAACTCACCTAGATGTGATAGATTTCTTTGAGAATCATTAGAAAAATTGATGTTATTTTGACATTTTTAGTGTGAATTGTGCATTTAATTATTACGTGTGTGTGTGAGCATAATATTAAAGGTGAGCTAATGTACTAAAAAGGTATGTGTATATACAATATATAAATGTGTGTATAGGTTTTGTAATGCTTGGGAACTAATAAAAAATATATAATGTGAACTCTTATAACATGTGAATTTTACTAATAATGTACATCTATGCATCCATGAACTAGTATGTGAATTATGAGCTCTACGGTAATGCAAGTTCTAATCAGTGGAAAATTATATTATCGTGAAATGCTAGATGCTAGCTCAACTGTACTGCGAACCAACTATATTTTTGTATTGTGTTATATTAAGAACCATGTTAACTTGGAAAATTATATTATTATAGCTAATTGTGTTAATTTGATGATCTGTATTAATATGGAAAACTATATTAATTTGTCAAACTGTGTTTTGTGAGTATGTAAGTTAAGTTATTGTGTGCCCTATGCTAAATAAAATATGTTAACAATGATTTATATGAGCTATGTCATAAATGATATGTGAACTGTGTTATGTGCGCGATATATGTTGCATGAAAGTTATATTATTTGCGAACCATGCTCTATTGGGAATTGTGAATTGTGAACTGTGTTTTCATGTGCGAGCTCTGCTTAATTAAGAGCCCTATTATACTGAATATTGTGAATGTTTTAAAGAGATATTTTGGCATTGTGACATTATGGAACCATTGGATATAGTTTGCATGCCATAGGATTGTGAGTGCTCACCCTCATTATTCTGATGAGCATTATGCTCGGAGATAACGTCGGAGATAATGTATTTTACTACATTACTATTTAAATCTAATCTTTTATTTTTAAATAAAATGGCTTCTATAATCTTTTCAAATATAGCATTTTAAATACATTATCACCTGCATGAATATTTAATTGAAGCTTTTAGAATATTTTCTTGTTAATAATTCAATTTACGAATTATGCCGATGACTTGATGATCAAAGTAGAGTAACAAAAGCATGACTTTAGGATTTTGCATATTTAAATGAATAACTGTGTGAGGTGTGATTGGTTGAATAGTGTGTTTTGTGGTGTTTTGATGGAGGGTCACTTTGGTGGCTAATGTGACGTTTGAAATTTAGGTTAGACCATTCCGATCGTGTTTGGGGCGGCACACTAAACTTCCTTATTTACATTTAGTTGATCCAAATGCCCCCAAAAGAGTAGAAATAGATGCTTTTGAAATAAGGTATGGTGGGATCCTAAAACAAGTTAATGGAGGAAAAGAGCAAATATTCCAGTTTACCTCCAGATATTGGAATCCAACTCAACAAAATTATAGTACTATTAAAAAAGAAATTTTATCAATTTTTTTATGTATTACAAAATTTCAAAGTGATTTATTAAATAAAAAATTTCTTTTATGAATTGATTGAAAATTAGCAAAAGAAGTTTTACAAAAAGACGTCCAAAATATTGCCTCAAAACAAAATTTTTCAAGATGACAAGAAATTTTGAGCATATTTGATTTTGATATTAAGTACATCAAAGAAGAAACTAATTCTTTGTCTTATTCAAAAATGTCATTCAAAATCAATTAAGTCATGGTATAAAATTTGCCTTGAAGAAGAAAATGAGAGATCGTCATCATCGTCAAAATCCTCCAAAAATGCATCCTTTTAGGAAGCATAAAATCCAAATTAAATTGGCTTACAAATAAAAAAAGGATTGAGACCCTTTCTCAATCCCCAGAAGTGGCATTAGCATTTTCTACATTAAAAGAGGAAATTCCTCTTAACAAATTGTTGTTGAAATAACAAAGATTTCAAAAAATAAAGATATTGTTTTACATAAATAAAAATCTCTCAAAAATATTTTTAAAAAAACATCTCTCCAGGATGTTTTCCCAAAAGTAGTAGTGTCTTCACAGGCTGCTATCCAAAAATCCTCACAATATTTTCCAAATAAATGTTTTAAAAAAATTATTATGGAGGAAGAATTTTCAAAAAAAACCTCTACATTTTCATGTAAAAGAACTTTTCAATGGATGACATTTTAAGCCACTAGATTCTCAAAAATCTCAACAGTATTATAAAAACATATTGGTTCAAATTGGATCAATATTTTTCAAATACTACACAGACCCAAAGATCCAAGTTTTATCACCCATTTAATAGCCCAAATAATTAAAATTCTTTTACCAAGAGATTGGGCTGAAAACCCAAATTCCTTGAAGAAATTTCCAGCCAATTTTGCCACCAAAATAGACTACCACCCATATTTCACATATTGGGATTACCAAACGGTCTGGTACAATGCCTTCCTAATGAACAGTCAACATATGAGGCATTCCTGGCTCATATATTTCAAGTATGACACCCAATACAAATTCCCAAATTGGTTTCGAGAATGTGGAACTGATATGGAATATCTTCTTTTGATATCCTACCAGAAAAAAAATCAAATTTTATGGCCTAAGTTTTTGACAAATTCCAACCAGAACCAAACCAAAAACATATATACAAAACAATCCATTTCTTTTTATAATTGTGTATTTATTGGATTGTTTCCTAGAATTTTGCTTATGAATAGGGCCAGTACATGAGAATCTCATTGTTAGTTTGAAATTTCATAACAAAATGGTGGCACAAATTTAATGACGAAAAATGCGATTCCAAGTATTTGGATTGATTATTTCAACAACCAAGATTATGCAAGTCTACTGCTCTATACCAAACTATTGCAAAATTTCTTCAAGCCAAATCAACTGCCACTACATTGTTGGCTCATGTCAAAACCAAAAAAAGAATACAGAAAGATTATGAATGAAATGCTCAGCTTAATGGATTCTGACTCAAAAGATGAGATATTTTCGACATCATCAATCAAAACGGTGAATCTTGCATATGTCATCACAACAGTGACAATCACCAAAACCATAAAAAAAAAGAAAGAAAGAAGAAGAAGATAATTATTTTGAAATAATCCGCAACCTTCAAAGATTTCATATATACTTAAAGAAATTGTTCCAAACATAAACAAGAAAGTCAAACAGTAAAGATTCACAAGAAGACAAAAGACGGAGACGGAAGTAATGAGTCTTTGCAAAGAAAAGATGAAGATGAACAGTAACGATTCTCTACGAAAATTCTCTCAAAAGAAAAGACAAAGATACACATTATGTATTATCTGTAATTGCAATAATAGTCTGGAAAATAACAATTGTGTAGGGTGAGAAAAAATATTTATAATAATGTAAAGGGTCAGATTCCTCAACAAGGACGATGTAAAGAGGCAAGGGCCCTCTATAAAAGACTTTCAGTTTGGAAATGAAAGACATGACTCAATTTACCCAACAACTCTCTTGAGTAGAGTTTCTTTCCAAAACTTTCAAAAATTTAAGTTTTTATTTTCCAAAATATAAATGAAAAAAACTAAATTTAAGTTTTCAAAATTTTAAAATTCAATTTTTTACTTCCATCATTCCTAAGAGTAATATATATATATAATTTAAAGAATTTATCAAGCAAATAAGACAAAAAGAGTATGAAAATGTGTCAACTAATTTAATGCCACATGTAAAAATTTTATAATGTGAAATGTCAAAAAGTTTCCTTGTTTAGATGAAACTTTGTAATATCATAAATATATATTATTTTACTAAAAATAAATCAAACTAAATTATTGTTAAATATTATAAATATTGGTAATTAATAATAGGACTCGAACATTATTTTAATACTAATAGTAATAATGTGTCAAGTAATTAGGGTATCTAATTTTCACAGTTTTAGACCTCCACCTAGAATTATTTCCTTAAATATTTTGTACTTTTCAATAATATATATATGATTTAAAGAATTTATAAAACAAATAAGCCACAAAAAAGGTATGTACATGTGTCAAATTACCTTAATGCCAAATGTAAAAGATTTATAATATGAACATAGCTAAAAATTTCCTTTTTTAAATAAAGCATTATAATATCATATTACTAAAAATAAATCAAACTAAATTATTATTAAATATTATAAATATTAGTAATTAATAGTAAGACCCACACATTATTTTAATATTAATAAGAATGATGTGTCAAATAATTAGAGTACCCATTTGTCACAATTTTATACCTCCTATAAAATTGTTTCCTAAAATATTTTTTACCTTGTAAGGTATATCTAAAAGTCAATTCTGCAATCTGCATTCTGAAAAAGAAAAAAAGAAAAAAGCCAATTCTTCTTTGAGTGGTGCAGACAGCTATTTCCTTCTCTTCCCTATTTAAACCACCCTTCTCTTTCTTCTGTCAAAGCAATCAACAACACATTTTGGTTAAGAAGATCAAGTTTGTTTTGGGTCATTATCATTTCCATCATTTTCTACAATTTTTAACATGGAGACAATCCCTCAAGATGGTAACCAAAGCAGCTCTTTGGGGAGTGTTTGCACCACTACTGCTGCTAAGGGTGGAGTTGTCGACCCTTTGAGCTGGGGTGTTGCAGCTGACTCTCTCAAGGGAAGCCATTTGGACGAAGTGAAACATATGGTTTTCGAGTATAGGTGCTAATTCTCGTCTAAGAACCAAGGATGGAGCTGCCCTTCAAAAGGAGCTTATTAGGTGAGCTTTTTATATCCATGCACCAACAACGTATGCATTTTCTATAAACTGCCCCACTGGATACGGGAAATATGTACCTTAAGGCATGTATCAGATTATATACTCCATTGCCGTGAGTTTTTGGGTACTTTTTGATAGGGGTAGAATCGGTTTCTTGATTTGATCGGGGTTTTTTGCTCAACCCTACTTTTTGATACAATCTTACCATTGTATCTGTTTGGATTAATAATCTTCAGTTAAGTTTCCTCAAGTGAACACCAGTGAAAGTACAATTTTTCACTAGTAGCCAAGGTTCCGGTGAAACTCACGGGGGATTCAATATCCATCTCTACCCTTTACACAAAAATTTCGAAAATATAAAATAAATTCTCGTTAATTAATTAATTAATTAATTAATATAATATTTTAAAATGAAAAAGAAGGAAGTTGCTATAATCACAAAGTGCAAGAAAGTTTTATTCATTCATTGAATATGTTTTGTTGGTTTAGGTAATTGAATGCTGGGATCTTTGGGCATGGAAGTGAGTCATGCCACACACTTTCTCCTTTATATGAGTACAACCAAATTTAATTTTTAAAAAATCTTCTTTTACAAGTTTAGTTATGAATTTTTATATTGTAAGAATTAAGGTATATAATTGCTTGGTTATGGGCAAAGATTTATTATATTATGAATCTAAAAAATTATATTATAAGAATAATTTGTGTATTTTATAAATTTATAACAAAAAAATTATATTATTTAAATATTTTTTTAAAGCTATCGTTAAAGAGTTTATTATAAAAATGATTTATACGTTATAAAAGTGATAATATTTTATTTATAAAATGTTATGGTCAAGAAGTGTGGACATAACTTATTTATGTTTCCATGCTATTATAAACATAATATGCTTATTCATTAGAAAATGCTATATGATTTTAATCATAACTTGTAAAATAAATAAATAACTTCTAAAATTATGGCAAAGAATTATATTATTTATAAGAAGTGTTATAAAAATAATTGGACACTTTATAAATTTTTTTTTATAAAGGTTATATATTATAAATTTTATATTATTTTTAACTTAATTTGCATATTTGGTTCGCAACGGGATTTATAAGTATACACAGTCGTTATCAAGTAATAAGTAAGTAAAAAAAATATTGTCTCCACAAGGACGGTATCTATTCATCAACAATTGTAAAATTAATGTTTTATAGGTTGGTTAAGAAAACACAATCATTTGAGGTGATGGATGTTCTAACTAAATTAACAACTAATATGCAAATGAAATTAAATAAAATAAATGCAATGAAATGTTTTAGCAGCAATTCACAAGTTTTAATAGCAATAACATGAATAAGCTAAAACAATCACAACTCTTAATTCAATTCATTCTTTATAATGTTTAACAATGTTTCGAAAAAATTCTATGGCAACTCGATCATTTATGAGCTTGGAATCTAAATCATAAGCTCTTTCGAGATCTTAGGTTTGTCACTTAGGAAAAACATGCATATTTGTATGTCACCATTTAACTAAGGATTCCTTAGAATTTATGCAAAGTAACAGGGACGGGTTAGGTTTGAAATAATTTAATTACATAAATCTAATGTTATCCTAATAGTGTTATAAATCTAATGTTATCCTAATAGTGTTCTTTTGGAATTATTATGAACCTTTAATTTATTCTTGTTCGTATATAAATTCAACATGCATCTTCCAATTATTACGTCCATTAACCACCATTTGGTTCGGATTAAGCAATTAATTCTAATGCAGTAAAACATATCTTAATGCGTGAACAACATGAATGATTTTAATTGGTAGCATAAACAGTTGAGGCACAGAACAATATAAACATAAATTGAATGAATCGAATCAAGGCATTGTAACCATCCTAGCTGAAACAAATTTAAGTGATTATCATTAAAGAAAAAGAAATAAAATAATTTGCAACCATGTTTATAAACTAAGAACAATTAAAAGAGAAAGGAAGAAGAAACTTTGAGATGAATTCGATGATTTCCCGAGAACTATCCGTGGTGGCTTCCTCCGATTTCCGTCACTGCTCCGATACAAATTACTCTTCAAGGTGGTCGGCCAAGAGAGATTTTCTCTTAAGAACTACTTACTAAGGGAACTCTCAAAGAAAGGATGGGAAAAATGAAGGGAAATGGAAGGCTAGGCGTGGGAGAGAAGAGAATGAATGATTGATTATGGGATGAGGGATGCGTTGAGAGGTGAATGGGGTGGTATTTATACATGCGAGAAGGCTTGAGAGTTTTCTAAAAATAGCAGGAACATTTTTTAGAAATCTCCCATGCATGGCCGACCATAAATCATGGAGAAAGAGTTTGAATTTTTCATGATTCAAGCTTGATTATTGCTTGATTTGTGGCATGGATTAGAAGGCAACTATAGAGTTTGAATAGGGCTGATTTGTGAGTTTTTTTTACACATGTAAGGACCCTTAAATAATTATTTCAAAGCTAATTGGGCCACTCTATCATGTCATTGCCTAAATTGGGCTTCTTTCCACCTTAATGGATGGTTTGAGCTCTAATGTAGAAGGCATATATGTTCCTTTCAGCAACCCATTTCCAAGCTAGGTGAAAATAATTTTGTTGAGTCCAAATGCCTTATCTTTTCATCCCATTCTGATTGTTGTCCAATTCATGTGCATGTGCCTCTCATACTGGCTTTGTACATTTAACAAGTCAGTGTACCAAGCTGCAGGAATTATAAGACAAATTATGAAATTTCCGAAATGCAGGAACATAGAGTAGAACTATGTTAATTTAGCACCGAATTACTCAAAAATTATAATCTTGATTTAATTGTGCCAACATTCCCAATATGTACTAAAATACATAATTGGTTATCAAAATACTCAGGATTTGCATAAATTCTAAGCAAAAAGGTGTTCTAAAAATTTATATAATTTAGAGTTATCAATATTATAAAAATGGTTATGATCTAACATAATTCTTTCTCTGAGTTAAGTTTTGTAACATCCTAGACTCGACTTGATTCACCAAGTCTAGGTTTCAGGTATTACTTCACAAAAAACTTAAAAGAACTTTCAAAACAATTGACAAAAACTCTTTACTGAAGAAATTTCTCATTACTCCATATCAATCTTGATTAAAAGCTTCGTATTTAAAGAACAAAGGGAGGAAATTGCAAATAACATATTGTATCAGTCTTGCTCAAATTTTATTACAACTCATAAGTTACAAAAGGCAAACTCTAAGGGTATAGTGTTTCAAAACATCAACCCTTCCTATACGTTCACTGTACGCATAGTATCCCCATTTGCTGCTACTCTGGCCTATTCCTGGAATCGTCTCCTCAAGTACTTACACTGACGCGACAATACCTGAAACATAAATATAACACCAGTAGGTTCAGAGGAACTTGGTGAGTTATGAACACGACTTACCTTTTTAACTTTTCTTGATAAGTCATTCATTTTGAATATTTGGACTTCCCTATTTTGTCTTTGGTGAATACTTTCATAGTGTTAGTTGTATACTATCATACTTATATTCCACTTACCATTCGTACCATGTTCTCATTCATTCTACTACTTGGTTGACTTCAAGTCTTGTTAGTTGGAACTACCTTCTCTTTCTCTTCAAATAACTTCCAACAATAAATCTCGAACAAATAATCATCCTTGGAAGATACCACTTACTATTCATACTTTTAGCGAATACCTATACTAATCTTACTAAATCAAATTATAATTTAGACCATACCCTAATTCAACTTCAAACATTCTCATATAGTGAATAGATCAGATCCCATCAAAGCTCAAAACAAGTTATCATACTATACTGATACAATGAATATCAAATAACTCAGAATTCCACTTTAGTAGCACAATTACTAAAAATGGCAAACTCTTTCATCGAATACGCCTGTATTCTAATCTGACAGATAACCATGACAGATACCTTCTTCTAACATTCTAAATCATACTTCTTTTTAAGAACTTTCCTTAAGACTTAATTCATTTTATCACAAGACCTTTCACATTAGAGCTTCAGTAAGATCATATCCTTATCATAGACTTACCAGAATACACCATTAAGGCTAGAAAGAGTACGCCACAAAGGCGACATACATATTACGGCAAAGAGGTAATATACAGAGTATGCCACAAAGTTAACAGAATGCCATAAAAGCCATATCAAAATGTCACAAAATTTTAATAGAATGCCACAAAGGTCATCCAAAATGCCACAAAGGCTAATAAAATGAAAAAAAGGCTAACAAAATGCGCCATAAAAGGCCAAATTAGAGTAAGCTATAAAGGCTAATAGAATGCCACCCATGCATCTCATAACTGACGTATTTGTGATATGGAATTACCTAAACTTACATCGCGTGAAGTTTTTCCATCATTTCCTTGGGACACGCAGAGAACCCTAGTATAAATGTGGTTTATTCTTCCTTTCCAGAATGTGCCATGTCTATGGACTTTCTTCAAATTTTGCATATCATAATTCATTTTTACTGTTCTGATGGACTTCAATGTATGCCACCGTGGTGACCAACTCACAACTCAACCTCTTCACACTCAAATACATCCCTATTTCCCAAACATCTCCATTCATACATCACATATCCAATATAAACACATAGTCATGTAGGCTAACTCATTTCCTTAACCAAAGTACACTTCAAATCATGCTTCACACACATCAATGCAGTCACACCTCACATTGTACATTCCAAGCACATACACTTAGTTACTTAACAGAATCGCATGCACTCACACACATTCCATTACATTCTAAACTAAAAAAGATCTATTCCCAGAATACATACATCTTGAGTAGTCAATCATGAATTCATTCACCAATTCTAGAACTTCAATTACAATAGATTTTCTTAGAAAAACCTTATAGGAGTCAATATTAGGGACTCACCAACAATAACTACTAGCTCCATATTCAGACGTTCAGTTCAAACTAGCAACAACAATTGCGTCTAGAACATGCGTTCACCATTAAACCCATTTACAGATAGGTTGCTTACATTTCAGTTACAGAGAATCTCCATGCATGGCTTCTTATTCGTAACTTACTACCCATAGACTTCATATCATTGTTAGTCTTAACATGAAAAGTTATCAAACTTACCAGGAGATAGAACACCTCTGTATTTTCCAAAATCCTTAGCTTCCAGCTTACATATGAAGAGTAACCAGCAATAACATTTAGTACTTAAGAAAAAGAAAGAATTAAAGAATTACTTTGAAGGAAAAAGGAAAATCTTCACTTGGACTTTTCTCACACACATATATACTTTTGTTTAGTGAAACTTGAAAAGTGTCCTAAAATTGTAGAATATATACTTCATAATGGCTTACAAAATCTGAAGAAAACATAAATGAAAGTCTTTTCCATATGTCATTTTTCCAATCAATTTAGTTTGTTTATAATCAGATCTAGCTACTGAGACTTGCCCTTCACAACACTAAATACGACTCTTGAACTATTTAATTTAATACATTCAGTGTTTCAAAATATAGTTTAGATGATAATTTTGGTTCTAAAAAAATCTCATATTAATAATACCACCTTAATATAGTATACAAAAGACAAGGGTGGATTGTTCTAGCTTGTTGTAGACTTCATAGCTTCCTTCATAGGTGGATTTAAGATGATCCATACTTTTAATAGTACATGGAAGAAAGAGATCTTGTTAATCTTGTCACATCTTGTAAACCGAGTTAGTAGAATTGGACATTAGATTATAGGTTTGAGAGAAAAATCAAATTTTGTGTCATTGAAATTAAAATAGGATACAATAAAGAATTAGTTAATAGTAGTAAAAATAATAATTAAAATAAATAATTATGGTATTAATAATCGAGGCATTAGTAAAAATAAAAATAATAAATAATAATAGAGACTAATTAGAGTAGTGGTTAAAGTAGAGGTTAAATGTGTAAATTAAGGCTAGTAGTTAAAAATGGAGCTATTTGAAGAAGGTAGAAATATGAGAGGGCTTAGAGGGAAAATGGCCCAATTTTAAAAAAATTGGTTGGCTATTAAAGTCACTTGCAGCCTAAGCTCTCTCCATCTATTTTTCATTTTTAAAATTTGTTAGATCCAGATTGAAAATTTTTCTCTCAAAAACTTTTGAACCTTTTTTTATATTTTCTTGGCATCCAAACACTCCCTATTCCTTCAACTTTGTAAGAAAATCACTCTTTCTTCTCCAATTTCTCACCTAAACTTAGATCGTTTTTGGTCAATCAATACAAATTCATGGATGTTTTTGAATTAAAGGTAAATATATTGTTTTCTTATGCATTATATTTTTATTAGGTATTTTTAATTTGAATTTTCATAGATCTAAGCAAGAAAATTAAATATTCATGGTTTTAAAGCTATCTTTTGCACAAAAAAATGGTGAATGAAGAAATAAAGAGCTAACACTACACCAAAATAGGCTTTTAGTGGCGTTTGGATAAAAATTGCCGCTAAAAATCAAGCATTAGAGGCGCTTTTCAAAAAACACCGCTAAAGATCGAGCATTAGCGGCGCTTTTTGAAAAACGCCGCTAAAAAGAGCATTAGCAGCGTTGTTTAGAAAAGCGCCGCAAAAAACCTAAGCCCAACGACATCGTTTTTTTGACCTTTCGAGGCTTTAACGGCGTTTTTGAAAAAGCGCCGCTAATGCTCAAAGCTTTAGCAGCGTTTTTGGAAAAGCGTCGCTAGCGCTTAAAGCTTTAGTGGCGTTTTTTGGAAAAGCGCTGCTAATGCTCGGGATTTAGCGGCGCTTTTGAAAAAGCGCCGCAAAAACATTTTATCTGTCTATTTACTATTTAATTTGGTTATTTATATTAATTAAAATTCAATTTATTTTTAATTGAATATTTGTTAAAATGGATAAATTTGAAATAATGATACGTAGAAATAGTTTTTTATTTATAAAAAACATAGAAAAATATTTGTTAAAAATGGAAAAATTAAAATACTATTATTGAAAATAATTGTAAAATATTTTGGGTACATGACTGATTGATTTTTAATTTATATATTAAATAATTTCATATATAATTGTACAAGATACGATAGTATTAATTTTAAAATATTTAATTAATTATCATTATAGTTTAGGGTTTAATATATATGGTTTAGGGTATATGGTTAATTTAGGATTTAAGGCCGGTTTAGGAGTTACAATTTTAAGGTTTATAGATTATGAAATTAGGGATTAGGGATTTTGGTTTAAGGGTTGTAATTTAGGGGGTAAGGGTTAGGGGTTAGGGATTAAGAGTTAGGGATTAATTTAGGGTTTATGGATTTGGTGTCAAGTTAGGGTTTAGGGTTTAGATTAATTAATGTGTTTTAATTTATATTAAATAATGTTTAAGGGTTAGGGGTTAAGGGTTAAAGGTTAGAGATTAAGAGTTAATGATTTAAGGTTTAGAGATTCGGGGTCAGGTTAAGGTTTAAGCTTTAAATTAGTTAGTATTTTTTAATTTATATATCAATTAAGTTCTTATATAATTGTAAAAGAGGGGTTAGGGGTTAGAGGTTAGAGGTTAGGGGTTTAGGGTTTATGTTTTATGATTTAAGGTTTAGAAGATAGGGGTTAGGGGTTAGATTAATTGGGTTTTTTTAATTTATATATTTAAATATTAGATTAAAAAACATTGATAAATAAATAAAAGCAACAGATTGATATGGATAGGTAACTATTTATTGATAAATAAATAAATAAAAGCAAAATAATAGTAATTATATTTTAGTTAGAAAAAAACATCTCTAATAAAATGGAGATTAGATCGGAAAAGAATAATTTAAAATCATGATTAACGTCTCAATCTTTAATAGAAATTCGATATGTGAGTGATTGATTACTTAACTAATAATTTTTAGCAGACAAAATAAAAATTGTTTAGCATAGCAAAACAGTGTCGTTTATTCCAAATGAAATAATTTTTTGCGGCGTTTTTATGAAAAATGCTACAAAAAGTAAGCAATAGCGGCGTTTTTATAAAAAACGCCACAAAAAATAATTATACTTTAAAAAAATAGCACCATTTTATATAACAAAACAGTGTCGTTTTATTTCAAATAAAATAATTTTTTGCGGCATTTTTTATAAAAACGCCACAAAATTCATTTTACTGGCGCTGGTTTTTCCCCAAATTTCCCCCCTAAAACCCAAAAACGAAAAAAATCCCATATTTCCCCCTAAAATGGAGGCACCAAAGACGATTCATCTTCTTTGATGAGAGTAGCAGTGTGAGGAATGGGAATTCATCTTCTCATTTGTTGAAACTTGAATTCGGAGAGATATTGAATTTTGGTAAGAGTAAGAGAAGTGGGAATGAGAATTTGTTCACAAGAAACTCTTTGTTCTTCGTGGAGAACAAGAAGAGGTTGCCTAATTCAAGAGGGAGCAACGAAGAAGCTATGCTTTCGTTTACTTCAGGTGTAATTTTACCTTCATCTGGTGTGGTTAAATCAAGTGGGAAGTGTAGGAAAAAAGTAGTTGATAGTTTTGGGTTTTCCTTTGTTGATTTTCTTTTTGTTTCACATTTTCCTACTAACCAAACAAAGGGTAAAGATAGAATGTTATTTTCCTCATTTTCCTTTTTGTTTTGTTCTACAATTTTCAAGTTATTCTTGGGTTTCATAGTTTTCTACTTTTACTCTTTTACTAAGATTAATTGCCATCAGGATTATTGTTTCCTCTAATAGATCTAGCATATCGATTTGATTAATGCTTCTTTGTTTCAGTGCTTGAGAAGCTGTTAAAAGATCATGCTGGAAAATATGCAACTGGAGATGAAGTTTCCATGGTTAGTTTCATTCTCTCCTGTTTATACATGCCTTTGAATTAATGTGGTTTGATTTGATTTGATTTTTATTTTTATTTTTATTTTTTTGAGGGGGGTGTTTCCTACAGCAATATGTGATTAAGAAAATGTAAATCAGGCATCATCTAGATGCCATTCTGCCCCTAAACTATATATGCCTTTGGATTTCGGATGAAATGAGTTAGCCATAGATCTAAGTTCTGTTTGACTTAGCTAATATCATCTTCTGTTGCTTGTTATGAAACCCTTTTAGAAGTTCACTCCTAATGTACTGTAGAATAAGAAATATCTGAAATTATTTATTTTGAAATGTTCTGAATAATACATAAATATGGCCTGTTGACTTTGTTTGGAAGCAGATCTGTTTCTAGCACCACAGATTCTGGTTGGGATTGAACGATTCAATGTTGACATGGTAATCTGCTTATTCCATTAACTACTAGTTTCTGCATCCAATTGATATTTGTTCACTTTTAACTCATTTGAAGTTGCCATTCCTCTCCTCACACTCAAGCGCAGGCATGTATTCTTGGCTTTTCTATTTGCTCTTATGCTTCTGAAATTTTGTGAGTTAGAGGGAGAAATATTGCTTCATATATCACCATCCTCCTAAGATTTTTCAATGACAGCAAATAAAAATTTTCAGCTCTAGACTCAGGTTTCTTTTTTACTTGGACTTGTACACACACACATATCACATTATGCAAAAGACACATATATCACAAAATTACTTTCTTAACTTTTTATATTATATATATATTTTATAAGATTAGCTTTAGCTCTCAGTTTTCACTTTCACATTGAGTTATTTGAGCATTTTTCATATTTCTTTCTAATGTGGGACAAATTTCAATTTCTTAAAAAGGAAAAATTATATTGTTTTTGTTGCCTCAATCCTCTTTATTTGTCTCTTTAACCTCATTGGATATGGAGTCTATGTTGTCTTTTCTTTTCAGTTTTTCCATTTTAGATTTATAGTTAAACTTCAAAGTGGTTCTCCTTTAAGTTAAAACAATGGGGTTTTTACATTGATCATCTTAAGTTTATTTGTTCTATGTTTTTTGGCCGTCATGTCATGTGTCCATCTAATATAGCAATGATAGATTTTAAAGCCTGGGAAGTATGAAGTTTTGGTATGCTATGGTCTGCATTATTTTCCTTTTGCTTATTTGGACTTTGAATGTACATTTCTGGTAACTTTTGTTTTATGATTTATCAGGATAAGAAAATAATATTTTGTTTCTTCCTTTTACTGTTTTATGTTTATGTTAGATGTAATGGGACTTGCGAGTGCATGATGTTAAAATTTTATGATAAATGATCATTTATTTGCCAAGAAAATTGGTCAGAAGTGAGCGTTTTGATTTTTAAATCTTTTTTAGCGTTTTGAATTTTAGGAATTATGTATATATATAAACAGATAATATTACGGCTGCCCGATGACTCAGAAGTGAGCGATGAACTATGGGATGAGGTGATAGAGTTAATGAAATTTCGGGTGGTGGACAAGGTTCTGTTAATTCGTACGCTTGTAGTCTGGGCGCTTTCACGATTTGTAAATGATTCTGAAAATAACGACATTCTTGATTTATTTCTCGAAGTCCTTCCATTGGAGCAGAACTCAGTCAGTGTGTAAACTTATATATTGCTTCTGTTTTCTCGATGAGTTGCGTGATTTGTTATGAATATTTTAATTTCTTGGAAGGTTTATTAAACAAAATAATTGAGGTCTTTTTTAAAGAATTCTGGAGATTCTGTTTATAGGAGGTTCAGAAGACCATTGTGTTATCTTTGCCTCCTTCAAATGCAACTTCCCAACAAACAGGACTTGGTATGATTTAGTTAGCTGTTTGAGACCCATCTTTTTTTTTTTGTGTATAGCAAAATGCATAACTTATTGCTGCAGTTATACAGCCACGTTCTTTGCATGCTGATGACTAGTTTTGAAGTTTAAGATTTCAGAATTGAGATGGATTTCCAGCTTGGAGGATGTATAGAGCCTGGAGAAGGTTATGATAAATAACGTACTTGTTGTTGCACTTATATTAAATATTGTACCCTTTTTTGCGAAATTGTTGTCTTTTGAAATATCTTTAAGATTAACGAACTCTACTAAATGCGGTCACAAAACTTATTTAATTCTAATATAGATTGTAAACAATTTTCTTATGTAATTCTAATATAGAATGTATCTTGTTTTAATTTTCTTAATTTAAATTCATTAACTTTTATATTTAGCTTTAAGATAAAATTTTAATAGAAATTTTAATTTAATATTTTTTATCCTTAAAAGTATATAGTTCAAAGTTTAAATTTCAAAAATAAAACATAATATAATATTTATGATAGAAATAAATATTATTTAATTAATTTTTTTAAAAGTCATGTTTTTAGCGGCGTTTGTGAAAAAGCGTCGCTAAAGGTCCTGGCCTTTAGCGGCGTTTGTGGAAAAAGCGCCGCTAAAAGTCATGACCTTTAGAGGCGTTTATTTCTAAAAACTTCGCAAATGTTAGCGACGTTGTCAACAGCGGCGTTTTTTGTGGCGCTAAAAGGCGCCGCTAAAGGCAAAAAAAAAACGCCACTAAAAACCTATTTTGGTGCAGTGTAAGAGGTGTTTTTGATTTAATTTTTAGTATATTTTGATGAGATTAAATGGTCTACAAATTCTATTTAATAAAATCTTTAAGTAATTGAAGGAATTAAATGGTTGTCTTTTGAGAATGAGGATGAATGGTGGTTTTCGAGAAAAGTAGTGTTTAATAAAATTGAGTTAAATTATCGGTCTAGATTTATAATCAGACACAAGTTAGGGGGTCAGGAGGTAGAAGCTAATGATTTAATTAAATTAAAAAACAAAAGAAATTAAGCGAAATAGATTGTACGAAATAAGCCAAATAAGTATATGTGAGTGGAGAGCTGTTGTATGAACGCAAAGAGATAAGTTAGATTGTTTTGAATGTTTAGCAATATGCATATTTTTGGGCAAAGCTGAAAACGTTGGTAGAGCCTCAACAAACCGGGATAAAGGCAAGCAAAAAGTTGTCTAGTTGGACGAGCTGTGTTGAGTTACAAGTGAGTGCATTTGTATGCCGTGTTTTAGCATAAATTGTGAAATCTAGAGAGTCAAAGTGTGGTGTGCAAACTCTCACTTATGGTATGCGAACTCTTCCGAAATTATTTACGAAAATGGGCCACTCCTAAAAATAATTACGGGTATGGACTGAAAACCCAAAACCACGCTGACATGGATGTCTTTTCAAGGGATAACCCAGAAAAAGGCTTCAATGTCAGTGCGTTTTTCCTCATGTCAAGCAAAAGCGCGCTGACATGGACGCGCTTTTGCCTGTGCTTGGACTAAATTTTCAAAAATGGTTATTTTTTTAAAACATTACAAAAATTAACCATTTTTTTTAAATTTTACAAGATTAAGCCTTTACAAAGACCCAAAGTGGCAAAACCATTTTTTTATTTTTTGGTGTTACCAATTAATATGGAAAAAAAACTTACAAAACAGATCTTTATATAGACCCAAAGTTTCATTTCCCTTGTTTTCTTAAGCAATATGGGATGTGAGATGTGTGTCTATATAGATTCATGAATAGGTTTGCAACTTGTTCCTAGACAATGTGAGATTCCTTCCTCTTTTAACCAACAACATAAGATTAAATGCTACACTATATTTTAAAATTTTTTTACAAAATAATTTCGATTTTTTATATTTTATTAACATTTTCTCATATTATAAAATTATCTTTTTAGATCTTTAACCTTGTTGTATTTTAGAATTGTTAGCATATACAAAAGGATCATTAACAAAAGAAGAACAAATTGCACATATGAAACTTGTGCATGCAATAATCTTCTATTCAATTTCAATTTAGAAGTTATACTTTTAATTTTTTTATTTATTTTATTTTATTTATGAATGTTTGATTAATAAATAAATAGTGAGTATTTAGTATTCAAATAGTATTTTTTTGTAATTTTAAGAAATTGATATCTCTTTTTTTAAATATTTATTTTTTAATATTTTACTATACTCATTAATTTTTTAATCCTAATTTTAATTTAATTTTCATCACGTAATGAATGCTGATAAATTTATTTCGGATGTATTTTGACTAGATAGATAATCTATTTAAACATAGCATATAATTATGCTAAATAAGTTTTTTTTATAGAAATATATACTATACATAAGATATAATAATTATTTTTCATATTCTTATATCTAGATTAAAATACAGTAGTAGTCACTTAACTATTATTTTTTTGCTATTGAATTATAAAAACTTACAAAATGATCACTCAACTATTAGTAATTTTTTAAATATTTATTTCTTTTAATATTTTACTATACTCATATTATATTATATATATATTTTTTACTTATAGAGTTTAAAAATATCATTTATAATGTAACAAATGTTTACTTTTGTAAAAAAATTTAAACTCTATAAGTAAAAAAAGTATAAAATATAGTCTAGCCTTTAATCTCATGTTGTTAGTTAAAAGATGAAGGAATCCCACATTGTCTAGGAACAAGCTGCAAGCCTATTCATGACTCTATATATACACATATCTCATATCGACATTACTTAAAAAACCAAGGGAAATGAGACTTTGGGTCTATATAAAGATTTGTTTTGTAAGTTTTATTTTCACATTAATTGGTGGCACCAAAAAAAAATGATCCTACTACTTTAGGTATTTATAAAGGCTTAATCTCGTCAATTTTCAAAAAAATTGGTCTATTTTTTTAATATTTTGAAAAAATGACTTTTTGAAAAATTTAGTTCGAGCACGGGAAAAAGCGCGTCCATGTCAGTGTGCTTTTGCCTGACACGAGGAAAAAAGCATTGACGTGGAAGCGTTTTTCTGGGTTATCCCTTGAAAACGAATCCACGTTAGCGCGTTTTTGGGTTTTCGGTCTATACTTTTAATTATTTTTAAAAGCGACCCATTTTCGCAAATAATTTAGGAAATGGGCATTTATTAATATATTAGCCTGACTTTTGACTTGAAAATTGTGGATCTCGTATTTCTTGGCTAAGCTTTGGTTTTAAAGTAATTTCTAACTCATTTTGATCTAATTAAAATGTATTTGGTCTTAATTTAACAAATCCTTAATGAATTTAAGCAAATTGAATGTTTTCCTTTTTTAAAAATCCCATAAGCTTGATTTTTCCAGATAAAATTAGATCGGTGTAATTGGATAAAATTGATGGTTTGGATATGTAATTAGAGTGGTTAAACACCTATTTTGGAAAAACTAGTTAACTTTTCGGTATAGAGGTTAAGAGGCTTTGATCTATGATTTTGGAATGGTTTAATGGTGTTTGTTGCTATTTGTAATGCATTTGTAATGTGTTTTATGTGTATGAAAAGTGTCAATTCATTTGGGAGCCTCTACAAGCATGGACAAATGCAAATAAAAACTTACTTGAGCATGGTAGTTGAAGCAATGGTAGCTAAGGTGAGTGGTCTAATATACTGCATTTAAACTCCAGTACGCAAACTAATGTAACATATGCGAACCTTCATTTATCCTGGTGCAAACCATTGCAATTTTGTTTGAGTGTAGGGTATGCATGTTGTGCGATTTTAATGAACCAAATGCATGAATTTCAAACGCGCATGTAGTTATAGGAATAAAATAGCAAGCCTGTAGCTGTAAACCATGTACTTGACATGAGAAGTGTGTGTGAATTGTGCATTTAATTACTGCATGTGTGTGTGAGCATAATATTAAAGGCAAGCCGATGTACTAAAAAGGTATGTGTATATACAACATATAATTATGTGTATGGGTTTTGTAATGTGTACGAACTAATAAAAAAACATAGTGTGAACTCTTATAACATGTGAATTTTATTGATAATGTACATCTATGCATCCATGAACTAGTATGTGAATTATGAGCTCTACGGTAATGCAAGCTATGATTAGTGCAAAATTATATTATCGTGAAATGCTAAGTGCGAGCACAACCATACTATGAGCCAATTATATTTGTGTATTGTGTTCTATTGTGAACCATGTTAACTTGGAAAGTTATATCATTATGACGAATTGTGTTAATTCGGTGATCTGTATTAATATGGCAAACTGTATTAATTTGTCAAACTGTGTATTGTGAGATTTTTAGTTGTACTATATGTAAGTTTAGCTATTGTGTGCCTTATGCTAAATAAAATATGCGAACAATGATTTATGTGAGCTATGACATGAATGATATGTGAACTGTGTTATGTGTGCAATATATGTTGCATGAAAGTTATATTATTTGCGAACCATGCTCTATTAGGAATTTTGAATTCTGAACTGTGTTATAATGTGCGAGCTCTGCTTAATTGCGAGCCCTATTATACTGAATATTGTGAATGTGTTAAAGAGATATTTTGGCATTGTGACATTATGGAACCATTGGATATAGTTGGCATGCCAAAGGATTGTGAGTGCTCACCCTCATTATTGTGATGAACATTATGGCCAGAGATAACGTTGGAGAATAAGGGAATGTCGAGCATAGCTCCATTCAACGAATACAGCGTAGGGCTCTATGAGTCGAGAGTGTCAGAGAGTGAGCACTTGTGCTGCACTTATATCGGAGACAACGTAGGGCTCTTTGAGTCCAAAAGTGAGGCATTATAAGGAGATCCGTTTATCTAATGTGTAGTGGTAGAGTCCCTTATATGTTTCATTATCTCAAAAATGTCAATTTATCATTGTTTAAGATATAAGAGTTACGATGTGGTATGAATGAATTATTATATTGAATGAACTGTTACATTGTATGAACTTTTATATAGAGTGAGCTATTATTATGCATGAACTACTATTTCATATGAACTGTTATTTTATGTGAATTTCCTATTCTATGTGAACCGTTTAATTTGTTTGAACTATCATCTTGTGTGAGCTTTAATAAAAATTAATCGTTTAAGTATGCCTATTTCACCTAACCTGACTGATATGTTTATTTATAGTATGTTTAAGCACCCATTGAGCTTTCATAAGCTCACCCACTCTTTTATATCATTGCAGTGATTTAGCTTGTGAGGATGTAGGGAAGTAAGTCATCCAAGTGATCCATAATGAGACTATACCTTGGTATGATGATGTGTTCTCAAATCCAATTGAGGAAGGCAATGTGGGAGCAAATACTAGGATTTAGAATTATAATTTGCTATAATTGTTTGGTTATAATTGGACATTACGGACTCTTTAATTGGTTTGATTTGGAACTTTGATTACTGCTTCAGATAGATGATTGAATGATAGATTGTGAATGCTTGATGCATGGTATGAGTAATTGTTCGACTAACTTGTAAGTGCAGGTTGAAGAACCGCTGGTTATTGCGGTAAGTCTTATATGTTTTATGTGTGATTTAGAAATTAATCATGGGCTTAATTTGCATGGAATATAAAATTGGACAAATTACGAAACAGTAGGTGGCTTGTGAACTAATTAAATGATGATTATTTTATGAAGACACACATGATGTTTTAATAAATCTTCCTAAACATGGTGTTTTACAATATTTTATTACATTACGATTTAAATATAATCATTTGTTTTTAAATAAAACGACTTCTAAAATCTTTTCAAATATACAGTTTTAAATACATTATCACCTACATGAATGTTCAATTTAAGCTTTTAGAATATTTTCTTGTTAATAATTCAATTTACGAATTATGCTGATGACTTGATGATCAGAGTAGCGCAACGAAAGCATGAATTTAGGATTTTGCATATTAAATTGTAAAGCCCCAAAATTTTGAGAATTTAATCATGAGATTCTACAGTAATTAAATTTCTGTATTTGTGGTTCTGTGCTTTGCTTTTGTGTTTAAGGTCTAGAGTTCGAGTCGCATCGTTAAAAGTTTTATTATTTTAAAAATAACCATTATCCATGCATTACATAGTTAAGTTCAATTCAATGTAAACTTGTGTCAAGAATGAGCCTATTGGTTCACTGGTTAAGTCTTTGTATTCTGTTAAGTCTCATGTTCGAGTCTTGGAGAGGACGATAAGGAACCTTTTTGGAAAATGCTAGAAATCTGCCTGGAAATTAATTTTTAATTAACGTTAGTTCTCCACTTTAATTTATCGTTAGTTTCTTCTCATCTTCTTCGCTACTTTTCTTTTTCCTCTTATTCGTTCTTTTTCTTTTCTTTTAATTTTTGTTGATCGTGGTCGTAAAGAATACGAGATTAGTTGAAATTTTGCTGTTAGTCGTCGGTTGGAACTCTATCTAGTAAGTCACTGTCAATTCGTGCGTTTTCGCGATTTTCCCTTTTGTTTTTCGTAATTTGCTTTTTTTGAATTGAGTATGTGGCGTGTTGTGAAAATCTCTGATAGACGATCGTTTGTTTCCCTATTAGGTGGGAATAGCAGAAGTAGCGAATAGCAACTCGACAATTCCAGTGATCGTCATTGAATTTTCAGTAAGTATAGGGTTCGTAGAAGGTTCCATGTCGAAACTTTCGACATAGGCATTAAGCGCATAATTGGGAATTATTTTCGATTAAATGGCTTATTTGAGTAACTGAATGACAGTTTTAGGCTTCAAAGATCCTCTACGTTGGTATTGCTTCAAAATCTCTTCAACTGCATACCAAAAACCTTTAATTTTAGGAAATTTGGATGCTGAAAAATGGGCTGTCGACACCACACAGCCAGGGACAAGGGCGTGTGCCCAGGCTGTGTGGTTGGCCCTTGTCCCTGGCTGTGTGGTTGGTCATGTAGCTCACTGTTCATCAAATTTAAGCCACATAGGTAAGGGGCATAGGTGTGTGTCCAGGCCATTTATGGCCATGTTAATGCAGGGTTCACACGGGCAACGGACATAGGCGTGCGTCTAGGCTGTGTAACTCACTGTTATGATTTAGGACCACACAGTTAGGGACATGGGCGTGTGCCCTACCGTGTGAACCATACGGGTAAGGACATAGGAGTGTGTCCTAGTCGTGTAACTCACTATTTTCGATTTAGAACCATACGAGCAGAGGACATATGCGTGTGTCCAGGCCGTGTAAGCCACACGAGCAAAGACATGGGCATTTGCGAAGCCGTCTGGCATGTAAATAGGATCTGAATCTTATTTCTGAGGCCATGAGTGTTGTCCAACACGAGCACTGACCTCCACATTGCATGTATTATTTGAATTTGATTGTATAAGGATTCTCTGATGCTCTAAAACTGATTATGGATGATATAAATGTGTACTGTGATGACTATTTCTGATACTAATCTATATTATCTATTTGTGAAATGAATTGGAATGATTGAACACATGTTATGGATATTTGTAATTTGCATTTGCATAGGTTGGGATATTTTGAAGAAGGAAGTAATCTGATCTGAATTAGTGGCTAAGCCACAATGCGTATAAATATGAATCTGGTGCTTTGTCGCATTTCGGTCTAGCAGCTAGGCTGCATCTCTCTAAATGTGTCATACAGGCACTCTATGGTGTGTAGGGTTGGTTGGGCATCGGACACCCTTAACAGTGTGTTGGGATGGCCAAAGATGGTGCATAGCGGATAGGGGTAGGAATAATTGCATATGAATCTGATCTATTCAGTATATGTGATAGCACTAGAAAGAACATAGGTTTTTCTCCTTACTTATTGGTTAAATTGTTTCCATTTAGTTATCCTTAGTATATATTTTAGTATTTTCAACTTATTAAATTGGATTTTATAACTCAATGAATTCTAGCCTATTTTATCCTTAATTTTGCTATCTTTTTGCATTAATGTCACTGCATGAGTTAATTCCACATAGCGTTTAGAATTGTCGCCGCACTTGACAGTTTTCCGGATAATAACTAAAATTGCATGAGCTGTCTAGTATGGTATAATGAACCTATACGTACAAGGAGAGAATAATTCTGAGGGAAGGACACTTGTACTATTGGAGGAAGATATAAAAGGTTGATGTGAGAAGAAAAGAGGAGTTTTTTTTTCATTCGATCATCACCTTCATCTTCCTACCTTGAAGCTTGTGGCCATGGCAGCTTAAGCCTCTCACGGGTGAGCCAACATAAAAACTAGATGCAGACTAGCTTCTGAAGTGGAGACCTAAGTGCGAGACAAGAGGGAATAGAGAGATTCAGTCGAGTTGTCTAGGAATAGTATTCTCCACTTGATTCTTTCTTATTTCTTTCTAAATGCTGGTGATTACTCTCTGTTTTCTATATGCATGGAAGTACACATGAATTCTTGGTTAAATGTTATCTTATTAAATCTTGCTTTTATTTTTTAATCTTGGGTTTTGAATGTTTCTTAACATGGAAGTGTTATATCAGTCACTGACACTGGAAAGTGTAGTGACAATTCGAGCCAACAAGCATTACAATGGAAGTTGAGTGAGGATTAGAGGAATTTAGTCCACTTGTTCTTAATAGTTCCCTGTTACCATCATCGGAAGGTGGGTTAATGTGCATGTTTAAGTCTCAGATTAAATAGAGGAGTGACGCTTGGTAAGATATACATTGAATTTTATTGCCTCGACAATCACCTATGTTTTTATACCTTATAAGCACTTAGTATTCTACTGAAGATTCATGTTGGGGATCCCAATTTATCATTATCATATTTTATTTTATTGTTTTCAAGTTATTGCATTGACAACTATCCTCACAATTTATCTCCTTTATATCTAATAATTGCACCGACAGTAATAGACAAAAGACACCCATTCCTGTGGTTGGTATCCAATAGACTCACATTTGTCTGCTATACTTGCATCGATAGTGTACGCTGGCACATTGTTGCTGTGATGTTAAACAACCGATCAATTTTTTGGTGCCATTCCCGGGAATGGCGTTTGTTTGATGTTTATTTTTGTTTTTGTCTATTTTTGCACTTTATTTTCCTTATATATTATTTAGTATTAACTAACTAGTTCTTCTTGGTTGCTATTTCCTAAACTTTATTTTAGGTCTTTTATGACCCGAAGCAAATCGAATTTTCTTACCGATTTTGATCCTGAAATTGAAAGGACTGTTTAGAGTAGACTTTTTGAACGAAGAAATATGACTCTACCGAGGAACAATGCAGCCATACCCTCGATGCAAGAGTAAAATGTTAATAACCCATTATTGTCGCAAGCTGTTCACATACAAAATAGGACTATAGAAGATTTTGTCGTGCTTGTCTTAGATGATTTACATCCAGAAATTGTTAGGCCAATAATCCAAGCTGGGGATTTTGAACTTAAGTAAGTAATGTTTAAAATACCGAATTCTAATGGACAATATGCTAGACTACCACATGAAGATGCGAGAGAGCATCTTAAATCCTTTTTATTGATCTGTGCCTCCTTTAGTCAACAAGGTGTTCCTGATGATGCCTTGAAGATGCAATTATTTCCTTATTCCTTACAGGGAAGATCCCATACTTGGGTTTTTGGGCTACTTGCCTGATCAATTACTTCTTGGGATGCACTAGCAACATAGTTTATTTTGCGATTTAACCCGCCAACAATGAATGCTCATTTTCGAAATAATATTACTACTTATCATCAGCTAGATGATGAAAATATTCACACCACATGAGAATGTTATAAATCATTACTTCGACGTTGTCCCATGTACGACATTCAACTAGGAACCAAAATTAAGATTTTCTATAATAGGCTGAATTCACATATAAGGAATCTTGTTGACACATCAGCTGATGGACCTCTGCTGGATTGTACTTATAATGATGCTATGAGAATTCTTGAGAGAATTGCTCAGAATGATTATCAATACCCTATCTCCAGAGCTGCACAAGCAAAAACTACTCCAGGAGTTATTGCATTGATACAATAACCACACTAAGTGCCTAAGGTTCTTCTCTCACAAACATGATTAAAAATATGCAAGGGACTAGTGGCGTTGCACCTATACAAGTTGCTCAGCAAGTTGATGTTCCTACTTTTTGTTAGGAGATTTGTAGTGACAATTGTAGCTATGAAGATTGTCCACAACATGCAGAGAATGTCTGTTATATAAGTAACATCCAAAACAATTCTTATGGTAACTCTTACAACAATTCTGCATGCAAACAACAGTTTTGGGGAACTTAAAATGTTGGACAAAATGCTGCGACATTCAGATATGGGAATACGTTTACTTAGGGCAATTATAATCCCAGACAAGGGAATTACAATCAAAAACAGCAGAACTACAATCAGCACACTTAGATGCATCCACAACAAGGCCAGACACATCCACACCATAATCTAATGCAGCCACAACACTATTCAATACTGAATCAGCATGTTCAAGGACATCGACCACAACCCGTATACTCAAGCTTCTACTTCTTACTCATTACCAACTCTTGAGGCATTAATGCGGGAGCATATTACTCGCACGGAAGCTATCGTACAAGGGAATTCATCCTCCATTCGAGCATTGGAGGCACAATTAGGACAACTTGCTTTAAATCTGAATACTTGACCACCAGACTCATTATGTAGTGTACAGAAAATCCTAGTCTGAGGGGGAAAGAACATTGTAAGGCTATCACTCTTAAGAATGGTAAACAAACTGGTGAATCGTTTATCGACTCTACTGTAGCACTTCAAGATATGGATGGAGTGATCACTGGTGACAAGGTTGAATCTGAAGAATTTGTCTGTGAATTAGATAAAGAAGTTCCATAAATTATCACTCATATGACTAATGTACGACCTTCGAAACTATCGACGCAATCAAAGGTGTTGCCGCAAGCAGATATATCTTTACCTTTACCTTTCTCACGAAGATTCAGGAAGAATGAGCATGATAAGCAGTATCAGCAGTTCTTGGACATACTGTAGCAACTGCAGATCAACAATCCTTTAGTAGATACTCTAGTTCAAATTTTGAGTTATGGGAAACTTATGAAAGACCTCTTACCCAAGAAGAAGAAGCTCACTGATATTGAAACTATTGCACTCATAGAAGGTTCTAGTGCTATTTTGACAAACAAGTTGCCCCCTAAATTGAAAGATCCTGGGAGCTTTATCATCCCATGTTCAATTGGAAATTATTATTTGGGAAAAGCTTTATGTGACTTGGGAGCTAGCGTTAACCTAATGCCACTATCTACTTTTAGAAAGTTAGGAACTGGTCACATGAAATCTATTGTAGTGATATTATAACTAGCGGATCGATCCTTAGCTCAACCTGAAGGGCAAATAAAAGATGTCTTAGTTCGTGTGTATAAATTCATTTTTCCGATTGATTTTATCATACTTGACTACGAGGTAGACAAGGAGGTTCCCAGAATCTTTGGACGACCATTTTTAGCCACCGACCGAACACTTATTGATGTTTACAAAGGTGAACTAACAATGCGACTTAATGATAAGGAAGTCACCTTCAGTGTTTTTGAATCTATTTAATGTAAGGACAAAGAAGAATGCCATATTGTCGATGTGCTAGATGATCTAATTGAGGAAGAATTCAATGACCAAAGCACAGTACTTTCTAAAGAGTTTCCAGAAACATCTGATGATGAATCCTTAGACGATTGTGACAGAATGGTTGAAGCTAATAATCTTAAACTCAAGCATGGACCTAGCCAACAGAACAACCCCAATTTTGAAAAAGCTCCTACTCTGGAATTAAAACCACTGCCTCCTCATCTTAAATATGTCTTTCTAGGTGATCACAATACTCTCCCAGTTATTACCTCCGCAACATTGCTGTAACTTAAGAAGAGAAATTGATCCATATTTTCAAGTAACATAACTGAACTATTGCTTGGAGTATAACCGATATTCAAGGTATTAGTCCTTCTTTTTGTATGCACAGGATCAAGTTGGAAGATGAAGGTAAGCAATCAATTGAACAACAAAGAAGATTAAATGAGAAGATGAAGGAAGCTGTCAAGAAGGAAATCATAAAATGACTTGATGTTCGAATTATTTACCCGATTTCTAATAGCAATTGAGTAAGTCTAGTGCAATGCGTACCTAAAAAGAGTGGCATCACTGTGGTTCGTAACAATAAGGATGAATTAATTCCTACACGCATTTCTACGAGATGGCAAGTCTGTACGGATTATCGCAAATTGAATACAACCACAAAGAAGGATTACTTCCCGCTTCCATTCATCAAAAAAATACTGGATCGGCTTGCTAGAAAGGCCTATTATTACTTTTCGGATGGCTATTTTGGGTACAACGAAATTGCTATTGCATCGGATGATCAGGAGAAAATAACTTTCCCCTACCCCTTTTGGTACTTTCAGTTTTCACCGTATGCCTTTCGATCTTTGTAATGCACCAGCCACATTTCAAAGGTGCATGATGGCAATATTCTCAGATATGGTTGAAGACTCTTTAGAGGTTTTTATGGATGATTTCTCAGTCTATGAGAATGATTTTGAGCATTATATTGACAATTTGGATAAAGTATTGAAGCGACGTGAGGACACACATCTTGTCTTGAATTGGGAAAAATGACATTTCATGGCAACTGAAGGTATTATGTTAGGACACCACATCTCTAGTCAAGGCATACAAATAGACAAAGCTAAGGTGGAAATCATTGACAAATTACCTCTACCAACAAATGTGAAAGGTATTCACAGTTTTCTTGGACATACGGGGTTTTACTGAAGGTTTATTAGAGATTTTTGAAAATTGCAAAGCCCTTATGCTCATTGCTAGAACAGAATCGAAAATTATTCTTTGACGATGCATATCTGGATGCCTTTATTCAGTTAAAAAAGTAGCTAGTGAATGCACCCATTATCGTTGCACCAGATTGGTCTCAACCTTTTGAAGTTATGTGCGATGCAAGCGACTTTGCTGTGGGTGCGGTTCTAGGACAGAGAAAGGGAAAAATATTTCACGCAATCTATTATGCTAGCAAAAATCTTACAGAGGCTCAACTCAATTATACCACCACATAAAAAGAATTGCTGGCTATAGTCTTTGCTTTCGACAAGTTTCGTTCATATCTTGTCAGCGTAAAGGTTATCGTATTCACTAATCATTGGGCGTTGAGATATCTCTTTACGAAAAAGGATGCTAAACCAAGGCTGATACGCTAGATATTACTATTGTAAGAATTTGACATCAAGATAAAAGACCTTAAGGGTTCAGAGAATCGAGTTGTAGACCACCTGTTTCAATTGAAAGTTGGCAGCGAAGATGGAAACATAATTCAAATTGTTGACGCATTCCCAAATGAGAAATTATTTGATGTAGATGCAACTCCTTGGTATGGGGATTTTGTTAATTATCTAGTGTGTGGAAAACTCTCATTGGGTGTCACAGGCCATAAAAAAGAAAGATTTCTTCGTGACATAGTGAAGTATCATTTGAATGAGCCGTATTTATTCAAGATATGCAATGACAACATCATTCGATGTTGTGTTCTAGAAGAGGATATGCTTTCAATCCTGAAGGATTGTCATGATGCTCCTTATGGAGGTTATTTTGGTGGAATGAGAACTGCTGCTAAAGTTTTCCAATCAGGATTCTAGTGGCTGACATTATTCAAAAATGCCCACAATTGTGTGAATCAATGCGATAGGTGTTAGCACACCGGTTTTATATCCCTATGCAATGAAATGTTGTATCAAGAAATTATGGAGGTTGAATTATCCAATGTTTGGGGCATGGATTTTAGGGACCATTTTCGAGTTCATTTGGAAATCTTTATATATTAGTAGTTGTTGACTGCGTCTTGAAGAGGGTTGAAGTTGTTGCAGTTCCAAATGATGATGCAAGGACAGTGCTAAAATTTTTTGACAAGCATATACTCACCCGCTTTGACACACCAAAGGCATTGATTAGTGATCAGGGTACACACTTTCATTGCAACCAAGTGGCAACCGCACTAAAGAGATATGGAGTTAAGCATAGAATGTCTACTACATATCATCTACAAAACAATGGACAAGATGAAGTATCAAATTGAAAAATTAAGAACATTCTTGAGAAGGTTGTAAATCCTTCAAAGAAATATTGGTCTTTCCGATTGGATGACGCTTTATGGGCATTGCGGACAGCATACAAAACTCTATTAGGGATGTCGTTGTAGCAATTGGTTTTTGGGAAAGCATGTTGTTGACACCATTTTTTGGATGAAAACGGGGTCGACTTGGATTTTGAAAATGAAAACGGGAGTCGCCACTAATCCTTTTTGAGGTGTGATCGGATCACCTTGAAAAGTGGTTGTTTTTAATAAACAATTTGATTTTATTAAAACAACGATTTTGGTCTACGAAATTCAGAGAAAAAAAAGGTGCAGGAGCCGGTTACGCACGAGGAAGGATTAGCGCCCTCGATATGCCCAAAATTGGTACCTAGTTGATTACTTAATGTCTTAGTGTCGAAAAAACTGAAAACTTTAGAGAGATTTAAAATACGATCCTTAAAAAACTCAGGTGACATGGATTGAAATTCAAGAGGATATTTGGCTATTTGGTTAAACGAGAAATCGAAACCCAGCACATTAGGGCACGTTCCTCGAATTTCCAAACGTAAAACATTGCCTTATTTGAAATTTTTGGCAGGATATTCGGCTATTTGGTTGAATGAGAAAAATCGAAACCCAGCACATTAGGGCACGTTTTCTCGAATTTCCAAACGCAAAATATTACCTTTATTATTTTTTTACATAAATTCTCATATCGAGAAAACAATGTGTCATATCCAATGCGTTAGGACACAACGTATTGAATTCCCGATAATGAGTTTTTTTTATTATACATTTTTAAAAAAAAAAGTAATCTCGATTATTTAGATTCAACGAAAAAAGTCAGAACCCAATACGTTAGGGCTCGATTCTCTCAAAGATCCAAAATACTGAATATTACTTATTTTTAAAATTTTTCATTTTTTGATAAATTCGAGTAAAAATGGAAGCAAAATAATGATAATGATGACAATGTAAATGAGATAATACAAGCACAACTAAAATGAGCAACAAATAAAATACATAATAAACAAATCAAAGATACATGAAATAATAAATGGATAAAAAATCTAAAGCATTTCATAAAAATAATGAACACTTCAATAAATGAATAAATAAATATCAAATATAACAACGATAACAATACGAATTATAAAAATGAAATATTTATGTATGTGCATCTATATATTTAAATTATAAATTATATGAATGTATATACATATATATAAAAAAACAAATATGCATATCTATGTATATATATATATAAATTATAAAGCATAAAAAACATAAGTATGTACATATATAGATATAAATTGAACAATATATGCATATGCGTATATATATATGAAGTGTAAAGTATATATATATCATATAAATATATATACACATATATATATATTACTAATTAATGTATTAAATATAATAGTAAGAAATAAATAAAAGGAAAATAAAATTAATAATAATTAATAACAGTAACAATAATAAATATAAGGTTAAATAATAAAAATGCTAAAAAAACTGACTAAATTGAAATAAAACGAAAATACAGGGCTGATTTGAAAGTAAGAAAACGAAAAGGATCAAATTGCGACACACGCAAAAAGGGAGGGACTAAAAATGGAAATATTCCCTCGCTGACCAAACGACGCCGTTCCAGTGAAAAGCACGCACATGGTCGAGGGATCAAATCGAAACAGACGCGAAAATTCATGGCCAAAATTGTAAAATATGCGAAAAACTTCCTTGAAAGCACCACAAAATCAGAAGGACCAATTCCGCAAATAACCCAAGAGTAAAAAACACGCGAATCCTCCTTGCGGGTCGGGTCGACGCGTGGGTAAAAGGACACCAAGGCCAAAACGGCCTCGTTTTAGCCACTGGGGTTAAACCCCAAAACGGCGCTGTTTCAACCCTTTATAAAAACCAAATTTTTTAAAAAAAGTCTCATTTTCTTTCTTCCATAAAAAAAACTCAAAAAGTTTCTCAAGTCTCTCTCTCCCTCCCCGAAAATTTGGCCAAAGTCCGGTCGAGTGCCGCCGCGTCGGCCGTCGGTCGCCGGTGCCAGCGCCGCCGTGCACGACGGCAGGGTGTCCAAAAATCTCTTTTTTTTCTTTTCGATGCAACCCTTCGCCTCCAATGCTTCGACGACGACTAAAAACAGGTAAATCTCTTCCCTTTCCTTCTTTTTTTTGTTATTTTCACATATAAGAAAAAAAGAAATAAAAAGAAAATAAAAAAGGAACAAATTGCTAGAATAAGTACCTAAACCAGAAAAAATATTCCTTTGAAAGTGCTATTTTTATTTTCTCTATAAAGAAACAAATCCCTATTACAGTGATGAAGTCCCCCCTTACAGATTTGTTTTTTTCATGGCTTTATAGCCGATTTTTGTTACAACCCCTTTCCTACTGCTATTGCGTGTTTTCTTTTCTTTTGCAGGTGCTGCAGGCGGCGGTTGGTGGCGATGTGATCGTGATGGTGGCAAGTGGGCAAGTGGTTGTGCGACGGCGGCACTAGGAGCTAAGGTTTCAGCTTTCCTGAAACCCTAGTTTGACTTTAGTTTTTGGGTTTGGGTCTGTTGGGCCTGTAACTTTGGGTCAGTTTTGTTTGGGCTGGATATTGGGCCATGTATTATTTTGGGTCTGCTTAGTGTAGGTTTAATTTGGCTTGGGTTTTAGGCTTGTAACGGGTCAATTTGGGCTTGCACAGCTGCCCCTCTTTGCTCGTTGTTGTGTAACGAGAACAGAGCAAATAACAAGAAAGACCAAATTTGCCCGGTCTCGCCAAGTCTGGACCTCTTCTAGAGCTTCTCTTCCTCAAGTAGTTTCACTCCAGTCCACTGTGCCTTGTTGCTTCGATCCATTCCACTGGAACTTCAAAAAGACAAGACTTGTAGCTTCAATCCACTCTGTTGTAACTTCAGGGGGTGATGTTTGTAGTTTAAATTTACTTCCCTACTATCTTGGGAAGATAAGATTCACCGTCTTTGTTCTGCTCCACTACTGCTTAGGGATACAGAATCTACAATCTTTGACATATTCCACTACTACTTAGGGAGATAGGACTAATGGCTTAAATCTACTTCTCCACTGTCTTGGGAAGATAAGATTCACCATCTTCGATCTGCTCCACTACTGCTTAGGGTGACAGATTCTGCAATCTTCAACCTACTCCACTACTACTAAGGGAGATAAAACTAATGACTTAAATCTGCTTCTCCACTGTCTTGGGAAGATAAGATTCAACATCTTCGATCTGCTCCGCTACTACTTAGGGAGACAAGACCTACAATTTCCAACCTATTCCACTGCTGGCCAGGGAGATAGGATTTGTAACTTCGATCTACTTCGCTGTCAATGCAGGAAGGCAAGATCTGTTGTCCTCAACCAGCTCCACTACAACTGAGGGAGGAAAGTTTTGTGTCTTCGATATGCTTCACTGTCAATGCAGGAAGGCAAGATATGTTGTCTTCAACCAGCTCTGCTACAACCGAGAGAGGCAAGGTTTGTGTCTTCGATCTGCTTCGTTGTCAAGGCAGGAAGGCAAGATCTGTTGTCTTCAACCAGCTCCACTGCAACCGATGGAGGCAAGGTTTTGTTTTTGATCTGCTTCGCTGTTAACGCAGGAAGGCAAGACCTGCTTCTTTAACCAGCTCCACTACAACCGATGGAGGCAAGACTTTATTTTCGATCTTCTTCGCTGTTAACATAGGAAGGCAAGATCTGCTTCTTTAACCAGCTCCACTACAACCGATGGAGGCAAGGCTTTGTTTTCGATCTGTTTCGCTGTTAACACAGTAAGGCAAGATCTGCTATCTTCAACTAGCTCGACTGCGACCGAGGGAGGCAAGGCTTTGTTTTCGATCTGCTTCTCTGTTAATGTAGGAAGGCAAGATCAGGTTCTTTAACCAGCTCCACTGCAACCGATGGAGGCAAGGCTTTGTTTTCAATCTGCTTCGCTGTTAACGCAGGAAGGCAAGATCTACTATCTTCAACCAGCTCCACTGCGATCGATGGAGGCAAGGCTTTGTCTTTGATCCTCACTGATCTGCTCTCTAGGGAACATGACCTGTCTAATGAACCTAATTATGCCTAATGATTAGGATGGCATGATCAAAATGAATCAAACGCTCCTAACTAAACATGTGTGAATGGTGTTTGCATGAATGCAGAATTTTATCTTTCTGAGAATGATCCCGTTTAGGTTGTCATTACTCGAAGTTTATTAAGGCTTTGTGACTGATGTGCTACGACGCCTTCTCGCTTGACTGGCTTTTCTGAAGAAACATTTAGCCAGATTGCCCCCACTGTAAACCTTAAAGTTTAATCTATTGGGGCGCAAAATTTGTACCATCATTCTCCCACTGTAATCCAAGGGTAGAAATATGTGGCCTTTTCTTAATCATTTCCTACCACAATTCAAGGATACAGGACCTGAATCATTCTAGTTCCTCACACCATTCTCAAGGTGTCGTACCAAAAACTTATGCGCAGATGAGGGCTCTCTTCTCCGAGGTAACCTCTTCCTCTTGCCTAGTGATCATCGCTTGCTTGCTTATGTAAGCTTTGTCGCCAACATGGCGTCTTGTTAATCAACACATTTGACAACAAAAATCCAAATAGAAAGTCTAAATTTAGACTATTCTTTCTCAAATTTCCAACCTTTAAATCTGGTGTGCTCTAAACAATAGTCCTGTTTCAGGCTCCTATATTATTTAGAAACTTTTCAGAGTAATATGCAAAACTTCCTTCGTGAAAGTTTGATTAGTCCATTAATCATTATTCCAATGCAACATGTTTGCAAAAAGGTCATAACAATGGATAAGAATAAAGTTGATTCTGAGCATAGCTTGAAAGAACAAATTATCGAAAATAGTAAAGAAGGATAATAAAGAAATTGATTGGGAATGTAATATCTTGGAAAAGAAAAAGGTATTCCAAGAATAACAAATAATATGAGAATTGAGTGCCCCAGATATCGTAGCTTGAACTTCTCTGTACAAACTTTTTGAAGACCATTTTGAGTTGGACATGTGTTTAGGAGATCTATAGTGCTCTTTTGATGCCCCAAAATGTCGCATATTCTTTCCTGTTGATTCAGGCTTAGCAAGATCACCACATGCCTAATCTGATCCAGATTTGAGTTGCTTTGATTACCTCATGCCCCATTCTGATCAATATTTGAGCCGCCCTTTTCGGGTTTTCAACTCAAATCCCCTTTGGCCTAAGGTGCCCTTTGCGGGTTTTCCCCTTAGCCTCTCCATTTTACTTTTCATTTTTTCATTTTCATTTTCATTTTTCATCTCACTCTCTTTTTTTTGAACTTTATTGTCTTGCAATACAGTGACAAACCGTGGTGCCTGATTTTGAATTGATTACAGCCCTTAGCTATCGTGTTGTCATTCTAGTTCAATGCATTTTCCAATACCATCCTCTCAGGAATTCTATATCGACATATGATGACATTGACGCGTGCAGTAGCCTCTGTCCATTTGATGAAGTAATTAATGATCTCAATAGTGAAGCAATGCCCATTAGAAGTCTCTGATAATGGTGATGTCCATGCTCCATTTTGCTCGAAATTTGAGTCGTCCTTTTCGGGTTTTCAACTCAAAACCACCTTTGGTCACAAAGCACCCTTTTTGGGTTTTCGCCTTGGCCTCTTCTTTTTTATTCTTTGCTTTTCATATTTTTATTTTGACTTTGATTGATTTCTCTTTTTCTTTTTGTTTTTTTTATTTTGAGTTTGATTTTGATATTTTTCTCTTTTCCTTTTCCTTTTTTCGAATCGGATCTGAACTCTTGGGATTAGGCAAGTCCTTATTATCCCTTTCAAAGGATCTTCTTTGATATCAGATTTCCTTTATAGAGCCTTTTGAGGCGAAACTACAATTGGAAACTTTTGATCTTCCTCTTCCATCGGGATAAAATCCAACAACATCTTGAAGGGATAGAACCTCGACTTCAAACAGGCAAAGCCATGCTGAATTGACGAGAACGGCATTGCCCCGGCAAAGAATTGTATCATTCATACAAGTTTTGACATTGTGTTGTTGTGCAGATTTCATTATCAGTGCTTAACCCGACATATCCTGGTATGATCCTACAAAGACCTCTTTGAACAAGGTCTTGCTTCATTTTTTAGGACAAGTCAATTCTAATCTTTACCAAGCTTAGAATTCCTAATGATTCCTTGTGAGGTAGGATCTGTCTACCCTCCTACTCAACCATCCTTAATAAGTCCGGAGGTAAGCTATAATCTTTGTCATTTTCAAAGTCCTGAGATCCCTCTGAACACATGCCTTGCTCAAAAGGAAAATCTGGGTCTGTAGCAGAGTCATTCACGTCATTGATATCTGAGGACCCATAATATGCACCGAAGAATATGCAAAAGAATGTATAAATTTATGAATGATTATTTACAATATGATTATGAATGAATGATGGTTTGGAAGAAAATCCAAAAGAATGAAAGAATATAGAATTATCCGTAAAGAATGAAAATATCGGCTCAAAAATAATCGTAAAGATGTATTTCAATATAATAACGTTCAGACATAAGCATATTTCACAAAGGAATTTCTATCATTTCTAGGCTAAGAACAACAAAAATGTTCTGAACATTACTTTAAAAAGCTCTAGAGACTATAGGGTTTTCTTCCGCAGTCAAATTGTTTAGAATACTCCAGATTTATAAGGGCGGATATTTAACAAGGTCCCTTCTTTAGTTGCTTGTGCATTGCATTCATTCCATTTATCAATTATGATTGGGTAATGGATTCACTGCACTGGAAGAATCATCAAATTTAACGACGCCCATACTGATAAGCCTTTCAATCCGTTTTTTAAAGGCAATGCAGTTTTCTATGGAATGCTCCGTATTTCCCGCATGATATTCGCATTGTGCATTTTCGTCGTGCCATCTGGGGTACGGAGGCTGTGGAGGCTTTGTATAGAGAGGAGCAACAATGTGCATGTTGAATAAGCTTTGATACAACTCCTTATACGACATTGGAATTGGCGTGAACTGGAGGTTCTGAGTGCCTTGTTTCACATAAGATTCTTGTCTTGATGAACCTTGTTGACTAGCGACCCCTTTACCTGGATGACTTACTGACCTTGAGTAAGTTGTGTTATTCACCTCATTTTCTTTTCTCCTTGGGGTTGACCTCTTATCACTCTCTTCTGCCTCAATTTTTCCGGCTCTTATAGCATTCTCAATCATTTCACCATTCATAACTATATCAGAAAAGCTTTTTGTTTCACTTCCTAACAGTAATGAACGGGGCCTTCAGTGTATTGATGAAGAGCATTGTCGTCTCTTTCTCCAAGAGGGGTGGCTGAACCTGGACTGCAACTTCCCTTCACCTCTGTGCATACTGCCTAAAACTTTCGCTTGATTTTTTTCCAGATTTTGCAAGGTGATTCTATCGGGAACCACATCCATTACATGACCGTATTGTTTCATGAATGCATGTGCTAAGTCCCTCCATGAACCAATCTCGGTGCGGCTCAACTGATTGTACCATTTCGACGCAGCTCCAATGAGGCTATCCTGAAAACAATGTATCAATAGCTGATCATTGTCAATATACCCAGTCATTCTCCTACAGAACATGGTGATATGGGCTTCTGGGCAACTGGTCCCACTATATTTCTCAAATTCAGGCATCTTAAACTTGTGAGGGAGTACTAAGTCTGAAACTAAGCTCAGATCTTTCGCATCGATTCCATGGTGACTATTGGTGCTTTCTAGGGTTTTGAATTTTTCCTCCAACCATTTACACCTGTCCTCCCATTATTTTGACAGTTTGACGTTTGCCTTCTATTTTTCAGCCATTTTATCGAAATCAGGAATAACAAGATTCACTAGGTTATCTCTAGGATTAGAACCTGATCCAGCCTCAGTCTGAATTTGCGCATGCAGAGGCGTAAAATCCTAGAGGATAGATAGGTCTATCCTTGTTTTCTCCTTCATCATTAACCATAAGACCCTTCTCCTTATTTACACCTTTAGTCAATAGGTGGGTCAATTCAGCCATCGCATCTTTTTGAGCCTTGATCAAATTTTCCGTTATGTCTTCTTGAATTTTATCTAGTCGCTCTTGCATTTGTACTTGCAACTGTTCTTGCATATCCTTTTGCATTTGATCCAATTTCTCTAATATTTGATCCATTTCTTTGGCTTTACGACGAGTACCATAAGGATGTTTGGTTGATTGGTTTTCCAGATTAGCTGAAATAAATTTACTCAATTAGACTCTTTCAATGGACTTTAATGCATGTAATGCAAATGCATGAGATGTATGCCTAAAGAGACATTGATTCTGATTCAATTACATTTAGAAAACTTTTCTAGAAAGAAAATTCCTTTAAATAAAGCGAATACATGTACGACCTCACCCTCATATTCCAAGAAACAACATTGATCTTTTTCTTCATCCGCACATTTGAGGTAATCTCGCCAATAGAGGTCATTGCTAGCTCCTTTTCTTGATCTTGGTCGCGATCCATCACCTGCCCATCTTCATAAAGCTCGTCAACTTCTTTAAGGGTGTTGGAACATCGAAGGCCCTCAAACGATCGCTTTGAATCCACAGACCCCGGAGCAAGGTCACGAACTCTTCCATCACCATTCTTGTGTTTCTCAGAATATATTCGGGAAATCGTATTGTTTTCCACTTTATCAAAGAATCCGTATTCCATGGCAAGCTTTTTAATTTAGTAATCGAACTTGAATCAATATCTCTTCCCTAATATGCAAATGCAATGCAATCATAATCAAAACACAACAAGAGGGGTTAATACAAAATAGAAGCAAACAAGGAAAATAGAAAGTACCTAATCACGTAACCACTAGGGATTTGGAGTGGCTCTACCCAGGTTAAGTTCCTAAGTCCACTATATGAGGGTTGGTTCTAAAGTCAAGGTACCCGAACCAGCAGATTCCTCAATCTTCACCCATTATAGGCTCAAACAGACCGAGTTCAGTTCAGGAGAATACATTTCCCTATGGCTGCACGGAGATGAAAATCTCACGAAGACATAGGTACGGATGTATCCCGAAAGTGATCCACTATCCTGCACGGAGGTAAAACCTCACGAAGGACTAGCTTCTCACTCCCACTTAAAAAGGTGTGACCAACAGTCATGCAATGCAATGCAGAAAGATATAAAAATTTAAAATACAAAACATGATGAAAACTATAACTCAAAACAAATGAAATGCAATGAGAGGATCGTATATTTAAATCACATTTTCAACTTTCGACAAAAGACAAGAAATAATCAACTCGTGGCTTGACTCTCTTAATTTTATGTCCCCAGTGGAGTCGCCAAGCTGTTGACACCATTTTTTGGATGAAAACGGGGTCGACTTGGATTTTGAAAATGAAAACGGGAGTCGCCACCAATCCTTTTTGAGGTGTGATCGGATCACCTTGAAAAGTGGTTGTTTTTAATAAACAATTTGGTTTTATTAAAACAATGGTTTTGGTCCATGAAATTCAGAGAAAAAAAAGGTTCGGGAGTCGGTTACGCATGAGGAAGGATTAGCGCCCTCGATACGCCCAAAATTGGTACCTAGTTGATTACTTAATGTCTTAGTGTCGAAAAAACTGAAAACTTTAGAGAGATTTAAAATACGATCCTTAAAAAACTCGGGTGACATGGATTGAAATTCAAGAGGATATTTGGCTATTTAGTTAAACGAGAAATTGAAACCCAGCACATTAGGGCACGTTCCTCGAATTTCCAAACGCAAAACATTGCCTTATTTGGAATTTTTGGAAGGATATTCGGCTATTTGGTTGAACGAGAAAAATCGAAACCCAGCAAATTAGGGCACGTTTTCTCGAATTTCCAAACGCAAAATATTACCTTTATTATTTTTTAGATAAATTCTCATATCGAGAAAACAATGTGTCATATCCAATGCGTTAGGACACAACGTATTGAATTCCCGATAATGAGCTTTTTTATTATACATTTTTTTAAAAGAGTAATCTCGATTATTTAGATTCAATGATGAAAGTCGGAACCCAATACGTTAGGGCTCGATTCTCTCGAAGATCCAAAATATCGAATATTACTTATTTTTAAAATTTTTCATTTTTTGATAAATTCGAGTAAAAATGGAAGCAAAATAATGATAATGATGACAATGTAAATGAGATAATACAAGCACAACTAAAATGAGCAACAAATAAAATACATAATAAACAAACCAAAGATACATGAAATAATAAATGAATAAAAAATCTAAAGCATTTCATAAAAATAATGAACACTTCAATAAATGAATAAATAAATATCAAATATAACAACGATAACAATACGAATTATAAAAATGAAATATTTATGTATGTGCATCTATATATTTAAATTATAAATTATATGAATGTATATACATATATATAAAAAAACAAATATGCATATATATGTATATATATATAAATTATAAAGCATAAAAAACATAAGTATGTACATATATAGATATAAATTGAAAAATATATGCATATGCGTACATATATATGAAGTGTAAAGTATATATATATCATATAAGTATTTATATCTATATAAATTAAAAAAAAGGGTTATGTACGTATATATATTATAAATATGTATGTATGCGCATATATATATAGATATAAAAATAAAGCTAAAATATATATACACACATATATATATTACTAATTAATATATTAAATATAATAGTAACAAATAAATAAAAGGAAAATAAAATTAATAATAATTAATAATAGTAACAATAATAAATATAAGGTTAAATAATAAAAATGCTAAAAAACACTGACTAAATTGAAATAAAACGAAAATACAGGGCTGATTTGGAAGTAAGAAAACGAAAAGGATCAAATTGCGACACGCGCAAAAAGGGAGGGACTAAAAAGGGAAATATTCCCTCGTTGACCAAACGTTGCCATTTCAGTGAAAAGCATGCACATGGTCGAGAGATCAAATCGAAACAGACGCGAAAATTCATGGCCAAAATTGTAAAATATGCAAAAAAGTTCCTTGAAAGCGCCACAAAATCAGAAGGACCAATTGCGCAAATAACCCAAGAGTAAAAAAGCACGCGGATCCTCCTTGCTGGTCGGGTCGACGCGTGGGTAAAAGGACACCAAGGCCAAAACGGCGTCGTTTTGGCCACTGGGGTTAAACCCCAAAACGACGCCGTTTCAACCCTTTATAAAAACCAAAATTTTTTTTAAAAACTTTCATTTTCTTTCTTCCATAAAAAAAAACTCAAAAAGTTTCTCAAGTCTCTCTCTTCCTCCCCGACAATTTGGCCAAAGTCCGGTCGATTTCCGCCGCGTCGGCCGTCTGTCGAGAAAAATCTCCGAATCAAACCCATTCCCCTGTCTTCCTTTACTTAACCTTAACTCAGGTGAAAAGGGGGCAGAACCCTTGTTTTGTTATTTTAGTTAGGTTTAAGTCTGACGAGAATAATATTCTACGACAAGCAATTCATTTATTTTCAAACCAACCCATTTCCTATCTATTATTTGATTGACTAATCCTTTATATTGTAATGTGTAAAAGGTCAAAATACATTGAATTTTATTGCCTTGACAATCACTTATGCTTTTATACCTTGCGAGCACTCAGTATTCTGCTAAAGATTCACGTTGGGGATCCTAGTTTATCATTATCATATTTTATTTTATTGTTTTCAAGTTATTGCATCGGCAACTATCCTCACAATTTATCTTCTTTATATCTAATAATTGCACCGAAATTAATAGACAAAAGACACCCATCCCTGTGGGATCGGTATCTGAAAGACTCACAATTGTCTACTATACTTGCATAGACAATGTACGCTTGCACATTGTTACTGTGACGTTAAACAGTCGATCAATATGAAACTAAAATTGCTTATGCGTATGTAACTTATCTATTCTATATTTCAGATGAAATTGCTTCTGTTATCTAACCGAATCTTGAGATTCAAGAACTATTTTATATATGTGTTTTAATTGAACGAACATCTTTTACACTCTGAGTTCACAACTCATTTCATTGTTGATTGGATTTCGGGTGGATCTCATACTTGAACGGGTCGGTGCTGTAGGAGCTTGGTCAAACCCTTTTATCTTTCCTTTAAATTCTACTATTAGTAAATTTAGTATTCTATGCTATTATGGTGTTGGAAAGATTATGTAGTTAGTTAATTGCTATGATGGATATAATATGTTGAATGGTTTCATTATGACTACTTTATAAATGTGGTTTTCCTAATATCGATAATGTAAATCTCTGGACTTGGTGTGAAGGTCTAGGCTGATTTTAGGGCGTTACATTTCGTAGTATCAGAGCCAAGTTAGTCAACACTCAGACTGTGTCTAGGCTCATAATGTGTGGTAAAGAGTAGTTAAGTAAAAATATGATATCTAAGTTAATCTGAAAATTAAAACATTAGTAAACGGTCGAGCCTCCGACGCTGAACCTGTAGGTATTTCTGTTCTATTATAATGGTTAACTGAAACACTATATTACATAGACTGTTATTTAGTTAAATACATTGATGTGAACTAGTGAGACTATTCTGTTCGAAACTTGAACTGATCTATGCACTCTAACATTGTAGATAAATGGCTAATATGAGTTCGCGTGGTAGTCGTGGATGTGGAACTTGTGGGCGTCGAAGACGCCGATGAGGAGCTCGAGCGGATTCATCCTCTATGGGTAGTATGCCCAACTTGACGACCAGCAAGACAGTTTGTAGTCCTACTACGAAACGGAGTCTCAGACTTCGACGACTGGGGACAATACGCTGTCCCAGGCCATGAATCAGGCATTAGAGAGGGTCGCTAGGACCCATTCTAGATTAGGAGGCCGAGTGTTGGTTATTGAACGACTCCAGTCGAATGGGGCTGAATTGTTTAGGGGCGTCATTGGAGTCGCCCCTACTGTTGCTGAGTAGTGGCTCGAGGTTATCGAGCGTATCATGACTGACATTGATTGCATTCATACTCAGAAATTGAGGGGTGTTGTGTCCCTACTTCAGGATGAGGCTTACCAGTGGTCGCTGACGGTTGAGCAAGGTGCTCAGCTCGAATAGATTAACTGGGATTATTTCAAGAACGCCTTCCAGAGCAAGGATGTGGGGGTAAGTTATGTGGAGGCTTGCCGACATGCATTTATGAGTCTAGTTCAAGGCGACCGATCTATGCCTGAATATGAAATCAAGTTTCTACGACTGAGTAGGTATGCATGGGCACTGGTAGCGTCTGACTACGATAAGTGCGTGAGATTTGAGGAAGGATTGCGATATGATCTGTGGGTTTTGATAGCTCCTTAGAGGAAGCCGGTTTTTGCGGTTCTGGTTGATAAAGCAAAGATAGTTGAAAAAGTAAAGTACAATAAGCGTGAGCGGTGTGACCGCGAGAGGGATTAGAGTAAGATTAAGAGGGATTCGGGTGCTTTTGGTGTTGGACATCGCCTTAAGAAACGGACATAATTTGGTAGGCTTCTGAGGCCCGAGACACTAGCTGTAGTGACCGAGATTCAACTCTACACTGATTGTGGGAAACACCAGCCAAGTGAGTGCTGGAGGTAGTTAAGAGCGTGCCTCTATTGCAGGTCGGTGGAGCATCGGGTTAGGGATTGTCCGTGTCTACTAGATCAGGTTCTAGCTGTGGCACAAACTATAGCTCCGGGTTCTATTTAGCCTCCGAGGGTGGTTCAAGAACCACCTAGGGTTCGTGGTACTGGTAGAGACGGTAATGGTTCGGAGAGAAGATAGAGAGCACCTGGTAGAGGTACAGGTCAGACTGAGGCTAAAAAACTAGCATTGGTTTATACGGCGACACGCCGTGAGGATAGCGATGATGCTAGTGTCATTGTAGGTACATTATTTATTCATTTTGTTTTGTACTATGCTCTCATTGATATTTGATCTACTTATTCGTATATAGATAATGTTATTTCTGCAAATCTGGGTATAACTGTCGAAAATACTACTAGAGAGTTTTCTGTGATTAGTCCTCTAGGTCAGTTAGTTCGGGTTGATAGAGTATATAGACGGGTACCCTTAGAGATTCAGGGTATGGTATTTCCAACTAATCTAATAGAGTGGCCCTTTAATGAATTTGACTTGATTTTGGGAATGGATTAGCTTGTAGAGTATCAGGGTAGTCTAGATTGTGCAACTAATAGAGTCACTCTAAGAACGGATGAGAATGACGAGGTGGTTATGGTTGGTGAGTGTCGAGATTTCCCCTCTAATATAATTTTTGCTCTTGTGGTTGACAAGTTAGTCCGAAAGGGGGTGCGAGACATACCTTGCCTTTGTATCTGATTCTGTTTCCATAAAGCTTTCTGTGAGAGATATCTGCACTTTGAGGGAATTCCCAAATATCTTTCCAGAGGAACTTCCAGATAGAGAGGTGGAGTTTGATATTAATCTATTACCAGATGCTGCTCCGGTGTCCATTTCACCCTACTGCATGGCACCGAAGGAGCTAGCCTAGCTAAAAGCACAGCTTCAGGAACTTCTTGTTAGGGGGTTCATCCGACCGAGTGTGTCTCCGTGAGTGGCACCGATGTTATTTTTTAAGAAGAAATATGGATCGATGAGAATGTGCATTGATTATCGATAGTTGAAAAATTTGACAATCAAGAATAAGTATCCGTTACCGAGGATTGATGACTTGTTCGACCAATTTCGAGGGGCATCTATTTTCTCTAAGATTGATATGCTTTCTAGTTACCATCAGCTTAAGGTCAAAGAGATCAATGGGTACAAAACCGCCTTGAAGACTCGTTATGGACACTACCGGTTCTTGGTAATGCCTTTTGGCTTGACGAATTCCCTGACAACATTCATGGATTTAATGAACCGAGTGTTCCATCCGTCCTTAGATCAATTTGTAGTTGTTTTTATCAATGACACCCTGATTAATTCTAAGACTGAGCATGAGCATGATACTCATTTTCGTATTATACTCCAGATACTCGAAGAAAAATACTTGTATGCTAAGTTCAGTAAGTGTGAGTTTTGGTTATAGGAAGTTTCTTTTCTTGGCCATGTGGTAACCGTGGAAGGGATCCGAGTTGATCCCAAGAAAATAGAAGCTATAGTTGAGTGGAAGCTACCGAAAAATGTACCTGAGCTTCGTAGTTTCCTGGGCTTGGTCGGTTACTATCGAAGGTTCGTCGAGAGATTTTCTTTGATTGCATAACTTCTAATGAAACTACTGCGTAAGAATGTTCACTTTGTGTGGTCTGAGGCACAGCAGTTTAGCTTCGGTAAGCTCAAGTTCATTCTAACACAAGCTCCTGTTTCAGTTCAACCAGATTCAATTCGGGAGTTTCTGGTATATAGTGATACGTCGCACATCCGGCTAGGATGTATTCTGCTGCAAGATGGTAAAGTGATTACTTAGGAGTCGCAGTAGCTTAAGAAACATGAGGGTAACTAACCTACACACGATCTTGAGCTGGCTATAGTTGTGTTTACTCTAAAGATCTAGAGGCACTATCTGTACGGTGAAAGGTGTACCATTTACACAGATCACAAGAGTCTCAAGTACCTGTTAACTCAAAAGGAGTTAAATCTTTGACAACATAGGTGGATTGAATTGTGTAAGGATTATGATTGCACAATAGAGTATCATCTGGGTAAGACTAATGTGGTAGTTGATGCTCTTAGCTGTAGAGTGATGACTGATCTGAGAGAGATGTTAGCTCCTCTAAGTTAGTTGAGAATGGTGGACTGTTAGCTAAATTACAGGTTAAACCGACTTGGGTTGAATAGATTCATGTTAAACAATTGAATGATGAGTTTTTGGTGCAACGACTGCGATAGATCGGTTCGAGTGAAACTTTAGATTTTAGCTTGAACAACACAAAGTTCTGGTCGATAGATCGAACTCTTTTATGCTGGACTAAGTCAAGTGAATGTTGAGTTTTGGGTCTTGATCTAGTGTCTAAAATTGAGAATATTGTCAAGTTGATCCATGACTGTCTTAAAGCGGCTTCTGATCGATAGAAATCTAATGCCGATTTAAAGAGAAAGGACATTGAGTTTTTTTGTAAGTGATTAGGTGTTCCTAAAAGTGTCACCGTAGAAAAAAGTTCTTTGTTTTAGACGTAAGGGCAGGGTAAGCCCGAAGTTCATTGAACCTTATCACATTCTGAAACATGTTGGACCTATTGCGTATCAACTAGAATTACCGTTGGAGTTAGAGCAGATTCATGATGTGTTCCACATCTCGATGATGAGACGGTATCAGTCTGATTTGTCGCACATTGTTCCTGTCGACGAGATCGAGTTGCGTTCGAATTTAACATTTGAGGAGGAACCTATTCAGGTTATAGATCATGACGTTCAAGTGTTGAGAAAGAAAATTGTTCCTCTGGTTAAGGTTTTGTGGCGAAATCACTGCACAGAGGAAGCCACTTGGGAACATGAAGCTTCGATTCGGTAAAAATAACCGTTTCTGTTTGAGTCAGGTAAATTTCGGGGCCGAAATTCCTTTTAGGGGGAGAGAGTTGTAACGCCCAAAAATTTTGAGAATTTAATTGTGAGATTCTGTAGTAATTAAATTTTTGTGTCTATGGTTCAGTGCTTTGAATTTGTGTTTAAGTTGCATCGTTAAATGTTTTATTATTTTTAAAACAACCCTTATCCATGCATTACATAGTTAAGTTCAATTCATTATAAACTTGTGTCAAGAATGAGTTTGCTGGTTTATTGGTTAAGTCTTTGTATTCTGTTAGGTCCCGTGTTCGAGTCCTGGAGAGGACCATAAGGAATAATTTTGGCATGCTAGAAATTTGTCTAGAAGTTAATTTTTAATTAATACTAGTTCTCCACTTTAATTTTTCGTTAGTTTCTTCTCATCTTCTTCGTTACTTTTCTTTTTCCTCTTCTTCATTCTTTTTCTTTTCTTTTAATTTTTATTGATAGTGGTCGTAAAGAATACAGGATTAGTTGAAATTTTTCTATCAATCGTTGGTCGAAAGTCTATCTAGTAAGTCACTGCCAATTCGTGTGCATTCACGATTTTCCCTTTTGTTTTTCGTAATTTGCTTTAAGTTGAGTATGTGGTGTGTTATGAGATTCTCTGATAGACGATCATTTTTTTCCCTATTAGGCGGGAATAGCGGAAGTAGAGGACAACAACTCAACAATTCCAGTGATCGTCGTTGAATTTTCAGTAAGTATAAGGTTCGTTGAAGGTTTCGTGTCGAAACTTTCTACATAGGCATTAGGCATGTAATTGGGAATTATTGTCGATTACATGGCTTAATTGAGTAACGGAGATCCTTTACGTTGTTATTGCTTCGAAATCTTTTCAGGTGTGTACTGAAAACCCTTAATTTTATGAATTTTGGATGCCGAAAAATGAGGCTGTCGATGCCACACGGCTAGGGACATGGGTGTGTGCCAAGGCTGTGTAAGCCACACGGCCATGTAGCTCACTGTTTATGATTCATGACCACACGGCCAAGGACATGGGCATGTGCCCATGCCGTTTAAACCACATGGGCAAGGATATGGACGTGTGTCCAGGTCGTGTAACTCACTGTTTACGATTTTGAACCATGTAGGCAGAGGTCATAGGCGTCTGTCCAGGCAGTGTGGAATATAAATAGGATCCGAATCTTATTTCTGAGGTCGTGAGTGTTGCCCAACACGAGCACCGACCTCCACAATGTATTTAAGATCTGAATTTGATTATATGAGAACTCGTTAATGTTATAATACTAATATATGGATGATATAAATGTATGTGTATTGTGATGGCTATTTTTGATACTGATCTATATTATCAATTTGTGAAATGAATTGGAATGACTGAACACATGTTATGGATATTTGTAATCTGCATTTGCATGGGTTGGGATATTGTGAAGAAAGAAGTAATCTGCTCTGAATTAGTGGCTAAGCCACGATGCGTATAAATACAAATATGGTACTTTGTCGTATTTTGATCTTGCAGCTAGGCTGCGTTTCTGTAAACGTGTCAGATAGACATTCTATGGTATGTAGGGTTGGTTAGGCATTGAACGCCCTTAACGACGTGTTGGGATGGCCCAAGATGGTGTGTAGCGGATGGGGGTAAGAATAACTGCATATGAATCTGATATGTTCTGTATATGAAACGAAAATTGCTTCTGCATATGTAATTGATCTATTTTGTATCTAAGATGAAATTGCTTCGGCTATCCAATCAAATTTGGGATTCGAGACCTATCTTATATATGTGTTTTAATTGAATGAACGTCTTTTACGCACTGAGTTCACAACTCATTTCGTTGTTGATTGGATTTCTTGTGGCTCTCAGACTTGAATGGGTTAATGCTGTTGGAAAGATTGTGTAGTTAGTTAATTGTTGTAATGTATATAATATGTTGAATGGTTTCATTATGACTGAGTTATAAATGTGGTTTTCGTGATATTGGTAATGTAACTCTTTGGACTTGGTCTAGACGTCTAGGTTAGGTTTAGGGTGTTACATAAATAAATAACTGTGTGAGGTGTGATTGGTTGAATGGTGTGTTTTGTGGTGTTTTGACGGAGAGTCACTTTGGTGGCTAATGTGACGTTCAAAATCTAGGTCAGACCGTCCCGGTCGTGTTTGGGGTGCCACACTAAACTTCCTTGTTTACATTTAGTTGATCCAAATGCCCTCAAGATTGTAGAAGTAGATGCTTCTGAAATAAGGTATGGTGGGATCCTAAATCAAGTTAAGGGAGGAAAAGAGCAAATAGTCCAGTTTACCTCTAGACACTGGAATCCAACTCAACAAAATTATAGTACTATCAAAAAAGAAATTTTATCAATTTTTTAGGTATTACAAAATTTTAAATTGATTTATTAAATAAAAAATTCCGTTTATGAATCGATTGCAAATGAGCAAAAGAAGTTTTACAAAAAGATGTCTAAAATATTGCCTCAAAATAGATTTTTGTAAGATGACAAGCAATTTTGACCATATTTGATTTTGATATTGAATATATCAAAGGAGAAACTAATTATTTGTCTTATTAAAAAATGTTATTCAAAACCAATTAAGTCATGGTATAAAATTTGCCTTGAAGAAGAAAATGAAAGATCGTCATTACCATCAAAATCATCCAAAAATACATCCTTTTAGGATGTATAGTATCCAAATGAAATTGGTTCACAAATAAAAAAGAGGATTGAAACCCTTTCTCAATCCCTAGAAGTGGCATTAGCTTTTTCTAAATTAAAAGAGGAAATTCCTCTCAAACAAATTATTGTTGAAACAACAAAGATTTCAAAAAAATAAAGATATTATTTTGCACAAATAAAAATCTCTCAAAACTATTTTAAAAGAAATATCTCTCCAGGATGTTTTCCCAAAAGTAATAGTGTCTTCAAAGGCTGCTATCCCAAAATCCTCACAATATTTTCCAAATAAATGTTTTGAAAAAATATTATTATGGAGGAAGAATTTTCAGAAAAACCTCTACATATTCATGTAAAAGAACTTTTCAATGATGACATTTTAAGCCATTAGATTCTCAAAAATCTCAACAATATTATGAAAACATACTAGTTCAAATTAAATCAATATTGTTCAAACACTGCATAGATCCAAAAGATCCAAATTTTATCACTCATTCAACAACCCAAATAGTTAAAATTCTTCGACCAAGAGATTGTGGTGAAAACCCAAATTCTCCAAAGAAATTTCTAGCCAAATTTACCACCAAAATAGACCACCACCCATATTTCACATATTAGGATTACCAAACGGCCTGGTATAATGCCTTCCTAATGAAAAAATCAACATATGAGGCATTCTTGGCTCATATATTTCAAATATGGTACCCAATTCAAATTTTCAAATTGGTTTCGAGAATGGTGGAACTGGTATGGACCATCATATTTCAATATCCTACCAAAAAAAATTCAAAATTTGTGTCCCAAGTTCTATGAAAAATTCTAGCCTGAACCAGACCAAAAACACATCTACAGAACCATCCATTTTTTCTAAAATTGTGAATTTCTTAGATTGTTTCCTAGAATTATTCTTATGAACAAGATCCATGTGTTGGGATTCCATTATTAGTTCGAAATTTTAGAACAAAATGGCGGGACAAGTTTAATTATGAAAAATATGATTCCAAGTATTTAGAAAAAAATTTCAACAAGAACCGGAGATGATGTAAGTCCGTGGCCCTGGATTAAGCTACAACAAAATTCCTTCAAGTAAAATCGACTGCTAGTGCAATGTTGGCTCAAGCCAACACCAAGAAGGAATACAAAAAAATCATGGCTGAAATGCTCAACTCAATGGATTCTGAATCACAAGAATAGAAATTCTCAACGTCTTCAATCAAAATAGTGGATCTTACAAACGATACCATTTCAGTAACTATCACCAAAACTAGAAAAAATAAAAATTGATGATAATCTTGCAAAAACAAAAGATGAATGATTTCCTGCAAACCTACAAAGCAAAGATAAAAGATGAACAAGGGAGATTCCTTGCAAGAAAAATGAGAATGAACAGTGAAGATTCTCTGCGATGAACAATAAAATTCTCTAGCTTGAACAGTAAAATTATCTAGCTTGAACAGTGAATATTCTCTGAAAGAAGAAAATAAGTAAAAAAAAAAGTTAGATTAGAAAGAAAAAAGTTTTTAATTAGATAATATATTCTCTAAAAAGTAACAATTATGTAGTTTTAGGAATGATGTAAGGATAAATCCCCCAAACAAAGATGTTGTAAAGAGGCAAAAGCCATCTATAAAAGCGCCTCAGTTTTGTAATAAAGGCACGACTTCAAACACTCAATACAAAGATCAAAATTTTGTTTCTCTGAATTTTTCTAGCTTTCACAATTTAAGTTTTCAAATTGTTTTTTTTTCAAAAATTGAAATTTAAAACAAATCAAATTTAAGCTTTCAAATTGTTATTACCAATATTTCCATACGCTTCTCATCCTTCTGATCCTCAAGACTATATGAATCTCAGATTGTATTACATAAAAAAAATCTCTCAAAAATATTTCAATAGAAACATCTCTTCAAGACTTTTTTTTTCCGAAAGAAGCAGCATATTCACAGACTTCTACAAAAAAATCATCACAATATTTTACAAATAAATATTTTGAAAAAAATTCATTATAGAGGAAGAATTTTCTAAAAAACCTACACATATTGTTATCAAATAACTTCTCAAAGGATGACATTTTAAGTCATTAGACTCACAAAAAATGTAGCAATGTTATGAAAACATATTGGTTCAAACATGATCAGTATTGTTCTAACATTATACAAATTCAAAAGTCCCTAACTTTATTACCCATTGAGCAACCCAAATAATTAAAATTCTCAGGCCAAGAGATTAGGGTGAAAACTCAAACTCTCCAAAAAAATTCCCAACCAAATTCACCACCAAAGTAGATCATCACTCAGTTTTTACATATCAGGACAATCAAATAGCCTGGTACAATGCCTTCCTTATCAACAACCAACATATGAGACACTATTGGCTCATATATTTCAAGTAAGACACCCAATACAAATTTCCAAATTGATTTCAAGAATGGTAGAACTGATATGGAATATCTTCTTTAGATATCCTACCAGAAAAAATCAAATTTTATGGCCTAAATTTTTGACAAATTCCAACCAGGACCAAACCAAAAACATATATACAAAACAATCCATTTCTTTTCACAACTGTGTATTTATTGGATTGTTTCCTAGAATTTTAGTTATGAATAGGGCCAATACATGAGAATCTCATTGTAGTTTGAAATTTCATAACAAAATGGTGGCACAAATTCAATGACAAAAAATATGATTCCAAGTATTTGGATTGATTATTTCAACAACCAAGATTATGCAAGTCTACTACTCTGTACCAAACTATTGCAAAATTTCTTCAAGCCAAATCAACTACCACCACATTGTTGGCTCATGTCAAAACCAAAAAAAGAATACAAAAAGCTTATGGATGAAATGCTCAGCTCAATGGATTTTGACTCAAAAGATGAGATATTTTTGACATCTTCAATCAAAATGGTGGATCTTGCATATTTCACCACAACAGTGACAATCACCAAAACCATAAAGAAATTTAAAAAAAAAAGAAAGAAAAAGAAGAAGAAGAAGAAGAAGAAGAAGAAGAAGAAGAAGAAGAAGATAATTGTTTTGAGATAAATACTTAAAGAAATTGTTCCAAACGTAAACAAGAAAGTCAAACAGTAAAGATTCACGGGAAGACAAAAGATGGAGATGGACAGTAATGATTCATTGCAAAGAAAAGATGAAGATGAACAGTAACAATTCTCTACAAAAATTCTCTCAAAAAAAGATGAAGATACACATTATGTATTATCTATAATTGCTATAATAGTCTGGAAACTAACAATTGTGTAGGGTGAGAAAAAAATATTTATAATAATGTAAGGGGTCAGATTCCTCAACAAGGACCATGTAAAGAGATAAGAGACCTCTATAAAAGGCTTTCTTTTTGGAAATGAAAGACATTACTCAGTCTACCCAACAACTTTCTTGAGTAAAGTTTCTCTCCAAAAACTTTCAAAAATTTAAGTTCTTATTTTTCAAAATTTAAATTCAAAACAAATCAAATTTAAGTTTTCAAAAATTTTAATTTATTTTTTTTACTTCCATCATTACTGAGATAAATTTATATATATATAATTTACAGAATTTATCAAGCAAATAAGACAAAAAGAGTATGAAAATGTGTCAACCTAATTTAATACCAAATGTAAAAATTTTTAATGTGAAATGGCAAAAAATTTCTTTGTTTAGATGAAACATCGTAATATCATAAATATATATTATTTTACTAAAAATGTTTAATATTATAAATATTGGTAATTAATAATAGGACTCACGCATTATTTTAATACTAATAGTAATAATGTGTTAAGTAATTAGGGTATCCAAGTTTTATACCTCCACCTAGAATTATTTCCTTAAATATTTTGTACGTTTTAATAATATATATATGATTTAAAGAATTTATAAAACAAATAAGCCAAAAAAAAAGGTATGTACATGTGTAAAATTAGTTTAATGCCAAATGTAAAAGATTTACAATATGAACATAGCTAAAATTTTCCTTTTTTAAATAAAGCATTATAATATCATATTACTAAAAATAAATCAAACTAAATTATTATTAAATATTATAAATATTGGTAATTAATATTAACACCCACATTATTTTAATATTAATAATAATGACGTGTCAAATAATTAGAGTATCCACTTTTCACAATTTTATACCTCCTATAGAATTGTTTTCTAAAATACTTTGTACCTTGTAAGTTATATCTAAAAGTCAATTCATTCTAAAAAAAAAAAAAAGCCAATTCTTGTTTTAGTTGTGCCGACCGCTATTTCCTTCTCTTCCCTATTTAAACTACCCTTCTCTTTCTTCTGTTAAAGCATTCAACAACACATTTTGGTTAAGAAGTTCAAGTTTTTTTCGGGTCATTATCATTTCCATCATTTTCTACAATTTTTAACATGGAGAGTGTAATACCCAATTTTAGTCCGGGCTCACAAAACAAAAACCCAAAGTAATATTATTTGGCCCGATCGGAATTGCCCATTATTTGAAAAGGTTGAAGGTCCATCTACAAGCTTATGAAAACATAATCTTCAGGGATATGCAATCTTAGATATGATATGCAATCTTAGATATAATATATAATCTTAGATATGATATGCAATCTTAGAAGATATGATTTTGTAATCTTAGAGATTTAATTTGTAGATACCCTTTAATCTCAACCGTTGACGTAATTGATCTGTACCGTTGGATTTGGGGAGGCTCAACTATAAATAGAGGCCTCTCCCTTCATTGTAAAAAAACAGAGGAGGAATAAAAAAAGAGAACGATTGTCAGTTTTTTAAAGGTGGCTTACTATTTTTTTCGTTCGATTATTTTTTACTTATTTACGATTTTAAAAAAGGGAGAAGGTGATACCACTGCGAATTTTATTTATTTATTTTATTTAGCCCCTCCGCCTTTTAATATTTTTGTAATTAAGTTTTTTTTTAATTTTTTTAATTTACCCTTTTATTTATTTTTATTTTAATTTGGTCTAATTTAAACGGCGTCGTTTAGAGGAGAAGGGAAAATTGCCCTTCCAGCCCCTCTATGTAATTCGAGTGTTCAATTAAGTCCTCCAGACTTTATTTATTTGCGAATTTACCCCGGATCTTTACTGGCAATCCAATTTAGTCCATTTTCATATTTTCTTTAAAAATCAATATTTTTGATAATGCAATTGTATTCTTTTAATTTTATTTTATAATTCTCATATGCAATTATTATTATTATTTTATATGTATATTTAAGCATGTATTTATGTTTTTTATACTAAAATTTTCGCATACTTATATTTATATATACATGTTTAATTTATTTAATTAATTTTAAAATTATATTAATTGTTTAAAACTTATGTATTTTTTATGTGTACAAGTATATTTTTTATTCGCTTATTAATTTATGTTTGCATATTTTATTATTATCTTGCCTATTTATTTGATATTTGCACGTCATTATTTTATTTGTTTCTTTATTCATATTATTTCTATGAAATTGTTGTATTTATTATTGATATTTGTTTAAGGGGCATTCGTTCACATATTCAACATAACATTACCCTATCTCTTATTTAATTTTAAAATAAAACGCTTCAAAATAGAGATAATACTCATATTTAGGATTTCTCAAGGAAATTGAGCCCTAACGTATTGGGTTCCGATTTTTTTGAAAATCTAACAATCGAGGATTTCTCTTTAATAAAAAAAATAAGAACTCATTATTGGGAATTCAACACGTTGTGTCCTAACGTATTGGATGTGACGCATTGATTTCTCGAAATGAATATTTTTTAAAAAAATAATAAAGAAAATATTCCGAGTTTGGGATTTTAGAGGAATTGTGCCCTAACGTATTGGGCCGCGATTTATTAAATCTTGAATAAATGGATATTCTTTTACATTTTTTATTGCACTAGTATTTTGCCCTAATTAATTTTTTGGGGAAAATTAGAATGTCGTGCCCTAACGTATTGGGTGTGGTATTTTATTTCTCTGAAATGATAAGGGTCTTAATACGTAACGTTTTAAGTTTTTGCTAAGGATTACGATTTTCAAATTTTCGACATTAAGACATTAATTAATTAACTAGGTACCAATTTTTGGGCGTAATGAGGGTGCTAATCCTTCTTCATACGTAACCGACTCCCGGACCCGTTTTTCTAAAATTTGTAGACCAAAGTCATTTTTAGGTGACCCGATCACACCTTAATAAAAGATTGGTGGCGACTCCCAATTTTCATTTTTTAAAGTCGACAACCTAAAATTTTTGTTTTTTTTCCAAAAAATGGTTTCGACAGCTTGGCGACTCCACTGGGGACTTAAGAGAGTCGAGCCACAAAGTTGATTAATTCTTGTCTTATAGTCGAGAAAGTATTTTTTATAAAAAAATTCATGACATCCTTCATTATCTTCTTGTTTAAATATTGTTTGCATTATACATTCCATGAGCTGAACAATTTTACCCTTTTAAGTGGGAGTGAGAAGCTATGTCTTCGTGAGGTTTTCACCTCCGTGTAGGGTAGTGGATTACTTCCGGGATACATCCATACCTATGTCTTCGTGAGATTTTCATCTCCGTGCAGCCATAGGGAAATGTATTCCCCTGAACTGAACTCGGTCCATGTGGGCCTATAATGGGTGAAGATCGAGGAATCTGCTGGTTCGGGTACCTTTGCCCTAGAAGCCGAACTTCATATAGTGAAATTTAGGAATCCACCTTAGGTAGAACTATACTAAACCCTAGTAGATATCCTAGTAGGTGTTTTACTCTTTCTTGATTATATTCTATGTTTATATTCGATACTGACTTTTTGTGTTTTATTTTGATTGCATGACATGACATTTCATTTCATCATAAAAAAGGAGGTGTTGATTCACGTTCAGTTGCTAAATAGAGAGCTTGTCATAAGGAAATGAGTTTCTTGATAAAGTGGATGACAATATGGTTGTCCGAATATGGTCCAAGAACACGTGATAAGAGAAGGATGATAATTTAATGGAAGACTACACGACTATGGCTCCGTTGCCCAAGGATTCAAGATGACAAAGATTATTTGAGAGCTGTTGAACCTTCTTAAAGAGAAGCCAACGAGCATCACGAGGATGAGTGAGCAACAAGTTACGACCTGGATCGAGCAAAAAAGGAGATAGAAGAGATGTTTTTTAAAGAGTTCGTGAGATTTATCTTAATGCTCGAATGAAGAAGAGGATCGAATATCTCCACCTATGAGGGCAAGACCATATAAATATCCATTTTATGTAAAGAGATTTATTTTCTAGTAAAGTTTTCTAAATGGAATTGAATCAGAATCAACGTCTCTTTATGCATTCATTTCATGTATTCGCATTGCATGACATCATAAACATTAAAGTCCACTACAAGTTTCTAATTAATATAAATCATTCCTTAGTTAATCTAGAAACCAACCAGCCTACTAAACTCCACTACGGTACTCGATCAAAAACTAAGGACATGGATCAAATGATGGAAAGGCTAGAACAGTTCCAAAAGGAAATGCAGGAGCAACTTCAACAGCAAATGAATGAGCAACAAAAAATGATAGACAAAATGATGGAATCTCAAGGGAGTATGATGGCTCAGTTAACTCAATGGTTGAACAAGGGAACTGATAAAGGAAAAGGCTCTGTGCTCAATGTTGAAGAAAGAGACAATGAGGGACCTGTCTATCCTCTAGGCTTTACCCCTCAGCAAGTTGAGGTACATCCGTGCAAGTCCTCTGTCACCATCAAGCCTCAGCAGTTTCAGGTCGATGATGTAACACTAATGAACTTTCAAGCTAGATCAGGCTCTAACCCTGGAGATAACCTTGCTAATCCCGCTATTCCTAACTTCGATGAGACAGTTGAGAAAATGAATGGTGAATTGCCGAAACAGCTCGAAGAAAAGTACAAATGACTGGAGGAAAAACTTAGAGCGATGGAAAGTACTGAGGGCTACCATGGAATTGACGCTAAAGAATTGAGCTTGGTTCCGGATTTAGTACTCCATTATAAATTCAAAATGCCTGAGTTTGAGAAGTACAATGGAACTAGTAGCCCCGAAGCTCATATTACTATGTTCTGCAGACGGATGACTGGGTATGCTAATAATGACCAACTACTGATACATTGTTTCCAGGATAGCCTCGCAGGGCAGCATCCAAGTGGTACAATCAATTGACCCGTACCCAGATTAATTCATGGAGAGATCTAGCACAGGTGTTCTTAAAACAGTATAGCCATGTGACTGACATGATACCTGATAGAATTACTCTTCAGAACATGGAGAAGAAGCCTGGTGAAAGTTTCAGGCAACACGCACAGAGATGGAGGGAGGTTGCCGTCCAAGTTCAGCCATCTCTTCTAGAGAGAGAGATGACGATGCTTTTCGTTAGTATATTGAAGGCCCCATTCATCACACATATGTTAGGGAGTGCAACAAAAAGCTTCTCTGACATAATCATGAATGGTGAAATGATTGAAAGCACCATAAGGAGCGGAAAGATTGATGCTGGAGGAAATAACAGAAAGCAAGCCTCAAAAGAAAAGAAAAATAAGGTGAACAGCGTGAATACGTACGGTAAATCGATTGCTAATCAATAGAGTTCATCAAGACAAGAATTAGGTGTGAAGCCAGGTACTGAAAAGCTCCAGTTCACGCCAATTTCAATGTCATACAAAGAGCTGTATCAAAGCTTATTCAATGCGCATGTTGTTTCTCCCTTACATGTGAAGCCTCCACAACCCCCGAATCCCAAATGGAATGATGTAAGTGCACAATTTGATTATCATGCAGGAATTATGGGGCATTCTATAGAAAATTGCATTACCTTTAAAAAAGTGGTTGAAAGGCTTATCAGTATGGGCGTTGTCAAATTTGGCGATTCATCCAGTGTAGAAAATCTGCTACCCAATCAGATTTGATAATGGGGGTGAATGGGATGTATGAAGAAATGTTAAGAGGCGTTCACAGCAATGCCATTTTTGAAGACACAATTTGCAAGGGTCCTTGAAGATATTCGCCCTTATCAACTTAGAAGTGTTCTAAGTAATTGAACTGCAGAAGAAATCTCTGTAGTTTTTTAGAGCTTATTTAGAGTAATGTTCAGAACAATTTTGTTATTTTTAGCCTAAAAATGATAAAAATTCCTTTGCGAAATAGGCTCATGTCTGAACGTCATTATTCTAATAAAATACATCTTTGCATTCATTTTTGAGCCAATATATTTTATAATTATTCTTTTGGATTTTCTTCCACATCCATAATTATATTGTACAAATAATCATTCTTAAATTCGTACATTCTTTGTATATTATTTTGTACTTACTATAGGTCCCTGGATAACAACGACATGAGTGACTCTGCTACAGACTCAGAATCTCCTTTTGAGTGAGACATGTGTTTAGAGGGATCTCATGACTTTGAAGATGACATAGATTGTAGCTTATTTTCGGACCTGTTAAGGATGGTAGAACAAGTCGAGAAACGGATCTTACCTTACAAAGAATCATTGGGATACTTGACTTCTCCATATGTGGGGCATAAAGGTCATTTGGTCAATCTAGCCAAAAGAGTCTGACGATCATTGATTCATCTTTGTGGTCGTCAATTACTTTACTAAATGGGTGAAAGCTGCTTCATATGTCAATGTCACAAAGTCGACAGTTAGCAAATTTGTGAAGAATCAGTATGGAACGCCAAAAGGATCATATCTGGCAATGTACTAAACAACAACACAATATCAAAAGTTTGCAGTCTATTCATGATTAATGCCATATTACCAAAAAAGGGATGACCAAAAAAAACAAAAAAAAAACAAAATCTACCAGGGTAATGTATTTCTCTTGGGTCCATTACGGTTTTGCCTATTGAAGACAAGATTCTTTCTCTCTGAGTTTTTGGATCCAATATCGATGAGGAAGAATGTTCAAAGTTATCCGTCATGGTCAAATGCGCCAAAAGTAAATGATGCAAGCTCACAAAAAAGGTCTGCCCTAAAGAATTCCTTGAGAGGGACCTGATATTGAAGAAGATCCTTCCAATACAAAAAGAACTTCATCCCAAGCTAGGAAGGACCTTTTGTGGAAGGCCTTATTCGAAAAAGCATCGATTTTGATCAGAAGGGATAACAAGGACATGCCTAATATTACGAGTTCAGATTCAATTAAAAATAGTTCAAAAAAAAAAGGGAGAGGCCAAGGTGAAAATCCACAAAGGACGCCTTGAGACCAAAGGGGATTTGAGTTGAAAACCCGAAAAGGGTGGCTCAAATATTGATCAAAATGGGGCATGAGGTGATCAGAGCAACTCGAATCTTGATCAGATTGGGGCATGTAGTGATCTAGTTATATCTGAATCAACAGAAAAGAGTATGCAAAATCTTGGGGCATTGGCAGAGTACTGTGGATCTCCTAAACACATGTCAAACTTAGAAGGATCTTTAAAAAGTTTGTACAGAGAAGTTCAAGCTGCGATATCTGGGGCACCTAATTTTCATACTATTGAATTTGTTATTCTTGGAATACTTCATTCTTTTCAAAGATACACATTCCCAATCAATTTCTTTGTTATCTTTTTTTTACTATAATTTATTCTTATCCCTTGTTATAACCTTTTTGTAAGCATGTTGCATTGGAATAATGATCAATGGACTAATAAAACTTTCACAAGGAAAGTTTTGAATATTACTCTAGAAGTTTCTAAATAATACAGGATCCTGAAACAAGACTATTATTTAGAACGCACCAGGTTTAAATGTTGGAAATCTGAAAAGGAAGAGTCTAAACTAGGACTTTCGCTTTGGATTTTGTTGTCAAAAACATTGGTTGAACAAAATAATAAGATGTCGTGTTGATGACAAAGCCTAAATCAACAAGCAAGTAATGATCACCAGGCAATAGAAAGAGGTTACCTCGGGAAGAAAGCCTTCATTTGCACATGAGCCTTTGGTACGAAACCCTGGGAATGGTGTAAGAGACTAGAAAGATTTAGATCCTATATCTTTGAATTGTGATAGGAGAGGATTGAAGAAAAGCCATATACTCTTGGGTTACAGTGGGAGAACGATGGTATGAATTTTTGCGCCCTAATGGATAAAACTTGGAGGTTCATAGTGGGGGGCAACCTGGCTAAATGTTTCTTCAGAAAAGCCAGTCAAGCAGGAAGGCGTTGTAGCACACCAGTCACAAAGCCTTAATAAACTTCGAGTAATGACAACCTAAGCGGGATCATTCTCGGAAAAATAAAATTTTGCATTCATGCAAACACCATTCACACATGTCTAGTTAGGAGCATTTGATGCATTTTGATCATGCCATCCTAATCATTATGCATAATTAGGTTCATTATACAGGTCATGTTCCCCAGAGAATAGATTAGTGAAAATAACAGATCTTGCCTTCCTACATCGACAGCGAAGCAGATCGAAAACAAAGCCTTGCCTTCCTCGGTTGTAGTGGAGCAGGTTAAGGATAGCAGATCTTGCCTTCCTGCATTGACAGCGAAACAGATCGAAGATGGTGGATTTTACCTCCCTGTGGTTATAGTGGAGTACATTGAAGCCAGTAATTCTACTTCCCTAGGCAACCGTGGAATAGATTGAAGAATTCAGATCTTATCTCCCTAAGTAGTAGTGGAGCAGATCGAAAATGACGGATTTTACCTCCATGTGGTTACAGTGCAGTAAATTGAAGCCAGTAATTCTACTTCCCTGAACAACAGTGGAATAGATTGAAGATTTCAGATCTTATCTCCCTAAGCAGTAGTGGAGCAGATCGAAGATGGTGGATTTTACCTCCCTATGGTTATAGTGGAGTACATTGAAGTCAGTAATTCTACTTCCCTGGACAACAGTGGAATAGATTGAAGATTTCAGGTCTTATCTCTCTAAGCAGTAGTGGAGCAGATCGAAGATGGCGAATTTTACCTCCCTGTGGTTATAGTGGAGTACATTGAAGCCAGTAATTCTACTTCCCTGGACAACAGTGGAATAGATTGAAGATTTCAGGTCTTATTTCCCTAAGCAATAGTGGAGCAGATCAAAGATCGCGGATTTTACCTTCCTGTGGTTACAGTGGAGTACATTGAAGCCAGTAATTCTACTTCCCTGGACAACAGTGGAATAGATTGAAGATTTCAGATCTTATCTCCCTAAGCAGTAGTGGAGCAGATCGAAGATGACGGATTTTACCTCTCTGTGGTTATAGTGGAGTACATTGAAGCCAGTAATTCTACTTCCCTGGACAACAGTGGAATAGATTGAAGATTGTAAGTCCTATCTCCTTGATATTGTAGTGGAGTAGATTGAAGCACCAATTCTTATACATTTGAAGATGCAGCAGGATGGAATGTGGCTGCTTGAAGAAGAAGAGCACTAAGATCCAGCGTTGCTGGGCAAAAATTGGCCATTTCTAAAGTCTTTGCTCCATTCCTGTTACACGACAATGAGCAAAGAGGGGCAGCTGTAATACCTAATTTTAGCCCGGGCTCACAAAAAAAAACCCAAAGTAATATCATTTGGCCCAATCGGACTTGTCCATTACTTGAAAAGGTTGAAGGTCCATCTACAAGCTTATGAGAACATAATCTTCAGGGATATGCAATCTTAGATATGATATGCAATCTTAGATATAATATATAATCTTAGATATAATATGCAGTCTTAGATATGATATATAATCTTAGATATGATATGCAATCTTAAAAGATATGATTTTGTAATCTTAGAGATTTAATTTGTAGATACCCTTTAATCTTAGCCGTTGACGTAATTGATCTGTACCGTTGGATTTGGGGAGGCTCAACTATAAATAGAGGCCTCTCCCTTCATTGTAAAAAAAAAAGGAGGAATAAAAAAAGAGAACGATTGACAGTTTTTTAAAGGTGGCTTACTATTTTTTTTCTTTCGATTATTTTTTACTTATTTACGATTTTAAAAAAGGGAGAAGGTGATACCACTGCGAATTTTATTTATTTATTTTATTTAGCCCCTCCGCCTTTTAATGTTTTTATAATTAAGTTGTTTTTTATTTTTTTAATTTACCCTTTTATTTATTTTTATTTCAATTTGGTCTAATTTGAACGGCGTCGTTTAGAGGAGAAGGTAAAATTGCCCTTCCAGCCCCTCTATGTAATTCGAGCGTTCAATTAAGTCCTCTAGACTTTATTTATTTGCGAATTTACCCCGGATCTTTACTGGCGATCCAATTTAGACCATTTTCATATTTTCTTTAAAAACCAATATTTTTTATAATGCAATTGTATTCTTTTAATTTTATTTTATAATTCTCATATGCAATTATTATTATTATTTTTATATGTATATTTAAGCATGTATTTATGTTTTTTTATACTAAAACTTTCGCATACTTATATTTTATATACACATGTTTAATTTATTTAATTAATTTTAATATTATATTAATTGTTTAAAACTTATGTATTTTTTTTATGTGTACAGGTATATTTTTTTATTCGCTTATTAATTTATGTTTGCATATTTTTATTATTATCTTGCCTATTTATTTGATATTTTGCACGTCATTATTTTATTTATTTGTTTGTTTATTCATATTATTTCTATGAAATTGTTGTATTTATTATTGATATTTGTTTAAGGGGCATTCATTCACATATTCAACATAACATTACCCTATCTCTTATTTAATTTTAAATAAAACGCTTCAAAATAGAGGTAATACTCGTATTTAGGATTTCTCAAGGAAATTGAGCCCTAACTATTGGGTTCTGATTTTTTTGAAAATCTAACAATCGAGGATTTCTCTTTAATCAAAAAAAATAAGAACTCATTATTGGGAATTCAACACGTTGTGTCCTAACGTATTGGATGTGACGCATTGATTTCTCGAAATGAATATTTTTTTTAAAAACAATAAAGGAAATATTCCGAGTTTGGGATTTTAGAGGAATTGTGCCCTAACGTATTAGGCCGCGATTTATTAAATCTTGAATAAATGGATATTCTTTTACATTTTTTATTGCACTAGTATTTTGCCCTAATTCATTTTTGGGGAAAATTAGAATGTCGTGCCCTAACGTATTGGGTGTGGTATTTTATTTCTCTGAAATGATATGGGTCTTAATACGCAACGTTTTAAGTTTTTGCTAAGGATTACGATTTTCAAATTTTCGACATTAAGACATTAATTAATTAACTAGGTACCAATTTTTGGACGTAATGAGGGTGCTAATCCTTCCTCATACGTAACCGACTCCCGGACCCGTTTTTCTAAAATTTGTAGACCAAAGTCATTTTTAGGTGACTCGATCACACCTTAATAAAAGATTGGTGGCGACTCCCAATTTTTATTTTTTAAAGTCGACAACCTAAAATTTTTGTTTTTTTCAAAAAAATGGTTTCGACAGAGAGAATCCCTCAAGGGAAGCCATTATCACCTCTTTCTTCGGTCGACCCTTTGAGCTGGGGTGTTGCAGCTGACTCTCTCAAGGGAGGCCATTTGGATGAAGTGAAACATATGGTTTCCGAGTATAGGAGACCACTGGTGAAGTTTGGTGGTGAGGCCTTGACCTTTTCTCAAGTTGCAGCCGTAGCTAAAAGTGAGTTGGGTGTCAAGGTTGAGCTTTCTGAGGGGGAAGGAGCTGGAGTTAATGCTAGTTCTGATTGAGTCCTTGAAGGCCTCCACAATGGTGTTGACAATTGTGACATTACTACTGGTTTTGGTGCTAATTTTCGTCTAAGAACCAAGGATGGAGCTGTCCTTCAAAAGTTGCTTATTAGGTGAGCTTTTTATATCCATGCACCAACAACGTGCATTTTCCATAAACTGCCCCACTGGATATAGGAAATATGTACTTTAAGACATGTATCAGATTATATACTCCATTGCCGTGAGTTTTTGGGTAGTTTTTGATAGGGGTAGAATCGGTTTCTTGGTTTCTTGATTTGATCGGTATTTTTTGCTCAACCCTACTTTTTGATACAATCTCACCATTGTATCTGTTTGGATGAATAATCTTTAGTTAAGTTTCATCAAATGAGAACCTGTGCAAGTACAATTTTTCACTAGTAGCCAAGGTTCCGGTGAAACTCACGGGTGATTCAATATCCGTCTCTACCCTTTACACAAAAATTTCAAAAAATATAAAATAAATTCTCATTTATTAGTTAATTAATTTATTAATATAATATTTGAAAATGAAAAAGAAGGAAGTTGCTATAATCACAAAGTTGAAGAAAGTTTTATTCATTCATTGAATGTGTTTTGTTGGTTTAGGTTCTTGAATGCTGGGACCTTTGGGTATGGAAGTGAGTCATGCCACACACTTACTCCCTCAGCAACTTGAGCCTCCATGCTTGTTAGGACGAACACCCTACTCTAGAGATACTCTGGGATTAGGTTCAAAATTCTGGAGGCAATCACCAAGCTTCTTAACCACAATGTCACCCCATGCCTGCCGCTTCGTGGCTCAGTTACTGCATCTGGTGATATTATTCCTCTTTCCTATATTGTTGGATTGCTCATTGGCAGGCCTAATTCCAAAGCCATTGGACCCAATAGGGAACCCCTTGATGCCCAAGCAGCCTTTCGTGTAGCTGATATTGATTCTGAGTTCTTCGAGTTGCAGCCGAAAGAACGCCTTGCACTAGTCAATGGCACTGCAGTTGGTTCTACCATGGCTGCCATGGTTCTTTTTGAAGCAAACATATTTGCTGTTTTGTAAGAAATTTTGGCTGCAATATTTGCTAAAGCCATGAATTGTAGATTACCTGAGTTCATTGACCATTTGATTCATAAATTGAAGCATCATCTAGGACAAATCGAGTCTGCTGCTATAATGGGACACATACTTGAGGGAAGCACTATCTTTACAACGGCTAAGAGGATCCATGAAATTGACCCTTTGCAGAAACTGAAACAAGATCACTATGCTCTAAGGTCAGCTCCACAATGGCTTGGTCCACAGATTGAACTGATCAGATTCGCAACCAAATCGATTGAAAAAGAGATGAACTCTATCAATGATAACCCCTTGGCAGATGTCTCAAGGAACAAGGCATTACACTGTGCCAACTTCCAGGGTACCCCAATTGGTGTTTTAATGGACAATGCTCGTTTAGCTATTGCAGCTATTGGGAAACTTATGTTTGCTCAGTTCTCTAAATTTTTTAATGATTTCTACAATAATGGCCTCCCAACAAGCCTCTCTAGTGGTTCGAACCCAAGTCTGGATTATGGTTTTAAGGGTACTGAAGTTGCAATAGCTTCCTATTGTTCTCAGCTCCAATACTTGGATAATCCAGTCACCACCCATGTTCAAAGTATTGAGTAACACAACCAAGATGTGAACTCCTTGGGATTAATCTTTGCATTAAAAACTGTTGAAGTTATCGGTCTCTTGAAGCTAATGTTGACAACATTCTTCGTGGCTCTTTGCCAAGCTATTGATTTGAGGCATTTAGATGATAATTTGAAGGACATAGTGAAGAACACAATGGGCCAGATAGCTAAGAAAACACTCACTACCGGTACTGATGGTAAAATCCGCCCTTTAAGATTCTATGAAAAGGATTTACTCCAAGCTGTGGATCGCGTATACATTTTTACCTATATCGATGACCCTTCCAGTGCTACCTATTCATTGATGCAAAATTTGAGGCAAGTTCTTGTGGAGCATGCAATGATAGAGCGTGAGATGGAGAAGAATCCAAGCACTTCAATATTCCAAAATATTGCAGCTTTTGAAGATGAATTGAAGGTTGTTTTGCCCAAGAAGGTTGAGAATGCAAGGGCTAGAGTTGAGAATGGAAATGCAACAATTTCAAACAAGATCAAGGATTGCAGATCATATCCGTTGTACAAATTCGTGAGGGGGCCGCTTGGAACTGGGTTGCTAACTGGGCAAAAAGTTACCTCACTTGGTGAGGAGTTTGATAAGGTGTTCAATGTTATGTGCCAAGGGAAGATCATTGATCCAATGATGGAAAGTCTAAAGGAGTGGAACAGTGCCCCTCTTCCAATCTACTAGTTTCTTTTCCTTTCAATCTTTGAAGTTTGCTATCCAATCTTTCCTTTCAATCTTCCAATGTGACAACTTTTAATAGCAATAACATGAATAAGCTAAAAAAATTACAACTCTTAATTCAATTCATTCTTTATCATGTTTAACAATGTTTCAAAAAAATTCCATGGCAACTCAATCATTTATGAACTTGGAATCTAAATCATAAGCTCTTTCGAGATCTTATGTTTTTCAATTAGGAACAATGTGGATATTTGCATGTCACCATTTAACTAAGGATTCCTTAGAATTTATGCAAAGTAACAGGGACGAGTTAGGTTTGAAACAATTTAATTACAAAAATCTAATGTTATCCATGGTAATAGAGTTCTTTTGGAATTATTATGAACATTTAATTTATTTTTGTTCGTATATAAATTTAGCATGCATCTTTCAATTATTACGTCAGTAACCACGATTTGGTTCGGATTAAGCGATTAATTCTAATGCAGTCAAACATATCTTAATACGTGAACAACATGAATGATTTTAATTGGTAGCATAAACAATTGAGGCACGAAACAATATAAACATAAATTGAACGAATCGAATCAAGGCATTGTAACCATCCTAGCTGAAAAAAATTTAAGCCATTATCATTAATGAAAAAGAAATCAAATAATTTGCAATCATGTTTATAAACTAAGAATAATTAAAAGAGAAGGGAAGAAGAAACTCTAAGATGAATTCGATGATTTCCCGAGAACTATCGGTGGTGGCTTCATCTAATTTTTGTTATTGCTCCGATGTAAATTACTCTTCAAGGTGGTCAGCCAAGAGAGATTTTCTCTCAAGAACTACTTACTAAGGGAACTCTCAAAGAGAGGATGGGAAAAATGAAGGGAAATAGAAGGGTAAGCGTGGGAGAGAAAAGAATGAATGATTGATTATGGGATGAGGCATGAGTTGATAGGTGAATGGGGGTGGTATTTATACATGAGAGAAGGCTTGAGAGTTTTCTAAAAATTGCATGACCATCTTTTAGAAATCTCCTGTGCATGGCCGACCATAAATCATGGAGAGAGTGGTTGAAATTTTCATGATTCAAGCTTGATTATTGCTTGATTTGTGGCATGGATTGGAAGGCAACTATAGAGTCTGAATGGGGCTGATTTGTGAGTTTTTTTTACACATGTAAGAACCCTTAAATAATTATTTCAAAGTTTATTGGGCCACTCTATCAAGTTATTGCCGAAATTGGGCTTCTTTCCACCTTAATGGATGGTTTGAGCTCCAATGTAGAAGGCAGACATGTTCTTTTCAGCAACCCATTTCCAAGCTAGGTGAAAATAATTTTGTTGAGTCCAAATGCCTTAGCTTGTCATCCTATGCTGATTTTTGTCCAAATCATTTGCATGTGCCACTCATATTGGCTTTGAACATCGAGCAGGTTAGTGTACCAAGCTGTAGAAATTATAAGACAAATTATGAAATTTCCAAAATGCAGTAACATAGAGTAGAACTATGTGAATTTAGCACCAAATTACTCAAAAATTATAATTTTGATTTAATTGTGCCAAAGTTCCCGATATGTACTAAAAACACATAATTGGTTATCAAAATACTAAGGATTTGCATAAATTCTAAGTAAAAAGATGTTCTAAAAATCTATATAATTAAGAGTTATCAATATTATAAAAATGGTTATGATCTGGCATAATTCTTTCTCTGAGTTAAGTTTTGTAACACCCTAGACTCAACTCGATTCATCAGGTCCAGGTTTCAGGTATTACTTCAGAAAAAACTTAAAAGAATTTTCAAAACAATTGACAAAAACTCTTTACTGAATAAATTTCTCATTACTTCGTATTAGTCTTGATTAAAAACTTCGTATTTAAAGAACAAAGGGAGGAAATTGCAAATAACATATTGTATCAGTCTTGCCCAAATTTTATTACAACTCATAAGTTACCAAAGACAAACTGTAAGGGTATAGTCTTTCAAAACATTAACCCTTTCTATACATCCTCTGTATGCATAGTATCCTTATTTGCTGCTACTCTGGCATATTCCTGGCATCATTTCCTCAAGTACTTACAGTGACGCAACAATACTTGAAACATAAATATAACACCAATAAGTTCAGAGGAACTTGGTGAGTTATGAACACAACTTACCTTTTTAAATTTTCATGATAAGTTCTTCATTTTGAATATTTGGACTTCTCCATTCTGTCGTTCGTGAATACATTCATAGTGTCAGTTGTATACTATCATACTTATACGCCACTTAGCATTCATACCATATTCTCATTCATTCTATTACTTGGCTGACTTTAGGTCTTGTCAATTGGAACTACCTTCTCTTTCTCTTCAAATAACTTCCAACAATAAATCTCGAACAAATAATCATTCTTGGCGGATACCACTTACTATTCATACTTTTAGCGAGTACGTATACTGATCTTACAAAATCAAATTATAATTTAGACCATACCCTAATTCAAGTTAAGACATTTTCATATAGTAAACAGATTAGATCCCATCAGAGCTCAAAACAAGTTATAATACTATACCAATACAATGAATATCAAATAACTCAGAATTCCACTTTATTAGCACCATTACTCAAAATGGTGAACTCTTTCATTGAATATGCCTTTATTCTAATCTGACAAATAGCCATGATGGATACCCTCTTCTAACATTCTAAATCATACTTCTTTTCAAGAACTTTCCTTAAGACTTAATTGATTTTATCACAAGACCTTTCACATTAGAGCTTCAGTAAGATCATATCCTTATCATAGACTTACCAGAATAAACCATTAAGGCTAGACAGAATACGCCACAAAGGTGACATGCATATTACGACAAAAAGGTAATATACAGATTATGCCACAAATTTAACATAATTCCATAAAGGCCATATCAAAATGTTACAAAGGTTAACAGAATGCCATAAAGGCCATAACAAAATGCCATAAAGACTAACAAAATGTGCCTTAAAGGCCAAATTAGAGTACGCCATAAAGGCTAGTAGAATGCCACCCATACATCTCATAACTAACGTGTTTGTGATGTGGAATTACCTAAACTCACATCGCATGAGGTTTGCCCATCATCTCCACTATAAATGTGGCTTATTCGCCCTTTCCAGAATGTCCTATGTCCATAGAATTTTTTCAGAATTTGCATATCATAATTCATTTTTACTGTTCCGATGGACTTCATCATATACCACCGTGGTGACCACCTCACAACTCAACCTCTCTACAATCAAATAGACCCCAATTTCCAAACATATCCATTCATACATCACATATCCAATATAAACACATAGTCAGGTAGGCTAACTCATTTCCTTAACCAAAGTACACTTCAAATCATGCTTCACACACATCAATGCAGTCACACCTCACATTGTACATTCTATGCACATACACTTAGTTACTTAACAGAATCGCATGCACTCACACACATTCCATTATATTCTAAACTAAACAAGATTTATTCCCAGAATACATACATCTTTAGTAGTCAATCATGAATTCATTCACCAATTCTAGAACTTCAATCACAATAGATTTTCTTTGAAAAACCTTATAGGAGTCAATATTAGGGACTCACCAACAATAACTACTAGCTCCATATTCAGATGTCCAATTCAAACTAGCAACAACAATTGCTTAAAGAACATGCGTTCACCATTAAACCAATTTACAAATAGGTTGCTTACATTTAAGTTACAGAGAATCTCCATGCATGGCTTCTTATTCGTAACTTACTACCCATAGACTTCATAGCATTCTTTGTGTTAACATGTAAAGTTATCAGACTTACCAGGAGATAGAGCACTTCTGTATTTTCCAGGAATCCTTAGCTTCTAGCTTACATATGAAGAGTAACCAGCAATAACATTTAGTACTTAAGAAAAAGAAAGAATTAAAGAAATACTTTGAAGGAAAACAAAGAACTAAAGAAATACTTTGAAGGAAAAGGAAAATCGTCACTCGGACTTTTCTCACACATATATATACTTTCTTTTAGTGAAACTTGAAAAGTGTCTCGAAATTTCAGAATATACACTTCATAATGGCTTACAAAATCTAAAAGAAACATAAATGAAAGTCTTTTCCATATGCCATTTTCCCAATCAATTTAGTTTGTTTATAATCAGATCTAGTTACTGAGACTTGCCCCTCACAGCACTAAATATGACTCTTGAAAATGTAGTATAGATAAAAAAACAAGTTTGGATTGTTCTAGCTTGTTGCAGACTTCATAGCTTTCTTCATAGGTGGATTTGAGATGATCCATACTTTTAATAGTACATGGAAAAAAGAGATCTTGTTAATCTTGTCACATCTCGAAAACCAAGTTAGTAGAATTGGACATTAGATTATAGGTTTGAGAGAAAAATTAGATTTTGTGTCATAGAAATTGAAATAGGATACAATAAATAATTAATTAAAAATAGTAAAAATAATAATTAAAATAAATAATTATGGTATTAATAATCGAAGCATTAGTAAAAATAAAAATAATAATAATAGAGACTAATTGGAGTAGTGGTTAAAGTAAAGGTTAAATGTGTAAATTAAGGCTAGTAGTTAAAAATGGAGCTATTTGAAGAAGGTAGAAATATGAGAGGGCTTAGAGGGCAAATAGCCCAATTTTTAAAAAAATTGGTTGGCTATAAAAGTCACTTGCCGCCTAAGCTCTCTCCATCTTTTTTTTCATTTTTAAAATTTGTTAGATCCAGATTGAAATTTTTTCTCTCAAAAAATTTTGCATCTTTTATATTTTCTTGGCATCCAAACACTCCCTATTGCTTCAACTTTATAAGAAAATCACTCTTTCTTCTCCAATTTCTCACCTAAACTTAGCTCGTTTTTGCTCAATCAGTAAAAATTCGTGGATGTTTATGAATTAAAGGTAAATCTATTATTTTCTTATGTAATATATTTTTATTAGGTGTTTTTAATTTGAATTTTCATATATCTAAACAAGAAAATTAAAGATCCATGATTTTAAAGTTGTCTTTTGCATAAAAAATGGTGAACGAAGAAATAAAGAGCTAAGAGGTGTTTTGAAATAATTTTAGTATATTTTGGCGCGATTAAGTGGTTTAAAAATTCTATTTAATAAAATATTTAAGTAATTGACTGAATTAAATGGTTGTCTTTTGAGAATGGAGATGAACGGTGGTTTTCGAGAAATGTAATGTTTAGTAACATTGAGTTGCATTATCGAACTAGATCTATAATTAGGCACAAGTTAGGGGGTTAGGAGGTAGAAGTTAATGATTTAATTAAATGCAAAAAAGAAAAGAAATTAAGCAAAATAGATTGTACGAAATAAGCTGAATAAGTATATGTGAGTGGAGAGTTGTTGTATGAACACAAAGAGATAAGTTAGATTATCTTTGAATGTTTAGTAATATGTATATTTTTGTGCGAAGTTGAAAATGTTGGTGGAGCCTCAAGAAACTGGGATAAAGTCAAGTAAAAAGTTGTCTAGTTCGACGAGTCGTGTTGTGCTACAGGTGAGTGCATTTGAATGTCGTGTTTTAGCATGAATTGTGAAATCTAGAGAGTCGAAGTGTGTCTTGCAAACTCCCTCTTATGGTATGCGAACTTTTCCTTATGCAAATCATTACAATTTTGGTTGAACCATTAAGTATATACACTGTGTGATTTTAATAGTGCAAAATGCATGAACCTATAATATATATCCATGGACTTTATTATATATATAATATATATTAATAGATTTTGGTGTTATATATAATATAATATATATACGTGTAGGTTGTACATAAATTATATTATATGTGTGGGTCTTACTATATACATATATGCATGGGTTTTATTATATAATATATAAAATTATTGGTATGGTTTTATATAATATTTAAATTGATGGGACTTTCATTGTATGCTAAAATTTGACGTGATAAAGGTCACTAAATAGCTACGTATATACATATAATATATATTCGTATATGATTATATAATGCTTGCGAACAGATATAAAAATAAATATTATAATTTGGATTTTTATAACATGTGAATTTTATTGATAGTGCATGTTTATGCATGCATGAACCTGTAAGTGAATTATGAGATTGATGATATTGTGAGTTTTGATTAGTGCAAAATTATATTATTGTGAAATGCTAAGTGCGAGCTCGACAGTAATGCGGGCCAGTTATATTGTGTAATAAAATGTGATTAAATAGATATGTTGGCAATGAACACTTGAAACCATTAGATATCATTGGCATGCCATAGGATTGTGAGTACTTACCCCTTTTATTATTTGTTGGGCATTGTGACCATGAGATAGCGTTGGAAAGATAAGGGAATGTCGAGCATAACTCCATTCAATGTAGATAGCATGGTGTTTTTGGAGAGTGTGAGCATACGTGCTACGCTTGCATGGAGATAGCGTACAACTTTATGAGTCATGTGGTGTGTTTTCGAGCTTCGTTTATCTAATGAGTATATAATTTTTCTATGTTTCATATTTACGAATTGCTAATATATCACTATGTTGTGAATGAAAATTGTGTTATATGTTAATTGTTCAAGTATGTTAAAATCCTAACATATTTGGATTGTATATATTTGTGTTGTATGTATGTGTACTCATTGAGCTTTAATAAGCTCATCCCCCTTGCTTTACCTTGTAGATGAATAGCTCCCGGGTTAGCGAAGAGGGTGACAAATCAATGGTCCATTGCAAGACATTTTCTTAGAGTATGTGTGTTGAGATTTTAAACTCTGAAGTGAAGGCAATGTGGGTCGTTCCAAGGGTTTTGTACTAGAATTAGACTTAGACATAGTCATTTTAAATGAAACTTTCAATGGGTTGTAAACGAACATTACAAATTGTGTGTTTTTTTTGGGATTTTTGAACGTTTTAATTTCTTGCTTGATTACTTGATTGGCAGGTTTTATTACTTGCTTAATGTGATGATAATTAAATGAACTAACAAGTATTTGTAGCTAAGGGAGACTGTCGAGTATTAAGGTATGCCTTATACCTTCTAGTTGTGTAAATGAAATGATTAATTTCGAAAAGCATGCACTTAGGTCTAATTTCCTATATGAAATATTTTGCAAATGCGTGGTGTGCCAGGTTGGTTGGTGTGGTTCGTAAAGTTTTAAAAGGAGAGTTACCTTGGTGGCTAATGTGATGTTCCAAATTCAGGTCAGATCATCTCGGTTTGGTTTGGTGCCTCACATTTAGTGGTATTAGAGCCAAGTGAAAAATAACCTAGACGGAGTCACAATTTTCGACAAATTAGTATTTCTGAAAATATAAACACATTAATTTTAAAAATAAAAAATGGAAATGTTTAAACCTTTTTGACAAACATAACCTTGTATGAAAATTAGTTATAAATGGGGTAGGAACGGGAACGCATTGCCTTCTTTGAAAATATTTTCTTGAAAAATTGCCTTGGATCACTTGCCACTTGCCACTTCTCACTTTCCTGTTTTATTTAAATTTATGTAAATAGTAGATAGAATACCTCCTAGACACAGGCATCCGACTTCTGATGGACCAGTGGAACCACCCTCGAGGCAAGTTGCAGTTGAAACTAGTTTTGAGCCCTTGGTTCAAGTGCTGATTGGGGCATTTCAAAGTATAGTTGGTGGGAACCCTGCCCCAATTGCTAGAGGGTTGCCACTTGAACAACTCCGAGCTTTGGGTGGTAAAGAATCCCGGGGAGCTGATCCGACCATTGTTGAATATTGGTTGGAGAGTGTTGAAAGGATCATTCAACAAATGTGATGCTCGAATAATGAGAAGTATGGTTGCATTGTATCCTTACTAAACAGCGAAGCTCCTCGTTGGTTGAATAAGGTAAAGAGAGGAACCGCTACTGATCACCTGACTAGGGAGTTCTTTTTGAGTCTTTCCAAAAGAAGTACTTGGGAGAGCAATACCTGGATGCTAGAAAGAGGGAGTTTTTGGATCTGGTCTAGGGAAGAATGTTTGTGGTTGAGTATGAGTCTCAGTTTGTGTGGTTTAGCCAGTGTGCTCCAGAGATGGTGTTCTTTGAGAAATAGAGGTGTAAGAGGTTTCGATTTGGGCTAAATTGAGACATTCAGGTATATCTAGTAGCATAGGGAACTGAGGCCTTCGATGATTTGGTAGATAAGGCTAAGGCAATTAAGGAGACACTGATCGAGCCACCAAGACCAGTTGTATTTGTGTCCCAAAAAAGGGGCTCCGATTAGTCAGGATCATCTGGAAGGCCAGGCAAGACTGGTCGTGATTTTGGAAGTCTGATCAGGGTACTCGATGGGACTCTTGACTGAGCCAGACTAGACCACAAAGTACTACAGTAGTTTCTAAGGGTGGATTGACTGAGGTAGCAACTTGTGAATATTGTGGGCGTAGGCACCCGAGAGTGTGTTGGAGAGGATTAGGGGTTTACCTTCGGTGTAGGTCAATAGAGCATTGGTTATGAGACTACTCGAAGAGAGTTGAGTTAGCTCAGAATACCGCACCTATTAGAGGTCGAGCCTAAGGTCATGGTAGTAATGGGAGACCAATAGGTTAGAGGACAGTTGCCCATACAGTAGTTGCATCGACTTAGTTTGGTGTTCCCGCCCATGTTTACAGTGTGAAGGAGCCATAGGGCCGCGAGACGACGGATGTGATTGCAGGTGCATTCATATTGCGATCCTTTTCTTTATTTTCATTAGTAGATTCAGGTTCCACCCGTTTGTATATCATGAGTGATTTGACTGGTATGATTGTGATGATTAAGCAAGGTATGATTGTGATGAGCTCTTTAGGAGAGAGATTTCTAGTTGATCGGATCTATCAGAGGTGTCTGTTGACAGTCCAGGGGTATGTTTTTCCCGTAGATTTGATGAAGTTGTCGTTTTGTGGGTTCGATGTGATTCTCGAAATGGATTGGCTAACTGAGCATAGGGTGAAGATAGATTTTGAGGCAAAGCCACTGACTTTGAGTGTTGAGGATGGATAGGAAATTGTGGTTGTTGGGGAGAGACCTGAATTCTTCTCTAATGTGGTATGAGTGACCAAGGCTGAAAAGTTGTTGAGTAAAGGTTGTGAAGCTTACCTATCCTATGTGCTTAATTTGGGAAGTAAGGATTTGAGGGTTTAGGATATCCGCATTATGAGGGAATTTCCTGATGTGTTTCCAATGGGGCTACTCGATTTGCCGCTAGATTGGGAAGATGAGTTCAGTATTGAGGTGTATCTTAGTACCACACTAGTGTCCATCGCACCTTATCGAATGGCACCGAAAGAACTTAAAGAGCTGAACATCAAGTTGTAAGGGTTGTTGGATCGAGGGTTTATTCGAATGAGCATATCACCTTGGGGTGCATCGGTGTTGTTTGGAAATAAGAAAGATGGTACCTTAAGGCTGTGTATTGATTATCGACAATTGAACAAGTTAACCATAAAGAACAAGTATCTGTTGCCTCAAATTGATGAACTATTTGATTAGTTCAGGGGAAAGATAGTGTTTTTAAAGACTGATTTGAGGTCTGGGTATTATCAGCTCCAGGCTAAAGAGGCTGATATACTGAAGACTACGTTCAGGATTCGGTATGGGAATTACAAGTTTCCGGTTATGCCGTTTGGGTTAATTAATGCACCTGCAACATTTATAGACCTGAGGAACTGAGTTTTTCACTCATATCTGGATTAGTTTGTAGTTGTCTTTATAGATGACATTCTCGTGTGTTCCTGAACCGAGGATGACCATAATGCATATCTATGGATTGTTCTTCAAATTCTGCGTGAGTAGCAGCTGAATGTGAAACTAAGTAAGTGTGAATTCTGGTTTCAAGAGGTGGGTTTTCTTAGTCATGTGGTATCTTCTAAAAGGAGTCGTGTTCACCCAAAGAAGGTCAAGGCTATTCTAGAGTAGAAGCAGTAGAAGAGTGTTACTGAGGTTTGAAGTTTTCTGGGGTTAGCTGGTTATTACCGTAGATTCGTTGAAGGTTTTTCCATCATTTCAAAATTCTTATTCTTGAGCATAACTACACTAGACTCATAATTGTGGGGGAAATGTATTCTAAATACATTTTTCAATGGTAATTTCAAGCACTTCTGCTTTTCAATTTGTGCATTACTCGGGACTAGTAATGAATTAAGGTTGGGGGTGTGGAAACACAAAAATATAGACTTTTTCAGCACCTTTTGAGCTCTAATTCATGCAGTTTCGTAGTATATCTTGTCAAAATTCACACTTTAATTATAAAATAATTAATTTCCACTTAAATTATTAATATATTGAATTTTAATTATTTTTATAATAAATTTTCATAAATTTGGTTTAGTTTCGACAGTTTTGCACAAAAGGCTTAAACCGTTGGGGAATTTTTGCATCAAGTAAACCAACAGAAAGATTAAATATTTTTCCAGCCAAGGTCAGTCAAAATGATGATCATTTTATATACTTTATATTTAATTTTTATCCAAGTTAAATTGGGTTAAAATTTAATATAAAGCTTGAAGGAGAAAGTGGTCCAGTGTGCTAAGCATTGAAGACTGATCCAATAAAAAATTTGCAGCCCAAAACCAACCCAATAAGTTGACCAATCATCTTATTTATCTGATTAAATTAATTACAAAACAACCCTCAAGTTTCCTTAAAATCCTATTCAAACCCCTCCACTTTTTGTGCCTTTGAAGATTTTCCCCAAGCTAAATTTAGCAAAGTTTGAAATATTCAAAATTTGCGCCATGTGTGGCTTGACAAGGGAAATGTGTGGCTGATAATTATTTGCTATTTTTAGCAACCGCTCCCACCTATAAATACCCCCTTCACCTATTCATTCAACACACTATTCATTTCCCACACATCTTTCTCTTTCGCTTGCTTTTCTCTCTTCCATTCTCTTCTTTTTTTTTCTCTTTTTCTTATTCATTCCCTTGTTGATTCCCCTCTTTGAAAAGATATTTCTTCCACCTTTTAATAGCATCATCCAATTGTTCATGGAGGCCTCAGATCAACAGAAAGAGCAAAGAAGAAGAGGAGCGCACTAGTCTGGCTTTAGAGAAATACTAGATTTGCTTCCTAGTTCCCTTCTCTTTAATATTCTTGTTTATGTTGTGATTATGAATATGAATAATTTTTTTGTTGTTGTTCTTGTTCTAATTAAGGTGTCTTAAATTAATTTATGTTAGTTTGATTGTATTCTGTCTACTTGAATTATTAAAATCATGTTTATGTTGTTATAGGCCTTGGCGAGTTGTTCAATTAAATAAAACCATGCTTATGCTATACTTGCATTATAAAATGTAAGGTAACGAATGAATTAATAATTAAACGTATTGAAACTATAATTAATTGACACAATATTTAATTGGTACATGTTTAATCTTTTAAGGTAGTTGAAGGTTAAATTAGCAACGGTATTAAATGGTACATTAGCCTTGCATAACTTGCAAGATTATAGTGATTAAACTATTTTAATATAGAAATATATGGTTATGTTACTTAATCTTTTATATGCTTATGAAGATTGATTAATTTTTTGAATTGGCATTGAAAAATGTTCAAGAGATTAGTTAATTTAATAAGTACGTATGAGCAATAGTTAGCAAATTACCAAGTTGCCATGAAATTATTCGTAACAACATGAACATGAGTTTAGTAATTCTAAGTTAAAGAATGTAATTGAGCTAACACAATTATTTCATCTTGATTAAGACCATCTTTTTGAAATCGTGCTTTGGAATTTTTACTTTTATTTCTATTAATTAGTTAATTTTTAGTTTTTAAAATCACTTCTTCAAAACAAAATATTTTCCCATCACCAAAGTGTTTGATTTACTTTTCATAAATATTTTTCTTTCACAATCCCTATGGGTCCAATAACTCAACATTTACTTAGCACTTTATTACTTGCTGCGATTGTGAACACTTGTACATTTCCGTCATTCCAAGTTTTTGGCGCCGTTGCCGAGGATTGTTTTAAAATACATTATTTTTGAAATTGTTAATTTTGCATTTTTGTTTATTTTTTTCTGTTAAATTTTAATTCCATTTTTTTGTATTTGTTTTAAGTGTTTATGAGTATTGATAAAATTATTAACTTACTCCCCATAGACCTTGAAATTGAAAGGACTTTCAGACAAAGGAGAAGACAAACGAACCAAAGACTGACCAAAGAGATGAATTTCGAAAATCAAAACCAAATTCTAAGAGAAACATTTGGTTATAATACTCACAATCCAATCATTTTTGTTGATGACAGAAACTGTGCCATTCAAAAAAATGTCATTCCTCTATTCAGCAAGCTCAATCTGAGTTTTAGGAGACCCAAAAATGAGGCACAACAATTCGAGCTGAATCCGATCATGTTCCAAATGTTGCAAAATCTGGGTCAATTTAGTGGGATTCCTACTGAAGATCCACATCTTCATCTTCGGCTATTAATGGAAGTGAGTGACTCATTTCCATACTCCCTACCATCCGGTTCCATAACTACATGACAAGAGCTTGTTGAATGTTTCTTAATGAAATATTTTCCTCCATCTTTGACCGCTAAGATTCGAAATGAAATCACTTTATTTCAGCAACTTGATGAAGAATCTTTATACGAGGCATGGGAGCGATTCAAGGAGTTATTACGAAAGTGCCCTCATCATGGCATTCCTTGCTACGTTCAAATGGAGACTTTCTATATTGGTCTCAATATTCATACTAGAACGGTGGTGGATGCTTTGGAAAATAGAGCCATTCTTTCTAAGCCTTATAACGATGCTTACGAGATTACTGAAAGAATTGCAAGTAATAACTATCAGTGGCCAACGAACTGAGTAGCCTCAGAAAGACGAGTAGTAGCAGTACATCAAGCGAACACACTTGTTTCTTTCGCAGCCCAGGTTTCCTCTATGTCTTCTATGCTTAAGAACATAACTACCAATGGTTTCAATGGTAATCTGTTAGGTCAGTAGCCGAACCAGTTCGAGAATATTTCTTGTGAATATTGTGAAGATGGCCATTTCTTTGAAAATTTCCCATCGAATCAAGAGTCAAATTATTACATGGGAAATTAGAATTAGAATGGTCCGCAATCAAATTTTAACAACTCTTCATTGCAGAATCATCCAATTTCTCTATGGTGTAATCAATGGGTCGACCATAGCAACTCTATTATGCAATTTTGACTAAATTATCCGTCAAAATATTCTCAACAAGTGCAACAGCCCCCACCAATTGAACCTTCAAGTGATCTTGAGAATCTGCTGAAGGCATACATAGCGAAGAATGATACCACTTAAAGAAATCTAGAGAATGAAATGGGTTAGCTAACCAATGAACTTTAAAATAAACCTCAAAGAGCTTTTCCTAGCGATGCTAAAGAATACAAGAAGTTCAGGTAAAGAACATTACAAAGTGGTCACTTTGCCAAGTGGAAAAATATTGGAGCCCAAGGTGGTTGAGGTTTAAGATGAGGCTGTTGTAACTTAAGATAAAGAGGAATTTAAACTGAGTGTTGAAACTTTTGTTTCGTAGAAGTCAGATTTGCTGATCTTAATGAGTTAAACTCTAAACCAGTTAGTTCTGGTTATCTACCACCCTTGCCGAATGTAGAAAAATTTCCACAGAAGAGTTGTTTAGTTAAAGCTAAGATTCCACCACTACCACATCCTTAACGATTCCAGAAGCAGCAAAAGGATACTCAGTTGAAAGAAATCTTTGATAACGAGGTGACTTTTAATAACTTCTATGTTGCTAAATCCCCAAATACAGTTGAAGACTGGTCTGCTATTTCCAAGATGGAATCGTTGGCTTCTACAGAATTGGAGCTCAATTCTTTAGACGATCTGTTAGAATATATTGTACTGGCAGATTCACTAAGTGATGATAAAGACAAGGAATGTTTGCCTTTGTTAGAATCTAATTAAAAGGAATTCACTCAAGAAGTTCCACTCGAATCATTAGAGTTACCATCTCAGGAGTATACGCAACCAAAGTTGTTGATTGAAAAGCCAGCTGAATTGGAACTGAAGATTTTGTCTCCTCATTTGAAATATGACTATGTGGGTCTGTCTTCGACTTTACCTTTCATTATTTCAATTGAGTTCACCAAATACCAAGAAGAAGAGGCACTTGTGGTTTTGGAAAGGCAAAAGAAGAGTACTGGATGAATTATTTCATATATTCGAGTTACGGGTTAGAAGATTTGTAGGAATTACAGGAAGTTAAACAAGACCACCAGGAAAGATTATTCTGGGTTTTCTTTCCCTAATAAGATGTTGGACAAATTTGATGGGAAAGAATATGATTACTTCCTAGATGGTTATGATTGGTATGAAAAATGGCCATTTGACACCACCATGGTCAATAACAATCCTAAATAAAATGGAGGGAGTTCTTTTGACTTTCTCTCGTTATTTTATATTTTTAGTTTTTTTCTTATTTGAATAAAATGCTAGACTTAGATAAAACTTTCTTTGGATCATTATATTAATTAAAGTTCTGTCTAGGAGATTGGGACTTAAGCGGGACCATCTATGACCCCTCCAATCTTTCTTGGGAGTTTAATTTAATGTAATATTTCTAAAAATATTTTTCTAAGTCGGCCAAAGATTTTAAGTATTTGTTTTGTTAAATATAGGGTCAATTTTTAACCCAAACACTAATTTCTTTGAGTTTCTTTTAGTTTAGTTTCAGTACAGGAGCTTAAGATCCAAAAAAGAGTTGCCATTGGGCTTAGGACACTACTAGGAAGGAAAGATTCAACCCTTTTTTGCACAACCCAGTAGTCCTTACCTTTCTCCACCTCCATTCCCAAGTAACTCCATAGTGCATCTCCTTTAACCCTTAATGTCATAGCCCTTAACTCCCTAAATCACCACCCTAAACACCTTTATCCGAAGCCACTAACCATTGCACCTAAACTATCCTTAAAACTACCACCCCCTCCAACTCTAAACTTTACCCTCAACTACTTACCCACCTGCCTAAAACTGAAACCTCCCTTAATAGATTTTCTAAGTTCAACACCGAGAGTTCCTTTATCTAGCACCTTTCCACGAAGTGAACAGTTTGATATAATGGTTATGCTGCAACACATACAGTTGTAGCAACAAGATTACTGGAGATACTCAAAAATATGAGATGACTCAATCAGAGATGCATTTAAAATATATATTTCATAGCCCGTTTGTTTTTGTGCCTAAATTTTCAGATTTTATACTCAAACCATGACTCCAATGTCGAGGAACGAAAAAGATGAGTCGAATTCTTAGGGATCTACAAATAAATAAAATTGGGGGATCTTTACTTTATTTTATTTTCTCTCTTAGGACACTCAATTTTTTTTAGGATTAGGATTTTTATTTCTCACATAATAAAATAAGAGTTGGAAATCATCAATAAAATTAAACAAATTGCAAAATAAGAAGTGTGGCAATAGATATGTACATGTCTAGGACTTGATTTGCCTTGGAAAAGCTTGATATTTAAGCAGTCAAACTTGACTCACCTCCTTTTCCTAGGGTCCTACCTGGTGTACAGTATCTATTCACTTCTATATTTCCATTCTCTCTATTGTTTTTAACATGGGGCCATTGTTCATCTTAAGTAAATTGACCAAAAATTAAAATTGTTTTTCAAGATACATTATTTTTAAATTATGATTAAGTTATATTTTGTTCAAAAATTTGAATTTTTGTTAATTATGCTAACTTCTAGTATAAATAAAGTTTTATTATCTCAAAAATTGTTATGCTAGTTGAACTATGACATAATGCTACTCTGAATAAAGTTTGCAAATCATACCATAAAATTTTTAATTCTTTAGGAGAGTTGGATATGCATGAAAGTTTAAGTCTCTAAAATTGACTTAGTAATTTCTTGAGGCGAAATCCTAGGAAGCATAGAATTTTGAAAATGACTTAGGCAAACTTTTGTTTGGATTGTTTGAGCCTTTCAACCTAACCTTAACGAATATTTATTCCTTGGAACCAACTTTGAGACTATATGGCCTAATTTTATTTGAACCATTGCAATATTAAGCCATCACTTCTCCCATAATTATCTCTAAATTGTCTCAAACACTAGACTCAGTTTATCCAGAATATTCTCTAAAAATTAGTTTGGGGGAATTGAAAAGAAGTATCAAATGTTAAAAAAATCGTAGTACATATAATAATATGCTCGAAGAAAAATAAAAAGAAATAGCATATGTACTCGAAAGAAATAGATGTATAAAAGAGCATATAAAAGCAAAATGAGTTCGTTTATTGAAGGTACTTATTCTAAATGTCTGATACAAGCTAAGTCTAGGGTTTTTAGCTTAAAATTATCTATCTTTTACCTACCCCTAGCCCACCCACGTTACAACCTATTTAAAAGACCTTTCGATTCAGATTTTCATGTTGCCTACATTAGTGGAGAGAAATTGCTAAGTTCAACATATGAAGACATAAGTTCAACTTAGTGATTGTAGTTTAGTCTCAAATAAGGGAATAAAAACTAAGTGGTAAAGATTAGCATGTCTTCATTAAGAAATAATTTAGTCTATTCATGCTAGCATGATAACAATTGAGAATAATTCGAACGATATGTAAACTTGAGTTGCATAATTTCAAAATTCTTGTTCTTGAGCATAATTACACTAGACTCATAATTGTGTGGGAAACGTATTCTAAATACATTTTTCAATGGTAATTTCTAGCACTTCCTCTTTTCAATTTTTGCATTACTTGGACGAGTAATGAATTAAGTTTAGGGGTGTGGAAACACAAAAATATAGACTTTTTTAGCAAATTTTGAGCTCTAATTCATGCAGTTTCGTAGTAAAATTTGTCAAACTTCACACTTAAATTATAAAATAATTAATTTGCACTTAAATTATTAACGGTATTAAATGGTACATTAGCCTTGCATAACTTGCAAGATTATTCCGATTAAACTGTTTCAATATAGAAATATATTGTTACCTCACTTAATCTTTTATGTGCTTATGAAGATTAATTAATTTTTTAAATTGGCATTAAAAATTGTTCAAGAGATTAGTTAATTTAATAAGTACGTATGAGCAGTAGTTAGCAAATTATCAAGTTGTCATGAAATTATTCGTAACAACTTGAACATGAGTTTAGTAATTCTAAGTTAAGGAATGTAATTGATCTAACACAATTATGTCATATTGGTTAAGACCATATTTTTGAAATCGTGCTTTGGAATTTTTACTTTTATTTCTATTAACTAGATAATTTTTAGTTTTTAAAATCACTTATTCAAAACAAAATATTTTCCCCATCACCAAAGTGTTTGATTTACATTTCATAAATAATTTTCTTTGACAGTCCCTATGGGTACTCTAACTCGACATTTACTTGTCACTTTACTTATTGCGATTGTGAACACTTGCACATTTTCGTCGTTCTAGTATGCTTCGAGGCAGTTGAGGCCACGTGAACGTAATTACCTGACCCATGATTTGGTGTTAGCTACTGTGGTCTTTGCACTCAAGATTTGGTGTCACTATTTGTATGGTGAGAGGTGTGTTATCTACACCGATCACAAGAGTCTTAAGTATCTCCTATCCCAGAAGGAGTTAAACTTGAGACAGAGGCACTAGATTGAGCTACTGAAAGATTATGATTGCATGATTGAGTATCATCCCGACAAAGCGAATGTGGTTGGTTATGCTTTGGGTCAGGAATCGATGTTGAGTTGCGAGCCATGTTTGCATGGTTGAGTCTGACCAGTGATGGTGGCTTGTTGGTTGAACTTCAGTTGAAGCTGACTTTATCATGTCAGATTAAAGAGAGGTAGTTGGTTGATGGGTTTCTATCGAAAATTATCTATCGAGTTGAGAATGGTAATGGTGGAGACTTTAATTTGAATCCCGATAGTATCTTAAGTTTTCGTGGGAGGCTGTGTGTGCCTGTTGATGTGGAGCTTAGGCATGCGATTCTTACTGAGGCACATAGTAGCCCCTATGGTATGCACCTTGGTAGTAGCAAGATGTATCAGGATCTTCGGGAATTATACTGGTGGCCTAGATTGAAACGGGATGTTATCGAATTTGTGTGCTTATGTTTAGTATGTCAGCAGGTGAAGGCGAAACACCAACATCCTTCGGGTTTGTTACAGTTGATACAGATTTCGTAGTGGAAATAGGAGAATATTACTATAGACTTTGTCACGGGTTTGCCACTAACCCCGGCGAAGAAAGATTCAGTATGGTTGATTGTTGATCGATTCTCGAAGAGTGTGCATTTTCTAGGAGTGTGTACTAATTACTCGATGGAGCGATTACCTAAGCTATATGTGGAGGAAATAGTTCGACTTCATGGTGTACAGATTTTGATCATTGCTGATAGAGATCCATGTTTTACCTTGAGATTTTTGAGGAGTCTTCAAGGAGCTTTGGGTTCGAAGCTTAACTTTAGTACGACTTATCACCCCCAAATAGATGGTCAGTTAAAACAGGTCATTCAGATACTCGAGGATTTGTTGCGTAGTTGTGTCATCGAGTTTGGTGGTAGTTGGGAGCAATATCTACCTTTAGTGGAGTTCGCTTAGAACAACAACTACCAGTCGAGTATTTAGATGGCACCCTTCGAGTCACTATATGGTAGGAGGTGTAGGACTCTTTTGTGCTGGTCCGAGCTAGATGAGAGGCGTGTTGTGGGTCTGAATTTGATTCGAGATACTGAGGAGAAAGTAAAACTAATTAGTGATAGACTGGAAGCCGCTTCTGATAGGCAGAAGTCTTACGCATATTTGAAACGTCGTGATATCGAGTTTCATGTTAGGGATCACCTTGGAAGAAGGTTCTAAGATTCGGAAAAAAAGAAAAGTTGAGTCCGAGATTGGACCCTATGAGGTTATTAAGAGGTTCGGACCGGTAGTATTTTGAGTCAGGTTACCGACTGAACTTGAGCGTATACACAAAGTGTTCCATGTGTCCATGTTGCGGAAGTACTGATCCGATCCCTCACAAATTTTTTCGATAGAGGAGATTAAGGTTTGTCCTGATCTTACCTACTAGGAGGAATCGATCGAGAGCCTATCTCGTGAGGTGAAGGTGTTTTGTAATAAGACCATACCTTTAGCCAAGGTTTTGTGCCGTAATCTCAAAACCAAACAGACTACTTAGGAAACTGAGGATGAGATGAGACGTCAATATCCTTATCTATTTAGTTCAGGTAATTTCGAGGATGAAATTCTTTTTAGAGTGGGAGAGTTGTCACATCCCAAAAACTAGGTTAGTAGAATTGGACATTAGATTATGAGTTTGAGAGAAAAATCAAATTTCGTGTCATAGAAATTAAAATAGGATAAAATAAATAATTAGTTAATAATAGTAAAAATAATAATTAAATTAAATAATTATGGTATTAATAATCGGGGCATTAGTAAAAATAAAAATTAATAATAGAGACTTATTTGGAGTAGTGGTTAAAGTAGAGGTTAAATGTTTAAATTAAGTCTAGTAGTTTAAAATGGAGCTATTAGAGGAAAAATAAGCCAATTTTAAAAAAAATTGGTTGGTTATAAAAGCTACTTGTCGCCCAAGCTCTCTCCATCTTTTTTTTAAAAAAATTTTAAAATTTGTTAGATCTAGATTGAAAAATTTTCTCTCAAAATTTTTTGCATCTTTCATATTTTCTTGGCATCCAAACACTCCCTATTCCTTCAACTTGGCAAGAAAATCACTCTTTCTTCAATTTCTCACCTAAACTTAGCTCATTTTTGCTCAATCAGTACAAATTCGTGGAGGTTTTCAAATTAAAGGTACATATATTATTTTCTTATCTATTAAATTCTTATTAGGTGTTTTTAATTTGAATTTTTATAAATCTAAGCAAGAAAAGTAACAATCAATGGTTTTAAAGCTATCTTTTGGAAAAAAAAATATGGCGAATGAAGAAATAAAGAGCTAAGCGGTGTTTTTAAAATAATTTTTAGAATATTATGACGAGGTTAATTGGTTTACAAATTTTATTTAATAAAATCTTTAAGTAATTGAATGAATTAAATGGTTGTCTTTTGAGAATAAAGATGAACGGTAGTTTTTGAGAAAAGTAGTGTATAATAAAATTTAGTTGAATTATCAACCTAGATCTATAATTAGGCACAAGTTAGGGGGTTAGGATGTAGAAGTTAAGGATTTAATTAAATTAAAAAAAGAATAAATTAAGTGAAATAAATTGTACGAAATAAGCTGAATAAGTATATGTGAGTGGAGAGCTGTTGTATGAACACAAAGAGATATGTTAGATTGTTTTTGAATGTTTAGTGATACGTATTTTTTTTTGCGAAGCTAAAAACGTTGGTGGAGCCTCAACAACCGGGATAAAGGCAAGCAAAAAGTTGTCTAGTTCGACTAGCCGTTTTGAATTACAGATGAGTGCATTTGTATGCTGTGTTTTAGCATGAATTGCGAAATCTAGAGAGTCAAAGTGTGGCTTGCAAACTCCCACTTATGGTATGCGAACTCCCACCAATAGCATTGAAGAGATAAGGGAATGTTGAGCATAGCTTCATTCAACGTAGATAGCATGGTGTTTCTGAAGAGTGTGAGCTTACGTGCTACACTTACATGGAGATAGCGTACAACTTTATGAGTCATGTGGTGTGTTTTGGAGATTAGTTTATCTAATGAATATATAATTTTACTATGTTTCATATTCACGAATTGCAAATATATCACTATGTTGTGAATGAAAATTGTGTTATATGTGAATCGTTCAATTATGTTCAAATCTTAACATGTCTGGTGTGTATATATTTGTGTTGTATGCATGTGTGCTCACTAAGCTTTCCTAAGCTCACCCCTTTACTATGCCTCGCAGATAAATAATTCTCAGGTTAGCCAAGAAGGTGGCAAATCAGTGATCCATCGCAAGGCAATTTTTTAAAGCATGTGTGTTGAGATTTTAAACTCCGAAGTGAAGGCAATGTTGCTCGTTCTAAGGGTTTAGTACTAGAATTAGACTTAGATATAGTTATTTTAAATAAAATTTTCAACGGGTTGTAAACAGACATTACGGACTGTTTGTTTTTTTGGGGTTTTTTAACGTTATAATTCCTTACTTGATTTCTTGATTAGATGGTTTTATTAATTGCTTAATGTGATGATTGTAACACCCCTAACCCGTTTCCGTCGTCGAAATAGGATTACAGAATATTACCATATAATCAAAAAAATTTAAACTTTATACCATTCAATAATTTAATCATATCATAAACCATTCATAAACATGCATATTGTCCATAAATTGAGCCCTCGATGCCCTAAAATTAACTTAGAAGTAATTTGAGACCAATTTGAAACAATTTGGAAAGTTTAGGAGAAGGTCAAAAAAATTTGGAAACAGGGGTTACATGGCCGTGTGCCTCACACAGTTGAGAGACATGCCAGTGTCCCAAGCCGTGTAACCTTCGAACTAGGGACACACGTCCGTGTCCCAGCCCGTCTCCTCAGCCGTGTAACTCTCTAAGTCGTGTCACACGCTCATGTGCCAGGTTGTGTAACTCTTGAAGTTGCCCCACACGCTCATGTGCAGGCCATGTATTAGGTCGTGTAACTCACTAACTTCGAACCTTAAGAAATTCTCAGGCTGTGTGGAACCAAATTTGACTAAATCAAGTTATTTCTAAGACCACTACATGCATAAACATTTAGACCAAATATGCACATTTTCAAAGCACCAAGGCATCACCTAGACACACATATATTTGCCACATCAAGATCCTAATTCAATTAACCAATATGCCATTCAAAAGCACCACAAACAACAACCAAACATCACTTAGACATGTTCTTAAGCTTAATTCCATGCATATGATTTTAGACCATTTAGGTATTAAAACATACCTCAATTAGCCATTCCCAAAACATATATAACATACCATGAAAGACCAATCCCATTATGTGCTTAACCCCAACATAAATACCTAATTGAAACACCTACCAAATTGTACCACATTTATCACTTTCAAGCCATTACAAAATAACCTATACATGATAATATTTCCATTTCCATACAGGATAACCTAGCTCAAATATGAACTAAAACATGTTACAAGTAATCATTTTCAAGTCATCATCAACATCCTAAGATAACCTTATAAACAAATACTTTAAAGTAATCAAAATCACATAACTTGGTAAGGCATCAAGGTGTACCAAACCAACATAGCTTTCCAAAGCTTATACTTACCAAAACACCATTAACACGTGCACCATAATACCATTGCAAATCACCCTATACATGTCATTATAAACCTTAGCCAAATTACTCAAAAACTATCGAATTGTTCACTGGATAGTGTGATAGATCTTCGACGAATTTCCAACTGGTCGAGCTTCCAATAATCTAAAAACAAAGAAAAAGCTACGTAAGCAATGATTGCTTTGTAAGCTCGTATAAACTTAAAATATAACCTAACATTTCAATGATGAGATTTAGTGAACAAGTACAAACTATTACCAATGTCGTAAGCTTAGTAAAAGCTTGTACAACACCATCAAGCCCACAAGTTAGCATACTTGTTCATGATACATATGAGATCAACCATGTATAAACATAACATTTAATTCATCATCGTTACCATAATATCATGATTCGTTTCATTTGCATACTTACCATTTCCAATACCATAAGTTTAGTAAAAGCCTATTCAAGCATAATAAAACTTACATGTTAATAGGTTCATCAACAACATATATAAATTCATTTACATCGTAAGTAGAATTTTTAGTCATCAATCTTTCCATTAAGTCACTTACCGATCCATTCCTTTTCTTACCCGTTGAACCCTCTAGAATTTCACCAGACACTTAGGAAAGCTCACACGAAGTGTGTCTTTACATATAACCGTAATCTTTCCTTTACATAATTGCTCACACGAGCTGTAAGTCAGAATGTAAGCTACACGATGCTACTCACATGAGTTGTGGAGAATCTGGAAAAAATCTAGGACCTCAGCCATCTATAGGACATACAAGACCAGCACTCGAAACATGAAATCCGTAATGACATGTCATTTGTATCCTATGAATTCTTACGGCTCAATCGGTACTCGATATTCGTCAATTCATCATAACGTGGATACATCCACATATATATTGATTCATTTACGTTAAAAACAACATAGTAAATATTTAATTTAATTAACATTATAATGATTACAGTTCATACGAACTTATCTGCCTAAATTGTAGCAATGACCAATTATAGGGGATATTTGATAATTTTCTCTTCTCCTCGATTTTCCACTCGTTCTTGATCTAAAATAATAATTCCATTCAATTCACTAATTCTAACAGAAAAATCAATTCATTTTATCCAATTAAGTCATTTTTGACATTTTACAAAATTACCCCAACATTTTACTTTTATTCAATTTAGTACTTAACCCCAAAACATGCAAATTAATCATTTTTATTCAATTAATTCCATTCTGGCAATTAAAATAATTAATTTAGCTGATAACCCATAATAATGAAAATTTACAAAATTACGCTCAAAGTTTACCCTTTTTGCAATTTAGTTCTTCAACCCGAAACTTGCAATTTCATCATTTTTAATCATAATCATACTAGTTGATTTTTACCCAATCTTATAACAACCCAAGTTTATTCAAAATTCACAAGAATTTTATGTCAAATTTAATATTTATCAATTCAGTCCTTTAACTAAAAACTAACAAAAATCACTTTACAAAATAATCTTAATCGACAACCAAGATTTAAATTTCATCATTTAATCACAAAAACACCTAGCATTCATCAATGCAAAGTTCAAAAATCTTTAACATTTTTACAAATTAGTCCCTGGGTTAACTAGATTAAGCAACAACTATCTCAAAAACATAAAAATTATAATAATAATAAAACAGGCCCTAGATTCACTCACATGCATAGACCGATTGCTTGAGAAGTTTGAAGCTTTCCTAAACCCCTCCCATGGCTTTCGAACGGTGGAAAGATAAAGATGGTAACCATTTCTCTTTCTTTCCACCGTAATTCCTTTTTAATTACTATTATTTTCATTATTTTATTTATCATTTTCAACAAATATTAAAACCATAATCATGCATTAACCATCCACCCAACTATATTATGGCATAATTTTCTTTTTAAACCCTTAATTCATGGTTCTTTGGCCACTTAATACAACTAAACCAATAGCGATTGACTTTTGCATCCTTTACAATTTAGTCATTTTTCTTAAGTTAACTATCTAAACATTAAAATTTCTTAACTAAATTTTAATACAACCTTCATAACACTCCATACGTATTTAATAAAATATTTACGGCTCAATTTATAGAAACGAGGTCCTGATACCTCATTTTTTAAAACCACTTGAATTTAGGGTCATACCACTTGAACCTAATTATTCTTTCAAACAACATAAATAGCCAATTCAAAATTTATTTTAATATCATATTTGACTTGTAAATATTAAATAATAACATTTACAAACTTACTCGTCGGATTTGTAGCCCCAAAACCACTATTTTTGACACCACTAAAAAACGGGTTCTTACAATGATAATTAAATGAACTAACAAATATTTGTAACTAAGGAAGATTGTCAAGCATTAAGGTACGCCTTATACCTTCTGATTGGTTGAATGAAATGATTAATTTAGAAAAGCATACACTTAGGTCAAATTTCCTATATGAAATATTATGCAAATGCAAGGTGTGTAAGGTTGATTGGTGTGGTTCATAAAGTTCTAAATGGAGTCACCTCGGTGGCTAGTGTAATGTTCCAAATTCAAACCAGATCATCCCGGTCGAGTTTGGGGCGTCACAAATCTTAATGATACATATTCAAATTTAGATTGTAATGATGGTGAAATCGATCAATGACCAACATTAGATGAAAATGAGCTTATGTTAAATATTAAAGAGGGAATAATCTAACAAATATGAAACACTAGAAAAATTAGATAAAATTACAAATTAGTTTAATTTTCTTTTTCTTTTTATTAGTAATTGTATTATTAATTTTTTTTGTACTAGCATAATACATATGATAATTTGATTTTAACTTTTGTTACTTTATTAAAAAAAATTATCATGCTAATAATTTTTATAGTAATTAATATGGTAAAAAATATAAATTATTTAATTATTTAATTACAATATGTAATACCAAACATGATATAAGAAATTACAATGTAATTACACTTTGTCAACGAAACATGTCTTTATGTAATTACTTTGTATTGTCTAAACAAACCCTTCATGTTTTTACTAAGGGCGCCAATAATTTTTTTAAAAACTATATGTTGTGTCCCCAAAAAGTGTCCATGAATGAAATTGGGATGGGCACAAGAAGTTTATATATGCTATTATATCATTTATAGTTGTTTAAATTAAGTCCAATTTGAAAAATGAGCTACAATTTTTGCTTATATTTTTAAATAACTACTTAGTTTTTTAAAGAAAAATTGTATAATTCACCCTCAACATTTTAGGATTTTTTCACTTTAATCCTTAATTTTTTTTTTTGTTTCAATCTCACATACAACTTTGTAAAAAAATTCAAATAAAACCAAATTTGACAAAAACCTTCAGCCAACTAACACTCAACGTTTTTTTAATTTAATGTTTCATATCTGATTAATTTTTTAATTAATTTAAAACCATAATTAATTATGTAACATCCCATACTCGACCCGATCATCGAGTCCTATAAGGTGTCACATTCATTGCCGAAGAAACTGTAAACAATTTATAATTCACTTCACACCATTGATATTCAATTACAATCAATTTAAGTATACAAAATGTAATAGCCCATTTTTTGTGAAATCGGAACAGTGGTTTCGGGACCATAAATTCGACAAGTAAATTTTTATTTTATTGTTATTTTAATTTCTATGGGATATTATTAAGGTTGTATTAAAATTTTGTTAAGAAATTTTGATGTCTATATGATTAATTAAGTGAAAAGGACTAAACCGTAAAAAGTGTAAAAGAGAATTTCTATTAGTTAAAAGGGTCAAATGGCTATAAACTATTAAAGTAAGTGGTTTTAAATGATAATTATGCCATTCTTACAGTTAATGGACATTTATGGGCATGATGTACTGGATTTTAAAGTTAATAGCAAAGGTTAAGTTGGTAATTTAATAAATAAACTGAAACTAAAATAAAGAAAAGATGGTATCATCTTCTCAATTGGTTTTCTCCACAAAAATTAAGAGGAAAAGTACCCATTTTTTATCTTTGAAGAATCGGTTGGTCTAAGCACTTTCATGGTATGTAATTTTGTCCCTGTTTTTAATGATTTTTATGTTTTTGAGGTCATTTTAGCTTAATGTAGCTAGCTCGGGGGTTCATTTATAAAACTGTTAAAGATTGAGGTTTATTCCATGAATGATTTTCAATGTTTCTTGATGTTTAATGCTAGATTATGAATGTCTATTGATAAATAAACAAGTTTTGTAAAGTGATTTTTGATGAAATTTGCAATTAGGGATTTGTTTGTAAAAATAGTAAAATTCATGAAAATTTTATAAAATGATGATTTTTTTGGGTTGGATTAAGTCCCTAAAAAATTCTATTAGCTTGAATGGGGGATTAAAATGCTTAGATTTTAATTTATGAGCTTAAGGGCTAAATTGTGAAAAGTTAAAATATTAGGGACAAAATAGTAATTTTACATAAATATGAAATGTGGACTGAATTGAATACTAGAAGTATTAAATGGATTGAAATTTTCTATCTAGATGAAGATAGACCATGTACGGACTTAGATCGAGGCAAAGCTAAAGCTTCGGAATAGCTCGGTTTAACCTTCACGCCCTTAGTTGTCGAGGTAAGTCCATTCATGTTATTAAAATGTATGTTATTATGTATTTATTATGTAATTGAATGATGTATATCCAAATCAACACAATGAAGGTTATCAAGTCCTAGGTGATCCTTAAGAATTCATAGGATATAAATGACATGTCATTAGGGATTTCATGTTTCAGGTGTTGGTCTTGAGTGTCCTACCGATGGCTGAGGTCCTGCATTTGTTGAGGATACTCAACATCTCATGTGAGCAGCATTGTGTAGCTTACATTCTCACCCATAGCTCGTGTGAGCAGACCAATTCCACAGCTCGTGTGAGCAATGATGTAAAGGAAAGGTTACGGTTATATGTTTAAGCACACCTCATGTGAGCTTTCCCGAGTATCTGATGAAATTCTAGATGGTTCAACAGGTATGAAAAGGAAATGAAATGGTAATTTTTCAAATGGAATGTATCATGAAATTATGAAAAGGAAATGGTGACCTAAATGAGGTGAACAAATGTGTAAGTTACTTGTTATGGATGAATTCATTTGAACCATGTATAAATGCACTAATTTCTGTATTTGGTGATGTTGTATAGGCATTTTGACAAGCTTATGGTTTTAGTTGGTGTTATAATTATGCTATTTACTTTATGAAAATGAAATGGTAAGTTATGTTTATGTTAAACGAGCTTGCTAAGCATTAATTGCTTACGCTGTTTCTTTCCAATGTTTTATAGATTATCGGAAGCTTGATCGATTTGAAAGTTCGTTGGAGATCTATCACACTATCCAGCATAAATATTGATAGTTTTTGAATGTTTTGGCCAATGTTATAATGGCATGTATAGGTTTAATTGTAATGTCATTGTGATGAATGTTAGTTGGTGAATTTGTTTGTATAAGTTATAGATGTTATCTTGTTTTTGTATCATTTGATACTTTGTCAAAATTGTGTCATTGTGGCTATCTTATGGTGCATGCTTTAAATGATTCAAATGGTATGTTTTGAGATGGTATGGTAATGGTCAAGTTGTGGCATGTTTGAGAAGTTTTGAACTAGTAATTGGTGATTGAAGTGTGGTAAAATATGCATGTTTAGGTAAGTGTTGTTGTGTGTATTAGAGGTGCCTTTGAATGACATCTTGGTTAGTGGAATTAGGGTCTTGAAATGGAATATATATATGTATGTTTAGGTATGGTTTGATGCCCTGTAAGTGTGCACATATGGTTCAAATGATTATGCATGAAATGGTGTTGGGAATGGCTTGTTTCAGGTGAATTTTAGGTCCACACGGCCTGAGACATGGGCGTATGACTCAGTCGTGTATGACACACAGCCTGGTGACACGATCGTGTGTCTCCTGAAGGTTCCTTTGCATGCAAATCAGTGAGTAACATAGCCTAGCACACGGGCGTGTGACACGGTTATGTTACTCAAAGAGTTACACGGGTGAGAACATGGGCTGGGACATAACCGTCTGTCTGAAGTGCAAAGGATACACAGCCGAGACATGGGCGTGTGTTTTAGCCGTGTGAGGCACACAGCCTGGCAATACGGCCTTGTGACCCCTGTTTTCAAAAATTTTGGGAACTTTTCTTAGACTTTCCAAATGTTTTCAATTCAATCTCAAGTTGTTTCTAAAGTATTTCTAGGGCCTCGAGGGCTAGATTTAGGCACAAAAGGTGTATGTATGATTGAGTTATGATATGTTATGATTGTGCGTGCAATTATGTTTTAAATGTTCCATTTGTATGGTAATGCTTCGAAACCCTAATTTGATGACGAACACGGGTTAGGGGTGTTACATAAAATGATATATATATATACATTTTTGGGTCTTATATGAGCTTATGAAAGCTCTAACGCTAACTCGAGATCGAATTAGGACTAAACTATAACATTTTTCGAACTTCAGGTTGAACTCGCGACGTTAGGGGTTCATCCTCGTGTCACGACACATCATACTGAGTAGGGGCTCCTTTGGATGCCCAATTGCTTCCAATGAAGCACGTTTACACTTGATTTTGGTGTAATCGCACCACATACACCAGTTTCGATGGCAAAAAATTTGGCCGGCAAAAGATCTTCTAACGCACTGGTGAGGAAGTTTTAGACTAGAGTGTCAAACAATAGTAAACAAGAAGCAACTACAGTGGGTAATAGTTGTACCACTTTATCCTTTATATGGGTGTGAAAAGAAGGCTTTTAGGCATTCAAATAAGTAACTTAAAAATATTATCGTTATATTGTAATTAAATAAATTTTATTCTTTTATATGTTGTAGTAAATATATAAATTTATCATAAAATATATAAATTATATGTTTATTGTCATAATTATTTTAGTATATTTTAATATTTACTATAAATATATTTTCAAATAAATATATAAATATAAGTTATAATAATTTATTATTTTTATCGTATAAAAATTGAGTTATATATAATAATTTAATAACTTTAAAGAAATTTTATTATTATAAAAATTATATGAATTAACCCGCTTTCGCTGCAAAATACAATACAACAACGCAACTCGAAAAGTATTAACAGTGTTAGTGTTAAGCAGTGGTGAGATGCAATTACAAATGAATTGCATGCACATCTTAGCAACAGGAAACATGATAGCTTGCTTAAAAGATAGGGTGTAATCATTATACCCTTCCTTTTTCCATTCCCCTCTCCCCTTTATTAAAAATGGTAAAATAATGTCCATATCCACATTTTTAAATTTAACAAGATCCATATCGGACAAATTGTCATTTTCATAATAGGGAATGCCATAATATTCACTAATAGGTTCTCGGGATATATATACATTTTTATGTTGAGCGTACACCTTATTTTCTTCAGAAAATTCAAGTTGGAGTAAAATTCCAAAACTACTGGAATTACAACAGGTGTAGTTGGCAGTACGGCGATATTCATCCATTGATGAAAGTGAACTATATCCAAAACTTCAGCACAATCCAAGGTTGAATGATCGAAGCCTTTTTCAAGGATAAACGTCTATCCTTGAAAATTTGAGAAAAAGGCTTTGACCTTTTTTGATTGAAATTTGTCAGAAACATATGTTGGTTCCTGAAGTGGTTCTGTTTGGGATTTCGTTCGTTATATTGATCTAGAGGGCATGTTTATTGCCTTCTAAGCTAAGAAAACGGTTCACTTGGTACTACTAAAATATTTCCCAATCACTTAACACTAATACAAGGACATGATATCAAAAATGGTAACCAAGGCAACACTATCATATCCAATACAAAGGAAAAGAAAAACAAAAGAAAACTCAAATTGTGTTATATGTTTGTTGACGGAGTTGATGAAATTCATGTTTCCCAAGTAAAATAAGTGTAAAACCTACAAAAGAAGACCCTAACAAGAAAAATAAAGTAAAAGGGAGAAAATTTTCAAAGAGAGTCAAAAGGATTTGGAAGAAGGGTTGACAGATAATAGAGAGGGGTAAGAGTTTTTAGGGATTTAAGATCAATGATTTAGGGGGAAATGAGAAGAATGAGGAGTTTTGAGGTGTTTAAACATGCAAGTCACGATATATGAAACTAGGTATCTCATTACCCGACTTCGATATCACGATACCTAGGGTTGGATATCGTGATGTCCATTTTTTGACCCCTCTCATTTGATTCTGTTTGAGGTATTGTAATACCGAGGGTTAGGTATCGCGATACAACTTTGTAAAGCAAAATTTTTTATTTTTGAAATTCTAGGTGTATCACGATACGAGAGACCCGATATCGCGATACCCAAAAGATTTTTGGTTCCTCTCAAAACTATTCAGGAAATTGCGATACCCCATTGGGTAAAAACACAACAAAATCATCAATTTTCATCTCAATCATAAAAAAATCCAACCTACCAAGTTTAAAATTAAACTAACACAATTTAAAATCCTAATCTAAATACAATAAATAAATGGAGTCCATGCTCAAATCATCTAATTATTTACAAATTTTTGTTCAACCGCCACAGGTGGCGAAGTAAAATTAGTATTACCACCGAAATGGTGTTTCATCAATGTCCTCAACACTAGAACTCGCCTTTTGTTCTTCACACGTCCAAGTCCACTTGAGAGTCATATCTTCTTCTATACTCGTTTGTTTCCTGATTCTCTTGCGTGGCACACGAACACCTGAAAAATTACACCATTCCATGAAAGTTGCATGATAATGTTCTTTCTCAATCACTTGACACTTATACTCTTGTGATGGTTACACTTCCTTACACCTAGACTTGGAACTGACACATTTGAAAACTTCAGTTTCTCCTTAGATATCCATAATCAATTCACCCTGTCATATGTCTATGGTGGCCCTCTATGTGACTAAGAAAAGTCTCCCTAAGAGCATCGAAATTTCTAGATCTGATCTGTTGTAATTCGGTGTAGTATATTAAACTAGTTTTTGCACTTGAGAAGCTTGAATACGAGCACTTTTATTATGTTTTAATTAATTTTTCATTATTTCATTAATATTAAATAAAAAGTGTAATTTGAGTCTTTTATTAACCTTAGTGGCCAAATGAGGCCCAAGGGCGAGCTAATATACTTAGTGGCTGTGCAGAAGACCATAAAAGGGCATACAAACTCAATACTAGTCACTATGTTGCAACACAGGGAGATTGATGTCACGACATAAGGAGTAGATTACAAGAATTCTGAGACTACCTTCGATGTTGTGACACAACTATTTGTTCATCAACAATACATATAAACTCGTTTACATCATAAGTAGAATTTCATAAGATATATTACATAAGCATCAACCCTTTCATATAGTCATGAACCTTTCCATTAAGTCACTTACCATTCCATTCCTTTTCTTACCCAATGAACCATCTAGAATTTCATCAGATACTTGGGAAAGCTCACATGAAGTGTGCCTTCACAAAGAACCGTAACATTTCATTTACACCAATGCTCACACGAGCCGTGAAATGGGTCTGCTCACACGAATTGTGGCTCAAAATGTAAGCTCCACGATGCTGCTCACACGAGTTGTGGAGAATCTAAAAAGAATGTAAGACCTCAGCCATCGATAGGACATTCAAGACCAGTACCCAAAACATGAAATCCCTAATGACATGTCATTTGTATCCTAATAATTCTTAATGTTCCACCAGAACTTGATATCCATGAATTCATTATAATACGGATACATTCTCATATATATTGATTCCTTTACGTTAATAACAACATAGTAAACATTTAATTTAAATAACATTATAACGATTACAATTCATACGAACTTACCAGATTAAATTGCAACAAAGACTAAGTACATGGGCTATTTGATAATTTTCTCTTCTCCTCGACTTTCCACTCGTTTTTGATCTAAAATAACAATTCCATTTAATTTACTAATTTTAACAGAAAAAATTTCATTTTATGCAATAAGTCCTTTTTGACATTTTTATAAAATTGTCCCCAACATTTTACTTTTATACAATTTAGTCCCTAAGCCCAAAACATGCAAATTAACCATTTTTATTCAATTTCAAGTTCAGCCAAATTGTTTGGAACCCTATTACAGCCCATATTTGCTGTTATTTCATAGAAAGTCCTTGTAATTTAACTAATTTCACATTTTAGTCCTTAAACATTAAAATTACCAAAAACTACTTTACAAAATAGTCTTATCTAGAAACCAAGCTTAAGATTCTACCATAAACTTTCAATAACATCTCAAATTAATCCATGGTAAAATTCAAAACATCTAAAAATTTAACAAATTGACCCCCGAGTTAGCTAGATTAAGCTAATACGAGCCTAAAAATATAAAAATCATTAAAAACGAAACCAAAACACTTACCATGCATCAAAATCAATTTGGTTGAATGCTTCTTCCCTTCAAAAATGGTGTTTCGGTCATCCCCTTCTCCAAATGAAATCATCTTTTTCCTTACTTAATTTTAAGTTTAATTAGCTAATTACCATTTTACCCTGAAATAAAAAACCAAATTTCACCAAATGCCAAACCATGATCATCCACTAACCTTAAAATTTGTTGAATTAATACTTAAGACCCTTATTTCATGCTTTGATATCCATTAAATACAAATAAAGCTATAGCCATTAAATTTCACATCTTTACTATTTAGTCCATTCCAATTAATTAATCATTTAAACATCAAAATTTCTTAACGAAACTTTAATACAACCTTAATAACACTCCGTAAATATTTTAAATATTTATGGCACGGTTTATAGAAATAAGATCCCGATACCTCATTTTCTAAAACCACTTGACTTTAGGGTCATACCACTTAAACCTAAGTAATCATTCAAATAGCATAAATTGCAAATTCAAAATTTATTTTAATACTATATTGGACTCGTAAATATTAAATAATAACATTTACAAACTTACTCGGCAAATTTGTGGCCCTAAAACCACTTTTTTGACACCACTAAAAAATGGTCTGTTACAACTCTCCCCCCTTACGAAAATTTCGTCCTCGAAATTTCTCACCTGATAGCAACTATTCAGTTCAAGTTTTTCTTTCTCATTTTCAAGGGTAGTCCATAAAAGAAATCCATCATAATCCATTTCAAACCAAAACTCATACCAGTACTTAATATTACAAACAGTACTTGATGTTCTCTCTTCACTTATAGACATAATAGATATCCCAAAATTAACTCTGAAATTTCATGTTCTAATCCCAAGTACCTGTATCTTTATATCAAGCCATTATGCATTTTCGTCACTGACTAATGTAAATCCACTAGACAATGCCATGAACCTCGTATAAGATGTCTTATGAAATCTCAAAATGTTCAGTGCACCATTTCAAATATTTCTCTCTATATTTCAAAACACTCATTGATCTTGTTTTTGTATGAAATGAGGTTCCTTTGAAGGGCAAATTGGTTAGAATATTTAGGTTGATTTAATTGGTATGTTTTTGAATGTTTGAAGTGTGTTTAGGTCCATTCAATATTGTACAAATGGAGTAGCCTATTGGGAAAGGTTTTGGTTTGAAATGACTTGTTTTAGGGGCTAATTATGGAGCACATGGCCTGGGAAACAGGCTGTCACACGGTCATGTGCCACACATGGCCAAACCACACAGTTGTGTGGTCCACAATGGCCAACCCACACGGTCTTGTGTCTTTAAAATTTTAAGTGCACGTTTAACTGCATGGCTTCAAAGAGTTACATGGCCTAGAAACATAGTCCTGTGACCCAACTTCAAGTAGGCACATGGGCCAGCACAAGGCCTGGGACACGACCATGTGGCCTTATTTCGAATTCACACATGGGAGTGCACATGGGCTGGGACACGGTCGTGTGTCCCTACTTCAAATACTCACATGGTCTGGACTAAGTCACACGACCATGTGTTCCCAATTTCAAAAGTTTCATGCTTTTCCTAAATTCTCTTTCTTATTTCAAGTTGATCCCTATTTGTTTCAAATTTATTTTTAGGACTTCGAAGGCTCGATTTAAGGCCCAAATTGTAATTTTTTCCATAGTTAAATTATATTATCGAATGTTGAGAGGTAAATAGCATGTTGTTCATTGTATTTGATGTTAAAGGTTCTGTATCGTACAGTAATGCTCTGTAACCCTAATCTAGAGACCGGTTAGGGGTGTTACACTTAGGCCCCATTCGACCCCTAAGGTCAATAAAAGACTCAAATTACACACTTTATTGAATTTAACTAAACTTGAGAAAATGTAATCAAAAGTTAACCAAAATGCTTGTGTTCAAGATCCTAAAGTGAGAAAACTAGTTTAATCTGCTACACCTAATTATGGCAGATCATTGTGGCTTATGTTATTTAGTAATTTATTGCTGTTTGAATAAGATTAACATGTTGAATATGGTTTTGGTCTGATTGATTGTTGTTTATGTTTAAATTATGCTGTCAATGAGGGCATATTGGTTAGGCACTTAGGTTGTTTGTGAATTGGTATAATTTAGCATGTTTTGGCACGTTTTGAATAGGTTTGGATGTTGGTTAATCAATGTCTTGGTTCTTAAGAAACTTTAACTAAAATGGCTTGTGTTTGAAGGTGTAACACCTTTAACCCGTATCCATTGTCGGATTACGGTTACGAAGCATTACCGTAAAAATGGGACATTAAAACATACATTTCATACATTATCGAAAACATATTATAAAAAACCATTCAGATATATATTGTCCCTAAATCAAGCCCTCGAGGCCCTAAAAATACATTAGAATCGATTCGGGACCAAATTGAAATAATTTGGAAAGTTTATGAAAAAGTTAAAAATTTTGGAATACAAGGGTCACACAGCCGTGTGGCCAGGCCGTCTAGCTCATACAGCTGAGACACATGCCCGTGTCTCAGGCCGTGTAAGCTTCTAACTAGGGATACACGGTCATGTCCCAGCCCGTGTCCTCACCCGTGTAAGTCTCTAAGTAGGGTCACACAGTCGTGTCACACGCTTATGTGACAGGCCGTGTAACCCATTGGCTTGCATGCAATGGAACCTATAGGAGACAGACGCCCGTGTCTCAGACCATGTGGACATAAACTTGCCCAAAATCAAGCCATTTCCAATATAATCAAATCATGCATAAACCTTTAGGCCTTTTGTACACATAATCAAGGCATCAAAACTCTATCAAAACATACATATAATGACCAATTCAATAGTCTTAAAATCAACTAACTAATATGCCATTCAAGGAACCTTAAATGCAATCATCAAGACTTACCTAAACATGCATATTTTACCACTTTTCATTCATCAACTACTAGTTCAATGCCTTTCAAAACATGCCATAAATTTACCATATTCAAGCTACCTCAAAACATATTACATGAACCATTCCAAAGCATACACAAACCACCAAGGCATCAATGGTACAAAACCATGATAATATTTACAGCTTTTACAAGCTAATTTACCAACTAAAAATTCATCACAATGACATTACAATTCAACCTATACATACCATTATAACCTTGTCCAAAACATTCAAAAACGCCCTATATTTATGCTGGATAGTGTGATAGATGTCCGACGAGCTTCGAAACCGATCAAGCTTCCTATAATCTATAAAATATAGGAAAGAAACTACGTACGCACATAATGCTTAGTAAGTTCGTATAAAATGAAACATAACTTATCATTTCATTTACTTTAAAATAATTATAAGAATAATGCATCTCAAACAAAAAGATTGGCACAAGCCTAAACATCATCATCAATACACAAACTAGTGAATTTATACATAACTCATTTGGATTATCCACATGATAAGACATTTCGAATTGCAAGTACATCATTTGAATCATTCATCCTTTCCATGAACATATGCATAATACCATTTGGGAACTTACCATTTCAATCTCTTTTCTTTCCCGTTGAACCAATTAGAATATCATCGGATACTCAGCAAGGCTCACACGAAGTGCGCTTAAAAATGTAATCGTAACATGTTCTTTACATCAATGCTCACACGAGCTGTGAAATTGGCCTGTTCACACGAGTTGTGGGTTAGAATGCAAGCTACACGATGCTCCTCACACGAGTTGTGGAGTATCTGCAACAAATGTAGGACCTCAACCATCGGTAGGACATTCAAGACTAGCACCCCAAACATGTAATCCTTAATGACATGTCATTTGTATCCTACAAATTCCTAAGGTTCAACCGGGACTCAATAACCATCATGGCATTGATTTATTTATATATCAATCAATTTACATGATAAATAACATATTAACATACTATTTGAAATAGCATTAAAATGATAACTATTCATACAAACTTACCTCGTCAACTAGGGTGTAGAAACAAAGTCGAACTAATTCGAAGGTTTAGCTTTTCTCCGATCTTAATTTGTATGTGGTCTATATTGATCTAAATAAAAAAATTTAATCCATTTAATATCTCTATCATTCAATTTAGTCCAAATTTTTATATTTATGCAAAATTACTATTTTGTCCCTAATATTTTAACTTTTCACAATTTAGTCCTTAAGCTCATAAATTGAACTTTAAGGATTTTAATCCTTCTCTCATGCTAACTGAATTCTCTAGGGACTTAAACCAACCCATACCAATCATGATTTCATAAATTTAAAATGAAATTTTACTATTTTTACAAACAAGTCCTTAAATGCAATTTTCATCAAAAATCACTTTACAAAACTTGTTTATTTATCAACTAGGACTCATAATCTATCATTAAAAATCAAGAATCATATAAAATAATTCATGGCATAATCCTCAATCTTTAATATTTTTACAAATTGATCCCCAGGTTAGCTAGGTTAAGCTAAAACGAACTCAAAAACATAAAAATTATTAAAAACGAGCTTGAAATCACTTACATGCACTAAGGAATACTTGGACAATCCTAGCCCTATCTTTAATGGTGTATTTTTTTATTGAAGAAGATGATATGAAGATGATACTTCTTTTTTCTTTCTTTTGTTTTATGTTTTATTTACTATTTTACCATTTTATCCTTTAAAAACATTGAAAATTTAAATAAAACCTTGCAATGAATATCCAATAACTATATAAATGGTCTAATTACCATCTAAGTCCACTCAATTTAGACTTCCATAGCCATTTGACCCTTTTAACTAATGGAACTCTACTTTTACACTTTTTATGATTTAGTCCTTTTCACTTAATTAATCATGCAAACATTAAAATTTTTTAATGAAATTTTAATGTGACCTTACTAACATCCCATTGGCATTAAATTAATAATTTACTCGTCGAATTTGTGCTCTCGAAACTACTGTTTTGATTTCACTAAAAATGGGCTATTACAAAAGGTGTTTTTGGGCACACCCGACCTGTGACACGGTCTGCCACATGGCCATGTGCCCCACATAGTCATATGAAACAACAATATGGTTCAAATAGTCTCAAAGAGTTACATCGCCTAGCGACATAGTTGTGTGACCTTGTATTCAAATTGTACATAGTCTGAGAACACGAACGTGTAGAGTAGCCACAAGGCCAAGCTTGGAGCCACATAGACTGGTCTCTTTCACATGGCCTAGCCACACGATCGTGTGACCCTTATTTACATAGTTTACTTAAATTTGTGTAGATGTTTCAATTTAACCCAGATTTGATCTTAGTTATTTTTTAATGTTGCATAAGCTCGATTTAGGTCCTAAATTGATTAATTAGCATGAAGATGATTGATATTGAATTATTTGATTATTAGTAAATGCTTTTATGAAAGTTTTTCAAATTTTATTATGTAACCTCTTATAACTCGGGTCACACGATCGGGCCGGGTACAGGGTGTTACAAATAGAATAAGTCCATCCTAAAAACACCCCCATTCATGTATCTGATCCACCACTAATAGAAAGTTCCATAGAAGCCATAGCTCTAATTCAGCTAATTGTTTCTCCTAGCATTCCACCACATGATGTTCCTTCTGTTAAAACATAAGGATTTTTCCCTTTGTGTGACCTATTGAAGTCATGTCTACCTTCTGTTTCACTGAGTTCCATTTTCCAACAGTAACAAAATATAGTGCCTCAAAAGTTCAAGGAGGCTTTTACCTCTTATCTTTCTTCCAATCCAGATTCATCTCGTCTATCCATCATGGCAAAGGCTTCACAAGCCTTATCTGTAGAGCATGGGCTCTATAGTTGGGCCCTCAAAGACACCAGTGATTGGTACAATGCTAAAATTGCAAACTTGGAAGAGGATGTGAAAACCAGCAAAATCTCTATGGCTGAATTACGCCAATTTTATCAAGAATAAACCAAATTGATTGGAAGACTTGATGCCTATGTTAGTCTTTGAAGGGAAAGCATAAAGAGGCACAGACTGAGTGTGAACAGTTAAAAGAGGAGATCAATCAATTGAACGGTAAAGAATCTACTTTAGAGGAGGAACTCCAAGCTTAGGAGGAACGTCATAAAGAAGAGCTGGAATTTCTACGCCATTCCAGTGAAAAAACTTCAAAAAATTTCCAAGAGGACACCACAAAAAACCTTAATGAAGCTTTGCCAAAATAAAGGTCCAATCTGATTCTACACGGCCAAGTGGTTGCAGGTCCTCTTGATCTCAGTCAAGCGGATTTCAACTGTCTTAGTGACATCTCTACTGAGTCACTGAACTTTAATGTTTACCACCTTGAGGGCGAAGGATGGGAAACCTTTCAGAGATAGTGGAAACAGTCAGTTGACTTTGTAGTTCCTACAACGCGTGAAGCTAAAGATAATGAAGAGGACCCAACAAATGTAGAACAAAATCCTGAAGATCATCCTCCAATAGAAGACATACCTACTAAGCTCATAAACCAACCCGCCGAATGAGATAATTGAGTATTTCTTTTGTTTAATCATGAACTTATCATTCTATCATTCATGTAATATATTTGCTATTTTATTAATGAAACTATCATTTTGCTCATTCATTATCTTTTTTATCACAATGTTTTAAATATAACCAGCATGCTTCATACAATCAATAGTTTAACATACCTGAGAGACTATGCTAGGTTCGGCGTAATATGCATACAAGGCTTCTTCCCAAAATAAATGCTACAGGACTAACTAAATTGGGCTCTGATACCAACTTGTAATGCCTTTAACCTGCCCCGATTCACTAGGTTTCAATCTTGGGTGTTATTACACATTTCACTTAATAAAAGTTCTTTACAACCTTCGTATACATTTGACTCAAGACATTTTCCTTAACATACACCATAAATCATTATCTTTATAGAAACAAGGAAATGTATTGAAACATAATACATCATAGGCTATCGAGACCACCAAAAAATAAATCATGCTCAAAAACAAAGAAAAACAAACTTCTGTAGAGTGGCGAGCAAGGTCGAATCCACAGGAAGTGAGATTAGACTAATTCTTAGAAAGTAAATAAGAAAATAAAATTGAGGGAGATTTTATAGTTCAATCTAAAATAAAAAATAATGACAAAGAATGCAATCAAAATAGTAAAAATTTGGAGAATTCAAGGATTGATAAATATCTAGCCAAGGGAAATCACAGTTTTTTAATTCACGGGTTGGTTATTGATTCTGCAAATAATTTTCTAAACTTCTTGAATAAATTGGTTATAGCTACTCGAGATGCTCTAATAGCCTAATCTCTCCTTAGTTTCTTGGTAATCAAAGAGACGCTCAAATGATTACTTCTCTTGTTGATAAATAGTCCTGCGAAGATGCTCTTATGATTTAACTTACCAACAACTGTATGATTTAGAGGGACCCAATTCTAGCCAACCATCTCACACCAGTACGGATAATTTAAATTATATTCTACACCTTCATAACCTATGTTATTCACCACACAGATTAAAACCTTTCCACAATTACAGATGAGAATATCCTAATTGGTTGTATATTAATTGATAGATTGAAGAGTGACCATTCATACAATTCCTAAATCATTAATAATATGAAGAATATGAGATATAAAAATATTCAAGGATCTAAAAGCATGAAGAAAAGTAGTCTCACAATTCAATGAGTTAAAAACTTTGATAAAACCCTTGACTAGAATGAGGAAGTTAACAATCCATGAAGAGAAAAAAATAGCAAAAGAAAACATGAAAGTCTTGTACATTATTTTTAGTGCCCAAAGCCTCTTTAAATACCCTCCAAGATCTTCTAGAAAAGAGTTCAAAATAAAGATTTAATTTCAAATATCCCATAAAATCCTAATCAATCCCTTAAAATACCATAAAATATCCCTTAAAACCCTATAGAATATCCTAATCAATCAATTAAAATCCCATAAATATGTCATAAATCCTATAAAATATCCTAATCAATCTCTAAAAATAGAGCTTTGAAGAATCCCATCTGTAACACCTCTAACCCTTATCCGTCATCGATTTAGGGTTATGGAGAATTACTGTACAAACAAACATTAAAACATACATTACCGAAAACATATTATAAAAAAATCATTACATATTGTTCCTAAATTGAGCCCTCAATGCCCTAGAAACACCACAGAAACAATTCGGGACTAATTTGAAATCATTTGGAAAGTTTATAAAAGAGTTACAAATTTCGAAAAATAGGGGTCAGGTGGCCGTGTGGCCAGGCCATGTGCCTCACACGACTGAGACATACGCTCATGTCTCAGGCCGTGTAACCTTCGAACTAAGGACACACGGCCATGTCCCAGCCCGTGTCCTCACCTGTGTAATTCACTGTGTAGGGTCACACAATCGTGTCACATGCTCGTGTGCTAGGCCATGTAACTTTCAAAATAGCCCCACACGTTCGTGTGTGAGGCCATGTGCTAGGCCGTGTAACTCACTGACTTGCATGTAAAGGAACCTACAGGAGACACACAGTCGTGTCACCAGGCCGTGTGTCTATGGCCATGTGGACATAAATTTGCCCAAAATCAAGCTATTTCTAACACCAAAACATCCATAAACCTTTAGGCTATTTGTGCACAAAATCAAGACATCAAAACTCTATCAAAATATACATACAAAGAAAAATTCAAAAGTCCTAAAATCAACTAACCAATATGCCCTTCAAGGCACCTCAAATGAAAACATTAAGATTTACCTAAACATGCATATTATACCACTTTTCATTCATTAACTACTAGTTCAATGCCTTTCAAAACATGCCATAACTTTACCATATTCAAACTATCTGAAAATGTACTACATAAGCAATTCTAAAACATGCAACATGAATTAGCACAATGACACAAACCATCAAGGCATCAAGGGTACCAAACCAAGATAACATTTACAACTTTTACAAGCCAAACCACCAATAAAACATTCATCACAATGACATTACAATTGAACCTATACATGCCATTATAACCTTGGCCAAAACATTCAAAAACTACCGGTATTTATGTGGGATAGTGTGATAGATATCCGACAAACTTCTAACCAAATCGAGCTTCCGATGACCTATAAAACATAGAAAAGAAAATACGTAAGCAATGAGTGCTTAGTAAGCTCGTATAAACTTAAACTGTACTTATCACTTCATTAATAAAATTCATAGATTAAACGCAAATTACCAAAACCATAAGTGTAGTAAAGGTCTATTGGTATACCATTAATTTCACGAATTAGTAAGTTCAGTTATACATAATATAATTGAATTTATCCATAGCATAAGTAAATTTCTCACATACAAGCACATCATTTAATTTATCAATCTTTTTTTACTTTTAAAATCATGTTGCATATGAGATCATCCATAACATATTAAATTTACCATCTATGAACATAACCTTAAATTCATCAACAATACCATAATTATCAACCTTTTCATAAAATTATGAACCATTCCATTTACTTACTTACCATTCCTTTCCAAATGTTTAGCATAAGCCTAAACAACATCATCAATACACAAGTTAGTGCATTTATACATAACTCATTTGGATCAACCACATGATAAGTCATTTCCATATGAAAATACATCATTTGAATCATTCATCCTTTCCATGAACATATGCATAATACCATTTGGAGACTTACCATTTCAATCCCTTTTCTCGCCCATTGAACCAACTAGAATATCATCGGATACTCGGGAAAACTCACACAAAATGGGCTTAAACATATAATTGTAACCTTTCCTTTACATTGTTGCTCACACGAGCTGTGGGTCAGAATGTAAGCTACACGATGCTACTCAAACGAGCTGTGGAGTATCCACAATAAATACAGGACCTCAGCCATTAGTGGACAATCAAAACCAGCACAGAAAACATGAAATCCCTAATGACATGTCATTTGTATCCTACGAGTTCCTAAAGTTCAACCAGGACTCGATAATCATTATGGCATTGATTTATACACATATCGATCAAATCATATAATAAACAACATATTAACATACTATTTGAAATAGCATTAAAAAGATAACTATTCATACGAACTTACCACGACAACTAGGGCATAAAAACGAAGTCGAACTAATCCGAGGCTTTAGCTTTTCCCCGGCCTAAATTCGTACCTGGTCTATCTTGATCAAAATAGATAAATTCAATCCATTTAATATCCCTAGTATTCAATTTAGTCCACATTTCTTATTTATGAAAAATTACTATTTTACCCCTAACATTTTAACTTTTCATAATTTAATCCTTAAGCTCATATTTTTCAATTAACCATCTTAATTTAAATCCACCTTAACCACAATCACAAGGGACCTTGGACAACCTATATTTACAATAATTTTACAATAAAACCCATAAACTTGAATATTTAACAATTTAATCCCTAATTACCATTTTCATAAAAAAATCACTTAACAAAATTTGTCTATTTTTCAACAAAGATTCATAATCTACCGACTAACATAAAAAAATCATTCAAAAGGATTCAAGGTAAGTCATTCAACCTTTAACAGTTTTAAAAATTAATCCCTGGGCTAGCTAGATTAAGCGAAAACGATTTCAAAAACATAAAAATTATTAAAAAGGGTCTAGAATCACTTACCATGCAAGCACCTTAGCTAGCCGAACCTTCAACCCTAAAATGGCTATTTTTTTTCCCTCAAAATCGGTGGAGAAGAGAACCATAAGGATGATACCATCTTTTGATTTCTTTTGTTTTAACTTATTTGTTAGATTACCATTTTAACCTTAATTTATAACTATACGAAACATTAAATTCATGTCCATATTAGTCCATTAATTCCTTAAATGGTTTATTTTCCATTTAAGTCCACTTACTTTCATTTCCATATTCATTTAATCCTTTTTAACGAATAGAACTCAAATTTCACATTTTTTTATGATTTAGTCCTTTTTACATAATTAACCATTTAAACGTCAAAATTTCTTAACGAAACTTTAATACGACCTTAATAATACTCCATAAATATTTAATAAAATACTTACGACTTAGCTTATAAAAATGAGGTCTCAATACCTCATTTTTTAAAACCACTTGACTTAAGTATTACCAATTAAACTTGACTGTTCTTCCATTTAACATAAATCATTAAATCCATTTTTTATCATCACACTATATATTACTCGTAAATACTAAATAATAATATTTACAGACTCACACGTCAGCTTTGTGGCCCTGAAACCACTGTTCTGACATTACCAAGAAATGGGCTGTTACACCATCATATCTCTAAAAGGATACAGGTTTGTTGAAAATTGTAGAAAATTCACGCATCTTTGTTTCTCTGAGCAAAAGTCATGGGCATAGCTTATTCTCTGACTTTTTCTGCCCATCTTCTTAGTCCACAAAATACACAAACTTCATTTTGTCCATAAAAACCTCCATTGGCTTCCAAATGATTCCAACTCTCCTTTTATCCTACAAAATACAAAATTTAACCAAAAGATTAGTTCAAGCATATTAGGTCATCAAAACACATGGGGAAATTTTCAAAATATATGCAAAATTACACTCTAACACACTGCTTAATTTTATATATTTATGGTATGGTATTTTCTAGTCAAACGTTCGCATATTTGGCGACAGTCAGGCACCTTCATTACATTTTAATATTTACCTTTTTTAAACAATCAGGAGCATAATGTCCATCACTATTACATTTGTAGCAGTTAACATCACAAGAATAATTTGAGGTAGGTTTAGAAGAAGTACTAGAAGGTACCTTTACAATAGAATATGTACCTTTAAGTGGTGCCTCATCTTTCCAACCGAGATGCTTAGGTTCGTCTTTAGATGGAAGCATACGATTATCTTACGGTTGAATAAATTTTGAGCCCTAAAAGGTAGAGGTTGAAGTACTCCGATTAGATGTACGACCCTATGACTGGTTCTTAGACTTTCATTTCAACCGTTCCTCAATTGTACAAGCTTTCTAAACCACATCGTCCAAATCAATGAAAGTCTGAAGATAAAAAATTTTGGTGATATTTTCATTCAAACCATTTACAGATCAAGCTATAGTATCATCCTTCTCCTTATCCTTATTAGCTCGTTGCATCAAAATCTTCATCTCACGAAAATATTTTATCATAGATTTATTACCTTCAACAAGATTTTGAAGCTTTTGTTTGTTGTCTCTATAGTAATGTGGTGGAACAAACCATTTTCACATGATTCACTTTAAATTATTCCACGAGTCAGTCGATTTCTCATGGTTCATTTGTTGGGACTATAATAATTGAGTCCACCAACTTAAAGCATAGTTGAAAAATTCCAAGGTAGCTAATTGATTTTTCTCTTCCTTTAAACATTTGTAATATTCAAACATCAGATCAATTTTATTCTCCCAATCATAATAGGCATTAGGATCGTGCTTGCCTTTAAATGGTAGAACACTGAATTTTGGTTTAGCCACAAAAAATTGGGCATGAGCACTAGTACTGAAGGTTGCATAACGAGTATGCGAGCCACATTTAATACATCTAAAAGATTGTCACGGATCGTAACCATCACCATGATCATCAATCTTATCATAATGGTGAAAAGGTTGTTCATTATCACCATCATCACCATCATCATCATTTTTAACATCCAATAGAGCCAAATTTTGGTTGAAAATTAAACCGTCTCGTTATGAAGGACTTGAGCTTGCACTATGCCAAACTTATTTTCCAAACCTTTTTGCACCTCATTGATATTTTTAGAATTTCTTTGAGCATTGTTGTAAATTGGTCCATGGTAACCAATGGTGTATCATGCTCCTTATCCTTACTGCGTGTATGTATCATTATTAGAGGCTGAAATCAAAAACACTAAAAAAAAAGAAAAAGTTTACTAAAAAAAAATTAAAACTCACTGTTATGCACTCTCAATAAAAATAAACAACTTTAAGAGGCCAAGAAAAAAGAAGTTAAGATTTTCTCACCTGGAACTTTTAAAGAGTAATCAAACTTAATAATATTCAAAAAACATGTGAGACCAGTCTCTAATAAAGCTGACCTATAGCTCGAAGAAGCGTAAGAAAAACTTAACTTCAAAGGAAGTAAGTTGCACGGAAAAAGGAGAGGCAACTCTTTTCGTACCTATTAACACAAGAAGCGAAATATATTAGAATACGTAATGAAATAAGAAAAGCTAAAATAAAAGAAAACCTAATGCTAGAATCAAAGAAAATAAACTACTTAACCAAAAACTCGAAACAATGGAAAACAAGTTGAATGTTTCATTCAAGGTTTGTTGGTGTGCTAAAATCACGAAAATTAAACTGAAGCATCTTTATATGAAAAATAACATATCTAAATATTTTGGGCATGAAATTCAACCAACAAAAAGTTTTGTTTTTTTAAACCTTTTTTTAAGTAAAATCAGCAAAGCACTTTATATAGCACAAGGAAACAACTCAAAATGCTCAAATCTGATACCAAATGATAAGAAAGGAAGAAATAGGATCGTATTTAAGTTGTTCAACTCGAGAAAGAAGGATTCAGATCTAACCTCTAAAGAAGAAATAAAAAAATTAGAAATAAAGAAAACAAAAACACTAAAAGAAGAAATTTGAGAACAAAGAATAAATAAAAATAATAAAGAAAGAAAAAGAAAAAAAATAGAAGGAAAAAAACAAAGCGGAAGATGGAACGATTAAATTGATAGATATGATGGATAGATAGATAAGTCTCCAATTGAACCTTTTGGGATGTAAACCTTAAAAAACTCAATTCATGACTTTAATCAACCCTCCAAGAAATAATTCCTTGGAAAATTGAAGGATTAAGAATTAATTCTCACAACTCCTTGAAGAAAATCAAGAAGAAAATTACTTCTAAAAATCAAAAGAAAGAAATCTTGTACAAAAAAAACTAACTCTCAGAGTTAAAAACTTTATTAATGAAAACAATTAAAGCCCTAATGAAAAATGAAAAAGCTTTTATATAGGCTAGCTAAGGACATCCAAATAAAACTCTCAACAATACTAAAACTTTAATTAATCTAAACAAATAGTTTTAAACTAGACTTTCTTATTTGATTAAGAAACATAAAACTCATAAATAACTTAAAATACTTTAAAAAAATTCAAAATTCAGAATAAATAAATAATAAAATAATAATACCTGATAAATACAATATTGGGCTCATATGTAATAAAAATTATGCCTAAAAATTGAACCTAATATAATTTAAACTTCAATTAAAAGTTCAAAACTTGAAATTTCCGTAATAATCCTGTCCAAAAATTCTACTCACATAGTCTTCACTAAAATGGTCATAACTTGAGTTCTTAAACTCGAAATCGAGTGATTCAAAATAAGTTTCGAAGCCAAGAGATAGATCTTTGAACACTATGAGACATCTCAACCCGAAAATATCTAGATACCTTCCAAAAATGCACTGCAAATTGACAGATTGTAACATGGCTAGGCAAGTGGGCTTGATTGTGGCCCTTGAGTAGTAATGCCTAAGCTTGGTAACATTTTCCACATGATCTTGTCATCATGGATCCAGATTTTAAGTCCACAGAAAGAATTGGTCCTTTCTAATTCATCCTCGTTCGGTATTGAACTCCAAAGTTCATCGTCTAGAAGCTTTAACTATTCTTCTCGAAATTTCTTCATGATAAAGTCTTGAGTGAATAAGTTGAGTTTTGAATTTAATTGCTTGAATTTGGATCCCATGATTGGGCCTTAAGGAAAACTAAGCTTATCTTAATCATGGACTTTTAATTGGACTGGGCCACTCGTATCACCTTGTGTCTTTGTCAAGCAAATGGTAAGTCATAATGTAAAAAACTAGATAAGTGCTTGAGATGTACCTCACTCATAGGATTTACTCTATTCAACTGCCAAATTTGCATCACTACTTTACTCCCAAATTTTGATGCACAACCCACCTCTCTCGTAGGTGGTAGCCCCACTAATAACTCAATAGGCTTCATATTGGTTTTCTATACCTCTAGAATTTCTGAGGGGGTCTTTAGCACTCCAATCTAACAAGTTAATTTTCTTACCATATTGAACATCCTCAGCTAGTTGGATTGGCGACAATACCTTAGTTCCACTTTCCTCGTCATGACTCACCAACACAACGTATTGTCATTTATTAGTGTCCAAGATACATATGCAATCGGCAAAAGGAACCAATAGAGCATTAATCTTGTCAAGGAAATTCAAGTCAATAACAAAGTCATAATCATCTAAATAAATTACTTGGAAGTCTTTCTTACCTTTCCACTGACTGAATTGTAGCACTTCTTGTGTTACTCTTACAGTTGTGACCTCTTTGGAATTAATAATCTTAATCTTCTTAGTCGATTTGCTAATTGAGAGACCAAGTTTACCTACGACTTTTTTCGACATGAACAAGTCTGATGTCCCCTAATCAACAAGAGCAGTCAGTCTTTGACCTACAACGTTGATGTCTACAAACATAAAATCTTTCTTCTTGTGATCCTTCTTCACTTTTGTAGATTTTATTATCATTGAATCAAGCTTTAATACTTCTTGATCAAGCTTTGATTCATTTATTTCACTGATCATGGACATCTTGGACTACTCTAGATAGTCTTGCATCCTATGCGAACCACAACATAAGAAGTACTTCACTAGCTCATTTGGTTTGTTGTTGGGCTTCCAATTCCCATTATAGGGTTTCCAATTACCACTATTTCCAACATTTTCGTTTTGAACTTATCCTTCTTCATCTACCCTACCATTCCCCTTCTCCTTGGGCTTGGAAGACTCAAACTTGTCTTTCCTCAGAACAAACTCAATTAAGGACTCCGCTACGGTTATGGGTTTGGTAAGTTCTTGGACCCCTTGATGTTGGAACTCTTTCTTTGCCTCAGGCTTTAACCCATCCATAAAGGAGAAAAATGTCTCCTTCTCACACAAATAAAAAAATCTGGAGCATCAATTCACTAACCTACTTCACGTACTCCCTAACTATATATTGTTGCATAAGCCGCTGCAACATAGCCCAAGTCTTATCCTTAGTATGCTATGGGTAAAACTTTCCCTTGAATTCATTCTCGAACTCCTCCCAATCCTAATGGTAGCTCCACCTTGTTTCTCATTTATGGACCTATAATGCCACAATAACAAAGCGACATCAATAAAATATATGCTAGTAGTATTAGATTGCCTCCAAACATGAGAATGTTTAGAGTTAAAATCATACAAATAAATAAATAAAAATTAGTGTGTTATCTGTAATATAGATTAGTGTTACAACGGAACACAGGAAAATATTTTGAGGCTCGTACCCAAGGGATTGCAAATTGGAGAAAATTATTGTTAAATTAATTACAGAAAATAAGTACTAACATATTTGAACCTCAAATTAGTAGTGCAAATCCAAATCCAAATTATTTATTAAAATAATTAAATTAGTTAACCTAAACTAAGCTAATGAAATTTCCTATTACTAGTGTTGACAATGCAAGTTACTGGTCTATGATTGATTAAATCCCTAATCATCTAATTGAGTCATTAATTACCCTCACATGAGTTGTTTACTACCCTTAGTTAAGAATACCCTCTCAGTCTTATCTTCGCTAAGGATCACCATCTAAGTCATTCTCTTAGTCTTTTCCTAGGCATATGAATATTCTCTTAGTCTCACCGTTTGGCACAAGTTATACTCGATAGGCTACTCCCTCTTGGTCCCACCTGTCTCGATATTCTATTAGGCGTGTCACTTCCCAATATACTAAGTAATATTGAATAAACACCTAATTTTAGATAAATAGTTACTTAATCGATTAATCAATTCTATAACTGAAACATGCTAGATATAAATAAAACACATAATTTATTCAAATATTCATACAAATGTTAGTTGATTAGGTTAACGAAATATAAATAAAAGAATAAAATAGAGATAAAGAAATTATTCATTAATAAATATAAGCACGGTTCAGGAGCAATCTCCACTTGCAATTGTCTTCACATCGGAACCAGAAGAATTTCGGCTACATGAACATAAAACTAAACAAAAATAAAGCAAAATAAAACTATATCTCTAAGCTGACTTCCCATTTAACAGGGTTATAAGGGTATTTATATAGGAAAATATTATGGTTTTTAGGTGCCTAAAATACCCTTGATACTTTGAGTGCAAGTAAAAAAATAAAATCTAAGAAAATATGTCAAAATATAACTACTGATGTCAGCACTACATCATGATGTCGTCCAGGCTGTGTTGGAACATAGGGAGTCCTATGTTGCAACACAGGAGGTTGTGTCGCGACACGCACACCTTTGTGTCGCAAAATACGGGAACATGTGACACAACACATACTGTTTCATCATAGGATTTTAGTTTTTTTCTTCGAAGTTCTGTGTCGCAACACAACCATCGTTCTTTTCATTTTTAGTCCTGAATTGCCACCCTACAAACTCAACTACTCCATTAGTTATTCCCATGGATCGAGTTGGCCTAATGAGTTGTCGAAACACTTAAAACATGCGTAAAAATGCTTATTTTGCAATAATTTGAATTTGTGTTATGAAATGTGGAAATACAATAAAAGATATTAAAATACATAGAAAACAAGCTTGTTAAGTGCTAAAAAGTACTTAATTTTTCACTATGATTTGTGGCAGATCAATATTACCTATGATGCCTTTGGCACGAGAGTATTGCTCCATTCCCCATAAGAAGTTATCCACATCCTTTACAAATCTCGTCCCATTAAATTCTTTCAGCTTAGGGACATATACCTTAGGCTTCAGTGCTGCTGCCAACACCCCATTATCCAAAGCAGCTTTGTAGATAGTAAGCTTTCTATTGAGCTTTACAACATATTCCTTCAAGTCGTCATCATGGCTTCGAGACTATTATCCTTCTCAGTTAGCTCACCAATGACAGTATTGAGAACCCCTTGCACCATATCTGCATTTACACTAAGATCCTCTGCCACTTACCCTTTGAGTTGATCTTACCTCAATTCCAGCTTTATGATTTGTTCGTCAACTTTCTCAAAGATCTCCCTCAGATCACCTACGGATCCCTCGAGTTTGGCAACCCTTCCTACCAAAGCTGGCAACATATCCTTTGATCTACTACCTTTCTACTACCTTTCTTGCCCTCCCCCTGCCCCGGACAAGTCTCTTTAGGCTTAATCTGATCGTCTACTCCTTTTGTCATATCAATCAATGCCTTCAAACCTTAGCTCAAATACCAACTATTACGAGACTAGAATTTTAGTTTGGCAAACCGCATGACCTTCGGTAGAAACCTAGCTTCAAATTTGCCTAAGTCTACCTAACTCTCGAAATATGAAAATTCCTAACGGGAATTCTCTAAGTCACTAACATAAAGTGGAAGCAAACTCAAAAGAAAAAAGAACTTGAATAGAATAAAAAAGCCACAAGAAAGCAATGCACACAAGGTGTTCAACTAAATGCTCTCAAATATGTTCAATAATTATGAATGAGATAATGAAAACAAAGAAGTCCTCTATTTATAGTTGATCTCCTCTAAATCCAACGGTACAGTTTAAATTACATAATAGTCAAGATTAAAGTCTATCTACAAGATGGGAGTCCTAAGATATTTAAACTCTATGCAATCTTATCCCTTAGGATTTACAATATTCACCATGGTAACTCTAGTTTTACTAGAGTGTTCCACTAGGCCACCAAGGCTTCAAGTAGATAGGCTTCTCTATGTGTTCCATGAATAAGGTCAATTTAAGTGGGTTAAATGAGCCTCATTTAATTAGTTGATCTCCATGGGGCGTCCTGATTGCATTCATCTTGGGCTTCAATTTACGGCCCATGACACTAGATGGTGGTTCTTAAAAAAATCATAATGATTTATTTGGCCTTCCATTTACAGAAAGAGTCATTTTAGCTCTCTATATAATTTTTCATCTCTTATTTTCTTTAAACCTGTGTTGTTTGTGAAACCACCCAAAATGGATGGAAAAGTTAACTTGTGTTAACTTTGTTGATTAGCATACACATAGATTACCATGTGGATGTCATATAAGCAATTAATTAATTTTTAAAATTAAAATAATTCTAAAAATTATTAAAAAGTATAAAAATATTTTTATATTTTTTAATTTAAAAAAATAATTAAATTTAGCATACACATAGATTGCTACGTGTATGTCACATCAGCACAGTTTACAAACGTTAACTTTTCTATCGATTTTGGAAGTAATTTGACAAACAATACAAGTTCGTGGGCTAAAAGAAAAAAATTTTAAATGGAGAACTAAAATAACTTTTAGTGTAAAGTTGGAAGACCAAATAAGTCATTATGCTTAAAAAAAAATTGTGTAAATTTTTATACCAAAAGAAAAAAAAAGCATAAAATATATTTGAAGGAAAATGTTAAGTATGTTAAAGTCGATTTTTGTTCAAAATACAAATTAATTTGCTCATAACTCTTTGAAAAATTAATTTGTTCGATAAATTTGATTACCAAATTACAAATTCGATATTTAACTGAATTAATTGTTTAAATCCATCAAATTTAAATTAAAAATAGATTTCAATGGATTTAATCGGTTATGATGTACCTATGATTGTTCCTAAATATGGGACCCTTTGGTCTTTGGAGGTTTGATGGATGCCTTTGCCTAAGGGCTTATGGCAATTAGGGTTGGTGGGTTGGATGTGATCAAACATTTTTGTTTTACAATAATATATAACAACTGGGAAGGGCCCTTGTCTTTTCAATGTCGACACTTTACATTTAAACTATATACAATAAAATTATTGTTACTCTGTTTTTTTTTTCCTTTTCTTTCTTCTATTAAAATAAACTAGGGACAAAAATATTTTCTTAGGTCCATGGATGATGAGTTGGATTGTAGATTCACGGATTTTTTTTTTTTTGAATTTAGATATTTTAGACTTGAATTTTAAAATTATTATGTGCAGGAGATTGTTATTTTGAATTTTTTTATTTAAAGTTTTATTGGTTATTCAAATAACATTAGAATATTTGAATCCATTGAAATAAAAATTTATAATTTTAATTATATATATAATTTAGAAGATTGGAATTTAGATTTTTGAGAATTTGGATATCCGAAAATTATTAGAAATATTAAAATCAATTTTTTGCATATTTTGATATTTGATAAGTAATATTATTTCTTTTAAATTCGAATTTAAACAATAATAATCAAATAATTTATAGATAATAATCATATTCGAAATTTTTAGACAAATTAAGAATTTGAAATTAGAAAATACAAAAAATGCTTATATTGGACCACTATCATTCCTAATTATGTTGGCATTTACTGTGTTAATAAGATATTCTATGAATATTAGAAAAAAAAATTAAAATTTGACGTACAGTTATTGGTTTTATATTTACTTTTTCAATAGTTTTCATATCTTACATGTAACATATATCTATAATATTTCACCAAAAGTTAAATAGGATTTTTTTACAAATTTATGAACTGTTTTCCTTTTTTGGTTTTTAGCTGAGCTGCTTTATATTTTACCTACCATTGACATTCTAGGTGGAAGAATGTATCAAACAAAAACTATATTGTTAGCTCAACAAACAGAGTTTGATGAAGAGTACGTAGAAGCTAACAATTTTTTTCATTTATTTTCCTTTTTTGGTTCTTTCTATTTAATTTTCTTTCAACTAGTTTTTATTTATAAAGTAAGCATCACGACCTAACTGGACCTGTGTTTTTTTTTTTTTTACCTTTCAACCTCGAAGTATATATAAAAAAAGGTAAATAAATAAAACAATTTAATTTCAATTTTCGGATAATTAAAAGGATCTCAATGAAACTATAAACGAAAAAAATACTTTAGTTCGAAAGAAAAAAACTTGAAATTATGCGTACGTCAATCTGATGATTTTTTTCTTTCCTAAAGTATTGTTTACATCATTCTTTCCCTCTCACGAGTTACATCATTCTTTCCCTCTCACGAGTGTAGTATATATAGTTATAATTACAACAACTAGAAAATAAAGTTGGTAATTTACTAATTTATATGGAAAAGTTATTTGGTAAACCAAAAAAAAAAAAAAGAAAAATTATTTGGTATGTCCCATTTATTTACTTTTTTTAGGGATGTGGCATTCATTTAATTCAATTATGTTTTTAAAATTTATTCAAAAGATATTGTCAGTTGTCAGATAATACGTTATAAAATTTAATTTTTTTAGTTAAGAAATAAAGAAAATTACCTACTATTTTAGATAAAAATAACTTCTTTTTATTGTCAATTTTTTTATTCCAAGAAAAAATAAACTAGTGTATCTTAAGCTCTTGATGGCATTTAATTATTGCTTTAAGAGAAAAACAAAATGCTTAATTATTATATTATTTGTGAATAAAATGATAATACATTATTAAAAATTTTATAAATAAATCAAATTAGAAATAAAATGATGATACGTAAGTTGTCTGGGAATTGTAACAAGAGAAGAAAACAATAAGAATAAAATAAAGATGAAGACTGAAATTTTATGTTATGGGTTTGGTTCAACAACCTACATTTTTCGGGCACTATTCAAAGAATGAATTCACTATACAAACTTCAACGATGCAAGCTTTGCTAATCAACCTAATCTGCTCAAGCAGAACAAGGATAATTGCAACCACAACGTTCATATAGTTTACATGTACTCACTCTCAATACACACTAAAAAAAATGTATAATAAGCTCTCATAAAAAGCACAAAGAAAGCATCTCAAGAAGGAAAATTAGTACGCTAATATTTGCCCAAATTGACACATTATGGAGCAATCAACTCCGTCTCTATAGGCTTGAAACAATCCTGTAAAAAGTTGAAAGTTACTCCCGTAAATCTCCAAACAAAATCTCTAGTAAATCTCCACAACAATTCTCCATAATCTCTTTCCAAATAAACTCCTGAAAAATATCCTCATCCCATCAAAGGATAATCACAAAAGGACAAAAGATAAAATTTCATATTTTAATAACTTTCAAATCCTCATACTTATTCTAGTTTTCTCTTACAAAAATTCTTATTTTATTGTATAAAATCGAGATAAAAAATACTAATAAATAGAATTAGAAGTAAAAAGTAGCCAACACACAAAATATTAAAATTGTTTAGGCCTAGATGAAAACATCATATGGAAAGCATGTTGCAACATACTTTGTGTCTCCAAATTGTGACAAATAAAGTTTTAACAATCTCCCCTTTTACATTTTTCACAAAAATCTTGCAGCAAATAATTCACTCTCCAAATATAAAATCAGTCTATCAAGATACTAGAATAAAATACACTTAAGAGAGTCCAAACTACCAAGTCTCTCTCTTAGTTGATGCAACAACAGACACCATTCAACCATAGAAAAACAAATAATAATAATATAAAATTATATAATACAAGCATCAATATACACAAAACATCACCGTAATAAAGTATGTAGGTAATAGTAAAGGTTATAACAAAATCAAATGAAAAGCAAAATAAAGTTCATCAAATAATCACTTTTTGGCACAAATGCAAAAGTTGAATATCACCCTCACTATTTACTTGCATCCAAGTCATTAAGGAAAGCTCCACCACTTTCCTTTTAGCAACATTAATCCTCTTAAGACCAACATCGTAATTCTGAAATATCTCTCGAAGAAAAGTAATGGTCCTTTGTTTTTGAGCAGCAACATGACAAGCAAAAAGATTACCATTTGCTACATGGGATGTGTTTGCTACAAGTTCAAGAGCTTTTGCAATAGGATCAGCCATGGGATTCAAATTTTCAACATGTCTAGCCAAAAAAAGCTTCCTCAAAATCTTAATAAGTGGGGGATTTGAAGTATAAGTTTCTTGCTTGTTCTTCATGTTTCTTTTGCTTTCTCAAATTTTGATATGTAAGAGAGGGAAATAGCAATCAACGATTCTCTTGAGTAAGCTCTACACTATCAATAAATTGATCAAAAATAAAAGTACTAAGATTAAATAAAATCTTCACACTTGAATTGGATGTGACCAAATCTCTTACATTTATAACATTGAATGCCCCTTTGTTTTAGTGCAAGGTTCTTCATCTTTAACCGTTGTTTTCCCTTTGTTCCTTGGAAAGTTTTCCTCATCATCATCACTGTTATTGTTCTTAGATAGCCTTCTAAATTCTAGATTAAAGTTCTTTGATAATAGTGCCGCTTTTTCTTCTAATTCTTCGGGTGAGTTTGGATGGGTGGTGTGTTTAGCTACGGTTAGTGTAAAAACAACGGTGGTGGTGAGATTAGATATTGTAGTGTGAGACAAAAAGTAAACTAAACGCACCACACCACACCGCACCGCACCCAATCGCCCATCCAAACCCACCCTTCTAGGGTGGTACTGAATGGAACTATTATTGTAATAGTAGGTTGAATATTGGAGGCAATGTTTTTCTCAACTTTCACCCTTTCTCATTTAGTATCCTCCACGTTCATTTTAAAGATTCTTAGTGAACCCACAAGCTCATTTAGTTGCATGATTGTCATGTCCTTAGCTTCCCTAGTCATGATCACCTTTATAGAAAATCTTTCTACCATTGATCGAAGCATCTTTTGCACCAATTTCACCTTAGGAAAACACTTTCCAAGACAAAAAAGCTTCATTGCAATTCTCACACATGTGAGCATAAAATTCAAAAAATATTTTCATCTTTATTCATTTTTAAATTTTTGAACTTGTTATTAAATATCTATAGCTTTGAAAGTTTGACAAAGGTTGTTCCTTCATGTTGATTTTATAAGATGGTGTTAGGATCTAATGCCCTAAGTGTAGTTCATCCGTTATTTGTAATTTTATTTTTTTTAACAAATTAATTTAATAAAATTTCATTATTCGCATTAATATTGTTTGTATTTTTTCTTGACGATTTTTGAGCAAAATGTAATCAAATATTGACTCTTTGGTTTCCTAATATTTAACTAATACTAAGTTGCATATGTGGTTGGATCATAATGCGAGAAAGACAAACATATATTAGTAGGTAATCTAAAAATTCATAGTCTAATGACTCGAAATTAAACAAATCAGTTAAAAGACTATTATGTTTATTGGATCTGGTGCCCTGAGTGTAGTATATTCATTTGTAAACTTGTAATTTTCTTGAACAGATTGGTTAATAAAACAATTTCATGGATTACATTAATATAGTTTGTATAATTGTCCTCATATGATTTTTGCATGCAAAGCAAAATAGGAGCAAATATAAGCTCATTGGATGTCTAATGTTTAAAGTAATACTATGCGGTATTATGTGTCAGACTGTAATAAGGAAAAATAACTTATATTAGTAGACAAATCTAAACATATCCTTAGTCTAATAGAAAATGAGCAAAGCAATAGAAAGACTAATATGTTGCCTATCAAGTCAAATTTGGGAGATGTTTTGTCTTGGGCATCATAGCGGATGACTCCCAGAAGATAGAGACATAGATGTGACTGACTAGAATGACAATACATCGGACTGGACCTAAGAAGAATATATCTTAAATCAATTTATGAATTTATTCACTTGTGACATTCATAGTGTGGCATACCTAAATCCTAAGTGGATGACGAACTATGTATGAGTGACTTGTATACTTTGATGTAAGTAAAAGCCTGAGTTCAAATAGATAAAAAACCAAAAGCTGGTGCATTGGGTATACGACTTTTGCAGTATGTAGCATCATTCACAACAATGGAATTCATAGCTGAGACTTGGGTAAATGATATCTTCTCTTGGCATTAATGTTTGATGAAAAGTAAACATGGTCACGGTCATTCATCTTTATGATGAATGACTTGATTACTATTTGATAGTAATTGATTTTTCATGAATAAAGATGTAATGGTTACTGTGAGATAAAATAAGATCATATTGGGAGAATAAATATTAGCCCAAAGAGATTAAGGATATCCTACGAGGGTAACACACTTATGAAAAGGTCATTGGACAAGCATTGATCAATGAAAATGAAATAGAGAAATGAGAAACATTTGGAAATGAAATGTGGTTTTTACCAAAATGAAAATGAAAATAGAGAAATGGAAACATTTGGAAATGAATATGTTTTCTTCAAAATGAAAATTCAAATGAAAATGAAAATGACCTAGAAATGAATTTATGTTTTTTCAATTAAATGAAAATGTGGTTTTTTATAAAACTTTAATATATTGTTATTCTGCCCAAAAATAAAGAGAATTTATGCTCAACGATTAAATCTATTTTCCAGAATAACAATTATGTCAGTTTTTCTATTTGAGAAAAGAATTTTTGTTTTCATATTAAAGTTTAAGAAAACTATTTCTGATTTTGTGTTTAATTCAAATTATTCAAGCCCACACTCGAAGTAGTTCGTGCTACGAGAATAGCTGAAAATGCTATTTAGTTGAAAGCTAAGAACGACAAGGATCCGTTTAGCCAAAAACACAAGTACAAATTCGGTAATTGGTTTGTTGCTATATCACAAACCGACTTGATTTCAAAATTTTTATTTTCTGTTATGCAAGAAAATCACTTTCCAACCGAATTTTTTCCAACATTTTGTACCAGAGTGCAAAGTTGTGCTATGTTTAGGGGAATGTATGTGGATGAATGTGTGATACTATTTTATTATTATGTATGATAAATTTATTTTGCCAAAGTTTTGATTCCTAGAAATTTAAATGTAATTTATTATTCTCTAGGGCATGTATATTTTAGATTGTGGACTATCATCTCCAAGTAGAGTTTTATTTTATTCTTTTAAAATAAAATATGTCAGCCAGAAATAGAGATAGAAATTTTGCAATAATTTTTTGGATAGAACCTAAAGAATCGAGACATATTCAGGTCGATCGAAATGAAGCAAACCAAACACAACCAAATCTGCAAAAGATCGATGGTGGTCCGACAGCAGGAGGTATCACTGGTCTGACGATGATAGTCTAACGGTGGTGGCTGGCGGTGATGGTCGACAACAATTTGGCGACAGCCTAGCAGTGACAACGACACAAAAACAATAACGAAAAGACAACGATGATGGAAACGTGAATTGGTACTGCAGCAGAAGTCTTTGGTGGAAAAATAGAATACCCAAAGTATGCTTTGAGGTGAATTTTGTAGTTTTTTTTATTTATGTTTTCTAGGATGGAATCGTGGAAATTTTGGTTAGTTAGAGTCATTTAAATTTTTATGTTTTATATATGTATGTGATAAGCATGATGATATTTATATGACAATAAATGTATGTTCATGCATACTTATGATAAGGATGTCATATAGTTTAGGGAAGAATGTCACATGTACTTGTCATGCATATATTGATCATTCATGATTTAAATAAAACATTAAAAATCTTGCATGTTTTTCAAAATATTGAGTGAGAGAAGGTCCTTAAACAAGACCTACGACCTCCATCAGCAGTCTCTTGTGATGGCATGACAATTTAACTACCCCGTGGTAGGATTATCATGTAGACCTCACAGAGGAGATTTCGTGAAAGTAAGTAGAACTCTCTTGTGATTATATGATAGATGGACCAGCCTCTAGGGTAGGTCTTATCATGAGATATTTCAAGAAGTTTTGTCTTCAAAGAGGACGATTAGTCACAACATGCTACTCAGTGAGATTATCACACGATGATTGTCACACCCCAAAAATTGAGTTAGTAGAATTGAGTAATTAAGTCGTGGGATAGAGAGAGATATTAGAATTAGAGTCATAATATTCAAAATTTAAAAAATTAAAATAAAATTAATAATAATCGAGTTAATAAATATATGTTAGTAGAGATTAAACTGAAATAGATTGTAATTTAGACGTCAAAAGTGAAAATAAGGAACTTTAATTTAAATGAGATTTAGTTAAAAAGGCAGAGAATAAGAAAAGGCCTTAGGGGTAAAAACCAAAATTTGAAATTTTGTTGGCTATATAAAAACACCCACCACCTCTTCCCTCCACACTTCTACTCATTTGAAAAAAAATTTGTTAGATCCAAATTAGGAGTTTTCTCTCAAAATTCTCTCAACCATTCTGATTTTCTAAGCATCGAAACACATTTCTCTTCTCCAATTTCACAAGAAACTCATCTTTTCTATTTCAATTCTCTATTATTTCTTAACATATTTTTGCTCAAATCAATCCAAATCTCGTGGAATTCTTCAAATCAAAGGTAATAATATGTTTTCTCATGGTTAAATTAGATAATATGTGGTTTTAATTCAAGTTTTTATTGATCTAATCAAGAATTCATGAGATCTATTTATTTAAAGCTTGATTTTACTTGAAAATGGTAGATCTCGTAATTGTGAGCTAAGTGACAATTTAAAAATAATTTTCAACTCATTTTGATGCAATTAAGGGGTTTATAATCTTAATTTAACAAATATTTAATGAATTTTAATGGATCAAATGATTTCTTTTCTATGCGATTGAAAATAAACATGATTTTCTGAAAAACAATTATTAGTATTATTGAAGGAAATTAGTGGTATAGGTCTGTAAATAAACATTAAATATGATGTTAGGAAGTAGGAATTAGGGATTAAGTTAAGTGAGAGTAAAGAAATCAGAGTTCGAAGGAGGTGTGCGAGGTGAGCTTGCCAAAGAGGTGTGAATGGTGAGGTGATATGTTAGTAGGAAGGTTGTCATACTATAGAATGATTGTAATATGTTATGTGTGTTTTTATGTGAAGCCTCAGAATGCAAATGAGCATCCTCGAGCAATGACAAAGGCAAGTAGAATCTTACCTAGGCTCGGCAAAGCAGCGAAGCCGTGATAGGTGAGTGCCTTACATACTACAGTTGCACACAAGTCATGTGTTAATGGCAAGCTTAGGTAGCCTAATCGCACATCCTAAGTTCCTACAGTAAGTGTTTCTAACTATGTGAGCTCTACTATAATAATGTGAATTGTGTTAATTTCGCGAACTATGTTAATTTGGTGAACTGTGTTATTTATGCAAATTGTGTATTGTGAGATTTCGTGCTATATGCGAGTCCTGATATGCGAGCTATGTCGTATGTCAACTAGGAATATATACAAGCTATATTATATGTGAACCATGCTTTATTGCGAACTGTTTGATATGTGAGTAATGTGTATTGCGAATTATGCTATTGTGCGAGCTTTACAAAATTGTGAGCCCTATTATATTGTTTATTGTGAATTTGTTAAAAGTGATATGTTGGCATTGTGAACACTTGAAACCGTTGGATATCATTGGCATGCCATAGGATTTTGAGTACTTAACTTTATATTATGATAGGACAATGTAGCCCGAAGATTGCATTGGAAAGATAAGGGAATGTACAACATAGCTTCATTCACCGAAGACAGCATGGTGTGTTTGTAGAGTGTTACCACTTGTGCTACACTAAATGGAGATAGCGTAGGACTCTTTGAGTCATTTGGTGTGTTTAGAGATTAATTTATCCAATGCATATGATTTATGATTATGTTTCACAATTATAAATTGCCAATATATCAGTTTCATGTGTTATGATTATATTGTGTTATGTGAAATGATTTTATCATGCGAGCTATTATGTCATTGTTACCATGCAAGCCTAAATTTATGTGAATCATATTTTGCGCAAACTGTATAGCATGCTCACTTTTAACATTTTGATGTGTTCACTTGTAGCATGTATTATGCACTCACTAAGCTTCAATAAGCTTACACTTTTTATGTTCGCTGTATAGAAAAGTAGCTTGCGTGTCAGTTGAGAAGTGGGGCTTTCAAGTGATCTATTGCAAGGCAAATTCCCTGAGTATGTGTCATGTTTCTAAACCCCGATAAGGAAGGCAATGTGGGACTGTTCTAAGGGACTATAACTAGATTTAGATTTTAAATAAATTTTATGGGTTGTAAATGGACATTAAGGACTGTTAATTTTGGATTTTTGGATATTTATAATTGCTTGACTGAATGATTAAATGTTTGAATTGGGGTGGCATATTGGTTTGTTTGATAAATTGATGGATTAACAAGTTAATCAGTTTAAAGAGTTTGTCGAACATTGAGGTGCGTCTTTAAATCTTAAGTTTGTTTGAATCAATGTGATGACTTAGTTGCATTAGAAATAGGTTATGACATGTTACAATGATGCCTACAAACTAACTAATTGATGCATGAATAGGTAAGAAAAAAGCATGTTAATGGTCGTAAGAGTAAGGACTTCATAAAATGGAAAAGGGTTGTCATGTAGAAAAAATAAATAAACTTTAAAGTAAAATGAAATACGCAAAGGATAGAGTTCACCAGTACGGGGTTCTTCAAAATAAGGGGGTGTTCACATAAGGAAAAAGGGGGTTCATGGATGGCCTATTTGCCAAATAGTGTGTTAATTACACAAAGTAGAATTGCTAGAGTTTGCTAAAAATAGGGGTTCGCAGGGTTGATTGCGAGCTACTTAAATTTCCTTATGAGTTCACTACGAGGTGGGGTCGTAGGTTTTGTGTGTTTGACTTTCTGAACTTTTTGTTTTGTCTGTTTAGAAAGGCATCTGTTAGTTTTTTTTTAAAATGAAAATATTGTAATTGTGAGGTGCATTTAGTTGATTGGTGTGTTTTGTGGTGGTTTAATGAAGAGTCACTTTGGTGGCTAACGTGATGTTCAAAATTCGAGTTAGACCATCTCGGTCGGGTTTGGGGTGCCACAATGACTCATATGTGTTGCATGATGCGATAGGTGTTAAGTTGATGGTTATATGCTCAAGATCTCATAGTTAAGTAACTCCCCACGAAGCTCTACTTAAGTTAGAATAATGGTCAAATTTTAGATGATTTTTAGTACGTGTGAATGCCTAAGGATATAGGTTCATGTACTATTTGGATGGAAATTCATGCTCTTACTAGTTAATAATGATCACCCCACGGTGGCTTGATTCAATGGGTGTAGAAATTATCATTGCAACGAATTACAAATGTTTTCAAGGTTTCATGTAAGACGCATGCATCATCTTAATGCATATCATAATATTGCAAAAGATTTTCAAATATTTGCTTAAGAAAAAGATACTAATGAATGAATGTTTTATTTTTAGTTCAAAAATAGCTTTGAATCCCTTATTAAACATACTCACTGAAAACAAACTGAACAGAAATAACTATAAGGAATGAAAAAAGAACCTCATGATTATATTGAGCTGTGAGAAACTCAAAATAGTTTTTGATAATAAGTGCCCTCCAACCACTCAAGTTGAGGCTAGAAAATATTGGGAGGAGTCTGATGAGAATGCTCGTTACTATATGCTGGCAAGCATGACTAACATCATTTATAAGCAACTAGAGAGTTGTAAGACTACCAAAATGATTCCAGACAAACTAGAAGGCATGTTTGGAGGCTAAGCTTCCTTGGCTCGATAGTCTGCTGTTACTAGTTTAATGAATGTCCAGCAAAAGCCCAGCACTCTGTTCAAATACCATATGATTACTCTCATGGCATACTTTGTCGAGGCCATGGACACTGAAGCCAATTTAGACTAGAACACTCAGATTGAGATGGTGCTCAAAACCTTGTCCAAGGATATAACCTTGGGAACAAGAACCCGATGTTTTCACAACTAATGAAGAAATTACAATCTTATCAGTTGATGTTGAATGGCAGTCATCCAGACCGAAGAGCAGAGGCAAACATAGATTTCGTTTTTTCTTCAAAATAGAATGGAAAGCGTGCGATGAAAGGCAAAGTTAAGGTGTTTGGGCCACTATAAGGTGAAAGGAAGAGAACCAGAAAGCCTAAAACTTATCTAAGTCTAAATGCTTCTTGTGCAATAAGAAATGGCACTTCAAGGCGAACTGAAAAGATTTGAAGGAATACCTGGCCACCAAAGGCAAATGTATGAAACTCTTTATGATAAAAGCTTGTTTAGTGAATGATTTAATAGACCACTAAGGTAATGACTTGGGAGCCACTAATTAAATATGTGTTTCTCTATGGGGGTTCGAGGAGACGAAAGATCTTTGAACTAAGAGTCTATCATTGCGGACCAGAAATGGAACAAATGTGGCAGTTGAAGCAGTGAGAGATCTACATCTTTATTTTAATAATTTTAGGAAGATTATTGAAATATGTTTTCTCTTTACCAAGTTTCAAAAGAAACTGAATTTTTTGTTACATGTTTATATAAAGACGACTTGACTATGACTTTTAATAATAGTATTGCAATATTGTAAACTTGTCTGTAATAGATGGATGTCAAATATCGAATAAAAGACTGTTGGATCTGGTGCCATAAGTGTAGTATATTTGTTTGTAAACTTGTAATTTTTTGAAATAGATGGTTAATCAAACAAATTCATGGATCACATTAATATACTTTGTATAATTTTCCTCATATGATTTTTGCACGCAAAACAAAATGGAAACAAATATTAGCTCACTGGTTGTCTAATGTTTAAACTAGTAGTAAGTGATTTTAGGTGGTTAGATTGTAATATGAAAAGACATCTTTTATTAGTAGACAAGCCTAAACATGTCCTTAGTCTAATAAAAAATGATCAAACCAATTGAAATAATAATATGTCATCTATCAAGTCCAATTGGAGAGATGCTTTGTCTTAGGCATCGGAGTGGATAACTCCCAGAAGATAGAGACATAAATGTGACTAACTAGACTGATAGTATATTGGATTGGACCCAAGACGAATAGGTCTTGGATCCATTTATGGATTTATTCACTTGTGATATTAATAGTGTGGCATACCTAAATCCTAAGTGCATGACAGACTATGTATGCATGAATGTATAGTTTGATATAAATAAAAGCCTGAATTCAAATAGATAACGAATCAAAATTTGGTGCATTTAATATACGACTTCTTTAGTATTTAGGATCATTCACAACAATGGAATTCATAGCTTGAGACATGTGTAAATGATATCCTCTCATTGGCATTACATGGTTGATGAAAAGCAAACATGGCCACAGGTCATTCATTTTTTTTTGATAAATTACTTTATTACTATTTGATAGTAATTGACTTTTTACGAAAGAAGATGTAATGGTTACCGTAAGATAAAATAAGATCATGTTTGAATAACGGATATTATCCTAAAGAGATTAAAGATATCCTATGAGGGTAACACGCTTATGACAAGGTCATTCGATGAGCACTGATCGAGTTGCTTTCGTATTGGTATGTTGTTGAGGAGAACTTAGTCATGATACTGTAATTGAATGACTTTGTGACAAAAGGAGTTTATATTTAATAGTCAAAAAGCTGAAACTTAATTATAAATCATTTGAGCCTCAATTGCATATGTCCAATCGATCATTCTGCTTGCTTGTTTAAACCAGAAATGAATTGCATGTTGAATCAAATGGACATAAATGAATAGAAATGGTGGAAATTGAGAAATGAGAAACATTTAGAAATGAAATGTGGTTTTCTCCTAAATGAAAATGATCTAGAATTGAATTTATGTTTTTCTATTTAAAAGAAGTTTGAAAATGGGAATAAATCATTCGGTTATAGTGAACCGTTGAATGTAGAAGTATTAAATATATTTTCTGATAGATTCTTTTACGGTAAATTCGTCATGATTTTAACGGAATTAGAATTGGGATGGGAAGATTATTTAATTGGAAAAATATTGAGATGTTTATTTTGGAAAATAGAAAAACAAATATCGGGTTGGATCGAATTATAAAGTATTGAGTTAAAAGTCCAAGAAGTACTTATAATTGAACTCGATATAGGAGAGGCCCAAAAGCTCCTCATGTTAATGAAGGGGACAATAAACCCTATTATTATTATGTAACACCCCTTACCAGGTCTGATCGTTGGACCAAAGTAATGAGATACTACGAACAATCTTCAAACAATTTCATACAATTTATTTATTAAAATATCAAATAAATATTAAATAATCACATAAGAGCATAAATAAATAGATTATTCAATCTATTTCAGGTAAATATCGAGTATACAGAAGCTTAAAAAATAATTCGGTAATAAAAAAGGATCAATTTGAATTAAAAACAAAAAGTTAAGAAAAATCTATAAACAAGGGTCACACGACCATGTGGAAGGGTTGAGGCTATGTGGATGAGTCACACAATCGTGTGAGCAAACCGTGTAACTCATTGTGATCGTGTGCAAAAAAATATCAAAATTTACAAGCCACACGGCCGTGTCTCCAAACTGTGTAAAGCACACTGTCGTATGCCAGGGCGTGTGTCAAGCTGTGTGTACTTGGAAAATGCCTTTTTAAATAAGCTATTTAACCATGAAACACTTATGCCACAAGCTATCATTTAAGCCACATTTCAACCTATTCAAAAGCATTCAATTCAAGTCAAAAACATCATTTACAACAATCATTCTAAGTGCCTAACTAATATGTCATAATTGACACCTCAGTCAACAATTCAAAACTAACTAAATGATCATATTCAATCATACTAATGTGCCTTCAATAACACCAAAAATGATCAAGCCAAACATGTATATAATCAACCATTCAACCATTTCACATTTGATTTTCATATTAGCCTTATGACCTAGTTGCCAAGGCTACCAAAACTTTCAAGTAAAACATAGGTATAAACATCAAACTTACCAAAACATTTCTAAAGCATAGTTTAAGCATACCATCCATCATACCATTCCCAAGCATCAACCAAAATACATCCTAAAACATGATATTCTCTCTACCATTTGAACATTAAATATATAACTCAAGCAACCTATCAAAATATCAACCACATAACTATTACCATCACATAAATATATACACTTATATACCTGGTGTTCAAAATGCCATCAAACTACAAAATGAGCATATCAGCCAAAAGACATCCTAGGTACATGCCAAGACCAAAATAGAAGCATCACCAACACTTGAATTCGGGATTTTCGTTGAATGCTAAGTCGACGAACAAATTGAAAAGTACCTAACCTACGGACGAGAAAACAAACTATATGCTGAGTATAAATCATAATGATACATAAATTAAATAACAATGATATGCAATTCAAATCCAATAGGTTAATTCACATTATCATTTGCTAATTCAACTAATATATTGGCATATTTCATATCAATTTCTCATTCAAAAGTTCATCAATCATGTACAATCAATTTTCATAGTTCAATTCACCATTTCATGTTTCATTCCACATTTTACTTCCACATCTCAACATTTTCCATTCTAACATCAAATATCTCAAATTTTACCTTTTTCCCCCTATTAACACGACTCGAACTCGAACAGATACACGGATCTAACCAACAAACCAGTTTGGCACCCATTGTCTCATCGGATAAACCCGAAGCAAGTAATTGCGCCCAGTGCTAAAAATAAGTTGACACTCAATGTCCCATTGGTTAAACCAAAGAAAATTGGCACCTAGTGCCCCATCAACTCATAGTCGAAAAATCCCTAAACTCTTCCTATCCTCTAGCATGTCAACTATATTCGACTCTGCCCAAATCGTTAATAGGTTTTTCATTTCATATTTCAATACCAACCAATGTTTCAATTTCACATTTACTCTCAACATGTATACCTATACATTTTTTCAAATTAATATCAGCCATGTTTATCCCAAACATATTGAATTCATACATTTATAAAAGTACATACATTTCTCAAATATGCACCATTTAATCCTCATAACCATCAATTGATTCAAATCAGCCCAATTAAATAAGAAATCCCACCTCACATGCTTACCATGAACAAATAAATTAATATGGAACAATTTATAACTTAGTTCGGAATTATAGAAACACAAACCGTAAACTCCGAGCTATTCGTCGAAGATTTTGTCTTTTCCTTTCTTCTTCGAGGAATCCAGGTCGATGTTAGTTACGAATTAAAACAAACAAATCATTTCATCATTACACACAGAATTTCACATTCAATTGTTAATTTAATCCATTTTTGCATTTTATTCAATTTAGTTCCTAAAACCGAAACTACCATAACTTTCAAATTTAACCTCCAATTTTTATATCGATTTCACCCTAGGCCTAGTTTAACTTTCTGTTTCACATTTTTAACCACTAAGTTCACAATTTTGTGCATTTTAGTCCCTATTGCACAAAATCATCAATTGACTTTACAATTTAGTTCTTTATCAATTCTAAACTTAAAATCTATCAAAATAACACCTCAAGCTCCAAATATTCAACAATGGAAACATCATAAATCTTTAACAGTACCAAAAATTATGACATGGGTGAGCTAGATTGAACTATGGGAATTTCGAAAACATAAAAATTACAAGAAACAAATAAAATTACACTAACCAAATTGAGCGTCAAAGCTTAAAACTCAAAGGCCCAATGCTCCCTTATTCTTCCTTCTCAATTTTGACATACAAATAAAGATGAGAGGAATATTTCTCCTTCTCCCCGCTATGCTACTTAATTTCTAATTGATTGATGTTTTCATTTTTATTATTTTTATTTTGTTTAACATTTTAACTAATGTTTTATAACACCAAACATACATATTTTAATTTCTCTTAACTATCCACTGTACTTATAAGTGGTATTATTACCACTTTAGTCCTTATTCCATATCCAAATAAATAAAAATATATAGAAATTGAACTTTTGACACGATTATGACTTAGTCTCTACACCTTAATAACTCCCTAATTCGATAAAATTATTTAACCAGGGTTCAATTCACGTCAATTATAACTCCGTAAATATTCAATAAAAATATTTACTAATCCGATTTACAAAAATAGGGTTCTGAAACCACACTTTCTAATACCACTAATTTTGAGGTCATTACATATTAACTAGGGTTGCCACCCCTATACTCTCCACCAGTAGGGATATTGTTACTCTATCTGAAAATAGAGAGAATTTGTTCTCAACTATTAAATCTATTTTTTGGAATAACTACTCTGCTGGATTTTCTATTTAAGTAAATAATTTTTGTTTTCATACTAAAAGTTAAGAAAACTGTTTCTGGTTTTGTGTTTGATTCGAATTGTTCGAGTCCACACTTAAAGCAATTTGTGGTACGAGAATAGTGGAGAAGACCATTCAGTTGAAAGCTAGGAACGACAAGGATTCGTCTAGCCCAAAACATCGGTGCGAATTCGATAATTGGTTTATTGCTATAAATATCACAAACCGACTCGATTTTCAAAGTTGTTATTTTCTACTGTGTAAGAAAATTGTTTTCAAACCAGATTTTTTTCCAACAATATCATCTATAAAATCCAATTGGTGAGATACCTTGTATTGGGTATTAGAGCAGATGACTCTCAAAAGATAGATACATAGATATGATTGTCTATATGATGACATAGGAGCTAAGTTGAATTAATCATAAATCCATTTATGAATTAATTCACTTGTGACTTTCATAATGTAACCTACCTCAATCCTAGCTAAGTGACTGACTATGTGTGTGTGACTTGTATACTTTGAAGTATTAAAAGTTTTAGCTCAAATAACTAAATAAACGAAAGTCGGTATGTTGGGTATATGACTCTTGCATGACATAGCCTCATTTACAATAGTGGAATTTGTAACTCGATTAAGGGTAAATAATATCCTCTCATTGGAATTATATGATAGATGGAAAAGTAATGTGTTCATGGGTTATTTGTCTATGACGAATAATTTAATTACTATTTGTTAATAATTAACTTTTTCTTGAAGAAAGATGTTACCATGAGAAAAAATATGATCATATTGGATGAACGGATTTAACCCAAAGAGATAAATGATATCCTATGTGGGTAACACACTTATGATAATGTCATTAGACAAGCATCTATAAAGTTGTTTTCATAATGGTATATAATAAGGGAGAGTTTAATCATGGTACTTTAGTGGATTGCATGTAGAACTGATACTTTGGAATGAATGAAAATGATGATTAAGAGAAATAGATCATATTTATTACTATCTGTATTGAATGTGTTTTCTCGCTAAGTACAAAAGATGACTTAGAGATTAAATTAATTTTTTCAAATGATTATTTAATTTATTGAAATTAAATAATTGAAATTCGAATTTGAAATTAAATTAATTAGCCATTGTAGTTTTATTGAATAAGAGAATTAAATATATTTCCTTATAGATTTTAATACGATAAAGTTGGCATGACTTTAACGAAATTAGAATTAGCTTGAGAAAATAATTTAATTGGGTTAACTAATTAATATTTTGGGAAATAGAAAAATTAGTTAATGGGATGGTTAAATTATATGAATTCATTAAAAACTCAAATAACACTATAATCGTACCCAATACTAAAGATAAGACCAATAGGCCCATTTGCAATATGATGGACGACAACCCTAACCCCCAAGAAGGGTTGCCCCCCCCCCATTCTCAATTAAGGGAATTACAACAATTATTCATATTTTGAGTGTCGTTACTCTGTTAGAAAATAATGAAAATTTATTTAGAGAATAAATTCTTCTTTTATTTCTTGAGAGAGAACTTAAGTTTTTGTTTTCCTGTAGAGAGAAATTAATTTTCCCACTAAAAATTAATTAAAGTTTTCATTCTATGTGATCGGTTCTTGAAGTTAAAGCCCGGACTTTAAGCAAGTCGGGCTTTGAGGATAGTAAAGAAGATTGTTTAGTAGAAAGTCAAGAAACGACCTAGACTGGCTTGCTCAAAGCACAAGTACTAATTTTCTAGGGTTTATTATTATAAATATCACATGGCTCAGGTTTTAAGAAAAAATATTAAACTTCCATTGTGCAACAAACACTATTTTCTAAACTAGTTTTTCCAACGGATGATTCATGCCTTCTTTGTTGATTTACACATTAAAATGGTCAATGTTGATACCATTAAAATGGCATTGAGGGCCTTCAAGTTCCAATTGAAAAATTTTCTTTCTCGTTACTGTAGTTTCTTTTTGCCTTTAATGACACAACCCCATCTTTATTAATCATTGTAGACTTTTTCAAGTCATCCTCTATAGCCATTCAAGCTCTCTCATCAATAGATTTCACGAACGTTCTCATTCCGACTTTCTAGTAGGTGTAATTAGTAGCATCGATCAATAAAGGTGGTTTAGCGGTAGAACTTATTTCTCTCATGACCTCCATAGCTTATTAGACTTCAAGATCTCACTGATACGTTCTATGTGTGGCTCTAATACCAAATAACATTTGATAAGTCCAGTGAATAACTTGTTTTAGTTGGTAGATGCAACTGTTGTTGCAACATAAATTCTATCTACCATTTGTGACAACAGAAGAAAACAACAAGAACAAAACAAATATAAAGACTGAGGATTTGTTTACAGAGTTTAGTTCAACAAACTACGTTACTTTCCCCATAAAGTAAATCAACTATTCAAACTTCTAAAGTACAAACTTTGCTAACCAACCTAATCTACCCAAGCACACCAAAAACAATTGTAGCCATAAAATTCATATAATTTGTATGCTCTCACTATTAACCCAAACCCTCCTAATAAATAGACTCAAATATGTGTATGATAAGCTCTCACAAAAAAAGCACAAATAAATTCTCTAAAGAAAACAAATTAGTGCACTCCCAATATTAACTCAAATCGACACACTATGGACAAATAAACTCTTTCTCTATATAGGCGTAAGGCAAGGCTATAGAAACTTGAAAGCTACTCTCATAGATCTCTATAGTAAATCTTTAGAATAATATTCCATGATCTAATCATAATTTTTTTTTCCAAATAAACTCTTGAAAAATCTCATCCAAGTCAAATAACTAAAGGAAAGAGTTAAAATCTCATATTTTAAGGATTTTCAAACCCTCATAATTATTCTAGTTTCCTCTCACAAAAATTTCTATTTTGCTTCCTCAAATTAAGAAAAACAATATTTAAATATATATTACAAATCAAAAATAGCCAATACACAAAATATGAAATTTGTTTAAACCCAAACGAAAACATTAGACAGAAAACATGTTGCAATATATTTTATCTTCGAAGTATGCTAAAGAAAGTTCTAACAAATCCAATTTATTAATTTTTAAAAAAATATATAATGTTAGTATAATGAATATAAAACTAATAATAAATAAATTTACATATTTTTTTAGAAGTATATATTTGATACATTGTTAATATATAAATTTATATAAAAAAAAACCGGTAATTTAGTATTTAAATGCACTATCCTATTTCCTAAATCTATTAGAAATCGATGCACTTATTTCTTACTAACAATTAATTCAATTCAACTGAGAATGTTAATATTGAGAAATTAGATTTTTTTTAAAAGTTTAAGATTTTATTAAATTTCAGTATGATGAATTTGTTCGGCTCAATTGAATAAAAAAATAAAATTATAAAATTATTCAAAAAATAAAATAAAAATAATTCAACCATTAATTCAATCAATTGATATTAATTCACATATTAATTAATCCAAACCCTTATTCTAAATTAATATATTACCTACTCAATCCGTTTATAAGAAAACATAGGAATTCATTAGCACCAAAACATCATAGGGCTAAAATGTTTAATGCACTCGCATTTAGGCAGAGCATTAAGGTGTATGGGTGCTTATAAAATTGACGTCATTTTGGAGAATAAAGAAGTCCGAGTTTGAAAACAATTACAACTTAATTGGCAGGGTTGTTGGAATGATTTGAAGGAAGGCATTGGTGGGGGTGGGGGTGGGGGTGGGGGAGAATATAAGGTTTAAATCATGCGTTCATACGTTTACTCCTCAATTCTCACCAACCACATCCTCTCCTCAATGCCCTTTTTAGCTTCAGCCACCACCACTTTCACGAGTCAAACTTTTTACCTTTCTTTCATTTCTCTCAATCATCCCCTCCACCCTTGGATCATTTCTGAATCGACGGCCCTTGTTGAATCTCAACCAACCCAAACACCCCCACCACCTTTGCTTACCTACCAATCACTAACCCCCTTCTCTTCCCTATTTAAACCACCCTTCTTTTCCCTTCTCTCTTCAGGAAAGGAACCCAAACTCCCTCCACCTGAATTCATCCCATTCCTTCCCTCCACTCTCAACTAATATATACAACCAATAAAACCTCACATTTCCTTTCAACATGGACATGGTCACTCAAAATGCTCAACAAAGCAGCTCTTTGGAGAGTTTTTGCACGACTACTACTACTGCTAAGGGTGGTGTCGTCGACCCTTTGAACTGGGGTGTTGCAGCTGAGTCTCTCCAGGGAAGCCATTTGGATGAAGTGAAACGTATGGTAGCCGAGTACAGGAGGTCATTGGTGAAGCTTGGTGGTGAGACCTTGACCATTTCTCAAGTTGCAGCTATTGCTACACGTGACTTGGGTGTCAAGGTTGAGCTTTCAGAGGATGCGAGGGCTGGCGTTAAGGCTAGTGCTGATTGGGTTCTTGATGGCATGAACAAAGGCACTGACAGCTATGGTGTAACTACTGGTTTTGGTGCTACTTCTCATCGAAGAACCAAGCAAGGAGCTGCCCTTCAAAAAGAGCTAATTAGGTAAGACTTTATATTGATGCACTACATGTATATGTTGTATATATATAATTAAAATATAGCCATATTGACTACCAACTGTAAACTGGAAATACGTGCCTTAAAGCAATGCAATTTTGGTTTCAAACTGTGTTCAACCGTCCGGTTTGGCTCAGTACCAAATTACTGTAGTTTTATATTTAGTAAGGCAGGACTAGTTTTTGTGGGATGGAGTCAAAATCGTCAATTTGGTGGAAGTAACTGGACGGTAGTTGAGTTGACTCCGCCTGGTGGATGAGTTATAACTGAGTTTAGTGTAATAAATAATTATCATGAGTTGCCAAGGTTGCCCTACTATTTCTGGAAAGAACATGAACAAAATCTTTTGTACCAAGATTGATATATAAGGCTGTAATTATCAAAAAAACTTGTGGGACATTTATGAAAAAAATAGGTAAAAACAGATCACTTTTTTTTCTAATCACAAGCCGGAAGATGGTTTTATTTATTGAGTATACATTAAATGTGTTATGTTGATTTAGGTTCTTGAATGCTGGGATCTTTGGTAATGGAATTGAGTCATGCCACACACTTCCTCACTCAACAACTCGAGCAGCCATGCTTGTCAGGATCAACACCCTGCTCCAGGGGTACTCTGGGATCAGGTTTGAAATTTTGGAGGCAATCACCAAGCTTCTCAACCACAACGTCACCCCTTGTTTGCCACTTCGTGGCACAATTACTGCTTCTGGTGATCTTGTCCCTCTTTCCTACATTGCTGGATTGCTCACTGGCAGGCCTAATTCCAAAGCCGTCGGACCCAACGGGGAACCTCTTGATGCCCAGGAAGCCTTTCATGTTGCCGGTATCGATTCCGGGTTCTTTGTGTTGCAGCCTAAAGAAGGCCTTGCACTAGTCAATGGTACTGCAGTTGGTTCGGGCTTGGCTTCCATGGTTCTCTTTGAAGCAAACATTTTGGCTGTTCTATCAGAAATTTTATCTGCAATTTTTGCTGAAGTCATGAATGGTAGGCCTGAGTTTACTGACCATTTGACACATAAACTGAAGCACCATCCAGGACAAATTGAGGCCGCTGCTATAATGGAGCATATACTTGAGGGGAGCTCTTATGTTAAAGCGGCTAAGAAGTTGCATGAAATGGACCCTCTGCAGAAACCAAAACAAGATCGCTATGCTCTGAGGACATCTCCACAGTGGCTTGGTCCACAGATCGAAGTGATCAGATTCGCAACCAAATCAATCGAAAGAGAGATTAACTCTGTCAATGATAACCCTTTGATCGATGTTTCAAGGAACAAGGCATTACATGGTGGCAACTTCCAGGGTACCCCAATTGGTGTCTCAATGGACAATGCTCGTTTGGCTATTGCAGCCATTGGAAAACTTATGTTCGCTCAATTCTCTGAACTTGTTAATGATTTCTACAACAATGGTCTCCCATCAAACCTCTCTGGTGGTAGGAATCCAAGTTTGGATTACGGTTTCAAGGGTGCTGAAATTGCAATGGCTTCCTATTGTTCTGAGCTCCAGTACTTGGCTAATCCAGTCACCAACCATGTTCAAAGTGCTGAGCAACACAACCAAGATGTGAATTCTTTGGGACTAATCTCTTCCAGAAAAACTGCCGAAGCTGTTGATATCTTGAAGCTGATGTCGTCTACATTCTTGGTGGCTCTTTGTCAAGCTATTGATTTGAGGCATGTAGAAGAGAATTTGAGGAACACAGTGAAGAACACCGTGAGCCAGATAGCTAAGAAGACGCTCACTACAGGTGCCAATGGTGAACTTCACCCTTCAAGATTCTGCGAAAAGGATTTACTCAAAGCCGTGGATCGCGAATACGTTTTTGCCTATATCGATGACCCTTGCAGTGCTACCTATCCATTAATGCAAAAGCTGAGGCAAGTTCTGGTTGAACATGCATTGACAAACGGGGAGAGTGAGAAGAATACAAGCACATCAATCTTCCAAAAGATTGCAGATTTTGAAGAAGAATTACAGGCTGTTTTGCCAAAGGAGGTTGAGAGTGCAAGGGTGACACTTGAGAATGGAAATGCAGCAATTCCTAACATGATCAAGGATTGCAGGTCGTATCCATTGTACAAGTTCGTAAGGGAGGAGCTTGGAACTGGACTGCTAACTGGAGAAAGAGTTAAGTCACCTGGTGAGGAGTTTGACAAGGTGTTTACAGCTATGTGCCAAGGGAAGATCATTGATCCAATGCTAGAATGTCTTAAGGAATGGAACGGTGCCCCTCTTCCAATCTGCTAGTTTTGCTTTCCTTTCTATCTTTGGAATTTTGCTATCCTACCTTTTTCTCTGTTTTCCACCGTCCGTTGCTTATATTTCCTTGCAAAACAAGGAAATCATATGAATGTCTATGAAATATATGTTTTTTTTCTCATTTATTTGTAATACAAGTGTGTACAAAATATATTGTTGTTACTACCTAATCTCTCACCAAAACTCATAAATAATAATATTAGGGAAATGAAGAAAAGAGATTGAAAGTTATTTCAAATATATATATGTAAATATATTTAACTACATTTATTTTTTCTCATTTTTCAACTAAGCCAAAACCAAACAATAAAACAAAATAGAATTACATTTTTCTTTCAATCTTCCCATCTTTCCCGCTAAGTTAACTAATAAAAAGAAAATATATATAGAGTTCATATTATATTTTTATATGTTAAAATTAATCATACTTATTCAAATTTAAAATTAATTAAACTTTCACATTATATTATTAAATGCTTAGGTTTAAAAATATAGAAAAACTGCATTATATTGTTACTAATTTTCTTACTCGTGATGGACAAGCATATTTAGTATATAAATTAGCTATAATCCTAATAACCATGAATATGAGTCAAATTTTAAATCTAATAATAAATTATTTAATAAGTAAATTAAAATAATTTAATATGTGCAAATGGTAATATTATTATAATTATAAAAGAATCATTGTGCTTTAAATTTAAAATAATGTAAATTAGTACTTACATATAGATGTATGTGTTTATTATATTTAAATTAAAAGATACATTTAATTAATCTATATTTCTTAAACATGAATTGTATAATATATTTGCACATAATTATTTGACTTTCGGTGACTAAGTGCACTATTTTGGAATCACTATCATTAACTGGCAAAATCTTAATACTAAAGAAGTTATAAAAATAGTGAAGAAATTGACACTTAGACTAAGTAGTTGACACTTTACAAATATGAGAGTGTTTTGTAGTTAATGTGGGACTAAAATTAAATTTTTAATAAAAATAGAGAAGAAATTGGCACGTATTTATAAGGTATGTGTGAGCATGGAAGTGTATTCTAGCCAATGTGGAATAAAAATTAACTTTTTGATAAAAATAGAGAAGAAATTGACACGTATTTATAGGGTATGTGTGAGCATGGGAGTGTATTCTAGCCAAAGTGGGAAAAAAATTAACTTTTTAAGGGGCTAAAATTATTTTTTAATGAAAATAGTGAAGAAGTGAGCTATGGGAGTATTCTCTAGTGAATGTGGGATTAAAATTAACTTTTTAATGAAAATATTGAAGAAGTGAGCTATGAGAGTATTCTTTAATCAATGTAGGATAAAAAGTGAAAATAGTGAATAAATTGTCACTTATTTATAAGGTAAATATAAGATGTGGGAGTGTTCTCTAGTCAATGTGAGATTAAAATGAACTTTGTAATGAAAGTAGTGAAGAAATTGTCAATGTGATATATGAGAGTGTTCTCTAATCAATGTGAGATTAAAATTAATTTTTTAATGAAAACAGTAAAGAAATTTACATTTGTTTATAGGGTAAGTATAAGCATGAGAGTGTTCTCTAGCCAGTGAAGGATTCAAATTAATTTTTAATGAAAATAGCGAATAAGTGAGTTATTATAGTATTCTCTAGTCAATGTGGGGTTAAAACTAACTTTTTTAATTAAAATAATGAATACGTGAGCTATGAGAGTATTCTCTAGTCAATGTGAGATTAAAATTAACTTTTTAATAAAAATAGTTTAAAGATTTTCACCTTTTTATATGGTAAATGTGAGATATGGGGGTGTTCTCGAGTCAATGTGAGATTAAAATTAACTTTTAATTAAAATATATAAAAAATTTGACACTTATTTATAGGGTAAGTGTGAGCATGGAACTGTATTACAGCTAATGTGAGATAAAAATTAATTTTTAATGGATAAAGATTAATTTTTAATGTAAATAGCGAAAATGTGAGCTATGAGAGTATTCTCTAATGAATGTGTGATTAAAATTAACTTTTTTAATGAAAATAGTAGAAGTGAGTTGTGAGAGTATTCTCTAGTCAATGTGAAATTAAATGAAAATTATAACACCCTAAACCTGACCCGAATTACCGGATTCAGATTCTCGGGTATCACCACACAAAACACTTATAAGAATTTCAAGCCAGCCAATGTAAATTCCCTATTTAAAACATATTTCTTATTATTTTATTAAGTGTCTTGGTACTTATGAAATAAAGAAAAGTGCTCAAAAATACAATAGACTTCTTACAACTTTAAAATGTATAAGGAACAGACTTGACATGGCATAAAAATACTATCATTATGCCCTCATAAACCCCTATATGCACAATAACGCCACCTCGAATCACTTCATTGGCGCATTCTTGGCTTGGTCCCTCCTGGTGAACTCATTATTCCAACATAACCTGAAACATGAACAAATACTCGTAAGTTCATATAGACTTAGCGAGTTTTTAACTACAAAATACCTTTAAGTCTCTCAAGTTGAATTTCCAGGTTTGGATTCCTACCTTGTCTTTGGCATACATCTTCATAACACTGGATTTTCACCTATACGCCATTTTCTTTTACTTATTGTGCCACTCTTTTTTTCATTCCTTTACTAATTTTAGATATTATCATTTGATATATATATCATAATCCCTTCTAGAACACATGATACTTTTCAAAATAATATCTATACATAACCCAATTCAAATAAATTTTCACTTCAAATGTATGCTCCCCTTTTTCCATAATAGTTATACACATTTACTATTCTTTGGCGGATACTTACTAACTGATCTTAAATATGGTGAATTTCCATATTGAGTTGGATAACTATCAGACTACCGATCAGATCTTATCTTGACTCAAACCTAAACCAAACTCATACTAGCAATGTAACATTCCAGATCATTCAGAAGAATTATCAACGTCCATGTCACATAACACAAGGACACCCAAATTGAAAAATGGCTCAGATTCAAAATATTCTCTAAAAGAACCATGGAAACCAGTTGGATTTGGTGGATACCAGATTTCAGACATCATCATTACATAACGTAAATGAACTCATTCCAGTGAACACTTAGACCATATGTAACACCCTATACCCGACTTGGTCGCCAAGTGGAACTATGGAAATGTGCAAGTGTACACAATCGCAATAAGTAATAAAGCGACAAGTAAATGTCGAGTTATCGTACCCACATGGACTGTGAAAATATTTATTTATGAATGTTATTTAAAACACTTTGGTGAAGAAAAATATTTTGTTTGAAGAGGGTGATTAAAAACTGAGATTTTAAACTAAGTAAACTAAATAAATAAATCTCAAATGCATGATTTCAAAATACGATTTTAACCAAGATGACATAATTGTGTTAGATTAATCATATTTCTTAACTTAGAATTATTAAATTCATGTTTATATTGTTACGAATAAGTTCACGTCAACTCGGTAATTTGCGAACTTATGAACATACTCACCTACCAAAATCCATTTATCTCTTGACTATATCCCTATGTCAATTCAACTGATTAAATAAATCTTAATAGGCAAATATGTTATTGCACATACATACTTATTAAATCGAAATAATCTCTTGTACATACCCCTATGTCAATTAAAACAGTTAACTCGATTTAATAAGCACATAAAAGACTATGTGAGGTAACAAAGTATCCTTACCTTGAAACAGTTTAATCACAATAATCTTGTAAGTTATGCAAGGCAAATGTATCGTCAGATACCGTTGCTAATCTAACCCTCAGGTACCTTAGATGATTAAACATGCACTGATTAAGTACTGTGTCCATTAATTACAATTTCAATCCGTTTAAATAATTAATTCATTAGTTACCTAACAATTGTAATGCAAGAATAACTGAGTCATGATTTTACTTAATCAAGCATCTTACCGAGGCCTATAACAACATAAACACAATTTCAATAATTTTAACAAACAAAATGCAATCAACCTAACACGAATTAAATTCAAGCTAAATTGATTAAATTAACTATTCCAACAACATAAATATTCATAGATATGTTCAGCATAATAACAACAAAAATTAAAGAGATAGGGAACAAGAATCAAATCCGGTGTTTTTCCGTGGCTTGACTAGTTGCTCCATTCTTCCTTCTCCATTGTCCTCGTCGACCAAGGCTGCTATGAACACTTAATTGCTGCTCCAAATAGCTGATGAATGTCCCTTTCCCAAGATGAGAAATCGGCAAGAGAGCAAGAGAATTTTGGAATGGAAAAGAAGAGAGAAAGTGGAGAGAAGAGAGGAAAGATGTGAATGCTTGAGGTGCGTTTTTCAAATGACCAGCCTAAGGGGGTTTTTATAGCTGAGGTGGGCTGCTAAAAATAGCTAAAATTATCAGCCAAAGAGCCCTCCCTTGGCCGGCCACACATGTGGCAGGGTTGATAGTTTCAACTTTGCTAATTTAGGCTTGGGGCAAATCTATAAAGCCACCAATTGTGGAGGGGTTTGAATGCAACTTGAAAAAGTCTTCAAGGGCCTCTTTGCAAGCTTAAATAATCAGCTAATAAGCTGATTTAGGCCAGCTCTTGGGACGGTTTTTGGGCTGTCCATTTCTTGGTCAATTTAGTTCACTCGGTTCAGTTCAACTGGACCACTTTTTCATAATAATTAGTAATAATTTATTAATCATAATTAAATTGGATATAAATTAAAATTAATTATATTATGAATTAATACATATAACTTTGGACCATCTTAGGCTGAAATTTAGTTCGCCTCGATACTTCAAATTGCTTCTCGGTTTTGCGCTTCTAGTAGTGTCTGCCGAGCCAGTTTTCGCCCTTTGTGCAAATCTGTCAAAAATAATTGAAATTCATCAAAATTAATTATAAAATTAACTAAAATTCAACATGTTCATATTTTAAGTGCACTTTAATTATTTTGTATTAGTTAATTATTTTTTCGACAATAATTTTATCGAAACTGTATGATTTTAAGTTAAAAAAGGTATGTAAAAATGCATAAATTTTCGTGTTTCCTTACCCCCAAACTTAATTCATTACTTGTCCCGAGTAATGCACAAATTAAAAAGAATTACTCAGAAAATACCTTTGAAAAATTCCTTCAGAATAACATTCTTCCCAGAATTATGAATTTAATATACTTATGCTCAAAAACAAGAAATTTTATATTTATGCTACTTAATTATACATATCGTTCAAATTAATCTCAACAACTATTATGATAGATCAATTAGACTAAATGCTTCCATAACAAGACATGTTAACCCTTACCAATTTGATTTTATTTCCTTATTCAAGATTAAATTGCAATCATCAAGTTTAACTTATGCCTTCATATGTTGAACATAGCAATTTCTCTCCACTAATGTAGGTAGCATAAAAAACTTAAAACAATAGGTCTTTAAAAAGGTTGTAATGTAGCTAAGCTAGAGGTAGGTAAAGGATAGATAAATTTATGCTTTTAAACCCTAGACTCAGCTTCAATCGGACCTTTGGAATAATTTCCCTTAATACACCAACTTACTTTGCTTTCACATGCTCCTTTGTACATCTATTTTCTTTCAAGTACATGTGCTTTTTTTGAGCATTTTACTGTATGTACTACAATTTTTAGAGCATTTAATACTTCTTTCAACTCCCCCAAACTGATTTTCAAAGAATATTCTTAATAGTACTGAGTCTAGTGTTTGGGACAAATTAAAGATAATTAAGAGATAAGTGATGGCTAAATATTGCAAGGGTTCAAATAAAATTAGGCCATATAGTCTCAAAGTTGAATTTCAAAGGATAAAATTTCATCAAGGTTGGCTTGAAAGGCTCAAACAGTCCAAACAAGAGTTGCCTAAATCATTTTCAAATTCCATACTTCCTAGGATTTCACCTCAAGAAACTACTAATTCAATTCTAGAGACTTAAACTTTCATGCATGCCTACCTTTCTTAATGAACTAAAAATTTTATGGTACAATTTGCATGTTTTATTAAAAATACATTTATATCATTATTCAGCTAACATAACAATTTATTGAAATAATAGAACTTTATTTATACTGAAGTTTAACATACTTAACAAAATTTCAAATTATTTAACAAAATATATTCTAATCATAATTAAAAGAACTATTTATTCTGAGTGGAAATAATTTCAATTTTTCGGTCCCTTTACTTAAAATGAACAATGTCCTCATTGTTTAAAGTGAATAGATACTATACACCAAGTAGGATTCTAGGAAAGAGGAGGTGAGTCAATTTGACTGCTTAAGTACCAAGCTCTTTCTAAATCCAATCATAGGCATGTATATATCTATTGCCAGACTTTATACTTCGCGACTTGTTCAATTTTATTAATGATTTCCATCTCTTGTTTTATTATGCAAAAATTCCTAATTAACTTTATCCTAAAATAACCTAGGAACATAAATAAAATAAAGTTGAGATCCCCCCATTATTTATTTGCAGATCCTTCCGAATTTTACTCATCTTTTGCTCCATCATTATTGTCTTTGCACAAATCGCTTCGCTCCTTTTTTGATAATGGGCAAGTTGAGGGGTTTTTGGCTAAGGATGGGCGAAAGGGTGATGTGCCGCTCTAGTATGCAAGGCAGCAGCGTGTAGTAGGGGATGGATATGAGCAGCGTGTGGATCGTTGAGCAGCCCTGGTGTGGGCGCGCGTGGGGTGCTGCTGACCGATCAGCTGGGAGATGCTGTGGCTAGGGAATTGTTAGGAGGTTTCGGCACTTAAGGGTTTTGGTGTTTTTAGAGGGAATGGTCTATGAATGAAAAAAAAAGAATAGATGGGTGGAATTTATAGTGAAAGGAGTAGGAGCTACAGTAGAATTCTTAAAAATTCTAAGTTCTAATTCTACTCAAAGTAAATAACAATTAATAATAATTATAATGCATATTAAATTATTATTTACTATTAATTTATTAAGATAAAAACTTATCGAATAAAATATGATTAAATTAAAACTAATCTTAACTCTAAATAAAGCTGATAATAATTAATATATATTCTAATGGATATAATTATATATTAATAATTATCATCTTTAATTATTTTTATTTTTTTATTGGTCTAAAAACATTTACTCTAGATGCTTTTTGAAAATATTTACAAAAAGAGGCATCTAATTTTTAATATTTACAAAAAGAACAATCAATTTTTAAAAATAATTCAATTAAGTTCCTAGACTTAATGAAAATTCAAGATTGAGTTGCAACATAAAACTTGGATCAAAATTGATCCTTTTATTTGAAAAACTAAAAATTTATTGTCATTTAGGGAATAATTTCTTGGGAAATTATGTTAAAATCAATTCCCAGGAAAGATTGGAGAGGTCATAAGCGGTCCCGCTTAGGTTCCAATCTCCTAGACAGAATTTATTTAAACATACTAATCCCGAAAATATACCCTAAATCATTTATTCAAACAGAAGAACAAGAAAAATTAAATATCTGATAAAATGAACGAGATTTGATTCTGTTCAATTTTATCTCCCCAGTAATGTTTCAAGTGTTGAGCATTAACTCGAAAATTACCTCCCTTACCTTGAAGTTCAACAACTCCACATGGATAGACTCGATGAATCATAAATAGACCTAACCAACGTGATTTTAACTTACCTGGAAAGAACCTTAATCTGGAATTGAATAACAAGACTTGCTGACTTGCTTCAAATTCTCAAACTAGAATGTGCTTGTCATGTCATTTCTTGAGTCTCTCCTTAAGTAATTTGAAATTCTCGTATGAAGACATTCGGAATTCTTCTAACTCGTTAAGTTGAAGCATCTATTTCTCTTTGGCACTTTTAATATCCAAGTTGAGTCGTTGAAGAGCCCAGTTAGCTTTGTGTTCCAACTCCAAGGGTAGATGGCAAGCTTTCCCAAAGACTAACCTATAGGGTGACATCCCTAAAGGTGTCTTGTATGATGACCTGTAAGCCCATAAAGCATCATCCAGTCTTTTGGACCAATCTCGTCAGTTCAGGCAAACTACCTTCTCAAGTATACCATTTCAACCACTTGTTCACAAAATGGGACCCTTCATCATTGATGATAACTCTTGGGGTTCCAAACCTTATCAGCACATGTTTCTGAAAAAGCTTCATTACAACCTTAGCATCATTTGTCGGATATGCCTCTGCCTTAACCCACTTAGACACATAGGCTACTGCTACTAATATGTACTTGTGACCAAAAGACAGAGGGAAAGGACTGAGAAAGTCAATACCCTAAACATCGAATAATTCTACCTCAATGATGTTTGTTCGAGGTATCTCATTTCTGTTGGTGACATTTTCGACCCTTTTGACATCGATCACAACTCTTTACGTAAGCATATGCATCTTTGAATAGTGTTGGCCAAAAGAATCCAGCTTGCAATACCTTGGCTATAGTACGTGTACCTCCAAAGTGTCCCCCACTCAGAGCTGAGTGACAATAGTATAAAATCTTATGTACTTCATCTTCTGCCACGCATCTCCTGATCATTTGATCTACACACTTTTTAAACAAATACGGTTCTTTCCAGAAATAGTACTTCACATTGTGAAAAAACTTTTTCTTTTGATGATACGTCTTATCAATCAGCATAAAACCACAAGCTAAAAGTTAGCAATATCAGCAAACCAAGGGGTATTATGGACATGATTTACCTTCAGTATGTGTTCATCTGGAAACTTCTCTCGAATTGGTATAAGAGGAAAGTTCCCTTCTTACGACTCTAATCTAGACAAGTGGTTTGTTACTTGGTTTTCCACCCCCTTTCGATCTTGAATTTCTAGATCAAACTCTTGAAGTAGAAGTACCCATCGGATCAGTCTCGGCTTAGCGTCTTTCTTTGCAAGTAAATACTTAATTTCCTAATGGCCCGTATAAATAGTCACTTTGGTACCTACAAGATAAGATTGAAACTTTTCAAAAGCAAACACAATAGCAAGTAACTCTTTTTCTGTTACCATGTAATTCAATTGAGCTCCTGTCAGATTCCGACTCGCATAATAGATAGGATGAAAAACTTTGTTCCTTCGTTGACACATGACAGCTCCGATCGCGAAGTCACTTGCGTCACACATCAATTCAAATGGCAAATCCTAGTCTGGTGTGACTATTATGGGTGTCGAGACTAACCGATTCTTCAAATCATTGAAAGCTCTTAAGCACTCCTCATCAAATTTAAATGTCGTGTCCTTCTCCAATAATTTGCATAAGGGTTTAGCAACTTTAGAGAAGTCCTTGATGAATCATCGATAGAAACCATCATGGCTGAAAAAGCTCCTAACCCCCTTGACAGATATTGGAGGTGGGAGTTTCTCAATAACATCTACCTTTGGTTTATCTACCTCGATTCCATGTCTTGTTATCCGATGCCCTAGAACAATACCTTCTCGTACTATGAAATGACACTTTTCCCAGTTAAGTACAAGGTTTGTTTCTTCACATCGCCTTAGTACCTTGGCTAGATTGGCTAGGCAATCATCATATGTATCTCCGAATACTGAAAAATCATCCATAAAAACTTCCAAATATTTCTCAACCATGTCATTAAAAATAGACATCATACATCTTTGAAATGTAGTAGGTGCATTACATAAACCAAATGGCATGTGCCTAAATGCAAATGTATCGTACAGGCAGGTGAATGTTGTCTTGTGTTGATCTTCTGGTGCTACTGTAATTTGATTATACCCTGAGTATCCATCGAGAAAACAGTAATAGTCTCACCCTACGAGTCTATCTAGCATCTGGTTCAAAAAACGGCAAAGGAAAGTGATCTTTCCTAGTTGCCTTGTTTAGCTTTCGGTAATCGATGCAAATTCTCCATATCGTAACCGTTCTAGTCGGTATCAACCCGTTATTCTTGTTTTCAGTGACCGTGATACCTCCTTTCTTTGGCACACTGTAACGCTTAGGTTTGTGCAAGTGTACACAGTCGTTATCAAGTAATAAGTAAGTATCGAGTTATCGTCTCCACAAGGATTGTATTTGTGCTAAGTCAATTTGTAAAATTATATTAACAATTTAGTAAATAAAAACACAATATAGTTGAGAAATGGTGATTAAAATATATTAAACTAAATGCAATGATCGCTAATGCAAATTATCCTAAGTATGCAACTATATGAATGAAATAGATTTTAGTAAAATTAAACACAATTTGCAACAATTATAACATAAATAAACTAGGACAATTACTTTAATTAAACTCAATTTATTATCAACATGTTTAATAATATTTGAAAAAACATTCCATGGTAATTCGATTTTTCATGAGTTTGGAAACCACATTAGGTCCTTTTGGAATCCTTTACTTAGTAAATATGGATTTTACTGATCCTTATTTACTAAGGGTTTCTTAGCCTTCATGTGAGGTAACAGGGACACGTTAGGTTTGAAACAATTTAATCACACAAATCTAAAAACTATGCAGATAACAGAGCTTGGTTAGAGCTGTTATGCAGCCTACAATTTAATCGCGTTAGGATCTAAATTAAGCATGCACATTTCAATTATGCGTCCATTAGCTGTCGTCTCGTTAGGATCGCTCAGCTAATTCAAGTGCATTTCAATCATGTATGAATGAAATACATACTTGATTTTAATTGAAAACATGATCGATTGAAGCACAAACATTATAAGTATGAATCAAATAAATATTATTTAATCAAAGCAATCATCCTAGCTTAAATAAAATTAAGCTAACATTGTTGTAAACAAGAACAAAAACGCATAGCAAACATCTTTATATTAAGTTAAAGAAAAGAAAGATTAAACCCAATTCAGAGTGGCTGTCACCCAAGACTCTAACTGACGAGACTCATTCGTTCCTTTACTTTGCTCCTTTGCTGATGGTTCTCCAAGGTGGCCAACCAAAGGTTCTTTAAAAGGCTTAATTGGTAAAATCTCTATAAAGAGTTGGTGCTAGGCGTGGGAATGGAAAAGGCTAAGAGAAAAAGAGAGAATGATGCTTGATGAATGCTTGAGGGATGATGAATGAAGGAATGAGAGGGTCTTATTTATAGGTGAGGAGAGAAGGATAATTTACTAAAAATAGAAGTTTTCATCTTTTGAAGAATCTTCCATGGGTGGCCGACCATAATTTTAGTCAGTTGGGCTGATTTTTCCTTGATTTTTGGTCAATTTGAGTGTCACAACAACTCAGAACTGAGACTCGGTCAAGTTCAAATCTTCAGGTAAATTTTTAATTTCTTCAACTCTTGAAGGACCTTGTGCAATTAAACCAAAAAATGGTTTATGGACAGCCATGTGCAGTCGAATTTTGGGTTGACTTGGTCTCCAATTTGGACGGTTTTGTAATCCAGCAAAGCTATCAGACCTGTCCAAAATAAATCAACAAGTTAGAGGACCAAAAAAATTAAATTTATCCAATTTATTAATTAATTAAAACTCAAATTATTAATGAAATGTTTTAAAATGAATTGTTCAATATAATTTTATATTTTATTATTTAATTTAATCATGCATGGCCCACTTTATATCTTAAAAAATATAATATATTCAAATTAATAAAAAATAAGTCATTTATTGCATGAAAATTATATAATAAAGCATAAAATCACATTTTAATAATTTTTATGTTCTAGTTTCATATTTTCGCATATTTCATTAATTTATTAAACAATTACTTAGTTTTAACAACGGATTTAAGTAAAAAGGTGATAAATTACATAGGAAAAATCTTATATATTTTTCCATTTACACACCCCCAAACTTAAATCATTGCTCGTCCCGAGTAATGTTTATGCACAGCAAAAGGTCTTGCTAAGGAAAAATTGCTAATTGCGTAAGCAGCATCAATCTTTTTCCCATAATCATGCATTAATAACTTCATGCTTATCAATCTTCTTTATTAACAAGTAATTCATATGCAAACATTCCTTAAGATTATACTAAGCTTCAAAATATGCCAACATGAATCATAGTTTGCATGTATGTCACAACCATAGATAACATTCTTCATTCAACATAATTTCCTATCAACTAAACAAACAATCACAAGGCTTATTTATGATCTTCATATGTTGAACTTGGGACTTCCTCTCCACTAATGTAGGTGACATAATCATCAAATCAACAGGTCTTTTATAAGGTTGTAATGGGGCTCGGTTAAAGGTAGGGATTTTAAGAGATGGGACATTTCGGTTTAAAAATCTTAAACTTTAACTTTGTCTTAGTTTTCTCGTAATACAACCTTTTTCTTTAAATGAACCTTTGGAACACCCCCAAACTTATTTTGAACTCGAACTCATACATTTTTCATTTTTTTTCGGAGACTAAGTGAACTTTTCTTCGGTTTTTTTAATTAAGCATGAGCACATACATCTTTATGAAAATTTCCTCAAATGTTGATTCCCAAGACAACTTTAGTTAAGATAGGTGCACAAATTAGGATAGCTTTAAAAAGATGATAATTGGCTTATAATATAGGCTCATTGCAAAAAAAAAGGCCTTTAAGCTCAAAATTACAGTTTCAAGGCTCTAATATCATAGGGTTGGCTTGAAAAGGCTCAAATGATCCAAAGAAATAGTGCTTATATCATTTAAGATTTTTATGTCCCCTAGGATTTCGTCTCAAGAAAGTTACTAAGTCAATTCTAAAGATATAAACCTTTATGCATGTTTATTCTCAAAAGAACTAAGTTTTCATGGCAAACATTACTAAGGCTAAGATCATACAAGCATTCCATTCTTCATAACAACATACTTTCACTTAGATAAAATCATCATTCATACTTGCATGCAAACTATCTCAGTAATAAGAATATCTCTAAACATTCATTTATTAAAACATACTTATGAAAGAAATGATTAAAACATACTTGAAAATTTAAAAGTTTGAGCAATTTATTTGCCTTACCCCCTTTAAAAGGAAGCAATGTTCTCATTGCAAGAACAAAGTAATGAATGAAAACTTAACACCAGTTAGGGTTGTAAAGAACGAGAGGTGAGTAATTAAGACTGCTTAAGTACCAAGTCTTCCCTAATAACCCAATCCTAGACATGTTCATTCCCATTACCACATTAGTTAGTCTTATTCTTTCTAAAGAAGTGCTAAGTTTTTTCATGTTTGCTATGTTTTATTCTGCAGAAATTAAATCCTAATTATGAAAGAAATAAATTCCTAAAGACCTAAAAATAATTAAATAAATAACAGGACAAGAATCCCCCTTTTATTTTTTTTGACTTATTCCCCTTGTCTTCTTTAGCTCCATCTCCGCTTGCATCGTCAATATCTTTCGTCCATGTCTCAAAGATAGCATCTAGGAACTCAGGAACAAAAGTATTAGAGATATTCTTAAAAGTATTTTGAATTGAGTCATCTCTAATTTTTGCATATTTCCAGTAAGTTTGTTGTTGATTGTACATGAACTTGCACATATCCATCAAAATTGAAAACTCCAATTTCCTTGAAGTACTTGCAGAAGTCAGCATGACAGTTGTATATTCAGGTTCAACACTTAGCTTGACTGGTTCTTCTTTTGGCTTAACCCTTGGTTTAGGAATGTTCGATTCCTTATCAGATTCTTCCTCTTTAGTGTTTGTGATTGAATTAGCTTTAGTTTCAGTTCCATTTGTTGACTCCTCTGTATTCGGCTCTTCTTGCTCGCCTTGATTCAATTAATGCACCCTCTCTACTAATCTTTCAAGATCATAATTTGTAATACATCCTTGAACATATTGCCCTTTCAAATTTGCTTGTGTTTTAACACAGGCCTCTAAGCAAAGTGAAGTGATTAATGATGGGAAATAAACACTTCCTGTCTTCCTTTTAGCACAATCGTGAATCTCATTGAGGATAATTTTCCAACATTAATGGACTTTTTTGTCAAAATTGCATATAACAAAAGCATTCGTTCCATCGAGATGGTGGAACTATGTGAGATAGTCATAAAACTGTAGAGAATGAAATAAAACCATACCTTTGCTACTGGTTTTAAGTATTCTCTTTGACAAGAATGGCTCCCATACTTTGTTATAATCCATTTGGATCCCGGATTTGTCACGACATCAAGCACTTGTTGAAGAAAATCCCCATTGATATTGTTCATCATAGTGTAGTACTCATCTTCTTCAACATCAGGTAAATTAAACAAATCATTGATGGACTTAGAAGTAAGAGGTACCTTTTTCTTTCGAACGATGACTTCAGTAGCATCTTGCGTAGTCAAACTAGCATAGAATTCGTGAACTAGTTCATCATCGAAAAGTGAACGAGCATCACAAAATCGTTCCCACTTGAGAGCATTGAATTTCTTTCTAATCGGTATAGGGACAACCATCAAATCATTACTCTTCAAGTCAAAACCTTTTTTCGGCATCATAGGTTGATGCTTGAAGATTGAATCAAATCTCTCTTTCACTCATTCATCTATCAAAATTAGGTTTTCAAGAGTAATCTTTGAAGATCTGGTTCTTTTACAACATATGGTATATTTTCCCGAAAATTCGGCAAAGTTTTTATACAAAAGAGAAAAGAGAAATCGTCAAAGTGGGTAGAACTTGCTACAGCAAAAATCTTGGGACAGCAAGGATAGTGCGATGGGGACGACGATGTGCGACAGTAACGGCAGTGCTTCGACAATCTCTTTGTGGCGACAATAGCGAATTTCGACAAAAAGGGAAGAGAACTAAGGTTTCTTTTGAGATTTGAGGTTGACGACACAAAAGAGAGATTTAGGGATTTTTTTAGGGTGTAAGCAAATTGCTTTGAGGCTTATGAAAATTAGTAGAATGGAAAGGGGTTTATATAGGGGCAAATTAGGGCAACATGTAGCAAAAAATTACACATTATGGTTACTTGGGCGGCAAGCAATAGGTGTGACAGTAAGGCATGAATTTTTTCCCTCCTTTTTGTTGTCTTGGGCCTCAAACTCTGACAGTATCTTACTAAAAAAAACTGATTAGTACTTGGGCAAATTTGACCCTCTTTATTAACATAAATATTTAAACAGAACAAATGAAATTAAAAAAAATTTAAGTCTTAATTAGAAAATTTCTTCTTCAAAAATTACATTAAATTAATTCCCAGGAAAGGTTGGAGGGGTCACAGCGGTCCCGCTTAAGTTCCAATCTCCTTAGACATTATTAATTAAATGTAAAAAGTTAAGAAAATATGTTCTAATTATTTATTTATTTACAAAATGAGTTCATGAAAAATTAAGGGTCTACTAATTTGAGCGAGGATTCAATTCGCTCAACTTCACCATCCCAGTAGTGTTTGAGACGTTGACCATGAACTTTAAACGTACCTCTGTAATTGTCATATAATTCAATAGCTCCATAAAGATAAACTCGGTAGATGGTATAAGGTCCTTTCCATCGGGATTTAAGCTTCCCAGGAAATAACTTCAACCTTGAATTAAACAACAAAACCTTCTGACCTTCTTTAAACTCGCGAGGTTGTATATGACTATCATGCCATCTCTTTGATCTTTCTTTACACATTTTGGCATTCTCATAGGAAAACAACCTCACCTCTTCTAACTCATCAAGTTGTAACATCCTTCTTTCACCGGCTTGCTTAAGATCAAAATTCAACTACTTCAAAGCCTAGTGAGCTTTATTCTCCAACTCTAATGGCAAATGACATGCATTTCCAAAGACTAACCGATAAGGAGTCATTCCTAACGGAGTCTTAAATGTTGTTTGATTGGCCCGTAATGCATCATCGAGCCTTCGAGACCAATCTTTTCTGCTAGGTCGTACTACATTTTCAATGATACTTTGATTTCGCGATTCACTCTTTCAACTTGCCCATTAGACTGGGGGTGATAGGCAGTAGCAATCTTGTGCTTCACATCATATTTATCAAGCAACCACTTAAGCCATTTGTTCACAAAATGAGAACCTTCATCACTAATAATAGATCTTGGTGTCCCAAATCGTGTAAATGTTCACAAAATGAGAACCTTCATCACTAATAATAGATCTTGGTGCCCCAAATCGTGTAAACACATGCTTATGTAGAAATCGCATGATTACCTTAGCATCATTTGTAGGGTATGCTTCAACTTCAACCCACTTGAATACATAGGCCACAGCAACTAAGATGTATTTGTTCCCATACGAAGAAGGAAACGGGCCTAAGAATTTAATGCCCCATACGTCAAACAATTCAATCTCCAAAATGTTTGTCAAGGGAATCTCATTCCTCCTTGATAAGGGCATCTCATTCCTCATTGATATATTTCCAATCCTTTGGCATTTATCACAGTTCTTCACATAAGCATAAGTATCTTTAAATAGTGTAGGCCAAAAGAAACCTGCTTGCAAAATTTTTGGTACAATATGTGAACCACCAAAGTGTCGCCCACTTGGATATGAATGGCAATGATACAAGATCTCAGCAATCTCGCTTTCAGCTACACACTTTCAGATTATATTATCTGCACATTGTTTAAACAAAAACGGATCCTCCCAAAGATAATACCGACTATCATGAAGGAACTTTTTCTTTTGTTGGTATGTCATTTCTCGAGGAATTATTCCACATGCAAGATAATTGGAAAAATCAACAAACCAGGGTATTTCATGAATTTGATTTACCTCAAATAAGTGTTCATCTGGGAAATTCTCGTTGATAGGCACACATGACTGAGTTACCTCATTTTGCTCCAACCTCGACAGATGATCAACTATTTAATTTTTGACACCTTTTCTGTCTTGGATCTCAAGGTCAAATTCTTGGAGAAAAAGTATCCAACGAATTAGCATTGGTTTTGCATCTTTCTTCGTGAGTAAGTATTTAATGGCCGCATGGTTAGTAAATACTGTAACTTCGGTACCTATAAGATATGAGCTGAATTTTTCAAAAACAAAAACTATAGCTAAGAGTTCTTTTTTGATTACCATATAATTGCATTGTGCTCCCGTCAAAGTTCTATTTGCATAGTAGATAAGGTGAAACACTTTATTTCTTCTTTGACCCATCACAGCTCTAACGGCAGAGTCACTTGCATCGCACATCAACTTAAAAAGTGTGTTCCAATCAGGTGTAACGATTATTGGGGCTGAGATTAACCACTTCTTTAGCTCTTCAAAAGCTTCCAAACATGCTTTGTTGAAATCAAACACTGTATCTTTCTCTATCAACAAACACAACGGTTTAGAAATTTTTGAGAAATCTTTGATAAACCTTCGATAAAAACCAGTATGGCCTAAGAAACTTCTGACTCCTTTCACATTCATTGGGGGTAGTAATCTTTCAATTACGTCCACCTTTATTTTATCGACTTCAATTCCATTTTTTGAGATCTTATGACCTAAGACAATCCCTTCCTTGACCATAAAATGGCATTTTTCCCAATTAAGGACAAGATTCATCTCTTCGCATCTCTTCAGTACCTTAGCTAAATTACTCAAATAGATATCATAATTGTTACCAAAAATAGAAAAATCATCCATGAAAAGCTCAACAAAATTTTCAAACATATTAATAAATATTGCCAACATGCATCGTTGAAAAGTTGCAGGTGCATTGCATAAACCAAAAGGCATTCGCCTAAAAGCAAATGTACTGTATAGACAAGTAAATGTTGTTTTATGTTGGTCCTCCGGGGCTACAACTATTTGTTTATATCCTAAATAGCCATCTAAAAAACAATAGAATTCATTACTAGCCAGTCGATCTAACATCTGATCCATAAAAGGCAACGGAAAATGGTTCTTCCGAGTGGCTTTGTTCAACTTTCTTAATCAATACAGATTCTCCAACCGGTAACAGTTCTCGTTGGAATTAAGTCGTTACGCTTATTTTTAACATTCTTGATTCCACCTTTCTTCGGTACACACTACACCAGATTTACCCACGAACTATCTGAAATAGGATAGATGATTCCTGCATCTAACCATTTGATCACTTCCTTTCTCACAACTTCTTTCATAATAGGATTAACCCTCCTTTTCCCATCAATTCGAGCTTTTTCACCTTCTTCTAAAATAATTTTATGCATGCAAAAAGAAGGGCTTATACCTTGAATATCAGCCATGGTCCAACCAATTGCTTTCTTAAATTTCTTTAAAACAACAATTAGTTGCTCCTCTTGATCTTTCGTCAGTTCCGCTGAAATAATCACAAGCAAAGTAGAACAATCACCTAAATAAACGTATTTCAAATGGGAAAGAAGTACCTTTAGTTTGAGTTTAGGTGGTTTTTCAATTGACAACTTGGGTTGCACAAATTCTCTAACTTCCAACTCCAACGGTTCAAACCGTGTGGATTGAATAAAATTTCTCAAATTGGATTCCATCAAAGTCATGTTTTCTTCACCTTCTTCATCCTCCAAAGGGTCAAGATCTAAGGCTTTCTCCAATAGACCTTCTTCAAAATTGCTTTCCATAGAAACCAAGGTTTCTATCTCTTCCATAACTGAACACTCCTCCGCTAGATCAGAAAATTTCATCGCTTTAAGAATGTTAAAGGTTACCTGATCATTTTGAACTCGCATGGCGAGTTCTCCTTTCTGCACATCAATTAACGTTCTTCTCGTGGCTAAGAAAGGTCTCCCAAGGATGATCAGCACTTCCTTGTCTGCTTTAAAATCTAAGACAATGAAATCAGCAGGAAAAATAAATTTATCGACTCTTACCAAAACATCCTCGATCTTTCCTTTGGGATATGCTAAAGATCGATCAGCTAGCTGAAGTGTCACAGTTGTAGGTCTTACTTCACCTATCCCTAACATCTTGAAAATAGATTAGGCATCAAGTTGATACTCACTCCTAAGTCACACAAAGCTTTACCACAGTAGGAGTCACCAATGTTACAGGGTATAGTAAAGATTCCTGGGTTTTTCAATTTCGGTGGCAGTTTGTTCTGGAGGAACGCATTGCACTCCTTTGTCAAGGAAAAAGTCTCATACTCACTCAGTCGTTTCTTCTTGGACAGTATATCCTTCATAAACTTTACATAATTCGACATTTATTCTGAAGCCTCCACCAATGGAATATTGATGTGTAACTACTTCAGAACATCCAAAAACTCCTTGAATTGCACCTCATATTTCTGTTTGTTTTGCTACAATCTTTGCGGATATGGAGGTGATGGAACTTTCGGTTGAACCAGACAACTTTTCTGAGTAGGTAAATCTTTATCCAAAAAAGATGTTAAAATATTTGAATTCACTAAGTTAGGGTTTACCTTATCAGACTTTGCAGTTTTTGATTCCTTTGGTGTAGGAATTTCAACAGCTGGTTGATTCTTCTCAACGGACTTCTCTTCGACATCAATCAATCGGGGTTCTAGAATTTTACCACTTCGTAATGCCACTGCCTTGATATGTTCTTTACCCAAATTTCTTGGATTCTCAGTATCGCTCGGTAAGGTTCCTTACTGTCTATTACATAGATCCATAGCTAACTGGCCCATTTGGTTTTCCAAATTTTTCAGTGTTGCTGCTTGGCTTTAGATCAAAGTGTCATTCTTTGGCATGTACACTTTCAACAAGTTCTCCAAATTGTTTGATGCCTCAGCTTGAGGTGGTTTTGAAGCTTGCTGATTAAACCTTTGAGATTATTTGGGTCTTTGCTGCAATAAGTTGTTGTTCAGTCCATTTCCTTGGTTGCTCCAAGAAAAGTTAGGATGATTATGCCATGAAGGATTGTAGAAGTTGGACTCGGGTCCTTGTCCACTCCTATTTTGATAATGGTTCCCTACGTAGTACACTGACTCGGGATATGATGGACAATTCTCAAAAGAATAACCTTCCCCACAGTTCACACAGGAAATTGTTTCAAACGGACTTGGTGACTGAGCTGTAAAATTATTAGTACTATTAGCGGTTAACTTTTTAACATAGAGGAAATAGACGATACCTGAGCTGATAACGAAGTGAAAGAGTCAATTTCATAAACTCCGGCTATGCGTCTTTCTGAAGCTGTTCGATTTGTTGGCCATTGATTGTTATTACTCGCGATCCTCTCGATGATCTCATAAGCCTCATTATAAGACTTAGACAAAATTACACCATTCGCGGAAGCATATACCATCAATCTTTTATGTTCATTGAGACCATTATAGAATGTTTCAACTGGATACAGTGAGGAATCTCATGATGAGGACACTTACCAAGTAAATCCTTGAACCGCACTCAAGCCTCATACAAAGACTCATCATCCAATTGTTGGAAAGTTGTGATCTCGTTCCTCAACTTAGCATTTTTTCTAGGTGGGAAATACTTAACAAAAAATCTCTCTGCTAATTCTTGTCATGTAGATATGGAACTTGGTGGCAATGAATTGAACCATGCTCGTGCTTGATCTCACAACGAGTACAAAAACAACTTCAACCTTAGTGCGTCTTCAGTCACACCGGCTATCTTGAATAAATCATTCACCTCCATAAACAATCGAAGGTGGAGATGTGGATCTTTCATAGGCATACCACTAAATAGGCCCACCGTTTGTAGCATTTGAAACATCACTAGTTTCAATTCAAACTGGGTTGCCTCAATATTTGGCCTTCTAATTCCTGGGTTTAACTCACTAAAAAGTGGCACAGTATATTGTTTGATGCATCGATCCCTATCATCAGCAATGAGGATAGGATTTTGTACATAAACGATTTCATTACCTTGGTCTTGATTCTGATTTCTAAGGTCCATCTCAACTTGTCTTTGAGCTGTTCGTTCACGTCCTCTTTGTCTGAAAGTTCGCTCAAATTCAGGATCTATAGGGAGTATATCGATAATTCAATCTATGCTCATAAACACCTGAAAAGAAAATTACAAGAATTAAAAAGAATAAGTTAGTAATGTTAGAAATAAATAAATTTGAAATTAAATAATTTCACGAAAAAAATGACTATGGCAATAGTTGACATTCCCTGGCAACGGCGCCAAAAACTTGTAACGCTTAGGTTTGGGCAAGTGTACACAGTTGTTATCAAGTAATAAGTAAGTACTAAGTTATCGTCTCCATAGGGATTGTATTTATGCTAAGTCACTTAATTTGTAAAATTATATTAACAATTTGGTAAATAAAAACACAATATAGTTGAGAAGTAGTGATTAAAATATATTAAACTAAATGCAATGATCCCTAATGCAAATTATCTGAAGTATGCAACTATATGAATGAAATAGATTTTAGTAAAATTAAACAAATTTGCAACAATTATAACATAAATAAACTAGGACAATTACTTTAATTAAACTCAATTTATTATCAACATGCTTAATAACATTTGGAAAAGCATTCCATGACAACTCGATCTTTCATGAGTTTGGCAACCACATTAGGTCCTTTCGGAATCCTTTACTTAGTAAATACACATTTTACTAATCCTTATTTACTAAGGGTTTCTTAGCATTCGTGTGAGGTAACAGGGACGTGTTAGGTTTGAAACAATTTAATCACACAAATCTAAAAACTATGTAGATAACAGAGCTTGGTTAGAGTTATTATGCAACCTACAATTTAATCGTGTTAGGATCTAAATTGAGCATGCACATTTCAATTATACGTCCATTAGCCGTCGTCTGGTTTGGATCACTCAACTAATTTAGGTGCATTTCAATCACTTATTAACAAAATACAGACTTGATTTTAATTGAAAACATGATCGATTGAGGCACAAACATTATAAGCATGAATCAAATAAATATTATTTAATCAAAACAATCATCCTAGCTTAAATAAAATTAAGCTAACATTGTTGTAAACAATAACAAATAACACATAGCAAACATTTTTATATTAAGTTAAAGAAAAGAAAGATTAAACCCAATTCAGAGTGGCTATCACCCAAGACTCTGACTGACGAGACTCCTTCATTCCTTTGCTTTGCTCCTTTGCTGATGGTTCTCCAAGGTGGTCGACTAAGGGTGCTTTAAGAGGCTTAATTGCTAAAATCTCTATGAAAAGATGATGCTAGGCGTGGGAATGGAAAAGGCTAAGAGAAAAAGAGAGAATAATTCTTGAGGGATGATGAATGAAGGAATGAGAGGGTCTTATTTATAGGTGGGGAGAAAGGGATAGTTTACTAAAAATAGGAGTTTTCATCTTTTGAAGAATCTTCCATGGGTGGCCGATCATAATTTTAGTAAGTTGAGCTGATTTTTCCTTGATTTTTGGTCAATTTGAGTGGCTCAACAGCTTAGAACTGAGACTCTGTCAAGTGCAAATCTTCAGGTAAATCTCTAATTTCTTCAACTCTTTAAAGACCTTGTGCAATTAAACCAAAAGTGGTTTATGGACAGCCACGTACAGCCGAATTTGGGGTTGACTTGGTCTCCAATTTGGACGGTTTTGTAATCTAGCAAAGCTATCAGACCTGTCCAAAATAAATCAACAAGTTAGAGGACCAAAGAATTAAATTTATCCAATTTAATTAATTAATTAAAACCCAAATTATTAATGAAATATTTTAAAATGAATTATTAAATATAATTTTATATTTTATTATTTAATTTAATCATGCATGGCCCACTTTATGTCTTAAAAAATATATTATATTCAAATTAATATAAAATAAGCCATTTATTGCATGAAAACTATATAATAAAGCATAAAATCACATTTTAATAATTTCTATGTCCTAATTTCATATTTTCACATATTTCATTAATTTATTAAACAATTACTTAGTTTTAACAACGGATTTAAGTAAAAAGGTGATAAATTACATAGGAAAAATCCTATATATTTTTCCGTTTACACACGCACTGGACCGGACTTACCCATGAACTATCTGAGATGGGGTAAATTATACTCGCATCTAACCACTTGATGATTTCTTTCTTGACTACGTCCTTCATGATAGGGTTCAGTCTTTGTTGTCCATCAATCGTCCCTTTTTCGCCATCTTTTAAGATAATCTTGTGCATGCATACAAATGGACTAATTCTGCGAATATTGACTATGGTCCATCCGATAGCCTTCTTGAATTGTTTCAACACCAGGATGAGTTTCTCTTCTTGCTCAGTAGTTAATTCTATTGAAACAATCACAGGCAGAGTAGAAGAGTTACCTAAATAAACATATTTCAAATGTGAGGGAAGTACCTTCAGTTCTAATTTAGGTGGCTCCTCGATTGATGCTTTTGGTTGGGCATAATCCCTTTTCTCTAACTCTAAAGATTCAAAGCGGGATTGCGGATTAAATCCCCTTTGATTAGCTTCTAAAAGCTAAGTATTCATCCTCCTCTTCATCATTAGGAGGATCTAATGTCAAAATTTGTTCGAATGGATCCTCAACATAATTGAGTTCCTTATCCATGATTAAATCCTCTAAATCGAACTCTGCAGAACAATCATCAATTCTATCAGGAAATCGCATGGACTTAAAAATGTTAAATGTTACCTAATCATCCTGAACACGCATAGTAAGGTCGCCCTTCTGCAAATCAATAAAGGTCCTTTTGGTTGCTAAGAATGGTCTTCTTAAGATGATTGGCACCTCTTTGTCTGCTTCAAAGTCTAGAATCACAAAGTCAGCAGGAAAGATAAACTTGTCTACACGTACCAATACGTCCTCGATTTTTCCTTCTGGCTGTGCTAAGGATCGATCTGCTAATTGAAGTGTAACCATAGTAGGTCTAATTTCACCTATCCCCAACTTCCTAAATATGGACATGGGCATCAAGTTGATACTCGCACCCAAGTCACAATATGCTGCTCCAATATTGCAAGGTATGGTAAAACATCCAGGATCTTTTAATTTTGGGGGTAGTTTATCTTGAAGATATGCATTGCATTCCTTTGTTAGGGCTACCGTCTCAAATTCTCCAAGCCTTCATTTTTTAGACAGGATATCCTTCTTGAGTTTGACTTAGTTCGGCATTTGTTCAAGTGCTTCAACCAACGGGATGTTGATATGAAGTTGCTTGAGTACGTCTAGGAACTTCTTGAATTGAATTTTCTGCTTCTGCTTCTGAAGTCTTTGAGGGTAGGGTGGTGGAGGTTTTTTTACTGGAATTGGTTGATTCATTTTCTATGGCAATTCTGCATCTAACGGAGTTATTAGTTGATCAGAATTAGCTGGTTCAAAAGTTACCTTGTCAAATTTTGCAGATTCAATTTCCAATGAAACTGGAATTTCAACACTCGGTTGAACTTCCTTTGAGTCTTGAGCGTCAGCTAGCTCCTTCTCAACTTCGACGGAATTGGGCTCTAAAGTCTTTCCACTCCTCAATGTTAACGCTTTACAATGCTCCTTCCCTGGATTCCTCAGATTCTCCGTATCACTAGGTAAAGCACATTGTGGTCAGTTTTTGAGTTCAGTTGCAAGTTGGCCCACTTGATTCTCCAAATTCTTTAGAGAGGCATCTTTTTTCCCATGTATACCTTCAATAGATTCTCTAGGCTATTGGATGGTTCATCTTGGGCTAGTTTCTGAGCTTGTTGGGAAAAACTAGGTGGCTGGGTCGATCTAGGTTGGACATAATTGTTACTGGTTCCTGCCCCTTGGTTACTCCAGGAAAAATTTGGGTGGTTTCGCCATGATGGGTTATAGAAATTGGATTGCAGCCCTTACCTTCCTCGATTTTTGTTCTGGTTACCAATGTAATACACAAATTCTGGGTTCGATGGACATTCTTCGAACAAATGTCCTTCCCCACAATAAACATAGGCTACATTTTCAAATTGATTCAGTGGTTGTGCTGTAAAATTATTACACCCATTAATAGTAAGATTTTTTAACATTGAGGATATTGATGATACTTGAGATGCGAGTGAAGTAAGAGCATCTACTTCATGTATTCTAGTGACTCGTCTTCCTGACGCTGCTCGATTGGTTGGCCATTGATAATTTTTACTGGCAATTCTCTCAATGATTTTATAAGCCTCATTATAAGACTTAGAAAGGAGAGCACCATTAGCAGAAGCGTCCATTACCATCCTCGTGTGAGCATTGAGACCATTATAAAATGTCTCAAGTTGTATCCAATATGGGATTCCGTGATGAAGGCACTTCCATAATAATTCTTTGTACCTTTCCCATGCCTCATACAATGACTCATCATCCCACTACAGCAAAATAGGTTTTTAGTGGCATTTTTAGCGGCGTTTGGATAAAAAATATTGCTATAGATCAAACATTAACGGCGCTTTCTGAAAAACGCCGCTATAGATTGAGCATTAGCGGCTCTTTTCGAAAAACGTCGCTATAGATCGAGCATTAGCTGCGCTTTTTGAAAAGCGCCGCTATAGGTCAACAATTAGCAGCTCTTTTTGAAAAATGTCACAAAAAATTAAGTACAATGTCGTCATTATATGTTGAGCTTTTGTGGCATTAGCAACGCTTTTTGAAAAATACCGCTATAGATCGAGCATTAGCTGCGCTTTTTGAAAAACGTCGCTATAGGTCGACCATTAGCAGCGCTTTTTGAAAAATGCCACAAAAAATTAAGCACAATACCTCGTTTTATGTTGAGCACTAGTGGCATTAGCGGTGCTTTTTGAAAAATGCCATTGTAGGTCGAGCATTAGCGGCGCTACTTGAAAAATGCCGCTATAGATCGAGAATTAGCGGCGCTCTTTGTAAAATGCCTCTATAGATCGAGCTTTAATGCCGCTTTATCAAAAACGCCGTAAAAAATATTTTATCTATCTATTTATTATTTAACTGGTTTATTTATATTAATTAAAATACAATTTATTTTTAATTGAATATTTAAATTCTTCAAAAAAATATAATGACCCGTAAAAAAATTTGAAAGTAAAAACATAGAAAAATATTTGTTAAAATTAATAAAAATTAAAATACTATTATTTAAAATAATTTTAAAGTTTTTTGGGTACATGACTGATTGTTTTTTAATTTATATATTAAATAATTTCTTATATAATAGTAAAAGAGATAGTATTAATTTTAAAATATTGAATTAATTATCATTATAGTTTAGGGTTTATGGTTTAGGGTTTAAGGTTTAAGGTTTAGGAGTTACTATTTTAAAGTTTATGGATTATGGGTTTAGGGATTATGGTTTATGGTTTATGGTTTAAGCATTGGGGTTTAAGGTTTAAGGGTTAGAGATTTAGGGTTTATGGTTTATGTTTTATGATTCAGGGTTTAAAGGATAGGGTTTAGGGGTTTAGGGTTTAGATTAATTAGTGTTTTTTAATTTATATATTAAATAATTTCTTATATAATTGTAAAAGAGATAATTTTAATTTTAATATATTAAAATTATGATTATAGTTTACATTATTTAAGACATAATAGATAAACTTTATATATATTAAATGGTTTAGGATTTATGGTTTACTTGAGATTTGTTGAATGATGAAATTTTATACAATCAATTAATGATTTTATATATAAAAATATTTAATTTAAACCATTTGTTATATTTAAGTATTAGATTTTAAAAAAACATTGATAAATAAATAAATAAAAAGTAAGAGATTGATATAGATAGGTAACTATCTATTTTTGATAGGACCAAATTACAACAAATAAAAATGAAGTACAAAAACTAAAATCATTCCACATCGAACATCTAGCAAAATAGTTATATTTTAGTTAGGAAGAAATATCTCTAATAAAATGGAGATTAGATCGGAAAAGAATAATATAAAATCATGATTAACGTCTCAATCTTAAATGTTAAAAATAAAAAATAAAATAAAATACTATTATTTAGAAATAATTTTAAAGTGTTTTGGGTATATGACTGATTAAGTTTTTAGCGGCGTTTGGACAAAAAACGCCGCAAAGGTTAATTAGGTTGAGCAATAGTGGCATTTTTGGCTCCAAACGCCGCAAAAAGTTGAACAATAGTGGCGTTTTTGGTCCAAACGCCGTAAATATGTATTAAAAGATTGCAAAACGTTGTCATTTTTATCTGCGTTTTTAGTGGCGTTTTTACTAAAACGCTACAAAAGGATATGCGTTAGTGGTGTTTTCACGAAAAATGCCGCGAATATGTTTTAAGAGTTTGCAAAAACGTTGTCGTTTTTAGCTGCGTTAGTGGCGCTTTTGATAAGCGCCACAAATTTTAATTAAACTAACTTAAACGACATCGTTTATTTAGCCCCGAATTTCCTTAGTTTTCCCCAAGTCAGATTTCCCCGATTTCATTTACCCAATTTCCCAACTTCTTTTCTCCCAATTTCCCTCAATTTATTGTTCCCCAAATTATTTTCCCCAATTTCCCCCAAGTTATTCTATTCCCAAATAAGTTTCTTATTTCCTAATAAAAAAAATCACTTTCTATTCCCAAATCAGTACCACCTCCACCTATCCAACGCCGTTGCCATCTCCACTTCGGCGGCCGCTCTGTCACCCGCTTCCTCTATCGTCGGCGCCTATCACCATTGTGTCGTCTTGCTCGTTCTTCCATCAATACACTGTGGAGTGTTGTCGTTCCGGTCAAATGTCATTTTCACGGACTCCATTTTTTTTAGAGTCTAGTTTCTATTCACGGACTCCATTTTCAGGATTTGAAGGTCAGTTTCGGTCATCTCTCGATTAATTTAGTAAAGTTTGTCTTTTTTTTCTTCGATATTTATCTTTTTTGGTTTTCTATGTATAAATTTTTTTATTGAAATTATCTGTTTCTCGAAATGGGTTTATTTTGAAGTTTTAGTCTTATTATTATTGTTGTTTTTTTGGGGAGTATGTCAATGTTTCTGGAATGAATACGCTGTGGCTAGTTCATTTTGTGAGAACTGAACTTGTTAAGTTAATTTCTTTTAGTAATCCAATAATTAGGGTTCTCTCCCTTAGTGAATTCAAATTTTGGAATCATTTTTTTTAGAAATTATGTTGCATTTGCAGGATCTTTTGTGGCATAATATTAAGTAGTGAACTGTTATCAATTTTGATTATTTGTTCATAAAATGTTTGATATTTTGAGCGTACCAAATAATCAAAAACAAAAATGTGTTGTTCATAAACTGTTAAAAATTTGGTTAACCTGTGAACTGGTACAAAAACTAGTTCATAAATATTTGAATTCTTATAATAATAAAAACTCTTTAGAAATTTTCCCTTGAGCTATTAAATGTTTAGAATATTTAATATTTTTTTATTTTTATTAGATTTTTAGAGTTAAACCAATTGTGCATTTAGCTGTTTTTTTATCACTATTGTAGTTATATTTTTACTTTTTTTTTTACAATATTAATGATAGCAATAAGGGTCACACTGTTTAAACTCATATCAAATAAGTAATTGACACAAGTTCTAACCAATACTCCATACAAATCAAGATAACATAAAATTTTATCAATGAAAATGATTAGTGTCACTTCAATTGCCCAGACTAGCTTAGACTCAAATTGTCCCATTTATTTTGATTGCGATTATATTTCTCCTTATCTTAATAGTTTATTACAGAAAGTAGTTAACACTGTTTTTTTTCTTTATAGGGGTTAAATTATTTAATTTATTTCAAGATAGATCAAATTATTGAGTACCACAGATCTGTTGAGTTTTGTGGAAGTTTACCTTTCGATCATTAATCACAAATATTATGATTTATCACACTATATGTACCAAATTATGGTACTTTAAAGATAACATAATATGATTTATTGTATAAGTTATATGATTTAAAGATAACATAATAACCATAATTTGGTTTAGGCATTAAATAAGCCTAATTACGATAGTCTATTCTCTAATGAGTGCCTAGTTCAGGGCAATACAAGCTGTTGAGAAGATATTTCATGTAGAAAAGAAATTTGCTGGTGGTGTGTGGAGCTCACCTTTTTTTCCCATCAATGAATTGGAACTCAATCTATAAGCTTAGGTAAAACTTGAAAAGGAATAATATAAGCGATACTTCCAATCCTTTCTAACACTTCAAGTTTTGATAGTAACAAATTCTAAGTAGAGGCCAGGAGGAGAGTTAGATTCTTCGACAGTTCTATTATTTGGCCACTAGTTGCTGGTTTACCAAACGGATTCCACTAATTTACTTGAGATAACCTTGAGCTTTGTCAAATTACATGACATCTTTTCTTGTTATTGCGATCAAAGCTAAAATGACCAGACATAGGTGGTCTATTCTTTGGGCCAATTATAGTTTCTTTATTATGTCACTTTAATTCGTTCATTTCAATTTTCAAATGAAAAAAAACCTAAAAGATACATAAACTATGGACCACTAATGGAAATTCAAAAATTTTTGAGGGTTGAAATCTAAATTTCCATTTTTGTAACAACCCAAACCCGGTCTAAACGTTATGACCGAATCTGGCGATGTCACATTGTAACACCCCTTTCCCGTATTCAATGCCGGAATAGGGTACGAGGCATTACTAGAAGACATACATTTGCATATGTATTAAACCGAGTTACAAAATTTCATCCGAATTAAAACTTTTAAATTATTAACGTGCTTTTATATTTTTTTACAACATATCCTCCAAATATTATATTCATAACAAATAGGGCCTACGAGACCTGACATTTACTCATGTAATTCAAAACTTCATTTCCATTTCATTCAATTCACAATTTCTCATGTTCACAATTCAAATCAATTTCTCAATCCAATATATATATTTCAATCATCTAAGAATATAATGCAAGTTACTCGAACTTACCAGGCTAAATTGCAAAAATACCAAAATTCAGAGACATTTTGGTAATTTTCTATTTTTCTCGAATTTTCACCCAATCTTGATATAAATTAATATTTCATTCAATTTATTAATTTAAATAATAAAAGAATTCATTTCATGCAATTTGGCCACTTTTTAACATCTTTACCAATTTACCCTTAAAATATTATTTTTATTCAATTTAGTCATTGAACCTAAAACATGCAAATTGCCCATTTTTAATGAGAACTCATGCTAGTTGAAATCATTTATTTTCCTTCTCCTCCTCTCCATTCCACATCCTTAATGTATAATATGCTTATATGTAACATTATCTATAATTCCACCATTTATTTATATATTAATTCAAAGTTGTCCACTTGAGTCATAGTCACTAAATTATTTATATCTTGAGCTACGGAACTCCAAATTAAGATCCGTTAAATTCCTATGAAATTGGACTCACATATCTTCTTACCATAATATTTTCAGAATTTTTGGTTTAGCCAATAAGTACAGTTTATTCTTTAAAGGTTCCCCTATTTCACTGTTTGACAGTTCCGACCCCTCTTCACTAAAAATTAATTATCTCTTGGTACAAAATTTGGATTATGTTTACATTTGTTTATATTGAAAATAGACTCATTAAATATTTTAAACATACAGATTTAAGTCTTTAATTATTTGTATTCAATTTTTCATGATTTTCCAAATTCAAAACAGGGGAACCCGAATTCATTCTGACCTTATCTAACAAAATTTATTATATCTCATGATTTACCATTTCATTACTTACACCATTTATTCTATGAGAAACTAGACTTAATAATATTTAATTCCATATTTTATTCATACTCTAATTCGATTTCCACAATTTATGGTGATTTTTCAAAGTTAACCTACTGTTGCTGTCCAAAACTGTTTTAGTGCAAAATGTTGATTACTAGGTGTATAACTCCCTTATTCCCTTTCTCTATAACATTTCCCATCACTTTCACTTATTTCTCTTCACTAATGTATCAAGAACTTAAGACCTTATATAATAAAACTCTACTATAACATTATTTCCATGCTTTTTCAATAATATCAAACTTAAAAATATATTGAAATCTTGATGTTCTTACCTTGTGCTATTAATTTCAATCTTTAACCTGATTTTCTCTCTCCTTTAGCTTCTATTTCATGAATCTAACTTGCTATTCTAGCTCCCCATTGTCTCCTTATCAATTTTCTCTCTTGGTGGCTATGGAAATTTCTTTGATTTATAAGTGAAAATGGTGAATTTTTTGTGGGAGGACCAAATTGTAAAGAAAGGAAAACTTCTTTCTTTTCCTCTCTTCTCACGTTGGTTGAATGGAAAAGATGATAATTTTTTCATCATCTTTCCTCCCTTTTATATTAATCATTTAACAATAAAATAATACTAAAAATATTAATAAAATATTAATTAAATAACATTTATCTATTTAATTAATTATAAATATCGCAAACATCATCATTACCTTCTAGAATTCTCTCTCTCTATTTGACCATTTTTCCCTTTATAATCTTTTGAAATTTCATCCTTGAGTCATCACTTAATTTGGTAAAATTACAATTTATTCCCTCAAAATTCTTCACCTTTTCAATTTGGTCCTAATTCATCCATTTTCCCTACTTTCTAGATTATTCCACTCTTAAAATATTTACACTATTGGTCCTTCAAATTTTTTGTATTTACACTTTAACCCCTCAAATTTTGAGTATTTACTCTTGGGCAACAAAACATTTCTCACTTTTGCAATTTAATCCTTTCTTAAATTAATATGTCATAATATACTTCCCAATGTTGACATAACTCAATATTACCCTTTTTATCACTTTATTTCCGTATTTTACTATATCAATGATATTATCTTACTTTCTTACTGTAGTAATTTTCGGGGTATTACATTTCTCTCCCCCTTAAAATAAATTTCGTCCTTGAAATTTCCTTGTTTTATTTTGATCATGAACTTCATCATTTCTATATTCTTTCAATTATCCTTTTCTATCCATTCTTATCACTAACATTTCTAGTTTTTATATCATTTTGTACTTCCTTTTCAATAATATTATTCTTTTTACTTAATCGAGTTCTTATTTTCTCTCTTTCTTCATAACCAGAAGTCCTTTCTTCATTTAGTTTTCTTAAAGTCATCTCTATTATTCTATAGTTCCCTTCTGTACATATTTACTAGCTTAGTGTTTGTATTCATTCTTTATCCTTTTGTATTCATTCTTTATCCTTTCATTTCATAATTTATTTTTAATTCAATATTTCAAACATGAATCAGAGGTAAATATTTACCTTGTAACGAAAATTATTTATCTTTTTTACCAGAGGCCCAGTAGATTAAACAGAATACTTAGAATATACGGAACTGATACAGAGGTGCATTATTATGCACTATTAAACAGAAAGCACTAAAGTATTATACAGAGAACATAAATATGCTAATAATCAGAGAGCACTGATGTGCTAATAATCAGAGAGCACGCTAAACTCCCTTAATATCCTAATAGTTCTAATCTCATCTACTTGGGCAAGTTATTTCATGCATGCATATCACTTTTACACTTTTCTCATAATGTTTTTACATGATTTACAATTTAATTCTTGTATCAATAATCCATATATTTATATCTTCTCTACCTTTAATACATGTATTATATTTCAAAATTCATTATTCATCCGTAATTTACTAATAATCCATATCATGTACTTCACATATCACGTTTACATGTTTTGCAATTTAGTCATCAGCACATTATTTCTTGTAGCAAAACAATACACTTTCTAAATATGCATGCAAAACAGAACAATAACCGGTCATAAACCGAACCGAACAATTACACATACATATATCTGAGAATAAAAGAATATACATAATATCCAGAAAAGATCATCATGTTCATTTCAACTGTAACCTTCACACACAGACATCTTTACCACTTAATTATCATTTCTCTGACTAATTATGTTATCACGAACCTCACTTTATTCAATTCACTAAAAAAAACTTCCAATTAATACATACATTCTTTTAGGTATCATACCTGAATATTTTGTCTCATCAAATTTAACTTCTTCTTTATTTACTTTCTTACTTGTTTACTTACTTGCTTGCTTAAACAACTCATGATTATAACTTACTCCTTCCTTATTGAAATTATTTTCTCAACTGATAACTGAAATATTCTTAATCCTTATACTCACCTAAATCTGAATCTATTTATCATACTTTTACTTGAACTTTCATGTAACATAATTTCTTTACTAGCCCGTTGAATTACTTGGAATACTAAGGATACTCAAGTCTCTTATCTGAATATAACATGCCAAAGCTATGTCCCAGACAGTCTTACATGGAATGTTTCCTGTACTGCCAATGCCATATCCCAGATATGGTCTTACATGGGAGTTCTCATATCGGTGCCCATGCCATGTCCCAGACATGGTCTTACGGGGGACCTCTCATCTCGGTGCCAACGCCATGTCCCAGACATGGTCTTACATGGGACCTCTCATAATTTCAATAATGCCAATGCCATGTCCCAGACATGGTCTTACACTAGCTCATATTTCAATGTCGATGCCATGTCCCAGACATGGTCTTATACAAGATCGCACGTTGATGCCATATCCCAGATTTGGTCTTACACGGAAATCACATATCACATGTTGGCACGGTCCAACCATGGTCTTTTCCATCAATTCATCACATATCACTGAACGAAAGTACTCATTCCTGTGTTCTACTCAATTTGATCTTTCAATTCAATTTTCATACTATTATAATATTCATGGTGTAACAACCCAAAATTTACCCTAGTCGGGAAGTGGTTTCGGGACCGCTAAACCGAGTCATAAAAATAATTAGCTGTCATATTTGATGCTTATTATATGTATATATGCATGTGTGAAAATTTCATATTTGAATTTTGATTAATTGTAGGTGAATTTTTGTAAATAGGACTTATGTGAGAAAATTTTGAAATATGATAGGTCAAAGCATAAGGATCTATTAGTGCATGTAAGAAAAAGGGGGGACTTGCATGTCAATTTCCCCCCCCCATTTAGTAGTGGCCGGCCATGAGCATGAGAGTGGACAAAATGTTATGGGGTGAAACATGTTGGAAACATGTTGTGTTAGTGTGTTATGGGAGAAAAAAATATAATAAAGGGTTAGTAATAAAGAAATGAAAAGGGAGGGGTGATGAGAACAAAGTTGTCTCATCCATGTTCTCCCCCCCCCAATTGCCGTGACTTGAGAAGGAAAGAAAAGAAGAAAGTGAAGCTAAGGCATTTGGTCATCTTCAAGTTGATTAAGAAGCTCTTGAAAATTCGGTGCCAAGGGGAAAGGTTTCTAAGAGGTTTGGCCATGCATGCAACTAGAATGAGGTATGTATTGAAGGATTCTTGAAAATCTATGCATGTTTGAGATGGTTAGTTTAAATTCTACTCATCCTATAGATTGGACTTAGGATTTTGAGGTTGAAGTTCGGCCAAGAAGCTTGAAACTCTTAGTAGATGTGTAATGTCATTAAAATGGATAGTAATGTAGGATATGGTGAGTGGTTAATTGCTTTTAACTTGAAGGTTGAGGTTAAAATGGGTTAAGTGATTGCCGAATCTAATTTAGGGGTGGAGGATTGTGTTCATGTTATATTGGATAGGTAGAAGTTGTAATGAGGTTGAAATTGTTGAATTTGTTAGCTTGGTAACTAATGTAGTAATCGGCCATATGGGGTAAAATGGGATGTTCATTTTAGATGTTGTTTCATTTTTGAGAGACTTGGGTCAAGTATTCATGAGATGAAATTGTGTGACTAGATAAATTGAAGGTAATAATATAGTTGATGAATAGATATAGAAATACATATTCGGCCATCACTTAGGAACATAGGTGATGTTGAGTTAAGCTTTGCATATTCGGCCATATATATATATACACAAATATATGTAAGCCCATTCATGATACTACCTTAGGACTATGTATATATAACCGACAAAAGAATGGGAAAAGCTAGCAACGGTGAAGGCCGAATGAGCTATAGGTGGTGTGGATGATTTTTATACATGTGGGTGAGTGTGTATGCCATTTAGTTGGTGACATTCGACATTTCTTAATTAACATTAGAAATGAGTGAATGAAATCGGCATGTGTGTTTGTGAAAATGCCGAATGTGAATTTGGATAATATTGAGTAATGTATGTGCTTTAAAATGATGGAATGGAGTGGATGCTTTAAATGTGTTATGAACAATTATGAGTTAAACTAAGGGTTGTTAAATTACCATTGTCATTGCCGAATATACAAACATACATATGCATGTGTAATTGAAGTATGAATAGTTAGCAAGATGGTTAAACTAGTTAAATTATTGATTTAGCTCAAGGAGCTAAAGGAGGTGAATCGAGCAAAGGCAAAGAAAAGGTTATCGAGTAGCCGAGTTGGAACCGTCTTACCCAACACGAGGTAAGTCATTAAGCATGTAGTGGGTAGTATTTCAAATGGTCATGATGTGTATGTATTGATGCTGATTGGAATGAATAAATATACATATATATATGCATGTACGTATGTGATGATGAAATTGTTGAATGAAAGAGAAGAGGTAAGATGTAATGAGTTGTTGATCTCGGCACTAAACGTGCGGGATAACCATTTATGACCATGAGATTGGCGCTAAGTGCGCGGGATTAAATTGTACAGCACTAAGTGTGCGATTTGACTATGTTGCACTAAGTGTGCGAAATGAATATGATGCACTAAGTGTGCGAATTGACCATGCGGCACTAAGTGTGCGAGATGGACTATGTGGCACTAAGTGTGCGATTTGATTACGTAGCACTAAGTGTGCGAGTTGATTATATAGCACTGAGTGTGCGGGCTCAATAAATATTCGTGAATCATTATGGACACTATGTGTGCGACATTATTGAGTCGATCGCGGACAGCGGATCGGGTAAGTGTCTCGAGTACGTGGCTAATAGGTGCTATGCTTATACTTGGTGTTGAGCTCGGTAAGTTCGAACCTATGTGACAAATATACTTGAAGTCACGTACATAAAATTTATCGTAGGATGGGTGAAAGGCCGTATAGTCGTTTGGTTGTAACGAAAATAAATCGATTTATGAAATTGCTTCAATGTCCTATTGATGAGTATATAGAATGTGAATGCATGAATTGATATGAAATTGAATTGATAAGTTGGAGGAACTATGGTATGGTTCGGTATGGATGGAGTAAATTGTCTCGCTCCATTTTGTTTCCTCTTGTGATAATGTTGTTGATAGATGGTAGTGCATTGCTTATGACTTACTGAGTTATAAACTCACTCGATGTTTCCTTGGCACCCACTATAGGTTGCTTGGACTCATCTATTTTTGCGGGGTCGGGCCGTCGTTGAAGTCATCACACCGGATAGCAAGTTTTGGTATTCTCTTCTTAGTGTGCTTAGAAGATCATTTTGGCATGTATAAGCTAGTATGTCGTGTTTGAATTATGGCATGTAAACTTTAAGCCATGCGAAAATGGCACGAATGTTCGATTGAGTTGGATCAAGGGTAGGCATGAAATGGACCTAGTTACTTTCGTAACAGATGCTGGCAGCAGCAGTGTCATGAGATTGAAAAATCACTAAAAATAGTAGGAGTGGAATTAATTGATGAATAAATTATGTAATCGAAGCTCGATGAGTCTGCTTTCATGAGGTAGTAACAAAAGATCATATGGGCAGTATATTAAGAGATAATCAGATTTTTGTGGGACAGGGCCAGAACGGTTTCTGGATTCCCTGCTCCGACTTTGGAAATTCATTATAAATTAACCAGAGATAATTAGGGGTCGTACCATATATGTACAGATTCCTCTCTGAGTCTAGTTTTCATAGAAATAAACGGCATCAGTATTGAAGTCCCGTGCAGGGAGATATCCAAATCGTAATGGGAAAAGGTCAGTGTAGTCGACCCCTGCAACTTGGGAGACTTTGACTAATAAACTGTACTAATTGGCCTGACCAAAAATTCTAGAAAAAAATACATAGATGGGCACATGAGTCTAGTTTCTGGTAAAAATTACGAAACTGATTTTCGAGTTACGAAACTCAAGATATGATTTTTAAGCCGACTAGTACACAGATTGGGCAGTGTCTGGAAAATAAATTTTGTAAGGGGTTAAAGCCAGTTAACACCTCGGGTTCGACTCTGGTGTCGGTTTCGGGTTCGGGGTGTTACATTTTATTGGTATCAGAGCTATGGTTTAGTCGGTTCTAGGACTACCATAGCACGTATGAGTCTAGCTATACATGCCATAATGTTAATGTTTAAAAGGGTGATGACTTCTGACGGTGGAAATGTTTTTGTCTTGATTAGTAAATGGATCCCGGTGAGGAAAGAACCCTAGCGGATGACGTTGAGAGCGTAGCGGCTGCTCCTGCACAAGGGACGCCGCCTGTTGAACCTCAGTCATCTGCGAATAATCAAGGTGAGGGGGCTAAACAAGCCTTCTTTACCATGATGAATGAGTGGGTCGCGCAATATGCCCGAACCAACCCGGCTGTCCAACAATTCCCGAATTTGAATAATCCAACCCAAGAGCCTGTAATGCCATCAGTCGCTGATCCTGTGAGGCTGAGTAAGCCACCTGTAGACTTGATTAGGAAGCGTGGGGCCGAGGAGTTCAAGGCCATAGTAACTGATGATGCCGAAAGGGCCGAGTTCTGGCTTGATAACACCATTCGGGTGTTCGATGAATTGTCATGCACACCCGACGAATGTCTAAAATGTGCTGTATCTTTGTTGCGAGACTCAGCCTACTATTGGTGGAGGACCTTGATTTCCATAGTCCCGAACGAGCGAGTAACTTGGGACTTCTTTCAAACGGAATTCCGGAAGAAATTTATTAGCCAACGGTTCATTGACCAGAAGCGTAAGGAGTTCTTGGAACTCAAGCAAGGCCGTATGACTGTATCTGAATACGAACATGAATTCGTAAGACTTAGTAGGTATGCCCGGGAGTGTGTAGCTGATGAGGTTGCTATGTGCAAAAGATTCGAGGAAGGATTGAATGAAGATTTAAAGCTACTAATGGGTATTTTGGAAATAAAGGAATTCGTAACACTAGTTGAACGAGCCTGCAAGGCGGAGGAACTTGGAAAGGAGAAGAGGAAGGCTGAACTTGAAGCTAGGGATTATCGTAAAAGATCGACGGGTAAAGCTCCGTTCTCAGCTGTAAAGAAGTTCAAGGAGGACATTAATAAGTCGAGGGCGACTGCGGGAATTTCCATCAGGGCAAGACCATCGATGGGCTCCCGAGCTACTTCGGTAGCTAGTGTGGGCAATAACCGTCACGAGAAACCTGAATGTCCCCAATGTGGAAGACGACACCTAGGTGAATGTTGGGGCAAGTCTACTGGCAGGGCCTGTTACGGGTGCGGTTCGAAGGACCATCTCATTAGAGATTGCACGGAGCTGGATGAGAAGAATAAGATTCAAGGTGTAAGACCTAGTGGAGTGACATCTAGAGGTAGACCACCGAGAATTTTTGGAGGCAGGGGTGGTAGTCAGAGGGGGGCTTCTGATACGGCCGATCGCGCCGAGAACCGTGCTCCTGCTAGAGCATATGCCATTCGCGCACGAGAGGAGGCATCCTCCCCCGACGTCATCACTGGTACCTTCACTCTCTTTGATACTAATGTGATTGCATTGATTGACCCTGGTTCTACTCATTCATATGTATGCGAAACCTTAGCAACCAGTAAGACTCTACCTGTTGAGTCTACTGAGCTCGTAATTCGAGTATCAAACCCTTTGGGCCAATGCGTACTTGTTGATAAAGTGTGTAAGAGATGCCCTCTAATAATCCGAGAATCCTGTTTTCCGGCCGATTTGATGCTTTTGCCGTTCGACGAGTTTGATGTTATTCTTGGTTTGGATTGGTTAACCGCGCATGATGCGGTTGTAAATTGCAAAAGCAAGACTATCGACTTGAGGTGCGCAAATAACGAAATAATCCGAGTTGAGTCTGCGGACTTAAAGGGGTTGCCAGCTGTAATATCAGCAATGTCGGCCCAGAAATATGTAAGGAAAGGGTGCGAAGCATACCTCGCGTATGTACTTGATGACAAGGAGTTAGAAAAGAAACCCGAATCGGTGCCGGTGGTCTGTGAATACCCGGATGTTTTTCCTGAAGAGTTACCGAGTTTGCCACCTGTTCGGGAGGTAGAGTTTGGTATTGAGCTTGTACCTGGAACTACGCCTATTTCAATCGCTCCATATCGTATGGCACTAACCGAGTTGAAAGAGTTGAAAGCTCAGTTGCAAGAATTGACGGATAGAGGTTTCGCTCGACCGAGTTTCTCACCTTGGGGTGCACCAGTATTGTTCGTGAAAAAGAAGGACGGAACCATGAGGTTGTGCATTGATTATCGTCAACTGAATAAAGTGACGATAAAGAATAAGTATCCGTTACCGCGTATTGATAATCTGTTCGATCAATTAAAGGGAGCATCGGTGTTTTCAAAGATAGATTTGAGATCGGGTTATTATCAGTTGCGGATTCGAGATTCGGACGTACCCAAAACTGCTTTCAGAACGAGGTACGGTCACTATGAGTTCTTAGTGATGCCGTTTGGGCTCACTAATGCCCCTGCGGTGTTTATGGATTTGATGAATCGGATCTTTAGGCCGTATTTGGATCGGTTCGTAGTTGTGTTTATTGATGACATCTTGGTCTATTCAAGAGATGAGACCGAACATGCTGAGCATCTGAGGCAAGTGTTGCAAATTTTGCGGGATAAGCAGTTATATGCTAAGTTCAGTAAGTGTGAGTTCTGGTTAAGAGAGGTTAGCTTCTTGGGTCATGTGGTATCCGCATCGGGTATTCGAGTTGACCCGAGCAAAATTTCAGCCATACTTAACTGGAAGCCTCCGAGAAATGTTACCGAAGTCCGGAGCTTTCTAGGGCTCGCCGGTTATTACCGACGATTTGTCAAAGGTTTCTCGATGATAGCCACACCAATGACGAAGCTACTTCAGAAGGATGTTAAGTTCGAATGGACGGAGAAATGTCAGAAAAGCTTCGATCAACTGAAAACTCATCTGACTGAAGCTCCAATTTTGGTGCAACCCGAATCGGGTAAAGAGTTTGTCGTTTATAGTGACGCATCCCTACTTGGGTTGGGTTGCGTATTGATGCAAGAAGGTCGAGTTGTGGCCTATGCGTCAAGACAATTGAAGCCACACGAGAGAAATTATCCGACCCATGATCTCGAACTAGCCGCCATTGTGTTTGCACTAAAAATATGGCGACATTATTTGTTTGGCGAGAAGTGCCATGTGTTTTCGGATCACAAAAGTCTCAAATATTTGATGACTCAACGAGACTTGAATCTGCGACAAAGACGTTGGCTTGAGTTGTTGAAGGATTACGAGCTTGTCATTGATTACCACCCGGGAAAGGCTAATGTGGTTGCAGACGCCTTAAGCCGGAAATCACTGTTTGCTTTGCGAGCGAAGAATGTACACTTGTCTGTTCTACCTGACAATGTGTTAGCAGCTGAATTAAAAGCCAAACCATTATTGACTCATCAAATTCGTGAAGCTCAGAAAGTTGATGATGAATTGGGTGCAAAGCGAGCTGAGTGTGTTCCGAACAAGGAATCGGAGTTTCAGATTGATGATGATGGTTGTTTGAGGTTTAGAAGTCGTTTGTGCGTTCCAAGGAATTCGGAACTCATTCCGATGATACTGAACGAAGCCCATTGTAGTCGAATGTCAATTCACCCGGGGAGCATGAAAATGTACAACGACTTGAAACGTCGGTTTTGGTGGCATGGTATGAAGCGAGACATCTCCGACTTTGTTTCGAGATGTTTAATATGTCAACAAGTGAAAGCGGAACATCAAGTGCCTTCAGGATTACTTCAGCCGATCATGATACCCGAGTGGAAATGGGACCGAGTCACAATGGACTTTGTGTCCGGACTGCCATTGTCCGCAAGTAAGAAGGATGCGATTTGGGTTGTCGTTGATAGGCTGACTAAGTCGGCTCACTTTATCCCCGTACGTACGGATTTTTCATTGGATAAACTAGCCGAATTGTATGTTACTCAGATTGTGAGATTACATGGAGTACCTATTTCTATCGTGTCGGATAGAGATCCGAGATTCACTTCGCGATTTTGGAAGAAATTGCAAGAAGCTTTGGGTACCAAGCTGCATTTTAGCACCGCTTTTCACCCCCAAACCGATGGTCAAACCGAGCGGATAATTCAGATACTTGAGGATATGTTGAGATGTTGCATCCTCGAGTTCAGTAGTTCATGGGAACGGTATGTACCCTTGATTGAATTCGCTTACAACAATAGTTTTCAATCAAGTATTAAGATGGCACCTTACGAGGCTTTGTACGGTCGTAAATGTCGTACACCATTGTTTTGGACCGAGCTCGGTGAAAGTAAAATTTTCGGAGTTGATTTGATTAAAGATGCCGAACAGAAAGTAAAAGTAATCCGTGAAAGTCTGAAGGTAGCCACAGATCGTCAGAAATCGTATGCGGATCTGAAACGGAAGGACATTGAATATCAGGTGGGAGATAAAGTGTTCCTTAAAGTTTCGCCTTGGAAAAAGGTACTTAGGTTTGGCCGTAAGGGCAAGTTGAGCCCGAGATTCATTGGGCCGTACGAAATCTCCGAACGAGTGGGGCCAGTTGCGTATAGATTGATTTTGCCCCCTGAGCTTGAAAAGATTCACGATGTCTTTCATGTTTCGATGCTTCGACGCTATCGATCTGATCCGTCGCATATAATTAGCCCATCAGAGGTTGAAATTCAAGCCGATATGAGTTATGAAGAAGAACCGATACGTATCCTAGCTCATGAGGTAAAGGAGTTGCGAAACAAAAGGGTTCCGTTAGTGAAGGTGTTATGTCTCAAACATGGGATTGAGGAAGCTACTTGGGAAACTGAGAGCTCGATGAAAGAACGATACCCAAACCTATTTACCAGTAAGATTTTCGGGGACGAAAATTTCTTAAGTGGGGAGAGTTGTAACAACCCAAAATTTACCCTAGTCGGGAAGTGGTTTCGGGACCGCTAAACCGAGTCATAAAAATAATTAGCTGTCATATTTGATGCTTATTATATGTATATATGCATGTGTGAAAATTTCATATTTGAATTTTGATTAATTGTAGGTGAATTTTTGTAAATAGGACTTATGTGAGAAAATTTTGAAATATGATAGGTCAAAGCATAAGGATCTATTAGTGCATGTAAGAAAAAGGGGGACTTGCATGTCAATTTCCCCCCCCCATTTAGTAGTGGCCAGCCATGAGCATGAGAGTGGACAAAATGTTATGGGGTGAAACATGTTGGAAACATGTTGTGTTAGTGTGTTATGGGAGAAAAAAATATAATAAAGGGTTAGTAATAAAGAAATGAAAAGGGAGGGGTGATGAGAACAAAGTTGTCTCATCCATGTTCTCCCCCCCCAATTGCCGTGACTTGAGAAGGAAAGAAAAGAAGAAAGTGAAGCTAAGGCATTTGGTCATCTTCAAGTTGATTAAGAAGCTCTTGAAAATTCGGTGCCAAGGGGAAAGGTTTCTAAGAGGTTTGGCCATGCATGCAACTAGAATGAGGTATGTATTGAAGGATTCTTGAAAATCTATGCATGTTTGAGATGGTTAGTTTAAATTCTACTCATCCTATAGATTGGACTTAGGATTTTGAGGTTGAAGTTCGGCCAAGAAGCTTGAAACTCTTAGTAGATGTGTAATGTCATTAAAATGGATAGTAATGTAGGATATGGTGAGTGGTTAATTGCTTTTAACTTGAAGGTTGAGGTTAAAATGGGTTAAGTGATTGCCGAATCTAATTTAGGGGTGGAGGATTGTGTTCATGTTATATTGGATAGGTAGAAGTTGTAATGAGGTTGAAATTGTTGAATTTGTTAGCTTGGTAACTAATGTAGTAATCGGCCATATGGGGTAAAATGGGATGTTCATTTTAGATGTTGTTTCATTTTTGAGAGACTTGGGTCAAGTATTCATGAGATGAAATTGTGTGACTAGATAAATTGAAGGTAATAATATAGTTGATGAATAGATATAGAAATACATATTCGGCCATCACTTAGGAACATAGGTGATGTTGAGTTAAGCTTTGCATATTCGGCCATATATATATATACACAAATATATGTAAGCCCATTCATGATACTACCTTAGGACTATGTATATATAACCGACAAAAGAATGGGAAAAGCTAGCAACGGTGAAGGCCGAATGAGCTATAGGTGGTGTGGATGATTTTTATACATGTGGGTGAGTGTGTATGCCATTTAGTTGGTGACATTCGACATTTCTTAATTAACATTAGAAATGAGTGAATGAAATCGGCATGTGTGTTTGTGAAAATGCCGAATGTGAATTTGGATAATATTGAGTAATGTATGTGCTTTAAAATGATGGAATGGAGTGGATGCTTTAAATGTGTTATGAACAATTATGAGTTAAACTAAGGGTTGTTAAATTACCATTGTCATTGCCGAATATACAAACATACATATGCATGTGTAATTGAAGTATGAATAGTTAGCAAGATGGTTAAACTAGTTAAATTATTGATTTAGCTCAAGGAGCTAAAGGAGGTGAATCGAGCAAAGGCAAAGAAAAGGTTATCGAGTAGCCGAGTTGGAACCGTCTTACCCAACACGAGGTAAGTCATTAAGCATGTAGTGGGTAGTATTTCAAATGGTCATGATGTGTATGTATTTATGCTGATTGGAATGAATAAATATACATATATATATGCATGTACGTATGTGATGATGAAATTGTTGAATGAAAGAGAAGAGGTAAGATGTAATGAGTTGTTGATCTCGGCACTAAACGTGCGGGATAACCATTTATGACCATGAGATTGGCGCTAAGTGCGCGGGATTAAATTGTACAGCACTAAGTGTGCGATTTGACTATGTTGCACTAAGTGTGCGAAATGAATATGATGCACTAAGTGTGCGAATTGACCATGCGGCACTAAGTGTGCGAGATGGACTATGTGGCACTAAGTGTGCGATTTGATTACGTAGCACTAAGTGTGCGAGTTGATTATATAGCACTGAGTGTGCGGGCTCAATAAATATTCGTGAATCATTATGGACACTATGTGTGCGACATTATTGAGTCGATCGCGGACAGCGGATCGGGTAAGTGTCTCGAGTACGTGGCTAATAGGTGCTATGCTTATACTTGGTGTTGAGCTCGGTAAGTTCGAACCTATGTGACAAATATACTTGAAGTCACGTACATAAAATTTATCGTAGGATGGGTGAAAGGCCGTATAGTCGTTTGGTTGTAACGAAAATAAATCGATTTATGAAATTGCTTCAATGTCCTATTGATGAGTATATAGAATGTGAATGCATGAATTGATATGAAATTGAATTGATAAGTTGGAGGAACTATGGTATGGTTCGGTATGGATGGAGTAAATTGTCTCGCTCCATTTTGTTTCCTCTTGTGATAATGTTGTTGATAGATGGTAGTGCATTGCTTATGACTTACTGAGTTATAAACTCACTCGATGTTTCCTTGTCACCCACTATAGGTTGCTTGGACTCATCTATTTTTGCGGGGTCGGGCCGTCGTTGAAGTCATCACACCGGATAGCAAGTTTTGGTATTCTCTTCTTAGTGTGCTTAGAAGATCATTTTGGCATGTATAAGCTAGTATGTCGTGTTTGAATTATGGCATGTAAACTTTAAGCCATGCGAAAATGGCACGAATGTTCGATTGAGTTGGATCAAGGGTAGGCATGAAATGGACCTAGTTACTTTCGTAACAGATGCTGGCAGCAGCAGTGTCATGAGATTGAAAAATCACTAAAAATAGTAGGAGTGGAATTAATTGATGAATAAATTATGTAATCGAAGCTCGATGAGTCTGCTTTCATGAGGTAGTAACGAAAAGATCATATGGGCAGTATATTAAGAGATAATCAGATTTTTGTGGGACAGGCCAGAACGGTTTCTGGATTCCCTGCTCCGACTTTGGAAATTCATTATAAATTAACCAGAGATAATTAGGGGTCGTACCATATATGTACAGATTCCTCTCTGAGTCTAGTTTTCATAGAAATAAACGGCATCAGTATTGAAGTCCCGTGCAGGGAGATATCCAAATCGTAATGGGAAAAGGTCAGTGTAGTCGACCCCTGCAACTTGGGAGACTTTGACTAATAAACTGTACTAATTGGCCCGACCAAAATTCTAGAAAAAAATACATAGATGGGCACATGAGTCTAGTTTCTGGTAAAATTACGAAACTGATTTTCGAGTTACGAAACTCAAGATATGATTTTTAAGCCGACTAGTACACAGATTGGGCAGTGTCTGGAAAATAAATTTTGTAAGGGGTTAAAGCCAGTTAACACCTCGGGTTCGACTCCGGTGTCGGTTTCGGGTTCGGGGTGTTACACATGGTTCAATAGAAAAGACATCAAACAAACATCATATTATTTCTAATTTAACAATTAAATATAAGATTCTATCATATAAACATATTGATTACACTTATTCAAGCAAGTGTACATAAACATACATTCCATCTATTTGCGTATATTTACTTACCATATTTACTTAATCAAATATGTTGAGCACATAACATCATAGGCGCGCCAAGCAAACGCGGACGAGCATATCACCATATAAACTTTTATTTTATTCTACGTTTCTACATTTCTCAACTCATGGTTGTCTTACTTCATACGTTAACACATACTTATCATGAATTTTCTATTCATACCCTTCTAAATTTCGTTTCATCATAAAAATTTTCAATCACCTCAACGTAAAATTTTTTTAGCATTATTGGAAACAACTCGGTTAGAAGTCATCTCTGTCTTACAAAACAATTTCATTAGAGTCGGAATATATTACATTATCACGAGTAATAAAATGACATGTATAGTTAAACTCACATACACTATGTTAGTCCGAGAACCCACTAAATCATAGCATAAATATCACTAAATATAACACCCCAAACCCGGTCTAAATGTTATGACCAAATCTGGCGATGTCACATTGTAACACCCCTTTCCCGTATTCAATGCCGGAATAGGGTACAAGGCATTACTAGAAGACATACATTTGCATATGTATTAAACCGAGTTACAAAATTTCATCCGAATTAAAACTTTTAAATTATTAACGTGCTTTTATATTTTTTTTACAACATATCCTCCAAATATTATATTCATAACAAATAGGGCCTACGAGACCTGATATTTACTCATGTAATTCAAAACTTCATTTCCATTTCATTCAATTCACAATTTCTCATGTTCACAATTCAAATCAATTTCTCAATCCAATATATATATTTCAATCATCTAAGAATATAATGCAAGTTACACGAACTTACCAGGCTAAATTGCAAAAATACCAAAATTCAGAGACATTTTGGTAATTTTCTATTTTTCTCGAATTTTCACCCAATCTTGATATAAATTAATATTTCATTTAATTTATTAATTTAAATAATAAAAGAATTCATTTCATGCAATTTGGTCACTTTTTAACATCTTTACCAATTTACCCTTAAAATATTATTTTTATTCAATTTAGTCCTTGAACCTAAAACATGCAAATTGTCCATTTTTAATGAGAACTCATGCTAGTTGAAATCATTTATTTTCCTTCTCCTCCTCTCCATTCCACATCCTTAATGTATAATATGCTTATATGTAACATTATCTATAATTCCACCATTTATTTATATATTAATTCAAAGTTGTCCACTTGAGTCATAGTCACTAAATTATTTATATCTTGAGCTACGGAACTCCAAATTAAGATCCGCTAAATTCCTATGAAACTGGACTCACATATCTTCTTACCATAATATTTTCAGAATTTTTGGTTTAGCCAATAAGTACAGTTTATTCTTTAAAGGTTCCCCTATTTCACTGTTTGACAGTTCCGACCCCTCTTCACTAAAAATTAATTATCTCTTGGTACAAAATTTGGATTATGTTTCCATTTGTTTATATTGAAAATAGACTCATTAAATATTTTAAACATACAAATTTAAGTCTTTAATTATTTGTATTCAATTTTTCATGATTTTCCAAATTCAAAACAGGGGAACCCGAATTCATTCTGACCTTATCTAACAAAATTTATTATATCTCATGATTTACCATTTCATTACTTACACCGTTTCTTCTATGAGAAACTAGACTTAATAATATTTAATTCCATATTTTATTCATACTCTAATTCGATTTCCACAATTTATGGTGATTTTTCAAAGTTAACCTACTGCTGCTGTCCAAAACTGTTTTAGTGCAAAATGTTGATTACTAGGTGTATAACTCCCTTATTCCCTTTCTCTATAACATTTCCCATCACTTTCACTTATTTCTCTTCACTAATGTATCAAGAACTTAAGACCTTATATAATAAAACTCTACTATAACATTATTTCCATGCTTTTTCAATAATATCAAACTTAAAAATATATTGAAATCTTGATGTTCTTACCTTGTGCTATTAATTTCAATCTTTAACCTGATTTTCTCTCTCCTTCAGCTTCTATTTCATGAATCTAACTTGCTATTCTAGCTCCCCATTGTCTCCTTATCAATTTTCTCTCTTGGTGGCTATGGAAATTTCTTTGATTTATAAGTGAAAATGGTGAATTTTTGTGGGAGGACCAAATTGTAAAGAAAGGAAAACTTCTTTCTTTTCCTCTCTTCTCACGTTGGTTGAATGGAAAAGATGATAATTTTTCATCATCTTTCCTCCTTTTATATTAATCATTTAACAATAAAATAATACTAAAAATATTAATAAAATACTAATTAAATAACATTTATCTATTTAATTAATTATAAATATCGCAAACATCATCATTACCTTCTAGAATTCTCTCTCTCTATTTGACCATTTTTCCCTTTATAATCTTTTGAAATTTCATCCTTGAGTCATCACTTAATTTGGTAAAATTGCAATTTATTCCCTCAAAATTCTTCACCTTTTCAATTTGGTCCTAATTCATCCATTTTCCTTACTTTCTAGATTATTCCACTCTTAAAATATTTACACTATTGGCCCTTCAAATTTTTTGTATTTACACTTTAACCCCTCAAATTTTGAGTATTTACTCTTGGGCAACAAAACGTTTCTCACTTTACAATTTAATCCTTTCTTTAATTAATATGTCATAATATACTTCCCAATGTTGACATAACTCAATATTACCCTTTTTACCACTTTATTTCCTTATTTTACTATATCAAGGATATTATCCTACTTTCTTACTGTAGTAATTTTTGGGGTATTACAATTTTCCTCACTAAGGGCGGGAAAATTGGAAATAGGCATGGCAACACGCAAAAATAAAAAGAGGGAAAAATTGATAATATAAATAGACATAGTCCTCAAAACCTGCAATTTGAAAAAGAAAAAAAAAGACTAGCGATGGAGAACTCAAGTTCGAGCAGCGAGTTGCAGAAGCTCATATAAGCCATAAAAATTTCAGAGGTAAGCTTTTATTATTATTGTTGTTGAAAATTTACTTTCCATTTCATTACATTTCCATATTTTTTGGATATTCTTTAGCGATTCAAGAAGTTATCTATGGTAATAGTTTAGGGTTTGAAGTTATGGAAATGGTAATGGTTTTTTTGGTTCTTGAGAAATTTGAAATGGAAAAGAAAATTATTGTACATTGCAGGTGGTAGAAGGTCGGACGAAACTGATTGCCAAATTAGTAGATTTACATTTATCTGAACAATCTGATGTGAAATCTCTTGCTGAATCCCTAATTGTATCCACTTTATTGCTATTTTCTTATAATGTTTTTTTCAATTTTTTGGGTGCATAATTTTTTTTCTATTTCTCAAGTATGTAAACTTTTCCATAAATATTTACTCTAAAGATGAGAAATTCTGGGAAGGATTGAAAGATTAGGTCGGTTTATGTGGAGTTCTCTTTTGAATTAGATTTGGTTTTCTCCTTCTTTTGTCATGTTATTGTTATTTCCTTAACAAGAGAATGGACATTCTGGGAAGATTATACTTGCTTGGATGTGTCGCAGTGTCTATTGAACAAGACTGTTTTGCATGTGGCTGCAAAATATCTTGATTTAGATATTTTCGAATGTTTATTACAGTTTCTTTTACTTGGATCAAAGGTATGTGTATTTCAATTTACTTTAAGATAGAATTCTCCCCGTGCTTGCTTGAATGCAACTCAAATTCAATGGCAGTTTCTTAAGTAATTTAACGTATGAGCCCTCTAGGCAAGCATATGGTGTGGAAAGTATCTTAAAATGACTGTTATGTCAACTGAGGAATCTCTAAAACAAGAACAGTGCAGCCTCGTTTACCAGGTACATGATATTTGATAGTTTCAAGCATCAATCGCTTGTGAGGAGAAGTTGCTAGTTGTCTGGAAAGCTTTCCTTTATAAAAAAAAAGGGTTTGTCTTTGCAAAATTTTCTACTATGAATGCTGTCATTTGTTTTCCTTTCCTTTATTTGGATAAATAATTATATATTGTCAAATTTTGTTAGTCTTGAAATGATCCTTGTATGGCAGTGTCTTAGATTCTTATGATTGTTGCTGACTTCCTGAACTCATATCCATCATGCTATATTTTTCTCATTTCATGTTGAAGGCAGGCTTTGTAATTTATGATTTGAGGTAAACACTGCCCAGCATGAAGTTAGTCATAGGTTCTACTTTGTAATTATAAAATGAACTTAGGCATTTAATTAGCTAGTTATCAAATGCCTGAATTTAATGGCCTAATAGTTTCAAGCCCCAATCAAGGTGACTCTTCTATTTGTTTCCTTGATAGAAAGCTAGAGTGTTAATATCATAATGATGCATTGGAAAGTGCATTGAGGCACCTAAGGTTACTCCTATTTGACATGCATTTCATGCTAAGCTACTTGACTTACACTTCTTGAGTCTATTTATCTGATCCATGAGAGTTAACTAATTCTTTCCATTACAAATATCATTAACTTTCAGTGGAAAAATGTAAGAGTTTTGCCTTCAGTGTTGAATGTTGAGAAAATTTAGTTGGTCTTTTAATATGAAATGCTTATATTTTCTTCAATTCTGAAACTGTTCTAATATCTCTTATTATCTTAAAAGTTTTGTTTATCTTGTTAAACTTAATTTTGCAACTGTTACTAGATTTTTTGAGCTTCTCTGCTTCTAGCTTTTCATCTATGGCCAAATACTCAGTTGTGACTGATAAGGAATCAATTGAGATAATTGAAGAATTCATTCTAGAACAGTTGAAGAATTCATTAGAACAGTTGAATCTGACAAAAGGCACAATATCTGAAATTAAGGTACCTAGTTCTTTTTTTTCCTTCTTAGCCATTAATCATTATTGAGTGTTGACATGGGGGATCTATGCTACTATATCTATGTTACTCTAACTCATCATTTTTTCTGAAGTGCTCATGTGTGACACTTGTGTTTGATGCATATTTGGACATGGATACATGAGCATGATCCTCAAAATATATGAAAATCCTTAAAAAAGTTGAGCATACCTGTGTGGGATATATACCTTATCTGAAAATAAAGGCCATGCCTTCTTAAAAACTTGTTTAATGCATTAAATAAATGTCTTCTTAAAATTTTGTTAGGACTGAAGCATGCATTAGTCTACTAAAATTTGCTGCATAAATGGAAATTAGCTAGGTGTCCACTGCACAACCTTCAATTAGACTTTAGATAAAAAAATTCATTATTGAAGGCAAACTGCCTAGCTTGCTGAAAATGATGAGTTACAAACTGCCTTCATTTCTCCCATAAAGATCTGCCGAAATATGTTTCATCTAACAAGATTTTGGTTGTATTTTTGACATCATATTGATTTGTGAGTTACAATACTGAATGGAATTACTATTTCATGTAGCCAGATGACCATATCTGACATGGAGATGAAGACCTTGAGGTTCCTAGTTACTGTTATTTGTGGTTATCGGTATTTTGTGGACAAATTAATATGATGATGATGTTTCAGCAGTCGTAAAATCCACAATCTTATACATTTTTTTTCTTATTGTAAGAATATTTTTAACATTGTAACTTTTAACATTATTGTAAGAATATTTTGAATTATACATCAGTTATCAATTTATATCATATATCTTTCGTTAAATTTGAAGTATCATTTAAATTTGTCGTTTTTGGTTGGATTTCATGCTACAAGAAGGATTGAATATGGATGAAAATTGAATGTTACAAATCTGCCAAAGTTAGTGGCATTTTTTCATAAATGTCGCTAAAGAACAGTACTTTTAGCGGCATTTGTGATAAAAGCGCCGCTAAAGATCATGTTCTTTAGCAGCGTTTGTGAAAAAAAAGCCGCTAAAAGTCATTCTCTATGGTGGCGTTTGTGATAAAAGCGCCGCTAAAGGTCATGTTCTTTAGTGGTGTTTGTAAAAAAGCGCCGCTAAAGGTCATGTTCTCTAGAGGCGTTTTTGATAAAAGCGCCGCTAAAGGTCATGTTCTTTAACGGCATATTTTCATATAAACGCCACAAAATTTAGTGGCGTTGTCTTTAGTAAGTGCCGCAAATAGTTTTAGCAGTGCTTATAGGCCTAAAAAATGCCGCTAAAAGCCTGTTTTGCTGCAGTGTCCATTAGTTGGAAAGCAGTGATCTCGTCCCTCAACTTAGCATTCTTGCTAGGCGGGAAATACTTCATAAGGAATTTTTCTGCCAACTATTGCCATGTTGAAATTGAGTTTGGTGGTAATGAGTTCAACAAAGCTCGAGCTCTGTCCCTTAGTGAATATGGGAACAGCTTCAATCGTAATGCATCTTCGAGTACTCCGGCTAACTTGAAAGAATCACTCACCTCCTTAAATAGTCTTAAGTGTAGGTGAGGATCTTCGGTAGGCATTCCACTGAATCGGCCCACTATCTGAAGCATCTGGAACATGACTAGCTTCAACTTGAACTGTTGCGCCTCAATTTCAGGTCTTCTAATACCCGGATTAAGATCATGAAATACTAGCACGACATACTATCTTAAAGCTCTATCCCTATCATCAGCAATAAGGATAGGATTTTGAGCAAGGTTTGCTTCGTTTCCTTGATTCAAATTTTCAAAGTTCATCTATTCAATCCTTCTCTAACTTACTTGTCTTCTTCGCTGTCGAAAAGTTTGTTCAATTTCAAGGTCTACAGGGAGTAAATCGATGATTCGGTCAATACTTATAAACACTGAAATAATCACAGAAAAATTAACTAAGTTAAAATTTGAACAAAAAAATAAACCAAAATTCAAAACTAACAACTTCACAAATAATGATTTTTTTAAAACATAGTCCCCAGCAACGACGCCAAAAACTTGGAACGACAGAAATGTATTCTCAGAGCAAGTTCTACTATAGACTCCACTACCATCATGGCATTGGTAAGTTCCTGAACTCCTCGACGTTGCAATTCTTGCTTCGCCCATGGTTTCAACCCATCCGTAAAGGATAAAAATGCTTCCTTCTAACTCAAATCAGAGATCTGGAGCATGAGTTCACTTAACTCCCGCACATACTCCCTAACAGTGCCTCGTTGTATAAGCCACCGTAACTTTGCTCGAGCTTCATTCTCGGCATACTCGGGATAAAACTGCGCTTTAAATTCCTTTTGGAACTCCTCCCAAGTCCCAATCTCAGTCCCACCATGCCTCACATCAGTGGACTTATGTGCAAGTGTACACAATCGCAACAAGTAATAAAGTGACAAGTAAATGTCGAGTTATCGTACCCACAGAGACTGTGAAAAGAATTATTTTGAATGCTATTTAAAACACTTTGGTGAAGAAAAATATTTTGTTTGAAGAGGGTGATTAAAAACTAAGATTTTAAACTAAGTAAACTAAATAAATAAATCTCAAATGCACGATTTCAAAATACGATTTTAATCAAGATGACATAATTGTGTTAGATTAATTACATTTCTTAACTTAGAATTATTAAACTCATGTTTATATTGTTATGAATAAGTTCATGGAAACTTGTTAATTTGCTAACTTATGAAACTCACCTACCAAAATCCATTTATCTCTTGACTATATCCCTATGTCAATTCAACAAATTAAACAAATCTTAATAGGCAAATATGTTATTGCACATACATACTTATTAAATCAAAATAATCTCTTGTACATATTCCTATGTCAATTCAAACAGTTAACTCGATTTAATAAGCACATAAAAGACTATGTGAGGTAACAAATTATCCTTACCTTGAAATAGTTTAATCACTATAATCTTGCAAGTTATACAAGGCAAATGTATCATCAGATACCGTTGCTAATACAACCCTCAGGTACCTTAGATGATTAAACATGCACTGATTAAGTACTGTGCCCATTAATTACAATTTCAATTCGTTTAAATAAATAATTCATTAGTTACCTAACAATTGTAATGCAAGAATAACTTAGTCATGATTTTACTTAATCAAGCATCTTATTGAGGCCTATAACAACATAAACACAATTTCAATAATTTTGACAAACTAAATGCAATCAACCTAACACGAATTAAATTCAAGCTAAATTGGTTAAATTAACCATTCCAAAAACATAAATATTCATAGATATGTTCAGCATAACAACAACAAAAATTAAAGAGATACGAAACAAGAATCAAATCCGGTATTTTTCCGTGGCTTGACTAGTTGCTCCGTTCTTCCTTCTCCATTGTCCTCACCGACCAAGGCTGCTATGAACACTTAATTGCTACTCCAAATAGCTTATAATTGCCCCTTTCCCAAGAGGAGAAATCGGTAAGAGAGCAAGGGAATTTTGGAACGGAAAAGAAGAGAGAAAGTGGAGAGAAGAGAGGAAATATGTGAATGCTTGAGGTGTGTTTTTCAAATGACCAGCCTAAGGGGGTTTTATAGCTGAGGAGGGCTGCTAAAAATAGCTAAAATTATCAGCCGAAGAGCCCTCCCTTGGCCGGCCACACATGTGGCAAGGTTGATAGTTTCAACTTTGCTAATTTAGGCTTGGGGCAAATCTATAAAGCCACCAATTGTGGAGGGGTTTGAATGCAACTTGAACAAGTCTTCAAGGGCCTCTTTGGAAGCTTAAATAATCAGCTAATAAGTTGATTTGGGCCAATTCTTGGGACGGTTTTTGGGCCGTCCATTTCTTGGTCGGTTCAGTTCACTCGGTTTAGTTCAATTGGACCACTTTTTTATAATTAATTAATAATAGTTTATTAACCCAAATTAAATTGGATATAAATTAAAATTAATTATATTATGAATTAGTACATATAATTTTAGACCGTCTTAGGCTGAAATTTAGTTCGCCTCGATACTTCAAATTGCTTCTCGATTTTGTGCTTCTAGCAGTGTCTGCCGAGCCATTTTTCGCCCTTTGTGCAAATCTGTCGAAAATAACCGAAATTCATCAAAATTAATTATTAAATTAACTAAAATTCATCATGTTCATATTTTTAGTGCACTTTAATTATTTTGTAAAAATTAATTATTTTTTTACAAGAATTTTACCGAAACTATATGATTTTAAGTTAAAAAGGGGTATGTAAAAATGTGTAAATTTCTATGTTTCCACCAAGCCCAAATATCAGGATGCCACGCCACTGTCTCATGTCATAACCAACAGGTGAAAGTTCATTCTAACCGAACATCTATCAGTTTATTATTCGCATAGGTCTTAAGTCATTCATACTAGTTAGTTATCATTATCACGTGCTAAACTTACATTGATTAGTCTTATAAACATATTAAGACATGCATAAGATCTGTTCAGCAAAATCCTCAAACACCGTAGGTATCGATACTAACACTAAGGTATCGATATTTTCTTTAAGTGGTATCGATACCACCTAGAAAAACAATACCAAACTTGCATTTTGTTTCTCGTTTAAAAACCAATGTCTCGAAAATTACCGGTACTTGTCATGTAGTATCAATAAATTTACCCTGAGTATCAATACTCGAGCAACGGTTCGATACTCAAGCAAAGGTATCAATACCAAATCTTTATTCTGACTTCCTGCATGTTTCAAAATCCAAAGGTATCGATTTGAAGACCTGATTATCGATACCTCTACTCCAGACCTCAAAAATGTAGATACATATGCAATTAATCTATTCCAATTTAGTTCCTAAACATCGTATATTAATTACTTCGATAAATAATCATTCAGTGACCTAATTAATAGTTCAATATCGCAAATTCGTGTTTGAGCAAGTAACTTCAATCTATCCTCATGTTCATGAACCCAAGCATAACAATAACATGTACTCTTTATAAACCGAATTCAAAAACCAGCAAAATGTCTAGAAGTTAACATGGCTATAAACAAGTCTACCACATTGCCTCATTTCCTAAAACATAAATAAATAAAGAACACATACGAAATAACAAATAGACTTACTTGGATCACCTCTTGGAAACCACCGCTCACACTAGCACTTCACCACTCTACAAGGGTTTTAAGAAATGAGTGGGTGAGCTTAACAAGCTCAGTGAATTCCTAGAATAACTACCATGCAAACAAACCATCAAGCATCAATGAAACAACCATATAGCATAACCTCAGCCGTTCCAACACTAGTGTCATAATATACTTTTGTATTATTTTCTAGTTCTTTTACATGGTAAACATATTCACTTTTAAGCATATATCATGTTATACATATAATCACCTAACATCCAAGCATATATCACAATACTTATATAATCACATAACATTTAAGCATATATTACAATACTCATATAATTACATAATACTCAAGCATATATCACAATATACATATAATCTCATAACATTTAAGCATATATCACAATACTTAAAACATGTTTATTGATAATTTGCATACTAGTCACATATCATATAAACACATAACATACTACATACACATTCATTATTTAAGATAATTTGGTACTTGAGCTATGAAATATAAAAGTGAGCTCTATCATCACTCATCGAATACACAAATCTCCAACACACCACATTGACTCATAGAGTCAAACATGTCCCAAAAGTGAAGCATAAAGCTAACACTCTCCTTATTTCCTCGTACATGTCTCATTGAATGGAGCTTAACTCACATTCCATTATCCCTCCAACATGTCCCAAGGCCTCAATGCCCAAAATCACTGTACATATAGATGAGTACTCACAATCCTATGGCATGCCAACTATATCTAATGATTTCAAGGTCACAAGGCTAAAATATCTGAAATCAAACACATATCACTCGCCGATTATCCGTGTACTATCACTGCATGTTTGCATCTTTAGCAAAACATTGTAACTAACATTTATCATATACATAACATGTACACATTTTTACTTTCACGACAGTTATCATAATCACATATCACATGTTAAAGCATCTCATCTCAATTCACATATTCACAAACACATAAGCACATTGTTCACAAGATAACATGGGTATGACAAATCTTACAGTTGGAATTTAAAGTAGGGGTTTAGACTACTACTAAATTCCCAAATAATGTATTGAATCATGTCCACAAGAAATTATTCCAAACACTCACCAATTATGCTTTTGCCAAAAAGCCGAAAGCTCAAACTGGCTTTTCCTTACTTTTATATCTACTTATAGAAGGTTCTACCGAATCTGGAACTTCAACACAACAAATTCATACAATAATACATCTAAAAATTAGCCAAGGACTCATTACAAGCATACAAAACATAAGCCTAAACTAAGTTCTCATGTAACCGAAACCTTTAACATAACCAACTTGAAATCCAAATATCTTGATCTACACTTAATCTTTTTAGCTAAAACGAGTTTCATTCATCTAATTATTCATCTATGACTAATTCTCAACCCTTAAACTATGCTAAACTACTCAATTCATGTTATCGATTTTTTTGACATGTTTTTTACTATTTTAATGAAAATTCAATAAAACTTAAGAAATCTTTAACGAAACTTCGAAGTAAGTTTAGAAACCTTCTAATTGTGTTAAAACTAAATGAAAAACACTTTAAAACATCATTTTTTTATGTAAAATTCTGAATTTCTTAACTTCTATGGAGGTTTATGACTAGGAAGATGATAGAAATCAAAGGAATAGAATTTAGGAATCAAAATTGAAGGATTGTGGTGTATAGGAGCAAGGGACGGCAAAGCATAAAGGGTGAGAGGAACTATCATGGGTTTTATAAAGGTGGAAGGGAAAATAGGTTGATTTTTGAAGTTTGGTTTATTTTCTTCTTAAAAACTCTAAGTTTCGACTCTTTTACAAATCAATTGTATTTTCAAAATTAAAGGTATTTAAAACTCTTTTTCACAAATTGATTTAATTTTATAAAAACCATAGTAAAAAATATTATCGATAAAACATGTCACAAAATTTCGAACACTAAGGCTAAAATTCCTAAAATACCCCTAAAACTCTTAGGCCCTATTTTTGGGTGTTACACCATATATATATAAATATACCCCATATCTTGTACTGACAGACTACTAAGATAGATACTTTCTTTAAGATTACAACTACATATTCTCATTCAGAATATACCCCTTAAAGCTTATCAAACTTTCTTAAAAGATTAAAAAAACCAAGCTATCTTTGAACTCATTGGATTCTTATCATAAAACTAGTTATTGAAGAAGTCTTAGAACATATCCAGATCTTACTACATAGGCAGTTAACCAAGTTCTGCTACATCGACAATACGGGATTTCCACAAAGACAAATATAGATTACGCCACTAAGGCATAACAGATCAAGCCACACAAATTTTACAGACTACGCCACAAGGGAAATACTGAATACGCCACAAATGCCAAACAAAATATGTCATACATGCAACATACAAAATCACGTGTTCACTGTCTCGACAAACTTTCATAAAAGGTGCCATGGGTTTCTCCCTCATGGACTTATACATAACTTCATGTCGTGATATGCCAGTCCGATTTACATACTATCGAATACATTACCATGAGTATTTTTTTTATCACATCATGCCATGGGTTTTAGCCACATGGACTTACACATTCTCATGCCGTGATCTGCCAGTCCAGTCTTCTTGTCACTAAAGGCAACACCATGAGTGTTTTCATTATCATATAATGTCATAGGTCTCAGCCACATGGTCTTACACATACCTTCCTATTGTGATCTGCAAATCTAGTTATCAATATGTCTTCCTTACTAGAAGCATAAAAAGATAGGTTTTCAGATGATACTTACCCAGATCTTGTTCACTTACTTAACTAATTATTACCTTCTCCTATCATATTTCACTTGCTTATTTACCATTTAACTTTTTATTCAAACAATAACTCACGCGTAACATCATTACACATGCACAATATATTCGTTACTTGGCATGTATACTTACCCATTGTCCGAGAAGTTATCATCTTATATATCTCTACTTGTATTGTTCACATGCAAGAGCCAAGATAGAAACTCACTTGATACTCACCTAAATTGTAGCTCAAAGCTTCAAACTCGTACATCCTTCTCGATCAAGCAACGGGAACTGCTTAAGGAACATAGAATCACCATTAAAACCTATTTAAATAAAAATTGCTAAAATCTCAATTATAGACAACCCCCATGCAAGGCCTTGTAAACCCGAGGTCTTTAGTTAGATTTAGCTAACCTGAGGACTAATTTGTAAAATTGTCAAATATTTTGGATTATGCCATTGATGAGTTATGAACATGCTTGGAATTTTATGATAGATCACTAAGTTTGGTTGTTAAATAAGACTATTTTGTAAAGTAATTTTTAGTAATTTTAAGGTTAAAGGACTAAAATGTTAAAGTGATTAAATTATAAGAAGTTGATGTGGAATAACAGCAATTATGTGCTGAAATGGGGTAGTATATTTTTCAGTTGAACTTAAATTTGATTAAAATTAGTTAAATTGCAAGTTTTGAGCTTAGGGACTAAATTGCATAAAAGAGAAATATCAGGGGAAATTTTGTAAAAATGTCAAAAAAGACTTAACTGCATAAAATAGTTAATTATGTTGTTGGAAATTGATAATGGAATGAAATCATTCTTTAGATCAAGGACGAGCTAATAATCGAGGAAAAGAGAAAATTATTGAAAAGTCCCCAAACTTTTATTATTGCTGCAGTTAGTGTGGTAAGTTTGTTCGGTTTAATTTTAGTACATTTTTAAAGATATTATATGAACCTAATTACATAATGTTGGATTATATTGATGTGTGTAAATGAAAATGGAAATAATGAATTGATACAACATTGATCACTAATTGAGATACTCTAAACCATTACTACAAATCAGTCTTATAAGTTCGCACAATAAAGTAATTGATTTAGTTGTTGTTCTTTGAATTATTGAATAATTTAAGTATATTGTATTTAAATTTGCTTTTATAGTAAATATTAAATTTTCGAATTGAATCGAATTGAAATGAAATTATAATTGAGGGCCATGATTGGAAGTGAGGAAAGAATATAATCGAATTCATGTAACAAAGAAATGTTTAAATGATTATATGAAATGATAGTCATTATTTATTTTATGAATGAATTAAATTGATTGATATATGGCAATTAGTAAATTGAACTAAATTGCATTATTAGTTAATTCAGTGTTATGTATGATAAATAAGAACTATATGGATGTGTGCTCGTAATGGTATAATGTAAAGAAAGTTAATTGAAATTGACATGGTATATGATCCGTATGAACCTCGTAAATACTTGGAACACAAAAGATAGGTCATTAGAGGTTATACGATTTAGGGTGTTGGTCTTGGATGTCCAACCGATAGATAGTCCCTGTACTTGAGCTGTTACTACAAATTGGTTCTGTAAGTTCCATGTTCGTATTATATATATATGGTTATATTTTATTCTTTATTCTTGGATTTACCCTTTTAGCTTCAATATTATAAAGTTTAATGTTGATTGCCAGGAATATATAATAGAATTGAGTTGTTATGGCATGTATTGTATCAGGCCTTGAGCCTAATAGGCCTCGTGTTAGTGACTTATCGAGATTTAAGACTAGCAGGCTTTGTGCTAGTGACTTATCGGGTTTTGAGCCTAGCATGCTTCGTGCCAGTCTTTATCAGGCTTGATGCCTAGCAAGCTTCGTGTCTGTGTAACGATTCGGATTGGATATTGTTGACTTGAGATATTATTAAATGACGACTTGGAATATGAATTAAACTAATGTACTGTACAATACTTGCTTGTTGTGAGCTGTGATTGACATGAACTTAGTTATTTAATCGTCTAATTTGATCTGCTATGTTTAAATTTAGTAAGATTATCGTTTGATTTAATGAACTTACTAAGCTTCAAGTAAACTTACTCCTATTTTGTGTTTGTTTTGTATATTGCATTTTGTAGTTAGGAGATCGGATCAATTCGAAGAATCACACTATCCTGAGAACTCTTTTTGGTAGATTTTGTAAACATCTTGGCTTATATGGCATATAATAGGGTAAATGGATATGTGAAATGTTTCTAGATATGTGTTGGATTGGTATGACTTGGTCTGGGTTCCTATGCAATTGAAAAAAATTAGATAGCATGATTTGGTCATTTTTGGATACACACGGCCTGGGACGCAGGCTGTCATATAGGCGTGTGTCTAATACGGGCAACCCATACAGGCGTGTGCCTTAAACTTGCTAGGTGTATTTTTCACACGGGCTGGCACACGGCTTGCGACACAGCCGTGTGCCCCAACATCAAATTGAACACGGCCTAGCACTCGGCCTATGACACGGTTGTGTGAATGTATTTCGAATGCTACACATGCTAGCACATGATCTGCGACATGACCGTGTGAAATTATTTCGAAGGGTACATGATCTGTCATACGGTTGGCCACACGGCCATGTTTGGAACCACACAGTCTGGGCTGTGTCACACGGCCATGTGACCCCTATTTTGAAAATTTTCAATCTTTTTTCCTGAACTTTCTGATTTGTTTTGAATTGGTCTCTAATTGTTCCTATACTAATTTTAAGGCCTCGTAGGCTTGTTTTAAAGCCCATACATGTACGTATTACTCCGATTCGAATTATTATGAAATTTTTTAAATTAAATAGGCAACTTGATGCTATCTGTTATTGATTGTTCTTGATTGTACGGTTATACTCTATAACCCTAATCTAGCGATGGGTACGGGTTATGGGTGTTACACACTGGTAGGGTATGTTAGTTACTAACCAATTGGCGTGAGTGTTAGGTTTGGTAGGGCATGTTTGTTGCTAACCAACCTAACGATATGGGTGCTACCTATGGTAGGACATGTTAGTTGTTAACCATTAGTTGTTAACCATGGAAAAAGCCCTAAACTCATGGGAACACGTAGGTGTTCAAAATTATAAGATATGTATGATCTATTCTGATATGTGGGATTCAAGGTTCAACCCAAGAAAAGTTGTGAAAAGAGTAAGTTAATATGATTCTATTTATGTTATATGATATGTTATGTATCGAAATGAATAAGCTAAAATGATTTTGTATGTGTTGTTTGATACGTCTATCCGTTGATTAAAAAGAAAGGTTAATAGTTATCAATTAGTGTTCTGATCCCTATTGTTGTGTTGAAAACATGGTGTTCTTTCAAGAAATGATGATTGGTATATTGAATCCGCCCTAGTGAGTTTTGAAGGTGTGTTTGAAGTCACTTGAGGAGATGTTTGTGGTACAATGGTAAGTATGGGAAAAGATTGTGTTAGGTAAAGAAGCATAAGCTCTATTAAGTTTATAGTTCTTTCTGGAGGAAAAGACATAAGTATACTCCTAATTTTGTGAAAGAAGGTATGCACTCGATATGTAGAATTCGCCTTAAAGGTTATCCACCATGGTTAAGTGTTCGCCAATAATATGAGACTATTCACCCGTGTGTCTCGGCGTGTAGAGCTCAATGTATTAGTTTGTGTTTGTGAACTTAAAGTGAAATTTTATTCTTAAGTGTTGATATTTCTTTTCTGGAACTCACTAAGTTCTTCTGAACTTGTCCTTTTTTGTTTTTTTTCCCCTTCAAGGTTGTCTATTGTTGTAGGCTTGTTGACGGGACTTAGACAGAAGGAGCAACCTCTACTGTGAGCTTTGTCTATGTTAGTTTTGTAATATGCATAGGTTTTGAGGGTGATGTGTAACTCTGTTCTAAAATTGAATATATAATAAAATATGTTTCTTATTTAGTTACAGTTTTATAAGAATGTAACCACTTGAGGGAAATTGTTAAAGTTGTCGAGACATGATTTGTGAAGTGATTTCAACTTGTATACACTAAATTGTTTTATAAATTACTGCTAGTATTATATTTCGAATAAGAGTTTTCAACCAAAAGATTTAAATTCATTTACTTTTATCCTATGGCGTATACTTTTTAATAACTTGTGTTTTGAAGACATTTTTCGAGTCCCCACCTAGTTTAAATTGTTATGTATTTCAATTCAATTCAATTTGAGCTAAGCATAAGTCTGTTTTCTGTCTGTGTAACGCCTCAGTCGACCCTTTGGGGAATGGGGTGTTACATGCAATGAGCCTAAAATACCCCTGATATAAACAGGGTTAATCGATAAAAGAAACTCTAAGTTGCTGTCAAAACGTGACTACATTTATTTAGGATATCGTCGTGTCTTATCGACGTGAAGGCTCTCCTCATTGCAACGTTAAGTCTATTTCAGCATTGATATCTTTAATGTTCAGTGTCGTGACATTACATGCTTATATCGTGATACTGAAGTCATCCTTTTTTATTTTTTGGCCTAAAATGACACCCTGCACACTCAGGTAACCCATTAGTCATTCCCGAGGCATGAGTTGGCCTAACAGATCATCGAAGCACTATAAAAAGGCTTTAAAAGGATGAAATAAGCTTATTTGCTAATAATTAAATCTAAGCTAACAAAACTAAAAATGCATAATGTAAAATGGCTTCAAAGCAAGCTCGTTAAGTGTTGAAAAGTACCTAGTTTTCCACTGCATATTGTGATAGGTCACAAAACTCCAAAGATACCATATAAGGATAAAAACACATTGATAGAAAGTATCATAAGGCAGACAGTAGTGTTTGACAAAATAATGGATGTAGTCAAAGATCGAATATGATGACAAACCTAGGGATTTGTTTTACCAAGACTCTGCTAGCTAGATAGTTCTTTGGGAAACATATGGAGGGCATAGGAATGCAAAACATGACTTATCTAGTTTACTAAGGCAAGTGGGAGACTACTAGATCTAGTGCCCAAAGTGTAGTACTTTTATAACAGCCCGTTTTTTAGTGGTGTTGGAAACAGTGGTTTTAGAACCACAAATCCGACAAGAGAGATCATAAATAATATTATTTAATATTTACAAGTCAAATATGGTACTAAAATAAATGTTGAATTGGTAATTTATGATATTTTAGAGAATAATTAGGTTCAAGTGGTATGACCTTAAAGTCAAGTAATTTTAGAAAATGAGGTATCAGGACCTCATTTCTATAAACCGAGCCGTAAGTATTTTATTAAATATTTATGGAGTGTTATTAAGGTTGTATTAAAGTTTCGTTAAGAAATTTTGACGTTTAATTGGTTAATTAATTAAAAAGGACTAAATTGTAAATGGTGCAAAAGTTAATCGCTATAAGTTTATTTGTATTAAATAGTTATAAAAGTATGAAGTGAAGGTTTTAAAGTGCAAATATACCTTAATTATTATGATGTACGGTTAGTGGGTGGAAAAATAAGAAATAGCATGTATTTAAAATGTTTTAATTAAAAGATTTTATATGTTAAAGTAATAATAAAATAACAAAATGTCATCTTTTCCATTTTTCATGCTTTTCAACCGAAACCTCCATGGTTGAAGCTTACGAACATTCGGTTGAGCTTTTATCTATGCATGTAAGTGTATTTTTATCTTGTTTCTTGTAATTTTTATGTTTTTGAGATCGTTACAACTAGGTCTAACTAATTTGTATCTCCGTTTTCAAAACTGTTAAAGATTTTGAATGTTTTCATTGATTAACATTTGTGATTTTAGATGTTAAATAATGAATTTAATGTATTAGTTGTTATTTATAAGTATTTTGGTAAGTGATTTTTAATAATTTAATTATTAGGGATTAAATTATGAATATAGTAAAATTTAAGGTAAAAATTGTGAAATGATGATAAAAATGGGCTGATATGAATCCTATGAAAATTGACTAGCATGATTTATGGTTAAAAATGGTGAAATTGCAAGTTTCGAATTTAAGGATTAAATTATATAAATGTTAAAATCTTAGGGGTAATTTTGTAAAATTCCTAATAATATGAGTTGTAAGTTAAATTATTTATTTTAAGTTATTGAATGGTTTAATTAAGTGAAACATTACTATTTAGATCCAGAAACGAATCAAACGGATCTAAACAGAGGAAAAGCTAATGTGTCGGGTTAGTCGTTGACCTCTTTTTACAACTGTAATTGTTGTTCGTAGGTATAGAATTGTACATATATATATGCATAATGTTACTACTGATTTATGAATGTATATATATGATGTTTAATATGTGAATTGAAAATCGAAGTATTATATCTGAATATAATGTAAGAAAGGATATATTTGAAAATTATTGAATAATTATGAAATATGATATATGTAATTTTGGAACGATTATGAGTTTTTACAGCATGTATCTTGAGAAATATGAAAGTGCCTCTAATTCATGAAAGTTATAATTTTGTTAAAGTGGCCATTTGGACGTAGTAAACGATTAGGATACGATTGACCCAATAAGGATAGAATGTGCAATTGTACAAGACTTGCACTTTGATGCCCCTATTTGCACTTTGGTGCCCCTGTATACACTTTGGTGTCCCTGTTCGCACTACGGTGCCCCTGTTATGCATCTATGATGTCTTTGGTGTGATGTAGTTACCCAAGTATTCGAGTCAAGTTACTAGTTCATCGGGCTAAATGTGAATGGAATTTACAAAATTATTTTAATGTTAAAGGCTAATGTATAGTCAAGATATTAGTAAATTTTAAATGTTAAATGTTCAATGAATTACTTGATCATATGTGAGTATCGTTATATTGATGATCATTTGGTTAAAGATATATGTCTATATACATATATTTATGGTTTGGATTGAATTATTATATAAAGGAAGCATTCGATTAACTGTTTTCAATATTAATCCTATAAGTGCTTCGTAAATGTATAACAAGTATGATTAATTTATTCATTTAACTTTCACCTTGTTTAGTGGAAGTAAGTGATTCCGAGATGATAAGTTTATAGGAAAGTTTGAAATGAATGATGAATTACAGAATGATTATATGTTAAATGTGAAAGTGTTATGGTAATAAAAAAATGTTTAAGTAAAGTGGTTATATGAATGCTTATAAGGAAATATATATATACATGTATATGCAAGGCTACACCAGTTGTTCATTAGAGGTGTAGTAAATAGAAAATGAAAGTTAGCTTAAAGTATAATAAAAATTATGGTTAGTTGTTTATTCTAATATGTCAACAGTTAAATTGCCTTTTTTACGAACCTACTAAGCATTATTGCTTACGTTAGTTGTTTTCTTTTCCTGTAGATCATTGGAAGGTTTGATTTGATTGAAAGCTCGTCGAAGATCTATCACACTATCCAACAGTTAATTTGGTAGTTTTTGAGCATTTTTTGTTATGGTTTATAATGGCATGTATAGAGTGATTTGTAATGGTATTATGATATATGTTTGATGAATTGTTTTGGAATGTATGAGTTGTGAAAGTTATCTTGGTTGGTACCATTTGATATTTTGATAGTTGGTGTCATTGAACTATTATAAGTTGTATGTTTTGAATGGCTCAAATGGCATGTTTTGTGATGGAACAGTAATGATCAAGTTTAGACATGTTTGGTAAGATTTGGAACTAGTACTTGATGATTGAAATGTGATAAAATATGCATGTTTAGATAAGTGTTGTTGTATGTATTTGAGGTGCCTTATATGGCATATTGGTTGAATGATCTTAGACTAACGAATTGGTCATTTTATAAAGATTTTTGGTCATGTTTTGAGGTATTGATGATATGCATGAAATGCTTTTAGGTACATACTTAATTTCGATGATAGAAATGGTTTGTTTTGGGCAAATTCATGTCCACACGGCCTGAGACACGGGCGTGTGAGTCAGCTATGTATGACACACGGCTAGGCGACACGGCTGTATGTCCCCTGTAGGTTTTAATGCATGCAAGTCAGGTTGTTACACGGCCTGGCACATGGCTTAGCACATGGGCGTGTGTGGTTATTTCAAGAGTTACACGGCCTGGCACACGGGTGTGTGGCTTGGCCTTGTGACCCAACTCTGAGAGTTACACGGGTGAGGACATGGGCTGGGACACAGCCATGTGTCCTTATTTTGATTGTTACGCAGTCTGAGACATGGTCGTGTGTCTCAGCCGTGTGATCCCTTTAGTCAAAATTTTACAACTTTTTCCTAAAATTTTTAAATGTCTTCAATTTAGTCCCAAATTGTTTCTAATGTATTTCTAGGGCCTTGAGGGCTCGAGTTAGGGACTATATGTATCTGAATGGTTAATTCATGTTATGATTATGATTATGTATGAAAGGTATATTTAAGTGTTTCGTTTGTTCGGTAACGCTTCGTAACCCTAATTCAGCGATGGATACGGGTTAGGGGTGTTACAATTTTCATCTATGCACACTTGTAATTTTTTTCGAACAGATTGGTTAATAAAATTATTCATGAATTAAATTAATATCCTTTGTATATTTTCCTCATGTGGTTTTTGCATGTAAAGCAAAATAGAAACAAATATTAGCTTATTGGTTGTCTAATGTTTAGCTAATACTAAGTGGTATTATGTGGTCGAATCGTAATACGAAAAGACAACTTATATTAGTAGATGAACCTAACCATGTCCTTAGTCTAATCAGAAATGAGAAAGCCGATTGAATGACTAATATGACGTCTATCAAGTCCAATTGGGGAGTTGTCTTGACTTGGGCATCAGAGCGGATGACTCTTAAAAGATAGAAACATAGATGTGACTAACTAGACTGATAGTACATCAAACTGGATTCAAGAAGAGTAGATCCTGAATTCATTTATGGATTTATTCACTTGTGATGTTCAAAGTGTGACACACCTTAATCCTGAGTAGATGACGAACTATGTATGCATGACTCGTATACTTTGATGTAAGTAAAAGCTTGAGTTCAAATAAATAAGGAACAGAAAGTTAGTGAATTGGGTATATGACTTCTACAGTATGTAATGTCATTCATAATAGTTGAATTCATAACCCGAGATATGAGAAAATGATATCTTCTCATTGGCATTACGTAGTAGATAAAAAGTAAATGTGGCCACATGTGGTTCGTCTTTGTGATGAATGGCTCGATTACTATTTGATAGCAATTGACTTTTCATGAAGAAATATATAATGGTTACCATGAGATAAAATAGGATCATATAAACAGAAATGACCTAAATAATTAATTTATGGTTTTTTGAATTATTATTTAATTCGTTAATTAAATAATTGAAGTTCGAAATGGAAATAAATTAATTAGCCATAGTGAATCCGTTGAATGTGGAAATATTAAATAGATTCTTTTACAGTAAAATCGTAATGATTTTAACGGAATTAGAATTGGGTTAAGAAAATTATTTAATTGGGAATTTAATTTATTTCAATTAATTAAGATGTTTATTTTAGGAAATAGAAAAACAAATATAAGGTTGAATTGAATTATAAAGTACTGTGTTAAAAGTTCAGGAAATACTTATAATTGGACTCGATATGGGAGAGACCCAAAAGCCCCTCATGTTTAATTCTAGGGACGACAAACCCTAGTTTGTTTAACTAAGGTTGTTGCTCTACCTAATTCTAGTTAGACTAGGAGTTCGTTTTTTATTGAAATAGAGTTTTACAATTCAACGAGAGTTTCACCTCTTCTTTCTATGAATAGATGACACCAGTAGGGCTAAATATACAATTTTGAGTTATTATTATTCTACCCAAAAATAGTGAGAATTTATTTTCTAAGTATAAGTTATATTTTTTGAAATAATAATTCTACCAGTTTCTAATTAGAGAAAATTTTGCTTTCCTACTGAAAGTAAAGAAAACAATTTATGGTTCTGTGTATGATTCGGATTAGTTCGACCCACACTTGAAGTAGTTTGTGGTACGAAAATAGTGGAGAAGACCATTCAATTGAAAGCCATGAACGACAAGGATCCGCCTAGCCGAAAACACAGGTGCGATTTTGATAAAAGGTTTTTTACTATAAATATCACAAACCAGTTTGATTTTCAAAATTTTAATTTTTTGCTATGCAAGAAAAACCATTTTCGAACCAGATTTTTTCCAACAGTAATACCACTTAGTATTAGTTTAAACATTAGACAATCAGTGAGCCAATATTTGCTTCTATTTTTCTTTTCATGCAAAAACCACGCAAGGACAATATACAAAAGGTATTAATGTAATTAATGAATATTTTTATTAACTAATCTATTCGAAAAAATTACAAATGTACATAGACGAAAGTACTACACTTAGGGCACCAGATCCAATAATTGAGACCCGTCATTGAAACTTTGGACCCATTGGTATCACTCTATGAATCATTCCTCTAAATCATGATTCATTTCACCATTCATTTCAGCTTGAAGCCTCTCCAGCCTCTGTCAGAAATGATGTTGTTCTAGCTCGTGCCCTATGTATGTATTCCGATAAGACATGTTATCTTTCATTTTAGTTTTTAAATGTATTCAAAAGATTAAAAAATATATATGAAAATGAGAATTACCCATGTTCACGACTTGTTACACCAATATGTATTCTTGAAGTCCCTATGAATGTTAATCGGAATGTAGCAGATGCAATATATGGATCTCCACAAAACATCGAAATGCCTAATCATGACCATTAGCTCCTTCAATCTATAAAAATTGATGCAAATGTTGTCTTGTCTAACAACATGCCTCCACAAGTTTGTCAAGAAAAATTGTCACAATTCCATGTTCTCGGACTACACAATGGCAAATGATATTGGTAGTACGTTTCAGCTATCGTATTGCGCAATCGCAATAAGGAGGACTTTTGTATTTTTCCATATAGCTAGGTCCCATCAACCTGCACAAGTAGCTTGTAGTGGGGAAATACCCTAACACATGGTTCGAATGTCTAGAACAAGTAGTGGAAAATTATTTTCCCCGGTTGTAGTTGGTCATCTGCGCCATAAAAAGGCAGCATCTGCAAGTCAACCACCCCTAGCGCATACTCCTACATCACCACTAACCACCCCTGAAATTCATTGTACGATGCATCCCAATCTTCATACAACTACTCCATCGCCATCTGTTTAGCCCACCATGGTTTCCTGTATGACACTTTGAATTGAAACTGGGCTTGTATGTTGGCAATCAGGACCGATATAGGAATGGTGGGCATATCTTTCACCAGTGGCATGATGTAGTTACAAATTCGCATCAAGTTTCTGATAGTCTTGCATTATCTGTGCAATAGTGCATGTATGAGGCCCAACAAATTTCCAAATCTCCCACAGTTACGACATCTAGATCAATGCAACTCGTACATACCAGTTGCAACCTTTTGCAAACCTCCAACACTCCTTAATATATAATGTCAGTTTAGATACAGTGGCTTTGTAGTCCTCCGACACTTTCATGGTATACTACTTGATAGAAAATACATATTCCTACTCATTTACGAATTGTTAACCTACGACCAACTCTTCTGATTCAAAATCTATCGTCAACTAGTGAGAAGGTATTATACCTAAATACTCAGGAAACTTGGATGCATATGCCACATCAGGATCTGTGCTTAAAATGTGAGCCTCAAGGTCATTGTGTATGACAATGCCACGAGTATAGTTCTCAAGAAAAAGGGTGTATACATTATCATCATCTTCTACGCCTTCGTCGTTGATATCATTCGAGACCTCATCGAGATCAGCTTCATTAAAATCTTCACCCTTGTGACCAGAACAACCATCATTATCAGGTCCTTTTTCACCATCTAAACTGGTACCAATCATCAACGGGTGTATCTGTAAAAATAAACCTAGATTAGGGTTGTTATACACAATCGGAGCATTGTGTGGATTATTGGCCCATTTTGATGTCTCTCCATAATCGCATAGTTCTGCCCACCCAACATCCAGCTCAAAGTCAAACCCATGTACAAACAATCTCTTATCGATAGACGCTCTTGAAACCTCCGTATACGGGTCCTGAACTCTATATTATTGATTTAATGGAGTGTCATTTTGAACGGGCTCAGCATTCGTTAACTCAACGTTGTACAACTCAACTGATTCAACATTCACATTCCTAGTCAAGCAATAAAGTGCGATCATAGTCTCTACGTCTTTATCATCTACAAGTTCCATCTCTATATATTTGCACGGATTTTATGAAACTGAAAATTTGTAGAATAGTCTGGACATCCTCCTCCCACAACGTCGAATGATTTCTGCACTAATCTTTTTTTTCATATCATCGACTTTACATTCTTATTAAACCTAATTCCTATTTACCAACGAGATTCAAATATACAATCAATTGATGTTTGTAAAATTACCCCCTCAAAATGAACGTATATGAAGAATTAATTATTCATCTTAGATAGTTAATCTGTAAAATAAATTAAAAATAAATAAGTATTAGCTTCTATTAAAAAAATAGCCCCTATTAACAAAATTAACAATAAAAGTACTTTTTATAAAAAAAATATAACTTGCATATCATATTACTAATTATCAATATAAAATATAATCAAATACAAATAATTACAAACTAACTTTATAAATTCGAACTTTACTTTTGAAGTCTAAAATGAAAAGTAAATATGTTGATCTTCATATGTTGATTTCTAAAGAGCTTTTTTAGTTCTTTTGTGGTTTGTTAAACCAAATTTTTTTTCTCCCATACTGCTAAACAATTTTTTAGCCTTTTGTTTTTTCTCCTCTTTTACTAAACACGATTATTTTTCTTTTTTCTTTTTTCTCTTCAACAGAAACAAAATTTTGGCCGAGGGATAGGGGGTTTATATACTGGGCGATGTCGCCAAACAGTGTCGCGTAACCCAAATTTTCAAACCGGTGCCGTCGACGTGTTAGGAGACACCAATAAAAATAATTTTTTTTTGGTTTCGCTGCTTTTTCTCATGGACAACATAATTTTTTAAAATAAATTAGTGCCGCTTCACAGACCGACGACACTAATTAATATATATTTTTCATTTCAACTTTCTCTTCCTGATAGGCATGCTTTTTTTAAATATAACCAGTGCCACCTAACACACCATCGACACCATTAAAAAATATTTTTTATCACCATGTATACTATATTTTCACAGCTATTTTCAGATATACATATAGGTGCCACTTGACATAATAAAGACACCAAAAAATATTTTTTTAAAAGTCTAATGATTGTCGGATGATTGGTCGAAAAGTGGGATGTTGTCGTCAATATATCAGACAATACCGACGATCACGATAATAAACACCCTTTTTTCAATAATAATTTTTGAAATTTTTATAAATAAATAAATAATTTTTATATTATTTTATAAAGAAACCAAAGTTCGGTGTTATCATTTGAATTTAAGTTATTAAACAATACAATAGTGACTAAATTCGTGAATTAAAAATAGAGAGATTTACTCAAAAAAAATGGAGAGATTAATTTAAAATGTAAAAAATAGGAGGACTGATAGCAAATTTAGACCAAAACAAAAATTCTGAAATAGAAAAAGAAAGGAAGAGAAACAATGGCCTTGCCGCTCATTCACGCCCCAGAAATCAGAACCCGAAAGAGACAAGACAACCGCCATGACCGATCACCATCACCACCACCACCACCACCACCGGTTCGGCCAGCTACGGTCCACATCGCAGATCCTCAAAAAGACTGCCGTGCATTTTACCGCCCACCCTTTCACGTTCATCTTCCTTTCTTTCATTCTCCTCTCTTTCCGTTCTTTAGTTGAATCCGGTTCCTTTCTCCTCAATTCCTTTATTGACCGTGATCCTTCTTTCAAATCCCTCCTTTCTCGCCTCGACCTCCACCCTTCCCATCCGCACGCGCGTTTCCAATCAACCCGTCGCCACACACGCCGTCCTTTCCTCCACCTCACGCGCGTCGGCGCTCTTGATAACGACTTATTCTCTTCTGACGATGACCTCCGCCACCGCTCCCCGTTCGCTTCTTTCTCTAACCGCCCCCTCAATGGCACGCCGTTGATTCTTTCAAACTTCGATGCCAAATTAGGGTTTTCGCATTTCGTTGCGGATAACGGTATTCTGCTGCCGGAAATTGTTCGTTACGGAGTCAAATTCAAGACAATCTCATTTGACTACGAAAACAATGAAAGGGACCAGCAAGAAGAAAAGATTGTGGATCTTCAGTTTGTTTATAAAGGATTTGTATTGGGGCGCCGTGACGCAGCGGTGCTTTTCTTTATCGTCAGTTTTCTATCCGCGGCGTATGGATGGGTAATTCTAGGATTTACGGCGATTTACTCTTTGATTTTTGGTGTTCTTTTTGTCACAATTGTTAATGACTTGATTGGAAGATTTGTTTCGTTTTTTGGGGTTTTTTGGGATGGGTCTAAAATGGGTTTGAAAAGACTCACTGGGTTCGTTCTAATAAAATGGGCGGTAAGAGACGCGGTGACCCAGCTTCTTGGATTGTGGTATTTCGGAGAAATTGAGGATCACTACTCGTTTTTTAAGCTTTTTGTCAGGTTAAAGTTGATGCCTTTTTCGGTTATGTCACCATGGATTAGGGGTTATGAGAAGGAGATTTCAGGGTTTTTGTTTACGTGGTTTCTGGTGGATACTTTGGTTTCATTTGCATTCTCATTAGCTGCTTGGGTTGCCGTTGTAGATTCAAGGAGAACCGGGAGAGAAATTATTAAAGAAGGTTGTTATCTGATGTCAACACTTTTGAACCAAGGGATACAGATTCAGTGTTTTGAAGCTATCTTAGGTGGGTCGTTAGCAAGATTGATTTTGACTCGTATAGGGGGAGAATTTTTTGCCACGGTTATTCAGGCAGCTCTGGAGTTGTATTTCATGGTAGCTTGGTTGATATTTTACTTTGTGGTGAAGTCTAGGGAAGCTAATACAGAAGGTAGGAGGTATGGGAGGAGAGAATTGGAGGCTTTGATTGATGGACTTGGATGAAAATTCAATCGGAAAAAATGGGGGAAATTTACATTTGCTGCTATAATTTTCGATTCTGACACTGAAGATGCCTGAAGATATCGGCAACATTTTCAATGCTTCGAGTCTTCCTGTTTTTGCAGAGCTAGTGATGCAATACTGCCATAGTTTTGGTCTAAGAACCTGCCAATGCATTGCATGTACTTTTTTATGAGGGAACACAATATATACTTGTGTATATTTTCTACTACAAAGCTTCTGTGTGTATATTCTGTTGCAATCAGTTGTTTCTTACTGCCTTGCAGTACTTGTTCCTTGCTGGTATATGAGAATGGTAATAATTTCTCATGCTTCAAATGCCGCTAGTGCTGTTGTCCTTAGACTGTTTTATACGTGATGTTATGATTTTCTGTTTTTGCACTGTAGGAGCCTTTTCTTGTTTTTGCCTCGCTTGTAATTGTTGGTAATTTGCGGAGTGTAGTCTAAGTTCAGCAAGTTGTGATGGTGAATTGGGATTTGAGGGTGTCTATGTTAGTTTATAAGAGACTTTAAGGATGGTTGCCCTCTTATATCTTTACAAGGTTCAAATCACCAAAATGGTGTTATATAGAATTAAATTGTCAACATTATCCTCAAACTGGATTTTGTTATTCCAATGTTGTTATTGGGTAGCTTCAGGAATGAAGCGGCCGTTTTGCCCATGTAGTTGGACAGGTTCAACGAAGCTGGTTTTTTGTTTTAAAAGAAACTTTTGGGCTGTGGCTTTGAAATGCATTTACTCCATGTTGGTGGAAATTGTGGATGACTGTATCTTGTTTTTCATATGGAACGAGATCTTATAGTAAGCATTTTCTATAAAGGTCCTGCAAAGTTTTCTGACTGAGTTTTGTTGTTGTTATCATCATCATCAAATTATTTGATAGTTTTTTTCAGATTCAATGCATTATAGTCTAATATTTTGTCATTTTCTGTAGATTCTTGCTGTATGCTCTGCTGTTATTTGTAACCAAGTTTCCTTTGGTCCTTGTTTCTGTCTAGATTTGTTGGCAAGTATTATTGTTATGCGAAGAATGAGTTTATATATCTATTCTCATTGTTGTAGACAGTTTAGACTTACGATGCTAATGTGCAAAGAATATGATATGATACAAGATTCTACTGTATGTCGATTGGTGTATTATTCATAGCTCAATATACTAGAGGTTCTATCTGTTCGCAACTTCTCTGGTTTTACTTTGGAGGTCCCAAGCTGAAGAAATTCTTTGACGTTGAACCTGCATACAGCGATTCTCAGTGCTAAGGAACCGTAGCTTTCCCACCTTTTGACTTGTAACCTTTCTATCATCATGCATTTGAGAACATCCCATGCTAACACAGTGCAAATGTTTGGGATTCGATTCTTTTCCGTGTTTCAAGGTCACTGCTTGCTAATCTAGTGTCATAATTTGATTCAGACACTTGACGTCTAAAGTTCTGTTCATTCTTCTTGCAGCATTTGTTCCTGAATTTCTAGATGAATCTTGAAGAACACAGTTCGATAATCTTAGCGAAACCTAGAATGTCTGATTCTTCCTCGTTAGTTACCCGCTTCTTTCGTGTATCTGCTAGTTGATCCATGCTTTACTGTTACAGGTAAGTATCATGGACACTTGAGACGGGCTCGATGAGATTAAGGAGCCTGCTTCCCCGGTCTCTAGGGCAATTTTCATTGATAGTAATATAATTCTAATCTTATAGCTTTATACTATATTTTTCTTTATTTTGTATGAAATATTGACATCCATGTCCAGCAGACATTTGGATATGGGTGTGGAGAAAGAGACTTGAAAAAAAATTAAACATATTCGTGTTAAACGTATACCCGCATCTACACATACGTTTTGTACCTCAATTAGCTGTTCTTTCAAGTTCCAACGTAAGGTGGATTCCGGAGCTGCTAGGGGTTCGGTGTTGATATGGCATCGTACTGTGTGTTTAATTGGGTTCCATTTAGGCACACGAGCTTTCACATGCCTTGAGAGGTTGAGGCCCATAGAATCAGAACTTACAATAGACAAACAGGAAGTCAAATACTTTTTCAATGGAGTTACATTTATATGCTACAAAAAATATGTTACAACGATCTACTCAGTATACTATATATTAGCGTTCTTATTAGACTGAAACTTCGTGAATCAATCAAGTTTCTAGCATAAAATCCTTTAGACACCGGGAGAGTGTTCAATCTTGAGGAGAGCTAGCGCATCGAACAACTTCGAGGAAAAGGCTTTCATCACAAGGAATGCAGAGTTTGGAGTCTGTGGTAAATTCATATTCATCCTGAGCTTGATCTAGCAATGCCTTGAACAGTGGATGCTTGAGCAAGGTGAGTTTAATTACAAACCTCTTATAGTTTTCACCAACATATACTACCAAGTGACCCTTTGGCACATCTCTTGGGATTGAACTCTCTTCATTCTTGGTATTAGGCCACTTTGCCCACTCATAACAGTATTCGCAACTGCCACAAGGTATGACTCTACTCCCCATCTTCCTCCATTTGGTAATGCATGCCTTTATAAATTTCCCCTTCATTGTCTAGCAATATGCCAACATAGACAGAGAGTAGATGGGGAAACGGAACTTGCACATGTAATCTGAAATGGAGATTTGGGTAGTGAAACAGATGGAACTGAAAGGGTTATATAGCAGTAAAAAGAGAGAGAGAGAGCTTTTGGAGGGAGCATTAATTGGTTGACATGATACGTAACTAAGGCCTAAGAGGTTATGAGCTTGGGTTGGTCGAAGTCTTGGTAGGAGGTTTAGTGATGTTATTTATTTCTTAAGCTGAAATGTATGGATATTGAGATGGTGTAGCCATTTTTATAGCAGTTGGTGTCTTGATACGAAAGTGTACGAACATGCATGTCATGATATAAAAAAAGGGTATAAGAAAATTATTGCTTGTAAGGGACATGAACTCTGAGTGAGAAAGGATGGTGCTTGATCGGTGTGATCTTTCGAAGTTCTCGATGTTAAGACCCCACAAGTTGAGAGTGGGAAAAGATAAGATATGAAAGAGGGATAGGATAAGCTTCTTGGGCAGAGTGTGATTCTCCACTTTCAGTTTGTTGATATACATATTATATATTGTAAATGTTAGTAGTATTAATGGATATTAAATATACACCAGCTTGCCTTTGGCCCAGACCGTCAAAAGAGTGAAAACGGAGAGCTTTATATGGATCATTTTCATTAATTCATATAGGTGAGATTTAAATCTCAGTAACTGTATAGAGTATAGACCCTTTGTTTTATCATTGAAGGAGATATTATATATATATATACACATCTAATTCATGAACTATTATTCTACTCTCTTCTGGGCTATGTTCTGCAGCTGGATTCGGGATAAGCTTTTGCGTATCTCTGCACCCTTGTCTGTCTCTGCATGCATGTAATGGGCAAAACAAGGAATGGCTGGAGACAAACAACCTAAGTCTTTGCCAGGGATTTAAGGTGAGTTAAAAATAATAATTAAAAAAGTAAAGCGAAGAGAATGGAAGTGGTTATATGGAATTGTACAATGATCTTCAACCCCCCAGCCAGCGATTCGTAGTTTCAAACATTCCATACATAAGATTTCTTTGGCTCCATATCTTACCGACCAAACCAATAGTTTAAATACTCTCTTTTAGCTTGAAAATGTCCTTATATTCATTTTTTTAATGCATTGGATGAACTTCAGAAGTTAATGAGATCCAAAATTTCGGCAAGAAAAATAAATTAAAAAAAAAACTAGAAAAAAACAAAACAAGGAAAGATAAATACGGATCATTATTTGTTACATTGACAAAGACAAGTGGAAATAACTGTGTTTTCCCTCAAGTTATTCACAGAGATGATTGAAAGGACAGCAAAGGGTTCATCCCCTGAAGACATTAGATGCTGTACGCGTTTGTCTGAAGGCGAAGGGGGAAAATAAATCACTCAATTCTGCACATCATTCGAGTAGAGCTTCCTACAGTTTTGCAGACATGGTGTGAGAAGCTGAATGTAAGTAACAAAGGACTTAATTAAATTGTGGGACTATTGAAATTTGGACTCCATTTTCCCTCAGCCATTTTCCCCCTTTTTTCTCGTTGGAACTGTAGAATGGGTATTTGTAAAAGCATAGAAGTAAAACAATGTCATAAGTATTATTTCCCTATGTCAACAGCTAGTTTGGACTGTGAATGTAATACAATATATGCTAGAACAGTTTATAAGTGTTTAACTTCATATATGGATGAATAAATCATTAAACTAAGATGATATTTCAAGTGAACAGCTTAAACTGCAAGTATGAATGAATAACCCAATGATTTGATTGGACTGCCCCTTTAATCCGCACATTTCAGCCCCTCTTCCCGCTCCAGCATTCTTCTGGTTCTCTTAGCTGGCCTGGCCTGTGTCACCTTGCCTTGTCTTTTGATCTATTATTATTTTATACTATAAGCCATTTGCTTTAATTCCTTCTTCAACTACCTTCCCATGGCTTCTCCCATACTCCCCATTAATTCTTTCCCATGCTTCCCAGTGGGAAGCAACAAGATGGAAATATTTTTTCCACTCTTCCTTTGTTTCCTCTACTCTTCTTGTTTTGTATTTTTCTTGATTCACAGAGTTACATAGGAGTATATGTTCAAGTGTCAATGGAATTGTCTATGAGTTAATAAGTCTAATTGTAGTGCTACAAAAGGTTTTCTATTTTGTCAATACAAGTAAATCTCAAGTTTTTCAACAGATATAAACAAGTTCGTATTGCAAAAGAGTTATAAACAAGTCATAAGTAGTGGATCCTTATGCATTAAAGTCATATTTCTAAAGCTATTCTCAAGGTCACTCCTTGAATCGAGGCTTAATAGACGTTGCATATCTGTGAGATTCTATCTCATAAATATGCTAGGCTAGAAGTAAAAGAACTAAAATCAAACAAGCTAAACAATTTTTTAAGGAATATCCAATTGTAATTTATAAACATTGATACAATTTGGGAATTCAAAAGTAAGTTTCGAAATAAACAAAGTAAACTAAGAGAATTCAAATCAAAAGTTAAAACTTGAGTAGTGATATCTATTAGTCTTGAAAATCGAAGAAGTATTATCATTTAAAATTTTTACAATGCATTAAATTTAAGAATGTCACTCCTTAGAGATTCCGCGTTCACAACCAAAATTTGAACTTGAAAAATAATAAAGGAAAGAGTATAAACTACTCAGTAAGTAATAGATATTCCACTCGATCAGGTTAAGCAAACATAAAAATATTTAGACCAAAATGTTTGATTGAAAGCATGTATGAAAAAATCTTAGGTAATCCATCATAGTGCAAGTCAAATTTCATATCGTAAACATCTATAAAAAAGAAACGAAATTTCTAAGTGTATATTGTCGAAACCACTTTTTAAAAATAAAAATTTTAGTTATCGACTTATTAAAAATGAAAATTTGGGAATCGCCACCGATCTTGTATTGAGGTGTGATCGGATCACCTTGAAAATAATTTTAGGTCTGCGAATTTTGAGAAAACAGGTTCGGGAGTCGGTTACGCACAAGGAAGGGTTAGCACCCTAGTGACGCCCAAAATTGGTACCGAATTGATTGTTTAATGTCTTAATGTCTAGATTTTGAAAAGATTTTAAAATACGATCCTTTTAACTTGAATAAATTGAATAATAAAACACTCTTATTTCAAAGAAATAAAATGTCACACCCAGTGAGTTAGGGCACAATATTTTTTATCTTCAAAATTAAATTTATCTCTTGACTTTAAAACCTATGCATTTTGAGAAAGATGTCTGATTATTTTGGTCAAATGAAAAATCAAAACCCAGTAAGTTAGGGTTCAGTTCCACAAAATTCTTAAATATCGAATATTGCCTTTTTTATTTAGAAGAACCCTCGTCTCGAGAAAATAACATGTCATACTCAATACGTTAGGACACAACATATCGAATTCCCGAGAATGAGCTTTTTATTTGTGTTTTAATTAAAAAGGATGCTCGTTATCTAAATTCATCGGAGAAATTGAAGCCCAGTAAGTTAGGGCACAATTCTCTCGAGGATCATGAACACCAAGTATTTGAAAGTTTATGGATAAACGATTTCAATATTTTCCTAAATGGATGTAACGCGATTGAAGGGTAACGTATTACGCAAAAGTGGTAATTTGAAAATAAAACACACGTTAACAAATCATGAATAATAGATAAATACAAACTAGCATGGCGATAATAATTTCAATCATACAATATACCAATATCGATGTCAACATTTGAAATAAAAAACGAGCTAATTAATGCAAACACAAGCCAAGTGTATAAGCTTTGAAATTACCAGAAAAATAAATGGTATGAAAGGAATGGAAATTGTGAATCAATAAAGCGAATATAGAAATATTAACATAAATACTATGAAAAAAAAATTGAAATAGATTAAAATGGAGTTTAAAATAAATACTATGCGAAGTAAATTTTTGAATAAATGCTATGTATGAAGAAAATCAAAATATTGATATATATAAAATAATATATGAACAAATAATACATATGAAATACAAAAACTCAAAATAAATAATACTATACGATAATATGTAAAAGAGTTGAAGTGGATGATTTATAATAAAACAAGCTTTGAAAGGAAGTATATACATGAGAATAAATATACTATCATAGAATCGATAATATCATATGTATATGTGTAATATAAATTATGCATAAATAATATTAAATTTATATAAAATTATAAAATAACAAACTTGGATAATAATACATGAAAATTTTAAATAATGATGTGATAAATTTTAAAACAATAATATGTTATAAATGAAAATAATATTGATGATAGGCTAAAAAAAATATTAAGTTAACATAAAATAATGTCAAATTTTAAACTAATATCCAAAAATAACAGAAAAATAAATGTGAAACAGAATAAAAAAACCAAGTATATTAAATTACATAAATATAGATAAAATTATATCAAACTCGAAATAAATAAATAAAAAATAAAGCAGAATTGAGGATCAAAAGGGGAAATAATCCCAACACCTCGAAACGCTGCGCCATGAGAAGGACTAAAGTGAAACAACAATAAAATATGCGGGGCAAAATTAGAAAACGCAAAACAAGGGACAGGGGCGAATCGAAAACGAGCGACAAAGCAGAAGGACTCAAAGCGCAAATAGCCCATTTGGCTTTAAAGCGCGCGGATCCTTCCCCGGGTCGGGTTATACGCACGGGTTATATGGCCAATACAGCGCCGTTTTAAGGCCACTGAAGCAGGCCTTAAACGGCGTCGTTTTTCACACCATAAATAAAAACTTTAAAACCCTAAAGTTACCAGCAGCTATCAACCTTAAACAATCTTAAAGAAAAACTAAACATTAGCCTCCCCCAAACTAAGACCTAACCCCCACATCCTCAGCCACCTCAAGTCCAGAAACTATCTACTATCAACTCTGATTTGAAACGGAGGAAGCAAAGGTTCCGACGTCGGCGAGGTAAGCTTTTCTTCCTTTTTTCTCCCCCTTCTATTTTATAAATATATCTATATATGATCAATAGCAAACAGAAAAAAAGCAATCGGAAAGGAACCGAAAAGAGGAAGAAGAAGAACCTTTTTTTTTGTATTGATTTCGTTTTTTTCTTTACAGTATGCGTGTCTATTTGTTCCCCCCTTTACAAAAGTTTCAGCCTTTGTTTTATAGGCCGAGAGAAAAGAAAAATGAAAAAAAATACAAAATCCCTCCTTTTTTCGTTGTCTCTGCTGCTTGTTTGTTGGTGTCTGCTGCAAGTGTACGGGGGCTGTGGACGTGGGCGCATGCGTACGGAGGCTCGTGTGGGTATATGGTTTCTTAAATAATTTCTTATATAATTGTAAAATATACGATAGTATTAATTTTAAAATATTTAATTAATTATCATTATAGTTTAGGATTTAATATATATGGTTTAGGGTATATGGTTAATTTAGGATTTAAGGTCGGTTTAGGATTTACAATTTTAAAGTTTATAGATTATGGAATTAGGGACTCTGGTTTAAGGGTTGTGATTTAAGGGTTAAGGGTTAGGGGTTAGGGATTTGGGTTAGGGTTTAAGGTTTAAATTAATTAGTATTTTTTAATTTATATATTAAATAAGGTTTAGGGGTTAGTAGTTAGGGGTTTGGGGTTTGGGGTTAGGGGTTAGAGGTTAATAGTTAGTGATTTAAGGTTTAGAGGTTCAAGGTCAGGTTAAAGTTTAAGGTTTAGATTAATTAGTATTTTTTAATTTATATATTAATTAAGTTCTTATATAATTGTAAAAGAGGGGTTAGGTGTTTAGGGTTTATGTTTTATGATTTAGGATTTAGGTGATAGGGGTTTAGGAGATAGTTTAAATTATTTAAGATATAATAGATCAATTTTATATATATTAAATGGTTTAGGATTTAAGGTTTACTTTAGATTTATTAAATGATGAAAATTTATACAATTAATTAATGTTTTTATATTTAAAAATATTTAATCTAAATTTAGATTAAATGGTTTAAACCATTTGATATATTTAAATATTAGATTTAAAAAATTGATAAATAAATCTATTGAGTTTTAAATTTGAACTATGAAATTCTAATTATCTTTTATTTAATAACAATTTTCCATTTAAATTCAAATATGAAAATTTTTAGTAATCCTTTTCAAGAGTCGAGTTTAGACATAAAAATTGATCTCGACTCAATTTGGGTCAATCCAAAGTATTAATTAAGATTTAAGATGCTTTTAAGTCAACAAATTAAAGCTTACATGTTGAAATTAATTAAGGGAATGTAAACAAGAAAAAAGAATGCTTCATGTGCATATTTGATAATTTAATTATCTAAGCTTTAGCTTATACTATAAAAAGAAAGTTTGATGAGTGTATTTGTTTAACAACAAAAAATATTATTGGTCTTCTTGATTTTGTTTTTTTCTTTTATTATTATTATTATTTTGTTTTTTAAATGTAAATTTAAATTTAAATTTTTATCCAAATATTTACATATTTATATTTCAATTTATCTCATTTTTTATATAATTTATAAAAAAAAGTAGTTTAATTTGTATTTTACTTTCCCTCAAAAAAATTTCAAATTTGCTTACTTAAAATATTAAAATAGTTATTATTTAATATACAAAATAAAAACTATTTAACAGAGCAAAACGATATCATTTCATTCAAAATAACATAATTTTTTGCGGCGTTTTCAGCATTTTACTAAAAACGCCGCAAAAATCATTTAAAAAAAACGCGTTTTATTTCCAAATTTCTCCGCCTAAAATCTCCTCCAAATTAAAGGAGCTCCGCTACTAAAGCAGATAAGTTTTTTGAAATTCCTTTTGTGCTTTCTCTTTGTCAAAAAAAGACTTCTGTTCTGTTCGGTATTTGCAGGGAAAAAAAAGATAATGTGTTTGGTAATTTTAGCAGTAGTCTTAACAAGTAAGTTATGGGTTAAGGATTTAATTTCATGATGAATTTGTGTGAGTGGGATCGGGATTTATTGGAAGTATTCCTGGAGAATTTTGCGCTGCTCATTTAGTTGTTAATTAGTTCTGTTTCATTTGTTCTTTGCTCACTCAACCCCAAGGAGAAAAGAACAAAATCCCTAAACATAAGCGTATCTCCTCAACCGTGTAGATAGCTAAAACCCCTTTCTTTTCAGTTCCCATTTAAACCCTAAATTCCTAACAGCAAAATCTAAGCAACAAAGCAATGGCAGAGGGGGCAGGAGAAGAAAAGAAGAAATTTTCAATCTGGGATTTGCCAGATGTGCCAATGGGTCAACTTCCACCGCATCTTGAACTCCAACGAAGTCGTGTTTCATGCAATAAGGACGCCCCTATCCATGTATTTCTCTCTTACCCCCTTTTTTTTATCCCCTAAAGCACACATCTTCAGTTGAAATTTTTTCATGAACACCCTTTTTATTCATATATGGAGTGTTAAGAAACAGTGGTTTCTTGGGGGTTGTTTAATTGGGTAATTAAAAAAAATGGAGCCTTTTTCCTTATTTGGGGTTTGGGTTAGTTTCTTTGTATCATCTGTCTTGTTCTGTTATTAAGGTTCTGAAATTTGTGGGTCTCTTTTTTTGTATTATAATTAAACGTCTTATGTTTTGGGGGCTTTTGTTGCTTGTAGACTGAGAGTATTCAATATTCTGGCGCTTATGCATCGATGGAATTGATAATAGTTCACGACTTGATCGATTCTCTAACAACTTTAGAGTTGAAGTGGTTCGACTCAATAAAGATGAAATGGATTTTGATATGATCGTTATTGATGCAGCTATTGCCAATTCATTCAGGAGGATCCTTATAGCTGAGGTCTGTGACTTTTTGGTCTACCTCTTTTTAGTGCTAACATATGCTAGCTATGTTAGCTTGCAGCATAATATCTGTGCTGGTACTGATAGAACTGATTATGCTTGCAGCTTCCTACAATGGCAATTGAAAAAGTTCTCATTGCAAACAACACATCAATAATCCAAGATGAAGTTCTTGCTCATAGGTTGGGCCCCGTTCCAATCCGTGTTGACCCAAGGCTTTTTGATTATCTTTCAGGTTTAATTCATTCTTTTTGGTTGATGGTTTATCTGAATTTATGGAGTTTACCCTTGGGGCACTTGGTAATTCTTTACTTTTGTCTCTTTCAATTGTAGAAAATGATCAGCCAAATGAAAAGAACACCATTGTTTTCAAACTCCATGTTCAGTGTAAAAGAGGTAGTCCACGTATTACAGGTACGGTTTTGGGCTTTATCAGTGAAACATGAAACCGTTTTACTTAAATGAAATTAATAGGTCTTCCCTTTATAGCTTTGCCTTGTTTCTAATGATGTATAATAATGCAGTTAAATCGGATGCATTTTATCATGATGAAGATGATTAAGAGTACGAAAATGAAAGAAACATATTATATATGTAATAGAAGCATAAAATAATTATATATTTTTTAAAGAAATATCAATTAAGAATTAGTATTTTGTGTTAATTATATATTTTTTAAATCTATAAAACCAATCAATATAATATAATATAATATAAAAATAATTATCTTATTAATAGTGCTTCTATTACAATCTTAAATATAAAACTAATAGATAGATTTTATGTTTATTTCTGATAAAAAATTATTATTTGTACTAGAAAATAATTATTTTATGCTTCTATTACATATATAATATGTTTCTTTCATTTTCGTACTCTTAATTATTTTATTTTTTCTAATTTGTTATTAATTTTTTTTAATTTGGTGTTTGATTTTTTTAATTTAGTACTTAAGTTTTTTGGGTTCATTTCAGTACATATTCTTCATTTGGTACCTAAGCATTTTTTTGTCCAATTTAATACTTATATTTGTTAGATGCTATACAAATTATCCTAGAACACTAACGGCATTAGGTTTTTTTATAAGGTGACAAAAATATCTAGTGTATGAACATGCGGTAGAAGACATGAAATTTAATGACAATAATGGTTACATTTATTTGAAGTTTCCTTATGTTCAAAATTTGCTTAATGAAAAGAAAATTGAAGAAAATAATAATTTTAATAAATTCATTATGTTAAATTAAAATAAATTAAACTAAAAGTAATGAAACATTTAAAATACAAAAATAAATTTCATGTTAGTATATTGGAGTATTTGTATATATTTGATAAGTTTGGATACCAAATTTAAAAAAAAAAACTTAAATACCAAATAAAAAAATATTAAATTTTAATAATAATTTAGATAAAAAAATTTAAATACCAAATTAAAAAAAAATTAATATCATTACATGTTGCATAATTGATTACACCTATACCCATATATTGTTTGAGATACTGCATGAAATTATCATTCAATTGAATTTTTAAGTTTGATATTCAAAATTTTTATTTCCTGCCTAGATTTTCCTTAATCTCTTTCTAATCCATTTTTATAAGAAGGATAAACATATTTCAATATGTCCATATTTTAGTTAAAGGACGGCAACTTGATATACCTTTCTTAACTCATCATCCATCTCATCCTTGAAGTTGATGTTTTAGGGAGATGATGTTGATTTGTGGGTTAATACCCAAACATGCATTACTTTTCTTTATTTAATAGGAAATTTGAAAATCATAACATTCAATCACCTAAAACAGATAACTCTTGTATTTGACATAAGTGATCTGCTATTAGACTTCTACTTTAGTACCTCTATTTTAATTTGGTCATTTTCAGTCTTGTATTTTTAGAATTTGAAAATTTTTAATCTTAACTAAATGATAAGTATTAAATTAATGTTATGTTTGTTTGTTATTTTTGTATATTACTCACAAAAAAAATTAGTTAATAGATTTAACAGTTATCATTTGCATTAAGATTTTTAATATGGGTTAGTCAAATTAACATAAATTTCTTTGTTTTCTTAAGCAGGGATGATGAAGATGATTCTGTTGCCAAGATGAAGGCAGCTGAGGAAGCCTTGGAAGCAAAACAAAAAGTAACAAATAGCTTGTCTGCTACCTGTTTTTTTTTTTTTTTTATCATGTTTTATAATTTTGTGACAAATTGTTCTTGGTACTCTGAAGATATTTATGCAAAATTACCCTATGATTCTATTGTATTTATCCTACATGGCTGCACCATGTATTTCTTAACTAGTTTGATAAATTTTATGTGTGGTGTTTAATTTTTCGTTATTGTCTGTGTAACTTGCAGCAAAAACCTACATTTGAGTTATCTTTCCATTGTTTATTTTAGTTTTGATTCTAAATTTTTATTTTTACTTTAATATTTACGACAATTTGAGTTCTAACTTTTGGATTTTAATTGTGTTATTAATTTATTATTTTAAATTCTAAAACTAAATTCATTGATTTTTATATTTAGTTTTCAAGTTAAAATTTTCATAGAAAATTTAATTTAAATAATATTTTTTATTTATCCTTAAAAAATATATTTAAAGTTCAAATTTTAAAAATAAAACATAATATAATATTTATCATAAAAAATAAATATTATTTGATTAAAATAATTTTTTTTAAAGTTTTTAGTGGCGTTTTTGCTAGAAGCGTTGCTAAAGGTCGTGGTCTTTAGCGTGCTCTTTAGCGGTGTTTGTGGGAAAAGCGCCGCTAATGCTTATAGCGACGCTAAAAAACGCCGCTAAAGGCCTAAAAAAGCGCCGCTAAAAGCCTGTTTTGGTGTAGTGAATAATTTGCATCCATGGTCAGCAAGCTTTTAGCCACCAAGAAGATATAAATATGTTGACTCCCTAGCACATTTTCAATTCAAATTCCTTTCTCTTTCGTAATTTGAAATAAAGATATTTTTGTAACGGCTTGGTGTACTGAACTTGGCTTATACATTCTTATACTATACTGCATCCGCATCCTCATAAAGAGCAAGAACTGCATCCGCCAGCCGAACAAGCAAGGCCAAAGCCAAATGCCGACCTAAGAAGGGCGCTTGCGGGTGAGGTTCTAGTTTCCCGATGGGTCGATGTACGTACAACCGACAGGTGAATGCTTTACCAAACTCGTGTACAACTCTTTTCATGTGTACTGTTTTCTTGTTTTTTGTTTGGTCAGGGGGTGCAGTCAGAGAAGAGGAATTAAAGATACAAACAAAAAATGGTCCATATTGTAAATCGTAAAATAATCCGAGTTCGAAAACACTAGGAAAGTGAAACTGGAAGCCGTATAATGGATAGTTACACTCAGATCAAAAGCTGTTCGATCAACAGACGACGCAAATAGAGCTGATAATAATCCTTGAGCAATTATCTTTTTTACAAAAAGATACACATGTAATAAATATATTTATTTAACAAGTTCGTGGGTATTAGGTTCTCACTACTCGGCTAGGCTTTAGGCTTTTGGGCTGGACGACAATTCAAGTGAACTTTTTCTTATACCACCCTTACTTCTACCCCTAATTTTTCTCTAATCTTAAAAAAATTAAAGAAAAACCAGCATACTGAAACTCATTCTTCAATCTTAATTAAATTAAGATTCAATTTAAAATTTTCATCTCAATCATTCATCTATTTCTAAATACAATGCAAGAGCATTTTAAAAAGAAAAATTACATTTTATTAGAACAACTGAATATGATTATATAGACACGATTTTGAAAAATAATATTTATACTTATTTTAAGTATTTTATTGAATTGATATCGCAAATTAATCAAACACCAATTCAACTATAAAATTATTAAAATATCTTCTCATATACAAATCAAGTTATATTTTTGTATATATTTGTTTTAAGAGTTTTACTGAGCATCAACTCAATTATAAAATTACTAAAATACCTTCTCATACACAAATTAAGTTATGTTTTTATGAGGATATTTTTATCTTTTTATATGATAAATCAATAAAAAATTGATTATAATAATATTTGATCCCAAAACACCATACATAATAAAAGATTAACTCTATCATTGTAATCAAAACATCAATGGACTATTATGTGATTTTTATGTAGTAAATATATTTATTAAAATAATCCTTTTCACGATTTAACCGTCCCATAAATCTAGTATATAGATATGTGTGTTTATATTTATATAAATTTATTATTTATATATAAGCTTCAAACAAGGTAAAAATAAAAGTTGAGATCATTATCAATAATTCACGTGATGAACACAAATAATATGCGTGGAAATAAAATCATGGTGGTCGAAATATCTATAATTAAATTAGTTAGACCGTCAACTTTCAATTTTATAGATTTAACCTATTCATTTAGATTGAATAAATTATTATAAATAAAAATATATTTAAAAGATTAGTTCAATCGGTTCGACCGTCGGTTCAACTGATCTAATTAGTCAATCCAACCAGTCCATGGGTCAATTAATCTAACCCCTTATTCCAGACATAAGAGTGAGTATTCGATCGAGTCAAATTAAGTTAAAAAAATTTCGAATTAATCGAGTTGACAAATCTTATTTAACAACCGAACTCAATTTGAATTTTTTTTGAATCGAATCAAATCAAGTCAAAAAACTTCAAGTCGAGTCGAGTTAACAAATCATATTATTTATACTCAATGTTGCGTTTACATGGACTTATTATTTAACTAGTAGACGAAATACAAAATTATTTAACTACATAAACAATATAACAATTTTACCTTTTAACTATTAACATTTATCAAAACGACGTAATTTTACCTTTTCTTATTCGGATTTCAAATAGCTCGAAATGTATAATTCATATTCGAGTTTGAATCGAAAAACTTGATTTTTTATTCGAATTGACCCAAATAACTTAATTAACTCAAATAACTTGAACTATTTAATTCAAAATTTAAATTTTTTATTAAGTTTTTTGAATCGAATCGGATTTTACTCACCCCTATCCAGACCTACACTGATTCTAAATCCAACCGGTTCGACCGGCCAGTCCAATCCGATTCCGAAAACAGTGGCTTTCCAGGCTTAACCATTGATGATGGAATAACAGAAAAAGAAAAACTTCAGCAAAAGATCGAATAAGAAATTAAAAAAAGATAGATTGCCAACTATTCTCTATTACAACTTTTTTATTGAAACCTCTTTCCTTTGTTCAAGTAGCAAATTTTGGCTTTAAACCATGCATTGAAGGATAAAAACTCCCTTGAGAAATTGCAGTTAAGAAAATGAAAGAGATAACCTAGTAGTTGTATGTACCACTCCTGTAACCTATCATATCTTTTGGGCTCCTTGATCTCCAACAGAATCCCCGGTGGTTGCTAAGCCTCGAATCTTAACATCATAATAGACCTCTTCAACTCTTCTTAGGTCGTACTTCATACCTAAAATAATGAGAAAGCATTTCAAAAACTCAGTCTTCGATAAGAAGTTGCTTAAAACACCGGATTCTCAAAGCACTGGATAAGATTAAGCTTACTATCAAACTTCTTGCGCAGGAAATCATTACGGAGATTAAGCATGTGAAAGGCAGCATGAAGATCTGTCAAGAACTTCAACACATTTCTTGGACAATCATAGTCACCAGCTGTCACTTGATTCACCACATATCTCGGCTGTTAAAACGAAGAGAAATGCATGTTATGTTGAGCCTTTTTGCCATATTTCCCAATTATTTCAATGGGAGGTAACTAACAAAGCATCCACGACATCATCAGAGGGCTGTATTTCACCAGTTGTTCAAAACCATAATGTTCCATTTGGAATTATCACATTCTAACACGTGTTTTCTAACTTGCAGTCTCATTAAACATCTGAGTAAAAAATACATGAGAACAATAGAGTAGGAAGAACGCATTTGTCAATTTCAAAAGCCCGGGAAAGCAAGTTTCTGACATATTTCTTACCATTTCATTTGACATGAAACAAACACCTGCAAGAGATCAAAAAGGTTCCCAGATCAGTATATTCAATTGGCAGAAAAATAATAACCCTCAAATTCAGATGCAAAGTAATAGACATTGCATGTTTCTTGCACATATAGGGAGAAAAACCATAAAAACTGAAGAATGACAATAATCAGAAAAGGTGATTAATCAACAATGCTTCATTTAGTTCATCAAGAAATAGAAACAGCATAAATGATAGCTGAATCTCTTAAAAATATTTTAACACAAGTATCAATTGGTCTGACGAGACAGTCCTCATTTGAATAAGATGAACCAAAAAAATGGAAAACTGAAGTTCAGTTAACTACCTTGGCCATTTTAATAAAGAAAAAGACTCTAATGCATAAGAATGTACAAAGAATTTCATCCTGCCTATTGATGTGGTCAACCACATTTACTTTCCATTAAATAACTAGAATACTTTAGGCTAGCTAAAGAAAATTGAATCTTTTTAAGATTAGAGAAAAAAATAGTACGGAACAAACAGTTCAATCCATGAGAGAATAGAACTCTTCAATTAGAGAAGCTTTCAGCACATACCAACAAGATAATCCTCCAGGTCTAAAGCAAAATCCGAATTGTTCACTGCCAAAACAACCAATTTTCTCATTTGTCTTCATTAGCAAATACAAATATTTCTCGTAAAACCGAAGAAATATTCATTACCGAAACATACATCCAAGTTTTTCCTCAGCTTCAGTATGCATAAGCAGATTTCCAGTTTCCAACCAATGCATAAAGGCAAGCAAAGAAACTACCATTTGAGTTTCACTCCTCCAATCCCCATGATACCTAAACACAGTAACACACCCCAACACCACATCAAGAAAAAAAACACAAAAATTTCTACTAAAATAAAATTTGAAATTAACCAAAATCTTCAATGAATCTCACCTGTAATATTGTCCAGGGCATTCCCTAACAACTTCAGCAAGTTTATTGTAAAGATCCTTTAGTACGTTAATCTGAGAATTTGCCTTCTGCAAAACCTCTGTTGATATAAACATATGCGTAAAAATTATAAAATAGGTAATATTCCAAAAATCATATAATTTGAAGAAGCAAAAGAAGTATGTTACCGGGAATTGGTTTAGATTGGTGAACGAGGAGGAGGCTAGCTTGCATGAGCCGAGTCGCCGACTCGATTTCCAGAACGACGGCGCGTATGCGTTCCCGTAAGCTGCCAGAATCTTCAAGCTGGACTCGGAACTTCTCGAACTGTTTCTCCAGAGAAGGAGAGGTTTGCGGCGAGTCGGAATCACCGCCGGTCATGAGAGTGGCGCAGAGAGGGGAACGAAAGGGATGGTTTCTGGAAAGGACAGAGGGAAGCGAAGGAAAAGTGGAAATGAAGGGAACGATGTGAAGAAGTGAGGGGTTAGGGTTTAAGGAGTAGCGAGAGAGAGTGAAGTAGTAAGCGTTCCGTAACGCTGATTTCATAATTTGAAATTTGTTCGCTTTATTTTATCATTTTATGTTTTTTATATATGTGCGGTGCGGTGTATTCCACACCCTACTATCAAACTTTCGCACAGAAAATCAAATCAATTTCTGATCATTTGATCAATCACTGATGATAAAGTCGGTCGATTTTGTTAAATAAATATTCTAATATTAAATACACTTGAATAAGTTAAGTCAAAATATTGTTTTTAGTAGGGGTGAGCGTTAGATCAGATCGAATCGAATCGAATGAAAAAAATTTAAATTAATCGAGTTGGCGAATCCTATTTTATTATCCTAACATGATTTCGAGTTGACGAATCCTATTTTATCATCCTAACTTGATTTGAAATTTTCTCGAATCGAATCGAGTGAGATGGAATTCAAATCAAATCAAATCGAATATATTTGTTCGAATTAAATTTAAAAAATAAATTTGTCCATCGTAATCAAATTTGTTATTAACCTTCATCCCTCCATAATTTATTTATTAATCTTTTATATACTGGTTAGCTTCTTTACTTGTTTAGTTGCTTCAATTATCTTTTGATTTTTGTCACCATATATTTTGAAATTAAAAAAATACATTAAATGTAAAAAATGTAACTTTTTTAATAAAAGTTATTTTAAAGATAAAATGTGAAATTGGTACCAACATAAAATTTTAACACGAATATTTTATGGCATTATCAATAATTCAATTTTAACATAAATTAATAAAGATTCAACATGATTAAACAATTCAATAATATAAATAGTACGAAATGTGAAATTTAATTCAATAACATAAATAATAGACATAAATTCGAAAAAAAAAGTTTTTGAGGTTTCAGGGAAAGCAAAAGAAAAAAATAGGAATTTGGGTAAGTAAAAGTTTTAGAAAGAAAGTAAAAGAAAAAAAGGTTCGATGGTTTGGGGAAAGGTAGTTTTTTTTATGGGAAAAGGAAAAGGAAAAAAAAATTTGGGGATTGAGGGAAAGTAAAAGGGTTTGAGTGGGGGTGGGGGAAGGGAGTAAAATGATTTGGTATTTGGCTTATTCAAATTCAAAAATTTAATTCGATTCAAATTCGAAATTAAAAAAAATCGAGTTGATTCAATTAACTCAATTAATTTAATTCGAAATTCGAACTTTTTTTATTTTTTTAATCTAATCGAATTTTACTCACCCCTAATTTTTATCGTTTATATGTAAATTTTGTTTTTCTTTTTAGCAATAAGAACTTCATTGATAGAATAAAACCATATTACAAAAAGAGAAATGAACTCTTCAGGATTTAGAGAGCACAAACTCCTATTACTATTCTTTGCCACCCAATCGGCAGTCTTGTTACAAAAACGACTAGCATAAGAGAAAAGTTCTACCAACATTGATCCTAACCGAATAGCAGAGCCTTCGCCACACGAGGAAATCCATCAAAGATTAAGGCATTTGCACTTGTAATGAATAAACCATCGCTGCCATGGCCCACAGGCAAATGTAGCTTTTGCTTATCAAAGGCAACATCTAATAACATTATACGGAGGCGGGCTCTATGAAGTAGTCGAATATTAAAGGCGTTGATTGGGACAAAGCATTCTCCTGAGCATTTAGAGACTCAGAAAAAAATCCTCCAAGCATCACTTCAAATTTGTATGGGGTCAGTATTTATGCCTTCAAACATCCATAAATTCCAACTCTATATTTCTCAACATACCCAAGCTGTCATACTTGTGGTCGAGAAAGACCCAAAATTTAGAAATTGCTCATTTGTCTCAATCCATCAGTTAAAGAAGCTAGAGAAATCAATATTTGTAGGAACATAGTAAAGCGAAAATGCTCTCCAAACCGTTTTTGCAATTCGACAGCGAAACAAAATATGCTCAAGAGATTCAACCTCATCATTGTATCTTGGACATTTGTTTGACAAAGCTTGATAACATAATTACAAGCTCTCTATATGAAATTCTTGACTCTTAAGATACCTTGAATATTTCATATCGAGTTCCAAATTGAGCTTTGTCTATTACTTCTCGAATAAGTACCACATTCTTCATTTATGTGCTTTAGCTACCTTAAAAGATTATACCCATATTTAACTATGTATTTGTCATTTTTGGTAAAGTGCCAAACAATCTTGTCAACGATAGTGAACAGTCTTATAGGGATAGCTCTAATGGCTTTCACTTCATACTCTAGAAATAAAGAAAGAAGCATGTCATGGTCCTAACATCGAGACGTGGTGATGCCAGAAGTCACAACGTGGTGTTAGGATATGACCAACCATAAGGTCGTGACATCAATGGATAAGAGGCCACAACGTGAGAAATTGTTTGGAATGATATGTAGGAGATTTGAAGGCAACTTTGCGACATGCATGGTATGAGGGCATGACACTAAGTGAGACTGGTTTGAAGAAGGCACAAATAGTAAGTGACATCAGAACATAAAAATTGTTGAAGTCGTGACATCAGATTGATCTTGAGGTCCCGACGTTGATGCCTTAAACCAAGCCTAAGAGAAGTCTTTCATCAATGTCACAACTCTGCAATAGGGAAAGTCGTGACGTCATTCTATAGACATGAATTAAGTAACAAATACTAAAGGGCATTTTAGTAAAATTATTATTTCTAGCCTTTGAAAAGTTTATTTTTTTGTAACACCCTTAACCCTTATCCGTCGCCAGAACAGGGTTACAGAGCATTACCGAACTTTTTAGATAAAAAATAGACATTACATATTATTTAACATACATGTCATAAATCAATCATATTGTCCCTTATATGAGCCCTTGAGGCCCAAAATATATGTTAGAAACAAATCGGGACTAAACTGGGTACTCAGAAAATTTTTCTGAAAACATCAAAATTTTTCAAAGGAATAGGGGACACATACCCATGCGGCTAGGCCATGTGGCTCACACGGTTAAGAGACACACCCATGTCTCAGGCCGTGTCCAAAACTTAGGTGTTCACTGACTTGGATCACACGGCCAAGTCACACGCCCGTGTGCTAGGCCGTGTGAGCATACTGACATGCATTATTAAGGTGCAGGGGTCAAACAGCCAAGTCACACACCCGTGTGCTAGGCCGTGTGTCACACACGGCTGAGACACACACCCGTGTCTCTGCTTGTGTGAAAATACCTAAACATTCTGATTTGAAATTTTAAAGTTGCAAGGGACACATGGCCAAACCATGATCTCATGTGTTAGTCGTGTGTGTCACACGGTCCAGTCACATGCCGTGTGTCTAGCCGTGTGGACTTAAAATGAACCTTAAACATCAACTTTACCATTCCCTGCAATCTTGGTTACCAAGCAACTCAAAAATCATTCGTTCAACCAATTCAAAACACGATCAAATACCTTTAAAACATGTTAAAATAATCAACCTAGATGTCTAACCAATGTACCCTCATAAGTACCACAATTATATTATCAAAACATATTAATTTAAACATCATTCAAATAAAATTTGTAAAGATACCAAATTCAATCTAATTTTCCTATATCATATTCATTTATGCACAAATTTAAAACATGTCATATTATAGCCTTAATATAACACATACTCATATATATATAACCAGCCAATATTAACTTATAATCTTATTTACAATCAATCCACAAAATAGTTATCATTTAGACACCCTAAGTATATGCCGACACAAAAAGAGATATACATCACCACGTTTGAGATCGGGATCATTGTTTGGATGCTGAATCGATAATCAAATCAAGTTCCTAACCTGCACACGGAAAACAAAACTGTACACTGAGTATAAACTCAGTGGTATTTCTATAATCCGAACATTTAAAAGGTAAGATATTACAGTCTGTACATTTAATCATACAATAACATTAGCTATTCAATTAATCAATTCAAAACACATCATTCATAACATATTCAATTCTCATCATTTTCTATTTCAGTTTTCATACTTGTTATACAAATAGCTTTTCGCAATATGATACACATTTCATGTATCTCATTTTCATTTCACATTCAATGATTTTTCAATACCTATCATAATGTCATTTCATTTAATTACCCCTATTAACATGAATCGGACTCTGACAGATACACAGATCCAACCAAAACACACTAGTTTGGTACCTAGTACCTCATTGGATGATTCGAAGTAATAAGTTGACACCTAGTGTCTCATCGGCTAAGCTGAAGTAAATTGGCACCCATTGCCTCATCGAATTAATCTGAAGTAATAAATTAACACCCAGTGTCTCATTGACTCGAAGTCGAAGTAATCCCTGAACTCTTCCAATCCTATGGCATGCCATCTATATTTGACTCAGCCCGATACAGTTAATAGGGTTTATTTTCACAATTCAAAAACAATCAACATCTAATATCAATTTTTTTTCATATAATCACATATACATATGAATTCAATTCAATTAAATACCAAAATGCTAAATACTTACTTTAACCACTTACCATAGCATTAAATTAAAATACAATAATTAATAATTAGATTTAGATTATAGAAATACAAACCAGAAATTTCAAGCTATTCCTTGTCGACTTTATCTTTTCCCTTTTTAGTCGAAGATTTTGGCACAATGTTAGCTACAGAATTAAAACAATTAAAACTCATCAATACAATACAATTCAATTTCACATTGAATATTTAAATTTTTATTCAACTTTTGCCTAAATTCCAATTTAGTCCCTAAACCGAGACTAACTTTATTTTTTTACAATTAATTCTATATTTTTATTCAATTTTCACTTTAAACTAGATTTAACTCTCTAATTTTACTTAAATCCTTAAATTCCAAATTTTTCACAATTTAGTCTCTATTATTCAAAATTTATAATTTATTCTACAATTCAATCCTTTTTCATTTCTAATTTAAAAATCTATCAATTTAATCCCTAATACTCAAATTATTCAACATAGACAACATTTAAAAACTCAATCATTTCTAAAATTTTGACATAGGTCGAGTAGTATTTAATACTGGGATTTCAAAAACATAAAAATTACAAGAAAATAGACTAAATTGACTAACCACTTAAGCTTTGAACCCTTGAAACCCTAGCTTTTTCTCCTTTTTTTCTCTTTTTCTTTTCTTTCTTTCCTTCTCTTGTAACGCGCCAAAATTTCTAGTTTCGTTATTGTAAAAATATGACACAAATATCCGTCAGCTTCAGTGGTTAAGTGTTCTAGGTGTGTGTGAGAGGTTCCAAGTTCAAGCCTTACTTGGGAATATTTTGGTATTTTTATAAAGTCTTAACCTTATGCAAATGGCTTAAGTTTAATTGTTGGTAAGTTTATATCAGAATGGGCTTGCTGTCCTGGTGGTTAAGTGGAGTGTTGGAGTGTTGGAGGTCCTGTGTTCAATTCTCTGTGATGGCGCGGAGACAATATTTTTGCTCCAATTTAGGCTAAGAGTTGTGTTGGGGCAAAATTCTGAGTAGTTGTGTTTTAGTGGGTTAATAGGGAGTGATTTTAGGAGATAATTGGGGAGAGGTTATAAGAAAATAATCCGATTATCTTTTTGTTGCAAAAAAATAGAGTTTCAGTTTTCTCTCCAATTCCCTAAACTTTTTCTGATGTTTTCTTCTTCTTCTTTTCTCTCATCTGCCGATTCTTTCCCTTAGTTGCTGCCGAAATTTCCATTATTTTTCCCCTTCCGTTTCTTTCTATGTTTCCAATTGATTTGGTTGTTCATCGTTGGTTGCGTATGTTCGGTAAGTAACAGTTTTGTCTATTGTTAATCATTCCTGGTTAATCTCTAAAAGGGGGATTTCTTTTTGGTGTTTAGGAGTTAATCAAGGGGCTAGTAATTTTGAATCGACGCTGTAATTATGCGAAGTCATGGTTACTCAAGCGAGGTAAGGGTTTTGTTAGGTTTTTAGTGGAGTTTCTTCCGAAATTGGTTGATTAAAAATGAATTAAGTGATTAATCTAGAGATATGTTGGTCGATTTTTAGGTTCTGGAGGCTTAGGAGTGCTTACACATCAGAAACAATACCAGGTGTGTACCCGAAAAGCAGAAAACGGGATTTGATAAAGAGTCAAAATTGCTTGCTGTCGAGTAATAAGAGAAATAAGAGAAAATGATGCGACAAAAATTGTAGAGAAAGGAAATAATTGTGTTATAAACTTGGAAATCAACATTTTACACTAAAATAGTTTTGGACTGCAGCAGTAGTCTAACTTTGAAAAGTCATCAAAAATAGTGCAAATTGAGTTAGTGGTTGAATAAAATACGAAATTAAATTTTATTGAGTCTAGTTTTTCATGGAAGAAACAGTGTAAGCAATGAAATTGTAAGTTATGAGATATAATAAATTTTGTGAGACAAGGTCAGAATGGGTTCCGGTTCCCTTGTTCTGACTTTGGAAAAATCATCAAAAATTGTAAAAAAATAATTAGGGGCTTAAATTTATATGGTTAAATCCTTTACAAGTCTATTTTCAAGAGAAATAAATGGAAACATCATCCAAATTTCGTACTAAGAGACAAATAATTTTTAGTAAGGAAAGGTTGAAGCTATCAAACAACAGAATTGGGATAGATTTGAAGATTTTACTGTACTTATTTGATAAACTATAAAATCTAAAAATTTTATGGTAGAAAGGTATTTGAGTCTAGTTTCAAAAACATCAAGCGAATCTTAATTTGGAATTCTGTAGCTCAAGATATAAATAATTTAGTGACAATGACTCAAGTAGACAGCTTTGAAAGAACATATAAGTAAATAGTGAAAACATATATGAATATTTAGCTAGCATGGGTTACATTAGAAATAGATCACACGGCCAAGGCCAATTTGGGCTGAGTGGGACACACGGGCACACACGGACGTGTGGGCCCATTTTTACCGGAATGTTTCTAAGGTTGCACGGGTCGCCTAAGTCGACTGTGAACCTACTATAAGGTTGGTAAGCACTACTTAGACCCCTAAATGTGTGAAATTGATTGAATGATATATGTACTGAGCATGTTAATATCTGAACCGAATATATGTACTAAAATTGCATAATAGCATATCATCCATTGTATGTTGCATTGCATTGGGTTGGGGGTTGTTATTCGGAGGAAGTGTACTGAAAGGCTTTAAGCCTAATTTAATGGCAGCTCAGCTGCAAACTACTATTTTGTGCCGCATTTGGCACTACTTAGAGTGTAAGGATGGATGGGTTGATTATATCCTCACATGGAGTGTAGGGTTGGACGGAGATGGTGTGTAGAGGCTGGTTGGGTAGGATTTTGCTATTGCATAACTGTTACTGCTACTGATACTGTGATGGGCTAAGGCCCTACTACATTTTTGACACTGTACTAAGATGGGCTAAGGCCTAAACTGTCACTGATAGTGAAAAGGGCTTAGGCCCAAGACTGTTCAACTGTGCACTGTGAATACTGATTGTTTGTTTGTTTCTGCGGGTTACACATTGAGTTTACGTAAACTCACCCTTTTTGTTTAATGTGCACAGGTAATCCCCAAACTTAGACGGATCAGTGCGACGGAGGGCTCAACGGTGACCACGGTAATTTTTGGACTTCATGGTTTTTAATTTACGATTTATGATTTGATTATTATTGATTATTTGGGTTGTAATTTAAGGACCCTCTAGGACTTTGGTTTTAAATTTGGGTATTTATTTATGTATTTTACTTTATAGATTTATATTTGCTGGTCGTAGGAAATTCGGTTTTCAAAAAGTTAAAGTATTTTTTAAACGCGTGATCACTTAGATTGTTTTATTAAAGCTTCCGCAACAAGGGATGTTTCAAAACAAATGTTTTAAATGAATAAAGACAACTTCCTAAGTTCTAACAAAAGTTTACTAAAGATAATAACATGGAATGTTTTCATCGTAACAACGAGGTTTCAAAAACGCTATTGTGTGACATTGCTAGATACGACCATAACGTCTAGGCTGGGTTTGGGGTGTTACATCTCTGTCTCGTTTAAATTTTGTTTCTTTTTCTATTTCTTTTTATTTTATTTGTATTGTTTTATTATTTACTTTATTATTATAATATTTATTTACTTAAATATTAAGTAATACATATTTTATTGTTATATACATATGTATATTATTTTTACACATGTATTCACTATTACCGTCCACTTGTTGAATAAGGCTTAGTTGCTTATTTACTCCCTTTACTTTTTCTTTAATCTATAATTAAACTTTCACCTTTTATGCAATTTAGTCCTTACACCTAATTAATTTTAATTCATGCAAATTCACCTAACCAAAACCTAATTAACCACACAACTAGCTTCGTAAATATTTTTAATAAATATTTACAAGTTCAATTTTCGAAAATGGTGTCCTGAAAATACACTTTCGGACACCCGTGACTATCGGCTCGTTACATTTTTGTGAGAAAATTTTGGTCATTTAGTTCTTATTATATATACTTGTTTTGTATAGAAGCAAATAGAGATTTCGAACTTAGATAAGATTGTAGTGAGCATTTTTAGATTTTTAGAGAATTTGTAAAGAAAGCTTTGTAGAATTTTTTAATTTGTTATAGACATCTCATCTCTTTCTTATTGATGGCAATGTAATATGAAGATCAACACAAACTTCAGCTCTGAATGTGGATGTTTTTCCATGGCTAAGCATTCTTAAACTATTAATTAGTTTACTTTGATTGAATGTTTAGAATGGTTGTTTGTGTTTTGATTACCATGTAGTGTTAGATTTTATTAATGGTTGATTGAAATGCTGGTTGCTAAGTTTTATTAAGATACAAGTTGGAGGTTCTAGATAGATGAGATCGAGAGGTGGTGTAATAACCTATTTTTCAGTGGTATCAAAATAGTGGTTTTGAAATCTCATTTTCGATGTTTGAGTCCATAAATATTAACATTTAATATGTACAAGGTTAGTGTAAGGTTTAATTAAATTTTGGCTATTTAATTTTGTCAATTGGATAGTTAATTAAGGTACAATGACTAAATTGTAAAAATAGTAAAAAATAATCGCTATGAATTTTTAATTAATTAAAGGACCAATTGAGCAATTGGGTCATTAAAAATGAATATAAAGTAGTGGGAATGAGTTGTAAACCATAAAAATGCTAATTAAGTTTAAGTTTAGTTAATTATAAGTTAATTAAGTTAATTATAATAAATTAATATGCCAAATTAAAAGAAAAACAAAAGAACATTCTTGTCATCTTCTTCTTCAACTGAAAACAAAAAGAAAGAAAGGGTTTTGAACTTTCAATACTTTCGGCTATAGATTGGTAAGTGTAATTAAGTCATTTTCTTGTAATTTTTATGTTTCTTAGGTCTCGGGAGTTTGATTTAGCTGACTCGGGTATCAATTTGTAAACTGTTAAAGTTTTCAAAAGTTTTCATTGTTGATTTTTTGAATCTTTTGGTATTAAAATGATAGATTTTGAGCTTAGAAGTGAAAAAGGACTAGTTTGTAAAGTTAAATTGATAGTTTTTGGACATAGGGACGAAAGAGGATACATTTCAAAATCGATGTTATATTTCTATATTTTTTTATAATATAACATTGTAGAAGGATGTAATTGATATATTTTTTAGATTTGAAGCTAAAATTTTTAAGTTATAGTAATTTCAATTTTAGGGACTAAATTGAATAAAATGCAAAATTTTAGAGAACATTCAAAAAAATGAAATTGAACTGTCAAATACATAAAATAGAATGTTCTAAAGTATTTGGAATTGATAAATTGAAATGCATTATCATATAGATCGGGAATTGAACCAACTGAAAGATAATCGAGGAAAAATAAAAATTACAGATTAGTCCCTGACATCTTGTTATTGCAATTTCTTCCAAGTAAGTTCATATGGTGTAATTATATGTAATATTAATATAAATATGTTGAATTATGAAATTTCTTATGTGTAAATGTAATTTTAAATTAGTTACTATTTGGTACAAAAAAGTGAAACATGGACTAACTTGTAAAGAAATGTTTTATGATAAGATGATATATATATGATGACATCACAGTGACTTAAATGTTACAAATACAACATTAATGCCCATGTGAACTTAGTAAACGATTAAGATATGATTGACATGCCAATAGTGTTATTTGCGTGCTTATATGGATTCAGCACTTTAGTGCTCTCTATCTAGCACTTCGATGCTCTCTATTCAACACTTCGGTGCTCTCTACTTGGCGTTTTAGTGCTCTCTATTTAGCACTTTGGTGCTCTCTATTTAGCACTACGGTGCTCTCTAGTATGGTGTAGTTACCCGTGTATTTGAGTTTATTTACTAGAGTTCATCAAGCTAGTTGAATAATGGAAAGTGAATTGAAAATGGCATGTTACAAACTTGATGCTCAAATGGTAAATGATAATCTGATAATGTATATGGTATTGAAATGTGAATTTTATGTGAATGGTACTAAATTGAATAGCTTATTAAATGTTGAATTGCTATATGACTTGATTTATAATGAACTCACCTATTTATTGTGAATATGCTATGCCAGGTATATTGTGTCACGTTATTTAGTTTAAACTATTAATTGTATATCAAGGTAAGTTATCGTTTATTACCTATGAACTTACTAAGAATTCGTAATGATTACCTAGTTGTTTTCCATTTCTATAAATTGTCAATTTGTGGAACTCGTTAATCGGATCAGCTCGAAGATCACACTATCCCACTATCAATTCGATAGTCCTTTAATGGCTTTTATTCGGTTATGTGGAATGTACATAGGTGTTTATCTATGTGTTACTTGTGAATGATGGTTAGGTTTAAACCTAGTTTAATGTTTGATCTTGTAAATTTAGTGTACATATATTGCAATAGTACATGTTTTGGTAATTTTGGTATGTTTAATGATGGTATGACATGGTAAGGTGAATGACATTTATAGTTGCCTAAGTGAGAATAAAATGGTATGGAAATTATAGTATTGAATGTTTCATAATCATGTTAATAGGTTTGGTATATTTTGTTGTGAAATGGTGCCAAATTGTGACATATTGGTTTGGTTGATATTAGGATTGATTAATTGAACATTGATGTATGTTTTGAAATGATTTTTAACAAGTTCTAAATGTGCTTTAAGGTATCATTTGGTTAGATTTTGGTTTGGGCATGAAATAGGCACTAAAATGAGAGGTTTTGACATATTTGGAAATATGGTATCGATACCCTAATATAGGTATTGGTACTAGACAAATTTTCAAATAGTTTTACAACAAACATAATCTTAAATTAGTATCGGTACTAGAATAAGTATCGATACTTCATAAATGAAGTATCGGTACCATATTCTAGGTATCAATACTATTGATTTTGATCTATTTTTCTAAAACACCGAAGTTAAAAATTGTATAGGTACCTTTTCAAAAGTATATATACATGTTATGAAAACTTTGAAAATTTTACAATTTGGACCTATTTCATCTTCAATTTAACAAATGAGCTTTTGTAAGCTCGATCAAGTCCCAAAAAGGAATGTATAATGTACTTATGAAATGTTTTGATTATGATTGCTTGTATTATGATGTAATTCGATCATTAAATGTTGTAATTGTTTTGGTATTGACTGTAGCATCCTGTAACTCAGACCCGACGATCAGGTCGAGCGAGGGGCGTTACATGTGAATCTATCAAGTAGAATGTTAACATGATCATACCAAGTAGCAAGATCGAGACGTGAGCTATGAACTAGGTGAGATCGAGAGGAGATCATAGGTGATAGTTCCTAAGTTAGGATGAGACCAAGAGAGATTTTAGGAGTGGTAATCAATGGGATCAAGACATGTTTGTCAACTTCGTGGGTAATTAGTTGACCAATTGACCATTATCTTGTTAATTACATTAGTCTAAGGCAAGAAAGAGGAAGGTTAAGTTAGTTTCATTGGTAAATTATCTAGATAGTTTTCTATGACTTTGATTTGAATTGCACTAATAATTTTTAAACCAATTAGATTGGTAATTGTTTAACTAGTAACTGTTGGGAAATGTACCCATATTGTAGTAAACATGTACTTGTTTTCTATGTTTTTGAATGATGAATAAATAAAGTTAATTGCACATTTTACTGTTATATCTTTTGTGTTTCTGTCTTCCATGTTTTGCATACATAGCAAAATTGTGACAAGCAAATATTAGCTCATTGATTGTCTAAATTCAAACTGATGATAAGTGGTATTGTAAATCAAAGTCAGGTTGTGCTCTATCTATAAGTATAAATAGGTAATCAAAATAAATTTCTCTTCTTCTTAAATGATTCGATTACATAGAAAGTGACATTCTTTAGATCTTATGCATGTTTTGAGTATGGGAATGAATGTGATATTATATATATATTTTTATATAATTGTTAATTTTTGCCAAGGTTATGGTTATTAGGAAATAGACCGTAGACTATCATTTCTGCGTATGACTTTTTTTTAGAATTCATAGAATTCTTATGAGTCACAAACGAACATAGGACTTAAATATAGTCTTTTCAAAAGGAGTCCATGATGAGGAGAAGATGGAGCAATGACGGTTGAAGACTTAAGGAATGCCTTGTGGTAAAAAACTGTGTAATTTTTGTTTTTCATTTATTTTTTATAAATAGGACCGTGGAAACTTTGACTGACAATTTTATTTTAAATACCCATCTCCTTATATCTAATTTATAATTGTTTATAATATTTATATTATAATTTTGATATATATATACATATGTATGAGACGATCCACGGTTGATCGACTAAAAAATAAGAAGTGTGGTAATTAGAAATTACATATGTTGTATTCTTCCATTCACTTCTTTAGGTTATTCAATTGTTGTGAGAAGTTTGGTAATGGGAAGGTGCATGTCTAGGATTGACTCTGGCAAAGAAAGGTTTGGTTTTCAAGTGGTCCAATATGACTCACCTCTCTTTCTTGGGGCCTTACTTGGTGCACGGTTCACATTCACTTCTTCAGTTTTTCCCTTAAAAGAAAAACTATAGAGAATCAAAATTGTTTGTTTTTATGATTGATTGATTCTTGTAAATAAATTAATGTGAACATTATAAATTTTTCATAGCATGCCATGCATATATTGGAAGCATGTCATATAGATTAGGTAAGAATGCCACTAGGACTATAGTAGTATCATTCTTGAAATCTAGGATAAAAACCTTACATGTTTTTTAAAATATTGAGTGGGAGAAGGTCTTTGAATAAGACCTACGACCTCCATTAATAGTCCCTAACGGATAGCATGATAAAGTTTTGAGTCGGTTCCTACCCTGGCCATACCTCAAGGTAAACTTTATCATGTGGGTTCACAGGACAGGGTTTCCTTTTAAGGACAACTAGTCATGCATGACTCTCAGTGAGATTGTCCCAAGATGACTCACAATTGAAAGCATGTTCATTGTAGGAGTTGAGTCAATGGTTACACACTCAAGATAGCCTCTTATTAAATAGTTTTCCAAGAAACAATATTTAAGCTAGAGATAATGACTAAGCTTTATACGGTCATTGGTTCGTGTGGAGTCTTGAGAATTAAGATTCACGAACTGATTGGATGTAATCCATGTTCTTGCTAGTTAATCATGGAACCCAAGGTGACCTGATTGATGGGTGTGAGTATGATTGTAGCAACGAAAACATGTTTTTCAAGTTTTTAATACAAGACGCATGCACCATACTACATATTTGATATGCTGCTAAAATGAAAATATTTGCTTAATACAAATATAGTAATTAGTGAATATTTATTGCTTTTTAATTGCTTTCTTTGTCCCACCTTTCCTTAATGACTTTCCTAGTTTAGATAGCGTATTGAGAATCATGTCAAAAAACACCAAGACCTGGGCCCAGGTTCTTACTCCTCTTATTAGCAGTCTTACTGAGAATAAATTGAATGGGGGTAACTTTTGGCATAGGGGAATCTGTCGTAGTGAGAGAGTTTCTAAGAACCTGGATTTCTTCATCTATGATGGTAGTATTTATAATACGGAAGCTAATCATAAGGATGATGATCCATTCAATTACGAGGAGGCTATGCAGGACATTGATTCCAAGCTTTGGAAATAGGCCATGGATGTTGAGATTGATTCTATGGAATCCAATACGGTGTAGGAACTTGTAGACTTAACGATTAGAATTAAAGCTATAGCGTGTAAGTGGAATTACAAGAAAAAGAGAAATGCAGAAGGGAAAGTGAAAACATATAAACCTAGATTTCTAGGAAAAGACTACACACAGAAAGAAGACATCAGTTACGATGAGATCTTCTCTTCGGTAGCCATGCTTAAGTCTACCCGCATACTCTAATTCATTGTCGTTGCTCCTGATTACGAGATCTAGAAAATGGATGTCAAGACAGTATTCTTGAATGACTATTTGGATGAGGCCATTTGCATGGCTCAACCCACTAGTTATGTTTTCAAAGGAAAAGAGAAGAAAGTTTGAAAATTGCTACAATCCATTTATAGACTTCAACAAGCGTCTCACTCATGGAATAAAAGATTTGATCAAATGATTAAGACTTTTGGGTTTGAGCAAAACGTTGATGAACCTTGTGTTTATAAGCATATAAAGGACAAAAAGATGGGCTGCCTCGTTTTTTATGTCAATGATATTCTACTTATCGAAAATGATGCAAGAGAATTGTCATCGGCTAAACTGTGGTTATCTCAACAGTTTAGCATGGAGGACTTTAGTGAAACTAATTATATTCTTGGAATTCAAATCCCAAGGGATCGAAAGAATAAAATGATAGATCTATCACAAGCTTCATACATCGATAAGGTACTTGATGCAGTCATAAACAAATTAAAAATCTGACAAAATAGTTACAGTGGGCAAAGATATCGTTCCCACGAGGACTAAAAGTACTAGTAATTACCGTCTTTCTATTATTTAACTGAATAGTTTGAAGTGATTGATTAAAAACTAAAATAAATGATTAAATTAAATAAAGAACATGACAAAGTATGAATCAAGAAAATAATCAAGCAAACAACCAAGAAGTGAAACAATACCCAGGAACGAAACCACCTAGATTTCATTTGTCATTATCAATCTAAATTACACAATTTCTTCACTTAGTATCTTGATCCATAAAGATCCCTAAATTATACTAATATCTCTCTTCAAGACTAAGAGAAACTGACTCTAGGTTGATTAGGTAAAATTTCTTTCTAATTAAAGCCCCTAGTATCGCATTAACTCAATCTATAGATCCCCCTATTAGATTTGACTCTAATCCGATAGATTTATGTCGTCCTATTTCTAGGATTGCATGCAACTCCACTCAATTATGCTAGATCTACTCTTAAATAGGGACTATTCCTCCTCTGATTTAAACACATCAAACATTGATTAATAGTCTAGAAATATTAAACCAAGAATTAAGCATACATAATTGAGAATAAGATCCAAGTATTTATTACGTAAAAAATAGAAATCAAATAACAAAATTCATCCTAGGGTTTATCTCCCTAGGTATTCGATAACAAATAAAAATATTTCAAAGACAGTATAACCACAAGAAATAAAGAAACTCATAATAAATTTCAAAGAAATCAAAAGGAGATCTTCAATTTTGATGGAAATCTGCTTCAAAGTCGGCTTCAATGGTGTTTCTTGAGTTTTTTTTCTTTAGTATTCTATGATAGCTCACTCCCCTCTTCTTGTCTTTGTCATATATAAGTCTTAAAATGCTCGAAAAGCCTAAAAAACGCATTTTCTCGTAGGCTTAGAGTGCGATTCACGATTTTTACACGGTCTAGAACATAGCCGTGTCGTAGCCCATGTTGCTCACACGGTCATGTGTCTAGCCCATGTGGAAATCGTGAATTGCATGTGCAATGCCCCATCCAATATGGCTCTATAAACTTGCTCCGATTTTTTGATTTTCGCTCGTTTTTCACTCATTTTTCTCTCAAATGCTCTCCTAAGTATAAAAACATGAATTTAAAGGATTATAAGCATAAAATTCACCATTAACTTCGAATAATCACCCACAAATACATTAAGAACGAGGTTAAAATATGTTACTTTTAGCACCTATAAATACTGGAACAATTTTCAACTACTGATGCGAAGTTAGACGCTCAGTCGACTACATCAGTTTTTCATCTTTCTTTGAATAACTATATTAAGATAGTAGAAGAAAGAGAGCATATGAGTAAGGTTCCATATGCTTCAGCAATTGGAAGCCTTATGTATGTTATGCTTTTCTCACATCTAAATATCTTTTTAGTCGAAGAAATAGTAGATGTGGTGAAAGTAGCTTCTGAATATAACATTGAGGATTTATTTGCTAAGACTCTTATAACTAGGAGTTTTAACAAACACGTCGAGGATATGGGAATGCGAAACATGACACATTTACTTCACTAGGGCAAGTGGGAGATTGTTTGGAAAAGTGAACATATTGTTGTAAACATGTTATTGTTTTCTATGTATTTGAATGATGAATAAATAAAGTTAATTTCGCATTTCATAGTTATAGCTTTTGTGTTTGTCTTTCATGTTTTGCATACATAGAAAAATTATGACGAACAAATATTAGCTCATTGATTGTCGAAATTCAAACTAATGATAAGTGACACTGTAATAATGTTTAAATTAACAATATGAATTAACAATATCCTCTAATTGACATTGTATGGATTGATAAATATAGAATGTAGCCACGGGTTGCTTGTTCTTGAACAAGTAATTTATCACAGTCACTGGTTAAAAGTGATCATATTAATCATTGATAAGACGCAATAGTGACAATGAGATAAAATAAGATTGTGTTGTGTCACACCCTAAAAGCGACAGATCCAAGAAGATGAGTAAGGTATGTATGTAAATTGATTTGGCACTATGGTAGCATAATCCAATACTCTGTTGGCTTGATGGTGAGTCAGAGTATTAACGCATACTAGCATTAAAGTATCCACTTGTTAGGGGTATCTAAGGATTTAATTATAGGGTACCTTCAAGCAGAGAAAGATTACGCCAAAGAAGGAGTATGCCCAGGGTATTGCCTAAGCAAGACGAGCCTATCAAGTGTTTGAGGAAGCCGTAGGAGACTTAATTGTCTTTAAGACCACGTGATACGTGAGTCACTATCAAAGTATAGTACACTTGATTTTCTTGAGCACTGTTCAAGTTGGTTCTCATGACGAGATTAGTTGGAAGTTAGTTGAATTGATTTGACCCTCTCCATGACTGGTTAAACAGTAACAAAGATCTTCATCCGATTCTCTTTACCTTCCCCTGGATTTTTTTGTGGGAAATCAAGAGATTTGGGTAAGGTAAACATCGTCACTTGTCAAATTCCACAATAGGGGGATAAGGGAGTTTATCTCTAGTAAGGGAGAAGACATTCTAGATGACTTTACTTTTTTACTTTACGTTCTGGTTCTTCTTTCCAACCTAAATATTATTTTCTTCTTCGTTAAGATAGAGCTAAGACATCATTTAATAAATGGATGATTCAACCTTCTAGTAAGTCTTATAGCCCTGTATGTTATGATTTTTATTGATTAAGGATGTTAAAAGGTGTAAGAACTATAAGTTGTGAGTGAAAGGCCCTGCATAAAGGTCGCACATAGTTGAAACGTTAGTAAATTCTCTGTAAATGGGGATTCTAATAGAAGTCCATGATCTTGTAAGCAGTTGCTACTACTGGATTGAGAAGGACAATCGAAACAAAAACTTCAAGTCGAAGTAATGGTAGGTCTCTGGTGAGTCTCTAAACCCGACTTCTACACACTATATTATGATGATTCCTATACAGTCGATTTTCATATAGATGCACATATCTTCTTGAAAAGTTTCTATATGTATGTACGGTTGTATGTGTTCTCTATGAAACATTTTTATGTATGTACTTAAGTGTACGATACGTTGCATGAATGTGACAATGTGTGGTAAGCATGCATGAGAAATTATGTGTTAGAAAGTATGGTTCTATTAAGATTATGAGAGAAATTTGTGTAGATGCGTCCATTATGTTATTTGAGTGATACAAGACCACGTATGGTTGACGATAAGGGGGTTCAGGCAGAGTTTCGGGAAAGTATGTAACATGATAATGAACCCTGCGGTGGTGTTTTGGTGACGTCCATCGGGACAGTAAAAACGAGAAAAGGCTAGTGTGGCAAATATGCAAAAAGACCATGGCCATGGCACATTCTGGGAATGGCGAATGATTCACATTTGTCTACTAGGGTTTTTGCATGTCACGGGGGCGATGATGGCAAACTTCAAGTAATGTTGAGTTTAGGCAAATATCCATATCATCAAATACGACAAATTATGTGGTGCCTTTGTGGTGAGTTGTAAACTCTAATTTATATAGGTTTTTTAGTAGTTTATAACACCTTTTTACTTAAAATTAATATTAATCTCGAGTATTTTATTATTAATTGAGTGATTTTTGTTCATATTTAAAAAATGGATATGATTTAAGGAAGAATGTTATTTTATGTTATTTTGTATTAAATTATTGCAAAATTTAATTATTTTGCTACATATTAATTTTTTTACTTTATTTAACGCTGTTAGACCAAGAAAATTATGCATGATTTATTTACAAAATAAAGTTACATGGAAATGCCCAAATTCACTCAACATGGACGACAAACACATGTAAATGGGTAATGAAGAAGTTGCTTTTGATCCAATTGAGCATGGATTAATTGATGGACAAGTCTAGTAAACAAGTAGGTCACTAAAATGTCCAATAAGAGAAGAACAAACCCAATTCGGCATGACACTTGTAAGTAGCCCTAAAACCAATTTTGGGGAAATTTATTGGAGGCCCCTATAGTTGCAAATGAATCAGAAATCAACCTACAAGATTTAACTTTGAAACCATCCAACCCTTACTTAATTCAAGCATGAAATCATGCTTGAATCAAGCAACCAACATCCATTCCTTTCCATAATATGTGACCGATCAAGCAAAGGAGTAAATGGGCGAATTATTCACACTATTTTTAGTAAACTCATCCTCCAACCTTAACTATAAATATCCACCTCTATTCCCCATTTCAAGGCATCCTTACATCCCTTACTCATCTCTATGTACACCCCTTATTCATTTCTCTCATTCCCTCTCTTCATCTCCATGCATAGCATCCTATATTCCTTTTCTTTTTTAGCCAACAAAACCTTGAGAATATTATCTCTTAGCCGGCCACCTTGAGAAGCCATTAGCAAAGGAGCAACATGAGGATTGGAGGAAACTTCTTCAATCGTAGTTCGCTAGACTACTGATTCGAACATAATTTATTTTTCCTTTACTTTGTTACTTTAATTAAATCATGTTTGCAATGTGCTTTGTTATCTTGTATCAACAATGGTAGCTTAAATATGTTTAGCTAGGATGATTGCATCAATTCAATTAAGTTTGTTTAAATCATGTTTATAGTTTTTGTGCCTCAGTCGTTCATGTTTTAAATTAAACTCAAGCATGTATTTCATTCATACGTGTTTGGATACATTAGAATTAGTTGAGCGATACAAACCAGACGACGGCTAATAGACACAATAATTGAAAAATGCATGCTTAATTTATATATGATCCAGAATAAATTAAAGGTTCGTAATAACTTGATTGAGCTCTATTACCTTGCATGAATTTTAGGTTTATGTGATTAAATTATTTCAAATCGACCCAGTCCTTGTTACTTTACATGAATTCTAAGAAACCCTTAGTTTAATATGATCAGTAAAATGCATGTTTTACTAAGTAAAAGATTCCGAAATGACTTAATTTGGTTTCAAGCCCATGAAAGATCGAGTTGCGATGGAATATTTTCTGAACACTATTAAACATGAGAAAAATAAATCAAAATTGAATGACATAATTATTCTAGCCTATTCATGTTATTAATTGTTGAAGTTTGTGTTTTTGCTACTAAACTCATCTCATACATTTCATTTCATACTTTGCATTTAGATTAATTTACATTAGGGATCATCTTACATTTATTAATTTATTTTTACATAAACCACTAAAAAATTATTGTGTTTTTCTCACCAAATTGTTAACTTTAATTTTACAACTAATTGATTAACATACACAGTCTCTATGGAGATAATAACTTTTTTACTTACTTATTACTTGATAACAAATGTGTACACTTGCACAAACCACGCATTACATGAGTCATTTGTAAAGCCTTTGTGGCGATTTACTTCAGAAGCCTTTGTGGCAAGTCACTTGTAAAGCCTTTGTGGCAATTTACTTGGGAAGCCTTTTTGGTGAGTCATCTATAAAGCTTATGTGGCGTAATGTCTGGAAAGTTTGTCAGTCGAATTTTGTATCACCTAAGTGGCGAGTTGTTAGTCAGCCTCTGTGGTGAAAACTGAGTATGCTTTTGAGGCATGGAGGTGTCCTAGGCAGAGTACTCGACTGATGAATCCACCATAGTAACTCATTAGGTTAGAAAGAGGCCTTGACATATAAGTAATTATGGGTAGTGTAAGTGTCCGCCAAATATGGAAGTTTTTCCCTTTTGTATATGAAGTTATCTGAACTTCCATTGGGTGATCTAAAATATTACTTTCATTGAACCAAATTCGTTGTCTAGATCGATGTGAAGATATGACGTAACTGGTATTCCGACAACTACCAAAGCCAGTATATGAATCCACTAAGAGTAGTGTCCATAGGTATATCATTATTAGAAATGTATCCAATTTCTATATTCAAGAAATTGTGAAATAGGATTCGCTATAAGGTGGGAAGTTTGTAATCCACCAATTGAGTGGAAAGTGTACAAGGTGGTCGAGTTAGAAGTTGGCGTATAGTTATCTGTTAGAAATAAAAAAAGTATCCTCCAAAATCTAAAAGGAAGTCCGGAATTCTTAGGTCAAGGTATTCAACATCATCGTTTAAAGGTAAAATTGATCGAGACTCATTAAGTTCTATTGAACTTATGGGTGTTTATTTGTAATGCAAGTTCTTGAGCTGAACCAGTTCGCCATAAGGGACCAAGTTAGGAATGCACCAACGTGGTTGACCGTAGTACGATGTTATGCATACAAAGGGATATTTTGGGGAATATGTTTTCAAATGGCGAATAGTATTGCATGCCACAAATATGTCTATTTTATCAAAGATTTAACTTGTAATGCTTTATATTGCTTCCAGTTCGCCATAAGGGACCAAGTTATGAATGCACCAACGTGGTTGACCGTAGTACGATGTTATGCATACAAAGGGATATTTTTGGGAATATGTTTTCAAATGGCGAATATATTGCATGCCACAAATATTTCTATTTTATCAAAGATTTAACTTGTAATGCTTTATATTGCTTTTAAGAGTTTGTTATAAATTATAAGTGTTTCATTCAAACCTTTTGACTTAGAAAATATTTTTAAATAAATAAGAAGTACATCTAGTTTGGTTTTTCGCTAGCTGAACAAATTTGTTAAGTATGTAAGTATTGTGACGTCCTACATTTGGATTCGATAAATTGGGTTGGGTATAAGGTGTTACATATTGAGTGAACGAATTTAACCCAAAGGAATCAAGGATATCATATGAGGGTAACACACACATGACGAGGTCATTTGTAACACCCCTAACCCGTCTCCGTCACCGGATCAGGGTTATAGAGTGTCACAGTAATAAGAAAATAATTAACAACTTAAAACTCTTCAAATATTATTTTAATTATAAACAATCAAAACATTTGTTAAAAATAGCAAACAAATACTTCTAGACCTTAAATTGAGATTAAAGAATCTAAATGTGAATTTCAAAATACTTAATAGAGTAAAATCTCAAAGTTTACGTAATTAGTGAAAATCCTTAATTGGTATCGGTACCAAATCGATACCTTTATAAAAATCGGCACCAAAATAGTATATTGTCCATGACAAAAATCAAGGGTATCGATAATTAATTTATACTATCAATATTTTATAACAAGTATCGATACTTAATTAAAAATCGATACTATTTTGACATTCTGTTTTCCTCAAAACATTTTCATAAGGCCAAGTATCGATACTAAATGCAAAATATCGATACCTAAGTTCAAAATGGTAAAAGTTTCCACTTTAATAGTTCATGTCAATGCCACAAATACTTAACAACATGAAACCATAATATCATCCACTCATAACCTTTCAAAACACTTCCAAATCAACTTAAAGCATATTAAATCACTTAACCTAATTGTCTAACCAATGTGTCCTAATTGATACCACATTACATAAACCAATTCAATCAAATTTAATAATACAACACTCACACATTAAGCATATATCAAACATACCAAATAGTCATTTCAAACACATTCCAATTGTTCATAAGCTTCCTACCTTCCAAAAGGCATAATCAAGTTGACCAAGCACATATATTTACAAGTCAAAAACCAAAGCATATATACAAGTAATCTCAAGCCACATCACATAGGCAAAATAGCACAAACCCAAATAAGCTTGGCACAACTCAAAACAAATCATATTTCCAAGTTAACATTTTAACCATATTACATGTCATTTATAACCATTTGCCAAAGTAACTAAAAACTACCAAAATGGTAGATGGATAGTGTGACTATGCTCTAACGAGATTCCAACCGATCGAGCTTTCTGATGAACTACAAAATAAAAGAAATAACTACATAAGCAACTAGTTCTTAGTAAGCTCATATAAATTAAAGTTAAACTTACCGAACATAACATGATTAACCAAAGCATAATTTCATTATATCACGAGTAAAGTTTCATTTCCTAAGTGCACCATTTCACAAAGTTAGTAGGTGTATAGATAAACATATAAATTCAACCTATTTCATGGAACATAACTCGATAAACATATCATCATTCATGTGTTGAAATAAATAGATACCAACATTTACCATCCATCTTATAAAAACATAAACTTTTTCATATAAATACATACTCAGATTAAACATTAATCACCCATTGAACCAAATAAAATATCACTGGATACTCGGGAATTGCTTACAAGAGCTGTGACTGTATCATGTAACCGTTTATGCTCACACAAGCTATGAAATGGGTCTACTCACACGAGTTGTGGGTTGGGATGTTAAGCTACACGATGCTGCTCACATGAGCTGTAGAGAATCCACAATAAATGTAGGACCTTAGCCATCGGTAGGACATCCAAGACCAGCACTCGAAACTGTATAACCCCTAATGACATGTCATTTGTATCCTAAGTATTCACGAGGTTCAAACGAGACTTTGCATGATCAAATCCTTTGATTTCATTGCATTATACCATTTCAAACATACTTCCATAAAATGTATATTTTTCAAATATAACATTCAATTTAACTAACATCATAATTTAATCCATGATACCAAAATATCAACAACTAGGAATCTAAAATATACATAGCAAAATATTTATTAAAATTACATTCAATACATCAATTATTGAATTTAATTATTATACGAACTTACCTGCACCCAAAAGCGACTTCTAACATGAACCAACGACTACTCCGATACTTTAGCCTTTCCACAGTTTGTGTTCGTTTGAGTTTTTTCATGATCTAGATAATTATTTTTATTCAATTAATCCAATTCCAACATTTAAATACCTAGCTAGATTAAGCTAATACGAGCCTAAAAAACATAAAAATCAAGAAAAATGGTGAAAGAAACATACCATGCATGTGAATTTTACAATGGCTGAAAGCTTCCTAATGCCTACAATGGTGATTTAGATTTTGGCACTAAAGGAAAAGAAAGAAGATGATATTATTTTATCATCTTTTGTTTTAATTAACCATATTACCTAATTACAAAATTAACCTTTATAAAAAATCAAAATTACACCAAAATCAATCCATAAACATCCACTAACTTAAGATATGGTATTATTATCCATTATGTCCATTAAGTTTCCTTTTTATTTCTATTTAACACATTTACTATTTACTAATAAACATCAACTTGTGCATCTTTTACACTTTAGTCCTTTTTACTTAGTTAGCATTTAAACCTTAAAATTTCTTAACAAAAATTTAGTATGAATATAATAATTATTCGTAAATATTAAATAATTATAAAAATACAAACTCGCTTGTTAGAATTGTAGTCCCGAAACCACTATTTTCGACAGCACTGTAAACAGGCTGTTACATTATTGGACAAAACAGATGGATGCATTGTTTTTGTAAAGAGTATACAGTAAGGAGTTTTCAATCATGGGATGAATTGTTTTTGTAAAGAGTATACAATAAGGAGTTTTCAATAAGTAAATTGTGAATTATCAGAGCGGTGCTTCTGGACATAATTGCAATTACTCGAGCGTAATTGTATATGTCTGATTGATCCTTCTGTTAGCTCAACAAAAGCTTGATCGAACTGCATTTGAACTAGAAGAAAGTTCTACAAATTTGAAAATAATTTAATTGAGTCAATTTATTCAATATGGAATTAAATTAGGTAGTCGGGAGAATTGTTCAACTAGAGAACTTGATTAAAAAATTTTCTTGAAAAATTAATTTGGAAATCTAAGTGATTTTTGGAAAATTAATATTGATCAAGGAAAATTAAATTAGTCAAATTAATTAAAATTAATTTGATATTTTTAGAAATTAATTTTCAAGGCAAACAATTGGCTCAATGGGTAATTGAACTTAAAAATTGGACTTGAGATCAACAATTGGGCCTGAGAACACAAACCTAAGACCGAGACCTAAAATTGGTCAAACCGAATCCGATATGTGAAACTGGGCCAACAGCCCAATCGGTGGCTGGATCAGACAGGTAAGGCTGTCACTGCCCAGAACGAACCGACTCGGGGTTCCATGAGGGTGTTGCACCTACGATGGCACCATCGGACACAACAGTGCTGGTGACAGCGACATTCCGGTGGCTATAGGTGGTCCTTCGGTAGTTGAGCAATGGAGGAATCACACTCTTACTGGGACTCTATCGTATAATTTGATTTCTAATTAACTATTCCAAAAATAATATTATTTTAATAAATTTAATTTAATACTTATCTTGATAGTATTTTAATAATTTAATATTAAAGTGATTATCTTAATAGTATTTTAATAATTTAATATTAAAGTATTTTAATAATTTAATATTAAAGTGATTATCTTAATAGTATTTTAATAATTTAATATTAAAGTGATTATCTTAATATTAAATTTAATTTAATATTTATCTATATAAGATAAATATTCTATTAATTTAATAAATTTAATATTAAATTTAATCTAATATTTATCTTGATAAGTGTTATATTAATTTAATATTAAAGTGATTAAGTATAATTATAGTTGAATTCTCTAAACTCTCCCTATATAAAGAGAGTCATGAGTCATTATTTATCACACACTTGAATTCAAGAGAAAGTTGTAGAAAGAAAATTCTCTAAAAAAATTATTTCAGAAAATTTCTAGAGATATTTTTCTATTTACAAATTAACCCAAAAGTTTAGAAAAATTGCAAAATTACCCCATTGGTAATTTTGTGAAAATTTTTTTATTCGAAATGAGCCCGCACTTTGTAGGCGTGAGCTTGAGGATAGCAAAGAAGACTACTCAGTTGAAGTGTTCATCCTAGACGAATCAAAATGTAGAATTTTGACTAAGTGTTTATTACTTTAGATATCACAACCAAGTTCTTGTTTTTGGAAAAATTTTAAAACTCTGTTTTTTTCTCTAAACTTAGTTTCCACTGCATTTTCCAAACTAAATTTTCCAACAATAACTAGATTAAATAGTACATAATTTTTTTATCAATCCTTGAAGAAGAACAGTCCTTGGAATACTTGCTTTAAGTGTTTCATTGTAAAACTACTATATTGCAATTTGATACTATCATGTTTGTAGTTTGTCGTGCTTAAAAGTAGTGAATATATTTTTTTTGTGAGTAAGCATATTTGAGGAAATCATTTACCCTTAAACCTTGAAGTTGAATTCGACATTGAAATTTTACCTAGAGTAGCACCAGTGTCCATTACACCTTATCGCAAGGCACCTATCGAGTTTAAGGAATTGAAAGTCCAATTATAAAATTTAATTTTTTCGTTTCTTGATCGTGTAACATCCCAAAATAGGGCCTAAACGGAATAGTGGTTGCGAAACTACGAATCCGAGATAGAAAAGTTTATTGTGATTAATTTTTATGATTTACCGATTGATTGGATGCATTTGTTAGAATATCGATAAGAAATTTCAGCGATTGCATGTCTGAGTTGCATATTAGGGTTTAATTGCAAAAGTGGGTAAATATGAGCTTTAGATGATAAAGGATTTAATTGAAGTGCATAATTGAAGTAAAGGTCCTTAAATGATAATTATACCATTAGATTTTCATGGGCAAAAATGGACATGAGATAAGTGAAATAGGATATTTTTAAGTTATGGGCATTTTAGTCATTTAGTAATTAAATGAATTAAAAAGGAAAATAAAGCCAAAATGTGCTCATATTTCTTCCACCATAGCCGAAACTTAAAAGTTCTCTATAGCTAGGGTTTTGGCCACTTTCAAGCTTGATTAGAAGTACATCCAAGCCCCGGTTTTAATGTTTTTTTATGTTTTTAGAGTCCTCGTAGCTCGATTTAGCTTATTCTACCATTGATTCATGTTAGGGTTCATATTTGGAAAAATACCCACAGGTGAAATGTGTTTATTTTGATGTTTTATGGTAGAATATGAAGCTTGAAATTATGTTAAACAACTTTTGCTAGGCGATTTTAAGTGAAAACGAGTAAAACGACATAATCAGTAAAAATACCTAATGTTCATAAGTAAACATTAGAGTGGGAATTTGATGTTTCCATAAGGAAAAGATGTTCAGCATATCATAAAACATAAGAATAAGGGATGAAGCTTAATTTCCGAGCTTTGGGGAAAAAGTGTAAATATATAAAAGTTTAGGGGTAAAATTTTAATTTTGCCAAAGTTTGAGTCAAGGACTGTTTTGATGAATGTGAGTATTAAATAAGCTAAATTTTCTATTACAGATCAAAAAGAACGAAATCTGGAGTTAGACTAGGGAAAGAAAAAGGTTGGGGACTAAGTTGCTAAAATTGATCGTATTTTGTACCGAGGTAAGTTTACGGTAAATAAATGCAATATTTCAATAATTATTATTAATGTTGTTATTTTCCAGCAATTATGTACTTATTTCATGAGATTATTTAATGTTGACTCAAGCATGAGATGATAGAGAATCAGTGTTAAAAAGTTCCGTTAAAATATTGGGAATGTATCGGATACAAATGTCATGACATTAAGGGTGGCATTGGCATTATTGAGTTTATGAGAGGTCTCACGTAAGACCATGTCTGGGACATGGCGTTGGCACCGAGATGAGAGGTCCCCCGTAAGACCATGTCTGAGACATGGCATGGGTACTGATATGAGAACTCCTATGTAAGACCATATCTGGGATATGACATTGGCAGTATAGGAAACATCCCATGTAAGACCATGTCTAGGACATGACTTTGGCATGTTATTATCAGACAGGAGACGCAAGTATCCTTAGCATTCCAAGTGGTTCAACAGGCTAGTAAATAGACTATGTTACATGAAAGTTCAGGTAAAAGCATAATAAATAGATTCAGTTGAGTTATAAGAGTTAAGAATATCTCAGTTATCAGTTGAGAAAGAAATTTTAGCAAGGGATGAATAAGTTATAATCATGAGTTATTTAAGTAAGCAAGTAAGTAAACAAGTAAGAGAGTAAGTAAAGAAGAAACAAAGACCATGATAATTGATGATAATTTATGAGTATAATTATTTATGATAAATGTTGTTATTTATTTGCCTGTAAAATTACTAAGCTTTAATGCTTACTCCCTTTATTTTCCTTATTTTTGTAGTATCGCCAAGCCAATTCAGGGATCGAAAGAGCGTCGGAGATCGTTTCACACTATCAACAGATTATCTCGGTATTTTGTGATTTGAAACGTTTTAAGTTATGGCATGTATAGGGACTAGTCATTTTGTGTGTGTGTCCTTATGATATGGCTAATGAATAGCATGTAAATATTTGATAATGATTAGCTATTGAAATGTCTATTTAAGAACATGTTATGATGTTATGTATGCCTAAATGATAGTTAATACAAATAAATTATAAAAGAGTAAAAATTTGTAATGGAACAAATTTTGGACAGCAGCATTGACGTGATTTTTCAAAATCACCAAGGATAGTAAAAATGGAATTAGACAGTAAATGAGATATAGAATTAAAGCTTATCGAGTCTATTTTTACATGAAAGAAACGGTGTGGCAAAGGAATTTTATATTATGAGATATTTGAATTTAAGTGAGACAGGGTCAGAATGGTTTTTGAAGTCCCCTGTTCTGAATTTATAAAATCATTAAAAATTGAAAAGAAAGAATTATGAGTCATAATTTATATTTCTAGATTCCTTAGTGAGTTTATTTTCAAAATAAACAAACGAGAACATTATCCGAATTCTGTACAATGAGGTAATTGATTTTTAGCGAAGAGGGGTCAGAACTATCGAGCAGTTAAATAGGGGAGACTTTAAAGAATAAACTGTACTATTTTGCTAAACCAAAAATTTTGGAAATTTTATGGTAAGAAGATATATATATGAGTCTAGTTTCAGGAAAAATTTACGGATCATAATTTCAAGTTTCGTAACTCGAGTTATAATTAAATTAGTGACTATTACGCAGGTGGACAGTTTTATTGTGTAATAGTGAAATAAATTATTTTGATTGATTTAAGTATTCAAAAAAATTTTAATGTTCCTGGTTTGGACCCAAACTGTTTTCGTTGCATGTTTTAGGGTCTCGATGGTCCTTTTTAGGGACATATTGATTGAACGTGAGTGAATTAATTTTAAAAGTAAATTTTTATGCTTCGAGCTATTAAGTTAAGTCAGATAACGCCTCGTGCTCGACTCCGGCAACGGTCTCGGGTAAGGGGTGTTATAGATCGACCACATTGTTAAGTACTCAGTATGGAAATGCCAATAGCATGAACCCTAGCTATATGTGGGGACACAAGTGAGGTCCTTGAGAAAGACTCTCAAACTTTTCTACTATAAGAAATCCATCGATGACGTATAGTATGTACGCTTTAACATACTGGCCAAACTCATCTATCACATCATTGGCTAGTGGATGTTAGACTAATGTATTCAACCAAGTGAACTTCACTTGGCTTCTTTTTATATTGTTATTATCGATAAAAAAATGTATGCTTAATATCCTAATTTTTGGCTTAAGATTATTTAAGCCACACTAGTGATAACAACTCCTTCAATTGGAAAGCTTGTGATTAGAATTACATATTCCAATGTGATTGTTGCTTCATTACAGGGAAACTGGAAGCTAAAAGTTCTTAGTGTCTACCTTTCCACCAAGTTTATAAGCAATAGTGATCACATTGGTATATGAGGTACTTCAGTTATCTTTAAAAAACTTGTTACACCTATATGTAATGACTTGATTTCCATTGGTGTCGCGAAATGTGATTTCGGAACCCCATCTTTGTAAACCAAGTTCATAAATATTAAATAGAATATTTATGGAGCTAATGTATTGATTTATTTAATTTTGGATAAGTAATTTATTCAAATTAATAATTAATTGTGGCTTAGAGACTAAATTATTAAGTCCAATCAGTATAGATTTTTAATTAGAAAATTATTTAAGAACTTAAATTGCAATTAATCAAAGGTCTAAAATAGCAATTAGACCATACTAAAGTGAATGTTAGTGGATGGTAATGATAATGGTAGATTAATTAAATAAATTAAAGTTAATTATAATTAAAACCTAATTAATTAACTAATTATAAACTTAATCTAACTATATATATAAACTAGTGGATGGAAAGAAGAACAATCTTCTCCAAACGACTTAAAACCAAAAATTAGAGAAAAGGGACGCCATTATTGCTTCTTCAAGCTTTTAACCTTAATTTCAAGTAAGTCCCTAGCCATTTTCCTTTGATTTTTATAGGTTTTTTTTATCTTGGAAGCTTGATTAAGCTAACCCAAAGATTAATTTGAGCAATTAGTGAAGTTTTGATGAGATGCCATAGTTGAGAATTGAAAGTTCTAGGTGTTAAATTGATAGAAATTAAGCTTAGTTTAAGAAAAGAGCCAAATTGTAAAGCTTGATTGATAGTTTTGTACATTAGGGACTAAATTGAATAAAAATGTAAAATTTACATGAAGTTTTAATAGGAATAAAAAATAGGGGTCCCTAATGAGTTATGGTAAAATCATATTCTAATCCAAGGCCCTAAATTGAAAGTTATGTTTGTCCCAATTTTAGGGACTAAATTGCATAAATTGAAAAGGCTGTATGAATTAAGAATTGGTTGGAAATTGATAGTGTTATACATTTTGAGATTTTTGTAGCTAACATTGACTTGGATTTGTCGAGAGGGAAAGGAAAATTCAAAGTTGACGATAAGTAGCTCGAAATTTCGATTTGTAATTCTATGATTTGGGAACCATTTATTTTGCATGTTCATATCATTTTGCATTATATGGAGTTTGAGGTAAGTTATTGATGATTACTTGGGTTGAATTGACGTGATTTAGATTGATTAGTGAGACATGGACTAAATTGAATAGAATAAAAAGTTGTATAAATTTATTTATATTTGAAAATTGGTAAGAAATTGAGTTGTAGTATATTGTGTTATATGATAAATTGATGATTTTTGATAATGTGAGATTGAAAAAATATATAAATTGATCTACATAAATAGTGAATCAAAAATTGGTTACCCTATTAGCTGTTCGAATTGAGTTGGATATAGTTGACACGCCATAGGGCTAGAGTGTTTATTAAAAACCATCATTGCCGGGCAACCCAGAATGGTAGGTTGTGCATAGTGAGTCATCATTGTTGGTCAACCCGAGGTGACAGATTAATCAGATTGAGATAGCTATCATTGTCGGGAAATTTGAGATGGTATTATATACATGTATAGCGTCATCATTGTTAGAAAACCCGGGATAACGGATCTGCGTATACGTTCTGAGTCCATGTCTGGTTAATAGGGTTATAAAGGCTTGAACTTGCTAAATGATACAAGAAATGAAATGATATAGAATTGTGGCATGTAACAACATGCGAATCGACCAAAATGAGTCCTGAGGGTCGAATAAGTATGAAAGAGCCATTAGGCTCGGAAATGATTGAAATGCTAAAATGAAATGAGACATATGAGCTTAATAGTTGATGATAATAAATAAATAAGTATAAATACTTATAGGTGATAGTAAGAATTAATTAAATTGCTTATGAAATGAATGTTACATGGCAATATAATATGTATGCGTAGTGAATTTGGGTATTAACATGAATAAAAACATGTTAACTTGTATTAGAAAGTTATTGGCATGAAATTTATATGTGAATTGATTTTAATTTGAGTTTGAATTAGATGTATGCATTAGCTTATTTTTGTTTAAATATACTTGAATCATAGATTTACTACTAAGTGTTTTACTCAGCATACGGTTTTGTTTTCTCCATGCACAAGTGAAGTAGATTCTCGATAGATGGTTATCTCAGCACCCAACAATCAGTCGACTTAGCAAAGTTTGTATATTTTCATCTTGTTAACAGTGTGGCATGACCTAGTTGAGTCACTTTTGGTACAATATTATGCTTATGTGAACTTATGAATGGAATTTTGATATATGGAATTGGTTACTTGGATGCATTGTGTACATGAATTAGACAAATGGTTTGGCATGTATTTAATTGTTGCGAAGTAAATAATACGGATGAATAAGTATGTAGTATGTATGTATGTATGTATGTATGTATGTATGTATGGGGCTTAGATGAAATGTATTAGGTAAATGCAATGATCTTGGTGAATTTAGGTATGAATGTGTAAGTTTTAGATGAATTGCATTAGTTGGTTTGCCTATAAATGATAAGGCATTAACATAGTGTGGTTAAAGTTTTGAAGTGTCTAAATTGGTGCTGGAATGTTGCTAGTATCAACTAATCATTAGGTGTGAGTGTGTATGATGTTGCTTGGAAAACTTGTAGTATTGTGCACTCAAAAATTGTAGAAATAGTAAGTGACAATGCGACGTCAAACGAATGTCGTCGCAACGAGATCAGGTCTCCAAGCCATAGTGCGACATCATGCATAGGTCGTTGAGATAAGATCAAATAGTATGTCACATCCTGATAAAGAATCCCCTTACATTGCGACATCAATTTGAAGTTTTACCAATATTACAATTTAGTCCTAATTCACTCTCAGGTTAGCTTTAAAGCTTTCATAAGCTCGTATAAGACTCGAGAATGATTTTATGTCGTATTATATGCTTATAATGCTTGTATTTTTGTGTTAATTGGCATTAATTGAATTTAATTCGATCGTAATTGTTTCGACAATGAATGTGACACCTTATAGCTAGAACCCGGTTGATCAAGTTAGGTATGGGGTGTTACACTATATGTTCTTTTAAGTCAACCTTGCTCATGATTTAGTATCAGATAATGTACATTCTATCGAATCAGAAGATTTCGTTCTCCAATTTAGTAAGTACACGAAAAAAATAATCTAGAGTTTATATTAACATATTAAAAATAACAAGTTGATAAAAATTACCATATCAAAGTTTAATAGAGCAATATGATTTACTTCTCTCGTTATTAGAGTCATGGTAGAGTTTAAAAAATCAATTTTAATGTAAAAATAAGGATTTGAAGAGATTTTTTGTTTAAGTCCACAATGGTGGGAGACAACTCTTTTTTGTGTAAAAAAAAGAAAAATGAAAAGGTATTAAAAAAAAAAGGAAAGAAGTGACGCTCGCGAGAGTTGACATGGACTCAATACATTTATGATGATTAAATTTATAGTAAATGGTGAAATTTTAAATAAAAATAAATTTGACACTCGTTGATTTATTGAAGATATTAATTAAGTTCAGGTTTACTGTAAACGATAAAAATCTAAATTAAATAAAATTTGACATTCATAAATGTCGAGTTGTATTGAACACATTTATTAGGATTATATTATACAATAAATGAAGAAAATTCAAATAAAAATAACTCGACTCGTGTAGGGTCAACATCTTTTTTTTATTTATTACAATTTAACTTTTCAATGATGAAAAACAAATGCAAATATAACCAACACCTATAAGTTGTCCATATATGTTAATTACAATTAAAAAAAATCCAAAAATCATATTAACTTGTTTTAGAATATTGATAGTTGTTAGTGTGGAAAATTTTAGTTAATCGTGTTCACATTTCGGTTAAAATCGAATTAATTGATTGAATCGATTTAATTCGGTTATCCAGTTAGTGGTCGAATTTAATTTGGTCGGAGGTAGATTAATGATTTTTTAGAATTTCGATTATTGGTTAATTCGGTTCGAAATCAAGTAATTAACTGAATTAACCAATTAACCGAAATATTTATTGTTTTCAATACTTATATAGTGTTTGGTTGTTAACTTTCAAGACTTATGTAGTGTTTCTAATGTCTTATTTGTTGTCATTTAAAGTTTTTTGAACTATTAAATAAAACAAAATGAACATTAGCAATGTATTGTTTATATGTTTTATACTTATTTTAAACAAAAGACAAAAACATATTAATTTCGGTTTATTCGATTAATCAATTAAATTAGCTAAAATATTTCAATTTAGTTAATATATTTAAAAGAAATTTCGATTCGATTGACGGTTAAAAATTTTTAAATTTCAAATAATTCAATTAATAGTAAATCGGTTCTGTTATTAGGTGAACCGAGCTACTAATTACTTAATTCTAATGTAGGTAGAGAAATTCATAGTTGTAGGATAGATACCTTTACAATTTAACTATTTGAATAAATAAAGAAATTTTTAAGGATGTCCAAGTAAAAAACCATGAATTAGCATGGGTGAAGGTGATGTGATGCTAATGTAAAAACTAGTATCAATGACTGCAGTGTAGTTAATGATTCTAAAGATTCATAGTTTTAGACTTGCTTGACTTTAATGGAAGACTCTTCCCATCGTAAGCACCACGAAACGAAGACTTTTCTCCCTTCTCACCTTCCTTGTCTAACACTTAATCAACTCTCTTTTCTTTCTTTTTTTAATTTTTTGTTTCTCATTTTCAAAGTGTCTTTTCACATTTGAGTAGTTTTCCGCTAATAATTGAATTTTGAAGAAGTTTAGTAGGTTTAGTTAATTTTGTTCAAAAATTTCTCTCTTTTTTTGTACTTTTGGTTGGCCTGGTGACTTCTTGGTTGTTGCCCCTGCTGCTGAGCTGCCGTGTACAGACTTCTTTTATACAATTGAACACTGTTCTTCCAAAATTCCAAGCTATTTTTGAGGTCTTTTGGGGGCATTAGACTAATGGGTTTCTCTTAAAATCCTTAAATTTGGGAGTCTTTTTCAAGTTTTGTACCTAAATTCATGCCAAACAAGAAAACTGAAGGTAAGCTCAAGCAAATACTCTTCATTGTTTGGTTTATATTCAGATTTTATGTTTTTTTTACTTTTAGTATCTATTTCTGTTACTAATTTTTTTTATTAAAAAATCCTTTTTTTCTTCATTGACTTTTGGATTATGATCCAAAAAACCAGTGTTTGGAAATTGAAAAGTGACGAATCTCTCAGGCTAAAGCTGAAGATGTAGAATTCATTGGAATTATTAGAATTTAGAACCTTTTTGGGGCTTTTGATTTCTTTTGCAATTTCATTATGTATGATATAGTGTTGGAAAGTAATTTGTTTAATCTAGCTACCCATAGACTCGTGCATTTTTCAAATCTTTACCTGATTAAAAATGTGAATTTGAGCTTTTCTTAAAATGTATTGTTTCATGGTTTTTTTTTTTGTTGGCATGTAAGAAATCATAGTTATTCCTTGTATTTAGCTCTTGGCTTTGCAGTTACTTCGATCTCTTTCTGGCATCTGGATCTGCACTGTGGAATTTATTGTGTTTTTAGTTCTTCGAGGGCTATGAAGTGTTTTATATTCCTCAGCTGGAGAAGAAAAGATGAACCAAAGACCCCCACACCAATTTCAACTCGATCTAAGAATTCTACGTTCACTGATCGTGAAATAGGGCGGTCTGGGTCTGAATTAAACTCTCAGAATGTCTCAGCCACTAGCAGTGAGTCCATTAGGAGGTCCTCTTTTCCTAGCATGTCTCAAAGACCTAGTAACCTAAAGGTGTTCACAGTTTCTGAGCTTAAATCTGCCACCAAGAATTTTAGCCGCTCTGCCATGCTTGGAGAGGGTGGATTTGGTTGTGTTTACAAGGGGGTTATCAAGAGTCCTGATGATTCATCACAAAAGATTGAAGTAGCAGTGAAACAGCTCGGTAAACGGGGGTTGCAGGCAAGTCTTCTTGACATGAGAATATTTTGAAAGTTTCTCTTGTGAATTAACTAGCCTTCTATTTATTACCTTTTGAAGTGCAATAACTAGAGTAATTGATGCATATGCATGTGTTCGGATCCTATACAAAATTAGGTTCCATCTAAGTTTTTATTGATCTTGCATATTGACAACAATCAGTATGGTTTATGTAAATCCATGATTAAGCTGGCCTGGAAGCTTATCCTGTGTCTGATAATAGAGAACAGGTATAACCGGTGGTTTTAATCACTCATTTTCGACCGAGTAATAATCAAAAGTGATGTTCCAGTACTGTGTCTTAGCAATGGCGTGACACGGATATCAGGAGAAGGGTATATTTCTCTGGAATATCCTGATTGCATTTGCTCTGCTTTTGCTACTACTGCATATGGATTTTCCGCTTTAGTAGACTGTATTTATGTTTATGATTTCACATGCGAAATAATGTAAAATAGAATGAACTCGGGGCTTAGTCCAATTGGTTTATGCAGCCACCTTTAAGATGTGGAAGTCAGAAGGTACGAAATTCGAATCTGAATATTTGCAACCCCTTCCCTTACCCCCGATAATGTGAAATAGAATGGCTCCTGAGACCTTGAGCTGAGAATCAATAATTTATATAACCTTAGCATTCCGTCTATTTAATTGATAGGGGCACAAGGAGTGGGTGACAGAAGTAAATCTGCTTGGTGTTGTTGAGCATCCGAATCTGGTAAAGCTAGTGGGATACTGTGCTGAAGATGATGAAAGAGGAATCCAAAGGCTTTTGATATACGAGTATATGCCCAATAGCAGTGTGGAATACCTTTTATCTGAACGGTCAGAGACAACACTTTCCTGGGCAATGAGATTGAAAATAGCCCAAGATGCTGCTCGTGGGCTAGCTTACCTGCACGAAGGAATGGATTTCCAGGTATAGTGCTATCAAGTTTCCATTTCATTATTAGCTTAGCGGTTTTGTTGATCTATTCCTTTCCAGTGCACTCAGCATTTGCATGGTACCAACATTTTCTTTTTATATCTTTCTTTTCATGAAATCCTCTTCCAAGGAGAAGCTCACTGCATCACTTTGTTGCAACCAGTAATTATTACATAAAATTTTTATGGACTATTTTGTGTAATACTAAAATAGTTCTTTTCTCATATTTGACTGCAGATCATCTTCAGGGATTTCAAGTCTTCTAATATCCTTCTGGATGACCAATGGAGGGCAAAGCTATCAGACTTTGGGTTAGCCAGGTTGGGCCCTTCGGAAGGATTAACTCATGTATCAACAGCGGTATGTTCTTACAAAATGATCAATCTATTGCTTGAAGTGCACCCTTTTAGTCAATGTTCATAACTAGTGTTCCAATGATGTAAACCAAGGTTCAAAATCACCTAATGGTGAAGTTTTCTTTATAATCCCTAGTACTTATCATACCAGTGAAAACCTCTTAAAGTTTCTAATTCTTCTGAATATACAGTTATCGAGTCTCCATTTAATTACCATTCATGTCATTGGACTTGCCTTCATACAGAATCTTTGAAACAAATGGATGGCTTTGTAAGATGTGGAAGTCCCCCTTAGTTACTGATTGAAAACACAGTAGGCGCTCAATATTCAGTTTATCCTGTCAAAATTGCTTGTTTGAGTCATTGTAATATTGCCTCGTCTATATTCATCAATCTGTTTACAAGCAACAAATTGGTGGTCTTGAACAGGTTGTTGGAACAATGGGATATGCCGCTCCTGAATACATACAGACAGGACGTCTCACATCCAAGATTGATGTGTGGAGCTATGGGGTCTTCCTGTATGAACTCATTACTGGCAGGCTCCCTTTAGACAAAAACCGCCCCAAGAGTGAGCAAAAGCTCTTGGAATGGGTGAAGCCATACCTATCAAAAGCAAAGAAATTCGAGCTGATAGTGGACCCCAGACTGAAACGGCAATACCAACTCAAATCTGCCCAAAAGCTTGCAGCTGTGGCCAACCGATGTGTAGTCAGAAACCCAAAGTCACGCCCTAAGATGAGTGAGGTGCTAGAAATGGTGAATCAGATTGTGGAGGCATCAACAGGAGCTGGAAATCCCGAACCGCCATTGAAGACCAAGCCATTTGTTGATACCTCTAGGGGAACTGAAAGAAAACATAATAGAAGGATTATAGATTCCAGAAGTGGTGACAAGTTTGTACATCATGTTAACAGCAGGTAACTTCAAGATTTTAAACACGTTCAACTGCAGCCATTTCAGTAGGTCAACTTGGAACAGAACTAGATGCTGCATCAAAGGGTTTTAGCATGAAGGTGACTGAGCAATGCGATCATATGATTGTGAAATTCTGTTGTTAATAGGTATAAAGCTGTTTCTCGGAAAAATAGATGTGAAAAAACTCTCAGATACTGCAACTACTTGTGGGAACCATTAAACATTCTTATTTTGATATAGGAGGCTGTAGTTCTTTTTTGATACTTAGAGAAGTGCTTTCTTTTAGAGTTTAGACTTTAGCAATAGGCGTTTTTTTTGGATTCTCGGTGTCTGTCCCAACAATGTCATCTAGCTATAGGTAGTTTTGATAATCTGTGTATTTGCATTTGTATTTGTATGTGTATTGTATTTTGTTTTTGTTTTCTTTTTTTAATTTATCAATTTTGTAAATATAAATATAGTAAACTTAGTATGTGTATTGTATTTGTTTTTTATTTATTTATCAATTTTGATCATCTTTGTATTTGTATTTGTATGTGTATGTGTATTTTTTTTAGTCCAATTTAAGGTCAATTCCATAATTATATTAATTTACAATTCATCGTATTCAACTTAATCCTCTATCTCACATTTTTGTACTGAATCATAAACAATTAAAATTTCAATGAACATAATTACAATTATAATTCTGAGTGCAAAATAATTTAACACAAACATAACGTATGAACTTACTTGGTCAAGGCAGCAAACAAACAAATCTCTAAAGACTAATCAACAAATTTTGTCACTTCCCCGATTATCTTCAATTTGGTCCTATTCTTTTATCTATTCAATAATTCAATTCAATTTATCAAACCCAAACATTTTATATCATCCTATCATAAGTATATATAAGTTTAATTTTATTATTAGAATGCCCCTAAAATTTTTCATTTTATTCAATTTAGTCTTTAAAACCGAACTTATCATATCTTCCGAATTTGAACTCCAAATTTTAAACCTACTTCAATTATGTCCGTATACAGCCTCTTATTATCAAAATTTACAAAAATTCCATACCAATTTCAAGATATTCACAATTTAGTCCCTAAACTAAAAACTAACAAAATTTACTTAACAATTTAATCCTATTTCATTTCTAAGCTTCAAAATCTACCGTAAATATTCAAAAACTTCAATTAACATCAATGATAAATTTAGAAATCTTTAAAAAATTTAAAAACTGAAATATGGGTTAGCTGAACCTAGTTGCAATGATCTCAAAAACATAAAAATTATGAAAAACAAACCTCAATTAAACCTCCATGCAAGCAAAACACTTTGGTTGAACCTTGAAGCTCCTTCAATGGCGTTTTGGTTTTTAAGATTTGATGGTGGCGAGCAAAAATGATGATAGTTTCTTTTGTTTTATGTTTTTAACCTTTATCATATTATTTTAACTTAATTTAATTAAATTTTCAATTATAAAATTTCAAATAAATCATCTGCTAACGGGAAACTAACTATAAATAAGGTAATTTGTAACTTAAAACCCTTAATATTTATTCATTTAGCCTTTTAATTAATTAAAATCAATATCAATTAACTTTTACTATTTTACGATTTAGTCCTTTTTCTTTAATTAACCATCCAATCACTAAAATTTTTGGACCAAACTTCAATTCACATATATAAAAGCTCATTAAATATTTAATAAAATATTCACAGGCTCGATTTATAGAAACGAGGTCCTGAAACCTCATTTTTCAAAACTACTTGACTTTCGGTACGGACCACTTGTACCTTGACTAACTAACCAATTAATCAAATCTATTAAATCAATATTCACTATTATATTATATTTAACTAATAAATATTAATTAAATATATCTACGAACTCACTTGTCGAAATTTGTGGTCCTGAAACCACTATTTTCACCACCACTGAAAAATAAGTTGTTACACATCTGCTTTTTCTCCCAATGTTATTGCAAATGTTATCAATAGAATTCTCCGATTACCATCTCGTGCAACAGCCATTAACAACCGATGCCCATACCTTTTGTACAACTAGGTGCCGTTAATTTGTACCAATGGTTTGCAGTACCGAAAAGCTTCTCTACATTGGTTGAAAATCCAAAAGAATCGATGGAAAACTTTTTTCCCAGGGGCCAAACAATCGTGAAAGTATGATGGCTGTATTTTCAAATTGGTTTCGAAACCTAGTACGCACCGATTCAATACTTGAAACCATTGCCACAAATCATTATAGGACTTGTCCCACCCGTTATGCAACATTTCCATAGCCTTCTGTTTAGCGACCCATGCCTTGTAGTATGATGGCATGTAATCGTACTGGTTATGGATATTGGCAATAAAAACCACCACGGGGATCTTAGGACTCGCTTTCACCATAGGTAATATTATGTCAGCTACCATGTTAGAGTCTAGCTTCAGATGATCTTGTGTTACACCTGCAACAAGAGGAGTCAAAGTTATGTTATTGCAAATACAAAGACCATTGTTAGGTCATATAGAAATATCAGTTGATCGCATGACGTATCTGCGGTAACACAAGTATGTAGATAGGTATAATTCTTTGTTGTCCACAACCTCGTCTTCTTTCGGATAGATGCTATTGCTTTTTATTGGCACCTGTTGTCACACATTGTGCACTTGGCCTTAAATTTCTCTGAACGGGATTTTGTGACATAGTAGTTTATGTCGTTCTTATCACTTAATCACTTCACTACAGCAAGAAAAGAATCTTTTGAGGAATACTCCATGCCAACTTCTAATTCCTAGACATTTGATAAAGAACTTGCATGGCTAGGTATTCTGTGCGGGAGTGGAACGATGGAAATGTGCAAGTGTACACAATCGCAACAAGTAATAAAGTGACAAGTAAATGTCGAGTTATCGTACCCACAAGAACTGTGAAAAGAATTATTTATGAATGCTATTTAAAACACTTTGGTAAAGAAAAATATTTTGTTTGAAGAGGGTGATTAAAAACTAAGATTTTAAACTAAGTGAACTAAATAAATAAATCTCAAATGCATAATTTCAAAATACGATTTTAATCAAGATGACATAATTGTGTTAGATTAATTACATTTCTTAACTTAGAATTATTAAACTCATGTTTATATTGTTACGAATAAGTTCACGGCAACTCGGTAATTTGCTAACTTATGAACATACTCACCTACCGAAATCCATTTATCTCTTGACTATATCCCTATGTCAATTCATCCGATTAAACAAATCTTAATAGGCAAATATGTTATTGCACATACATACTTATTAAATCGAAATAATCTCTTGTACATATCCCTATGTCAATTCAAACAATTAACTCGATTTAAAAAGCACATAAAAGACTATGTGAGGTAACCAAGTATCCTTACCTTGAAACAGTTTAATCACAATAATCTTGCAAGTTATGTAAGACAAATGTATCGTCAAATACCGTTGCTAATCTAACCCTCAGCTATCTTAGATGATTAAACATGCACTGATTAAGTACTGTGTCCATTAGTTACAATTTCAATCCGTTTAAATAATTAATTTATTAGTTACCTGACAATTGTAATGCAAGAACAACTTAGTTATGATTTTACTTAATCAAGCATATTACCGAGGCCTATAACAACATAAACACAATTTCAATAATTTTAACAAACGAAATGTAATCAACCTAACACGAATTAAATTCAAGATAAATTGATTAAATTAACCATTCCAACATCATAAATATTCATAGATATGTTTAGCATAACAACAACAGAAATTAAAGAGATAGGGAACAAGAATCAAATCCGGTGTTTTCCGTAGCTTGACTAGTTGCTCCGTTCTTCCTTTTCCGTTGTCCTCGTCGACCAAGGCTACTATGAACAATTAATTGCTGCTCCAAATAGCTAATGAATGCCCCTTTCCCAAGAGGAGAAATCGGCAAGAGAGCAAGGGAATTTTGGAATGGAAAAGAAGAGAGAAAGTGGAGAAAAGAGAGGAAAGATGTGAATGCTTGAGGTGTGTTTCTAAAATGACCAGCCTAAGGGGGTTTTTATAGCTGAGAAGGGCTCCTAAAAATAGTTAAATTATCATCCAAAGAGCCCTCCCTTGGCCGGCCACACATGTGGCAAGGTTGATAGTTTCAACTTTGCTAATTTAGGCTTGGGGCAAATCTATAAAGCCACCAATTGTGGAGGGGTTTGAATGAAACTTGAACAAGTCTTTAAGGGCCTCTTTGCAAGCTTAAATAATCAGCTAATAAGCTGATTTAGGTAAGCTCTTGGGACGGTTTTTGGGCTGTCTATTTCTTGGTCGGTTCGGTTCACTCGGTTCAGTTCAACTGGACCACTTTTTCATAATTAATTAATAATAATTTATTAACCCAAATTAAATTGGATATAAATTAAAATTAATTATATTATGAATTAATTTTGGACAGTCTTAGGCTGAAATTTAGTTAGCTTTAATACTTCAAATTACTTCTCGGTTTTGTGTTTCTAGTAGTGTTTGCCGAGCCATTTTTCGCCTTTTGTGCAAATCTGTCGAAAATAACCAAAATTCATCAAAATTAATTATAAAATTAACTAAAATTCAACATGTTCATATTTTAAGTGCACTTTAATTATTTTGTAAAAATTAATTATTTTTTCAGCAAGAAATTTATCGAAACTGTATGATTTTAAGTTTAAAAAGGTATGTAAAAATATGTAAATTTTCGTGTTTCCACACCCCCAAACTTAATTCATTGCTCGTCCCGAGTAATGCACAAATTAAAAATAATTACTCAGAAAACACCTTTGAAAATTCCTTCAGAATGACATTCTTCCCAGAATTATGAATTTAATATACTTATGCTAAAAAAAAGAAATTTGATAGTTATGCTACTTAAGTATACATATCGTTAAAATTAATCTCAACGGTTATTATGATAGCACAATTAGACTATATGCTTCCTTAACAAGACATGTTAACCTTTACCAATTTGATTTTATTTTCTTATTCAAGATTAAGCTGCAATCATTAAGTTTAACTCAATTTCTCTCCATTAATGTAGGTAGCATAGAAAACTTGAATCAATAGGTCGCTAGGCTAGAGGTAGGTAAAAGATAGATAAATTTAGACTTTTAAGCCCTAGACTCAGCTTCAATCGGACGTTTGGAATAATTTCCCTCAATATACCAACTTACTTTGCTTTCACATGCTCCTATGTACATCTATTTTCTTTCAAGTACATGTGCTTTTTTTTTGAGCATTTTACTGTATTTACTACAATTTTTAGAGCATTTGATATTTCTTTAAACTCCCCTAAACTTATTTTCAAAGAATATTCTGAATAGTACTGAGTCTAGTGTTTGGGACAATTTAAAGATAATTAAGAGAGAAGTGATGGTTAAATATTGAAAGGGTTCAAATAAAATTAGGCCATATAGTCTCAAAGTTGGGTTTCAAAGGATAAAATTTCATCAAGGTTGGCTTGAAAGGCTCAAACGGTCCAAACAAGAGTTTCCTAAATCATTTTCAACATTCCATGCTTCCTAAGATTTCACCTCAAGAAACTACTAAGTCAATTCTAGAGACTTAAGCTTTCATGCATGCCTAACTTTCTTAAGGAACTAAAAATTTTATGGTACGATTCGCATGCTTTATTAAAAATACATTTATATAATTATTTAGCTAACATAAAAATTTATTGAAATAATAGAAATTTATTTATACTAAAGTTTAGCATACTTAACAAAATTTCAAATTATTGAACAAAATATATCCTAATCATAATTAAAAGAACTATTTATTCTGAGTGGAAATAATTTCAATTTTTCGGTCCCCCTACTTAAAATGAATAATGTCCTCATTGTTTAAAGTGTATAGATACTATACACTAGGTAGGATTCTAGAAAAGAGGAGGTGAGTCAATTTGACTGCTTAAGTACCAAGGTCTTTCTAAATCCAATCCTAGACATGTATATATCTATTGCCACACTTTATACTTTGCGACTTGTTCAATTTTATTAATGATTTCCATATCTTGTTTTATTATGCACAAATTCCTAATTAACTTTATCCTAAAAAAAATAAGAACATAAATAAAATAAAGTCGAGATCCCCCCTTTATTTATTTGTAGATCCTTCCAAATTCGACTCATCTTTTGCTCCATCATTATTGTCTTTGCATGAATCACTTTGCTCCTTTTTTGATAATGGGCTCCATGGTTCAAATATGTAATATGGAAACTCAGGCACAAAAATAAATGGGCCATTGTAAATTTTCGTAAGAGCACTTCTCATTGAGTCATCCCTTATTTTTGAGTATTTCTAGTAAGCTTGTTGCTGCCACTACATATGTTGCATTATGTCCATTAACTTTGACAGCTCATCTCAAAGATCTGGGTGAGGCGGTTGAGCTCTGAACATTGAAATCTCGATATCAGGTTCAGCTTTTGGTTCCATTGGTTCCACCTTATCAGGGACTTCAGCCGATTGCACTGGCTCGATCTCTGTGGGATATTCTTCTTCTTTTTCAGGATCCTCACTTTCTTCAACTCATTGCTATAGGATAGAGTCTCCAGCTATTCGATAGAGGTTCCAATTTGTGATTGTGCCCTGGCTATAGCCTGTTTTCTTTACGTTTGCTAGAATTTTAGCTTTCAAGCACAGAATTGTTATCGTAAAGGGAAAGTAAGCTAGGCCAGAACGTGAACGTCTAACGGCATCTACATTTCCCTCAGGATGATTTTTCCCACATCAATGGTCTTCCCAGTTAGAATCGAGTATAATAAGACCATTCGCTCTAATGAGATTGTAGTCCCATGTGAGCTAGGATAAGGCTAAATCGGATGAAGTAGAACCATACCTTTGCGAGTGGTGTCAAATATTCTCTTCGACAAGTGTGGATTCCTTGTTTTGACACAGTTCACTTAGAACCTGGAACTGTAAGTTCCTCGAGAATTTCTCACAAATTTTCAAGTTCTATATTGCTCATCAAAGAGGAATATTCATCGTTTTCAAAATCAGGCAATTTAAAAAACTCATTAATAGCGTGTGAAATTATTGGTACCTTGATTCCGCGAACTGGAACCTCTGTCAACTCGCTTGAGGTTAAATTTGCATAGAATTCGTGCACTAACTCCTCATCCACACTAGGTCTCTTCTCACAAAACAACTCCTAATTGATATTTCAGCAACCTGACGAATATGCGCCATAAAACCAATATAGTTGCTTTCTTTCAATGTGAAACCTTTCTTTGGATGCATCTGTTGATTCTTTAAGATACTCTCGTATCTTGCTTTGGCTTCTTTACAGTGGAACTTGTTTTGTGATTCGTCAATTTGGGCAGATGCACGAGTTCTCTTGCAAGACATGATTAACCTGATCATAAGATAGTAACAATTATCTTTTCAAAAATTTAATTAATATAAAATATTAATAATTTAATAAATTGAAAAATTAGAGAATTAAATTAAAGTTTAGGAGAAAAATTGGTCTTACCACCTTTTTTGTAAAAATTAAGAGCTCTTAAGAAAAATAATTTGAATCAAAAAATGGCAAATTAAAAAATTAAGGGGTTTTTGGCTAAGGATGGGTGAAAGGGTGATGTGCCGCTCGGGTATGCTAGGTAGCAGCGTGCAGCAGGGGATGGATGTGAGCAGCGTGCGAATTATTGAGCAGGCCTAGTGTAGGCGCGCGCGGGGTGCTGCTGACCGATCAGCTGGGTGATGCTATATGGCTAGGGAATTGTTAGGAGGTTTCAGCACTTAAGGGTTTTGGTGTTTTTGGAGGGAATGGTGTTTGAATGAAAAAAATAAAAATAGATGGGTGGAATTTATAGTGAAAGGAGTAGGACCTAGAGTAGAATTCTTAAAAATTCTAAGTTCTAATTCTATTCAAAGTAAATAACAATTAATAATTAATATAATGCATATTAAATTATTATTTTCTATTAATTTATTAAGATAAAAACTTATCGAATAAAATATGATTAAATTAAAACTAATCCTATCTCTAAATAAAGCTGATAATAATTAATATATATTATAATGTATATAATTATATATTAATAATTATCATCTTTTCTTTTTTTTTCTTTCTTTTATTGAACTAAAAACATTTATTCTAGATGTTTTTTGAAAATATTTACAAAAAAGACATCTAATTTTTAATATTTACAAAAAGAGCAACCAAATTTTTAAAAATAATTCAATTAAGTTCCTAGACTTAATGAAAATTCAAAATTGACTTGCAACATAAAACTTGGATCAAAATTGACCCTTTTATTTGAAAAACTAAAAATTTATTGTCACTTAGGGAATAATTTCTTGGGAAATTATGTTAAAATCAATTCCTAGGAAAGATTGGACAGGTCACAAGTGGTCCCGCTTAAGTTCCAATCTTCTAGATAGAATTTATTTAAACATACTAATCCTGAAAATATACCCTAAATCATTTATTCAAATAGAAGAACAAGAAAAATTAAATATCTGATAAAATGAACTAGATTTGACTCTGTTCAATTTTATCTCCCAATAATGTTTCAAGCGTTGAGCATTAACTCAAAAATTACCTCCCTTACCTTGAAGTTCAACAACTTCATATGGATAGACTCGATGAATCATTAATGGACTGGACCAACGTGATTTTAACTTACCTGGAAAGAACCTTAATCTGGAATTGAATAACAAGACTTGCTGACCTGCTTTGAATTCTCGAACTCGGATGTGCTTGTCATGCCATTTCTTGAGTCTCTCCTTAAGTAATTTGGCATTCTCGTATGAAGACATTCAAAATTATTCTAACTCGTTAAGTTGAAGCATCCGTTTCTCTTTGACACTTTTAAGATCCAAGTTGAGTCGTTGGAGAGCCCAATAAGCTTTGTGTTCTAACTCCAAGGGTAGATGACAGGCTTTCGAAAAAAGACTAACCTATAGGGTGACATTAGGTGTCTTGTATGCTGTCCTGTAAGCCCATAAAGCATCATCCAGTCTTTTGGATCAATCTCGTCGGTTTGGGCAAACTACCTTCTCAAGTATGCCTTTGATCTCCCTGTTTGCCAGTTAAGCTTACCCATTTGTCTACGGATGGTAAGCTATAGCGAACTTGTGTTTCACTCCATGTTTATCTAATAACCATTTCAACCACTTGTTCACAAAATGAGACCCTTCATCACTAATGATCGCTCTTGGGGTTCCAAACCTTGTGAACACATGTTTTTGCAAAAACTTTATTACAACCTTAGCATCGTTTGTCGGATATGCCTCTGCATCAACCCACTTAGACACATAGTTTATTGCTACTAATATGTACTTGTGACCAAAAGATGGAGGGAAAGGACCGAGAAAGTTAATACCCCAAACATCGAATAATTCTACCTTAATGATGTTTGTTCGAGGAATCTCATTTCTGTTGGTGACATTTCCGACCCTTTGACATCGATCACAACTCTTTACGTAAGCATATGCATCTTTGAATAGTATTGGCCAAAAGAATTTGTCTTGCAATACCTTGGCTATAGTACGTGTACCTCCGAAGTGTCCCCCACTCGGCACTGAGTGACAATGGTATAAAATCTTATGTACTTCATCTTCTGCCACGCATCTCTTGATTATTTGATCTGCACACTTTTTAAACAAATATAGTTCTTCCTAGAAATAGTACTTCACATCGTGAAGAAACTTTTTCTTTTGATGATACATCTTATCAATCGGCATCAAACCACAAGCTAAAAAGTTAGCAATATCAGAAAACCAAGGGGTATTATGGACATGATTTTCCTTCAGTATGTGTTCATCTGGAAACATCTCTCGAATTGGTATAAGAGGAGAGTTTCTTTCTTGCGACTCCAACCTGGACAAGTGGTCTGCTACTTGGTTTTCCACTCCCTTTCGATCTTGAATTTCTAGATCGAACTCTTGAAGTAGAAGTACCCATCGGATCAGTCTCGGCTTAGCGTCTTTCTTGGTAAGTAAATACTTAATTGCCAAGTGGTCCGTATAAACAGTCATTTTGGTACCTACAAGATAAGATCGAAACTTGTCAAAAGCGAACACAATAGCAAGTAACTCTTTTTCTGTTACCGTGTAATTCTGTTGAGCTCTTGTCAGAGTCCGACTTGCATAGTAGATGGGATGAAAAAATTTGTTCCTTCACTGACCCATGATAGCTCTGATAACGAAGTCACTTGCGTCACACATTAATTCAAATGGCAAATCCCAGTCTGGTGTGACTATTATGGGTGCCGAGACTAACCGGCTCTTCAAATCGTTGAAAGCTCTTAAACACTCCTCATCAAATTTAAATGTTGTGTCCTTCTCCAATAATTTGCATAAGGGTTTAGCAACTTTGGAGAAGTCCTTGATGAATCTTCGATAGAAACTGATGTGGACCAAAAAGCTCCTAACACCCTTTAAAGATATTGGAGGTAGGAGTTTCTCAATAACATCTACCTTTGCTTTATCTATCTCGATTCCATGTCTTGTTATCTGATGCCCTAGAACAATATATTCTCGTACCATGAAATGACACTTTTCCCAGTTAAGTATAAGGTTTGTTTCTTCGCATCGCCTTAGTACCTTGGCTAGATTGGTTAGGCAATCATCATATGTATCTTCGAATACTGAAAAATCATCCATAAAAACTTTCAAATATTTCTCAACCATGTCAGCAAAAATAGACATCATACATCTTAGAAATGTAGCAGGTGCATTACATAAACCAAATGGCATGCACCTAAATGCAAATGTACTCTACGGGCAGGTGAATGTTATCTTGTGCTGATCTTTTGGTGCTACTGTAATCTGATTATACCCCGAGTATCTATCGAGAAAACATTAATAGTCTCACCTTGCGAGTCTATCCAGCATCTAGCCCAAAAACGACAAAGGAAAGTGATCTTTCCTAGTTGCCTTGTTCAGCTTTTAGTAATCGATGCAAATTCTCCATCCCGTAACCGTTCTAGTCAGCATCAACTCGTTATTCTCATTTTCAATGACTGTGATACCTCCTTTCTTTGGTACGCACTGGACTAGACTTACCCATGAACTATCTGAGATGGGGTAAATTATACTCGCATCTAACCACTTGGTAATTTCTTTCTTGACCGCGTCCTTCATGATGGGGTTCAGTCTTCGTTGTCCTTCAATCGTCCCTTTTTTTCCATCTTCTAAGATAATCTTGTACATGCATACAGATGGACTAATTTCATGAATATCAGCTATGGTCCATCCGATAGCTTTCTTGAATTGTTTCAACAGCAGGATGAGTTTCTCTTCTTGCTCAGTAGTTAATTCTGCTGAAACAATCACAGGCAAAGTAGAAGAGTTACCTAAATAAACATATTTCAATTGTGAGGGAAGTACCTTCAGTTCTAATTTAGGTGGCTCCTTGATTGACGCTTTTGGTTGGGCATAATCCATTTTCTCTAACTCCAAAGATTTAAAGCGGGATTGCGGATTAAATCTCCTTTGATTAGCTTCTAACAAAACTAAGTATTCATCCTCCTCTTCATCATTTGGATGATCTGATGTCAAAATTTGTTCCAATGGGTCCTTAACATAATTGAGTTCCTTCTCTACGATTAAATCCTCAAAATCAGACACTGTAGAACAATCATCAATTGTGTCCAAAAATATTATGGACTTAAAATCGTTAAATGTTACCTGATCATCCTGAACATGCATAGTAAGCTCGCCCTTCTGCACATCAATAAGGGTCCTTTCGGTTGCTAAGAATAGTCTTTCTAAGATTATTGGCACCTCTTTTTCTACTTTAAAGTCTAGAATCACAAAGTCAGCAGGAAAGATAAATTTGTCTACACGTACCAATACGTCTTCGATTTTTCCCTCTGAATATGCTAAGGATCGATCTGCTAATTGAAGTGTAACCGTAGTAGGTCTAACATCACCTATCCTCAACTTTTTACATATTGACATAGGCATCAAGTTGATACTCGCACCCAAGTCACATAGTGTCTTACCACAATGTGTTGCTTCAATATTGCAAGGTATGGTAAAACATCCAGGATCCTTCAATTTTAAGGGTAGTTTGTCTTGAAGATATGCACTGCATTCCTTCGTTAGGGCTACTATCTCAAATTCTCCAAGCCTTCATTTTTTAAACAAGATATCTTTCATGAATTTAATGTATTTCGACATTTGTTCAAGTGCTTCAACCAACGAGATGTTGATATGAAGTTGCTTGAGTACGTTTAGAAACTTCTTGAATTGAATTTCCTGCTTCTACTTCTGAAGTCTTTGAGGGTAGGGTGGTGGAGGTTTCTTTACTGGAACTGGTTGATTCATTTTCTGTGGCAATTCTGCATCTAACAAAGTTATTAGTTGATCAGAATTAGCTGGTTCAGAAGTTACCTTGTTAGATTTTACAGATTCAATTTTCGGTGAAACTGGAATTTCAACACTCAGTTGAACTTCCTCTAAGTCTTGAGCGTCAGCTGGCTCCTTTTCAACTTCGACGGAATTGGGCTCTAAAGTCTTTTTGCTCCTCAATTTTAACGTTTTACAATGCTTCTTCCTTGGATTCCTCAGATTCTTTGTATCACTAGGTAAAGCACCTTATGGTCGGTTTCTGAGTTCAGTTGCAAGCTGACCCACTTAATTCTCCAAATTCCTTAGAGAGGCATCATATTTTGCCATGTATGCCTTCAATAGATTCTTTCGGCTATTGGATAGTTCAACTTGGGTTGGTTTCTGAGCTTGTTGGGAAAAACTAGGTGGCTGGGTTGATCTAGGTTAGACATAATTGTTACTGGTTCCTGCCCCCTGGTTACTCTAGGAAAAATTCAGGTGGTTTCACCATGATGGGTTGTAGAAATTGGATTGCAGCCCTTGCCTTCCTTGATTTTGTTATGGTTAGCCATGTAATACACAGATTCTGGGTTCGATGGGCATTCTTCGAACAAATGTCCTTCCCCACAATAAACACAGGCTACATTTTCAAATTGATTCAGTGGTTGTGCTGCAAAACTATTACACCCATTAGTAGTAAGATTTTTTAAGATTGAGGACATTGATGATACTTGAGATGCGGGTGAAGTAAGAGCGTCTATTTCATGTATTCCAACGACTCGTCTTCCTGACGTTGCTCGATTGGTTGGCCATTGATAATTGTTGCTAGCAATCCTTTCAAGGATTTCATAAGCCTCATTATAAGACTTAGAAAGGAGAGCACCATTAGCAGAAGCGTCCACTACCATCCTCGTGTGAGCATTGAGACCATTATTGTAACAGCCTGGTTTAGACTCTAGTCGGACAGTGGTTTTGGGACCACAAATTCGAGTCAAAAAAATATTTTTAAAAATATTTTTGGTGTTTATAGTATGTGAATTAATATGTGTGAAAGCTTCGTGTGAAAATTTTATCGTTTGTGTGCTCGATTTTATAAAAATGACTTAATCGCGTAAAATGTAAAAGTTATGGTTTAATTGATTAGGTACAAAATTGATGTGTTCTTTTAATGTGGAGTCCTTATGTGGGATTTTAACCATTGAAAATATGCATGGACGGTAATGGGCTTATATTATAAGGTTTTATCATTAAAATTATTAAGGTTAGTTTTATAAATTAGTTAAATATGTTAATATAATAAAACATAAAATAAAAACCATGCATATTTTTTCATCTTTTGGCCAAAAATACAAAAGAAAAAGAACAAGCTAGGTTCGGCCTTGGTTTTGCTTGATTGAGGTATGTAATTTGCTCGGTTTTTGATGATTTTTACATTTTTCATATCGTTACTTCGAATACTAGCTAGCCCATGTTTGAATTTTTGAATTGGTTGTGTATTTTTTGATTTGCCATTGATGAGAAATTGGTGTTTTTTTTGTTTGATGATGGAAAATAAAAATAAGTTGTTAGATTATCATGTTAAATTAAGTGATTTTGGTAAAAAAATGTGTTTTAAGGATTAAATTGTGAAATTTGAAATTTAGGGGTCAAAATGTGAAATAAATAAAAGAATTGGGCTTCTAGGGACCTTAGTAAAATTTGGATATGCTAGGGTGTGGTGAAATTTTGAATATTTTGTGTTTTGTGAAATAGGGACTAAATTGTAAAAAAATGTGAAATGTTAGGGGCTAAAGTGTAAATTACTCATTTATGTATTTTTGGATGAAATTGAACGAGTATATGATTAAACAAGTCAAATTGGTATTAATTTAGATCAAGAAAAGAGGAAATTAGATTTGGATCGGGGGAAATCAAAAGTTGTCGAATATTCGTCCTGGCCCATTTATCTCTATACGAGGTAAGTTCATAAGTGAATAAATGAAGATTAAGTTGAATGTATTTTTTATTTACACAGCCAAATTGAATTGTATGTATGTATAACTACATTACTGAATTGAGTTTAGTATGGAATGATTTGTTACGAGCATGAATTTATCGAATTACGACGTCCAAAAGCCTCGTACGAACCATAAGAATAGTTAGGATACATATGTCATGACATAGGATCCCGGTATGTGATTACGTGTAAGACCACATCTAAGATGTTGGCATCTATTTGAGATTTACGTGTAAGACCATGTCTGGGACATTGGCATCGTATATGATTTCGTGTAAGACCTTGTCTAGGACAGTGACATCGATATTTGATTACATGTAAGACCACGTCTGGGACGATGGAATTGTACAAGTTGTTGAGCTCTCCGAGTATCCTTAATGAATTCGAATGGTTTAACAGGCAAAGATAAGTAAGACCGAATATGAGTTCAGATTAAATAATTCAGGTATGTTTTATGTTTATATGAGATTCGAATGAAGAGGTAAGTATTGATGCAATTATGTGACCATGTGAAATAACTTGTGAAAGGTGACTATATATATGTATGAGTTTAGTTATATTTGACCAAATAGAAATAAGTTGTTAATTTCCTTATTATACTTTATTTGCTTATGACTTACTAAGCTTTCTAAGCTTACTTTGTGTGCTCATTCGGTGTTTTTTTTTTAGATTTTGGAAGCTAGTTACGAGTTCGGGGATCGTCAAGGAATCCGTCACACTATCGAATGCTATTTTGGTATTCTAAAAGCTTGAATTATGAACTTATGGCATGTATAGGCTAGCATTTGTTTTGGTTGGTTTTGAAATTGTATAAATTTAAGCCATGCGAAAATGGCTAGAAATAATGCTTATGTTTATGCATTATTGGTCATGGTTTAAGCTCATGTTGGGAATTAAGTTTCATAGCATATGTGTGTGGTATATTTGGTATATGATTTGGCATGAAGTAATGTCATGAATGGTTTATGAATTAACTCATGTTGGTACATTTGATACATAGTATTCAAATATATATTTGTGATGTTTTGTTATGTGATTCAGCAAAAGGGTAATAAATAGAATAATGTATATTCGGCCATGATGCTAGTTTATTTTAGAGGTGTGTTTTATAGCTTATTTTATGTGATGGAATGGTATGATTATTGTGGATATATTTGATGATTGAAATTATGACTATTTGAGTAGTTAATTTTGTGATGTTTTAAGGTGATGGTTATATGTGAAAAATATAGGTTAAGTAATGTTTTTGGTTGGCTAATTAGGTACGAAAGATGAAGGCAAATAATAAATATGTTATATGAATTTTTTGCTTGAATGTTTTGGTATGATTTCAAATGATAAATAATGGATATGTTTTAGTTAGTTTAGTTGGTTAGTTAAAAGTGTTAAATTGATGTTTATAATCGGCTAGTCATAAGTAAAATAGGTGTATATGCCAATGGCATGATCATTTGTGGTTCGTTATTTAGATTCAACTTGTGATGGTTAAAAATTAGCATGTGAAAAAGGGTGTACTATGCTTTGTGTTTTGTGCTCATATAATGGTTCATATTGATAGGTTAAAATACGCAATATATATGAAACATTAAAGTTATGTTCGGCCATAAGATAATGATACTAAAGTTGCAAATGTGTTTGGACATCGTTTGGTGTGAAATAGTTTGTTTAGTTTATAATATGCGCATGTGCAGAGTTAAGAAAATGATATGTTTGATATTCGTCAAATGAAATAGATATATATATTGGCATAAATTCGATATATGCTAGAATATGTTTTAATTATGCAATGTTATGATTGTTAAGGTTTCAAGACTCGATATTTGATTAAGTTACGAGCATTGATGTGATTGAATTTTGAGTTGTGAAATGTAATGATTATCTATATGAACTGTGATATGACCGGTAATGCCTCGTAACCCTAATCTGATGATGGATACGGGTTAGGGGTGTTACAATTATAAAATGTCTCAAGTTGTATACAATGTGGGATTCCGTGATGAGGGCACTTTCGTAAAAATTCTTTGTACCTTTCTCATGCCTCATACAATGACTCATTATCCATTTGTTGGAAAGCAGTGATCTCGTTCCTCAACTTAGCATTCTTGCTAGGCGGGAAATACTTCATAAGGAATTTTTCTACTAACTCTTGCCATGTTGAAATCGAGTTTGGTGGTAATGAGCTCAACCAAGCTCAGCTCTATCCCTTAGTGAATATGGGAACAGCTTCAATTGTAATGCATCTTTGGGTACTCTGGCTAACTTGAAAGAATCGCTCACCTCCATAAACAATCTTAAGTGCAGGTGAGGATCTTTGGTAGGCATTCCACCGAATTGGCCCACTGTCTGAAGCATCTAGAAAATGAATGGCTTCAACTCAAACTATTATGCCTCAATTTCGGGTCTCTTAATACCCTGATTAAGATCATGAAATACTGGCATGACATACTGTCTCAAAGCTCTATCCCTATCATTAACAATAAGGATAGGATTTTGAGCAAGGTTTGCTCCGTTTCCCTGATTTGGATTTTCAAAGTTCATCTCTTCAGTCCTTTTCTGACTTGCTTGTCTTCTTCGCTGTCGAAAAGTTCGTTCAATCTAAGGGTCTATAGGGAGTAAATCAATGATTCGGTCAATACTCATAAACACCAGAAATAATCGCAGAAAAATTAACTAAGTTAAAATTTGAATAGAAAAATAGACCAAAATTCAAAGCTAACAACTTCACAAATAATGATTTTTTTTTAAAACACAGTCCCCGGCAATGGCGCCAAAAACTTGGAACGACGGAAATGTGCAAGTGTACACAATCGCAGCAAGTAATAAAGTGACAAGTAAATGTCGAGTTATCGTACCTACAGGCACTGTGAAAAGAATTATTTATGAGTGATATTTAAAACACTTTGGTGAAAAAAAATATTTTTTTTGAAGAGGGTGATTAAAAACAATGATTTTAAACTAAGTGAACTAAATAAATAAATCTCAAATGCACGATTTCAAAATATGATTTTAATCTAGATGACATAATTGTGTTAGATTAATTACATTTCTTAACTTAAAATTATTAAATTCATGTTTATATTGTTACGAATAAGTTCACGGCAACTCGGTAATTTGCTAACTTATGAACATACTCACCTACCAAAATCCATTTATCTCTTGACTATATCCCTATGTCAATTCAACTGATTAAAGAAATCTTAATAGGCAAATATGTTATTGCACATACATACTTATTAAATCGAAATAATCTCTTGTACATATTCCTATGTCAATTCAAACAATTAACTCGACTTAGTAAGCACATAAAAGACTATGTGAGGTAACAAAGTATCCTTACCTTGAAACAGTTTAATCACAATAATCTTGCAAGTTATGCACGGCAAATGTATCGTCAGATATCGTTGCTAATCTAACCCTCAGCTACCTTAGATGATTAAACATGCACTGGTTAAGTACTGTGTCCATTAATTAACATTTCAATCCGTTTAAATAATTAATTTGTTAGTTACCTAACAATTGTAATGCAAGGATAACTTAGTCATGATTTTACTTAATCAAGCATCTTACCGAGGCCTATAACAACATAAACACAATTTCAATAATTTTAACAAACGAAATGTAATCAACCTAACACGAATTAAATTCAAGCTAAATTGATTAAACTAATCATTCCAACAACAGAAATATTCATAGATATGTTCAGCATGACAACAACAAAAAATTAAAGAGATAAGGAACAAGAATCAAATCTGGTGTTTTTCTGTAGCTTGACTAGTTGCTCCGTTCTTCCTTCTCTGTTGTCCTCGTCGACCAAGGGTGCTATGAACACTTAATTTTTTCTCCAAATAGCTGATGAATGCCCCTTTCCCAAGAGGAGAAATCGGCAAGAGAGCAAAGGAATTTTGGAATGGAATAGAAGAGAGAAAGTGGAGAGAAGAGAGGAATGATGTGAATGCTTAAGGTGTGTTTCTAAAATGACCAGCCTAAGGGGGGTTGTATAGCTGAAGAGGGATACTAAAAATACCTAAAACTATCAGCCAAAGAGCCCTCCCTTGGCCGGCCACACATGTGGCAAGGTTGATAGTTTCAACTTTGCTAATTTAGACTTAGGGCAAACTATAAAGCCACCAATTGTAGAGGGGTTTGAATGCAATTTGAACAAGTCTTCAAGGGACTCTTTGCAAGCTTAAATAATCAGCTAATAAGCTGATTTGGGTCAGCTCTTGGGATGGTTTTTGGGATGTCCATTTCTTGGTCGGTTCGGTTCACTCGGTTCAGTTCAACTGGACCACTTTTTCATAATTAATTAATAATAATTTATTAACCCAAATTAAATTGGATATAAATTAAAATTAATTATATTATGAATTAATTTTGGACCGTCTTAGGCTACAATTTAGTTCGCCTTGATACTTCAAATTGCTTCTCAATTTTGTGCTTCTAGCAGTGTCTACTGAGCCATTTTTCGCCCTTTGTCCAAATCTATCGAAAATAACCAAAATTCATCAAAATTAATTATAAAATTAACTAAAATTCAACATGTTCATATTTTAAGTGCACTTTAAATATTTTGTAAAAATTAATTATCTTTTTGACAAGAATTTTACCGAAACTGTATGATTTTAAGTTAAAAAGGGTATGTAAAAATATGTAAATTTTCGTGTTTCCAGAGAGATCCAAAAACTCTAACCCACCCCAACCGAGAGGTCAACGTTCTACATGTGGGTCAGAGGTTTATATGCCTTGAATCATGGATCTATTTCGAGAGCATTGTCTGGACCGTCAGCGTTAGAACCGCAAAGTTCTGGCTCAGTTGGAACCTACTTTGGTTTAGAAAAAAATTTTATTTTTGAACCATCTCGCCTGGACTACCGGATTAGATCGAGGTTGGATTCAAATCTGCCAACAACATTCATTTCCCCTTCATCCACATTTGCAAATTTTTCCTCAGCTACATTTCCATTCTCATCTACCTTAACAACCCCAATAACATGTGCAAGGTTGGATGTCCCTTCGTCGGCTCCAAATGTATGGAGTAAATCATCAATTTTTCTATACCCCACGTTACATTTTAAAATCTTCATTGGATTGCCAATCAGTGTTGGTTGATGGCATACTAGTACAAGTTTTTTCGACCTAGGACATCAGACCATCAAAGTTTAAATCGAATACACTGACTAAATGTCATGTCCGAGTGTCAAACTTCAGGTTACCGAGATACCCCGGCTGATGGACGGAATGGCCACTAAATTTGAAATCGGTGCCTAAAACTGAAGAATGTCTTCTTATTGATGATTTTGGGACATTTTAATGGGAGCTTTGTAACAAAGCAGTGAACCAACCGCACAACCATGTCGTAAGACTTTCTACTTCTTGTTCGGTTCTCGCATGACCCAGAATATTGGTCAAAGATGGACCAACTCCATCGACCTCGACAAACTTGACATATAACTCAAGTTTAACATTTCCAATTAAGCAATGCAAATCCAGCACCGCCTTGAGATCCATCTCTCATTTTACGTCAAAGAGTTCATACTTAAATGTGTACAATGAGGCCAAATATTTACTTTTCAAGCTCAAAATTCTTCTCCGGCTTGAACCCCCCACATTCCTCCTAATTCTTATATGCAACTCAGGCAATTGAATGCTACAACTAAAAGTCAAATCTGTTTATTGAGCTCCTGCAAAAATGACCCCGACGCCTGTATTGGAAATTTGACTGTCATAATAAATTACAGATTTGGCTCATCGACTTGTCGACTTATCTCTTCCCCTACAACAATCGGGTTCTCAATTTAAAACAAATTAAATATTTAGAACAAAATATTCTTCATATAATTATTTTAAAAAATGGGAGACGAAACCCGAAATACAACTCTTTAAAAAACATAATTTGTTGGTCTCTCAATATTGAATACTTCGGTGGGAATGCTGGGTAGTTTAATAGGAAAAAAAAGGAAGGAAGGAAGGATACGTTAAAAACTTTTCTTCTGAGACCTATTTTCATTAAATAATAATGTATGCTCGAGCCTTGATTGAAAACTTACCCAAGATTCTTGGGCACAAGGCATCTTCATAGGCTTTGGACAAATGGAGGAGAGAAAGAGTGCCCAACTGAATGCATTTTCCTGCTGACATGTTAGGGAAAGTGCCTCCAACTAGACATGTTTTTTGATAATTTCAAAGAAAACGCATCCAATTAGGTGCATTTTCCCTGGCTTGTCAGTAGAAAACACGTCTAGTTAAGCACACTTTCTCTCCTCCATTTGTCCAAATTCTATGAAGATGCCCTACACCCGAGAATCTTGGAAAAGTTTTTCAAGCATGCCTCGAGTATACATTATTATTTGATGAAAATACGTCTCAAAAGACACGTTTTGAATACATCCCTCCCTCTCTCTTTGTTTTTTTTCCTTTCAATCTCACCCTTTTAGCCTATAAAAAGGGGCTTTCCCCCTACTCCATCATCTCTCCCAGCCACCATTCATTCCCTTTAAAAATTTCTCTCTCAATTTTCTTCCCTATTTAGTGTTTAAATTTTTCATCGAAAATATTTACTTCTATTTGAGGTAGAGCCTATGGTAGTTTTAAGGTACTTTTGAGTTGCCAGTGATGCGATAGCACTCCGAGACACACACATTTCATATGTCGTGTCAGGATAATACCATTACCTTAGAAACTCATCTTATAGAAGTCAAGTTTCGAGGTGACAGTGCTTTATACAGTCATGAGTCAAAGTCTAAGTAGGGGTCCCAGTCGATAGCCGTTATGCAGTCACAGGTTTGAGTATAACTCGAGGGCCAACTAACAGTCGTTATGCCATCACGAGTTCAAGCTTTTTGGATACTCGGAGATAATGGTTTATAAATATCCTACATAAGTTTGAGTACATAATCATAGGGAAAAACTAAAGGGGTTTCACGGTATAATCAACTTATTATTTTTCCTCATCTCCACCAAAGACGGTGTACTTAACCTTTGTCTTATTTGAAGCCTGAGACTAAGTTCAAGGCAAGAGGACTTTCAATAGGGGATCGTGTAACAACCTATTTTTCAGTGGTGTCGAAAATAGTGGTTTTAGGACCACAATTCCGACCAAAGAGTCCATAAATATATTTAATTAATATTTATGAGTCAAATATATTATAATAGTGAATAGTGATTTAATATATTTTATTAATTGGTCAGTTAGTCAAGGTACAAGTGGTGCGTATCGAAAGTCAAGTAGTTTTGAAAAATGAGATATCGGGATCTCATTTCTAAAGATCGAGCCCGTGAATATTTTTATTAAATATTTACAGAGCTATTATATAGGTGAATTGAGGTTTGGTCAGACAATTTTGATGATCTATTAAATAATTAAGGAGAAGGACTAAATCGTAAAAATTGTAAAATTTAATTATTATTATTTATTATTTGTTAAAAGGCATAATTAACATTTAATTAAGGTCTTATATGGTAATTAAATGATTTTTATCTTAGTGGTTGGTTAAAGTATGAGATAATTAAATATTTATAATTAAAAAATTGTTTAATTAAGTTAAAGTAAATATATTAAAAGATTAAAAACATAAACAAATGAATTCATCTTCTTCATTATCGTTTTTGAGATCATTGCAATTAGGTCCAATTAAACCGTATCTCCGTTTTCAAAACTTTCAAAGATTTAAAAAGTTTCTATTGATATTGTAACACTCGTTTTTAGTGAGATCAGAATAGTGGTTTCGGGACCAAAAATTTAACGAGTAAATTATATTTTTTTATCATTTTAATGTTTACAGGATTATATTAGGGTTGTATTAAAATGTCATTAAGAAATTTTGATGTTTGCATGATTAATTAGTAAAAAGGACTAAATCATAAAAAGTACAAAAGTGGAGTTCTAAAAGTTAAAAGGGTTAGATGACTATGGAAATGAAACTAAATGGATTTAAATGGTAATTATACCATAAATAAGGTTAGTGGATAATTATGGCCATAATTTAAGTGATTTTTGAAGTTAATAAGTAAGGTTAAAAAGGTAGTTTAATAATTAAGTTAAATTAAAATAAGGTAAAAATTTGTATCATCTTCTTTAGTTTTGTTTTCTCCATCGAATTTAGGGATAGGAAACTCCATTTTTGAAGTTTGAAGGTTTGGTCAAGCTTCCTTGTTTGCATGGTATGATTTTGAACCCCATTTTTAATGATTTCTATGTTTTTAAGGTCATTTTAGCTTAATCTAGCTAGCCCGGGGGTCAATTTGTAAAATTGTTAAAGATTTAGGGTTATGCCTTGAATGTTATTGTATATTTATTGGTGTTAAAAGGTAGATTATGAATCTTTTTTGATAAATAAACAAGTTTTACAAAGTGATTTTTGATGAAATTTGGAAAGATTTAGGGTTATGCCATGAATGTTATTGATAAATTTTAGGGTTTTATTGTGAAATGGTGGAAAATATGAGTGTTTTCAAAGTCCCTTGCATGTTTGATTAACATGGATTTAAATTAAAATGGTTAGATTTTAAGTTATAAGCTTAAGGACTAAATTGTGGAAAAGTTAAAATGTTAGGGGCAAATTGGTAATTTTTCATAAATGTGAAATGTGGATTGAATTGAATGTTTAAGGTTAATTGCAGTACTTAATTGAATATAATTATCTATTGAGGTCAAGATAAACCATGTACAGACCTAGATCGAGGCAAAGTAGAAGCTTCGGATTAGCTCGATTTAACTTCTACACCCTAGTTGTCGAGGTAAGTTTGTATAAATGGTTATCGTATTAATTCTATTTCAAATCATATGTTATTATGTTATTTATATTGTGAACTGATCGATGTATAAATAAATCAATGTTATGACGATTATCGAGTCCCGGTTGAACCTTAGAAATTTGTAGGATACAAATGACATGTCATTAGGGATTTCATGTATCGGGTGCTGGTCTTAAATGTCCTACTGATGGCTTAGGTCTTGCATTTTTTGCTGATACTCCACAGCTCGTGTGAGTAGCATTGTGTAGCTTACATTCCTACCCACAGCTCGTGTGAGCAGGCCCATTTCACAACTCGTGTGAGCAATGATGTAAAGGAAAGGTTATTGTTATATAAAGGCACACTTCGTGTGAGCTTTCCCAAGTATTTGATGAAATTCTAGATGGTTCAATGGGTATGAAAGGGAAATGAAATGGTAAATGTTTAAATGGAATGTATCATGAACTTATGAAAAGGAAAGGTGATCTAAATGATGTGAATACATGTGTAAATTACTTATTTATGGATGAATTCATTTAAACCATGTACAAATATACTAACTTGTGAGTTGATGATGTTGTATAGGAATTATGCCAAGCTTATGGTTTTAATTGGTATTACACTTATGTTATTTACATTATGCAAATGAAATGGTAAGTTGTGTTTAAGTTATACGAGCTTACTAAGCATTAATTGCTTACTTAGTTTCTTTTCTTTGTTTTATAGATTATCAGAAGCTCAATCGATTTGGAAGCTCGTCAGAGATCTATCACACTTTTCATTATAAGTATCGGTAGTTTTTGAATGTTTTGGGCCAATGTTATAATGGCATGTACAGGATGACTTGAAATGTTATTTTGGTGAATGGTTTGTTGGTTTAGTACCATTTGATGTTTTGTCAAATTGTGTCAACTTGGTTATGCTACTATGCATATTTGAATGGCCCTTATAGTATGTTTGAAATGATGTGTTAATAGTTAAGTTTGTAGCATGTTTTGGTAAATGTTGAACTAGAATTTGATGCTTGAAATATGGTATAATTGACATGTTTAGATAGGTAACATTTAGTGTTTGATTGAGGTTCCTTTGAATGGCATATTGGTTAGTTGTGTTAGGATTTTGAAATTGTATTTTGATGTGTGTTTAGGTGATGTTTAGGTTCTTTTAATGTGTGCATGAATGGTTTGAGAAGTTAAGCATGATATAGTATTGAAATGGTTTGATTCTAGGTGAATTTTAGGTCCACACAGGCATTTGACTTAGCCGTGTGTGGCACATGATCTGGCACACGGGCTTGTGGGGCAACTCAGAGAGTTATACGGCTTGGCACACGGGCATGTGACTCAGTCGTGTGTGGCACATGGCCTGGCACAGAGGCGTGTGACACGATTGTGTAACCCTACTCAGAGAGTTACACGGGTGAGGACACGGGCTTGGACACGGCCGTGTGTCCCTAGTTTGAAGGTTACACAGCCTGAGACACGGGCGTGTGTCTCAGCCGTGTGAAGAACATAGCCGTGTGACCCCTGTTTCTCAATTTTTTAAAATTTTTCCTAGACTTTTCAAATGATTTCAAATTGGTTCTGATTTGTTTCTAAGGTATTTTTAGGGCCTTGAGGGCTTAATTTAAGGATGGTATGTATGTATATGATTGGTTTATGAATTGTTTATACTATTGAATGAAGTTAAGTTTAAATTTTTTTATTGCACGGTAATGCTCTGTAACCCTAATCCGGCGACGGATATGGGTTAGGGGTGTTATAGATATTATTTGAAGTTTTTGAATGTTTATGGTAGATTTTGAAGCTTAGAAATGAAATAAGATTAATTTGTTAAGTAAATTTTGTTTGTTTTGAGTTAGGGACTAAATTGTGAATATATTATAATTGGTATGAATTTTTTGTAAATTGTGTTAATAGGAGGTTGTATATTGACATATTTGAAGTGGGTTTGAAATTTGGAAGATATAGTAAGTTCGATTTTGGGGACTAAATTAAATAAAATGCAAAACTTTTGGGGTAGTTGAATAATTAAATTGAGTTGATACATGCTTATAATTGGATGAAATAAAAGGGTTGGAATTGATAAATTGAATTAAATTATTAAATAGATAAAAAAATTGGACCAAATTGAAGATAATTGAGGAAATAGCAAAAATTATGGATTAGTCCTTAGAGAATCGTTTCTTTATTGTTTAGCCCTGGTAAATTCATACAGAGTATTTGTGTTAAATTTTTATGGATTTAAAATTATAATTTTAAATATGTTTAATTGAAATTTTGGTTGTTTACAATTCGATACAAAAAGGTGAGATAGAAAATTAAATTGAACAGAATTAAAGATAGCATATAATTCGATAAATTAAGGAATTGACTTTGAATTGGACTGAAATAGGATATGTTATGTGATAAAGTGATGATTTGATAAAATAAGTTGAATTGATTCGAATAAAATTGGTTGTATGTGAAAAGAACTGAATTGAATAGATTCGAAAATATTAAATATTATTTGAAATGTGGAATTATACTAATATGATGATGAGATAGGATATATATGGAATTCCTGATTTGGTTGATTTAGATTACGATATTGAAATTGAGAATTGGTTTAAAATAAATATGAGAAATTTGTTACCCTATTAATTGTTCGAGGAAGGTCGAGTATAATTGCCATGCCATAGGATAGGAATAGTTCATGGTTATATGACTACGTGTTAGGAAGTGTTGGGCACCTCATTTTTCAGTTATATCGACCAGTGCTGGGTACATTTATTTGTAGGTTTTAACAACCAGGGCAGGGCATAATTTATTATTTTTGGATTTATTCAATATGCATTAAGTGCCAAATTGGTGTGTTGGTTGGATTCGTGTATCCATTCAAGTCCAGTATAGGTTAATAGGGACATGTATAATGTAAATGGGATAAATGAAATTTATATTGAGTTGTTATGATGATCGGATGATACATTTACATTTTGAGAATCAATTATACAAGCCTAGGGGAGCAATATGGAAACGTGATAAATTGATGAATTTGATTCGAAATTAACACTATGAAATAAAGTATTAATTGAAAATAAGTTGGAAATTATTGTATATTTGGTATAAAGATGAATTGATATGATATGGAATGAAGTTCATATGATCTAATATGAATTTAATTGAAAATTCAAATTATGAAATGAAAATAATGTTTGACATTAATTTGAAATGGGATGTATTGCGGGTAAATAGATTGTATGATATGATTTAGATAATGAACTAATTAAATGGTTATTTTCTTTGTGAATGATGTTGAAATATTAATTTAAATGAATTAAAATGTTACATGATTGAATATTCTATGGTTTCATAAATGTTGAACTCACCTTTTGATTTTTGAATTGCCATGTTAGGCAAATTATACTGAGCTAAGTAACACATAATGTATAATTATAACCTGAGATAAGTTACTTGGTTTTAAATACTTGTGAACTTACTAAGCATTTGTAATTTTTACTTCCTTGTTTCTATTTTCCCTGTAGTTTCAACTTGCGGATCGTTAAGAAGATCACATTATCCCGGTATTGATTCTATAGTCTTTTTTACTATATTAAAGCTTGGTTATGTGCAGCATGTACCTAGGAAATCTTAAGTTTGTACAAATGTTATATCTTGAGAGAGTTTGGCATTTTGAGATTATGTTTATCTAAATATGTGTATGATGGCATTAGTCATGAAGATGGTAACTTGATGAGAAGTTTGAGTTAGATATTTGCTTGCTTTGATGGTGTCTAAATGATATGTTAGGAAATAGGTGCAAAAAAAATGAGTTATAAGTTTAGGTATGTTTGAAATGATTTGGTAAGCTTGATACTTAAGCATGAGATTGTTTGAATGGTTATTTGGTGCTTGATTATAGATGATAGTGAAAGTGTCATTGAATGCTTAATGGGTTGGTATGTATGTGGTCTTTTGGTTTATTTTAAATTGTTTATTAAGGTGACAATTGTGGCATATTGGTTAGGCACTTAGGATGGTTGATATAAATGATGATTTTGGTTGATTTGAATGTTTTTGAATTGGTTGAGATGTGGCTTAAATGATAGCTTGTGGCTTAAATGTTCATGGTTGAATAACTTGCTTAAAAAGACATTTTTCATGTACACACGGTTGTGTGACATACACAGGCTCATGGCACGACCGTGTGGTCTGTAAAAATTTAAGTGACTTTGGTGCACATGGGCACAGAGAGTTACACAGTTTGCTCACACTGCCATGTGACCCATCCACATAGCCATCTAACCCACTCACACGACCATGTGGCCTATTTTAGATGGGATCGACTCTTGTAGTTGAATGACATGGCCATGTGGTTCATCACACACAAGCTAAGCTTTCGTACATGGCTAGGGGAGAAGGCCATGTGACCCTTATTTGCAGATTTTTACCACCTTTTCATTTTAATTTCAATTTAATCCATGTTTGTTGTTGGGTTAGTTTAAAATTTTCGTAAGCTTGATATTAACCTGAAATTGATTTAACTGCATGTAAAAAATAGAATATCGATAATGGCAAGAAAAGAAAGAAAAATAGAACACAAATTTTACGTGGAAACCCTTTTGGGGGAAAAACCACAGGCAGAGGAGAAAAAAATTCACTATGTAAAATTGGAATGATATAAGAGGAAAGACAACAACGTCTATTTATAGGTTTTTAAAACCATATTCTAATCAAAGTCAGATAGAAGTAATGCGGTAAGGTTAAAACACCTTATTCTAATCAACATCAAATAGAGGAAGCATACTTCTATACGGATTTCACTTTTGCAACCTATATCGTAGATCCCCCTATCTTGCCACTTGTATTTTTATTTAACAAGAATTTGGGTCACATATTTTAACACTGCAGGATATACTTGTTCTTATGTGATGGAATGATATTTAGTTTAGTTTTTGAACTGTAATTATATGTAATTTTTTGGTATTTGTTCGTAACATCCTATTGCTTGAGTTCGGCAACAAGATCGAGTAAGAGGTGTTACAGATCGAATGTCATGATGGAAACATCTGCTCTCCCCCTGAGAGTCCTCTTGCATCCAACTCGTCCAAGGATAAGAAGGAAGTTAAAGATACTGCCTTCGGTAGAGATGGGGAAAAATAATAAGTTGATTATACCGGGAAGCCCCTCAGTTTTTCCCTATGATTATGCTTTCAAACTTATGTGTGGTATTTATAAGGCATCATTTCCGAGTATCAAGAATTCTTGAACTCATGACCGCATAACAATCGTCAACTAGTCCACAGGTTATACTCTAACCCGTGACTGCATAACGGTCGTCGAATAGGACCTTTACATACACTACAACCCGTGACCGTCTAAAGCACCATTACCCTGAAACCTGACTTCCATAGGACGAGCTTCTAAATTAATAATCTCATCCTGACACGTCATATGAAATGTGTGTCTCCAAGCGTTATCGTATCCTCGGCAACTCAAATCTACCTTTAAGCTTCCACTGTGTCTATCTCAAATCCCTAAACCCTATAAGGAGGCCCTAAACCATAAAAATCCCTAAACCTATAAAACCCTTAAAACTCTAAAATCATAAAATACCAAAAATAGTAAAATTCCAAAAACCTTAAAACACCTAAACCCTAAAACTAACAAAACCTTAAACCTAAAAACCCTAAACGAAAAATCGACTAATGAGAGTGAAAAGGAGAGCGCATCCAGTTGGACGAGTTTTCCTACCAACTATGTAGAAAACGCGTACAACTGAACGTGTTTTCACACATTCTCTTGAAAATCGGACTATTTCCCTAATTTTCCAAAAAAAAATCGGTGTATTTTTAAAAATATTTTTTCAGCATATATGCCTAATAGAACCCTAATTTTTTTCCTATATTTTTACATGTAAATTTTTTATATATTTGTTTACATGTTATTTTATAAATGTATAATTTATCATAATGATTTAATTTTAACAAAACAATTTTTTTATATAAGATATTGAAATATAAAACTTTATTTAAGTAATTTATTATAGTGATTTAATTTTCAATTTACATAATATATTTAAAGACCTTGATTCAGGCATTATTTTCGATTGATTTTTGTAGTTGATTGCTTAGCGTTCATATTCGCTTCATTTTCTTTTATAATTTTTTTTTTATAAATTTTAAATGATAGAAGTCGATTCACCAACTAATAAAATTCATAGCCAACCTTAAACAATAGTTTTAAATTTAAAATTCACCATTTATTTAGTAAAATCTAATTTATTATTAATTAATTAATTAAATCATAAAAGAACATGATACCCAGCGTAGCGGGGATTCAATACTAGTTTTTATTTATTATTATTACCATTAATATTGAGGTCTAAATTTTTTAGTTTTTTTATTAATGAATTGTTGATATTTATTTTTATGTCTAAATTAATATATAAATAAATTGTTTTTAATAAAATTTAAATAATTCATTTACTATGACATTTTATTTTTTGTTGTGTGATATATATTCTTATAGGTGACAATGTATTAATCAGTTATTTTGTCTGATTTTATTAAAAGAAAATATTAATTATTATTTTATTTTTTTGTATTATGATCAACCCTAAAATCTTATTAATTTAAATAATAAAATTATTATTATTAAAATAAAAATAAACTAATATTTTATATTTATAATGGTGTATAAATAAATTGTAAAGTAACAAAATAAAATAAATATATAACTTTTTAATAAAATGTTTATTATTATTTTTTGGTTCATTGAAAACCCCATATAAATATCGGGAGAATTAATAAAATGATTATTATTTCAAACTGCAATGATGACTTTTTGTTAGTATATTATCCTTCATTGTTGGAATCAAATTGTATTAGTAAGAAAAATTGGTTGGATCGAAAACTAATTGATATATTGATCATAATAAAGGGATTGAATTAATCTCTAAATGAACTGCTTTGAATTGGTATAAAACTAGAAATTGAGATAAAAACCTAGTGGTTAAATCGATTTATACATTTTTTAATAAATTTTTAAATTTTATATTAATTTTTATAAATTTTTTAATTATTTATTTAATTATTGTTGGACTAGTATTGAACCGATCAAATTGAAAACCGATGGTTTAATCACCTGTCTAGCTTTTTAAAACATTAATATATTCATTATTTTTAATTTTATATTTTAGAAAAATATAATACCTTTAAATTAATTAATCTTCTAATGAACAATTAAATACATTGAAAGTTACTTTAAAAAAATATCATTCTTCTAAGCATTTTAATAAAGGATTATAATTTAGAATGAAAATATATTAGTTATTATATATATTTACATATTTAATTATTATTGATATAATGAAAAGATTATATTTGTATGTTAAATGAAAGTCAAATTAAAAAAATTATATATTTTTCTATTCTACATAAATATTCAAAATTAAAATTGAAGAATATTGTATGCTTATAATTATACCACAAGAAGCTTATTTATTATTAATATAGGTATAATGATAAACTTAGACTCTAGTATTTATCCATTCTATCACTTCAGCCTTAATTTTTTTTTTATCACTTTGGCCTTCAACCTTCAAATTTTAGTCACTTTGGCTTATCAATTATCAACCGGGTCTCAACTCAATCGTAAAGATACTAAAAAGCCTTTATTTTAACAAAACAATAAATATTATTTTAAGGACAACTTTGTCTTTACATATAAAATATAGACATTTACTTGCACATGTTAGGATTCAAATCTAAAATATTATGATTTTTTATCTCTCAACTTTACCATTTTAACCAAAGCCATATTTGGTTGTCCATATCATTTTTTTAAAAGAATTGTTAAATAATTTTTTTACTCGTATTGTTGGCGTACCATAATCTAGTATTATTATATCTATCCACCACCTAGACATGTGTCAATAAGATAGAAGGTGTTGATCTCCCCTTTGACTACACCTAAAATATGCCCTGTTTGACCACCCATCCCGACCAAAGGAGTGACAGCCTTCCATTTGCAAAGCCATTCGCTAGATAAGCTGTAACAGCCCGTTTTCAGTGAATCAAAATAGTAATTTCGGGACTACAAATCCGTAGTCAGAAGAAATTTATTTTAATATTATTTTATGGTCTATTGTATGATAGAAATACAGTATAAAAATTTCGTTAAGTATTTTTACTGTTTACATACCTAATTTGATGAAAAGGACTAAATTGCATTAAGTGCAAAAGTTGAGTTCTAATAGCTATTTGTATTAAATAGCTATAGAATTTGAAATTGGAGATCCTTTTATAGTAATTAGACCATTAAAATGCTTAGTGAATAAGCATGAATAGTCATCATTGGAAATTTCATGAAATATTAGGGTTAATTTTGGAAATTAAAAAATAAAGTTATATTAAATGAAATAAAAAAAGATATTATCATATCATCATCCATCAAACATTAAAAAAAAAAAGAAACCTAAGCCACGGAAGCTTGAGATGTTAGCAAGCTTACTTTGTTAAATTAGGTATGTATTTTTGTCCTGTTTTTTATGATTTCTATGTTTCCGAGATCGTAATGGCTTAATCTAGCTATCTCGGGAATTAATTTGCAAAATCGTTAAAGTATTAGGGTTTTTCCATTGATGAGCATACTTGAGCTTTGAAGTTTTATGATAGAAAATGAAAGGTTGTTGTTAGATAAACAACTTTTGAAAAGAGAATTTTGATGAAATTATCAATTAGGGACTGAATTGAAAAGATGATGAATTTATGGTAAATTCTGAATTTTGTGAAATACATGGGCTGCTATTAATATGTATGAAAATCGGCTAGTCTTGAGTAAGGATTAAATTGTATTTCATTTTCCGAGCTTATGGACTAAATTGTAATAAATTAAAAGTATAGGGGCAAAATAATAATTTTTCCAAAAATGTGTGTTAGACTAAATTGAATATGAATTGTATTAAATTGAGTTAAATTCATTCATATAGATCCGGATAGACCTAATACAGAGTTAGGTCGAGGCAAAGAGAAAATATCTTATTAGTCGCCTTCGTATCTACATACACTTATCGAGGTAAGTTCGTGTAATTAAATGATACATTCATATGTATTAAACTGAATTATTGTTTATGAATTGTATAATTGTCATGAAGAAATATCAGTTGCATATCCGATGATTACCAAGTCTCGTTTGAACCTTAAGAAATTCGTAGGATACAAATGACAATGCCATTAGGGTTACTGATAAGGTTGATGTCCAGCATGTGTTACGGACACACCACAGCTCGCATCAGCTTCTCGATATTCAGCTTGCAAGAGCTTCCCGATACTTAGCTCTCATGACCTTCCCGTTTACTGCTCGTATGAGCATACATGAATATGAATTGACGGATTTCAGTTCTGTACACCTCGTGTGTACTACCCATGTATCCAACGATATTCTAAATAGTTCAACGGACACAGTTTGATATGAAATTATATGAGTTTGATATGAACTATTACTGATATAGATATATGAAATTCATGAAATGTGATTGCTAGATAAATTCATCTATGTGTATTGAATCTTATATGTGAATTACATGGCTAACATGTTGAGGATATGTGTTTAGGCTTTTGGCCAAATTGGTTTGGATATGTTTATATGCTTACCTTAACTGTGAATAATTGGTAAGTTAAATTCTAAATTATACGAACTTACTAAGCTAAAATGCTTTCTCTACATTATTTTCCATGTTTAATAGTAATTCAGAAGCTTGTACGACTTAGAAGCTCATCGAAGCTATTTCCCACTATCCATCAGCTCTTTTGGTAATTTCAGTAAATTAATTCAGTCGTAATGGCATGTATAGGTTATTTTGGCCATTGATGACTGATAAATATTTTGTTGAGATTAGCCATTTGAATAACTTGTGTTGGTATATTTTGATGTATATATATAAGTGGTTTTATCATGTTGAAGTGTGATTAATATGTGGTTTGAAAATGCATTTATGAATTGGGTCAAATAGGTAAATTGAGATACTTGGTTAACTTGTCTTTAAATTGTCATTTGAGGTACCTAAGGGCACATTGGTTGTATTTGGTAATATGTCCTGTTTGAAACATGATTTTGGCTTGTTTTGAATGCCTTGTTGTGGCTTGTTGATGTGAAAAAAATGTTGAGTTAGGTTGATGTCAAATTGGGTGAGAAATGTGGCTTGGAAAATGGTATATTTTTGTCCACAGGGGAATAGATACGGACTTGTCTCTCAGCTGTGTGTAACACACGGCTATGTGTCCCCTGTATCTTTTAATTTGCACAAGTTAGTATGCTCAAATTGCTCAAACGGCTTAGCACACGGGTGTGTGGTTTGGCCGTGTGACCAAGTTAGTATACTCACACGGCTTAGCACATGGGCGTGTGGCTTGGTCGTGTGTCCCAAGTCAGTATATTCACACGGGCGTGGACACGACCATGTCTGCCTATTATGAAGGTCCATACGATCTGAGACACAGACGTGTCTCCTAACCGTGTGTCCCCTGCAACTTCGAAAAATTTTTAAAATTTTTCGAAAAAAATTTTGAGTATCCAATTTAGTCCCGATTTGTTCCTAATGCGTATTTTGGGCCTTGAGGGCTCATATAAGGGACAATAAGTATAATTTTGATTTATTTCTAATATGAATATAATATGATGTGAAATTTCTGTCTATTTGTTCAGTAAACTCCAGTAATGCTCTGTAACCCGGTTCCGGCGATGAATTCAGGTTAGGGGTGTTACATTTATTTGTGTCAGAGTTATAGTTTAGTCGATTCTCGAGCTAACGTAACGTATATGAGTCTAGCTATACATGTCATTATATAACCTGTGATAGTGTGATATCTCCTAACCGTTGTAAAATATGTTTTCGTATAACAATATCATCCAATTGAGCTGATTCGGATGAAGTAGAGAGTAACGTTCAAGCTTCCATTCAAGGAGTAGCTTCGAGTGGTACAAGTCCCATATCTAAGGGTCGGGGAGGAGAGGCTAAAGAATTCTTCTTCCAGATGATGAATGAATAGTTTACTAAGTTCGTACGGACGAACCTAGTTGCTCAAAAACCTCAACTCTTTCCTATTCCTCAATTGGATCTTATTATTCCTCAAGATACAGAACCTACCAGAATTGGTAAGCCTCCTGTTGATAAGATTCGTATGCATGGGGCTGAAGAATTCCGAGCTACAGCTGAGGATGATCCTGAAAAAGCTGAGTTCTAGTTAGAAAATACTATCAGAGTTCTTGATGAATTATCTTATTTATCGGCTAAATGTCTTAAGTGTGCAGTATCTCTGTTAAAAGATTCAGCTTATCAGTGGTGGAATATGTTGATTTCTGTCGTGCCAAAAGATTGGGTCACTTGGGAATTCTTTCAAACGAAGTTTCGAATGAAATACATCAATCAGAGGTTTCTTGACCAGAAACGTAAAGAATTTTTGAAACTTAAACAAGGTCGTATGACAGTGCCCGAATATGAACGAAAATTTGTTCGATTAAGTAAATATGCTCAAGAATGTATCCCAATTGAGACTGCAATGTGTATGCGGTTCGAAGATGGCTTAAACAAGGATATAAAACTATTAGTCGGGATCTTTGAGTTGAAAGAATTTGTTGTACTAGTTGATCGAGCATATAAAGCTGAAGAGCTATGTAAAAAGAAAAGACAAACTGAAATTGAAGCCAGAGATTCAAGTAAGAGATTGGCAGGAAATTCATATCAATCAGCTTAGAAGAAATCAAAGAAATATCATGACCGTTCTACTACTTCTGTGGGATACTCCGGTAGAGACAGAGGTACCCGACGCTTCAATCCTAAATCTCAAGCTACATCTGTACCAAGTGTGGGTAATACTAGAAACACCAAACCCAAGTGCAGACACTGTAACAAGCTACATTTTGGTGAGTGTCGAATGAAAATTGGAGTGTGTTTCAGATGTGGTTCCTTTGACCACTATCTTAGAGATTGCCAGGAGAAATCTAAAAAAGATAGTATGCAAACTTCGAGGCTGAGAAACATAGCTATGAGAGGTAGACCATCTTGTAATCCTGGAAATATGAGTGGTAGTCACGGTGTGACAAAAGACTCTACTGTAAGGTCTGAGGCACAATCACCAGCTAGGGCCTATGCTATTCGTGCGTGTGAAGATGCTTCTGTGCTAGATGTTATTACTGGTACTTTCTCTCTTATTGATACTGATATAACTGCTTTAATTGATCCCGGTTCGACTCATTCATATGTTTGCACGAAATTAGTGTCTAATAAAAATTTACCTGTTGAGTCCACTAAGTTCGTGGTTAAAGTATCGAACCTTCTAGGCCAGTATGTGTTAGTTGATAAGGTTTGCAAAAATTGACTGTTAATGATTTGGGGTAACTGCTTCTCGGGTGATTTGATGCTATTATCGTTCAATGAATTTGATGTGATTTTGGGCATGGATTGGCTAACTGTACATGATGCCGTGGTAAATTGTAGATGAAAGCATATCATATTGAAATGTCAGAATTGTGACATGCTTCATATTGAGTTAGATAAATTGAATGAGTTGCTTATTGTGATATCAGCTATGTCAGCACAAAAATATGTAAGAAAATGTTGTAATGCTTACTTTGCTTATGTGTTGGATACTAAAGTGTCTAAGTCGAAGCTTGAATCAGTGCTAGTGGTCAATGAGTATCTTGATATGTTTCTAGAGGAGTTACCCGGATTCCCATCGGTAAGAGAAGTAAAATTTTCTATAGAACTTGTACCGGGAACAACACCGATATCGATAGCACCATATAGAACTGACTAATAGGGGTTTTTCTCGACCCAGCTTTTCACCTTGGGGTGCACCGGTTCTGTTTGTCAAGAAAAAGAACGAATCGTTGAGATTATGCATTGATTACCGACAACTCAACAAAGTTACAATCAAGAATAAGTATCCATTGCATCATATTTGCGATTTGTTTGATCAGTTCAAAGGTGTCACGGTGTTCTCGAAGATTGATCTTCGTTCCAGCTATTATCACTTACGAGTGAAAGATTCAGATGTACCAAAAACAACATTTAGAACCAGGTACGGACATTATAAAATTCTTGTGATGCCGTTTGGTTTAACTAATGCACCTGCAGTGTTTATGGACTTGCTGAATAAATTTTCAGACTGTATTTGGATAGATTTGTCATGGTATTTATTGATGATATCCTGATATATTCCTGAGATGAGGCTGAACATGCCGAGCATCTGAGAATTGTTCTGCAAACTTTGCGAGATAAACAATTGTTTGCTAAATTTAGCAAATGTGAATTTTGACTTCGAGATAAATGATTGTTTTTTGGTTGAAGGCATCAGAGTTGATCCGAATAAAATTTCAGTAATTTTTAACTGGAAACCACCGAGAAACATATCTAAAGTTAGAAATTTTCTGGGATTAGCTGGTTATTATTAGAGATTTGTAAAAGGGTTTTTGAGGATAGCTACACCGATGACACGGTTTACAAAAAGATATGAAATTTGAATGGTCTGATAACTGTCAACAAAGTTTTAATCAATTGAAAACCCTGTTGACCGAAGCACTAGTTCTAGTTCAACCTAAACCGGGTAAGGAATTTGTGATTTACAGTGACACGTCATTGAACGGTTTAGGCTGTGTTTTAATGCAAGAAGGTAAAGTAATAGTTTATGCTTCCAGACAGTTAAAACCACATGAAAAGAACTATCCGACACATAACTTATAGTTGGCAGCTATTGTATTTGAATTAAAAATTTGGCGACACTATTTGTTCGATGAAAAATATCATATATTTACCGATCATAAGAGTTTAAAGTATATGATGTCGTAGAAAAATTTGAATTTGAGGCAGCGTAGATGGCTCAAACTGTTAAAAGATTATGAGTTGGTTATTGATTACCATCCGGGAAAAGCAAATGTAGTTGCAAATGCTCTACGTAAAAAGTCTTTGTTTGCCATAAGAGAGATGAATGCCCGATTGTCATTGTCTAATGATGGTTCAATTTTAGCTGAGTTAAAAGCTAAACCGATGTTTCTACAGCAGATCTGCGAAGCTTAGAAATGTGATAATAAGTTGCGAGCTAAACGAGTACAATATGAATCGACTTCCGATTCAGAATTTCAGATAAGACCCGATGATTGTTTATTATTCAGAGGTAGAATATGTGTACCAAAGAATCCAAAGCTTGTACAAAGCTCATAGTAGTAGTATGTCTGTTCATCTAGGAAGTAATAAGATGTACAATGATTTGAAACAGATGTACTGGTGGCCAGGAATGAAATGTGATATTTCTGATTTTGTATCTAGATGTTTGATATGTCAACTAGTTAAAGCTGAACATTAGGTACCTTCAGGACTATTACAACCAGTGATGATACCGGAATGGAAATGGGATAGAGTTACTATGGATTTTGTATCGGGGTTACCTCTATCTCCTAAAAAAAGATGTCATTTGGGTTATCGTCGATCGTCTAACAAAATTTGCACATTTTATTCCGGTACGTACGAATTTCTCACTGGACAGATTAGTGAAGTTATATGTTTCAAAGATTGTTAGGTTACACGGAGTGTCAATCTCCATTATTTCGGATAAAAATCAGCGGTTTACATCGCGATTCTAGAAAAAGTTACAGGAAACCCTGGGTACGCGATTACATTTTAGCACCGCATTTCACCCTCAGACTGATGGTCAATTCGATCGTGTGATTCAGATTCTTGAAGATATGCTTCGTCGCTGTATTTTAAAATTCAAAGGCAATTGGGAGAAGTATTTGTCGTTAGTCGAATTCACATATAATAATAGTTTTCGGTCAAGCATAAAGATGGCACCATATGAGGCTCTGTATGGTCGCAAATGTCGAACTCCATTATACTGGACTGAACTTAGTGAGAAAAATATACATAGAGTTGATTTGATTAGCGAGACTGAGGAAAAAATGAAAGTGATCTGAAATAGCTTAAAAGTAGCTTCAAATCGCCAGAAATCTTATGCGGATCTTAAACATAAAGATATAGAATTTCAAGTTGGCGACAGGGTATTTTTGAAAGTTTCACCCTGAAAGAAAGCTCTCAAGTTCAGTCGTAAAGGAAATTTGAGTCCACAATTTATCGATCCATATGAGATTACTGAGAGAATCAGGCCTGTTGCGTACCGATTAGCTTTACCGTCAGAACTATAAAAGATTCACAATGTCTTTCACAAGTCTATGTTATAACGGTACAGGTCTGACCCTTCGCATCTTATCTCCCTAACGGATGTTGAAATCCAGCCTGACATGACATACAGTGAGGAACCAATCAGAATTCTAGCACGAGAGGTGAAAGAATTGAGAAATAAAAAGGTAGCTTTAGTAAAAGTTCTCTGGTAGCGACATGGAATAGAAGAAGCTACTTGGGAACCCGAGGAAACTATGAGAAAGTAATATCCGAACCTCTTTATTGGTATGATTTTCGATGACAAAAATTTCTTTAGGGGGAGAGTTGTAACAACCCATTTTTAATGAAATTGGAACAGTGGTTTCGGGACCACAAATCTGAAGTCAAAAGAAAATTTATTTTAATATTATTTTTGGTCTAATGTATGATAGAAATACAGTATAAAAATTTCGTTAAGAAATTTTACTATTTACATACCTAATTTGATGAAAAGGACTAAATTGCATTAAGTGCAAAAGCTAAGTTCTAATAGCTTTTTGTATTAAATAGCTATAGAATTTGAAATTGGAGGTCCTTATATAGTAATTAGACCAATAAAATGCTTAGTGGATAAACATGAATAGTCATCATTGGAAATTTCATGAAACATTAGGGTTAATTTTGGAAATTAAAAAATAGAGTTATATTAAGTGAAATAAAAAAAGATATTATCATCATCATCCACCAAACATAAAAAAAAAAAGAAACCCTAGCCATGTAAGCTTGAAATATTAGCAAGCTTACTTTGTTCAATTAGGTATGTATTTTTGTCCCGTTTTTTATGATTTCTATGTTTCCGAGATCGTAATAGCTTAATCTAACTATCTCAGGGATTAATTTCAAAAATTGTTAAAGTATTAGGGTTTTTTCATTGATGAGCATACTTGAGTTTTGAAGTTTTATGATAGAAAATGAAAGGTTTTTGTTAGATAAACACCTTTTGAAAAGAGAATTTTGATGAAATTATTAATTAGGGACTAAATTGAAAAGATGATAAATTTATGGTAAAATTCTAAATTTTTTGAAATACATGGGCTGCTATTAATATGTACGAAAATCGGCTAGGCTTGAGTAACGATTAAATTGTATGAATTTCATTTTTCGAGCCTAAGGACAAAATTACAATAAATTAAAAGTATAGGGGCAAAATAGTAGTTTTTCAAAAACATGAGTTAGACTAAATTAAATATCAATTGTGTTAAATTGAGTTAAATTCATTCATATAGATCCGAATAGACCTAATATGGAGTTAGATCGAGGAAAAGAGAAAATATTTGATTAGTCGCCTTCGTATCTACATACACTTGTCGAGGTAAGTTCGTGTAATAAAATGGTACATTCATATGTATTAAATTGAATTATTGTTTGTGAATTGTATAATTGTTACGAAGAAATACCGGTTGCATATCCGATGATTACCGAGTCCCGTTTGAACCATAAGAAATTCGTAGGATACAAATGACAATGTCATTAGGGTTACCGATATGGTTGATGTCCTGCATGTGTTGTAGACGCACCACAGCTTGCATGAGCTTTTCGATATTTAGCTCGCAAGAGCTTCCCGATACTTAGCTCTCATGAGCTTCCCGTTATTCAGCTCAGAAGAGCTTCCCGTTTACTACTCGTATGAGCATACATGAATATGAATTAATAGATTTCAGTTCTGTACACCTCGTGTGTACTACCCGTGTATCCAACGATATTCTAAATGGTTCAGCGGGCACAGTCTATTATGAAATTATATGAGTTTGATATGAACTATTACAGTTATAGATATATGAAATTCATGAAATGTGGTTGCTAGATGAATTCATCCATGTGTATTGAATCTTATATGTGAACTATATGGCTAACATGTTGAGGATATGTGTTTAGGCTTTTGGCCAAATTGGTTTGGATATGTTTGTATGCTTACCTTAAATGTGAATAATTGGTAAGTTAAATTCTGAATTATACAAACTTACTAAGCTTAAATGCTTTCTCTATATTATTTTCCATGTTTTATAGTAATTCAGAAGCTTGTACGGCTTGGAAGCTCGTCGAAGCTATTTCCCACTATCCATCAGCTCTTGTGGTAATTTCAGTAAATTAATTCGGTTGTAATGGCATGTATAGGTTATTTTGGCCATTGATGACTGATAAATATTTTGTTGAGATTAGCCATTTGAATGACTTGTGTTGGTATATTTTGATGTATATATATAAGTGGTTTTATCATGTTGAAGTGTGATTAATATGTGGTTTGAAAATGCATTTATGAATTGGGTCAAATAGGTAAATTGAGATACTTGGTTAACATGTCTTTAAATTGTCATTTGAGGTGCCTAAGGGCACATTGGTTGTATGTGGTAATATGTCATGTTTGAGACATGATTTTGGCTTGTTTTGAATGCCTTGTTGTGGCTTGTTAATGTGCAAAAATGTTGAGTTAGGTTGATGTCAAATTAGGTGAGAAATGTGGCTTGGAAAATTGTCTATTTTTGTCCACAGGGGCAAAGACACGAGCATGTGTCTCAGCCGTGTGTAACACACGGCCATGTGACACGGCTGTATGCCCCCTGTATCTTTTAATTTGCACAAGTCAGTATGCTCAAATTGCTCACACGGCTTAGCACATGGGCGTGTGGTTTGGATGTATGACCTAAGGCAGTATACTCACACAGCTTAGCACACGGGCGTGTGGCTTGGCCGTGTGTCCCAAGTCAGTATATTCACACGGGCATGGACACGGCCATGTGTCCTTATTATGAATGTCCATACAATCCGAGACACAGGCGTGTCTTCTAACCGTGTGAGTCTCACGGCCGTGTGTCCCCTGTAACTTTGAAAAATTTTTAATATTTTCTGAAAAATTCTTTGAGTATCCGACTTAGTCCCGATTTGTTCCTAACGCGTATTTTGGGCCTCGAAGGCTTATATAAGGGACAATATGTATGATTTTGATTGATTTCTGATCTGAATATAATATGATGTGAAATTTCTGTCTATTTGTTCAGTAAACTCCAGTAATTGTCTATAACCCAGTTCCGGCGACGGATTCGGGTTAGGGGTGTTACATAAGCATTCCTAACAAGCTCATCCGCTCCTAAATTATGAGAAGATCAGTCGCTTTCTAGGTACCCGTTTTTAGGTGTTAACACTCTTAAAGTGTGAACACGTTCCCAATGCAATTAAGGGCTCATTTAAGCGTAACAACCTCATACTAATTGAATGCATAATGGAATGGGTCTACAGTGCACGTTTTTTATGCTTTTCATGATGACAACTTTCCTTATAGCGACTTGTCACATTACGTTAATGGACAAGTAGACCTCTCCTATAAATACCCTTTCAATGATGAATAAGGGATCCACTTTTCAACCCTAGAGTTACTCTGAGCAAATCCCCCATTCTCTCTCTCTCTCTTTGAGTCAGCCTGTCCTTTTCTTCCTTTCTAACTCTCCACCTCTTTAAGTGAACTGAGTTCCATAAAACCGCCATTAACTTCTCCCTACCTCCTTACTCTCCTCCCTTGGTGTACTTTGTATCAACAAATATAATTTATTTTTATTGTATTAAATATTATTAATATTAGTTACATTTATTAATAATATTTCTAAAGTTGTGTGATTGTTTAAAACATATATTATGATATCCTTTAGATTAAACTAGTTGCATCTAAAAGATATAAAAAATGTTGATAAACTATTATGTAATTAGTTTGGTATTTCTTATTTTTACCAAAAACAAAAAAAGATGTTGATAAACTATGCCTCATAAATATATATCTCTACTACTTAAAATCTCTGACGGAGTTGATATTAAATCTCTGACGGAGTTGATATTACAAGTAATTAGACATCAACAATTAAAAATACTTGACTGAGTTGGTGTCAAAAGTCAATTCGACACTAACTCTGACACAAACTTAGGAAATGACTAAAATGCTCTTATATTTAGAAAGTAAAAAATATTATTATGAGAGTATTTTTATCAATATTATTATGAGAATATTTTTATATATTGTATAAAATCTATATATTGAAAAACAATTTAAACAAACCATGAGGTGTGGTGTGGTTGTTGCTCGCCTCATCTCTTAACCATCAGGTCAAACCCATGGGAATGGAGCACATTTCATGGTCAACTTTTTGCCTCTTTAAAGAGCACCTACAATAAGGGAATTAGTTACCACTATTGACTATGGATACCCTAGTTCTGACCAAAATAAAGTAAAATAATTTAAACAAAAAATAAATTCACAAAATGTGAGACTTGAACTTAAGACCTCAAAATCTCCAAAAAAAAACACCATTCCATTTCATCCAAAGGCTCATTTATTTCTTATATAAAATTCTTACAAATACATTTTTACATAAAACTTTTTTACTTGTATCTTAGGTATGTCATAATCTCTTGTTTAAAATATTTTCGAAGGCATTCAAATAAAGACTTTTCAATGTGGTTTAACAAAATTTCAATTTTTTTTAAGTAATATTTGATTCAATTATTATATATTATATTTTACAAAAGATAGATTATTATTTGATCTGTCTCGCTAAAATATCACATTTTGACTTTTAATGATAATTTTTTTCCTTAAAATTTATTATGAATAAAGATTAAAAATATATATATTATAAAAAATTTTAATGAATCAATTTTTAAACATATTTTTTAAAAAAATTAATTATTTAAAAAATTTGAAGTGAAAGTTTGAAAATTTTAACCAAAAAATATATTTTTTATTGAGGCAAGCAGTATTATTATTTTTATTCGCCCATTAGCACGCCAAACCAATAGCAGTATAAATACTTCAAAAAAAAGTCAACGTTGCCTTTTCATAACAAGTGTTAATATGCAATTAGAATAATCACTTTTGTCTCATTTAGACTACCGTTGACAATTTTATTTAAAAAAAATCATAACGAAATAGACGTTTTTATAATTACAATTTCTCTACTTACACCAAAGATGATGTTTTAAGACAAACAAATATAATCTCTCTTAAAAAAAAACAAATATAATTAATATATATTTTTTAAAATTTAATAAAATAATATAACTTTCCCCTTTATTCTCCATGTTTTTTATTATGTATGTTTTAGATTTTTAATTGTCATATTTAATAATGTAATTTTTAAGATCTAAATTTATATTTCTTTTTAAAAATGCAACATATTTTATCATTACATCAATTTATCAGAATTAAACCTAATAATAATATTTAATGATAAAAACAAGTTTTATTCTCAACCATCAATATTTCCTTCATGAAAATGATGTCAACTTTTCACGAAATTTCTAACCATTAAAAAAGAAAAAACTTAACAACAACTAGCATTTGTTGCAGTAGCCATACGAGAGAAAGAGGACCACCATAAATTTCAATACCAGCTGCATGCTATATAAATTATTTAATGAAAAATTAAACAAGAAAAAATTAAGTATGGTATTGTTGTAATTTAGTAATGTTTTAGTCTGCTTCTTGGCACGACTTTGTCTCTTTCTTGGCACAATGGTTACTTTCTCTTCTCGACTATCTTCTACGGTTTTGATGTTTCTTTCTTTCTTCTTTTGTTTTGCTTCGCTCTTGTCGTTCGCCTATTTGTGGGTAAGGTGGTGGGGTTTCATCATGTTTCCTGGGAGGTTATGGAAAATGATTTGGCTACTCTACAAATTTCAGAAGCAGAGGATGATGAAATTCTGATTGTGGCGGCTTTGACAACACCAAATCCTTTGTACGATTTATGTTTGGTGGGTTGTTTTGTTATGGCGTATGATGTATTTCGCTGCGATGCGTACTACGTTGGCTAATCAGTGGCATACATTGAGGGGTGTTCAAATCACTGATTTGGGTGATAAGAGATTTCTCTGTCGATTTTTCCATCGGGTGGTGATTGGTGCCTTATGGACTTTTAACAATCACCTGCTGGTGTTTCATTGTTTGTAATCAAATGAAGATTCGATGCTTGTGTTGTTAATTTACTCCTATTTTTGGGTACAGGTTCATGGTTTGTCGCCGAGACTGTTCTCGGAATTTGTTACTTGGTAGTTGGGTAATTTTGTTGGTACTTTTGAAGAGTATGTTGCTAAGCAGGTTAGTAGTGGTACTCTTTCTTATATGCGCATGCAGGTAAGGCTTGACATTTGGGCTCCATTAAAGGAGGAAGAAACTTCTACTTTCCCCTGGCAATTCTGTGTATGTTCGATTTTGTTATGAGAATTTGACATTGTTTTGCTACTTGTGTGGTTGTCTGGGACATGGTGATAGCTTTTGTCCTATTCGTTTGACAAGGGACGTTACTGATTCAAATATGGGGTGGGATGCATCTCTATGGGCAGTAGGTTGGAGGGCCACTGTTGTTGAAAGTGTTTGGCTGTGGAAGGAAGCTGCTGAGAGTTTGGTGGATGGGGTTTCTTCGGATAGGATTTTTTGCAGTGGTATTTGGACAAAGCCTTTCGAACCTGCTTCGGGTCCTATCAATCCTGTGTTGGGGTTTAATTTGAAGGGAAATGCTTTCGGGGGACAGGGTGGTGCTTTGGGTGTGGTGGGAATGCTGTCGATGGTTCATGATTTGGAAGCCAGCCTTTGCCTAGTGTTGAGGGTAAGAAATGACAACGAGTAGTTGGTGGCCCTAGACTTGTTTCTAAGTGTTTGAATTCAGTTGGGGTTAATGATAAGTGTGTTTTGACTTGTCACAATAATATATCGGCGACCACTAAGGGGCAAATCGACCGACAGCCATCAAGCTATTCTGTTGGAACTTCCGTGGGTTGGGGAGTCCACTAGTCGTGCGATAGAGGTATGGCTATTTTCATGTAGTTGAGGTGAGGGTGGATGGAACGCGAGGGAGTTTGAGTTTAGGTTGGCATTCGAATGTCCGGGTTGACTTGCGTAGTTTTTCTTGTTTTCATATAGATGTTGCGGTTCAGGAATCTTTTGGTACTGATAAATGGCGCTTCACGGGCTTTTATGGGTTGCTAGATGTGCGATTTCATGCGGAGGCTTGGAGTTTCTTGCGATCTTTGGAACAAGATCAGAGTTTTCCTTAGCTGGTTTGTGGTGATTTTAATGAAATACTTTTTTCTTTTGAGAAAAGAGGTGGGGTTGTTAGGGACGAGCGGTGTATGAAGGAGTTTAGGAATGCCTTGTCGGCTTTTCTTTTGGAAGATTTGGGTTTTAAGGGTTCATGGTTTACTTTGGAAAGGGGCAGATTGGTTTATTCTAATATTCGAGAACGGCTTGACCGGAGGGATGCAAATTTTGCTTGGTGGGATCGATTTCCTTCTTTCTCTTTGAAACACTTGCCTCATTTGATTTCGGATCATCGCGGGCAAAAACGGCATTTGTGCACTAAACTTACGGCTCTTGATATGATGAATTAGACTGAAAATAATTTATGGACCTTCTGATTGCACGATTGGAGATGAATTTGGAGATCGATAAGGTGGAGCTATATTGGGAACAACAAGCTCATGCAAATTGGTTAAAAATGGGAGATCGCAGCACGAGTTATTTCCATCGGTTTTTAACATAGCTTAGGAGGGCTAATAAAGTTTATTGTCTGATTATGGAGGATAAAAACTTGGTCTGTAAGGATGAGGGATTGTTTGATGTTGTTACTACGTATTTCAAGAATCTATTCACATCTCAGAGTCCTTATTGGCACCCTTCAGACATGATGACATTTTTTAGGCTTTAAAGGTTCAAGCTCCGACCAAGGCCTTGGGTCTGGATGGGTTTCTAGTGTTGTTCTATTAAAAGTACTGGCATATTTTTTGTCATGATATTGGTGCTTATTGTCTTGTTGTTTTAAATAGTGGTACGTTTCTTGCCGATATCAATGTAACCATTATTGTGCTTATTCCTAAAATTGCAAATCCTATGAGAATGCATTAGTTTCTCCTTATTAGCCTCTGTTCGGTCCTATATAAGATTATTTCAAAGGTAGTGGTAAATATATTTCAAATGGTTTTGCACTTGTATGTGGGTAAGGCTTAGAGTGCTTTTGTTCCTAGTCATCTGATTATGGATAATATAATTTTGGCATATGAGATCTTTGCTTAATTTCAGCATCAGAGAATGGGTTTGAAGGAGGGGATCCGGGGAGGCCACCAAAGGAGGGGCTTTGGTGTTGAAACAAATTTTGGAAGAATATGAGCATTCCTCAAGTTAATGTGTGAATTTTGATAAGCCCGTGCTCTATTTTAGCTCTAACGTTGAGGAGTCTCTAAGGGCTCAAAATTTCGACCTCTTTAGGGGTTTGAATATCTATTGAGCCAGAGAGGTATTTGGGCCTGCCGAATATTGTTGGGAGGAATAGAAAGAGGGAATTTCAACACTTAAAGGACTATTTGCGTAGTAGGATAGAGAGCTGATGCATTCGGCCCTGGTCTCAAGGTGGAAGGAGGTCTTTATTAAGAGCGTTCTGCAGGCTATTCCTACTTTTGCAATGTTGTGTTTTTTTATTACCCATTTCATTTTGTTTAGATTTGGAAAAAAATTATTAGTTGGTTTTTGGGGGCAGGGGCATCCATTGGTGTGACTAGTCCATTTTATGTTGTTCTAAGGAATCTGGTGGGATGGGTTTCAGGAAGTTAGCTCAGTTTAATGTTGCTCTTTTGACTAAGAAAGGTTAGCGTTTAGTTCACAATCCCAACTCATTGGTTGTGCGTGTTCTTAACCATAAGTATTATCCGCATTGTGATTTCCTAAATTTCTGGTTGGAATCTTACTCTTCTTACTTTTAGAAGAGCATATGGGATGTGAACGGCCTGTTGAATTCGAGTCTGAGCTGGTGCATGGATACAAGCTCCCATATCTGAGTCTGGGATGATGCATGGATTCCCAGGATACCTGGTTGTAGATTACAGATTCAAGATATTAATTCGCCTAATATGCTAGTTGCTGAGTTTATTAATCATGATACAAGATAATGAAATGAGGCGCTGCTTACCAATGTGTTGGGTAGTGACATTGTGGATAAGGTCCTCCACATTCCTCTTGCACTAGATGCACATGATGATACTATGGTTTGTGGGGAGAAAGTTATGGGTGAGTTCTCGGTTCATAGCGTTTATCGCCTACTCCTTTGATCTACCTTTTCTAGTGTTTATGATATTTATAAACCATTATTTGCCAGATTATGGAAACTATAACACCAATCACAGATAAAAATTACAACATGGCAAATTTTTCAAAATTTTCTCCCTAGTTTTTCTAATCTATACAATCGATGGTTGCGATCTGATGCTTATTGCCCTTGGTGCTTAGCAGCTACTGAAACTCTGGAGCACATCTTCCATGACTGTCCCTCCAACGCTAGTATCTGGGTGGACCTGCAAATCACATGGCCTAGTGAGATTTCAGATTCCTGTTTGCAGGACTGGTTGTTTTACATTGTCCAAGTTTTCCCAATCACACTTTCCAGAAAGGTAGGGTGTGCCCTCTGGTTTATTTGGAATGCTTGGAATCAACATGTGCATAATAATGCTATTATACAGATGCATGTTCTAATCCAAAGGGTTGAACCTTACCTCCTAGAATTAGATGTGGTTTACGAGAAACTACCTGGGCGTCTGATTGGGCCTGAGCGGTGGCGGTCTCCGGATGGATGCTATCTGAAGATAAACTTTGATGCGGCTTTTCATTCACCTTCTAGAACATCCTGCGCTGGAGTTGTTATTTGAAATCGCCAAGGAACAGTTTTGGGTTCTCACCAGGTGGTAAGCAAAAACATACCTTCGATTTTTGCTGTTGAAGCCATTGCTTACCTTCAGGTGGTCCGCTTGGGCCTGGCTCTCAAGTTTTCAGATGTGGTTGTTGAAGGTGACACCCTTACGGTAATTCAAAAGGCCAACTCCCTTCGGTCTGATACGTCAATCCTTGGCGCCTATATCCGAGAAATCAAGCGCTGGGCAGGTTTTTTTTACCAATGTGAATTTTGACATGTCCTTCGTACAGGAACCACAGTGGTCGATTTGTTGGCAAAGGAAGGATTGAAGGCTAGGTTGGACTTTTACCTGTGTGGGCGTGTTCCCGATTTTGTGCAGCAAACGGTGGAGTGTGATCGCCATGCTGTTTTGTGAGGGGATTGAAAGGGAAGTAGTGAGGATCTGGGGGGCACGTTTCTTTGGGGTTTCTTTGGTCTTATGGGATTGATTGGGGTTTTGGCTGACTTTTTGGTAGGTTTGTGTTGGAACGCCAGCACCCCTACGGCACAGCGAAAAATTAAAACATTCGGCAATCCTAACCATGGATCCATGTGTGAGGAACGTGTAATAGCTCGAATTTGGGGCTAGTCAGAACAATGGTTTCGGGACCACAAATTCGACTACGAAAAATTTATTTTTATTATATTTTTATGGTCTACGATTTTACAAAATAAATTCGTAAAAATTTTGTTTAAAAATTTCGACGTTTGGGTACTCAATTTAGCCAAAAGGATTAAATTGTAAAAAGTGCAAAAGTTGAGTTCTACATGTTAGAAGTGTCCAATTGTTATGAAATTTTAAATTGGAGGTCCTTAAATGGTAATTAGACCATTGGTTAAATTTTGGACAAAAATGGACATGAGCTAAGTGAAATAGGAAATTTTAAGTTAGGGACATTTTGGTAATTTGGTAATTAAAAAGTATTAAAAAGACAAAATAGGCCAAAAATCATCATCTTCAACCTCATGGCCGAAATTAGCAAGGGGGAAGCCATGGTTAGGGTTTTCAAGCTTCCAAGCTCGATTGTAAGTCCGTTCTAACCCCTTTTTTAATGTTCTTTACGTTTTTTGAGTCCTAGTAACTTGATTTAGCTTATTCTATCAATAATTTAACCTAGGGTTTATATTTGGAAAAAATACCCATAGGTGAAATGTGTTTATTTTGATGTTTTATGGTAGAATATGAAGCTATAAATTATGTTAAACAACTTTTACTAAGCTATTTTAAGTGAAAACGAGTAAAACGACATAATTGGTAAAAATACCTAATGTTCATAAGTAAGTGTTAGAGTGGGAATTTGATGTTGCCATAGAAGGGAAAAATGTTCATCATGTCATAAAACATAAGAGTAAGAGATGAAGTTTAATTTTCGAGATTTGGGGCAAAAGTGTAAATATGCAAAAGTTTAGGGGCAAAATCATAATTTTGCCAAAGTTCGAGTCAATGACTGTTTTGATGAATGTGAGTGTTAAATAAGTTAAATGTGTCATTATAAATCAAGAAAGACAAAGAATTGACTTTGATTAGTGAAAAAGAAAAGTGAGAAAAAGTGAGAAATTCTCAGTTGAACTTTCGGAATAAACAGGGATACAAATGAAGTGACAGAAATGATCACATGTGTGGCACGGACTGTGTGTAGGCCACTATATGAAAGTGAAAGTGATGGTCACGTGTGTAGTACTATGTGCAGGCTACTATGCGTACCGGATAGCTTCGATCACGTGTGTAGTACTATGTGCAGGCTACTACGTGTATCGGATAGTGATGGTCACATGTGTAGTACTATGTGTAGGCTGCTATGTGAACCGGTATCATTAATTATAAGGTGGTTGCTATGTGCTGATCCCACCGGATATCATTGATTACAAAGGGTGGTTGCTGTGTGCTGAATCCACTGTGTATCTGTTATTATTCTGAAGTGTTCATCGAGAAATTGACTAAGTGAAAATACATGAGATCATGTAACGATTAAGTGTAATTGAATAATGAATATATGTGTGGAATTGAATATTGACTTGAAAATGACAAAGTGAATTTTGAATTAAATAGTGATTGAAATTGAAAAAGTGAAATTATGAAAAAGTAGAATTAGCAACAAAATAGTTTTGGACAGCAACAATCATGTGACTTTGAAAAATCACCAAAAGTGTTGGAAATAGAATTAGAGAGTGAATAAAAAATGAAATGAAAGCTTAGTGAGTCTATTTTTACATAAAAGAAACAGAGCGAGCAAAAGAGTTATATATTTTGAGATATTTGAATTTTTGTGAGACAGGGACAGATTGATTTCGGAATCCCCTGTTCTGATTTTGTAAAATCATTAAAAATTGTAAAAAAATAATTATGAATTATAATTTATATTCTTAGAATACTTAATGAGTTTATTTTCAAGAAAAACAAACAAGAACACCATTTTAATTCTGTACAATGAGATAATTCATTTTTAGTAAAGAGTGGTCAGAACTATCAGACTGCATAACAGGGTAAACTTTAAAGAATAAACTGTACTATTTGGCCAAACCAAAAATTCTGAAAATTTTATGGTAAGAATATATGTGAGTCTAGTTTCAGAGAAAATTAACGGTTTTTAATTTGGAGTTCTGTAGCTCTAGATAAAAATAATTTAGTGATACTGACTCGGATAGACAGCTTTGAATATACATAAGGGTGAATAAAGAAACTATAGAAAATGTTATTTCTAAGAGTGTTAAGTACACTAAGGATGTGGAATGGAGAGGAGGAGGAGGAAAATTAAATATATATATATGAATGATTTATGTATAATTGGTTATATGATCGATTATAATTGATAAACGTGGAAATAGAAATGATGCTTACATTTGTATATTATTGATCATGGTTTAAGCTCATATTGGAAAATAAAGTTTCATAGTATGTATGTATGGTATATTTGGTATATGATTTGGTATGAAGTAAGGCCATGAATGGTATATGGATTAAATGCACTAGCTTGCGACTATGGTTAAGTGTAATGTTTATATATTGTGTGTTATGCATAGGAAACGGGAGTGGAAAGGAAATGAAATACTAAGTTCATGCTTGAAGTGTAAATGACGCAAAAAGGGGTCGTTAAGTTAAACGATAAATATGTATTAGTATTGAACTTAATGAAATTGAATTGTACATGAATTAAATGGAAATTGCAAATGATTTGATTTGAATTAAATGAATTATTGTGGTATTGAAATGTATATTGGATTGAGAAATTGAATTGAATCATGAACATGAGAATCATGAATTAAATGAAATGGAAATGAACTATTGAATTGCATGAGTATGTATTGGGTCTCAGAAGCCCTATTTGTTACAAATATAGTATTTTGAAGTTATAATGTGAAGATTTATAAAAGCATGTTAAAAATTTGAAGAGTTTAAATTTGAATGAAATTTTATAACTCGGTTTAACATGTTTATAAATGTATGTGTTCTGGTAATGTCTCGTACCCTATTCTAGTGTCGAATACGGGTAAGGGGTGTTACAGAACGAATCGGGGTGAAATAAAGGTTTCGAAATTATCGAATCTTTATTCTGAGTAGACAGCAACGCCTCAGCAATGAGTAATCTGATCTACTATCGAACCAAGCCGCAATCTATCGTGACTCCAGCCTCTACGTAATCTACCCAGTTGACAATGAACGGAAGGAATCCCCAAAACTGTTTTGGAAAGAAACTTTGCTTTGACGGCTGTTAGACCCCAAGCAAAGAAAAAACGGGATTTTTATATCTATTTTTAGGGTTTTTAGAAATTAAATAAATATAACTATATTTTAAACCAAAAATTATAATTACATTAATTATAATAATAATTTTGGTAAACTATATATTTATTTGAATTTATATACTAACCAAATTCATGTTCTCATTATGCGTACAACAACCTTGTACATAATGTGTTCGATATTTGATTATCCAATTAAATTAATTCTATAATTAATTTAATTCAAGCAACAACCAAACACAATACCAACTATGTTTTATTCCGTTCATTCAACTATAGGGTGTGACCCTGTAGGTTCTTGTAACGTTAGCAGTAATATTAAAACGATTCCAATGTTACAAATAATGAGTGGCACCTAGCAATGCATCATTGCTACCTAAGTCACAAGAAATTATGATTCGACATAACCTTTTTATGAATAACCTTTCATGCAATAATCCTTAAGTCCTCTATCCCTAGATTGGACACAAGTCATGGAATAGTCACACTTGCATAGTCCATTCCATGTTCCTTGATATCTTAAGTAGACTATGATATACAAATAAGTATGACATCTCATGTCAGCTTATTTGAGCATGGCCATGCATTTCTAGTATCACTTAATCAAGTGGCCTAATATATTACTCCCATTATGTAGGAGGGACTTATCCTATATCGATCAACCATATCCCTCTACATAGATCGTGATATATCCAACATCAGCCTTTATAGAACAACCAGTTACGGTGTACGTTTGACTGTATCAAAATATACAACTCACGATGTTGGGATTATGATGATCTCAAGTCTGAGGATTATATACATATTAATCACTATGAGTAATGTTGTGACAATTACATAATAATCCAAGAAACATACTCATAACGGGTCAGTCCAATATGTTGTTCTCTAACACACATATTCATGCATCAATTTTGATATTCCATATCAATGACAACTCTTTATCATCAATCAACTACATGTTAGTCTTAATGCATTATTGTTGTCCTATCCAACAATAATACTTGACTAAGGACCTTTTAAGAATAATCATATTACTCTCAGGACATTATTATAAAACAATTTATTTATACACATAGAAAAGAAACTGAAATAATAATGATAACGTCTTATATTAATAAACATGATAAATCAAGTATGTTATTACAACTATACCATGATTGATCTTTGGGCATACCCTAACAGTTTGGGAAAACTCTAGTGCCACCTCTGTGATTAGGGGTGTTTAGTCGGTTAACCGACCCGAAATAACATTAACTGAATTAACCGACCTTTCAAAATTTTTAACCGTTAACCGAACCGAAAATTTTTCAAAAAAAGTAACCGAACCAAAATTTTTTCGATTAATTCGGTCGGTTAACCGAATTAACCTAAAATTATATGTTTTTATTTTTGTTAAAAATTAACCGAATTACCCGAATTAACCGAATTACCCGAATTACCCGAATTAACCGAATTGAATCACTACATAATTAAAAACATTACATAAGTCTTGAAATTAACACATAATTGAAATTTTATTTTTATTTATTAAATTATTTGTAATTTTTATGATTGAGTTGGGTTGAGTTGGATACTTGGGTTTGGATTGGGTTTAGGTGAATAGTTATTTATATATTATAATTTTATTTATTAATTTTTTCGATTAAACTGAAAAAATTTAGTTAACCGATCGGTTTCGAACCGAATTAACTAATAACCGAAAAATCAAAAAATAATTAACCCGACCCTCGACCGAAAAAATTTGGTTAACCGGCCGATTAACTGAATTCGGTCAGTTAACCGAATTTTTTCGATTTTACCTGAATTTTGCACACCTCTATCTGTGATTCTTGCCCGTGGATTGACTGCTGAGTTTCTGCATGCTTTGGCTGGTTGGTCTCTTTCTCATTGGGACTTGTTGGCGTTTCAGCTGCCTCTGTTGCCATCCAGTTGGCTTTTGGAGCTGCTCACCGTTTGTTTATTTAGGGTTTTGTTTCCAGAATGGGCGTTTGTACTGGGTTTTTGTTTTGGTTTGCTTTGTTCGGTTTATTTTCTGTTGGTTTCACTTGTTGGACTTATTGTTTGTTTGTTTAAATGCAAGCCCAATTCCTTTAAAAAAAAGCATGGTATTGTTGTTTTAACGGTAAACTACACAAATAGTCAATCAACTATTAAAACTTTTTATTTTAAGCATCCAAAATAAGAAGTTTATAATTTAAACACTCACGTTACATAGTTTAATAATTTGGTCACTCTCGTTTAAATCACAAATAGCAAGTTGCCGTGACAGTTAAAAAATCGATATAATAACAAATTTAGTCCTCAACTTTTACATGTTATAGAAATTTAGACATAATTTTAAAAAAATTAATCCTTAAAATTTACAAATAATCTCAATTTGATCCTACTTTTAAAAAATAAAAATACATAAATATTTTAAAAAATATAATGATAAATTAAAATTTTATATTAAAATTTATATTAATATTAAATAATATAATTATATTAATATTATATAAAACAAAAATTCCCTCTACCTCGTCCCTCCCATTTATTAAGCAGCCAAGAATGCCTCTTGGAGAATGTAACTTGGCTGCTATTAACATTCACTATGCTCTTTATCTCTATTTTTCTCTACCTATATATATATATATATATTTTTAAAAAACACAGAAAACAAGAGGCAAAAAAATCTCCCAAAAAAAGTTTTTTCAATTCAATCTTTGAGAGACGAAATAAAAAGACCAACAACTTTTCGTCCCCTTGAGTGGGGGTGAGGGGAGGGGAGACATGGACGGTGGTGGGGGAGGTCTGAAGGGAGAGAGCAACGGGAGTGGGGAGATTTTTATTTTATTTAATATTTATATAAATGTAAATTTATTATTATATTTTTCAAAAAGATATTTATGTATTTTTTTTTGAATTTTTTAGAATTAAAATCAAATGTAGATAATTTATAAATTGAGGAATAATTTTTTAAAATGATAACTAAATTAATATAATATGTAAAAGTTGAGGACTAAATTTGTTATTATATTAAATTTTTAATTGTCACGTCAATTGACCGTTTATGATCTTAACGGGAGTTATCAAAATGACTAACATGAGTGCTTAAATCATAATTTTTATTTATTTTGAGTGCCTAAAATGAAGATAATGTATAATTTACCATCATAAAAAATAAAATAAACAAATTATTGCAATTTTCATGCAACTCGTAAATACAAATATAAAAACTAGAATAAAAATAATATGAGGTAGCTAGTATGATGTTGATGTGAAAATGAGAGAGGACGGGGTTGGACTGTTTTGGACCATTTTTAAATTGTATTTTCTCTTTTTTCCGAATAAAAACCATTTTAAATTGTTAATTGAAACCCTAGGTAATAAAATTGATTTCAAAGCAAAGGTCAGAACCGTCAAATTCGCAACAACCTAAGCAGACCAAATTCACGAAATTACAGCCGTAGATCTCGTAATTGCTCCAATTAATGGAAGGATCTCAACACTTCATTTTGCATAGTTTTCAACTCAAAAACGAATTATTCGCCAGTCTCCTTTAAAAATTCAGAACAACTCATTAAATGGATTTTGAAGATGCCGCGTCAACTCAACGGAATATCACGTCCGCTCGAAACTCTGATCCAACGGTTGAAAGGGCCATCCGTACGGAATCGGATCGGGAGTTGCTTGTCTTTTTAACGCCCGCGGGAAACAATTTGTTTATAAATACGTCAAAATGAAGCTATTTTAGTTTTTTCCCCTTTTTTATTTATTTTTGTATACTTTTTTTTCGTTTCAAAAAATTCAACGTTCGATCGTTATCTTAAGTCACTCGTGTACTCCATTGTTTCTTGTGAAATAGTTCCTTGTTTGCTTTTGTGTCTTGTTTTTTCCTTTTGAAACTAAGGTTTCAACCTTCCTGGTTTGGTGAGTACTGTAAATTCTAGATCTTTTTTTATTGTTTTGATTGAATGGACTTGGAAATGATCACCTATTTCTGGGTTTAATTCGTATTGTTTATTAGTGTTTTCTGAATTCTGGGGTTTTTTTCTTTTTTATGTTTTTAGGTTGCTTAATGATAAAGTTCGGATTTTTTATTTTTAATCTTTGTGTTTATCTGTTTGATCGGCTACATCAAGTTTTCATTTGAATCGACGTGTTTTCTTTTTTTTTTGGAAATTTTGAGTTTTGTGCTTTGTGGTTTCCATGGTTTTGTATATGTTATTGCTAAGAAATCGTGTGTATGAACTGTAAATTATATCCAGGCATAAGAGAAACCTTAAAGAATTAATTGTCGTTTTAGTCATTAAATTTTCAGTAGTTTATTCAGAAATGAAACTCTAAGTGGAGAGTATCTTAGAGTTGGATCTAGATCAAAGTGTAAATAAAGAAAGCATTTTTATCTAATTTGACTTTGACAATTTTTTATTTAGTATCTTTTAAGATGGTTGCTTTAGGATAGAATAGAATTGATTCCACCGGTGCTAACACGATTTTATTCTGTGGTGCAATGAAAATCCACTAAAACAAACTTTTTTTATGTAGTCCTTTTTGTTGGCTTTATTACAAAGTTATTCTTATTTGGGGTTTCGTCTGAAATGAAAAGAATATCTTTCTCATAACTCCTTTTGGGTTTCTTTTTAGACAAGGTGGTCTTGATTCTTAACTCATGATCAATAGTGCTTACTTTTTTAAAGATATATTTGAAGGAGAAAGTATCCTCAGATTGAGGAAAATAAATTGATACTTCATCATTTGTTTATTTACAGAATTTTTAGTATCTTTTTGCAATTAATTTTAATTATTTTGAATGAACTTTCACAGAGTATCATCAATACAAATATAGTTCATGTAGAACTTGGTACTGTATAGACAATTGACTTAAATAGTTTGAAAAAACTAGAGCAAATAGATATGACTACTTAGATTTCTAGGTTTCCATAACTTTCCACAAAGAAAGTGTATTGCTGCAGTTTCTTAGTTTGATGCTTGCAGCAGAGCCTTTGCCCTTTGGTTTTCAGGGTAATTTCAGTTTTAGGACTTATTTCTTCATGCATGAATACGGATATCCAAATGCTTTTTTTTTTATTTTTTATGTGTGAACAAATAACTAATTGAGAATTGCTTGTACAGATGGTCAAGTGTTTGTTTGAAGTTGATTATTATGAATCAGCAAGATTCAGATTTCATGCATTGGGTTCTGGGGGGTGACCTGTTTTATCCTTCCGTATATAGTTATACAATACAGCATGATAATGGTGAAATGTATCATCACATGCATGATTTTAGAGGTCATACGGATGCTCAGAGCAGCCAGATAGAGAATGATAAGGTCATTGCTGGTATCCTTCAGGAAGAGTTCTCACATCTGGATGTAGCAGAAGCTTCTCAATTTTCTCATGCTGATGAACAACAATTGCAAGCATCCAGTGGACCTCATGATTGGTATAGTCCATTAGCAACAAACTACAATTATTCAGGTGTCTAGAAGCTTTTCCTATCATGTTTATATCATTTTCATGATGTTTATAAGCTTATCACTATTTGGAATTTATTTTGCCGCAATATGCAGCCTATGAATATGGCCAGGATGAATCTGATGTTTTGGTGTTACCTAGTTCGTGCTCTAGCCCTAGTGATTCGGAGGATTTTTCCAGCTCTTTGGAGCCGACTGATGGATATTATATACTAGATGATGATTTAGGCAAGACGTTGAATCAAATGATTCCTATTCCTGTAAGTTTACCTTATAAATGTGTCGTTGTTTATTATTTATTTTTATTATGTCCATTTACGTGATCCTCTGATTTGCATTTAAAATTGTTAAAAGGACTTAATTTTGGTTGATGCATGAGAACCTGCAACTCTTGCATTTTCTTCTAATGCATTTGAATCTGTTTGTTGCAGCATGTCCCTAGAATCAACGGCGAAATACCATCAATCGATGAAGCAATGTCTGATCATGAAAGGTTGTTAAACAGGTAATTATTCTTTTTGTTTTTCTTCTATATGTTAGCATGTAGGTTTTCATCAATGGAGTTTCTTTCTGTATCCAGGTTGCAGCTATACGGTTTTGATGAGCTCAAGGTTCAAGGAGATGGTAACTGTCAGGTGTGTTGTCTTTATGTTGTGGTTTAACCCTTGCATTTCTAGAATAATATTTATGGTCAGTTTCTTGGTTTCCAGTTCCGTGCACTGTCAGATCAGATATATCGTACACCAGATAATCACAAAAATGTGAGACGTCAAGTTGTAAATCAGGTTTGTTGTCCTGGAATTAGTTTTTTATTTTGCTGGATCACACAGAACATTAAATTTGTTTATTGAGGTATAAGATATGTAATGATCCTGATGTAGCTTTCACTACAATGGCTTGTTTTGGCAGCTTAAATCTCACTCAGAGGCATATGATATGTCCCCATGGATTATGCTGACTATTTGAAGAAGATGTCCAAGTATTAGTAAAACTTTTTTTCCTTGTTTTTTACCATTCAAGCTTATGGGCAAAAGAATAGCAATGTTAATACCATCTATGAATGATGCCAGGAGTGGTGAGTGGGGTGATCATGTCACATTGCAAGCGGCTGCAGACACGGTATGGGCTACAAATTTTATAATAAACAAACACCTTTCTTTGAAGAAATTGTGTTGTGACCAAACTTATATGATTACCAATTTACTATTTTTAGACCTAATCTCTTTAGTTGCCTGAATCTAGTTCTATTAACATTTTTCATTATGTGTCCCAAAGAAGAAGCATAGATCTTTCTGTCTCCTGCTCCCTTCCATGTGCTGTAGCTCCCCCGGGTTTTCTTTCACTTTGCTAATGATTAAGTGTTCATGAATTTTTTTTCAATGACTAACACTAGCAATTTTTTCAGTATGGTGTGAGAATTTTTGTTCTAACTTCATTTAAGGATACTTGTTACATCGAGATCATTCCTAACTTCCACAAGCCAAAAGGAGGTAAAATTTTAGCCCTTGGCTTCCCTGTTGATTGAATTTTGGAGAATTTTTTATTCCATATAAAGTAGGATCATGTATTCTTTTATCATTCAATTAAACTAAAGGAAAAAATTTTTGTTGAGGGGGGTCGGCTCTCCTATTAGGAGAAGCCTTTGAAGTGTCGTCCTCTGAGCAGCTGATCAGACCCTCGAACAGTGGAGGTATTGTGCCCGAGTGTCTATGCTCTGTTTTACCCTTGAACAGTAGAGGTATTGTGCTTGGGGTGTCTATACTTGAACCCCACTAAGGCCAAAATGCTAAAAACATTTACCTGGTGGACCAAGCGCTCCCACTAAACTCCGTGAATCCCTTTGGGCTCTTCTTGGAGTCTGGAGACAAAAACCCGAGGCTAAAACCGAGCATAGACACCTTGGGAACAATACTTCGTTTGAGGGTCTGAGATCGGCCCAGAGTGCGACCTCCCCTCAAACACTTTTTATTGTTATTTTCTTCTAAAACTATTGTTTGCTTTTGTTTCCCACTGATTTTTGCAAATTAAGCAAACAACATAATCAAGCCTTCTTTTCTTCTCATAAATGCTATGACTTATGAAATGTTATGTGTACCAATGCAGTGATTTTCTTAAGTTTTTGGGCCGAAGTTCACTACAACTCAATCCACTTTCAAGGAGGTATTATATTACATCTTTTCTCTTTTCTTTAGCTTCTATTCGAATTTATCTTTACTCGAGCTCCGTAGTAGCAGTAGTATAAAAGTCTCGAAGTCCTGGTTTACTTATCCTTTCAGATAAAAGGGATAGTGTCCTGTGGTATTGGAACAAAGATTTTGGACTGAGCTGATTAAATGAAGAATCATGGTAGTATAGTCGGGAAGTCTAAATGAAATCTGCTAGACTCTGCATTGAACTTAAATTGAATCTTCATGTTTAATGTTATGTGTTTTAGTTTCACTCCTCTAATGTCATTAAATCTTTCTTTGTGCTCGATTATAGATTTCCCCTCAACCGAGGTTCAAAAGAAGAAGAAGTGGTGGAATTTTGGGAACTAACAGAATAAAGATAAGCCCGCTAGCCAGCCATGCTTCCATCATTTTCTTGGTTTGACTCGACTAAAACAGTTCGATAGCTTGAAGACATACATATGAGGAAAGTGTTTCCTTTGAACCTTAGAAATACATTTTCATTTCCGAACAATAGACGGGTACCTAATACTACTATATACTATGAAAAAAAGAATAAAAGACAGCTCCAGCCTATGAATAAGGAAAATTGTAGCAGATGTTGAGATTTGATCTCTACATCTCTTGAAAGTCACTTAAGAGTGGCCATAAAAACGAAGGGGTTAAATCCATGGTTCATTCTTTTTTGTTTTTGGTATCTTTTTACCATTTTACCTTTCCTTTGAATGTTACCAATATGCACAGGTCATATTTTGCACACAGGAAATAAATACCAAGGGGTTAAATCCATGGTTCATTCTTTTTTCTTTTTGGTATCTTTTTACCATTTTACCTTTGAATGTTACCAATATGCACAGGTCATATTTTGCACACAGGAAATAAATCAAGAAGCAGGAGTAATATATCTGTTATTCGTACTTATTCTTTATTGATTCAAGCATAATGAATCTCAGTTTTGAGAACTTTTTTACCTCTTTTATCAATAAATTTCTAGTGCCTCAGTGCAGTACAGTTTTTCTATCTTACGCTTTAACTTTTTATTATTTCTGAAGTATTTACGTTCTGATGCTTATTCGGATATTTGCATGGGTATATGATCACTTGTGAGTCAATTTCCCTCCATTTTTCCATTTCTTTTGTTACCCTTCACACAGTAATAATATAATATTTCATAGATTTATTATACAATTTTTAAAATTTCTGATTATGATGAAGAATGACACGCATTTTTTATTATCAATACTGACATTGTAAATATGATTGAGAAAGTATATATGCCTATCTTTTATCTTCTTTGAATTTAAATATTTAGAACCTGAGGTGTGTAAGCATAAGGCCTAGGCAGGGTTTGGATTCTGGTATATGGTTCTGTTCGATATTGTCATGCTTTGTAAGTAGGGCTGGCCTTTGTTTATACAGAAAGCAAAATAAAACATGAGTCAACTCTTTCGATGCTTCCCTAGTTACCCTCTAAGTGTTTCATGGTTGTCCGTATTCCTGCCGTCAAGACATTGATGTCGTCGAGGATTGGTTGTGCATCCCAATGCAGAAAAACTTGTCTTCAATAAAATTTCTTATAAGTTAGCCTTTGGTTTAGATGATGCATATGATGAGATTTCCAGTTGAATAGCCACTGGTAGAACAAATCAGATTATCGAAAGCTTCTTGACAACTCCATCACTTATTAAAATTCCCACGAACAATACGCCACATCTTATGCCCTGGTGTTTTAATAAGCAAGACAACAAAAACTAGTGTGTTTCTTCTACTCCATCGAAGGAAGATATTATAGGAGTAAACAGACACAGACTTTGGTTGGTCTTGTTCTTCCCTATTACGTTGCGGTTGAAGTAAACTCCAACCCGAATACACCATTCTAGTATTATTTATCAACTCAAAAGCTACTTTAATCACCCCCACAGAATTTGGAGCTACACCTTTGAACAGTACTTTGTTCCTAAAATCCAAATACCTCATAGGGTGATAGCAAAGATCGTAAAATCTTCCTCCGAATACCCCATCCTTGTATGTGACATGGTTTGTAAGGCTCATAGTATTCCAGGTAGTTCTTTTAACTAGGCCACATTGGCCTTGCCTACCTTCCTTTTTGATAGTTTGCAGGATCTTCTTATTGGTTGTCTCTACCAGCTAATTGTAATTGGTTTGTGGAATTTTAACACGGTTATCAATGTGAGATATATGAAGCATTTAATGAAACTGTTCTGTCTTTTATTAACTAAATAACTGAATTTAAATAGAGAAAAGAGTTATAGCCTAATTGGAAAAATAATGATCTTATTCGAATAAACTACTAAAAGATAAAACAAAATATTCTTAAAATATATCAAATGATTTATTCTAAGATTTATCTACCTAAATAACTTTAAAATATATCCCCAAAATATATGGGTTTCACATATTTCAACACCCTCCCTCAAGTTGGTGCATATATATCAATCATGCCCAACTTGCTTGCAAGAAAATCAAAGTTTGTCTTAGAGAGCCCTTTGGTGAGTATGTCAGCAATCTGTTGTTTTGAAGGAACAAACAACATGCACACTTGGCATTCTTCAATCTTCTCCTTGATAAAATGTCTAACAATCTCAACATGTTTAGTTCTGTCATGCTAGACTGGGTTGTGAGCAATACTAATGACAGCTTTACTATCACAGTACAACTTCATTGGTGAAGTTATTGGTTTCCTCAACTCTTCCATAATTCTTTTTAACCACATCATTTCATAAATTCCTTGAGTCATTGATCTAAACTCAGCCTCTGCACTAATTCTTGCTATAACATTTTGTTTTTTGCTTCACCAAGTCATAAGGTTTCCCCAAACAAATGTACAGTATCCTGATGTAGATCTTCTATTTGTCATTGAGCCTGCCCAGTCTGCACTTGTATAAGCTTCAATTCCTCTTTTTTCGGATTTCTTGAAGAATAAGCCCTTTCCAGGTGAACTCTTCAAGTATTTCAGAATCTGAAACACTGCTTCTTCATGTTCCTCCATTGGGGAGTGCATAAATTGACTCACTAAGCTCACTGCAAAAGCTATGTTTAGCCTTGTATGTGATAAGTAAATTAACTTATCGACTAATCTTTAGTATTTCCTTTTATCAACTAATCGACCTTCTTTGTTTCTGAATTTTACATTTGGATCAATTGGTGCGTCAACTGAGCGGCAACCACTCATCCCAGCCTCTTTTAAAAGATCAATTACATTTTTTTCTGAGAGACCTCAATACCCTTATTTGATCGAGCAACTCCCATTCTAAGAAATTATTTCAAAGGACCCAAGTCTTTGGTCTCAAACTCCAATGCTAGATGCTCATTGAGACGCCTTATTTCATCCACATCATCTCCTGTAAGAATGATATCATTGGCATAAACTATAATAACTGTTATTCTACCTCTTTGTGAGTGTTAATAGAACATTGTGTGATCAGCTTGCCCTTGTGAGTAACATTGTTTTTCAATAACTTGAGTAAACCGTTCAATCCAAGCTCGAGGAGGCTGCTTTAGACTATACAAAGATTTCCTGAGCTTACATACTCGAGTTCCAAATTTTTCTTTAAAACTTGGTTGAGGATCCATGTAAACTTCTTCTTCAAGTTTCTCATTTAGGAAAGCATTCTTCACATCTAGCTACTGTAAGGACCAATCAAGATTAACAACAATTGATAAAAGAACTCTAACAGAATTTAGTTTGGCTACTGGAGCAAATGTTTCAAGATAATCTATCCCGTATGTTTGAGTGTACCCTTTAGCCACCAGCCGAGCTTTGTATCTATCTAAAGATCCATCCGGTTTGAATTTGGTTGTGAACACCCATTTATAGCCCACAGTTTTTTTCCCTATAGGTAATTCCACTGTTTCCCATGTACCTATTTTTTCAAGAGCGCGCATCTCCTCTAAAATAGCCTCCTTCCACTCAGGAACATGTAAAGCATCTTTCACATTTTTAGGTATTTTTACAGTATCGAGACATAAAAAAAAAGGCTGAGAATGTCGAAGACAAGGCTTTATAGGACACAAAGTTAGACATGGGATATTTGACAATATTTCTAATACCTTTTCTTTTAGCACTTGGAATATCTAAATCAGAAAATTCATTGGTTGGATTATGAGCTTTACCTAGAGTTTTGACAAGATCTTACGGGTCAGATTCTTGGTGATGAATCTAGTGGATTCCACTTTCTTGATTTTGATTTCTTATTGAGTAAACAATTAACTCCTTTGTTTATTCTCTATTCTCATGATCAGACTCTTTACCTTCATACTCATTTTCATTAACAACATTAACATCATTAATTTTTGTGTTAATCATAAATTCACCTTTCCCATTATTAAAATCCCTATGTTGTATATTCCTAGTGTTTTCTTGATCAAATATAGAATCTTCCTTACTATAATTCCCTCCCTGAAGATTAGAGTCAAAGTAAGATTGCGTTTCAACAAATGTGACATCCATGGTAACAATAATCTTCCTATCAATTGGATCATAACATTTGTAACCCTTTTTATTAGAAGTATAGCTAACAAAGACATATTTTTTTCTCTAGGGCTAGTTTACCTTGGTTGTGAAGATAAACAAAAACACTAAACCCAAAAACTCAAAGGGATAAATCTGTGATTAATTTAGAGTTAGGAAAGTTATCTTTAAAGAGACAGAAAGGAGTTCTATAGTTTAGAGTTTTACTAGGCATTCTATTAATAAGATATATAGCTGTTAACAAGGCTTCGCCCAAAGATAATGTGGTACCTAACTAGTGAAAATTAAGGCTCTAGTTACTTCCAAAAGATGTCGGTTTTTTCTTTCTGTAACCTCATTTTGTTATGGTATATTTGTATAAGAGCTTTGCTGGAGTATACCATGTTTGGTTAAAAAAACACCTAATTGGTCACTAAAAAATTCCCCACCATTATCACTCCGAAGTACGTCTATTCTCACACCAAATTGTGTTTTCACCATAGCATAAAAAGACTGAAACATATTTTTAACTTCAGACTTATATTTTAATAAAAACACCCAACAAATGCAAGCATGATCATCAATAAATGTGGCAAACCAACGTTTTTCTTGAAAAAGTTTAGACTCTCGAAGGTCCCCAAACATCACTATGAATTAATGAAAAAGGTTTGGAAGTTTTATATTTTTGAGGTGGGAAGAATGACTGATGATGTTTAACCAATTCACAAAATTCACAGTGATACGAAGGACATTTATTTTTAAATAGATTAGGTAACAAATATATTAAATAGTAAAAATTAGGATATCCAAGCCTATAATTCCAAATCATAACCTTATCAAAACTAGAAGCAAAATTTAAACATAAAGTAGTTGTTGGTTGACTTAGATAGTCGTCGTCAAGAAAGTAAATTCCACCAGATTCTTTAGTATTGCCAATAATCCTCCCTGATACTATGTCCTGAATTTTACACATAGAGGAGTCAAATATAATATGACAATTCGAGGACTCGGATAATTTACTAACTAATATGAGATTACAAGCTAGATTTGACACATGTAAAACATCATGTAAAACTAAGGAAGGCAAAATTTTAACAGTGCCTTTCCCGGCTACTGCAGAGAATGACCCATCTACTACTTTGATTTTTTTCTTTCCTGCACAAGGTGTGTAAGTTGAAAATAACTACTAGACATGTGATCACTAGCTTCAGAATCAATGATCCAGGTGTTTGTTTTACAAGGCTTGACACTGAAAAAAATAGAAAACTCAGTACCTGATTGGGAAAAGGAGGAAGAAGGATTATTGGATGAGTTAGGAACAAAAGAATTCATCTGAAATTGTGGTGATTGAAAAAGCTTGTGTAGATGCTCTAATTGTTCCTTAGTGAATGGGACCCTTCTAGAGAACTTTGGCCCTCATAATTTTCATTAGTTGTTTCAACGGTAAAACTTTCTTCCTCTATTTGATTGTTGGATCTCATATCTCCAGTGAAGGCTATTTTAACCATGATACTACTAGAGATTTAACCTAGCTCAAATGCCATGAAAGTTTTCAAGAGAGCATTTAATAAAACTATTATGTCTTTTATTAACTAAACAATTGAGTTTAAATAGAGAAAAGAGTCATAACCTAATTGGAAAAATAATTTCATTATTCTAATAAACTACTAAAAAATAAAATAAAATATTCCTAGAATATCTCAAATGATTTATTCTAAGATTTATCTACCTAAAAAACTTTAAAATATATCCCTAAAATATATGAGTTTCACATATTTCAACAACTAGGTTCCATTATCTGTGATCAAAAGGTAAGGGCAACCTGCTTGGTACTTGGACGGTTTTGTGTTAGTAACTGATGCATGTATTTAATGTAAAAGTGACTTTGAATTTAGAAAAAGAAGATAGAGTGGTAGTAAGATGTTAATATTTGTATATTGTTGTTTTTCCATGCAAAGTTATACTCTCTCTTTTTTGTGATCATATCGAGAGGTTCTTGTTGGGTTTTTGAGCAAAGAAGAGAGCAAAACAGAGAAAATTAACAATCCAATTTGACTTTCTATATTTTTCATTATCTTTTTCAATTCACATAATACATTATATATTAGTTTATTCATGACATAACTCAACTAATCTAACTAATACAATCTTGAAAACATTAAAAACTTCACTTGTACACAAGTTGATTTGTGTCAATCAACACCTAAACATGTCACAAAACCTACCAACTAAAAATGGTTTACATGTAACGTAACATGTGTAACATGCATCAAAATATATCATTGCAACCCGTAGATCTTCAATCCTCCAATATCTTTAATCCACTAGTAGTTTCACATTTTGCCATACAGTGCGCAGCTTGGGCTTCGGTGAGCTTGTTCTTACTTGTTGCATATGGAGAGTCTGCCAATATTTTTCCACTTTCAGACTACTCGCCAAATGACTTCTGCTTGGACAATTCACCAAACTTGAACTGTCTGCCAGATGACTTAAATCCTCGATTGTCTGTCATATGTCGTTCGCCAAATGTACTCACCATTACATGGTTGGCCATCTTGCAACACTCCTCTTTGGCCACCATGCTGTGAACACCAATTTACTTTCTGAGCCTTTCGAACATTACCTTTCCCAGAGGCTTGGTTAAAATATTCGTTGGTTGATATTCAGAGCTGCAATAAATCAAAGTCACTTTTTTACTCTATTCAACTTCTCTCACAAAGTGATACTTTATCTTGAAGTACTTTGTTCTCCCATGAAAAATGAGATTCTTCGCAATTGCAATGGAAGATTGATTGTCACAAAAAAATTGTGTTGCTTCAGTTTGAACAAGATTCAGGTCTCCAAGAAGTTTTCTTAGCCAAATAGCTTGATTTACAGCTACTGTTGCAGCTACATATTCCGCCTCAACTGATGACTGAACAACTTTTGGCTACTTCTTGGAGCTCAATGAGAATATGCCAGATCCAAGTGAAAAAAGATAACCAGATATACTTTTCATATCATCTACCGGACCTGCCCAATCACAGTCGACGTAGACAACCAACTTTAATGCTTCTACCTTTTCAAACCATACACCAAGGTTGTTGGATCCCTTGATATATCTCAACACCCTCTTAGCAGCTTTAAAATGCAATATGTTACAGCAATGCATAAATCTTGACAACACGCCTACTGCATACATAATGTCTAGTCAAGTAGCTATTAAATACAACAAACAACCAATGAGAATTCTATAGTTTTTCTCATCGACCCTCTCAAGCTCATCATTCCTGTTAAGCTTTTCTTCAGTGCAACTAGTGTGCTGACTGGTTTATAATTTTCCATACTAAACCTCTTCAAAATCTTCAAGGTAAAGCTCCGCTGATTGGTAAATATTCCTTCTTGGACTTGTAGCACATTCATCCAAGAAAATATCTCATTTCGCCAAGATCTGACATCTCAAATACTTTCTCCATCTGTAGTTTAACTCTATCACGGAATTATCATTGCTCCAATTTACCAATAGGTCATCAACATATAAGGAGATGATTAATGTTGTGACCTTTTCAACTATCTTCACATATAGAGTTGGTTAACTTAGGCTTTTCTGAAATCCCAAATGTTGCAGGTACTTATCGATCCTAGCATACCAAGCCATTGGACCTTGCTTTAGCCTATACAAGGCTTCCCTAAGCCTGTAAACCTTCTTTTTACTTCCTTTAACCATGAAACCAGGTGGTTGATCCACATATATTTCTTATTATAGATAACCATTCAAAAACTTTGATTTAGCATCTAGCTGATGAATTTTTCATCCCATCTGTGCTGCCAAAGCTAAAATTAGCCTGATTGTATCCAGTCTTGCTACTAGTGCAAAGGTATCCATGTAATCAACCTCGTTTTGTTGATTGGTCCCCTCACAACCAACCTTGCCTTCAATCTATTGAGTGAACCATCAACATTGAGCATGGTTCTGTACACCCACTTGATGCCAACAACTCTCTTGTGTGATGTCTTATCAATAAGCTCTCAAGTCTGGTTCTTGTGAATCATTTTCAGCTCAGCTTGCATTGCTTTCTTCCAACCTTCTATTAATGTAGCTTATTCATAACTGGTGGGTTCAAGAACTACCATGTTAGCTTTTTCATAAATTTCACTAATAGGTTGAGGGTCCCCCTTATTGAAAAATCATCATAATCAACTTCTTGCTCATATACTTCAGCTTCATCAGTCACAAAATATGCCTTTCATTAACTTGTTATGGTTTTGCCTTTTCCTAATTCCATGCTGCATCTTCATCGAACACAACATCTCTACTTGCATACATTTTACAGGATGATGGATCAAAAACTCTATGACCCTTTTTGTTGTTGCTATAACCCACAAAAATATCAGGTTGGGCCTTCTTCCCTAACTTCTCCCTTTTGATTGTTGGAATATGAACATAACAGATGCAACTAAAAATCTTCAAATGAACTACTGAAGGTTTAAAACCAAACCATACTTCAAACGGAGCCTTCTTCTTTATAGCCTTGGTTGGCTACTTATTCTGGAGAGACATAGTTGAATTTACAGTTTATCCCAAAAACTCTTAGGTAAATTTTTCTCAAACATGAGGCACCTAGACATATCCATCATGGTTCTATTCTTCCTCTCACTTACACCATTTTGCTAAGGTGTATAAGTATTGGTGAGCTGGTGTTTAATCACTAAATCTTCACAAAACCTCTCAAATAGTTCTGAGGTGTATTTAGTTCCATTAATAAACCTCACAATTCTAATCTTGCACCCAAGTTGAGTTTCAACTACTGACTTGAACTTACAAAACACTTGTGGAACTTTAGACTTTTTTTTAGGAAGTAAACCCAACAAAATCTTGAATAATCATCAATAAACAAAACAAAATACTTGCTACCACTTAATGATTTAGTTCTCATAGGTTTGCACATATCGGTGTGAACTAAATGAAGCTTTTCAGAAGTTCTCCAGGCCTTGTTCACCGGAAACAACAACCTACTTTGTTTTCTTAACTGACATACTTCACAGACTTCTTCAAGCTCAACCGGTTTTGGCAGGTTTTCAACCAACTCAACCTTAGATCACTAAGATAATGACTTGTAATTAATATGACCCATTCTCCTATGCCACAATTTAGATTCATCAACTAAAATTGTATAGGCTTTAGATGTTGCTAAGTTTTAATCCACAACAAAGCTTCTATCAGACATAACAACTGATATAAGCTCACATCCATATGGATCAACAATCAAGCATTCTCTATTCTTAAACACAATAAAATAACCTCTTTCAAGAAATTAACTTACACTTACTAGATTCAAATTGATTTATGGCACAAAAAGAACATTTGAAACAAGTTTTGTACTTGATTGAGTGTTGATTAAAACATCTCATTTTCCTTTCCCCTTAATGTGCTAACCATTTCCAACCTTGATGTTGGAGTTGGAACCTGTGTCAATAATTTTAAAGATGTTTTCATTTGAGGTCATGTGATTTGTGCAGCCATTGTCAATGAGCCAGTGTTTCTCAATGTTGCTTATTGTAGTAAGGCACAAGACAATAAACATGAGTTCCTCCTGAGCTTGGTTTCCATCAGTTGTCTGTGCCTGAGCATTTTTCTGTTGTGGTTGCCCATTATTCTTGCACACCTTCTCTATATGGCCAAGTTGCTTACAGGCTTTACACTAAACATCAGGCCTGAACCAGTAAAACCTTTCTGAATGACTTATCCTTTTACAATGAGAACATGGTGGATACTTCTTCCTTCCCCATCTCTTTTTATATTTTCTTTCTTTTCTATCAAGACCTTCTTTCCTTTGTAATTTGTGGAGCTCGATCATTTTTTACCTCTTGCTTGAAAGCCTCCCTTAACACGCTCATCTTGTCTTGATGCTCTCCTATATTCTTGAGCATATAGTATATTGATAAAATTTGATAGTGAGATTGTTGACAGGTCCCTCAAGTCTTCAAGAGAGGCATTCTTTGACTCATACTCTCAGGAAGTGTTGTTATAACCTTCTTAACTACCTTACTATCACTGAATTGGTCTCCTAGCAATCTGATGCTATTGACCACTACTATTATCCTGTCTGCTTTCACTGTTTTAGCCTCCCTTATTTTCAAGTTATCAAAATCTCTTATGAGATTAATATGTTGTTGTTGCTTGGTCTTGTCCGAACCCTGAAACTCCTCCTTTAGCTTATCCTAAGCTTCTTTAGGAGTCTCACAAGCCATAATCCTGGTGAAAATCACATATGAAACACTACTTTGTATGCACGACATCGCATTGTACTTCTTAGCACGATTATCATTATGTTACTTGATTTATGCTAAGGTGGGATTCACTCTCAACGGTGGTGGTTCAACATCGGTATTCACTTCCTCTTACAAGTCAAAAGCTTGAAGGTAGGTCTTCATTTTTACTACCCAGATATGGTAGTTTTCACCATTGAAAACAAGTGGTGGTGGAGTTGAAAAGCTTGTTGAAGACATTTTACTAAACACAAAGAAAAAAACGACCCTTAAAGATCAATGACTCTTGATACCAATTGTTGGGTTTTAGAGCAAAAAAGATAGCAAAACAGAGAAAATTAGCAATCCAATTTGACTTACTATGTTTTTCATTATCTTTTTCAATTCAGATAATACATTATATATTAGTTGATTCATGATGCAACTCAACTAATCTAACTAATACAATATTGAAAACATAAAAAACTAACTTGTACATAAGCTGATTTGTACCAATTAGCACCTAAACATGTCAAAAAACCTACCAACTAAAAATGGTTTACACGAAACATAACAGGTAACACCCCTTACTTGGTCCAATTTCTGGACCTGAGCAATAAGGTGCTATCAACAATAACGAAACATTTACAAGAACTTTATAATTCAAAATATCAATTATTTATCATACAATCTCATAAACAATCAAATTAACATGTGTTTCAATCAATTTCAGATTAGTATCGAGTTTATGAAAGTTTTAAATTAACTCAGTAACATATAGGGATCAATTTGAAACTTAAATAAAAAGTTGAGAAAATATGAAAGCTAAGGTCACACGGCTATGTCCCCTGACCATGTGCGAGAGCCAAGCCCCTGTGAGATGGGTCACATGGCCATGTCACCAGACCGTGTAACAAACTATGACCGTGTACACCAAAATCATCTAAAAACTTATAGACCACACGGTTGTGCCATATGCCCATGTATGGTACACGATTGTTCGCCAGGTCATGTCTCAGACCATATGTACTTGGAATTACCTTTCAAATTAAGCCATTCAACCTAACCTCACTTAAGCAACAAGCAACCATTCATACCACATTCATACCAATTCAAAAGCATTAAAATCAAACCAAAACCATCATTTATAACAACCAACCTAAGTGCCTAACCATTATGCCACAATTGGCACCTTAATTCATAATTAAAAACTAACCAAATATCATATATAAGTACCATTTCAAATAAGCTTTCATTGTCATCACAACTTTCAACTAGCTATGCATCAAAATAGTCATTCAAAAAATTTTATATTTTCCTAAATTTAACCTTATGACATACACATCAAACCTACCAAAACATTTCAAACATAACATAAGCACATCATTCATTATTCATCATTTCCATAGATATTATAACAACCAAAACACATTTCCAAGCATGTTATTTTCTCAACCATTACACCATTATGCATATAGCTATAACTACCTTAGCAAAATAAAATCAACATGACCATTCTCAATACAAATATATACATTTACAAACGTAAACCTCAAAATGCCAACAAGAGTTCAAAACCAAAAATTATAACCATAAGATATCCTAGGTACATGCCAAGACCAAAATGAACACATCACCAACGCTTGAGTTTGGGATTGCTGCTATATGTTGGTTCGACGATTGAATCTTTAGATACTTAACCTATGCACGAAAAACAAAGTTGTACGCTGAGTATAACTCAGTGGTATTTTTATAATCAAACATTAAAAAATAATATAAAGTTTATAATGCATTTTAACATGTCAATCTACAAGTCCTAATACATCACCTAAATATTAAATCTATTTACGTACCTTAAACCAAGCTGTCATAGTTGCAACATATACATTTTCCCCTATCTCAATTGAATTGATTAAATCATACAATGTCAAATCCACAATTTCAAGCTTATAAACTAATATCCACTATCCACCTTTATTTCAATTTCATTTATACTCGATTTCTCAATTCGACAACATAATTTCATCAACCAATAATCAAATCACATATGTGACAGCCTAATTCAACACCAACTGAATACAATTGAACAATTATAACGATATATCATATTTTTAAATCTATTCAATTTAGCCCTTATCACAACCAACTAATTCAAATCGGTTTAATTCAGCTCATTCAAACATTTCCATCTTACCTTATATTATTACCATTCAATGCAATTTGAAATTTGAACAATTAAAAATGTTTGGGTTATAGAAATACTAATTTACGTAACTTTTTCATTTTATTCAATTTAGTCCATAAAACCGGGACTAACATAACTTTCACATTAAGCCTCAAATTTTTATATTTATTTCACTCTAGGTCCAATTAACTTTCTATTTTTCATTTCTATCTCAAATTTAGAAATTAATGCATTTTAGTCCCTATTAAACAAAACTATCAATTGACTTTGCAATTTAATCATTTTCCAACTCTAAACTTAAAATCTATCAAATTAACCCCTAAATCTTAAACTATTCATCAATGACAACATTTTCAATCTTTAATAGTACCAAAAAATACTATATGGGTTAGCAAACTTAATCTCCCGAGATTCTGAAAACATAAAAATTATAAGAAAAAGACTAAATTGCACTTACCAAATTGAGCTTTGAAAACTAAAACACCATGTTCATTCTTCCTCTTTTTCTCACCTTCAATTTGGGTTTTGCATGAAATAAAATATGAACATGTTTTTGGTTTTCTTCCACTAACTTAATTTTATTATTAAAGTTATGTTTTTTTTTATTTATTAATTAATATAATTTATAACAATTTATTAACATAAACCATTATGCTATCGTCCACTAATAATTTTATAGTGGTTTAATTGCTTCATAAGTCCTTTAGTCTTTTTCTAATTAAATATTCCTTAAGAATTGCACTTTTGACACTTTTATGATTCAGTCCCTGTACCTTAGTAAAACACTAATTCGATAAAAATTACTTGGCCAAAATTCAATTCAGTTCTAAAACAATTCCATAAATTTTTACGAGTCTGGTGTACAGAAACAAGGTCTCGATACCTCAAGTTTCAAAACCACTGACTTTAGAACCGATACACTTGTACATTGTCTAACTTTCCAAATAACCAAAATTATTAAACCAAACTTCAGTATAATAATATAATACCCTCGTAAATATTAATAAATAATATTCAATTACTCTATCATCGAAAAATAGAACTCCAAAACTACCGTTTTTGACTCCATTAACTTTTGGGTTGTTACATAACATGTGCAACATGCACCAAAATATATCCTTGCAACCCACAGATCTTCAAGCCACCAGCAGGTTTACAATTCACCCTACAGTGCGTAGCTTGGGCTTCGGCGAGCTTGTTTTTACTTGTTGCATATGGAGAGTCTGCCGATATTTTTCCACTTTCAGACTATCCGCCAAATGACTTCTACTTGGTTTGTTCGCCAAACTTGGATTGTCCACAAGATGATTTGAAGCCTGAACTGTCCATCATATGTTGCCCGCCAATGTACTTGCCACTGCATGGTTGGCCATCTCGCAATAGTTCTACTTCCTTGCACTTCATGAAGTATTCAATAGCTGCAACAATGTATTTCTTCCATGTGACTATTGTTAGTAAAAGATTGTGTAATAGGCCCAATTTGCCCGGCCCGTTAGTAAAATAAACCAAATGAAAAAAAATTAAATAGTCCAATAAACAGTCCAAACTACAAAAAAATCCACCAGACCCAAAATTTAACCCATACCCAATCTAAATTCCTAAAACGGTGGTCCAATTATAGTGGCCCGATATCTAGCCCAATTGCCTTACAAGCCCACAGCCCATTTTTTTTACATTTGCAGAAACCTTAAGGGTTTCTAGAAACTGAGCCGTCGCAGCATCCTTGCAACACGCCACCTTCGGTTTTCACCACCATTATGCCACGTTGGTCTCCGTACTGCCAGCTAGACTCCTCCGTACCTGTAAGAAGGACAAACAAACAACACAAACAAACAAGCGCAAAGAAAAAGAACAGATTGTATTTTTCTATTGGATGGTTTTTTTGAATATGCGGCTATAAAAAGAAAACAGAAACCATTGTATTTTTTTCACAAAAAACTGTATCAAAAAGGAAATCAATACAAAAAGGTTCTTTTTTTCTCTTGTCGATTTTGTTTTTTTTTTCCGATCGCTTTTCTTTCTTTTTCTTTTGTTATTAATACATATATATAAGCATATAAAAAAGAGAGAAGGAAGAGGGGAGATTAGAACCCGTACCTGGTTAAAGTCGCCGTCGAGCCCCTCATTGGTTTTGATCGAAATCGTATGGTTGGGGGTTCCGACGTTGAAGCGGCGCTGGAGAGGGGATGGATATTATTAGTTTTTTTATTTTTTTATTTAAAAAAACTATAGCTGCTGCTGATTTTAGGGTTTTAAAGTTGGTATTTATAGTGTAATAAACGGCACCGTATTGACCATTACCCAGCAACCCGTGTGCGACCCGACCCTCTCCATGGGGGATCTGCGCGCTTATGTTAATGGGGTTATTTGCAACCCTGGCCCCTCCGTTTTTCAAGGGCGCTTCAATCCAATCATTTTATCTCTTCTTAATTTTAATCTCTCATTTTATTTTCGTTTTATTTTAATCCACGTTAAGGCGTTGCGTTTTGAGGGAAGGGAATATTTCCCATTCGGTCCTCATATTATTCGCGCGTCACGATTTTGCCCTCCATTTTGATTTATTTTCATTTTCTCCTTTTGATTCTGTTTGGATTTTAATTTAATCCCTTTTTTACATTTGTTTTTATTAATTCATTTATTATTTTTTATTATTAATATTATTGGTATACTCGGTCATATTTTCATCTATATTTTTGTATATTATCTTATTATATATCATCATTTTGAGCTCTATTTATTTTATTATTATAATTTTATAATGTGTTATTTTATTCTATAATGTATTCTCTCTAAATTCACTCATTACATATTTCTAGATTTGTGAATATACCTTTTTATATTATGCTATTATATAATACTATTATTTGTATACATATTTCATATTTAATTATTTTCATTATACATACATAATCTATTGTAAATTTCACATTATTATATAGATATTTTATTTCTTTCAAATATTTTAACATCTTAAATCTATTTCAACTTATGTCAATATTGTTAATTTATTTAAATTTATTTTAACATTTTAATTCATATATTATACTTATTGCTTAAATTATGTTTAGATTTGTATATTTCATTAGTGTTTATGTAAATTTACTTGGTTTCAATTAGTCTTCTATTACTTGCCAATGTTGGTATTTGTATGATATATGGTTGAGATAATTATTGCTATGCTTGTTTAAATTTATTTATTGATTATTCATTATTCATTAATGTACATTCTAATTTATGAATCACCATTTCGTGTTGTACATTATTATTCAATCATTTTTTACAAGTGTCAAAGTTATTGCATACAAAAGTTTTCAAAAACAACGCAATGCTCGGCATTTAGGATCTTCAAAAAGATTGAGCCCTAACGTATTGGGTTCCAATTTTCCTCGTTGAATCTAAATAATCGATGATATACTTTAATCAAAACAAAAATAAAGAGCTCATTCTCGGGAATTCGACACGTTGTGTCCTAATGCATTGGATATGGCATGTTGTTTTCTTGAGGCGAGGATTTTTCTAATAAATGAAAATAAAGGCAATATTTGATATTTAGGAGTTTTGTGAAATCGAACCCTAACTTACTGGGTTTTGATTTTCTCATTTGACCCTAATGATCAAATACCCTTCTCAAAATGCATAAGTTTTAAAGGTCAAGAGATAAACTTAATTTTGAGGATTTAAAATGTTGCACTCTAACTTACTGAATGTGACAATTTATTTCTTCGAAATAAGTGTTCCTTACCATCCAATTCATTTTACTCAAATTTTCTTTTCAAGGGATCACATTTTAAATCTTTTCAAAATTTCGACACTAAGACATTAAACAATCAATTCGGTACCAATTTTGGGCGTCACGAGGGTGCTAACACTTCCTCGTACGTAATCGACTCCCGATTCCAATTTCTCAAAATTTCGCAGACCAAAATTAATTTCAAGGTGAGCCGATCACACCTCAATAAATGATCAGTGGCGACTCCCATTTTATTTTCAAAGTCGATCCCCAAATTTTTGATTTTTCAAAAATGGTTTCGACAAATTGAATGTATCAATCCCCTTATATGGAAAAAAAGCCAATGACTAAATATCAAATTGAGGGGTTCTATTTACTGGTGAAGTATGAGGGCAAATTTTTTATATGCATCACAAATGATAACTAGTTTTAATGTGTCATTGTGCATGGCGGGCAAATAATAACCTTTTTGAGGTAGTTGTCTAGATCTTACATAGTGTTCGCAAATGTCCTCATGAATTTCTTGTAGTACATAACTAGCTTCTTTTGGAGCTAAGCATCGTAGTAATAGTTAAGAAAGTCCTTTTTGTAAAGTACTCTATTGATCAAAATATACATATAGTGTAGTGTAAAGTACTCACCTAGACCTTTTGCTTCAATTTAAACTATTCCTTTGAATCTATAGGCAATTTCACATTAGCAAGGTATTTGATAACTTGGATCATCATAATATTCCAAAAGGATTTTACCTCGTTGGTGGATTTTGACTAACGAAACAAGCTTTGAAAGAGAGTTTGCTTTAGCATTGTCCGTCTTGGCAATTTGTTGAATATTGACTTAAGCAAACTTTGTAAAGATATGCATCAACATTTTATGATATTTAACTGAATTTTATTCACACACTTCATATTTACAGTAACTACACCAATGGTTGATGTTTGATAAGGGAAGTGAATAGAAGGATGAAAGGAGAACGTTATGGGAGAGGTTCGCACAATATGGTTTGTGCGGAAATCCTAAAAGAGGGGAAGAATGAGAGAGTCCACATTTCAGTAAGCGGGTATGTATATATTTATGTTCCTTGGATAGGTGTCTTCTTATCTACTCCTAAAGGATGAATCATGTGGTCCTGTTGACATATGTGCTAGTGTCACGGGCCGCAATTCAAAGCCCGTGACCATCACACCAAATGCTTCTAATGGAGGTCAATTAGTTAGATCGGGATCATTTGGTCTACAAGAACTGGCCTGATTCAGTAAACTATTGGATAAGCCAATCAGATTGAAGCTTAGGTGGCCCAATAATGAAGATATGGAAACATAGGCTATTTTCAGTAAATATGGGAATCATATCTTATAAAGATTAGATTTGATATAGTGTATCTTATAAATTCCATGATTTAAGGGATAGGCTAATCTCATCCATCGATGTAACTTAATCTAGATCGTCAGTTTTGGGGGAGCTCAACTATAAATAGAGAACCTTCCCCTTACTTGTAAATCACTTCATTCATCCATTTATTTCATTATTCTTTGAAAGTAATACAATATTGAGAGTATTTACTCAAACACCTCTTGTGCGTTCTTTTCTGTGGCTTTCTATTGTTCTTTTGTGGCTTCTTTTGACATAATTGCTTCCGTTATATAAATTGGTACCTTGGAGGAATTCTAAAGGAATCCTCACTTGTGGTGTTAAGGCTGACTTAGGCGAGTTTGGAATGAACAGATCGCATAAGACTACATGGATTGTAAGACGAAAGATCTAACCCCGTGATAAGTAGTATAAGAGCTATTGGATGCGAAGGCACTGTTTGGATGTCAAAAGAAGAGTTCGATCAGAAGTGGGCCAGAAAATCAGTCTATTTGAGGGAGATGTTGTTAGCAGTAGAGGAACAATTGGTCAAACTCAAGGAGTCCATGGAAGACGCGAAGGAGTTAGACATTGTGCTTGGTGAATGCATAGATGACTTGAAGGAGCAGTCTAGGGAATTTGTGACCATGTGTCTCACTTTCAATAGGGATAATATGTAAAGGTTGTTGAATTCCCAAAGAAAGAAGCTGATGAAGAGGAACGATACTCTTGAGGCCATGGTGATGGCTTTGAAGGAGGAAATAATGGACACGGCGAAGGTTTTGAGCACAAGAATAAAGGAGCTCAAGGGAAAGCTTGCCTTGTGTCGAGCAACCGTGAGGAATGGAGTGTCAAGTGCAACACTTAATTACGAGGATATCCCGAAGCTAAAATATTTTGTGGGGATAAGGTTTGTATGCGATATGGAGAATTTATTATGGAGGATGGAAAACTACTTTCGTGCTAACGGCATCATAGACAATACGGTTAAGGTAAATACTACTTTAATGTTTCTTACTGATATTGCACTTTTATGGTGGTGAGGCAGGTCCACAGATAAACGGCAAAGTGAGATTGGGACATGGCAAGAGTTCCAATGTGAGTTGAAGGGATAGTTTTACCCAGAATTTAACGAGGAAGAAACTTTAGCAAAGTTGCGATGGATAACACAACGAGGCACAGTGGGAGAGTATGTTTGAGAGTTCAAGGAACTCATGCTCTAAATTTTAGATGTGACAGAGAATGAGGCATTGATTACTTTCAAGAACGGATTGAAGCCGTGGGTCAGACAGGAAGTGGAATAAAAAGGTGTCCAAGAGCTGTTGGAAGCCATGACGGTAGCGGGATCCGTGGTCGAGCTTGGTCTAGGGAAAGACAGGCTTGAGTCTTCCAAGTCCGAGGAAAGGGACATATGTGAAAAAGACCCCAAAGAATATTTTGATGGCAATGGAAATAGCGACAATGGTGGTAATGGGAAACGACGAGTTGGGAAGAAGAAACCCAACGGAAAGAGGGAAAAAGTTGAAATGCTTTCTTTGCGACGGTCCACATATGTTGAACAAATGTCTGAAGAAATCTTCACTTTCTAAAAAAGAGAAGCTAATAGGTAAGGCCTTGAGACTTGGTTCGAGTGCAAGGGATGTCGAAGCCAATGAGGCCGAAAGCGAGAAGAAGCCAGTGGAGTGCTTCTTGTGTCATGGTCCGCATAGGTTGTGAAAGTGTTCGAAGAAGTTTTTCATCGAAGGGAAAGATGGAGCAGACAAGGAGCCCAAGAAACTTGGTTTGAGCAAGGGAAAAGTCAAAGCCAAGAGGGCAAAGAGGAGCAAAAAGAAATAAGTAAAATGCTTCTTGTGTCGTGGTCTGTATGAGTTGCGAAACTGTCCAAAACAATCCAAGTAAGTTGTGGTCAAAGAAAATGCAACATCGAAGCTTGTTGAGTCATCGGAGGGGCTTCCACACAAGGAAGATGTGAGTTTGTCATCGAACTTAGGGAAAAAATTGTAATGAAAATAGTGAAACTGGGACCAATGAGACTCAAATTGAGAAAAGCGACGGAGTTGGCCGAGTCGTCGACGAGGCTTTCAGCCATGGAAGAGGTGAGTTTGGCAGCAGACTTAGAGGAAGAAGTCGCGATGCAAACCTTGAAGCTAGGATCAATGATGCTCATTTCTGTTGACACATCGAAGGAGCTACCATCTATGAGAGAGGTGGGGTGTGCATCAAACTTTGGGAAAGTGGTGATGCAAGTTGGACAGTTGACCCGAGTAAATGCAATCAAGAATGTACATTCTGAACACTCTGATAGCGTTTTGCATTCTAACTTGTTGACTTGGCATGAACGTAACGGCCCTTTCGAAGTTATTAAGTAAAGAAGCCGAGGAACTGTGGACAATTCGAAGCCAAAAAGTGTGAATCAAGAGAATTCTGTTCGAGGCGAGTTAGAATGTGGGCAAGAGAGAGACGTAACTTCTTGCCAACAAGATGTACAAACGAGTGAGACTGTTTGAGTTAAGAAGCAACATAAGCCAAGGCAAAAGTTCCGAAGGAAGGAAAAAGCTAACGCGTCGAGACGAGATCGAGGCAAATCAAGTCAGTGCCATTCTGAAGGCGCAATGAGGGCGTTGCGAGAATGGGTGGGGGAGAATGTCACAGGTCATAGTTCAAATCCCATGACCATCACACCAAATGCTTCTAATGGAGGTTTATTGGTTAGATGAGATCATTTGGCCCATAAGAACTAGCCCGATTCAATAAACTGTTGGAGAAGCCTATCAGATTGAAGCCTGGGTGGCCCAATAAAATATGGCAATATAAGCTATTTGTAGTAAATATGGGAATCATATCTTGTAAAGATTAGATTTGATATGGTGTATCTTGTAAATCCCATGATTTAAGGGATAGGCTAATCTCGTCAGTCGATGTAACTTAATCTAGATCGTCGATTTTAGGGGAGCTCAACTATAAATAGAGAGCCTCCCCCTTAGCTCAACTATAAATAGAGAGCCTCCCCCTTACTTGTAAATCACTCCATTCATCTATTGTTTTATTATTCTTTGAGAGTAATAGAATATTAAGAGCATCTACTCAAACACTTCTCGTGCATTTTTTTTGTGGCTTTCTGTTGTTCTTTTGTGGCTTCTTTTGACATAATTGCTTCCGCTATACAAATTGGTGCGTTGGAGGAATTCTAAAGGAATATTCACTTGTGGTGTTAAGGCTGACTTAGGCGAGTTTGGAACGAACGGATCGCCTAAGGCCGCATGGGTCGCGAGACGAAAGATCTAGTCCCGTGACACTAGGATTTGGTTCTTAAGTTGCATGTTAACCTGTAAAGTAAAGTAATTTGTATTGTACATACCATTTTTATCTTGGCACTGATATTGGTACGTATTTGTCCAACATGTTTCTGTGTACTGTGTCGGGTTTATCAATATTATTAAATATTTTCCACATATACATTTTATAATCTACTTTTTAGTTTCTTGATAAATTATGTACACATTGAAATATTTTTTTTACATACATATGTTTATAGTCTAATTTTTAGTTTCTTAATCAATTATACATTATTTTTGTAAAAAAATTATGTATATGTATTATGTATATGCAAATATATCTCAATTACATCTATATAATATATTCAAGGGCAAAGGTAAGAAAAGTTTTTGGTTGGATCGAAATTAAATTAAAAATGTGCACGATAGCCAAAATGTAATTTTCTTTCTTGTAAGCTTAAAACTTTATTAATTTTAGAAAGACTAAGTCACAATTTTATCATTTTAGGGAGGGGTAAAATGCAATTTTATCATGTATTAAGTTAAATTTTGGATTTTAGAGGGGCTAAAACACAAATTTTCCCTTTTAGGGGCTAAGACCCTTGCCTGTCCCCTCCAGTGTGGCTACTGAGTATATTTATATGTAAATATAAGTTCTAAAATTATTACTTAGGTTCAATAATTTAATTTAATAATTATTAATTTTAAATGTAATTATATAAAAAAATAAATTGGCTAAGATAAAAAAAATTTCAAAAGTTAGTTTTAAAATATAAAAAATTATACCAATCGATACAAGCTAGTACACACCGGTACAAGTAAGTATTGATCAAAACATGTCAAAACACATTGAAATGGCTAAATCATATTGAAATTTTGATTGGAATGTGTAGACACTCAATTTTGGCTACTAACATTTTATCTCTTCATTGAAATAAAGAATATTATATTTAAGGAAATTGTGCTACCAAGCGTATTTCTTTTAGAGCAACAACTCTTATTTAGAATAATTTCAGAACAACTGTTGTTTGAGAATAAACATGTTTAGAACAAGACATTAGTTAGAAAAAATGTCATCTAGTGTAATTGTTATTTTAGAACAATACTTGTTGTAAACAATTGAAGTTTGGAACAACTATCTTTTAGAATAATGAAATTTAGGAATAGTCATGTTTAGAACAACTATGTTGAGAGAAACTCACATTTGGATCAAGTCAAAATAATCATTATTCAGGAATAACTCTCATCCAAGAATGACCATTGTCTTATGTTTCAAGAGATATTCCGCAAAAAAATGTTTCACGTGGTATCGCTTCACCAAAGTAGAAGTGAAAGTAACCCTAGAATATGGTAGGGTTCTTGGGTTATCTTCACTTTTGGGATGTTTCGGAGAGTTTAGTTTGGTGGATCAGATATAGAGGTAGTTAAGATTTCTCCTCTTAGCATTTTCCTATAATTCTAAATGCATTTCCTTCCTTTTAGAAATATAGTGAATGCTTCTTCACTATTCATCACTATTCACCATCAGCTACACAACCTTTCACTATCCCTTATTAATCATTAATGCAATTGGAACTGAAAAATATCTATCATTACTCTCATTAATTATCATCTTTGTAACTTCTATTCTTGAAACACTATAAATAGGAGCCTTTCACAACTGGTGAAAGAATTTTTGACACTTTTGTCATTTTCGGCATTTTGAACTCTCAAAGGATTCTATTTGAAATTCCATCAACTTACTTTTTTGTTAAACTTTATCTACCATCTCCTGTTGCGCTCAGTGTTACCAGATCTACTCCAGTCTCCCTTTTCACCTTCTTCTAATACATCTCATTCATTTGTTTGCAACGCTTCCTCTTTCCATTAAGGAACCCTCTATAGAATGAAACGTGGACTACTTAGTATTAATTTAGAATTGGAATAGTGCATATCGGTTGATACAATACCAACTACCATGCTATAAAGCTCTCTAAGTTTTCATGATAATGAGTCTAGCATACTTTACAAATGGCAAATCATACATGGCGAGGTTTCTTCTACAAACAAGGTGGTAAGCCTTAGCGAGGTAAACATCCGGCTCAATCCTAGTGAAGCAAAGTGGACCAAGGTAGAACATATAACCAACTCAAAACACTGACTCAACCACAATACTATAATACGTACCTTGCATTCTTTTATCTCTTTACTTGCCATACTCTTCAAGATCAAGCTTCAAATACCAAGTATCTTCCCACAATAAGTGTATTATAAAACATTATCTCCGTACACCACCGCTCAATTAAGGCGAATATTAAGTTCGCCCTCAGGTCAAACCTTTGGATCAATGCGAGGTCCCCAAATCTCGCTAACTGTAAGTATGGCATGACCCACTCGTCCGGATTGTACTTGGGAAAATAAAACCGCGACCTTAAAACCCGATACCCATCCTGTATGATAAATTTTTTTATAAAAATATGATAAATCAATTATCTATATAATTTAAACATAAAATTATATATTAAAGAGTAAAACTAAAAGCTTGAGAAAACAAAAATATCACACTTATATTATATCAACGTAGTCATTCTAAGTATTTTTTATTTAAGTTAAATTAAATGAGTAATAAAATATTAATAATAGAACAAAGATTAGTCATAAATATTAATAATAACACGAAGAGATCAAATGTTATTTCCAAATCTCTTTGAAGCTTAACTACCATTGATTCTCTTTTATTATTATGTCCTAATCATAGTTAAGCATTAAAACAAAAGGCAAACATATAACTACAAAAAGTACATCAAACACACAAAAAAAAATAATAAAATCCTAAAAAAAACATAGGTGGTATGGGTAAATATAAAAATATAAAATACTTATTTTTATTGAATCGATATCTATAATAATACATAGAGTTTTACATATAATATAAACTAGGCATATTCAAACTCGAAAATTTATCTTACATGCGAGAACTTTTATAAAAAATATATATATTCATTCGTTAAAAATAAATTTAATCGTAACTCTAATAAGTTCGAGCTTGATTCAATCTGATTTGAACACTTATAATATGATATATAGATTAGTTGAAGCCAAATTAATATATATTCCTAGTTTCCTCGTGTGAATGCGATTTTTAATTTTTATTTAGGTGGTATCAAATTAGTGGAAGACAAATGTAACTTTTTTGTACCCCATAAATGGAACCAAGCACATCAATAATGCAAAATTAACTAGAAAGGTCGTCATATTAAAAAAATTAATATATAAATTTATGAATTAAATTTAAAAAATTATTATTAACACGTAGAGATCAATTTCATGCAAAAATGAGTTAAAAAGGGTTAATAGTAACAAATTAGAGATCGATTTCATGCAATCAAAACATGTTGAGCAAAGTAGCGCTCAATAAGAAAAAACGAGAAATTAAAACAAAATTCTTTATTTAATTTATAATTAATTTATTGTTTCGTTAATCCTCGATGAAGTATGATCCGTATTTACTCGAGAAGACATTTTGATATCTACATAATTTTTAAAAAATTACATAAATTAAATATAATTAATTATTTTATTACAATAACTATAAAATACAAAATACAAACTATAAATACCTTAAGAGTTTTTTTTTCTCTTTTCTTCCTTCTCTTCTTGTACAAAATACAAAATATTTGAAGGGAGGCCAAAACCCTACCTTCAGCTTTTTAAATAGAGACGTTGGCTCTTCTTCTCCTCTTCTATTCCTTTTTTTTAAACTAGCAATTATTAACATTATAAACCTATTGACCAATCACATCGCTGATATCACTAACGTCATTAACACCAGTCATAATATGTGTTTTTAATTATTTAATACATTTTTTTTAAAAAAAAGTCATACTTTTTTTAACAAATAAATTCTTTTTTATTTTTTCCAATCAATTCAGCTTTCACTTTTTTTCTCATTGTTTTTCATTTTTTTTAATTTTTTGTTTCTCTGTTTTTTTTTTCTATTAAAAATGTCCCTTTAATTTTTTTGATTTCACTTTACATAAATTATTTATATGAAAATTATATTTCACAAAATAGCTATCAATTTACATTATTCCAAATATATATTTTACAAAATATAATTTTACATTTCAAACATTCTAAATAGTTTCACTTAACTTACAACATATCATTTTACAACACGAACAACTTTCTCAATACAAAAACTAAATAAATGATTTTTTTAAGACCAACAATATTGTGTCTTACAAACAAAACATAATTAAACGATTTTGTTCAAAACTGTCATCATTCTATCTTACAAATTGAAAAATAAATTGTTTAGTCGTAACAAAAACGACTTTCTCAGTGTTATTAAATTGTAGCTCGAATGCTGCCGATATTGATGATCTCACCTGTGCGGTTCAATTTGAGATTTCTTTTAGCCTTCAAACATCCCATTGACTTAGGGAATCCCAAATAATCCACCCGTTGGCTGCATAACCAATTTGAACTCGTTATCATCCTGCCACAACCAACGGAGACACTTACATAACCAATTTGAACCTGTTACCAAATAAATAATTGGCATCCAAAAATAACCATTAAATTTATCGGTATCAAAGCTCCACCAGATTATTGTTAAACAAAACATACCTTCAAATTAAAAAAAAACACAATTACATAAAAAAAAGGGTTCTCATATCTCTCCCACTCATCCTCTAACATTGTATAAGTAATTTTTTTTCTTTCAACTTGGATTCATGTGTCATTGAGAGGCTTATATATACAAATTTGGTCACGCCAAATAAAATGACTCCACCAAATAAATATTATTTTTGTAAAATCTAAAATATAAAAAATAAATTAAAAAAACGTACTGGTGTGGCGCCATTTAGAATGGCTCCACCAAAAAAATATACATAAAATATTATAAAATAATAATAAACAAATTAAAAATAATAAAAAACAAATAAAAAACTGAAAAAGGACAAAAGGTACCAGAGGCGTTGGAATCTGGTGGCGCCAAATAATTTGGCTCCACCAGAAGAAGGAAAATTTGTTTAAATCCCCCCCGTTTTTTCAAAAGCCGCAATATTTTCTTAGTATTTATACAGGTGGCACCATTCTACATAGCTCCACCAAAAAATTAATTTTTTTATCTCGATTGCTGACGTGGCATGTTGGTGGCGCCAAACACTTTGGCTCCACCAACTTTTACGGTATGTTTTAGGTTATTTACGTATTTTATCAAAAAAATAGGTCATTTACGTAATTCATTAATTTTTTTGGGTTAGTTTTATAAAAAAAACCACTCCTTATGCTTCTTCGCCCAATCTTCGTCGTTCTTCCCCTGCATGTCCACTTTGTGTAGTTCCTTCATGTCTCACGGTGGTGGTGGAATTCGTTGCATATACCTGAACTGTCGTAGAACCTGATCCGATTTGTGTATTTTCACTGTCGCGTACATTATAAACGACACCTTCACATCCCACATCTCCCGATTGGCCAGCACTTCTAGCGGGATGCAAGATATGATATCGGGATTGGCATACAACATCCATTCAAACTGAAAAGCAGGATTGTAAATATCGTTATGTACGGATTTTTTTAATGAATCATTGTGTAATTAATATAGGTTCGAAAAGGATAGGTAATTAACCTTGGTTTTCGAGCGTTAATCTAACAGTTGTCTAACGTCTTCCAACTCGTTAGTCAGTCCCACTTAACTCAGCCCATGGTTCACTACACCAAAACAGGCTTTTAGCGGCGCTTTTTTAGGCCTTTAGTGGCGCTTCTTAGCGCCGCTAAAAGCAAAGCGCCGTAAAAAACGCCGCTAACTTTAGCGGCGTTTATTTAAAAAAATGTTGCTAAAGGTCATGGTCTTTAGCTGCGCTTTTCCCACAAACGCCGCTAAAGACCATCACCTTTAGCAGTGCTTTTCCCACAAACGCAGCTAAAGACCATGACCTTTAGCGGCGCTCTTCCCGAAAACGCCGCTATAGACCACAACCTTTTAGCAGCACTTTTCCCACAAACACCGCTATAGACCACGACCTTTAGCGACGCTTTTCCCACAAACGCCGCTATAGACCACGACCTTTAGCGGCGCTTATCGCAAAAACGCCGCTAAAAAATAACCTTTAAAAAAATTATTTTAATCAAATAATATTTATTTTTATGATAAATATTATATTATGTTTTATGTTTTAAATTTGAACTTTAAATATACTTTTTAAGGATAAATAAAAAAATATTATTTAAATTAAATTTTCTATGAAAATTTTAATTTTAAAACTAAATATAAAAATTAATGAATTTAATTTTAAATTTTAAAATAATAAATTAATAACACAATTAAAATCCAAAAATTAGAACTCAAGTTGTCATAAATATTAAAGTAATAATAAAAATTTAGAATCAAAACTAAAATAAATAATACATATGAAAAATTAAAACACAGACTGTAACGAAAAATTAAACACCACATAAAATTTATCAAACTAGTTAAGAAATACATGGTACAGCCATGCAGTATAAATACAATAGAATCATAGGGTAATTTTCCATAAATATCTTCAGAGTACCAAGAACAATTTGTCACAAAATTATAAAACATGATAAAAAAAAAAAGAGAGAACGGGTAGTAGACAAGCTATTTGTTACTTTTTGTTTTGCTTCCAAGGCTTCCTCAGCTGCCTTCATCTTGGCAACAAAATCATCTTCATCATCCCTGCTTAAGAAAACAAAGAACCTATTGTTAAACAATTTAGAACTTGAAAAAGAAAAGAACCATGTTACTCGGACTTAGGCATGAGTGTTAGGTGTCAGTATAAAGACATGTCAAATATGGGAAGGAAGGCATGTCTGAGATGAGTATGTTCAATTTTTTTTCCAAGTTTTCCCACATTCATGGGTTCCGGACACTGGTACTTAAATCATAAAGAGTCGGAATAAAAAGCATAACCATAATAATAAAGTACGAACCTAAAAGAGCAAGTACATTCAACAACATATTTTTCTTGAAATCCCATAGAAGCAAGATAGCAAATCATGTGGCAACTCTTATCATATAAAAAATAGAGGAACTAATAGATCATAAAACTATAAAGACAGCTAAGGGCAAAAGTGGACATTAGAACCAAAAACAACAAAATAAAGGCACTAATATAATAACTTAAACTTTTAGGTTCAATGATTCTTTGACATCAACAAAATTAATAATACAATTTCTATATGTTAAGAAACATCCTGGCTGAAGGTTAAATGAAGAGGCTTAAACTTAAGAAGCAGCTTACCTATCATGTTCAGCACCTCTTGAATTATTTACCTGAAACAAAAAGCTTTTTTTCAATAAATCATGTACACATTAATTGCTGATCAACACTTATACATTAAGTACTCAACAAAAACTTGTACATTTTAAGTACACAAATTAATAATGAAAATGATGTCGTGAATTCTAATTGATATAGTAACACATTAAGTACTCAACACTTATACATTTTATACAGAAAATAAATAAATTGCTGATCAACAAAAACTTGCAAAATTAAAAATTAAGCCACTTTCAATAATTCAATTAAAGTTCTAAAATCTCCAATGATAAACATAAGAAGCAAATAAACAGAAGTATATTACAGAGCCTAACCTAAATTATAGAGCTCATACCTTGAGTCCAACTCTGTTGTCTAAGCAAGCATGCCAATCTGCTTTCATTTCTTGCAAAGGAACTCGATCATGTGGCCCGCAATAAAGTAGTCAAATTCAGACATGCCACATTTGGAATATTAGAAATAAGATAGTTTTTCATGTTACAAAAGGTTCCAATTTTTATGTCTGGAAAACTTTTACCTCTTGGGCCCTGATATACAGAGTTCAACATCCTCAAGTTTCAGTTCCAAGTAAGAAGAGTATACTTTCTCAATCTGACGCTGAGTTCAGAGAAAAATTCTCAGTAAGAAACTGAAAATTTAGCTAATTATGTGTTCTTCAGTTTTTTTTTTGGAGGGCTATTAGTTTCCTACAGTATTGATACTTTTTTGAAGATTTTAAGCATCAGCATTGTGGAAATTGTTGATATGCAAATGTCTAAAAGCAGAAGCAAACGTGAATGAAGGCACATATAGTTGTGGAAACGGGAGTAACAAGCTAATGGGACTTAGAGGACAAGGACGCTCAGGATCTAGGAAAACAACCCGTAGTATTTGTTCTATTGCAACTTGATCCTTCTGCTCATCAAACTGTAAAAACCAAGCACCTAAGATTAATTACTCAACAAAATTACAAATATCCAACCACAAGAGGAAGAAATACAGATAGGTAGAGAAGCAATCAATCAATAGTATAGATGGTGAAATTTACAATTGTGCATCATGCTATGGCAGAAAGACAACCCAAAATATTATTGAAAAACCGTGCATGCCTCTTTCAAAATTGGCCCAAGATCAGCTTTGAGAAAAAATAAATTCTCATCCCATCAAGCATGCACAAAAGCAGCCTTCAAAAGGCCAATTACAGCAACACCAGGCCATCTTGATGACAAAAATGAAAAAAAGAAAAAACCTGGCTCCAAAGTGCCCCAAAGTGCAGTAGTTTCTTTATGCAGCAAGCACATATCCAGGGGTGGGACTCCCTTTCATTACTTATTTGTCCACTAATTTTCAACACACAAGCACCATTTACATGTACAGGATCTGACTATGAAGGGTGAAAGGCATACTTATGAAAAGTGGTTAAAAAGTTCAATTGGAAAGTAATGGAGAAAAAAGCTAATAGAGGAGATCTTAACCCCAAGTCAATAAAAGAACAATGGGTATAGAAATTTGTTCCAGAATGACATTTTATGCTTCAAATTATAAAGCTTTGGAAATAAAAGAATCCAATCTATAGTACTGCAATATTTGTGATGACATTCTGATAAAGCTACGTATCTGAAAGAAATTTAAGTATCAACCACATAAACTAAATATTATTTGCATCAACAATACAGAATATTACTTCATTTTTTCATCATAAACTCACCAACATCTAAACATCCTCAAATTATAAAGTCTAAATTTTATTATCCAAGTGAACCACACAAAAATGCAGTTTTATAGGAGTTCTACTAGCCAGCTCAGGTATGTAGTCCATTGGACCTTTCACCTTAAGACTCATGATTTTAAACTTAACCCTGCTCTTTTGATCCATCTGTTTTTCATTGTTCTCAGGAGGCTCCACGAACTTGAAGACTAGTAAATTCATTCAAAAACAGAAATAGAAATTCATAAGAATGTTTCAAAAGATAAAGAAAAATAAACTAAACAAATATGTCTGCCAAGTGCCAAAGCATGATAAAAACCAGAAGTGAAGGGTATGCATAAGAGTGCAAAAAAACATTTACCCGTTGCTATGATGCTCTCGTCGGGGACTAGAATGGCACCCGGAGGGCGCATGAAACAGCTCTTTGGTGCAGTTGTTTGAAACTAAACCAACAAAAACAAAAGAAAAACCAACCTAGCACCAAAATGCCTCCATTGGAACCCATATACGGGTCCCAAGTCACCCTCCTCCCTTCTAGTCAACCCAATGCTGAAATTGCAACTTAAACGCAAGTTATAATAACAACACGAAAACAGTAATTAGTTCAACAAGAAATCGACAACAACCCCATGCTTCCTTTGCATTTGAGTAACTGTCAACACCAAATCAGTAGCCGTCACACCATCCCTCAGTTTTCCTAATAGTTTCATGCCCTCCTATTGACAACCCTTCCACTCGGTACCCTTCAATTTCCAATCCCTTTTTGCTTTTTTTCTCATTGTTTCCTTGGTTTCCTGGTTCTGGGTTCTTTGATTTTAATTTTCCCTAGAGTTGAATAAGCTTCTAGGCTTCTTTATTGGATGTGGGGAATAAGGTATTTTAGGGGAAAAAGTTGGGGATTTCGGGGGGAGGGGAGGGAATTTTATAAAATGGCCCTATTTTTTTAGAAGTAAATTTTTTTTTGGGGGGTTTTTTATAAAAATGTCGCTATTGCCGTAAAAAAATTATTTTATTTAGAATAAAACGATACTGTTTTGCTATATAAAATGGTGCTATTTTTTAAAATAAAATTATTTTTGTGATGTTTTTTAAAAAAACGCCGCTATTGCTTACCTTTTGCGGCGTTTTCCATAAAAATGTCGTACAAATTATTTTATCTGGAATAAAACGATAGTGTTTTGCTATGCTAAAAGGGCGCTATTTTTTAAAAGTAAAATTATTTTTTGTGGCGTTTTTTATAAAAATGCCGCTATTGCTTACCTTTTGCGACGTTTTTCACAAAAACGCCGCAAAAAATTATTTCATTTGGAATAAAACGACACTGTTTTGCTATGCTAAAAATCTTTTATTTTGTCTGTTAAAAATTATTATTAGTTAAGTGATTTTATAAAAAATTATTATTATTTTTTTATAAATTGAATTTTTATAAAAAAGTAAGTACTCTCAGAATAAATATCGTATATTTTAATAAGAAAAAAATGATTAAATGACTGTAATTAATTATTAAGTTAGAATTATCCAATGTAAGCAATTAATCTCTGACATATCAAATTTCTATTAAAGATTGAGACGTTAATCATGATTTTATATTATTCATTTCCGATCTAATCTCCATTTTATTAGAGATATTTCTTCCTAACTAAAATATAATTATTTTGCTAGATGTTCGATGCGGAATGATTTTAGTTTTTGTATTTTATTTTTATTTGTTATAATTTGGTCCTATATATCCAAAATAGATAGTTACCTATACGTATCAATTTGTTACATTTTTTTATTAATTTTTTAAATCTAATATTTAAATATATCAAATGGTTTAGATTAAATATTTTAGTCATAAACACCGCTAATGTTACATTTTCCGGTGTTTACAAAAGAAACGTCACTAATAAATTAAATTATTGTAATGAAACGACACCGTTTTGAAAAATTCTAATACATATTAGCGGCGTTTTTGCTATAAACGCCGCCAAAGCCCGCATATTTTATAATTTTTTATATTCAATTATTGTATATTGCATATCAATTTTAAATTAACAATCTTCACAATTTATTATTATTATCTCTTTTACAATTATATAAGAACTTATTTAGTATATAAATTAAAAAATACTAATTAATCTAAACCTTAAACCCTAACCCGACCCCAAATCTCTAAACCCTAAATCACTAACTCTTAACCCCAAACCCCTAACCCCTAACCCTTAAACCTTATTTAATATATAAATTAAAAAAAACTAATTAATCTAAATCCTAAACCCTAACCTGACCCCGAATCCCTAACTCCTAAACATTATTTAATATATAAATTAAAACACACTAATTACTCTAAACCATAAACTGACACCGAATCCATAAACCCTAAATTCCTAACTAATCTTAACCTCTAACCCTAACCCCTAACCCCTAACCTATAACCTTTAAATCAGAATCCATAATCCATAATCCCTAATTCTATAATCTATAAACCTTAAAATTGTAACTTTTAAACTGACCCTAAATCCTAAATTAACCATATATATACTGTAAACCATATATATTAAACCCTAAACTATAATGATAATTAAAATAAATATTTTAAAATTAATACTATCGTATCTTTTACAATTATATTTGAAATTATTTAATATATAAATTAAAAATAAATCAATTATGTACCCACAAAATTTTAAAATTATTTTAAATAATAGTATTTTAATTTCTCCATTTTACATTCGCCACTCACCACTCACCCACCCTAACGAAGTACTCAACGTAATTCAATTAATGATTGCAAATATAAGATATTTGCTTTCTTTTGCAATTGGGCTATTCAGATAAATTAGACCTACTTGTCCACTACTACCACTATACCGCTTGAAGCAACATTCGGCCCTAGACTCAAGACCCAGCTAACACTTTTTGTTATCAAGAAAAAACAAGCAGCTTTTTCTTTTCGGGAGCAAATCGTCCAACTAACCCCACCGACTCTACTAGCTAAATTGAATCCCAAGTTCACTTAATTATTTTCTAAAATTTAATATTTAATAAATTTTATTCGAATTTCAATATTTATAATATTTTGTATAACCCTTTCTCAGCCTAAAAAACCTAGCTAGTATTAATTTCTAGTGGGCATTAAACCAAGTAACAACCACATTTGTCCCTTTTCATTCATTTTCAGTTCTTAGTACTCTTGAGTAGGTACTATTTGGTCATCATTGTGTTCATGTTTGATTAACTAAATATAAAATTATTTTTGGTAATAAAATTATATATAATATTATTTATCACGATATTTGGTGTTTTATATTACTTTCTTTGATTTATTTAATCGAACTATCAAAATTTATTATTCTTATAAAAATTTATTCTATTTTTTATTCTTTACAACACAACAATTTAAGTTTTATGATATTTTATTTTACTCATAATTTAATATATTTTTCTAGTAAAGTAGTTTAAATAAACTGTGATTGAAAAATAATACTAAATAGTTAGGAGTTAGGATGACTTCTCTTTAATAAAAACATTTGTATTAAACAATATTATTTGTTATCATTTAAATGTAAATTTGACCAATATATAATAAATACAACGAAATATCAATTTTTTCAACTTATAATAAAAAAATATAATTGAAACATTACTTGAGAATATATCAAAGAATGAGATAATTGAAATGGTTTTAGATTTTATTACTATTAGCAACGCTTTCTCAAAAACGCCGCTAAAGAATCGAGCATTAGCGGCGCTTTTTGAAAAACGCCACTAAAGGCCCGAGCATTAGCGGCGCTTTTTGAAAAACGCCGCTAAAGGCACGAGCATTAGCGGCACTTATTCAAAAACGCCGCTAAAGGCCTGAGCATTAGCGGCGCTTCTTCAAAAACGCCGCTAAAGGCCCGGGCATTAGCGGCGCTTCCTCAAAAACGCCACTAAAGGCCCCAAAAACTCAAAAAACGGTGTCGTTGGGCTTAGGCTTTTTGCGGCGCATTTCAAAAAACGCCGCTAATGCTTATTTTTAGCGGCGTTTTCCTAAAAGCGCCGCTAATGCTCGACCTTTAGCAGCGTTTTTATAAAAGCGCCGCTAATGCTTGATTTTTAGTGGCGTTTTTTGTCCAAGCGCCGCTAAAAACGCCGCTAAAAGCCTGTTTTGGTGTAGTGCCCACCTGTACAAGCGATATATTAGTCGAAACATATAATAAATAAAAATATTTACTGCACAAGCTACGTATTTATTGATAAATGATGTTTACCTCATCACCAACGGGAACATGTATGGGTCGATCACTCTGGGATGTAGGAATAGTATTTGCTACTAGGCCCATGATTACAGTAGCAGCAGGCAACCACCATTCGATATCTTATCTGGTTGCGTTGCCCGACAAAGCTCCCGGTATAACGTGGACAACACAGAAAATCCCCGACTTAGTTTTGCACATTCACGGAAGTGAGCTAGATGTAGAAGCCACCTTACGTGCACCAAATTTTTAGATTTATCGGGCGTATTGTTATATGACCTCCTCCATTGCGCCATCGGGAGGCTTATCAAAATTTGTCTCCAACTAGTTGATCAATATATGACCACCTCGAACCTGTTCAGGACCTTCCCCAACATTCCCATGCAGAGGTCCACTTTCCCCCAAACCACTGTTGATCCCGTGATGACTGACCCATCCACCGAAAGACTGAGCTATAATGCTACGTCCTCGAGTGTGATTGAACACTCACCGCATGGAAGGTAGAAAGTGTGTGTTTCGGGCCTCCATCTTTCCACTAATGCGCTGATTAGTGTGGGATCGAGTTTGCAGCCCCCTTACATGCGAGATGCATGCAAGAATCCAGCCTCTTGCAGGTACCCATGAATTTCAAGGATTGGAGGCTCCCCTGTATTATGTATGAACGCCTCCAGCACACGATTGTCCGCCTATTTATAACATAAAAATTATTTAGATTTATCAAAAATAAATAAATTTTAACATAATTAAAAATAAAGAAATTTTAAATTTTATCTTACCATTGCTAATTGGACGGCGAAAATATGGTTGTTGTCGAAGTGGATTAGAAAGGCGTCCATTCTTGAGAAATTGATCCGAACGAATAAAATACAATATAATTAAAATAATAATATTTTAAATAAAAATATAAAAACAACCTATTTCCCTGATTAAAGTTTAAAACGACCTAAAGGCCTAATTGAAAAAGAATTTAACTTATTTTACTAATTTAGCCTCATAACACTGTTCTTGTAAGCCTAATAATAATTTATTATTCCTTGTTAATTACTTGCAATCAACCATTGTAATATACATTATTGTAAATTACATAGTAGGTAATCCTAAAGTAACATTATTTTTATTTTAGTTACTTTAATTAAAATAATTGTTCGAATTAGTCATTATCATTAAAAATTTTATTAATCAACTAACGAATTGCTAACATAATATTTTTGACTTTTAACTAAAGTTAGAAATTCCTCTATAATTAGTCCAAAATACATTTTTTTTTTGTTTATTTGTAACGTAAGAGCTACTAATCTTCATCATCACTCGTCCCTTCTCCCCTATCTCTATCGTTGCTCGCTCCCGCACTATAGGGACGGAGTGAACTCATGATTTGGGTTTTTTTTCTTAATATATTGTTATTGGTAATGACTTCATGAGTTACCATACAAAGCTGCTGGCTACTAGCATTCTTAATTAAATCTAATTATTCCAATAATATTAAAGATTTTGGCTGCTTATGATTGTATTTTAATTTTGAATTGTGATAAATAATACCTTTTATTGCTGATATTGTTGGCCTAAGTTTCTAATCCGTCGTCCATGTTAATGGCATAATTTTTTTTTTGTTGCTTTATTACCTGCTAATTTGCTTTACATGTAGGTGAGATCGAAATACCTTGATCACTTGATTGTTGAAAGGAAGTATATTGAGGCTGCATCCTTGTGTCCCAAATTGTTGCGAGGATCTGCTACAGCTTGGGAAAGGTACCGAAAGGCATTATATGTAATTCTTTTCCTACGTTTCTTGTTAATCACTTGCATTCAATTGCTTTTGACAGATGGGTATTTCATTTTGCTCATCTTCGTCAACTTCCTGTATATATACCAACTGAGAACACAAGGCTGCGTGATACTGCTTATGAGGTTTGTTTGGACAGCAACTGTGTGCAAATATTCGAGTAGTCCTCCGCTTGGATGGTTTTTCCTATATGTCAGCTTGGATTTAAAACTTCTTTTTTATTATGCTGTAGGTTGCACATGTGGCCCTGGCAACAAATCCAGCCTTTCATAAGGATCTAATCCGACTGTTAATTCTTGGCCACGTGTCATTTATTCTGTCTTACCTGCGATAGAGACACAGACAAATACTTCATCGATGACTGATGCCCTTAAAAGAGGTTTCTAAGGCAGTTTGTGAATATATGATATGATTTGTTAACATCTTATGGTGCGCGGTGGCGAAGTGAGGAGGGATAGAGATACGGAGTAATGGATGGGTAGTGATGAGTATAATGGTTTTTATATTGTAAATAAATTAAAAATATATATTTTGAATTAATTTTAGTTAAAAGTTAAAAAAATATCATGTGAACAATTTGTTAGTAGATTAATGAAATTTTTAACAGCAGTGATTAATTCGAGCAATTATCTTAATTAGAGTAATTAAATTAACAAGAATAAATTTAGAGTAACCAAAATAGGAACGACACTATTTTAGGGTGACCAACGGTGTAGTTTACCCTGTATATCATTTCTCTATACTATTCTCACCAAATACGTATTACATTTTTCTATATTAAATTACATCAAACCAAACATATCGTAGTAGTTCTCTTATTACTATGGTTATCAATGTTTTCAAAACTAAATCAGCGATTAAATCCATTCTGATCGGTTCAATTGAATAAAAACTCATATACTAAAAAAGCCTTAAACTATTATACCTTGTTTAAACAAGCACTATGTTATTTTTATAGTTAAATAAGTTGTTAACCTATAATTTTTACTCATGAAAACTCTTGATTTTAATATTAAAGTAAAAATATTTTAAAATTTTAAGCTAAATTTCATTTTATGTTGATGTGACTTTTATGAGAATAGTTTATTAAATAAAAATAAAATAAAATATTAAAATTTCTTGAAATTACATAATATAATCAATATTTTGAAAATTTTGATTACTTTTTTAAATTTTATATTGTTAAAGTTGTAGCAGATTAATGAGAAATTAAAAGACTAAATTTTTTTAAAAAAAATTAATAATAAAATAAAAGGTATTATGGGTAAAAATCATAGGAGAGTACTTATTTAATTACAAAAATAGTTTAAGGGTTTATTTAAACAAGGTGTAGTAGTTTAAGGACTTTTTTTTAAGTATATTTGTCTAAAATAAATTATTAAAATTTTTTGGCTTTAGGGCGTAAAAAACCCTTTAACTTTTTCAAGAAAAAAATAATTAAGTCTATACTTTTATTTTTGCACTCAATTAGGTGTTTAAACTATCAAAATGCATAAAAAAAAATCTTTTGACCATTAACTTTACAGTCTCTAGATTTTTTTTTCCAGTTAACAATTACACGTGTCACATTGTAATTGTGATATATGATAAAAAATAAAAATTATAATATATACAAATATTAAAATTTAAAAATATATAAAAAATTAAAAATTATTAAAATTTTAAAAAATATATAAAAATATAAAAATAATTACCAACACAGCACCTCACCCCTCTCCATCATTCGCATACCACTGCAACCTTCACCTCACCCAGTCTCAAACCCAAAATCCATACTCATAAGTCATAAACCATAATAACAAACAACACAAAGAAGCGTACCTCGGTCTAAGCTTCTTACTTTAGAAATGAAAGGAAACTTATGAGAAAATCAACAATCAAGATTCAAAACCAACAAGCAACACAAAGAGAATCAAATATCAAAGCCAACAAAAGTGAATATCAAAATAAAATAAAAAGCGAAGAAAAGTGAAACTAAAACTCATTTAGGTTTAATAGATATTTTTATAATTTTTAATATTTTTCTATTTATAATTATTATTTTTATATTTTTAAATAATTTTCCATAGTTTTTATTATTTATTTATCATTTTTTCCACTATGTGTCACAATAACCGCATGTGACGGAGATAAAGACTTTAAAATTTATAATTTTTCTATGTTTTAAAAATAAATTTTCTATATATTTTTATAAATTTTATAAATTTTCTATATTTTTTATATTTTATTTATTTTTATCATTTTTTTCTATCTATCGTAATCACGGCGTGACACGTGACATATGAAAAAAGAAAAAAAAAATAGGACCCTTTAACTTTAACAAATTGTAGCGATAAAAAGGGCTTTTTTAAAAATACATTTTGATAATTTAAATACTTAATTGAGTGAAAAAAAGGGTTTAATTATTTTTTTAAAGTGGATTTTACATTCTTAAAACTAAAAATTTTTAGAAAATAGAGAAAATTAGTTCAATTAATTTAGCCATTGGTTCGATCGGTCTTATGATTGGTTTAATCGATTTGTTAATTAATTAATACAATTATTATTTTAAAATTCTTAATTCAACTCATCGTGATTGTAAAAGAAAAAAATAGGGATAATTAAGTATGAACTCATAAATTAAATCAATCTAAGTCTTTTGCTATAGTTGACCTACAATTCAAACAATAAAAAACTTGAATTTAATAAAAACTTGCAGTAAAAAAAGTGAAATACGATTGTAATTTCAGTACTTTTGGTTTTGGAACTCTCTTGTACTTTTCCTTTGGGCCGAACACGTTTTTCAATGAAATAAAGCTCAACCAAAACTAGACCATAACTTGTAGGCAAGTAACTTGGGCTTTGTCAAAATCAAGTTCTGGCCTAAACTTGGATTCTGGGTTACAAGTTTCTTTTGTGAAGCTGTTTTTATGGGGTCTGAAGCAAATCAAGGCCGAACCTCATCCATTTGAACCATTGATCATCAAATTTGAGGCGTGGAAGGGGAAGAATAGATTTTTTTCCTTAGCCGAGCTTGGCTTCTTCTTCTTTATCTACAAAGTCCAAAGCTTTTGAGCAAAGTAAAAATAAGGAACACATACCCAGAAGAACCAAACAAGCAATGTTTAAGGTTACATTGTAGATAAAACAAATAGTTACTTTTGCATCCATGGAAGCTTCAAGGAATTTGCTTTATTCTCCTCCAACAATTTCTCCAAGAACCCAACTCAAAAATTCTGTCTTTTCACCATCACTTTCTTCAGGTAACGTATATTTCTAGTATTAGAACATGTTTTCTTTTGTTTCTTATCGTTAGTACAATACCCAGTTTTCATTTACATGTTTTGCCTTATTGGGTGTTTGAATTATATTCTTGTTAAATCAGCTTTCCTGGGATTTTCTTTTTGAAGCATTTTTGTTCCTTAAGGATCTGTGTATAATTATTATTGGCATTGGAAGGTAATTACAACTGGAAACTTACTGTTACTACAATGGTCAAATGCCTAAATTCAACTCTTTTTGCTTGCAGTCTTGTAAAGTTTTTGAATACATGTTGTCGTTTATGTACTTGTCTAGCTTATAGGTTCCAAATAAAAATGTGTATAGATAGATTAGAGAACTGCCTATAATGTGGTTATGCATGAACGTATGTAGTTTACTCTCAAGTGCTTTCAGATAAGGTTCCTATGTTATTCAATGTACTATTATGCAGTTGCGTTGTTTCATCATGAGCAAGCGGTCCCTGCTGCGACTTCTATTCCTATTACTTCCGTAGCTAGGCATTTTCCTACATCAGTTCTCTCACAAGAGCAGCGGGATGACTATAGACCACTGCCTGTCTTGCATTTACTTAAGGAAGATAAAGCATACTCGGTGAGACTCCTGTTTTATCTTTGCACGACATATATCAAGATGTAAGCTAAACTTTTTATGTTTGCATAACGGTAAATGTTGTTTCCCTCTGCTTTTATTGATATATTTTCTCAAATATTATTTTGGCAACTCCTTACTTAGCATACCGTGGTTTACTTTATTACAGAGAGAGACAGACAAGCTGCGGATTGGGAATGGGCCAACACTTCAAGAAGAGAAGGCATCTGATAACATTGGCCAGCAGGAATTTGAACAGCAGTTGCTCCAGTGGCCTGATTTAAGGCAATTGTAAAAAAGCTAATTCTGATTTATTGCTTCGTTTGTTAAACAGTTGTGAGTGTAGATCTTTCTCCATTGAATTGCATCCTCATGTTTCTTTTTCCCCATCACAGATTGGCACTCTTGGAATTAGGGGAAAATCCATCATCTTCCTTGAATATGCTGTCTGTTGCAGCTGATACCGAGACCATGACTCTTGAACCAAGTAATGTAGTTGCTCTTGCTAAGAAAGCATTGTCAGCTTCTAAAAAAGCTGCATCATTGGCTGAGGGCCTCGAATTAGAACTGGATGATTCACTTTCTAATAGGTTAGTCTCTGTCTTGTCTTACTAGTCGGACAAGTGTTCTCAGATAATCTGTTGACTACTGATACCTAATGCTATTGCAGCTTGGGGTCTGTTGATTCCTCTACTTTGCCCGTTGAGGAGATAGCGGTTGCAGTTAGGTCAACCAAACGTTTAGAGAGGCAATCTAAACGAAGGAGGGTGCAACCTAAAGTTGTGATATGTGAGACATACAGTTCACGAAGGAAGGATGTAAGAAGAAAGTCGAGCGAAGTTTCTGATCCCAATGATCCCCTTCGGTTGTTCTTGTGGGGTCCTGAGACAAAACAACTCTTGACTGCTGAAGAAGAGTCTGTTTTGATTATTCAAGTTCAGGTGTCTTTTTTCAATCCTGCCTTTTCGTTTTAAAGCAGGGAATTAGGAAATGTTTGGTTCGTGATAGGTCTTACAGTTGGTTTCTGTAACACCTACAGGATTTAAAGAGATTAGTGAAAGAAAAGAGTAAGCTGCAATCTCAGTTTGGGCGTGAACCAACCTTGGTTGAATGGGCTGAAGCCATGGGTCTAAGTTGTTCAGCCTTGCAGGCAGAACTCCAATCAGGCAAAAGGAGCCGGGAAAAACTGATCCATGCAAATTTGCGCATGGTGGTTCACATTGCTAAACAATATCAGGGCCGTGGTCTTAGCCTTCAAGATCTGCTGCAGGAGGGAAGTATGGGTCTTATGAAAAGTGTTGAGAAGTTCAAACCACAAGTTGGATGCCGATTTGCCACCTATGCCTACTGGTGGATAAGACAAACAATTACAAAGTCTATAATGCAACATTCCAGAACCATCCGTTTGCCTGTAAGTAAAAAATTTATGCTTGCTTAGTACGTATGACACGGTCACCTAGGCACGGAGCCATGCATTATATTTAAAAGTATATAGTTTTTCTTCCTTTGCTCTCAGGTCATTTTCTAAAAGAATAATATTGGATAAAATAATATCTCTCCAAGTTTCAGGAGATCTTATAACTTTATTGTGTGTCTAAGTGAGACAAATAATTTGTTATATATTAGAGACAACATTATACGAGCAAAAAACCTACTTCCTATTCTCAGGAGAATGTATATGGCCTATTGAGCAAAGTGTTGGATGCAAAGAGATCGTGCTTTCAGGAAGGAAACCATTATCCTTCCAAAGAAGAATTAGCAAGACGTGTCGGGATTACAGTTGAGAAGTTGGATAAGTTGCTGCTCTCATCAAGGATGCCACTTTCTATGCAACAGCCTGTATGGGCGGACCAGGATACCACTTTTCAGGTAACACTCCCTGTTTTTGCTTAACCCCCCTGCAGCAACGTCTAATTTTCATGCAGAAGGGTGTTTTTTCATTTTGGAAAAACTAGTTTTTTAGTTTTAACCATGGACATCTAATCATGCTAGGTTTTTTATCTCATCATGATTGCAGGAGGTAACACCAGATACTGGTATTGAGATCCCGGATGTCAGTGTGGCAAAGCAACTGATGAGGCAGCATGTCCGCAACCTTCTAAGCATTCTGAGTCCGAAAGAAAGGAAGATAATCAGGCTAAGATTCGGTATTGAAGAAAGTAAACAGAATTCTCTGTCGGAGATAGGAAAGATGTTCAGATTATCAAAGGAAAGGGTGCGGCAGTTAGAGAGCCGAGCATTATACAAGCTCAAGCAATGCCTGGTCAAACAAGGTCTTGGTGCTTATGAAGATTTGCTTGTTTAGATATAGAGACAGGGACACATTCTTTAGATTTTACCGGTTCATTCAGGGGGAAGAGGTTAAAACGCTCCAACGTTGTAATCTAAGAATGATGTTTTTTTCTTCTTTCTTTTAGCTAAACAAATATAATAGATTGTTATCCCCCCAGTGTTGTCTTAAATTGAAACTTGGAACTACCAAAGGTTGACAGACTATAAGGTAAAAAACGTGCTTAAAATGAAAATAAATAAATGTTGTTACAATCCATTTTATAATTATGTTAAATTCTGTTTTGCTGTTATGATATGACTGGTTACTTTGATAAAACACTGTATTTCATTAATGGTAATTCTGAAATGTTCTAAGGACGGTCAAATCAGGCTAAAAAATATGACAGTTGCTCAAGTCAGTTACTTTTTCTCTCAAATTCTCTTTTTCGTTAATTTCTTTCTTGATTCTTTTTTTCCCCTACTACTTCAATCTTTTTTTAATTATTTCGAATTTGATTATGTTTATGGTATTAGAGCATATTTAATTTTGCATTAATGGTTGACAATTTATCTAAGACGAAATGAGAAATATTACAGATTCAAACTCGATAATAGAATCAAAATTGTAGCCGAGGTAGAGCTAGATGAATTTTATTTTGAGTTGAGAGCTGATTTCAAAAACCTTTAACGGTTGCGAGACTCGAATGGGAGGAAAATGAAGGTAAATCATCACTAATAGTGTCACCAGAAAGGCTTTCATCTTCATTAACTTTGGTAATTCACTATTCCTTTGATTTGTGTAAGCAATCTAAACTAGAGTGTCCTAAGTTGGGGGTGAGGGTTATAAGGGTTGGTTTATAAAGTTAGAGCAAATATTTGAGGTTAGAAGGGTGCCTAAGGTATCCAAAGTTAGATTTACTATGTTGAAGTTAGAACAAATCTCAAGGAGGGTTTGACAAATTGAGATGGGATACTTATATTGAACAAATGAAGGACTATTTTGTGCCTATTTTGTTACTAGGGAATTTGATGATCTGATGATCGAGCTAGTGATCCTGAAATATACGCGTACTATAAACTAATATCATGATGCTTGTGATGAAATTCTGAACTCCCTTAAACTCTTTGACCTATGCCCTAAGCATATTTGTTAGTAATATGAAACTTGACATAGCTGAGACCATTCGCCTTTTCAAACCTAAATATTTTAACCAAGACTTGTATTTGCCAAAACAACCTAAATTTACTCCTAAATCAATTCAAATAAATTCTTGTGTTAGTTCCTACAACAATTCTTCCATCACCATGAGACAACATAACCTACCACTTTACTTCCTACACTTAAGATTCCACAAAATCCCAACTTGTTAAACACAATTAAGACCAAACCCTTGAAACCTTTAGCTAGGACTATGAACTTTAATAATTCAAACATTAAGAATTCCAACAAACGTCTCATTCTTGTTGAAATGGAAGAAAGGAAGAGGAAAGGCCTCTACTACTGTTTTGGGCCAAATAGACACTTGATAACAAGTGTATAAAGTCACAACCATACCGGTTTTTAATTAATGAGACTATAAAGGAGGGAGAACAATAAGAATTCTTGGATTCCTAGGGCAACCCAAAGATGTTGTTAATGAATAATAAGGAAGGCAAAAGTCCTATTATTACATTGCATGTTATACTCAGTACAATGGATTTCATACTAAGAGAGTGCAAGGATTATTGAAAAAGAACCTTGTTGGATTTTGGCAGCACACATAATTTCTTGAACTACACTATGGTAAAGAGATTTAGGCTAACAATTAATCATTTGTGTAGTGTTAAAGTTACATTAGCGAATGGTGAAATTCATATTGTAATAGGTGAGTTTTGATAAGTGGTTAGTACAAGAATTTCATTTAAACCCCGATTTCATGATCTTACCACTAAAGGGTTATGCCATCTTGTTTGGCATTCAATGGATGGTGTCATTAGGACTTATCACTTTGGGACTTCCAATCCCTCACTACGTAGTTCTAGTGTGGAAGAAAACATTACAATCTACAGGGCAGTTCTTTTGGAACTTTGGAGTTCATGTATGGGTAGAAAATTGAGAGAGTTTCACAAACAATGTCTGTTGTTGATACTATGAGGCCATGTAATTTGTTATGGTCAGAAATTGAACAAGAGCATCTCGTGTTGATGCACTCCATTGTTAATAGTTAATATATGGATAAATTGAACCAATTGTTAGAGTAGTATAAAGATCTTTTTGAGGTTCCATCTAACTTGTTACCAGGATTACATGATTATCTTGCATGACGAAAGCAAAATTGTAAGAGTTAGGACTTACAAGCATCCTATTTTTCAAAAGGATGAAATCAAAAGAAAAGAGTAAAAAAGATAAAAGATAAAAGGGTTTATTAAAGAATGTTGTACTACTTTTTCTTCCCCTATAGTCGTGGTGAAGAAAAAGGATGGGTCTTGGAGGCTTTGTGTACTATAGGCAACTGAATCAACTCATCATTAAGGATAAATTTCTAAACCCTATGTAAAGGAGTTGTTAAATGAATTGGCAAATGCTATAATATTTTTGAAGTTGGATATCATTAGCTAAGGATACATGAGGCATAGATTCATAAGGTTGCCTTTTAAACCCATGATGGCCATCATGAGTTCTTAGTAATGTCGATTAGGCTCACTAATGTACCCTTTACATTTTAAGGGTTAGTGAACTTCAAATTTAAGCATTTTAAGGAAAATGGCTCTAGCAAGTTTAGATGATATTTTGATATATTCATCAAATTTAGAATTACATTTGGTCGAGTTGAAAAAAAAGTCTTTGATGGAATAAGGCTACATCAACAACACCTTAAGAGGAGCAAATTTGAATTTAGAATTAAGGAGGTGGATTACCTTAGTCACTTGATCAATAGAGATGGGGTAGTTATGGATGTTAATAAAGTTAAGTGCATAAGGGATTGGACAATTCCAAAAATAGTTAAATGTTGTGGAATGATACAAAAACCCTTGAGTTAAGGCTTTATAAAAGAACAATTTTGTGTGGATTGAAGAAGATTAGAATGCCTTTGAAGCCTTAAAAGAGGTAGTACCAATTACACTTGTGTTGGCACAAACTTACTTCAATGAAGAGTTTATGGTGAGAATGATGCTTCAAAAATAGGAGTGGCACTACACCAAAACAGGCTTTTAGCGGCGTTTTTTTAGGGCTAAAAGTATTTGCAGCGCTTTCACTAGCGCCGCAAAAAATGCCGCTATTGACATCGTCGCTAACTTTTGCGGCGTTTTACCCACAAACGCCGCTAAAGAACATGATCTTTATCGGCGCTTTACCCACAAACGCCGCTAAAGAACATTATCTTTAGCGACGCTTTACCCACAAACGCCTTTAAAGGTCATAAAAAATAAAAAAATCAAAATATTATAAAAATGCCACAAATCCAATTTAGAAATGTATAATTTAATTTGAAGACGTATTAAAATAGAAATTCATGAACAAGACGTATAAGGAATTGTGATCGAGGTACGTTGATACCAATAGCATGATCAAAGAACTTAATCACGTAAAGAAAGCACATGGTTAGACAGATCTTTTTATATTTTAATACATCATAACCATAATTGGTACAATTTTATACCCTAATTGCTGCACCAGCTGCAGTTTCCAGTTGAAGAACCTTGATTCCATTGACCTCCTGCAACCAATTTTATAGTTTAGAAATTAGAAATCCACCAGAGACGACATGGTAAGAAAGTGATACAAACCTTCGGGTTTGGAATGATCTCCATCTTGAGTGCATCAACTTCCACAAGCCTCTTGATAGCATTCAGGTTGACCCACCTCTAACATTGATTATTAGTACTAAGCCAAGCAGACAGTTCTAACATGTTAAGGCAATATGACTTACAAATTGTTTGTATTGAAAATTTTGAACTTTTCTATAGACTTGAACTCATTGACCTGTTACAAAGAGAGAATCATGTCAGCCTCAACCATAAAGTTTAATTATGCCCCCAATCCAAACATTCATCTAAACGTTGATCTCATTTGAGTTTAATTCACAATATAATTTTTTTTAAAATCTAAACATTCATCTCATTGAAGTTTTTAATTCTTTGATTTGCCTCAAAATCAAACAAACCAATCAAAATGAACGTGCAATACCTAAAAACATAAGTTCATAAAGCCATAAACCCTACCATATGCTAAAATTTTCTAGTCCCAACATTCATAAAAGTGAAATTAAATAAGCATAGATGTAACGAAGCTTTGGTTAATTATCCCGTTGACTTCCTTTAACGTTTTAAAATTCACTAAAACTAAAGACACCATGCAAACTAAAGCATTATGTAGTAAAGAGAAACAAATGTAAAACAAGTGGTCTCCAATCAATGTATATATATATTTAAAAACACACAAAAATTAAGTAGTAATTATAAAGACAATAAATAAAAATCAATACCTACAATTAAAACATAAAATGCCAAACATCAAAGAGACTAAGGACAGCATATATACCTATACAATATATAATAACTCTCCAAACACATGAAAAAATTTAAAAAAAAGAAAAAAAAGAAAAATATATACCTATATCGGACAGTATGCGTATCCATACAGATACATGGGTACAAGTAAACAATGCACACTAAAAGTATCAGAAAATAACATCAGTGATTAAGGACATTAATAGTAAAATTAATAGTAACATCATGACAAATTTTGAAGATTGTACATACTTACGGACATTTTTCCTACTAGTAGAAATAAGGGACTTTATACTTTTAATAGGAAAAAAGGTGGGTTTCTGGTAGGTGGAGTAGGAATTTACAAGAGGTAGGTCTGTTGCCTTGACATTTTCTTCTTCTGTAAAATATTCTACTTCATGCAAGGAGGAAATCTTTTTTGTAGTATGAGACTTTAAAGGAAAACTAGGTAAAGTTACAGGAGCTTTGGAAGTAGAAGTTCTGGGAGTGATCATGTTTCTCACACTTCCCTTCCTTCTGAGTTTGGGCTTTTCAAATGAAAGAAAATCTAGGAGTTGCTAGCTCTGATACCAAATATGCAGGGGAGCTTGAAGAGGGATATCCAGAATTAATGGATTATAACAGCAAGTATGCTATGGCAAAACTTAGGCCATTTTCCTCTTTTGGCCGTTTAATAGGTACTGCCTTTTAGTTGTTAATACCATTAACCCAGAATACTTCTCCAAACTCACCTGGATTTAGCATCCCTGTCTAAGCTTAGTTTCTAATGTGCAGGGTCCATTGAATGGCAAGCACAAAGCATACTTCTAAACTCACTGGAGATTTTCTTTCAATGATATTCCTTTATCAGAGAGGAAGAGAAACAGAGAGATTTAGAAAGACATGATTTTTAGAACTCACTAATATTTTATTTTATTTTTCACTTATTCTATTTACAACTGAGGATTTAAGCTCCTTATATAGGAGGTAAAAGTCACAGAAGCAGATAAGAAGGAGTCTGCTTTTACAAAGTAAAAGGCATAAAGCTAGACAAAAACTAGACAAGATACTCTTGAAATTCCTTCGAACTTCCCGCAAGAATGGAGTCAGCATGGATATTCTCATATCCATTTTGGTGCGGTTAGATTAGCCCTCGACTATCATGGAACTGCTGGGAAACCAGTTGTTTCCATAATTGCTCTCCTTGATTCTAGATACAAAAAATACCAAGATGCTTGTATTGGTATAATGGAAGCAACACTAAGCTTAGGAATGGCCATGGTGACGTTATTCCCAAATTTCACCATGTCTTTACAAGATCCCAATCTCTTTGATGCTCTAAAAGTCCAAATTCAGATCATTAGAGCAGAGATGGTTGAATCAGCAGTAACGGCGACCTTGCATTACCAGGTTGTATAGAGAGTTCAAGATCATGCTTTCAAGTTATCAAATCATGGATCTGATGATTCTCTTCTCATTTCAGTTAATACTAGAGAAGAACCTCATTGCGTACATGTGCCAAAATAGATCCCAAAACAGGAGTTGCTCAAGCTCTTGCCAGAAAAATGGGTTAATGTGCAAGATGTGTGACACCTTTTCATGCCCAATTGCTACAATACCAAAGATATACTTCCAGATAATGTATTTTTATGAAAATTTTTTGTTTTATTTTCAAGATAGCACCAAAGTATCTAATTAAAGTAGATGAATCAATGCAAAGAAATAATTAATATGAACCACAAAAAATCAAAACATAGTGTACTCTATAAGCATGAACATATCAAAGTGTTAATTCTTGAGCACATTAAGGTGAAATGACATCAACATTGACCACAAAAGATAAAAGAAAGAAAGAAGCATATGCATAAAGTCACAGGGATAGAGAATGAGTAGGATTTTGGCAAAAAGAAAGTAATCAGCAATCAAAAAAGCCGCACCTCGATTATAATTGGTTTTCCATCTTTCATTGCATTTTTTAGATCCCCATTCCACCCTAGGAAATATGCAGCACAAAACAAAATCAATAGTGAATATACCTTTACAAAAAAATACAAATAAAACATATAAGAAGCTATTTGGGTATTATATGTCTCTAGGCAATTCCTACTTTTACATTTATAAGGAAAGAACAAAATTTCATCATAGCTAACTGGATATTTTAGAAACTACCTTTACGAACTATCCTGTATTCTTGACAAAATTTTGTAATCAACTCCTCGGAGGAACTAAAATCCCGTTCCCGTACAGGAGTGGATACCAATGGTGCACTGAAACAAATAAGATAAGTAAGCATTTTTAAATACATCCATTTGGTATGGATGAGCTCTTAGCCATTTGGGGTTATAGAGTTTGGTCTCCAAACATGGTTGATTTAGCAGCAAAAATCAATAGAAGGTACCATCTTAGCAGCAAAAACCAATAGAAGGTACCATCTTAGCTGCAAAAACCAATTAAAATTCAAAACCTAAATTCATTATTTTTTTGAATTTATTTTTTGAGATTTTATACTACTCTTACGAACCCCAAAACCTAAATTCATGATTTCTGTCATTCAAATCTTGAGAAACATAGTCTCATAAAAATCCAATTAAAATCGAATTCATTACCTGGAAATGTAATCATCATAAACTTGTAACAACTTTTGTTTATCAATTAATAAAATAAAACCTAAATTACGCATAAAAATTTCATACTAAAAAAACAAGAACATGATTTCATCGACACCAACAGAAAATAAATGAAAGCATAACATTTACTCCAAACTGTCGTCACCAACAACATAACATTTACTCCAAACCAATGAAAGCATTCCCAATATAAAAGAAGTGAAAGCATTATAGTACCTTCGCGACGATGAAGAAAAATGAAACGATCGAAAACCCTATACACAGAGAAGACGATTTCAAGACATTTCAGGGTCATCAACAAATAACAAACAAAAAAAATTAACAAAGACAAGAAAACCCAATGTTTAAATGCGCAGAATTGGGAAATCAAACCTTAAATATTGATTCCCCCGACGACAGAATCCGAATGTCTGGCCACCTTCTCCGTCTTCTCTGTGTGGGTTATATAAGTTTGCAAGAAATCGAAACAATGAAGCTTTTCCTTATAAGTTTGCAAGAAACCGAAACAACGAAACATTAAAGCTTTTCAATTGAAGAATCGCATGTAAGAAATCGCAGATAGAAAAAAGAATTAGGGATTTCGACAGATAGGGGATTTGGGGCTGGGAGCGGGGATATAGTCCAAAACTGATTATATGTTTCAAACAACGCCGTTTTCTATTTCAATTTTTGCGGCACTTACAGGGAAACGCCACTAATTTTACAACTTTTACGGCGTTTGGAGATAAAACGCCACTAATATTTAATTCGTCAATGAAACGACACCATTTTGTTCAATTTTTATTATATTTTTTGCGGCGTTTATTGACAAAACGCCACTAATTATTCACTTTTTAAATATATATTAATAAGTTTATAAGTTTTCAAAATTTTAATAGATTTATGAATTTGGTACATTAATATGACATTATTTTTAAGCAATACATTAATATGGCATTATTAATATTATTTCAATAATATTATTTAAAAATATGATATTTTTAATTGTTAAAATTTAATAAATTTTATAAATCTTAGAGAGTGTATAATTTAAATATTATCAACATTCAAATTTATAAATTATTAATATTATTCAAATAATGTATTTCAATTTTAAATTTATGCTCTATTTTTAAGTTAATAAACGAATGTAAATAACACAATTAATTTGTTTCATCATAACATATATGCCACGATGAGTCAATAAACTAAGCATTCGTGTCACTTAGAACCCTAATAACATAATAAGAAGTAAAAAACAAAAAGTATTTGTAATTTTTTTGAATTTGGTATCACAAAAGTAATTAAACCCTAAAATCCATAACACTAAACCCTAAACCCTAAATCCAAAACCCAAAACCATGCATTGTAAACCTTAAATCATTAACACTAAACGGTAAACCATAAACATCAAGCCCTAAAATACTAAACTTCTATATCTTATTAGCCGTAAACACTAACATGATATTAACATTAAAACGTAAACTCTAAACCTTAAACCTCAAACCCCAAGCCCTAAACCTACACCATAAACCCTGAACTCAAAACTCTAATCCTAAAATAATAAACATTATATCATGAATGTAACACCTCTTACCCGTATTCATCATCGAAACAAAGTAAGAAGTGTTATAAAACGATCTGAAATATTGTTTTTTTCAAAAAACTTTTGACATAATTCCTTTTCATAAACATTCAATTCCTCCTGCAAATTCTCGAAACACAATTTCAAACAACTTCAATATTTCAACCAAATACAATTATATGTTCAGACACAATTTATCCATCCACAACATTCTAATTACTTTGTTAATAGTTTAAGGAAACAATTTATAAATTAATATACACCAACATTTTAAACCAAACAATATTTTATACATATATATAAATTTATACCACATTACATTAACTCATCTATACATGCCATTTTTCAAAGTATTGGTTCCAAAATACCCAAAAGATGATGATGATAACGTGGATGATGTTCTGACCCCGTCCAATTCCCTAGCTGATTAATATCACTATAAAACAAGGGAAAAATAAAAAAGAGTAAGCTTATAGCTTAGTAAGTATGTATGTAATTAATAAATAAATTTCTAGCATGATACCATATATAATATAATTTTTATCACACATAAATCTATTATCTATTCAATTTCCAGCAAACTGTTTCTCTGCGTCACAGTCACTAAATTATTTTTATCCAGAGCTACAGAACTCTAAATTAAGATCTGTAAATTTTACCTGAACCTATACTCATATAAATTATTACCATAAAATTTTTAGAATTTTTGGTTCAGCCAATTAGTATAGTTTATTCTCTATAATTCCCCTATTTCACTGCTTGATACTTCTGACCTCTCTTCACTAAAAGTCAGTTATCTCTTAGTACAGAGTTCAAATGATGTTCCCACTTATTTCTTTTGAAAATATATTCAATAAGAAATTTAAGAATGTAAATTTAAAAACATAATTATTTTTTTATAATTTTTAGTGATTTTCCAAAGTCAGAACAGAGGATTTCGAAACCATTCAGACCTTGTCTCAGTAAAATTCCAATATCTCAAAATATATAACTCTTTTGGCAATTCTTTATGTTTTATGTGAAAGTAGACTCATTAAGCTTTAATTTCATGTCTTATTCAACCACTAAATCAATTTCTATAATATTTAGTGATTTTTCAAACTAACATCACTGTCACTATCCAAATATATTCTATTCCAACATCCCTCATTCACATAGCACTATAACCATTTATTTTATAACACAATACAAGACTTCATCACTTCAGTCACTCTTTCGCAACATACTCATATCTCATTGAACATGTCGGTATAATAACAAATATTTGGGGTTTTTCACACTATACTACCCATGTTACTTTTATCATTCCATACACGTAGTAGCCTTCACATAGTACTACACACGTGATCAAGTTTTACGGTTCACGTAGTAGCCTTCACATAGTACTATACATGTGACCAAAGCTTTTTGGTACACATAGCAGCCTTCACTTACTACTACACATGTGACCATCATTTATCGATTCACGTAGTAGCCTTCACACAGTACTATACACGTGACAAAAGCTTCTCGGTACACATTGTAGCCTTCACTTAGAACTACACATGTGACCATCATTTATCGATTCACGTAGTAGCCTTTACACAGTACTACACACGTGACCAAAGCTTCTCGGTACACATTGTAGCCTTCACTTAGTACTACACATGTGACCATTATTTATCGATACACGTAGTAGCCTTCACACAGTACTACACACGTGTTCATCGATACCTTATTCAAATCTTTACCATTCTGACAGTTCCACAAAGATTCTTACTTTCTAATAATTTACAATTTCTCCATAGCACATTATAATATCAATCTTTCCGCTCAACTCCATAACCAATTTAATAGTTCGATTTAAATCACTTCAACCATTACTTGCAGTTGGTATATCCATAAACCAAGCTGATTTTAAACAAATCAACTATCAATTTCAAATTTCTAAATTTAATATAACTATTTCATATCCAACCCTTTCACATATATTGTCACGAAATATAACAAAAATAATTATAACAATGTATTAATTACATACAACTTACCTCGATACAAAATGTAAAGATTTTAGAATTTAATCCCCAATCTTCTCTTCCCCGATTAAGGTTGACTTCTCGTCTTTCTTGATCTATAACAGTAAATTGAGCTTGTTTAACATTCACATTTATTAAAACAAGCTCGACTCAACTTTTGTCAAAATTATGATTTTGTCCCTAAACTTTTGCATAATTACATTTTTCCCCAAGCTCAAAAATTAAATTTCACTCTTTATTATTATGTTTTACAACATGCTGAACACTTTTTTCTTTTATGGCAATATCAAATTCTCACTCTAACATGTACTTATAAACATTAAATATTTTTACCGATTATGTCGATTTACCCGTTTTCACTTAAAATTGGCTAGAAAAAGTTAGTTAACATGATTTTAAGCTTCATATTCTACCATAAAACATCGAAATAAGCATATTTCACCTATGGGTATTTTTCCAAATATGAACCCTAGGTTAAATTATTGCTAGAATAACCTAAATCAAGTTACCAGGACTCTAAAAACGTAAAGAACATTAAAAACGGGGCTTGGAATCACTTACTATGGAGCTTGGAAGCTTGAAAACCCTAAATATGGCTTCCCCCTTGCTGATTTCGTTCACCATGAAGAAGATGACACGATTTTTCCATCTTTTTCCCATTTTATTTCTTTTTATTATCAAATGACTAAAATGCCCTTACTTAAAAAAATCTATTTCACTAATTCTATGCCCATTTTGTCCATCAATTAAATAATGGTCTAATTGCCACATAAGGACCTCCAATTTAAAGTGCCATAGCAATTGGACACCTCTAACATATAGAACCCAACTTCTGCACTTTTTACAATTTAGTCCTTTTGACTAAATTGACTGCCCAAACGTCGAAATTTTCGAACGAAATTTTCATGAAATATTTTAATGAAATTGTAGACAATAAAAATATAACAATAATTATATTTTCCCTCGTCGAATTTGTGGTCTCGAAGCCACTGTTCCAACTAGGCCTAAAATCGAGTTGTTACAATTCTCCCCCCTTAGGGATTTTCGTCCTTGAAATTCTTACCAGAAAAGAGGTTTGGGTACTGTTTCCTCATAACTTCCTCCGGTTCCCACGTAGCTTCTTTCATTCCATGTTTTTGCCACAACACTTTTACTAAAGCTATACTCTTATTCCTTAATTGTTTGACCTCTCGAGCCAAAATCTTTATCGGTTCCTCCTCATATGTCATATCTGGTCGAATTTCAATCTCTGTAGGAGAAACTATATGTGAAGGATCTGAACGATAGCGTCGCAACATCGATACATGAAATACATTATGTATTCTTTCAAACTCTGCTGGCAAGGCTAGCCGATAAGCTACGGGTCCAATCCATTCAATAACTTCATACGATCCAATAAAACGATGACTCAATTTGCCTTTACGGCCAAATTTCAAAATCTTCTTCCATGGAGATTTTTTTAAAAACACCTTATCACCCACTTGAAACTCAATTTCTTTTCTCTTTAAATCTGTATATGACTTTTGTCGATCTGAAGCAGCCTTTAAATAGTCACGAATTACTTTCACCTTTTCTTCAGTTTCTTTCACCAAGTCAACTCCGTGAATTTGGTTCTCACTGAGCTCAATCCAATACAAAGGTGTTCTACACTTACGTCCATATAATGCTTCGTACGGTGCCATTCGTATACTCGACTGATAGCTATTGTTGCAAGCGAATTCAACTAATGATAGATATTTCTCCCAACTGCCTTCAAATTCTAAAATACAACACCGGAGCATGTCTTCAAGAACTTGAATCACTCTTTCAAATTGTCCATCAGTTTGCGGATGGAACGCAGTACTAAAGTTCAATTTTGTACCCAGGGCCTCTTGCAACTTTATCTAAAACCTCGAAGTGAACTTCGGATCTCTATCCAATATAATGGATTTAGGCACCCCGTGCAATCTCACAATTTCAGCAACATATAACTCCGCCAACTTATCAAGTGAGTAATCAATGCGTACCGGTATAAAATGAGCCGACTTTGTCAATCTATCAACGATTACCCAAATAGCATCCTTCTTCCTTGGAGTCAGAGACAATCTCGTCACAAAATCCATCGTGATCCTATCCCATTTCCATTTTGGCATCATTACTGGTTGAAGTAAACCCGATGATACTTGATGCTCAGCTTTCACTTGTTGGCAAGTTAAACACTTTGATACAAATTCCGAGATATCCTTTTTCATGACCGGCCACCAATACAATTTCTTCAAATCATTATACATTTTCACACTACCTGGATGAACTGACAAATCACCACTGTGTGCCTCACATAAAATGGTCCGAATCAACTCATCATTTTTCGGTACATATATTCTATCTCGAAACATCAAACAATCATCTGATCTAATTCAAAAATCTGAATCAACACCTGATTCACACTGAGCTCTCCTAGCTTGTAATACACTGTCATTCTTTTGGGCTTCCTGAATTTGCTGAAGGAATAATGGTCTAGCCCTCAATTCAGCCAAAATTGAACCATCATCAGATAAAGTTAATCTCATACTCATAGCTCTCAAAGCAAATAAAGACTTTCTGCTCAAGGCATCAACAACCACATTAGCTTTCCCGGGGTGATAGTCAAATCATGCGGGATAAGTTAGTGATTGAATCAACCTCTTACCCGTATTCATCATCGAAACAAAGTAAGAAGTGTTATCAAACGATCTGAAATATTTTTTTTTACAAAAATTTTGACACATAATTCCATTTCATAAACATTCAATTCCTCCTACAAATTCTCGAAACACAATTTCAAACAACTTCAATATTTCAACCAAATACAATTATATGTTCAGACACAATTTATCCATCCACAACATTCTAATTACTTTGTTAATAGTTTAAGGAAAAAATTTATCAATTAATATACACCAACATTTTAAACCAAACAATATTTTATACATATATATAAATTTATACCACATTATAGTAAGTCATCTGTACATGCCATTTTTCAAAGTATTGGTTACAAAATACCCAAAAGATGATGATGATAGTGTGGATGATGTTCTAACCCCGTCCAATTCCCGAGCTGATTAATATCACTATAAAACAAGGGAAGAATAAAGAAGAGTAAGCTTATAGCTTAGTAAGTATGTATGTAATTGATAAATAAATTTCTAGCATGATACCACATATAATATAATTTTTATCACACATAAATCTATTATCTATTCAATTTCCAACAAACTATTTCTCTGCATCACAGTCACTAAATTATTTTTATCCGGAGCTAAAAACCTCCAAATAAAGATATGTAAATTTTTCCTAAAACTAGACTCATAGACCTTCTTACCATAAAATTTTTAGAATTTTTGGTTCATCCAATTAGTACAGTGTATTCTCTAAAATTCCCCTATTTCACCGCTTGACACTTCTGACCTCTCCTCACTAAAAGGTAGTTATCTCTTAGTACCAAGTTCAAATGATGTTCCCACTTATTTATTTTGAAAATATATTCAATAAGAAATTTAATAATGTAAATTTCAAAACATAATTATTTTTGTACAATGTTTAGTGATTTTCCAAAGTCAAAACAGAGGATTTCGAAATCATTCAGACCTTGTCTCACTAAAATTCCAATATCTCAAAATATATAACTCCTTTGGCCATTATTTTTATTTTATGTGAAAGTAGACTCATTAAGATTTAATTTCATGTCTTATTCAACCACTAAATCAATTTCTATAATATTTGGTGATTTTTCAAACTAACATCACTGTCACTGTCCAAATCTATTCTATTCCAACATCCCTCATTCACATAGCACTATAACCATTTATTTTATAACACAATACAAGACTTCATCACTTCAGTCACTCTTTCGCAATTTATCACGTTCCAATCACATACTCATATCTCATTGAACATGTCTGTATAACAACAAATATTTGAGGTTTTTCACACAGTACTACCCATGTTACTTTTATCATTCGATACGCGTAGTAGCCTTCACTTAGTACTACACACGTGATCAAGTTTTACAGTTCACGTAGTAGCCTTCACATAGTACTACACACGTGATCAAGTTTTATGGTCCACGTAGTAGCCTTCACACAATACTACACACGTGACCAAAGCTTTTCGGTACACATAATAGCCTTCACTTAGTACTACACATGTGACCATCATTTATCATTCACGTAGTAGCCTTCACACAGTATTACACACGTGACCAAAGCTTCTCAGTACACATTGTAGCCTTCACTTAGTACTACACATGTGGCCATTATTTATCGATACACGTAGTAGCCTTCACACAGTACTACACACGTGTTCATCGATACCTTATTCAAATCTTTACCATTCCGACCGTTCCACAAAGATTCTTACTTTCCAATAAGTTACAATTTCTCCATAGCACATTATAATATCAATCTTTCCACTCAACTCCATAATCAATTTAATAATTCGATTTAAATCACTTCAACCATTACTTGCAGTTGGCATATCCTTAAACCAAGCTTATTTTAAACAAATCAACTATCAATTTCAAATTTCTAAATTTAATATAACTATTTCATATCCAACCCTTTCACATATATTGTCACGAAATATAACAAAAATAATTATAACAATGTATTAATTACATACAACTTACCTCGATACAAAATGTAAAGATTTTAGAATTTAATCCCCAATCTTCTCTTCCCCGATTAAGGTTGACTTCTCGTCTTTCTTGATCTATAATAGCAAATTGAGATTGTTTAGCATTCACATTTATTAAAACAAGCTTCGACTCAACTTTTGTCAAAATTATGATTTTGTCCCTAAACTTTTGCATAATTACATTTTTCCCCAAGCTCGAAAATTAAATTTCACTCCTTATTCTTATGTTTTACAACATACTGAACACTTTTTCCTTCTATGGCAATATCAAATTCTCACTCTAACATGTACTTATGAACATTAAATATTTTTATCGATTATGTCGATTTACCCGTTTTCACTTAAAATCGGCTAGCAAAAGTTATTTAACATAATTTTAAGCTACATTTTCTACCATAAAACATCAAAATAAACACATTTAACCTATGGTTATTTTTCCAAATATGAACCCTAGGTTAAATTATTGCTAGAATAACCTAAATCAAGTTACCGGGACTCTAAAAACGTAAAGAACATTAAAAACGGGGCTTGGAATCACTTACTATGGAGCTTGGAAGCTTGAAAACCCTAAATATGGCTTCCCCCTTGCTGATTTCGTTCACCATGAAGAAGATGACACGATTTTTCCATCTTTTTCCCATTTTATTTCTTTTTATTATCAAATGACTAAAATGCCCTTACTTAAAAAAATCTATTTCACTAATTCTATGCCCATTTTGTCCATCAATTAAATAATGGTCTAATTGCCACATAAGGACCTCCAATTTAAAGTGCCATAGCAATTGGACACCTCTAACATATAGAACCCAACTTCTGCACTTTTTACAATTTAGTCCTTTTGACTAAATTGAGTGCCCAAACGTTGAAATTTTCGAACGAAATTTTCACAAAATCTTTGTGTAAAATTGTAGATCATAAAAATATAATAATAATTATATTTTCCCTCATAAGATTTGTGGTCTTGAAACCACTGTTCCGACTAGGCCTAGAATTAGGCTGTTACAATAAACCCTAAAACCCTAAACCGTATACGATAAACCTTAAATACTAATCCCTAAGTTTACCATAAAATTTAACTTTTTTCGATGTTAATACCACTAAGCCTCATGAAATGTGACGTCGTTTTATCAAACTTTCCACCATTAGCGGCGCTTTTTTAAAAACCCTGCTAAAGCCCCACTAAAAGCCCCTGAGCATTAGCGGCACTTTCTAAAAAACACCGCTAAAGCCCAGAGAATTATTGGAACTTTCTAAAAACCACCTTTAAAGCCCAGAGCAATAGTGGCGCTTTCTTCAAAAATGCCGCTAAAGCCTAGAGAATTAGCGGCGTTTTCTAAAAAATGCCGCTAAAGCCTAGAGCATTAGCGTAGCTTCTTCAAAATCGCCGCTAAAGCTCAGATCATTAGCGGCGCATCTTCAAAAACACCGTTAAAGCCTAGATCATTAGTGGCTCTTCTTCAAAAACGTCGCTAAATCCCCCAGCATTAGCGGCACTTTTTGAAAAATATCGCTAAAGTACCCAAAGCCTCATGGCGCTGTTGGGCTTGGGTTTTTTGCGGTGCTTCCTTATAAACGCCGCTAATGCTCTATTTTTAGTGGCGTTTCTCAAAAAGCGCCGCTAATGCTTTATTTTAGTGGCGTTTTTCTAAATGCACCGCTAATGCTCGATTTTTAGAGGCATTTTTTGTCCAAACGCCACTAAAAATATCACTAAAAGCCTATTTTGGTGTAGTGTGGAAGTAGTATTGGCTTAGAGAGGTAGGAAAATAACTTTTTTCAAAAAGGCTTCTGGAACCAAGCACCAAACCTTATATGTTTATGAAAATTCGAAGTTAGTAGTATTGTTGGATTGAATACATGGAATACTTAGAGATACACTTTAAATAAAACAAACCATCAAAGGTTGAAGTTCTTGCTTTATCAACATATTGTGACTCTAGCTGAAGAGATATGAATGACAAATATGATGGGTTATGACTATGAGGTATAGTATAAGAAGGGTAGTACAAACATTGTGAAGACGTAGAATTCTTAGATAGGAACTTTTAAAAAAAACAAACCATTAAAGCTTGAAGTTCTTGCTTCATCAACATATTGCGACTCTATCTCAAGAGATGTCTATGGCAAAGATGATGACTTATGGCTATGATACTGTCCAAGAAATGAGAGGAAACAAGAATTCAGATTGCATCCATGTTTTTGTTAGTTTAAATGTTATGGAATTGATAAAAAAATCTTGGCAGGTTGATGAAAGTTGAAGAAGATAGTGGACCAACTTCAATCTTAGGATGGTTCACACCCAAAATTACAATTTCCATAAGGGATTATTGCTCGGGAAGGAAATTGGTTGTTGTAGTAGACCAGAGTTAAAGGATTAGTTGTTGCAATTTTTTTCACATTAACTTAATGAAAGGTCATTTTGGGATGCATGCTACTTCTAATGGTTGTTAATTTGTGTCTATTGGAAAGGTATGAAGCAAGACATCCACACATTTGTAAGAAAATGCATTATATGTCAAAATAGTAGTATGGTCATGCTACTAACCTAGTGTTGCTACAAGCTTTTTCTACCCTATTGCCATATGGATAGATATATCTCTTAGGATTTTATAGAGAGTTAGCCTAAGTTAAGTGGTAAAAATACTATATCTTAGTGGTGGTACATCGTTGAGCAAATGTGATCATTTCTTGGCATTCTCACACCCTTTCATTTCTTTTTTTACAAGTAGCTTAGATTTTCATGGATTAGATTTATAGGATCCATGGCCTTCCAAGATCGATATTCTTTGATAGAGATAAGGTTTTTATGTCACTTTTGGCTAGAGGATAAGATATTACATTGAAAATTTCAACTTTCTTACATTCTCAATTAGATGGGCAGAATGAAGTGGTTAATAGGAGTGTAAAGTTTTACCCTAAGTGCGTGTACTATGAGAAAGTTTGGTTGAATGATAGTATAACATCACTTACCATATTGCCATCAAAACTACACCTTATGATGTAGTGTAATGGAAACAACCTCCTTCAAAATTGCCTTCCTTGGGGAAAGAGTTTTGTGTGGAGCTAGTGGATAAAAGTTTGTGGTAAGAGAAGAGGAAAATATGATGTTAAAAGTTCAATTACAAAGAGTGCATGACATAATTAAAGCTTTAATAAACAAAAAGAAGAGTGATAAAAAATTCTTAGTAGGGGATTGTGTTTATTTGAAGTTGTAGCCTTATAGGCAATAATCCATGGCACAAAAAGAGTTCTTACAAACTTGAAGCTAGATTTTTGGACCTTTCTAAGTGGAAGCTAAAATAGGAAATGTTGCTCACAAATTAGTATTGCCTCTTGATAAAAAATACATTCAAATTTCCATGTATCTTAATTGAATAGGACACATTTGGACTCAACCTTGTCAGCAATAGCTACCATTGATGCTGTATATAAGACTAACCATGAAACTGTCAAAATCCTTGTTTTTGGTACATATGTTTAGTTTCGATGTTCATTTTGGTATATATATATTTGGTTCAAATTTGTATTTATGTTTGGCTTCTGTTACACAAAATGGTACTTGGGCCAAATGATGTTAACTTTTTTATGTGATTCAATGAATATTTAACACGTGGCGATGATGACATTATCATGAAGTCATCATTTGAATAATAAAAAAATATTAAAAATCTAAAAATATTATAAAAATATTTTATGTAAAAAAACTATAAATTTTTATTTTTTTATATAAAATTTTTTAATTTTTATTATAAAATATAAAAATAATTTATTTTTATAAAAACATTTTTTTATAATTTTTTATAAAAACTACACTTGTTATTTTCTTATTTTTTATGAAACCTTATAAAAATACTTTTCATTTTTATAATATTTTATATTTTTCATATATAATTTTTATAATTTTTAAATGATGACATCATTTAATGTCATTATCATCACATGTCAAATACTAGTTTCACCATGTCAAATATTAATTCAAAATCATGAAAAAGTTAAATATCATTTGTCATAAATATCATTTTGTACACTAAAAAAATCAAATATAAGTATCAATTTTAAAAAGAAACCATAAATATTAAAATAAACATTCAAACCAACCAAAAGAATTCATTAATAAAAATTCCCTAAATTTGAAATGCAATTCGTTATAAATAAAGAGGCCTGACCAGGCTGGAAACAATGGCAGTTACTAAAGTTAGTTATTTTCTGAGTTTTTTTTCTGTAAATAATATAAAAAAATTAATTATTGAAATAGGACTGCATGTCTATTATATATAAGAATAGGCAAATTACACAGTGAACCGACGGTGCCGCTTGAGCAATCGGCGGCACCAACCTCCCCTGACAGCAATCATTTAGGAAATGATTAGAATTAAAAAAAATATTTTTTAATGATGTCGTTTAAGCAATTGGCGGCACCGGTATGTATTTACCCTAAAATATACACTTGTATTTTATATTGTTAGATCGAAAAAAATACTTTTTAATAGTGTCGCCGACATGTCAGGCAGCACCAGAATTAATTAATATTTAATATATATTTTTATATTTTAAAAGATTACCGACATGACGATCTGCCACCAACGTGACTGGTCAGTCACGGGTTCGACTCCCAAACTGAGTTTCAAGCCTTTTTTATCTTTTGTTTATATTATATTATATTATATATATATTAAAATTTTCATTATAAAAGAGGGTTGGTTTGGTCCCAACCCCCACACAAACAATCTGATAAGAAAAAAAAAAATCTAAGGACTTAGCCACAGCCGAAAAAAAAGAAGGTCCCTTCCAAAAGAAAAGGTATTTTAATATTTTTTTTGTAATATTAGAATTATTTATATTTTAGATTTGTAATATTTTTTTGTAATAATCATTATTATTGGTTTAGATTTGGGTTAAAAGTTTATTTATTGATATATTATTTGAATTATTAGAATTATGTTAATTTAGATATTTGTAATATTATATTTTTGTTTGAATTATTAGAATTGTATGTGTTTATTTTGTAGTGTATGTTTATTAAGATAGTTTTGGTAGTGCATATTTATTTTAGTAGAATTATTAGAATTGTGTATTAAGATGGTACTAGTAGTGTATGTTTACTTTATTTTGTAATGATAATTTGTATAGTTTCAAATATAACATTGATCATTATATTAGATTTGTGTTGAATGATTAAATTTTAAATATGACATTGATCATTATATTCTAATAGTAATGTGTATATTTTAAGATATAACATTGAACATTATATGTTTGTTTAAATAATTAGATTTTTGTTGAAAATAATATTAATATATAAAAATATTATATATAAAAAGTTAATTACAAAAATGGGCTACGAAAAAAATAATTCTCGTTATTTTTGTATTGTGCATTTGTTAAGTTGATTATTAAAATTTTAATTGTTTGTGCAAATATTTACAGGAAATGATCACACAACAATGATGATTCACTTGCTGGTAAAAAAAATTCTATTTTTTATTCACAAGTATATTCGTAAAGTTGCATGTAAATTTTTATTTAATTAGAAGATCCTAACTAATGTTGTAATTTAATATGATTAGGATGTGTATTGTGTGTTGAGGCCGTGTTGCCATGGTCCGAGCTACCGGATGAACGGATTATGCCCTACCTAGATGCCGTGGGATTTGGATCAGTGGCATTAATCCGTGTGTTTGGGTTGAAGGCCAACTTAATATCAGCATTGGTTGAGCGATGGCGCCCAGAGACGCACACCTTTCATTTGCTGTGTGGGGAATGCACTAGCACACTGGAGGATGTCGCACTGCAATTAGGGATTCCCGTGGACGGTGATACAGTGATTGATTCAAGCCTAGTAGTAGAACTTGCGGCTTTCTACTATGACTTGCTTGAACGCTCTCCCGATGATGCTGGAGCTAAATTTATAAATTTAAAATTTTCGTGGTTGAAGGCAAATTTTGAAACATTATCGAGTAATGCGACTGAGAGGGAGAAAATGTGCGCTACTCAAGCATATATACTGCAGCTTATAGGGGGTACTTATGCTAGACGCCAATAAAAATAGAGTCCACTTGATGTACCTGCCTTTACTATTTGATTTGAAAGTTGATCGTTCCTATAGTTGGGGGTCAGCAATACTAGCAACGTTGTATCGTGAGATTTTTCGGGGAGCAAAGCACAAAACACAAGATATAGGCGAGTGTCTGATACTGCTACAATCTTGGGCACTATACAGGATGTCATTTCTGGCATCAGTACCAAACACATGTGTTCCCACTTGTGAATAGGTAAAAACAATTGAAACTTGGTTCAGCATTTTTTTATGAAAATATGTTCTTACGTGTTTGCTTTAATTTTTAGATGGTATACTTGTCTGAACATCGGGAAGTCGAAAACACTCATTGTCTACCAACATATGATCGAGGCACATATGTGGTGCATTAACGTACCCATGTTGAATTTTTCAATAGTGGCGTGGTACAACGGGGATCAGGTGATTCGTCAATTTAGGTGCTTTCAATATATTCCGGACGTTCCTATGCATTTGGGTGATGATGTCCACAAAATTGACAAGAAGGGAAAAAATGCAAAGAATTAAACATTAGCCATCAAAAAATATATTACAGTATAGAACACCCGGTTGGAGAGGAGGCCTCGTTTGGAATCATGTTTGCCTAATTTCATTCTCTCGGTGGATTACCAGTAGTGGTACATGTGGAATGGGCTGTCCTACCTATATGGTGGCAAATTGATGGTAATCCCTCCACATATACAACATGAGGTCCCCTACAAAGACAACCTCATCATCCGTCTCCTCCTCTCTCACCAGAACCTACAATGTTATACACACAATCGACCGGTAGTTCCTATCATCCGGAGTTGGGGGTTGCAGTTTTGCCCCAGAGTACTCGGGTTACAGTGGGGAAAGGTTCGAATCTGTGTATATTTCCCATTTAGCCAAGTCCTATCTACCTACACAAGCGACTTACAGTGGGAAATGCCCCTAATGCATGGATTAAATGTCCAAAAAATCTGTTGGAATGTTCTTTTCCCCGGATGTAGTTGGTTGTCTTGGTCGTAATAAGGCAATTTCTGCAACTTAACGACAGCTCCTGCAATGTACTCTCGTATTACGACTATCCACCCCTGGAGTTCATTTTACGTCACATCCCAATCTCTGTACACTTGATTCATGACCATCTATTTAGCCACTCATGCCTTCTGGTATGAAACTCCGTACTAGAACTGTTCTTCCATTTTAGTAATTAGCACTGATACAAGAATGATAGACACGTTTTTAACCATTGGTAGGATGCAGTTGCATATAGTTTTTGAATCAAGCTTACGATGGTCTTACGTTATACGTGCAGAAGTGCATGTATAAGGTCTAACATATTTTTGTATCTCCCATTATATGGACCTATAGATAAATGTAGCTCGTACACACCACCTGCACCCTTCTATCGACTTCCAACACTCACCAACACATATTGTCGGTTTAGAGTTAGCCACTTTGAAGTCGACTAGCACCTTCATGCTATACCGCTTGATGGCAATGGCGCACTCGTCTTTTCTCACAAATCTTTAACCCACTAATAAATTTTTTGATTCAGTATCTACTAACATCAAGTGAGTAGGTATTATGTCTAGGTACTCGGGATTTCTAAAGCATGCGTCACATCGGGATTGATGACCGACATGTGGGCCCTAATATCATTGCGTATGACGATGCCATGACTCGGGTTTCTAACTAAAGGGGCATAATCATTTTCATCATCCACTCTTTCTTCGTCAATATCAGCCAAGACATTGTCTACATCGGGGTCACTAAAATCTTCACCTTCGTGATTAGAATGACCATTATTATCAAATCCATCTTTACTATGTGCATCAATCACAATAACTACTAGATGTATCTGTAAAGCAACTTAGTATGGATTTTTGACCCATGTCGATATGGCTCCACCACCGTACTAGTCTGAACATCCAACGTTGAGATCAGCGTCAAAACTGCGCACAAACGACCTCCTATTGACAGATGCTCTGGGAACCTCTGCACGGGTCTTGAACTTTATATTGTTGACTTAACAGAGTTACATCTTCAACGAGCTCCATATCGGTTAACTCAACAAACAACTAAATCGGTTCAGTGTTCACCCTATTTGGCGAGTAATACAGTGCGACCATTGTCTCGATGTCATCATCGCCTAAAAGTTTCATCTCGGTAAATTTGATAGGATTTGACGAAATTGGAAATTTATAGAATAGCTTCAACATCTTCCTTCCACAACGCTGGAGAACTTTTGCACTGATATTTTCTTTCATATCATTGACAGACATCTTCCTATTGAACCTCATTCCTATTTTCTGGCGAGTTTCAAAAATACAACCAATAGTTGTTTCTAAAATAACACCATCGAAATAAATAGCTGTAAAAAATTGGTTTTCAATTTTTTTTCTGAAACTGTAAAAAAAATAGCACTGATGGTGAGGGGAATTTTTTTCTTTCAACTTCTGTCTATGTAGGGGTTAAGGGACCAAACCAAACCCCCTTTTATAATTAAATATATATAAATACATATAAATTTTTAACAAAGAAAGTTGAAAAACCCAATTTTAGGAGCTGAACCCGTGACTGACAAGTCACATTAGTGGCAGGCCATCAGGCCAGTTGTTGATTGTCGCTACCCAGGATGGTAATAGGTGGATTCATATGTATAGCTGATAAGATTCTCATTCCCCTATCTGGGAATCTTAGGCCGTCAGACCAGTTGTTGATTGTTGTTACCCATACAAAATGGCCATCGAAAAGTGAGCGAGATCAAGTCATTGACATGGGTATGTACTTGTTACTTTTTGCACAATCATGTTACACCATATTTCATTCATTCTTTGTATTCGCAGCTATGCTTTTCTTGATAGGGTACGAGCTTGTCCAACATCGTTTCCATGAAATATTGAAAAACTTGTGCGCCATCAAAAACTATGGTGTGGCTTACCTAGCGAACATACCCTTCGAACAGTGGACGCAATCGTATAATGAGGGTCTACGGTTCTAGCACATGACGACAAACTTTATCGAATGCATCAATTCCTTACTAAAGGGGATACATCATTTGTCGATAACCTTGATTGTTAAAGAAACATACTTTTGTTTGGTTGCCTTATTTCCAAAGCAGACAACAACATATCCTGAACAGATAGCGGGTGGTCATGTTTAGTGCGAGGATGTCATGAAAGAAATTAGACGAAATACAGTGAGAGTGAACACTATGTACTCAGTATGCCACTACCATTGGAACCTAGAATTTCGAGTCATGAAGCACACTAGACCCGACTAGGACATGTCAAGGGCATCATATTGTATGCACCTGACAAGAGGGACTTGCGATTGTGGGAAGTTCCAAGCACCTCAATTCCCATGCGCACATGTAATTTTCATATGTGTGAACCTACAAATTGAGTACATGCCTTATATCATCAATTTACATAGGTTAGAATGCATGCATAGTGTATGGAGTATTGGATTCCCACCTGTCCCAGATGAAATTATGTGGTTGCCAGTGTTTCGCGCGCTATACGAGTTGGCGCCAACCATGAATTTTTGTTGCGTCTCGACAGATTGCTCAAATTTCTCTAGAATATACACCAATATGAATATTCAGGAGAAAGACAATCATAAAATTTATGCAAGTACCATAGAAACCAAGGGCATGCGAAGACAACATGTTTTGTATTAATGGGTAGATTAGGGCCTCAACGTCGCTAACATTCATTTATTGTACCCAAAATTTGTTTTCTTTCTTTTTAACTTACATTTCAACCGTATTTGCCATGGTCTACCAGTTCGATAAAGATGTCTATTCAAAGTTACATATTTCATATTAGATATTAAATATATAGAAATTTACATTAGATTTTAAAAATACAAATATGAGTTGCAATGGAAATATACTAAAAAATTTATCATTTATTTATTTATGTCAATCATATTTACATCGCAATAAATAAATAAAAATACATCATAGACGTCGTCGGGTCGAATATGTGCCGCAAGGCGGTGGCTAACGGGTGCGAGCAGGATTTCTGTTCACAACTAGTACTGCCAACTCATCCACTTGATCGTCACCATCCTCTTCATCTTTTTAGTCTTCACCTCCACTCTCATGCTCATCTTCGTCTCCACTGTCGTCTTCATCTTCATATTCATCTCCACCCTCGACTTCATCTTTGTCTCCATCACCTTCTTTCGTGCTTGAGTGCGGTGCCATCCTAGCCTTTCATTGTGTGTCTTCTACTCTATGGAAAGATGGTTGCATCGATGACCCACCTCGATAAAATAATGATGTAGTGGATGTTTGTGACACTATCCATGTGTAGGTGCATGGTGTCACAAAACCTGGATAAGTTAGCATTGAAACGGGCATTGACATTGACATCGATGACTGTATCAATGTCGGCATCAGTGTTGATACATGCATCGACATTTGGCTCGATATTTGTCTTAGAATTGACATCGGCATGGGGGTGTAGAATGCGAGAGAAGTCGATTCCTGAAGTATGTACCTACGAGAGGGGTAGAAACAATGATGTGCGGTGGTGCATAGTGTAAACAAACATGGGGTTAGTGAAATAAATTGAAATAAGTAGAGTGAACTAATCAGGATATGACGTAGACATAGGCTGCACTTGTTCAGTCGGAGCTGATGGCAAACCTGTCTTGTGACTGCGTCTGGACCTATGCTGCTGGGGCGATCATGTTTGCCTCTTCTAATGAAGTTACCTACTCCTCGCCTCCACCGATAGCATATACGACTTGCCGATGACTCTAAACCACTACATGTACTCCAAATAGGCCGCCGTGTCCAATGAGAAAAATGGTTCTCGGATGGGTAAGAATTCCACCTTACGATCCCAAGCGTCGATGTACTCCTTGTGAATGTCTCGCTAATTCTCATCGTTTTTTCTCTACAGTTCCACGTTGTACAGTGCTTCCATGTCTCATGGTGGTGACAGAATTTGTTGCCTCCACCCGAACTGCGCATCACTTGACCCGATTCGTGTATTTTTACCGTCACGAACACTATCAACGACACATTCGCGTCTGACATACTCCGATTGGTCAAATATTTTGGTAGGATGCATTCTATGATATCCAACTCAATGTATGGCATCCATTCAAAGTAAAATGCACAATTGTAAATTCCATTATGTATGAAATTTTGTTTTACAAATCATTGTGTAATTATTATAGGTTGGAAAGAATAAGTAACTAACATCAAATTTTGAGCGTTGATCTAATAGTAGTCTGATATATTTGATCTGCTCGGGTATTCCCACGTAACTCGGCCCATGATTCTACCTATACAAGCAACGTGTTAATTCAAACATATAATAAATAAAGAACATTTATTATATAAACTACATATTTGATAAAAAAATATTTTTACCTTGTCACCAATAGGAACATGTATGGGTCGTTCACTCGGGGACTTAGAAATGGTACACTCTCCACCAGGCCCACGACTACAACAAGAGCAGACAACCACCGATTGACATCTTATCTGATTTCGTCGCCCGATACAACTTCCAATACAATGTGGCCGACACAACTGATCCCTAACTCAGTCGTCCGCATTATTTGAAGTCGGCTAGGTGTAGTAGCCACCTTATGTGTACCAAATTTCAAGGTTTATTGGGCATTAAAATACCCCCAATTAACCTCAAGATGAATGCTCGAGCATATTGTTCTTTGACGATGTCAATCGCGTTTAGAGGAAGTTCTTTTAAATTGATTTCCAGCCACTTCATCTCTATCCAACCACCTTGAAACTTGTTCAAGACCTTCCTAAAAATGCCTTGCAAAAGTCCTCTTTACTGGGAACGACCATTGATCTCGTGACGACTGGCCCATCCACCTATAAAACGAGTTGTAAAGCTACGTTCTCGAGTGTGATTGTACACTCGTCGCATAGAAGATGAAAAGTGTATGTCTTGGGCCTCCATCTTTCCACCAATGTACTGATGAGTGTAGGATCGAGTTTTCAGCCCTAGAGCATACGAGAGACATGTAAAAATCCCATGTCTTGCAAGTAACCACAAATTTCAATGATTCGGCCCATTGACAAATTGTGTATGAACCCTCCAAAATACGATCATCCACCTATTTATCTCAACAAAAAATTCAATTAAAAATATTTTAAAAAATAAAAAACTCTAAATTTAACTTGATTGAAAATAACAAAAATCTAAAATTACATTCTACCATTATTGCTTGAGTGGCGGAAATGTGCTTGTCGTCAACACGAATCAGAGAGGTTGTCATTCATGAAAATTTAATTGAAACAAATAAAATACGAAATAATTAAAAAAGTAATATTTTTAAATGAGCATATCATAAAATTTAGAACAAAACTTGACAAAATTAAGAGAGTTGAGAGATTAGAAAGAATTGAGAGAGTTGGGTTTGAGTGAAAAGAATTTAAAATTTCATGTTATTTATAGAAAAGAAATGACCGTTGGGGCCCTTTAAATCTTTTTACCATCGCTAGTCAATGTTCAAAAAGTAGTTGGAATTGACTGTTGGTGGAAAACGTGTCTGACTCTCCAAAAATGGTCTATTTCCTTAAATTAAAAAAAATGACTTAAAAGGCTAAATAAAAAAAAGACATATATGCCTAATTTAGCCCTTAAATCTTCTTTATATTTGGTGTGAGAAATTTTATATGTTATGCGTATCTATTATCATACTTTTAACATATTACTAGGAATGTTATTATACGTGTATGTATGTAGAAATCATAAATATAAAATATAAATATGTGTTTAAAAATAATATATAATAAATAATGAAACGTATGGCTTGAAAGTAATTAATAATAATACATGATGTAATACCTCAATTTTACCCGACCTATGTAATAAAAGGCTAGTTACAAATTACAATTGGCCTATATGGCCCCAAATCCCCATTAAACAGAACCCAATACAATCCTAGCCCGAAACTGAGTGGCCCAAAGCTGAACTATAGACAGAAACCCTTGGGCTTCCACAGCGCCGCAAGCCTCCGAATCTTCCCCGATCTTCACCTGCAAGGAAACAAAACAACAAAGGAAACAATCAAAGATTTGTAATCAAGCAATATTTGTCTCTTGATTTATTCATTCGGCTATAAAAAAGCCAAAAACATACTGTAACGAGGGGAAATCGAAATCAATAAAGAGAAAAAAAAATTACTTTCAACAAAGTTCAATACTGAGAGCAGATCAATCGAAAAGGTTGATATTTACTATAGTTTTTTTATTTATTTGTTATATTTAAGCGAGTAGTATAAGAGAAAAAAGGAAATAAACTACCTTTGTTCGAGTCGGAACCGCCGTGAGCGGTTGAGGGAGCCACCCCCGAGGATCGGTGGCCGGAAACCGAAAGGTTTTCGTGATCTCTTCGCGCTTTTGCTGTTTCTTTGGAATTTTTAAGCCCAGATTCGGGTAAAGGGGTGCCGAAGGAGTCGAATAGGAATTTTTCCTTTTTCGGCCACTGCAGACGGTGGTGCCGGCGCTGGAGATCGGCGATCAGCGCGGTAGCCGACGACCGGCCAGTCATCGGGTTCTGGACGGAGAACAGGGGAGGGGGAGAGTTTTTTTTTTGAAGGTTTTGAAGTTTTTTTTAAAAAAAGAATGAAAAAAATGAAATTTTTGAATGATTTTTTGGCTTAAATAGCCTAGTGAAACGACGTCGTTTCACCAGGCCTCCCCAGATGCCAAAACGGCTTCGTTTTGGGGAGGCCGACCCGACTCTTACCCGACCTGGCCTCGGGTCCACGTGTTTTTTAGCGGAGGGGTAAATTACACATTTAGCCCCTCCGCCTTTTTTAATATTTTACAATTAAGTTTTTTTTAATTCGTCCCTTTAATTTATTTTAAATTTCAATTTATCCCTACTTGAACGACGTCATTTTAGAGGAAAAGGGAAAATTTCCCTTCCAGCCCCTCTATGTGATTCGCGTGTTCAATTTAGTCCTTTTGGTTTTATTTATTTGCGGATTTACCCTAAAATTTTTTAATTGCAGTTCAATTTAGTATTTTTTAAAAATTAATTAATTCTAATAATGTAATTACTATTATTTATTTATTTATATTTTATTTTGTAACTTTTATATGTAATTTTTATTTTTATATATGTATATATATTTTTATAATTATTATTTTAAACTGATTTTTTTATTTGTATACGCATGTTGATTTTTGACAATATTTTTTTTTACAAATACTCTTTTATATTTATATAAACATGTATATATCTATGTTTTTTTCGAAAATACTTAAATACCTACTCATTTTAACATACACTTTATAATTTATATTTTTCTTTTTATTTTCACAATTGCATCATATGTGTATAAATTTCATAGCCCAAAATTTATTTATGAATTGTATGTATATTTTTAATCTTCATAATTTCCATGTGTATATTATATGGCTTCTGATTTTTATTTTGTTTGCTTTCCTCATTCGTAATATAATTGTGTTTACATTTAATATTTTACATGCCATGGATTATTGTTTTTATTTCGTTTATTTATTTGTTTATATTATTTTTTATGCCATTAATGTATTTATTATTGTGGTATTTATTGTTATAGCATTTGTATGTATAATATAATGTGACATCACTTTTTATTCAAATTTAAAAACAGGATTTTCAAAATTGAGATAATGCTCGTATTTAGGATTTTCAAGGAAATTGAGCCCTAATGTATTGGGTTCCGATTTTCTTCATTAAATCTAACAATCGAGTATTTCTCTTTAATCAAAAAATAAGAACTCATTATTGGGAATTCAACATGTTGTGTCCTAACGTATTGGATGTGACGCATTGATTTCTCGAAATGAAGATTTTTCTAAAAAATAATAAAGGAAATATTCCGAGTTTGGGATTTTAAAGAAATCGTGCCCTAACGTATTGGGTGTGATTTCTTAAATCTTGGATAAGTGGATGTTCTTTTAAAGTTTTATCGCACTAGTATTTTGGCCCAATTCATTTTGGAGGAAATTAGAATGTTGTGCCCTAACGCATTGGGTGTGGCATTTTTGCTTCTCTAAATTGAGAAAGGTCTTAATACGTAATGTTTTAAATTTTTTAAAGATTATATTTTAAAATTATCGACCTTAAGACATTAATTAATTAACTAGGTACCAATTTTTGGGCGTAATGAGGGTGCTAATCCTTCCTCATACGTAACCGACTCCTGGACCCGTTTTTCTAAAATTCGTAGACCAAAGTTGTTTTTAGGTGACCCAATCACACCTTAATAAATGATTGGTGGCGACTCCCAATTTTAATTTTTTGAAAAAAGGTCGACAACCTAAAATTTTTATTGTTTTCAAAAAAGTTGGTTTCGACAACTTGGCGACTCCACTGGGGACTTTTTTAAAAAATAAGAGAGTCGAGCCACAAAGTTGATTAATTTTTGTCTTATGGTCGAGAAAATAATTTTTTTAAAAAAACTCATGACATCCTTTTGCATTCATTGTCTTCTTGTTTAAATATTGTTTGCATTCTACATTTCATGAGTTGAACGTTTTACCCTTTTAAGTGGGAGTGAGAAGCTATGCCTTCGTGAGGTTTTCACCTCTGTATAGGATAGTGGATCGCTTTCGGGATACATCGGTACCTATGCCTTCGTGAGATTTTCATCTCCGTATAGTCATAGGGAAAATGTGTCCCCCTGAACCGAACTTGATCTATAGGAGCCTATAATGGGCCAGGATCAAGGAATCTGCTGGTTTGGGTACCTTTACTTTAGAGCCAAACCGCATATAATGAGCCTTAGAAGCTTGCATTAGGTAGAACTACACTAAACCCTAATAGATGCCCTAATAGACGTTTTACTCTTCCTTGATTATATGCTTGTATTGGATACTGACTCTTGTGCTTTATTTTGTTTGCATGACATGACATTTCATTTCATCATAAAAGGCGTCAGTTCAGATTCGGTTGCTAAATAGAAAGCTTAACATGGAAAACATGGTTTCTTGATAAAGTGAAGGACAATGCGGCTGTCCGAGCTTGATCTGAAACAACGCAGCAAGAAAAGGTTGATAGCGTGGCCGATGGGTATGTATCAGAATTATGAGATTTTACTCGCATCAGTGTGGCTCAAAATAATTTGCAGGAGTTGAAAGAAATTTGGGATCAGTGGAATAATGAGGTTAGGCAGTCATTTTACGACAATTATGGGGACTTGCCTTATTTGCTTGATGTGAAGGTGGACAAACATTTGTTTCAAGCCCTCGCTCAGTTTTGGAATCCTACTTACAGTTGCTTCGCATTTGGGAATGTCGATTTGGTACCTACGATAGAGGAGTATGTGGCTTTACTCCGATGTTCAAAGTTTCAAGTGGATAGGGTCTACTCGAGAGCGGTGAATGTGCCAACCTTTTCAAGGAAGCTGATAGGAATAACAGGGATGAGTGAGCAGTGGGTCGCTGCACGAGTTAAGCAAAAGGGGGACAGCAAGTGCATACCTTGGAAGAGCTTGAAGGATGCAATTCTCACACACCTAGACATAAGAAAGAGGTTAGATATCTTTGCCTTAAGTATATACGGCTTGGTTATCTTCCCTAAAGCCTTGGGGCATGTGGACGAAGTAGTCACTGATTTATTTGATCGGCTTGATACGAGGGTTACACCGATTCTGGCAATTTTGGCGAAAACCTTCAGGTCATTGACGCATGGTTTCACAGTCACTTTTGGAAGGTGGATAAAGTTTCGTATCGGGTTTTCTCTGAAAATTATTTACCACTAAAGGAGATAGTTGCTACGCCGAGGAGAGATGACATTTCAGAGGAAAAATGGATGGCCATTCTTCAAAATCTTCAAGAGGAAGATGTTGAGTGGAGAGCTCCTTGGTTACTACCAGATGAGATCCTATATAGGTGTGGAAATTTTGATTAGGCACCTTTATTGGGTATTTGGGGCGCTGTCGGATATGCCCCATTATTGGTGCTAAGGCAATACAGGTCAAGACAGTTTATGCCTGCGACTCAAGGGATAGCTGATTGTGAATTTTTATACAAAGATGATGGTTATAGAAAGAAGATTCAAGAAATGTCCAATGCGTGGAAACATACTCGCCGAATGAAGAGGTTAGCTGTAGGGCCAATGACAACTCCTGAGTATTATGGATGGTGGGCTAGGAGGATTAATGATAACACACCCAAGATAAATCATGGGGATGGCCAATCAATAGAAGAGCATTTGCGAGTCATCCCTTCGGAATTGGAAATTGTAAGACAAGATTTTAAGAGGAAGAGCGCGAATTTAGAGAAAAGGATAGAGCAAATGGAGGTGGAAAAAACGAACTTGAGATTGGATATAGACGTTCAGAAACTTGAGAATGAGAGGTTGAAGAAAGAGAAAAACAAAGCTGATGAGGAACTGGGTAGTTTAAAGACGGATTATAAAAAGTTGCGTTTGTCAATAAGAACTGCTGGGCTGGGAAAGACGTCAGAACAGTGGCGAGCAGAAGTCCAAGAAGAAAAGGACAATGCCGATAGATGGGAACAGAGATTTCAAGAGATGCAAAGGCGAAATGAGGCTTTAGAAAAGAGTTTGTCAGAAAGCCAGAAGGAAAAGGGCGAGTTAAAGGATAGGGTGATTATGTTGGAAAGATCTCTTCGTAAGTATCGAAGCCGAAACTCTACGATAGAGTTGAAAGCAAGCTTGGGCAAGGTTGACGAAATGAAGAAAAGAATCGAAGAGCTAGAAACGGTTTTGCAAAATTGTGAAGTTCAGATCAAGCACTTGAAAGTAAACGAAAGTCGTAATAATGAACAGCATCACCACTTCCAGAGTCAAGTTAGAAGTAAAGATCATCTTATCGAGGAAGCTGTGGTCCAGATTCAAAAAGTAGCTGATCATATACAGACTTTAGCAGTACAGGTTGACACATTGAGTGTGAAGTATGAATTAGAATCGGATCGGGGGCAAGAATTGGCTTCGTTACTTAGGAAGATTAGAGTTCTGGGTACTAGGGCAAAGTCTTACTTATAATTTGCTTTATGTAAAGAAATTTGCTTTCTAGTAAGGTTTTGTTATATGGAATTGAATCAAAATTGACGTCTTTTATTGCATTCATGCATTGCATCACTTCATATGCATTTAAAAAAACATTAAAAGATTCTAATTAATTTACATCATTCCTCAGTTAATCTGGAAACCAACCCACCTACCCAGCACCACTACAGTACTCGATCGAAAACTAGAGATATGGACCAAAGGCTAGAACAGTTCTAGAAGGAAATGAAGGAGCAAATGAATAAGCAACTAGAGAAGGTTCAACAGAAGATGATGGATAAAATAATGGAATCTCAGGGGAGTATGATGGCTAAGTTGACTCAGTTATTGGCTGGAGGAGTTGACAAAGGGAAGGGCTTGGTGCTCAACACTGAAGAAGGAGACAACGAGGGACATGTGTATTCCTCAGGACTTACTTCTCAACAAGCGGAGATATATCCGCGCAAATCTTCCGTCACTATCAAGCCTCAAGACGATACTGAAACACCAATAAACTTCCAAGCTAGAGACAATCTTGCTAATCCTGTTATCCCAGACTTCGACGAGACAATCGAGAAAATGAATGATGGATTGCCAAAACAGCTCGAGGAAAAGTATAAATGGCTAGAGGAAAAACTTAGAGCGATAGAAGGTACTGAGAGCTACCATGGAATTGATGCTAGAGAATTGAGCTTGGTTCCAGGTCTGGTACTTCCTCAGAAGTTCAAAATGCCAGAGTTCGAGAAATATAACAGGACTAGTAGCCCCGAAGCCCATATTACTATGTTCTGCAGGAGGATGACTGGATATGTTAATAATGACCAGTTGCTGATACATTGCTTCCAGGATAGTCTCGTAGGGGCTACATCCAAATGGTACAATCAACTAAGCCGTACCCATATTAATTCATGGAGAGATCTAGCACAGGCATTCTTAAAACAGTACAACCATGTGACTAACATGTTACCTAATAGAATTACTCTGCAGAACATGGAGAAGAAGCCTGGTGAAAGTTTCAGGCAGTACGCACAGAGATGGTGGGAGGTTGCTGTCCAAGTTCAGCCATCTCTTCTAGAAAGAGAGATGATGATGCTTTTCGTTAATACATTGAAGGCCTCATTTATTACGCATCTGTTAGGGAGTGCTTCTAAAAGCTTTTCTGACATAATTATGAACGGGGAAATGATAGAAAATGCCATCAGAAGTGGGAAAATAGATGCTGGGGAAAGTAGCAGAAGGTCAGCTTCGAAGAAAAAGGAGAACGAGGTTAACAACACAAGTTCATATTCAAAAACGATTACAGTCAATCAACCAGGAAAGATGGATGTTAACCAGCAGGGATCATCAAAGCAAAGATCTGACACAAGACAAAACATAGAGAAGCTTCAATTTATGCCAATCCCAATGTCGTATAGGGAACTATATCAAAATCTATTCAATGCACACGTGGTTGCCCCTCACCACTTGAAACCTCTGCAACCTCCATACCCCAAGTGGTACGATGCGAACGCACAGTGCGATTATCACGCGGGAATTGTGGGGCACTCTATAGAACATTCTACGACGTTCAAGAAGCTGGTAGAAAGGCTTATAAGCATGGGCGTGGTTAAATTGGATGATTCACCTAGTACAGAGAATCCGTTACCTAATCATAATGATAATGGAGTGAACATGATAGGTGGGAGCAGGGGTAGAAAGATCAAGGAGGACATATCAGAGGTGAAAATTCCTTTGAGGTGGGTCTGGAAAAATATGGTAAGAAGGGGATTGATCGTCTCAAGTTCAGAGAGAAGCTTCGAAAGAGTGGAAAATTACTGTGAGTTCCATCACGAGGAGGGACATAAAATCTAGGAATGTACAGAATTCAGAGCCTTGGTTCAAGACCTGATGGATAACAAGGAGATGGAATTTTATGAAGAAGTTAAGGAGGATGGGAGCATTTGCACATCAGAGTCTTTGAAGGTTCCAAGAGTAGTGCAGCCTGTGGTCATTATCTCGCGACCCAAGAAGGATGATGTGAGAACATCAGCAATGCCAAGAATCATAATAAAGAAACCTGCAACCTTTCCTTACCAAGACAGTAAGAAGGTCCCATGGAGCTACGAGTGCAATACAACTATCCCAGGAAAAGATACTACAAAGAGCCAGTGTGTGAGTGCCAATCCAGAGTCTATGAAAGAGGCTATAATAGAGGAGAAAAAAGGGAAAGTAGTTGAGCCAATGAAGGAGGAAGAAGCTGTGGAATTCCTCAAAATTTTAAAGCATAGTGAGTATAATGTCGTTGAGCAGTTGCATAAACAACCAGCCCGCATATATGTACTGTCCTTACTCTTGAATTCAGAAGTACATCGAAATACATTGATGAAGATGCTAAATGAGACCTATGTGTCCAAGGATATTTCTGTCAGTAAGCTAGATCGGTTGGTCAATAATATCAGTGCTGATAATTTCATATTTTTCAATGATGATGAAATACCTTCTGGGGGCATGGGATCTACCAAAGCTTTGCATATCACTGCACGATGCAAGGGGCGTATTTTGCCAGGAGTACTGATTGACAATGGGTCAACTTTGAACGTATTGCCTTTATTCACACTTAACAGGCTACCCATAGACAGTTCGTACATGAAAATGTGTCAAAATGTAGTGAGAGCATTTGACGGTACAGAAAGGAAGGTCATGGGAAGAATTGAGGTACCCTTACTGATTGGTGCAACAATTTATGAGGTAGATTTTATTGTGATGGACATCAAACCTTCCTATAACTACTTATTAGGGAGACCATGGATATATTCAGCAGGGGCAGTACTGTCATCATTACATCAGATGTTGAAGTTAGTGTCAGATGGTCGGCTAGTGACAATAAGAGCATGTTTGGTTGGGTGTATTGGATTAGCCAATACACCCCTAATCTGTGGCCTCACTAATTACCCTGTTTGGTTGATTGTATTGCCCTAATATGGGCCTATTACGCAGCGCACCGATTCCCCATTTTTCCTTATGCAGCACCGATTTGTAATCCCTTCCAAAAGAAACGATTACCTAATCGGTCCTCTTTTACCCTCCAACCCGTTGCAGCATCTTCTTCTTTTTTCATTTTTCTTCCCATTTTCCTTCCAACCTTCTCCCTCCTTTTCATGCTTCTATCCTGACCAACCCTTTAACAAACCCTAACAACCTTCAACAAGGCCTTCAATTACGAATCGTATGAGGTAACAGAGTAACAGAGAGTAGCAGCAATGGTTCCTAAGTACGCTTTTCCCTTCTTCTATTCCTTTGATTTCAATTAAATTTCTTTATATATACCATTAATTTAATGATCTTTTCTTGAAATATTGTTTCTTTATTTTTGTTTTTTTGGGGAAAAAATGGATTTGCCTTTCATTTCATTCCATTTCGGCCTGAAATCTGTAAATATGATTAATTTTTTGGTTTTTTAGGTTATATTTACATGTAATTTCAATGTTAACCAGTTTTGTGTTTAAATTTCGTCTTTGAAATGTTACACTTTCAATCGATCAACTGTACATAGGATTTGATTAATGAAGCTAATAGTTGTGAATTAACGAAAGGGAAAGGTTTTAATGCCTGCTGTAATTTGATTGATTGGAACACTATATGGTGTTTAAGGCAATCGATTATTTTCATTGTTAAAATATACCTCTGTTTGTCTGTTTTAGCTCATTGGATAGTAGCTCTATAAATAATTATTTTTGTTTTGTCGGCTATGTTGCTGCTGATGAATGTTGGATATGGGTTCGAGTTTTCTCATTTAAGTTTTACATAAATTTGGAGGTAATGTTAATTGGACTCAGGTGTTTTTGTAAGATATGTGTATGTATGCTTCATAAGTGTGTTCTTTTATGTATTTGGGAATCTTTGGAATATATTAATGTCATATCCATGCCCAAGAATCTGTTGAACATTGCTTGAAATACAAGTTTCTGATACGGTTATTTTTGGAAAAATGAAGAGTACGAGAGCACCTTACAAGTTGGAAATGGGAAATTAACTGTGTTTGAATATGGGAAAAAGTTGATAATTTTGCCCGTGTTTTTCCTGCATCATTTAATGATATTTTCAGTCTAAAACATCTAAATATGTTTAAGAATGTGTGTGCGCTGTTCTCAGATCTTGAGTTGTAATTTGTGTTTTTACTTGCTCTGTGTGTTGCTGATTTGCTTATTTGCGAATAGTCGTCCTAATGCAATGTTATGTCTTTTCTTTTGGATTTGGCTTATGTTTGAAGGAATTGCACATATTTTTACTACATGTTACAACATTTTAATTCTAGAATATCTGATTATGATATCATTTGTTAAGAATGTGTATATTCTTTTAGTTTCAATCTGTATTTTCCTTGTTCATTGAGTTGCTTATTTACTTATTATGATCTTTATTTTGCGATTTTGGCTCTCACCGGCCTCTGTACTATAATTGATTTATGCCTTAACTATGATTTGACTTCCTGGGTTAAATGAATGTTTTCTGGGTTATGATTTACAGCCTAAGCAGATTCATGAGATCAAGGACTTCCTTCTGACTGCCAGAAGGAAAGATGCATGCTCTGTAAAGATCAAGAAGAGCAAAGATTTTGTCAAGTTCAAGGCCCGCTGCTCCAAGTACTTGTACACACTTTGCGTGTCGGATGCTGAGAAGGCTGACAAGTTGAAGCAGTCCCTTCCTCGAGGTACATCTATATAAATGATACAATAATCATTTTTCTTGTTTCGGTTCAACTAGCATCCTTATTTCAAATCAACAAATATATTATATAGAATTGTAGGTCCATAACAGGAACAAACCATTGTTCTCATTGCTGCTGTACTAACAGAATTACAATCTGTCTTACTGTTCTTTCTTACCATGTAAATTACATCTCAAAGTTTCTTGGTCTTTACTATGATGGTGGAGCCTTGTTTTTCTTATTTTGTTTCAACCAGCATCCTTTTTTGAAATTGAGAAACATGCTATAGAATCATAAACCCATAGCAGAAATGAATCATTGTTTCCCACTGTTATCATACTGGTATCAATACAATCAACCCTTATCATTATACTTATTGGATGTTATTACAACTTACTGCACTAATTCTGAATAGATGTGTATTCTAATTTCAGTGAGATGAAGTGAGTCTTGACATGTATCCAAATGTTTCTATTTATGTATTCAAATGTTCAAACAGAAATATACACAAATGGATAAAATTCTTGGGCCATGTAGTAGAAGATTCTTTTAGAGTTGGGTCATACATAATGTCATCAAATTTTCACTGCATGGGAACCTATGTGCTAAAATTGGCCTTACCATATTTGCAGGAGCAAAACGTCTAGTTCCTGTGGGTCTTGGAGATGATGATCAATGCATTGAAGATGACTTTACTGCCTGGTAAAAAGAACATCACCTTTGTTCGAATAAAAAGCTTTTTCATTCTTTTACATTTACCCTTTATTGAACCATGTTGCTCTTCTAGACGTGAATCAGTGTGGCCCGAGTTAGATCAGCTTCTGCGTGATGACGATGATGCAACAACTGTTTCTACCCCATACACTGCTACTGTTTTGGAATACCGTGTTGTATTTTATGATCCTGCAAATGCACCTGTCAAGGATAAGAACTGGAACAATGCAAATGGCCACACTATTTATGATGCTCAACATCCATGCAGGTATACAGGAATAGTTTTTTCAGATATTCTGGTGGCCATTTTTTTAGTATTCTTCTTTGATGAAATCTAACTTGGTTTTTTGTTTCTAACTTGAAGGTCTAATGTGGCTGTGAGGAAGGAGCTTCATACTCCTGCATCTGATCGTTCTTGCATCCATCTTGAATTTGATATTACTGGCACTGGACTATCGTAAGTTACTACTTTCCTAAATATTTTGTTCTGTATTGCTAAGTTTTTTTTCTCTTTTTCCAATTATGATGACCTCCTCTCATCTCTTATCCTCATCTTAAAACTAGATGCTACATAATAGAGAACTTCACCAGCTCATACTTGTCTTCCTTTTCAGATATGAAACAGGTGATCATGTTGGCGTTTACTGCGAGAATCTAGACGAAGTTGTAGAGGAAGCATTGAGATTGTTGGGGCTATGCCTAGACACCTATTTCTCTGTTCATACCGATAAAGAGGATGGCACTTCGCTTTGTTGCAGCATTGCCAGTAAATTTGATGTTAGATCTAAAAGTTTTTAAATGCATGTTTATATATTTTGGAATTATGTTGCCACTGGAATCTTGTTTTTCTCCTATTGCCTATTGGGAACTGAGGCTTGTAATAGGGGGTTGACTTGTTTGTTTATGAGGATGACTGGATCAAATGCTATATTTGGAAGTTGTTTTGCTGCTTAGGATGGCTTTTATTTTGCTGATAAATGGAGAAATCAGTTGAAGTATTTGAAGGATATAAGAAAAGAGCTTTACATTACTACTTGTTCAATATCATTAATATAGCATTTGGAAAAGCTTGCACGAAAACTAATTCGCAACCTTGATTTCAAAGTAATGTTGTATTTTATCACACTAAATTTATCTTTATTCCTTCTAAATATATGAATTATTTATATGTTAATTTATCTTATATATTATTTACTATTATTTTATTTATAATATTTTAATTGTATACTATAAATTATTAGCATTTTAATCGTATACTATAAATTCGTCATTACTATATTTATCTCTATTCTATTAATTAGTCACGAAATATTAATTATACATCATATATTATTAAGGTTATAGTTACACGAGAGTTCATTGATTTTTGCTAGGTAAATACACATTCAAACTTTAGATTAAATTATATATTTTTATTAAATTATATTTAATAATAATTATTTTAAATTGTATTTTATAGTATTATATATTATGATTTTATTAAATTCATATAAGAATATTTAATATTAAGAATTTTATTAAATTATATATTTTTATTAAATTATATTTAATAATAATTATTTTAAATTATATTATATAGTATTATATATTATGATTTTATTAAATTCATATAAGAATATTTAATATTAAGAATTTTATTAAATTATATATTTTTATTAAATTATATTTAATAATTATGTTAAATTATATTTATAGTATTATATATTATGATTTTAGAAAATTCATATAAGAATATTTAATATTAAGAATTTTATTAAATTATATATTTTTATTAAATTATATTTAATAATAATTATGTTAAAATATATTTTATAGTATCATATATTATTATTTTAGTAAATTCAGATAAAAATATTGATTATTAATAATTTTATTAAATTATATATTTTAATTAAAATATATTTAATAATAATTATGTTTAAATATGATTAAATTATTTATTATTGATAATAATAATCTTATTAAAATTTAAATAACAATAACAATAATCATTTACCAAAATAAATTTATGCTAAGGGTATTCTAGTCATTTTAGTTTTTTCCATTATGCTATTACACCTCTATTCCATTCAACCAAACACAAGATTACTATTACGCCTATATTCAATTACATTCAACCAAACAGTTGATTTGCTATTACACCTCTATTCCATTACACCTCTATTCCATTACACCTCTAATCCAATACACCTCTAATCCAATACAGCGAACCAAACGTGCCCTAAAAGCTGAAGAGGATATAATAGCAGCTGTATCCAATGAGATGCCATACGTGGAGACCAATGACGAGTCAGTTGAATGCTCATTTCGATCTTTGGAGTTTGTAAATGCGGCATTTGTTCCTGAAGGGAGCAAAATTTTGGTTCCAAAACTATCCAAAACTACAAAGATGGGTTTACAGTTGTTGGTGGGAAGAGGAGCTTTACCCGGAAGAGGGCTAGGGAGATATCTTCAAGGGAAAACTGAGGTTCCAACGTTGAAAGAAAAGCAAGATCATTTTGGCTTAGGATACAAGCCGGATAGAGGACAGATAAAGAAGGAGATAGAAAAAAGACAGGAAAAAAGAAGGGCGTGTCTGAATGGGAATGAAGTTAAGTGGGAGCCAATGATAATTCCCCACATATCCAAAACTTTCGTATCTGGAGGAATCATCCATCAGGAGAGAAAGAAATCGGTTGAGGAAAGCATCGAGGAGACATTGGGAAATATGCACATTAATGCCATTCATGAGCTTGGGAATGAAGAGAGAAGTTGGTTAGACATTCGTCCTTATGAGCCTGGGAGTGTTCTAGACAATTGGACTGCGGAAGAAATACCTAAAGTCTTTAGAACTGTCTCAGAGTAATATTCAGAACAAACTTGTTGTTTTAGCCTAGAAATAATAAGAATTCTTTTGTGAAATAGGCTTATGTTTAAAAATCATTATTTTAATAAAATACATCTTTGCAATTGTTTCGAGTAAATATTCTTTCTTTCTTCCCATACGCCTAAATATATTCTTTCATCACATAAATAATTGTACATAAACTCATACATTCTTTTGTAACCATAATAGGTCTCTGTGTATCAATGACGTGAATGACACTGCTACGAGCTCAGAGTGCCCTTTTGAACGAAACGTGTGTTTAGAGGGATCGCGTGACTTTGAAGGTGATGAAGAGGGTGGTTTATCTTTAGACTTGTTGAGGATGGTGGAACAAGAGGAAAAGCAAATCCTATCTCACAAAGAGTCAATAGAAGTTGTGAGCTTGGAAGAAGGGAAGGAGGTGAAAATTGGGACTGAAATCCTCGCAAAGACAAGACGAGACCTCATTGAGTTACTCCATGAATTCAAAGATGTCTTCGCATGGTCATACCAGGATATGCCTGGATTGAGTGCTGACATTGTAGAGCATCGCTTACCCATAAAAAAGGATTGCAAACCAGTTCAACAGAAGCTTAGAAGAATGAGGCTTGATATTGTGCTCAAAATAAAAGAGGAGGTTAAGAAACAGTTTGATGCTGGTTTTTTACAGGAGGTCAAATATTCTGAGTGGGTAGCCAATATCGTCCCAGTCCCTAAAAAAGATGGAAAAGTACGAATGTGCGTCAATTACAGGGATTTGAACAAAGCAAGCCCAAAGGACAACTTTCCATTGCCACATGTTGATACTCTGGTGGATAATACGGCGGGATTTTCATTGTTTTCTTTTATGGATGGGTTCTCAGGATATAATCAGATATGGGAAAGACTACGTTCATTACTTTATGGGGAACGTTTTGCTATAAGGTGATGCCATTCGGATTAAAGAATGCGGGAGCAACATATCAGAGAGCCATGGTAGCCTTGTTTCATGATATGATGCACAAAGAAATTGAAGTATACATTGATGATATGATTGCCAAATCTAGAACAGAGGATGAACATGTACAGGTCTTGAGAAAATTGTTCTTAAGATTGAGGAGGTTCCAGCTCAAGCTTAATCTGACAAAATATACTTTTGGAGCCAGGTCAGGAAAGTTGTTAGGCTTCATAGTCAGCAAAAAGAGAATTGAGATTGATCCAGACAAAGTCAAGGCAATACGAGATTTATCGCCACCACGTACCCAGAAAAAAGTTCGAGGTTTCTTGGGAAGACTGAATTACATTGCTCGGTTCATTTCATAGTTGACCGAGAAATGTGATCCCATATTTCGCCTTTTGAAGAAACATAATCCTGATGTCTGGAATAAAGAATGTCAGAAAGCCTTTGAAAAGATAAAGCAATACTTATCTAACACTCCAGTACTGTCACCACCTAGCCCTGACAGACCCTTGATTTTGTATTTAACGGTGTTTGACAACTCTATGGGATGCGTCCTGGGTCAACATGATGCTACAAGAAAGAGGGAAAAGGTGATTTATTATCTCAGCAAGAAATTCACTGATTGTAAGATGAGATATTCACCTATCGAAAAATTGTGTTGCGCCCTGATTTGGACGACCAAGAGGTTGAGGCAATACTTACTCTATCATACGACTTGGCTAATATCAAAATTAGACCTTTTGAAGTATATGATGGAGTCAACAGCATTGAATGGAAGAATGGCTAGATGGCAAATCTTGCTCTCTGAGTTTGATATTGTATATGTAAGTCAGAAGGCCATCAAGGGAAGTGCGATAGCAGATTTCTTGGCTAGCAGGGCTCTGGAAGATTATGAGCCTCTAGACTTTGATTTCCCGAATGAGGATTTAATGTATGTGGCAAATGCTGAAGAGGATCATCATTCTTGGAGATTAAACTTTGACGGAGCATCGAATGCATTAGGCAATGGGATTGGGGTAGTCCTGGTGTCTCCGAATAGAGATTATCATCCTTTCACCAGTAAATTAGACTTTGATTGCACTAATAACATGGCAGAATATGAAGCTTGCATCATGGGTCTACGGGCAGCCATAGAGCGGAAAATCAAGACATTAGAGGTGTACGGAGACTCAGCATTGGTGATATACCAGCTAAGAGGGGAATGGGAGACAAGAGATCCTAAATTGATTCCGTTACCAGAGATTGGTTTTGGGATTGATCGAAGATTTTGACAACATTACCTTCTATTATCTCCCACGAGAAGAAAATCAGATGGCTGATGCTCTTGCTACTTTAGCTTCCATGATTAAAGTGAATCAGTTGGAGGACATGGAGCCCATTCAAATTAGTATTTATGAGATCCTAGCCCACTGTTACAGCATTGAAGAGGTGGAGCATGATAATAGTCCCTGGTACCAAGATATTTTGCTATATGTGAAGAATCGCTAATATCCTGATCAGGCAACAGAGAATGATAAGAGGACATTGAGGAGACTAGCTATTGACTATGTCTTAGATGGGGAGATATTATACAAAAGGGGAAAGGATCGAGTACTGTTAAGATGCGTGGACGCTGTAGAGGCTAAGGAAATTTTGAAAGAAGTCCATGAGGGTGTTTGTGGAACGCACGCTAATGGATTCACCATGGCCAGACAGATTATGAGATTCGGGTATTACTGGTCCACTATGGAAGGAGATTGCATCAATCATGCCAAGAAATGCTATAAATGCCAAATTTATGGGGATAAGATGCACGCGCCTCCTTCTCTTCTTCATGTTATGACTTCTCCATGGCCTTTCTCTATGTGGGGTATGGACGTCATTGGACCAATATCACCGAAGGCTTCTAATAGATATCGTTTCATTTTTGTAGTTATTGACTACTTCAGTAAGTGGGTAGAGACAGCCTCATATTCTAATGTCACGAAGTCAGCAGCCAGTAAGTTTTTAAAAAAAGAGATCATATGTCGATATGGAATGCCTGAAAGGATCATATCTGACAATGCGCTGAATTTGAATAACAGTACAATAGCGGAAGTCTATGAACAGTTTAATATCAGGCACCATAATTCGTCACCGTATCGTCCAAAAATGAATGGTGCAGTGGAGGCGGCCAATAAAAATATTAAGAAGATTGTGGCGAAAATGGCTGAAACTTACAAGGATTGGCATGAGAAGTTACCATTCGCTCTTTTAGCTTACCAAACATCAATCAGGACTTCTATTGGGGCAACACCTTTCTCGTTGGTTTATGGAATGGAGGCAGTTTTACCCATTGAGGTTGAAATTCCTTCTCTTCGAGTTTTGGCCGAGTTGAAATTGGATGAGGCCGAGTGGATCCAATCTCGGTATGATCAACTGAACTTGATTGAAGAGAAAAGATTAAAAGCCATTCGTCATGGCCAAATGTATCAGAAGCGAATGATGCGAGCTTATAATAAGAAGGTTCGTCCCAGAGAATTTCATGAAGGGGATTTGGTTTTGAAAAAGATCCTCCCTTTACAAAAGGATTTCAGAGGGAAATGGATGCCAAACTGGGAAGGACCTTATGTTGTAAAAAAGCTTTTTCCAGAGGTACTTTGATTTTGAGTGAAATGGATGGCAAAAATCTTCCGAATCCTGTAAATTCAGATTCGGTTAAGAAATATTTCACTTGAAGAAAGGGAGGAATCAAAGTGAAAACCCGCAAAGGGCGCTCTGATTTCCAAAAAAAAAAAAAGGAGAGGCCTAGGTGAAAACCTGAAAAGGGTACCTTGAGACCAAAGGGGGTTTGAGTTGAAAACCTAAAAAGGGCAGCTCAAACATTGTCAGATTGGGGGCATATGGTGATCTTGCTTCGCTAAAGTCAACAATAAAAGGATCTACGACGTCTTGGGGGGCATTGACAAAGTAATGTAGATCCCCTAAACACATGTTAAATTTAGAATGGTTCTCGGCTTGCACGGAGAAGTTCAAGTGGCGATATCCAAAGCACCTAGTCTCCATAATATTTGTATCAAATTTGTGGGTTCTTGTAAAAACTTCATTCTTTGCTGTTCTTGAATACTTTTTCTTTACAGGACACTTACTATCAATAAATTCTTGAATTAATTCATCTCTTATTCAGTATTTTTGATTTCTGTGCAAGTATATCGCATTAGAATAATGATTGATGGACTAATGAACTTTCACAAAAGAAGTTTTGTATATTACTTTGGGAATTTCTAAATAATTTAGTAACCTGAAATAGGACTATTGGTTAGAACGCCCCAAGTTCAAAAGTAAGACCACCTTTTCGGATTTGGATAGTGAATAAGACAGCAAGAAGTCTGAGGGGGTAGGAAGAAATCCCCTATGGAAAGAAAGCTCTTCATTTGGAAAGTGAATAAGACAGCAGATTTAAGCCACCAAGCCTTGTCTCCTTGAGCAGCAGTGGAGAAGGTTGAAGATTGTAGATCTTATCTCCCTAAGCAGTAGTGGAGTAGATCGAAGACGGTGAATCTTATCTTTCCAAGATAGTGGGAAGCAGTTTTAAGCCACCAAGTCTTGTCTCCCTGAGCAGCAGTGGAGAAGGTTGAAGAGTGTAGATCTTATCTCCCTAAGCAGTAGTGGAGCAGATCGAAGACGGCGAATCTTATCTTTCCAAGATAGTGGGAAGCAGATTTAAGCCACCAAGCCTTGTCTCCCTAAGCAGTAGCGGAGAAGGTTGAAGATTATAGATCTTATCTCCCTAAGCAGTAGTGGAGTAGATCGAAGACGGCGAATCTTATTTTTCCAAGATAGTGGGAAGTAGATTTAAGCCACCAAGCCTTGTCTCCCTAAGCAGTAGCGGAGAAGGTTGAAGATTATAGATCTTATCTCCCTAAGCAGTAGCGGAGCAAATCAAAGTCGGCGAATCTTATCTTTCCAAGACAGTGGGAAGTAGATTTAAGCCACCAAATCTTATCTCCCTAAATTTGCAGTGGAGTAGATTGAAGCACTATTTCCTGTACTTCTGAAGATGCAGTAGGGAGGAATGAGGCTACCCGAAGAAGAAGAGTACCAAAGTCCAGCACGACCGGGAAAAATTGGGCATTTCTAAAGTCTTTGCTCCATTCCCGTTACATGATAATGAGCAAAGAGGGGCAGCTGTAATACCTCAATTTTACCCGGCCTACGTAATAAAAGGCTAGTTACAAATTACAATTGGCCTATATGGCCCCAAATCCCCATTAAACAGAAACCCAATACAATCCTGGCCCGAAACTTAGTGGCCCAAAGCTGAACTACAGGCAGAAACCCTAGGGTTTCCACAACGCCACAAGCCTCCGAATCTTCCCCGATCTTCACCTGCAAGAAAACAAAACAACAAAGGAAACAATCAAAGATTTGTAATCAAGCAATATTTGTCTCTTGATTTATTCATTCGGCTATAAAAAAGCCAAAAACATACAGTAACGAGGGGGAATCGAAATTAATAAAAAGAAAAAAACAATTACTTTCAACAAAGTTCAATACCGAGAGTAGATCAATCGAAAAGGTTGATATTTACTATAGTTTTTTTATTTATTTGTTATATTTAAGCGAGTAGTATAAGAGAAAAAAAGGAAATAAACTACCTTTGTTCGAGTCGGAACCGTCGTGAGCGGTTTAGGGAGCCATCCCCGAGGATCGGTGGCCGGAAACCGAAAGGTTTTCGTGATCTCTTCACGTCTTTTGCTGTTTCTTTGGAATTTTTAAGCCCAGATTCGGGTAAAGGGGTGCTGAAGGAGTCGAATAGGGAATTTTCCCTTTTTCGGCCACCGCAGACGGTGGTGTCGGCGCCAGAGATCGGCGATCGGCGCGGTGGCCGACGACCGGCCGGTGACCGGGTTCTGGACGGAGAACAGGGGAGGGGGAGAGTTTTTTTTTGAAGGTTTTTTAAAAAAAGAATGAAAAAATGAAATTTTTGAATAATTTTTTGGCTTAAATAGCCTAGTGAAACGACGTCGTTTCACCAGGCCTCCCCAGATGCCAAAACGGCGTCATTTTGGGGAGGCCGAACCGACTCCTACCCGACCCGGCCTCGGATCCACGTGTTTTTTAGCGGAGGGGTAAATTGCACATTTAGCCCCTCCGCCTTTTTTAATATTTTACAATTAAGTTTTTTTATTTTTTTAATTCGTCCCTTTAATTTATTTTAAATTTCAATTTATCCCTACTTGAACGACGTCGTTTTAGAGGAGAAGGAAAAATTTCCCTTCCAGCCCCTCTATGTGATTCGCGTGTTCAATTTAGTCCTTTTGGTTTTATTTATTTGCGGATTTACCCTAAAATTTTTTAATTGCAGTTCAATTTAGTATTTTTTAAAAATTAATTAATTCTAATAATGTAATTACTATTTTTTTATTTATTTATATATTTTTTTAAATTTTATATGTAATTTTTATTTTTATATATGTATATATATTTTTATAATTATTATTTTAAACTGATTTTTTTTATTTGTATACGCATGTTGATTTTTGACAATATTTTTTTTACAAATACTCTTTTATATTTATATAAACATGTATATATCTATGTTTTTTCTGAAAATGCTTAAATACCTACTCATTTTAACATACACTTTATAATTTATATTTTTCCTTTTATTTTCACAAATGCATCATATGTGTATAAATTTCATAGCCCAAAATTTATTTATGAATTGTATGTATATTTTTAATCTTCATAATTTCCATGTGTATATTATATGGCTTCTGATTTTTATTTTGTTTGCTTTCCTCATTCGTAATATAATTGTGTTTACATTTAATATTTTGCATGCCATGGATTATTGTTTTTATTTCGTTTATTTATTTTTTTATATTATTTTTTATGTCATTAACGTATTTATTATTGTGGTATTTATTGTTATAGCATTTGTATGTATAATATAATGTGACATCACTTTTTATTCAAATTTAAAAATAGGATTTTCAAAATTGAGATAATGCTCGTATTTAAGATTTTCAAGGAAATTGAGCCCTAACGTATTGGGTTCCGATTTTCTTCGTTAAATCTAACAATCGAGCATTTCTCTTTAATCAAAAAATAAGAACTCATTATTGGGAATTCAACATGTTGTGTCCTAACGTATTGGATGTGACACATTGATTTCTCGAAATGAAGATTTTTCTAAAAAATAATAAAGAAAATATTCCGAGTTTGGGATTTTAAAGAAATCGTGCCCTAACGTATTGGGTGTGATTTCTTGAATCTTGGATAAGTAGATGTTCTTTTAAAGTTTTATTGCACTAGTATTTTGGCCCAATTCATTTTGGAGGAAATTAGAATGTTGTGCCCTAACGCATTGGGTGTGATATTTTTGCTTCTCTAAATTGAGAAAGGTCTTAATACGCAATGTTTTAAATTTTTTAAAGATTATATTTTAAAATTTTCGACCTTAAGACATTAATTAATTAACTAGGTACCAATTTTTGGGCGTAATGAGGGTGCTAATCCTTCCTGATACGTAACCGACTCCCGGACCCGTTTTTCTAAAATTCGTAGACCAAAGTCGTTTTTAGGTGACCCAATCACACCTTAATAAAAGATTGGTGGCGACTCTCAATTTTAATTTTTTTTAAAAAAGGTCGACAACCTAAAATTTTTGTTGTTTTCAAAAAAGTTGGTTTCGACACATGAAATGTGTACGATATTAAAATTACAAAAAAAAATTAAATTGTTTATCCTTGTATTGTCATTAATCTTGAGCCGATGTCGAGTTAACTTATGACACTAATTCAATCAAATATATTATTAACACTAGAAAATCCTATCACACGCATATGCGTGTGGAAACTGCGGATTTATAACACAAATACATGTTTAAAAATAACATATGAAATATGTACGATATTAAAATTTAAAAAATAAGATTAAATTGTTTATCATTGTATTGTAATAAATCTTGAGTCAATGTCAAGTTAACTTGTTACACCAAATCAATCAAATACATCATTAATATATACAATTGATGAAGATAATAAATTTTGCATATTAAAATAAAAATGTATAAAATATATTAAACTGTATCTTTGGTTGAGTGCTAATCTAATTGGTGTGGGTTCATTTTCTAATGCTATAAGCATTTTTTTTTGTTTTTTAAATGAAAAGGCTAAAATGCCCTCCAATAATGTAACAACCCATTTTTCAGTGGTGTCGGATAAGTGGTTTTGGGACCAAAAATTTCAACATGTCAATCTATAAATATTAATTATTTAATATTTATGAAGTTATTAGTGTCTTATTAAAATTTGATTTAGAAATTTTAACGTTTGATTAGTTAATTAACTAAAAAAGACTAAATCGTAAAAGTTACAAAAGCGAAATTCTATTAATCAAAGGTGTTAAATAGAAATTGGTAAGTAACATGATGGATTTGAATGACAAATTTACCACAAGTGTATATAGTGGACGATTTGGGGTTGGTAATGCATTAAAATTTTAGTAATTTTAAAAGGGTAAAATGATAATTAAAAAATAATTAAACAAAAAAAATGATTCCATCATCTTTTTTTCTTGTTTTCATCTTGGAAAACCAAAACTCCATTGTTGGAGAACAGAAAGCTTCGGTCAAGTGGATTCACTTGCATGGTATGCAATTTATGCTCGTATCTTGTGAATTTTTATGTTTTTGTGATCGTTGTATTGATATCTAGCTAGTTTAGAGACTAATTTGTGAAGTTATTAAAGTGTGGAAAAATTACCATTGATGTTCTTGAAGTATTCTTGATGTTTGTTCTTGAGCATGAAGCTTGATGATAATTTTGATCTAATATGTAAAGTGATTTTTAGTAATTTTCAGAGATTAAATTGAAAATAAATTAAAATAGACATGGTTTTTCTTGATAAATTCAGAATTATAGGGTTGTTTTAGAATGACTAAAAATTGGGTTCAACGGGTTTAAAGTTTAATTATGTGAAATAAGCTTGTTTGGGTCTTAAAGACCAAATTGAATAAAATGTAAATGTTTCGGGTTTAATGTACAAAATTGTAAATAGGAAGTTATATGTATTAAATTGGATAGTATATGAAATTGAGAGTAATAATTGAAATAAATAATATCATAGATCAAAAACAAGTAGATAACCGAGGAAAAGGGAAAGTAGTTGAATAGTCCCTGAATCTTTGTCGTTACTGCAGTTTAACCTTGATAAGTTCGTTCGGTTTATTTTGATATATTTTACCATATGAATTAAATGGGAATTTAGTTGTTGATTGTTAAATTAAATATTTTGATTTTAAATTAGTCTGAATGAGAAGAATAAACTGTTGGACTTGGTTTAGTGGTAATATCTCCTGAGCTGATGAATGTAGGATAGAGTACGATTGGCATGCCAATAGGTTATAGTGTGCGCTGTTCGGGATTGGTTTGAGATGAGATGATGATTCCTGTTTATTTCCTGTTCACTGAATATATCGAAGTGCAGTATTTGTTGCAGACTATCGTGTTATATTTACAGTGTTTCTGGCATGTTACCAGGGGAAGATGTAAAGCCTTCGAGCTCGACACTTGGTGTCGAGGCGTGTTATCGGAAGGATGTTAGCCTACGAGCTAGGCACTTGGTGCCGAGGCGTGTTATTGGTTGGATTGGCTCGTTGGAGCGTTTGGCATGTTTCAGATGGATAATAGTGTACTCATATCCATATATCGTTCATCGGGCAATGTTTCTTGTATTAAATGTTTTGTTATTGAATTGTTGAACGATTATTTGTGAATCTCTTGATATCATTATGGCTTGATAGTGAATGATCTCGTACTTGTTTATATATAAACTCACTTGTTGTGGATTGTGGTTGACAGGAGACTCTGACTTTTAATCTTTTCATTAAAATTTTTATATTTAATTGGTAAGTTTTATCGTTTTAACCGTTGAACTTACTAAGCTCTAGTGAAGCTTACTCGTGTTTGTTTCTATTCTTTATAAATAGCATTTTGTTGAGTCAGTTGATCTGATCAACTTGAAGATCACACTATCCAGATACATTTTGGTAGATTTTGATATGTTTATTTTAGGTTATATGGCATGTAATAGATGTTTTGTATATGTTTAGATACTTATTACAAATGTTATGTTTTAAGCTTGGTATAAGCTTATTTGTGTATGTGCATTTAATCTGGGTGTGAATATGTTCATATAAAGTTGTTTTGGTCATGTGATATAAACCTTATTTAAGTGTTTGAATCATGGTATGAATGAATGTGAATGATTAATAAGAAACGATGAGTTTGACATGATTTTTATATATGAACTTATGAATTTGAATGCAAATTAGTTGATATTTCATGTGAATTGAGGTTAATAATTGAATTGTGGTGTCAATGAGGACAGATTGGTTAGGGATTTAGGTTGATTGTTTTGGCATGTTTTAGGCTTATTTAAATGTGTTTTTGCAGTATGGAAATGGTTGATTTTGATTTGGCTTAGAACCTAAGTGTTGGTTGAAAGTTTTGCCTTGTTTTGAAAGCTTTTTAAGGTGCACATGGCCTGGCCACACGACTATCTGACACACACGACCACGTGTCTTATTAATTTTTAGTTGTAGGTCACAGTTGGTTACACGATCTGGCCACATGGCCGTGTGACCTCTGTTTTTAAAATTTTCAAATTTTTGCATATTTTTCTATTTTGATTCAAATTAGTCCCGAATTTTCCAAAACTATTTTAGGGCCCCGTAAGCTCGATTTAAGGCCTCTAAGTTTATTTGTACCTTGATTCTTATAAACTTTTGAATGTTATCATTAATTTTATATTTTTGTTTCTGTTTAATGATAAATGTCCTGATTTGTATAGTAACGCTCCGTAACCCAAATTTGGCAACGAAGACAGATTAGGGGTGTTACAAGTAATATCACTTGTTTAAAGTACAAAAGGATATTTTTGTAATATCTCTAACTAAGTTGGTGTCCAGTTGACTTGTGACACCAACTCAATTGGAGACTTAAATAATAGTAAGTATATATGTATATATATACAACTGATGAATATAATAAATTGTGCATATTAAAATAATATTGTTTAAAACACATGAAGTTTTGGTTAAGTGGTAAATTTAAAGTTTTAGTAATCTAATTGGTGTGGGTTCAAATTTCATAATAATAATTTTTTATTTTTTAAATAAATAGACTAAAGCACCTTCTAATAATATAACTTTATTAAAATACAAAAGGATATTTTTTGTAATTTCTCTAACCGAGTTGGTACTCGATTGACTTATGACACCAACTCAGTCAAGAGCTTAAATAATAATATAAATAGATATACAAATGATGAAGTAATAAAGTGTGCATCTAGGGCTGTAAATGAACCGAGCTTGATCTAGAAAACCTCTGTTCATGTTCGTTTCTTTATTTTTAAGCTTGTTCGTGTTTAGTTTGTGTTTGCTAAGAATTTCAATTTTTTATTCATGTTCGTTTGTTTAAAATTATGTGTGTTTGGAAACACAAAAATATATAGACTTTTTTAGCACCTTTTGAGCTCTCATTCATGCAGTTTCTGTAACACCCCTATACCCGGTTCGACCAAAGGAACCTAATATAGGAATATTACATTTGGTGCAAAAGTGATTTTTCGCTAATCACCAATATATTTGAACATTAAAAAAAATATATTTGGTGCCGAAGTCGAAGAAATCCCTATATTCTTCCAATCCTATGGCATGCCATCTATGTCTGGCTCAGCCCCATACAGTTAATAGGGTTTAATTTCACTTTTTAAATACAACCAATATTTAATTATCATATTTGCACATATATATTCATTTCAATTCAAATAATCAATATATTCATAATATATATATCAATTCAATCCATTCAATCAACTTTTAATCCAATTCAATGTCAAAGTGCCAAATACTCACCTCAACACTTACCATATGCATTAAATAAAAAATACAACAATTAATAACTAGTTCCGGATTATAGAAATACAAATCAGAAATTTCGAGCTATTCGATGTTGACTTTATCTTTCCCCTTTTTGGTCGAGGATTCAGATACGACGTTAGCTACAAAATTAAAACAATTAAAATTCATCAATATAACATAATTCAATTTCATATTGAATCTTTCAATTTTTGACTCAATATTTGCCTAATTTTCAATTTAGTCTTTAAACCGAGACTAACTTTGTTTCTTTATAATTAATCTTATATTTTCACACAAATTTTACTTTAAACTAAATTTAACTCTCTATTTTCACTTAAATATCAATATTTTTAAAATTTCACAATTTAGTCCCTATTATCCAAAAATTATAATTTATTCTACAATTCAATCCTTTTTCATTTCTAGCTTAAAAATCTATCAATTTAGTCCCTAATACTAAAATTATTCAACATTAAAAACACTTAAAAATTAATAATTTCTAAAATTTTGACATGGGTCGGATAGTATTTAACACCGGAATTCCAAAAACATAAAAATTACAAGAAAAAGAGACTAAATTGACTAACCAATTGAACTTTGAACAATTGAAGCCCCTAAGGCCTTGGCTTTCTTTCTTATTTCTCTTTTTCTTTTTCTTTCTTTCTTTCTTTCCTATTTCGTCTTGCTTTGTTTATTTTTCTTTTATTTATTTGTTTTATTATATAATATATTATACATACTTAAATATTAAGGTTTTATATTATAATATATATAATAAATTTATAAATATCTATGTTATGCCGCCTCATTTTAAGATAATGGCATATATGCTTCTCTAGTACCTTTAATTTTTCTTTAATCTATAATTTAACTTCCACCCTTTATACAATTTAGTCTTTATACCTAATTACTCTTAATTCATACAAATTCACTTAACTGAAACCTAATTAACTACACAAATAGCTTCATAAATTTTTAATAAATATTTACAAGTCCGATTTATGAAAACGAAGTCCCAAAAATGCACTTTCTGATACCCGTAACTATCGGGTCGTTACAGTTTCATAGTAAATTTTGTTAAAATTCAAAATTTAATTATAAATTAATTAATTTTCACTTAAATTATTAACATATTGAATTTTAATTATTTTTCTAATAAAATTTCACAAATTTAGTTTATTTTCGACAGTTTTGCACAAAAGGTGAAAATTGGCTCGGGAGACACCTTGAAAGGCTTGACCCGTTGGGAAATTTTTGCATTAAGTGAACCAAAGGCAAGATTAAATGTTTTCCCAGCCAAGGTCGATTCAAATGATGACCATTTTATATACTTTATATTTAATTTTTATCCAAGTTAAATTTGGTTAAAAATTAATATAAAGCCTGAAGGAGAAAGTGGCCCAATGTGTTAAGCATTGAAGACTGATCCAATAAGAAAATTTGCAGCCCAAAACCAACCCAATAAGCTGACTCAATCAGCTTATTTAGCTGATTAAATTAATTTCAAAACAACCTTCATGTTTCCTTAAAATCCTATTCAAACCCCTCCACTTTTTGTGCCTTTGAAGATTTGCCCCGAGCTAAATTTAACAAAGTTTGAAACATTCAAAATTTGCTCCATGTGTGCCAGCCAAGGGTAGTGTGTGGCTGCTAATTATTTGATATTTTTAGCAGCCACTCCCACCTATAAATACCCTCTTCACCTATTAACTCAGCACACCTTCATTCCACACATTTCTCTCCTTTTCTCTCACTTTCTCACTTTCAAACCTTCCTTTGTTTTCCATTCCTTTGCCGATTTTTCTTTTGGAAAAGAGCCCTTCAACCTCCTTGGGTAGCAGCATTCAAGTGCTTGTAGAAGCCTCGGTTCAGCAAGAACGAGCAGAGAAGGAGGAGCGAAGCAAACTAGTCAGACTTCGGAGAAACACTGAATTTGATTCTAGTTTCCTATGTTTTAACTTTTATTATTGTTGTTATGAACATGTCTATGGATATTTGTTATGTTGTTATTCTTAATTTAATTAACATGGCTTGAATTTAATTCGTGTTAGGTTGATTGCATTTTGACCACTTAAGTTATTAAAATTATGTTTGTGTTATTATAGGTCTTGGTAAATTGTTTGATTAAGTAAAACCATGATTATGTTATTATTGGACTAAAATTATAAGGAAACTAATGAATTAATTATTAATCGTATTGAAATTGTAATTAATTGATACAAAACTTAATCAGTGCATGTTTAATCTTCTAATGTAGCTGAGGGTTAAATTAGCGATGGTAATAACTTACAAGATTATTGTGATTAAACTATTTCAATGTTGGAATATATTGTTACCTCACTTAATCTTTTACTTGCTTATTTAAATTGATTAATTGTTTGAATTGGAATAGTAATATGTTCAAGAGATTAGTTAATTTTGTAAGTCTGTATGTGCTACAGTTAACAAATTACCAAGTTGCTGGGAATTTATTCGTAACAACATGAACATTTTTTTAGTAATATTAAGTTAAGAAATGTAATTGATCTAACACAATTATGTCATATTGATTAAACTTATTTTTTTCAAAAATCGTGTATTGAAAATTTTATCTTTTAATTTTCTTAGTTAATTTACTTGGTTAAAATATAGTTTTATTAAACCCTTTTTCAACAAACGATTTTTCTTCACCAAAGTGTTTTTAATTGCATTTCATAAATATTTATTTGCATAATCCCTGTGGGTACGATAACTCGACATTTACTTGTCACTTTATTACTTGTTGCGATTGTGTACACTTGAACATTTCCATCGTTCCAGTGTTCATGTTCATTTAACTTAATCGAGCATGTTTACGAACATTAAACGAACATGTTCATGAACATATAATTGAGCATGTTCACGGACAATGTTAATCAATAATAAACAAACAAACAATAAATACATACGCACATATATTGCTTAGATATAAAAAGTCAAATATAAATATTAATAATTATACTATAAATGAAAAAAAAGACATACCAAGATAATTTTATTAATATATACTAATGGAACAATGAAGAGTTTTAAGATAATTTTATTAATATATACTAATGGAATTTTTGTAAGAAAATATCATTAATAAATAAACGAGTCAATAAACAAGCTTATAAACGAGCCAAGAAATGAGCTTGTTCGTGAGCATAAGTGAACCGAACACACCTTCGTTCGTGTTCGTTCGTTTATTAAATAAACATGAAAATTTTGTTCATACTTATTTATTTAGCCTAATAAACGAACATTATACAAATAGTTCACGAATAGTTCATTGAACGTTCTGTTCGTTTACACCTCTATGTGAATCATAAAATTAAAATATATAAAAATAATAAAATAAAGTTTAAGTTGAGTGATAAATTAAAGTTTTACTAATGTAATTGATTCGTGTTCAAATATCATTGAATGCATATTTTTATTGGGTTTTTAAAAATTAAGAAAACTAAAATATTGTCAAATAATACATATTTTAATTACAAAATAGTATATTCTTAATTTCTCTAATCAAATTGATAACTCAATTAAGAGTGACATTAATTCAAACAAAAACTTAAATAATAATATACATTAAGTAATTTGATTGGGAATACAACTTTTAAAATTTTAACACGATGATGAAAATGAAGATTCTGTATGTTTTATTTCCACCAATACTTGGGATCTGAAATTTATATTTATATTTGAGGAAGGTTTGAGCAAATATATTATTTTATCCGTCTCAATAAATTTATAATCAAATTTATAATTTTAAATTAATAATAAAAAATATATATTTAAAATTTTAATTAAATATATAATTTTTATAAAAATTAGGTTAAATTATAGTACTAATCACTTAGCATGTTTTTCTTTTTAACCATTTAAATGAAAAAACTTTCAATTTTATACTAAAAAGACATTTTCAAAATATATTTTTGCAAGTGCACAAGCCAGATGCCATTCTGTTTTCGACTTAATTTTTTCTTACTTCCTCTGCTATATATTCCATTTGTTTCTCTTTAGATAGTGACTGTCATATTCTTTTCATTCCATCTTCCTAAAATATCTTTTATAGTCAAATCTATATATATTATCTAAAGTAATATATTGACTAAAAAATGACAATAAATACTTATAGGTGAATTAGATTTTTGTCAAGCGATACATTTTGTGTAACACCCCAAACCCGGCCTAAATATTAGAGCTGAATCTGGTGATGTCACATTGTAACACCTCTTACCCGTATTCAACGCTGGAATAGGGTACGAGGCATTACCAGAATAAATACAGTTATAGACATATTAAACCGAGTTATAAAATTTCATCCAAATTAAAAACTTTCAAATTATTATCTTCGAGTTGCTAATTAGGGTATACGAGGCCCAATACATATCCGTTCATATGCTCAATATATTCGTTAAATCAATCCAATATTGAAGAATCCACTTTATGTCAGAATCAATATTAATAACAATCATAAATATTTTCATGTTAATTTCATATATCACTTATCGAACTTCGAATGTTAATTTACAAATATGTAATTCACTAACACATTCTGGTATACACAATGTTTAATTGATGAAATCATTTAATTGAGCTAAATTTCATGTTCATTCCAAATTTTCTTCTAAATCCATAAATGCTTCCACTTACCATTTACCTAATCAATTTCTCGAACCAAGCTATCACACAACAATAATACATCACATGTGCTTCATGAAATTAATATTCGATTCTTATCACCATCAAATCCATGTCATTTGAATACTTAAAGTTTATTCAAGCATATATTATTACGTTTCATATACCAAGCATATGTCAAAATTACAAATACGCAATCAATTCATTTGTCATTTATTTAACTAGCAAATTAACCTCAAAATTTATACATTCCATTACTTAAGATATGCCATAAAACACTCCTTTAACATAAACTAGCATCATGGCCGAATTTTCATTATGCTATTTATTACCCTTTTTCCGAATCACATAGCAAAATATTACAAATATGTATATATTTGAATACTATAATTATGCATCCACTTACCAACATGAGTTAATTCACGAGTCACTCATGACATCACTTCATGCCAAATATACCACACACATATGCTATGAAACTTTATTTTCTCTCATGAGCTTACCATGACCAGTAATGCACCAATATAAACATCACTCATATTTCAACATTTATCGATTATAATCAGGCATATAACCAATTATACACAATTCATTCATATACTTTATTGTCCTCCTCCTCCTCTCCATCCCACATCCTTTATGTATATAACATGCTCAAATAGCATTATACATAATTTTACTATTCACTTACATTTAAATTCAAAGCTGTCTATTTGAGTCAGAGTCACTAAATCATTTTTATCCAGAGCTACAGAGCTCCAAATTAAGATCCGTTAATTTTCCCTGAAACTAGACTCACATATCTTCTTACCAAAAAATTTTGAGAATTTTTGAATTGGCCAATTAGTACAGTTTATTCTTTAAAGTCACCCCTATTTCACTGCTCAACATCTCTGACATCTCTTCACTAAAAATGAATTATCTCTTTGTACAGAATTCAAATGATATTTCCGTTTATTTCGTTTGAAATTAGACTCATTAAGGATTCTAAGCATATAAATTATACTCATAATCATTTTTTTTCAATTTTTAATTATTTTCCAAAGTCATAACAGGGGATTCTGAAATCAATCCATGCCTCACTAAAATTCAAATATCTCAAAATATATAACTCTTTTGCTTGCTCTGTTTCTTTTATGTAAAAATAGACTCATTAAGCTTTCATTTCATACCTTATTCACTCTCTAATTAAGTTTTCACCATTCTTGGTGATTTTTCAAAGTCACACAATTGTTGCTATCTAAATTGTTTTGTTGTTAAATGTATTCTTTCATAATTTCACTTTTTCACTATCTAAATTCCATTGATTTTTCACATCTCATTCCAATAGTTCATTTCAATTCATATACAATTCATTCAATTTATCACTATATTCAAAGCAATCCAATTTCTCATTTCCAATTTCAAGTCAATCTTTAACTCAATTCCACATATATATTCATCACTCAATTACACTTAGTCAATTTCTCGGTGAACACTTCGGAATAATAACAGATACACGGTGGAATCAACACATAGCAACCACCTTATAATAAATGATACCCGATTCACATAGTAGCCTGCACATAGTACTACACACGTGATCGAAGCTATCCGGTACGCATAGTAGCCTGCACATAGTACTACACATGCGACCTATCATTTCGGTACATTTAGTAGCCTGCACATAGTACTACACATGTGACCTAGCAACTTCACTCGTATCTCTTTCATTCCGAAGGTTCAACCGGGAATTTTCACTTTTTCTCACTTTTTTTTACTAATCAATGTCAATTTCTTGTCTTTCTCGATTTAATAACATATTTAGCTTATACAGAATTCACATTATTCAATCCAGTCCAAAAATCACATTTTGGTAAAATTACATTTTTGCCCCTAAAGTTTCACAAAATTACTATTTAGACCCTAGGCTCGGAAATTAAACTTTATTTCTTTTTCTTATGTTTTATAACATTCTGAACAATTTTCCCTTCTATAGCAACATCAAATTCTTGCTCTAACATGCACTTATGAACCATAATAATTTTTACCAATTATGTTGTTTCACTTGTTTTCACTGAAAATCGCTTAGCAAAAATTGTTTAACACAATTTTAAGCTTCATATTCTACCATAAAATATCAAAATAAACACATTTCACCTATGGTTATTTTTCCAAATATAAACCCTAGGTTAAATTATTGCTAGAATAAGCTAAATTAAGCTACTGGGACTTCAAAAATTTAAAAAAATTAAAAACGGGGCTTGGAAACACTTACTATGGAGCTTGGAAGCTTGAAAACCCTAACCATAGCTTCCCCCTTGCTATTTTCGTTCATCATGGAGAAGATGGACAAATTTTTGGCTATTTTGGCATTTTTAATTCTTTTAATTACTAAATGACCAAAATGCCCCCAACTTAAAAATATCTTATTTCACTTATCTCTTGTCCATTTTTGTCCAAAAAGTTAACCAATGGTCTAATTACCATTTAAGGACATCCAATTTAAAATTTCATAATAATTGGACACTTCTAACATGTAGAACTCAACTTTTGCAATTTTTATAATTTAGTCCTTTTTGGCTAAATTGAGTGCCCAAACGTCGAAATTTTTGAACGAAATTTTTATGAAATCATTCCGTGAAATTGTAGACCATAAAAATATAATAAAAAATAATTTTTTTCTCATCGAATTTGTGGTTCCAAAACCACTGTTCTGACTAGGCCTAAAATCGGGCTGTTACAACTCTCACCCCTTTAGGGATTTTCGTCCCTGAAAATCTTACCAGATTGTAGATTAATGATTTGCTTCCACACAGTACATTTCAAATTCACACAAGATTTTGGATTTTCATATCTTTTACAGATAATCACATAGATTCATAAGAAAATCAGGATAGCGATATTTCAGCATCTGAAGTTACACAAAGTATCGAAAAATTACAATCCATATAGAATGATATCCATTTCGATGTTAAAAAAAATGTCTAGAAAGATCAATGTCACTCATAATTAATGGAATCCAAAGTAACAGAAGCAATATAATCTTCACATATATTCAATAAAACAATAACCAACAGAAATAAAATATTAGCCTCACTCAGACTTTACCGTCGATTTTCATATTCACACAAGGAATAAATACCAGAAAAAGACATGGCGATGTCGAACACAGTAATAAATTAACTATGCAGGAGATAAACACAGTAAAATAACAAATAAAGTGAATAAAATAAGAATTGAAAAGATCGAATACGTAAATTTTACGTGGAAAAACTCCCCAAAAGAGGATAAAAAATCACGGATAAAAGGATATTTCACTATAATAAAGGAGAGTATAAAAGATGGAGATAATTAAAAGAAAACTTGAAGCCCCACAAGAAAAAACCATTCGAAATAAAGAACAAAATTCTCTCAATCTAAGTATTTTTGTTGTGTAAAACTTGGAGTAACTAAGGCCTATTTATAGGCTAAAACTAATAACATATATGACTACAACAACTCTAAGTTAATTAGAGTTTAAGTGGGGAACTAAAAAAAAAGGTTAACTAGGAGAAGAAAAGCCAAAATAAATTTTGGTCAAAATAAGAGGCATTCTTCCACAAATCTCCACCTTGACTTGTATTTGGACCAACTCCCTTGCCGAGCCTTGTTACGGACTTAATTGATTCTTTGTCGGATACTTACCAAGTCTAAGCAATACTCGAACTTTGAAACTAGAAGGCTCTTTGTCAACATGTCGGTCGGATTGTGTTTTGTGCCAATTTTAAGAATCTGTATATCCCTTTGAATGATCACCTCTCGAACAAAATGATAATAAATGCCTATGTGCTTCGTTATCTCGTGATGCATTTGATCTTTAGTGAGATTTATGGCACTTTGACTATCACAATATACGACAATTTCCCTATTTTAACTTACCAGTTCACTGAACAGTCCCCTTAACCAAATTGTTTATTTTATTGCTTTTGTAATTTCCATGTATTCTGCTTCAATAGTCGGCAAAGCCACTATTGTAACGCCTCAAAAATTTGAATGTTTACTTGTGGGATTCTATAGTAATTAAATCTCTGTATCTTTGGCTATGTGCTCTGCTTATGTGTTGAAGGTCAGAAGTTCGAGTCGAGTCTTAAGAAAAGTTTTTGCTATTTTATTCTAAACTAACCTCTATCCTTAAGTTGTTGGCTTAAACTCAATTTTGTGTAAAACTGTGTTAAGAATTAGCCTGTTGGTTCAATAGTTAAGTATCTGTTCCCTTACTAGTCCTGTGTTTGATTTGCGATGTAAGAGGTATGGAAATATTTTTATTACTTGTCTGAATTTTTAATCGGTAGTTTTTAAAACAAGAATTAAACATTTTCTTTCTTGTCTCTTTTCATTTTTTCTTTCTTTTTCTTTTTAATTTTTATTCTTCTTATCTTCCTTTCTTTTCTCTTCATTGTGGGCTTAGATCCGTACTTCACAATTACTGCTATTACTGGGTAAGTTCGTTTCCGTTAATTTTGTAAGTTCGGTTGTTCAATTTCTAACATCCTTGTCGATTGTTGGCACTGTGGAAAGTTTGACTTCTTGCTTAAACTGTTAAAATTCTTTGTTTATAAGTTTGATTCTTATTCTTTAGGAAACGTTCTCGAAGATAACGATCCCTCTAACATCTTAGGTTCATGATTGCGGTGGTGCGGAGGTAATTACTATGGAATTTAAGATTTTCTTGTGTCAAAACATTTTCGACGAGGTTGGTTGTGTGATAATCTTCATGTTGTTTTGAATCATCGCTTAATTGGTTATGGATTGCTCATTTTAGGTCTCGTGAATCTTCTACATTCTTCCTACATCGAGACTATTCAGGTGCATATCGAAAACACGAGTTTTTAAGAATTTCGTATGCCAAAAAACATGGCTGTCAATGCCACTTGACCATGTGGTAGGCAGTGTGAGCCACACGGTCATGTGACAGGTTGTGTAACTCACTGTCTACCAAATAAGAGCCACACGGCAAGGGACATAGGCGTGTGTCCAGACCATGTGTGGCCATGATATTACAGGGTTCACACAGGTCAGGGACAAGAGCATGTGTCAAGGCCGTGTAACTTACTGATTATAGATAAGCATCATATGGGCATGTGTCCAGGCCGTGTAACTCACTGATTACAAAATAAGGATCATACGGGTGGAGGACATGACCGTGTGTTAGGCCGTGTAAGACACAAGGGCAAGCACACAGGTGTGTAGAGATGCCCGGTCCAGCTAACCAGGTCGTGTGAGACCACACGGACGTGTAGGCCAGTTTATGAAATTTTTCCATATTTCGAGCATCACTTAAACTGAATAGAAGCCTTCTGTAAGGCCGTTTGAACTAAATTTAACTACATAAACTAATATTCTATGATCTGGAACTTGAATACTAATTATCAATGTGTGTCTTGTGTTTGACTAAAATTACTAGAATTGATCTATTGTATGTGAGTATGAGTTGTATTTGAATATTCATATAGAACTATGTATTAACTATTATGTGAAGCATGTATATACATTGGATGGAAATTGAATCAGGAGGAAGTCTTCTCTTTTTAAACCAGTAGTTAAATCCCTGGTATCTGTATACTAATCTGGCAGCTAGTCTGCAATCTCTGAAGCATGTCAGACCGACACTGAGTGGTATAGGATTGGATGGGTAATGAATACCCTATTTCGTGTGTTGGGTTGGTCGAAGATGATGTGTAACAATTGGTATTAAGTAACTACATCAATTCTGTTCTACATCTGATTACAGCTTGATTTATTATCCGTCTGTATAACTCTGATCTGTAACTGTATGAATTGTTTCTTGATTTTAAGTCAACATCTACACTAGGATATCTTGGTTTTACCGATAATCTATTGAATATGGAAATGGTTGGGTCCTTTCTGGTATATTAACTCAGTTATTGTTGAATGAATTTCAGGTAAATCACAAACTTGATCGGGCCGGTGGGTGGGGAGCTCGGTTATATGTTTATATTGTTTAGTAATATGAACCATGATAGTTATTTTCGTAGTTTCAGTTAGCTGGAAGATAATATCGAGATGCTGATTTGTTTTTATTAAACTTTATCGGACTGTAAAGGTGTGTTATTATAAATTTCAAAATGTATTTTAATTATCATTCGTTGTAACTCTCCAGGCTTGGCCTTGTCATCTAGGCCGATTATGGGGTGTTACAATTGTAGCTTAAAGTGCCGTTTTCCAACTAATGACACAATTCCCAAAAGAAAATAGGTAACTTGTGAGAGACCTTCTTCGGCCTAAGTCTCATACATAATCAGAATCAACATATTCGACTAAACCTTTTTAAGTTCTTCCAAACTCTAAGCACATGTTAGAGGTACCTCGTAAATATATGAAAATCCATTAACCGCATGCCAGTGCAACTTACCAGGATTGGTCATGTATTGACTAACAACACTAACAACATGTGAAATATCGGGATGAGTGCATACCATTGCATACATCAAACTTCTAACTACGCTTGAATAAGGTACTTTTGACATGTACCTTTCATCTTTTTCATCCTGTGGGGAATTAAAATTGAGAGTTTAAAGTGTGTAGCTAAAGGAGTACTTACCGATTTTGCATTTTGCATCTCAAACCGCTCAAGGATCTTCTTGATGTACCTTTTTTATGATAAAAACAATTTCCCAGAATGTCTATCTCTCAAAATTTTCATCTCAAAAATTTTCTTTGTTGCACCTAAATCCTTCATCTCAAACTTAGAGTTAAACATGGTTTTAATAGATCAATTTCAGATGGATTCTTAATCGCATTTAACATATCATCAACATAAAACAACAAATATATAAAAGAAGCATCATCAAGACATTGTAGATAAACACAACTATCATACTTACTTCGAGAAAAACATTACTGATGAGACTGTTTCAAACTGTACAAAAAACTTTTAAAAGAAAAACATGATCTTCTATACCTTCAAATTTGAAGCCTTCCGATTGTTGCATGTAGATGTCCTCCTCAGGGTTACCATAAAGGAAACAAGTCTTTACATCTAACTGCTCTAACTCAAGACTATTTGATGCAACAAGGGCTAAAAGTGCCCGAATGGACGTATGTTTCACAACGGGAGAGAAAACATCTTGAAAATCAACTCCCTCCACTTGACTATAGCCTTATGCAACTAGTCTTGCCTTGTACCTAGTGTCGTTAGGACCTAAACCTTCCTTTTTTAAACACTCATTTGCATCCAACGATTCTTTTACCAATGGGTGGTTCAACTAGCCTCCAAGTCTTGTTCTTTTGAAGTGTCCCCATCTCTTCTTACATTAAAATGAGCCATTTGCTAGAATCGAAGGCTTGAAGTACCTCATAATAACATGAAGGATCAGTTTAATTAATGCTCTCAGCAATACTTAGAGCATAAGCCACTAGGTTTCCTTCATAATATTTTTGTGGTGGTTATATTTCTCATCTTTTCTTGTCACAAGCCAACTTGTAATTAGTTAATTGATATGGTGAGGGTACTTGAGAGCCAGATGGAGCCCCAACCAGATCCAAAACAACTTCAAACTTTTAAGAATTAGAATTTTATCATGTTGTAGCAATGTTGTATGACTCTTTGTCAGGATGAGACCTCTGTTCGTTCCATCGTTGAGAATTTGCTCATCAAGACGCCGCCACCTGTTTTAGCTTTTGACTTTACCTTACTCGAGACACTCTGATTTGCTATGTCTTTAAAAGTAAAAGTCTCATTTTCTGATTAAAACATGACATATTCATCAAACATAACATTTCTACTAACAATTATTTTGTCAAATTTCAAACACCACTACTTAAAACCTTTTGTACAGGCAGAGTATCCCAGAAAGATGCATTTAATGGCCCTTAGTTAGAGCTTTCCCTTCTAACTTTAGATAAGTAGGAAAACTGAAAATTCTTAGATTAGAATAATTGGGAGGATTACCTGACCATATCTCCTCTGGAACTTTACCGTTCAATGCTCGATGAGGAGATCGATTTACTAAATAATTTGCCAGGTTTACGACTTCAACCCAAAATTCCTTCCCTAAGCCTCCATTAGAAAGCATGCATTGAGCCTTTTCCAGCAAGGTTTTGTTCATTATTTCTGCAAATCCATTCTGTTTTAGAGTTCCAACAATGGTCGATGTCTTTCAATTCCTTCTAATTTGTAAAAATCATTAAGCTCTGACAAACAAATCCAAAACCATTATTCGTTCTCAATCACTTCATAGGTTTTTTGGTTTGTTTTTCTAACAGTGTCTTCCACTGTTTGAATATTTCGAAGACTTCACTTTTCTGTTTCAAAAAATAAACCCAAACTTTTCTAGAGTAATCATTAATAAAAATTAGGAAATATTTATTACCTCCTTCTGAGATGTCAGAAGATGGACCCCATAAATCAGAATAAATGTAATATATTGCTTAATCAAAACTGACTCGGGTTTTTTTCCCTAAACTACAATGCTTATAGAAACCTAACTTACCAAGTCCAGTGTTTTTTTGAAGACCCCTATTGCACAAGATTGTCATGCATTTCTCATTCATATGACCCAATCGCATGTGCCAAAGTTCGGTTGAATTAGAATCAGTGGAGAAAGAGTAATGTTGTGTCGTCGTGACGTCAAGTTGATTCTTGTCAGGACATGGTGGTGATTTCAGCTTTTCTTCAATTGATCCTTGCAGAACGTATAAGTTACCCTTTTTCTGGCCTTTCATCATAATAAGAGCCCCATGAGAAAAGATTCCTAATGAGATAAGATTTTTCTTTAAATTAGAAACATACCTAACATCTGATGGTGTCTGAATAATTCTGTTGTGCATCCTAATTTGTACTATTCTGATTTTAAATATTTTACATAGAGAGTTATTCCTCATTAGCGCAACTCCACCTTCAATTAAACTGTACGTGGAGAACCAGTCCCTGTTAAGGCACATGTGATAGGAGCACCCTGAATCTAAGATCCATTTGGAAGTAAGATAAGAACTTTCATTCATTGATACCAATAATAAATCATCACCTTTGTCCTCAGCTACACTAGCATCGTCGCTTTTGACATCCCTTTTGATTTTATTTTGAAGTTTCCAAAATTTTTTCTTAACGTGACCCACCTTTTTACAATAGCCACAATATTTATCACGGTTTCTAGATTTGTACCTTGCTTTTAACCTATTTCGATTTGTCTTTCTGGTTTGTTTTCTGCCTCTTGCAACTAGAACTGAGGCTTGCCAGTCTGATTTTTTTGTTTGGGCCTAACTCATTGTCAAGTTTATCCATACTCAGAAGATTCCCCTTCATATCCTTCAACGAGAGGTGATCTTTCCCATAAATTAGAGTTTCCCTGAAAGTTTTATAAGAAGAGGGCAAAGAGCATAACAACAACATAGCTTGATCCTCATCACTAATCTTTGCTTCAATATTTTTTAATTTATTAAGAAGGGTAACAAACTCACTAATATGAGTTCTAATGGACTCACATTCGGCCATTTTGAACATGTAGAGACATTTTTTAAATACTAACCTTTGGCTAGAGATTTCATCATATATAAGGCTTCTAGTTTCTTCCATAACACAAACACTGTTTTGTCCTTCAAAACCTCTTGTAACACATTATTCGTGAGGCATAATTGAATAGTGGATATAACATTTTTCATTAAGCTCTTCCCATTCTGATTGATCCATATCTACGGGCTTTTTTTCTATAACGGCCCTTTTAAGATTGTTCTGGACTAGTATTGTCGTCATCCGAACTTGCCACAAACTGAAATTTGCAATTCCGTTGAACTTCTCAATATCGAACCTTGATGCTGTCATCTCTGAACGGGTTGACTACAGAAATTGAACTAGCTCAGATAACAGTTTGTAAGGGATAAACCCGATTAAACAACGAACAAAGTGAAGAAAATAAGAATCGAAAAGATCAAACATGTAAATTTTACATGGAAAAACTCCTTAAAAGAGGATATAAAAATCACAAGCAAAATGAGATTTCACTATAATAGAGAAGAGAACAAAAGATAGAGATTTCACTATAAATAGGTTGAATTTCGTAGCATATATGACTACAACAACTTTAGGTTAATTAGAGTTTAAGTGAGAAACTAAAAACAGAGTTTAACTAGGAAAAGAAAAGCCAAAATAAATTTTGGTCAAAATAAGAGTAATTCGCCCACAGTATATATGGACACTAACAAATATCAAGAAAATTATAAATATACAAATTTATAAATATATATATAGAAATAACAATTTTTAAGTAATGTAACAAGAATTTAATGTTACTATGATATTTTTTTAATATTAAAATTTTAAAACAATATTTTATATTAAAAATAATAATTATAAAGATATACTTCATTTTTTTTAATTATATTTGGTTCTTTTTGAGATAATGCTCTAAAATTACCCTTAGCCTCTCTTCTACCCATAAATAAGAAGATAATGTGCTTCAGCGCACTCGAACCCACATCCTTCTACATTGATAACAGTGCTCATGCCAATCAAACTAAGACTTAATACTATTAAAAACTTGAATATTGTTAAATTATTTTAAAAATATTCAATACTGTTTAAAAAATATAACTGGCAAATGGTTAAACACATATTTTTAAAAAAATATAAAATGTTGTTAAAAAATTGAAGCATATTAAACAATAGAGTTAATTTTCCACAACATGGTTAGATTTTTAAAAAAGTAAGTTAAAAAATTTAAAAGAGAAAATAATGTTAGAAATTTTTTAATGGTAATATTTGTTTAAAATTTTAATACTGTTTAGAGCTTCAAAAAATAAACATTCAAAAGAAACTTCAAAAAGTTTATTGTCTAGAAATTTAAAGTTGTATTTATTAAAAATATTAATTTAATTCATATTGTTTTAGAAAATAAGATTTATTATCATTCATAAACATTTCTAGCAAAATTTTATTTAAATCAATTCAATTTTTAAATAGTATTACTTCTTTAATCAAATATTAAAAAATTGTTAAACAACTTTAAATTTTTTTGTAGTCACATTTTTATATTTCTAAACAATATTGTTTTTTGAAGTTTTTATTGCATATATATTTGTTTTGAAGTTTCAAACATTATTAAAAATTTTAAAATATTTACTTATTGAAATCAATTAAAATTTTAACGTTTGAATTTATTTCTTTTTGAAGTTTTAAACATTGTTAAACTATTTTACAAAGTTAAACAACGATTTTATCAAATGTTAACTAATAATTTTATAATAAGGCTTCATTTGTTTCACTGAAAATGACTTTCGAAAAATGATTTGTAAAAGATGACTTACTTTTATGGAAAAACTAATATTTTCTGGTGTTTGGATGAATCTGTGTAAAATATTTTATGTTGTTTGGCAGATTTTCTGAAAATATTTCATAAAAGTTGTTTTCAATGAAACAAACGTACATTTGAGATTTTCTTGTCTTTTCATTGTTTAATGGAGTTTATTTTATATCTATAAATTTATATTTTATATTGCTCTCTATAAAACAAACACGACATAAATATATTTGTTATAAAATATTATAGTGCAATTTCCTTTTAACAATAGAAATTTATTTTATAATAAGAAAATATTTTATAATAACCAATATCATATATAAGCTTAATAATAAATAATTCTTAATTAAAACTTAATTTAAATTACACATATTACATAAATGAGAGTACATATTGACACATTAGAGTTGTAAGAGATAAATGAAGCTAAGTGTAACACCCAAATGGCCGAACGGCCGACCCTTTGAGAATTCAACTTTTAAAGTAATTAGTAGTAATTTAATAATCAATTAACAATTCCACATGATTTTATTGTTAAAGCATAATATATATATGAACGGCTTTTTGATAAAATTCATCTTATCTGATAATATGTCCAACATTTTACGAAAGTCTAATTACAATTTGAACTTAATTTGAAAAGTTTCAATACAACACAAAATAGAGATTTAAAACACACGATACGCCGATATCTACACATGTTACAAAAATAGGAACGTCATGCTAACACAAGGCTTGGAGGTTTTGGCTTAGTTCCTTGATTCTCCCCGAACTACAATTTACTATTACTTGAAATGAAGAAAAGAAACATGGTAAGTTAATGAGAAACTCAGTGAGCTCTAAAATAAGTTACTTCAATTTTTAGGATTCGCCAAGATTCTTGCTTAGCTTAAACTTGTGAGACCATTTTCCACAGCTTGTATTTGAGCATAAACCACATAATGACATAGTACAATATGTATGAGAACTCCTCTCGTGAAAGATCATGAAACATATAGTCTCTTCGTACAGACTTGTTGCATAAGATCTTAATATAATCCATCGAAAGGAGAGAGAGAGTCATTTCGGATTAACATGGCAGACAATCTTGCGGACTCTAAATGTGGAGTCTTATATGCGGACTCAGAAGAAGATTCATGAATACAACAACTCATACATACGTATTCATAGAAGAAGATTCACAATATGGCAGATTCAAACTTGCGTACTCGTATAAAAAGATTCAAGAATATAGTGGTTAATTCATGTGAATTCATAGAAGAAACTTCAAAGATAAAATAAATTTAAACATGTGGATTCATAGAAGAACTTTACAAGCATAGTAGATTCATACAAGCAGACTTTGCAGCGAACTTCATTTGGCGAAATCTCACGTTTAACTTTAACATAAAACTTATTGAATAAGTTCGACAAACTTTCATATCTTTCATAACTTTCATATGCCATGACCATGGACTTGCTTACACATTGGAGGCTTAAAGCCTTAGACTCCGCGAAGTCTCATACATACATCGAACCCATACTGGGTTATCCTGAACCTCTGTAAAATAAAAAATCATGCATATACATTCTCCGTTCTATCTGCCCGAACCTCCACAAATCCAGATAACGTGTGGCACAAAGTGCTCAACATGACATTTCTTCATATTTCATCCGTCAAAACAACCTTCCATACTCCACATGTCATTCATAATTATAACAGGCATATAGTAGCATTCAATTGTTCATTTTATTGATAATACAACATATCATACCAAACATAATATCTAGCGGACCATTGCAAAGATAACTTCATCAGTAACTATTTTCTCAGTAAAAGTTTATCAAATAGTGAAGTCAAAAAGTATAATTGATCATGCAAATGTAAAACAAAACTTTATATAAATCAACCACGATAATGCAACTCATTATTAGCAAAACATGAAGACAACCACAACATGGAAACACAGTACTGATAAATATAAAACAACCACCACAAGATTGAGTTTAGAAACTCACCAACAAAATACCTAGGTTGATAGTAAGTTAGTTTTGTACTTTTAATGTATTTATTTTTGGCTAATTTTCAAATAAAATGCTACTAAACTTGTGTCTTTCTTATCAGGGACGAATTTGGGGTGCCAAAATTCAAAATCAAACAAAATGGGCTAAATTGGAATGAAAAGCAAAGAAAATGACCAAATTGAAGAATTGAAGAATTAATGGTTGATTGGTTAAAATCAGATTTTTTTTTGAAATTGTCAAAATTCTATAAATTGTTTAAATATGATTTTTAGTTGATATTTTTAAGAAATTTTTTTTTCTAAATTTAGTATAAAGAATGTATATAAACACTTAGTGTTGGTGGCCTTTGAAGGAAGGAAATACCAAACAGTATATTTCTTTCTTCTTCTTTTTTTCCTTTCATGCGTCTTGTCACCATTTTCTTTCTTTTAAAGAGCATTTTACCATTTTCGTTTCATTTTTTTTCTTTACAAAATTTGTTTAATTGCTGCCTGAGGCCTTTCCTCTTTCCACTATTTCCATTTTTTTTAAAAAAAGACATGTCAAAAAACTGTTTGGTATTTTTAGTGTGTCATTCAAAGGCCACCAACACTAGGTGTTTATACACATTCTTCATGCAAAATTTAGCAAGATTTTTTTTCCTGAAAATATCAACTAAAAATCAGATTTAAACTATTTATAGAATTTTGACAATTTTAAAAAATATGACTTTAACTAGTCAACCACTAATTCTTCAATTCTTCAATTTGGCCCTCATGTTTGCTTTTCATTCCAATTTAGCCTATTTTATTTGATTTTGAATTTTGATACCCCAATTTCTCCCCAGATAAGAAAGAAACAAATTTAGTAGCATTTTATTCGAAAATTAGCCACAAAAAAATACATTAAAAGCACAAAATTAACTTGCTATCAAATTCCCTCCTACTTAGCCAATGCTTGTCCTCAAGCATGATGTGTGCTCTATACTAAAAATCATTCAATAATCTTTTTCGAACTTAAATCTCCTTCCTCAGCCAAGTGTAATGAGATAATTTTAAATGAAAATGGTGGAAAGTGGAAAGTGAAAAGGGTAAAGGGGAAAGGACTTAGGAAGAATTTAAACAACATTTGTAAAGGAAAAGAAATATGAAACGAAAATGACAGAATGCTGTTTAAAGGAAAGAAATGGTTACAGATGCATGAAAGAAAAAAAAACGAAATAAATAAACTGTTTGGTATTTCCAGTGTGTCTTTAAAAGGCCATCGACACTAAATATTTATACACATTCTTGATGCTAAATTTAGCAAGATTTTTCCTAAGAATATCAACTAAAAATCATATTTAAACTATTTATGGAATTTTGACAATTTAAAGAAAATTTAATTTTAATCAGTCAACCACTAATTCTTCAATTTGGCCCTCCTCTTTACTTTTTATTCCAATTTAGTACATTTTGTTTGATTTTAAATTTTGGTACCCTAATTTCATCCCTGATAAGAAAGACACAAGATTAGTAGCATTTTATTTGAAAATTAGCAAAAAATAAATACATTCAAAACACAAAATTAACTTGCTATAATAGGTTGACACAACTTACACTTGCTTCGCCTTCCCTTTATCACTTACATCTCTTTCTTCTTGGTTGGCTAAATACAACAAGTATAGAAAGCTCAAAATGAAGATATACATGTGTAAGAAATCTTAATCCATATGCATGCAGAAGAATTATAGTTGATACCTACGACTTTTCAAAAGGGCAAGTTATTTTACAGGAAAATTACTTATTTTTTGTTAACCTCTAAGTCATTTTTTGTTTACCAAGCTTCTTTTTCATGAAACAAACATAGAAACATGCAAAAAAAATTTCCGAAAACTACTTTCAGTGAAACAAACAGAGCCTAAATTAATGCTAGTATATATATATATATTTTATAATATTTATTTATAATTATATAGTTACGTTTTACTCTATATCATATAAGTATGCAAACTACTTAGATATATATAAGCTAATTTCATTTTATAATTACAAAAATTCCCTTTGTTCCTTAAGAAAGTGAAAATAATAATAATTAAGCTTTTGTATTCAATTCACACTCAATTAATTTTATATTGTTAACAAAAATAATCAATTAAGCTCCTCTATTAACGGTTTCAGTCATTGACCATTGACAGACCAATCAGATGGTGACACGTGACTGCTTTTGGTTTAATCTAATATTTTTTCATAACAAATGATATCACAAAAATATAAAAATCAGAAAAATTATAAAAAAATAAGATTTTTTATAAAAATATTAAATATTAAAAAAATATTAAAAATATTAAAATTGATATAAACTTATTATAAATTAAAAAAAATATTAGAATTGTTAAAAAAATAAAAAATTGTAAAAAATATTAAAAAATATTAAAAAATATGTAAACTTATAAAAATTAAAAAAACTTGAATTGAATCGATTAGCCGAAAATCGGCAAGGGTACTAGTCTGGGGAAACCCATTAGACTTGTTGACCAGGAAACAAGGTGGTTGAATTGATTTTTTTATTTTTAACATTTTTATCAAACCGAAATTTCGTTGTCCAACTACTAATGTCATGGGCCGTACTTTAAAGCTCGTGACCATCGCACCAAATGCATCCGATGGAGGTCTATTGTGTAGATGGGGATCATTTGGCCCGTAAGAACTGGCTCAATTCAATAAGTTATTGGAGAAGCTTGTCAGATTGAAGCCTGGTTGGCTTGATAATAGAGATATGGCAACTTAGGTTATATTGGTAACTAATCTTAGAAGTTGATAGAATCATATCTTGTAAAGATTAGATTAGATTTGATAAGACATATCTTGTAAATCCCTAAAATCAAGGGACATAGTTAATCTCGTTCGTCGATGTAAATGTATCTTGACCGTCGATTTTGGGGAGCTCAAATATAAATAGAGAGCCTCCCCCCTCATTTGTACTACTCCATTAATTGTTTCATTATTCTTTGTGAATAAGAGAATATTGAGAGCATTTACTCAAACATTTTGTGTGTGCTCTTTCTGTTGTTCTTTGTAAGCTTCTTTTGGCATAAATTGCTTCCGCTTTACAAATTGATGCCTTGGAGGAGTTCTTAAAGAATCCTCACTTGAGTAAAGGTTGACTTAGGCGAGTTTGGAAGAATGGATCGCTTAAGGCTACACAGATCGCAAGACGAAAGATCTAGCCCCGTGACAAGTGGTATCCAAGCTATTGTTTCGAAGGCACTGTTGGGATGCCGAAAGAAGAGTTCGAACAAAGGTGGGCCAAAAAGTCTTTAAGGAGATGCTGTTAGCTGTTGAGACATGAGTGGGTAAACTTGAGGAGTCCAAAGAGGAGACAATGCGCTTGGGGAAAGCATAAATGACTTGAGGGAGTAGTCCAGGGACTTTGTGACCATGTGTCTCACTTCCAATAGGGATAGCATGCAAGAGTTGTTAGATTCCCAAAGGAAGAAGTTGACAGAAAGGAATGATGCTCTCAAAGCCATGGTGATGGCTTTAAATGAGGAAACAATGGTCACGACGATGGCTTTAAGCACAAGAATAGAGAAGCTCGAGGGAGAGCTAGCCTTGTACCAAGCAACTGTGGATAAAGGAGAGTCAAGTGCAGCACCCAGTAACGAAGATGTCCCGAAGCTGAAAGAGTTTGTAGGGATAAGGTCTGTATGCGATGTGGACAATTTATTGTAGAAGATGACAAAATACTTCCATGCCAAAGGCATCACGGATGATGCGGTTAAGGTAAACACTGCTTCAATGTTTCTTACTGATATTGCACTTTTATGGTGGTGAGGCAAGTCCAGGGATAAAAGGCAAAGTGAGATTGGGATGTGGCAAGAGTTCCAATAAGAGTTGAAGGGACAATTTTACCTAGAATTTGTCGAAGAAGAAGCTCAGGCAAAGTTGCAAGGGATAACACAATGGGGCACAGTAGGGGAGTATGTTTACGAGTTCAAGGAACTCATGCTCCAAGTTTCAGATGTGACCGAGAAAGAAGCGTTGCTTTCTTTTTAAAATGGATTGAAGCCGTGGGTCAGACAAAAGGTGGAACAAAGAGGTGTCCAAAAGCTGTCGGAAGTCATCACGATAGTAGAGTCCGTGGTCAAGCTTGATCTAGGGAAAGACAAGCTTGGGTCTTCCAAGTCCGAGGAAAGTGGTGTATGTGAAAAAGATCAAAAGGAAGATGTTGTTGATGTTAATGGCAATGACAACAGCAACAATGGTGGTAATGAGAAACCACGAGTTGGGAAGAAGAAACCCAACAAGAAAAGGGACAAGTTGAAATGTTTTCTCTGCGACGGCCCACATATATTGAAGAAATGTCCAAAGAAATTCGCGCTTTCTAAGAAAGAAAAGCCAATGGGTAAGGCTTTGGGACTTGGTTCAAGCGTAAAGGGTGTCGAAACCAAGGAGGCCGAAAGCGAGAAGAAGTCAGTGGAGTGCTTCTTATGTCATGGTTTGCATATATTATAGAAGTGTCTGAAAAAATCCGCATTTAAGAAGAAGCCGGTGGGTAAGGCCTTGGTACTTAGTTCAAGCGCAATGGGTGTCGAAGCTAAGGAGGCCGAAAGTGAGAAAACCCAGTGGAGTGCTTCTTATATAATGGTCCGAATAGGTTGCGAAGGTGTCCGAAGAAGTTTGTCATCGAATGAGACGATGAAGCAGACAATGAGCCCAAGAAGCTTGGTTCAAGTAAGGGAAAAACCGAAACCAAGAGGGCAAAGAGGACCAAAAAGAAGCGAGTAAATTGCTTCTTATGCTGTGGTCTGCATGAGTTTCGAAATTGTCCAAAGAAAGCTGTAGTCAAAGAAAAGGCAACGTCTGAGCTTGGTGAGTCTTCGGAGGGGCTTCCACCCAAGTTGCGATGAAAACAGTGAAGCTGGGACCAATGAGGCTCAATTTGAGTGAAGCGTTGGAGTTGGCCGAGTCATCGACAAGGTTTTCACCTGTTGGAGGGGTAGGTGGTGCATCAGAGTTCAAGGGAAAAGAAATGATGCAAGTGGGACAGTTGACCAGAGTAAATACAATGAGTAGGACGGTTTGAGTTAAGAAGCGATGTAAGCCGAAGCAAAAGTCTCGAAGGAAAGGAAAAGCTAAGGCGTCGAGAGGAGACTGAAGCGAATCAAGTGAGTGCCATTCGAAAGTCGCAACGAGGACGTTGCGAGAATGGGTAGGGGAGAATGTCACGGGCCACATTTCAAAGCCCGTGACCATCGCACCAAATGCATCCGATGGAGGTCTATTGTGTAGATGAGGATCATTTGGCCCGCAACAACTAGCCTAATTCGGTAAGTTGTTGGAGAAGCCTGTCATATTGAAGCTCGGTTGGACCTATAACGGAGATATGACAACTTAGGCTATTTTGGTAACTAATCTTAGAAGATTGATAGAATCATATCTTGTAAAGATTAGATTAGATTTGATAAGACATATTGTGTAAATCCCTAAAATCAAGGGATATAGTTAATCTCATCCGTCAATGTAAATGTATCTTGACCGTCGGTTTTGGGGGAGCTCAACTATAAATAGAGAGCCTCCCCCTCATTTGTACTCACTCCATTCATTGTTTCATTATTCTTTGTGAATAAGAGAATATTGAGAGCATTTACTCAAACACTTTGTGTGCGCTCTTGCTGTTGTTCGTTATAAGTTTCTTTTGGCATAAATCGTTTACGCTCTACAAATTGGTGCCTTGGAAGAGTTCTTAAGGAATCCTCACTTGAGTAAAGGCTAACTTAGGCGAATTTTGACAAACGGATCGCCTAAGGCCACACGGATCGCGAAACAAAAGATCTAGTCCCGTGACACTAGCATATGTAGAATGAAATATTCTAACCAAGGTTTTTAGAACCGAATCGGTGGTCAAACCAATCAGGCCACTAATTTTCCAATTCAATTGATTTGTCTAGTTCAATTAAATAAAATAATAATAATAATATCAGTTCAACTGCCCGATTCCTAAGTCAATTGGCCTAACGGCTTTCTTCGGATCGATACCCTTATCGATTTTGGTCTAATCGATCCAACTGGCTAGTGTCACTGGCCGCAGTTCAAAGCCCGTGACCATCGCACCAAATGCATCCAATGGAGGTCTATTACTTAGATGGGGATAATTTGGTCTACGAGAACTGGCCCGATTCAAAGAGCTATTGGACAAGCCTGTCTGATTGAAGCCTGGTTGGCCCGATAATGAAAAGATGGCAACTTAGGCTAATATGGTAACTAATCTTAGAAGATAGAGGGAATCATATCTTGTAAAGATTAGATTAGATTTGATAAGGCTTATCTTGTAAATCCCTAAAATTAAGGGATATGGTTAAATCTCATCCGTCGATGTAAATGTATCTTGACCGTCGGTTTTGGGGGAGCTTAACTATAAATAGAGAGGCTCCCCCTCAGTTGTACTCACCCCATTCATTGTTTCATTACTCTTTTTGAATAAGAGAATTGAGAGCATTTACTCAAACAATTTGCGAGCGCTCTTTCTGTTGTTCTTTGTTGTTCTTCTTTTGGCATAAATCACTTCCGCTCTTCAATTGGTGCCTTGGAGGAGTTCTTAAAGAATCCTCACTTGAGTTAAAGGTTGACTTGGGTGAGTTTGGACGAACGGATTGCTTAAGGCTGTACGGATTGCGAGACAAGTGGTATCCGAGCCATGTTTTAAACCAAGTGATATTCGAGTTGGTTCGAAGGCACCGTTGGGATGTAGAGAGAAGAATTCGAACAAAGGTGGGCGAGGAATTCTTTGAGGGAGATGTTGTCGGTTGTTGAGGAACGCGTGGGTAAACTTGAGGAGTCCATAGAGGACGCAAAAGAGTCAGACAATGCGCTTGGGGAAAGATTGATGACTTGAGGGAGTAGTCCAGAGACTTTGTTACCACGTGTCTCACTTCCCAAAGAGATAACGTGTGAGAGTTGCTAGATTCCCAAAGGAAGAAGCTGACAGAGAGAAACAATACTCTCGAGGCCATGATGATGGCTTTGAAGGAGGAAACAATGGCCACGACGAGGGCTTTGAGCACAAGAATAGAGGAGCTCGAGGGAGAGCTGGCCTTGTGCCGAGCAGTCGTGGGGAATGGAGTGTCAAGTGTAGCACTCAGTAACGAGGATGTCCCAAAGCCGAAAGAGTTTGTGGGGACAAGTTCTGCATACGATGTGGATAATTTTTTGTGGAGGATGGAACACTACTTCCGTGCCAAAGGCATCGTGGATGATGCGGTTAAGGTAAATACTGCTTCAATGTTTCTTACTGACATTGCGCTTTTATGGTGGCGAGGCAGGACCACAGATAAAAGGCAAGATGAGATTGAAATGTGGCAAGGGTTCCAATGCGAGTTGAAGGGACAGTTTTACCCAGAGTTTGCCGAGGAAGAAGCTCGGGCAAAGTTGCAAGGGATAACACAACGGGGCACAGTGGGGGAGTATGTTCGAGAGTTCAAGGAACTCATGCTCCAAGTTTCAGAGGTGACCGAAAGAGAGGCATTGCTTGCTTTTCAGAATGGATTGAAGCCGTGGGTCAGACAGAAGGTGGAACAAAGAGGTGTCCAAAAGCTGTCGGAAGTCATGAAGTTGAGTCTATGGTCAAGCTTGGTCTAGGGAAAGACAAGCTTGGGTCTTCCAAGTCCGAGGAAAGGGGCGTATGTGAAATGGATCACAAGGAAGATATTGTTGATTGCAATGGCAACGGCGACAATAGTGGTAATGGGAAACCACGAGTTGGGAAGAAGAAACCCAAGAGGAAAAGGGACCAGCTAAAATGCTTTCTTTGCGACGGTCCACACATGTTAAAGAAATGTCTGAAGAAATTCGCGCTTAAGGAGAAGCCGGTGGGTAAGGCCTTGGTACTTGGTTCGAGCGCAAGGGGTGTCGAAGCCAAGGAGGCCGAAAGCGAGAAGAAGCCAGAAGAGTGCTTCTTATGTCATGGTCTGCATAAGTTGCGGAAGTGTCCGAGAAAGTCTGTCATTGAGGGGAACGATGGAGCAGACAAGGAGCCCAAGAAGCTTGGTTCGAGCAAGGGAAAAGCCGAAGCCAAGAGGGTAAAGAAGCGAGTAAAGTGCTTCTTGTGTCGTGGTCCGCATGAGTTGCGGAACTGTCCAAAGCAAGCCGGAGTCAAAAGAAAGGCAACGTCTGAGCTTGGTGAGTCATCGGAGGGACTTTCACCTAAGGAAGAGGTGAGTTTGTCATCGGACTTAGAGGAAAGAGTTGCGATGAAAACAGTGAAGTTGGGACCAGTGAGGCTCAAGTTGAGTAAAGCCTCGGAGTTGGCCGAGTCATCGACAAGGCTTCCACCTATGGGAGAGGTGGGTGGTGCATCGAACTTCAAGGAAAAAGAAGTGATGCATGTGAGACAGTTGAACAGAGTAAATGCAAAGGTACATTCCGAACACTGTTTTTTGCATTCTAACTTGTTGACTTGGCAAGAACGTAAGGGCCCTTTCGAAGTTCTTGAGCAAAGAGGCCGAGAGACTGTGGGCAAAGCGAAGCCAAGTGTGGTGAATCAAGAGGATTCTGTTCGAGCAGAGTTAGAATGTGGACAAGAGAGTGACATAAATTCTTGTCATCGAGATGTACAAACGAGTAGGACGGTTCGAGTGAAGAAGCGACGTAAGCCGAAGCAAAAGTCCTGAAGGAAGAGAAAGGCTAAGGCGTTGAGACGAGACCGAGGCGAATCAAGTCAGTGCCATTCGGAAGTCGCAATGAGGACGTTGCGAGAATGGGTGGGGGAGAATGTCACGGGCCGTAGTTCAAAGCCCGTAACCATCGCACCAAATGCATCCAATGGAGGTCTATTACTTAGATGGGGATCATTTGGTCTACGAGAACTGGCCCGATTCAAAGAACTATTGGACAAGCCTGTCAGATTGAAGCCTGGTTGGCCCGATAATGAAAAGATGACAACTTAGACTAATATGGTAACTAATCTTAGAAGATAGAGGGAATCATATCTTGTAAAGATTAGATTAGATTTGATAAGGCTTATCCTGTAAATCCCTAAAATTAAGGGATATGGTTAAATCTCATCCGTCGATGTAAATGTATCTTGACCGTCGATTTTGGGGGAGCTCAACTATAAATAGAGAGGCTCCCCCTCATTGTACTCATTTCATTCATTGTTTCATTATTCTTTGTGAATAAGAGAATTGAGAGCATTTACTCAAACACTTTGCGAGCGCTCTTTCTGTTGTTCTTTGTTGTTCTTCTTTTGGCATAAATCGCTTTCGCTCTTCAATTGGTGCCTTGGAGGAGTTCTTAAAGAATCCTCACTAGAGTTAAAGGCTGACTTGGGCGAGTTTGGACGAACGGATCACCTAAGGCCGCATGGATTGCGAGACGAAAGGTCTAGCCCTGTGACACTAGTCCGGTCTAGTTGAAGTTTTTGAGAATTTTTTTTTATAATTTTTATAAGTTTATATCAATTTTAATACTTATATATATTTATAATTTTTATGATCTTTAAGATATTTTTAGAATTTTAATACGTTTTTATAAAATTTTAAATATTTTAAACCTGTTTCATTAATTTTATAAAATTTTCATAATTTATTAGAATTTTTATTTTTTACAAGTTTATATCAATTTTAATATATTTTTAATATATATTATTTTTTGGTAATTTTTATGATTTTTTATTAATTTTTTTATGATTTTTTATTAATTTTATTAATGATTTTTTAATCATTTTTATGGAAAAAATATTGGATTAAACTAAAAATTACCACGTGTCACATCTGATTGATCTATCAATTAATTTAACGGTCAACGTGATCAATGACGAAAATCGTTAATGGAGGAGTTTAATTGTTTATTTTAATTAAAGATAGGGACTTAATTAGTGCGAATTTAATTAAGGGATGAATAACTCAAAACATAAACATGACAAATAACTCAAAAATTCAAATTTTTTAACATTCATCATCAAATTAAAAGATTTTGTAACTAGATAGTAAGGAAAAAGATACTAATAGCTGAGAAATTAACTATAACAAGTAGCTAGCGTATATATATTTTTTTCATAGTTAATTTCACGAGATAGGATCAACTGTCACATACATATTCTTCATATATCTGAAATTCTTCTAAATGTAGATCTTTGCAAGATAATGGAAAGTCATCATCATCATCCATTATACCTCAGCATAGAAGGTTAAATGGAAAGTCATCATAGTCCATTATGCATCACCAAGTTAGAGAGGATCATCCATTCATTTATTATTATTCTAAAGGCAAATGAGAGACATTCTTAGAGAGGATCATCCATTCATTTATAATTATTCTGAAGGCAAATGAGAGACATTCTTAGGTAGTATAACAACATGAAAAGCACCCAATATTGGAAGAGTTCCAGCCTTCTAATATCAGCCGATCATGCAGTAATTAATTTCTTGATAAATCAAAATCCTGAAAACAGTGTAATGTTTACTTTAAACCAGGAATACATATTATCTTATCCTTTGCAAACACTGATAGCAACATGTTAAGTAGCACAATTAATAACAGCAGTCTCATCCGAGATAGAGCATGACATGTATCTAAAAAAATCCATATGCAGAAACTAATAAAACAAGGGTATGATTTCATCTTCAATCGCTTGGAGTGCATCCTCAAAAGGGGAGATGATCCAACTCAAACCCAAAATTTGTTTCCATCAGATCGGTCATGGCATTATTTCAATATGACAGATCATTTTATCAGCAATCTTCCTATAAGTTGATGTCTATTCAGACAAAGTGCAAAATAAAATAATTACTTAAAAAGGGTTGAATGTGTTAATGGTTAGGTAATAATGTTTTATTATTTAGAAATTTCTAATAAATTATAATTATTAATGAATAATTGTGTTCTAAAGATGTAACTCTTGTTCATAAAATTGTCTTATAAAGACATAATTTTATTAAAGTTATTTTGTAAAACAACACAATCTTATGAAAGTATATCTTATTAAAAGATATATCCCTATGAAAGAGTATCTTGTGAAAAGATATACATATTAGATGTTTATATAAAATGACATTTCTATTAGTCATTTTTACTATTCTGTTTAGAGTGCTGAGAGATTTATTATATATTAGAGTCATGTAAAAGGCTTAAGAAGAATGTTCTATACGCTTGAAAGCTATCATATTTTACTTATTTTATTTTATTTTTTTATTGTTGCAATTTTTATTATTTATTTTTCTAACAGAATGAAAGTCTGAAATATTTCAATATTTGAACTTGAAGTGTTGATGCAAAATTAAATTGATGGTAAAATATCAGTTCATCTTATTTAGGATACAGCACACAGCGGATGATATGGAGAAAGTTGAAAGCTTGGTGCTTTCTCCCACGAGGAAGGTGAATAAAAAAGGTGGACAGGAGAGATCTCTTTCATGACCTTTCAGAGTACAAATATAGGGTCTTTTGTGAGGTCTATTGTAATGATGCCTTACTACGTGTAAAGTGGTATAAAATATATTTATGTAATATGTACTGTTATACATATGTGTGTGTGCAAGATGTATGTACAAAACGTTTAAAAACATAGCATATACATATATACAAACCAAACATAGGATTACAAAGATGAAAGCAGATAAGCTAAAGAGTACCAATCAGTGAAGGAAAACAAATTATGCCTCGACTCAAAATTTGGTTTACTTTGTAATACATGAGTATAAGTACGATGGTACAAATATATTGAAAGAGTTTTAAAAATTGGAAATACCTGTGTATTTCCAACGCTCACCATGAACTCATATATCTTATTCATTATTTGCTTGTTTAATAGTACGAAAGGGAATCTGATGATCACCTGGAACAGCAATTAAAAGTTGTAATGAACATTGGGGCAGTGAACAGCATGATCGACAACTGAACAGAAAGGACCACCAACTATAATTTGCAGTGCAAGGAATCTAATATCTTTACTATAAGCTGTCCATTCTATCCATCTCCCATCAAAATCGTACTCAATTGACAACAACATAAACCCTGAATTAACAAGTAAAAATAAAGGTTAAACCCTGAATTAACAAGCATATTTTGTACCCTGATTGGAATATGGAACGGAAAGGAATCGTTTCAATGTTCCGCCATAGCCATTCATTGCCAATGCAGCATCATCAAGATTCTCAGGCCCAAACTATACATATATATATATACATACATACGACGTTGGATGTGAATCTTGATGATGCTACATTTGCAAACAACGACTGATCCTTCATTATTGGGATTAGAATCTAAAGGCACTTTGCAACAGGCAAAGTTGGGATGTATTTTAAACTAGTTTGCATGGAGTAGAACATAGTCTAGAAGAGAATTAAAATATACCCTAGGGAGAAAACCCTAATTCAATCAAACAAAAAAAAGACTAAAATTCAACCACAAAAACACTTCCTTCTACAGCAAATATATATATGTAATACCAATTACAGTTGAAGAGTTTGAAGTGCTCAATGAGTGTTTCAGCATATAGATCTAACTGATCTACCCTACAAACCTGAAAATCTATATGGAGATTACCAATAAAAAGAAAAAAAAAACCGAACAGATCACTGGCCATTGAGAAGAAGAAACAGCAAAGCAAGGGAATAAATTAAACCAAGAATATATAAAATCAAGCAACTAGTATTCTTGTTTGGATCACGAAACTGAGTATTTGCAAGATGGAAACTGTGGCTAAATAGCTTCTTTTGTGTCCATGTGAAAAGGAGAGAGAAAATAAGGTTAGGGTGTGAAGTAAAGCTAACCTATAAAGGAATGAAATATTGTACTGGTCAACTTGTTGATCCGTTACTATTTTTGCGTCTTCCATTAATATATTAAAAATTAATATCATATAAATTTCTTAGTTAAAGAATGTACGACTTCCCCACTTGAAGAGAAGTTGTCAGTTGCTTCCAGTGGAGTTCAACAGTCTTTTCTCAGCCCGTTTCAGGAGGAATTCAATCAATATCATTATTATTTAAATTATATTAAACTATTAGTGATAACTCAATTTTAAAACTCTAGAATAGTAATAAATTATTTGAAAGTTTTTATTTAAATAATAGGATTGTTAAATTTTCTTTTTAATATGGTTATCAAGTTTTAAGTGACGATTCAATGATCATTATGGTGTATCAGTATTTATCAATGAGTAGAAGAGCATAACTTAGATCCAAACCCACCTGACAACTAGGATCAGAGGTCGGAAAAGAAATCTATCTGGATTTTGGCTCAGAGATTTGTAAACTGAATTGTAAAGAAGAAAGGGAATGAGAGCTTTTATTTGGTGCAGGCGATGGAAACAGAAATTATACAACACCGAGCAACTCAATGACTTACTTAAAAACTTTTTGAGTTAAATAATCAAAACATAAACTTACTAATTATTTGCGATTTTGAGTGAAGTTTACCCTTTTATATATATATAACAAATTTGTTTATATTTAATATTTTTTATTAACTCAAAATTTTATATTTTATTTGAAAACATTAATAATATCCCATTTAAATAAATTAAAGAAGCCTTTAACTAATTCTAAAGTATTCAGTTTTTTTATTTTTCAAATTATAAAGTAAAAAGTAAATGAAGGAGGAGTATAGTATATAGTACAGGGAGGCCTGAGGTGTCTAACAGTAGGCAGCAGCTAGGGCCAACATGAAATGGCAAGTGAAGTGTTATCATTTTCAAAAATGGGAAAAGGTGGGTCTCATTGCTTTTAAATAATTGATGATTAAAGATCTGGCAATCTTCCATGTTGTACTATATCTACTCTTTCATTTCCCCACATTAGGTCGCAATGTCGATGCCATTGGGTTAAAACTCTCTGTTTATTTATTTAGCTTCTTTTTTTTTTTCTTTACACTACATCATTTTATCAATAAAGGTCCATTTCTAACTTTATTTATGAAAATGAGCTTTTTTATTATTATTTACCGGAATAGTCCGAAAACTATAAAATGCATCCACATAGAAGCGTTTTAGGGAGAAATTTCAGCAAATCATGTCCTTGAGGGAGCGATTTTGCCATATCAGCACAAACGCACTGACGTGGATGCGCTTTGCTGATGTGGCAACATCGCTCCTTAGGGACACGTTTTAGCTATTGTTTTTCTAGGGTTAGGGCTATTTGCATGTTTAGTGTCTAGGGTTTGTGAGTTTAGGGCTTTAGGGTTGTAGTGTTAGCGTTTTGCTAAATTAATTTAGGGTTTTATTTATTTAGGGCTTAAAAATTTTTAAAAATAAATCAAGGTTTAGTGTTTTTTTTAAAAATTAATTAAATTAGGTTTTAGGGGTTTTAAATTAATTAATTAAATTAAGGTTTCTAGTTTTTAAGAAAATTAATTAAATTAGGGTTTAGTTTTTTTAAAAATAATTTTTTGTTTAGGTTAAGTGTTTAGAAAAAATTATATTGACAAGAGGGATTTTGTTTTTTTATAGTAGTTTTAGAAAAATTAATTTTGAGGAGACGATTCTGAAAAGATAATGTCAAAAATGCTTCAAGTAAGATGCACTATCAGCAAAATTACTACAAAAGTTCCCACGTGGACACTCTTTTTCTACAGTAGTTCCTAAAAAAATAATTTTGAAAATACGGTTCTGAAAAAATAGTTGCAAAAACGCTTCAAGCAGGATGCACTGTTAGCAAAATTACTGAAAAAAACTCCCACGTGGACGCTCTTTTTCTACAATAGTTCCTGAAAAATAATTTTGAGAAGACGGTTCTAAAAAATAGTGTCAAAAACACTTCAAGTAGGATGCATTGTCAGCAAAATTACCGAGAAAGCTCCCACGTGGACTTTTTTTCTACAGTAGTTCCTGTTTGACCTTAGGTTATAAATGAGTCAAATTTCATTCTCATGGTGCAAAAGTTACAACAAGAAAAATTAGAGAGGCTAAGCAGAATAGAAATTGAAGATGAGTGAACGTATTAGTGTTGTTATTTACTATGATGGTAAGGTCCGTGACACCGAGAATGGCGTTATTTTTTTATCGGAGAACACAATGCGACTGGTTTTTAACCAGAACATAGATTTGACAAAACTTCGTAAAAGACTTAAGCGCAAAATCTTCGGAACGATGCTAATGAGAGTTTCGTCTATTAAGTATCAATTTTGTGCTTCGGTTGATCCTGTGACATATGACTCATTTGATATCAAAGGTGGTCGTAGCTTGCAGGTGATGGTGCAGACTCATCTCGCTAGTGGATCACCTTATATTGAGTTATATGTACATTTTTCATCGCCAAATGAAGCATTTGTGACTTCAACATCTACTATTGTTCGAGAGGAATACACGACCACTACCCGACACTTCATTAGTGGGATGCAGAACACGGAAGCGCCCGTGGTTGGTGGCAGTATAGAATACACAACTCCTGCACGACACTCGATTAGTGGATGGGACATGCACCTCGGTGGGTCGATGTTCGATGCTGGAAATACATACTGGGGAATGACATCAACTTCTAGTGGTTGGAAATCCATATCTAATTGGGGACGTTACGAAACGTCCACAAGAAAGGATGATGTACTCCCTATGATGTCTACCGGCGAGGGGACCTCGTACGTTGTAGATGATAGTGGGTTGGATGATGAGTCTGATGTGGATCCACCTCGAGAGCCTAGCCTCGATGGTGTAGAAGTTACATTATTTTCTGAACCAGAACCTGCTTCAATCGAACCTGAAGATGGTGAAGGGGGTTTAGATGAAGAAGAAGAATATCTGCGATTCAAGGTGTACTCGCCTTTAGCACATTGCAGAATCTTGATCTATCGGCAGATGATGTGTTAGAGCTTCTAGATCTACCACACAGAAGGTGTGACCGTACAAGTTCGTCATTAGATTCGAGTGAATTGGAAGTTGGTAAAGAGTTTTCCAGTAATAATAGTTTTCTTGGTTTATTGTAACAACATAGCATCATGAAAAGTTCGAGGCCAAGTGTACAATGCAAGACGATACATATTCATGGAAAATCATGGCTTCGGTTAGGAAAAAAATAGGCTTGTGGGAGATAAAAAAGTACAAAGGTCCACATACCCGTGTTGCCGGTATAGTATCACTAGGTGTTTATGGTTTTTGAATAATATTGTTATTACTTAATGTTGCATTATTTAACATACTTCGTTGACAAGTGTTTCACAAGATCATCGATTTAGATATGATAGCTAGCTTAATACTACCGATGGCGAAAGTAGATCCCAAGACTTCTGTGTTGATCTTAATTGTTAATATTCGTAACAATTGAGGTACACGCCCTCTTATCGCAAGGCTTGAATAGCTAAGTAGACGGCATTGGAAAAGATGTATAGTGGGTGAAACACTTCATACAATGAGGAGTGGCAGTGGTGTCAGGTGCTGGAGAGGTACATCCCAAGTTGCATAATAGACCATGAAACAGGCCCTGCGTACTACAACGACCGATTGCTCCGTGGATGCCAAGTGTTCAAGTGTTTTTTCTGGAGCTTTCAACGATGTCAGGACACATTTGTGTATTGCAAGCTATTGGTACAAATTGACGATACCTTTATATATGGTAGATATATCCATTGGCTATTGCTAGCTGTGGCACAGGATGACGGTGGGAGAATCCTTCCAATTGCATTTGCAATAACACTAGGAGAGTCAGGTGATGACTGGGATTTCTCTCTTTTTAGGTTCAGGAGACATGTCTGCCCCCAACTTGATATCTGCGTTATATCAGATCGAGGCACTGAAATACTAGCCGTAATTGAACGACAAGGAAGCCTATGAGATCATACACACTATCAGTATTGTCTAAGACCTGTTGCGTCCAACTACTAGGGTAATATCGGTCTACCATTGAACAATGACAAGTGACCAACATGGGTATTTAATCTCTATTAATATAATTTCATTTGTAATATTCAATTTATTCTGAATGGAAGAGTGGTATGTAATTTTCCCCATCAACTTATATTGGCAGGGTACGAAATCAATAAGGACTATTTTCATGAGATGATGGCGATTTTGCGGTCAGTTAACGAACAAGGCGCAGACTACCTCTGTAACATACCTTTCGATCAGTGGACACAAACATACGATGGCGGCCTACGATATAGTCATATGATCTCAAACATGGCTGAATGCATAAATTCTGTTCTAAAATGAATGCTTCCTCTAACGATAACCTCGATTGTGTAAGACACATATTTTCGTTTGGCGGCATTATTTTCAAAGTGAGCAGTGAGTTATAAAGGCCAAATGTAATGAGGCCATGTATGGTGCCAGAAGGTATTACAAGAAATTAACAAGGCGAAGGCGCAGGCCAACACTATGCACACAGTGTGTCACAATCGTGACAACCTATGGTTTTGTGTGACAGAGTTTGACAGACCGAACCACAGTATTAGCAACGGGTAATATCGTGTATACCTGAGAAATAAGACTTGCGACTGTGGGACGTTTGACGCATTTCGTTATCCATGCACTCATGCAATTGCAGCTTGTCAGAAGCTCTGTTTGGATCCCATAAGCTATGTCGACGAAGTGTACAAAATAGAATACATGTACAATGTGTGGAGACACGTATTTCTACCGGTCCCAGATGAACGTAAGTGGTCGTCGTATAGCTTGCTCCGTTTAAGTTGTTACCGAATAGAGAATTGTATTGCAAACCAAAAGCTCGACCTTGCTCGAGTAGAATACGTAATAATATGAATATTCAGGAAAGAACGAACCAACAGAAGTTGTGTGGATGGGGTAGGAACTCAGGTCATACTATTCAAATATGTCCAAATCGAAATAGTTGATAATTACTTAAATGAAACTATGTTGCATTATTTCTATTGCATTATTCAAAAGAACTTTTATTTTATTAAATAAGACAAAATATAAAAATAATTTACTATTAAAATATTCAAAACAACTTTTATTTTATTAAATGAAACAATATAAAAACAATTTGTACAAATATATTAAAAAATCAATGTATGTGCCTGTCAGAATCAGTGCCACATGGGGTTGGTCGACAGTTACGTGCTGGATTCCTCCTTGGTTCAGCTTCTGGCGGGGGTTGTGGTTGCTCCGACGAGGGTTATGGTTGCTCCGACAGGGGTTATGGTTGCTCCGACAGGGGTTGTGGTTGTTCTGGTTGTGAATGTTGGGAGGATAACCCACCTTGATAGAATACAAATGTGGAGGTGTTTGCGTCACTTACGGCGGAGGTGTTTGAATCCTATAAGGTAATGGGGATTGGTAATGGGATGAGCTCCCCATTAGTGCCTCGTGCGATCCCTCTTGTAACGATAGCCTATATATCGCCGGTTGAATCGGAGTCATCGGGAAAGGAGATGCACTTAGCCATGCATTCCAACCTGGCATAGGACTCGGAAAATGAAACATATAAGGGTTAGGATACATATAAGGGCTAGGATATGCACCTGGCATAATTTGAAGGGGCTGTAGTGTGGTTGTCATCGCTTGAGGCATTGGGCCCGGTGATTGTATGGGCGCTGTTGGTGGGCTGTGCCATCATCCCTTCTCATTGGATTTAAAGGGCTCCATCGTTCTCTTTTGACATGTATTTTCTGACTCCTTTACTCTTCCGACAATAAATATGGCTTGCCATAGATCCTAAACCATGATATGTAATCTGGCCCGTACGCTAACTCTGGAACGATGATCGGTTCGCAAGTAGGTATATGATCATACCGATTTTCCCAAATTTTGATATATTCCGAGAAGAATACCGGGCAATTCGTATTTAATTACTGTAAGTCGATTTTGTGCTCATCATCGAGTACCTCAGGTGTCACGAAAATCGATTGTTATAGCCAAATGTTAGGATTTTGAAACAATTCATTCGGAATTGCTACCCCAATTGCCGGATCCTCGTATGGGTCCATTGAAACTATATGAATATGATATAAATATTAGTTATATACATAATACTAAATATGAAACGACTATGTTACGTATATATATTTTATTTAATACTTACATGCGCTTTCGACCAATAGTCTAACAGAAACCGTATATCTTCAAGAGCGGTAGGTATTCCAACATAACTCGCCAAATGGTTCCACCTAATTAAATAAATTTTTAGTGTTGACACCATTTTTTGGATGAAAAACGGGGTCGACCAGGGTTTTGACGAAAACGAATAAAACGGGAGTCGCCACCAATCCTTTTGATGAGGTGTGATTGGATCACCTTGAAATCTGGTTGTTTTTAATAAAATGATTTGATTTTATTAAAACAACAAGTTTGGTCCACGAAATTCAGAAAAACGGGTTCGGGAGTCGGTTACGTACGAGGAAGGATTAGCACCCTCGATACGCCCAAAATTGGTACCTAGTTGATTATTTAATGTCTTAGTGTCGAAAAATTGAAAACTTTAAAGAAATTTAAAATACGATCCTAAAAAAAAACTCGAATAGCATAGATTAAAATTCAAGAGGATATTTGTCAATTTGGTTAGACGAGAAATCGAAACCCAGCACCTTAGAGCACGTTCCTCGAATTTCCAAACGCAAAACATTGCCTTATTTTGAAATTTTTGAAAAGGATATTTAGCTATTTTGTTGAACGAGAAAAATCGACACCCAGTACCTTAGGGCATGTTTTCTCGAATTTCCAAACGCAAAACATTGCCTTATTTTAAAAATTGTTGAAAAGGATATTAAGTCATTTGGTCGAACGAGAAATCGAAACCCAGTACCTTAGGGCACGTTCCTCGAATTTCCAAACGCAAAACATTGCCTTATTTTTGAAAAGTTTTTAAAAGGATATTTAGCTATTTGGTCGAACGAGAAATCGAAACCCAGTACCTTAGGGCACGTTCCTCGAATTTCCAAATGCAAAATATTGCCTTATTTTGAAAATTTTTGAAAAGGATATTAAGTCATTTGGTCGAACGAGAAATCGAAACCCAGTACCTTAGGGCACGTTCCTCGAATTTCCAAACGCAAAATATTGCCTTATTTTGAAATATTTTCCTTTTTTGAAATATGAAGTTTATATGTATGATGGAATGATAAACATGGTGAAGTGAATAAAAAATATGAATAAAGCGAATAATAGATCAATCATACATTCCATAGCAAATAAATAAATAAATAAACTAAAAACATAAAAATGAACATATAAACAAATACATAAATGAACATAAAAAAAGAAAATTATATGAAGATTATAACATATGAAAAAAACATGTATGTACATATGTATATTTAAAAATTATTAAGTAAAATACATATATAAGTATGTATACATATATTTATGAGAAAAAAAAGGAATATAGATATACGTACATAAATATGCATATATATATAAAAAAATTTATATATATTAGATAAAATATATGTAATGTATAAACACTTATATAATAATGATAATATAACATAGCACATATATTTAAAATTACTTAATAATTATTAATGAAAATATAATGATAATAATGATAATAATAATAATAATAAAGTTAACAAGAATTGACTAAATAATAATAAAAGATGCTAAAAAAGGCATTAAATCGAAATGAAATAAAACATATAAGACCAATTCAAAATAAAGGAAAAAGAAAAGGATCCAATTGCAACGCGCGTAAAAACGGAAGGACTGAAACAGCAAATAAACCACAGACCCAAAACGCAGCGTTGAAATGGGCCAAGTCGAAACAAAAATGAAATTGCAGGGGCTAAATTAAAAATAAGAGAAAATAACGAAAAAGGCTCAAATTGTAACACGCAGCAAAATCAGGGGGACTACGCGCGCAAATAGCCCAAAAACTAAAAACACGCGGATCCTCCGGGTCGGGTCGGGTCGGGTCTACGCGCGGATCCCCCTACCTTAAACGGCGCCGTTTCAATCTGGGTATTTAAACCCAATTTTTCTGAAAAAACTCATTTTAACCGACATTTTTTCTAAAAAATTCAAAAAAAACTCTCCCTTCTCTCTAAAGGTCCGGCCATGGTCCGGCCATATGCGCCACCATCAGCCCCGCCACGCGCGGTGGTCAGAGGCGCAAAATAGGGCCTTTTCGACTCCTTTTCGAAGCCAGTAGCCTCTAAGCCGTGGATCTAAAGACGAAACTTGCAAAAGTCGAATGAAAAAATGCAAAAACGGAAGTGAAACCACTCGACTTCCCCTCCTCCGGCGCGGCGTTGGAAGGAAGGTACTTCCTTTCATTTTCCTTTTATTTTTTTATGTAAAAATATGCGTAAAAAAAAAAAGAAAAAAACCGAAAATATAGTTAAAAAGATTTGAACAGAGAATGAAAGAAAATCACCTCTTAAGATTCTAGTTTTTATTTCTTTTTGTTTGCTAATATGTTTCTTTGATTACAAAATAGGAAGCCAAGAGCTTCAAAATACATTTTTCTTGGCTTTTATAGCCGAATGCCACTGTTTCTATTGCCCTCTTTTCTTCGTTTTGTTTCTTTTGCAGGTGACGGCGCAAGTGGGGGGAGGCCGACGTGATGGACGCGGATGTGACGTCCAACGGCGGTGGCGGCAATGGCAGGAAGCCAAAAGTCAAGGGGCGGCGCCTAGGGTTTCAGTCTCTGAAACCCTAGGCAGATATTTTTTTGAAATCGGGCCTGGGCTAAGTGGGCTTCGAGTCTGGGTTAGGTTAATTGTAATTGGGTTGGTAGCTGGGTTAGGTTTAGGTGGGGTTTTTGGGTTATATTGGGTCGAGGGTTTAATTGGGTTTTGGGCTAAAAATTGGGCTTGTACAGCTGCCCCTCTTTGCTCGTTGTCGTGTAACGATAACAGAGCAAAGACTAAGAAAGCCCAATTTTGCCCGGTCTCGCCGAGTCTTGACCTCTCTTGACGATTTACTTCAAGTAGCTTTATTTCAATCCACTGTGTCTTGTTGCGTCGACCACTCTACTGCACTTCAGAGAGACAATACTTTGTAGCTTCAATCTTCTTCACAGCAACTTCAGGGGGACGAGATTTGTGGTTTTAGTCAGCTCCACATCTTTAATCTGCTCCACTACTGCTTAGGGGAACAGAATCTGCAATCTTTGATCTATTACACTACTGCCCAAGGAGATAGAATTACTGGCTTCAATGTACTCCACTGTAATCATAGGGAGGTAAAATCTGCCTTCTTCAATCTGCTCCACTTTGGGAAATAAGATCTGAAATCTTCAATCTATTCCACTGCCAACCAGGGAATAGAATTATCGGCTTTAATATACTCTACTGTAGTCATAGTGAGGTACAATCTGCCATCTTCGATCTCCAATCTATTCCACTGCCTACCAAGAAGATAGAATTATCGGCTTCAATGTACTCCACTGTAATCACAGGGAGGTAAAATCTGAAATTCTTTGGTCTGCTCCACTGTAATCTCAGGGAGATAAGACCTGATGCGATCTACTCTACTGTAACTTCAGAGAGATAAGATCCTTTATTTTAATCCGCTCCACTATAATCTCAGGGAGATAGGATAGTGTTTTTTATCTGCTCCGCTGTAATCTCAGGGAGATATGATCTCTGGATTCAATCTACTCCGTCACAACCGAGAGAGGCAAGGTTTGTGTCTTTAACCTGCTTCGCTGTCACTGCAGGAAGGCAAGATCTTTTGTCTTCAACCAGCTCCATCACAACCGAGAGAGGCAAGGTTTGTGTCTTCGACCTGCTTCGCTGCCAATGCAGAAAGACAAGATCTTTTGTCTTCAACCAGCTCCGTCACAACCGAGAGAGGCAAGGTTTGTGTCTTTGACCTGCTTCGCTGTCACTGCAGGAAGGCAAGATCTTTTGTCTTCAACCAGCTCCATCACAACCGAGAGAGGCAAGGTTTGTGTCTTTGACCTGCTTCGCTGTCAATGCAGAAAGGCAAGATCTTTTGTCTTCAACCAGCTCCATCTCAACCGAGAGAGGCAAGGTTTGTGTCTTTGACATGCTTCACTGTCACTGCAGGAAGGCAAGATCTGTTATCTTCAACCAGCTCCACTACAACCGAGAGAGGCAAGGTTTGCAACTTCATTGATCTGTTCTCTGGGGAACATGACCTGTATGTTCTATTCTATAAACCTAATTGTGCCTAGTGATTAGGATGACATGATCAGAATGAATCAAATTGTAACACCCCTTACCCTAGACCGTCTCCGGAATCGAGTACGAGATGTCATCCAATTTAACTTACCGATTCGGAGCATAAAAATTTGCTTTTAAAATTAAATTCACTGTTCATAACAACACTGTCCACCTGCGCAACTGTCACTAATTTAATTATAACTTGAGTTACGAAACTCAAAATTTAAATCTGTAAATTTTCCATGAAACTAGACTCATATTCCTACTTACCATAAAAGTTTCAGAATTTTTGACTTAGCACATTAGTACAGTTTATTCATTAAAGTATCCCCTATTTCACAGCTCGACAGATCTGACCTCTTGGCGCTAAAAATCAAATATCTAATTGTACAGAATTCATATAAGGTTAACATTAATTTATTTTGAAAATAGACTCACTAAGGAATCTAAACATATAAATTATGACCTATAATTATTTCTGTACAATTTATAATGATTTTCTAAAGTTAGAACAGGGACTTCAAAAACCATTCTGACCCTGTCTCACTAAAATTTAAATATCTCAAAATATAAAATTCCTTTGCCTACACCGTTTCTTTCATGTAAAAATAGACTTGATAAGCTTTAATTCTATATATCAGTCACCCTCTAATTCCATTTCTACTATTTATGGTGATTTTTCACATTCACGTCACTGCTGCTGTCAAAGAAACTGCTTCTTTGAATTAGTTACCATTTAAACATACATAACTCCAAAACATATTCTTTAATAACTACTTCAATAGCTAACATTAGCCATATCATTTGGACATGCTCAAAATGATTAAGACTCTATACATGCCATAGTTTAAACATTTTGAAAAGCACATAATACCGAGATGGTTATGATAGTGTGATACGAGCTCCGACGGTCCACTATTCGATAAAGTTCAAATCACTATAAAACAAAGGAAAGAAAGAGATGTGTAAGCTATAAATAGCTTAGTAAGTTACATGTAAACAATAATTACTCAATTAATAATTAACACTTTTAACATATAACTAATCAAAACATTTCTTAGCAATTTCAATCACTTACACATACACAATCTTACCAATTCACTTGCATATACATTTTCACACTTAACATTTCATATTCACTTTAATTCATTATTAATCCCGTTGAACACTTGGAATATACACGGATACGTAGAGATTTAGCACATAAGTGCCACACTGATATGTAGCCGAAGCTACCACTGATATGTAGCCGAAGCTACCACTGGATGTAGCCAAAGCTACCACTGAAATGTAGCCGAAGCTACCACTGATCAATAACACTGAAAATGTCCACGGGCCTGCTCACACAAGCTGTCAGGTGTCTGCAACACATGCTAGATCACCCAGCACCCGGGACTCACTGTAACACTGTAACACTGGTCTCTAGTGACATGTCACTTGTATCCAATTCTATTCCTAAGTTCAACCGGGAATTTACACTTAACACTTTATTTTCAACACTTTATCACTTGAATAATTCATGAACAACTTTCCTTCCACATTCAATATTAATTCACATATCAAATATAATTCACAATTTATACAAATATAACTATTATTTACATATAACTTACCTCGGATGCAAAACGACTATTTTTGTAATTTAGTCGATAACTTTCTCTTTTCCCCGATCACTTGCACTATTTCTTCTTTCTTGATCTATATTAATACAATTTAATACATTTTATCAATATTCCATTCAAATACAATTCATACACAACATTTTGACACATTTACATTTTTCCCCATAACTTTTCAAAAATTCCACTTTTGTCCCTAAGCTCGTAAAAATAAAATTCTCTAAATTCTTAAATTTCAAACTTCACTAAATCATATTTCATGCTCATAACGGGCCTCAATTTCACAAAATCACAACTTTATGCACACTTTACCATCTTTCACAATTTAGCCCCTTTTCAACATTTTTCATTGAAATTCATCTAGTAAAACTTGTAATTAACACTTCAAACATTCATTATCTAACATCACTAATCAATTTACAATTATATCATGAATGGGTCAATTTTTAAACTTTAATTTCATTTAAATTAAATGGTAGAAACATGAAATTCAAGCTTCAATAAGCATAAAAATACGAAAATAATTAAAAACGGGGCAAGAAATCACTTACAATTGAGCTTAGGAAAATCAAAACCCTTAACTATGGTAACCTGAAACTTTCGGCAGCAAGCTTCTGATTTTTTTGAAGAAGATGGACACTTATTTTCTCTTTATTTTGTCTTTTACCCAATTTGGACAAAAATGCCCTTGACCCATTACTTAGATATTTTTTCTAGAAATACCCTTTTGTGTCCATAACACTAATTTATGGTCTAATTGCCACATAAACACTTCCAATTTCATGCAATAATTCAATTAAGTCATTTAATCACTAATTAGACACACTTTGCATTTTTCTCAATTTAGTCCTAAAAATTCAATTAAGCACTAAAGTATTAAAATTTCCTATCCATATTTTCACACAATATTTCAATCAATCAGTAACTAATAAAAATTTATAAAATTAAACTATTTCACTTCGGATTTGTGGTTACAAAACCACTATTCCGATTAGGCCCTATTTCGGGCTATCACAATTTCCCCCCCTTAGGGATTTTCGTCCCCGAAAATCTTACCAGTGAATAAGTTGGGATACTGTTTCCTCATAGCCTCCTCGGTTTCCCATGTTGCCTCTTCCACCCCATGTCGTTGCCATAACACTTTCACTAAAGCAATTTCTTTGTTTCTCAACTGTTTCACTTCTCGTGCCAAGATTCGAATCAGTTCTTCTTCGTATGTCATATCCGATCGAATTTCCACTTCAGTCGGTGAAATCACATGTGATAGGTCCGATCGATATCGCCTCAACATAGAAACATGAAACACATTATGAATTCTTTCCAATTCCGGTGGTAAAGACAATCGATAAGCCACTGGACCAATTCTTTCTATCACTTCATACGGACCAATAAATCTTGGACTTAATTTGCCTTTACGGCCAAATCTCAAAATTTTCTTCCATGGAGACACTTTCAAAAATACTTTATCTCCCACTTGAAACTCAATCTCTTTTCTTTTCAAGTCCGCATACGACTTCTGTCGATCCGATGCAGCTTTCAAACAATCACGGATTATCTTCACTTTGTCTTCGGTTTCTTTTACCAAATCGACTCCATGTAACTGATTTTCATTAAGTTCAGTCCAATATAATGGAGTCCGACACTTTCGTCCATACAACGCTTCATAAGGTGCCATTTTTATGCTTGACTGATAACTATTATTATAAGCAAATTCCACCAAAGGTAAATATCTTTCCCAATTACCTTCAAATTCCAAAACACAACATCTCAACATGTCTTCGAGTATTTGAATTACTCTTTCAGACTGTCCATCGGTTTGGGGATGGAATGCTGTACTAAAATTCAATTTAGTACCCAATGCCTCTTGTAATTTCTTCCAAAACCTTGAAGTAAATCGTGGATCTCTATCAGATATAATAGACATAGGTACACCATGTAATCGGACTATCTCAGCAATATACAATTCAGCTAACTTATCAAGTGAAAAACTCATTCGCACAGGAATGAAATGAGCCGACTTAGTCAATCGATCAACTATAACCCAAATTGAGTCTTTCTTTTTCGGTGACAATGGCAATCCAGAAACAAAATCCATAGTAATTCTATCCCATTTCCACTCGGGCACCATAATAGGTTGAAGTAATCCTGAAGGTACTTGGTGTTCAGCTTTTACTTGTTGGCACACTAAACACTTTGTCACATACTCGGAGATATCCCGTTTCATACCCGACCACCAATAAAATTTCTTCAAATCATTGTACATTTTTACACTACCGGGGTGAACTGCCAAATGACTATCATGTGCTTCTTGCAAAATTTTCTGAATTAAATCAATATTTTTCGGAACACATATTCTATCACGAAACATTAAACATCCATCTGAATCAATCTGAAAATCAGAATTATTGTCCACTGCACACTGAGTCTTTCTTCTTTGCAATTCATTATCCACTTTCTGAGCCTCACAAATTTCTTGAAGAAACAATGGTCTAGCTTTTAACTCTGCAAACAATGATCCATCTTCAGTCAATGTTAATCTCGTATTCAAAGCTCTCAAAGCAAAGAGAGACTTTCTGCTCAAAGCATCAGCAACTATATTAGCTTTTCCCGGATGATAATCTATCACAAGTTCATAATCTTTCAACAATTCCAACCATCTTCTTTGCCGCAAATTCAGATCTTTTTGTGTCATAACATATTTCAAACTTTTATGATCTGTAAAAACACGACATTTCTCACCATATAAATAATGACGCCAAATCTTCAAAGCAAAGACAATAGCAGCCAACTCTAAATCATGGGTAGGATAATTTCGTTCATGCGGTTTCAATTGTCGAGAAGCATACGCTATCACCTTTCCTTCTTGCATCAATACACATCCAAGCCCATTTAGTGACGCGTCACTATAAACAACAAATTCCTTTCCTGACTCAGGTTGCACTAACACTGGTGCCTCAGTTAAACACTTCTTTAATTTCTCAAAACTTTGTTGACACTCCTCGGTCCATTCGAACTTAACATCTTTTTGCAACAATTTTGTCATCGGTGAAGCTATCATCGAAAAACCTTCTACAAATCGACGATAATATCCGGCTAAGCCCAGAAAACTCCTAACTTCAGATACAGTTCTTGGAGGCTTCCACTCAACTATTGCCGATATCTTATTCGGATCCACTCGAATGCCATCTCCCGAGACAATATGCCCCAAAAATCCAACTTCACTAAGCCAAAATTCACTTTTGCTAAATTTAGCAAACAATTTCTTTTCTCGCAGCGTTTGTAGCACAATTTTTAAATGTTCAGCATGCTCGGCTTCACTTCGGGAATAAATAAGAATATCATCTATAAACACCACAACAAATTTATCCAAATAGGGCCGGAAAATTCGATTCATCAAATCCATAAAAATAGCTAGAGCATTAGTCAGACCAAAAGGCATTACAAGAAATTCATAGTGGCCATATCGGGTTCTGAAAGCAGTCTTTGGCACATCTGACTCTTTAACCCTCAATTGATAATATCCGGATCTCAAATCAATTTTGGAAAACACTGTGGCATCCTTTAACTGATCAAACAAGTCATCTATTCGGGGTAATGGATACTTATTCTTCACTGTCACTTTGTTAAGTTGACGATAATCAATACACAATCTCAATGTCCCATCCTTTTTCTTCACAAATAGCACGGGAGCACCCCACGGAGAGTAACTTGGTCTAACAAATCCTTTATCTGTCAGCTCTTGTAATTGCACTTTTAATTCTTTTAATTCAGTTGGTGCCATTCTGTAGGGAGCAATCGATATTGGAGCAGTACCTGGCATTACTTCAATACCAAACTCTACTTCTCTAATCGGAGGCAAACCTGGCAACTCTTCTGGGAACACATCTACATATTCACATACCACTGGCACTGATTCGATCTTTATTTCAGACACTTTTGTGTTCAACACATAAGCAAGATATGCTTCACAACCATTTTTCAAACATTTCTGAGCAGACATGGCAGAAATCACAATTGGCATCACATTTGACTTATCTGTTTCAACCCGAAGAACTGTACCACTACCACACTTCAACTCAAGAATTTTCTGACTGCAATCTATCTTGGCCTTATGTAATGTCAACCAATCCATTCCCAAAATAACATCAAATTCATCAAATGGCAACAACATTAAGTTGGCAGGGAAACACTGACCTTGTATAATCAAAGGACAATTTTTGCATATTTTATCAACTATCATATGCTTGCCTAAAGGATTCGACACTTTAACCACATACTCAGTCAATTCAACACACAAATTCTTATCAGACACTAAATTCATGCATACATACGAGTGAGTAGAACCAGGATCAATCAATGCAAGAACTTTAGTGTCGTAAAGAGAAAATATACCAGTGATCACATCAGGAGAAGATGCTTCCTCTCTAGCTCGGATGGCATAAGCTCTTGCTGGAGCTCCCACTTCAGATCTTACAGTCGTGTCTTTTGTTACGCCTCTACCACTAGTTCCAATCCCCACATTTCTCTGTGGTCTTCCTCTAGTAGTCACACTGCTCGATCTCACATTCTGAAACTTTTCTACCTCTTCTCTTTCCGGACAATCTTTCACAAAATGATCTTGAGATCCACATTTAAAACAAGCTCGGCTGATTAAATAACATTCCCCCAAATGTCGTTTTCCACAATGTTGACATTCCGGTCTAGTAGGTTTAACACTACCTGTACTTGCCATAGAAGTTGCTTGAGCTTTAGAACCTGAATATTGTCTTCCTCGATCTCTTTGAAAATTCACACTAGAAACATTCGATCGAGTATTCATTTCTTTAAACTTCTTCGCTTGAGACTGAAATGGCTTGCCCATTGATCTTTTTCTTTCATCTCTTGCTTCACTTTCCACCTTTCTTTTCTCTTTGCTCAATTCTTCAGCCTTGATAGCTCTTTCAACTAGTACCACTAACTCTTTAATTTCAAGAATTCCCACTAGCAATCGGATATCCTCGTTTAATCCATCTTCAAACCTTTTACACAATGTAGCTTCATTAGATACACACTCTTGGGCATACTTGCTTAATTTGACAAATTCTCGCTAATATTCAGCTACCGTCATGCGCCCTTGTTTCAATTCAAGAAACTCTTTCCTCTTTTGATCAATGAAACGCTGACTCACATACTTCTTCCGGAATTCTTCTTGAAAGAAGTCCCATGTAACTTTCTCTTTAGGCACCACTGACACTAAAGTTTTCCACCAATTATAAGCCGAATCCCTCAGCAATGAGATAGCACATTTGAGACTTTCTTCTGGAGTACAAGATAATTCATCCAACACTCTGATAGTATTATCAAGCCAGAACTCTGCTCTTTCAGGATCATCATTTACATTAGCTCGGAACTCTTCGGCTCCATACTTTCGAATTTTGTCCACTGGAGGCTTTGACAATTTTAACACTTCAGTTTGTTGAGGAGCTATGGGAACAGCTTGAGGAATAGGAGGGGGCGGAGGAGGTTGAGCATTAGGATTAGTTCTAACAAACTCAGTGTACCAATTGTTCATCATTTGGAGAAAAGCTTCTCGAGCCTCATCTCCTTGACCCTGAGTCTCGAATCGACTTTCAACAGGCACATTACTTTGAGCATCATCAGCTGTATCTCGGTTAGAATCCATTACTATAAAAAAAACATTTTAAGATGTCAGGAGTCGTCACACTATCATTATTCAATTATGGCATGTATAGATAGTCTATTACACTCGCTACGTTAGTCCGAGAATCGACTAAACCGTAGCTCTGATACCACTAAATGTAACACCCCTTACCTGAGACCGTCTCCGGAATCGAGTACGAGATGTCATCCAATTTAACTTACCGATTCGGAGCATAAAAATTTGCTTTTAAAATTAAATTCACTGTTCATAACAACACTGTCCACCTGCGCAGCTGTCACTAATTTAATTATAACTTGAGTTACGAAACTCAAAATTTAAATCCGTAAATTTTCCATGAAACTAGACTCATATTCCTACTTACCATAAAAGTTTCAGAATTTTTTACTTAGCACATTAGTACAGTTTATTCATTAAAGTATCCCCTGTTTCACAGCTCGACAGATCTGACCTCTTGGCGCTAAAAATCAAATATCTAATTTTACAGAATTCATATAAGGTTAACATTAATTTATTTTGAAAATATACTCACTAAGGAATCTAAACATATAAATTATGACCTATAATTATTTCTGTACAATTTATAATGATTTTCTAAAGTTAGAACAGGGGACTTCAAAAACCATTCTGACCCTGTCTCACTAAAATTTAAATATCTCAAAATATAAAATTCCTTTGCCTACACCGTTTCTTTCATGTAAAAATAGACTTGATAAGCTTTAATTCTATATATCATTCACCCTCTAATTTCATTTCTACTATTTATGGTGATTTTTCACATTCACGTCACTGCTGCTGTCAAAGAAACTGCTTCTTTGAATTAGTTACCATTTAAACATACATAACTCCAAAACATATTCTTTAAAAACTACTTCAATAGCTAACATTAGCCATATCATTTGGACATGCTCAAAATGATTAAGACTCTATACATGCCATAGTTTAAACATTTTGAAAAGCACATAATACCGAGATGGTTATGATAGTGTGATACGAGCTCCGACGGTCCACTATTCGATCAAGTTCAAATCACTATAAAACAAAGGAAAGAAAGAGATGTGTAAGCTATAAATAGCTTAGTAAGTTACATGTAAACAATAATTACTCAATTAATAATTAACACTTTTAACATATAACTAATCAAAACATTTCTTAGCAATTTCAATCACTTACACATACACAATCTTACCAATTCACTTGCATATACATTTTCACACTTAACATTTCATATTCACTTTAATTCATTATTAATCCCGTTGAACACTTGGAATATACACGGATACGTAGAGATTTAGCACATAAGTGCCACACTGATATGTAGCCGAAGCTACCACTGATATGTAGCCGAAGCTACCACTGGATGTAGCCAAAGCTACCACTGAAATGTAGCCGAAGCTACCACTGATCAATAACACTGAAAATGTCCACGGGCCTGCTCACACAAGCTGTCAGGTGTCTGCAACACATGCTAGATCACCCAGCACCCGGGACTCACTGTAACACTGTAACACTGGTCTCTAGTGACATGTCACTTGTATCCAATTCTATTCCTAAGTTCAACCGGGAATTTACACTTAACACTTTATTTTCAACACTTTATCACTTGAATAATTCATGAACAACTTTCCTTCCACATTCAATATTAATTCACATATCAAATATAATTCACAATTTATACAAATATAACTATTATTTACATATAACTTACCTCGGATGCAAAACGACTATTTTTGTAATTTAGTCGATAACTTTCTCTTTTCCCCGATCACTTGCACTATTTCTTCTTTCTTGATCTATATTAATACAATTTAATACATTTTATCAATATTCCATTCAAATACAATTCATACACAACATTTTGACACATTTACATTTTTCCCCATAACTTTTCAAAAATTCCACTTTTGTCCCTAAGCTCGTAAAAATAAAATTCTCTAAATTCTTAAATTTCAAACTTCACTAAATCATATTTCATGCTCATAACGGGCCTCAATTTCACAAAATCACAACTTTATGCACACTTTACCATCTTTCACAATTTAGCCCCTTTTCAACATTTTTCATTGAAATTCATCTAGTAAAACTTGTAATTAACACTTCAAACATTCATTATCTAATATCACTAATCAATTTACAATTATATCATGAATGGGTCAATTTTTAAACTTTAATTTCATTTAAATTAAATGGTAGAAACATGAAATTCAAGCTTCAATAAGCATAAAAATACGAAAATAATTAAAAACGGGGCAAGAAATCACTTACAATTGAGCTTAGGAAAATCAAAACCCTTAACTATGGTAACCTGAAACTTTCGGCAGCAAGCTTCTGATTTTTTTGAAGAAGATGGACACTTATTTTCTCTTTATTTTGTCTTTTACCCAATTTGGACAAAAATGCCCTTGACCCATTACTTAGATATTTTTTCTAGAAATACCCTTTTGTGTCCATAACACTAATTTATGGTCTAATTGCCACATAAACACTTCCAATTTCATGCAATAATTCAATTAAGTCATTTAATCACTAATTAGACACACTTTGCATTTTTCTCAATTTAGTCCTAAAAATTCAATTAAGCACTAAAGTATTAAAATTTCCTATCCATATTTTCACACAATATTTCAATCAATCAGTAACTAATAAAAATTTATAAAATTAAACTATTTCACTTCGGATTTGTGGTTACAAAACCACTATTCCGATTAGGCCCTATTTCGGGCTATCACACAAATGCTCCTAACTAGATGTGTATGAATGACATTTTAATGAATGCAAAATGTCATGAAAGTGATTCCTTAATGCTTAGGTTATCATCACGCAAAAGCTTATTTATCAATGACTTGCTAGAACGCCTTCTTGCTCGGCTGGCATATCCAAAGAAACACTTAATCTGATTGCCCCCCACTGTGATCGTCAAAGTTCAATCCACTGGGACATAAAATTTGTATCATCAATCTCCCACTGTAACCCTAAGGGTAGAAAGATACGGCTTTTCTCAATCTTCTCCTTTCCCAATTCAAGGATACAGAATGTGAAGCTTTTTTGGTTCTTTTACCCCATTCCGAAGGTGTCATACCAAATGCTCATGCACAATTGCAAAATTTTCTTCTCCTAGAAGACCTTTTCTTATGGCTTGGTGAACATCGCTTGTTTGTTCATTGAAGTTTTGTCACCAACACGACATCTTGTCATTTTGTTCAATCAATGTTTGGACAACAAAATCTGAAAAGATAGCCTTTAACTTAGACTATTCCCTCTTAGATATTTCACCCTTTAAACTTGGTGTTTTCTAAACAATAGTCCTGTTTCAGGTCCCTATATTATTTAGAAACTTCTAGAGTAATATGCAAAACTTCCATTATGAAAGTATTATTAGTCCATTAATCATTATTCCAATGCAACATACTTGCAAAAAAAAATATAACGATGGATGAAATAGAATTGATTTGAGAGCAAGCTCGAAATGAATGAATTATCAAGGGTAGCAAGAATAAAAGAGGAATTGATTGGAACACGTATCTTGAAAAAGAATGAAGTATTCCAAGAACAACAACAAATTCAATATATAAATAGTATGAAGGTTAGGTGCCCCAGATATCGCAGCTTGAACTTCTCTGTACAAACTTTCTGAAGACTTTCCTGAGTTTGACATGTGTTTAGGAGATCTACAGGACTCTGTCGATGCCCCAAGATGTCGCCTTACCCTTTCAGGTATAGCAAGATCACCACATGCCCCAATTTGATCATTTCATGGCCCATTCTGATCAATATTTGAGCTGCCCTTCGAGTTTTCAACTCAAATCCCCTTTGGCCTAAGGTGCCCTTTGCGGGTTTTCCCCTTAGCCTCTCCATTTTTACTCTTTCATTTTTTTCATTTTTTCATTCATTTTTTATTTTTTTTGTTTGACTCAAAGTGCCCTTTGCAGGTTTTCACGTTGGTCCTTCCTTATTCTTTAAACGAAGTGTTTCTTAATTGGATCCGAGTTTATAGGATTGGCAATCTCACTCAGGATCAGTGCTCCTTTGAAAAGGGTCTTCTTTACAACATAGGGACATTCCTGGTTTGGCATTCATTTCCCTTTAGAATCATTTCATTAAAGAAGAATCTTTTTCAACATTCAGCCCTCTCGTGGAATTCTCTAAGACGAGCATGTTTATTATGGGCTCATATTATTTATTTATGGTACATCTGACCTTGATGAATAGCTTTTAACCCTTTTCCTAGGGCCAACTGATCACATCGCGATTGGATCCCTCCAACAAGCAATAAGGGGATTTTAATAGGTAGAGCTACCTCAACCCTGTAAACCAAAAAGAGAGGTGTTGCCCCAGTACCGATGTTCAACAAACAATGAGGGCAAATGGTAATTTCTCACGTCAATTCTTGTAAGTCTCAGTCATTTTCCTTCAATTTTTGATGTTGGACTCTAAGAACTTCAGTGACGAATCGTGGTGTCCACTTCTGAGTTAATTTGAGACCTCAGCTATCGTGCTATTGTTTAAGCTCAATGCATTCTCCAATACCCTCTTCTCTAAAATTCTGTATCGGTATAGGATGACCTTGATCCATGCAGTAGCCTCTCAAAAATTGAAGCAATGCCCATTAGAAGTCTTCGATAATGGTGATGTCCATGCCCCATTTTGCTCAAAATTTGAGTCGCCTTTTTTCGGGTTTTCAACTCAGATCCACCTTTGGTCAAAGCGCCCTTTGCAGGTTTTCGCCTTGACCTCTCCTTTTCTTTTTCTTTTTTCTTCTTTCTTTTTCTCCTATTTTTGGCATTGATTGATTGATTTTTTTGTTTTTGATTTTTGATTTTTTTCTCCTTTTTTTTTGAGTCTGAACTCATGAGATCAGGCAAGTCTTAGTCATGCTTTTCGACTAGAATCAATGTTATTCTAAAGTCTTCCACATAAGATATTCCACTTTCATCTTGTATGTGAAAAACCTTCTTTGGTACCAGATTTCTTTCATAAAGCCCTTTTGGGACACAACTACGACAGAGAACTTTGGATCTTCCTCTTTAATCAGGATAAAGTCCAACAACATCTTGAAAGGATGGAAACTCGACTTTAAATGGGCAAAGCTATGCTGACTCAACGAGAGAGGCATTGCCCCGGCAAAGAATTGCATCGTTCGCACTGTAAATTTTTGACATCGTGATGTTGTGCAGGTTTTATTATAAGAATCGAGGCATACCCTGGTATGATCATACGAAGACATCTTTGAACTCTAGAGGTAACTCAACAAGGTTTTGCTTCGTCTCTTGTGGTTAGGTCAATTTTAGTCTTCACCAAGCACACAATTTCTAATGATTCCTTGAGAGGTAGGATCTGTTTATCCTCTTATTCTACCATCCTCAACAAGTCCGGAGATAGGCTACAATCTATGTCATCTTCAAAGGCGTGAGATCCCTCTAAACACATGTCTCGCTCAAAAGGCGATTCTAAGTCTGTAGCAGTGTCATTCATATCGTTGATATTTAGAGACCTATTGTAGGTACCAAAGAATATATGAAGTTATGTACAATAGGATTATGAATGCAATAATGATCTGGAAGAAAGAATAAAAGAATAATCATTCATAAGAAATGAAAAAATATTGGTTCAAAAAGATCGCAAAGATGCATTTTCATTAAAATAATAATGTTCAGACATGAGTCTATTTCACAAAAAAGTTCTTGTTGCCTCTAGGCTAAAAGCAACAAGTGTATTCTGAACATTACTCTAAACAAGCCCTAAATACTACAGGGATTACTTAGAACACTCCCAAATTTATAAGGGCCGACATCTAACAAGGTCCCTTCTTCATACATGTCACTGATGTGAACACTTCCCAACATCTCTATGCATTGTATTCACTCCATTATCAGTCATGACAGGGTAGTGGACTTTCTACACTAGAGGAATCATCAAGTTTAACAATGCCCATATTGATAAGCCTTTCAACCACCTTTTTAAAGGCAATGCAATCTTCTATGGAATGCCCCGTATTTCCTTCATCTTTTGTACTATGTCTTTCTGGATCTTTTCCATATGTTCTTTCATTTGCACCTGCAACTGGTCTTGCATTTCCTTTTGAAGCTGTTCTAGTTTTTCCAACCTTTGATCCATAATTTTTTACTTAGCACGGGTGCCGTAACAGTGTCGATTTTCCAGGTTAGCTGAAATAAATTTACTCAATTAGACCCTTTCAATAGACTTTAATGCATGTAATGCAAATGCATGAGATGTATGCCTAAAGAGACATTGATCCTTATTCAGTTACATTTAAAAAACTTTTCTAGAAAGCAAATTCCTTTACATAAAGCGGATACATGTACGACTTCACCCTCATATTCCAAGAAACAACATCGATCTTTTTATTCATCCGCACATTTGAGGTAATCTCGCCAATAGAGGTCATTGCTAGTTCCTTTTCTTGATCTTGGTCGCGATCCATCACCTGCCCATCTTCATAAAGCTCGTCAGCTTCTTTAAGGGTGCTGGAACGTCGAAGGCCTTCAGACGATCGCTTTGAATCCACAGACCCCGGAGCAAGGTCATGAACTCTTCCATCGCCATTCTTGTGTTTCTCAGAATATATTTGGGAAGTCGTAATGTTTTCCACTTTATCAAAGAATCCGTATTCCATGACAAGCTTTGTAATTTAGTAATCGGACTTGAATCAATATATCTTTCCTAACATGTAGATGCAATGCAATCATAATCAAAGCACAATAAGAGGGGTTAGTACAAAAATAAACAAGGAGAACAGAAAGTACCTAATCGGGTGACTACTAGGGGTTTGGAGTGGCTCTATCTAGGTTATGTTCCTAAGTCCACTACATGAGGTTTTAGTTCTAAAGTAAGGGTACCCGAACCAGCAGATTCCTCGATCCTCACCCATTATAGGCTCATACGGACCAAGTTCGGTTCAGGGGAATACATTTCCCTATGGCTGCACGGAGATGAAAATCTCACGAAGACATAGATACGGATGTATCCCGAAAGCGATCCACTATCCTGCACGGAGGTGAAAACCTCACGAAGGAGTAGCTTCTCACTCCCACTTAAAAGGTGTGACCAGCGGTCATGCAATGCAATGCAGAAAGATATAAAAATTTAAACTACAAAACAAGATAAAAAATATAACTCAAAACAAATGAAATGCAATAAGAGGATCATATATTTAAGCCAAGTTTTCGATTTTCGACAAAAAGACAAAAAGTAATCAACTCGTGGCTTGACTCTCTTATTTTTTGTTCCCCAGTGGAGTCGCCAAGCTGTTGACACCATTTTTTGGATGAAAAACGGGGTCGAATTGGGTTTTGACGAAAATAATTAAAACGGGAGTCGCCACCAATCCTTTTGATGAGGTGTGATTGGATCACCTTGAAAACTGGTTGTTTTTAATAAAATGATTTGATTTTATTAAAACAACAAGTTTGGTCCACGAAATTCAGAAAAACGGGTTCGGGAGTCGGTTACGCACGAGGAAGGATTAGCACCCTCGATACGCCTAAAATTGGTATCTAGTTGATTATTTAATGTCTTAGTGTCGAAAATTTGAAAACTTTAAAGAAATTTAAAATACGATCCTAAAAAAAACTCGAATAGCATAGATTAAAATTCAAGAGGATATTTGTCAATTTGGCTAGACGAGAAATCGAAACCCAGCACCTTAGAGCACGTTCCTCGAATTTCCAAACGCAAAACATTGCCTTATTTTGAAATTTTTGAAAAGGATATTTAGCTATTTGGTTGAACGAGAAAAATCGACACCCAGTACCTTAGGGCATGTTTTCTCGAATTTCCAAACGCAAAACATTGCCTTATTTTGAAAATTTTTGAAAAGGATATTAAGTCATTTGGTCGAACGAGAAATCGAAACCCAGTACCTTAGGGCACGTTCCTCGAATTTCCAAACGCAAAACATTGCCTTATTTTGAAAATTTTTGAAAATGATATTAAGTCATTTGGTCGAACGAGAAATTGAAACCCAATACCTTAGGGCACGTTCCTCGAATTTCCAAACGCAAAATATTGCCTTATTTTGAAATATTTTCCTTTTTTGAAATATGAAGTTTATATGTATGATGGAATGATAAACATGGTGAAGTGAATAAAAAATATGAATAAAGCGAATAATAGATCAATCATACATTCCATAGCAAATAAATAAATAAATAAACTAAAAACATAAAAATGAACATATAAACAAATACATAAATGAACATAAAAAAAGAAAATTATTTGAAGATTATAACATATGAAAAAAAATGTATGTACATATGTATATTTAAAAATTATTAAGTAAAATACATATATAAGTATGTATACATATATTTATGAGAAAAAAAGGAATATAGATATACGTACATAAATATGCATATATATATAAAAAAATTTATATATATTAGATAAAATATATGTAATGTATAAACACTTATATAATAATGATAATATAACATAGCACATATATTTAAAATTACTTAATAATTATTAATGAAAATATAATGATAATAATGATAATAATAATAATAATAAAGTTAACAAGAATTGACTAAATAATAATAAAAGATGCTAAAAAAGGCATTAAATCGAAATGAAATAAAACATATAAGACCAATTCAAAATAAAGGAAAAAGAAAAGGATCCAATTGCAACGCGCGTAAAAACGGAAGGACTGAAACAACAAATAAACCACAGGCCCAAAGCGCAGCGTTGAAATGGGCCAAGTCGAAACAAAAATGAAATTGCAGGGGCTAAATTAAAAATAAGAGAAAATAACGAAAAAGGCTCAAATTGTAACACGCAGTAAAATCAGGGGGACTATGCGCTCAAATAGCCCAAAAACTAAAAACACGCGGATCCTTCGGGTCGGGTCGGGTCTACGCACGGATCCCCCTGCCTTAAATGGCGTCATTTCAATATGGGTATTTAAACCCAATTTTTCTGAAAAAACTCATTTTAACCGACATTTTTTCTAAAAAATTCAAAAAAACTCTCACTTCTCTCTAAAGGTCCGGCCATGGTCCGGCCATATGCGCCACCATCAGCCCCACCACGCGCGGTGGTCGGAGGCGCAAAATAGGGCCTTTTCGGCTCCTTTTCGAAGCCAGTAGCCTCTAAGCTGTGGATCTAAAGCCGAAACTTGCAAAAGTCGAATGAAAAAACGCAAAAATGGAAGTGAAACCACTCGACTTCCCCTCCTCCAGCGCGGTGTTGGAAGGAAGGTACTTCTTTTCCTTTTCTTTTTATTTTTTTATGTAAAAATATGCGTAAAAAAAGAAAAAAAACCGAAAATATAGTTAAAAATATTTGAACAGAGAATGAAAGAAAATCACCTCCTAAGATTCTAGTTTTTATTTCTTTTTGTATGTTTCTTTGATTACAAAATAGGAAGCCAAGAGCTTCAAAATACATTTTTCTTGGCTTTTATAGCCGAATGCCACTGTTTCTATTGCCTTCTTTTCTTCGTTTTGTTTCTTTTGCAGGTGACGGCGCAAGTGGGGGGAGGCCGACGTGATGGACGCGGATGGGACGTCCAACGGCGGTGGCGGCGATGGCAGGAAGCCAAAAGTCAAGGGGTAGCGCCTAGGGTTTCAGTTTCTGAAACCCTAGGCAGATATTTTTTTGAAATCGGGCCTGGGCTAAGTGGGCTTCGGGTCTGGGTTAGGTTAATTGTATTTGGGCTAGTAGCTGGGTTAGGTTTAGGTGGGGTTTTTGGGTTGTATTGGGTAGAGGGTTTTGCTGGTATGTGATTATTTTAGGTTCTTGGGTTAATTGGGTTTTGGGCTAAAAATTGGGCTTGTACATTTAGCATAAAATTATATTTTAAATCTATGTAATAATTGTAAAATATAATATAAATTTTACCTCGTTATGAGTGAGAATGTATATGGGTGGTTCATTCGATGACGTAAGAATAGAAAGCGAAACCGAGCCCATGATTGTAGTAGTGATAGGCAACCTCTAATTTTGGCTTTATTTGGCGGCGACGCCTCGCACATCGCCCGATATAATGTTGTCAGCACGGTAGACCCCCAACTAAGTTCGCCAGCTACTCTAAAATCAACGAGTTTCAGCAACCACCTTAGATGTACGAGGTTTCGTGACAAGTCCAGCATCAGATAACCTCCAATCATCTTAAGAATGTATGCTCGAGCATATCGTAGTCTTTCTACTTTAGTCGAATTATTCCCCGGCTCTAAGAATGTGTCTCATAACCAACCCATCTCGATTCGACCTCCGTAAATATTATCCGGAATCACACCCAAAAAATCGTAGCATATGGCTCCCCAATCAACACATTGAACGGACCCGATGAGTACGGATCCATCCACCGGCAATCCCAATTGTAACTGCACGTCCTCCAAAGTGATGGTACACTCTCCGCATGAAAGATGGAATATGTGCGTCTCAGGTCTCCAGCTCTCTATTAACTCACTGATGAGTTTCGGGTCCAACTTGCACCCCCAGCTTATATTGGCCACGTGCCAAAAACCCACTTCTCTCAAGTAAATTTCTATCAACGGTGATGGAGGACCAGACATATTACAAATATAACATTATAACACCCGATCTACAGACTGTTATATAAAATTATGAATTAAAAATGAATTAAAATTAAATAACTGAAAAAAATATTAAATAATATTCAAAAATTAAAATTAACCCTTACCATTTTCATTTGTTCGACAAAGATATGTTTATGATCGAGACGAATTATTTCTCCGGCCATTTCTAACACGATCAAATATTTTTAAAATTATAAAAAAATAATACTAATTTAGAAAAAAAATTAAAGGAAATAATTAATTAAAGAGAGGTTTGAGAAATTTGGAAGAAATATTGTGTGAAAAAAATAAAAGGCGGGTTTTTATAGTTTTTTCTTTGACTGTTGAACCCCCCAACTGTCAAAATTTTAAATGACCGTTGGAAAAAAAAAGGCTAAAATGCATCCTTAAGGGAGCGATTTTGCCACGTCAGCAAAGCGCATCCACGTCAGTGCGTTTTGTGCTGACATGGTAAAATCGCTCCCTTAGGGACGCGATTTGCTGAAATTTTCTCCTAAAATGTTCCTACGTGCACGCGTTTTGTAATTTTTGACCCATTCCATTAAATAATAGAAAATGTAGTCATTTTCATAAATAAAGTTAAAAATGGGCCTTTAGTAATAAAATGGTTCATATATAGCAGAAGACCATTGATGATAAATTTTAAGAGATATATTTCTTTTTCATGGCATCTTTTATTGCATGCTGTCTTTCAGAGGTGTCCACGAATCCATACAGGTTGGTACTTTATTTTTTGGATAATGTACGTCAAACCCAACAAAACAAACATTACTCCTGAAATTAAAATCCTTGGGAAATAAAGTGAACCTTCTGTTTTAAGTTAATCCAAAGTCGTTATCAAGTAATTAGTTTTATAAAATCACAAGTTAAAACAGACCACATGGCAAACAATGATAGAGATTTTAAATTTTTATATGTTGAGACATGATCGATTGTGATTATTGATTGATTGAATGTTTAACATTCTTAATTTTTTTTCTTGTTAACCGTTAATTTGTTTGATTCTCTCTCGACTCCCATTTATGATCTCCCTGTAAAATATAGGGATGTACTTTTTTACTTCTTATTTTTTTCAACATCAAAATCTATATTTTAAGATTAATTACCTACACCTTTCTCTCATTTTTCTAAGAAAACAAGAGAAGAATGTTTTGTAACTCTAAATTAGCTCAATTATAAATGGCAAATTTTAAGGGAGAGCATAAGTAAATTAAAATCAGACTTCTTCGATTTAACCCAACAATTCGGTTAAGTAAATTTCAATTTAAACGGTTTTGATGATTAGGTCAATTATAGGATCGATTTATTTAGTTATATTGATTCTTAAATTTTATAATCGAACTGATGAATTTAATATTTAATATTTCTCTTTATTTTAAATATATTTATATTTTATAATATATATAAAACGGTTAAGTCAGTTAAATATATTTATATTTTCATTATTTTAAATATATTTTATAATATATATTTTTTAAATATATATTTTAAATAAATAGGTTAATTGATTGAGCCAATCGATATTAAGCCAGTTCGGTTAGGTCAATTTATGCCGTATAAGTTTGTCAATTCAATTTTTATATATGATGGTCAATTACATCACTTGAATTTGAAAAAAAAAATTGATTGAACTGACCTAATTCATTGTTTGCTTACCCTTAGATCAATTTATATAAATGAATATATGGCGTAAAGCATCAAGGCAATGGGTAACCATAAAAACTAACCAAAAACATTTGAAGACAATAAAGGACAAAACCTACAAATAGTTTGAAGGGAAAAGTTTCATTAGGATAATGGTGCATACATTAGCCAACCACACAATAGTCCTGACTAGAGCAATGATGCTGCGAACTACAGACTGCAAGAGGATAAAGGTATGAGATTTCTTATAAGAGTTATAAACTCTAGATTAATTATTACTTCACTAAGGTACTTTCCCTTATCTTGTTGGGATCTAGTGCCCTTAATGTCATATTTTCGTCTATGTATACTTGTATTTTTTAAAGAATTTGGTTTAATAAAATATTTAGTAATTACATTAATATCCTTTGTATATTGTCTTTAATGATTTTTACACGAAAAACGAAATGAAAGCAAATATTAGCTCACTGATTATCTAACATTTAACTAAGACTAAGTAGTATTAAGTGGTTAGATCATAACATGGAAAGACAACTTGTATCAATAGATAATCTAAACATGTCCTTAGTCTAATTGGAAAAGAGCAAACCGATTGAAAGACTAATATGATGTCTATAAAGTCCCATTGAGGAGATACCTTGTTTTGGGCATTAGAGTGGATGGCTCCAAGAAGATAGAGACATATATGTGACTAATTGGACTAACAGTACATCGGTCATGACCCAAGTAGAATAGATCCTAGATCCTTTTATGGATTTATTCACTTGTGACATTTATAGTGTAACATACCTTAATTTTGAGTGGATGATAGGCTATGTATACGTGATTGGTATACTTGGATGTAAATGAAAGCTTGAGTTAAAATAAATAAGGAACTAAAAGTTGGTACGTTGGATATACGACTTTTATAATATGTAGCATCATTCCACAGCTGTGGAATTCATAGCCCAAAGAAAGGGTAAATGATATACTCTAATCGACATTACATGATAGATAAAAAGTAAACATGACCATTGGTCATTTATCTTTGTGATAAATGATTTAATCACTATTTTATAGTAATTTACTTTTCATGAAGGAAGATGTAATGGTTATCGTGAGATAAAATTGGATCATATTGAGAGAATAGTTTTAGGGTGGGTTTGAATGGGCGATTGAGTGCGATGCAAGGCGTTTAGCTTATTTTTTGTCTTACACTACAGTATCACTACAGTATCTAATCTCACCACCACGTTATTTTTACACTAACCGTAGGTAAACGTACCCCCCATCCAAATTCGCCCTTAGCCTAAAGTGATTAAGGATATCCTATAAGGATAACACACTTATGACATGTGTAACACCCTACACTCGGTCCAGTCGCTAGACCTGAGCTATAAGATATTACTTCACTTGTTGATCACCTACAAATTCAACTTAATTATTCAATCAAACAACAGAGCATTCAATAATATCAGTATAATATGTTTTACAACCAAAATCAAGTTTCAATTGAGCTTACGAAGCTCTTAAACCAAGTCGGTAACAAGTTTGAAACTTTTACAAAAAGATAGGTAAAAAGGAAAAATAGGGGTCACACGACCGTGTGGCTAGGCCGTGTAACAAGTTGATATCATGTGGGGCTAGATAACATGGCCGTGTACCTAAACCATTCAAAAAATTGAAGCTGTGTATAACAAGGTCACATGGTTGTGTCGCTAGGCCGTGGAACAAACTGAAGTTGTGTGGACCTAAATGCAAAATTACTAACAAAAGTCACATGACTTTGTCCTAGACTGTGTAACAAGCTGAGATCGTGTGAGCTGGAGTCATACGGCTGTGTATCCAGACCGTGTAACTCACTGAGGCTGTGTACATCAATAACCTCCCAAAACATAAAGACTACATGGCCGTGCCACATGGCCACGCATGCCACATGGCCATATGTGTCACACAACCTTGTGTCAAATTGTGTGTACCAAAAGTGCCTTCTAAATCAAGTTATAACATCCTATGTTCACTTAAGCCACAAGAAATGTAATATGCCAACCATTAAGCCTTTTCAAATACATAAAAAAAAATCTACCAAAAACATAACATATATCATCCATTCTAAGTGCCAAACCAATAAGCCACAATTGACATCTCAGTTCAACCATTCACAATAAAACATTCATACTTTCCAACTATATATGATCATCATTTCAAATGCCAAGGTTTCATCAAACAAGGTTAACCAAAATGACCAAAACATAATTGCTAAATTCATGTCAAAGCATAACAACACACCTTAAAACTTAACATGATATATCATTCTCACCAACAAGGCACAAAACATTATTCAAATACTTATGCACATGCATTGCCATAACCTATTTACATTCCACTTATAACCATGCCAAAATAAATAGAAGTCTACCAAAAGAGTTGGTGGATAGTATGAGCTCCAGAGACAATCCAATCGACAAAACGATTTTCGACAATCTACTAAGAAGAAAAATGAAACAAGGTAAGATTACTTAAAGCTTAGTAAATTCGTATAAATTTAAACATAACATATTTGCTATTTAAAAGCCTTACTAATTGAAATTTTCATAATAACATAGTATTTCTTGACATCTTACACATTTCCTACCATGCCAAAATGGATAGTCATGATCATATAAGGAACATCAATACATATAAGTAGAATAATACACATAACATTCACATTCACTTCATAAATAACATCTTATACCATAGGATTTCATCTCAATTCATTTTCATAACTTGTATTGCCTAAAGAACTATAGTAAATTAACTTCGGATACTAGGGATAACTTTGCTCATACGAGCCGTAAAGCAGGACATTAACCACTATTCGATGCTGCTCACATGAATCGTGAAGAATTCACAACAAATTTTCAATCTCAGCCACCAGTATGGTATCCACCACCGGTAAATAGTACTTGATAAATGTAAACAATGGCACATAGTGTCTGATATAATATGAACATCAGTACAAAGTTCCTGGCAATACAGTCACCAATACATAGTACCTGATAATATAATATAAACATCGGGACATAGTGTCTGATAATCTCTAATGACATGACATTTGTATCCTAATCATTCACTAGGTTCACATAGGCCTTCATCTTACACACTTAATTAAACATATTAGTACTACCTAAGGCCCGTGTCTGCCTATTGGGTCACAACACTAACAAATTGTGTTAAAAATACTTATTTTATTAATATTTAATCTTAAATCCTAATTACCAAAAACATAATATTAAATCCAAAATTGCCTAGAAAATAAGCTCTTTAAGTGCAAATTTGAGATTGAATTAACTACTACATTTGACGACAGGTCAAATATCCCCACACTTAAGTCTTTCCTTGTCCTCAAGCAAACTACCCAAAATAAAATAAAAACTAAAAATGAAAACAAGAAATAAACATGCAAAGAAAATAAAATGTACTTGAGCCGACTTGATACACGAGATTGGGTCAGAGCATCGACACTAGGAAGATTTGCCTAAATATATAACTCTAGCAAGAAATTTAATCGATCCAAATTTATTTACAGCTAAACAGGTTAATTCAATAAATTACAAAGTAAACAAATCAAAGAAAATTAAATATATGATTTCATCAAAATGTTTATACGAATATAGTATTTATTTTTGCAGAGTATAGTTAGCTTCACTATTTTTTCATACTTAGTTTATTTTTGTCCACACTTTCAACTCTAATGCAGCAATATTTCCTTGATAATCCCTTATAATTTTTATTTATTTATTTGTGCCAATACGATTAAAATTTTACTTGCGCACTTTTTGTAAGGGTTATACTATTTATACTGCACCATTTCAATAGCCATGGATTTTACTGAGTATTTTTTTAAATTCAAACATCCTATACTTCTACAAATATAATTACCTATCTGTATCTACCTTTCTCACTTAGTATATTTAATCTTTTTTTCCTATTTACAGTATAATAAGCTGAACTAATTAGTCTAAATATAAACAACCTAAATTATTTAATTTCAAGCTAAATTTACAATTTAAACAAACAATGAAGGTATATGCTTCAAACAAATCACTTGTATTTCTACAAGTTCAAGCACAAACATACAGTTAAAACTAAAAATAAAAGACAAAAAATTTAAAAATTTTCCTAAGTCACCCCCACACTTTATTCGGCACATTGCCCCTAATGTGCAATGAAAGATATAAAGAAAAGAGATAACCTGATTTTATTGATTCATGCAATACAATTGGTGGGACTACTCCCCCTCCTCGTTTTGGGTCTATATTGTTTTATCGTAAAAAATTTGGGGTTCCTACTAAAAAAAACTAAACACACTATATATATAATATTAAAGTTTTAAATAATTAAAAACTAAAATTAAAATATTTCAAATAAAAATATTACGTCAAACTGAAAAAAAACTAAAAATTAATTGAAATTGTCTAAAATTAGTCGGAATCAGGATCTGACACCTCGTCCACTTTGTTTTGTTCGCCTTTGACTCTTCCTTCGGATCTTCTTCGGGGCCTTCCACTTCCTCTAATTCCCTTTCTTTTTTCGCCTTGCCCAATTCGATCACTACCTAGTGTTGGATCTGGTGCCCTCAGTGTAGTATATTCGTTTGTAAACTTGTAATTTTTTTCAAACAGATTGATTAATAAAATTATTCATGACTTAAACTAATATACTTTGTATTATTGTTCTCGCATGGTTTTTGCACGCAGAGCAAAATAGAAGCAAATGTTGCTCATTGGTTGTTTAAACATTTAACTATCAATCTTCTTATTTACAAAAACCTTAGGAAAGGGCTAGCCCAAATTACCATACTACATGTGGTCAACGTTTGGATCGAATCGAATGGGAGATACAGTCAATGAGAACAGAGTGAAGCAGGTGCAATCTGAGTGCATCAATTTAATTAAAACATTGACTAAGATAGAAGATCAGGTGAGCCAATTGATGAGTATGATGGGAGAAATTAAAAGGTAAATTGGCACGAACATTCCGAGCAATATCGAGAATAATCCTCAAAAGGAAGGAAAGGAGCATGTGAAAGCTATTGCACTCCGTTTGGGAAAAATATTGAGTAGCCCAAAAACTTTTCCAAGAGAAGAGATAAGAGAGAGTGCAGAAGATCTTCAAGAAGACCTCCTAGAAGCTAATGAAGAACCAGAACCAAAAAAGGTAACTAAATCAGCAGCTGAGCCAGAAAGAGAAGTAACCAAGGAATCTGTTATTGCAAAGATATCGTTCCCTTCAAGGTTGGACGAGAAACAAAAATAGGATGAGGACGAGTTTGTAAGTTTTCTAAACTTGTTCAAAACATTAAATTTCAACCTGCATTTAATTGAACTAATTGAAAAAGTCCCTAAATATGCCAAATTCTTAAAAAAATTATGTCTAGGTGTAGGAAAATTAAGGTAGGAGAACAAGTTAATGTAAATGCTTTCTGTAGTGCTATTTATTTCTAGACAGGTTCCCTAAAAGCTAAAAGACCCAGGAAGCTTTACATTCTTATAGAGATAGGGAACATTTAGTTTAATAGAGCTCTATATGACTTAGGATCTAGCATCAATTTAATGCTTTTATCCATTTATGAAAAGCTTGGATTAGGGGACCTCAAAAACACTCAGATCACACTACAACTGGCTGACAGATCTTCAATGCAGCCGAAAGGAGTATAGGAAGATGTGTTAGTCAAAGTATGTAGTTTCATCATCCCGACAGATTCCGTAATATTAGATTTCAAGGAAGACCATGAGATACCTATTCTATTAGGAAGACCCTTTTTAGAAACGTCAAAATCCACCATTAATTTGGAAAAGAATGAGTTAACAATGAAGATCAATGGTAAAACAGAAATTTTTAAATGTGGCCACCACCAGAGTGGGGAAAATAAAAGGGACTTAGGGGAGCATTGTAATAAATTACCTATTTTTAACCCTAATAATCCTGAATCAAGGGACATACTTCCATAGTCAATGCAGGTCAAAAGAACAGGTTGAAGAAAATAGATAAATGGAAGAAGTTGGAGTGGCATGATGGACAATGGACTAATACTGAAAGAACCAGAGAATCATCCTTATATAAATTAATGGTGCTGCTGGATGAATCCGGTAGTAAAACTTGATTTTTTTAAAATTGATACTTAACTTTCTGTAAATTATTGTATATTTGGCTAATTTTTTAGTCTAGATTTTAATTTTTATCAAACTTCTGTTTTATGGGAAGCGTGACACTTTAGAAATTGGAAGTTTGGGAAAAACAAAACCAATGTCGCAGCATGGCAACCTCGTGCCACAATGATATAGGAATGCGCGCGGACCAAGATCGAGTTGCCAAGTCACGGGAAAATTCCTACGAGGCTCTAAACGAGCAGATCTGAAATCAAAACAAAGAACAAGATTAAAAGCAAATCAGATCTGAAAATCAAAATCCCCAAAATAATCAAGATCAGCCAAGAATCAAAGATCTTATGAATAGATGTCGTCGGAATGTGAAAACAGAAAATCGATCTCCAATATTGATTCTCAACAAGCCGAATCTGTCCAAAAACACCTAAAATAGCAAGAAAATTCAACAATCAGATTTTTAAATGGAAAGTGAGAGATGTTGCGACAAGAATGAAAGGAGAAGAAAAATAATGGAATAAAACGAATCGGGGATTGAACAAAGATTTTGATTCTGTCCAATTGAACAACCAAGACGTATTCCCCAAATTCCAGTAATCGAATGTATCCAAGAAGGCTAAAGATGAATTCGGCAAGAACCCTAGGATTTTGGGGGTTTTAAACCGATTATGTGCTGCCAACAAGAGGGATATTTGACCGATTCTTTGAGTTGAAAGAAGGCTAGAAACACAAGAATAACAGCAAATTGATTAGATGAGAAACCAGCACAAGTAGAATTAAAGAAAATAAATTGAACAGCAAGAATTAAAATATAAGTCCTAAAGATCCTTGAAATCCCGAACGATTTCACAAATCCCTTCAAACGGCTCTAATCTCCCCTCCAAAGAATAACGATGGCAAGAAGAAGGTTGAAGATGGCTCCCACAATCAAAAGATTGTTAAAACAACTTCTAAAGAAAACTCAAGAGAGAATTCTTGGAGAAAACCTCAAAGAAAAATCTGCACTTTGCAAATCTGATATTTGATAAATTCTAAGTTGTGTTTACAAAGGGTAGCCGGCCATCTATTATATAGGCCTCCAACTAATCCTAATCTCATTAGGAAACTTAAAATTTAAACCTAATTAATAAAAACAATAAGAGAATTTCGGCCAAACAATGGGCTGTTTGGCCCGAATTTAACACTTCATATTCCTAGAGCCTAAAAATTTAAATTAACAATTAAAATGTTTATAAATTGGGCCCTTTGACATTTTGGCCTGATTTTCAACTAAGTATATATGAAAGTCTTGATTGGGCTGGAATTTGCTTATTGGGCTTCGCCTTCAAGACTTTGGGCTTGTGATCCATCTCCTACCAAATTTGGGTCGTTGATGCTCGTAACGAAGATCCAATGCGCCTTGGCTGCAAGATTCGGTTTCTTGGACCAAGATTTCCAAGATTTGAAATCTTGAATTTCTCGATTCTTGAAATCGCTCCAAACAGCAAAATTGGGCCAAGATTCGGTTTCTTGATTTTCTTGAAAACAAGAAAGTGAATCTTGATTTTCTTGTTCTTTTGTGTACGCATCTAAGGCCTTGCTAACAAATTCTTGAATGGTCCCATTTAGTTTGGAACGCATTTTTTGGGCCTTTGATCTCGTTATTGGGCCTTGTGGTAGTTTGAGCCCATCACGTTCTTGGGTTGGGCCTTTGAGACTCGTATCACACAACACCAATGGCAGAATTGATGAAATTGAGAAAACCACTTCGATGTCGTGACACGAAACCTCAATGTCGCGATACCAAAGCCAGTATACCTATAAATCCAAAATCCTAAAAGGTGTCGCGACATCAAACCCCAATATAGCATCAACAATAAACTGTTAGGGGTGTCACGACACGGAACCCCTATGTCATGACATTGTTTCAATTTTCTACAAAGTTGACGCAACCCAATTGCACAACCCAAATTACTACACCGAATTATACCCGATTTTAAGCTTAATTTATTTTTAAACCCCAAAACACTCCTAACCATCAGTTAAAACCTCTTTAAACTCTAATTCACTCAAAATTCTCTAAATTTCTAAAACCTTAAAATTCTTAAAACCTCCAAATCTCATTTTATTTCCAACTATTTGTTTTGTAGATTTTAATTTCAAGAATAAACTCACTCAATGTAAGGATTTGGAGACAAAACAACAAGAGTTCTCAAAGGAATCTAACGAATCTCCATTTAAGTTTAAGGGTTCCTAACTACTATTTTTATTATTCCATTGGAAACCTTGCTTGTTAGTTTGTTAGTTTTTGAACTTAAAAAATATTCAAAATGCATCCATGAAAGGTCAGAAGAACTAATGAACTAAAACCTTCAACAGTTTCAAATCCCTCTAATTTCTCGAATCTAAACATTGAAAAATATTTTTAAAAATTCAAAAAAAAAACATTTATTCAAGAGGAGATTTGAACCATCGATGGTTCTCTGTCAGGAGATATGGCCTTTAGTTAGATATCATAGATGGGAATGTTTTTGTATGATCCTAACAGACTCTACTATAGTCCCTGTAGTTTAGGAATTTTATGCATCTTTACGGGACCAAGAGTCTAGAAAAGTCGAAGGTCATACATGGGAAACGATACCTGTGAGAGGGAAAAATATATGAATTACCCTTTGGGTTATTTGTGAATTTCATAATGCTCCATTTTACAAAAAAGATTTCATAAAAAAAACTAATTTGGAATATTTTTGAGATATAAATATGGGCAACATTATAAACTTTGTACCAGAAGGGAGGGGTGAATGGAAATGCCACCCAAGTACTAAAATTCCAACCTCCTTTAATAAAAAAAATAATGTTTTCGAAGCAAAGATGTGGATTCAATTTCTGTGCACTAGAATAGCTCTTGTTTGAATGTTTCTAATGTCAATAATTTTTGAGCGATTTTGCTTTACACTATTTTGTAGAAAAAATAGGTATGCATTAAAATGTGGATATTCCAAAATATGAAGCGATGCATTAGTAGCCAAAGAGTGGGAGTCTTCTTTCCCCACTGAGTGATGGCCTTATGCAAAAGAGCAGGCATTCCGATGGCATCTATGGTGCAATCAATGAAGTTATCTCGAAGCATAATTGGTGACACTCTATATACACAGTACATTGAGTTTCAAGTTAAACAGATTAATGAGCTGAATAAATGCTAGTAAGAGATGATGGCTGCTCTGGTTTCGTTGCAATGGAGAACAAAATCGACTACTTGATAAGAAATTGGTGAGAGAAATCATCTCAAGCTAAACTAGATGATACATTAGATGTAGGAGTCGGGCCTGACTTTTTAGGAATTCAGGCGAAAAAACAATATTAGGGTGCCTAATTATACGCCAGATATGTTTGGGCTGACACATCCAGAGTAAGAAGAAGAGGAGCAAGAGGGAAGAAGAAGAAGGAACTGAGGATGGGAAGGAAGATGATGAGATGGATTTTGAGGAGGATGACTGAACTTTTAGTTTTGTTTTTAAAAGATTGTATTAATTTGTGGGATGATTTTTAATTTATTAGGAGTAGGAGTAATAATAGACTAGTAGTTGTTTTGTATTTAAATTTTCTATGTAGGAACCCCACATGGAAGAAACACAACGGTTTTGAGCTATCAATGATCAAAGGAAGAGGACAATGTGGACCTATCACAATCAATCGGGTAATTTCTTTCCTTATCTTTTATAGGGCTACACATTGAGGACAATGAGTTATCTAAAGTATGGGGGGCTAACATAGAAAATTTGTGTAAAATTTTTATGTTTTTCTTTGATTTTTTTTTATCATTTGTGTGTTTAAGCTTGTAGAAATACAAGTGATTGGTTAGGAGCATGTACATAAGTTGATTGTATTTATGGTAAATTCGGCATGATGGTACGTGATTTTAATTTTTTTTTATTATTAGAGTATTAAGTTTTATATATTACACTGTAAATAGACATTAAGCAATTGAATGTACCAAATGACATAGAGAACACAAAGAAACGAGCATGCTAGTATCAATGATAAATTGTTGAATTTGTAATTGTTTGGTTGACTAAACTTGTGAATATTGATATACCTAGAGATGACTTAAAGCATTGATTGGTATACACCTAGAGCCAAAAAGCTAACCCTATTTATTCATCTTTAGTACCTATTTTGAGCCAGAAAACCCTTCTTGATAAACCTCTATACAAAACCCAAGCTAAAAACAATAATTTGTGCTTACCCTTTTTTTTGGTCCTAAATTGCATGATCATAGGCATCTGGTCATACATATTGAGGGTTAACTAGATACATTTTGTTGGTTTTGTAAAAATAGAGCGATAGGAAATATTAGTAGAGTATAGTGATTACAAGTTAGCCTAAAAAGTGAAAAAGAAAAAAAAGTCAAAAAGATAAATTACACGAGTAGAAAAAAAGTATGTGAAAAATGAAGGAATTTATGAGTGGGGTACTGTAAAAAAGAAAGAAAGTTCACAACAATAGAACTACTCATTCATCAGTGTAACAAAAACTCGTGAGCTAGTCGTAGTTACTATATGATACTGATATTTCCTATAAAGAGATAAAAGTATGGTGAGAGAAAGAGAAATAAAAAGATGAACGGGAAAAGGTCACTAAGGAGGAGAATAGGGGAAAATATGATGTGCCAAACTATTTTCGTGCTTGAAATTATTTAATGCTTACTATTCTTGAAATCCATACATGTCTTAAGTCTCACAACAGTACAAGCCAAAAAGCCCTATATGGTCTAGGTAGACTTATTCACAATTTGAAATCATACCTAATAATTGCATTTATGACTGTTTGTATTCTACTAGGATAATCAAATTACTTGTATAATTTATTGAGGGATTTTTACATTTGAAACCCTTAATGCTTGTATGCTTTGTAATATACTGAATTTAGGTCTTTGATACAAAAAGTGGTAAGTCAACTATATATCATGCTAAGATTATGTGTGAATATGAAATTCTTATTCGTATATGATTACGTGTAAGACCCTGTCTGGGACAGTGGCATCAATATTTGATTACTTGTAAGACCACGTCTGGGATGTTGGCATTGTACGAGCTTTTTGGACCTATCCGAGTATCTTTATTGATTCTGAATAGTTTAACGGGCAATGTCAAGTTATGATCGAATGTGAAAATCTAGCTAAATGGTTTGGATATGTGCGAATTAAAATGTTTATGAAAATATGGTAAATTTAGCACTTGAAACAATGATGTAATTTATGCATGTTATGAAAGGTAATTTATATGTACATGTGCCTATTCATATTCGACCAAATAGAAAAATGTGGTGAATGTTCTTATTATACTTTATTTGCTTATGATTTACTAAGCTTTCTGAGCTTACTTTGTGTGTTCATTCAGTGTATTATAGATTTTGGAAAGCTAGTTACGAGCTCAGGATCGTCAAGGAAGTTCATCACACTATCGATCGTTAATTTGGTATTTTAAAAGCTTGAATTATAATCCTTTGGCATGTATAGGCTAGTGTTCGTTTGGTTAAATTATGAATTGAGTATATATATAGCCATGCGAATATGGCTTGATGATGATGTTAATTACGATGTGAATAGGCCATGTATTTAGCTTATTTTGAAAGTAATTTTTAAGATATATCTTATGTGATGGATGGTCTTATAATTCGACTTAAGAAATGAAGTAAATGGTGGATGCATTTTGACAAATGATATGTGTTTATAATTTGCCTTGTGAGTTGTTTAAGTTGGTGTGTATTCGGCCTTGTACTTAAATCATTTTGGGGATTATGTTACATGGTTTAATATGTGGTTATAATGTTTTAATGAATTGGAAATGTTTAATGAATAATTTTGGTAATTGGTTGATTAAGTATTAGTTAAATTGTTAATAAGGAAATTGCTTTGGCCATTTGTGAGATAAAATATGGTATAAAATATGTCTTTACAATTCGGCTAATGACATGTGGAATTTATACGTGTTTTATAATGCCATGTGTTATTGACTAAATTAATATGGTTTTATTGTTGGTTAAGTGATCGATTAAATGATGATGAAAGTTGGTATAATATTGGATGATATATATATTTTTTAGTATGAAATGCGCCTGAATTGGTATGTCTTTGGCTGGAATATATGTGTTACATAATGCCTTGTAAATATATATGCTGTCCAATTTTGGTATGTTTGGTTTAGGCAAAAAAATACATTTCAAATTGATTGTATTATTATGGTCCGAATTGGGCATAGTTTGGATATGTATTAGCTGCTTATTTGAATTAGATAAATAGTATAGAAATGTATTATTAAAATGACATGTTTAATAATTAGCTAGTGGATTATATATATATACAAATGTAATGTTGTGAAATTTGTGCATAAAATATGAAATAAAGTATGCTTGATTTTCATTAGTTATTGAATGTCATAAAATTTGATGAATATAAGGTTTGAATTATGCTTTATAAAGTAAATGTATTATGACCTTGGTAAGTGATAGTTGATTCGACACTTTGACTAAATAAATAATATTAACATTGTTGGATTTTGAAGCATGGATTGTTTATGTATTATAAACAATAAAGCATGATTGACCTTATTTGATTAAGTGTTTAATATATGCGAATTTGACTTTTATATTTGAGGAGGTTGATGTTCGAGATTGAAAACTATTAAAAGAAGTTGTTATAACTTTGAGCATGTTTTGTATTAAATGACTGTACTGAACTATGTTTAGGTCGGTAATGCCTCGTGACCGTAATTCGACGATGGATACGAGTTAGGGGTGTTACATTTGATTGGTATCAGAGCTAGAGTTTAATTGATTCTAGGACTAACGTTGCATGTGTGAGTCTAGCTATACATGCCATATTGATATACTACGATAGTATGATAATTCTTGACAATTAAAATGTGTTTTCATATAGTAAATGGATCCCGATCAAGCCGTCTCTTGACCATGTGGCTTACATGGTCAGACCACACGGGCGTGTGTCCCTTGCACCTAAGAAAAATTTTAAAGTTTTGCAAAAAATTCTCTGAGGTTTCGGTTTAGTCCCGATTTATTTCAAACGTGTATTTTGGGCCCCGAGGGCTCATATAAGGGACAATATGATTGATTATGATTAGTTTCTAATATATATGTTAAATGGTATGAAATGTTAATATTTGATCTGAAAAGTCCAATAATGCTTCGTAACCTTGTTACAGCGATGGATTAGGGTTAGTGGTGTTACAGAAGCAACTAAGTAAGCAAAGAAGCTAACTCGTATATAAAAGATTAATAAATAAATTATGAGGTAGTGAAAGTTAAAAACAAAATTGATTACGGTAGACAAAATTGATTACGGTGGGTGACAGTGGTTACAAGGACCCAAATTTTTTTATAATTTAACTCGAACAAATATGTCCGATTTGATTCGATTCGAATTCCATCTCACTCGACTCGATTCGAGAAAACTTCAAATTGAGAAAATAGGATTCGTCAACTCGATTAATTCAAAATTTTTTCACTCGATTCGATCGATCACTTACCTTTAGTTGCATGTATAAGGAATATGGATTCATATAATGAGTATTGAAGGTCAATATTTGTATATGCTTCAATTTTGTAGTAAATGTTAAGTAGGTCAAATTTTGCTATCAGTCTCCGTACTATATGTCAGTTACAAATTCAGTCCCTGAACTCTAATTTGGTTATTTTTAATCCCTATATATATATTTTTTAATTTTAAAATATTTGTCCTAACCTAAACTATAACGGTTAAATTCACATGTGCAATGACATGTCCACTTGCTATTTCCACATAATATTCACAAAAAACCACATTATTTTAGTTTATAAGTTCAACAACTACTATCTTAGTTAAAATTGAAATTTCAAAATTTGAAAAGTGTTTAGACTAAAAATAGGAGAGCAGAGATTAAATCCACAACATGCATGGTGCAAGGCAAATAGCAGAATTTGACTTAATAGATTTAACTACTATTATTTAGGTCAAGATTGATATTTTAAAATTCAAAAAGTACAAAGACTAAATTGACCGAATTAAAAGGACTAAATGTACAACTTACGCATAATATAAAGGCTTATAGCAGAATTTGACCTATTAAATTTAATATTAAAAACCATGGGCTTTTTCTTTCGCTCATTTCTGGGCCTAAGTAGAGTCGGCCGAACTAGATTTGATATCCATAATTGGCCCATGGTTTTGGGTTGTTGTGTTGGCAGACCATTTTCTTATAGTATAATAGAACACGTTGTGGAATATAACATAAGTCCACAGTAATTGTGTTGCGTTAAGAAGATAATGTAAAATGTGGCCCTTTAATTGTAAGAGAGGATTTTAGTTAATAAAGACAATGATGGCCGATCGAAGGTGAGGTTTCAGGCAACGAAATTCAGCTTTTATGGAGCCCAAATGTTTGAAATAATTAAAGGGGAAACAGAGCTTATTTGGATTGGGGCTTCGTCTATGCTAAAACCCATCACTCTGTCTATACGCAAACAGCTTTCGATCGGTGCTTAGTCCGTCAACCCCAAACAGCAAATGGCTTCCCCTTTGTCATTGGCCAAATGTTTATTTGTTTTCAGTCTTTCGGAGGATAAACTGATTGGCTTTGGGTTTTTCTTTTCTCCAGATGATTACATTTTTATTTAATTTTATATTGTTAACTCTATGATATACAGAAAAGTTAAAAGATAAATCCAATGGTTCAAAACTCCCAGAGAAGTCACAAATTTCTGAGGAGGGTCAAAATAAATTATAAAAGCTGAAGTTAAGAAAATTATTGAAAAGAATTAAACTGATTTTCTAACTTTTAGAGGGGTCAAAAATGAAAATCTTTTGGTAATCAAATGACAAAAAAAGAGAGAGTTAAATTAAATAATTAAGTATCAGGAGTGGTTAAAATTGAAATTATCCCATTTATGTCCGGTAACAGGGGAATTGAATAAGTTGTGGAAGTTACTGATGAAAGTTGGGGCCCCTTTGAAAACAGAAGAATGCATTGTGAGAGGGTACTGGAATTTTGTTTACCTCGAGTGCTCCAATACTTAAATCAGTAGGTGTCATAGGAAAACTAATAAGGAGATAATTTAGCATGTAGAATTTCTAACACATTTCACATTTCACATTTCTTTCGTATCCATCGGTAAATACTATTTTTATCCGTATATAGTTTAAAGTTTTTCTATATTAAAGGAATCATAAAACTTCTAAATCATTTAAAATTCGATTTATATGAATAGAATATGATTGGATTACTAAAAATATTAATATTTCCTCTAATAAGGGTATTATTTTTTAAACTCTTTTTAATATATGAGTTTACAATAAATTAATTTTATTCGATAAATTGGAGTCAATTAAATGACTCGTTTTCAACAAAGGGAAAGAAAACATTTTACCTATTTTGAAGAGGGTTTTTTTACTAAAGTTTTAGTCATACTTTTGATTTCAAGTTGAAATTGGCGTTGGAAAAATATGGACATCATATATATAATAAGGTAAGTACATATTATTTGTTGGTTAATGTTTATTGGGTTTTAGTTATTAAACAAAGTATGGGTCAAATATGTGTAGATATTCTAGTAACTAATTTCTAATTAATGATGGGTTGATTAGAAATTAGATTAATGTGCAAAAGTTATATATTAGGGTTATGGTCCCAAATTACATACATAATATGTAACAGCCCATTTTTCAATGGTGTCAAAAACAATGGTTTCGGGGCCACCAAATTTGACGAGTAAGTTCGTAACTATTATTATTTAATATTTATGAGTCAAATGTGATTTTTAAAAAGGTTTTTAATTTGATAATTTATGTTATATAAGTGATTTATTAAGTTCAAGTGGTTTTAGAAAATGAGGTATCGGGACCTTATTTTTATAAACCAAGCCATAAATATTTTTATAAATATTTACGAAGTTTCATTATGGTGGTATTAAAGTTTCGTTAAGAAATTGTAACGTTTCGATAGTTAATTAAAAGAAAAAGACTAAATTAAAAAAAGTGCATTCCCATGACTCCGTTCCCGTAAATCAGACTCGTAAATATTTTTTTTTAAATATTTACAAAGCTAGTTGTGTAGTTAATTAGATTTTGGTTAAGTAAATTTGCATAAATTAAAAGTAATTAAGTATAATGACTAAATTGCATATAGAATTAAAGTTTAATTATAGATCAAAAAATAATTAAAGGGACTAAAGAAAGAATTTTACCATTGTTCTTTAACTGGGACGGTTAGTGATATATATTATATTATAATATGAAATCTTAATTGTTAAGTATATATACTATATTATATAATTTAATGTATAATAAAACAAAAGTATTAAAAGTGAATAATAAAAATAAAAAAAGAAAAGAAAAGAAAGCCATACGGCGCAAGGCTAGGGTTTTAAATTATTCAAAATTTAATTGATTAGTCAATTTAGCTCTTTTTTTTGTAACCTTTATGTTTTTAGAATCTCGATGTTAAGTATTACCTGACCCATGTTGAAATATTAGCAATTATTAAGTTTTTAAGTGTTGTCAATGTTGAATAATTTTAGTATTAGGAATTAAATTGTAGTATAAATGGTAAATTTTGAGTAATAGAGACTAAATTGTGAAAAATTCAAAATTTAGGGATTTAAGTGAAAATAGGGAGTTAAATTTAGTTTAAAGTGGAATTTGTGTGAAAATATAGATTTAAATGTGAAGAATAAAAATTAGTCTCGATTTTGGGGCTAAATTGAAATTTAGGCAAATATTGAGTAAAAATTGAAATATTCAATATGAAATTGAATTGTGTTATATTGATGAATTTTAATTGTTTTAATTTCGTAGCTAACATTGTACCGGAATCCTCAACTAAAAAGGGGAAAGATAAAGTCGACGTCGAATAGTTCGAAATTCTTGGTTTGTATTTCTATAATCCGAACCTAGTTGTTAATTGTTATAATTCAATTTAATGCATATGGTAAGTATTGAGGTGAGCAATTGACATTTGATAATTGATTGAAATGAATTGAATTGGTAGATACATATTGAATGTATTGATTATTGAATTGAAATAAATATATGTGTTAATGTGAAAATTGGATATTTATTATTATAGATTGAATTTAATTCATGTGTATATATGTAATTATATGAAAAAATAGTATTGGATATTGGTTACATCTTAAATGTGAAATTAAATCCTATTAACTGTATCGGCCTGAGTCGGATATAGATGGCATGCCATAGGATAGGAAGAGTTCAGGGAATTCTTCGACTTCTAGTCGATGAGGCACTAGGTGCCAATTTACTTCGGTTTAACCAATGAGACACTGGGTGTCAATTTATATAGCACTGGGCGCGGTTAATACTTCGGATTTATTCGATGAGGCACTAGGTGTCAAACTGGTGTGTTGGTTGGATCCATGTATCCGTCCGAGTCTGAGTCGTATTAATAGGGTTAATTAAATAAAATGGTACTATGATTGATATTGGATGATATTGTATGTGAATTGAAAATGGGATAGTAATTTGAAACATGAAATGAGATACATGAGTTATGTACTCATGAATTGGATATGGAATGGATAATGTTATTATTTAAATGATATGTGGATCAAATTGTGAAAAGCTATTATTTAGCAAATGATGAGAATTGAGGATGATATACAATGATGTATTCATAAGTTGAGTATTGAATGGCTAATGCCATTGTACAAATAAATGTGGTGTAATATGTGAATACTTATTGATATAGCAATTGTGTGAATTGGGGCATTGTTCAACAAATGAAATATGATAGCATATGATAGTCATGATATTAGATATTAATATGTGCTTAAAATTCAATTGTGCATATTATATTATCTTGTCTTTAAAGATTCGGATTATAGAAATACCACTGAGTTTTACTCAGCGTACAATTTTGTTTTCCGTGTGCAGGTTATGTACTTAACTTTTGATCGTCGATTCAGCATCCAATAACGATCCCGAACTCAAATGTGATGATGTTTACCTTTTGTGTTGGCATGTACCTAGGATGTCTAAATGATAATTATTTTGTGAATGGATTGTAAATAAGGTTATAAGTGTAATGTTGGTTTGATATATACATATAAACATGTGCTTGTGTTTGAAGCCATATTATGGCATGGTAAATTGAACCAAATCTAGATATGTGCATGTGAAATTAAGTTGGTGTTTAAATGCTTATGAACTAGGCAAAATGGGTTGAAATTGGTATGTTTATAATTTGGATTTGAATGATGCTTTGATGATATGAATAGATGATATAAATGTGGTACCAATGAGGGTACATTGGTTAGGCACCTAGGATGATTGTTTTGACATGTTTTGAATGTATTTGATAGTGTTTCGAACTGGTTAAACAAATGATTTTTGAGTTGTTTAATGCCTAAGCATGTAGGAAATGATAATTTGTTGTTTAAGGCACATATTAGGTCCATATGGCCAGACATACGAGCGTGTGATTCGGCCGTGTGAGACATAAGGCTAGCACACGGGCGTGCGAGGCCATTTCAAAAGGGTACATGGTCTGGCACACGGGCGTATGGCTTGACTGTATGACCCAAGTTAGAGAGTTACACGGGCATCGACACGGGCTGGGACACGCCTGTGTGTCCCTACTTCGAATGCCCACACGGCCAGACACACAGGCGTGTGACTTGGCCATGTGACCCCTGCAGCTTTGAAAATTTTTAATGTATTCCGAAAAATTCTCTGAGTTTCCGAATTAGTTCCAACTTGTTTCTAACGCGTATTTTAGGCCTCGAGGGCTCGAATAAGGGGTAGTATGTATGAGTTTTATTGGTTTATAAACTGAATATTATATTATATGAAATGTTTAAAATTTTTGTCTGTTTGATCTGTAAACTCCGGTAATGCTCCGTAACCCAGTTCCGGCGATGGATACAGGTTAGGGGTGTTACATGATAACTTTTCTAATATCTCATCTTTAAGAAAGAGGGAACAAATATTCTCTGAATTTTTTGTGTGCTAATTTGGAAGATCAAAATCACAAAATCTGTAGATTTCAAGAAATCGATGAATCTAAGTACACTTTCGCATCTAGTTTTATTCTTAATGATTTGATATGATAGATCTTAACTTACAATTTTAAGTTAATATTAGATATTGTTTTGACGATTCTAACAATTGGTACTAATTATTTCTTTATATTACAATTGTTAGAGTATGTTAGGTAGAATAACAATTAGTTAATGTAACCGACTATGGTTAGCTTTATTGTGGCAAGTCGTTGGGGGTTAGTTTTGTAAAGCTGAAAGCTTAGCCCTTGTACAAATATTGGTGTAACGATAAATCAGATCAGTTGATTGAGTTCCAACCATGTTTCACAAATAATTTCTCTTGTTTCCTTTGTATTTTCGGAGTTGACAAACGTATTTGAGTGAGTTGTGTGGTAATGGTTTTTAATTCGCTAGACGATATTTTAATAAATATGAAGTCATTATTAATATTTTTTTATTAGGTGTCGTTCATCATTTAAAAGTATATCTTTTTAATAAAATTTTAAAATTAATTTAATTTTTTTTAAAAAGATACTTTTGGTCTAAAAAATACAAAGTGGTAATGGGAGTACAATTTTGTGTGAAGAAAGTATTAGCATCCTCACACACGCTCATTTTAAAAAATAATTGTACCATTTAATCAGGTGTTATCTTTAGTTTTTCAATAATGAACTTAAATTTGATATCTAAAATAGTTCTTGTAAAAAAATCAATTTGTTATCAAATGAATTTATTTTCAAAACAAAAAATTCCAACAGCATTCCGGTGGAAACTTGTGTTTTAAATTTTGGCATAATGCTAAAAACATCCCTTAACATTTGACTATTTGGTCACTTTGACCCTTTATTTTTTGGAGCACTTTAATTCCTAATGTATTTTTTTATTTTTTAAATTTATCTATTTTTAACGGTCAACATTAACTGTTGACGTCCGTTAAAAATAGATCAATGTGACAAAAACTAAACATTAGGGATAAAGTACTCCAAAAAAAAAGAGATAAATGACCAACCAATCAAACGTTAGCGGCTATTTTTGACATTATGCCTAAAATTTTTGAAAAATTTTGTTTCATTCAAGAAAAAGGATATTCTTTTACAATAAATAATTATTGAGTTTCCTGGAAACACCTGACGGTATCTCAAAATTATCATCGTATTAAGATATTGCCTTATTTCCTAAAAAGAGAAAAAAAAAAAAACAAAACTACAATGCCATGTAATTATTCCTAAGCATGAAAATCATTTCCTAACATATAAACAAAATAAACATTACCGAGTATCAATGATAAAAACAAAAATAAACATGAACCTAAGCACTAAAAAACTTGAATAGATTAAAAAGCCTTTCCGTAATTTAATAACAATACTTTCATGGAAGATAAAAAACGTTGGAGAAATGCAAATTCAATTATTTTGAAAAATTATAAGTCTCGGGGACTTTAAGAAATGAAATTTATTTTCCTCGAAAAGTAATTAATCTGTAACATCCCGGGGACTTAAAAAATAATTTAAGAAATTAAATTTTGTTTAAAAATGAATCAATCCGCGGCACCCGAAGACTTTAAAAAATCATTTTAGAAACGAAATAAAATTTATTATTAAAAGTTAATCAACCCACATTTAAAAAATGAAATTTATATTACAACACTAACAAAATTTAACACATATAACAGAGCAAAAATGGATACCCACATATTACTGTATATACAACTATGCATGGCATCACCTCAGTACCCATAAATATTAATGCTCTAATTACACGTACAAACATGCATACATGGGGCATTCACGTGAGAATTAAATTGTATATCTTATGCAAAGACAACATCCCTATAAAATTATACAGTAAAACTATATATAAAAGCCTAAACATAATTATCTATTCAGACTATTTGCCATAAACAATCGATTCGATTTACATGGCATGTCTTTGTGCTGAGTTGATAGAACCATCTTTTGTAAAAGAATTCATATATCACGCGTATATTTTGTATGAAGGTGCACACATGGATTCGCATTCTCATGCGATAAAGATTTAATTTTCATGGGATCAAAGCACGGTCAAGTCAAAAGATCAAAACGGAGACACTAGACTCCAGAAAACACATCTACAATAACCACCGTCACTTTTCAAATAACCCACAAAGCATGCTATCATCATTTTATGAGACCTCACATTTTGCTACAATAAGATGAAAGAAGGACATAGCTTACAAACCAGAGTCTAACATCCTTATTGCTGATTTTATTGTGTCCTCCTTCTTCCCTTTTTGTTTTGACTCCCTACTCTCTTCTTTCCTCTAAATCTTCTCATTTATTTTTCCTTCCTTTCCCTAACCGTCCCCCCTTCTCTCATTTTTCTTTTTATTCTTTTTAGTTGGAAACCATCCACACCCTTTTTAACTCCCCACTTTCTTTGTTATATATTTTTATCTCTTTTTCTTTCTCCAACCATATATCACACCCCCTCTCTCTCTCTCATTTATCTTATTTATTTAATATTAATAAATAACTTCATTATCTTATACTACAAATCCTATCATACGAATATATATGGAAACTATAAATTTTGAACACAAATACGTGTTTTAAAATAACATACAATAAATAATGAAACTTATAGTTTGAAACCAATTAATAATAACACATGAAATATGTACATTATTAAAATGAAGAAATTGGATTAAATTGTTTATCACGGTGTTGTTATCAATCTTGAATCGGGGTCAAGCTAACTTGTGACACCAACTCAATCAAATACATTATTAATATAGAAATACAATCACACATGTATGCATATGGAAACCAAAAATTTAGAACACAAATGTGTGTTTAAGAATAACATACAATAAATAATGAAACTTATGGTTTGAAACTAATTGATAATAACACATGAAATATGTATGTTATTAAAATGAAAAAATTAGATTAAATTGTTTGTCAATGTATTGTCATTAATCTTGAGTCGATGTCAAGTTAACTTGTGACGCCAACTCAATCAAATACATTATAGAGTGGATCATAAAACAAAAAAAATGTATAAAAATATCAAATAGTACTTTAGTTGAGTGGTAATTAAATTAAAGATTTTACTAATGCAATTTGTAACAGTCCAATTTTTAATGGTGCCGAAAACGATGGTTTCAGAACCCTGTTCTTCAATGTTGAGTTCGTAAATATTCTTAAATAATATTAACGGGTTTATTATAATGTTATACTGGATTTTCACCTAATGAATTAATAATTGGATAGATAGCTAAAGTATAAATGGTTCGACCCTAAAGTTAGTGATTTTGGAAAATAAGGTATTAGGAGCTCATTTCTACAAACCGAGCTCGTAAATATTTTTATTAAATATTTATGGAGTTTCTAGATATAGGTGATTTGAATTTTGGTCCTAATATTTTAGTGATTGGATGGCTAATTAGGGTACAAGAACTAAATCATAAAAATTGTAAAAGTTAATCTCTATTGATTTTTATTAGTTAAAAGGCTTAATTAATAAATGTTCAAGGATCTATGAGTCAATTAGACCCTCTTTATTATTGATGGACGGTTTTTGCATGTTTTTAAGTGGAAATTTCATTATTATTAAGTTAAAATTAAGTATTAAATATTCAAACATTAAAACATGACCATAGTCTTCATCTTCTTCATATTTATTTTATTTTCACCGAAACCACCATTTTTTTAAGGGAAGGAATTTGGCCAAGCTTTCCATTCATGCATGGTAAGTCAATCGAAGCTCGTTTTTCATAAATTTTATGTTTTCGAGATTATTGTAGCTTGAGTTAGCTAATTCGGGTATTAAATAGTAAAACTATTAAATTTTAGAAAATTTTTAATTGTTCTTATTTGAATATTTTGATGTTAAATGGTAGGATTTGAAACTTAGAAATGAAATTGAACTAATTTGTAAAGTGAATTTTGTTCGTTTTGAGTATAGGGACTAAAATGAAAATATTTCGATATTGAGATGAAATTTCTATAATTATTGATTTTAGAGAGTTATATAATGATGAAATTTAAATCTAATTGAAAAAAGAAGACTAAATTTGAAAGATATAGTTATTTCGATTTTAGGGGCTAAATTGAATCAAATGTAAAATTTTAGGGAACTTTTGAAAATTGAAATTGAATTGAATTATACTTATAATAGGTTGAAATAAAGTAATTGGAATTGATAAATTGTAATGAATTATTATAGATCGGAGATTAATCAAAAAAAGGAGAAATTGCATATTAGTCTCTAATACTTTGTGGTTGTTGTTTTCCCAGGTAAGTTCATATGGAACTTATTTTATTTACTTATTATATTTGAATTTTGTGTTTTTCTTTATTAATTATATACATATAAGTATAGTTTCAGTGTTTTGAAATCTAACGGATTAAATCGTAAAATATGAATTATGTGGTAAATGGGAATCATTACGAGATATTGAACAGTAAAGAAATGATAAAAAGGACTGTATGGTATGTATAAATTGTTGTGAATAGATTCAAATGATATGGAAATGATAATAAAGTTTGTATGAACGTAATAATTTATATGTACATGAATGGCATGCCATTAAGTTCAAAAGGAACCAGGTGTTGTGATAAGGAATTAATTTGATGTCTTGAGATCCAGCATTTGTTGCGAATTCTCTGAAGCTAGTGTTAGCAGCATCAAACCAAGCTAGTGTTAGAAACCCTAATCTGAAGCTAGTGTTAGTAGCCCGATAATGTCAGTAAATGAGATCAAATCAGTTATGAGTATCTAAGCTCAAATTTGCTTTAGACCTTTGGGTGAAAACAAAAATGAAAATGATATTAACAAAAATGTTATGGTTGGAAATGTGTGTATATGAATTGTATTTATATGTTTATGAAATGAGTATGAATGGGATAATATATATTATGCTTTGTTGAAATGTTGTATATATATATATGTGTGATTCATATTACAAGCATTTGATGTACAAACAAACTAACCTATTGTTTGTTTAGTTGCAATGGAAATGAAAGGTGAGGATGCCAAAGGATGTGATGTTTTATGCCAAAGTGTCTCAATAGTTTAAATTATTGTATTGCTAAGGTAAGTTAGGTAAATTTCTTGTGAACTTACTAATCATTCGCAATGCTTACTCTGTTTCGTTCTTTGTTTTATGTAGTTGGCATATTGTGGAACGCACCTATCGGATCAACTTCAGAGCTCACACTATCCAACTTTAGTCTTGGTAAACTTTTAAATATTATAAACCTAGTTATGTGGCATGTATATAGGTTTCGATATGTTTTGAACTAAAGTTGTAACACCCCTAACCCGTCTCTGTCGCAGGATTAGGTTTACAGAGCATTACCGATCAATCGAAAAACATTTATCGTCATAACATTCAATAATTTAATCTCATTCAAAATATATCAAACATAAGCATTTCGTCCCTAAATCGAGCCTTCGAGGCCCTAAAAAAATAGTTTATAAGCAATTTTGGACTAATTTGAAACAAAATAGAAGTTTTAAGGAAAAGTTGAAAATTTTCAATAACAGGGGACACACAGCTGTGTGGCCAGGCTGTGTGGAATGCCCCAAGCCATGCATCTTTCGAAATTGGGACACACGACCATGTCCCAGCCCGTGTCCCTGCCCATGTAACTCACTTAGTTGGGCTACACGGCCGTGTCGCAGGTCATGTGCCAGACCGTGTAACTCTCTAACTTGTGACACACGGTCATGTAACACACTAATTTAATACACACGGTCGTGTCTCAGACCGTGTGAGGCACACGGCCATGTGGCAGGGGCGTTTCCCAGGCCATGTGCACCTAATTAGACCTTAAACATCAAGTTTACCATTTCAAGATTTCTTGGATCCTAAGTAATCCATTTACCAACCATTAGACCTATTCAAAATGACATTAAACAAACTCAAATCATGCTATATCAACCATATTAAATGCCTAACCAATGTACCCTCATTGGTATCATAAGTGTACACACTTACAATAATATAAATCATCAACCAAAACATACCAATTCACACAACTTAACTTCTAACCAATATGCCTATCATAGGCACCTTAAAACACAACAAATCAAATAAACCTTTTAATCACACATATACTACAAGTTAATATAAAAAACACCTTGCATCATTCATAATTCATAACAAGTCATTAACTAAACATTTGTCAAGTAATTATCAAGAACTTTGTAGTGATACTCATGTTACCAACTTGCACATAGGATCACTCTTTGCATATATACATACCAAAACAAAAGTAATGACAAAACAAGCCTATTACATGTCACATAATCCAAAATAAACGTTCATAATCTACAAAAATCACATGGATAGTTCGACTTGAGTGTTGATCCGATCGTCCAACCTTCAAAAGTATCTACAAGAAATAAAAATTTACACAAGTAAGCTCATTGAAGCTTAGTAAGTTCGACGTACAAAAATAATAAATCTTGCTGAAGTAAATATAACAATTCAATCAATAATAACTCAACTACAAGTGTTTCCTACCATCCACAATGTCAAAACGGTGAATTGCATAGTTCAATTCAAAGCTCAAATAGTAATTTTCTGAGAAAACATACGTATCCCTAATAGATTCAAGTCAGGATATCATGTAAAGGTCATGCCATTCAAGTCATTAAACATGTTATAGTATAATAATTTACGACCTAATGAATGACTTACAGATACGAGTACACAAGCAATCCAACCAAAAAACGCTAAAAGCTTATAAGAGCTAGTCAACTGATAACACCCAAAATCTCGTAAGAGCTAATCCTACCGATAACATGCCACGACACTAAGTGCCTAGCCCGCAGGCTATACATTCGTCCCCATAACACGCCAGATCAAGGTAGTATAACACGTGAGTTCGCAAAAAATGTTGAACCTCGGTATACTCAGGAAAAATATATAAAGCTCTCCGCATCAATTTCCATTCCAACTTTGCAATAATACTCCATCATTTAGTTGTACTCTATCTCATGTTCATCCGGCCTAATCATTGATATCAATAACATTTTCCCAAACAACTTACATCATCAATAGTATAATTTATATATACTATTTCAAGTCATCATACAGTTTATTTAAATATTAAATTAAAATCCATACGAACTTACCTAGACTAAGTTGTAATAGTTGTAGAAGTTTAGGGATTATTCTGTAATTTTCCCTTTCCCACGTAAATCAATAGAGTCTTGATCTGAAATATAAAATTTCCCAATTATTAGCTTACACTTCATATTCCAATTTATCCTACATTTTATACCCTTTTATTTTTTAAAATTACACTATTTCCCTTAACTTTTACATGTTTTGCAATTTAGTCCCTTAACCCAAAAATCATTAAATTAACCATTTTCCCAATTCAAAAATTACAGTTAAATGTTCAAGGCTTCTAAATAGTCCACAAAGCACCTCTTATTCACCATTAGACCTTGAAATTTTGACGTTTTAACATATTAATCCTTAAATCAAAATATAATAAAAGTCATTTCACAAAACAACCAAATATCACAATCAAAGCTTCAAACACATAATTATCATAAAAAAAATTCAATATTCATTATTTGAAACTTTTAAGATTTTTAACAGATTCAAAAACGAAGGTACGAACTAGCTGGACCTAGTTGCAACGACCTCAACAATATAGAAATTACAAGAAATAGATAGAGAAATCACTCACATGCAATGTTTTGAACTTGGCCGATTCTCCAAGCTTAAGAAACCATGGCTATTAGGTTTAACATGAAAAATTAGAGAAGAAGATAATTTCATGTTTTGGTTTTTGTTTATTTAACGATTATTTACCTTTTTAACTTTAAAATCAACTAAAATTTCATTAAAAACCATACTAGATCAATACACTTAATTAATATAAGGTCTAATTGCCTTATTTGCCCTCTCTCATTTAATAATCAAGCCATTTGATCATCTAAGTGCAATAATCAATAAGTTTTGCACCTTTTTTAATTTAGTCTTTTTTTCATTAATTAACAATCTAAATGTTAAAATTTCTTAACCAATTTTTAACAACACTCTAATGACTCCATAAATATTCTATAAATAATATTTATGGGTCGACACGATGAAAATTTGTGGTTGTAAAACCATTGTTCCGTCACCACTGAAAAACGGGCTGTTACAAAAGTGGCGAGAATGGTTATATTGATTTGGATTGAAAATGTGATGGAGTTTAATGATAGAATGCATGATTCAATACGTACAAAATGTTCAAGGAAATATGGTGTTTGAATGTCAAATAAAGTATGTTGAATTGATGTTTAAGGTGTGTATAATGCCATTGGGATAAATTTATGTTGAAGCTTATGAATGTTATGGAATGTGGTAACATGTTTGAAAGATTTGAATTGATTCATGTGATTGTGTTATGTGTTGGTGCCATTGTCGCATATTGGCTAGTTATTTAGGAAGTTGATAAATACATGTTTTAGCTTGGTTTTGAGATGTTTTAAGCTGTTCACAAATTACCAAAATGTGTTTTTGAGGTTAACTTTGGACAATGGTTTGAAACAATCAACAAATGACCTATTTTTGCACCACACGGCCGTGTGCCGCTCACGGGCTAGTGACATGATCTTGTGCTCATTAGAAAATTAGGAAGCATTTGTATCACGCAATTCCCGATTATTACATGAGTTGGCCACACATCCGTGTGAGTTGTAGTTTTGGTCACCTTATTTTTCACACGGCCTCAATTTGTTGCACGGCTCAGCCACATGGCCGTGTAACTTTTGATGAAATTTTAAATTTTGGTCCAATTTTAAATTTTGGTCCACATAGCTTCAGAGAGTTACACGGCTTGGACACATTACCGCGTGACCCCTAGTTTGCACAATTATTTTTAACTGTTGAAAATGTTACAATTTGATCCTTAAATGTCCTCAGGTCAACTTTAGAGCTCACATAAGACTTGGAAAAAGTTTTAGATGGTATTAAATGATTGAACTAATTAAAGTATCTATATTTTTTACTGTTAATTATTTATAATTATTTTGTTTTGTGCTGTAGCATCCCGTAACTCGATTCCAACAATAAGGTCAGGTGAGAGGTGTTACACAATTGGCATGGGTTTGAATCCTACCATATGCATATTTTTATTAGATTTTAATGAAAAATATTAAAGTACCTTCAAATAATAACTTATTTTAATTACTGGAGGGTATTTTCGTAATTTACCAATTGAGATGGTGACCTAATTGAGGGTGACACCAACTCAGTAAAAAAACTTAAAATACTAGTATAAATAATATATAACAGATAATAAATAAAAATATTTGTCGCACTGTGTAAATATATAAAATTAATCGCAAAATATGCCCAAGTGTACACAATCATAACAAGTAATAAAGTGATAAGTAAATGAGTATCACCTCCTCAAGGATTGAAAATTGAGACAAAATCTGTGAAAAATAAATTTAACAATTTAATAAGAAAAATAATTAATCAGGGGTTTAATGAAATTAATCTAATCTAAATGATTATATTCTATATGTTTGCAATTTTTTTCAAAAGTGTAAGGGATTGACCCGATTAAGCAACGAACAAGTAAAAATAGCAAAAGAAATTAAGAAATTGAACACACAAATTTAATGTGGAAAACCCTCTCAAAAGAGGATAAGAAACTACGACCAAAGATAATTTTACTATAATAGCAAAAGAACAAAGTGTACAAAAATATGAAGATAATAACTAAACCCTGAAACCCGAAAACAAATGACCCTCAAAACATAAACACAAAATTCCCTAAAAGTGTTATGAGTTCTAATATTTTAATGGGTGTGTTTTCTAAGGTTGTAAAAGAGCCTATTTATAGGCTAAATTTGTAGGTCAAATAAATAATGCTAATAAATGCTAAATATATTATACTAATAAATACTAAATTTTCTAGAAAGAAAATATATTTTCTTTAACTTTACTTGCAAGCAATCTCTTAAAATTTGGGTCGCACAGTTCTAACAAAAAGAATAACAAAGACTTCAACAAATGAGTTTTAGTAGTAACACCAGAATCATTAATACACTTTAGTCTATGTTCAATTTAATCTAGATAAAAATTAATACGAAATAATTCATGGCATTATTGGTGAGTCACTAACCTTAATTTTAACTTACCCTCTCGGGTATCGTTAATACAGAATGAAAGAGGTAACAATATAAATCTAATATAAAACAATTTAATCACTAGCAGGCTTCTCCCGAAGTCAATATGTTTAGTCTTGTAGGCCCATCGCATATCCTATGTCAAATGCAACTCTAAAGATTATGTGAAGTAACAAAATTAAGTCTATACTGAAACAATTTAATCATGCATTCCTGAGGTTATGTAAGGCAATAGGTACCTCCGAGCATTGGAAATGGAAATGATTTATTTACAATTCTATATGGATTACTTAAAAATGATCGGAAGAATGAGTTTATGTTTTTGAGCTGTTTTGAAACCCGAAAATGAAAATAAACCATTCAGTCACAATGAACATGTTGAGTTGTGAAATATTAAACATATTTTCTCGAAATTTTACCAGGGGTAAAATCATCAAAATTTTACTAGGGGTAAAATAGGGATGAGAAAATAGTTTAATATAGATTATTAAAGTTTATTTTGGGAAGTAGAATAATTGAATTAGGTTGGATCACATTACAGAGTAATGGGTCAAAAGGCCTAGGAAATTCTCGTAATTAGACTTGATGTGAAAGAGGCCCAAAACCCCTCATATAACATAAAGGGGGCGGCAACCCTAGTAGGAAGACTACGGTGTGCCATCTATCCCACTCTAAGTAGAAAGTTGTTTTTCTATTTGAAATAAACTCAACAAAAGTTCTATATTCTTTTCGTATAAATAGATGACACCAGTAGGGCATAATATACAACTTTGAGAGATTATTACTCTGCCGAAAAATAAAGAGAATTTAGTCTTAACTATTAGATATATTTTTCCAGAATAAGAATTCTATCGGTTTCTATTAAAGAAGATAGAATTTTCGTTTTCACCTAAAATAAAAGAGAGAAAACTTGTTCTAGTTCTGTGTTCGATTCAATTGGTTCGAGCCCACACTCGAAGAAGTTCGTGGTACGAGAATAGCAGAGAATATCTTTTGGTTGAAAGTCAGGAACAACGAACGTTCGTTGATCCAAAAACACATGTATGAATTCAGTTAGGGTTTATTGATATAAATATTACAAACTGGGTCGATTTTCAAAATGTTAATTTTTTGTTGTGCAAGAAAACTGTTTTCAAACCGTAATTTTTTCCAACAAGTACCTACACCATAAATTGCAAGCGTGGCTCCAAATTTAGATATTTTATAATAGTGTTGATGGTAATATTAGATCTACCCTAGACGGAGAGGCAGAAGGATCGATAATGTTCCTCATATACGAACGAGCCTATAAAATCACTGATGGCAAGGCTATGAATTCGTATATATGGCCTAACGAAATATTCACATACAAATCAAAGCCTCCAATGGTAAAATATGTGAACGAAACTTTAATACTACCTTAATGACAGTCTGTAAATATTTATAAAAATATTTACGGCCCAGTTTATAGAAATGAGGTCCCGATACCTCATTTTCTAAAACCACTTGAACTAGGATTTTATCACTCAAATCTACTAATTCATTATAAGACATAAATTACTAATTCAAATTTTTTTAAACCATATTTGACTCTTAAATATTAAATAATAAAATTTACGATCTTACTCGCTGGATTTGGTGGCCTCGAACCACTATTTTCGACATCACTGAAAATCAAGTTGTTACACATTAGCCCTAATGAAGTAAATGAGTCATATGCTACACTTAGGACACTAGATCCATTTCCATTTAGAAAGTTAAATTCATTTCCAAATGATTCCTTTTTTCCATTTTAAAAAAAAACCATAATAATTCTTGAATGTTTCTCATTTCTCTTTTCCTATTCATTCTGTTAATTTCTATTCAAATACGCAATTCATTTCTGATTTCAATGAGCTAGCAGGGGGATCGATTGGTCATATGTAATTAGAGTTCAAATTATTTATAATTAAGTTTCAACTTTTTGCCTATTAATTATAAATCATTTAGTCACAAAGTCATTCCACTATAGTATTCTGACTGAGCTCTCCCAAACGACATACCATTATGAAAGCAACTACTCAGTGTTCATCCAATGACATTGTCATAAGTGTGTCACCCTCATAGGATATCCTTAACCTCTTTCAGATAATATTCATTCTCCCAATATGATCCTATTTTATCTCATGGTAACTACTACATCTTCCTTAATGAAAAGTCAATTACTATCTAATAGTAATTAAGTCATTCATCACAAAGACGAAAGACCCATGGTCATGTTTACTTTTCATCAACAATGTAATGCCAATGAGAGGATATCATTTACCCATGTCTCAGGCCATGAGTTTCACTATTGCGAATGACGCTATGTACTGCAATATTTGTACACCCAACACACCAGCTTTCAATTCCTTATCTATTTTAACTTAGGCTTTTACTTACATCAAAGTGTACGAGTCATGCATACATAGTCCGCCATCCACTCAGGATTTAGGTATCCCAAATGATGGACGCCACAAGTGAATAAATCTATAAACAGATTCAGGATCTATTTGGGTCCAGTCTGACGTAATGTCAGTCCAGTCAGTCACATCTATGTCTCTATCTTCTAGGAGTCATTCGCTCCGATGCCCAAGACAATGCATCTCCCCAATTGGACTTCATAGTCAACATATTAGTCTTTCAATTGGTTTGCTCATTTTCGATTAGACTAAGGACATGTTTAGGTTCATCTACTAATACAAGTTGTCTTTTCGTATTACGATCCAACCACGCAATATCGCTTAATATTAGTTAAACTTAGAAAACCAATGAGCAACATTTGCTTCCATTTTTCTTTGTGTGCAAAAACTATTTGAAGACAATAATACAAAGTATATTAATTGTAATCAATGAATTTGTTTTATTAATCAATCTGTTCAAAAAAATTACAAGTTTACAAATGAATATACTACACTCAGGACACCAAATCCAACAGTCTCTCACTTGCCCTAATGAAGTGGATGAGTCATATTTCTAATTCCCATGATCTTCACGTGTTTCTCAAAACTCCTAACTATTAAAGTCTTGGTAAACGGGTCCATAAGGTTGTCCTTAGATGCGACCTTGACTACATCAACGATTCTGTCCACAATTGCCTCCCTTGTGATATGATACTTTCTATCGATATGTGTCGTCCTCTCGTGGTTTCTTATCTCCTTAGTCTTAGCTATTGCTGCATTGTAAGCAATGAATTTGTTTTATTAATCAATTTGTTCAAAAAAATTACAAGTTCACAAATGAATATACTACACTCAGGGCACCAAATCCAACAACACTTCCTTAGCATCGACCTGAAACATTCCCATGCCTTGGATAGGGATTCACCTTCATATTGTTTGAAATTGGTGATTGCTCACCTGAGTTGAATGGTTCTACTAATTGGGAAAATTTTGTGAAGAAACTTTTTTACTAAATTGCCCCATGTGGTAATGGAACCTAGTTCTAATGAATCTAGTCAATCAATTGCATTGTCGCACAAAGAAAATGGAAATAACTAGAGACCCACAGCATCATCGAATGCTCTATTCTACTTGAAGGTGTCATACAATACTAAAAATCACTTCAAGTATTGGTTTGGATCTTCTGCCATATTCCTCTTGAACTACAAAGTGCTTTGGATCATCTGCATTGTGGTCGTCTTAATCTTAAAATTATTGGCGTTAGTCGTCGACCTTTCAATACTGCCTCACATCGTATCTGGTATAGGTAGAGTGTATTCACGAAACGTCCATTGATCTATCAGGACTTCTATATAGGCGTTTTCTTGTTGCTCTTATGGATCATCAAATAATAGATTCTTCCGCAGTGGATTAATTGCCAATGGTGGATTGGTAATCATCAATTGACGATTATGTCTAATTATCTGCTCAAGATTTGGATATGACTAGACTGGGGTGCTTCCACTTCGGGTTATAAACAACCTACAACTTAAAAAATATTAAACAAATAAAAATATCGTATCTATAGTCTTTAACTTTCCTATTATCTTATCAATTGTAAAGATATTTTTATATTTAATGCTAAAACATCCCCAACAACGACACCAATAACTTGACCATCACAAAAAATGTGAACATTTGACTGAAAAATGCTACACCAAAAATATCTGAAATAAAGAAGCGGTATCTGTAAGTATACGAGTCAAATTGTGATATAGTAAAGTGTATAACAAAACACTGAGAAGTATTTCGAGGATCATACCCAAGGGAGGATAGATTAAATATATTGAAAATCTCTTGAAAATAATAAGTCTAAGTAGTAGTGTTTAAATTCTATATTACTATAAACCATAAAAGAGATAAATGTTGAAAACTAAATACTAAAATAAATAATAGCAAATAAACACAAACGACTAAATCAATTAAACAAATTAGGAAGATTAACTCGTTTCAGGGGTTGTCATTAGCTTCAGATTCGGGTTTTAGGGTGGATTACCTATTAACTAACCAATTATTACCTCCTAGCCTCTAACTGATTAATTAATTGGTTGATATTCGCTTATCTCTTGACCTCACTTTCTCAACTAGGATAAACTACGATTTACTCAAAAAACTTGTCTCTCGATCTCATTTACCCTTTGTTACTTCCTAGGGTTGTCAAGCCTAGGGCTTAAGATTACATAATTTATACTAACTAATTTGATTGACAAGCCCTTAATCCTCCATTAATCACGTCCCCATCCACTCGTTAACTCCCCCTAAGGGAATTAGCTACTCATAGTGTTCATAATCTCAATTTCAATTAACATAAACATGTAAATAACATGATTAAACCGAAAGAGAAAAGAGATTTAGAATAATCTCGATTTGTGTTGATTAAGAGCGAAATAACGAATCTCTCGATTGGGATAGTGAATCATGCCGCTTGTAAAGGAGAATAAATTGAAGTACTTCAATTGCATTAACGAAATCTTGGATCAAAATCGATTCTAAGAGAAAAGACCAAAGCGTTTTAGAAAAATAAAGGAAAACTAACCCTAAATCCTACTCCTAAACTATGAGGGTTTTTGGATGCGTCTAATACAACTTAGTTATATCAAAACCCTAAGGTTTTATTTATAGAGGTGTTAAATGCCTGAATTAGGTTTTTGACACATCCTAGGTCTTCATATAAGTTTGATTGTATGGACGAAAATAGCCTCGCAATACTTAGGCTCCATGTAAGTTCTATGTTAGGCCATACACAAGCTATGACACAACATGACATTAAAATTGTGGCGTTGGAAGTTCTTGTCGTGCTTTCACGGCTAGAAAAGCTTGTGTATCACTCGTCCCTTATTCCTACATCCATTGGGCCCTAAATTAAGCATCTTATACACTCAATTACATAAATTACAACTACCTAAGGCCCATGTCGGCCTAATCGGTCACTAACACTCACAAAATGTGTTAAAAATACTTATTTTATTAAGTTTTACTACCTAACTACTAAATATCGAAAATGCAATAAATAAATAAAAAAATACTAGAAAACAAGCTCCATAAGTGCGAAAATATACCAAAATAACTACTACATATGACGACAGGTCAGGTTGTAGGTGACCACTGGTAGTAATTTTTTTTCCATTAGTAAACTCAATATTATTTTTTATGATACAAGTTACTTTCTTTGGCAACAACAAGTACTGTTGGCATTGAAAATGTATAGGTTGAAAACGTTTATAGATAATTCACATGTACTTCTTGCATAGTATATTATCGATGATAGTGGTGTAAAGAAGATAAATCTTGACTTTGAGTTGTATGAACAACAAGACAGTGGTTTAGCCTCATGTCTTTTGTCTTCAGTTAGTCAGAGTGTATTACTGCACTTTGTAACACCCCTTACCCAATCCGATCGCTGGACCCGAGCTACGAGATGCTACAAATAATTTTGAAATAGTCACACACAATTTAAAACATTGAATGATCATATTAATACAGACATTAATTAATACAAATGGAACAGAACTAAATCGAGCTTTAGAATAAAATAAATTAGATTCAAGCATGAAAAAGGACCAAACTGTAAATTTTTAAAACTTTAGAACTAGGTATCGATACTAAAGGAATAAATATCCATACTTTTATGGTGGGTATCGATATTATAATCAATATCAATACCGTTTTGACATTCTACAAATTTGAAAACACTGTTTATTTGTTCAAGTATTGATATCTCAGTCCCTTTTATCAATACTTTTATCCATATGGCAAAAAATCACAAGTTTGAAAGTTCATTTCATGCCCAAACCTATATCTTAATTCATAGATACAAATAGGTACACATATGACTTGCATAAAACTCACTCAATTCATTAAAAGCATTTCATGATTCGACCATGATCTATTAACCGTCTTACATATTATAATTAACAACTAAGTATGCAATTAGGTACCATTATCCTAATACTATCTATGCCATTTGGCACCATCATAACCAACTTCAAAACATAAACTCAATTATATTTACAAGCATGTATCATCATAGTACAGTTTACCTTTGTACATAATCAAAACTTACCATGTCATTAAAACAAATTAATTTAATGAATGCATACACCACAACTATCAAACAACACATATACCATACATTTCACCCAAGTTTTACCATTTCCCAACCATTTTATTATCCAAAGACAAGCATACTGTCACCACACATACTATAATCATTTACCCTATATACATACCATAGTAATCACTAAATTCAACCATATGCATGGCAACCATTATAATAAATTACAACTTCAACTTATAAATTTAAACTATCAACTCAAAATAACCTAAGCACATAACATATAACCATTTAAAACACAAACCACAATCAAGAACCAAAGTACCAACATTCAAGATTGACCAAAAATGAATCGCCTATATACATGTCACAAAATCGAGTTTTAAACGATATAAAAACTACTAAATCAATATCAAAATACTGTGAGTTTCTCGATGATCCACTTGACACATTCCGCAAGTTGACACTATAGGGGAAAAGGAAACAATAGAGTAACCATTACAATTTCTTAGTAAGTTCACAGGTATAAAAACCAAATAACTTACCTTTGGTTATAATTATACACTACATGCTACTTAGCTTGGTAAAGTTTGTCTATCATGGCAAATCAAATATATAAAAGGTGAGTTCAACATTTATCAAACCATATAGTAACTCAAACATATAATATTTCAATTCACTTATTCAGCATTTCATTATCATTCACAAAATAAACAATAATTTAAATCAATTCACTATCTTAACTTATCATAAATCTATTTATTTACAATACATCCCATTTCAAATTAATGTTAACATTTATTTTCATTTCATAATTTGAATTCTCAATCAAAATAATAGTAATTCATATTTATACCAATTAGATATTGACTGTCAATTAAATATCAATCACTACTTTATTCCATAATACTAATTTTGAATCACACTCATCGATTTATCATGTTTTCATATTGGCCTCCTAAGCTTGTATAACTGATTCTCAATATGTATATATATATATCATCTAATCATCATATAATCTCATTTCACAAATAGACATTTCATTTCACATTTTCTTCCATTTCTTATCCATTTGTCATCTCAATATCGAAGACCACATCTCACATTCAATTTTCCAATTTCATGGATTTCAAATGCTTATTCGTTATCATCATTTTTTTATCTTTTATCCCCCTCTTAACACGACTCAGACTCGGAAAGATACATGAATCCAACCATTACACCAGTTTGGCACCTAGTGCCTCATCGGATAAATCCAAAGCAAATAGTTGCTCTTAGTGCTTATCAAATAGTTTGACACCTAGTGTCTCATTAGTATAACCGAAGCAATTTGGCATCCAATGCATCATCGACTCGTGTTTGAAGTAACCCTGAACTCTTCCTATCCTATGGCATGCCAACTATATCCGACTCTATCCGAACAGTTAATAAGGTATTAATTACTCAATTTATTATCAATAAACATCTCAATTCACATAGATTTTTGTCATTAAATAATTCTTCCATACTCATGACATCATCAATCATTTCTATATGCATTCAATTACACATGTATATATATACATATTTTTCACATATATTCCATTCGGTCCTTATTACTATCAATATGTCTAAATTGAATCAATTCAACTAATTACATCAAATCATCACTTTATCATATAAAAAACCCTATTTTAGTCCAATTTAGATTCAATTATTTAATTATTTCAATTTTTAATTCATTATATTAAATTTAATCCTATATCTCACCTTTTTGTACTGAATTGTAAATAATCAAAATTTCAATTAAACATAATTATAATTATAATTATAAATGCATAATAATTTAACTCAAACATACCGTATGAACTTAGCTAATCAAGACAACAAACAAACGACTCTCTAAGGACTAATCTGTAATTTTTATTATTTCCCCAATTATCTTCAATTCGATCCAATTTCTGATCTATTCAATAATTCAATTCAATTTATAAATTCCAAATCTCTTATTTCATCCAATTATAAACATGTATCAACTCAATTTAATTATTCAGCGACCCCTAAAGTTTTACATTTTATTCAATTTAGTCCCTAAAACTGAACCTGCTATATCTTCCAAATTTGAACTCCAAATTTTAAACCCACTTCACTTATGTCCATATATAGCCTCCTATTACAAAAATTTCATACCATTTTCAGTATATTCATAATTTAGTCCCTAAACTCAAAACTAGCAATTAGTTTCACAATTTAATCCTTTTTTCCATTCTTAATTTTTTAAACCATCATTGTAACAATCAAAAGCTTCAAATATCTATAATAGAAACATCTAAAATCTTTAACATTTTTAAAAACGGATATATAATTTAGCTAAATTGAGTTACAACGATCTCAAAAACATAAAAATTACGAAAAATAAGCTTAAATCGGACTTACATGCAAGAGCCGGTTGTATAGCAAAACTTGAAGCTTCTAAGATCCCTTCAGTGGCTATTCGGTCGATTTGGGAAGATGAGAATGAAACCTTCTCTTCCCAACCACTAATTTTTTTAATATTAAACATTAACATTTTATTATTATTATTATTACTTTAACTAAAATATTTCATAAATTAAGCCACTGACAAGCTATTACAAGCTATAGCAGTTTCAATTGTTTAAAAGTGGTTAAATTATCACTTAAGCCCTTAAACAATTATTAATTCAGCCTTTTATCAAATAAAAATCAATACTGATTAACTTTTACAATTTTTACGGTTTAGTCCTTTTTCCTTAATTAATTAACCAAACATTAAAATTTCTAAACCAAATTTCAATACACCTACATAATAACTCCATAAATATTTACGAACTTTATTTACAGAAACAAGGTCCCGATACCTCATTTTCCTAAACCACTTAACTTTCAGTACGCACCACTTGTACCTTGACCAACTGACTAATTAATAAAATCTATTAAATCACGATTCACTATTATTCTATATTTAACTTATAAATGTTAATTAAATATATCTATGAACTCTCTCGTCGAAATTGTGGTCCCGAAATTACTGTTTCCGACACCACTAAAAAATGGGTTGCTACACACTTAATCGGTCACAACATTACTTGTAACATTTGGAATGCCTTATATCATTTTGAAAACTTAGGACTTTAACCAAGTAGGCAGTTGATGATTTCATTCAATACACTCAAAGAAACGTTCCTCAAATGAACAAGAATAAGTGTTCTTCGCTCAGTAAATAACATATACATGACTCCTCAATATATACGTAATTGAGACTTGCTAACATTCTATATCATTTACAATCGATCTTTACTCAAAATAAACAGGATGAATAAGGAATATCTTCAAATAGCTTCGGATGAGTCTCGAATCTTAAGGATATACTTCCTAATTTAGCCCAATTCGATCATATCCACCAAATTTGGAAAGTTGATTGCTTCGGTCCAAATCCAAATCAATTTTCAAGATGTGTTGCTTATGTAGTTTGGATATCAAGAATGAGCTAGCAACCGGTCGAAGTAACAACATGAATCACAACCTAATGAATTTTGTTGTCAAAATTTGCCAACATAAACATGACAAATTTTCTGAGCGGACAGTACTATTGTCGGTTGGCACTAATCCAAACACTAGTTTGGGCACTTCTCAAAAGTTGCGTCAACATAAATGAATGTCAACAAATTAATTTCTCAGCAACATTGTGATTTCTTCAATAAGTATTTTTATGATCTCTCATTAAATAAAATAAAAAAATATGAACTTATTTAATTAAAAATAAATAAGGTTAATGCATTATTGAAGACCTAAATTTGACAATTGTTCTCGCATTGATGTTTGAACATTTTTTATCTAGTTCCTGAACATGATAATTGTTCCAGCATTGGTGCTTAAACCATCTTTTGTTCAAGTTGATCACTAAACTTGACAATTGTTCTCTCATTGAGGCTTGAACCTTTTTCTGGTTAAAATTAATTTCTGAACAATTACCAAATTCAAGTCTTAAAATATTGCATTAACCCGAAAAATACAAAAGCTTACTTGAATATAATATACTAAATTAAAGGCGTTTTTTTTAATATATGAGCCTAAAAATAATAAAGGTATGTCACTCACCACACGGTTTATACTGTTTAGGCTAAATTATGGTTCATGTGGCTTGATGGATGTAGCATTCAAATTTACCCTTTCTGTATTCTTTACTTTGCTTACTCTGTCTGTACCAAATGAATAGTTGGATTCGTGCGCTTGTCCACTCGATTTAGCTACTAACTATTCAGGTGAATTTGGCAAAATATCATCTAAGCACAAATATCAAACATCAATTTTTAAAATAAATATAAATAAAATATAAAATTCTCATAGAGATTGAATGGAATGATAAAATAATTTATGTTCAATTTTTTATAAAAATTCCTTGTTTTTTTTAGCATATCCGTATGCTCCCGGACAGCTAGTGGGTTGCAGGGATTGAAGTGGGTACAGTAGATATAGCTTATTAAGAGGAGCCCAGTGAGCCAGAATCAAATCATAACACCTCTATTCAAAAAACTCTCCCTTTCATGTATAAATATAACTCTAAACTTCATTCAACATATCTACCCTTTCATATATATATATATATATTTACTGCTTCTATTTTTAGTACTAGTAGTCGCAGTGACATAACAACAGTAGAGCACTGCTGAAGCTTACTCATTCAAATGGCAGGCAAAGAAAAGGACACAAGATTTATTAATAACAAGCAGGCCTGTGAGCCTTGCAGATCATTTGGTCAAAAATGCAGTCATTTGGTTAAGAAGCAGCGAGCCAAATTCTACATCCTCCGACGTTGCATTGCTATGCTTGTTTGCGGCCGTGAGCGTGGCGACCCTTAGGAGAACCCCCCCCCCCCCCCCCCACCAACGGCCACCTTAATTGCTTTCATCCCTCTCCCAGTTGTACAGTAGTTAAGAAAGTACTTTTCATTTGATATATATATATGTTATATAGTAGTATTATTTTTAGCTATTACTGCTAATTTCAAGTATAAGAAAATTTAATAAAATTCTAGATCTGTTTAGGTTTATATTATTGCTTTCCTCTTACTTTGCTTTTCTTTAGCTGTCAAATGGATAGATGGGACTGAAGGGAAATGTGGGTTGTCATCTAAATTTTCTTAACTGTCCATTTCTCTTCCACGTATACTTTCTTCATTCATTCTTTTTTTAGCTATCTGTTAACAATTTTCATTGGCAAAAAAGGAACTTGTTAATAGTACCATAGTTCATCATATTGCCTCAGTATTCAAGTGCTGATAGCTGTACTCTTGGCCTCTGCTAATCTGATATATTTTATAATTTATTTATTTATTCTTTTTTTTAAAATTGTGCTATAAACTGGGTTGCATAATCTTCCTTTTTTTCCTTTTTCTTTCTGGAGATCTTTACATGAAATCATCATTGGTTAAAGAGTAAAAAATATAGCATCCTTTTTCACTGTCAAACATATGAATCATTAAACAATTAATAGTTCTTGCCTTTTCCTTTGTTACTAACACATGTAATTATCATTAGTCTAAAGGAAGGGAATAAAAAAACAGAAGAAACTAGTTTCAAGTAGATGTGTTGGATTATATATTTAAAGCATAATTTTTAAAATATATGAAAAAGAATAAATATATTCTCGTATGTCTGATAACTTACCTTCAAATAACAGGGAAGAAAATGTTGCCATTTAAGCATTAGACAAGAAAATATAATTGTTATGGTACATTCAAGTAAACATGCATTGCACTAATCAACATGCAACCCATACCTATAAATTTCTACTATTATTTGTCAATTCAGACAATCTAATCACAAGGGCCTTATGCTTAGGGGACATCAGACAATAGGCAAGCACTAATTTTAGAATTATTTTTCTTGGACCATCTTCCATGCAGTTTCAACTTGTTTATACACATATATATTTATATTATATTTCTTTTGTCCCCCAATCCCACCACGTTTTAGTTTATTATTCCTTTATTTGGAACAACAAATCCATCGGCTCAGATTCAATGGAATGGCTGACCATACGTCAAAATTTATACTATATATATTGATCATCAACATAAGAAATGTTTAAGTAATTTCCTCTGATAAATCCCACAACTTTTTCTGCAGGTATTGCAAGTTGCATTTAAATTAATTATCCTTTAAAATTCTAAGTAACCCCCCCTCCCCCCAATCGGAAATTAATTATGAATGTACTCTTCAACTAAGAAGGTAGGTAAACCAACAGGTAGACCTAGTAAAAAAAATTACATTTTGACAGAAATATATCGTATAGGTTAAACACTTTAATTACAGTCCCCATGGGTTCAGATTTATCCATTTAATCATTGAAAACATGTTCATGGAAAGGGCACTAGTATTTTGATGTAGAAGCGGTGCAGCACCATAATAATTTAAAACCCAAAAAAAAAGGGGGGGTTAAATATATCCGAGAACATGCATGTGAGAGTTTGAATTATGTCCAACATATAAGATACCCTTTTAAGTACACTGAAAATCACATGTGAAAGGAAACACAATAAAATTAGCTGATATGACACAAAAAAGTATTAGCTTTGGGATGCTTCCAGGGGAAGAGCAAAAACCCTATTTTACAGACAAATCATGCTTTTGATCTCTTGTCTTCTGACAATCTTATCAACTGGTTCTCATTCAAACACGAGTTTGTTTATCGTAATTTCTTGACATTAATTTTCATGTCTGACAGTTGCTGTCAAAAATTCATACTGATATATGCACCTAGCTATGTACCTTAACTAGTTATATACATATTAGCAGCCAATTAATCAATCAATCAATCAACCTTGATTTGTAAGACTTAACACTGTGCATTCGAAAGCATATACTTGTCTGACTTTCAAAATAACCATCAACCTAACTTTGACTATGGTTATAATACCTAGTAAATAATAAAGGACTCTATATAGTGAAGGGGAACTTGGCTTTCTACATAGACTGGAAAGCTAATACTTCCAAGTAACAGTAATAAATATACTACCTAGGTGGGCTATAAAGTTTATTTGACCCCAATGACACATATGTCTATTACATTATTATATTTTAGTGATGAAAAATGAACTAGTACCGGAAAAGTAAGGTAGTAAATAATTTATTTTATCCTCAATGTAGGTAGAAAAAAAAGAGGTACAATTTGATTCTTCACCATGTTTCTATTGCTTTTGAAAAGCTTCTTGATCGTCATATATAATGTATAGTAATAGTTTAGATTGGGTCTGGTAAAAATTATTTTCCCACGGCACTCAATGTTGTTTTGACATTCTAGTATACTAAGTAGTACTAGTAAATTCAATGGAGTAAAAATGTTAGTATAATAAACAAATCAACTTTTTTTTTTGGAAGGAGAATGGGTTAAACTTTATGTGAATTTACTGTTGGTAATGCAAACAAATTGAAATATATATATAAATAGTTACGATTTGACAAAATCAAATTTTAACTTCTAAACGGTTACGATTTAATAAAATCGGAATCTGGGTGTTGAGAATTTTTAAGAAACTAACTCTACAAATTTATCGTTTTGCCCCTTCAGAAAATAGTGTAAATAGGAGGTCATTCCCCTCAATTTTGATAGGACACAACAAGAGAAAAACAACTTCTCTCATCCTTCTGTTCTCTATAAGAGAAAAATTTTGTTTAGGAGATTAGGTTTTGAGCGGGACCGTTTGTGACCTCTCTAATCTTTCTTGGGAATCGAACCTAGTGTAGTTTCGTCAATTTCTTCCAGTTTATTTTTCAATCAGATTTCTGACCAACTGATTTTATTTTTTCGGTTTTGATTCCTTTCGTGGAGAGCAATATCAATTGTGTTCCACCTTCATTATTCGGGTGTACACATATTGAAGTATTGTGTTAACCTTGGGGCACGACGTCCATTATACGATTACACTGATCAGAAAAATTTACTTTTAAGGCAGAGGTTCTTTCACGACACAGTGATTACTTTATTTATTTACGCTCAGTTTGGCTTCCTTTCAATGCTAACGGTTTTGTTTTGCAGTAGTATATTTCTAACAATTTAGAAGAAAACTATACTATTGTTTAAACATGAAAATCGTTTCCGTTTCCCGTTGTTGGAACTGATGAAGGCTCCAACAGGCAACGAGCTAGAGTGTACATTTGAAGATCGTTGGAGCAAATGAAGTTTCCCATTAAGGCAATGGGTTTGAGAGCACCTAAGTAGTGCAAAAGTGTGCCTAAGTAGCATTGGAACAGTTGCAAGCTCCATCTGTGTTGGCCAGTGTGCCATTGCGATCAAGATGGGCCTAGAAGGCCTAACGAGATTGAGTCGAGATAGGTCAAAGATCCTTTGAGTTTGACTGGGTCTGAGGACTCTTGAGTTTGAGTTGGTCGGAGGTTCCTTGAGTTTGAATGGATCTTTGTTTGAGTTGGTTGGAGGACCCTTAAGTTTGAGTTGGTTTGAGGACCACGAGCGGATTGTTGGATCGTTGTGTTTAGGATAGGGCTTACGATACTCTTATCCATGATAAGCTACTAATACATGAGATTTGTAGAGCTAGTCTAAGCATCATCAAGTTTTTAACCAAATAGATTGGAGGATTATTGAGTCTGAGAGCTTGAACAAGAGAACTAGTGGGGGATGTCTTGTTCAAGCAACCTATAAGGTTGTGCGGAGAAAGGAGCAGTGTGCCAGAGTTTGCATGACTGAACATTAAAATTCAAAATTGAGATTGAGATTAACCTAGTTCGGTGGTGTCGCATGTGTTGCGGTTGGCCAAGATAGCCACACCCAATGAGGTGACTATGGAGGGGCCGAGAGGGCCTAAGTTGAGGGTGACCAATGTGTCTGAATTTCTCATGTTGAGAACTTTTGTGTTGGTTCCGCAAGGGACGGTTGGTACAAACCACATCCAGAGGGACGCATCCAACGGGATGTCACAAGAGTGTGGTTGGTGCCACATCTAGAGGGATGCTTTTCGAGTATCAAAGACATGATAATATTCAGTCGACAAAAGGACATATCATTAAGGGTTCCTCAAGGTTGTAACTAACCACCTCCGGACATACCAACCTCAGAAGTGAGAATATTGTTACAAGAGATAAGGAATTGGACGGTGTCCGCAAGTATACGGGTCAGGTTATAATATAGATTTGTACAATGAAATACTAGAAGTACTCCAAGAATTGTACCCAAAGGAGGTTTGATTAAACTAAAACTAATTTCTACGCTAACAGATCTAATTAGTACATTAATTAAATTATATTACGAATAATCATAATGTGATAATAAAGATATTTTCTAACAATAATAACAATATATTAGATTATAAACTTATCAATTTTACGACAGAAGACTAACACACTTCAATGTTCATAATTAACTTCTACTTCAGGTTCTATCCAATCAGCTAGTCATTAACCTAGCAGGGCCTCTTGACCTTCCACTAAACTAATGAGTCGGCAAGACCTACTTATCTCTCGATCTTACATGTCAGACCGAGTTAGGGTAAGGTTTTCACGACATGCGATAGTGATTTCGGGTTCATTCCTACCTATATGACTTTCTAGGGTCGTCAATCCTAGGGTTTTAAGTTCTTTCTTTCCCAACCAACTGATCCGCTAAGAAACCCTACATAGGTGTTAACTAATCCCATATCCACTTGTTAATCTCCCTAATGGATTAATTCCTCATGGATCTAATGCATACAATATCATGAATTTAAAAGATAAGCATTTGTAAAAGATCAAGAATAAAAATGCGAAAAATCATTATATAAATATTATGGCACGAACAGTAATCCGTGAAGAGTTGACAGATCCACAATCCAAATCCCATGAATAACAAAACAAAAAGTGAAATAAAAATTACAAGTAAAGAAATTTCAATTACAAATAAAAGCAAAATGAAACTAAGTAAAAAAAATGTCCTCTAAACTATTCTGAGCAATTCTATTTGTAGGCCTAGGGTTGGCAGTTGGTCCTTGACCTAAAACGATTGATTATTTCTTATTAAAGTTCATTATGTAGAAGAAAACACCCGTGGTCCATTAAGTTACCACGTTACGTTGATGTCGCGACACCCTCTAATCTGTGTCATGACACTAATGACATACTACTCCTTAGGTATTATGCTTGTTGTGTTGCGACATCCAAGCTAAGTGTTGCAACATCACGGGTAGTCCACTATCTTTCTACCTTTAAATGATGTCTTGCACACTCACTAAACATATTAGTCTATCTTTAGGCCTACATTTTTCCACAAGGTTATATAAATCACCTAATTTGCTCATTTTATTACCTAAAAACTAAAAGTGAAAACTAAACACAAACATAACAAAATTGATTTCCTTTGAGCTCATTAAGTACAAAAGGTAGTTTAATCTACTATAACAAATTGCGACAGATCAAACTCCCTCACACTTAAGTCATTTCTTGTCCTCAAGCAAGAAAAACATAAAGTAAATGACGACCCTTGAGCAAGTATGATACAAAGATTAGCTTTGGAGCGAAGCAAATAAGGATAATTGTAAATATACATAATTCTAGCATGATATGTAAATGAGTTACCACTATCAACCTCAAACACCTAAGTTTAGTATACTACAAAATATATAAACAAAAAGATTATCGAATATATTAATCCATTAAAAAAATTACATAGGGATTTCAATTATGCTCATAGAACATAGACAACTATTGTTACGTTTACTTAATGTAATGCCCATTCACAAATAAATTAACCTAGGTCATATAGGACTTTTCGGCTTGTAACATTCTAAGGCTTAAGATTGATATGGAATTCAAGAACAGGGCATATCAAAACGGTTTTAACCATGAAATTAGTTTGGCACATCATATTGTTTCCTATTCACCCCCTTTAGTATTCCTTCCTGCTCACCGCCTTATCTCTCTTTCTCTCACTTTCCTTATTTCTCCATGTAGGAAGTTATAGTATAATAATAGCAACTGCAGTCAACTTAACGAGTTTTGGTGCACAAATGACTGAGTTTTTTCATTTTTGTGACATACTAATTTTGGGTCACTTTGACTTTTTCATTCTTTTCTCATTCACAATGTTTTAGATTGAATCAGTTCTTTTTCATCTCATTTTGACTTTTTCTAAATTTTTCTTTATTTGCACACTTTTGCTTGACTTATAATTACTATATCACACTGTTTCTTCTTGCTTCACTCTAATTTTTCAAAACCACCATTATGTCTCTACCTATCCCTTAATACGTATGACCTGACGTCTAAGTTCGTGCAGTTCAGGGATAAAAAAGGTTAAGTACAATTAATGTTTTGGCTTCGGGTTTTGTATGAAGGTTCCTCAAGAAGTGGTTTCTAGCTCAAATATAAGTACTGAAGGTTAATGAATAAGGTTAGCTTTTTCGCTCTATATTTATACCAACAATGCCTTAGATCATCCCTAGATCTTTCAATATTTATGAATTTAATTAACTAAACAATTGTAACTCTAATCACCTAATGTTCTTACTAGCATGCTTGTTTCCCTACATTTTCTCTATCATTTGGTACACTCAATTACTTAATGTCTATTCGTAGTGTAATATATAGAACTAATTAGTCTAATAATTGATAAATTAAAATCATTCACTATCATGTCAAATTTACAGTAAACACAATTAACCTATATGCATGCTCCTAACCAATCACTTGTATCTCTACAAGATCAAGCACACATTAGACACAAAAAATAAAAAATAAAATCATCAATTTCATAAATTTAAAAACATAAATTTTCTATTTTATTCTCCACTTTAGATAACACATTGTCCCTAATGTGCAACCCTCAAATATATAAGAAAGAAGTTACCCGACTGATCGTGAAATTGTTGTAACCTTATGGTGGGTTTCTCCTTCCTTATTTCCTGAAGCTTGTAATTGTAGTGCTTTCTTCAGGTAGGGTTCCTACATAGAAAATTTATAATAAACAAAACAAATATATATACTATTGTTAACCTGCTCCTAATCTAAAATAAAAATAAAACTCATCCAAATTAATTGTTTACACTTTACCAAAATAAAAATTAAAAATAAAGTTCAATTGTAACAACCCGGTTTTGATCCTAATCGAAATAGTGGTTTCGGGACCACAAATCCGGGTCTGAAAAAAATATATATTTTAATATTATTTTTTGTGTTTGTGATATTTGAATTTGATTGGGTGAAAATTTCGTAAATTAATTTGGTCGTTTGTGTGGTTAATTTGATAAAAGTATTAAATTGCATAAAATGTAAAAGTTGTTAGTTAAAGTGTAAAGCACCTATTTGGTAATGGCTTTTTAACTTGAAGTCCTTAAAGGGCAATAAGCCCATTTAAAAGATGGTGGACGGCAAGATGGCTAAAAGAACAAAAAAAAACCATGCATTATATGTTTTAATTATTATTTAACAAAAGTCAAAATAGTAAACTAATAATAATGTTATTATATGATAATAAAATAAAACAAAAGCCATGGTTGTTATTATTTTTCCTTAGCCGAAAGTGAACAAAAGAAAAAGAAAGAAAAAAAAGCTAGAGTTCAGCCATTTCTAAGCTTGATTCAAGGTGAGTTCTAGCTCGGTTTTTGATAATTTTTATGTTTTTGAGATCCTTGCTATGAAATCTACAAAGCCCATGTTTAATTTTTGAATTTGATGATGATTTTGTGTCTTGCTATTGTTGAAGGCTTGTTGTTTTTCTTGTTAGATGATGGGAAATAAATATATGTTGTTAGATTTTCATGTTATAATTAGTTATTTTTGATAAAAATGTGAAGTAAGGACTAAATTAAGAAAATATTAAATTGAGGGACTAAAATGTGAAATAAATGACATGCAAGGACCTATATGAGACTAGGGAGTATTCGGCCATACTATAGTGTAATTAATTTGGAATATTTTGTGTTTTTGTACAATTTGGACTAAACTGTAAAAAGTGTGAAATGTAGGGGCAAAATTGTAATTTGTCCATTTATGTGTTTTTAGGCTAAATTGAATAGAATGGTGTTTAAATAAGATTAATTTGAATATGCTTAGGTCAAGAATTAAAGAAATTGAATTTAGATCGGGGAAAGACAAAAGTGGTTGAGTAGCCGATTTAACCGTTCGACAACGTTCGAGGCAAGTCTATAAGCATATAAATGTCATTAAATTTGATAATATACAAATGTTACATGATGAATGGAATTTTTGTGAATATATGTGTATGGCCGAATGTGTATTGAGCAAATGAGCTATATTTCGAGTTCGATCCGATCAAGATTCAATGTCCGAGAGTCCCGTACAAACCCTAGGAACAGATAGGATACATATGTCATGACATAGGATTTTTGATATGTGTTATCATGTAAGACCACATCTGGTACGTTGGCATCGACTTGCGTTTACGTGTAAGACCTTGTCTGGGACAGTGGCATCGATATGAGATTACATGTAAGACCAAGTCTGGGACGTTGGCATTGTACTAGTTTTCTGATTATCCGCGTATCCTTTTTAATTCCGAACGGTTCAACGGGCAAATGTGAGGTAAAGGCTTAATGAAAAAAAATCAAATTACGGATTCAGGTATGTGATAATAAATGTTTACATGGATACAAAGTAAGTTGATTACTTGAATTGACATAAGGTATGTGAATATGCAATTTTGGAGTAGTATACTTGAACATATGTATGTGATTCGGCCTATTGAGGTCATTATGAAATTAAAAGTGAAATTTATGCATGTATGCAATTTATGATAGTTATATTCGGCCATTTAAGATGTATGTGAGATCAAAGTATGATTTTGGTAGTAAATGATATCTTTGTTTTGTAAATTATGTGAATTCGGCTAACTAGCTAAATGTTATTATGCCATTATTAAAATATATATAATTATGCTTATGACTTAATAAGCTGCGAAAGCTTACTGTGTGTATGTTGCTCTTCGTTTTATAGATTTTGGAAGTTAGCTCGAGCTCGGGATCGACAAGGAACGTCATCACACTATCGATATCTATTTTGGTACCTTGAAAGAAAACTTGTATTTATGACTTATGGCATGTATAGTCTAGCTTGTTATGGTTGTTCTTGAATTGTGCACATATAACCATGCGAAATTGGCTTAATTATGTTGCTAATGGTTGTGAATATTCGGTTATAGTATAAGTTCATTTTGAGAAGTATGGTTTATGATGTATATAAATGTAATGTATTTGTTTTATGATTCGATTATGTGATGTTAATGTGGTGATGGTCGTGATTTAGATCATGATAAGCTTATATGAGCTAAGTTATATTTATATGATTGCTTGTATATTGGATTTTTAGGTACGATTTATAATGGTTATTTGATTAGTTATAAGTGACATATTGTTTTGATATGAGATTAAGAGATAGTGTGTTAAGCTTAAGTTTGAGAGATGAAAATGGTATGAATTATTTGAATGTTCTATTAGTGACCGAATAGGTGGTGCTTAAACGCTGCCCAATTTGATGCATATATGCTGTCCAATTTTGATGCTTAAATGTTGTCCAATTTGTTGTATATATGTTGCCCAATTTGTTGTATATATGCTGTCCAATTTTGGTGTAAAAATGTTGTTCAAATTGTTGTATATATGCTGCCTAAATTGTTGAATTTATGCTGTCCAATTTTGGTATAACAATGCTGCTCAAATTGTTGTATATATGCTGCCCAAATTGTTGTATTTATGCTGCCCAAATTTTGGTGTGAAAATGCTGTCTAATTTGGTATATAAATGTTGTCCAAAAAGAGTAGATTACCTATGTTGTAATATGTAGTATAGTTAGTAAATTGAAATGAAATAAATGTTTGGATATATGCTTGATTTTTGATATTCAATTTTGATTAGGTAAATGATAATGATATGGTTGAATTGTTGAAACATGATTAGTATATGAAATTTGATTAATGATGCATATTTGATTTTAATTGGTTATGTGATAATATATATATGGAATGAAATTTCGTGGTTGAGTTAGTATAATTTAAAAAAATTTAAAAAAATTTCTAAGTCGGGTTTTAATCGATAATGCCAAGTAACTCTAATCCGACAACAGACACGGGTTGGGGTGTTACATTAATCGTCAAATTGGAGTGGTTGACACCCTTCCATCAGAGCTTTCCCCTTGCCCAAAACATTGGCTCGTGATGAGCCTCTGCCCGATAAATGGGCTTGTTGAGTTGTGCTTCGAATGACAGGCCATTTATGTGAAGATCTTTGCAGTTGGAACGCCACCTCATAATCATCATCCTCTGGGACATCCTACTCCGCATCCTCCTCTTCCTCCTCCACTTCATCTTCATTCTCTTCCTCGTGTTCTTCATCTTCGTCTTCTTCACTAGTTTCCTCCCTAAATCGTTAGTGGGATTGCATCGAGTCGTATTTATTTGGTGGTAGATTTGGTATTCGCATACCATTTTGTCATACAAACTCTTGTCCCATTGGCCTCATCTCCTGCATCCACCTTATCATCTACTCTAAGTCTGGGATGTTGCTTCCCTTTTGGCTTTCCTAAGTTTTTGTGGTTGTTTTTCTTTTTAAAGATTTCGAGACATCTATCTTTTCCTTCCGGTATTTGTTCCAATCCTGAATCTACTTTCCCTGAAGCTTCGTATATTGAGTGTACATCGAATCCCTAATGAAACTCTTAATTGACTTGATGAATTGTTCAGTACTGGTCATTGGAACTCCCGCCTTTTTGCATAATGTCGTTAATAGGTAAGGGAAGAAAACCCCTAACTTCTGGTCACTTATGTATCTCTTCATATTTTCATAGATCCATGTCAAAATTCATACTTGTTTTTTCTGTAAAATAGCATACAACAACACAGCTCAGAAAGTATTTATATTAGAAACATTTAAAGCAAGTACAATCTGGGTGTATAGAAATTGCATCCACTTCTTTGCAATGGGAAACATGTTGCTTGATTGAAAGGAGTGGGAACATCAGTGCTGGGGCAGTGTTTCTATCCACCCCTTCATTTGATTAAATAATTTATAATGTTGTCCATATATATGTTCTTAAATTATGTTAAATTAGCATTTTTCAATAAAATCATAATCATGGTATGGAACATTATAAAATTCACAAATATCTTTAGGGGTGATGAGTACCACTTTTCCTCTAACTGTTAACGGTTTTCCAAAAGGCACCGTAAGGCCCCCTAGATTATTGATCCTTAAATGATGTGTAAAATTCTTATAGTACAAGAATAACAATAGGGTCTTTTAGGGTTATGCAAAAGCGCTCCCACCTATGATACCAGACTAATACCCAAATTTCTTTACACAAGTGCATCGATGGTTCAAAACCTCTCTCTTGTATAAACATCTTTCCTTGTAATTCGAGAAAATATTTTTCGATGTTCGAGTTTGGAATATTAGAGGGATTTACATTCATTGGTGCTTCTTACTCATTAGTTCTAGCTTTTCTATGAGGCATATATCTAATGTTTTTAACTAGATGAACTAAAGTCTAGCTGTAACAGTCTGTTTTCAGTGAAATCGAAATAGTAGTTTCGGGACTACAAATTTGAGGTCAAAAAAATTATTTTAATATTATTTTATGGTCTACAGTATGATAGAAATACAACATAAAAATTTCGTTAAGAAATTTTACCGTTTACATGTCTAATTTGATGAAAAGGACCAAATTGCATAAAGTTCAAAAGTTGAATTCTAGTAGCTAAAGGTATCAAATAACTATGGAATTTAAAATTTGAGGTCCTTATATGACAAATAGACCATTTAGAGGAGTTAGTAGATAAGGATGATTATTCATCATTGGAATTTAGTAAATTATTAAGGTTAATTTTGGAAAGTAAATGATAAAATGATGATAAATAAATAAAATAAAACAAATTTTCATCATCTTTCCTAAAATAAAACATGGAAACCCTAGCCATGGAAACTTGAAGATAGACAAGCTTATTTTGCTTAATTAGGTGAGTATTGTTGTCCCGTTTTTAATGATTTTTACGTTTTTGAGATTGTAAAAGCTTAATCTAGCTATCTCGGGGATTAAATTGTAAAACCGTTAAACTATTAGGGTTTTTACATAGATGGGTATAATTGAATTTTGAAGTTTTATGGTAGGAAATGAAAGGTTGTTGTTAGATAAACAACTTTTGTAGAGAAAACTTTGATGAAATTCTGATTTAGGGATTAAATTGAAAAGATGATAAATTCATGGAAAAATTCTAAATTTTATTAAATTCATGGGCTGCTATTATTATATATGAAAATTGGCTAAGCTTGAAATAAGGATTAAATTGTATGAATTTTATTTTCCGAGCCTAGAGGCAAAATCGTAATTAATTTAAAGTATAGGGGCAAAATAATATTTTTTCCAAAGATGTGTGTTGGATTAAATTTAATATGAATTATATTAAATTGAGTTAAATTCATTCATATAGATCCGGATAGAACTAATACGGAGTTAGATCGAGGAAAAGAGAAAGAATCGAATTAGTAGCCTTTGTATCTACGAACACTTGTCGAGGTAAGTTCATGTAACTAAATTGTACATTTATATGTTTAAAATTGAATATTATTGTGGGTGATTTGTAAAATTTCCATGAATATTATTAATCACATATTCGACAAGTACCGAGCCTCGTTTGAACCTTAGAAAATCGATGGATACAAATGACAAGTCATTAAGGGTCCCCGATTGGTTGTGGTCCTACATGTGTTGCGGACACACCATGGCTCTCTTGAGCTTCTCGTTATATAGCTTGTATGAGGTTCCCGATATTTGGCTCGCAAGAGCTTCCCGTTATCTAGCTCACATGAGCTTCCAGTTATATAGCTCGGAAGAGCCTCCCATTTACATGCTCTTATGAGCATACATGTACATGAATTGATGGATTATAGTTTTGTACACTTTGTGTGTTCTACCGATGTATCCAATGAAATTTTAAACGGTTCAACAGGAAATGTTCTGTTATGAGACAAAATAAGTTCGGTACAAACTGTTATCGGTATATACCAGAAATACATGGAAATGATATTACTTGATATATTTAAGCATGATTCGGTTAATACATGTGTGGAACTTGCTTGATGACTTTTTTCATCCATGATGATGAGCTATTATATGTGCTTACATGGCTAACGTGTTGAAGATATGTGTTTAGGCTTTTGGCCAAGTTGATTGGAATATGTTTTATATGCTTACCTTAAATGTAATTGAATAGTAAGTTAATTTTCATGTTATACGAACTTACTAAGCTTAAATGCTTACTCTGTTTTATTTTCCCTATTTTATAGTAACTCGGAAGCTCGTTTTGTTTGGAAGCTGGTCAGAGTTGATTCACACTATCCATTGGCCTTTTGGGTACATATAGTAAACTAATTTTGGTTATAATGACATGTATAGGTTAATTTGGCCAATGTTGGCATAAAATTTTCTTGTTGAGACTAGCCATTAGAGTGGCTTGTGTTTGATATATTTTGATATGTATATATATGGCCTTATCATGGTTAATATGTGTTTGGTATGGTTGAATGATGAATAATTTATGGGCATATTAAAGATTGGTTTGAGATAGTATGTTTGATGCAAATATACATATATGTGTATATTGCTAATTTGGTAAGTTTGGGTACTTGGATATATGTGGTGATATGTCATGTATAAACTTGATTTTGGCTTGATTTGAATGCCTTGTCATGGTTTGTTGATGTCCAAAAATGTTGAGATAAGTTGATGACAAGTTGGGTGAGAAATGTGGCTTGAAAATGGCCTATTTTTTTCCACACGAGCAAAGACACAGGTGTGTGTCTCAGCCGTGTGTGACACACGGCTGTGTGCCCCCTGTATCTAATTAAATTGCAAAACAGAATGCTCACACAGGCGTGTGGCTTGGCCGTGTGACCCAAGTCAGAAAGCTCATAAGTTTGGACACGGGCTGGGACACGGCTGTGTGCCCCTATTTTAAATGCCCACAAGGCCTGAGACACGAGCGTGTGTTCTCTGCACCTTTGAAAAATTTTAATGTTTTTTGAAAAATTCTCTGAGTATCCGGTTTAGTCCCGACCTATTTGTAATGTGTATTTTGGGCTTCGAGGCTCACATAAGGGACAATATGATTGATTTTGATTGGTTTCTGATATGAATGTTAAATGATATGAAATGTCTGTTATATGATCTGTAAACTTTGGTAATGCTCTATAACCCTGTTCTGGCGACGGATACGGGTTAGGGGTGTTACACTAGCAATATGTTTCCTATTGTAAGCAATGTAACAGTAACAAAAATATGAACCCTTAACCTTGTCACTCCGATTGCTTATTGTTTCATTTGCTCCTATTTGTGAATGCTTGTTTTTTGGAAGATTTGACTTGCAATGTACTTGCAAAATAATAAAGAAGAGAACAAAAGAAAAAATATTTTGAAAAGAAAAAAGTAAGAATATGTTCGAGAGTTAGTGGGAGAAGAGAAAAATTGAGATTTTTTATGTTTAGGACTTAAAATTAGGTCAACTGGAATGTTTTGACTTATATAGGGGGTGAGAAATTAGGGTTAAAACCAGGCAAAAATGGGTTTAACCTCGGTGGGCTACACACTGGGTTAGGTAAAAAATTGTAGATTTTTGTAACGATGTTGTGACACAGGGGTTCTATGTCGCAACACCCTTGACAGTGTCCCATTCTCGTGGCATTAGGATTCGATGTCATAGCACACCTTGAGATGTTTTAGTTTGAGGCCACTATCTTCAGTGTTGTGACATAGGGGTACCTGTGTCGTGACACTAAGCTGAATTTCTCCATTCCTGGTGTCTATTGTCGGTACTGCGACATATAGGTTTCGTGTTGCGACACTGAATCTGTTTTTGGCCTGATTTCTTGTTTTTTAAGATGTTTAGCATATTTATACCCGGTTTCTTAATGATTCTAATGTAATTTAGTCCTAATCTAACTATTTAATTATAATTTATATCTACTCCTACTTAATTAATAATATTCAAGTTAATAAAAATAATTAAAATAAAATAATGTACAACATAATCATTATCTCTCCAAAATCAATTCATGTGTGGCTGTCGAATTCATCCAACAACTCAATTAGGCTTTTTATGGACGTTTACTTTTTTTTCTGTCTATCTTCGTTCGTCCAGACTCCGTCATACCACTTAATAGTTTTTGGGAAAAAAACTAAACTCAAATAAAATTAATACTAAATAAAAAATAAAAAGTAAACAAAATTTAAAATAGGAAAGATAAGTTCTTTAAAAGCAGAGACGATCCATGTCGCCACCATAGAAGAATCCACAATTGGTTCTCAACACTTTGATCCTACATTTGATTTTCTGTCGATGTATATGAATCATCCCCTTTGGTCTCCAATGATTTTTCCTTATTTTCGACTGGTATGAAATCCACATTGTGAGCCATTTGGTACCAAATATGAGCCAACCCCAAATCATTTTTAGAGGTATTATTACATCGAGCTTTCTTCTCTCTATATTGCGTGAAGCTTTTTTTGCTCGAGCCTTGCTGCTATTGTTGATTGAGAATAAATCAAACTCCTCGACCTCTTCGGCTGGCACCTCTCTAAATATGGCCAGAAAGTGTATCATCTCCTTTACACTTTCACTCATAATTGGTTGAAGCTTTATGTTAGTTCTTACTGTTAAGCCTATGCTTACTGCTACGTCAATTGGATCGGAGACTGTTTCGACTATATTCAATTCATCCCTATGATTTTCAGTTATAAAATCTTTTTGAGTGCTATTGTTTAATTTAGGGTGGTCAACGATAATACGGGAGTCTTGAAGATCAAATTTTAGAGGTAGCATCTTGGATATTTCTTGGAGCATCTTCCTTATTTGTGTCATCATGTTTGACATGTTCGATAATATTTTAGAATTGGACATCTTAGTCGTTTCACACGAAGGCATCTCAACTAATCACAAGAAGTCTTGTCTAAATGTTCGGGCATATTATAACCTTCTTCAAGTGCCTCATGTATCTTACTAGCAGACTTGTGAGGATGTTCAACTATATCATTGCCTTGGTCATTACTCCACTAGTTTGTTAAAGCTTCGTTTCCTCGTTAGCTTAGCTCTAACATGAAAAATTTTTTGTTCTCCATTATCTCTCATTCTTTGTATACTCCCTTATCGTATACTTCGTCATCAAAGATCATCTCATCATTAAACCACATATAATCCGATTTTCTGAGGCATACACTTAGATCTATAGAGAAAAAAATAAGTTAGTAAAAATTAAAAATTGTATCTATAATTCAAAAATTTTCCTATTTGTCCTATTAAGCGCAAAAATTAAAATTGATTTAATGGGAAAGCCTCCCCAGCAATGGCTATAACAACTAGACTCCGTCTCGACGTACCAACGTCAGAAGTGAGAATACTACTACAAGAGATAAGGAATTAGACGGTGTTCACAAGTATACGGGTCAAGTTGTAATATAGATTTATACAACGAAGTGCTAGAAGTACTCTGAGGATCGTACCCAAAGGAGGCTTGATTAAACTAAAGCTACTTTCTACGCTAACAGATCTAATTAGTACTTTAATTAAATTATTCTATGAATAATCATAACTTGATGATAAAGATGTTTTCTAAGAATCATAACGAAGGATCGGATTATAAACTTATCAATTTTACAACAGAAGACTAACTCGCTTCAGTGTTCATAATTAACTCTTACTTTCGGTTCTATCCAATCAGCTAGTCATTAACCTAGCAGGGCCTTTCGGCCTTCCATAACCTAATGAATCAGCAAGAACTACTTATCTCTCAATGTCACAGGTCAAACTGGGTTAAGGTAAGGTTTTCATGGCATGCAATACCGATTTCGGGTTTATTCCTACCTACATGACTTCCTAGGGTCGTCAATCCTAGGGCTTTAGGTTCTTCCTTTCCCAACCAACTGATATGCTAAAAAACCCTATATAGGTGTTAATTAATCCCACATCCACTTGTTAATCTTCCTAACAGATTAGTTTATCATGGATCTAACGCATGCAATATCATGAATGTGAAAGATAAACATTTGTAAAAGATTAAGAATAAAGATACAAAAAATCATTATATAAATATTGTTGCGCGAACAGTAATCCATGAAGAGTTGATAAATCCACAATCCAAATCCTACGAAGAACGAAACAAAAAATTAAATAAAAATTACAAGTAAAGAAATCTCAATTACAAATGAAAATAAAATGAAACTAAGTAAAAAAACTATCCTCTAAACTATTTTGAGTAATTCTATTTATAGGCCTAGGGTTGGTAGTTGGTCCTTGACCTAAAATTGCGGACTATTTCTTGTTAAAGTTCATTGTAGAGACAAAAACACCCTTGGTCCATTAAATGGCCACGTCGTATCGGTGTCGCGACACCCTCTAACCTATGTCGCGACACTGATGTCAGTTTACTACTTAGGGCGTGTCATCAGGGTTGTGTCGCGACACTGTCTAATTTGTTTCGCGACACTAATAACAGACTACTCCTTAAGTATTATGCTTGTTGTGTTGCGACATCCAAGCTTCGTGTCGTAACATAGTGAGCAGTCCACTATCTTTGTACCTTTGAATGATGCCATGCACACTCACCAAACATATTAGTCTACCTTTAAGCTTACCTTATCCCACAAGGTCATATAAATCGCCTAATTTTCTTATTTTATTACCTAAAGACTAAAAGTGAAAACTAAACAAAAAAATAACAAAATTCATTTCCTAAAAGCTCATTAAATACAAAAAGAAAAAGTAGTTTAATCGACTACAATGAATTGCAGCAGATCAGTAACCTGATAATTATTTGTTGTGGCATTGAGTTTGAGTGGTCGGTGAAGGAATGGGCATAAAGATTTCACCAATGGTTGAGGTGAGACCAAGTTTAAGTTTATGTCTGATGTGCATTGAATGGATCATAACCTTAGGCCTTGAAGGCCCAAGATGGGCTTAAGACTAAAATGTCAAGTTGATGCAAAAAGGTTACTAAAAGTGTGGTTGCATGTCGATGGGGCATCAACATGATAAGTGGGGAAGTGTCACAATCCGTAATTTACTATGCTAGTTATCAATATTGAGCTTTCCCCAAATGGTCTTGAGTGAAATTAAAATACAATAACTTAGAAGTTGGAATTTGACAAATACCCTATAGTCCTAGATGGATATTGTGATGCAAACTAGGTAACTGATAAAGTTAGCTTTACAAGTGGGTATGTCTTTACTTTGGGTGGAGCAGTTATTTCTTGGAAGTCTACTAAATAGACGTGTATTGCTCGCTCCATAATGGAATCAGAGTTTATAGCTCTTAACTAAGCCGAACAAGAGACTGAATGGTCTAGGAATTTACTTGCAAAGATTCCTTTATGAGAGAATGGAGTACTTGCTTTGAAGTAGGTGAGTTCTAAAAGAAACCTAACTGATCCACTAACCAAAGGGTTAAATAGGAAAATGGTTCTTGATTCATAGAGGGGGATGGGTCTTAAGCCCAATTGTTGAGAAATTCATGGTGGATACCCAACTTAGTTCTCTAAGTTCAATGTGATCAAATGAAACCATAGAAAGACTCATAATGTACATTCTACCTATCCCTATGGTGAACGATGTAGATGTATAAGGTTGAGTTCTCACTCTTAATGAATTCATATCCCAGGATTTTGGTAGTCCTATTGAAACAGACTTGATGAATTCATCGACATGTGAGATTGAGTTTATTACTCTTAATGAGTTCATATCCCAGAGTTTGGATGGTCTTATTGAGATAGACTTGATGAATTCACTAAATTTAAATTTGAGAGGATGAACTTAATAAATGCTCTTAATGATTTCATAGTCCTGATTAGGATGGCCTGTATTGAGATAGACTTGATAAAATCACCTACATAAGTATGAATGACTAGCCACCTTCTATGAAAGACATTCGACAATCTTTCCAAAGCACTTACCAACATCCCAAGGTGTACTGGCTAAAACTTGTTGATCTATCGCGAAACATCAATTGGATCTGAGATTAGTCTTATGTTATGAGTTAACCCCTATCTTAACAAGTTCACGATTCTTTCACTTGTTAAAAAGAAGAATCACTCATTTCATTATGTACTAGTTCAAATCCACAAGATACTAGTGCTTAAGCACCTAATTTCATTGTTGCTCTTCTCACGTTTTACTTTTTTTTATGTTTACAAAAATTACTTTTCATTAGTGGAGGAATGTTGGTAATGCAAAGAAATTGAAAAAATATATATTTTTAAACGGTTACGATTTGACAAAATCAGAATATAGCTTCTAAATGGTTACGATTTGACAGAATTAGAATCTGGCTATTGAGATTTTTTAGGAAACTGAGTTTGCAAATTTATTGTTTTGCCCCTTTATAAAACAGTATAAATAGGATGTCATTCTCCTCATTTTTGATAGAACACAACAAGAGAAAAATAGCTTCTCTCATTCTTCTGTTCTCTAATTCTGGTGTTCTGTGAAATAACACAAGAGGGAAATTCTGTTTAGGAGATTGAGTTTTAAGCAGGACTGACTCCTCTAATCTTTCTTGGGAATTGAACCTAGTTTGTTTTTGTCGGTTTTCTTCCAGTTTATTTTCCAATCATATTCTCGACCAATTACTTTTCTTTTTATGGTTTCGATTCCTTTCGAGAAGAGCAATATCAATTGTGTTCCATCTTCTTTATTCAGATGTATGAATACTGAAGTACTGTGTTAATCTTGGGGGGCGATGTCCACTACACAATTACATCGATCAAGATAAATTTGCGTCTAAGATAGTGGTTCTTCCATGACACGGTGATTGCTTTATTTGTTTACGCTCAATTTAGTTTCATGTCAACTAGAACGACGGAAATGTGCAAGTGTACACAGTCGCAACAAGTAATAAAGTGACAAGTAAATGTCGAGTTATCGTACCCACAGGGACTGTGAAAAGAATTATTTATAAATTCAATTTTAAAAATACTTTGGTGAAGAAAAATATTTTGATTTGAGGAGATGATTAAAAACTAGGATTTTAACTAAGTAAAATAAATAAAAATAAAATAAAAGTTCCAATGCACGATTTCAAAAGATGATTTTAATCAAGACGACATAATTGTGCTAACATTTTTTAAATTAGAATTATTAAACTCATGTTTATGTTGTTACGAATAAATTCACGGCAACTCGGTAATTTGCTAACTTATGAACATACTTACTTACCAAAATCTATTTATCTCTTGACTATATCTCTATGTCAATTCAACCGATTAAACAAATTTTAATAAGCAAATGTGTTAATGCACATACATACTTATGAAATTAAAATAATCTATTGTACATATCTCTATGCCAATTCAAAGAATTAATTCAATCTCATAAACACATAAAAGATTACGTGAGGTAACAATGTATTTCTACCTTGAAACAGTTTAATCACAATAATCTTGCAAGTTATGCAAGACTAATGTATCGTTAGATACCGTTGCTAATTCAACCCTCAGCTACCTTAGATGACTAAACATGCACTGATTAAGTATCATGTCAATTAATTACAATTTCAATCCGTTTAAATAATTAATTCATTAGTTACCTTACAATTGTAATGCAATAATAACTTAGTCATGGTTTTACTTGATCAACATCTTATAGAGGCTTATAACAACACAAACACAATTTTAATAACTCAAGTAGACGAAATGCAATCAACCTAACACGAATTAAATTTAAGCCATATGAATTAAATTAAACATACCAACATCACAAATATTCATGGACATGTTCATAACAACAACAATAAAATTAGGAGGATAAGGAACAAGAATCAAATCTGGTGTTTCTCTGAGGCTTGATTAGTTTGCTCCGCTCCTCCTTCTCCGCTTGTTCTTGTTGAACTGAGGCTTCCACGAACACTTGAATGCTACTTCAAATGGTGGTTGAATGAATCTTTCTCAAGAGGTGAAATCGGCAAGGGAATGGGGATGAAAATGAAGAACAATAGAAGGGAATGAAGAAAGAAAAGTGAGAGAGAAGTGAAGAAATGAATGAATTTGAGATATGTTTGAAGTGAGTAGCCAATGAGGGTAGTTATAGGTTGAGAAGGCTGCTAAAAATAGCAAAAATCAGCAGCCATAGAGTCCCCCATGGCCAGCCACACACGTGGCAAGTTTGAAGGTTTCAAACTTGCTGTTTTAAGGTAGGGGCAAATCTAGAAAGGCATAATAGTGGAGGGGTTTGAATGCAAATTGAAGGAGTCTTTAAGGGCTATTTTGCAAGCCAAATAATCCGCCAAACAAGCTGATTGGGTCAACATGTGGGACGGTTTTGGGCTGCCCAGTGCTTGGTTGAATCAGTTTTCTCGATTCAACTCAAATAGGCCCCTTCTCATAATTAATTAACAATAATTTATTTAACCTAAATTAAATTGGATTAAAATTAAAATTAAAATTTATTATAAAATTAATTAAAATTCAACATGTTTATAATTTAAGTAAAATTTAATTATTTTATAATAATTATATATTTTTTGATAAAAATTTTACCGAAACTATATGAATTTAAATAGCATGAAAAAATATATATATTTTTTTGTGTTTCCATCAACGCTAACAGTTTTATTTTGCTCTAGTATATTTCCAAACCTTACAACATCCCTTACATTTACAACCATGAATTATTGATTAAACAAACCCGATATGTATATTTCTTTTTCTATCCTAACCAAACAAAAATATATCAAGATGTGCATGATAAGGGGATAATTAGAGTTGACAGCATAGGAGAGGCGAGGGGAAAAGGTAATTTGAAGAGATGAGTGAAATGGGTGGGTTAATGGATGTGTCAGCCGACAGCGAGAATCCTTAGAGGGAAGGGAAGGAGTGAGTGAGAGAGTGTGAGAGAGAGGGGGTACAGGAGCAACAACAACCCCGACCTCTGCATGCAGTTACCACTATTCTGAGTGCCCCCCCTCGTGCGGCCCTCCCCACTCTTTCCCTTTCTGTGCCTTTGTCCCACTTTCACTGCCGTTTTCAGTCCTTTCCTCTTTCTCTTTTTCTCTCTCTCTTTGCATTTTTATTTCAAAGAATATACGAGAAAGCTTGAAATCCCAACTTAAAATCACATATATGAATAATTACTTTTTTAAAAGTAATTACTAATTGTTATTACATTTACATCCCCCTTTCTTTTAACCATCCTATCCATGACTACCAAATTTCATAAGCTCAAACACAATATCACATCAACGCTTTCATCACCTTTTTTATTGCCAGTGAAGTTTTTCAGATCCACTTGTGTCTTATATATTTATGGAATTTCAAATTATTACATGCTGCTAGTAGATGTGGTGTCATACAGAATTGTGCTGTACTCATAATTTCAATCATTATTATTAATATTTAAAATAAATAAAAAAAGTTAGCAAATGAAATATTTCTGAATATGAAAGTGAAACATCATGGAGCATCTAGGTATCCTCTAAAAGCAAGCAATCAAACTCCATGGGATATGTATGGTTTAGGATGCATTAACTGCGCCAAAAAGACCAAAGTTGAAAGATGGGATGGATGGGGCACCAAAATATGGAAAGAAAGAAAGAAAGAAAGGGGAAAAAAATTAATACTAGTGTGTGACAACAGCAGTCAGCAATTGATGGGGGGGGACCCATAACTGAGGCAGAGACAACACGTGCAGACCTGACAACGTTGAAATATATGAAAGGATTGCACTGGTTTTTTGTTGTTTCTGTCTTTGTTTTCACGTACGTTTACCATTGGGGGAGATTTTTGTTTTACTGCTACTGCAGCAATACTGCAACACTGATAGGCGAGAATTTGATATCTGGCAAAACACACCAGGCAAAGCTGACTGGTCGCAGTCGCAGCATTCAACAAGGTTGTTTGCCTTCCATGACGTTCCATGTACAGGTTCACGTGTGGGTCACATACACCAATGACCAAACATATATAAGAAAAGAGAAAGGGAATTGATTCATAGGAACAAGAAACAACACTGTACTACTGTTAATTTTTTCTTTTTTTATAAAAAAAAATGGTGATGGAATAAAATGACTCATCCCAAAACCTTTCAAATAAGTTTTTACAATTCTCTTTTCTTTTCTTTCTCTTTTTAGGTTATCCTCTGCAACCTCATGTCAGCTGTCCCATAATATAGATTCCTATGGGAACGGTGATATTATGGGATAGCGTTTTTCCTTATCATTCAACACCGATCAAATCCTAACTCCAAAAATTTTTCCAAGTTTTTGTCTGAATCAGACTTCACCCAATTTGATAGACCTATTAAACCAGTCTTCACCTTTCGCTTACGCTAAGAATTTAAGTTGTAAATTCGAGTCAGAAGAATTACATGATTTTTATTATTTATGAGTTGTAAACAATATAATAATAGTCATATTTATGAATTAAATTTAAATATAAATAATATATTTTTAATATTTAAATATCAATTCAAGTTGATGGAATATGTGTTAGATTAATTATTACGTGACAGCGGCAGCTTTGATTTGAATCTAAATAAAATAATCAAACAAACCTTGGGGGTTTTTTTTTTGTGGTAATTATAAAAGTTGAAACTTGATTTGATAGATGGCTTTATTTTTTCTTTTGTTATCTATTTTTAAAGCACAAAATGGATTTGGAGGAAGGAAATAAAAAATTATGATTTACCATAGGGTTTATAAATGGTTGAAAAAGGAGTAATTATAGTGGAGGTGTAAAGGTATGCCCTTTAGACATGATTGGTATCTCAACACGTATATGATATGATATGACCTGCTCTCATCAACATTATTGTTATTATTTGGCATATGATATGATTTGATATATGTTCTTGTTACTATTTTCCTAAATATCTCTAATACATTTGATTAAATTTTCCCAACAATTTATGTCCCTTCAACTAATAGAAAATTTTGGGTTTGGTTTAGATTTCGAAAGATTTATATGGTTTTAAGAATTTGTTTTTTTATTTTTATTTTTAGAAATTAAAAATATGTTTCATAAATAAAAAAATTTGTTTTCAATAAATTAAAAATGAAAATACGCTCGGTAATTTTTTTTTCATAATAGATAATGAGAAATAATTTTTTTTAAATAATATATTTAGACAGATTCAACCTAATAAGGGGCAAAATTAGGTTTAAATGTCGTTTTTATTTTTTAATTAGGCCTTTGGGTTTTTTTTTAAATTAAAGAAATAGGTCGATTTTAGGAGAAAAAGGGAAAGCGAGTCTAGTTGGGCGCACTTTCTGCACAGGTGGCAAGAAAGCATGGCTAGCTGGACTCGCTTTCCCTCAACGGTAAAAAAAGTAACTATTTTATGAACGTTACCGCTCCAACGGTAAAAAAAATTAAAGGGACTAACGGTAATTTTTTACCTTATAAATATCCTCTAAAATTTTTTTCATTCACATCCTTATTTCAACTCTCTTAATCTTTTAGTTCTAATTTTATCGATAATCTGATTTATTTTTTTTAATTATCTCTTATTTTATTCTTTCGAATTAATTTCTCACAAATGGTCGTCTCTTTAATTCTTTTGACGACAAGCATATTTCCACTGCCCAATCAGCAAAGGTAAGATGAAATTTTAAATTTCGTTATTTTCAATTATGTTAAATTTAATTATTTTTTTATAATTTGAAATATTTTTTTATGTTATAAATAGTATGATGATTGTGTTTTGGAGACGTTAATACATAATATGGGAAAGCCTTTGATCCCTCAAATTCGAGGCTACTTGCAAGAGGTTGGATTCTTACATACGTCTCGCATGCTTAGGGGCTACAAACTCGATCCTACACTAATTAGCCTGTTGGCGGAAAGATGGAGACTTGAAACACACATTTTCCACCTTCCATGCGACGAGTGTACAATCAGACTTGAGGACATAATGTTACAACATGGTTTGCTAGTGGATGGGTCAGTCGTCACAGGATCAGCGGTTTTCCCAGTAAAGTGGGCCTTTGCAGAGCAATGTTGGGGAAGGTCCCAAACACGTTTGACAATGGTCGGATATCGATCAATTGATTGAAGGATAATTTCGAAGAGCTTTCTGAAGACCCAACAGAGGAAGTCATAGAATAATACGCCCGAGCATTCATCATGAGGTTAATCAGGAGAATTTTAATACTCGATAAATCATGAAATTTGGTGCGTGTAAGGTGCCTACTACATCTAGTGGACTTCACCGAATGTGGAAAACTAAGTTGGGGACCTGATGTCTTGTCCACGTTATACCAGGAGTTGTGTCGAGTCACACTACCGAATGTGAATTCGATCGGTGGTTGCTTGCTTCTACTGCAATCGTAGGCCTAGTGGAAATTACTGTTTCTACGTCCCAGAGTGACCAACCCATACTTGTTCCCGTTGGTGGCAAGGTAAAAATTTTAAATTTATTAATAAATACGTAGTTTGTACAGTAAATGTTTTTATTTGTAATATGTTTCAACGTACATATCGCCTGTACATGTGGAACCATGGGTTGTGTTACGTGGGATTGCCAAAGGAGCTTGAAGATTTTAGGTGGTTGTTAGATCAACGCTCCGAAGTCGAATTTCATTACTTATTCTTTCAAACCTATATTAATTACGCAATGATTAGTTTAAAAAATCGTAAGTAACGATATTTACAATTTTTCTTTTCAATTTAAATAGATGTCATACGCCGACCCCGATATCATATATTTCATCCAACAGAAAGTGTTTCGAAATCGGGATATGTAGGACGCGAAGGTGTTATTGTTAGTGTACGCGATGGTTAAAATGCACGAATTAGACTAGTTGTTACGACTATTCGGGTGGAGGTAATGGATTCCATCGCCAGCGCGAGACATGAAAGAGCTGCACAAGGTGGACATGCAGGGGAAGAATGATGAGGACTGGGTAGAGAAGCACAAGGAGTACATCCAGGCTTGAGGTCGTAGGATGGAATCATTACTCGTCCACGAACCATTTTTCTCAACGGACACGATAGTAGATATTAATTACATGACATGGTTCAAATTTGCCGAGAAGTCGTATCTGCTATTACCGAAGATGAGGAGTAGGCAAATTCGATCGAAGAGGCAACGACGCCCACCACAGCAATAGCGTAGGAGGGGACGCGGTCACATGACGAGTTTGTCATCGACTTCAGCAAGAGAAGCGCCACCTATGTCTACGCACTATCTGGGTCAATTCACTTCACTTATTAATGTTCATTTCACTAACCCCGTGTTTTTTTCACTAGCATCGCACTATGCACCACCACCGTACATGGGTAGTTCTTCTATTCCCACACATACATATTTTGGAACACCAATTCTTCACATTCTTCACCCTATGTCGACCTCGATACCGACCCAAATGGCTGGCCAGATGCCGGCACATGCATCGCCGCCGATGACGACACCGCTATAGATGCCTATGCAGCAGCTTAAGCCAGTGTCAATACCGAGGACAATGCCGATGGGCCCAAGATTTGGGGCACCTTATTGTTACATGCTGATAGTGACACAAACACTAACCTCATCACTATTTTATCGGAGTGGCTTATTGACGCAACCACCAGCCATGGGAATAGAGGATACACGACATGAGCCTAGGATGACAAAGTAGTTGACCACGAAGGACGATGATGGCGTTGGCGTAGCCGGAGACAAGGCCCAAGGGTCATTGCTAGGTAAAGGTGGAGGCGCTGATGATGCTGGGAAGAAAGTGTACAAGCCCGCACCTCTAGAGCCTCGCAAAAATCTGTCATGCAACCGTCATCCACCACCTTACTGCACATATTCTCCCCAACGACACGAATGATTTATTTTGTTTTTAACAGTGCGATGTAAATATATATTTTTGGAATAAATAAACCAATGTTTTTCATTCAAGCATCTCATTTGTCTTCATTACTGTCTAATGTGAGTTATGCATAATTTAACAAAAAATAACAAATTTGGAACATCTGAATAATGGAAGCATTGTAATGAATATATTATCTAGAAGAAAATAATATTATCTATGCTGAGGCCCTAATGTACCCTTATACAGAGAATAAGTCATACAATTTCAGCCTATCTGTGCTCAATGCACTTTAACAGAAGAAAAATGTTAAAGAAAGCGTGCCCAGCTGAGGGAGCTTTCCTAATGACATGGCAGAAAAGCACGTCTAGCTGGATGCGCTTTCTAAAAACTCGTCCAGCTAGGCACGGTTTCCTGCCATGTCATCAGGAAAGCTCCTCCAGCTAGGCGTGCTTTCTTTAACTTTTTTCTTCTGCCAAACATTAAAAGTGTCTAATGCTTCATATTTTTCAGCCACTTTAAACACGTTTTCTGCTGCAAAACTTTAAATGTGTCTCTCACAGCACATTTTCAATGAAAGAAAATTTTTAATTTGCGAATCAACCCTTCTCTGGGCCTATAAAAGGGCTCTCAGACACCAAGCTTCATCTTCTCTCAATCATCTTCTCCCCTCTCACCATCCCTCCTCTATAAAATATTTTCTTAATGTTCAAGGTATTCTTGAGTCGTCTGTGATGCGATATCGCTCTGAGACGTACACATTTCATATGTCCTACTGAGATGAGACCATTACCTCCAGAACCTATTCTGGGGAAGTTAGGTTCCAAGGTGATTTTGCTTTATGCGTGGAGGAATACATGAAGGTCTCAATCGACAGACGTTATGCGATAATGGATTGGGGTATAATGAGGGAGCCAGTTGACGATCATTATACAACCACAAGCTCAATATTTTTGGATACCCGAAAATGATGCCCTATAAATACCATACAAAAGTTTGAGGTTATATTTATACGAAAAAATTCTGGGGCTTCCTACTATAATCGGTGTAATTTTTTTCTCCATTTCCAAGCAACCAGTAACTTTAACCTTCCTTCTTATTTGAAGGTCGACGCCGTTGTGGACGCAAGAGAACTCTCAGGCAGGGAGCGACTATTGTGGTGCAGTAAAGGTGATGCTCCTTTCGGGGTGATGACAGTTGTCGTTATTAAACAAGCCATTACTAATTACAACTGCTGCAGTGCCGAACCGAGTTTGACCGCTACTGTGCTGAAACATCCACTCTTCACTTGCGAGCCCTATTGTGTCCACCTCGGTGTCAACCTTTAGATAAGAATAAAAGGTCAAAGACATCGACTGCTTGGAAATAGAAAAAAAATTACGTTGATTACACCGAAAGTCCTTAGAGTTTTTTCGTATGATTATGGCTTCAATCTTATGTATGGTATATATAGGGCATCGTTTGCGGGTATCCAAAAAACTTCAACTCCTAACTGCGTAATGACCATCACCTGGCCTCCCAGTTATAGTCGAACTCGTGACCGCATCACGATCGCTTATTAGGACCTCTATCTAGACTTCGACCCCTGATCATATCAAGCATTATTACCCCGAAACTAGATTTCCCTATAATGGGTTTCTGAGTGATGGTCCTATCTTTCCATGACATATGAAATGTATGTGTTCTGAGGTGCGTTATCACATCCCCGATCCCTCAAATCTACTTATGAACTTATGCGGTTTCAGTCGAAAACCCTAAACCTAAATCTCAAAACCCTAAACCTTAACAACAATACAAACCCAAACCCTAGAGAGAGAAAGGAAAAGTGCATCCAGCTAGGCGTGCTTTCCTGCCTCCTGTGCAGAAAGAGCACCCAACTGAAGCGCTATTCCTTTCTCTCTCCTAAAAACGGCCTATTTCCCTAATTAAAAAATGGCCTAAAGGCCTAATTAAAAAACGGCCATTTTTTATTAATTTAGCACAATAAAGTAAATTATTTCATATTTAAAATTGTTAAAAAGAATTTTCTCCGAAAAATTGTTGAAAAAATCTTTTTGCTTTTACATGTATTTAAATTAATGTCAATTCATTAAAGTTAAAAAAGAAATTATTTTGGATCAAGTTCGAATCTTAGAATTGACATTGTTAGAAAGGTTTTACCTAAAAAAAGCCCTTGGCCTGAACATGACTATACTCAGACTGTAAAATGGATGATGACACTTGTGATTATACCCATTTTTTCCCCAATTTTCTCAATCATTGTTAATGAAAATAATTATAATAATAGTTTTTTTTTCTAATTTTCACATAAATTTAGGTTTTATGGCTTTATCCTAAGTTTGGTCCCAAATTATACTCTTTTTCTCGCTTTGGTACTTAAAATTGTGGTCTCATTCTGGTACTTAAACTATCATTAAAAAAAACCCTTGTAGCACCTCCAACCAAGGGCAAATCTAATCTTTTAGGGGGTCGGAATTGAATTATAAACTTTTGAGATGTCAAAGTATAATTTTTATAATGTATTAATTTATGATTTCATTATTTTTGAAGGGACTTCATAGAATGTTTTTTGGGGGGCCAAAGTATAATTTGACAATATATTAATTTATAATTTTATCTTTTATTAAGGGGTTGCATAACAATATTTTCATGGGGACAACGCCCTGTCAAACCTTAAATTTACCTCCACCTCTAACCATTTAGAACGTGACATGTGACGTTCATTTTTATTGAAATTAATATATAATCTAAAAAATAAAAAAATAAATTTTAAATTTATTTACTTTAGAAAATATACCATTGAATTTTATCACCATTAATTTACCGTTGGTTGGCATTGACTGGGCATTGGCTTGTTTATCGAATTTAATATTTAATATTTTAAATCTTTAAAAAATTATTTATATTGAAGTTTTTAAAAATATATTACAAATTTTGTATATTTTTTCTGAATATTTTCATTATAGGTTTTGATTATATCTGTTCTTTTGGACACGATGTCTAGAAGTACCCATAGCCCCTCCCCAACCCATAAATAGGAGGATAATGCGCTTCAACGCCCTCGAACCTACATCCTCCTGCATTTGCAACAATGTCCATGCCAATCGAAATAGTGGTGATTAGTTTTCTATTGAACTAATTTTTAATTTCTTTAAAAAAATTTAAATTTTTATATATTATTTTGAATTTTAAGAATTTACAATTAATATTCTAGAATTTTGGAAAATTTTATTTTCAAAATAAACTTTTGAATGATGTATGAAATGTTTTAAAATTTTAATTAATATAATATATATTATATAAAAAAAATATAAGGAGATGCGTGGTGCGTTCCAATAGCACCAAATATCAGATTTTTTATTTAATGTCATTGGCTAAATTGTGTGATAGAATGATAATTTAAGTATTAAAATAAAATAAAAATTGCTAAAATAAGAAAACAGATATAATTTAAAGCATTAAGTTTTGTTTTTCAAAAAATTAAACATTAAAATACACTAAGGGCACGTTTGGTTTGCTGTATTGGATTAGAGGTGTAATGGAATAGAGATATAATAACAAATTAACTGTTTGGTTGAATGTAATGGAATAGAGGCGTAATAGTAATCTTGTGTTTGGTTGAATGGCATGGAGTTGTAATAGCATAATGGAAAAAACTAAACGACTAGAATAACCTTAGCATAAATTTGTTTAGGTAAATAATTATTGTTATTGTTATTAAATTTTTATATTAGAGGATTAATATAAATAATAAATAATTTAATCATATTTTAACATAATTATTATTAAATATAATTTAATAAAAATATATAATTTAATAAAATATGTGAATTTACTAAAATTATAATATATAATATTATAAAATATAATTTAAAATAATTATTATTAAATATAATTTAACAAAAATATATAATTTAATAATATTCTTAGTATTAAATATTCTTATATGAATTTACTAAAATCATAATATATAATACTATAAAATATAATTTAAAATAATTATTATTAAATATAATTTAACAAAAATATATAATTTAATAAAATTCTTAGTATTAAATATTCTTATGATTGTATCAACATAATGAATTAGGGTTTTTCTTCATATTCCCAATTATGTATTCCATTTCCGACCGTAAAACACCTTTCAACTCATCTCATCAGTGATTTTCTGTCCATTGACAAATTAGGATTCTATTGTTCGTGCATCAACAATTTCGAATTCTAAAATTTAGAACGTAAATTTTATTTTCTCAATTTCATTTTTGTTTCTAGATTTGACTTGAAGCAATTTTGGTCTTCAATGTTGTTTTCTTCGTTCATTTTAACTTCTTTTTTGTTATATTTTCTGTAGAAAGATGGATTTTTTATGATTAAACTTTTAGACATGTTTATTTTCAATTTTTTCCACGAGCATTTAGATAAGAAAAATATTAAAACTATTCAAAAGTTACTTGTTTGCTTCAAAACGAATTATATAAGGACTAAATTGCTCATTTTTATATTAGAGGACCCAATTTGCTCTTGAATTTCTAATAGTTTAACCAACAAAAGTCTTACATGACCTAACAAAAAACCTCTCCAACTAAATTGCACGCATAACTTGTTTAGCAAGGTTCATTATATTGTGATACAAGAAAACTGATCTGAGGCAGTACATGAACTGTCCTCTTTCTCCTCCAGCGTTCGGCACAACTCATCTGCTTCTTCCCTGCATTCGTAAACTGATCACTTAATTTGCTTATATAAAATTCAACATGTAAATACTATACACATTCTCTTAGACATGCTAAAGAGTAAAGGCTTCAAAACATGGGGCATATACCATATACACACTTCTAGACATGTTCATTAGTGGTTTAACACTACTTTCTTTGTTTTTGAACTTTTTGCAGTTCTTTATGGGACACATACTTTCTTTGTCAATGAGAAAGTTATTTAGAACGAACAGAATCGCGATCACAATAAACAAATTTAGATATGATTTTTAAGAATAAAGAACTGGAATCAGAAAACCATAGAGACAGAGGACAAGGGGTTTGAATGCAAAGGGGTTTTGCCAATCACCACCAAGCCCTCAATGGCTTAGTACCTCAATGTGCCGAACGCTCGATGTTTCTGCAATGCTGGCCAACTGCATGGTGCTTGATTGCAAAATATGGTTAAAGATGTCGGGCACCTACATAAATATACGACATTTAGTAAAAATATCAATGTTTACCGAACAAAAGAAGAAAGGGCCCTTAAATATAAATGAGGTGCTTATACTTTTTGTTTGCCATCTCTTGACTTTCTCTGTATTAATGAAGGGCTTTTCCCATCTGAAAACATAACATCTCCGAGGTCCTCCAAATACCCTCTAAGCTCGGATGTAGGAATTGTAGAGGAAGAGTTTTGCCTGACACATATTAAATCTTGACCACCGATAGCCATGCCGACTATTATGTGTGTTCCATATGTCTGTATGAACCTACTAAAATACAAATTATTAGATATATACTGCATATTATACTACAACTATTGACAACAACCACAGCAGTAGCAATTTTCTAACTTTACGATGGACTAGAGTAACTTATCCTTGTCTCAAAATTTTCCAATTAGGCAATAGAAGCACAATTATGTAACAGTTTATATGCCGAAAGTTCAATCTAATGATCAATAAACAAAATTCTACTTCTTTGAGAGAAAATGTTTAGAAATTAGCTAAAATTGCATAAGAAAGTTGAAAACACATATTGCAGCTCCTTCATCATCCCACATATAATTAGTTACACTATATTTTTACAGCATACGGCCACATGTGGAAAAGTTACCTAGACAAGGCTGCTGGATCCCAATGAGGTGGAACAGACTTCTTAACTCTGTCGTTTAGAACAAATGGAAATGCTGTAAGGTGTAAATAATACAACGAAATAAAGTAACCATCGAAAGCGAGAGTTTTGGTGTCTGTAGCATCATGAAGCCAATTTCCACTCAAATCAAAGATACTGTTAAGATACCCTGAAGGAACTTTTCCTTGTATAGAAGACTTCTGATTAAGTAATTCAGACATCTGTAAAAGAAATAAGACTTTGGAACAAATGTAAGGTACAACATCAATAAAACACCAAATTGAACAAACTGCATAATTCTATATACTTTTCTAGCCTTTTCTTTTTTCGGATTTCTTCATCGTTAAGGTTACAGAAGTTTTCAGCATGATAGACAGTAGCTATCTGATTAATATCAGTCATTATTAACAATTAGTTAACCTCAAGCTAGTTGTTATTTTTATTTAAGAATTCATGAACAAACATTCATGCTTGCAAGAAGGAAGGATAGGCGAAAATTTTACAGGCCAGTGGAGACCAAACATTCATGAACAAGCAAGATGCAAAATCAAGTTCATAATATCTTGTTACTTGTAAATAACTACTGTGGATCATTTCCATCATTGATTACATTAGACATTGTAATATAGAGAGTTAGCCAATTCAGAGAAAAATTGATGCTAATATGATATGTGGATGGTTAAATACTTGGAAGCATTGAACTATCTAAGTTAGCATTGCACTTAAGGTGATTACAAGATGGTCAAAGTTTTGGAAGATTTGCCTCACATGTGAGATTACTACACACAATCACAAACACATTTTGCTCAGATCCTACTTAATATACAGCAATTGTCCAAATTACTGCCATTTCCATAGGCTAGTGAGTGTAAACCACAGCAACCAAGATTTACATTTCACATTATGCTTCACCATCCAAGAATCGTCAATGGGTACCAAAAGGTGAAATAGGGAGAACACTCTGTGCAAAGCATTAATGCAGTCAAGTTGAGCTTTCATGAAATAAAATAATATCAGTTTCTAGGTCGGGCTAACCATAAGGAGCTAAGTGCCCGGAGCCTAGAAGTGTAATCACTAAAAACTAGAAGGGCTCGGGCTGCTTGGCGTGTGGTCAAAATTCAATTTTTTTCAGAGAACAGAATGAAGTGTAAAATGTTAGCAAATAAAAAAACCTTTCTTGTATAAGGATGTCAGGCAATGGAGAAGCACCGACACAGATCTTCCCCTCTCGTACTGGTGTCAACGGAATACGAACTGTCAAGACACCGTTGTCCGAAAATGGACACGGATGACTGGCGGTCGGTGAGCGGATGAAGAAGAAGAAGCAGTCTGCTGATGAGTGATGAAGAAGAAGCAGTTGTGGTGGCCGAAAGGAAGGAAAAATTATGAGTGATGAAGAAGAAGCAGTTGTGGTGGCCGAAAGGAAGGAAAAAGTTATGGAATCAGAAGAAATCAGAAGAAGCAGTTAGAAGGGTAAAACAGGGTAGAAGAAATCGGGAGAACTTAATACATAGCAAAACTGAGCTTTCCTTCCGGAATAGAAATCGGTGGATTTTGAGGATTAGGTCTGTAATGTATTAGATCCGTAATAGATACACGTAATAGATACACTGAACCAAACAAAGGATTAAAGGGGGATTAAATGGGGCCCACCGATTAGGGGTGTAATGGCTATGTCAATACACCCAAACAAACATGCTGTAGTATGGCAAAGAAATAAAAGAAACAAAGATATTTCTAATATATATTTGAACTAATATGTTGTGCTCTTTTTATAGTGAATTCTTTTAAGTGATTTAAAAGATTTTGCTACAAGAAAAGGTTGTAGCAAATCAAGGATATTTGATACACAGTTTTTAAACTTTATAGGTATAGTTTAGAATGTGATAGGTTGTTGTTTATATATTTAACATTTTATATTATTTTATTAAGGCGTATAATTCTCATGTATCATTCGGTGAATAATAACATGACACATATTTATTCAATGGTGACGGTCTTATAAGCAAATATTAATAACTTTATTTCAATAAAATTAAATAACAATTAATTATAAATAAATATTAAAAATCTGAAATCTAAATTCAAAGTCCTAAACCCTAACCCAAGACACTAAACACTAAATTTAAGAGGTATTAATATTTATTTATAATGGTTACAATTAATGTTTAATTATTTTTAAATAAAATTATTGATATTTATTTACAAGTCATCATATTTTTATTGTTGCATAAGATTTATGCACCGACGATACATTAAATATTTTTTTTATTGTACCCTATACATACATGTCACTCTCATCCTGTTCTTGAGGTCTAAATAACTTCATAAGTTGTAACTGGATACAAACTTTTAAAAAATAATATTTAACGAGTAGGAAATTTGAATCTCAAGATTCTAACATCCAAGACCTTTTTCATGAGATGAGTTGCAACATTGTTGTTGAAGGCAGCCAAACAAAGAAAATGCAAATTGCCAAACAATTTCGAGTTGGGTCACACCATTGTCGGACTTAATTGACTCAAAACCGACATGGGGTTATGGGGGTAATGGGGTTATATAATGATACCAATGCAAGATTGCGAACAAACCAAACAAACAGAGAAGACGACCTAAAGTGGGAAGGACGAATATATCATATCGGTAATTACAACACATATTAATCTCCATAATTTATAATCGGTGGGGAAGGGGTGGGGGTTGTCTCCCATTAAGTGGCTTAGTCTAATCAAATCCCCATTTTCAACTCTCCTATCTTATCCAAATACCAAATTATTTTTGGATGCCTTGGTTTCAAGGAACATGACTCCCTTTCCCCTGGCATCCATCCCTAGCCCTACCATGGGGGACTGCTTTTTATTTTTCCTATACAACTTGTTGGGCTAACTAGTTTATGAGAGAAACAAAGCCCATACTTTTTATCCATTTTAAGAAACAGGGTTTTTCCAAGACCTGCCAACCATCCTATCCTATGTATAAGATAATGAGTAAAATTCCAAAAAGTTACGAGTCAGTTTAATTTTTGTGTATCATTTTGAAACAAAGCATAGTTTCTAACCATTATGAAAATTATTAGTGTAAACTAACTTTAAAATATGTTACGCATGTTATACCCGACAGTGATGCAAATCAAGGTCAGGCTCAGCCGAAAGACCATTCAAAAGAATGACAACCTAAAAGGATCAGCTCAGATGCAATTTATAATATAATTTATAAATGGGGCCGATTTCCCCATTCCCATTCCCTCCACTGTTGTAAATCAAATGGATAACAAAAAGTGTTTCCTTGAACTCCAAAGGGGGGCAACCAGGATAAACACTTGTGCCTTTTACTGTTTTAAATCATACAGTCAACTTAATTACCTACTACGTATATAGATAGAAGATAAATTGTCAACCATGAATTAGGGAAAACATAGATGACGGGTAATTTAACTGTAAAGGTCATCTTCATCAGCTCCTCCAGCAGCAGCAGCAAAAGGATCAGAGGCTGCAGTCCTGGAACCAGTTTCAGCGAACCTAAATTCACTTCCAAATCCCCTCGACTGCTGCAATGTTTGAGCAAATGCTTGATATTTGCGGATGTCAGCATCGCTCACACTCCTACGAGCAAACTTCATTGATTCCTCAAAATGTGCAGGCTTGATTTCTGCCACTTCATCCTCAACATCTTCCTCCATAGCTTCAGGGTTCTCACTTCTTCTCCTTTCTCTCTCAATATCCTGGAAACAGAAAAGTTATCTTATGCTAGTCTCAAACATTGTCAAAAACATATATAGCATATTCCACCATTACAGCATAGAAAATTGGCATTATCATACCTTTTCAATGTTTTCTCTTATGGCATATTTACATGCTCGTTGGCAAATTTCTGTGATATCAGCCCCACTAAACCCTTGAGTATATCTGGCAAGAGCTCTGAGGTCAACCTCTTTTGCAATTGGTGATTTCCTCAAGCAAGCCTTAAAAATCTGATGGCGAGAATCCTCGTCAGGGAGAGGAATATAGATCAACTGATCAAGACGACCTGGACGCAGAAGTGCTGGATCTATAATATCAGGTCGGTTGGTGGCTCCAATGATGAAAACAGTTTTCTTGGCAGACATGCCATCCATCTCAGTAAGAAGTTGGTTCAAAACCCTATCAGCAGCACCCCCTGCATCACCCACGCTGCTTCCTCTCTGCAATACATTAGCATAAAGCAGCATCAAACGATGGGCAAGCCAAAGAATGCCAACTGTTTACAAAGATAAGCATATTCTGATTGCTAGAATAATCCATGCACAGAAACCCATATGATGCCATGCTGCTGAAAGCCAGCCAATTCATAAAGATAATAGAACTCAATAGACTTGAATGTACCTGGGTAGCAATTGAATCAAGTTCATCAAAGAACAGTACACAAGGAGCAGACTGGCGAGCCTTGTCAAAAATTTCCCGCACATTGGCCTCACTCTCTCCGAACCACATTGTTAGTAATTCTGGACCCTTGACACTGATGAAGTTTGCCTGACACTCATTGGCAATAGCTTTGGCCAGAAGGGTTTTCCCACATCCTGGAGGGCCATAGAATAGTACTCCCTTTGAGGGTGACATCCCGAACTTCTCAAACTTTTCAGGATGCTCCACAGGATATTGAACAGTCTGCATACCAATGAATAAGTTAATTGCATTTTTTGAAAATTTTAAGATAAAAAGGTAAGTAAATCGATAAGTAATCAAAAGCAGTAAACAGTATTACCTCTTGAAGCTCCCTTTTAACATTCTCGAGGCCTCCAATATCTTCCCAACTGACATTAGGTACTTCAACAACCTGATCAAGTTCAAGAAATATGATTAGAAACAGAACTGACCCCAAAAAATCATAACTGGCGTAGAATTAGTATATTTCTGAGAAATATCCTGGTTATACTCACAGTTTCACGCAGGGCTGATGGATTGCTTGTTCCAAGAGCAGTCTGGAAGTGCTCATTTGAGACTGCCATAGAGTTGAGTATCTCAGCATCTATTGTCTCATCTTCCAAGTCAATCACATCCATCTTTTCCCTGATGCACTGTAATGCTGCCTCAGTACAGAGAGCTGCGAGATCAGCACCAACATAGCCATGTGTCTCCTTGGAAATTCTTTCTAAATCAACCTGATTTAAGTCAGGAAAATAAATTAGATTCACTAATTCTTTTTATGCAGGAAAAAAAGGCATAGCTTCTAATTTTGACATTACATCTTCAGCCAGCTTCATGTTCTTGGTGTGGATACGGAGCACCTCAAGACGGCCAACTTCATCAGGGACACCAATATCAATCTCCCTATCAAATCTTCCAAACCTTCTAAGAGCAGGATCAATGCTATTGGGACGATTTGTGGCCCCAATAACAATAACATGTGCACGGGATTTAAGACCATCCATCAATGTCAACAGCTGAGAGACAATTCTCCTCTCAACTTCACCATGTGTCTTCTCTCTCTTTGGAGCAATTGAATCAATTTCATCAATGAATATAATAGATGGTGCATTCTTCTCTGCTTCCTCAAAAGCTTTTCTAAGATTGCTTTCACTCTCCCCGGCCAATTTTGACATGATCTCAGGACCGTTGATGCAAAAAAAGAAAGCACCAGTTTCATTTGCAACTGCACGGGCAATCAAAGTCTTTCCAGATCCAGGAGGTCCATAAAGCAAGATTCCTTTAGGTGGCTTCACGCCAATTGATTTAAATAACTGTGGATGCCTCAATGGAAGCTCCACTAGTTCCCGAATCTGAGCCATCTGTTTTCTCACTCCGCCAACATCATCATAACCCACCTCATCTAATCTATTCTCATCCTCCCTCTTAACAGGCTCTCCTTCACAGAATATCTCAGTGTCTGGTGCGACCACACAATACTCTGGAGGGTCAGTCTCAATAACCTTGAATTCTACACTTCTCATTCCCCCTCTCACAAGGAAGAGATCACCCTTCCTCACTGGGCGGTATGCTTCCAGAAAGTAAGCTGTAAATTTAAAATTATCAAAGTCAATATTTAAGGACAAACAGCCAACCACCCAAAGGAGCAAGTGGTTAAGAGCTCTATGTTGGCATTTAAGGTCCAAGGTTCAGGTCCTAGCAAAGACATCCCACTCCCCCAATTTGTAATGTACCAAAAAAAAGTATTTAAGGACAGCATTGTCAATAATTCAACATGAAATCAAGTCCCCAAATATATTAACAAATATTTAGTATGAGTACATGATAAGTGATAAAGGAGTGGTTGCAATGCATGCATGTCCATATTAATTCAGCCACCTAGGATGCATGTATGAGGGTATCAGTCCACCCAAATGTACAGATAACGAGACAAACAAAAAAGATAGTCAGGCTATAAAGTATTTTTAACATCTGACATGCACAAGCAAAGAAAGAAGGAAAGACAAACCCTTGAAAGCTTAGGCCTACCAATAAATGCCTTTAAGAAGCAGGAAGTGAACTCCATAAGCTTAAAAATAATGTATTCAATCAATTAATAAGCTAATGATCGATTAAGAATGACAAATTATTATCTTATGACTCATTAACAAACAAGGAACGTTACCTGCCTAGTTAACCAAAGCTACCAAAAATAAATTATAGAAGACCAAACCATATACAAATTGTGAATAGAGGACTAAGAATTTACTCACGTTTCAGGTAAGCATCAAAGAGATTTCCAGTAACCCCTTCAATTGTGTCATCCACAGGCAAGATGTGCACACGTTTTCCATACTTAACATCTGGACACTGATGCACAGAGACAACATCACCAAGCCTAACTCTCAAGTTTGACCTAACAACCTTATTCATCCTGATCTTAGGTTCATCACATGTGTCATCTGCCAGAGCAATGCAGATAGTATCTTTCCTCTTCTTTCCCTTTGGACAAGAAAAAAAAAAAAGAAGAAGCAAAAAACAGTATTAACAGGATATATGCTTTAAAAGACATTGAAAGTTGAAATTGATAAGAAGAATTGGAATTCTATAACTATAGATGCCACTAGAATAAAAAGGCAAGCCTCAATCCCACAATGCACTCAAACTAAAATTGCATACTCCTCGGTAAATGAACAATCATTGCCAACCGACATAGGAAATTAGCCTCATTGCCAAAAAAGATTAACAGACAATGTTGACCCTCAACAACAAAATCATGTAAACAGCCTAAAATAACCTGCATTATACATCCAACCTAGCACAAGAAAACCCCAAATTGAAGATCAATAGGGAATAGCATAAAGACCCAGGAAACCCATTAAATAAAAACCTCATGTTCCAAGCAACCTAGTGAAAATTAAACCTCAAACATAAAAACAGCTAACATAAAATAATGCCCATTAAGAAAGAATCAGAAAAGTAAAAGAACCCAATAAGAAGAGGACTAATAAGAAGGCAAATCTAAAGTAGAAACCTTGATGAGAATAGTGTCACCGCGAAACAGCTGGAGCTTTTCCATGGTATCAGGATGAAGAGAAACAACAGAGTTATCATCGTTGATTGCCTCATCAACAACGAGTCGATTTGCTGCCTTCTTTCTTTCCAAGATCGCCGTACTAAAATCCTTCTTAGCCCCCTTCCTGAAACACAAACCCGCAATCAATACAGAGATATCAAAAACGAACCCATCGAAGAAAAAGGGAAAGCTAGATCTGGGTACTTACGAGTCAGAGGATTCAGCTTGGTTAGACATGGCTTATGGTTGATGAAATAGTCGCGAAACAAGAACAACTTCGTTTGGTTGTATAATGCTGGGTATCTGAAATTGTGATTAAAGAAAAAGGAAGGCCGTCGGGTTTTATATACATATATTTCTTGTTAAGAAAGAAAAGTTTGTTTTGGTCAATACTTATTTCCTTTTCCAATAACATCAAATAAATAATAATAATAATAATAATAATAATATAATGTGTTATTAATATTTTATTTCATTTATACTTTTTATATTTATAATAAACTGCGAAGAAGAATGGTAAATATTCTATTAATTAATAAAGTAAATATTTTTTTCTATCTTTTATTTTTATTTTATAACATAGTAATAATCTTATATTAAATATAATGTTCAGCTTCCCTAAAAAATATAATGATTAACGATTAACCCTTCCAATAAAATTTGGAAAGATTATTTCTTTGTCCCTAAAGTTAAATTTGACTTTTTAACTTGAGTTTATTTTTTAACTATTATTGCCTATAGCTAAAATTAAAAGAATGGAAGAAAATAAATATTTATGCATTTGTTTGATTGAAAATAATATCTAAAAAATTATTTTTTAAAAATAAATTTATTTTTAGAAAAATTGATATTTTTTAGTGTTTGAACAATTCTATATAAAATATTTTTTATTATTTAATAAATTTACTTGAAATTGTTTTTTAAAAATTGTTCTTAGTGAATCGAACACGACATTAATACATTTGTTACAAAATATTATAGTACAATTTCGTTTTGGCAATCAAAATTTATTTTATAATAAAATAATATTTTGTAATAATTAATATAATATATAAATTTAATAATAAAAAATAGTTAATAAAAAAACAATAGTGAGTATTTTTATTTAAAAACTTCACATAAATAAAATTAACAAAAAAATTAACTATATTAATAATTTGACCTGAATTTTGAAATCTGAAAAGTAAAGAGACTAAATTCTTGAAGATAAAAGTACAAAATATTAATATAAATATATTTCAGTGATATATGAAGAATATTATTTAAATTTTAAAATTATTTTTAAAAAAATTATTATTCAAATAAAATTTTATTATATTATTAAATATAAATAATTAAATATGTATGATTATTAATATTGAAAATTATAATATTTCGTATTTTAATATTTTAAATTTTTTTAAATTTTAAATTTAAATTTTATTAATAATACAATAATATTATACTTGATTCAATTTATTTTTTATATAAAAATAAAATTACTTATAAATGAATTCTTTTTCGAAAAATTATTTATGCTTTTCAAAAATGGTAAGTCATTTACAAGAAAAATGATTTATTTTCCATTGACATGTAAGTCATTTTTAATTTACCAAGCTGTTTTTTCATAAAAATAAACACAAGAAAATGTAGAAAATGTTTTCCGTAAGTCATTTTCCATGAAATAAACGCACCTTGAAAAACAACAAATTTTTTAACTGAATTTTTTTTTACCTATTTAGGCACCTAAAATTTTAAAATGTTACGATTTTTTGTCCAAAAGTAAGCATTCGTTAAAAGAAGCAACAAGCCAATGACATGATGCCACATATGTAGCTTTTATATTTTATTGTTTAATTTTAAAATATATCAAAAATGAAAAAAAAAGGGAAAACTGAAAAAATTATTGAAAAAGAAAGAAATAAGCTAAAGTAGTTTTATCTTTTAATTGAATTTTTTTTACTAAGATTTACCCTTTACACCAAAACATTGAAGTAATTCAAGTTTTTTACTGCAATAGATTCTCAAAATCTTTACCGGTTCAATTTCTAGAGAAATGTTTTTGTAATTCCTTTGATTTTGCTTGTTGAATTTTTTTTTTCAATTGAAGCATTGATCATTTACTCTTGTGGACACTAAAATACAGTCTTTTGAAACCCTAAAAAAGAAATTTGTGTTCTTCATGTGAGAGTCAGTATATTCCTCCACTGGGTTGTAGGTGTGTGGTGTCCCAAACCTGGCTAAAACGGTCCAACCCAAATCCGGAACATCACATTAGTCACTTACGTGGCTGCACTGCCGACCATCATTCACACCACAATATAAATAAGCATAATACTCAATTTAACAATTAAAGGTAACATACAAACCCTAAATCATGTGTATCTAGCAATAATCATCAATACAATAACCAGAGGTAAAATCATCATTTAACAAACATCATGCGAGACATTCGTAAAACATCAAATTGAACACACATTTAGTTTTTAAAGTACTATTAAAACAATATCTGGAAGAATTAACCAAAGCTGATAAGTAAAACTCATTTAATTTTAAAGTAAATGTTTAAGGACTAAATAGTAAATTTAGAAAAATATTTAGAAAAACCCTTTTTGCAATATTAGAAGTAAAATTATGAAATTAAACATGTAAAGCTTATGCATGCAAATTTTTATAGCATTTCATAGCATATAAGGACTCCAATTGCATTGCTTAAAAATTAGGACTCAATAGCAACGATAACAAAAACATGCCAAAACACATTGTGAGTCACGTTGTGACAATGTGAAACAGGGCGTCCCGATGTCATACAAACTTCATTGTGATGTTGTCTGCAATTTTTGTAAAAACAACCCAGCAACTTGCACTTACCGTTTCAACTCAATAACAAACATACCATTTCGTGTTCTTATGCCAATTTCTCACTTCTAACATATAGCATATATAGATCATTCAAAACATGCTCAATTACACTAGATCATTCAATCACTAATTTTGTCACCTTAAGTAATTAGTTAGGTTAGCATGCAATCCTAAAACCGCAATTCAATTACTCAACATATCAAATTTGCATTTCATGCATTTCCAAATGCAATAATGGTTCAAATTATATCAAATGGTCATTTTCAACTTATCTCAACCTATAACATACCATTCTAACACTTATACCAATTTTCAACCATTCTCAAGCATTTCAAATATCTATATTTCAAAACAACACATAACATGCCATTCAATCATTGTTCAGGCATTCAAACAATCACAATCCAAGTTGAAAAGTCCTTAAAATAGTCCATAATGTCCATTTACAAACCAATGAAATGGTAAAGTCTAAATCCCAGCAAATAGTCCCACATTATTTTCACTTTTGTAAGTTTAGAAGCCACATCACATACTCAAAACATTAGCCTTGGATAGATCACTTGCTTGCTCACTTCTCCTCTTTAATCAAACTATTTTTCTGCAAAATAATCATATAAGAGTGTGAGCTTAACCAAGCTCACTGAGTGTTCATGAAAGCCAAAAAGAAGCCACAATATCAAAGGTTAATAGAAAGCATACTATAACATTCATTCATGGCATTACATTAAGCATACCTCATAGCATTTCATATTAATATATTGGCATCTTGTGACTATGAAACATGTATAAAAACATCATACATTAGATAAATGGATCTCCAAACACATCAATGACTCATAAAGTCTAACATAGCCCATGAAGTGCAGCATAGAGCTAACACTCTCCAACACACCAATATATCTCAATGAATGGAGTCAAGCTTAACATTTTCTTATCTCTCCAACATATCTCGGGGCTTCAATGCCCAAACATAAACATATAGGTAAGTACTCACAATCCTATAGCATGTCAATGATATCCAATGGTTCCAAAAGACCACAATGCCAACATATCCATTTATACACATATATACTTACTGTTTTATGCACATATCCACTTATCATCTAACATATATTCATAACACTTTCATATTCACTTATAATGCACTTTTCAAGTGCTCTCATAATGCTCAAAGAGCCATGTTCATATAGATCTCATATCGTGTGCATAAAACCAACAAGGCTCATATCATATACTGTCATATACACATAGCAATTGCAATGTTATCTCAACATGCACCACATATCATATCGCATAGGCATTATTTAAGCAATAATAATAGATCGAGTAAGAAAGCTTACACTCGGAACTTAGGATAGGTACTTAGGCTAATCTAAGCTGCTAATTAACTCAGTGAATTGTGCTTAGAAGCAATAATCTCGATCACTTATCGATTCACTTTTGCTTGAACGTCCAAAGCTCAAATTAGCAACACCTTGTACCCAACCTGATCATGGGGCTAGGTACCATGTGTCACAATTAACTCGAATAACTAAACAAAATTTTTAGCCTTATTTACATACAAACTTGGACAATACTAAATTATACATCTATTACTACTATTCAACCCTTACTCAACACCATGGGTAACAACAAATTTTTAAACTTTAAATTTAGATTATATTCTATACCATACAATACTAAGTTCTTAAATTCATTCTTCCTTATTAACCATGAACAATTATTTACATATTGTGACTCAAGACTTTACTGCAGATACACTTAGTTAATCCTCGAGGCGTGGCCTTTAAGGGAGCCCATCTATATGCATGAAACAACTACCATGCCCTTCGTATGAACCTATCAATGTGTGGCTTGGTCCATTCATACGACCATTGAATCAATTCTTGTCCCTTCATACAAGGCTGTACAATTGTAAGTTCAGATGAATTTAGTGAGATTCTATATCCTATAAATCAAAGACTCAATTTTTGGGTAAATAAGAATAATAGCACAAAATTAATCCATTCATTCCATATCAAACTTAATATAGACTTATTATAATACCCTAGAAATTTTCTTATGAATTAGCCTGTGATTATAAGACTCATTTGCTGTATTGAATTTGAGATTTGGCTGATACTTAATCACCTTGTTCTTTGTAGTCTTGTACTCATAAAATAGTCTCGTAGGACTTTTCCACTCTATACCATTTTACTAAGATACCTCTAGTACCAAATAGTTCCCGGCGGACTACCTCTTTCTTAGGTTTCCCTTAGTGACTTCCACATTTGATAGTCCCAAGTGGACTTCCTCACACTATATAATCTTAACAAACTATTGTTTCTTTCGTTATTTCTTGGCAGACTTCCTAACCAAGATAGTCCTTGGCGGACTTCCCTTTTTAAAGAGTCTTCAGCTAACTTCAACTTTTCTAGCGACCTCTTTATCAACATCACTTAGGATTTCAAATCTAATAAACCATTATGTAAGCATTTATCCTGTGATGGTTCTACATCAAATATTGCGGACTCTTAACAGCAGATGCATATTAAAAATTCCTTGAAAAAAAATACCCTTTCCTTTCACATATTTCGCGTTTTAAACATTTCTACCGTTCTTCTTATATTTGCATTTTGGCGGATCCTGTAATTAGCATGCTTACTCATTTTTTAGACGCACCATGATCATCTTGTCAAACTACTCGTCGCGCGAGTCATACAATAACCTCCCTTTTTATGCCCTGGCAGTCTTCTTTGTTCACTATCCTAGTAGACTCTATCTTTGCCATACTCTGTACCTATTTGCTACTGGATCATGCCATAACTAACCATGGAATTTTGATTCCAAAGAATTAGTAAACCCCTTTCAAGCTATCAGCCAGTAGGACCTATATACTGTTTACACGGTGTCACCCCGAAGAACTTATATACCGTCATCACGGTGTCGCCCCGAAGGAGCAGTAGATAACTATTTACACGTTGCCACCAAACTCCCTTAAATCCCATAACAATCTGCTTATTCCTCCATTACACCAAATTTTCTTTCTTTATCTACCATGTCAAAGTAACTCCTTCTGTGCACTGCATTTTATTAACATATGTTTCATGTAAAGCATTGTACTTATTACTATAACATACAATACACCATTTATCAATATGTCAATACATAACCACATTTGGCATCCAGAAACATACTTGCAAACGTCCATATATTTTCACAACTTTATGCATGCATGACATATTCATTCACCATGATCATACACAACCATGGAATTCAGATTGAGCTCATATCAGACTCACGAACAGAACATTCCAACTCATCAACAATAAACACCTAAATAGAGTGCAGAAACTCACCTTAAATCTATCATCCTCGTCAGCCTAGCTTATCCAAAATGCTAGAGCCTCCTTTGTCTTGGGAGCTAAGCATGACAATCATCTATATTGATTAAATCGAAGGTATTCAAACCTTAAAAACCCAAAATCCATTATTATATAGAAACTTTTTAGGAGTCTTTACTTCTCTCTTCTTCTAATTCACGAGTATAAAAAGACTTAGGATCTTACCAACTTATTGGATTCTTTACTTTCTAGTCTCGAGTTTCACATCCACTACCCCATGTAGAGCTTTCCTTAGCTTTCTCTTCTTTGCAGCAGCTGAAGAAATTAGTGTAGATGAGAAGAAAAATATAAACAGAATTGAGAAGAATTTCTTTGCAGAAATATCCCTTCTCACACTCGCATATATATACACCCCTATTTTGCATGGTCTCCAAGCCTCAATTAAGCCATCCATCAACAATCATTTTGTTTTCCACTATGGAACCAGTCGAGTCCAACTTAACCAAACCATAATTGAAACTCAACTGATTACCAATCAATTACCAAAATTTCCAAGTTTCCTAGTTGAGCCCACCGGTTTACTATTTTATTCAATTAACTCCCAATTTTCCTTTAACTTAGGGACTTTACTAAAAATAGAATGTGACAAAATTCTTATTTCTAATCCCTAATCATGATTTTAAACATCCTAAATAACATATCATAACAGATCTAAGCCATCATAATCAGCTAATTTCTCGAATCTAACTTTTTCGAAAAATTGATCATGTATGAACATTAAAAGAGGAAAAACTCTCAATTCTTCAAAATTCTTTAATGGTTTATTAAATTGAGTCTACAAACCTTTTATTTAGATCAAAACAAGTTGAAAACCATTTAAAAACATTTGATTTAACTTAAAGATTTAGATTTCAACATTTTTTAGCTAAATTTCATTTCAAAACTTTCAATATATGTAATTCTCAATATTGTTGATTAAATCTTGAATTGTAAAAACAAAAAGCTTAGTTTTGATCATTAGAAATTAGAATATTACCTCAATTTGGGAAGAATGATGAATTGTAGATCTAATTCGATGAAGAATGTTTGAAAAGAAATGAAGAAATTGATGATGAAAACGAGGATTTTCTTTAAAATGGAAGGATGATTTGGTGTTTGGAAGGCTAGAAAGTTAGATTTGTTTGGGTAATTTGAGAGAAAAAGCTCTGATTTGTATTTGAGAATTTTTTTTTGAATGAAAGATGATAAAAGAGGGAAGAGACATGGGTTGTTTAAATAGGCAAAAGGGGAAAACAAATTTTAAATTTAGGGGAAATTGCCTTTTTAAAACTCAGTTTTCTCCCTTTTTCAAATCAATTCATTTTTTGTAAATTAAAACACATTTTCCTAATTAATTTCAAATTCAGTTTCATTTTATTCGTTTTAAGTTATTTAATAACCAAACACTTGATCCGAATTTCTCAACCTAATTTTTAGGCTTGATAATCATTATAATATTTTATTTTATTTATTAAACACTTCTAACCTAATTCTAGTATCCAGATCAGATATCCGATCCACTAACCCGATTCTACTAACTCAATTTTTGGGATGTGACAAAGTGTTTATTACCTAGATTAAAAATTTTGAATCATTCTTTTAAACCCCTAAAACCCAAAAGAACTTGAGAAACTAAAAATCACAATATTTAGGTTGGTTAAATTGCAAACCCAAAATCTGAGTCAATTGAGTTGCTGATAAAGATTTTTGGGGTTAGGATTAACTAAATTAGCCAACATAAATTATGCCATCATACTATGCTACATAATCATCTGAGCAACTACAATCAAGTATACATTATACAACTATTTACACATACAAATAAGTATATTATGCCATCATACTATGCTACATAATCATTTCCAAGTCTCATATGAACTTACGAAAGCTTTTTTGCTAACCTGAGGTTGAATTAGAACCAAATTGTAAAGTTTTCAAAATTTTGGGTCGACGTCATGACATCATCAATCAGTGAGTTACGTCACAACCTCAAACATCTCAACGTTGTAACCCTACTAACTGTTGATCTATGTCGCAACGTCGAGGACTCGTGGTCACGATATTTCCCCTATTTTGGCAATGAACATATTGGAACATTTTTCATGCTTTTAATCAAACACCTATATACTTTCATACATTTTTTCACAATCAAGACACCACCATTCCATACCAATCAATACCAAATCAAGCCTATAAACATTCAAAATCAAACATTCAATTTAGTCCAAAATAAATATTCGTCATCTAGACATATTCAACCTTTTATCGAACTAGCTATACAAAATTATTTCATTTCCAAATTCAAACATATCATACTTATGCAATTTGGGAGCCAAGCACTTAAATGAACTTAACATGAATCAAACAAAGCACACACAAAGTTATATTTCATGCTTAACATTCAAACATACCATTTCCAAACCATTCATCAACTTAGCTACCTTAACTACACTTTGTGACCTTTAACATGCTAAAGTCATGCAAGTTTAAGACCATTACTCATGCTAGCATTAAACATGACGAGCGTCATGTATCAAATAAGTCATATGGCAAGCTTATCACACAAGATCAACCATAGCCACAATTGCCACATAACTATCCACCCGAAAATGACCATTTTCAGACCAAGGTGCCCTTATACATGCCACAATATTTAGACTCAAAACGAATATATTTCTACCATCTTTTTGATAATGTGTGCTTCGCGTTGATTCGACTTATCAAATTCCATAAAGTGATGATCTATAAGTAGGGAAAACAACTAGAGTAAGCATACAAATTCTTAGTAAGTGAAAATGGAAAATATTATGCTTACCTTGTTCACATTTAAGCATATTAACTACAAAAGTTTTGGCATACATTTGGCTAACCTTGGCATATAATGTTAGAGCTAAACACATGCCAACATTGAAATTCAAATACGTTAGACATATTACATATCAAGAATATCATCAATTCATACCAAATTACTTACGTACAACTTATCAAGTTACCGAAATCATACCATTTCAATTTGAATCACAAATCATAACAACATATCAAATCAGTTCCTTTCCCTTTTTCAAATCTAACATCCAATTACAAATTATTCATTTCAATGTCACATTTTATTATTAATCTATATAATTACACCATTTACACATTATTCATTTCAATACATTTCAAGTTTCCAATTTCAATTATAATGTTTTGCCTGATGGAGCATTAGTAAAATGGAATTGGATACATAGGTTAACTACACCACACCAGGTAGCTTGTAAGAACTTAAACTACACCGCACCAGGGCACTGAAGTGTAAATTCCGTAGGCATCATATGCAAATACATCCCTCGACCACACCAGGATCTCTGTAGAGGCATATAATGTTCGATGATCCGCAACAGATGTTGGATCTCGATATAACCTTTAATAATTTTTGTACAATCACATATCTTGTATAAGCATGCATAAGACCCTATTAGCATGCTAATCGTATCCTAACATTTTAGTAAGTTCACATAGGCATCAATTATACATATATACATTACCATTCCCTGTAAACAATCCTTTTCACATGAGTATACCCTATAATTATCAATATTTACAATCACACCCCTGTAAATGATCACATTTTTCATTTCCATACCATGTACTTATACAAATTTTCACATTTATATTGAGTATTATCTCATAATAGTCAATTATTATAACAACCCAGTTTTAGATAAATCGAAATAGTGGTTTTGGGACCACAAATCTAAGGTCATAAAATTATTTTAATATTCTTTTTGGTGTTTACAGGATATTATTTGATATGTGTGAAAATTTAGTGATTTAATTTTACCGTTTGTATGCTTAATTTGATAAAAAGGACTTAATCGCGTAAAATATAAAAGTGACTTTCTATTTGTTAAAGTACTTATTTGCTATGGTTTATTAATTGTAAAGTCCTTAAAATAGAATTAGGCCACTATTAAGGTTAGTGGATGGTAATGGACAAAAATGACCTTATATTATATGATTTGCATGTTATATCATTAAGGGCAATTAAGTAATTTGGTATTTAAGTTAGTCTTAATTTTTGAAATTTTTGATGATTGTGTGAAATTAAAATGATGAATATTCAAGATTTTTTTTGTTTGATGATGAAAAATAAATATTTGATGTTAGATTATCATGTTTTGTAAAGTGATTTTTGACAAAAAAAAATATTAAATAGGGATTAAATTGAGAAATGTGTAAATTAAGTAGTTGACATGTGAATTAAATTAAATTTTTGGGCTGCTAGGGACCTCTAATAAATTCGGCTAAGCATGGGTGTATTGAAATTTTGTGTAATTTGTGATTTTGTGAAATAAGGACTAAATTGAATAAATGTGAAACTTTAGGGGATAAAGTGAAAAAATTCCAAATAGGTTTTTTTGGATGAAATTGAATAAATAGGTGATTAAATTAGCTAAATTTGAATTTATTTAGATCAAGGAAGGAAGAAATCGAATTTGGATCGGAGAAAGTCGAAAATTGTTGAATAGTCGTTCCGATCCGTTCGTTTCCGTGGAGGTAAGTTCATAAGTAACTAAATGTATTTGAATTCAAATATATATATTTCATGTATTGCTGAATTGAATTGTATATGTATACTTATATTGCCGAATTGAATTGTATAGGTATACACCTATTGTCGAATTGAATTGTATATGTATACTTATATTGCCGAATTGAATTGTATAGGTATACAACTATTTTTGAATTGAATTGTATATGTATACTTGTATTGTCGAATTGAATTGCATAGGTATAAACCTATTGCCGAATTGAATTGTATATGTATACTTATATTGCCGAATTGAATTGTATACGTATACTTATATTCCCGAATTGAATTGTATAGGTATACACCTATTGTCGAATTGAATTGTATAGGTATACACCTATTGTCGAATTGAATTGTATATGTATACTTATATTGTCGAATTGAATTGTATATGTATAGTTATATTTCCGAATTGAATTGTATAGGTATACACCTATGCCGAATTGAATTGTATATGTATACTTATATTGTCGAATTGAATTGTATATGTATACTTATATTACCAAATTGAGTTGTATATGTATACTTATATTGCCGAATTGAATTGTATAGGTATACACCTATTGTCAAATTGAATTGTATATGTATACTTATATTTTTGAATTGAATTGTATATGTATACTTATATTGCCAAATTGAATTGTATAGGTATAAACCTATTGCCGAATTGAATTGTATAGGTATACAACTATTTTCGAATTGAATTGTATATGTATACTTGTATTGTCGAATTGAATTGTATAGGTATAAACCTATTGCCGAATTGAATTGTATATGTATACTTATATTGCTGAATTGAATTGTATACGTATACTTATATTCCCGAATTGAATTGTATAGGTATACACCTATTGTCGAATTGAATTGTATATGTATACTTATATTGCCAAATTGAATTGTATATGTATACTTATGTTGTCGAATTGATTTGTATATGTATTTATATATTGCTGATTTGATTTGAGCATTGGATGACTGATTTCGTGCATGAATTGATTTAATTATTAAGTCAAAAGCCCCGAATGAACCTTAGGAAAAGTATAAGATACTGATATCATGACATTATGACTTCCGAGTTGTAATTTCATGTAAGACCATGTTTGGGACATTGGCATCGAAGTGAGAAAATGTGTAAGACCATGTCTGGGACATTAGCATCGTATATGATTCGTATAAGACCCTGTCTAGGACAGTGGCACTGATATGTGTTAACATGTAAGACCATATCTGAGATATGGCATTGTACAAGCTTTACATGATTTACGAGTATCCTTAACAATTTTGAATGGTTCAACGGGCAATGTCAAATCGAGATCGAAGGTGAATTTGAGCTAAATGGTTCAGGTATGTGTGAAGTTTATATGTTCATGAAATATTAAGGTAAGTTTAATGCTTAATGTGGTAGTATAAATTTACATGAGTTAGTTGAATGTATATGTGTTTGAGATTTATTTAAATTCAATCTAGTTGAATTGAATTATAAATATCATTGAGATGATTTATTTGCTTATGGCTTACTAAGCTTCCAAAGCTTACTTTGTGCATTCTTTCATTGTTTTATAGATTATCGAAGCTAGCTTAGACTCGGTGATCGTTGGGAAACGTCATCACACTATCGAACATCTTGTTGGTACTTTTGAAGCTTTGTAAATATGGTATATGGCATGTATAGGCTAGTGCACTTTTGCTACATTTTGAATTGTAAATTCTAGCTATGTGAGTTGGCTTGGTAATTGATGTGTACGTATAATGGCTAAGTGTTTAGCTTGCTTTTTATGATAGCTGATGCCCTTTAATTTGTTCAATTTGGTTTGGATGTCTTGATGATTAAATGATGCAATTGGTATGATATTGAGATGATAGATTGGTATGTAGTTGAGATATGAGTTGGTTGTTTAAGTATTAAGAAAATGCATGTTTGAACTTAGGATGAATTGATGATTATAGTAAGTTAAATTGATATACTTTTGAGTTAGTTTGTGGACATGAAATGAGTGGTAAATGAATGGTTATAAAATAGTATAGTTTGTGGACATGAAATGAGTGGTAAATGAATGGTTATAAAATAGTATGAAATGTGCATAGAATGAGTGGTTTCGGCTGCCTATTATTATGTGAAGAAAAAAACTTTTAAGTTTTTCAGAAATTTTTATATGTGATCGGTTTAGTCCCAAACCACTTTTAAAGCATGTTTAAGGTCTCGTAGACATATTTAAGGACATTGTGTATGTTAATTAAATGTTATGTTTGATTGGTAATACTTTTTAACCATAATTCGATGACGGACACGGGTTAGGGGTGTTACATTTTATTGGTATCAGAGTTATCGTTTAGTCAGTTCTAGGACTAACATAACGCGTGTAAGTCTAGCTATACATATCATATATATATAATATGTGATAGTATGATGATTCTCGACAATTACAATGTGTTTTCATATAGCAAATGGATCCCGATTGAGCTGTAGCTGATGATATGGAATGTAATGCACCCGCTCCCACTCAAGGGGATGTGCAATCTGATTTTAGAGTTGTTGCTAGTAGCCACGAGGGAGAGGCTAAGCAAGTCTTCTTCCAGATGATGAACGAATGCTTCACACAGTATATCTAGATGAATCCAACTACTCAACAACCTCCACCCTCACCTAATCCTCCTCAAATACCAATGATACCTCAAGTTACTGATCCAATACGATTGAATAAGCCTTCGGCTGATAAAATTAGAAAATATGAGGTTGAAGAATTCAGAGCTACTATTGATGATGATGCCGAGCGAGCTAAATTCTGGCTTAATAATATGATTCAGGTATTCGATGAATTATCTTGTACTCCTGATGAATGTATCAAATGTGCTATATCTTTGTTAAGGGACACTGCATATCACTGGTGGAATACACTAGTTTTAGTGGTTCCAAAAGAACGGGTTACCTAGGAGTTCTTTCAGACTGAGTTTCGAAAGAAATATATCAGTCAGAGATTCATAGATCAAAACGCAAAGAATTTCTTGAGTTAAAATAGGGTCGAATGACAGTGACAAAATATGAGCGGAAATTTGTGAGACTCAGCAAATATGCCCGGGAATGTGTTTCAACTGAAGCTATAATGTGTAAAAGATTTGAAGACGGTTTGAATAAAGATATTAAGCTATTAGTCGGGATTCTAAAAATAAAAGAGTTTGTGATACTCATTGAACGAGCATGCAAAGCTGAGGAACTTGGGAAAGAGAAAAGAAAAGCTAACTTTGAAGCTAGAGATTCGCGAAAAAGATCATCGAGTAAGTCATTTTAGTCAGCATCAAAGAAGTTCTGAGATGATTTTAGCCCTTCAAAGGCTACTGTGGGTTATTCTAGACGAGATAGAGACAGACCACCTGTGAGTTCGAAAGCTACTTCAATGGCTAGTGTTGGAAATGTCAGATCAAATCAACCTGAGTGTAAACATTGCAGTAAACGACATCTAGAAAATTGTAGATTGAATGAGCGGGCTTGTTTCAAATGTGGATCATTAGATCATTTCATCCGTGAATGTCCTGAGTTGGCCGAGCAAGATATAGTGCAGAATATGAGGCCGAGTAACACTGCAGCTAGAGGTAGACCACCCAGAAACACGGGTAATGTGAGTGGTAGTCAGAGGGGAACTAAAGACACTGTTGTTAGATCTGAAGCCTGTGCATCTGCCAAAGCTTATGTTATTCATGCTCGCGAAGAAGCTTCATCTCCAGATGTTATTACTGGTACTTTCACTCTCTATGATACTAGTGTTGTTGCATTGATTGATCCAAGGTCAACTCATTCTTATGTATGTGAGACTTTAGTATCCAGTAAGACTTTGCCTGCAGAGTCTACTGAATTTTTTATTAGAGTATCGAACCCCTTAGGCAGGTGTGTTTTGGTTGATAAATTATGCAAGAACTGTCCGTTGATGACTCGAGATTTCTGTTTTTCGGCTGATCTGATGTTGTTGTCATTCGACGAATTCGACATAATTTTGGGTATGGATTGGTTAACACTACACGATGCTATTGTAAACTGCAAACAGAAGATAATTGATTTGAAATGTCAGAATAATGAGATTATTTGGATTGAATCAGATGATTTGAATGGTTTATCGGCTGTGATTTCTTCGATGTTAGCTTCGAAAATATATGAAAAAGGGTTGTGAAGCTTACTTTGCCTATGTACTCAACTCTAAAGTGACTGAAAAAAAGATTGAATCAGTACCAGTTGTGTGTGAATACCTGCATGTGTTTTCTGAAGAGTTACCTGGTTTGCCACCGATCAGAGAAGTTGAATTTGGTATCGAGTTAGTGCGGGGAACAACTCTGATATCGATAGCTCCATACAGAATGGCACTGGCCAAATTAAAAAAGTTGAAAGCTCAGTTCCAGGAATTGACAAATAGAGGTTTCACACGACCGAGTTATTCTCCCTGGGGTGCACTGGTTTTGTTTGTGAAAAAGAAAGACGAAAATATGAGAATGTGCATTGATTATCGATAGCTCAATAAAGCGACCATCAAGAATAAATACCCTCTGCCACGAATAGACGATTTTTTCTATTAGCTGAAAGGGGCTACAGTGTTTTCTAAAATAGATTTGAGATCGGGTTATTATCAGCTGCGAGTTAAAGACTCAGATGTGTCGAAAACTGCTTTCCGAATGAGGTATGGGCATTATGAGTTTATAGTTATGCCTTTCGGACTAACGAATGCTCCTGCTATTTTTATGGACCTAATAAATCTGATCTTCAGACCGTATTTGGATAGATTTGTTGTTGTGTTTATAGATGACATCTTGATCTATTCCCGAGATGAATCTGAGCATGCTAAACATTTGAAAATAGTGTTACAGACTTTGTGAGATAAACAACTATTTGCAAAGTTCAGTAAATGTGAGTTCTAGTTACGAGAAGTTGGTTTTCTGGGGCATATTATGTCAACATCGGGTATTCGAGTCGATCCGAGTAAAATTTCGACAATATTGGATTGAGAGCCTTCGAAAAATGTATCCGAAGTCTGAAGTTTTCTAGGACTCATCGGTTATTACAGACAATTCGTAAAAGGTTACTCACTGATTGCAACTCCGTTGACGAGACTACTTCAGAAGGATGTTAAGTTCGAGTGGTCGGACAAGTGTTGGAAAAGTTTTGATTAGCTGAAAGCTCTTTTGACTGAAGCTCCAATGTCATTACAGCCAGAAACGGGTAAAGAATTCATAATTTATAGTGATGCATTGTTGAATGGTTTAGGCTGTGTTTTGATGTAAGAAGGCAAAGTCATAGCTTATGCCTTGAGACAATTAAAGCCGCATGAAAAGAATTACCCGACGCACGATTTGGAATTAGCAGCTATTGTGTTCGGTGAGAAATGTCATGTTTATTCTGATCACAAGAGGTTAAAATATTCGATGACTCAGAAAGATCTAAATCTGCGACAGCGAAGATGGTATGAATTTTCAAAAGGTTACGAGCTAGTGATTGACTACCATCCAGGAAAGACCAATGTTGTTGCTGATGCTTTAAGTCAGAAATCTTTGTTTACTTTACGTACAATGAATACTCAGTTGGCTCTATCTGATGACGGCTCGATTATAGCTGAGTTGAAAGCAAGACGGTTATTTATATAGCAGATTTGCGAAGCTCAGAAAGTTGATAATTAATTGTTAGCAAAATGGGCTCAATGTGATTTGAATTCTGATTTAGAATTTCAAGTTGATGCTGATAATTGTTTGAGATTCAGAGGTCAAATATGTTTGCCTAGAAATTCAGAGTTGATTCAGATGATTTTGAATAAAGCTCATAGTAGTCGTTTGTCTGTTCATCCAGGAAGTACGAAAATGTATAACGATCTGAAATAACTTTACTAGTGGTCTGGTATGAAACGTGGCTTCCCATAATTCGTTTCTAAATGTTTGATCTATCAGCAAGTTAAAGCTGAGCATCTGGTATCGTTTGGTTTATTGTAGCCGACTATGATACCTGAGTGGAAATGAGATACAGTGACTATGGATTTTGTGTCGGGATTGCCCCTATCCCCAAGAAAGAAAGATGCGATCTGGGTTATAGTTGACAGATTGACGAAATCAACTCATTTCATTCCAGTATAAACGGACCAGTCGCTTGATAAGTTAGTTGAGTTTTATATTTCCGAGGTTGTGAGATTGCATGGAGTACCTATTTCTATTATTTTGGATAGAGATCTGAGGTTCACATTGCGATTTTGGAAGAAACTGCAAGATGCACTAGGTACAAAGTTACACTTCAGTACCGCTTTTCACCCACAGACGAATGTACAATCCGAACGAGTTATACAGATACTCGAGGATATGTTACAATGTTGCATTCTTGAGTTTGAAGGTATGTGGGAAAAGTATTTGCCGTTGCTTGAATTTGCGTATAATAATAGCTATCAATCGAGTATAAAATGGCACCTTACAAAGCTTTATATGGTCGCAAATGCCGAACACCTTTGTACTAGACCGAAATTAGTGAGAATTAGATTCACGGGGTCGATTTGATTAAAGAAACTGAATAGAAAGTGAAAGTGATTCGTGATAGTCTGAAAGCAGCGTTAGATCGTAAGAAATCGTACGCAGACTTGAAATGAAAAGATATTGAGTTTTAGATTGGGGATTAAGTATTTTTAAAAGTATCTTCGTGGAAGAAAATACAGATTTGGCAGAAAAGGCAGGTTAAGTCCGAGATTCATCAAGCCGTATGAAATTATCGAGCGTATCGGGCCAGTTGCTTATAGATTGTTGTTGCCACCTGAATTAGAAAAGATTCATAATGTATTTCATGTATCGATTCGATCCCTCACATGTAATTTCCTCGTCTGAGATTGAGATTCAGTCTGATATGACATACGAAGAAGAACCGATCCGAGTTATAGATCGCGAGGTTAAAGAATCGAAAAATAAGAAAATTTCATTAGTGAAAGTCTTATGGCATCGACATGGGGTTGAAGAAGCTACGTGGGAGCCCGAGGATGATATGAGTGAGCAATATCCAAACCTATTCACAGGTAAGACTTGCGGGGATGAAAATCCCTAAGGGGGAGAGTTATAACAACCCGATTTTAGATAAATCAAAACAGTGGTTTTGGGACCACAAATCTGATGTCATAAAATTATTTTAATATTATTTTTAGTGTTTACAGCATGTTATTTGATATATGTGAAAATTTCGTGATTTAATTCTACAGTTTGAGTGCTTAATTTGATAAAAAAGACTTAATCGCGTAAAATGCAAAAGTGAATTTCTATTTGTTAAAGTACTTATTTTCTATAGTTTATTAATTTTAAAGTCCTTAAAATGGAATTAGGCCACTATTAAGGTTAGTGGACGAAAATGGACATAAATGACCTTATATTATATGATTTTCATGTTATATCATTAAGGGTAATTATGTAATTTGGTATTAAAGTTAATAAAATTAAAACAAAACAAATGATATTCATTTGTTCATCTTAGTTGGCCAAAATTGAAGAAGGATATGCCATTAAAATACCTTGAAGCATTTGGCCATTGCATGATTCATTAGTAAGTTTGTTTTTGCTCGGTTTTTGATGATTTTTACGTTTTTGAGGTCGTTGCTTCGTATACTAGCCAGCCCGTGTCTTCATTTTTGAAATTTTTGATGATTGTGTGAAATGCCATTGATGAATATTCAAGCTTTTTGTTATTTGATGATGAAAAATAAATATTTGATGTTAGATTATCATGTTTTGTAAAGTGATTTTTGACAAAAAAATGTCAAATAGGGATTAAATTTAGAAATGCGTAAATTGAGTGGTTGAAATGTGAATTAAATTTAAGTTTTGGGCTGCTAGGGACCTCTAATAAATTCGGCTAAGCATGGGTGTATTGAAATTTTGTGTAATTTGTGATTTTGTGAAATAGGGACTAAATTGAATAAATGTGAAACTTTAGGGGCTAAAGTTCAAAAATATCCAAATAGGTATTTTTCAAAGAAATTGAATAAATAGGTGATTAAATAAGCTAAATTTGAATTTATTTAGATCAAGGAAGGAAGAAATCGGATTTGGATCGGGGAAAGTCGAAAGTTGTTGAATAGTCGTTCCAATCTGTTCGTTTCCGTACGAGGTAAGCTCATAAGTAAATAAATGTATTTGAATTAAAATATATATATTTTATGTATTGCTGAATTGAATTGTATATGTATACTTATATATCCGAATTGAATTGTATAGATATACACCTATTGTCGAATTGAATTGTATATGCATACTTATATTGCCGAATTGAATTTTATATTTATACTTATATTGTCTAATTGAATTGTATAGGTATGCACCTATTTCTGAATTGAATTGTATATGTATACTTATATTGTCGAATTAAATTGTATATGTATACTTATATTGCTGAATTGAATTGTATAGGTATACACCTATTGTCGAATTGAATTGTATATGTATATTTATATTGCCGAATTGAATTGTATATGTGTACTTATATTGTCGAATTGAATTGTATAGGTATAAACCTATTGCCGAATTGAATTGTATATGTATACTTATATTGTCGAATTGAGTTGTATATGTATACTTATATTGCCGAATTGAATTGTATAGGTATACACCTATTGTCGAATTGAATTGTATATGTATACTTATATTGCCAAATTGAATTGTATATGTATACTTATGTTGTCGAATTGATTTGTATATGTATTTATATATTTTTTATTTGATTTGAGCATTGGATGACTAGTTTCGTGCATGAATTGATTTAATTATTAAGTTGAAAGCCCCGAATGAACCTTAGGAAAAGTATAGGATACTGATGTCATGACATTATGACTTCCGAGTTGTAATTTCATGTAAGACCATGTCTAGGACATTGGCATCGAAGTGAGAAAACATGTAAGACCATGTCTGGGACATTGGCATCGTATATGATTCGTATAAGACCCTTTCTGGGACAGTGGCATTAATATGTGTTAACATGTAAGACCATATCCGAGATATGGCATTGTACGAGCTTTACATGATTTACGAGTATCCTTAATAATTTCGAATGGTTCAACGAGCAATGTCAAGTCGAGACCGAAGGTGAATTTGAGCTAAATGGTTCAGGTATGTGTGAAGTTTATATGTTCATGAAATATTAAGGTAAGTTTAATGCTTAATGTGGTAGTATGAATTTACATGAGTTAGTTGAATGTATATGTGTTTGAGATTTATTTAAATTTAATTTAGTTGAATTGAATTATAAATATCGTTGAGATGATTTATTTGCTTATGGCTTACTAAGCTTCCAAAGCTTACTTTATGCATTCTTTCATTGTTTTATAGATTATCGAAGCTAGCTCAGACTCGGTGATCGTCGGAAAACGTCATCACACTATCGAACATCTTGTTGGTACTTTTGAAGCTTTGTAAATATGGTATATGGCATGTATAAGCTAGTGCACTTTTGGTACATTTTGAATTGTAAATTCTAGCCATGTAAGTTGGCTTGGTAATTGATGTGTATGTATAATGGCTAAGTGTTTAGCATGCTTTCTATGATAGGTGATGCCTTTGAATTTGTTCAATTTGGTTTGGATGTCTTGATGATTAAATGATGTAATTGGTATGATATTGAGATGATAGATTGGTATGTAGTTGAGATATGAGTTGGTTGTTTAAGTATTGAGAAAATGCATGTTTGAACTTAGGATGAATTGATGATTATAGTAAGTTAAATTGATATACTTTTGAGTTAGTTTGTGGACATGAAATGAGTGATAAATGAATAGTTATAAAATAGTATGAAATGTGCATAGAATGAGTGGTTTCAGTTGCCTATTATTATGTGAATTTTTTTTTTAAGTTTTTCAGAAATTTTTATATGTGATCAGTTTAGTCCGAAACCACTTTTAAAGCATGTTCAAGGTCTTGTAGACCTATTTAAGGGACATTGTGTATGTTAATTAAATGTTGTGTTTGATTGATAATACTTCTTAACTCTAATTCGGTGATGGACACGTGTTAGGTGTGTTACAATTGTCACATAATATTTCAGTTCACTCCATTACTAGCCATATATACCAAATTCATTAATATTTCAAATTATACTCAAAAAAAATATATCAAATTAAACACAAGTATACATATCATACAATATGAAATTGTATGTTCCATATGAACTTACCTTTTCAAAGTACAAAATGAGTGGATCTTTTAGGGACTAATTTTAGTTTTTCCCTTATCAGCTCCACCTTTGATCCAACTCTTTATCTATACAATTATTGCATATACCAAATCAATACCAAACACTTGCACACATTATCATGAGATGTGTGATCGTAGTAAATCTATTTTTTGATTTTTCCTACATATTTTACATTTTATTAAATTTAGCCCCTAAAGTCGGGATAGGCATAACTTTCAATTTTAATGCATGCATAGTAGCATCATGTTATTAAACAGCTAAGTGGGCCTCTTGTTGGGCCAAGATCTAATCGTACATTACAATGGGCAAAGTTTTATTGGTTTTAATTGGGTTTTTGTCTCATTGGATCTTAGTGGGTCTTTAATGAAAGTAAAAAATGATGGGCTTAAAGAATCCAACCATGAAAATTGGCTCAAGTGTGGGGAGACCAAGTGCAAGAAGAGGAACATCTTTGCTATCATATCAATTGGACCTTTGTTCAAAATTGGAAGCGTTGGATTTAAAGAAATCAACCATGGGCCAAATCCAGATATTGGGCTCCAACGTGTGAAGCCCAAATGTAAAATGAAACATTCAAATTTCAATTTGAATTTTATGGACTCACTAATGATCCTATGCTCTATTTCTTATGTGTTACATTTTATGCGTTGAGTCATGTTTGTCATATATTTATTTTGCTTCTGCAGTTTTTATGTCTTCATATCGTTTATCCTTAGTTCATTATTTCCATGCGTTATTTTGTTATAGTGTGTTATTATAATAATTTTGTGATGATATTGTTGTGTGGTCGTAATGCTCATGTGTTGTGTCACACATCAATGTTGTTCATGCACATTAGGTTTATACATGTTTGTTTCATTTGTTTTGTTTATCATGCTGTTTGTTTTTGTTTCATATAATGAGTCATATATGTTTTCCTAGTATGTTTCACTATTTATGTTCATGTGTCATTTGTGTTTCATATTGTTGATGTCTAGTAAATTCTATGTGTTCATCTTTTCCTCAAGTGATACGTTACGTCTTTGATTTATTTTGAATTCAGACAATTATGGTTATGTTTATTTATAATATTGTCAGGTACATTTGGTTGGCCATATGAGCAACAAAGCCTCTATGACCTTTCATATTACAACCAAAATTCATGCATTTGAATATCCAATTCACCTTTGGATTCATGTACTCAACCAAGGCCATGTGCTTCTTCATATTCCATCACCAATTCAAGGATTTTATACATGCATGCATGGCTGGTTTTAATGTATGAACTTACCATGAGTGGACAGTGCAATAAATAGGGCTAATGTAACTTATTGGCTTATTCATGAACCTGACAAATTTCATGTACATACAAAGGGGTTGTATGGAATAAAATAAGGACATTGAACACACAAATGGATGCATGTTCAAGGGCCATGTATTTGACCATTCATGATTTCATGCACCGAAGGATACATGCACATACATTTAAGGAGAGTGCACTTTAAGATACATAATGGTAAAAAGGGATGCACTTGTCAAGGAGAAAGTAATGTGACTCTTCATGCATGATAAGATACATGAACGTCTAAGAGAGATGAATATGACCTTTCGGTCATTCATTAAACATGGAGATGCATGTACTTATTTTGGTTCATGTACGGTTTGATACATGTATCACATTAATGGTCGGTTGTGGCTATTAGACTACCTAGCTAGTTCTATAAATAAGACTTCAATTGTAAGCCTTTCAGAACTTTTGATGAAATATATACATTTGAGAGTTTATTCCCTTTCGTACTTTGAGAACATATCTGAACTTATCAAGACACGAGTCTTGCGGCGTTCAACCAATCGATCTTATCACTTTCATTCTTATCCCTTTATGGAGTGAGGCGATCAACCATACCGTAAGTTTCTATCTCTATAGATAGCGAGTCTTGGTTCTTCTGCTTTGTTGATACTTCTGATTCCTTAACAAATTTTATAGAAAATGAGTCGGGTTCTTAATAACTTCAATTTTTTTCTGGGTTTGGCTAACGATTCGAAAGTCCGAATTGTACCTATTTTTTATTTATCTTTGTTTAATAATTTCTATTTCTATATTCTTACCTGTTTAGAATGATCAGGCAAACTTAGCGTTTTTGTAATTCATAACTTGATTACGAGCAAGCATTAAATTCCTAGCTTCACATTAAAATCCAATTTCAAATATTCTCATTAGGGACATTTTTTTTCTATTTCTAACATAATTTCATGACATGTTTTACATTTATTCAATTTGGCCCCTAATGTAACAAAATTAGCAAATAAGCTAAATTATATTTACAATTTAGTCCTTTTCATAATCTAAGATCAAAATATATCAATTTCAAGTATGATTCATCTATTAATCATCAACGGTAACTTCTTAAAATTTCAAAAATTTATCAAATTGATATATGGACTAGCTAAATCAAGCTCCCATGATTACAAATCCATAAAAAATACAAGAAAAGGACTTAATTTTCAAACCTAACAATTGGCCGAGTGTAAAAGAGCAGCTTCAGAGTTTTCTTCAATTTTTGGTTATGGAGGACAATAACTTAATAAGGATGATGAAAAAATGCCACTAAGTTATGCTTTCATACCTTAATTAGTTACTAATTAACTTAGTTTAATTAATTTAACTATGATTTAATTAACATAATTATTTTTTAAACATATATAATGGAGGATGTCATCATCCTCCACTAGCTCCCTATAGAAAATGCTTTAATTACCATTTTGAACATTTATTTAATTGTTATTCAAATCCCCAATGTAACACCTTATAACCGATCCGGCCACCAAATCCGGATACTGAGTGCCATAATTACCCGAATTTCTTAATAAGTTCCTAATTGATTATTTGCAAACTTAGCCAAATTATATACCCTTATCCGTTATACCTCCGCTACTCAATTTCATAAGTAATAATAATAACTTCTCATTTTAAACATTGAAATAGTTACTATTTCATAATGTACTAAGCTCGTGCCGCCATTCCATATTAAGAGAATCGAACAATTATTATAGCTTAATGAGACTTATGACTTTGTTACAGTTTAGACGAACTTAGTGAGATTCCATTCAGTACTGTAGTGGTGGTCTATCGAATGATCCATCCCAATTGGCAGATTCTTACTGCGTTACCCTTACTATGTCCTTCTTGCGATTCGGCACGTGCTTGAACCTTCTTTTGGAGTAAAACCCCATTTTCAATCATTCTCATCGGCCATCCTGCTTATGAGATTTAACGAATATGCAAACTCCCAATTCCTTGCGATTTCGTACTCGCATAATGACCCTATAGGACTTTTCCCACTTCTAGTTATCCTTTCATTACATTCTCGAGGTGTCAGACAATACCTAACGGCTAACTTTTCCTCAAGTTTTCCTTGGCAAACTTATTTGACGTGCTCATGGCCCCATTCCATATTACCTTCGGCGAGTTCCCTTATTGTCTTGGCGGTCTATGCCTTTCGATCACTCGCTCATATACTTCTGACTTATTGCGCCAATCACGCTGTTCTTACGGATTCAGTTCCTAGCGTACCTCCTGAATGGAAAACTTCCCCATTGGGATTCCCATGACTTACATCTTGGCGGACTTCTCTGCTTTTACTGTCTATGCGGACTACCCATGATATCCTAGTGTCATACAACCATGGTCATACTCTACCTAACCCCATGTTTATTGTCCTATCAGACTATCTATGCTTATGCCTCGATGGACTCTTTTGGTTGCCTAAGCCAAGCTAAAGTCTTACACCCTTCTCACCACGTATTCCCTTAGTCCTAGCGGACCATCCCGTGTTTATTATCTCGGTGGACTATCTGTTCTGTGTTTACTGTCTCAACGAACTATCTCTGTGGATGCCATGTAGTCTTTCATCCATGGTCTTACTCATTATACCTGGCTGCCATAGCATCTTTCATCTATGTTCTTACACCGTATACCTTATACTAGACTGTCATAACATACTTCATCTATGGTCTTACGCCATATATCATCGTCACAGTGTCAACCTGAAGAACTAGTTGATATCGCAATCGCAATAAATACCTTTCCATGATTCTCATTTCCCAAATCCTCCTCCATTACCTCATTAACAACACCTAACATTGATGCTTGAACATCACAATGTTCCCTCCACAAGGCTCAGAGCTTCACCTATGGCGGTATTTAACAGGGTTACCCTATTTTCCCTTCCTAACTTCATCTATCCCCTCAGTGGTTTTCCCTGCAGTTATCATGTAGTACATGCAAGTATTTTCATATAACATAATAGCATGAAGTACATTAAACCCCAAAATAATACAATGATCATTTCATGCATACTGACATGCATTGGCAAATACTTATGTTACCATGCATACATGTCATACTAAAACAACAGAGATCATACCAACCGTGTTGGAGCATAAAATCTCACCTTTCTTCCTTATTCTTGGTATCTTAGCTTGTCAAAATTGTCAGAGCCTCCATCATCTTGGTAGCAATTCCTTATTTCTCTACTGCCAGACTTTGCTTCTCACAATGGTAACAACATGCAAAGCCTTCTATAGCTACATCCTCTTCTTCTTCAAATTGTCTGAAGAAGATGATACTTGGTTTAGAGAAGGAGAAGAAGGGTAAACAGAATTATGAAGAATTTGTTTCCAACTCGTCCTATTTATACTTATTTGGCATGATCTCCATAGGCCGTTGCTACCACTCAGTCCTAATTATTCTGTCTTCCACTATGGAACCAATCGATTCTAATCTAACCAAACTAGATTTGAGATCTAACTTTCCCTAACCTGCCACTTAAGTTTCTAAGTGTCTTGTTAGTGCTTGTGAATTTCTACTCCTATTCAATTATATCCCCAACTCTTCCTCGACTTTGGGTATTCAAGATAACCGGGTGTGACACCCAAGCCTTTTTATCAATTAAAACTCTATAGCAATTAAACTTTTACAATTTAGTCCCTAAGCCTTAAGAAACTATTAATTCGACAAAATTACTTGACCAATCTTTAATATATTTTTATATTAACTTTGTAAATATTATGATTTTATATTTACAAACTTGATTTATGGAAATAGGGTTCTGAAATCGCATTTTCTAGTATTATTGAAAATCGGGTTGTTACAACAATCATCCTACAATAAATATAATACTTAGTCAATAATTTCATTGGGTATTTTATACTTTCTACTTCACTAAGCCGAAATCTATATTTATATGTTTATTTTGACAGTTAGATTTAACTAATTATTTAACTCAAAGAATTAAAATAATTTTCAACCTTCTCATTCGACTATCCCCAAACAACTCTATACATAATCTTCTTGATACTAGAAATCATACAATCCTAAACATTGGAAATTTTGTTTCAAAATAATTAATTTTATTTTTTTAGTTTGAACATCCTAAGAACTTCTTCTCTTTGCTCGAAGTTGTATTAGAACTACATACCAACACCTTATTTCGATAGTAGCAATATATCACTCTTGAATCATTTTGTGATTTTAAGCTTCCAGTAAACATTTTGTTGCTTTTGGAATCAAAATCAAAATAAATTATAAGATTTAAATGAAAGATCGAGAGTGAATCACTTGAGTTTCAAACCCTAAATCTTTTTTTTGAAATTCCCTCTTCAACTTAATATCATGTTTGGGTAAATAATTGTAAAGGAAAAGAGAGAAAAGTAAAAGAAAAAAAAGGAAGGTTAAAGAAAGGAAATGATATATGTTTACTTTATTTGAATAATTAAAATTAATAAAGGAAAGTGAAAAGTTAAAGAAATGATTATTTATAATATTTTTTAACTATATCATTTTATAAAATAACTTATGTAAAAAGTTAATAGAATAAAAATGGTATTAAACATCACTTTCCTTTTCTCAACTTTTCCCCTAAATTGGGGTAATTAAAAATTGAGTAACACAAGTAAAAGTAAAGGATAATCAACTTACTTTTCTTTCCTTTAAATAAAAATTGTTATCCAAGGGTAAAAAAGGAGGAGTGAACCATAGATGGAGATGGAGGAGATAAGTATATTTTTAAACAACTCTCTTCTCCAATTTCTGATATTGACCATCAGATTGAGTTAGATCCAAGATATATTTTTCTACTCGTCGATAGGTACTGATCCATCGTACCAATCATTGCTTGGAGCTCGCTAGTCGAACTTCAAAAAAAAAAAGAACTTAACAGTTAAGTAACTCAAATAAAAAATTTCAAATAGTTTAGTGACTATTTTTATAACTTTTGAAAGCTCCAGTGACCAAAACATAAACTTACTAAGAAATTAATGATCTTGAATATAGTTTTTAGAGAAATTTAGTTGGAGTGATTTAAAAAAAATTGGTTTTATACGATTTAAAGCAGTTGTTTAAAAATTTCAATTAAAAAAAATGATAGTTGAACCACTAAATCAGTCTACTATTAATGGAACCGATTGATCTATTCCGGTTTCAAGAAAAGTGGTGATGATGCTACATTGATGGACCTTCTCACTTGTCAAAAGATGTTATGCCGTTTAGCATTTTGTGAGCAGATAAGAGTTGAGGTGGTTGTTTTGTGAAAAGATGTAGAGCATATCAAGTTACCTATTAACTGATTATGTTTAACTTCATGATTTATGCAAGGAAAGGAATTCTGTCCTCCATCGTGAGAAATTTGTAATAAATCATCTCTCGTTTTTTATAATCTGCTACTTGTTTGATTAGGGATTTTCTGTATTCCAAAGGAGCTCAACTTCAACTACAGATAGGGTGTTAGGTAGCAGCCTAAAATTATCAAATTTCTCTTGGTTGAGGGGTGGAATCAGATGAGTCAACTATTCTTTTTCTACTCTCTACGGGAACAATAATTCAGTTAAAAAAGATGATAATAAAATTTCTATATTTACTTTACAATTATTTTATCCAATAAAATATTTCGATTGTATACCTATAATATATTGATTAAATACTAAATAATTAAATATTTTTTGTATTATAACTAATATCCATTAAAACAACCCAAGTTTCTTGCGAGTGAACGTTATATAAAAAAATTATACATAATTTTCTTTTTTCTTTAAATATGGAAAAAGGATCAAGGGCAATGGAAAAACATTAAAAATGATTAAATAAACTTGTGGGGGTAATAAAAGAAATGTTCGATATGTCATTGTTGACAGACTAAAAACAACAAACAGCCGATGTTAGTTATGGATACATTGAAGATAGTGATAGCGTCACAAACAGAACGGTTCACCCTCGTCTATTTTTTGAGTTGTATGGTTGATCATCATAAACAAGTGCTTTAGTTTTTGTACAAGTTGACGAGGCAGGCTCCATCAGGGAAGAATTCCACTAATAAACTCAGAATTGCCCTGCCCTGCCGCGCACCAACCTCCATCTTTCAGGTCAGGCGAACTTGTTATTCCTCACAGATTCAAACGTTTCCAACCTCAAAATCAGTTACTCTCAATTTGTCTACACAACGTGATGAAGGTTTTCAGCCCTCGCTGCCGATTTTGAAAGCCGGGGATGCAGTGTCCCGACCTTCAACTGTGGATGTAGATTCTTTCTTGTCCAAAACGAAAAATGAGCAATTTTGAAATGCATCCAGACTGCTGGCTATTAGACGGTTCAAACCTCCAAGGCTGTCCCCTAAAATCAAATCTTCACTATGATACTTGCGAGATGGTGCATCAAGAGCTAATGGTCCTAATGAGTCAGGCTGCAATGTGGAAAACAAGAAAATCGGTCAGTTCTCTAAAGAATTTACCACTATTGACATATGCCCTAAGAACAAAACAAACCAGCTTTGCTAATGTAATCAAAGGCTTAGAAGAGGTAACACACCCAATAAATGTCAGTCAGCCCATTGAAATCCTTTTCTGTAGTACCCATGATGTGGGGATCAGATGCACGCTCATCTACGAGTTCTTCACAAGCAGAATTTTCCTTTGGCTCCTCTGGATCAGGTGATTGCACGAAAAGCTGCATATATTCTGATCCTGCAGAGTCTGATGTTGCAATCTGTTTGCAGGCAGCTGGGGAAGCATCGCCAGATAATCTAGCACTGTCCACACAAGGAATAGGATTCTTAGGAAATAAGAAGGCATCGCATGTTTCTTCGGCATCCCAAATAGACGACGCACGGGATGCCAATGATGGAACCCCCATCTTGTTTTGATGCCTAGATATATGAGCAGCAATAGCTGCGTCAAAAGAATCACAGCTGAATGGAATCTGCTGAAAACATAGTGAGCTTTCTGGAACAGGGTGGTCAACACAGTTATCATTGAAGTCCTGAGGCACTTCTGCAAGAAGATCTCCAACACTTATGTTTGTAAGACTGTCAGCCCACTCCCCAGCACATAATGCAGCACTGCTATTGTTCAATCTCTGATCATCCTAAGCAAACAAAAGAAAGTTAAAATGTCAGAAACACATGGGAGCTGAATATGAAGACTCTTCGTGACTAATAGAATTTGGATGTCAAAGGTACGCACAGCACTTCTTTGAAACAAATCTATAAAACCAAATTAGACCAAGTGGGCAGAAGAGAAAGAGTAAAGTTGCTTGACATCAGGCATGTTGGTCAAAAAGGGAAGCCAGCAAGCACAGAAAGGATAATGTGCAAGCGTCTAACAAGTCATATGCAACAAGATCCCATATCAGTGCTAACAGTGAAATTCATAAGAGATGATCCCTTGCACTAGCCAATAAGTTGTCGGTCATTTGGAGCAGACTTTTGTGATACTCATGACAATGAATAAATTTGATTGATAAGTCTACACGAAGGCTACCAGACAACCAATTAGAATAACAAGCACAAGATGCAGAGCTTTGGGCTAGAACAGATTGGAAAGTTTTAAATCATAACTGACAACTGAAAATCTCAAACAGATTTGAACTCTTTAAGAAAGGATGGACACTTACCGTATCCTCCAACCTCCTCATGATAGCAACATTGCAAGTCTCACTTCTATCTGATGAGGCATTTCTTGCAGGAACAAGAGAATCCCCAAGATCATCTTTAGAACTAGTGTTAAGGTATGTATTAATCTCATCATGAGGATCAGTTAAAGAAGGTTCAAGGACTAGATTTTCTTTCTGTATCATTGGCTGATTCTTGTAACGATCATTAAGTTCCTTACGTTGATCACTGGTACATGAGACAGCTTGTACTTCTTCGACAATCTGGCCATTCCTATTTTCTACATTCATATTATGCACACTTGGAATGTAGGGCAAGGAAACAGGTGCTTGCCAGGACAAAGATGCAACTTCAGTATCAGAAAACCAACCATACCTTCAAAAAAGCTTATAAATCACCACTTGTCCTTACAAACCAAGCATAGCAACAAGATGAGACCAAAAATAGACAGGAAAGTACCTTAGGCGAAATACTTGGGGGCTTCCAGCCATTGCAAATACATCTGCTGCACTGACAGTGGTTGCTTGATTCCATCTCTGATGACCCCTAAGGTTTTCTCTTTGAACACCATAAGGGAAAAGCATAAGTTCTCCTGATGCTATACTTGAATGTCCCCATTTTCGATTCAGATGCTCCAATACCGATGATATCTTCTTTCGAGTACTAAGAGTGAGTTCCAAATGTGGATTGTGTTTATCCTGACAAGAGCGGAAGACCAATTATTTAACACTCCCAACTGATAAGCTTAATGTTTTATAAAATCATCAAATATAATTTCTTTTTGGTGCTCACCATTTCCAAGGCTCTTCTAGTACTGTCATCAATTGGAAACAGTTGAAGCTTAAGTTTCCCAGTAGCATGTATGTAGTTTTCCGTGAAAGGATTATGTGAGAAAGATGGCAAAGGAAGTTGATTATTTTCAACTGGGTCATGTTGGCCAGGACCTGCAGTAGAGAAAAAAATAGGAGTTGAGGAATGGTAATTTCAATTCCTTTTAAGGAAATAATTGGTAAATTGATAAAGTTCAATGCACCTCTGGTATCTTGCTCATGCTCACCTCCATTATCATTAATCGTTTTCTCCAAATGCTCAGCAGCATCAGCAACCAAAGAAACCCCAGCAATTGCAGCCTTTTCCCATTTTTTATATGCAGATGATGAGGCACCTGCCAAGCATTGTATAGCAATACAAGTTTACCTAAATTTGAATGGGAAAAAGAACATTGAACAGAGAGAATGCCCGTACTACACCTTGAAAGCTCTAAATATTAATACCAAACAAGAACAATGGGAAAAATGTAAAATGAAGGTCACTATTACTAATAAACACCGGTCTTGAAACTTGACATCAACAACAATTCTTATTATAATTCAGAACATCTATAACATCGTGATATAACTATATAAAATTAAAAGCAAATTTGTAAACCCAATTGCGCTATTGTGCTACAAGAAATAGATGTTTACTTATCTACTTATTTTTGGGGAAGAGGAATTGAATTACCTGGTTTCTGCCGTTGCCTTGCAGGTTTCATGGTATTTGACTCTCCTTTACTATTGCTACGGTTGACACCTACATTGTTATTACGCTTAAATGACCCTTTTCCAGGTCCTAATTTCTGAATGTTTTGACTGTCTACAAGAAATAGTTTGACTGTACGAGCATCCTGTCCTGAAGCCCTACTCTGATTTGTGACACTGTTTGGAGATGTAGGTGAGCTATTCTCCCCTTGGGAGGGTCGTTTTCTTACGGTCTTCTTCCGGTCCTTCAAAAGTTGATGCTCCTTCATTGGGACAACAGAGCAGTCAGTCCAGGGCAAGCATAAAAAGTCACGTTACATGTAGAGAGGTTAAAAAGCACTACAAAAGATTCTTTTGACTAACCAAAGCTTCAACAAAAATTTTAAATCTTCGGGGTTTAAGATGAAGTTTTGAGGCTCTGCAGCTATACTTTTCCAGCAGAGACCACCTGCAAAAGAAGACTTGCATTTTGAATAAAAATAATAATACATTGAGCCCCTGTTAATGTAGCATTGGCATAGTATGATACCATAAAAAATCCTTAATTAAGATTCTAAACCTCATGCTTAACAAGGGGCCACAAAGAAAATGCTTGTCATTTGCCCTCAAGATGGATATTAATTGAAGGTTCAACATAGTTATACACCTAACATATTCAAAGGGTATCTAACACTTGCAGATAAGCAACCTTTTGCATAGGAGTGGGTCATCCCAGCTCAACAAATCTGCTCTCAATAGAAATTACTGATGCATTACCAGCATAATATAGTTAGCAGTGATGTAATAATGAATCCTCCACATAATATAATTGAATTTATCTAACTGAATTTTAAGATGAAGGCAAAGTTCCCAGCATTACCAGCGAAGCATTGCTGCATTAGTATCTTTAGAGTTTTTGGCATCCAAACATAACCGTGGACCCAGAAGCTTGTTCATGCGCCTCACAAGACGATAGTAATAATGTCTGACCTGCAAATTTCAAAAAGAAAAAGAAAAACCAAAACATTTACAAGGGAACGTCAGACTTAAATCAATAATGAGGCAACCAGAACAACATCTAGTGGCAAATCACCTGATCTTTGTTTTTACTTTGCACACGGCATGTGATCTTCTCAAAATTCTGCAAGTAATGCATGTGTCAAGAAATATTTTGCGGAAAAAGTTAAAAGCCAAAAGAAAAGTAACCTTGACATACCTTCCCAACTTGTCGTAATGCAGTGAAGAAACTCTCTTCCTCTTGACGTGTCCAAGCAGCCCATTGCCGAGTTGGTTTTTTAGCTGCATTAGATCAATTCACACAAAAATTAAAGATACAATCACTATTTTCCATAGAAGGAGATGATGCATAGAAAGAACAATCAAAATCTTAATAAGGAGCATCAAGCTGCATTCACATACCAGGTTGTTCTGGCACCGTATTATTCGAGGTGGATGAGGCTACATCGAGATCTCCAACTTGAATAGGAACATTTTCTTGATTATGTTGTGCCTCAGAGGGTAAGGAGACCAGTGACTCTGTCTGCATGTTGACGGCATCACATGAAAACTAATACCTTCTCCCTCTTCAGATTTGTATAGAAATCAAGAAGCTCTGTCACAGGGAAATTAAGTTTAAGATCATACAGAAAACCCAGAAAGACAAAGAATAAAGGAACACAAATCTTTATGTGGTCATAATAAGCAGGCTGAAGCACCTCAAGAAAATGCAGTTAAGGATAAATGTCCCCTTCCTCAGGAAAATAGTGAAAAAAGAAGTTGACCCTCTTTGAACCCCAACAAATACCAGAGATTATTATTGAAAGATAGGATCATGAATTTCATGGCCAAACTGCACAGAGCATATCAACAGCAATATAGCTTATGGTTTTCACAAGATCAGCTTCCTGTCATCTCCCATTATGTTGCAAGTCTTCACATCAATCAAGGCATTTAAAAACATCTTCTCTTCGGTAAATGGTAGAAAATAAATTTTATATGCTAGTGGCACAAAGGCTTAACCCGATAATACCCTTTGAAGACTTAAAACTTTTCTCTAATTTGGATCAGAAGCTTGTTGTCATAATTAGAAACATGAACTCCAACATCAAACATGCAACTAAGTGAACACTAAGCACCCTGCTATCCACCAATGTGACTACCATAGCCAATGTGTTAATGGTTTAATATATAAGCAATTGATTAATCCTTTTCTCCGGTTTATTAAACTCTTCTTTCAAATTTATATTATCAATAAACAAAATATGCAGAACAGTATTAGTATATATTCAACAATAATGAAACTAAATAATCCATTTCAATTCATCACACAATGGATCTCAATGTTAGAAGAAACTAAGAATTTCATACCAAAAAAAAAACAATCTTTCTTAACCATTCATTATTTATCTTGAGAAAATTTGAAATTCCTTATAATAATAAACCCTAAAACCAACAAATTCTACCTCCGGATATGTCAGCTGACAATAGAATTCAACAAATACGAGAAAACTTTACAGCTTTAAAATACGCAGCCTTAAAAAAGGGGGGAAAAGAACCCTCTGTCTACTTGCTATGAAATGCGATAAATCTAAAAAAACGAAAACTTCGAGCTTAATTTGTTTCAAGCGCATGAGATCCCATAGAGAACAAAAAATTTAAAGTCAACCGTACAACTGATGGACCAGATTTAATTCCATTTTTCCACATCAAAATAAACTAAATAGGACGGGGGAACATAAGAACATAGAATAATTTAAATTTCCCGACAGCCAAACAAAATCTAGGGTTTCGAACTACAGTAAATATTGATCGGAGAAAGCTTAATAACATAACAAAAAAAAAGAAAGAAAATAAGAAAATGAAGAAGAAACTAAATTTAATTTGAACATACCTGAAACAGAAAAAAGAGATCCGGAGGAACCGAAGAGGCTAAGATTTTGTACAAAGAAGAAAATCATTGATACCGGAAGAAACTTCCGACAGACGTCTACGGTAGAAAAAAATTGGAAACGAATTTTCCTTTAATTTTTTTTATTATTCTTTTTACTTTGAAGAAAAAGAAAGATCCCCCTCCCCCCCCCCAAAAAAAAAAGTTTATTTGGTAATTTGAAAGATGATAAAAATAAATAAATAAATTGATTTTAACTTGGTACCTTAGAGTTATAATTAAAATTGAACGTCAGCAAAAAAAGAAATAAATAACTGGACCGACTCACCAAATTTTTTTCTATTATTATGTTCACGTAAAAAGGTAAAAGTGGAATATTTCATTTTTATTATATATATATATTTATTTGTTTATTTGTTTATGTATTTACTGAAGATTTCAATCAATAATTTTAAACATGAAAATACATGTACACGTGATTGAAAAATAAGTAACGGTTCTAATAACATTAAAAAATAATAATACATGGTAATACAAATATATATGATTATATATAAAAATTTATATAGAATAAATTATTACTAAATATAATAAAAATAATGATATTATATGAATGGTCAAACTAACATGTGTACTCATGATGTTGCAGAAATAGGGCACATGACGTGCTTAGAAGTAAATTGGATTATTTAGTTAAATATGAAACTAATAATCATTTGTTCAATTAAAGCGAATTTAATGAAATTTTTTTAATATTTTGGTACACAATGCGTTTTTTTTTAAATATTTTTTCGATTCTCAACTCTGTTAGTGGAATATAAAAACTTGATTAACAATAATTAAATATTTATTTATTTTTAAATTTTTTTAAGAAAAGGTTATTGGAATTAGTTGTCAAAAATTGATGAAAAGATATTAAGGGGTGGCAACACAAAATTGGACCGACTTATATAATATGTGATTGATATTTACGTTGTTAAATTTTTTTTATCTTTATAATAAGTCAACACTTTTCTTAATTTTAACACCTTTTTATTTGGATTTGTCCTTTACTTCTCTTTTAATTATTCCTTTGTTTTTTTATATACGCATCATTATTTATTTATCCTTTCAGTTTTATAAAATAATTTTATTTTTATTTTTATTTAATTTTTCATTCTTTTTAATTTTGAAGTTATATTATTTATCAAATCAACTTAAAATAAATCGAAAAGTCAAAATCTATTAATTTTACTAATGTGACATTCATGTACATACCACAGAAGTAATTAATTAATTTTTTAGAATTAAAAAATATTAAAATTATTATAATTTTAATATCTTTTAATAATTTTAATAATTTTTTAAATTATTTTTAAAATTTTAAAATTAATTAATTATTGACATGATATCCAAATGACAATTCACATGTATGCCAGATAAAAAAATTAGTAGACATTAACTTTTTCATCTATTTTGGGGTGATTTGATAAATAACTCAAGTTTAAAAAATAAAAAAAATTAAAAATTAAATAGAGAACTAATTTTTTTTAAATGGAAGACCAAATAAATCATTATAATGAATATGTCAATGTACTATTTAACCCAAAACATGTTTTTAACTCAGGGTTTCTAATGATGGAACACTTTAACTCGAAATTTTCCTCACCGAAGTTCCGCATTAATAATTTTAAGGTTCTAATCATTTTCATGATGGCTATTTACAATACATGAAAGTGGAACACCAAAGGAGTTGGCTTCCAACTTTATCAAGCTTGATCAGTTTGACGGTGACAATTTTCGACGATGACAGAAAAAGATGCACTTCTTCTTATCAACTTTGAAGATTGCTTATGTTTTGGATACTCCAAGACCGGAAGAGAGTAGAAACGAATATGTTGCTGCAACTTGAGAGAGGCAAAAATGGGACAATGTTGTTTACAAGTGTATAGACCACATATTGAATGGTTTATTCGATGGTTTGTTCGACACCTACCAAAACGAGGTCACTACTAAGGAACTATGGGACAAATTGGAGACAAGACATATGACCGAAGATGCTAAAAGTAAGAAATTTATTGTTAGTTGTTTCAATAATTATCAAATGATTGGTGGTCGTTCTGTTATGGAGCAATTTCGCGATATTGAAAAAATGTTGAATTAGATTAAGTAATATGATATGAAAATGGATGAAATGATTGTTGTATTGTAATAGTCTGATTTTTAGTGGTATAAAAAATGACAGTTTCGGAATCTCATTTTCGATATCTGAGCCCATAAATATTAAATATTAAATATTTAAAATATTAGTATTAAAGTTTGGTCCTTTAATTTTGTTGAATTGATAGTTAATTAAGGTATAATGACTAAATTGTAAAAGTCTTATTACTATAGACTCTTAAATAGCTAGGGGATCAAAATGGTAAATATACTATTCTAAATCTTTAAAGGTGGTGGATGACATGAAAACCATTAACTTTGGTTAATTTATAATTAGACTTTAATTAATTAAGGTTTAAACTAAATAAAGCTTTAATCTAAGTATAAATAATAAAACATAAAGTGGTCATATTTTATTTATTTCTTCTCCACCAAATGAACATAAAAGAAAACCTAAAGCTATGTTTGAAAGCTCAAAACTATTTGGTCCTCAATTTTAAGGTATTTTCAAGTCCTTTTCTTGTAATTTTTTTATTATGTTTTTTAGGTCTTGGGAGCTTGATTTAGCTAGCCCATATACCAATTTGTAAAACTGTAAAATTTTCTAAAAGTTGTCATTGATGAGTTCTTAAAGAAATTGGTGTTAAATTGATAGATTTTAAGTTTAGGCATGAAAAACAGACTAGATTGTAAAGTGTAAATTGTTAGTTTTGTTCATAAGCACTAAAGTATATACATATTAAAATTGATGTGAAATTTTTATGATATTAGATAATAGAGGGTCATAGAAGGATGTAATTGAAATCAGTTTTGAAACCGAAGCTCAAAATTGAAAGTTATAACAATTTCGATTTTAAGGACTAAATTGAATAAAATTTAAAACTTTAGGGACATTCAAAAAATGAAATCAAATTGGTTCATGCATATTATGGGATGATATAAAAGAGTTTGATGTTGATATATCAAATTCAATAATTGTATAGATTGGGAATTAAACCAAACCAGGGATAATTGGGGAAAAGTTAAAATTGTTGATTAGCCCTTTAAGATTTGGTAGTTTGTTGTTTTGACTAGGTAAGTTTGTTATTTTGACTAGGTAAGTTCATGTGGTATAATTGTATTTAAATTGTTATGTACTTGAATTATGAATATGTGTATGTTTGGTGGAAATTTGGATTGTTTGTGATTTGGTACAAAACGTGAGAATTTGACTAAATTGAAAAGATATGATATGTATATATGTGTTGAAAATGCTTGAATGAGCATAGTAAAGGTTTCGTACACAATTGTACGAATTGATTACTGATGATTACAGAGATCCAACATTTGTTGCAGACTTGAAGGTGCATGTAACACATGTTCAGTATGGACTGGTAACCTAATGTTGTTTTAAAGGTTTAGCTTGGACTAGTAACTTGACATGAGTATGTATTCAGCTCAGACGAGCAATTATTTTACCGGAGATACCTGTGCAACCGAATCCATTTATTAGAGTTCATCGGGCTAAGTATCTAATGAAAAGGAAAATTTGAAATGAATTAACACGTAATTGATGTTTGAATGAATAAATGTGAAATTGAATAAAAGCATGATATTGAGATATTGATTCGAAAATGAATTGAATTGGTGTATGTTTAAATGGCATTATGGTTGATTATATGTTATCTCACCTTGTTGTTGTGACTTGCCATGTTAGGCAAACTTTGCCAATCTAATTAGCTTGTTATGTTTAATTGTAAGATAAGACAAGTTTCTTGTTTAAATACCTATAAACTTACTAAGCATTGTATATGCTTACCCCATTATTTCTCTTCCCTTGTAGACTGTCAACTTGCAAAACGTGTCTATTGGATCGTCGAGAAGCTTACACTATCCCGTTATTGATATTATAGCTTTTCAATCATTTTAAAATTTGATTTTGTGGCATGTACATATGTGTTTGTATATGTTAACTTGAAATGATAAGTTTTAGCTTGCAACCTTTATAGTGCTTGATTTTGGTAAGGATAAAGCCTACATGAAATGAAATATTTTTGGTAATGTGAATAAGTTATGTATGGCACTTAAATAAGCATGGTTGAACATAAATTGCAAAGATGAGAAGTTGATTGTTGAATGTTTAGTTGGTTAGATAAATGCTTATAGTTGAACAATTTAAAATGGTATGATTTGTGCTAAAATGAAGCTATAATGAATTGGTTGATTAGAAATGATTCAATGGTTTGTTTTGGCATGTTTTTCGTAGGGTTGATTCAATTTAAATTAGTGAATTGTTGAGTTGAATGTGTAAGTTTGAGAAAATCTTAGAAATAGGTACCAAATGGAATTTTACCTAAAACATGGATTTAGTAGACTATTTTTGATATCGCGATACCACATCCTAGGTATCGCGATACCTACTTGTCATATTTTGTAAACTTTGCAATTTGTTCCTCAGGTTGGGAAGTTTGGTTACTATCTTCGAGATCGTGATACCAAGCCCTGGATATCGCAATACCCACTTGACATATTTTGATGTTTGGAAACTTTCTTTGGCATTGCGATACCAAGCCTTGGATATCGTGGTACCCTCTTTTCATATTTTTAAAATTTTTAGTTTAGTCCTAATTCGACCTCGGGATGATATTGAACTTCCGTAAGCTCGATTAAGACCTGGAAATGATTGTTTAACATATTTTGAACTTAATTAACACTTAATCATATGTATTAATGCTTGTGTGTTGTTTGATTGATCCTAATTTCTCTAGCAATGAATGTAGCATCCTATAGTTCAGACCCGACGATTAGGTCGGGTGAGGGTGTTACATGTATCCTCCATTATATACAAACTTCCTCCATTTGGAAGGACTTTAAAAGAAGTCTAAAAATTAAGAAAGAGGAAATATCTCTTGAAGCTTTGGCAAATTATCTTCATATTAAACAAGAATATCGTTAGGAAGATAAGAACCTAGATTCTGAAAATGCCAAAGTGCATGTTACGGAGGAAGTACAGACTACTAAACCATCCAAGAGAAAGTTTAAATAGACTAATAGAGCACCTAAGTTCAAAAAGAAACAGAAGGGCTCATGCTACCATTGTGGTAAGTTGGGACATTTCAAGAATGAATATCAATTTTTAAAGAAATATTCTTTAAAGACTGATATGCCGCAATTCGTTGTAGCAGATTATACTACTTTTCGTACTGAATGAGCTCGTAGGAAATTAATTTAGTTATGTTTTTGTTTAGTTTTCATTTTTAGTTTGTAAATAATAAAATAAGCAATTTTGACTATTTATATGACCATGTAGGCAAAGAGAGGCATAAAGGTAGACTAACCTATTCAGTGAGTGTGTAGGACACCATTTGGAGGCCTGGAGATAGTAGACCACCTGCGATGTTGCAACACGGAGCTTCAATGTCGCAACATAGCAAACAGAGTACTCAAAAGGAATTGACTGCCTTCGGTGTCGTGACACCGACGTGACAAGGTCAATTAATGTGCCAAAGGTTTTTTCGTCCACACAATATCATTTAATGAGAAATAGTCAACCAAATTAGGTGAAGGACCGACGACCAACCCTAGGCCTATAAATAGGATTACTATGCTCAATTTAAAGACAATTTTTACTTAAGTTTTATTTTGCGTTTCCTATTTAGTTTATTTTCTATTTGTAAATTAGGTTTCTTTTCAGTTGTAATTCTAATTAGTTTATTTCGTTCTTCGTGGAATTCAGATTGTGGATTCACCAAACTATTTGACAGATTACTGTTTGGACTGCTATAAATATATCATGATTTTTCTAAACTCTTTTCTTCTGGTTTGGACTGTGAGGTCGAGAGATAAGTAGTTCTTGCTAACTCATTAGGTTAGTAGGAGGTCGAGAGGCCCTGCTAAGTTAATAACTAGTTGATTGGATATAACTCGAAATAAGAGTTAGTTATGGACACCAAATTGAGTTAATCTTCTGTTGATTAGATCTGATAAAATCTGTTCTTTAGGGTTTTCTATAAACTATTATTTTTCATCACTTTAGGATTAATCATAATATAGTTTAACTAAATTACTAATTAGACCTGTTAGCGTAGGGATTAGGATTAATTTAATCTTGCCTCCCTTGGGTACGATCCTCAAAGTACTTCTATACTTCGTTGTAAAATTATATTACAACCTAGCCTGTATACTTATGGAAACTGCCGAACACTTATATTTTGGTTGCAGTATTCACACTCTAGACGTTAGTACGTCCAGAGGTGATCAAGTTGTTGGCATCATTTTCGGGGAGGCAACACCACTAAGTTAATTTTGATTTTAATTTTTGTGCTTAATAGGATAGTTAGGAAATTTTTGAATTATAGATACGATTTGTATTTTTTCTTTTATTAATTTAGTATACTAACTTCTTTCTTTTTCTCTGGAAGGATTATATGAAAAATGAGAGATTATGGAGAATAAAAAATTATTTATGATAGAGTTGAGCCAACGAGGAAACGAAGCTTTAACAAACCAGTGGAGTAATGACCAAGGCACTGAGATAGTTGAACATCCACAAAAGTCCACTAGTAAGTTGTATGAGGACATTGAAGAAGGTCATGATATGCCTAAACATTTAGACAAGCCTCCCTGTGATTTGTATAAGATGCCTTCATGTGAAACCACTAAGGTGTTCAACTCTGAGGTATTATCGAACATGTCAGACATAATGGCACAAATGATGAAAATGGTTCAAGAAATATCTAAAGCACTACCTCCAAGAAAAGAGGTTGTGCCTGATTTTCAAAATTTGATTATGAGGACCCCTATACTATCGTCAACCATGATGAGATTCATGGTAAAATTCAACGAGAGCTTGGAACTAGAGATCATAGGGATAAGTTGAATATAGTTGAAGTGGTCTCTGATCCAATTGACATAGTAGCAAATGTAATCGTAGAGGTAGAAGTGAAAGATAAACTAACAATTGACACAAAGCTTCAACCGATTTTAAATGAAAGTGTTGAAGAGTCATACACTTTTTTATTATAGTTGGAGAGGTGCTGTAACACCCCATATTCAGTTTGATTACCCAACCTGAGCTATGGAATGTCACATTAACCACCTAAGCGACTCTCCATTTAAAACCAACGTAGCCTCCAACACACCACAAGTTAAAACATAAAATATGCTTAAATTACTAATATGTAATGGAAAATCATATAAGTACTTTCATCAATACAGTTAAACTAACTTTTATTCAGATGGTATTCTAAGTTTAAGTTACTCATTAGCTATATGATACACATATCAACATCAAGGTTTGCACCTAGTGTAGCTCGCACATTCTAAGTCTTCGCAGAGTAAGTTTCTTTAAACAGGGTAAGTTTATGAACAACCCCTACATATTTAGATATTGCTGACATAGTTTGTAGGGTTTCTCCTATTCTGTATATTAAATTTATTAAGGGTTCACGGGTAGCAGTTCGCCAATTGTTAGGGTTCACACTTAGCACAATTCGACAACTCTGTCACTTCGTAGCAACTTTGGTGAACTCTGTATAAGTTAGTTTTGATTATTTCATGCTTTTGCTTATGACGGACACTTTGATAGAAATTAAATGCTTAAGTATGAACTTGTAAATTAAGAAAACATCAAATCTGACTTGGACTATATTTATATACTTAAAATTTAGGAATATATATATAGTTTTATTGGTTTGCAATAGGTATTAAAAAAACATAAAGAGGAACATAAACATAAAGAGAAACATAAAACCTAAGCCCTAGAGCAATCGACGAAGTCAACATATAGAAAGAAAATATCTCTAAGCCCAAATGGAGTCCCACAGTGCCTTTATGTCCAGAGTTTGCTTGCACTACCTTTCCAGTGTTTATGCTTCACCTGGATCACTCGCCTCGCCACTATGCATCATGTGATCTAACTACCTGCAATGTTTAAAAGGAGAGTGTGAGCTCTTCCGAACTCAGTGAATACATAGAAAGGAAAAACCATATAACATGCACAAAACATAAGTTAAACAAAAGCTTTGGCAAGATCATTGAACTACGAATTGGGTTTGCCATACTTACGCGAAGTCTGGTTCATAGTTACTCACTGTCAGTTAGCTTAAAATAGTAAAACATAATATTTCGAAAAACACAATCTTATTCACTTGGTCTTTTTTGTTGGATAAGCGGATCTCCTTATAACTCATCACTTTAACTCAAAGAGTCTTAACATGTCCCATAAGTGTAACATAAAGCTAAACACTCTTCAAACACACCAACATATCCCATTGAATTAAGCTTAGCTTGACATTCTCTTATCTCACCAAACATAGCCCAGAGCCTCTTTCCCAAATCACAAAACATAAAGGTGAGTACTCACAATCCCATGTAATGCCATTATATCTAACAGTTTCAGAAGATTATAGTGTCAAAACATTTACTTAAACATAGAGCTCGCAGGTCATGAGGAGCTCGCAAAACACTGTTCATAATTAGCTCACATATCACTGTTCATAAAAACACATATATAATCACAAAACAGAGTTTTAGAGACGGCTTACTCTCAGAACTTAGGTTAAATCCCTAAGCTTCTAATTAACTCTATGGTTCGCACATACAAATGACGACCCCTGAACACTCACCAATTTTCTGAAAGCTTTAAACAAGCTTCATTTTTCCCTTGTCTTTGTTTGTTGACAGTTCTGTCAGGTTCGCAATTTCACAAACATATACAAGTCACTAATAGCACATTAAAATCATACATAAACACAAGCGAGCCTAGGTTCACATATGCTAGTCTTTTGGCAACCTAGTTTCCTTTATTGCGAACTTTTTTAACTTTCTTCTAAACATCAACACAATAGAGAAATAAAGTCTTACCTTAAATCCTAAAAGCTAAGTTCTGGGTTCTTTTTTTTTTAATAAAAACTTGACAACAAGATAATCGATGAAAAAATTTGAGGGAGTTTTGTTGTTTAAAAGAATATGGAATTTTCAATTAAAAGAGCTTAATTTATAGGTACTAGGTGTTTTGATGTTCTTAGGAGGCCCTAGTCATAATAGAAGTAGGAAAGATTTACGTGCATGAATGGTGTTTTGAAGAGGAAAATAAGTTGACTTCCTAATTTTGGTATAATTACCATTTGGCTACTCCTACTTTTAACTCTTGACCTAAACTAGTTGGCGAAGCCCAACTCGCAAGGCCCATTTGTGTCCACAGTCGCTAGGCCCACTAGTGACCCCAACTTGTCAGACTGGTGACCCCAACTTGTTAGACTGGTGAACCCCAGCTTGCTATACCTACTAGCGACCCTAGCTTGTTAGGCTCAAACTTTTAGGCCCTATTTTGGGATGTTACGACTCTTCTCCTTTTAAGGGATTTCATCCTCGAAATTACCTGTATTAGAAAAGATGGGGTTACTGACATCTCATTACTTCTTCTGTCTTTCAAGTGGCTTTGCTAATTTTCTTATTTCGCTACAACATTTTGACTAATGGAATTCTATTGTTTCGCAAGATTTTTTCCTCGTGAGCTATAATTTCAATTGGTTCCTTATCATAAGTTAAATTAGGTCGCACCTCAATTTCATCTACTGTCACTAAATGTGATGGGCCTGTACGATATTTCCTTAGCATGGACACATGTAAAACATCATGGATTTGCTCAAGTTTTGGAGACAACTTGAGTTGATAGGCCATTGGACCAATCCTTTCAACCAATTTATATGTATAGATGAATCTTACACTTAATTTCCCTTTCTGCCCAAACCTTAAAACTTTTTTCTATAGTGAGACCTTTAAGAACACTCGCTCTTCTACTTTGTATCCAATACCTCGTCGTTTTAAATCACCGTAGGATTATTGTCTATCTAAAGCAGTTTTCAGTCATTCGCATATCATATTTACCTTTTCCTCTATTTTGCAAACTAAATATAGTCCAACTATCCATCTTTTATCTCGTTCCGCCCAACACAAGGGGGTTCTACACTTTCTTTCATAGAACGCTTCGAATGGTGTCATTTGAATGCTTGCTTGACAACTATTGTTGTATGCAAACACTATTAAAGGTAGATAACATTCCCAACTACCTGTGAACTCTAACACACCACTTTGCAGCATGTTTTACAATACTTATCACCCTCTCTGTTTGGGCATCTGTTTGTAGATGATAAGCAGTACTGAAGTTAAGTATTGTACCCAAAGCTTCTTATAAACTTTTTCAGAATCTTGAGGTGAATCGATGATATCGATCTAAAGGACTAGGATGCCATGGAGTTGCACTATCTTTGCGATGTACAATTCTGTTAGTTTTTGCAATGTATAATTTGTGCGAACTGCTAAGAAGTGCGAACACTTTGTAAGTCATCCACAATCACCCATATCCATCTTTCTTTGTTGATGTTAGGGGCAAGCCGGAAACAAAGTCAATGGTGATCCTTTCCCACTTCCATTCCGGAATTTTGAGTGGTTATAACAATCTTGAGGGAAATTGATACTCTGCTTTCACCTTCTAACAGGCTAAGCACTTCGCCACAAAGTTTGTGACATCTTGCTTCAACCCAGGCCACCAATATAGTTTACCGAGGTCACGGTACATCTTATTGATCCTGGGTGCATTGCGTAAGGACTGCTGTGAGCTTCAATAAGGATTGTATGTCTAAGCTCTTCGTCACTATAGCAACCCATTTTTTGGTGGTGTCGAAAGTAATGGTTTCGAGACCACAAATCAGGTGAGTAAGTTCGTATAATTATTTTTCAAATTATATGAGTTAATAATAATTTTATATTGAATTTTGATTTGATGAATTTAAATTAATTGAATTAGTGGTTAGTATAAGTGATTTAGTCTAAAAGTCAAGTGGTTGTCAAAAATGAGGTTTTGGGGCCTCGTTTTTGTAATTTAAGGTCGTAAATATTTTTATTAAATATTTACAAAGTCACATTATAGGTGAATTGAAGTTTGGTCCAATAATTTTGACGATTGGTTGCTTAATTAAGGTAAACTAATTAAATTGTAAAAGAGGTAAAAGTTAATTGCTATAGATTTAAAATACTAAAGTGACCAAAATGGTGATTAAACCATGGTCACAGAATCCAAGGGGTGGTGACATGATTAAATCCACTAACTTTTGGGCTATTTGCTCATTAGTCCTAATTAGTTTAGGATTAAATTAAAATAAAATTTAATTAGTTAAAAATTTAATATATTTGAAGGGCCACTTGTGTAATTAAACCTTCCTTAGTAGGTAATTATACCATAAATTTAAATTATGGACAATTTTGGACGTATGTTAGTGGTATTTTAAGTTTAAATTAAAGGTTAATTTTGTAAATAAGTAAATAAGTTAATTAAAATGAAAAGATTTCTAAATAAGTTATCATCTTCCTTTCTTTTATTTTGGGGGAACCGAATAGCCATGGATATGGAGGAGCAAGCTTTCGACCAAGATTGTGGTGCTTTGTTTGTTAGGTAAACCTTGCTTGTTTTTAGTAAATTTTATGTTTTTGAGCTCGTATTAGCTCGATCTAGCTAATGCAATGACTAATTTGTAAAACTGTTAAACGCTGTGGATTATGCCATTGATGTGTTGTGTTTATTCTTGAAGTTTTATGATGAATTATTAAGTTTAGTTGTTAAATAGGGCTATTTTGTAAAGTAGTTTTTGTTAATTTTAATGTTAAAGGACTAAAATGTTAAAGTGATAAAAATGTAAGGAATTGAGGTGAAATAATAGAAATTGTGGGCTATAATGAGACCTAATACCATTCTGAATTTGATTTTAATGAAAATTGGTTAAATTGCAAGTTTTAAGCTTAAGAACTAAATGGAATAAAAGTAAAATGTTGGGGGAAATTTTGTAAAAATGTCTAAAAGGACTAAATTGCATAAAATGAGTTAATTTTTCTGTGGAATTAGTGAATTGAATGAAATTATTATTTTAGATCAAGAACGAATGGAAAATTGAGGAAGAGAAAATTTTAAAATAGTCGTTGTACTTTGTCGTTGTTGTAGTTTAGTCTGGTAATTTGTTCAGTTTAATTTAAGTACATTTTTAAAGATATTATATGAACATAATTACATAAAGTTAGATTATATTGATGTGTGTAAATGAATATGGAAATAATGAATTGATACAACGTTGATCACTGATTGAGATACTTTAAACGGTTACTGCAAATCAGTCTTGTAAGTTCGAACTATAATTTTATGTTTATAAGGATTCTTACGTATTACATTTTTATTATAATTAGATCCAATGTTGTACTTAACTATTGAATAATTGAGAATAATAAATGAATATTATTAGTATGTGATGGACCTGAATATTAGGCTTTGTGCTGGTGTTATTTATCAGGCTTTGTGCCAAGCAGAATTTGTGCCAGTGTATTTATCAGGCTTTGTGCGGTGTGTTTATCAGGCTTTGTGCCTAGCAGGCTTTGTGCTAGTATTGTCTATCAGGTCTTGATTCGGTGATACAGACCATAACGATGACTTAAGATCCTATATATGTTGCAGATTCTCTGCAGCTTGTGTAAGTAGCATTATGAGCTGGGGATTAATTAGTAGGTACTATGCACTAGTGATACAGACCATAACGATGACTTGAGATCCTATATATGTTGCAGATTCTCTGCAGCTTGTGTGAATATCATCATGTGCTGGGGATTAATTAGTAGGTACTATGTACCGATGATACAAACTGTAACGATGGCTTGAGATCTTACATGTGTTGTGGATTCTCTACAGCTTGTGTAAGCAGCATCGTGAGCCGGTCAAAATTCTAAAGTTAACTCAAATAAGTGATACCTTTTAGATTACCTGAAATGAGATATTATTAGAACAATGACTTGGCTTATAATCGTTTATCATGTGGAATTTTCATTGATATGAATTATCCAAGTATAAGTGTTTCCAGAAAAAGTTGAAATGGTAATAATATGGAATATGATTTGAATTATTGTACTATGCAATACTCACCTATTGTGAGCTGTGATTGACAGGAATTCTGATAATAATGTTGTGACAAGAACTTTGTTCTTTAATCTTGTTATTTGATTTGTTGTGATTAAATTCGGTAAGATTTATTGTTCAATCAATGAACTTACTAAGCTTTATAAAAGCTTACTTGTCTTATTTATCTTATTTCTCGTAGATACGTTTTGTGGATCGAGAGATCAGTTCAGCTCACAGGATCACACTATCCGGGGATCATTTGGTAGCTTTTGAATACATCTTGGCTTATATGACATGTAATAGGAGAAATTGATTATGTTTGTAATGGTTCATAAGTACTAATTGGTGTTGTTGTTAATGTGCATATGATGATGTGGTATAAGTAGCTAAATGAGGTGCATACTTGATTTTATGGTATAACATTTTGAGATAAAAAATAAGTTATTTGAATGTGCTTGTAGCTTGTATCCTTAGTTAAGGAAATGAATTATGAAAGTACTTGAAATGTGGTGTCATGGATAACACATTGGTTAGACCTTAGGATGTTTGTTTTGGAATGTTTTGAGTGTCAATTGAAATGCATTTTGAAGTCTTATAATATTATGTTGAGAATTGGTTTAGGTACCTAAGTATTTGGATGTGAGTTAAGTATGTTTGGGTCATTTTTGGGTACACATGGCTTGGGACATGGGCTGTCACTCGACCGTGTGTCACACATAGGCAATCCACACGGGCGTGTGCCCTGAACGTGTTAGATTCAGTTTTCACACGAGCTGGCACACGACCTGTGACACGGCTATGTGACCCAACATCGAATTAAACACAGTCTAGCTCACGACCCATGACACGACCATGTGAGGGTATTTCGAATGCTACACGGGCTAGCACACGACCTGCGACACGACTATGTGGATTTATTTTGAAAGGTACATGGTCTGTCACACAGTTAGCCACATGACCATGTTCTTGCACCACACAGCCTGGGCTGTGTCACACGGCTCTGTTTTGAAAAGTTTTAAGTTTTCCCCAAACTTTTTGATTTGTTTCAAATTGGTCCTAATTATTTCTAAATTAATTTTAAGGCCTCGTAGGTTCGATTTAATGTTCGTAAATGTATGTATTACTCCAATTTCAATTATAATGAAATTATGTTAATTAAATTGACAACTTGATGCTATCTTTTTTCGGTTGTTTTGTAAAGTTGGTAATATGCCATAACCTTAAATCCGATAACGGAATCGGGTTATGGGTGTTACAGTCATAGGGTACGCAGAGTCTCCCATGAAAACAAAGTATCCCTTCCTTATTCAGTGCAAAGTCTCCCTGAACCCTCTACTCTACTTGGCGAACCCACTTTTCCAAGTTTTCATCTGTGACTTGCTTCTCCTTTATTTTTTTAGAGGGTTATTTTATTCGCAATTTGGCAAGAAGTCCCCCATCACCTATCACACTTAGTCGTGCGAATAGAGCTTATAGTTCACCCATTGAATTTCTACTTAAGGCATCCACAACCACATTTACCTTTCCAATGTGATATTCTATCACACAATCATAGTCCTTGAACAGTTCTATCCACCTTCTTTTTTGTAAGTTTAGCTTTTTTTTTGTGTGAGAAGATATTTAAGGCTCTTATGGTTTATATAAATGGTACCTCTCTTGCTAAATAAGTAGTGTCGCCAAATTTTGAATGAAAACACTATCACTTCTTATTTTAGATCATGAGTTGGGTAGTTTTGCTTATGAGGCTTCAGTTGTCTAAAGGCATAAGCCACCACCCTGTCTTCCCACATTAGCACATATACAAGTCCCATGTGCGAGGCATCACTGTACACTACAAAGTCTTTCTCGAATTGGTTGAATTAATATAAGTGCTTTAGTGAGTATTGCCTTAATTTTTTCGAAGCTTTCCTATTTTCATTTGTCCATGGGAACTCCACATCCTTTTATAGCAACTTCGTTAACGGTGTCGTTATGGTGGTGAACCCTTCAATGAACCTATGATAATATCCTGCTAACCCCATAATATTAGAAAAACAAGTTTGGAAAATGCAGCGAAAAATAAATTTAAGGAAAAACCAGAGTTTTAAATTTTTTTCCAAAACAAGATCTTGGTTGTGATATCTAAAGTGATAAACACTTAATCAAAATTGTACCTTTTCGATCGTCTAAGATGAGCGCTTCGACCAAGTAGTTTTCCGCTATCCTCAAGCTCACGTCTGCTGAATGTAGGCTCACTTCGAATCAGAAATTTTTTTATAAAAATTACCGTGGGGTAATTTTGCAATTTCTCTAAACTTTTGGGTCAATTTGTAAATTAGAAAAATATCTCTAGAAATTTTCTAGAATAATCTATTCAAAGAATTTTCTCTCTACAACTTTCTCTTGAATTCAAGTGTGTGTAAATAATGACCCAAGGCTCTCTTTATATAGGAAAAGTTTAGAGAGTTCAGTTATGATTAAACTTAATCACTTTAATATTAAATTTAATCTAATATTTATCATAAATATTAGATTAAATTTAATATTAAATCTTATTAAAATAAGAAAATGTTTATCTACAAGCTAAATATTAAATTAAATTAAATATTAAATTAATAAAATACTGTTAAGATAAATATTAAATTTAATTTAATATTAAACTATTAAAATAATATTATTTTTGGAATAGTTAATCTGAAATCAAATTCTTTGGTAGAGTTCCAGTAGGAGTGTAACTTTTCCACTGCTCAACTACCGAAGACCAATTGCTGTCGGCCATCAGGATGCCGCTGTTGCAGCCAGTTTGGTGATACAGGTGTGACACCCTTACGGTACCCCCGGCTGATTTGGCTGCTGCCAGTTTGGTCCGGGTCAATGACGATCTGACCGGTCTGGTCTAGCCACCAGTTGGATCATCGATCTGATTTCACATACCGGGGCTGGTTCAACTAGTTTTTTTGGTTTCGGTCTCGGTTTTGGGCTCCTAGGCCTAAATTACGATATAATGTCCAATTTTCAAGTTCAAGTACCAATTGGGCCAATTGTCTGACTTGAAAATTAATTTCTAAAAATATCATATTAATTTTAATTTATTTGATTAATTTAACTTTACTTGATAAAAATTAATTTTTCCAAAAATCACTTGGATTTTCCAAATTAATTTTTCAAGAAAATTCTTTAATCAAATTCTCTAGTTGAACAATTCTTATGACCACCTAATTTAATTCCACATCGAATAAATCAACTCAATTAAATTATTCCCAAATTCATAGAATTTTCTTCTGATTCAAATGTAGTCTAATCGAGCTTTTGTTGAGCTAGTAGAGGGACCAATCGAACAAATAAAATTAGGCTTTAGTGATTGCAATGATGTTAAGAAGCATCGTTCTGATAATTCACAATTACTTAATCATCGAGTTAGTCTACAATAAGTACCATGATTGAAAAGTCCTTATTGTATACTATTTGCGAAAGCAATTCATCCAACTACTTTGTCCAATGACCTCGTCATGTGTGTGTTGCCCTCATATGATATCCTTTATTCTTTTGAGTTAAATCCGTTCAATTAATACAATCATATTTTATCTCATTGTCACCATTGTGTCTTCTTAATGATTAATATGATCACTGTCAATAAATGACTGTGATAAATTGCTCATTCGAGAACAAGCAACTCGTGGCCACGTTCCATATTTATCCATTCATACAATGCCAATGAGAGGATATCATTGAGCTAATAAAGCCATGCCAAACACAAGTCATGTACCCAACATACTGACTATGGGCTCGATCAAGTTTGGAGCATAAGCTTCCACTTATATCAAAGCACATAAGTTGCATACGCATAGTCAATGACTAACTCGAGATTTAGGTAAATTACACCATAAATGTCACAAGTGAATTAATTCACAAACAGATTCAGAATTAATTCATCTTAGGCCCAGTCCAATGTATCATTCTACCAATGAATACATCTATGTCTCTACTTGTAGAGTCAATTACTCCGATAGCCAAGACTAGCCATCTCCCCAATTGGATTTGTAGACGACATAGTAATCCTTCTCAGTATTTAAATCAAATGCTCACTTTGATTCTTTTACGGGATTACGAACTCATTCATATTATCTACTGAAGTAAGTTGTCTTTCTCGCAATGTAAACGTTCTTTACAATACCACTTATCTTCAGTTTAAACTTTAGACAATCAATGAGCTAATATTTGCTTGTGACAATTTCGCTATATATGCAAAATATAAAAGACATAAATACAAAAGAGTGAAATTAACTTTATTTATCTATTCATCATTCAAATAAATAGAAAACAATTACATGTTTACTACAATATGAGCACATTTCCCAACACATAAAGCTTTACACTTTAATAACATTCTTCGACTATCTCTACTCTAAAATTGCCTCGGTCTTTTTCAAGTCTACGCGAACTTCCTCCACTGAAACCACATGACCCAAGAATGTCACCTCCTTTAACCAAAATTCACACTTGATGTGTTTCACGAACAGTTGCTTCTCTCGTAGAATCTATAGCACAGTTTTTAGGTAAGCATCATGCTTTTCTTCGGTTCACGAGTACACCAGAATGTCATCTATGAAGACTACTATAAACTAATCCAAATACTCATGGAACACTCGATTCATCAAGTCCATGAACGCATCAAGTGTATTACTTAAGCCAAAAGGCATGACCAGAAATTCATAATGCCCATACCTTGTTCTAAATGTTGTCTTCAAAACGTCTGACTCCTTCACTTTAAGTTGGTAATATCCTAATCGCAAGTCTATTTTTGAGAACACCGTGGCACCTCGTATTTGGTCAAACATGTCATTAATTTATGGTAGTGGGTACTTGTGTTTGATGGTCGATTTTTTTAACTGTCTATAGTCGATACACATCCTCAAGCTACCATCTTTCTTCTTCACAAACAGAACTAGGGATCCCCAAGGTGATACACTTGGTCAAATAAAACCACTGTCAAGCAACTCCCATAGTTGTATCTTCAATTCTTTAAGCTCTTTTGGTGCCATACAATAAGGTGTATTAGACATTGGTGAACTACCAGGGTATAATTTAATGCCAAACTCTATTGGATTGCCGATATGCCTCGTGGCGCAGTGGAGAAATTATTCCAGCAATCATCAACCACAGATGTTGAAGATATACCTTTTAAAATTGAAAATGGTGAATAACGTTGTTTGTTGAAATCCTTTGCGCGATGTCAATTCTAGCCGCAACAAAGTGTTTCAGCCTCTACGTAGTCCACCCTGTAACAACTCGATTTTGACCCTATTCAGAACGGTGGTTTCAGGACCATGAATCTGAGTCATAAAAATATTTTAAAATTATTTTTGGTGTTTTTACTGTGTGAATTTGTGTGTGCTAAATTTTCGTTTTGAAATTTTATCGTTTGAGTGTCCGATTTAATAAAAAGGACTTAATCGCATAAAATGAAAAAGTGACTTGCTAATTGTTAAAGTGCTATATTACTAAGTTCTTTTAATTTGGAGGCCTTAAAATGAAACTAGGCCATTAAATGATAGAATGGACGGTAGTGGACAAGTATTTTTAAGTTTTTATATTATTTCATTAAGGTTAAAAAGGTAAAATGGCATATTAATAAAGATAAAATAAAACAAAAACATAAAATGGCCATTATATTCATCTTTTGGTCGAATAAAGAAGAGAAAAAGAAACATTTGAAAGCTTTAAAGATTCGACACTTTGAAGCTCAAATTAAGGTATAAATTTTGCTCGGTTTTTGATGATTTTTATGTTTCTGAGATCGTTGCTTCGAATATTACTCGACTCATGCTTGAATTTTTGAATTTTATGATGATTTTGTGTTTTGTCATTGTTGAAAGCTTTTTATTTTTGTTTTTTTGATGCTATAAAATAAAAGATATGAAATGGATAAACATATGTTGTATTTGAATTTTTTATGATTTTGAGTAATTAGAGCTAAATTGTAAAAATAATAAATTGAGGGACTAAAATCTGAAATAAATGAAATGCATGGATTTATATGAGCTTAGTGAATATTCGATCAAGCTATTGTCCAATGAAATTTTGTTTATTTTGTATTTTTGTGAAATGGGGACTAATTTGTGAAAAATGTAAAATGTTAGGGGCAAAAGTGTAATTTTCCCATTTGTGAGTTTTTGTATGAATTTGATTGAATATGTGATTTAATAAGTTTAAATTGTACTAATTTAGATCAAGAAAAGAGGAAATCGGAATTGGATTAGGGGGAATCTAAAGTTGTGGAATAGTCGTCCTGGTTCGTCCGTCTTTGTCTGAGGTAAGTTTATAAGCATATAAATGTTGTTAATTTTGAATACATGTAAACTTAAAATGTTGAATTGTATTTATATGCATATATATAAGTTAGCCGAATGTATATATATTTATGGAAACAATGTTACAAGTTTGATTTGATCGAAATACGACGTCCGAAAGTCTCGTACGAATCATAGGAATTTTAGTAAGTGTTCTCATGTAAAACCCTGTGTGGGATAGAGGCAACGAGATGTGATTTTGAGTAAGACTCTGTGTGGGATAGCGGCATCGTTACGTGATTACATGTAAGACCACGTTTGGGACGTTGACATTGTACGATATGTGTGATTATCCGAGTATACTATTTAATTCCAAATGGTTCAATGGGCAGTGATAAATGTGATCGAATGCGTAATACGAGCTAAAATGATCAGGTATGTGATAATTATTACCTATTTGAAAATAAGGTAAGTTTTGGTAGTTGAAATGATGTTTTATGTTATACATGTTATAAAGTAAACTATATGTGTTTAAAATACAAGTTTAAATTCGGCCAAATGATATATGTGTATGAAATTAAAGTGTGATATATGTGTTTAGTCGTATAAATGTGCATATATTCGATTTTGTGATGTGAAAGTAATTTTGAAGTAAATGATAATTCTGTGATTGAATATATAAGTATTCGGTCTTAAGACTATGAAATGTGAAAGTTTATGAAATGTTATACGAATTATATACATGATTAGATGTTCTTGATTGAGATTAAATTAATTTGACCTTACTAAAATAATGTTATTGTGTATTCGTTGTTATATATTTGCTTATGACTTACTATGCTATAATAGCTTATTTTGTGTGTGTATGTTTTTCTCTGTTTTATAGATTTTGGAGGTTACTTACGGGCTTGGGGATCTTCAGTGAAGTTTATCACATTATCGTTTGTTTATCCGTACTTTAAAAAATTAAATTTCGAAGCTATGGCATGTATAGGCTATACTACCTTTTGGATTTATGTTTGAATGTTGTGTATATAATATGCCATGCGAAAATGGCTTATTATTTTGATGTGTGGATTATAATGTTTAAGTTATGATAGTTTAGTATTGGTAAGTATGTGTGAAGTGTTTAATGTAATTGTCAATGACTTTGAATTATTCGGTCATGGTCTATATTTATGATATGTTTTGGAAATCCTTAGGATTTATTTTGTTGACTTAGTTGATGTTCATTTTGATAAGAGTATTAAATGACATAAGTGAATATAAGGTAATAAATAAATGTGTTGTATTGGATGATTTGGATAAATAATTTATGTGTGATGGTTATGAACTAGTTGTGATTTGGCATATGTACCTATGAGTTTGATAAATGGTTTGTTAGTTGGTTCATTTTTATCTTGGTAAAAAAAATGTAGGTTGATTGAAACATAGTATTTGAGTTTAAAAATTTAATAGTGGTTATGCTTGATTTTGGTATTGGTATATAGAAGGAATTGATAAAAATTTTGGTTATATGTTTAATTATGTATTAGTCGAATATGACATCATTAAATTAGTCTTGTATATGACCTTTATTATATATTTCATGATAGGTAATATTATCATGTATCGATTCGATTTTGGGTAGTTAAAGTGTTAATCAAAATGGTTGTTATGTATTATGCATATATGTACATTTGTGATGAGTTAATGAGAAAGGCAAATTATGTTTGATATATGGGTTTGGTTCTTTGAAATGTTTTGACTTGTTAAATGTTTTAGTTAAATTGATAGTAGACATTGTTAAAGCATAAATATTAAATATATTTTCATTTGGCTCAAGCTTTGGAAAAAATTACCAAATGAATAGTAACATATGTTAATTATTGATAATGAGTAGTTTGAGTACATGCTTATATTCGGTCAAATAGTATGATATTATGGTGATGTGTTTATTTTAATATTTAATGACATGTAATGTTTTTATTTAGTATTATTATTTATGAAAGCAGGTTAAAGAAAATGGTAATTATGTTTTGAGGTATTAATATATACAAGGAGTAATGCTATTTAATAGACCATGTTTTCACGAATCTTTGCCGCTTATATTATTAATCAATCTATTTTGATATATGCTATATTAGATGGTAATAAATGCATGATTATAATGTAATATTCAAATTTTATAAGGTGATTAGTTAAATGTAAGAAAGTTGTGTATTGTCCGGTAATGCCTCGTAACCCCATTCTAGCGACGGATATGGGTTAGGGGTGTTACACACCCAGTCAATCACGAACATAAAACTCTTTTGAACTTTTCAAAGAGTATCCAAACTTTTGACTGCTAGACCTAGTTTTATTTTTTTTACTCACACTTACATAATACGAGAATTTTATTCCTTTTAATAATATCTTGTATATTAAATACAAAATAATTCCCTTTTACTTTTCAGAGAAAATCATCGAAGATATGGAAATTATATTCTTTACAAAAGAATACTAAATTCTATAAATATTAACTCTGGTAAGAAGTTGTGAATCGCATCAACCAGCTGTGAATCGTATCCGTCAGGTAACACTGTCCCCCAAGTGATACTATTCTCCAGGAGATGCTGTCCCATGGGAGATACTGTCCACTAGGCAATACTATTCGCTAGGCGAAACTGTCTGCTAGGCAAAACTGTCCACCACATGATACTCATCCACCAATTATAAGAATCTGCCATAGTTGTATGTAAGAAGGTATATTCCCATTCTATTGGTGTGAAGTCTGTTTGCTTTAACCATAAGGTGTAAACCCTATAGGTTCTTGTAACGTTGGTAATAATACTAGAACATTTCTAATGTTACAAGCAATGAGTGACATCTAGCAATGCATCATTGCTACCCAAGTTACAAGAAGTCGAGATTCGACATAACCTTTTTTTGTGATAAACATTTTATGTATTATATTCTTTTATCCTTTAAATCTAGATTGGACACAAGTCATGGTTTAGTCTCAATTGTATAGTTCAATCTCATATTTCTTGATATTCTGAGTAGACTACAATAAACAAATAAGTGTGATATCTCATATTAGCTTATTTGAGCATGGCCATGCATTTTTGGACCAAATTTTAATATGATAGTAATGACCTCGTAAGTATTAAATAATTAATATTTACATACTCACACATCAAAACTGTGATCCCAAAACCACTGTTTCCAATACTATGGGAAAACGGGCTGTTATAATTCTTTTACACCATTTCAATTGATGATCAAACTAAACATTTTATATCATGCTTTCTAATGACAAATATGCAACCATTTCCATTTCCATTTCCATTTCATATATTCGTGTATGCATCAATATGACATTCGATATCATTTTCATCCAATGTTTTTTAATCATTTTTTTATGATTTCATTCCTTTACTTGAGTCTACTGACTCGTTCAATTTCAATTTACCCCTTAGGGCTTGTTTTAATGCGACTCACACGGTCTTTCACATGCTATCATTTTTCTAGATATAACATTTATTCAATCATACTAATTCAATCTCATCCATCTCATTTACCACTTACCAATTCATATTTATATAACCCTAATAACTAGGCGAACTTAGAATGGATACGCGGATCTAATACTCTATCACCCCAGGTTGCTCGGCAACGATGACTCTGAAACACGTACATACTACCACCTCGGGTTGCCCAACAACAATGGTTTTCATAATTTGATTTTTCTGTCACCCCTGGTTTCCCGACAACGATGACTATACATATACATTCTACCACCCCAAGTAGCCCGACAACAATGGTTTCAATCATTATACCTGACCCTATGGCATATAAATTATATCCGAACTTGTCCGAACAACTAATAGGGTAATCAATGTTCCTATTACATTATTTAACCAATTTGTATATCATCATTATCAATTCATATATAAAACCAATACCACATGTCACAATTCTAACCATTTTAATATCACAGATTAAGTCCCAACATAATCATGCTATTTTCTATTTTATTCAATTCAATCCATTATCTCGATATTTAGTATCTATCACTACAAATCAAATCATATGACCAATATATAATCACCTCAATATTCAATCATGAAATTAACAGGAATATGAAAATAATTAAATTGATCTCGAATCATTAAGGTACAAACCGAAATCTCGCGTCAGTCATCAACAACTCTCGCTTTTCCTTTCCCTCTCGACAGCTCGGCGTCGTCTTTAGCTACGAATGATAATTCAACAAATAAAAAATATCAATTTTTATCAAATTGAAAATCAAATATAAAGGCAAACATATTTTGCATTCTATTCAATTTAACCCCTAAACACGGGATAAGCATATCTTTCGATATTTAACATCAGATTAAAATATGCTTTCACATTCTTTTATTAGGGACACTAGAATTTCTATTCCTAACATAATTTCATGATAGGTTTTAAATTTATTCAATTTGGTCCCTAATGTAACAAAGTTAAAAATCAAGCTTATTGAGCTTTACAATTTAGTCTTTATCATAATCTATGCTTAATTTCTATCAATTTCAAGCCTAATTCATCAATTTCACAATTATGGAAACTTTATAAAATTTCAAAAATTGAACAAATGGTACATAGGCTAACTAAATCAAGCTCCCATGATTTAATTTCCATAACCAATTAAAGAAAAATGGCCTAGGGGCTTACTTGAATAGATGGCTTTATATCTAAAGCTTCAACAATGGAGTTTGGTTTTCTTCTTTTGGATGAAGGGTGGAAGAAGATGATAAATCATCTTTCTTTCCATTATCAAACTATTCATACTATGATTAATCTTAATTAATTAAATCAATCGTGTTTTAATTTACTAATTAACTAAACTAAGTGGCCATCATCAAAATCATCCACTAAGACATGCTAAAATTTGGTTTATTTACCATTTTGGTCAATTGGATAATTGCTATCTAAGTTCCCAAGCCTTTTTTAATTAAAACTCTATAGTAATTAGACTTTTACAATTTAGTCCTTGAGCCTTAATTAACCATTTTTTTTGGCTAAATTACTTAATAGAACTTCAAAATGTTTTTATATTAACTCTGTAAATATTCCTATTTTATATTTACGGGCTTGGTTTATAGAAATGGGGTTCTGAAATCGTATTTTTTGACACCACTAAAAAGTAGGTCGTTACATTTTTGCATCCATAAACCTAACCAAACAATAAAATAGGATCATTAGAATCCTTATATTTGTGTTTATCCTCTTTATTATTTGATTAATTCAAGTAGTTAAATTACTTTAAACAAAAAATTAATTAATGTTTATATAATTAAAATGAATATTATAATTAAAATGAATTTATTTTATAATACAAATATTATTATATTTAGTACATATTATATTATAAAAAAGTTAGTATACATACATGGTTAACTACGATTAATTTAGGTAAATATGCTAAAAAAATTGGAAAAATAGGTTGAATTCAAACATATTTATCGATCTATGTTGTTTTTATTCTCTCTCCTCTAGCATGTTTCGAATATGGATCTGATTTATTAATTAAGAAATTATTTACCTAAAATTGAGAATTTATTCAAGAGTACTTAGTATAATCGGGAGTGACTCCCCTAGTAGAATATCGAGAAAGGTGAGACCGAGAGGGTATCCGTATGCCTAGGAAGAGATCGAAAGGGTGACTTAGGTGGTAATCCTTAGTGAGGATGAGACTGAGAGGGTATTCTTAGTTAAGGGTGGTAAATAACTCAATTGAGGGTAATTAGCGACTTAATTGATAATTAGTGATTTAATCGATAATAGGCCGAGAACTTGCATCATCAACACTAAGAATAGGAACTTCCATTAAGTTATTTTAGATTAATTAATTTTATTAGGATATTTTGGGATAATTAATTTAATTAGTTTAATTAATATTTTAATTTGAATTTGCACTACTAACTTGTAAATCGGTTAGATTAGTAATTATTTTTGGTAATTAATTTAATAATAAATTTCTCTAATCCGTAATCCATTGGGTACGATCCTTGACATACTTACTAGTGTTCCATTTTAACGAAAATCCGTATTACAATTTGACATGTTTGCTTGCAGATACCGCACCTAATTTCCATATATTTATTTGAACGATTTTAACTCTAAATGTTCACACGTTTGGAGGCGGTCAAGTTGTTGGCATTGTTACCGGGGATTGCGATGATGAAAATTATTATTGAGTTAATTGTTTTGTAAAATAATATTAATCGAAAGACGAACAACTTACATAGTGTGCTAATTTTTATTTTTCATTTTTTAGTTATTTTTATTTTATTTTATATTTAGCTACCTTGTTGACGGATTAATTTAATCATGGATCAGGTTGATTACGAGTTTGATGATAATAACAGTTAGGATGAGGAACACGAAATGTCTACATTGTATGACGAAAAAGTGTACGAGGAAGGATTTTACGAAGAATGAGAGATCAAGAAAAACCAAAGATTGCTCATGATGGATCTGCAACAAACCCCATTAGATAAGGTCGTGCATGATGTTCCCAACTTGGATTATGAAGAATCATGTGTTGCTGCTAACCATCTTGAACTAGATTGTCCAAAATCATTGGATGGAAATAGTAACGAAGCATCCAGTTGGATGAATGGAGCCTTAACAACCGAATAGAGTTATTCTAAAAAATATAACATGTCTAAATATTCAGTTCAATGGGAACTGGATTTATTATGGATGACAATATATATAGGTGTAAAATTTAAAATATATAGATATTTCATCACTCTTTTATGTACAATTTATGCAGATTCCGAGTAACTAAATACCAATTTTTGTGTTTTTCACTTAATTTCATGATATTTTATTATTTCCATAAGAATGTGTTAATTTTGTGAATTTTATGTTAAATACATGTTATTTTGCTAATTTTTGGTAATAATTGGGTTAAGAAAAAGGATGGAAAAATTTTGGTCGTATTTGGGTCTTCAACATGTACAGGTTGAAAGATTCACAATGCAGTCACATAGGCTTTAAAATGGTGTTGATCCAGAATTAATTTTACTGAGCACCAGTATTGTGTAAATTAGAGGCCCAAAACCATTCCACTTACCCACTTGACCATGAAATAAAATGGCAACATCCACTGCTAAAATTAGCAGTCCCTAACCGACCATTCAATTCCTAAATATAATAAATTTGACCCCAATATTCACCAAATAAAAATTAGCATGATATTCCCCTTGAAATAAGCTTCAACCATCACAAACTACCACCGTTGACCACTCATTGACCGGCCACACCTGGAGGAAAATAAGCTAACTACCTTGCTAAATTTAGCAAGTCAAAAACCAATCCTCCACCATGAAAGGAATGATATCAAGGGAAGAGTAAATCAAGCTAACTTTCTTGCTAAAATTAGCATGGAAGCAACCACTCCTCCACCATACAAGGGACGACACAAGTAGAGGAGAGAATCAAGGATTCACTTTGCTATTATTAGCAAGAAAAGTTGAGGGCTAGAGGTTATAAAAAGGGACTTCATTTTCATTCATCAACACACCACACTAGAGATAGATACACGCCACACACCATTGAGGATACATCATTTCTTTTCTAAAGTGTTCTTGACATACTCATGGCTTGTTAAACACTTTATTTCCACAAAATAAGTAAAAAACTTGCCGAAATAAGAGCAGTTATGAGGATGACTTGAAAATGTCTAGATAATTTAGCATAAAAATGAGGAGGAGAGCCACCATGGGAAGCCGTAATGAGCAATCATAGATAACCCCCTGCAGTTAATTATTTCCTCTTCTTATTGTGAAATGGTTGTGGATAATCCCCCTCGGCCAATCTTTCCTTCCCTTCTCTTTACTGTTAATTATTGTTTTCTCTGTCGAGAGATAATATTGCATCTCAGATTTAAGTTTTCAGTTTGATATGACATGACTTAATGAATCTTGATTTGAGTAAATTGGTTTTTGTTTTCTGAATATTTTGTGCAAATGATATTTCATTCATTTAGGTTTAATTCATGATTATACTTGTAAATGTATGACCAACATTTTTAGGTTAATTAATGAATTGTTTAATCTGAAAAGAGGTAATGGTTAATTGACAAAAGACCTAAATGGTGCATATCATGTCGATATCGAAAGATAATTTTTGTATGCATAAACTGTGTAAATGCCCGAAAGGGTGATTTCCAGGTTGGTTTTGACATAGGCATATGCTAATTAGCTTGGGAACATAATAGCACTTCAAGAGAAGCCTATTCCTTAAATAAAATGGGTTTAATGAATTTTCATATTGTCACGATCCTTCCTGATATTCTTTCTATAAATACCAATAAATTCTTGTTAAGTGAAATATTTATTTTAGTCTATTCATGTTGTATTATATTAAATCTTGTGTTTATTTCCTGTTGTGATTATCTTATGCAAGGTATGTTGTTTATTTTGTGGGTCGTTGAATTCTTATTTCTTCCTTATTAACTTAAATTACGATTCTCATCAACACTATTCTCTTTTATTTGTTTTCTTCCAAATTGATTAAAATTGACATTGCAAATAATTCACAGAACAGTCCCTGTGGAGATGATACTCTTCACTTACTACTTATTACTTGTACAATCGTGTACACTTGCACATAATCACACGGCACAAGTTTTTGGTGCAGTTGCCAGAGATCTTATTATGTTGTTATTTGTGAAGATAATTATTTTTTAGTTTGGATTATTTTTATTTTTTATTTTTTCTATTATTAATTTTAACTTTATTATTTTTTTGATTTTTCAGGGTTTATGAAAATAAACCAAATTATCGATCTATTGCCAATTGATCTAGAAATTGAAAGTACTTTTAGGAAAATAAGAAGGGAACAATTAGCCCAAAGAGAAGTCGAAAAAATGAATCAAAATCCAAGAGAAGACGCAGCCTGTAATAGTCAAAATCTGATTTTTGTTCCTGATGACAAAGATCGAGTGATTAGTCAGTATGATGTGCCCTTATTCAACGAACTCAATCTAAGGATTGTAAGACTCGAGATTGGGGCCCCTCATTTTGATTTAAAAACCAGTGATGTCCTAGATGTTGTAAATAATGGGATAGTTTAGTGGGATGCTTGTTGAATATCCGCATTTGCACCTCCGCTTATTTATGGAAGTGACTCTTTCAAGTTACTAGATATCTGAAGATGCCTTAAGAATGAAGATTTTCTCATATTTGTGTCCAGATCATGCATGAGCATAGTTGAATTCCTTACCACTCAGTTCTATTTTCACATGGCAATAATTGGCAGAACTTTTTCTAATGAAGTATTTTGCACTAAGCTAGAATGCTAAGCTCAGAAATGAAATTACCACATTTCAACAGTCGGATGATGAGTCCTTGTATGAGGCATGAGAACAATTTAAAGAGTTATTAAGAAAATGCCTTCATCATGGTATTCCTCATTGCATTCAACTAGAGACCTATAATGGTGTCAACGCCTATATGAAAATAGTGGTAGACGTTTCAGCTAATGGAACTATTCTTTCAAACTTATACAATGAAGCGTATAAGATTCTTGAAAGAATTTCAAGTAATAACTGCCAATGGCCTACCCATCGAGTAGCCACAAGAAGAAGAGTAGCGAGAGTTCACGAAGTTGATGCTTTTAAGTCTTTAGCAGCTCAGGTATCTACTATGACTTCCATGGTTAAAAATATTTCTTTTAATGGTTGCAACACTAACATGACAGGCCATCAACCAAGTCAGGTCGAGAACATCGTATGTGTTTATTGTGGTGATGGTCACACATTTGAAGAATACCCATCAAACCTTGAATCTATCACTAAATGGGAAACCAACATCAAAATAGGAATAGCCGAGGTCCACAATCAAACCACTATAACCCTTCATGCGAAATCATCCTAATTTCTCTTAGAATGATCAATGGACTAGTCCAAGTAATTCCTATATGCCTTCTCGTTCAAATAATTTGCCAGGTTTTTTTGAACAGATGCAAAAACCTTAGCCAGCCAAGTATTCAAATAGTTTGGAGAACCTATTGAAAGCATATATACTAAAAATGATGCGACTCTAGGGAATCTGGAGAACCAGATGGAATAGTTAGCTAATGAGTTAAGAAACAAACCTCAAGGTGCTTTGACAAGTGATACGGAGAATCTCAGAAGCATAGGCAAAGAACAGTGTATAACTATTATTTTGAGGAGTGGAAAGGTGTTGGAACCAACAATTATTGAATCCAAAGGTGAGCCTGTTGTTGTCCAAAATCAAAAGGAAGTTCAACCAGAAATTGAATCTCTTACAGTGCAAAATCCTGCTCATGTGACCCCCATTAAGGCACAACCACAGTAGAGTAGTCTTGAAAAATTAATACCCATGGTGAATGCATAACCAACACTACCTCTGAAAATTTATCCAGTTAAGGTAAAAAATCCACCACCTCCTTACCCATAGAGATTCCAGAAGTAATAACAAGAGGTACAATTTAAGAAATTCTTAGATGTACTTAAGCAGTTACATATCAACATTTTGTTGGTTGAGGCTCTGGAACAAATGTAAAATTATGTAAAATTCATGAAAGATATCCTCTCTAAGAAGAGATGGTTGGGAGAATTTGAAACAGTAGCTTTGACCAAGGAGTTGAAGAAACGATTAATTTTAGTTCCCATCATTATTACCCCAGATTGGAGTTCACCATTTGAACTGATTTGCGACACGAACAACTATGCAGTAGGAGTTTTGTTGGGACAATGGAGGAATAAGATTTTCCATCCTATTTACTTTTCTAGTTGAACCTTGACGGGAGCAAAATTAAATTATACGGTAAGAAAAAAAGAACTACTAACTGTTGTTTTTGCCTTTGATAAATTTTTGTTCATATCTTGTAGGTACAAAGGTGACAGTTTATACTAATCACACATCCATTAAATATTTATTTTCAAAGAAAGATTCAAAACCACGATTGATTCGTTGGGTTTTATTAGTCCAAGAATTTGATTTGGTGATACATGATAGGGAAGAAGTAGAGAATCAAGTGGAAAACCATCTACCCAAAGTAGAGCAAAAAGACGATACCCGCTACTTAGTTCCTATTAATGAGTACTTTCCAGACGAACATATCTTTGAGGCAAGTCACTTCCATAATACTCATTGGTTTGCTAATTATACTAATTTTTTAGCTAATGGTTTAATGCCGCCCAAATTGACATATCAACAAAGGAGGAAATTCCTTCATGATGTTAGATATTATTTTTAGGAGGAACCATATTTGTTTAAGCAACGTACATACTAGATGATTAGAAGGTGTGTAGCTGAGAGAGAAGTAGTAGATATTTTGTACCATTGCCATCCATCCCCGAGTGGGGGACATTTTAGAGGGTCACGAACTATAGCTAAAGTATTACAAGCCAATTTTTTTGGCTGACCCTTTTTAAAGATGCATATACTTATGGGAAAGATTGTGATCAATGCTGAAGAGTCAGAAACGTGGCTAGAAGGAATGAGATGACAGTAACCAACAATCTCGAGGTAAAGTTAGTTGATGTTTGGGGTATTGGCTTTCTACATCATTTTCCTTCTTCTTATGGTAATAGGTACATCTTGGTAGCCATTGATTATGCATCCAAATGGGTGAAAGTCAAGGCATATCTGACTAATGATGCCAAGGTAGTGATGTGGTTTCTTCGAAAACATATATTTAAGAGATTCGAGACTCTTAGAGCTATAATCAGCGATGAAGGATCCCATTTTGTGAATAAATGGCTAATGTGGTTGTTAGATAAATACAATGTAAAGCATAAAGTAGCTACAACTTACCATCCCCAAATGAATGGCCAAGCTGAGTTTGCAAATAAAGAAATAAACGACATACTTGAGAAAGTAGTACGTCCAACTCGAAAAGATTGGTCTCGAGACTTGATAATGCTTTATGGGCCTACCGAACGACATTTAAGACTCCTTTAAGGATGTATCCTTACAGTTTAGTGTATGAAAAAGCTTGTCATTTACCATTGGAACTTCAACATAAGGCCCATTAGGCTCTTAAGCAACTCAATCTAGACTCGAAATCTGTCAGATACAAATAGATGTTACAACTCAATGAGTTGGAAGAGATGAGATTGTTCTCTAATGAGAACACCAAAATTTTCAAAGAACAATAAAAAAGATGGTATGAGAAGCACATTCGTCCCTGTGTGTTCGAAGTTGATTAACATGTCCTTATATTCCATTCTTGATTGAAGTTCTTTTCAAGTAAAGTTAAATCCTGATGGTCATGACCCTTTACGATTAACCAGGTTTTTCCATACGGAGTAGTTGAACTCCGAGACAATAAAGGAGGTATGTTTAAGGTTAATGGTCAATGACTGAAACATTACTTGACCGGTGAAGTTGAGTGGAAAAACACCTCACTCATTTTAACCGAGCCATGAAATTTTGTTTATGTAGGAAGATTATTATTTTCTTTGTAAATAAATAAGTTTTATGTTTATGTTTATGTTTATTTTTATTTTTATTTTCATCTTATTTTCATTTATTTAATCTTAATCTTAATTTTAATTTAATTTTATTTTTAATTAGTTGTCAACAAAATAAGTAAGTTTTGTAAATAAATAAAAGGTAACTAGGTATAATAATACTAATAAAACTCTTAATTATAAATTAGGTTAAATTCTTAACCTAAATAAAATTCGGCTTAATTTATTACTATTATTTTTCCTATTTTATTTTTCCTTCTTGTTTATTTCTTTTCAGTTACCGCCTTCCTAATTGTCGTGGCTGTCCATTCCTTCATCGGCCATCGCACCCCACCACGCTGTGCTCCAATTACCCGGCCTTGCGGTCGCATGGTAGTCAGCCTTGTGTAATCCGTAGCCCAGCAGCACTATTCACCCCCACGTGCAGCAAGGCCTTGCGCGATCAGCCACTCTATACCCTAGCGTGCGTCCTTTGACCACACAGCAGTAAGCCCCCATGCGCTCCAATGCCGCACACCATGGACCCCTGTCGAGTGCTTGTGGTAGCCATCGAATCTTATCAAATACAATCGGTGAACATCGGTTGCTTGCGGCCATCATCGATCCTATCGAGCCTTGTGCGCCACTAGCCGATAGCACCAGTAGCGTCCTTCGGCAGTTGGAATTTATTTTTCTACTAAAGTTCTTTTTTTCTCGATTGTTTTTAAAGACTAAGAATGAATTGGAAAAAGAAGAATTCAGAGATTGAAGATGATGAGTTTCAGCCTTGGTTTCGAACCCCTGGAATAAAAGCAAGATACATAGAATTTTCAAGAAAAAACCCATGTTTCGAGAAAAGGGTTTTCAACTTGATAGTAAGTATGTTATACCAACAGTCATACGGGAAATTATTGAGAAACGAGGATGGAAGTTTTTGTGTGATATCTGATCTTCTCCTGATGAAGACATTGTTAGAGAGTTTTATGTTCACTTGAATTCATCAACTTTGACAACACTCCAAGTGTGAAGAAAATAATTATCTTTATCATCAACAATGATCAATGCCTTATTCAGTTTGTCTGATATTGATAATGATGACTATTTTTGTCATGGTAGTGATTGCCAGTAAAGAGATGATTTAAGACATTCTGAGAATTGCCATGACTCAAGGAGCCAAATGGACATTTAGATACAAGGTACTCATTACTGCCGAAAAGAATATTTCACATAAGAGGCAAAGACATGGTTCTATTTCATTCGAACAATTATTATACCAGCATCTTTTGCACTGTTTCGATAACCCAAATGATTCTCCTATATTATATATTGATAGGAAAGTCAATTAATGCGAAGAGAATAATACTTAATGAAATTCGAGAGTGTGCACTAGAAAAAACAGGTTATTGCCATTTCCATCACTCATCACTCTGATGTGTCGCCAAACAAATATATCGATGCAAGACATTGAACATCTCTTACAACATAGGTACTATTACTGCCTATGACATCTCTAGGGAAGTAGCTGACATCACTAGAAAAAGACAGATAATTCAGATTAATGAGGATAAGATGGTATAACCAAAAGCTGATTCAAGTAGTACCAACCCACCTGATGATCCCGCACCTACTTTCATGTCTACTCAGCCTTCTGGCAATTTGATAACATGGGCAAATATTATGGATTTACTACAACATATGAATAAGCACCAACAAGTATACTAGAAGTATGCCAAAATTCAAGAATAATCGAATCTAACTACTTTTTAGAGCTTATTTAAATATTTTGATGTTCTTCCTGAGTTTTCAGATTCTATATTCAAGCCATGGAACCCAACTCACGCAACCGATCTTGAGGATTCCGTCACACGTAGGCAAGATATTAATAACATGGAGGGGGAGGTAGACACTAGACCTGTCCATGGGCCGGGCCCGGGTCAAAAAAGTGGTGCCCGAGGCCTGGCCCATTTTTTAAACACTTGATTTTTTGCCCAAGCCCATATTTCGGGCCTATATTTTTACCCGAACCCTCCCATATTTCGGGCGAGCCGTCGGGCCGGGCCGCCCGGCCCATGGACAGGTCTAATAGACACCAGCAGTGATGGGTTAATAAATAAATGATGGGGTTTTTCTTTATTTAAAGAAATTTATTTTTAGTTGGTTTTTTTTCTTTTTAAGACATTACCTTTTATTTTAATTTAATATAATTTTTTAAAATAAATTATAGCTGCACTTAAGAATAATTTTTCAAGTGTTTTTCTTATTTCTTCTCTGATGAATGTTTTGAACAATGAGGACATTGTTCCTCTTAAGTTTGGGGGGATCGTGCCTCAATTTCTTTTTGATTTTTTGCCTTAGTTTTTGTGGAAGATGAATTTGTGTAGGGAGGCAAATAAGCAGAAAAGATGCTCAATATTAATTTTGTATTGTATGTTAGTCCAAATTCAAGTATGATCTTTTATTTATTTCAAGTACTTTTATGTTAAGTAAATTATGAGACGAATGTTAAGTTTATTGAGTATGTGTAGATTCACCATAACTATTTTATATTCCTTAGAAATTAAGCATGCATGAGGATTTAGTCTCTAGAATTGGTTTGGTACTTTTCTTGAGGCTAAATCCTAGGTAGCATAGCGGGTTTAAAAATGATATAGGCATATTTTCTTTGGATAGATTAAGCCTTTCAAGCCTACCCTATTAATTGAATCCCTTGAAAACCACATTTGAGTTGTTTGGCCTATATTTTTTTAGGGATAACCAATAAATAAGTAGCTCTTCCCAAATAATTATTTCTTTGACCTCTTAAACCACTGAATCTTAGCCTTGCTTACTTTGGAAGTGTTCGAAGTTTAAGTTTTGAGGAGTCTAAGAGAAATATTGGGTGTCTATTATAAAGCACTCAAAGATGAGTTACATATAAAGACGTGCTCTGAAAGGTACTCTGAGTAAAAGAAAGTACCATTGGGCACATGCGCTGAAAAGAGTTGGTTATTTCGTGGGCAGTTACAATTTTTAAAGGCCAAGGTAATCCAAGTTTAAGGTTATTGAACTTAAAATATCTATTTTCTCCATACCTTAACCCTATCCCCGTTATAACCTTTATTAAGACCTATTGATTTAAACCGCTAAGCTAACTACATTAATAGAGAGGGAAGTATTGAATTCAACATATGAAGACATTTGTTAAATCCAATGAATGATTCTTAGTTAAATTAGGGAAATTAATCTTTTGTGGAATTGAACTTACTCTACTCTTAAAACTATCTGTTCAGTTCATGATTTGTTACTCTAAAAACTAGTTGTTCAATTCATCATTTGTTAGCATTTAGACACTTGAATAAATATTGGATGATATGTTGCATATGAACTACATATTTGTAGAATTAATTTAAGAGTATAATTTTTGTATTTCCATGACTGCTTGGATGAATAAAATTCTACATTATAACATGTTTTTAGCATTGCTCGGGATGAACAATGATTTAAGTTTGCGGGTGTGCAAACTCTAAAATATATAGATATTTCAGCACTCTTTTATGTACAATTTATGCAAATTTTGAGTAAATAAATAACACTTTCTGTGGTGTTTCACTTAATTTACAAACCTTATTAAGACTTGTTGATTTAAACCACTAAGCTAACTACATTAATGGAGAGGGAAGTATTGAATTCAACATATGAAGGCATGTGTTAAATTCGAGGAATAATGCTTAGTTAAATTAGGGAAAATTGATCTTTTATGGGATTGAACTTGTTTTACTCTTAAAATTAGTTGTTCAATTCATGATTTGTTAGCATTTAGACACTTAAATAAATATTCGATGATATGTTGTATATGAACTACATATTTGTAGAATTAATTTGAGAGTATAATTTTTTTGCCATGACTGTTTGGATGAATAAAATTCTACATTATAACATGTTTTTAGCATTGCTCGGGACTAGCAATAATTTAAGTTTATGGGTGTGCAAACTCTAAAATATATAGATATTTCAACACTATTTTATGTACAATTTATGCAAATTACGAGTAAATAAATAACACTTTCTATGATTTTTCACTTAATTTCATTATATTTTATTATTTCCATGAGAATGTGTTAAGTTTGTGAATTTTATGTTAAATACATGTTATTTTGCTATTTTTCGGTAATAATTGGGCTAAGGGAAATGATGGCATAATTTTGGTCATATTTGGGTTATAGATAAGTACAAGTTGAAAGATTCACAATGCAGTTACATAGGTTTAAAAATGGTGTTGATCCCTAAGTTAATTTCGAGGAGGCCCAATATTGTCTAAATTGGAGGCCCAAAACCATTCCACTTACCCACTTTACCATGAAATAAAATGGCAACATCCATTGCTAAAATTAGCAGTCCCTAACCGACCATTCAATTCCCAAATATAAAAAATTTGAGCCCTATATTCACCGAATAAAAATCAACATGATATTCCCATTGAAAAAAACTTCAACCATCCACCTACTACTAAAAATAGCAGTCACAAACTACCAAATTTTGACAACTCATTGGTCGGCCACGCATGGAGAAAACTAAGCTAACTCCCTTGCTAAATTTAGCAAGTCAACAACCACCCCTCCACCATAAAAGGAACGACATCAAGGGGAGAGTAAATCAAGCTAGCTTCCTTACTAAAATCAACAAGGAAGAACCAATCCTCCATTATACAAGGGACGGCACAAGTAGAGGAGAGAATCAAGGATTCACTTTGCTATTATTAGCAAGAGAAGTTCGGGGCTAGAGGCTATAAAAAGGGACTTCATTTTCATTCATCAACACAGCACACCAGAGAGAGATACACGCCACACACCATTAAGCATATATTATTTCTTTTCTAAAGTTTTCTTGCCATTCTCATGGCTTGCTAAACACTTGATTTCCTCAAAATAGGGCAAACACTTGTCGAAATAAGAGCAGCTAAAAGGATGACTTGAAGATGCCTAGAAGATTTAACATAAAGACGAGGAAGAGAGCCACCATGGGAAGCCGTAAGGAGCAGTCGTAGATAACCTATTGTAGTCAATTGTTTTTCTTATCATGAAATAGACGTGGATAACCCCCCTCAACCACTCTTTCCTTCCTTTCACTTTACTGTTAATTATTGTTTTTTTATGTCGAGAGACAAGACTGCATCTCATATTTAAGTTTTCAATTTCATATGACATGCTTAATTTTGTTTATTCAAAATGGATATGAATTTTGGTTTGAGTTAATTGGTTTTTGTTTTCTGAATATTATGTGCAAATGATTATTTCATTCATTTAGGTTTAATTCATGATTATACTTGTAAATGTATGACTAACATTTGTAGGTTAATGAATTAACTATTTAATCTGAGAAGAGGTAATGGTTAATTAACAAAAGACCTAAATGGTGTATATCATGTCTATATCGAAAGATGATTGTTGTATACATAAACTATGTAAATCCCTAAGAGGGTGATTTCCAAGTTAGTTTTTATATAGACATATGATAATTAACTCTGGGACATAATATTCTTTCTATAAATACCAATAAATTCTTGTTATGTGAAATATTTATTTTATTCTATTCATGTTTTGTCATATTAAATCATGTGTTTATTTCTTGTGATTATTTTCTGCAAGGTATGTTGTTTTATTTTGTGGGTCTTTGGATTCTTGTTTCTTCCTTATTAACTTAAATTGCGATTTTCATCAACACTATTCTCTTTTATTTGTTTTTTTTCCAAATTGAGTAAAATTGACATTGCAAATAATTCACACAACAGTCCATGTGGAGACGATACTCTTTACTCACTTCTTATTACTTGTACGATCGTGTACACTTGCACATAATCACACGACACAAGTTTTTGGCGCAGTTGCCGGAGATTTTATTTTATTGTCATTTGTGAAGATAATTATTTTTCAGTTTGGATTATTTTTATTTTTATATTTTTTCTATTCTTAATTTTAACTTTATTATTTTTGTGTTTTTTAGGTTACTCCAACAAACGTATGAATCAATGATCCCATTGACTAATTTCGTACATGTTGTCGCTAATTGCAATTATGATACTTACTATGGCACCATCAATCATCCAGAATTCAAGTGCGAAAGTCAGCAAAAGGTTAGAATCGAGGACTGGAAAGAATTGAAGTTTGTCAAAGAAGTCTCCTATCCAATTAAATTAGTTGTAGATGTAACATTAACCACTAAATTGGAGTTTCAATAGATTTTAAATGAAAGTGTGTATAAGCTGACACACCTTCTAAACAAAGTTGAGGAAAAGCCAACCAGAAGATTCGTTCTCATTTGATGACGGAGATGAAATTCGAGTAACCAAATATTCTCGCGACATGGAGGTGAGTCGGCTCGAGTCAATAATACCCCAAAAAATAATTTTGGGTTGGTTTGAGTTCGAGGTTAAATGGCTAGTAATGTGGATGTTGCGTCGGTCGAAGATAAATCAACATCAATGGAATGAACCGAGGCTGTAGGTTTACATATCTCAATGTATGAACAAGCGACTGATCAAAGTTTTGAGGACTAGCTGGAAGTTTCTCTTTGTGGGTGATACAAATCGTCCTAATTCTTAAAAAAACATTTTCGTTTAAATTCTTTTAATTTAAAACTTCAATTTTCATTTAAAGTATGTGTAATTATTTTGTAAAAGTCTATAGTTATAGTATGTTAGGTGTATTTGCAAGGGTGGATGAGCTCGTGAAAGGGGGAGCAATGAACAAGTTGAAAAGTCAAAATTTTGTGTGTGAGGTGACCGAAAGAATGTGTAATCGTGACAAGGAAGTCGCGTCGTTGCATCGAACTACCCATATCCTGAAGAGGCTTTGCAATGTCATGATGAGAAGGCCATAACGAGGAAACAAACAATGAGTGGCTTCGCGATGTGAGTTATCGTGATGACGTGATGGGAAGGCCCAAGTCGCAATGAGACTAAGTTGATGTTGTGACGAGTTGTGACGAGCTGTGGCGTAACCGCCTCAGAAAATGTAATGATGACACGAAAAATATAAAAGGGTCTTGTCACGACGAGCACTAATAGTGTCGCCCAAATGAATGTTCTTCATTTCCTTCGCCGTTCTCCTTCACCTCCGCTTCTCAACCCCTGTTTCTTTAAGTTTTTATTTAGTAATAAACAATAATCTTACATTTTAATCAAAGGCCCTCCCCATTTTTAGATTAGATCAAATCTTCATCAAGCTTCAATCCTCTCTGGAAAAAACACCCATGGCGGCCAACGTAGAAACACGGCAGCACCGATATTGTAACATCAGCAAATACCTGGTGATATCACTCTCTTTTCTAGCTTTTATAATATATTCATATTGATTTTGTTTCTGATAAATAGATTAAAGAACCGAAAAATTTGTTGCATCAATATTAGAGGATTTATTGGGTGTAGAAATTGGAATAGAGTTAAGCATGCCTCCTAGCAAACGACTAGCCTCTCGGTGAATTGAGGAATGTGATATTCTCGATGAACCGAGGAGACAATTTGTCTCCACCGATGCTGCTAATCGAGGCTAAAATTTCGTGAATGTGGCTTCAATTTTTCCATGTAAAATTTTTAAGATCCTATAATAACAAGGATCACAGAGATGTGTAGGCAACCTGGTGCGACGATTGATCCCAAGGAATCGAAGGGCATTTAAATGATGTCATCTATGCATGGTTCTATAATCAGAACACTAATAGGTGGAGCAGCGAAACGAGGAGGTGGGAGCACACCGTGAGTGTTTGAGGGACCCTGGGCTCCAAGAACAGATGGAGACATCCCAACCTGTACCACGATATGTACACCGATCTCAGAAGGTTCTAATAGATCCAGTGAGCAAGGAGTGGTTAAAACACATTGCGGCCCACGTCATGTTCTAGACACAGTGGATGTCCCAACATGACGAGGAAGCAGGCCAAGTCGATTTTCGAAGGCCACCGTACTGGGTCCTCTTAACAGGTGCAGTACCACCCATTCCACCGTCTAGTGCCTCTTAACCTATGCCAGTCTGACCATCCACATAGAGAGAGGATGTGGCGAGAGTTGTTTCGGACAAGCACGATTGTAACACCCCTAACACTTATTCGTTGCCAGAACAGGGTTACGGAGCATTACCAAACTTTTTAGATCAAGAACGAGCATTTCATAACATAAAATATTCATATTAGATACTAATAAAAAATCACTCATATTGTCCCTTATATGAGCCCTCGAGGCCTAAAATACACGTTAGAAATGAATCAGGACTAAATCGGAAACTCAGAGAATTTTTTGCAAAATTCTAAATTTTCCTAGATGTAGGGACACGCGCTCGTGTGGCCAAGCCGTGTCGCTTACATGGCCAAGCCACACGCCCGTATGAGCATACTAACTTGTGAAATTAAGGTGCAGGGGTCACATGGCCAAGCAACGCGCCCGTGTGGTAGGTCGTGTGGAAATACCTGGGTATTCTGTTTCTCAATTTTAAAGACGCAGGGGACACACGGCCAAACTACACGCCCATGTGCTAGGTCATGTGTCACACATGGTTGAGACACACGCCTGTGTCTCTGCCCATGTGGACAAAATAGGCCATTTTATGGCCACATTTCTCTTCCATTTTTTATTTCAACCTAAACACTTCAAATTTCATACTCATAGGCCATAACAAGACCTTCAATAAACTCAACCCAAGCTTTAAGCCTGACATATTAACTCTTATATCCTAGTATTTCAAACCTTACCATATTAATCAAACATATATATGTATATATTTGCATGCTTATACCATCTATACCATACTATCTCATTCACCAACATGCTTATAATCTATCCTTCAATTAATCACACTAAACCATAAATCAAGCATGATAAAATTACACCTACATATATAAGTACCAACTTAACAAAACAAAATGTCATATAAACCAAGCACGATAAAACTAAACAAAATGTAATTAATAAAATTTACACAAACCAACTTTACTCAAAACCATTCCAACCCTATACATGCCATATAAACCATAGTGTACGTTTTAAAAGCTACTAGAATAAGCTAAATAATGTGACTTGATGTGGTAATCCAATCTCCCAACCTCAAGATAATCTACAGAGACATTAAACAACATAAGTAAGCTTAATAAAGCTTAGTAAGTTCGATGGGTTAAACATAAATCTTACCGAACTTACTACAACACAATATAAACTCCCTGCCAATCACAACTTCAACTGATGAATTCACTTATTTCATATCAATACCAATAATATTCAATAAGTCTTCCAATTCTAATTTCATAAGTCACTTACCAAATCTTACCAAATTGGAGAACGACTTACAGATAAGAGTACATCATTTTTAGAAGCCCGAAGGCTGAACAGAAGCTCATGAGAGCTAAACAGAAACCCATAAGGGTTGAATAGAAGCTCGTAAGAGCTAAACAAAAACCTATAAGGGTTAAACAAAAGCTCAAAAGAGTTGAACGAAAACTCATATCAGTTGAATAGAAGCTCGTAAGAGCTAAACGAAAAGTAAACACGAAAGTTCGCAACAAATACTAAACCTCGGTTTACTTGGGTAATTTGCTGTCACTTTCCTCCAATGTCATCAATTCATCAATTGTTGAATCTACTCATGTCCCGCATCCCATTTAAATCCGAACATTCAATTCAATTTTCTAACTTTAATAATATTTCATTTTCAACAATAGAATAAATACATAATGCCATTCATCAAATTAGTCCTTTTTAACTAATTAACTATCAAAACATTAAATATTTATAAAAATATTTATGGCTCGGTTTATAGAACCAAGGTGTGGATACCTTATTTTCTAAACCGCTTGACCTAATAAATCTTTATAAAACACAAATTATTAATTCAAATATCTTTCTAAAACCACATTTGACTCGTAAATACTAAATATTAAAATTTACGTGCTTACTTGTCGAATTTAGTGGCCTCGAACCCCTATTTTTGATGCCACTGAAAATCAGGCTGTTATAACTCTCCCCCCTTTAGGAAATTTCGTCCTTGAAATTTGTTACTTGAGAATAGGTTCAGATATTGTGATTTTATTGATTCTTCAGTTTCCAAGGTAGCTTCCTCTGAACCATGTCGATGCCATAAGACTTTTACCAATGGTACTCGTTTATTCTGCAACTCTTTAGCCTCTTGAGCTAAAATTCTCACTGGTTCTTTTGTATATGTCATATTTGGCTGTAGCTCAATCTCATTATGAGGAATCACGTGTGAAGGATCACATCTGTACCGTCTCAACATCGATACATGGAACACATTATGAATGTTCTTAAGTTCAGGAGGCAAAGCTAATCGATAAGCTACAAGGCCGATTCTTACAACAATTTCATACGGTCCGATAAATCTTGGACTCAGTTTCCCTATTCTGTCTAACTGTAATACTTTCTTCCACGAAGAGACCTTTAAGAATACTTGATCACCAATAGCAAATTCAATATCTTTTCTTTTCAGATCCGCATATGACTTCTGACGATCTGATGTAGCTTTCAAACTGTCTCGAATAATTCAAATTTTATCTTTAGTCTCTCGGATCAAATCAACTCCTACTAGTTTGGATTTATTTAATTCAGACCAATACAGTGGTGTTTTACATTTCCTCCCATAAAGAGCTTCAAACGATGCCATTTTTATACCGAATTGATAGCTATTATTATATGCAAAATTAGGGAACGATAAATACCTTTCCGAGCTACCTCCAAACTCAAGTATACAACATCTCAACATATCTTCTAGAATTTGAATCACTCGTTCTGATTACCCATCAGTCTGAGGATGAAATGTCGTACTAAAATTTAGCTTTGTACCTAGAGCCTCTTGCAGTTTACTCCAAAATTTCAATGTAAATCTCGGATCTCGATCTGAAATAATGGATGTTGGAACCCCATGTAACTTCACGATTTTAGATATATATAGTTCCGTTAATTTCTCAAGTGTAAAGTCTATTTTGACTGGAATAAAATGTGCCGACTTAATCAATCTATCAACAATCACCCAGATCGAATCTTTCATTTGTTGAAAAATTAAGCACTTAGCTACAAATTCACAAATTTCTCATTTCATACCCGGTCACCAATACATCTGTTTCAAATCACCAAACATCTTCGTACTACCCGAATGAATAGAGTACATGCTACTATGAGCTTCAGAAAGAATATCATTTTTTAAATCCATATTATTTGGAACACAAATTCTATTGCGATAACATAACATACCACTGTCATCAATGATATACTTTGAATTCAGATTTTTCTTAACCATTTGTCGTTTCAACACTAATTTCGGTTCATCATATTGCAATTCCCGAGTTCTTTGGAGAAACAGAGGTTTCGTTCTTAACTCTGCTAATACAGAACCATCTTCATTAAGAGATAAATGAGCGTTCAACACTTGGAGTGCAAACAATGACGAATTTCGACTAAGTGCATCCGCAACTATATTAGCCTTTCCTAGGTGGTAGTCAATAACCAGATCATAATCTTTTAGTAGTTTTAGCCACCGTCTCTCTCTCAAATTCAATTATTTTTGAGTCATCAAACACTTCAAGCTGTCGTGATCCATAAACACGTAAAATTTCTCACCGTATAAATAATGTCTCTAAATCTTCAAAGAGAATACAATTGCAGCCAACTCAAGATCATGTGTGGGATAATTCATCTCGTGCGGCTTTAATTGTTGAGAAGCATAGGCCATTACCTTTCCTGACTGCATCAATACACAACCCAAACCATTTAATGAGGCATCACTATACACAATATACGGTATGCCAAATTCTGGCTGAGTTAAGATCGGAGCTTCCATCAATATCTTTTTCAACTGATCAAAACTTTGCTGACACTCATTAGACCAAACAAATTCAACATTTTTCTGTAATAATCAGGTCAATGGCGAAGCAATCATCGAAATTTTTTTGACAAAACATTGATAATAACCTACTAGACCCAGAAAACTTCACACTTCTGAAACATTTTTTGGAAATTTCCAATTTACCATAATAGATACTTTATTCAGATCAACTCGAATCCCATCAGCTGATACTATATGACCCAAAAATCCAACCTCATGAAGCTAGAATTCACATTTGCTAAACCAATCCTCAAATGTTGTGCATGCTCAGATTCTGTCTTGGAATAGATTAGTATATCATTAATAAACACAACTACAAATCTATCCAAATAAGGTTGAAAAATTCGATTCATTAAATCCATGAAAGCAAAAAGAGCATTAGTCAAGCCAAATGGCATTACCAGAAACTCATAATGACCAGATCGAGTTCTGAAAAAAGTCTTTGGCACATCACACTCTTTAACCTTCAACTGATAATACCCGAATCTAATGTCTATCTTTGAAAACCCTGCAGCACCTTTCAGTTGATCAAACAGATCGTCGACACATGGTAAAGGATATTTATTTTTAATTGTGACCTTGTTCAACTGTCTGTAATCTATGCACAGTCTCAAAGAACCGTCTTTCTTTTTCAGAAATAAAACAGGTATAGCCCAGGTAGACGTACTCGATCTAATAACTCTTGCTACTGTGCCTTCAATTCTTTTAATTCAGCTGATGCCATACGATATGGTGTTACTGATATCAGAGCAGTTCCAGGAATCACATCAATTACAAACTCAACTTCACAATCAGGCGGTAAACTCGACAATTCCTCAGGAAATACATCAACAAACGGACTAACAACCGGTAACTGATCTAGCTATGATTCCAAATCCTGAGTATCAAGGATGTATGCTAAAAATGCCTCATTACCTTTTCGAATCAATCTATGAGCAGAAAAAGCTGAAATGATTCTAACAATTTCTTTATGATTTTCAGACTAAACTGAAATTATCTCTCATGTCTAACATTTCAAATCAATCTGTTTCTGTCTATAATTTACCACAACATCATGTAAAAATAACCAATCCATTCCCAAAATAACGTCAAATTCCCTAAAGGGTAGCAACATCAAATTAACAGGGAATTCACAACCTTTCACTTTCAATGGACAATTACGACAACTAAATTAACTATTACACTTTGACGTAATGAATTAGTAACTTGAATATCATAATCAGTAGATTCAATAGACAACTAATTTTTTGTTACTAATGCAGTGCAAATATATGAATGAGTTTACCCAAGGTCGACCAATACATACACAGTAATGTCAAAGAGATAGAATGTACCAGCAATCACATCTTGAGTAGTGGCGTCCTCTCTTACTCGAATGGCTTAGGTACACGCAGATGCTCTAACGTCTGACCGAGCAGTAGTATCTTTCATAGTCGAACGAGCAGTCCCAGTGACACTCTTTTGGCTCGAATGTCTACTTCTCTGAGAAGTACCCAGTTGCTTTTCTTTCTGCTCTCCATCCTCTTTTTGTAGTTGAGAACAATTTCGGATAAAATGATCAGTTGTTCCACATTTGTGTCAAGCGCCCACTTTACTTCTACACTCACCAGGGTGGTATTTCCCACAATATCTGCATTTAGGCTTAGGAGAATTCTGCACACTACCTACACTAACAGTGGGTCTAGTAGTTCCTCCAAAATCTTGTTGAAGCATCTTGTTTTTATTTGAACGTTTAGGCATTGAGGTAGCTCCACTGAAATCATATTTAGAATTTTTCGCAGGTAATGCCAAAAATGATTTAGAAGAACCTCTTCCATCTTCTGTGCACGATCTAACAAAACAACAAATTCTCGTATTTTAGTGCCTCCAATATCATTTGGAATTCATCATTCAACCCTTTTTCAAACCGGATGCACATTTATTCTTCGGTTGGCACAATTTTCCAAGCATCTTTATTGAGGTATACAAATTCCCTCTCATACTCGGCTACTAATTTGTTCTCTTGGCACAACACAAGGAATTCCCCCTTTTTTTCTTATCTAAATACCTTTTTCCGACATATTTCTTTTTAAATTCACTCTAGAAGAATTCCTAGGAAATTTTCTCATTTGGTACTATAGTCACTATTGTTGACCACCAATTACATGCTTCCTCTTTCAATAATGAAATAGCACATCTCAGATAATCATCAATGGAGCAAGCCATTTCTTCTAGGACCCTTATTTTATTTTGAAGTCAATAATCAGCCTTAACTAGATCATCTTTTGACCTAACCTGAAAATTTTCAGCCCCATACTTTCTAAGTTTCTCAATCGGAGTACGTTTACTAGATTCAGTCACTGGAGGAGGTGGAGGTGCAACCGGAGGCACTATAGGCGGTATAGTAGGGGGTGGAGGTTGCTGAGTCAGATTTCTTCCCTGCATGAACTCACTAAACCACTAGGTCATATATCCAAAGAACAGGTTTTTAAGTTTTTTGTTCTTGAGCCTGAGGAATCGGGACATTACTACTCGTCCCAGGTTCAGAAGTCTGTACTCTACTATTAACTTCATCATTGTCAGCATGTTCAGACCCGTCTGACATCTTTACAATCTATAAGAAAATAAAGGTTAGATCGGATCATACACATCACACTATCACAGATTTATATGGCATGTATTTCTAGACATTTCACATGCTACATTCCTTCCGAGAATCAGCTAAACTGAAGCTTTGATACCACTAAATATAACACCCGAACCCTTATCCATCGCTAGAACAGGGTTAGGAAACATTACCAGACTTTTCAGGTCAAGAACGAGCATTTCATAACATAAAAGATACATATTAGATACTAATCATAAATCATTCATATTGTCTATTGTATGAGCCCTCGATGCCCAAAATACACGTTAGAAATGAATCGGGACTAAACCAAAAACTCAGAGAATTTTTTGCAAAATTTCAAAATTTTCTTAGGTGTACGGGATACACGTTCGTGTCGTAGGCCGTGTCGGCATTCAAAGTGGGGCACTCGACCATGTCCCAGCCCGTGTAACTCTCTGACTTGGGTCACATGGCCAAGCCGCACGCCTGTGTGCTAGGCCGTGTGAAAATACCTGGACATTCTGTTTCTCAATTTTAGAGATGTAGGGGACACACGGCCAGACCACACGCCCATGACACACGGCTGAGGCACACGCCCGTGTCTCTACCCGTGTGGACAAAAATACGACATTTTAAGGCCACCTTTCTCACCCATTTTTTATTTCAACCTAAACTGATACGAGTCACAAAAGCCCAAATTCTTGAAGGAGAGGCCTAATAAGCAAATTCTCAGCCCAATCAAGAAATCCATACATACTTAGTTGAAAATCAGGCCAAATTGTCAAAGTGGCCCAAGTTGTAAAGTTTTATTTTTATTTTTATTTATTTATTTATTTATTTATTTATTTACTTAGTTTAAATTTTTATGTAAATATTCAGTCCAAGAGTCCCAAATAAAGACCTTTGACCGAATTTCCATATTAAAATAATTAGGAGTTTTTTTTATTTTAGTTTTCTAATTTGATTAGGACTAGTTATAAGGCCTATTTAAAGGCATGGCTGGCCACCTTGTAAACAACTTCTCAATTATATCAAAAATATCAGGTTTGTTTAAGTGCAGAATTCTCTTTGAGTTTTTCTCCAAGAATTCTCTCTTGAGTTTTATTTAGAAGTTGTTTTAACAATCTTTTGATTGTGGGAGCCATCTTCAGCCTTCTTCTTGCCATTGATATTCTTTGGAGGGGAGATTAGAGCCGTTTGAAGGGAGTTGTGAGATCTTTCGGGATTTCAAGGCTTCTTAGGACTTATCTTTTAATTTCTTGCTATCAATTCTTTCTTTATTTCTGCTTGTGCTGAATCTTTATCTAATTTATTTTCTGTTCTTATTGTGTTTTCAGCCTTTTTCTATCTTAAGGAATCAGCACAAAAATCCCCAATTTCTAGGGTTCTTTCATACTCTTTTTGGGTGAAATTAGATTGTCGAAATTTGGGGAAAACTATCTTGGTGTTCAATTGGGTAGAATCACAATCTCTTTTAGGGTTTTAAGAACCCTTATTAACACTTATTTCTATTCTCAATTTGATTCTTTGCTGATTTGGGGATTTTATTTCAGATCTGGAAATTCAAAGTTCTAATCTTTTAATTTTCTGTTTCGTTTCAGATCTGATTGTTTAGGGTTTTCGTAGGAGTTTCCCGTGACTCGGCAACTCGATCTTGATCCACGCGTAACCCCCGTATCATAAACACTTCAAAATTCATACTCATAGGTTATAACAAGACCTTCAATAAACTCAACTCAAGCTTTAAGCATGGCTTATTAACTCTTATATCCTAGTATTTCAAACCTTACCATATTAATCAAACATTTATAGATTTGCATGCTTATACCATCTATACCATACTATCTCATTCACTAATATACTTATAATCTATCCTTCAATTAATCACACTCAACCATAAATCAAGCATGATAAAACTACACATACATATAAAAGTTTGATTGGAAATATCAACAAAATGTAATTCATAATATTTACATATACCAACTTTACTCAAAACCATTCCAGCCCTATACATGCCATATAAACCATAGTGTACGTTTCAAAAGCTACCAGAATAAGCTGGATAGTGTGACTTGATGTGCTAATCCAATCTCCCAACCTCACGATAATCTACAAAGACATTAAACAACACAAGTAAGCTTAATAAAGCTTAGTAAGTTCGATGGGTTAAACATAAATCTTACCGAACTTACTACAACACATCAATTAAATAAAATCATTCAATATCAAGTCCCTGCCAATCACAACGTCAACCGATGAATTCACTTATTTCAGACCAATACCAATAATAATCAATAAGTCTTCCAATTCTAATTTCATAAGTCACTTACCAAATCTTACCAAATTGGAAAACGGCTTACAGATAAGAGTACATTGTTTTCAGAAGCCCAAAGGCTGAACAGAAGCTCATGAGAGCTAAACAGAAACCCATAAAGGTTGAACAGAAGCTCGTAAGAGCTAAACGAAAACCCATAAGGGTTAAACAGAAGTTCAAAAGAGTTGAATGAAAACTCATATGAGTTGAACAGAAGCTCGTGAAAGCTAAAGGGAAAGTAAACATGAAAGTTCGTAACAAATGCTGAACCTCGATTTACTTGAGTAATTTGCTGTCACTTTCCTCCAATGTCGTCAATTCATCAATTGCTGAATGTACTCATATCCCGCGTTCCATTTAAATCTGAACATTCAATTCAAATTTTATAACTTTAACAATATTTCATTTTCAACAATAGAATAAATACATAATACCATTCATCAAATTAATATCAATATAAATATTTAAGTTTAACCATACGAACTTACCTAAGTTAAATTGTGATATTTGCAGGAGTTCAAGGACTATTATGCTAATTTTCCTTTTTCACAAGTATCTACGGGCTCTTGATTTGAAGTAAAAATATGAAAAAACAGCTTAATGAGCTCTCCTATGGCTGTTTTTGGCTGAGAACTGAAGAAGAATTGCCTAGAAACTCTTTTAATTTTGAATTTGTATGTTTAATTTCACTTTATTTACAATATTGCCATTAATTACATTATTTTATTATTTTTTCTTTCTTATTCCACCTCTAATATATAATTTGGGCATATTTGTCCTTTAAGTCCTCCCTATTTACCATTTAAGTCATTTAATCTCTATTTCTTTTAATTAGCAAGTTTTGCACCATTTTCAATTTAGTCCTTTTTAACTAATTAACTATCAAAACGTTAAAATTTTCTAACGAAACTTTAATACTACCTTAATGACACTCCATAAATATTTATAAATAAATATTTATGACTCGGTTTATAGAATCGAGGACTCAATACCTCATTTTCTAAATCGCTTAACCTAATAAATCTTTATAAAACACAAATTACTAATTCGAATATCTTTCTAAAACCACATTTGACTTGTAAATACTAAATATTAAAATTTACGAGCTTATTCGTCGAATTTAGTGGCCTCGAACCACTATTTTCAATGCCACTAAAATTTAAGTTGTTACAACGATAACGACATGGATGAGTTTGAAGACGACATCTTTGGCAATTTATGAGGGAGTTTATTATAATATTTTATGTTTTTGTTATTTTAGTTTCTTTAAAAATAAAAAAATATTATTATATATATTTCTTTTTATGTTTTCTTTTTCTATGTAAGAACCCCACAAGTTATGAAGCACTACAATTTCGAGCCAATACTGCAAGGAAAAGCTAGTCCTACCATTTAAGATGGACTTTTAACGTTAATCGGGTAATCTCTTTCCTTTATATTTTTATTGCATATTAGGGACAATGAGCTAATAAAGTGTGGGGGACAGATGGATTTTTTTCTTAAAAATTGTTAGTTTTTTTTTTTGAGTCATTTTTAAATTTTTATTTTGTGTTTTTTGTTTGTGCTTAAGCTTTTAGAAATACAAGTGATTGGTTAGGAGCATATTCCTAGGTTGTTTGTTTAGATTGTACATTTAGCATGAAATTAAATAGTTTAGTTTGTTTACATTTAGACTAATTAGTTTAGTTTATTAAACTGTGAATAGGAAAAAGAGATTAAATATACCAAGTGATAAAGGTAGATACGAATAGGTAATTATATTTGTAGAAGTATAGGATGTTCTTATTAAAAAGAAACTACTTGGTAAAATCCATGGTTATTGAAACGGTGCAGTATGACTAGTATAACCCTTATAAAAAAGTGCCTGAGAAAAATCTCGATTGTATTGGCACAAATATGTATAAAGCATAAATTGATTCTAATCTTTACACAAACATTCAATTAATAATATTAATGAAGAAATATAAATAATAGAATAAAGGAAAGAGATGCTCATGAATTTATCAATGAAAGCATGGCTCCGAAATAATTTCCGCTTGCGAAAGTCTCACTTTGGAGTAGGACCTTCTGATTACTAGAACATAACTTAAACTAAGTAAAAACTAAGAACTAGAATAAAAACCTAAGAATCCTCCCCCTAATGTGTTGTTCTGAACAAGTATTTATAGATTACATGTATTATGACCTAATTAGGTCAACTAATGATGGCTAAGCATGCTAATTTAGGTTGTTTAGACGAAAACACCCTTTCTCATTAAATTGGCCTCGTCGCAGCTATGTCGCGACACCTTCTAGCCTGTGTCGCAAAATCGAAGGTAATTTTCTTTATTCTTGGTATCTTCAAGGCTGTGTCATGACATTCTTGGCAGGTTGCTCCTTGGGTATTCTTCTTGCGGTGTTGTGACATCCCAGCTTCATCTTGCAACATCGGGAGCAGTACATTGTCTTTTTGCCCTTGAATAACGTCTTGCACACTTAGTCAACAAGTTAGTATTTCGTAAGGCCCAGATTGGCCTAAAAGGTCATAAAACACATAAAAATGCTCATTTTATTCACTAGGTCCTAAGAAAGAAAACTTAATAAAAGCTATATTAATTTGTTATAAAACCAACTCGTTAAGTATAGAATCGTACCTAATCTGCTGCAACGAATTTTGGCAAATCAAAATCCCCCACACTTAAGTCATTACTTGTCCTCGAGCAATGTAAACATAAAATTAAAAGTAAACAAAAACACTAAATAAAAAAATAAACATGAAGAAAAAAAGAAAAAAATTAGCTACAAATAAAAATAAATAAAAAGGGAAAATAAAAAATTTGACTTAGTTTCTTTCTTTAAACAAGCTAGAGTTAGTAAAGATGGATGTAAATAAGAACTTCACACCTAAACTCCCTCACACTTAACTTTTCTTCTTGTCTTCAAGCAAACCAATTCTAGACACATAGCATGTAATAAGAAAACGTCCCTTGGATATTATTACTACTAAGAACATGATTGTCAAATATTAAAAGTATAACGATTCCTATCGCACATGCAATTAACCTTGATAGTTCGATGCCTTGAAATTTTTTTAAAGTAAATTAGAATTAGTTTACAAAGTTAGATTACTAACAACTTAAAAGTAATCCCCATGACCAATTTTTTAACAATATCACCATTAACATAAGTCAAACAAATATGTAGCAGATGCAATCATGTAAATAAAAAAAATTCATTAAGTATAATTGTTAGCAATTTCGGAAGATTATGCACAGAGAACGCTTAAGTCACAATGGTCTTCTAGGCTTGTAACATTTTGAGGCTTAAGGTGGTACGAGTTCAAAGAAAGATATGTCTCAATATAGTTTAAACACTAGAAATAGTTAGGCACATGACATTTTTCCCTCTCTTCCCCCTAAGTGTCCCTTCCAAGCTCACTGCCTTTTATCTCATTCTCTCAGCTTCCTTATCTCTCCATGTAGGAAGATAAAGTGCAATACTAAAAACTATGGCCAGCTCAACGAGTTTTGGTGCACTGATGACTAATTTTTCTCTTAATTTTATGACTTTCTATTTTTTCACTGAACTTTTTACTATTTTCTTACTTACAATGCTTTTATTTCTGTTCTATACTTTTTCTTCTCGCTTTTACTTTTGGCTTTTCTGGATTTTTCTTTTTTGCACTTTTTTTCCTGACCTATAATTATTGTATCACATTGTTTCTTCATTTTTTTGCTCTAATATTTGAAACCACTGTGGTGTATCTACCTAAACCCTAAATATCTATGGCCTGACATCTATTTTGTTATGTATTAAAGGACCAAGGATAGGGAAAAGTTCAAGTTTTCAATTTATATTTGGCTTTTGAGTTTCAATTTCGTTGGTTCATCAAAAAGGAGTTATCAGACTCAAATAAGGAGACTAGGGATTCAAAGCATTAAGGTATTATCATTTGAGAAATGGCCATTCAAACAATGTCTTAGGTCATCCCTAAGCATCCCACTATACACAATTTCTTTCATGGTTCGAATTAAATCAAGTATAAAAATCAATTCAAGCATTCATGTCTCTACAACTATCTATAAGACTTATATTCTCATATGGCATCATCAAACATTCTTACTTATGTACTTCTAATCTATTATGCAATTTAACTAAGTAACCTAATCAATTTTCCTTAAAAATAATCAAATTATCTCATATCAATAAAACAAAATTATGCTTGGCAAAAATCAATAATTGTTTTATTATTTTCAAATATTATTCACAATATTAATATAATCCAAGCACCATGCAACAAAACAATAACATTTTTTTTGTAAAATAATAAACTAAAACAAAGTAAACACACACAAGAAAACACCCAAAAATTAATCCTATGTACTTTCCCCCACACTTTAGAAAATACATTTCCCTTACTGTAAAATAGTTAAAATGCAAACAAGAAAACTTCCATGAGTAGGCCAAATCCGTATTGTTATGATAATCTGAAGATTTGTGTGCTCCAAGCGGATTGAAAAGTACCTAAAAGAAATTATACAAAAAAAAATGAAGTATAATGTCAAGATAATAAAAATAAATATAGAAAGACGAAGAAGTGTTGATAATGGATAACAGAATGTCTAAATAAAAGAATTCGGATAAACATGGTTTGTCAATGTTGCGATGTGGTATTCTATCTTGAATGTCGCAACATTAGAGTGCGATGTCACGACATCGAGCCTAGTTTCTGGCTTCTTTGATTTTTCGATTCTGTCACACCATGGTATCTAACCTACTGTGGAAAAATAACTAAACTTAAATAAAATTAATATAAAAAAGTAGAAATAATATAAATGAATAAAATAAAATAGAAAATAGAAAAACAGAAAATAAAAGTTCTTTAAAAACTGGAATGATCTGTGTCACCACCATAGAAGAACTTCGACCTGGTTCTTGACACTTTGATTTGACGTTTTTTTCGCTATCGATATATATGAACCAGCCCCTTTGGTCGATTCCAATGATGTTTCCATATTTTCGACCGGCACGAGATCCATATTATAAGCCATTTGATACCAAATTTGAGCCAATCCTAAATCATTTTCTAGGGTATTATTACCTCTAGCTTCCCCCTCCATGTCTCATGAAGTTCTGGTCACTCGAGCTGTATCATCCCTATCCTGTAACGGTCGTCGGAATAGGTAAGGGGCATTACAAGACCTTTAATTCAGTTCGGAACAGTAAAACATTGAAGATTTACTAAATACCATCTCAAACATACCAAATTCAATGTCAATTTCATATATCAATTTCATATCCAAACATATGTTCACATCTCAATTCAATACATTATAAAACATACCAAAACCTTGTTATACCAAATCAAAATCTTACTGAATTCACAAATATACACATACCAAAATTAAATTTCATTTGGTCACACATATGTCTCATTTATGCCAAAATATCATTTATCAAAATCATCGCAAAATGAGCATAACACATAATGCTTCCATACCAAGCCAAACATTTCCAATTCAAGTCATATCACATAGCTTGATCAAACCCCAAAATTCATACCACATTCACCAACATAAAAGACCATATAGTTCAACCCATAAACTAACTTATACATGCCATATTTATATTATTTACATAAGGTCCAAAAGTACCAAATATCGTCTAGATAGTGTGATAGGACATAAGAAAATGAACTAAATAAGTATTAAGCTTAGTAAGCCCGTATAATATAGAATTAAACTTACCAATTTAACACTAAGCATAAGCAATTAAAATCAACTCATTTGTCCACAAAGCCTATTCACATCATCATTAGCAAGTTAGTCATTTCACATCTATATATTCATCCATTCATAAAGATGAAACCAAACATATAACATTATTTTAACATTCAAATTCATTCCCCAATTCTTATAAATCATATATCATAAAAATAAATCCAAGTCATATAGCTAAATATATCATGTCGTCCCTATAATTCATATATTCATAAAACAAATCATCCATGTAAATCAGGTATTTCATATAACTTATTAATCATGTAAATCATATAACATTTATATGAATTCGTTCCTATTCATATAACCTGTAATTCATCAGTAATAACAGAAATTTGTCCGTATCAACAGTAACCTATACATATCAACAGTAATTCATCCATATAATTACATAGCTTATTCATATGATCAGTAACAATAATTATACCCGTTGAACTTCATAGAATATTGATAGATACTTGGGTGATACACACGAAATGTATTTATCGGTAATCTGTCAATTCATTATCCTTTCTATTCTTTCGAGCCATGATCGATAAATTCCTCCTGAGCTGATAAATAGTAGGCTCTGTTGAGCTGAAATGGTAAGCTCTAACGAGCTAGACAGAAAGCTCTAACAAGCTGAAAACAATAGGCTCTTACGAGCTAAAATATCGGTAAGCTCATACGAGCTGTGGTGAGTCCACAACAAATGCAGGAGCTCGACCAAATTGGTAACCTTAGGGACATGTCACTCGTATCTAACAACTTCCTACGGTCCAAACGGGACTCAGTAACTATTCAAATTCATCATTTAAGCATTCAATGATCAATAATTCAATTTCTCAAATCACATATATATAATCTATTCATTTAAATACATACATGTAAATACTCAATTCGCATGCCTTCTCAAATTTAATTAAATACATACATTTAAATACTCAATTCGCATACTTTCTCAAATCATATATATAATTGATTTAATTAAATACATACATTTAAATACTCAATTCACATACTTTCTCAAATCACATATATTTAATCAATTTAATTAACTACATACATTTAAATACTCAATTCACATACTTTCTCAAATAACGTATATATAATCAATTTAATTAAATACATACATTTTATTACTAATGCAATTGTTTAATAGTTTGATTCTAGCTATACGAACTTACCTCGTATTTGCTCGAATACTTTCGTCTACCCGTCTAACTTTTGTTTCCCCCGATTAAGTTTCAATATTTGTTTATCTTGATCTATATAAATTCAAAGTTAACTCATTTATTCACCAAATCATTCAATTCAATCCATATACAAATATTTTGGCCTTTTTACAAAATAGCCCTCATATTTTCACATTTTAACACTTTAGTCCCTAATTCACAAATACACAAAATATACAAAATTTCTTTATACATATACTTAGTCGAATACTATATAGCTTCTAATCAGCCCATATTTTCATTTATTTCACATTTCTAACCACAATATTTCTATTTTTTTAGTTAAATCCCTAATGCTCATTTTTGTCAAAATTCACTTTATAAAACTTGTATATATATATCAATATCCATCAATAATCTAGCATAATACTTCAAAATTTGCTAGTATTCTACAATGGCACATTTCAAAATCATCAAAATTTTCAGAAATTTAGGTACGGGCTAGCTAGAATACAAAGCAACGATCTCAAAAACATAAGAATCATAAAAAACCGAGCAAAAAACATACCTTAATCAGGCCACACAAGTGTCGAATGGTTTAGGCATTCAAAAACCTATTCTTTTCTTTATCTTCATTTCAAAAAGATGAGAAAATAATGAACCATTTTGTTATGTTTTATTATAATTAACTTAAATATATAATTACCACTTTAACCTTAATGAAATAAATGCATAATTCACATATTTTAAGGTCATTTATGACCAGCACCACTATCGTTGGTCCAATAACATAATAAGGACCTCACATTCAACTTATCATAGCAAATTAATACTCTTAACTTATAGCATGCTACTTTTGCATTTTACGCGATTAAGTCATTTTTATCAAATTAAGTATTTAAACGGTAAATTTCTTAACGAAATTTTTATACCATCATTCTATCATGCTATAAAACTTATTAAAATAGTAAAATAATTATTTTGATTGGTCCCAAAACTACTGTTCTAAACAAACTCAAAAATTGGTTGTTACACGAGCTTTGTTGCCTTTATCACATGAGAATGAGTCGAACTCATTGATATCTTCGGTTGGCACCTTCTCTGCTACAACCAGAAAGTGTATTGGCTCTTCTACTTTCATTCAGAATCGGTTTAAGCTCCATTTTTTGGCCACTTCTACTTTTACGTCAGAAACTACATCTACTATTATGTTTGACTCTACGTCACCTATCTCTCAAGTGTGATTTGAGTCGTTTATATAATGTTAAGGGCCAAAGTAGGCCTAAGGAAAGGCTGACATGTTTTGTGATAGTGTAGGACACCATTTAGAGGCATGAGAACATGAGACTGGTTGCCATGTTGCAAGACGGAGGTTCAACATTGCAACATAGTGAGCAAAATACCAAAATAGCAAAACTGCCTTCGGTGTCACGACATAGCCAGAAGATGTTGGGGCATAGCTCTTAATTTGAGCCTGAGCCAAGCAAACTGCCATTAGTGTCGTGACATAGGGCAGAGGATGTCACAACACCGGCCTTGTACGAGAAAAATTAAAGAGCTGAGGGCATTTTGGTCAACACAATGAAGTTTAATATAAAGACGTCAGCCGAACTAAGGCTAGGGATGACGTCCAACCCTAAAGCTATAAATAGGCTTCATTAAACACTTGAGAGACAACTTTTTTGTATCTTAGAACGTTTCTTTTAGTTTTTAGTTTCTTTTGTACTTAGAATTTCCTTTCAGTTTTATTTTCATTCTTGTTCTTCGGGGAATCTGACTTGTGGAATTATGAAACTCTTGATCTATTCTTCATGTTTATTTTATTCATCAAGTTTATATATTTTATAAGATCTATGAGGAACTAATCCTCTTATGGGGATTAGTGAGTGGACATGAGAATATTTAATTTTTATGTAGGTATTTTTAGTGGATCAGCTGTTTGGGATAGGAAGAACTTAAACCCTAGGCTTAACAACCCTAAAAAAGTTATCTAGGTGGGAATTAACCCAAAATTGGTATTACATATCTATGAACCCCTTACCCCAATCTGGCCTGGACTATGAGGTCGAGAGATAAGCAGTTCTTACCAGCTCATTAGTTTAGTGGAAGATCAAGAGATCTTGCTACGTTAGCGACTAGTTGATTGAGTAGAACTTGAAATAGGAATTAGTTATGATCACCGAAATGAGTTAGCCTCCCATGCTTAAATTTGATTGAGTCAACATATTAGTTCTTTGTTTTTATTCTTTTATCCAATTTAGTTATTTCTTAGAAAACATATTCTTTTCACTTTATGTTTCATCGTACTATAATCTATTTAAATATCTAATTAGATCTCTTAACGTTTATGTTATTATTAATTTAGTACTTGCCTCCCTTGGGTACGATTCTCGGAGTATTCACCTACTTCATTATAAAAACTATATTATAACCGAACATGTATACTTACGAAAACCACTTAACATTCATATTTGGTTGCAAGAAATTCCTCTAGAAGTTAGTATGTTCGGAGGCAGTCAAGTTGTTAGCATCATTGTCGGGGAGGCAGCATTACTAAATTATTTTTAATTTTTGAGATTAATAGAATAATTAGGAAATTCTTAAATTATAGATACGATCTTCAATTTTTTTATTCATTTATTGTAATTTGCTAACATCTTTCTTTTTTGTAAAAATCCTAATACATACCCTTAGAAAAAGGAAAATCCCTACAAAGTTAGTTATTAAGATCAACTTGGCGGTATCATCTAATCATGGAAAAATATCATTATATGTGGTCTAATGATGAAGCAAACTATGATGATGAAATTTATGAAGAGGGAGTATATGAAGAATGGGAAATTAAAGGAAATCAAATATTGCTAATGCTAAAATTGATCCAGGGGTCAAATGAAATTTAGGGAAATATTAAGTATGAATTTCAGACAAATGAGGAGGAGAGCCCAACTGCAATAGCATCTTGTGAAGGTGAAATCTTGAGTAGTCTGGCAGCCCTAACTTGGGAAGATAAGTAAAAAATGCTAGTGAATTCAAAGAAGAGATTACTCCACAAATGGATGTTAAATTTGAGTCAAAACCATTAGTCGAGTTAATAATTGAATGTGAAAATAGGCTAAGCATCGGATTCGCTCTTAAAACGATAATAACCCTACCACCACTGGAGAACGAACAACATCAGAATGTGACAAAAGGTGTAAGTTTTGCAAACTTATTCTAATTAGTTTATGATACTTTGCCATTGTTGGATCAATAGAGAACCTTCTAATGCATACAAAACTTGTAAAACAAATAACGGAGGAGCATGCGAACTTTTAAAAGGAAGATCTGTTCAACACTAACACATTCTAAAAAGTGATAATCTTTAATCAGGAACCCCCAAAATTTAAGACCCAAGGAGTTTCACGATGCTAAGAAAGCTAGGGAATATTTAACTTGGTAGGGCCTCAAATGACTTAGAAGTTGGTAGACTTACCCTATCAACACATAAGGAATTGGGGTTGAGGGAACTAAATAACATTCGCTTCATGCCATAAACAACTAAAAAAACTGTAGCTTAGTTAAAAGGGACGCCCGAAGATGTGTTGATCAAAAGGTGTAAGTCTACTATTCAGGTTGATTCTACAACCCTAAATTTTGAGGCAAACTTTGAAATATCCATTATGTGGAGGGAATCTTTCTTAGACTCTTCCATTTTAAAGAAAAATGGAATAAAAATAAAGGGTAAAATGCTTATAAGTGTTGCTAATAACTTTGATATTCAAAAGGTGTTTTCTGTAATAAACGCAAGACCAATGAATAACATTCGAAAGTGGGACAAATAGAGAAAGGTAGAATGGCACGACGAACGTTAGATTAATTCTGACAAACAACCAATGAATGAAGTGTCCATGTATATGTTAATGGATGAATATGACAACAATACTTGTTAATTTTAAAACTGAGTTAAACTTTTGTATATTATTGTATTTTAATAGACTTATGGATAGTTTAGGAATTAATTTTATTTAAACCACTTAAAAATTTATTTTGAGCACTTTAAAAATCAAGAGGAGGGGCCGAAACAGAATAGGTGTCGCAACATGGAACCTCCGTGTCGAAACACCAATTACAGGTTCATGGAATCGAGTAATTAAGCTCGATATTGCGACATAGAACCTCTATGTCGCAAGAAAGCAATTAGTTAACCCCAAAGTCAAAATTTCAAGGTGTGTCACAACATCGAACCCCGATGTGGTGACATTAGTATCCTGCTAGGGGTGTTGTGACATGGAACCCCTATGCCGCGACACCTTTGAAATTTTCTACAAGGTTGACCCATCGCGTAACTTGCCAGTTTTTACATTATTTTACCCGACTTTTTAACCTAAAAACTCCAAAATCTTAAACTTAAAATACTATTAACCTATTTCTAAACCCTCCCTGACATTAAACCCTCTCTAAAACCTCCTAAACTATTAAATCCCCAAAAACCCTCTTTTCTTTTTCTTTCTAATTTTTGCTGCAAAGCTTCTTTCTCTTCCTGCATTCTACGTTGTACAGGGATAAAAGCATCACACCAGCGAGACAGTTACAACAGACTTTCGTGAAGAATCATGAATTTTGAAACTGGGGTTGAAGGTTCCTATCTTCAGTATTCCATTGCATTGTTCTTTTGTTTGTTGAAATATATTGTTTGATTTCGATTAGTCTTCTAGTTTAAAGACTATTAAAAATGCCTCCTAGAAAGTCTAGAAGAACTATTGAGAAAAAGGCACCATTATTTTCGGATCCCTTGAAAATTCAAAGCCCAAATGCCAAAAAGTATTTTCTCGAGTTGCAAGGAAAGACATTTATTCAAGAAATTGGGTTTGAACCATTGATGATTTTTTGTAAAGAAATTTGGGCATTAGTTCGGTATTATAGATGGGAGCGTTTTTCTGTAACTCCCAAAGAAAAAAATGTTATCCCCGTAGTCCAAGAGTTCTATGTATCCTTCAAGGATCAGGAGATGATGAGACCATATAGTGTCATTTGGGAAACCGTAACAGTAAGAAGTAATGTGGTACATGTTACTCCTTGGGAAATTTGTGACTTTTATAATGTTCAATACTATGAAACTAATTTTCTTGATAATACGGGTTTAGACACTTTTAATGACATAGATATGGATGACATAGATTTCGAGATTTGAATAAATGATCATATGGATGTAAGAAATGGGCCCAGTAATTTAGGAGTTTGCGCAATGAAACATATTAGAATACCAAATTATTTGCCAAACAAAACACAAGTCCAGTCCATCCCATACTAGATCCGAGGAGCAAGAGAGTAAAGATGAGGAAGGAAGTAGAAGTGAAGAAGAGGAGGAAGACGAAGCTAGAGAGAAAGATTCCCCACAGGAGGCGGATGATGACTATAAGGCAGTATTTCAGTCGCAACAATCTACACAGAGAGGGCCTGACATTCGTAGCCCAACTCGACAAACACATTTGTTGGGTGGAGGCTCCTCTCGAGGCCATATCTCGAGCCAAGGAAAAATACAAATGGAGGGTGGCAATCACCCCACTTTGATGATTCTAACGATTAATAAAAATTTTAATTATTTTTGGGATTGTAAAACAATTAATTAGAATGATTTTTATTTTATTGTTTTAGGAGTAGGATTAACAATAAATGAATATATATATTCTCCTTTTGAATTTTCTATGCAGGAACCTCACATGAAATAAGCACGACATTTACGAGCCTTCAACGAACAAGAAATGAAACACCCACTAGAAGACTACAGCAATGTCAAGATCAACCAGGTAGCTTCGTTCCTTATCTATTTAAGGGTTGCACATTAGGGAGAATGTGCTATCTAAAGTGTGGGACGTAATATAGGAAATTTATTTTTATTTTTATTTTTATTTTTATGCTTTTTCTTTTATTGTTCTTGTCAAAAGTGTGCCTGAGCTTGTAGAAATATAAGTGATTGGTTAGGAACATGTATATAGGTCGATTGTGTTTAGTGTAAATTTCGCATGATTGTGAATGATTTTAAATTTTCAGTCATTAGACTAATAAGTTCTATATATTACACTGTAAATAGGCATTAAGTAATTGAATAAACCAAATGAAATAGAGAATACAAGGAAACGAGCATACTAGTATGTATGATAAATGGTTAAAATTGTAATTGTTTGATTGGTTAAATTTAGGAATATTAAGATACCTAGGGCTGACCTAAGGCATTGTTTGGTATAACCCAGAGCCAAAAAGCTAACCTTATTCATTAATCCTTAATACCAAATTTTGAGTCAGAAAACACTTCTTGATGAACTTTCATGCAAAACCTAAGCCAAAATGCAAATTTGTACTTACTCTATTTCTTTGGTCCCTAAAATGCACGAATTTAGACATTTGGTCAAACGTATTGAGGGATAGGTAGATACATCATGCTGGTTTTGTAAAAATAAGAGTGGAGTAGGAAGAAGTAGTATGATAGAGTAATTATAGGTCTAGCCAAAAATGTATGAAACAAAAGAAAATCCAGAAAAAGTAAAAACAAGTAGAAAAAGTACTTGAACAATGAAAAACTTAGAAATTTAGAAAATTAGAAAATTAGAAATGTTGAAAAAAAATCAAAAGTGAGTAAAAAAAGTCAAAAAATTACAAAATTTAGTCATTAGTGCACAAAAACTTGTGAGTTGGCCGTAGTTACTTTATTATGTTGTGACTTCCTACATGGAAAATAAGAAAGGTGAGAAAAGGAGAAATAAGGCGGTGAGCGGGAAAGGGTTATTAAATGGGTGAATAGGGGACAATACGATGTGTCAAACTACTTTCATGCTTGAAATTGTTTTGATGCTCCTTTTGTTTAATTTCATACCAACCTTAAGCCTCAAAATGTTACAAGCCGAAAAGTCCTATGTGACCTTGGTAACTCTATTCATGAAGGGACATTATATCAAGTAATTACAATGATGACTACTTGTATTCTGCTAGGATAATCAAATTACCTATATGATTTATCGATGGATCAAAATATTTGAGAACATTGTTGTTTATATACTTGTAATATACTGAACTTAGGTGTTTGAAACTAAGAACGGTAAGTCGTTTATATATCATGCCAGAATTACATGTACGTATGATTAGTCTAATTATGTTTCCCAAAACTTGTTCTTGTATTATATTTGCTCAATAGTCATCTTTTATTTTAGTTTTTCTATTTTCTTACTTGAGGACAAGAAGTGACTTAATTATGGGTGAGTTTGGTTTGTCGCAACTCGTTGTAGTAGATTAAACTAGTTTTCTTACATAAAAAGCTTGAATATAAGTAATTTTATTATTATTTAATTAGATTTTCACTTTTAGCCTCAAATAATAAAAAGTGTCATTTGAGTCGTTAAGGGCCAAAGTAGGCCTAAGGAAAGGCTAATGTGTTTAGTGAGTGTGCAAGACACCATTCAAAGGCAGGAGAACATGAGACTGGTTGCCATTTTGTAACACTGAGGTTTGATGTTGCAACATAGTGAGCAGAATACGAAAATAGCAAGACTGTCTTCGGTGTTGTGACATAGCTAAAGGATGTCACGACACAGCCCTAAATCTGAGACTGAGTCAAGCAAACTGCCATCAATGTCGCGACATAAGGTAGAAAATGTCACGACACCGGCCCTGTATGTAACACCCCTAACCCGTCTCTATTGTCAGATTAAGGTTATGAGATATTACAATAGTTAACAAGACCGATAATATATTATCACAATCCAAATATTTATTTAAGCATAAAAATTTAATAAGCATTCATTATTCATAGCATAAATACTAAAATGAGACTTAATCGAGCTTACGAAACCCTAAAATTAGTTTAGAAACAAGTATGGACTAATCTAAAACAAAACAAAAAAATGGTAAAAACTGATAACAGGGGTCACACGGCCACACGGCCTAGGCCATGTGATAGAACCTAAACCGTGTGGCTCAAAAACATGTTCGTATGGACAAACTGTGTAACAACTTGAGTCCTTGTAACTTACGGTCACACGGCCGTGTCGCTAGGACGTGTAACTCTCTGAGACCGTGTGGTCAATCCTGCACCAAAAATTAAATAGGCCACATGATCGTGTGGGGTGACCGTGTGTGGCACACAGCCTTGTGACAAACCGTGTACACCTAAATAACTTCAAACCCAAGCCATTTCAACTACAATATCTTAGGTTCCAAGCCATGCCATTTCCATCCATATTTATCTATTCAAAACAGACCAAAACATGCCAAAACATGCAAAAAAATCATCCAACCTAAGTGCCTAACCAATATGCCCTCATTGGCACCACAATTCAAGCATTAAACCATACACATTCATCATTCACCATCAAGTACCTAACGCTCTTACCATAACACCCAAACACACCTCAAACCAATCACACTAAGCATTAATCAACTTGATCATATGCATGTATATATATATGGACATATTTATGCCAAAAGTTCCAATTAAGTACATATTCATCTTTACATAACCAAACACAAGGCAACTAATTTATATATATTTATACTTAAAAACTCCTAGTACATACCATTTATAACCAAACCAAAATGATTGAACTAACTACTGAGTAGATAAATGGATTGTGTGAGGTCCGACTTGACTTCCAACCGACCAAAACTTTCGATAATCTACAAGGAAATCAAACATAACAAACGTAAGAAAATCATTGCTTAGTAAGTTTGTAATAAACTTAAAGTTTAACTTACCGTAAAGGATGTAATTTAAACATTTTAAAAGTTAATTCATAATCATGGTCATGAGTTCATTAGTTACCTATACACATCACAAGTCTCACAAGGTTAGGAGTTCATATATGAAACATGTAACTTTATGATGTCATCAAACATATACACGTAAACACATTTGGTACATAAACCAATCATCACATATTCATTTAACATTTCATATTTCCATTTTAAATAATAATTTCACATATATTTCCATATAATCATTTCATATATCCATTTCATATCACCATTTTCCTTTATTCATTTTTCACCCGATGAACTAACTGAAATAACGTCGGATACATAGGAACGATGCTCACACAAGCTAATAAAATGGGCCTACTCACACGAGCTGTGGGTCAGGATATTAGCATACATGATGCTGCTAACATGAGCTATGGAGAATCTACAACAAATGCAAGACCTCAACCATCGCTAGGACATCAAAGGCTAACACCCAAAATAGTAAATAACCCTAATGACATGTCATTTGTATCCTAAGCATTCACAAGGTTTATATGGGCCACATTCCACATCCAAATCATTTAACTTTATTCACATTATACCATTAAAAGTACACATCTATATAGTTCCCATTTTTTAGACATAATCATCAATTTAGCTAATACTACAATTTAGTCCAATTCACTAATTGCCATATATCAATCAATTTAATTCATTCATAACATGAATAATAGTTAAAATATCACCAAAAACCAACAATTAATAAGTTTAAACAACATATGAACTTACCTAATAAAAATAGTTACGAACGCGACACGGATGCCTACTTTGCTAATTTTGTTTTTCCACAATTGGTGTTTGGTTGATTTGTTTCTTGATATAAATAATAATTTTCATTAAATTAAAATTTTAAAATAGCTTAAATAATAAAATTATGCATATAAGTCCTTTTATTAACATTTTACAATTTTACCCTAAAATTTCACCCTTTCAAAACTTACAAAATTTACACAATTAACCCAAAAACCCTTAAGAAAAATTTATTATAGTCACTCTGTAGCCCTTAACAACTAAATTTTTATAATTAAACCATGCCAATTTCAATACTATAACAATTTAATCCTTATATTCAGAACCAACCAAAATTACTTCACAAAATGTTCCTATTTAACCATCAAGCTCATGAATCTAACTAAATTCAAAAACACCTATAATTAATTCATTTTAAGTCCCTAATATTTTAACAGTTTTATGAATTAGTCCATGGGTGAGCTAGGTTAAGCTACAACGACCTCAAAAACATAAAGTTTACTAAAAATGGACTTATAAATCATACAATGCAAGAGAAGAAATGTTGGTCGAAAGCTTGCTACCTTCAAGCTATGGAGTTTAGGTCTTTTTTTTCAAAGTGAAAGGAAAATTATGATGGCCATTTCATCTTTTTTTTATATTAATTATGTTAATTTATTAAATTACAAGTTTACCCTTTAAAATTAATCATATTTCATATAATACAACACCAAAACGTCCACCTTGTTTAAAATAGGTATATTTTCCATAATAGGCCATTATATTATGCTTTTACATCTATTTAATACAAATTAAACTATAGTAATTAACTTTTGCAGGTTTTACAATTTAGCCCTTTTTACTTAATTAACTATTCAAACATTAAATTTTCTTAACCAAATTTTAATATGAAAATGATATGGACTTTTAAATATTAAATAAATAATATTTACTAACTTTTTAATTGGAATTATGGCCTCAAAACCACTATTTTTGATACCACTAAAAATTGGTTGTTACACTATATGTGAAGAATTAACGAGCTAAGGGCATTTTGGTCCGCATAATGAAATTTAATGTAAAAACGTCAGCAGAACTAGGGCTAGGGATAACGTCCAACCATAAACCTATAAATAGGATTCATTAAACAATTGAGATGTAACACCCAAAATTGGCGAGTCATACGTTGGGCAAGTAGCCCAAAGGAATCTGAGTGGCGTGGTCCTATTCACCCAATTGATGCATTTGGCATATGCTTAGGGAGTTTAGTTGATAATACAGTATAAGGTAAAAAAAATGTTCTCTAGAGGGTGTAGATATGCAAAAATGAAGGGGATGGTAAGAGTATTAAGGGTTCTTTAAGTAATGAAGATATTGCCAAAGGTAAGGTATGTCAAGTTTGCCTAGTTACTACGTAAGTTACATTCTAACAAGATGGTCAGGAATGAATGATAGGGTAAATCAAAGATATGTAAAGATTATGGACTCTTGTATACGTTTCCTTACAATTGTTAACCTCTAAGAGGGTAGTGTTGAAGGTTGATGACACGTGTTAAGTTCTACTATGGAACTATGAGTTTTCTATATAAATATATATACATCTTGATATGAGCTTTAGAAAGAGAAAAGGAGAGAGTTATCTTCTTCCTTCTATTTGAAACACCATTTATGTCTTGCTTTAGAGCTGATTAAGGATCTTTCTTGCTAAGCTAAAATCCAGGATCGGAGTTTATGTAGATGGTTGTTTCATGTTTAGGGTAAGTAATCTAGACTTGCATATGGACTTCTGATTGAGTAAGTCTGTTTATGAGTGTAGATAGTAAATGAAGAAGTAAGGCTTTGAATGAAAGTTAACGGGGCTTCTGATCATAATAAAAAATTATATGATGTATCTCTATGTCTTATAAGCAGTGATTACTGAGTTTTCGTGTTGGATGTTTGGGATCTGAAGACCAAGCTGTCATTCATGGATCTTAGGTGAGTCCATAAGCCGACCCTCATATGTAAGGTAGTATTTGTTATGTTTCTATAGATGACAGTCAGACTATGAACGCTAAATGAGTCATGCATGTATAGTTCGTTACGAATCTAATAGGTTAAGTATGAAATGGATGTTCCAATGATGAAATAAATTGTATAAGTCCTTCTAGAATGAATGAGATGATGTGAAATAAAATGTATGTTAATTTCTGTATGGTATTAAAGCACGAAAAATCTGTTAAGTGAGTCTGTGTGTGTCTCCGCAGAGTCGTCTAAAGGAGTTTGTCGGGACTTTAAACACAATTCTCTAAAAAATTCCATGGCACCATATTGTGTAAGACCATAGCTGGTAGGCTATGGCTTCTTATGGAAAGACCATATCATATAATACCAGAACTGGTAGGTTATGGCATCATATGGAAATAACTAAAAGAAGGTTATTACCAAATGAAGTTTTCTGCGTGACCCAAGATGATGAGGGGCAAACCTCACGTAATATGAGTCTAGGAGAATCCCTATCGTGAACATGTCAAAAAATGGAAGCCTTTGTGGCAATCTAAGAAACGGAAGCCTTTGCAGTAATCTAAGAAATGGAAGTATTTTTGGCGATCTCTGGAAAGGAACGCCTTCGTGGCACATTTTAAAGGAGGGCCCTAGTGGTTATCATCTGAAGGGAACACTTTTGTAGAAAACCCTGAAAGAGAAGAATGGTAAATACAGCAAACCCTACAAACATGATATGTATGGCTAACTTTGAAGATTGGTAAGTATCGCAAACTATGAAAGAATGATACGTGTGGCTAACTCTAAAGGAATGGTTCTTTAGGAAATGTTGTGGCATATCCCGTATAGTCTTAAGATATGCACAAAGAAGATGGAATATGCCAGGAAATGTGGAAAATTCATAGTGTGAACCAAGTAGACTAAAAGAACAACTCGGTCAATAGTGTTTTGTAGTTATGAGTTCCAGAATGGAAATAGTTAAGGAATTATGAATAGGTTGGATGAAGAATGTAAGTAATGTACTGAAGATGCTAAGGGTTAGGAATGCTCACAAAGCAAGTTATGGCATCTATGGTAGGAAGAATAAAGGTACTCTCTAAAGTTAAGTTGAAAAATGAAGAATAATTAGATGATAATGAAATCACTAGATGCATTGTACTGAGATGATATAGGTAAATGGAGTTTAACTCACTAATTTCTTATTAATTTACCTCTATGTATTGTGTCACAAGTAACTTGATTTGGGTCTATACCAGGAGAGACGACGCCAAGGCTACGCTAGAGGTGGCGGGACAAACTATTCAGAACATGTTGGCAGCATAATTGTAGTCAGTACTATCACTAAGGGATAAAACAAATAGAACAATGTAATTAAGTTATGATATGCGCTTGTAAGTCATCGTTATTTGAAGTCTTGTACGATGGTTGTAATTATCTACGGTACATCCAGTTGTAATTCAATTTGAACTATATTCTTAAATAATTTATAAATGTTCAAATTTTGTATATTTTGTTTTCGTGTATGTCTGTCTTAGTATTGTAACACTCGAGATCCAGATCCAACGATTCGGATCGGGTTGAAGGCATTATAAGTTTGCTATCAGAGTCTGATTTAGCCAATTCTTTGACTATTAAGACGAGAGAGCCCTATATGAATAATGCGCCAAGCCTGACAGAGTCTCTCAAGTATGTGTTTTTTAAAATAAGATAAAGGATCTAATGAAATGACAAGTAAGATAGTAGCAAAATTAAAGGAATGATTGCATTAATAAGAAGGAAAAATATTACATGGTTTAAGGTTTGGTGAGATAAACGATAAAAAAATGAAGTACAAGGTAAAAGAAGTGGGTTTTAATCTTCCTCTGCACCAGGCTGACTGGTAGGCTCAGTAGGGATCCCTTCAATCGGAGAAGCGTCTTCTAGAACTTGATCCCCTGAAGTTGAGCCCTACTTATTGTCTTCAACAACAAGAATGGTTGGAATAAAAAACCTTCTGATTGCCTCCACTCCCTCTGAAAAGCTTCCCGTTCTTCGCCCGAGTCAATGGAAATGTCCTTGAGGTAGTCGAAGTCTACCTTTCTGAGATCAAAAGGACCTGCAGCCACTTAGGTGTACAGGATTAACTTCGACTTCCACTCTAGCAAGGCCTCAACAACGTTCTTATGGGTGTCTTCCTGAAACTTCTTAAAGGCCACGACATGAGAATGACATTGGTTCTCCAGCTTTACCATGTGATTCTCTCCTAGAGCTTTGAGCTTCTCTTCCCAAGCAAGTTTTTCACCCTTCAGCAAATTGACCTCCTCATTCATTTTCTCAGTCAAATTGGTATCCTCTCAATGTTGTCGGCATAGCTCAGCCAATGAGTCTTTGTTGGATTGTGCATCCTTCTCTAAATCAGATATTCTATTTATGTATTACTGGTTCGAAATCCTGAGAGCCCCACTCCATAGACCTTGCTCAACAAACATAATATTTGAGACTTTAGCCATGATATTTAGAGGATCTTCATTGGAAGTTGTTGGGAGATAAGAAACGGAAGTTTCCCTTAACTGAGCAGGCATTCAGCTCTGTTGGTGCTGAGAAATTAAATGTATGTTAATTTTTGTATGGTTTCAAAGCATGAAAGATCTGTTAAGTGAGTCTATGTCTATCTCCACAAAGTCGTCTAAAGGAGTCCATCGAGACTTTAAACACGACTCGCTAAAAGGAAAATTTCATGACACCATATTGTGTAAGACCATAGTTGGTGGGCTATAGCGTCATATGGAAAGACCATATCATATAATACTATAATTGGTAGGTTATAGCATTATATGGAAAGAACTAAAATAAGGTTCTTATCAAAAGGAGATTTTTATGTGATCCAAGACAATGAGGGGCAAACCTCACGTAGGAACAGTTCTGTAGGAAATGTTGTGGCGTATCCTGCATAGTCTTAAGATATGTACAAAGAAGATGGAATATGTAAAGAAATGTGGAGAATTCATAGTGTGAACCAAGTAGACTAGAAAAATAACTCGGTCAACAGTGTTTTATAGGTATGGGTTCCAGAATAGAAACAATTAAGGAATTATGAAAAAGCTGGGTGAAGAACATAAGTAATGCTGAAGATGCTAAGGGTTAGGGATGGTCACAAAATAAGGTATGGCGTCTATGGTAGGAAGAAGAAAGGTACTCGCCAAAGTCAAGTTGAAGAACGAAAAATATTGAAATGATAATGAAATCACCAGATGCATTCTACTGAGATGATAAAGTAATTAGAGTTTAACTTACTAAGTTCTCGTGAACTTACCTATATCTATTGTGTCACAAGCTGATTTGGGTCTACGCTAGGAGAAACGACACCAAGGCTATGCCAGAGTTGGTGGGATAGAGTATTATGCATATAAAACGTATTGGCAGCACAATTGTAGTTAGTATTATCGCTAAGGGATAAAAAAATAGAACAATATAATTAAGTTATTATATGCGTTTGTAAGTCTTTGCCATTGGAAGTCTTGTACAATGGTTGTAATTATCTATGCTACATGTAGTTGTAAGTCAATTGGAACAGTATTCTTAAATAAGTTATAAATGTTCAAAATTTGTATATTCTCTTTTTGTATATGTTTGTCTCAGTATTGTAACACCCGAGATTCGGATCCAACGAATCGAATCGAGTTGAGGGTGTTACATGAGAGACAACTTTTATGTAACTTAGAACTTTTCTTTCAGTTTTTAGTTTCTTTTGTACTTAGGATTTCTTTTCAGTTCTATTTTCATTCGTGTTCTTCGGGGAATCTAACTTGTGGATTCAACAAACTCTTTCTGGACTTCTGTATTTTTGGATTTAGTTTTTAGTTTGTTTTATACTTAAGATTTTTTTCAGTTTTATTTTCATTCGTGTTCTTCGGGGAATCTGACTTGTGGATTCAGCAAACTCTTTGTTGATTTCTGCACTTCAATTATTCATACAAACAAGGATTTCTCTTAACTTTTACTCTTGATCTATTCTTCATCTTTATTTTATTCATCAAGTTTATATTGTTTATGATATACATGATGAACTAATCTACTTATGGCGATTAGCGAGTAAACGTGGGAATCATTAATTTTTATGTAGGGATTCTTAGTGGATCAACTGTTTCGGATAGGAATAACTTAAATCCTAGGCCTGACAACCCTAGGAAGTCATCTAGGTGGTAATTAACCCAAAATTGGTAGTCTATCTGTGAACCCCTAACCCCATCCGGCCTGGATTGTGAGGTCGATGGATAAGTAGCCCGTATCGACTCATTAATTTAGTGAAAGATCGAGAGATCCCGCTAGGTTAGTGACTAGTTGATTGAGTACAACCCAAAATAGGAATTAGTTATGACCAACGAAACGAGTTAGTCTACCATGCTTTGATTTGATTGAGTCAACATATTAGTTCTCCATCTTTATTCTTTATGCAATTTACTTATTTTCTTAGAAAACAAATTATTTAATTAATTTTAATCATTAATTAAGCCATGAGAAATGATGTCAATATATTTATTTGTGATTGTTGTTATATCATTTGATAATTGTAAGCCATGAATAATTGATTTTTGGTATTGAAAATGTTTATGGAAATTAAATTGACATGTTTAATTATTTTCGGCTGAAAATTGGTGAATGATTGGTTGTGAATTAAGTATCAATTGGATGTTAATTTACTTGTTGTTTTTATTAACATTCACTGAGCTTTTTAAAGCTCAATTCCTTACAATTCGTGCAGATATTCGTCGAGATTGAGGAGTTGAGGAGCCAAGCAAGAGAGTTCCAAGAGATTTAGGCTTGGTAGAGACTTTATTATGCATTTTAGAGACTGTAGTCGGGCATTGTGGAACTCTCAGGAATTAGTTTGATTTTGGTTGTAATTGGACATTGGATATTTATTTTGGATGGTTTTAATAATTTTGAGGCATGTTTGAGTTTAATTATTGAATTGTTTATGGTGTATTGTTGCTTGATAACACAGTGTGTGAAGCATGAAATTTATACTAATGATTGTTTAAATGAAGCTTTCATGGAGTGGTTTACTCGCGACTAAGGCACGTCACTTGTATGATTTATTCGGTGTTTGATGTGCATGAAATTGATTGCCTAATTCTACATAATTGAGGCTTAATTGATGTCAATAAATTCAATTCAAGGTGTATGTGTATGTATGTTAATTAATCGTAGTTAAATCGGTTAATTGGCCATTAAGATATGCAAAATCGGGATTTTAAACGAGTTTTTTGCAAAAATAGGTGTAGTGGTTTTCACACGGACGTGTGGGATTTCTACACAAGCATGTGCAATTTGCCTAAAAGTTTTTCATGACACGAACACGATCATTTAATGACACACATTTTGGGGGACACGACCGTGTAGGTTTTGGGGGTTTGAATTTTTGTCTTTTTAAATTGGTATTCTAATTTGTTTAGGTTACATTTTAGTCCTGAAAATTGATTAATCTAATTAGAGCCCTAGATGATAAGGAAACTTGGTAAAATTTTAGGATTAGTCTCATAATGGGTAAAATTTGATAGAAACACACTTAAATTGTAATTCGAAATAGGTCTTGATAGTTTGTATTTGTTACAATTTAGTCCCTAATAGTAAAACTTGAATTAGACATAGCAAACAAACTCAATTAAAGCTAAAATTTTTAGGCTTGCATAATTTTGACTAAAATAAGGTTGTTAAACATTTAGATCTAAAATCGGGTTAGTTTTACCATAGGTGGTAAAATGACAAAAATTCCCTTAGGTTAAATTACTTAGAAAAAGTTTAAAATTGGCTTATAATTTACTTTTGCGTTAATAAATAATTAATATTCAAATAATATTGAGGTGTTATAAGGTTAGGGTGTGTCTTGGGTGGTCGTTAGCCAGAGAGTCACTTAGGTGGCTAATGTAATGCTTCGAAATCGAGTCTGTCTATCCCGATCAGGTTTGGGCTGTCATAATTAAGGGAAATATTAAGTATGACTTTTGGACAAATGAGGAGGAGAACCCAATTGCAATAGCACCTTGCGAAGGTGAAATCTTGAGTAGCCTAGCAACCCTGACTTGGGAAGATAATCAAGAAAATGCTAATGAATTCAAAGAAGATATCACTCCATAAAAGAATGTTAAAGTTGAGTCAGAAACATTAGTTGAGTTAGTAATTGAATGTAAAAATCGGCTAAGCACCGAATTCGCTCTTAAAACGACATCAGCCCTACCACTGCCGGAGAACAAACAACATTAGAATGTAATGGAAGGTGTAAGTTTTGTGAACTTATTCCAATCAGTTTATGATACTTTTCCCATTGTTGGATCAACAGAGAAACTTCCAATACATACAAAGCTTGTAAAAGAAATAATGGAGGAGCATGCAAACTTTGAAAGGGAGGATTCGTTCAACACCGACACATTCTGTAAAGTTATAATCCTTAATTAGAACACTATCTAACTGGTTCGTCTTTTGACTAATATTATTTACAAATTACTTGACTCGATAACTATTATCACAATCGCAATCCCCGGCAACGGTGCCAACAACTTGACCACCTCCGGACGTACTAACGTCTAAAGTGTGAATACTGCAACCAAATATAAAAGTTAGGTGGCTTCTGCAAGTATACGAGTCAGGTTGTAATATAGTTTGTTTACAATGAAACACTTGGTAAGTATTTCAAAAATAACTACTAATCTACTCGAGTCACGAATTACTAGTGTTAATCTTGAAGCAATATGATAATAATAATAATAACCAAATAAATTGAATTAAATCTAAATATATTCCTAAGTTCATGTATCAACTTTTCCTACCCCTTGTTTCGACTACGTGAGTTCCTCCAGCTTAGATCCAATTGTTTTACCTGATTAACTATTGATGTAGGGTTCTAAATAATTGGTTACTAATTAATCTAGCAGGGCTTCTCAGTCGTCTATTAACCTAACTAGTCGGCAAGAACTACTCACCTCTCGATGACACAATTCAGATCTGGGCAAAGTAAGCTTTTCACTGATAGGCAATACCGATTTCGGGTTAATCCCCACCTATATGACTTCCTTGGGTCATCAAACCTAGGGGTTAAGTTTTCCTTACCTAACCCTAGATCTGTTAAGTAATGCTTGGTAGGAAATACTGATTTTGGGTTAATTCCTACCTAAATGACTTCCTAGGGTTGTCAATCTTAAAGTTTAATTGCACTCAACCAGATCCAAGCAATCCAAATTAAACTCTACCTTTCAATCGATTAATTAGGTTAATACAGTTGAAAAATGCAATATATGTATAAAGCATAAATTGGTTCTAATCTTTACACAAACATTCAATTAACTATTTTAATGAAAGAAATATAAAGAATATAATAAAGGAAAGATATGCTCATGGATTTATCAATGAAAGAATGGCTCTAGAACAATCTTTGCTCGTGAAAGTCTCACTTAGAAATAGGATCTTCTGATATCAAGAACATAACATAAACTAAGTAAAACCTAATAACTAGAATAAAAACCTAAGAATCCTTCCCCTAATGTGTTGTTCTAAACAAGTATTTATAGATTACATGTATTATGACCTAATTATGTCAAGTAAGGATGGCTAAGCATATTAATTTAGGTTGTATAGATGAAATCACCCTTACTCATTAAATTGGCCTCGTCGTAGCTATGTCGCGACAGCCTCAAGCTGTGTCACAACATCGAAGGCAGTATGTTTTATTCTTGGTGTCTTCAGGGTTGTGCCGCGATACCGTCTCGCCTATGTCGCAACATCCTCGGCGGATTGCTCCTTGGGTATTATGCTTGTTGCGTTGCGACATCCCAGCTCTGTGTTGCAACACCGGGAGCAGTCCATTATCTTTTTGCCCTCGAATGATATCCTGCATACTTAATCAACATGTTAGTATTCCCTTAGGCCCAGATTGGCCTAAAAGGTCATAAAACACATGAAAACATTCATTTTATTCACTAGGTCCTAAGAAGGGAAACTTAATATAAACTATATTAATTTTCTATTAAACTAGCTCATTTAGTATAGAATTGGGCCTAATCTGCTACAACAAATTATGGCAGATCACTATGCCAGATGAAAACGCTTCCTACAACCCAACTTGATTACTTCTAAGCCTTGCAACCCAGGATAAAAAAAATTTTCCCTTTATACCCCGACCCATCCCCTATATAAATGTTCTTTCTTCACCCCCTATTCACCCACATCTCAGTCTCCTTTTAATTGTTTTTTTTCTTTTTCTTGCATGTTAAAATTTTTGGGTTTCAAGATTTATTTCTCTTTCACTTTGAGGGAGACGTAGTCATAGTTTTAAGTTGTCTTAGGGTTCACAGTGATGTCATGTAGCTCGGTAACCTACAAATTTCACATGTCGCGTGAGTATAGAGCCATCACCTGATAAGTTAGGATTACTTTGCAACTCGAGGTCCAAGTTGACTAGGATTATACCGTCTCAGGTTGAAATGTAATTAAGGCTTCAAGTTTACAAAGGTTATGTTGTCACAAGATGAATCATAACTGGGGTCATAGTTAATAGTGCTAATACAGGCACCACAACGAGTTTTTCCTCATCAGAGGAGCATGCTTCATAAAATTCAAATATAAGTATGAGGAAGGAAAATACAAAGGGTCTTCCAGTATAATCAAGTAATTCGTGTTGTTCATCTCCACCGAAGGCGGTGACCTTGCTAGTATAATTTGTTACACCCCAATGCTATCACAGGTTATAATACAAAGGTCACCACCTTTGGTTGTGATTGATAAGACACATTACTTGATTATACTAAAACGTCACTATGTGTTTCTTCCTTGTATTTATGATTGAGTTTTATAAAGCATCTTTTTTATGAGAAGAACTCGTTGTCGAACCTACATAACCACTGTCAACTACGTACACATTTGTGCTCCATCCCTTGACAACATAACTTTTGTAGACTTGAAGCCCTGATTACATTTCAACCCCAAATCATATAATCACTATCAACTGGGACCTTGAGTTGCAATGTTATCCGGATTCCCGAGTGATGGCTCCATACCCACATGGCAGATGAAATTTGTAGGTCTTCTAGCTCTATGGCACCACCGTAAATTTAAACATTCCTTAAAACTATAACTATGTCTATCTCAAACACGGACAAAAATTAATCTACAAACTTCTAATTTTCAACTGGAAGAAAAAAAAGAAAAAAAAGAAAAAAAACAATTTTACCAAAGTGAAAACGCGTCCTACAGGGAGCCATTTCACTGCCCTGTAGGATGCGTTTTTATTCTCTCTCCTTAAAACGCACCTTGTATGACGTGTTTTCCTTTTTCTCCAAAAATGGCATAGATCATTAAATTTTCAAAAAAAAAACGGCATAGCTGCTTACTTTTTTTCAGCATATTTAGTTAAATTAACCAATTAACTACATATCATATATCAATTATTATATATAAATAAATTACAAATTTATAAAAATTATTATACAATTATGATATTTTAACCTACCTCGTTTATTAACTATATGTAACATAAACCTTAAATGTACAACTAACCTTATTGTAAATTGTAATGTATACAATTAGTATTATATAATTAAGGTAGATTATTAATAATATGTATCTTTATATACAACTATGTTTTTATAATATTTATTTTTATATTAATAATATGTAAGCTTAAATCCTAAATAAGTGGTAGATTATAATATATATATATACCATAGCGTGGGTTAAGTAATCAAGATATTTCGTATTGTTATAGAACTTTGAATTTGTTTAGAATTATTATATTTTAGTTTTTAGGTATATTTAAGTTGTCGTGAAATTGTTATGCTTAATTTTTTTGAATTGTTATTTAACTACTTTTGTTTATTTACATTTATTTATAGATAATTATCGATAAATTTATTTAAAATTAAATTTTTGTTTGATTTTCTATTATTTTGTGAATTTGGATTCGAATATTCGGCGTATGATTGAAAATTTTAATTTTGGATTTTTTGTGGATTCATTATTTGACGGATAATAATTTTAATTTAGATTCAAATTTAAATAGTAATACTCGAATAATTTACGGATTCAAATTTCTAAATAGATATATGAGTTAAGTTAATACAGAAAGACACAGAAATACAATTTGAAGCCATTCCTACTCCAAATCATCTCAACTTTTTTTATCCTTTGCGTTTGGCATTTGACAATAATGTTTAATTCATGAAAAACAAAAGGAGAAAAAGAATAGAAACATGTATGTTCCCCTTTCACCAGTTGTGCCAAATAGAGTTTTTCCCCAACTACAATATCTTGGTGGGCTTTGGTTATTACAAATTCCGCCAATGGGCCCTATTTTGGGCTTTTCATTTAAACAGAACTGGCGGGCCTGCATGAAAGTTGTCAATCTCATTCAAAAAATAAAACACCCAACATCTCTTCCCCACCTAAACACCTTACCGTTCTTTTATAATGTCTACTCTCTTGGCATCTATAACCTAAAATTTTGTTCTTCTATATGCACAATATTTAAATGTATGTTGATATGACCCAAATGATAGTTTTATATTGTACTGAGAGAGTGTGTGAAAAAGAAGATTATAACAACATATCTTCAAGCGCAACTCCTGATGATGGGTCAAGCTGTCGAGACGATATTGAGCAAAATAGACAAGGCGGAAAACTAAGATTGAATGATGATTTTAGTACTTAAACTTTTCCTATCGCTTTACTTTTAATCTTTTTTAATTACAAATCTTAATCTAAATGTTTTTTTCAGACAAAAACTGTCTGAATTGTTAAAAGTTTAATGAGGGTTATATTATAATCCGGTGATACTTCATGTATACTTTATTCTTAATATTGATCATATTTTCTTAAAAATTATCATTTTTTAATTAGTGGTGTTAAAATTTTAATAGTTCGATTTTTTTTAGACAATCAATTAGACTAAATTTTAAAGGTTTACAATTAAAATGATAAAAAAAATTATCGTAAAAATAATTTTTTTAAAAATTAAGTGTTAATTTTTTTATTATTATGTCAAAATCAATTAAAAAATAGTTGTAAAAATAACATTCATGAGCCATGTAATACCCGAGTTTGGCCCGAGTCTAAAAGGCCCTCAGTAAACAAATAAAAAATAGAGTCCAAATTACAGTGGGCCAATACGGCCCAAACCTAAAATACAGTGACCCATCACAAGCATAGGCCCAAAACAGTATCAAAACAAAAAAAAACCCAGGTTTTCTAGGGTAAGCCTCGCGCCGCAACCAAGTACTTCGCGCCAGCCGCATCCTCGTTCACCTGCACAGCAAGAAAGAAATAGGGCAGTATAGGCAACGAATATGGCAAGAAAATCAAGAAGATCTCAAAATCAAGCAGATACGAATAGATTTTCTTTCCATTTTTTGTTTCATTGTTTGTTATATAAAGCTACTAAATACACTGTAAAACGGATGGAAAAAAAATCAATAAAAAAACACGAGTGTTTTCACAAACAACAGAGAATACCAAGAGTGCACAAAATCAATCAAGAGATTAAAAGGTCGACATTTTATCTCGAACTGTTGTTTTTGTTTTTTTTTTTTGTTTTCTTTATATTTTTTCCTTTGCGTACTATTTAAAAAAATGTATAAAAAAAGGAAAGAAAGAGGTTGCAACAGACCTGATTTTGGATCGCGCGCCGCTGTCGGAGGTTCCTCCGTTCGTCAAAGCCACGAAAGCCCTTTAGGGTTTCGCGCGGATTTGCAATTGGAATTACAGAGGCCGAAAGGCCATTGCTTCTGTGTTTTATTTCTTCTAAAAAATACCCAAATCGGGTTTTATTATTTATTTAAAAAAAGGGAAATACCTGGAGACGCCTTAAATCTGCGCGAAAAGAGCCAATAAGCCCCTTTGGGGTGCGACTCCAACCACCTTCCACGGTGGGATCACGGCAAAGGCGTGGCGGCGTAAAAGCTAGGGTCGAAACCCTAGCAGAGAAATCAAGATTTTTTTATTATTTTTTTATATTTCTCCTACTACAAATGATTTTTTTTGGGGAAAAGTTGGTTTAAATAGGGTAACTAAACGGTACCGTTTTAGGAGCGGTTTTAAGTGTTAAAAACGGCGTCGTTTTGGATAATCCGACCCGACTTGGCCTAGGATCCGCGTGTTTTTATGCGGAGGGGCAAATTGCGCCTTTAGCCCCTCCGTGTTTTAATGTTTTTATTAAGTTTTTTTATTTTTAAAAATTCGCTCTTTAATTTATTTCCAATTTCAATTTGGTCCTGATGGAACGACGCCGTTTAGGGGAAAAGGGAAAATTTCTCCTTCAATCCCTCCATGATTATTCGCGCGTTCAATGTGGTCCTTTGGGTTTTATTTATTTTCGAATTTGCCCCAGATTTTTCATCTTCAGTTCAGTTTAGTCCCTTTTTTTTATATTTTTTAAATTTAATTAATTTCGATAATGTATTTATTATTTAATCATTTTTTAAATCTATATGTATATATTTATTTTTTTATATGGTCATGTATATACATTTATTTTTTTAATGAATGTTCTTTTATATATATACATATATACATCAATATATTTTATTTTCGAAAATGTTGAACTACCTACTTATATTCTTAACACATATTTTATAATTTATGTATATATGTATATATTTATATTTTTTTCTTCATTTTCATAAATGCATTATGTGCTTTATATATATAAATTTTATAACCCAAAATTTTATGTGTAAATTATCTTTATGTTTTTTTATTTTTCATAATTTCAAATGTATATATATATTTGAACATTTTATTCTTTATATTTTTGTTTATTTGCTTCATTCGTTTATTGATTTAGGTTTTCATTTATATTTTAAAAGAATATTTTTATTTTGCTCATTTATTTGATACTTTGCATGTCGTTGGTTATTTTTATGTATATTAATTTCGTTTATTTATTTATCTATTCATACTATTTCTATACCATTGTTGTAGTTATTATCGTTATTTGTTAAAGCGACATTCATTCATGCATCAAATGTAGCATTATATCATTTTTTTACTCAAATTTAAAATTTTCAAAATTGAGATAATACTCGTATTTAAGATTTTCAAGAAAATTGAGCCCTAACGTATTGGGTTCCAATTTTCTTCGTTGAATCTAATAATCGAGAATGCTCTTTAATCAAAAATAAAATAAAAGCTTGTTATCGGGAATTCAACACGTTGTGTCCTAACGTATTGGATGTGGCGTGTTGATTTCTCGAGACAAAGATTTTTTTAAAAATAATAACAAAGGAAATATTCCAAGTTTAGGATTTTGAGAAATCGTGCCCTAACATATTAGGTCGCGATTTCTTTATAAATCTTAAACAAATGAATATTCTCTTAAATTTTATTACACGAGTATTTTGGACTAATTCATTTTTGAGGAATTAGAATGTCATGCCCTAACGCATTGGGTGTGACATTTTTTTTCTCCGAAATGATAAGAGTCTTAATAAGTAACGTTTTAAGTTTTTATTAAAGATCATATTTTTAAATTTTCGACATTAAGACACTAATTAATTAACTAGGTACCAGTTTTGGGTGTTACAAGGGTGCTAATCCTTCCTCGTACGTAATTGACTCCCGGATCCATTTTTCTAAAACTCGTATACCAAAGCTATTTTTTAGGTGATCCAATCACACCTCAATAAAAGATTGGTGGCGACTCCCAATTTTTGTTTTTTAAAGTCGCCAACTAAATTTTTGTTTTCAAAAAAATGGTTTCGACAGCTTGGCGACTCCACTAGAGACTTTTAAAAATAAGAGAGTCGAGCCACAAAGTTGATTAATTTTTGTCTTATAGTCGAAAAAATATTTTTTTTTATTTTTAAAAAAAAATTCATGATATCCTTTTGCATTCATTATTTTCTTGCTTAATTGATGTGAATATTGTTTGCATTACACATTACATGAGTTGAATAATTTTACCCTTCTAAATGGGAGTGAGAAACTATTCCTTCGTGAGGTTTTCACCTCCGTATAGGATAGTGGATTGCTTTCGAAATACATCGGTACCTATGACTTCGTGAGATCATCATCTCCATATAGTTATAGGGAAAATGTGTTCCCCTGAACCGAACTTGATCTATATGAGCCTATAATGGGTGAAGATCGAGGAATCTGCTGGTTTGGGTACCTTTACTTTAGAATCAAACCGCATATAATGAACCTTAAGAACTTGCCCTAGGTAGAACTATGCCAAACCCCTAGAAGTCACCCGAGTAGGTACTTTATTTATTTTCTTTTACTTTGTACTAACTTATTTTTTATGTTATTTTTATTATGATTGCATTGCATTTGCATCTTAAAAAAAAGGTGTTAATTCACGTTCAGTTGCTAAATAGAGAGCTTGTCATAAGGAAATGGGTTTCTTGATAAAGTGGATGACAATATGGTTGTCTGAATATGGTCCAAGAACACGTAATAAGAGAAGAATGATAATTTAATGGAGGACTACACGACTATGGCTCCGTTTCCCAAGGATTCAAGATGGCAAAGATTATTCGAGAGCCGCTGAACTTTCTTAAAGAGAAGCCAATGAACATCACGAGGATAAGTGAGCAACGAGTTGCGGCCGGACCGAGCAAAAAGGAGATAGAAGAGACGTCCTTTTTAAAGAGTTCGTGAGATTTATCTTAGCGGCTCGAATGAAGAAGAGGATCGAATGTCACCGCCTATGAGGGCAAGGCCGTATAAATATCCATTTTATGTAAAGAGATTTGTTTTCTAGTAAAGTTTTCTAAATGGAATTGAATCAGAATCAACGTCTCTTTATGCATTCATTGTATGCATTCGTATCACATGACATCATACGCATTAAAATCCACTAAAAGAGCCTAATCGATTAAAATCATTCCTCAGTTAACCTGGAAACCAACCAATCTACCAAACACCGCTACGGTACTCGATTAAAAACTAAAGACATGGATCAAAGGATGGAAATGCTAGAGCAGTTCCAAAAGGAGATGCAGGATCAGCTTCAACAACAAATGAATCAACATCAAAAAATGATGGAAAAGATGATAGAATCTCAAGGGAGTATGATGGCTCAATTAACTTAGTTGTTGACTGGAAGAATTGATAAAGGAAAGGGCTCTGTGCTCAATGTGGAAGAAGGAGACAGTGAGGGACTTCTTCATCCCCTAGGCTTTACCTCTCAGCATGGGCAGACCCAAGTAGAGATATATCCATGCAAATCATCTGTCACCATTAATCCTCAGCAATTTCAGGACGACGCTGCAGCGCTAATGAATCTTCAGACAAGATCAGGCTCTAACCCCGGAGCCAACCTTATTAATCTTGCTATCCCTGACTTCGATGAGACGGCTAGAAAGGAGAAAATGAATGATGAATTGCCAAAATAGCTAGAGAAAAAGTACAAATGGCTGGAAGAGAAATTTAGAGTGATGGAATGTACGGAGAGCTACTATGGGATGGATGCTAAAGAATTGAGCCTGGTTCTAGATTTAGTACTCCCTTATAAATTCAAAATGCCTGAGTTTGAGAAGTACAATGGAACCAGTAGCCCCGAAGCTCATATTACCATGTTTTGTAGGCGGATGACTGGGTATGTTAATAATGACCAGCTGCTGATACATTGTTTCCAAGATAGCCTCACAGGGGCAGCATCTAAATGGTACAATCAATTGAGTTGTACCATGATTGGTTCATGGAAGGATTTAGCGCAGGCATTCATAAAATAATACAGTCGTGTGACAGATATGGTTCCTGATAGAATCACCTTACAGGATTTGGAAAAGAAATCAAATGAAAGTTTTAGGTAATACGCATAGAGGTGGAGGGAGGTAGCCGTCCAAGTTCAGCCACCGCTCCTGGAAAGGGAAATGACAATGCTATTCATAAATACATTGAAAGCTCCGTTCATCACACATATGTTAGGGAGTGCCACAAAAAGCTTTTCTGACATAATCATGAATGGTGAAATGATTGAAAGCGCCATAAGGAGCGGAAAGATTGATGCTGGAAGAAATAATAGAAGGCAAGCCTCAAAAGAAAAAGAAAATGAGGTGAACAACATGAATACATACAGCAAATCGATTGCTAATCAGCAGGGTTCATCAGGACAAGAATCATATATGAAGCAAGGTACTGAAAAACTCTAATTCACGCCAATTCCAATGTTGTACAAAGAGCTATATCAAAGCTTATTCGATGCACATGTTGTTTCTCCTTTACATATGAAGCCTCCACAGCCTCCGTTCCCAAATGGTACGACGCAAGTGAAAAATGCGATTATCATGTGGGAATTACGGGACACTCAATAGAGAATTGCATTACCTTCAAAAAGCTAGTTGAAAAATTCATCAACACAGGTATTGTCAAGTTGGAAGACTCATTTAATGCAGAAAATTCGCTACCCAATCATGATTGACAATGGGGTGAATACAATATATGAAGAGGTGTTGGGAAGTGTTCGAAGACACAAATGAAAGGGGGACCCTGTTAGATATCCGCCCTTATAAATCTGTGAGTGTTCAAAATAATTGGATTGCAGAAGAAATCTCTGTAGTCTTTAGAGCTTATTTAGAGTAATGTTCAGAACATTCTTGTTGTTTTTAGCCTAAAAATGATAGGAATTCCTTTGTGAAATAGGCTCAGGTCTGAACATCATTCTTCTAATAAAATACATCTTTGCATTTATTAGCCAATATTCTTTCATTCTTTGCGAGTAATTATTCTTTCATTCTTTTGGATTTTCTTCCACATCATTCTTTCATTCATAATCATATTGTACAAATAATTATTCATACATTTCTTTTGTATATTCTTTGGCACCAACTATGGGTCCCCAGATATCAATGACATGAGTGACGCTGCTACGGACTCAGAAGTTCCTTTTGAGTGAGATCTGTGTTTAGAGGGATTTTAGGACTTTGAGAATGACATAGATTGTAGCCTATCTCCAGACTTATTGAGGATGGTAGGACTGGAAGAGAAACAAACTTTACCTTATGAGGAGACAATGGAGATTGTGAACATGCATAACCGGAGAAACAAAGTAGGACCTTGTTAAGTTACTTCAAGAGTTCAATGACGTCTTCACATGGTCATACTAGGATATGCCCGGGTTAATCTCTGACATTGTAATTTAAAAAATGACATGATATCAGAAATTTGTAGTATGCTCAACATCATGAATGATACAATGAAGTTTTTTGCCGAGGCAACGTTTTTCTCTTTGACTTATCATAGTTTTGCCCATTGAGATCGAGTTTTTATCTCTCCGAATTTTGGTTGGATTTTATCTTAATTGAATAGGAAGATCCAAAGTTTTTCGTCATAGTTAAATTTTGCCCCAAAAGGCTCTATGAAATAAATTTGATCACAAAGAAGATCTTACGCATACAAGACGAAAGTGGAAGATCTTATGTGAAAGACTTTATCCAGAAAAACATTGGTTCTGATCGAAAGGGATAACAAGGACTTGCCTAATCCTATGAGATCAGATTTAAAAAAAGGGTCAAAATCAAAATAAAAAAATGAAAGTGATAAAAAGAAAAAGAAAAGAAAAGAAAAATAGAGAGGCCAAGGTGAAAACTCGCAAAAGGCGCATTGAGACCAAAGGGGATTTGAGTTGAAAACCCGAAAAGGGCGGCTCAAATATTGATCAGCATGGGGCACGAGGTGATTAAAGCAACTTGAACTTTAACCAGATTGGGGCATGTGGTGATCTTGTTATACCTGAATCAGCGGGAAAGGGTAGGCAACATCTTGGGGGCATTGGCAGAGTATTGAAGATCTCCTAAACACATGTCAAACTCAGAAGAATCTTCAGAAAGTTTGTACAGAGAAGTTCAAGCTGCGATATTTGGGGCACCCAATATTCATACTATTTATACTGAATTTGTTATTTTTGGAACACTTCATTTGTTTCCAAGATACGCATTCCCAATTAATTTATTTGTTATCCTTCTTTATTATATTTGATAATTTATTCATTTCGAGCTATGCTCGGAACTAGCTCTATTTTATCTATCATTTCATTCTTTTTGCAAGCATGTTGCATTAGAATAATGTTTAATGGACTAATAAAACTTTCACAAAGGAAGTTTGGCATATTACTCTAGAAGTTTCTAAATAATACAGGAACCTGAAACAAGACTATTGTTTAGAACGCACCATGTTTAAAGGTTGGAAATCTGAAAAGGAAGAGTCTAAACTAGGACTTTCTCTTTGGATTTTGTTGTTAAATTGGTTGAACGAAATAATAAGATGTCGTGTTGATCAACAAGCAAGTAATGATCACCAAGCAATAGAAAGAGGTTACCTCGAGGAAGAGAGCCTTCATTTGCGCATGAGCCTTTGGTACGACACCTTGGGAATGGTGTAAGAGACCAGAAAGATTTAGATCCTGTATCCTTGAATTGTGATAGGAGAGAATTGAAGAAAATGCCATATATTCATACCCTTAGGTTACAGTGGGAGAACGATGGTATGAATTTTTGCGCCCCAATGGATTAAACTTTGAGGTTTACAGTGATGGCAACCTGACTAAATGTTTCTTCAGAAAAGCCAGCCAAGCAAGAAGGCATTGTAGCACGTCAGTGTTAAAGCCTTAATAATCTTCGAACAATGACAACCTAGGTGGGATCATTCTCGAAAAAAAAACTATGCATTCATGCAAACACCATTCACACATGTCTAATTAGAAGCATTTGATTCATTTTATGCCATCCTAATCATTAAGCATAAATAGGTTCATTATATAGGTCATGTTCCCCAGAGAGCAGATCGGTAAAAATAGCAGATCTTGCCTTCCTGCACCGACAGCGAAGCAGATCGAAGACACCAACCTTGCCTCCCTGGGTTGTAGTGGAGCAGGTTAAAAATAGAAGATCTTGCCTTCCTGCACTGACAGCGAAACAGATCAAAGACACCAACCTTGCCTTCCTGGGTTGCAGTGGAGCAGGTTAAAAATAGCAGATCTTGCCTTCCTACACCAACAGCGAAGCAGATCGAAGACATCAGCCTTGCCTCCCTGGGTTGCAGCGGAGCAGGTTAAAAATAGCAGATCTTGCCTTCTTGCGCCGACAGCGAAGCAGATCGAAGACACCAGCCTTGCCTCCCTGGGTTGCAGTGGAGTAGGTTAAAAATAGCAGATCTTGCCTTCCTACGCCAATAGCGAAGCAGATCGAAGACATCAACCTTTCTTCCCTAGGTTGCAGCGGAGCAAGTTAAAAATAGTAGATCTTGCCTTCCTGCACCGATAGGGAAGCAGATCGAAGACACCAGCCTTGCCTCCCTGGGTTGCAGCAGAGCAGGCTAAAAATAGCAGATCTTGCCTTCCTGCACCGACAGCGAAGTAGATCGAAGACACCGACCTTGCCTCTTTGGGTTGTAGTGGAGCAGGCTAAAATAGTAGATCTTGCCTTCCTGCACCAACAGTGAAGCAGATCGATGACCCCAGCCCTATCTCCCTAGTCAGTAGTGGAATAGGTTAAAGATTTTGAATCCTATCTCCCTGGTCAGCAGTGGAATTGGTTGAAGATTGAGAATTCTATCTCCCTAGGCAGCAGTGGAATAGATTAAAGAATCCTATTTCCCTCGACAGCAGTGGAATAGGTTAAAGATTGTGAATCCTATCTCCTTGATCAGCAGTGGAATAGGTTGAAGATTGAGAATTCTATCTCCCTAGGCAGCAGTGAAATAGATTGAAGATTGTAGGTCTTATCTCCCTGGTCAGTAGTGGAATAGGTTGAAGATCGTGAACCCTATCTCCCTAAGCAGCAGTGGAGTAGGTTGAAAATAGTAGATCTTGCCTTCCTGTACTGGCAGTGAAGCAGATCGAAGACATCAGTCCTATCGCCTTGATGTTGCAATGAAAAAGATTGAAGCCACAACGGCGAATCTTATTTCCCTAGCGTTATAGCGGAGCAGATTTAAGCCATGATGGCGAATCTTATTTCCCTAGCGTTCAGGCTTGGATTAGCTGAAGTAGAGCGGATTGAAGCCGTGGGCAGCAAATCCTATCTCTTTGGCATTACAGTGGAGCAGATTGAAGCCGCAACGGCGAATCTAGTCTTATCTCCTTGAAGTTGCAGTGGAGTAGACTGAAGCACTAGTTCCTATACCTCTGAAGATGCAGTAGGAGAGAATGAGGCTACTTGAAGAAGAAGAGTACCAAGATCCAGCGCGACCGGGCAAAATCTGGCATTTTTAAGTCTTTACTTTGTCCCTGTTACACAATAACGAGCAAAGAGGGGCAATACCCGAGTTTGTGCCGAGTCTAAAAGGCCCTTAGTAAATAAATAAAAAATAGAGTCCAAATTACAGTGGGCCAATATGGCCCAAACCTAAAATACAGTGACCCAATCACAAACATAGGCCCAGAACAATATCAAAACAAAAAAAAACCCTAGGTTTTCTAAGGTAAGCCTCGCGCTGCAACCAAGTACTCTACGCCAGCCGCATCCCCGTTCACCTGCACAGCAAGAAAGAAATAGGGCAGTATAGGCAACGAATATGGCAAGAAAATCAAGAAGATCGCAAAATCAAACAGATACGAATAGATTTTCTTTCCATTTTTTGTTTCATTGTTTGTTATATAAAGCTACTAAATACACTGTAAAACGGATGGAAAAAATTAATAAAAAAGCACGAGTGTTTTCACAAACAACAGAGAATACCAAGAGTGCACAAAATCAATCAAGAGATTAAAAGGTCGACATTTTATCTCGAACTGTTGTTTTTGTTTTTTTTCTTTATTTTTTTCCTTTACGTACTATTTAAAAAAAACATATAAAAAAAGGAAAGAAAGGGGTTGAAACAGACCTGATTTTGGATCGCGCGCCGCTGTCGGAGGTTCTCTCCGTTCGTCAAAGCCACGAAAGCCCTTTAGGATTTCGCGCGGATTTGCAATTGGAATTACAGAGGCCGAAGGCCATTGCTTTTGTGTTTTATTTCTTCTAACAAATCGGGTTTTATTATTTTTTTTAAAAAAGGGAAATACCTGGAGACGCCTTCAATCTGCGCGAAAAGAGCCAATAAGCCCCTTTGGGGTGCGACTCCGACCACCTTCCACGGTGGGATCGCGGCAGAGGCGTGACGGCGTAGAAGCTAGGATCAAAACCCTAGCAGAGAAATCAAGATTTTTTTTATTATTTTTATATTTTTCTCCTGTTGCAAATGATTTTTTTGGGGAAAAGTTGGTTTAAATAGGGGTACTAAACGATACCATTTTAGGAGCGGTTCTAAGTGTTAAAAACGGCGTCGTTTTGGATAATCCAACCCGACCTGGCCTAGGATCCGCATGTTTTTATGCGGAGGGGCAAATTGCGCCTTTAGCCCCTCCGCCTTTTAATGTTTTTACAATTAAGTTTTTTTATTTTTAAAAATTTGCTCTTTAATTTATTTCCAATTTCAATTTGGTCCCGATGGAACGACGCCGTTTAGGGGAAAAGGGAAAATTTCCCCTTCAGTCCCTCCATGATTATTCGCGCGTTCAATGTGATCCTCTGGGTTTTATTTATTTTCGAATTTGCCCCAGATTTTTTATCTTTAGTTCAATTTAGTCCTTTTTTATATTTTTTAAATTTAATTAATTTCGATAATGTATTTATTATTTAATTATTATTTTTAATCTATATGTATATATTTATTTTTTATATGGACATGTATATACATTTATTTTTTTAATGAATGTTCTTTTATATATATATACATATATACATCAATATATTTTATTTTCGAAAATGTTGAACTACTTACTTATATTCTTAACACATATTTTATAATTTATGTATATATGTATATATTTATATTTTTTTCTTTGTTTTCATAAATGCATTATGTGCTTTATATAAATAAATTTTATAACCCAAAATTTTATGTGTAAATTATCTTTATGTTTTTTTATTTTTCATAATTTCAAATGTATATATATTTGAACATTTTATTCTTTATATTTTTGTTTATTTGCTTCATTCGTTTATTGATTTAGGTTTTCATTTATATTTTAAAAGAATATTTTTATTTTGCTCATTTATTTGATACTTTGCATGTCGTTGGTTATTTTTTATGTATATTAATTTCGTTTATTTATTTATCTATTCATACTATTTCTATACCATTGTTGTAGTTATTATCGTTATTTGTTAAAGCGACATTCATTCATGCATCAAATGTAGCATTATATCATTTTTTTACTCAAATTTAAAATTTTCAAAATTGAGATAATACTCGTATTTAATATTTTCAAGAAAATTGAGCCCTAGCGTATTGGGTTCCAATTTTCTTCGTTGAATCTAATAATCGAGAATGCTCTTTAATCAAAAATAAAATAAAAGCTTGTTATCGGGAATTCAACACGTTGTGTCCTAACGTATTGGATGTGGCGTGTTGATTTCTTGAGACAAAGATTTTTTTTAAAAATAATAACAAAGGAAATATTCCAAGTTTAGGATTTTGAGAAATCATGCCCTAACATATTGGGCCGCGATTTCTTTATAAATCTTAAACAAATGAATATTCTCTTAAATTTTATTACACGAGTATTTTGGACTAATTCATTTTTGAGGAATTAGAATGTCGTGCCCTAACGCATTGGGTGTGACATTTTCTTTCTCCGAAATGATAAGAGTCTTAATAAGTAACGTTTTAAGTTTTTATTAAGGATCATATTTTTAAATTTTCGACATTAAGACACTAATTAATTAACTAGGTACCAGTTTTGGGTGTTACAAGGGTGCTAATCCTTCCTCGTACGTAACTGACTCCCGGATCCATTTTTCTAAAACTCGTATACCAAAGTTATTTTTTAGGTGATCCAATCACACCTCAATAAAAGATTGGTGGCGACTCCCAATTTTTGTTTTTTTAAAGTCGACAACTAAATTTTTGTTTTAAAAAAAATGATTTCGACAAGCCATAATGGTAAATGTGGTTGTAAAAAATAATTGTAAATTTTAAAGGTTAAAAGTTAAAATGATTAAAAAAATAAATAAACATTAATTATTAAATTTATTATTATGTTAAAATCAACTAAACATAGTTGTAAAAATAACAGGCATAAAGGTAAATATGGTTTGTTGGCGAGATATTAAGCTTTTTTAGACGGATAAAGGTTGAAATCTTAACAACTTTTGATCTCGTATTCAAATATAAGTTGATGTAAATGTGTAGTTTCTCTTCCATTATTTAATTCCATACTAATTAGGTTAAAATAATAAATTTTAAATTTTTATTTACTAAATCAGAAGTTTCACAAAATCTAATAAGCACTACTCTTTCTATAAAATAGTGATAATTTTGTGTGTTATGCGTGTAAATAAAACAAATAACAATTTTATTTTTCTGTCCAAATTTTATCTGTTATAGAGAGATGGTTGTTATAAAAAGACCATAGAAATCATATCGTGAATTTCTATCAAATAAAGAAAAAGTAGAAATTATGTTTAAAAAATCAACAAAATTAAAAGACGTATAATATGTGCATGTATTATTGCTTTTATGTATTTTATTTTACATTATTTCACATGATTAATTCAATTAATCAATGTGAGTTATGAAATTAAATTAATTAATTTATCATGAGTTACTAAATTCAAGTAATCAGTTTACGGGTTTATGATGTTCCAAATCCATATATAGTAGAATATTAATTAGGGAGCTTAATAGATTCTTAAATTGAGATAATTAATTCCACTCATATTTAATAAAATATGATTAATAGATTTCTTCACATGAAATAATATTTTAATTAAGAACATTTTCATTTAACCAGTGATAATTAATAGGATTGTTTATATGAAATAACTATAATTTTACTTGAAACTTTAAACCATATGTTATTTATAAAAAATTAATTTAATAAAGAAGGTAGGTTATAACTATAAATCTTATTATAAAATGTTAAAATAAAATAAAAAGAATCGATTCTTGACTGATGTAACAGAAATATTATAATTATTTGAGTTTGTGATGGAAGTGAATAGCCATGGCATTGGGCACAAATATCCAAATATGTTGATGTGTGGAACTAAGGGTATTTTGTTACGTAACGTTGAGGATATGGCCTTTAACCATTTTGGAAGCGTGAATTGTTTGACATATTACATGTCTTGTTATATAAATTTGAATCCCGCGCACACCTTATGAACCTAAAGTCACCTTTTGCTAATTCATCTTCAATTATTGGGATTTCTTTTGACAATTACATTTCTATTATGCTTGTCCCTATGAGTAAATTTTATTTATAAATTTGAACTGTGATTGATGTTGTTTTATAGAGATCATTGTTGTAAACTTGTAATACTTTTAATATCGTGAATTTTCATCAAATAAAGAAAGAGGGAATTATGTTTAAAAACAAATGAGAACCAAATCAACAAAAAATTTAAAGAGATATATAACAGATGCGTGCATTACTACTTTTATGCATATTTTATTTCACATCATTAATTATAGAGTTCATAAACCTAATAAGTTCAATTAATCAGTATGAGTTATCGAATTAAATTAATATATTTACCTTAAGTTATTAAATTCAAATATGTAATTAGGAAACTTAGTAGTTTATTTAATCGATATCGTTAATTCCATTATTTCCATTTACTAAAATATAATTAATAAATTTTTCATGTGAAGTTGAAACATTTTTTTTGAAATAATACATTAATTTAGATCATTTTTATTTAATAAATTATAATTTTTAGGCTTGCATATATAAAATATAGGCTAAAATTTTACTTAAAATTTTCCATAATATTCTAACTATGTTATAAATGAAAAACTATTAGAGGGTTAAAATGAAATATAAAAAATCGATTCTACTAGAAATTTAACTATTATCTAATTGTATAATAATACATTTTTCTGCCAAACGAATTATACATCTTGTATCACTTTTTTCCTTTCATTTACTAACTTTGTGTTTACACAATTCATTCACATGAATAAAATAGAAAATGTTCATCCATATGCAAATTACTATCTGAAAATAATAAATGGAAGCCGAAACGTGAGTCATGTCACCTTCTATATCAGGAAAAGTCCAAATCTTTGGCCCCGAAATCGTGATTTTTCTTGAAGAAAATTAGGTAAAGAAAGTGGACTAATCTGCACCATGTAACAGATTTCTCAGCATATTAAATTTTATCCTGCCCACCATGTACATAAAAGGAAAGGATAATATTAAGAGTATATTTATAAAAAAATTTATTTAATAATTGAGTTATAAGTAGAGTGATAAAATAATTATGAATAAATTTTAATTAGTCTCGGGTTTATTATCTAGTCATTTAGTTTTTGGAGGGTTAAAGTGTAAATTTATCATCATATTATAGGTGAATATTGAAATTTGTCATTATACTTTATTTTCATTTATATTTGCTATTATATTTTAATAAATATGAGTAAATTTATCATTCAAATCTTATGTGATTGAATTTCTACTCAACTTTGAATTTTGTTCAATTTTGCCACCAACTTTAATTTTTTTAATTGAATTTTACCACTAAATATTAATTTTTATGATATAAAAATATAATTTAATAAGAAAAAATCTTGCAACTATTTTATTTTAATAGTTAAAAATAATTTAATTTATAAATATTAAAAATTAATAAATAAATTGGAATTTTTTATTTAATGAAATAAAATAACATATATCATAAAAGGAAAGAAACCAAGTTTATTTTTAATAACAACTTTTTATTTAATTTTAATATTATATTAATTAACTTATTATTTTAAAATATTATAGTAAACTATTAAAAATTATAATTTTTTTTTGTTGAAATTATTTTAAATTAAATTTATTTTATTAGATATCTCATCATCAGCTAAAACAAAAATTAGTAGAAAACTTATAAATGAATAAATAATATTAATAACTTTGTTTTTAGGTTTATAGTTTATGGTTTATGATTTAAATTTTTATATTTGGATAAAAAAATTTTATATCGAATTTTAAATTTATGATTTAAGGTTTATATTGGATTTGGAATTCGTGTTTTGAATTTTGTCTTTAAGTTCATGTTTAAATAAAATTATTAGTATTTATTTTTATGTCTTCAAATTTTTTTTATTTCACTAGTGAAGAGGTGTAGTTTTGTTATTCATTAATGATGCATAAAACTCATGTATTGATGAAACAACAAATACCAACTCATAAAAAAATGCACTATTATAGCGTAAATTTTGAATTCTTGCCAAACATTATAGTAAACTAATTTTTTTTATCTCATGCAATGTACAAGTTAATTGTATATATTAATTATAATTTAATACTTTATTTTAAATTTTTAAAAAATCATATATTTTCACAAATAATATAAAATAATATAGCCTTAATATTGTAGAAATATTGCATATTATTCAACCCTTGAATCTTCTCGATAAATCTTTATAATGTTTTTGTTCATTTCAACTCTTCAACAAATTTTTCATTAATTTTAAGTTGTCCGTTGTACAATGTATATCTTAATGAATGATTCCCTTCTATAATCTTAATGTAAAAAAAAATAGAGAATAAATAATATTAAAACAAATTATGTAAAATAGAATTAAAATATATAAAATAAATAATCAAAATTTTTAAATAGGAAAATAAGGTTAAAAAACATTAAACTATCATGATCTGATTTATAACTTTTTGTTGTATTTCATCATCTCTTTAGAAATCCTATTTATAGTTCATACATGAATAAAATGAAAGAAAGATAGGTGGGCTTTAAATATTTATTTTATTTTATTTTATTTAAAATTTTCATTAGTTGTTGTGGTTACATATTTATTATTGTATATGCTATTAATTTACTTTTAAAGGAATTTTTTTGTTGCTTTCAAAGATAGATATAGCAAATAAAAATTTAATATGAAACAAATTATTGAAATTATAAGTATTGACTATTTATTATTATGGTAATTACTCGGCTTAGTTATAAATTATGTTGATAACAAATTACAATTCAAAATAAAGTATTAATCATTAATAATGCAAATGTGAAAAAGCATATTGAAAAGTTATCATGCTTATTAAATTTTATAATATTTTTATCTAATTTAAATAAAAGTTAACTATAGAAAGTATTTTAATTAGATATAAAAACATGAAAAATTAAAGCAAATATTTTAGTTAGTAGAAGTATTTTTTATAAAAAATTTATTTTAGTTTGTAACACCCTAAAATATATAGGGTTAGATGAAATAAATAACAATAAAAAGACCTAGGCCTAATGTTAAGTAGTTAGGACACTCTTTAGAGGTTTTAGGTTCTATCCACCCCTCTCTCATTTTTTTCCTTTTTAATTTTAGCAAACAATGACAAAATCATATAAAATAATAATAGTTGGAGTAGAAACTTAATAAGAATGGGTAGTAGCCCAAATGGTTAGGTACTCTCTGTTTCCCCTTGTATAAGTTTAAGCCACGCCCTGCCATTCTCTTCTATTTTCCTTTTAATTTCGGCAACATGAATAAATTACTATGCAGCACCTTTAAAATTTGTAAAACCTAGTTATTTAGTTCAATCTTTCCCAATTAGAGATAGTTTTTTTTTCAAACCTTAGTTAAAATTCTTTTTCCCTCTCCCTATTTTTTCTCATATTTTTCTTCATCATCTCCTTTGCATCAAATATTTTTCTCCATTGCTGATAATTATTTTGTTCCTAAATCGAATCATCTTCCACACCATCATGCTTTTTTCGATTTAGCGAATCACCGTCAAACGCATCTCTAACTTTGCCAAGAATTAGTAAGTGCCCTTGTTTTGTAAACGAATGTCATATTTCGTAATATCTTTATCCCGACACCAATCTTTCATTCGATTAATCAATATTTTACGGTTTCTTATCAAAACTCCCAACAATCTTGATAAATCTTGAGAAGAAACCATAACCCGTGTATAAATGTCATTTGAAGGACTCGTTACAGGTGCATCGAACTAGATTTGAATGTGAGTGATGTCATTCGAGATCCTGATGAAAGGTGTGTGTTCTTTTACAAGCGAATCAGGGCAAATCGTGCCTCGGAATAGGCCCACACGACCAGCCACACAGGCGTGTGGACCACAAGGCCCTTTTCAGACGGCCATGTCCCCCCGGAAACCTTAGGATATTCGATTATCACACGGCCTATCGCACGGTCGTGTCTCCCCTGTACCTTGATTTTGTAATTTCCACACGGCATCAATCTGTCACACGACCTAACCATACAATCGTATAACCTCTCTACACATTCTATTGCATCCCACGTAGCCTGACCACACGACTATGTGCCTCTATTTTTTAGATTTTATAATTTTGCCCAAAATTTTATGTTTTGTTCAGTTTACTCCCTGAATGATTCTTGAATTATTTTAGTGTTTAATTTTATTCAATTAAGTCTTTGATGATATGAATAATGCTAGAACCCATACCTTGATTAACTGAATTATTAATACAAACATGCATAAACTGTGAATTATGTATATATATGTTTATCTTATATGTATTTGAGATTATACGTACAACATGCCTTATTCTTACCATTAATTTGAATCAATGATAAGCATGTTTTGCTATTGTAAAGATTAAATGAGAACATATTTATTATTTCCACATTGTTCTATTGAAAGCATATTATTCGTTTCAGCTTTATTTGTTATGAACATTGCATGGGGAGGGACATTTTGAAAAGGAGGAAGTTCTGGTAGATCGATAATCTGCAAACTATGGTGGTTTACCCACAAACTATCCGGCAGCTTTTCTCTACAATCGTGTTGTGTATTCACAACCATCTGGTACCGTATTAACTTGTCGCATTGGTGGTTCACCCACCCATTTGGTAGCTTATATTTGTAAATATGTTGTGCATTCACAATCATTTGACAGTGTATTAACCTGCAACTTGTGTTCTTTATCCAGAATTCGATTTGTAGGGATGGGTAAGTTCTTGGGAACTCCTACTATAATGTGTAGTGGTGGGGTAGGATCTTTTTTGTTAAATCCGAAACTGTGTTGCATTCACAAAGAATGTGCAAACGATTCTGAGATGTCTTAAGATGGTATATATGTATATGTGCATTGTATTGATCTGATATTTTCATATTCTGAAACTGCTATTGCAAATTATTCTATGTGATGTGATTTTGTATATCATTCAGTTGCACTGATTTTCCTGTGATGAAACTCACACCGAGCTTCATAGCTCACTCCTTTAATTTTCATCCTTATAGATAACCCGCCAAATTAGGACGTGGACTCAACATCTGAAGGGTCTCGGCTCAGTTTTTATTTTTATTAAAATATTTTAGACTTATTATTTGATATTTTATTATTCAAAGACTGTAATTGCTTTAAATTTCGAATTGTGGCATAAAACTTAGAATTTGATTTTTTTTATATTACATGACATTTAATTTAAAATTTTAGGATGCTTAAATATGATTATTAAGTAAGTTATGAATGAACCCTGGTTTTTATTAAAAAATTAGTAGATATCATTTTTTTCGCTGCTAAATTGTAATTAAAATTTTGAGTAATAGGTAATTTAGTGATTAACCATGTTTTCTTCTAAAATAATTAAATGTTTTAAAATGATTGTTTTCAAAACTCTGATAGCTTATTGGGCCATTTCGGTGGCTAATATAATCTTTCGATTCGGGTCTAATGTCTAGGTCGGGTTGAGAAGGTTTCATTTGGTGGTATCAGAACCTAGGTTTTCTAAACATGGATCGTAAAAATTTGAATGAGTTTGCATGCATTAAAAGGGTGTTCTAGGGAGAAAATCGTGCTACAAGATTTTTGAAAAAAATGAGTTTTCTGGAGGAAATTAAACCCGAGACTCCGATGTTGGTCTTACTTTAGTTATTGCTACTTTTGAAATTTTAGATAAACTGTGACCTTTGGACTATGAACATTTAAGAGGATAACTAATGCTTGAACTATTTGAAAATTGTAGATATACTTTAGATCTTAAACTTTCACAAATAGAATGACTACCCAAGGATGACGTGGTACAGGTAGGCCGCGTAGGGCTGCACCTGTAGAGCTACCCACTATCCAAGGAAAGAACTAAATCTGTGAGGAGAACTATGTCATTGGAACCGGAGGACACCTTTCATCAATAATATCCTCATCTATTTGAAATAGGTAAATTTCAAGGATTAAATTTCTTTAAGGAGGGAAGAACTGTAACACCCCAAAATATATAGGGTTAGATAAAGTGAATAACAAAGAAATGACCTAGGCCTAATGGTTAAGTAGTTAGGACACTCTCTAAAGGTCCTAAAGTTTTATGCACTCATTTACTATTTCTCTTCTTTTTAATTACAACAAACCATGACAAAAACAAACCAAAATAAATAATATTTGGAGTAAAAGCCTAACAAGAATGGGTAGTAGCCCAAATGGTTAAGCACTCTTATTTTCCTATTGTATTCCTAAGTTCAAGCCACGTCATTCTCCTCAATTTTCCTTTTAATTTCAGCAGCATGGGTAAATTACCATACAACCCTTTAAAATTTGTAAAACCTAGCTATTTAGTTCAATATTTTCCAATTAGACATAGTTTTTTTTATTTTTTTTCAAACCTTAATTAGAATTCTTTTTCCTTCTCCTTATTTCTTCTCATGTTTTTCTTCATCATCTCCTTTGCATCAATTATTTTTCTTCATTGCTAATAATTATTTTGTTCCCGAATCGAATCATCTTCCACACCATTGTGTTTTTTTATGGTCTAGCGAATCATCGTTAAAGGCATCTCTAACTCTGCCAAGAATCAGTAAGTGCCCTTATTTCGTCAAACGAATTTATTATTTCATCATATCTTTATCCCAACACCAATCTTTCATCCAATTAATCAATCTTTTACGGTTTCCTACCAAAGCTCCCAGCAATCTTGATAAATATTAAGAACAAATCTTAACCCATGCATAAATGTTGTTTGAAAGACCCATTACAAGTGCATTAGATCAGATTTGAACGTGAGGGACATCGTTTGAGATCCCGGTGGAAGGTGTGTATTCTTTTATAAGTGAATTAGGGCAAACGTGCCTCAAAATATAGCCACATAGTGAGCAACACGACCCCCTCACACGGCCATGCCCGAAAATCTTAGGATATTCGATTCTCACACGACCTCAGACCCTTCACATGGCCTGCTACACGGTGTGTCTCTCCTGTACTTTGATTTTGCAATTTTCACACGACATCAGTCTATTACACGGTCTGACCACACGGTTGTGTGCTCCTATTTTTTAGATTTTATAGTTTTGCCTAAAATTTTACGATTTATTCAGTTTAGTCCCTGAATGATTCCCAAACAATTTTAGTGTTTTATTTTAGTCCCTAAATTATGTATATATGTATACCTATCATAATTATATTTCTGATTATACATACAACATGCCTTATTCTTATCTTTAATTTGAATCAATGGTAAGCATGCTTTGTTGTTGTAGTGATTAAACGAGAACATATTTATTATTGCCACACTATTCTGTTGAAAGCATATTGTTCATTTCCGCTTTATCTGTTATAAGCATTGCATGGGGAATGACGATTTGAAAATGGGAAAGTTCTAAAAGATCGATAATCTACAAACTCTAGTGGTTTACCCACAAACTATTTGACAACTTTTCTCTGTAATCGTGTTGTGTATTCACAACCATCTGGTAGCATATTAACTTGTAGCACCGGTGGTTCACCCACCCATCTGGCAGCTCTTATCTACAAATATGTTGTGCATTCATAACCATCTGATAGTGTATTAACCTGCAACATATGTGGTTTATCCGCAACTGGTGTGTAGAGATGAACAAGTTCTAGGGAACTCCTACTATGGTGTGTAGCGGTGGGGTAGGATATTTTCTGTTAAATCTGAAATTGTATTACATTCATAAAGCATGTGCAAATGATTTTGAGATTTCTAAAATGTTATATATGCATATGTATATGTGTATTGTGTTAATCTGATATTCCAAAACTATTATTTCGAATTATTCTAAGTGATGTGATTTTGTATATCAGTCGGTTGCGCTAATTGTCTTGTGATGGAACTTACACTAAGCTTCTACCTCACTCCTTTAATTTTCATCCTTACAGATAACCCACCAGGTTAGGATGCGAACTCGGCATCTGAAGGGTCTCGGCTTGGTTTTATTTTTATTAAAATATTTTAGACTTATTATTTGATATTTTATTATTTAAAGACTATAATTGCTTTAAAATTCGAATTGTGGCATAGGACTTAGAATTTGATTTGTTTTTATATTGCATGACATTTAATTTAAAATTTTAGGATGCTTAAATATGATTGTTAAGTAAGTTACGCATGAACTCCTATTTTTATTAAAAACATTAATAGATATCACTTTTTCCGTTGCTAAACCATAATTAAAATTTTTGAGTAATAGATAATTCAGTGATTAACCAAGTTTTCTTCTAAAAATAATCAAATGTTTTAAAATGATTGTTTTTAAAAATTTGATAGCTTATTGGGTTATTTTGGTGGCTAATGTTATCTTCTGAATTTGGGTGTAACGTCTAAGTCGAGTTGGGGATTGTTACATAGTTAGTAGAAAAAGTGTATTAGGAACGAATAACATTTTTATTTTCATTTTCATAAAAATGAAAAAAAATGTATTTGATAAAACAATTTAAAATTAGTTTTTTTAAATAAAATATGTAAAAATTAGAAAATAATAAAAATTAATGGTTTTTTACTTTAAAATATTTTGTAAAAATAAAAATTGAAACAAAGGTTTTTTTTATTTTTGAATTTAATTAATGAATTAAATTCAATTCAAATTCTTATAAATGCAAAACAAAATTCTAAAAGATTCTTAAATATCAATATTATCCTACTTCTAGTTTTCTAGTTCAAATAAGGCTATTAGGAGCGAGCAAAGCTCGATTCGACTCGAAAAAATTAGAAAAAGATTCGAATTTCGAGTTAAACGAATCGAGTTATTCGAATTAATCGAATTATTCGAGTCAACTCGAAATTTCTTTTCGAATTTCGAGTTCAAATCAATTTTGATTTTCGAATTCGAATAACTCGAATAAAACGAATACTAAACTATAATATTTTACATTTTTACTCCAAACTCCCAAGTCTCTTTACTTTCCCCCAAAACTTTTACTCCCCTCCCATCCAACCCCCTTATACCCCAAACCCATTTCTCCCATTTTTTTTAATATCCCCCCCCCAATTTTACTCCATCAAACCCCAAAATTTTTTATTTTCTCCCTAAACTTTTACTTCTTACATTTTACCTCCAACTCAAAACTTAAAATCATCCAAAAAAATCCCTAAATCTAAATAGTAATAATTTTATTTATATCTACTATTTATATTATTAAATTAAATTTCACATTCATATTGAATCTTTATAAAATTTTGTTAAAATTGAATTATTAATGATGCTATAAAATATTCGAGTTAAAAGTTTATGTTGGTATCAATTTCACATTTTATCTTTAAGATAAATTTTATTAAAAAATTCATATTTTTTACATTTAATATATTTTTTAATTTCAAAATATAGAGTGACAAGAATCAGAAGATAATTGAAGTAACTAAGCAAGCCAAGAAGCTAAACCGTATAAAAAAGATAAATAAATAAATTATGAGGGGGTGAAAATTAATAACAAATTTGATTACGGCGGGCAAATTTGATTACGATGGGTGACAGTGATTACAAGGACCCAAAATCATTTTTTTTAATTTAACTCAAACAAATATATTCAATTCGAATTTCATCTCACTCGACTCGATTCGAGAAAATTTCAAATCGAGTTAGGATGATAAAATAGGATTCGTCAACTCAATTAACTTGAAATTTTTTCATTCGATTTGATTGAATGCTCACCCCTAAAGGCTATGTTTAATAAACTAAAAATTTAAGTACTAGAAAAATAAATGTTGAAAAAAATTAGTACAAAAAAATTAAGTGTTAAATTTAAATTATAAATTTAGTTTGGTATATTAATAAAAATTAAATAATAAATATAATTAAATTGTTTGATAAATGGTAATATAATCTTAAATGAAATATAATAAAATAAAAAATATAATTTATTCTCTATTAAGTGATAAGTAGGTCTCTATCTATTTATCATTTTTTTTTATTTTTTTGTAAAAAAAAATTCTATCTAATAGCTTTCATTATGAGTTATCAAACTTACTTAAAAAATTATGTTGCTAAAAATATCAATTTTCAATTTATTCAATTTTTTTCAACAGTCTATCAAACAGGATAGAACCTTTTTTTTTCATTTCTATTAAACAAGTACAAAACATGTTAACATATGTTCATTAGAGAAAATATTATTTTATTTTCATTTATTAAATATATTTATTAATTTTTTTAACTCAACAACCAGGAATTTATAAATTATTAGTAGATAATAAGTATATAAAACATTAATAAGAGAGAAAAATAGTGCCCAACTATGTGCGTCAAACATCATTTTATCATTCTTGGTAGCTATTTTTGCTGATTGAACAAGGTGAAGGAAGAACTTGATGTTATTAATCCATGGCTGAACTTCCAATTCCAGTTCTTTTGTTTCTTCATAAGAAATTCAAGAATTATTTTATTAGATTTAAATTTTTAAAAATTAAAAAATTATTTTTAGAAATTAAAAAAGCCTCTGTTAATATACAATTTTAAGAGTATATTAATAAACAATTTTTTTAACAAAATTCTTCGATTGACAAAAAAATTAAAAATAAAAAATATAATGATTTTTTTTTGCCCTCCAACTTTGGCTGAATAGGTAATGTATGACATATTTTTAATTGGCCAAATAGGCCTTTTTTTTTAACACACTCTCCTCGATCACTGATTTTTTAGGGGTTTTTAAGGTTAGGTTTGGTTATTAGGGTTAGGATTTTTTGGTTTAGGAATTAGGATTTTCATTGGGCTTAGGGTTTTGAGAGTGAAACCGTTAAAATTTATATGTATATTTGAGGGGTCGAAGAAGCAATAACATGTCTCAAAATACATACATTTCATATGTCATATCAAGATAGGACCAGTACCTCAGAAACCCATCTTATAGAAGTCGGGTTTCGAGGTGACATTGCTTGATACAGTCACTGGTCGAAGTCTAATTGGAAGTCCCAATCAGCGGTCGTTATGTGGTCACGGGTTTGAGTATAACTGGAGGTCAATTAACGGTTGTTATGCGGTCACGAGTTCAAGCTTTTTGGATACCCACAAATGATGCCTTATATATATCATACATAAGATTGAGGTCATAATCATAGGGAAAAAAGAAGGGCTTTCTAGTGTGATCAACGTAAATTTTTTTCTTTATTTCCAAGAAATCGGTATCTTTAACCTTTCATTCTTATTCAAAGGCTAACACCGAGTTGGACACAAGAGGGCTTTTAGGAAGAGAGAGGATGTTTTGGAAGAGTATAGGTCAAACACAAGTTGATGCAGCAACGGTTGCAGATATTAATGGGTTGTTTAATAACATCAATTGTTGTCACCCTGAAAGGAGCATCACTTTTATTCCACCATCATAGTCGTTGCTTGTCTGAGAGCCCTCCTACATCCACTGCAATGTCAGCCTTTGGATAAGAAGAAAGGTTAAAGATATCAGTTGTGTGGAAATAGAGAAAAAAATTACGTTGATTATAGCGGGAAGCCCCATAGTTTTTCCCTATGATTGTGCCCTCAAACTTCTATATGATATTTATAAGGTAACATATTCAAGTATCCAAAAAGTTTGAGCTCGTGTCCGCATAACAACCGTCAACTAACTCCCTAATTATACTTCGATCCATGAATTTATAACGGCCATTGATCGAGACCTCTACGTAGACTTCCACTTGTGACCGTATAAACCATCGTCACCCTAGAACCTGACTTCCACAAGATAGGTTTATGAGGTAATGGTTTCATCTCATCACCAATGATTCAATAATACCTTAAATAGGAATAAATATTATCGATAGAAATTTTGAACACTGAAGCGGACAAGAAAACCAAGAGAAAGAAATATTGTAAAGTGGAGGGATGATGGCTGAGAGATATGATAGGTTTAAGGATAATGGAGAATGAAGAGGAAGCCCCTTTTTTATAGGCGTAGGGGAGAAGTGAGATTGAAAAAAAAATAACCCGTGGTTGAAAATGTGTTACAGAAGAGGCATTTTCATCGAATATCTAAAAGAAGTGCCTCAAAATTTACTCAGGATTCTTGGAATTAGGGCACTTTGGCAGGCTTTGAATGGTGGTGGATAGAAAGTACGTCTAGTTAGACGAGTTTTCCTACTGACATGTCAGGGAAAGCGCGCCTAGCTGGACGTGTTTTTTTTTGTATCTAATGGAAAGCGCATCCAACTAGGAGTGCTTTCCCTAACATGTTAGTAGGAAAGCTCACCCAAATGGGCACGCTTTTTGTCCACCACCACTCAAAGTCTGCCAAGGTGCCCTACCCTCAAGAATCTTAGGTATGTTTTCAAGTACACTAAAGACTCTTTCAAGCATGTGTCTGCTAAAATGGATTCTATTGAAATACGTTTTCAAGCATAGAAGTCTCTTTTATTATTTTTATTTAATGAAAATGTGTCTTCTAAAACGCATTTTGAAGCACGCATTCCCTCTCTCCTCATTCTTTTTTTTCTATTAAACTACCAAAGTATTCAATACTTAGACACAAGTAAATTCGTTCTTTTTTGAATAGTTACATTGCGAGTATCGTCTGCGTTTCTTTGGATAACCATCTGAAGATTTTTTTTGCTCTAAATATTTAATTCATTTTAAATTTAAATGAGTTAACGAGTGAAATTCGTAATTTATTGCAATAATCAAATTTGCAATACGAACATCAGGGTCATATTTACAGGAGCCTAGTCCGTGGATTTGGCTTTCAACTGTACTATTCAATTGCGTGAGCTATGAAGTAGAATTAGGAGGAAAGTTGAGGGTTCAAACTGGGGAAGAATTTGAACCTTAAAATGTAGATATTTGGCATCAGTGAACCCCTTTAAGTATGAGCTATTTGATGTGAAAGGCTAGCTGGACCTGGAGGTGGTCATATATTTATATTGCTCAAGTGGAAATGCTATAATAAAGTTATATGTCAAGTTTGCTGAGGGATGGAATTGGTCCATCTTCAACAAATATTATGACTATTGCGAGAACTGAAGCAGAAGCAGAAAGTCCTACAATACGGTTGTACGGTAAGTTCACTGTTTTGTTACAAAACTCCTATTATGATGTCCTCGAATCATCAATCGGAAGACATTCTTTGATTTCAAGCACCGATTTCAACTTCGACGACCATTATCATTTGGGGTATAAGTGTAACCCAAACCTCAACACTTAGGCATGACATTCAATTAGTGCATTTGATTTCAACTTTGGTGGTTTGATGTCCTAGGGTGAAAGCACTTATACCGTTATACCATCAACCTACACCGATTGGTAATCCAGTGCAAATGTTGACCGTAACATAGGGTATAAAAGAACTGGTGATTTACTCCCTACATTCAGGCCTGACGAGGGTACATCGAACTCTTTGGTTTTAGATGACAATGAAAATGCAGTCGATGAAGAAGAGGCAGGTGCGGACGAAAGGGTAGTAGATGTTCATGGATCTAAATTTGACTTTGATCCAATTCGGTAGTCCAGGCCAGATGGTTTGGAAGTAGCATTTTTTCTGAACCAGAACAGGTTCCAACTAAGCCAGAACCTTGCGATTTTGATGATAACAATTCGGGCAATGCTCTAGATCCAAATCCACAATTCAGGGCATATGAACCTCTAACTAACATGTAAAACATCGACCTCTCAATTAAGGGTGGTTTAGAGTTCTCACAGTTTCCGCACAGAAGATCTGGCCATGCAAGTTCATCGTTAAATGTTCGGGTATTAGAAGTTAGCATGGAGTATCCTTCAAAAGATGTTTTTTTTTTGCTGCAATTAAGTGGTACAGCTTCAAGAACGACATGAACTATCATGTCGCAAAATCTCGTTTAGAGAAATTCTAGAAAAATCACACAATGTATGACAGGAGGTGCCAATGGAAAACCATGGCATCTTTTTAGAAGAATACGAGCTTGTGGACACTAAAGAAGTATACCGGTCCACATACTTGTATTGCAACAAGTGCGCGATGCGATCACCTGGTATTTCTATGTCACATTACATTTTTTACTTTCAACTTTTCATAGAAATTTTGTGATGGATAATACAATTATCTCATTCACTATTTTATTTGCCATGGTGAAATAACGAATAAGGCAAAACTAAGTGTAATAATTTACCTCTCAATATTTATAAAATTATGATTAATGTTTCATATCAAATATTATATATGAAAAAAATCATACAATATATATTAGAATTTAACAAAGAAAATTATGAGTTGTAACAAAAAAATAAAAAATTTGATCATATTTTATTGATATAAATTATATTTACATCACAAAAAGTAAATGAATAATATATCATCGACGTCGTTAGGTCGAACGTGTGCCACAGGGTAGTGGCTAATGGTTACAGATAGGATTTCTACGTACAACTTGGGGTGTCAAATCCTCCTTTTGGTCGTGATAATCGTCTTCATCTTCACCTTGACCCCTGTATTCATCTTCATGTCGATCCTCATCTTCATTTTCATCTCCACCCTTGTCTTCATCACCATCTCCTTCTTCTTTGGTTGAGTATGGTATCATCGTAGCCTCCCATCGTGTGTCCTCCATTCTACTAAAAGGTGGTTGCGACAATGAGCCACTATGATAAAATAATGACACGGTGGGTGTTTGTGACACTATCAATGAATAATCGTACGATGTCGTAAAACTCGATTGCGCATAATATCCGGGAATCATTGTTTTTGATTTCAGCATTGATGTCGACATTAATGCCAACATTTGTTTTGGCATCGATTTCGGCATCGGGACATAATATACTGGGGACAGAGGTATAGCAAAATACACACTTGTAGGAGGTGTAGATGCAGGATGCTGCAATGGTGCATAATGTGGTGCTTGTGAAAAATACATATCGTTAGTAAAAGGAACAGGAATATATTGAGGGAATTAATCGGGATGTGCTGCAGACATCGGTGCCCCTTGTTGGGTTGGAGTTAATGATGAACCAGTCGTGGCACTTGCTCCGTACCTACGATGCTGCGGCAATCTTCGTCTCCTCTTGGGACGAATTTGCTTACTTCTTGCCTCCACCAAAAGCAAATATGGCTTGTCGGTGAGTCTTAACCAAGGCATGTACTCCATAGAGGTCACTGTGTCTGATGTGAAAAAAGGTTCACGAATGGGTATGAAATCCATCCTATGTTCCCAAATTTCAATATAGTCTTTGTGGAATTCTCACCATTTTTTGTGGATTTTTCCCCACAAGTCAAGCTTGTGCAATACTTCGATGTATTGCGATGTCGGTGAAATTTTTGGCCTCCACTCGATCTATCGCATCACTTAATTTGATTCATGCATCTCCACTGTCGCGTAAACTATCAATGGCATATTTGCATCCCACATACTTCAAGTGACCAAAAATTCAGGCGGGACGCCTTCTATAATATCCGAATCAACATATGACATCCATTCAAACTGTAGTGCACAATTATAAATTTTTTTATCTACAAAATTTTAAATTCCAAATCATTGCGTAATAATTATAGGTTTGAAAATTTCAATAAGTAACCTCAGGTTCTGAGTGTTTATCTAACAGTAGCCGAATATCTTCGAGCTACTCCGGTAATCAGACATTACTTGGCCCATGGTTCCACCTACTCAAACAATATGTTAATTCAAATATATAATAAATAAACAACATTTACTATGATAACTATATATTATTATGAAATGAATTTTACCTTGTCATCGATGGGAATGTATATGGGTCGTCCACTTAAGGACGTAAAAATGGTAGTCACCATCACACTCATGACTGTAGCAGGAGCAAGCAACCCCCAATTGACATCTTATCCCGTTTCGTTGCCCAATACAACTCCTTGTACAATGTGGCTAACACAACTGATCCACATCTTTGAAGTCGATTTATCGGGCATTAGAATGTCCTCGATTAACCTTAGGATGAATGCTCAGGTGTATTATTCTTTTTCGATATTAATCACGTCCTTAGGAAAGTCTTGGAAAATATCTTCCAACCACTATTCAACCACCTTGAAACCTGTTGGGCACCTTCCTTAAAACTGCCTTGCAAAGGTCCTCCTTACCAGGAATGACCCCTTACTGGGAATGACCACCATTTCCCTTGTAATGATTGGTCCATCCACTGATAAATCGAGTTATAAAGTTACATCCTCGAGTGTAATTGTACACTCAATGCATGGAAGATGAAATATGTATGTCTCGGGTTTTCATCTTTCCACCAACGCGTTAATAAGTGTAAGATCCAATTTATAGCCCCCGAACATATGAGACACATGTAAGAATCTTGCATCTTGCAAATAACCACAAATTTCATTGTCTGGGCTCTTTGATAAATTGTGTATGAACTCCTCTAAAACAAGATCATCCACCTATTTATATCAACAAAATAAAATAATTTTAAAATTAAAAACTTTAAAATTAACTTAATTGAAAATAACTAATGTGTATCGAGCTACCAAATATAAATTCCTACGACAAAATAATACTAAATAGCAGTATAGAGTAGTAGGGTCAAATCTACAGGGATTGGTTATCTAATTTTGCATTTTCTTGTTACCAGAATTATAGTGGCAGTAATAATCGTACCCACGACTTGTGATGAACTTGCTGGGTAAAAAAGTAAGGGGAGATGAAAATGTTTAGAAAATAAATAAAGTGAAATAATAACAATAAACAATTTTATTAATAAATAAAATAAAATAAAATAGAAAAATGAAATTGAATTTCGTAAGCTGAATTCTGATTCTGAATAGAAAAATAAAAAAATAAAAGTAAATAAAGTAAATGTCTTAGCCTTAGACTCGGTGAATTCTGATTCTAAATCGATCTTTGAAAATAGGTTTTCTCTTTCAAACCATAAGCTGGTTATAACGACTAAGAACGTCCCGATTGTCAATTCTTCCTTTCGTAGTTGATTTCGGTACGATATTCAAACCAACCTTTACGAATTATCTAACCGCGATACACACATTCACAATTCAAGACCACGGTAACCTTGCGTCCTGAAGAACCCAACTCGGATCAACGACCTCACCGTGTAGGTCGTTTAAATCTGATCACTATCTCTCTTGACAAAAAATCCCACTAGTAAGACCCTACCATGATATACCAATTTGTTCACAAAAATTTGAATACAACACAACTGACTCGACTTTCCAACTATACGCCAAAATGACTCCAACCCAACGTGCACTTTGTGTTGAAATCGAATTAACTTTAAGGGACGAATTTGTACCATCTCATATTCCAGAGAGATGGTGAATACCATTATGAAAGATTTTTTAATGCGGATTCATTTCTCACGATTCTTGACCAAGAATAATACCGGCCTAAAGCTAAGTAGAAGTTTAGCTAAGCATGAAATTGATCATGTTGAGTTGGGTTTTTAAGTAGTGGATCAAATAAGGGAAGAAATGTAGTAGGAAACAAATAGTAAATTTGCCAAATAATAATAATAATAATAAACAAAGAAAGGTGATAGTAGCCTTAAATTGAAGTGTGCCAGAAATCACAAGAGAATCGAAATTAATTCTCCATTGCAAGCTGTCTTAATAAACTACCCTCTTAAAATCAAGCTTTTCAAATTAAAAATGAAAATAAAGATAAAGATTTCCTTAACAAAATTTTGAACAGATTTGAATTTTTCAAAATTTTTTATTTCTTTCTACAGGTCATACTTCTTGGAATTGTATTTCTGCCCCCGCATTCTGCTTCCTGCTCCAGTTCATTCATTTTCTGCTTCTTATTTACTTAAAGCATCCCAATTGCATTCCTAATAGAATTTAAACATAAAATCACCAACTTAGTAGGATTTCATTCAAGAATTAATCAATTTAAACATATAAAACATGCAAAATCAACATGCTATCAAATCCCCCTACTTAGCCTATGCTTGTCCTCAAGCATATTGTATGTTCCCGCATTAGAAACTATCCGATAATTTATCAAAAATTAAGCATTTCTTCCGCAACCTTAATCAATGCAAACAATTTAAGCGAAAAATGAATAAGAATTCAAATACTCAGTTTAATCAATAAATGTCAATAAAATTTAAACATGTAAATTCAATCATTTCACTAAATTGAAATTGAACCAAACTTTGCAAGGTATTTATTCTCAATTAATTATGTAGTAAATTTGGTACATAGTCAAACCTTTTCATGCGAAATGAGATGACAACCCTAGTATCTTACCCCAGTTACTCAATTTGACACTTTTCTAAACGAACTATTTCTCCCTACTCATGGTAGCTCAGTTAGCGAAGTGTTTGCAAGTTTCCGGTTTGTCACTCGAACCTTTTTACACGAAATGAGATGACAACCCAAGCACCTCATCCCAGATACTAAATTCAATCACATTCCCAAAATCTTCACTCATAACTTAAGCCATTAACAAAGTAGGATTATTTTTTCTTCTTCTTTTCTTTTTCTTTTCATTAGCAAATATATTTAAAATCAAATAACTAAAAACGATATACTTACCAAGAAAATTTATAAAGAATCAATTTTCTTGAAACAATCTAATTACAATATTTCAACTTTATAACACACACGTCGATTAAACTAGAAAATAAACCCAACTATCTAAATTGACTAAGCATAAGAATTAGAGGCTCAATGCCAAACAAATTAACGAATAATCCCAACATAAGAATTAACACATACGAAAGAGGAACAATCATGCATACTTACTAATCGAACACCCTCTATTTAGCCTCTGCTTGTCTTCAAGCATATTGTACAAGAATTAAAGTATAGTAAAGAGAAAGGTCAAGTGTACTCGTGTAAATCTAATGTGGTTGTCAGCGTTGGGAGTGACTACTTTGCAAGATGGTAAGAATCGTAGAGGCATGGGTTTCCATTGTTTCAAGGTGAGCTTCGATGCGACTTAAATGTTCATCTACCGATGAAGGAGGCTGCTCTTTTGGCTCCTTAGTAGCGAAATTGTGACGTTGGTGAAATACCCTATTAATGTGAGTAGTTCATATACCTGGAGGAACAAAATAATACGCAATAGGGGTACCGGTAAGCAAACCCATAGAATCCGAACAATACTCATCTAAATGATCCATAGTATATGCATGTGTAAAGAAGGAAAAATCAACTTTAGAGGGAAAAGTTTGGGAGATTAAATTTGTATTATATGGGCCAAGTATGAGTGGTCGATTAGAGCGTAAAACAATATGAAAATTTCATGTAAACCAATATCCTAAATTAACCTTATATCCAGAATGTATACACCACAAGAAAAATAATTTTGTCTTGGTTCAAACAAACGATGAATCATTTTGACCTAAATAGTTAAATGCTAAAAGCCAATGAATATATCTTAAAGTTGGTTCACGCACTAACAAGTCCTTAGAGGTCTTGGGATTATAAAGATGATTCCTAGATTGAGTTAAAGCAGAATAAGTAGCATCAGCATCAAAATTACTTGGAATATCTAGTAAAGCAGTATGATATGAATTAGTATGGACATTGTCAGGGTCAATGAAACCCATGGGGATGTTAAAATATGAAACTGACATTCTAAAATCCTTACCAAACAATCCAAAATAAACATCTCAATTTTCAACAGTTTACAATGCATTAATATTGAAGCTAAACATTGCATAAAACTCATAGGCTAGTTCATAATATGCAGCACATGAAGTATTTGCAAATGAATTCCAGCCAATAGCACCGAAATAGTTCAATACATCATCACATATATTAACGATATCAAGAGTGTAAAGAGAAATTTTCTTACAGATCGGGAGTGGTGTAATGCGTGGTTTATGCAACTGTACACAGTTGTTATCAAGTAATAAGTAAGTAAAAGAGTTACCGTCTCCATAGGGACTGTGTATGTTAATCACTTAATTGTAAAATTATAGTTCACAAGTTGGTGATAAAAACATAATATTTTGAGTGATGGATGTAAAGAATAATTAACTAGATGCAAGATGATCCCTAATGCAAATTAATCTAAATGTAATGTAAGCAATAGAATGAATAAGATGGGTTTAGCAGCAAAATTACAAATTTCAACAACAATAGCATGTATAGACTAGAATAGTCACATTATTCAATTTAGTTCATTTTCATCATGCTTACAATGTTTCAGAAAAATAACCCCAGACAACTCGATCTTTCATGAGTTTGAAACAAAAATTAATTCCTTTTAGAATATTTTACTTAGAAAAACATGCATTTTACTGATCATGTTCAACTAAGGGTTTTTAGAATTTATGTAAAGTAATAGGGACGGGTTAGGTTTGAAACAATTTAATCATATAAACCTAAAAACTATGCAAGATAATAGAGCTCTTTCGAGTTATTATGAACCTTCAATTTAGTCGGGTTAGGACCTAAATTAAGCATGCACTTTTCAATTATTGCATCCATTAGTCGTCGTTTGGTTAGGATCGCTCAACTAATTCTAATGCATTCAATCACGAAAGAATGAAATACATACTTGAGTTTAATTGAAACAAAAACGAATGAGGCACAGAACATCATAAACACAATTTAAATGAAATTTATTAAATTAATGCAATTATTCTAGCTATATAAATTTAAGCTACCATCGTTGATGACAAGATAACAAGACACATTGCAAACATAATTAAAAGAAAACAAGGATAATGAAGGATAAACTATGATTGTTTCGGCAATTCTATAGAATCTGATCGAAATGACTTCCTCCAATCCTCGTATTGCTCTTTTGCAAGTTGCTTCTCAAGGTAGCTGGCCAAGAGAGTATCTTCTCAAGGTTTTGTTGGCTAAGGGAGAAGGGGATTATGGATGCTTGTGCATGGGAAGAAAGGAAACAAATGATAAATGAAAAACGATTATGAAATGAAAGATGATTTAGGGATGAAGGGATGATTGAAATAAAGAATGGCGGTGGGTATTTATAGTAAAGGTTTGTGGATGATTGTACTAAAAATAATGTGAAAAATCCCCCCATTCACTCCTTTGCTTGGTCGGGCATATTTTTTAGAAGGTAATGGATGTTGGTTGCTTGATTCAAACATGAAATCATGCTTCAATTAAGCAAGGGTTGGACAGTTTCAAGGCCAAATCTTATGGGCTGATTTCTGATTCATTTGCAACTATAGGGACCTCTAGTAAATCTCCCAAAACTGATTTCTGGGCTGCTCATAAATGTCATGCCGAATTGGGCTTGTTCTCTCTTGCTTGGACAATTTGGTGACCCAATTGTTTACCAGACTTGTCCGTCAATTGATCCATTTTTAATTGGATTAAAAGCAACCTCTTCATGACCCATTTTACATGTACTTGCCTTCCATGTAGAGTGAATTTGGCCATGTCCATGTAACTTTATTTTATAAATAAATCATGCATAATTTCCTTAGTCCAATTACATTAAATAAAGTAAAAAATTAATATGTAGCAAGAATAATTAAATTATGTAATAATTTAATACAAAATAACAAAATTATGTTCTTCTTTAAATCATGTCCATTATTGAAATAAAACCAAACTTTACTTAGTTAGTGATCAAATACTTGGGATTAATATTATTTTTAAGTAAAAAGGTGTCATATATACTAAGAAAAACCTATATAATTTAGAGTTTACAAGTGGGAGATGTTGAATTTTGTCATATCTTATTAGGTGTTCTAAAGATGTAAAATTCAGAAATCCTCGAAACCTATCTTCCGGCGGCATTGTGTAGGTATGCCCTCGTTGGCCTCGCCTATTACTCCTAGACGGTTGGACCCTTTCTTTGGCCGGACTATTTGGTGGACTAGGCATATCAGCAGCCTCAGTACTACTGGTTGGAGTTATTTCTGGCTCATCATTGGGCTGGTGTGATGGTGTTCATCGAGCACATGTGATGGCTGATCTTGTTTGGCGCAAAGGCGGTTGCACATTTCGATTCATTGGTTATGTGCCATGGTAGTCTGACGTGTTGGTTCCATCGTAACAAGTTGTAAGATATGTAAGTAACAGAAATACAACTCATAATTTTGGAACGTTTACCTTTCACCGTCAAAATTGTCCGAAGTGAGTTGTGGGTCGTCAACTTTGACTGATGTCGGGCTCCTTTGATGTTGGCTTCGACTTGGTCTAGCGATTTATCTTGGTGGTGATGGAGACGATTTTGAATCTTCGCCCTCAATGTCGATGACTGGTGTCACTGAAAATTGGTGTCGACATCTATTAAATGAAACCAGAAAACCATCGGCCATTTGGTTTCTAGTGCGAACCACGATCGACATTTCAGGCTTTTTAGTAGTGGACGGTGATGTCGACTATAGCTGCTCACGGCAGTGGTTCATAGTGATTACGGGCAGCGGTGATGGTTCTTAAAAGGTTGTGGTAGGGTTTTAAAGGCGACGGTGTATATGGAGAAATGAGTGGGGGTTTGGTGTATGGAAGGTCGACCGCATTTCTTGGGGTGTAAGTTTGAAGAATGAGGATCTTTTACAGCAATGAGGTAGTGTTTTCATGGGGTACAGAGGTGCGGTGGTTATGGTAGAGAAAAGGAAATGTGGTAGAGGAGTTGTTGAACGGTGGCGGCATTAATTGAAAGAACTGTGAGCCTTGGCTTTGTCGACTGCGACTATGGAGAGGGAAATAAACGTTAGAGATGATGGTACTAGGTAACGGTGAAGCAATGTGGTGGTGGCGACGTATAACATTGGCGGCAGTGTAAAGGTGTTAATGGAGTTAGGTTTTTTGTTGAGAGTAGAATAAAAAGAAGAAAGGGAGAAGAATGGTAGGGGGTTTTGGGCTTAAGGTCTTTTTCTCGGTTTCAGTTTTTTTCTCTTTTTTCTCTTGGGCCATATTTGGTCATTTGGCCCTTTTTCTTTTTTTTTCCATTTTTTTGGGTTAATTTGGGCTTGTTTTGGGTTTGGTGTGTTGGGTTGGTTTTAGAGTTTTTATTTTGTAGGTTATGTGGATTTGGGTTAGGTGTGGTTATGTAAAGAAAAATCGTAGCATTGAGCGTAGCATGTCCATGCCACGATTGGGATTCGACTTTCAGGAAAATGACAGCCTCCACCAATATTCTTGGAAAATAACACGTTGAAGTATGTTAAATGATAATCTTATTTTTTATTTTCAACATGAATTAAACTGAATTTAAAAATAAATTAAAATAAATAAATATGTGTTGCCTCCCAAAAAACGCTTTTGTTTAACGTCGTTGCTCGATGACTTGAAAGTTTATTCAATCGACTCTTCAAGTATTAAATCCTTGACCATATGCACTTGAAATCTTTCGTAAAAAGGCTTCAAACGTTGTCCATTGACTTTGAAGACTTTCCTAGATTCTTCACTTTTGATTTCGACTGCACCATGAGAAAATATGTGAGTAATAACAAAAGGCCCTAACCATTTGAAGTTTACCTACAAAGATTCTTAGTGTAGGGTCATAAAGTAGTACTTTATGCCCAATAAAAAATATTTACGAGTTATCTTTTGATCATGCAATGCCTTTGATTTTATCTTTATAAATTTGAGCATTTTCATATGCTTCTAGTCGAATTTCCTCAAGCTCCTAAATATGTAATTTTCGATACTTTCCTGTAGCGTTCAGCTCCATGTTGCATTGCTTAACAACTCAGAATGCCTTGTGTTCTAATTCTACAGGAGGATGACATGGTTTACCAAATACAAGTCGGTAAAGAGACATACCTATGGGTCTTTTATAAGCTGTGCGGTAAGCCTATAGTGCATTATTTAGTCGCAAACTCTAATTTTTCCTATCTAGCTTAATAATCTTTTCCAAAATCAATTTAATTTCTCGATTTAACACTTCCACTTGACCATTTAATTGAGGGTGATAAGCCGTAGCAACTTGTTGTATCACCCCATATTTTTTCAAAAGTGCGTCGATTACCTTATTGTAGAAATGTCTTCCCCGATCACTGATCAATGCTCTTGGTGTGCCAAAACTGGAAAAAATGGATTTTTTTAGAAATCTTACTACAGTTTTAGCATCATCACGGCGGGTGGCTCTAGTTTCCACCCATTTAGACATATAGTTAACATCAAGAAAAATATAAATGTTACCAAACGATGAAATAAAAGGTCTAATAAAATCAAAGCCCCATACATCAAAATTTTTGCATACATGTATATGTGTTAAAGGAATTTGATTCTTTTTGCTCAAATTTCCTACCTTTTGACATCTTTCGCAAGTTTTACAAATAAATACGCATTCCAAAAAATATGTGGTCAAAATAATCCACATTCAAGTATCTTATGTCCAGTTCGTTTAGGGCCAAAATGCCACAACATACGTAAGAATGACGAAAAAATAAAATTTATTTTACCTCATTTTCTGCTAAGCATCATTGAATTACCTAATTGGAACAATATTTGCAAAAGTAGGGGTCGTCCCAAATATAGTATCGCGATTCTCATTTAATCTTATCATTTTTAGGTCATGATAAATTAGGAAAAGTGATACTTGTAGTAAGGTAATTTACCATGCTTGTGTACCAAGGAAAAATTATTTTTGCAAAAAGTAGACTTTCATCTGGAAAATCGTCTTTAAGAGGAGTGACGTCTTTTGATAGGGGTATTCGGCTCAAATGGTTAGCTACCAAATTCTCACGCCCTTTCTTATCCTTAATCTTGAGATCAAATTCTTGCAAAAGAAAAATCCATTTAATAAGTATTTGCTTCACTTCTTTTTTTCCAAGCAAATATTTAAGAGCTGCATGGTCAAAGAAAACAACAATTTTAGTTCTTAATAAATATGATCAAAACATTTCCAAAGCAAAGACAATAACTAAAAACTCCTTTTTAGTGGTCGAATAGTTGCTTTGGGTGACATCCAAGGTCTTAGATGCATAAAAGACAACATGCAGTTCCTTCTCGATTCTTTGCCCAAGGATCGCTCCTACATTGTGGTCACTTACATCACACATGATTTCGAAAAGATAGATCCTATATTATGGTTGTCGAAATAAGTTTGTGTTTGAGTGTGTCAAACCCATCCCTACATGATTGATCAAACTTAAATTCTTTATCTTTCTGTAAGAGGTTACGGAGCAGTTGTGAAATATTTGAAAAATCTTAAATGAATCGCCTATAAAAACCTACATGACTAAGAAAAGAATGGACCTCCCTCACAATCGTAGGATATGGAAGTGATTTAATAACATTAATTTTTTTCCTTATTGACTAAAATTCCTTTAGCGGAAATGATATGGACTAGAACTAATCCTTTGTCAACCATAAAATGACATTTTTCATAATTTACAACAAGGTTAAATTCTAAACACCTTTCTAAAATCTTGGCAAGATTTGACAGACATATATTAAAAGATTCACCATACCAAGTAAAAGTCATCCATAAATACTTAAATTATTTTCTTAACGTAGTCAGAAAATATACATACTATACACCTTTGGAACATGGTTGGTGCGTTGCACAATCCAAACGGTATTCGTCTGTAGGCAAACGTGCCAAAAGGACATGTGAACGTCATCTTTTCTTAGTCTTCCGGTGCCATTGGTATTTAGAAGAACCCTAAATAACCATCAAGACAACAATAATGAGATCTACCGGCTAAACGTTCAAGCATTTGGTTAATAAAAGGAAATAGAAAATGATCTTTTCGAGTTAAAGCATTCAACTTCCTGTAATCAATGCAGATTCTCCATCCGTTTTGGTCTTGTGTAGGAACCATTTCACTTGCTGAATTTTTAATTATGGTCGTGCCGGTTTTCTTTAGCACTACATGAATTGAGCTAACCCAATTACCGTTAGAAATGAGATACATCATTTCAGCGTCAAGTAATTTTTGAATTTCTTTTCTTACAACTTCCATCATTGGCGGTTTGAGACATCTTTGAGTTTTTCTTTTAGGAATGCATTCTCTACTATTGGAATTTTGTGCATACCAACTGAAGTGCTCAAACTTTTAATGTCGACAATCATCTATTCAATCACCCCTTTATAATATCTAAGAACTTGAACTAAATTTTATTTCTTCTAACTTCGAGAGTTTACTTGAGATTAATACTAACAATGTATTTCTTTCGCCCAAAAAGGTGTACTTTAAATGTTCCGATAATGGTTTGAGTTCCAATTTCGGGGTCAGCAAAATAGATAGTAAAAGTTTAGTTTGTAAAGGAGAAATACAAAGGTTTTACCTGGATTTCTTTGAAATTACGATGCCTCCATATGAGCAGCCATTTCGCGAATTGACTCTTCGACCATCATTCATTCCTTTAGTTCTTTCATAGTATCAAAATCTAGACTTCTACAAAGAACAATTTGTAACTCATTTTCTTCACGATACTCAAAATGCAACTCAGTTAAAGGTTCAATTATATCAACTTTAGAAACATTCGTAATCGTGCTGGGACGATCCATGGCCTCAAAAACATTTTCACCACTTCTCGATCGAACTCCATAGTGAGTATTCCACTCTGCACATCAATCTTTGTTAGTGCAGTACTAAAAAATAGTCTCCCAAGTATTATTTCAAAAGAACTAGTCGAGTTGACATCCTCCACGTCGATGATGTAGAAATCTATAGGAAAAATTAGTTCATTTACCTTGACAAGAACATCTTCTATCACTCCTTCCGAATACACTATAAAGCTATTTGCAAGCTGAATGATTACACATGTTTCTTTCAAAGGACTCGTGTTTAGTAGTTTATAAATAGACAAATGTATAATGCTAATAGATGCACCTAAGTCGTACATGGCTTTTTTAATTTCAACACTACCTATTTTGCAAGATATAGAAAACATACATTGGTCTTACACTTAGGTGAGATTTTCTTTTGTAAAATAGCGTAGATGTTTTCTCCGACACTCCCCTTTTCATTACTGATGAGTTTCTTATTACTTGTGCATAATTCTTTTAAGAGTTTTACATATTGTGGAATTTGTTTAATAGCATTGAGAAGAGAAATGTTTATTTTTACCTTTCAAAAAGTGTCAAGGATCTCTTTTTCTTCTCGTTCCATTTTATATTGGATAAGTCTTCCAGGAAATGGGGGTGGTACTACAAACAACTTTTGAGGGGTCGAATCCGTAATGGAAGCTAGATCGGGCTTCCATTATTCCCATTCTAGGTTGTGGGTACGATTTGCATCAGGAGCTAACTCTAAAACTGTTCTACTTCTCAATGTCGTAGCATTTGCATTATGTCAAGAATTAGGTTCAATTTAAGATGGCAACCTACCTTGGGAATCCAAACCACTAACCGTGAACGCAAGCTTGCTCATTTGCTTATCTATTTCCTACAACTGCATGTCAATTTACTGTTGAAAATTTTCAATACTATTGGCTAACCTTTCCACTATGACTTCTAAATATGATTTTGGGGGTGGTAATTATTGATTCGAAAGCAACCTTTGTTGGTATGGCTGATTGAATCGATGATTCGACCCATAACTCAGATTTGGATGATCTTTCCACCCCACATTATAGGTATTTGAATAGGGATCATATCGCATTTGGGGTGGCCCTAGAAAGTTTCCAACAACATTCGCTTGTTCTGTCGAACTGTCGTGTAAAATAAGACATGAGTCTATCGAGTGATTTGGCATAGCACGAATTCCACATAACTGTGCTGAGCTTGTTTTATCTGTAAACAAATTTGAACTACATTAGTGAGCTTATCAATTTTATCTTCTAAAGGTAGAGTACTTAACCCATGAACCCATATCGTGGGTTCTGTTGTCGATTGTAATTGTTAAGAATTTGCAGCCATGGTCGAAATTAGCTCTTCTGCTCTCTAAGGCGTCATATTTAGAAGTGCCACTCTAGTAGCAGCATCTATCTTCTTCATCTCCATTGGGAGTAAGCCCTCATAAAAATACTGTAAAAGCGATTGCTCAGTCAAGCCATGTTGTGAACAACTTGCACACAATTTTTTGTACTACTCCCAATAATCATAGAGTGATTTAGTCTCATTTTGCCAAATTCCTAGAATGTATCTTATTAATTCGGTTGCTCGAGCTGTTGGGAAGATTCTATCAAGTAATAAACGAGACATATCAGACTATGTATTAACTGATCTGTAATCAATGCATTTGGTTAATAAAAGGAAGTAGAAAATGATCTTTTTGAGTTAAAGCATTCAACTTCCTATAATCAATGCAGATTCTCCATACGTTTTGGACTTGTGTAGGAACAATTTCACTTGCCGAATTTTTAATTACCGACGTGCCAATTTTCTTTAGCACTACATGAACTGAGCTAACCCAATTACTGTTAGAAATGAGATAGATCATTTCGGCGTCAAGTAATTTCTGAATTTCTTTTCTTACCACTTCCATCATTGGCGGTTTGAGACGTCTTTGAGTTTTTGTTTTTAGAATTACATTCTCTACTATTGGAATTTTGTGCATACTAATTGAAGTATTCTAACCTTTAATGTCGACAATCGTCTATTCGATCACCCCTTTATAATATCTAAGAACTTGAACCTAATTTTATTCTTCTAACTTCGAGAGTTTACTTGAGATTATTACTAGCAATGTATTTCTTTCACCCAAAAAGGTGTACTTTAAATGTTCCGGTAATGGTTTGAGTTCCAATTTCGGGGCCAGCAAAATAAATTTTAAAAGTTTAGTTTGTAAAGGAGAAATACAAAGCTTTTACCTGGATTTCTTTGAAATTACGATGCCTCCATATGAGCAGCCATTTCGCGAATTGACTCTTCGACCGTCATCCATTCTTCTAGTTATTTCATAGTATCAAAATCTAGACTTCTACAAAGAACAATTTGTAACTCCTGTTCTTCACAATACTCAAAATGCAACTCAGTTAAAGGCTCAATTATATCAACTTTAGAAACATTCGTAATCGTGCTGGGACAATCCATGGCCTCAAAAACATTAAATTTCACCACTTCTCCATCGAACTCCATAGTGAGTATTCCACTCTGCACATCAATCTTTTTTTTGTGCAGTACTAAAAAATGGTCTCCCAAGTAGTATTTCAGAAGAACTAGTCGAGTTGTCATCCTCTATGTCGATGATGTAGAAATCTATAGGAAAAATTAGTTCATTTACCTTGATAAGAACATCTTCCATCACTCCTTCCGAATACACTATAGAGCTATTTGCAAGCTGAATGATTACACATGTTTCTTTCAAAGAACTCGTGTTTAGTAGTTTATAAATAGACAAATGTATAATGCTAATAGATGCACCTAAGTCGTACATGGCTTTTTTAATTTCAACACTACCTATTTTGCAAGATATAGAAAACATACATTGGTCTTACACTTAGGTGAGATTTTCTTTTGTAAAATAGCGTAGATGTTTTCTCCAACACTCCCCTTTTCATTACTGATGAGTTTCTTCTTACTTGTGCATAATTCTTTTAAGAGTTTTACATATTGTGGAATTTGTTTAATAGCATTGAGAAGAGAAATGTTTATTTTTACCTTTCAAAAAGTGTCAAGGATCTCTTTTTCTTCTCGTTCCATTTTATATTGGATAAGTCTTCCAGGAAATGGGGGTGGTACTACAAACGACTTTTGAGGGGTCGAATCTGTAATGGAAGCTAGATCGGGCTTCCATTATTCCCGTTCTAGGTTGTGGGTACGATTTGCATCAGGAGCTAACTCTAAAACTGTTCTACTTCTCAATGTCGTAGCATTTGCATTATGTCAAGAATTAGGTTCAATTTAAGATGGCAACCTACCTTGGGAATCCAAACCACTAACCGTGAACGCAAGCTTGCTCATTTGCTTATCTATTTCCTACAATTGCATGTCAATTTACTGTTGAAAATTTTCAATACTATTGGCTAACCTTTCCACTATGACTTCTAAATATGATTTTGGGGGTGGTAATTATTGATTCGAAAGCAACCTTTGTTGGTATGGCTGATTGAATCGATGATTCGACCCATAACTCAGATTTGGATGATCTTTCCACCCCACATTATAGGTATTTGAATAGGGATCATATCGCATTTGGGGTGGCCCTAGAAAGTTTCCAACAACATTCGCTTGTTCTGTCGAACTGTCGTGTAAAATAAGACATGAGTCTGTCGAGTGATTTGGCATAGCACGAATTCCACATAACTGTGCTGAGCTTGTTTTATCTGTAAGCAAATTTGAACTACATTAGTGAGCTTATCAATTTTATCTTCTAAAGGTAGAGTACTTAACCCATGAACCCATATCGTGGGTTCTGTTGTCGATTGTAATTGTTAAGAATTTGCAGCCATGGTCGAAATTAGCTCTTCTGCTCTCTAAGGCGTCATATTTAGAAGTGCCACTCCAGTAGCAGCATCTATCTTCTTCATCTCCATTGGGAGTAAGCCCTCATAAAAATACTGTAAAAGCGATTGCTCAGTCAAGCCATGTTGTGAACAACTTGCACACAATTTTTTGTACTACTCACAATAATCATAGAGTGATTTAGTCACATTTTGCCAAATTCCTAGAATGTATCTTATTAATTCGGTTGCTCGAGCTGTTGGGAAGAATCTATCAAGTAATAAACGAGACATATCAGACCATGTATTAACTGATTTGTAATCAAAGCATTTGGTTAATAAAAGGAAGTAGAAAATGATCTTTTCGAGTTAAAGCATTCAACTTCCTATAATCAATGCAGATTCTCCATCCATTTTTGACTTGTGTAGGAACCATTTCACTTGCCGAATTTTTAATTACTGACGTGCCGATTTTCTTTAGCACTACATGAACTGAGCTAACCCAATTACTGTTAGAAATGAGATAGATCATTTCGGCTTCAAGTAATTTCTGAATTTCTTTTCTTACCACTTCCATCATTGGCGGTTTGAGACGTCTTTGAGTTTTTGTTTTTAGAATTACTTTCTCTACTATTGGAATTTTGTGCATACCAATTGAAGTATTCTAACCTTTAATGTCGACAATCGTCTATTCGATCACCCTTTATAATATCTAAGAACTTGAACCTAATTTTATTCTTCTAACTTCGAGAGTTTACTTGAGATTATTACTAGCAATGTATTTCTTTCACCCAAAAAGGTGTACTTTAAATGTTCCGGTAATGGTTTGAGTTCCAATTTCGGGGCCAGCAAAATAAATTTTAAAAGTTTAGTTTGTAAAGGAGAAATACAAAGCTTTTACCTGGATTTCTTTGAAATTACGATGCCTCCATATGAGCAGCCATTTCGCGAATTGACTCTTCGACCGTCATCCATTCCTCTAGTTATTTCATAGTATCAAAATCTAGACTTCTACAAAGAACAATTTGTAACTCCTGTTCTTCACAATACTCAAAATGCAACTCAGTTAAAGGCTCAATTATATCAACTTTAGAAACATTCGTAATCGTGCTGGGACAATCCATGGCCTCAAAAACATTAAATTTCACCACTTCTCAATCGAACTCCATAGTGAGTATTCCACTCTGCACATCAATCTTTTTTTGTGCAGTACTAAAAAATGGTCTCCCAAGTAGTATTTCAGAAGAACTAGTCGAGTTGTCATCCTCTATGTCGATGATGTAGAAATCTATAGGAAAAATTAGTTCATTTACCTTGATAAGAACATCTTCCATCACTCCTTCCGAATACACTATAGAGCTATTTGCAAGCTGAATGATTACACATATTTCTTTCAAAGGACTTATGTTTAGTAGTTTATAAATAGACAAATGTATAACACTAATAGATGCACCTAAGTCGTACATGGCTTTTTTAATTTCAACACTACCTATTATGCAAGATATAGAAAACATACATTGGTCCTTACACTTAGGTGAGCTTTTCTTTTGTAAAATAAAGTAGACATTTTCTCCGACACTCCCCTTTTCATTACTGATGAGTTTCTTCTTACTTGTGCATAATTCTTTTAAGAATTTTGCATATTGTGGAATTTGTTTAATCGCATTTGAGAAGAGAAATGTTTATTTTTACCTTTCAAAAAGTGTCAAGGATCTCTTTTTCTTCTCGTTCCTTTTTATATTGGATGAGTCTTCCAGGAAATGGAGGTGGTACTACAAATGACTTTTGAGGGGTCGAATTCGTAATGGACGCTGGATCGGGCATCCATTTTTCCCGTTCTAGGTTGTGGGTACGATTTGCATCAGGAGCTAACTCCAAAACTGTTCTACTTCTCAATGTCATAGCATTTGCATTATATCAATAATTAGGTTCAATTTAATATGGCAACTTACCTTGGGACTCCAAACCACTAACCGTGAACGCAAGCTTGCTCATTTGCTTATCTATTTCCTACAACTACATGTCAATTTACTGTTGAAAATTTTCAATACTATTGGCTAACCTTTCCACTATGACTTCTAAATATGATTTTGGGGGTGGTAATTATTGATTCGAAAGCAACCTTTGTTGGTATGGCTGATTGAATCGATGATTCGACCCATAACTCAGATTTGGATGATCTTTCCACCCCACATTATAGGTGTTCGAATAGGGATCATATCGCATTTGGGGTGGCCCTAGAAAGTTTCCAACAACATTCGCTTGTTCTGTCGAACTGTCGTGTAAAATAAGACATGAGTCTGTCGAGTGATTTGGCATAGCACGAATTCCACATAACTGTGCTGAGCTTGTTTTATCTGTAAGCAAATTTGAACTACATTAGTGAGCTTATCAATTTTATCTTCTAAAGGTAGAGTACTTAACCCATGAACCCATATCGTGGGTTCTGTAGTCGATTGTAATTGTTAAGAATTTGCAGCCATGGTCGAAATTAGCTCTTCTGCTCTCTAAGGCATCATATTTAGAAGTGCCACTCCAGTAGCAGCATCTATCTTCTTCATCTCCATTGGGAGTAAGCCCTCATAAAAATACTGTAAAAGCGATTGCTCAGTCAAGCCATGTTGTGAACAACTTGCACACAATTTTTTGTACTACTCCCAATAATCATAGAGTGATTTAGTCTCATTTTGCCAAATTCCTAGAATGTATCTTATTAATTCGGTTGCTCGAGCTGTTGGGAAGAATCTATCAAGTAATAAACGAGACATATCAGACCATGTATTAACTGAACTAGGAGGTAAATAAAATAACCACTCTCTGGCAGAGTCGGTTAACGAGAAAGGAAAAACATGAAGTTTAATTTGATCTTCAGTCACTCCTTGAGGTTTCATACTTGTGCAAACCATGTGAAATTCTTTAAGATAATATGCAGATTTTCATTTTGCAATTTGCGAAAGGTGGACAATAGATGAATTAAGTTCGATTTTAACTCGAACAACGTTCCTCCCGCTAGATGAATTAATTAAATGCTGACATATCGTCCATGTAACAGTTCCATATGTATGTCAAATTAGTAAAAATTAACGTTTGTTAAATTTTTTTATTTTAAAATAATTTGATAAAAATAAATATTGTAAAAATTAAAAACCACAAAGAATTAAATAGAAAGCTAATTGTACCAAAATAAAAACAAATAGCTGCTATGGAGTCTTGATTACTGTGGGTTCACTTGAATTACGGACCTAGTAAAACGTTCTTCGCGTGATTTTCAAAATCATCAACCATTTAGTCCCGTCCACAGACGTGGAATGTATAGTGAAATCCTAAAACTACCCAACAGCAATAAATTAAATATGATATCAATAAGGGTATTCAAGTCGTTTCAAATAAACGGTCACGATATAGTCAAAAAGTGGATTATGATTGGTCATGAAGCCGTCGTTTCTCACAACCTTTGGTCTAATACGACGGCCAACTGAAGCTCCAAGCCTTTTTTTTTTTTGTAATTTCAAAACCCGACTTCATCACTTAAATGCCATACCCAATGTCAAATCCCCATCATCATCATCACATGCATTTCCTTCCTCAACCGCCATACATAACATACATCATCATACACACATACACACATACCCCATTAACCGCCTCACTTCTCTATATATTCTCCTCTTTGCCTCCAATTTTTCTCTTCAAACAGCTCATTACTAATCCTCTCAATCCCCCAACTAAAAACAAACCAAATCGCTATAACGAATAATAATTCAGTCAACCAATGGGTGAGGTTAGTGAGTAGCTCTTATATAACTGATCCTCTCTGGTTTTCCTTTTTTCCTTTCAATCCTCCAAATTTTTTAGTTTTTCTTTTTCTTTCTTGTGCTTAATATTATTTTGTTATTCATTTACCAGCAAAAAGAAGGAGCTAAACCTGAAGCCGAGAAGAACCCAGCCGCCGATTCCGGCGCTAAGAAAGATGACGGCAAGGTCGCCGTCGTATACAAGATTGATATGCATTGTGAAGGCTGTGCCAAGAAGATCAAACGCTCGATTAAGCATTATGAAGGTAATTAATTTATGATTGAATAATCATAAATAAGTTTCGGAACTTGTCAAAATATTTAAGGGAATTCCCTTGAGCTTACTCCTTTTGGATTGTTCGTCAAAATTTTCCGTGTTGATCGAGGAATTGGATAAGGGATGGACTGTGGTGCTAATTTTTTTCAACCTTAATTAGAAAGAAGGGGAAAAAAAAAAGAAAATAATTTCAGACATTGGAGTAAGTGGAAATCTAATTGAATATTACCTAACACGGATTGTTGTTGTTGTCGGTGAAGGTGTGGAAGATGTGAAAGCGGATTGTGGAGCCGACAAACTAACGGTGATTGGCAAAGTGGATCCCGCCAAAATCAGAGATAGATTGGCTGAGAAAACCAAGAAGAAAGTCGACCTAATTTCTCCTCAACCTAAAAAGGATGCCGCCCCCGCCGGCGGTGATAAAAAGCCCGACGCTGAGAAGAAACCTGAAGAGAAAAAGCCACCTAAAGAGGTAATTTCACCCAAAAAAGAAAAAAAAACGGTTTTAACGTGCGCATGTTAGTCATGCGAAGAATCTGGAGAAGTTGAGTTGTACAAATCGGAAAATTAAAAATTTAATAACGTGTTCAATTAGAGTTTGGTTTAAAATTATGAATGCTGATTTGTTAGAGTTTTGCCTAATTAATTGTGATTCATTTTTGTTTGGCAACAGAGTACGGCGGTCTTGAAGATTAGAACACATTGTGACGGTTGCATTCACAAAATTCGCAAAATCATCTTGAAGGTTAATGGTAAGTTTAATCATGATTAATTTTGAATTAATTCAATATTTAATTAGTAGCGTATAGCGTATGACGGTGTTGTTTAATTACACAACGTGATCCTGATGCATGTGTTTTTTTAAAATGAATTAAAATAGGAGTTCAATCAGTGGACGTGGATGGAGCTAAAGATTTAGTAACCGTAAAAGGCACAATGGACGTGGAAGACCTCGTTCCTTATCTCAGGGAGAAGTTGAGACGAAATGTAGAGGTGGTTCCCCCTAAGAAAAAAGATGCCGGTGAGAAGAAAGACGGCGGAGAGAAGAATGACGCCGGCGGTGATAACAAAGAGAAAGGAAAAGAAGCTGCTGCTGCAGGCGGCGGCGGGAAGAAGGGAGGAGGAGGTGGAGAGAAGGAAGGCGGCGAGAAGAAGGAAGGAGGAGGCGGGGAGAAGAAGGAAGGCGGCGGAGAGAAGAAGGAAGGCGGGGAGAAGAAAGAAGGCGGTGGTGAAGCCAAGATGGAGGTGAGCAAGATGGAGTATCATGGATATGCTTATCCACCGCAACCAATGTACTGGTCGGGTGGACAGGAGTACGGTGGTCCGAGTTATGCGATTGAGGGATATCAGAATCATCAGCGGTACGGATACGTGGATGAAGGGTATATGCATCCTCATCCTGTATATGTGAATCAGGGGTACATGATTGATCCACGTCATCCCCTTCACGCTCCTCAGATGTTCAGTGACGAAAATCCGAACGCCTGTTCTGTCATGTGAGGGAAAAATCAACGGTGCAGGATGGAAGTTGAGATCCCAAAAAATAAAAATGACAAATGTAAATTACAGAACTTTCTAGGGAGATAAAAGTAAATAGAGAGCCAAAAAAATGAACCATATAAACGGCAAATAATAGGCTAGAAGTTTATAGGGATGAACCGGCTAGAGCCGGCTTGGCTAGGAGCTGGGGGTGTTTGTTGGTTGCTTCTTTTGTCTAAATTTTATTAATTGGGGTAATGGAAATAACTTTTTCTACATGCTAATCCATAATTTATGTAATATAATATGTTGAAATATATTTGTTTAAAATTTTGTCAACTCCTGGAATTTTTAATATTATATATTTTTAACCAATTTTAGGATTTAAAAAGAAAAGTTGAAAAGATTAGAATCAATCTGGAATGGGTGAGGTGTGGTGACCTAAAGAAAAGACATAACTATAATCGGTTCACCCACTTCTTAAAAAACATCAATAAATTTATGTAAAATTTTTAAATTTCAGTGCATGCAACAATTTTCTTTAAATTTAATCTCGGGGGGTTCTATTTTTACCATAATAATGATAAATCATTAGAATAAATCAAATCCAAAATGCACGTTCAGTGTCTAGTGAAAGGGGCATGAAAAAGCTTTCAACAACAAACAACAGAAAAAAGCGGCACTTTTTGATGGCAACAAATGTCGCTTAAATCGAGTCCTTTTATGTTCTTCCATTTATATGACGTTTGATACACCGGAAGATTAAGTATTTAACTTGTTGGGTCTATTATAGAAAATTTAGTGCTGAATATAAATGTGAACTTCAATTTTTGAAACACTTTCATTTTAATTTTAATTTAATAATATTTGGTAATAAGTTAAGTGTTAATTATAATATATCATAAAATTTAAAAGATATTTTTAACTATATCCAAACTAATAATACAATAATTAATTTATATTATTGTGGATTGATTTTTAATTTAAAGGATAATACATAATGCAAAAGAAACAATTAAATATAAATAAATTAAAAATTAAGTGTTAAAATATTAAGTTTTGAAAATTTAATTACTATATGTCTTGACTTAAATGGAGTGTAGTGGTGGTTAAAACTCTTATCAAACACTTGTTTGACATGAATTTAAGTTATAAAATTATTTGATATGTACAACATTTTATCTTTAGTTTTTAAAGATTCTAAACAAAAATCAAAATTTAAATGTAAAGCTTTTATAGTATAATATTAAAAAATATAAAATAAAATTGATTAAACTGAAATATTCTCTATTAAGTGATAAGTAGCTTTTATCTACTTGTTATTTTTCACGCTTATTTTATAAAAAAAAATTATGTCTGATTATTTTTATTTTAGATTTGTATTGTTGAAATTATTAATTTTAAATTAATTTATTTCTTTCAATGGTCTATTATTAAACAAGGCCTTACTTATATAAATTTCGTAGAATTCTTTTGCCAAATGGTTTTTAATATTTATTATCAAGCAATTTTGAAAAAGTAAACAACATAAAATATTAGTTTCAACATAGCTCATTTTATTATTATTTTTTATACAATGCCTAAACTACTCAAAATATTTTAGTCCTTAAAGTGAAGGAGATGTAACACACTTAAATGTATTCGAATTCACGTCTTTTAAATTATTACAATAATGATACTAACCAAATTAAAACACAGTCGAAATCATTTCCTATATAAATTGAAAAGGTGATTACATTGTTAATATATATATATATATTCTATCAAATGTAAAATCTCCACTAACATTATCTTAAATTACTTTCCTTATCTTAATTATGTGGAAATGAATCACTTAATTTGAATTAAGGAAAGCATCATGATGATGATTAAGAAAGAAAGGAATCGTGAGGAGAATAAATCACATATATTGAATTTCATTATTACCTTCATTTTGTAATTACTTACCGACATCGTCTTCACAGTAAATCCCAATAATGCTGAATGAAATAATTACACAAAATAAAGGTTCCTTTATCTCCTTTTCCTTTTCCTTTTCTGTCTTCCTTTCATGATTAGATTTAAGAATTAAGTGTTTCTAATATATATATTTCTTATTTATTCTTTAATATATAAAAATATTCGTTAAATTTTATTTGATTTAAAGAAAATTAAAAATTCAAATTAATTGAATTATTCAAGAGATTAACTCAAAAAATAGTTTGAAATAATTAATTAGAGTCAAGTTTTTGAATATTCGAAAATTCGAAAAACCAAAACATAGTCGTATTGATATATATATATATATATATATTTACTTTGGTGTCAAACTTAAAATCAGCAAATTGTTCCATGAATGATTTTTCCTTTTATTTTAAAATTTTGACAAATCATAGATTTGGAACTTTTATAATATTAAAAAATCTAGATATAAAAGTAAACATTATTAAAATAAATCAAAATTCTCAAAAATTTAAAATTAATTTTTTTAAAAAATTATTTAAAAATTCAAAAAATAAAATTAATAAATTTTTAGAGTTTCAAAAAATTACAATAAAATTAAAAAAAATCTTTAAAAAATTTATAAAAAATATCCAAAAATTATTAAAGCTTATAAAAATTATAGAAATAAAAATATATAATTTTTTTAGGAAAAAAAGAGAATTATAAAGTCTTTCTTTTAAAAAAAAATTACGAATTTTCGCTCTAATTTGGATTTAGTCCAATTATCAACAAAGTTTTAATTTGACTAGTGTAAAGGCTTTTAACTAAATTAGAAGAATTCCAGTAAATTCAAATTTCATATTATTGGCGATTAGCAAATCGTTTAAATTGTGTTTGGTTGATATAATATTAAGTAATAAACATCAATTCCAGTTTTTTTCACTTAACCAAAAGAAAGAAGCGATTAGAAGTTAATGATCATCTTCATCTTCATCTTCATAAACATCATCATTATATTATAACCAAAAACTTAACTATATTTGAAAACCTTTTAGAATTTGAAGAATAAATCAAATAATAATGTAGTAATTAAGAAGCTATACTTATGTGTTGTGTGTGTATCTGCTTCAAGAATCTTCTAATAAAAACCTTGGTAAAAAGGGTATCTGGATTCATCTCATGGGAACAATCATTTGACCATGAAAATGGGGTTTTGATTGGCACTTTTGCAAGCTATGGTGGATGTGGGAGAATTCATTTACCTTTAGAATAAAGTCTAAAAAGATAAGCCGTGAAAGTGGCATTTAAAAGGTGGACGACCATCCATGAGACTTTAGCTACCTTTGCCAAGCAGCAACATTTAAAAAAAAAAAAGGAAAGACAATCCATAAATTTGTATAGCTTGTATATAATAAACGCACCAATGAACTGAAACAACATATAAAAAATAATAAAAATATATAGAATAACATATAAAATTTCGAAATTAAAAAAAAAAGAAAAAAAAAGAACTCAGGCAATAATATTGACCCCGGAGCTGGATAGTTTTGTATGCAATTGCAGGATGGTTACGTAGATGATTTGAATTTTTTTTATAGGTTGAAAAAGGGACAAAAGAGTAGCCAATCATTTAGAGGATAAGAAACTGACGCCTTTGCTTGCATCATCCCATATGAGTTTTCAACGAAAATACCTTTGATTTTTTATGGGGGGTTGATGAAGGCTTTTATTACGATATTTCCTTTGATGATTGTTCTGATTTTACATTTTTACATTTTATACCTTTAGTAAAAGACTTGCTACAACCAATATATATGTTTTCTTTTTTCTTTCTTTTGGCTTTTCATGAGTAAAAGCCATGTATATAGATAGCTACCACTCTTAAATGTCTACGACGTGTAGCTTGCGATATTTTGCATGCAGCTAATAATATGCATGAAAGTGGCAGTGGAAATGAATGGATCACTTCTGAAATCATGCATATAAGTTCAGGGCGTTGTCGTGTCTAATTGAGTGACGAGGCCGACTCCCCTCTGCCAAGAATATTGTCACAAACCTATAACTTACATCATGTTTTTTGAATGGTAAATTATTATTTTTAATTGGTAAACGTAATATTCATTTAATAGAATGATTATTATTTCTCTATTATTTGTCTTCTTGTAATATCTATTCTTTGGTATCACCAAAAATTGATTATTCCATACAATTTTGAATAACAAAATAAGATTAATTTCTAAATTAGTCCTTTAGAACTTGGACTCAGAAAATATAAAAATAATATATTTGAAACAATTTAATATAAAATATTAAATAAATTTAATATAAAATATTTAAAAAATTTATTTTAAATTATATTAAAATATATATTAAGGGTGTTATTAAATTATTTATTTTTATTTTTATTAAATTATATTTAATAATAATTATATGAAAACATGATAAAATTATTTATTTTTATTTTTATTAAATTATATTTAATAATAATCTTATTAAAATTTAATAACAATAACAATAATCATCTACCCATTACTGATTGCAACTCTATTCCATTACAACTTTATTCAATTACAATCCTATTTAATTTCAGTGAACCAAACATACCGTTAGTTTTAATGTTGCACATAATTTTGAAGCTTAACATGCGACACATATTTATACATCAAGAATCTTTCCTTATCCAACCACAAAATTCTAATTTATATCATTTCATGGTAATATTTCCAAGAACCAATAAATTCCTATTTAACTTATATGTATACTAGATTTAAAATAAGTCACAATCGTGAATAAGATGAATACACTAAAGTTATAAAATATACTTCAATTTTACCACTTTATTTAGATAAGTTGTTATATTTTTTAATTATATATTTAAGAAGTGCTTAATTTTTTAATTTTTACTTGTTAGAATTGAGTAACTCGAATTCTTGTTAAAATAAAATACAGTAGTAAAATAAAATAAAATCCATATAGAATCGAGTAATTTTAGAATAAAGTTTTTTTAACCTTATTACACTTCATCTATTTGATATTGATTAGAATAAGATGTTTCAACCTTACTACACTCCTCCTATTAGAATATGGTTTTACAAGCATATAAATAAACATAGTCTACTCCTCTTGTAATCACTCGAATTCAACAAAGTGAATTATCTTCTCCTCTGCCCGTTGTTTTTTCCTAAAAGGGTTTCCACATAAAAAATTGTGTGTTCTTTGTTTTTCTTTCTCTTTTTTTTTGCGATATATTGTCATTATCGACATTCTAGTTTTTTAAAAATTGGTATTAGAGCTTCCAAGTTGTTCATCTCAATCACGGTAATGACGTATTTGAAGTATGAAATTTCGCTATTGGATTGCAACACCAGATTCGTGTTGTGGCAGATAAATATGCATGTAGTTCTTACACAGATGGACTTAGAGAATGCCCTGCTAGGGATAGATAAGATGCCTTGACATTGATGGAGGAAGAGAACAGGCGTAAAGATCGAAAGGCGTTAACATAGTTACATCTACATTTGTCTAACGAAATTTTGCAGGATGTGATGAAGGAGAAGACTGTCGTTGCATTATGGAAGAGGTTGAAACAAATATGTATGTCAAAAACTCTAATCATCAAGCTGCATATGAAGTAGCATCTTTATACTCATCGTTTGGAGGAAGGTGTGCCTGTGCACGAACACTTAACAGTGTTTACAGAAATTCTCTCAGACTTGGAGGCCATAGAGGTTCAGTATGATAAGGAAGATCTAGGGTTGATTCTATTTTGTTCGTTGCCTCCGTCTTATTCAACCTTTAGAGACACGATTTTATATAGCTGTGAGTTTCTCACAATTGATAAGGTTTATGATTCTTTGACCTCATATTATAAGATGAAGCATATTGTGGTTAAACCTGACTCTTGGGGAGAGGGTCTCATTGTTCGAGAGACAAGATTGGAATACTGATGATAATCGTAGGACACAAGAACAAAATCCTCGCGGTAAATCTAAGGGTAGATCGAAGTCTTCAAACAGAAGTAAAACTTGTAACTTCTACAAAAAAAAGGGCACATTCAATCTGAGTGCTATAAGCTACAAAACAAGATAAAAAAGAAGGCTGCGAATCAAAAAAGAAAACAACCAAAAAAATCTAGTGAAACTGATGTTGTAGAAAACTACAACGATGGTGAACTTCTAGTCGCTTTTATCAACAATTCTAAAGTGAGCGAGGAGTGGATTTTTTATTCGGGTTGCACCTTCCACATGAGATTGGTTTATAACTTACGAAACAGTGTCTGAATGTGTTGTTTTGATGGGAAATAATACTTCGTGTAAAATCACAAGTGTTGGAATGATTAAAGTTAAGATGTTTGACGGAGTTGTCAGAACACTTAGTGACGTGCTACATGTTCCAAAATTGAAGAGAAATTTGATTTCGTTGAGTATTTTTTATTCAAAAGGATACAAATACACAACTAAAAGTAGGATTTTGAAGATTTCCAAAGGTTCCTTCGTTGTGATGAAAGGGCAGAGAAAGACTGCCAAGTTTTATGTTTTGCAAGGTTCTACGGTTACTGGTGATGCAGTTATCGCTTCCTTTTCCTTATCAAATGAGATGTTACTAGACCTTGGCATATGCGCCTAAGGCATATGAGTGAGAATGGCATGGAAAAATTGAGCAAAATAATACTTCTTGATCGGTAAGGAATTTGCAAATTGAATTTTTGTGAGCACTACATTTTTGGGAAGCAAAAGAGAGTTCGATTCACTAAAGGAATCCATAATGCGAAGAGAACGTTAGAGTATATTCATTCTGATCTGTGGGGGCCATCCAAAGTGCCTTCGAGAGGTGGAGCTAATTATATACTAACACTTATTGATGATTTTTCTAAAAAAGTTTGGGCGTTTTTCTAAAGCAGAAAAACGATGTGTTTTCTGCATTTAAGGTTTGGAAAACTATGATTGAAAAACAAACGGGAAAACAAATAAAACACCTCTGCACAGACAATGACTTAGAGTTCTGTTCTGATGAGTTTAATGAACTGTGCAAGTCAGAAGGGATCGTGAGACACTTGACAGTTCGTCATACTCCAAAGCAAAACAACGTCGCAGAACGAATGAACAAAACGATCATAGAAAAGGTTTGATGTATGTTATTGAATACCAACTTACCAAAGTCATTTTGGGTCGAAGCAGCCTCTACTGCATACTTTTTGTTCAACCGATCTCCATCTATTGCCATTGAGAAAAAGACTCCACAAGAGGTATGGTTTGGTAATCTTGCTGATTATTCTGATTTAAAGATCTTTGGGTGTCTTGCATATGCTCATGTTGATAATGAAAAATTGGATGTGAGATCTATTAAATGTGTTTTTCTTGGTTATAAAGTTGGTATAAAATGGTATAAGTTATGGTGTCCAATAAAGAACAAAAAAAGCAGGGGAACGTATGTGCATTCAGAGATACCAAAGTGCAAACAGGGGCACGCATATGCATTCAATATTAACTCAATCAAATTTACAGAACATCGTTATAATTCTCTTCCTAATTAAATGCACGTTTATTTAATACTTGCAACAAACGTAGTAGTACATATAACCAAGGTAATTTCTCACATTCATATATATAACTTGTTTAACTATAACATAGTAATATAAATTATAAGTAAATTGTAATAAGAAATAAGTCATTAAGAACTTACCTACTAATACTTCCGATTACAAATTCAGGGACTTATTCCACAATTTTTTCCTTTCCTCAGTTAATGTCTTTTTGGCCCAGTTCTTGATCTATATAATAATTAAATACAAATTATTAATTTCATACACATCCTTTATCAATTCAATGCATTTGACCCTTAACTTTTTATTAAATACACATTTTTCCTAAACCTTTACATTCTTTATGGTTTAGTCCCTAAACCTTAACTTGCAAAATTCACCACTTCCAAACCAAAACCATACTAATCGATTTTACTATACATTCCATTCAGCCCATATTTACTAATTTTCACTTTAATACCCACGGATTTACACTTTTAATAATTCAATCTTTAATTCTCAAAATCACAAAAACCTCATAACCTAATAAGTTCACTCACAATTTAAGCTTAACAACCCATCAAAAATTTTCACAAACACCTCAAATCCAATCATGAAAAGTCTCTCAATATTTAACAGTTTTGTAAATTAACCCTCGGGTTAAGTAGATTAAGTTAAAACGAGCTTAATAATGTAAAAATCATTAAAAATAAGTCACAAAATATTACCATACAATGAATTAACCCTAGCTAAACTTTAAGCTTCTCCTTTCATGGAGATTTCGATTGAAACAAAAACAAATTAAAAAAGATAATAGTCTTTTGTTATTTGTTTTGTATTTATTTAACTAATTACTAATTGACCCTTACTAATTTAACTTTAAATTTGATTATAACCTTGTCCATTATTGTCCACTAACAATATGTATGGCATATTCACCAAATAATTCCATTGATTTAAAATTCTAAGGTCATTTAATCCATTTCACTATTAGAAATCCATTTTTTCATCTGTCGCAATTTGATCCTTTTTACCTAATTAACCATTTAAACTTCAAAATTTCTTAACGAAAATTTAATATGACCTTAAAATAACCTTATAGACCTTAATTGAGAATTAAAATATTTACTAACTCGTTAGAATCGTGGTCCCAAAACCATTGTTTCTGACACTACTAAAAAGCAAGATATTATAACACCTTATCTTCTCTTCTTCTTCTCTCCGATCGCCATCCTTCGTCATTGTCGTCGTCGCCATGAATTACCACCGGACCACCGCCAATACTATCAACGCTGATTTTCATCGGGATTTGGTTTTTTCATCTTTTCTTCTCATTTTCGATTTCTTTCACTTTTTTCTTCCAATTGCCTCATTCTTTAATTTGTTTCACTCCACTTGTGTACGAATCTCACCGATCACATGATCCCTTGTAGATCATTAAACCTCTGAACTTTTCTCCGGGACTCATCTCCGACTTTGTTGTGCTATTTAGTAGTGTAAGTTATGCATAGTGATGGAATAATCATCTTTCCTCATTTTTCCCCTTCCTCAAATAATAACTCAACTATAATTTCTTTCTAGATATTAACTTTCAATATCCATGTGTCATATAGGACCGACCAACAACCTTCCGAGAAACCAATAGTGTGGCATCGTTAGAGTAACGGATCAGAGTGTTCGAATTAAGGGAAAGTATTGGTGAGATTTCTTGCATTAGATCTTTTATTAAAGGACTTGTTTTTTTGTTAGATCATGACTAAAAAGATATATTCGTGTGATTAGATTTGTGATTGGGATTAGATCCAAGCAAGGCCTCTACAAAGGGAGTGTATGGTTTAGATCTACAATTAGGTGTAGGGTCTTTAACTTATGATGCGTGATGAGCGTTTATTTTATTAAATTAGTATGTTAATACTTATTTATGCACGGGTACGCTAAGTACTCATAAAGAGGGTTGAAAATCCCATCGATGAGAAACCCAAGTGACCCTATCAGTTATTCTCGAAAAGTATATTGTGTGATGTGATGATATTATGTGATTGTGATGTTTGTGCAAATTGCATCTATGTGATATTGATATATGTGTAGATATCATTCTCATGACATATGATGTATGGCTTGTGTGTTATCGTTATGATTCCGTTATGCGAATATGAAAATATGAATATGACCATGTGATATGTGATCCTATGTGTAAAGCATGTTTACATGTTAACGTGAATTGATTAAAATGAGAAAATGGTCATATCATATGCATGGGGTAGGATTTGTGAAATGAGAAAGATATATGGCAGTTTATCTACAATTATGTGGTTGTTTATCAGCAATTATGTGGTGGCTTGTCCACAAATTGTGTGTTATTGGATGGATGAGTTCTGAGGAACTCGATATTGGTGTGTAGCAGAGATGGGTAGGAAATTCTTCAAAATGTGCATTGTTATAAAAATATGTCTCAATATGTTCTTTTATATGTAATATTGATTTCTGTGAAAATTGTATATATATTGTTTTGGTTGTGTTATTCGATGTGTTGAAATGTATGTCATATTATATGTGTATATATTTTGTATTGATTTCATACTGAGCCTTTTAAAGCTTACCCATATTACTTGTCTTAGGTAATCCTTGTAACTAGGACCAGGATAGGTCATTGGAGAGGCCCTCAGAATAATGGTTTCTTGGTTATGGATTTTTAAGACAATTTGGGACTTTTATGGACTTTATGATTATATTTTAGATTTTATTTTGTGGAAAATTATTAAACTATGGCATGAGATATTTTGTTTTTAAAACTATGGACATTGAATGTTTTTGCATGGATTTTTTATATGGATTAAACATTTTAATGGTTTTCTTAATAAAATTTGTTTTTCGCAAGCTCAATTAATCGAATAATTTTTTATGATCAAAACAATGTTTTATAATGATAAGTAAGTCTTCCTTCGAAGAAATGTTTTTATCTCAACGTATAAAAAGGGAATATTAAAGCGCGTTTTCAAATATTAGATCCATTTTCTTTAGCTCAAGGTTTTCACCATTTCTATGGCCCATGTAATCGCTTGAATTGGGCTGTAATGTCTGGGCCCGGTTTGAGAGGTTACATGCCACATGGCCATGTGGTAGGCTGTGTGTTGGACTGTGTGGACACACAGTCTGGGCTATTTGGCCCGTGTGGGCCATACGGGCGTGTGGGTCATACGGGCGTATGTTACACCGTGTAGGCCACATGGGCTGGCTATTTAGGCCGTGTGGGCCCAAAATTTTAAAATTTTCCCTAAGGCCATAAACATCGTTTGGATCGAACATAGGCCTTCTATAGGGTCAGTATACTATTAAATAAGCTATAAAACACAAATTCTAATAATTTGCTAGTGAAAATTGGATATAAATACATATGTTTGTAGTGATATGAAATAGGTAAAACTTGTAATATGTCATGTTTAGTCTGAAAAACGTTATATATGTTCTGTATCTATCATTGTAAACATGTACATCGTAAATAAATCAGATATCTGTTTCTACTGCATTTGCATCTGGGATGAGATTTGATATACGGAGGAAGTGTAGGCAGTATAATAACCTGCCATATTTGGTGGCTTAGCCGCAGATATATAAGCTTCTATAAACGACGATAAATCATGTAATACACTGGCAGTTCTGCTGCAAATATTCTGAAAAGTGTCATACCGACACTAAACGGTGTGTAAGGTTGGATGGGTATATAATACCATATATCGTGTGTTGGGATGGCCGGAGATGGTGTGTAGCAAATGGGGGTAGGATTATCAGTATTTGCATCTATTATGTTCTGAAAAGTTCTGTTTCTAATATATATATGAATCTATAAATACATCTAATTAATTTCTATAAAATATGTGGCACGCTGTGTTTCGAGAACTCACTTTCTGTTATTTTTCACTTTTAGGTAACCCTCAGACTTAGGTGGATCGGTGCGACAGGAGCTCGGTTATAATTCTTTGGATCATTTGATTTATTTAAAATTGGGTTTTACGTTTTCTAAATTTTTTAACTGTTTGAACTTTTGGGGCTGTTTTGGTTTTGGACTTTATTTATGTTTTTTGCTTGGAATTGTTAAACGTTTTTATTAGCAACGCTTGTTTTTCTGCAAAATAAAAGATTTTCAAACAACAAACTGTGTTTTTACAAAATTTAACGTTCTAAAGATTTCTATTGCAAACATATATATTTTGGAAAGTGTAATCAAACTATGCTTTCTATAAATTAGTTAAGTAAGATATGCTCTCAAATAAATTAGATTGTTGTGTAAAAATAGCTTACAACATTTTTTTTCAAAACAAACGAATCTGGATTTTCAGACATTTTACGGTAACGTCTCTAGATCTGGCCATAACGTGTAGGCCAGGTTTAGGGTGTTACATATATAAATTATTAAAAGTCATAAATACTCTTATAAAAAAATTATTTTTTTAAAAGCGGATTTTAGATTTTCTTTTTCTAAGTTGGTGTTAGGTTAATTTATGTCAAAGGTATTATTATTATTAGTATAAATATGTACAAATTATATAAAATATAAAAATATAAAAATTCTAAAAAATAAATTTTTTTGAATTTATGAAAATTTATTTTTTATAACATGATAAATATATAAAATTAACAATATAATTAATATAAACAAAACAATTTTTAATTTTTTTACTTTTTAATATTGTTTTTATAATATACAAAAGTTATAAAAAAATTTAACCTTTTATCACGTATAAAAATAAATTAGAAAAAAAATACATTATATTTAGAATTTTCGAAAATTTTATAGGATTCCATATTATTTTAGGGGTGAATATGTTAAAAGTCTTTATATATTTTTTTAAAATTTAAATTTAGTTCTTGCACTTTAATTTTTTTTTTCATTTAAAAATCTTGATCCTTCCATCCAAGTTTGCCATTAATATGACAATTATAAAAAAAAAAGGTAAAATAACTTTTTAACTCTTAATATTTATAGTTTTTGTTAATTAGAGACTCTTTAAAAAAATACATAAAAATAAATTTTTTAAACATTTTAAAATTAAAATTTAAAATTTCACAAAAACTATTAAATTTAAATTTTTAGAAACTGTTTTTTATACTTTTGTAAATAATTTGTGATTAACTAAAACCAACAAACAATTTCACAAAGAAAAACAAATTCTAAGTGAAAGATTTAAAAAAATAAAAATAAAAAAGAGAATTAAGAGTTGGACTATTTCGAGTTTTACGCACATGAATCTTCGAATTTTCTACTAAAAGTTTGCCATAATTTTCTTTTGTATTTTCGAGATTTACATTGTTGAATATATATGTATATACATTTATAAGTGTTGAAAGCTAATTTGAATTTTTTTGGCCTTCCAACTTTAAAAAAAAAGAGTTATTTTAACCCTTAATTTAATTTTTCGCCTCTATTATTTTTTGAACTTTCATTTTTTGTTAAATTACCCTAAAATGGATGGAAATTTAATATTTATTAATATTGCTAACATAGCATGTGGATTGCCACGTGGATGAAATGTCATCATTTAATTATTTTTTAAAATAAATTTAATGATTTTTAATTTTTAAAACTAGTTTTATAAATTTTTTTTGAAATTTGAAATTTAAAATAACTAATTAAATGCTGACGTGTCATCCACCTAGCAATCCACATGTATGTTGTTATAGCAAGCTTTATTTGATAATGTGTTTTGATATAACAAATTGGAATGTTTTTGAATAAAATCTAAAGTTGAACAAAATTGATAAGATTATATTTCAAATGAAGTCTAAGAGATATAATTTTGAACCTACTATTTTGAATTATTAGGAAACTTTTTAAATAAACTTTTAATCAAGTTAAAATGGTTTCAATTGATAAGTCGGTAAAACTCCAGGCCAAAAAGTATCGATAGTTTCTAAAATATTGATACCCCTCCAAAAATCGGTACTAAATTGACATTATGTTTTTCAAACATTTTAGCTAAGTATCGATCCAATATCGATATTTTTCATGTGGTATTGATAATAGTTTACTGGTATCGATATTGTTGGCTCCAACTGTCACTGAATTTTGCATTAAATGTTAAAAATATCGATACTTTGTTAGCAAGTACTGATACTCGTGGTTGCATTTGAATTAAATGCACTACGACTCTATTCATTTCTTCAACAACCACAATGGTTGGAAATCAATTAAGGGGTATAAATACCATCTTTCAAAGGCCCTACAACTTGAAGAGAGATTATTAAACTTAAAGATCAATCAAAACAACCTTGTGCTTTCAATTCTCAACAATTTCCTTTATACACACTTGGGAGCTTTCATTTTATTCATTTCATCTCAAGTGTTTCTTTTCGTATTTGTGCTTAATTTGCAAACATTTTGATATTGCAAGGGTTTGTTCTTAGTTTGCTTATTTGTTATTCTCTTTGAGAGGGTTTTGTCTTAAGGTTTGGGTAGAAACCTTAAAGGAGTTTGTAAGGTTAAACCTTGTTCTCAAAGGTTGTCAAATTAGTGGATTTGAGAAAATCCTTAGTTGTGAAAAGCTAAGGTAGTGGAGTAGGCAATTGGGATCGAACCACTATACATCGCCACGTTCATTGTCTCTATTTATTCTCTTAGCTACCACAAATTTTTTAAAAGACCAATTCACCCACTCTTGGCAATTTCGAGTTGATTAATTGAGCTAACATATGCAACATCAGCAAAGGTTAAAAGCATTAGTTTTCTATTTATTTTGGGGTGATTCGACAAAAAGCCAAGTTCAAGGGTTAAAAAAGACGACAAATTAAGTGAAAGGCTAAAATGACTTTTTTTATAAAATTGGAGGGCCAAAAAATCATTATGCCTTTTTGTTATTAAAGCTTTGGGTTGTTTTTGGCTATTTGATTTTGGAGATCTTTTAATAATTCATTCAAAATGAAGTTTTTTTAAAAAAAATTAATTTTTTGTATTTTTCTAAGCATAATCTGAATCTAATTATTTATTTAAATTTAAATTTAATATTGTAAAATATCTCTTTGGAAGCAAGAAAAAGTCATTTTTGAATTTTTTTAAATTTAGTTTTTTAAGGGTTTATTATTTTTTTTATAATTTTCTCTTTTTATAAAAAGCTATAAATTTTCAATCAAATTATTGAAAATATGAAAAAAAAACTTTTATTTTTAAATTTTTTTATGTACATTTAAAGAGTAAGGTCAAATTGGAAAGCATTAAGGGTTAAAAAAATTGTTTTACCTTTTTTATAATTTTCACATTAGTAACTTTAACTAAAAAATTGGATGGAGGAACTAAGATTTTTAAATAAAAATGTACAATAAATCAATGTCTCTAAATTAAAGTATAGGGAATAAATTTAAAATTTCAAAAAAGTACAGGGTCCTTTTTCAAATTTGAACATTATTTTTATAATACAAAAATTTGTATCAAAATTAAAATATAGGGATTAAATTTAAATTTTCAAAAGAGTGTAAGGACCTTTAGAAATTTTAGATTTTTTTATAATACACAAATGGTATCAATTACATAAAATTCAGAAAAAATAAATATTAAAATTCTATATTTTATTTTGGAATGTTATAACAAATTTATAATTTTCCATGTTATTTTTAAAATATAAAAATATATAGAATTAAAAATAATATTATTTATAAAACACGTATTGAAAAAAAAATTACTTATAATATATAAAATTATATAAAATTAGAAAACTATAAATTTATAAATAAAAAACTATTTTCAAATTTTGTAAAATTTTATATATAAATTTTGAAAGTTTATTTTATTAAAAATTTTAGAATTTTAGATATTTAAAATTTAAACTTGTGTTATATATATTTAAAAAATAATTATTTCACTTAATAAGGATTTGGTAGTAATATGCCACCTTAGCATTGATTAATGTCATTAGTCCAATGAACTAATTAATTAACGGAGCTCAACTTGGATGGAGTATTTAATGTCGAAACGGGCAGAGCATCGTTGGAAGCGTATTGTGAGACGAGCAAGGAAACTGGTAACTGGGTTATGGCGGTAATATTGGTTTAGCTCCGGTCATGCAAGCTGAGGTTGAAGCTATCCGAGAGGGTCTTGTCCTAGCATGAAATCGTGGTTATCGGAAAATCGCCATTGAGAGCGACAGTGCTGATGTGGTGAAACTTGTAAATATCCCTGCAAGTGAACCCACAATGGATCCACACACACGTAATGTATGAGAACTTCTGCCACCACAATGGGAGTACTCTGTTAGTCATGTACCGAGGTCAGTGAACAGGGTGGCTGATTTCATTGCCAAACACTTGAAAATTTTGTCCTCCCCCCCCCCACGCTTGAACATCCTCTTGCTGGTACTTTTTATTTGATTGAAGACGCTATGGGTGCTCAATTACCTAGCATTAACGACAACTAGGATCCTTTACCTAGATTCTCCTTTTGTCATAAAAGAAAACCTTTAACATACCAAGATAGGAAAATCGACTAATTTTGTATGTAAATCAATACGAAATTTAGTTAAATCAACTGCAAATTAATATATTATTAAATATATGATAACTGACCATGGAACTGTGAGGAGACTTGATTATTACATGAAAAGAACTTTCCAAAAAACATCGTATCCATCAATCACTGTAACAATATTCGTTGTCGAGGAATATAAGATCGGTGTGTAAGAAGTAAGAAACATGCATGTTTCTTGCAGGGTATGATTGCAAATTTCATCGAGAATGGCCCACCATAGCCTAAAACTGTTCCAAGTGGAAACCACGTCACCCTGTATGTCATGCCTCATGACCCGTTTGGTTAGAATTAGAGGCTTATTAATTAGTTTCAAAAGAAAGCGAGGCAGTCAAATCAAACCCTATAATTGCTTACCATCCATGACGTCACTCCTTGAATCACAAACCTCTACCTAACTACACTTGTGCCTTCCTTAATATATTATTCACCATATTATTGTTTCTCTTTGACAAGTTTTGAATCCTTACAACACCATAAAGATTTTTGCTTGATGCATAATGAACGTATCTTCGAAAAGTTAATTTGATTGATATGTGAAGTACTACAAGAATCGCAAAAATTTTAGTATATTAGAAATAAAGTTTAAAGAAACATATATGAATGAAATGTTGAAAAATATGAATATGACATATATAATATATGCATGTTTTGATTGATTTAATGTATGTTGTTTTGGAAAATTATATAAATATATATGATTATCTTTTAATTTGATTGAAAGATGAAATTAAGAGAAATATTTGAAACAAATAAATTTAAAATTTGGTTTTGGGTTTTAATTAAGGATGTCTAATAGTAAATGTGTGATAATTATAAGGTATTTTATGTGAGCAATAAGTTAGTCTAAAGATTAATTAATTGTTTGACATTATTTATTGTCAATGTTTGATTGCTACAACAAGAGTATCGCTTACTGTTAATATTACTGCCCAAAGATTTGATATTAATGTTGTGTTTGATATCTTGAGGTGGGATTAGCCATTATCTTGAATTTATTGTTTACTTATGAATATTGATGTGAGCTTGTTTTTTTTTTTTTGGTTCTATATCCAGCTAGTTCATTTTCTGTTGCCACAATATCTGCTAATATAAATTCTATACCCATGCTTAATAGGACTAATTTTAAAGAATGGAAAAGACACTTACTTATAGTGCTTGGCTGTATGGACATAAACCTTGCACTAAGGGAAGAATAACCTACACCTCTCACTACAGAAAACACCCCTGATGTTAAGAAAGATTCTGAGAGGTGGGATCGTTCAAATCGCATGAGCCTAATGATCATGAAACATAGCATTCCAGAAGCCTTCAGGGGTACAAAATTTGAAGAGATTACTTAGACCAAGGATTTTCTTTGACGAAATTGAGAAACGTTTTGCTAAAAACGATAAGGTTGAGATGACATCACTTCTGACTTCTTTGATGTCTATGAAGTATAAGGCTCAAGGAAACGTAAGGGAGTACATTATGGAGATGTTTATATTGCTTCAAGACTTAAGGCACTTAAGATTGAGCTCTCTGAGGAATTGCTTGTTCTTATAGTTCTAGTATCGCTTCCTGCACAGTTTAATCAATTTAAAATTAATTATAACTGTCAAAAGGAGAAATTGACTCTGATTGAGCTCATTTTTCATTGTATGCAAGAGGAATAAAGGTTGAAGCGTGATAAGTCTAAAAGTGCTCATTTGGCCAATGCCCCTAAAGACCAAAAGAAAATATCATAACGGAGCTGCTAAGGGTCTAGCTCAAAAGAAACAACAACAAGCTATAGAGAGTTGTTTCTTTTGTAACAAGTCTGGACACGTGAAGAGAGATTGTACCAAATATCATGCTTGGCGTGCAAAGAAAGGTATAATTTTTAATTTGGTCTGTTCTGAGGTTAATTTAGCTTCAGTACCTAGAAACACTTGGTGGATAGATTCTGGTGCTACTACTCACATAAGTGTTTCTATGCAGGGCTGCTTGAGTTACCGAAAGCCAAGTGATGGTGAAAGGCACATCTTCGTGGGCGATGGAAAATCGATAGAAGTGGAAGCGATTGAGCATTTTAGGTTGTTATTAGGAATATGTTTTTATTTGGATTTAAAAGACATTTTTATTTTATCGTCATTTCGACGGAATTTAGTTTCTGTTTCTTCATTGGACAAATTTGGATATTATTGTTCATTCAAAAACAATCAATTTAGTTTGTTTTTAAATTCGAATGTTATTGAAACTAGTTATTTAAAATACTTATGACAACTTTTATTTGCTAGAAACAGTTGCATCCTATAATGAAACCTTGTATCTGGAATCACATGGTATTAAACACAAATTAAATAAGGAAAATTCAGCATCACTATGGTATAAGCGCTTAGGTCATATCTCAAAAGTTAGAGTTGAACGCCTTGTGTCTGATAGTATTTTAAAGTCCCTTGACTTCACAGACTTTGATGAATGTGTCGATTACATTAAGGGAAAATAGACCAAAACCAAGAGATTGGGTACCAACAGATCTTCAGACGTCTCAGAATTAATTCATATAGATATTTGTGGGTCATTTGCTACGGGATCCTGGAATGATCAACAATATTTCATAACATTCATAGATGATTACTCAAGTTATGGGTACCTATATCTCATTCATGAGAAATCTCAGTCTCTAGACGTGTTCAAAGCTTATAAAGCTGAGGTTGAGAATAAACTCAACAAAGGGATTAAAAACGTCAGATCTGATCGTGGTGGTGAGTACTGCGGTAGATATGATGGCTCATGTGAACAATGTCTAGGACCATTTGTGAAATTCCTAGAGGAGTGCGGTATTGTCCCACAGTACACCATGCTAGGATCACCTAGTATGGATGGTGTAGCTGAAAGATGAAACATGACTCTTAAGGATATGGTAAGGAGCATGATTTTCCATTCCACCTTACCTGAGTCCCTTTAGGAAGAAACATTAAAGACAACAACTTACATTCTGAATAAATTACCCAATAAAGCAGTTGCAAAAACACCGTATGAGCTTTGGACAGGTTGAAGGCCTAGTTTAAAACAATTTCACATTTGGGGATATCCAGTTGAGGCAAGGCCTTATAGGCCACATGAAAAGAAATTGGACTCCAAAATAGTGAGCAACTACTTTATTAGCTATTCTGAGCGATCTAGGGGTAAGTTTTATGATCCCATAATAAGGAATATTTTTGAGACGGGAACTGCAACATTTTTTGAGGATGTTGAATTTGGGTGGAGAAATAAGGTTCAAGACTTTGCTTTTGAGGATGAATTTGTGATAGCCCGAAATAGGGCCTAATCGGAATAATGGTTTCATAACCAAAAATCTGAAGTGAAATAGTTTAATTTTATAAATTTTTATTAGTTACTGATTGATTGAAATATTGTGTGAAAATATGGATTGGAAATTTTAATGATTTAGTGCCTAATTGAATTTTTAGGATTAAATTGAGAAAAATGCCAAGTGTGTCTAATTAGTGATTAAATGACTTAATTGAATTATTGCATGAAATTGGAAGTGTTTATGTGGCAATTAGACCATAAATTAGTGTTATGGACACAAAAGGGTAATTCTAGAAAAATATCTAAGTAATGGGTCAAGGGCATTTTTGTCCAAATTGAGAAAAAGACAAAATAAAGTGAAAATAAGTGTCCATCTTCTTCAAAAAACAGACGTTTGCTGCCAAAAAAGAATTCATGTCACCATAGCTAGGGTTCTTGATTTTCTAAGCTCAATTGTAAGTGATTTCTTGTTCCGTTTTTAATTATTTTCGTATTTTTATGCTTATTTAAGCTTGAATTTCATGTTTCTACCATTTAATTTAAATGAAATTAAAGTTTAAAAATTGACCCATTCATGATATAATTGTAAATTTATTAGTGATGTTAGATAATGAATGTTTGAAGTGTTAATTACAAGTTTTACTAGATGAATTTCAATGAAAATGTTGAAAAAGGACTAAATTGTGAAAGATGGTAAAGTGTGCATGAAGTTGTGATTTTGTGAAATTGGGGGCTGTTATGAGCATGAAATATGATTTAGTGAAGTTTAAAATTTAAAAATTTAGTGAATTTTATTTTTACGAGCTTTGGGACAAAAGTGGAATTTTTGAAAAATTATGGGAAAAAATGTAAGTTCGTCAAAATATTGTGTATGAGTTGTATTTGAATGTAATATTGATAAAATGCATTAAATTGTGTTAATATAGATCAAGAAAGAAGAAATAGTGGAAGTGATCGGGGAAAAGAGAAGGTTATCGACTAATTTACAAAAATAGTCGTTTTGCATCCGAGGTAAGTTATGTGAAATAATAGCAATATATTTTTATAAATTGTGAATTTTATTGATATGTGAGTCAATATTGAATGTGGAAGGAAAATTGTTCATGAATTATTCAAGTGATAAAGTGTTGAAAATAAAGTGTTAAGTGTAAATTTCCGGTTGAACTTAGGAATAGAAGTGGATACAAGTGACATGTCACTATAGACCAGTGTTACAGTGTTACAGTGAGTCCCGGGTGCTGGGTGATCTAGCATGTGTTGCAGACACCTGACAGCTTGTGTGAGTAGGCCCGTGGACATTTTCAATGTTATTGATCAGTAGTAGCTTCGGCTACATATCAGTGGTAGCTTCGGCTACATATCAGTGTGGCACTTATGTGCTAAATCTCTACGTATCTGTGTATATTCCGAGTGTTCAACGGGATTAATAATGAGTTAAAGTGAATATGAAATGAAGTGTGTATGCAGGTACAATTGAAAGAATTGAGCATATGTGATAAATGTTAAGTGTGAAAATGTATATGCAAGTGAATTGGTAAGATTGTGCATGTGTAAGTGATTGAAATTGCTAAGAAATGTTTTGATTAGTTATATGTTAAAAGAGATAATTATTAAATGAGTAATTATTGTTTACATGTAACTTACTAAGCTATTTGTAGCTTACACATTTTCTCATTTCCTTTGTTTTATAGTGATTTAAGCTTGCTCGAATTGGGGATCGTCGGAGCTCGTATCACACTATCATAACCATCTCGGTATTATGTGTTTTTCAGAATGTTTAAAACTATGGCATGTATAGAGTCTTAATCATTTTGAGTATGTTCATATGATATGGCTAAGATTAGCTATTGAAATGGTTAGTAAAGATTATATTTTGGTGTTATATATGTGTAAATGGTAGTTAATACAAAGAAGTAGTTTCTTTGACAGAAGCAGTGACGTGAATGTGAAAAATCACCATAAATAGTAGAAATGGAATTATAGAGTTAATTATATATATAATTAAATATTATCAAGTCTATTTTTACATAAAAGAAACGGTGTAGGCAAACAAATTTTATATTTTGAGATAATTGAATTTTAGTGTGACAGTGTCAGAATGGTTTTTGAAGTCCCCTGTTCTGACTTTAGAAAATCATTATAAATTTCACAGAAATAATTATAGATCATAATTTATATATATAGATTCCTTAGTGAGTCTATTTTCAGAAGAAACAAATTATAACTTTATATGAATTCTATACAATGAGATAATTGATTTTTATTGCAAAGAGGTCAGAACTATCAAGTAGTGAAACAGGAGAGACTTTAATAAATAAAATGTACTATTTGGCTAAATCAAAAATTTTAAAAATTTTATGGTAAGAAGCTATATGTGTCTAGTTTCAGGGAAAATTTACAGATTTAAATTTTGAGTTTCGTAACTCAAGATATAATTAAATTAGTAACAGTCGCGCAAGTGGACAGTTTTGTTGTGAACAGTGAATTTAATTTTAAAAGCAAATTTTTATGCTCCGAATTGGTAAGTTAAGTTAGATAACATCTCGTACTCGATTCCGACGATGGTCTCGGGTAAGGGGTGTTACATAATTAGATTCTAACACATCTCGTACTCGATTCCGGCGATGGTCTCAGGTAAGGGGTGTTACATAATTAGATTCTAACTTAGTTCTTACTATCACTTTTGATGATGTTCAGGTTCTCATACCTATCATTAATCAAGAAGTGAATCCAGAACGTCAATAAAACAATGTTGAACAACTCCTCATTCAAGATGAGATAATTGTTCCAGAAAAACAAACTCAACAACCTCAAGAACAAGTGCCATTAAGGAGGTTCATAAGAGAAATGCTATTCTAGATGATTATGTTGTATTTCTCCAAGAACATGAGGATGATTATGGAATGATGGAAGATGATCCAATCAACTTTCACCAGGCCATGAAAAGTTATAATTCTTAAAAGTGGATTTATGCCATGAAAGATGAGTATAAGTCTATACGAAACAATAAAGTTTGGGAACTTATCCCGTTACCTGAAGGTGCAAAACCAATTGGTTGTAAATGGATATTTAAAACTAAGAGGGATGCAAATGGTAATGTGGAGAGGTATAAGGCGCATCTTGTAGCTAAAGGATAGACTAAAAAAGAAGGCATTGATTTTACAGAGACTTTCTTTCCAGTTTCATTGAAAGACTCTTTCAAGATAATCATGGTGCTTGTTGCTTATTTTGATCTTGAGTTACCTCAGATGAATGTTAAGACTGTGTTTCTTAATGGCGACATTGAAGAAACAATTTATATGAAGCAACTAAAAAACTTTGAGTCGGAAGACTCAAAGAATATGGTTTGCAAATTGACAAAATCTATCTATGGACTCAAACAAACTTCCTGTCAATGGTACCACAAGTTTCATCAAGTAATTGTTTCATTCGATTTTGAGATGAATATTGTTGATGATTGTGTGTATCACAAATTCAATGGGAGTAAGTACATGTTTTTGGTTCTATATGTCGATGACATTTTACTTACTGCTAATGATATAGGCTTCTTGCATGAAACCAAGAGGTTTTTATCTAAGCATTTTGAGATGAAAGATCTTGGGGACGCCTATTTTGTTTTAGGAATTCAGATGCATCAAGATCGGTCTTGGGGTATTCTTGGATTATCACAAAAGAGCTATATCAATAAAGTACTCAAAAGGTTTGTCATGCAAAATTGTAGACTAAGTGACACCCATGTTGCTAAAGGAGACAAATTTAGTCTTACTTAATGCCCTAAAAGTAACCTTGAAATTCAGGAAATGCAAAAGATTCCTTATGCATCAGCTGCTGGGAATTTAATGTATGTTCAAGTATGTACGCGTTCGAATATTTAAGGAGCCCTGGTATAGACCATTGGATAACAGCCAAAAGGGTTATGAGATATCTTCAGAGAACAAAAGATTACATGCTTACTTCTAAGAGATCATATCTTTTGGAGGTTGTAGGGTATTTTGATTCTGATTTTGTTAGGTGCCAAGATAGTAGGAAATCTACATCAAGCTATATTTATCTATTAGTTGGAGGAGCTATATCCTGGAAAAGTGTCAAACAAACACTTGTAGTTTGATCCACTATGGTAGCAGAGTTTGTAACATGCTATGAGGCATCAAACCATAGAATATGGTTGCGAAACTTTGTCATTGGGTTGTGCATTTTGGATAATGTAGAAAGACCACTCTATTTATTTTGTGACAATAAGTTAGCAATGTTGTATTCCAATAACAACAGAAGTTCATCTAAGTCAAAGCATATAGACATAAAGTTTCTAGTTGTGAAAGAAATAGTGCAAAATGGTCAAATATCCATAGAGTACATTGGGACAAACTCCATGATAGCAGATCCGCTCACAAAAGGTTTACCATCGAAGGTATTTCATATACACACTACTCACATGGGTGTTACATTGTTTGAGGATATCATGATTTAGTGGGAGTTTATATTTTATTTGCTTTATGTTTGTTTTCAAACATTTATGTATTTGGTTATTTTCTAATCAGAAATGAAGTATTCAGTTTATTCACTCTGTTTGTTATTTTGATACTGATCTCACTTAAGTTTAAAGAGGGCTAGTTGGAAATGGACATGTTTAGATCATATTAAATTTAATTTTCATGCTACACATCCATACTTGATCTATGTCATTTGTTTGTGTTAATATATGTGATCCTGATTTAGTTACGATATGTAATAAAAGTCGCATTGGTTCTATGTTAGCATAATCAATGGACGAGATTGATTGGAATACCTTTTGGATATGATAGTAAAATTTTTGAGCTCATAAGGTTATATAATGACATGTAATTATAAAGTAATTAGTAGATATATGTGTGGTCCAAGTAGGAGATTGTTGGAAAATATGGACATCACATATATAATAAAGGTAATTACATGTTATTGTTTATTATCATGATAGGTTAGCCCAAATTAAAAGTGATCTAATTTGGTTAAAGTTTTATTAGGCTTTAATTATTAAATAAAGTATGGGTCAAATATGTGTAGATACTCTAGTAACTAAGTTCTAATCAAATTCTAATTATTGATGGCTAATTAAGAATTAGGGCTAATATGCCAAAGTTATAAATATTAGGGTTATGGTCCCTAAATTACATACAAGATATCTTTTCTAATATCCCATCCTTAGGAAAGAGAGAGCAAATATTCTCTGAATTTCTTGTGTTCTAATTTGGAAGATCAAATCCCCAAGATCCGGAAAAACTTCAAGGAATTCATGGATTTAGGTACGCTTCCGCATCTAGTTTTATTCTTGTTTTGTTCTTGATGATTTGACATGGCAGATCCTAATTTATAATTTCTTAAGTTTTATATCATATCTTAATTTATTATTCTAACATGAAAATGATATAAACGTTTAATTGAAATATAAGTCATATCGAGAACAATGTTTTCTGCGAATGTCATAGACACAATTGATGTCCGTCATAAAAACAAACCTTTCAAATTATTGTCCTTCTTGAGTTGATGCATAAAGAATATATTATTTTTTTGCAAACTTCAAAAATCATATACTTTATAAAGTTGAATACATTGGCAAAAGGTAGCCAATTGCGAGTGAGTTTTTAGCCAATTCCTAAGAATTGTGAGATAAGACCCAAACATGCGGGTTCAGACCCAAAGCAACATAAATGATCTGCAAAGATTTACTAGCTATAGGATAATGGGAACATGCCGAAAAATCCTCATATAACCATCCTCCTCGTGCCTTCGTAAAATAGTAGGAAGTTTTTATAAGCTTTTTCCTACTTAAGATGAAAAAACAACCCTAAAAAAATTGACAAAAAAATAATTCACCAATCAAGTATAATGGTCAGATCTGAGCATAGGTACGGGCAACTTCGGGTAGGTATTATAAGATCTATAAATGCTCACTATCATAACGTTGATCGGGTATGAAAAATATTAGCTTTGATGTCTCAAACTTTTGATATAACAACATTTGAAATAAATTTTTATATATGCATATATATTATATTTCCTAATTTATTTGGTGAAAGTATGGTTAAAAACTTTATCAAATATTTTCAAATACTTGCAAAATACTCAAAAACACGTTTTAAATGTGTTTCATCTTTACCAAATGTTTTTAAGTCAATAATAAAGTGTTTCTAAGGTATTTAGAATGTTTTAAAGGCATTTTGGTAGCCAAATCTTAAGAGTAGGGGTTTAAGCTCAAGACCTACAAGTTAGTAGCTTCAGAGCACATATGGGGCTGCATGTCTTGAGACATGGTCTGCCGATGGCTATATAACAACAATTTTTCACACAAGTCTCGAGACTTCTTAGAAAGTCTTAAGACATTAGTGGTAAGGACACTTTTTAAGTTTGAACTTAATCATTGCAACATCTAGATATCATCTCCAATGGCCATAAACATCCATAAACTCATTCATTGATATAAAGATAAGCCAAAGACATATCAAGACATAAAAAACAATATCCAAGCAAGAAGTTTAAGAGAAAATCTCTCAAATCTTCATTTCTTCATTTTTCTTGTGCATATTCTTTAAGAGCCTATAACTTTCATATTATTGAATTTAGAGCCTAGATTTACAAACACACATCTGTTAGGGTTGATTTTTAGTTTGATGATATTCTATTTGTTGTAAAGAGTGACTAAATTTTTTGTTAGAAAACCTTTAGGGATTTTAAAGGGTGTTAGTAGTTGAGCCTTGTAAAAGTTAGAAAGTTTTAGTTAAGCCATAAAAACTAGGGAGAATATTATATCTCAACCTTTAAGAAAAATATAAGGATTGTAAAGGTTATACATTTTCCTTGAAAGATAACAATTCTTATAGTGAATTGAGAAATCTGTAATGGTGGGAAGCTAAGGTAGTAGAGGTAGGTACTCGATGATGAACCACTATAAATATTTTATGCAAGATTTTCTTCCCTTTTCCTTATCATTTAGAAAAGTTTATAAAGATTTTTAAAATACTAATTCACCCCCTCTTGGTATTTTTCGGCCTAAAAACTATTATTAGTGTAATACCCCCTACCCGTATTTGTCACCGAAATAGGGTATGAGGCATTACCAAATTTTACCAAATAAATTTTTTGTATTACGAGTTAAATACTATTCATTTATCGAAACATGTCATGACGTCCCTTAGATGGGCCTCCGAAGCCCAAAACATACATCGGGACCAAACCGAGATTAAATCGAAACCATAAGAAATTTTTCGCAAAATCCCAAAGTTTTTTTTTGAACTCAATATAACCCCTTTATAAATATCTAATCTTCCACGCAATTTTAAACCGAGACCAATCCAACACAACCAATCCATTTCAACATATTTTCAAGATAGATTTAATGTATTCATAAGATAACCTCATCACATAGCAAAACCAAAATTTGTTACCCATACCAATGGCTAACCATACATTTATTTCACATTAACATTTACTTTATACAAGCCATTGATTTCCAAAATAAAGTTTCTTTATATACCGAGATCTTGAGGTTGATAGTGTGATACGTCTCTGACCGAATCCGACCTCTGAGCTCTTAACATTACAAAACAGGGGAAAAAGAAACAGGGTAAGCACTTTGTGCTTAGTAAGCTCATGTAACAAGAATTATACTTACCTAATATTTTCAATACAATGCAATAAACATTCATACATCCGTTCAATGCATTATTCCCTTAACATGCACAAAGTCAACATTCAAGTTAGTTCAATAATTTTCATGTATCAATAATATATATACCATGATTGATGAGCTCATTAATTCTATGATTTCCATTCCCTTGTTATTTTTCCATATTTATCCTGTTGAATTTCTCAGAATTTCGATGAATTTTCAGGGGTACACTTTAGTGTACAAATCCGGGTCCGTCAATTCATATTCATGTGCGCACATTTCCATTTCAAAGAGCACACTCCCGTGAACCTCATCCTTACAGCGGGATTACCAGTCCAGGCTAAATCCCCTGTAATATAAACTCATAGAGTATTGTCGGGATTACCAGCCAAGGCTAAATCCCCTGCAATGACAATTACTCTAATGAGCTTGGATCTGAATTACCAGTCCAGGCTAAATTCAGACCCTAATTCGGATTACCCGTCCGGGCTAAATCCATTTTCCACATATTCTTCGGGAGGGCTATATCAGGATAGGATCACCCGTCCGGGCTAGATCCTTTTTACCGTCAATTCCTTTTCAGAGATCCATCGAATTTTCTTTCCATTCAACCGGGATTTCTTCCCCTTTTTATAAAAAATATCAATGTTTCATCAATTTTCATACAATGAACATTCAAATCATATTCACATCAATAACAACCATTTCAAGCATTTAAGAATATAATTCAAGTTACACGAACTTACCTCGATACTTGTTCGTAAACAAAAATCTACTAATCCCAAACTTTTTCTTTTCCTCAATCTAGCTTCGTATTTGAATTTTCTGGATCTAAATAAATAAATTTAATCATTAATCTACTACATTTCATGTTCATATGTAACATTCTCTATAATTTCATTATTATTTATAGTGCATTCAAAGCTGTCTCACTGAGTCATAGTCACTAAATTATTTATATCTTGAGCTACGGAACTCCAAATTAAGATCACTAATTTTCCTAGAAACTAGACTCACATATCTTCTTACCATAAAATTTTCAGAATTTTTTGTTTAGCCAATAAGTAAAGTTTATTCTTTAAAATTTTCCCTGTTTCACTGTTTGACAGTTCCGACCCCTCTTCACTAAAAATTAATTATCTCATTGTACATAATTCGGATGATGTTCTCGTTTGTTTCTTTTGAAAATAAACTCATTAAATATTTTAAACATATAAATTAAGCCCATAATTATTTTTCTCTAATTTTGATGATTTTCCAAAGTCAGAACAGGGGAATCCGCATTCATTCTGACATTGTCTCACAAAATCTATTATATCTCATGATTTACAATTCCATTGCTTAGACCGTTTCTTTTATAAGAAACTAGACTCAATAAGATTTAATTTCATATTTTATTCATCCTCTAATTAGATCTCTACAAGTTTTGGTGATTTTTCAAATTTAGACTACTGCTGCTGTCCAAAACTGTTTTAGTGCATGATGTTAATTACTATTTTTCCCCTAAGCTTTCAATAAATGATAATTTCATCCCTGCTCAATTAACCTCTCAATTGAGCTTATTTTTCTCAATTAACACTTTATTCTATCACTTTAAACTACTTTATAACCTTTGGAAATCAGAAATTTAGCACTAGACTTTAATTCCAAATATTTTCACAATTAGGTCCTACAAATCAATTTCTTTTGAAATTACCTAATAAAATCATCCCATAAACAAATTAAAGCTTCAATTTCATGCTATTTTATCATAAAATTACAGCACTCAACCATGGTGACTTTCAATTTTATTCATGAAATCAAAAACTAATGAATTTAGTAATAGGACCTAGTTGTAAAAGTCTTAGAAACATAAAAATTACAAGAAAAAGGTAAGGATTAACTCACTTGGTGCAAAAATTATGAAAAACCAGCTTGAATAAACCCTTAGGATATTTTTGGCTGATGAGAATGTAGAAAAATAAAGAGAATTCTAGATATTCCAATTTGGTCCCATTTTTATGTTAGTAAAATTTGTTATTTTCTCATTTTACCCTTATTTCACCAATTTTCCTGATTTTTCTCAGCTTATGCCGCCCAAAATATCTCCTTTTGGGTTTATTTGCAATTTATGTCCCTCTTCATTTAACAATTGAGCTATTTAATCCTTCTAGCAAATTTTACACCTTTTTCAATTTAGTCCTTTTCACTTAATTGACTACCCAAAAATTAAAATTTTCTAACGAAATTTTAATACCATATTACTAACATTTCATAAATATTTATAAAAATATTTTTGGCTCAGTTTTTCTAGATCGAGGTCTCGATACCTTGTTTTTACCCAATTTCTTCAATAATTTCATTTTCTAACTAACCACTAAATCGATAAAATTTTTCTATCTATATTTTCATACAATTTTCCTATCATATCAATATTCATGCAAAAATATTAAAATAAATTTATTTTTAAATCAGATTTGTGGCTACGAAACCACTGTTCCGATAACCTTGAATTTAGGCCATTACAATTAGAGCTAGTTCTTTATAAAAGATTTCATCATTGGGAAAAGTGATTCAAGGCAAAATACCAAGCCATAAAGATGACTTTCGATTTTGGCTCAACAAGAGTGAAGGGCAATCCATTATAAGACTACCATTCTTCAATGAGGATAGTTATCCATATTGAAAGTGTAACACCCTTCACCTGGTCTAGTCGTCAGACCCGAGCTATAGGATGCTACAACAGTTAATGAAACAAAACACATACAATCCCAAATTTAAAATTCAATTAAACAATAAAAACATTTCATAATCCATTCATAATATGATTTAAAAACTAATCCGAGTCTCAATCAAGCTTACGCAAGCTCTTAAGTTGATGGTGTAACTCTCTTTGACCGTGTGGTTTAAAAATGACCTTTTCCTTCAGTGGTTACACCGTCGTGTCACTTGCCCATGTGTCAAAATGTGGTCAAACTGTGTGCTGCAAAAATAGGTCATTTAGTACTTATTTCAACCGAACCTTACAAGACATCAACTTAATGCATTTAACATGAATAAAACCTATTCAAAACATCTAATAATCATGCTATCATATATCATACATCATCTTTTTAAACATTTAAACCAATATTCCACATTTGGCACCCAAAAACACAACAACTCAAACAATACTCTTCTTTCATTTATCTACACCATTCAACCAATATGCCATTCAATAACACCTCACATAATCAATTCAAAGCTCTATTTCAATTCATGCCAAAATAGGCTAAAACAACCTATAAGCACCCTGTTGCATTCAATACATTCATATTCATCATACCATTTCCACATCAAAAAGCCATTTAACCCATCAAGTATAACATGATCAAAGCATCAACCACACACTTTCATACATATAATTTACATTCATCCCAATATCAAATATCATATAGAGACCAAAGAAAAAAACATAAAAAATATATATATACACAATGACACCTATGTACATGCCACGTATAAATGAGCCAAAATGGAAAAAAGTCTATTAAATTGTAGAAAGGGTAGTGTGAGCTTCGTATGATCTAATGAACTGAACACAATCAATGATCTACAGAGAAGAAAAACGAAATGGTAAGTGTATTAATGCTTAGTAAGTTCGTATGGAAATAAACTTAACTTACCTATACATTAAATAATTAAGCAATTGAAATTACAAAGATACAAGCATTTTTTTCTTTTATATTTCAGGTAGCAATCTATAGACATTTATACCTTTTAACATCATCGTATACATACAATACAATCACATATCAGTTCCACATTCAATCAAAATCATGTATCTATAAATATTATTCTTTTATTACATATTTATGATTTAGTCCTTTTGATGCCAAAAGACAATATTTATAAAAAAATTCAAACTAAAAAGCAAAATGATAACATACAAACATAAATTAATAAAGTAAGTTTCATATGAACTTACCTGAAAAATCAGCAATTAACGAAACGTCGAGGACTAATTTGCTAATTTGCCTTTTCCACGATTATCTATAGTTTGGTCCAAATACCGATCTATAATAATAATTCATTTCAATTATCAATTCCAAATACTTAATATCAGTCTATTATATGCTTATGATAGTTTAATTTCAACTTTTTAATGTTACCTAAATTTTTACATTTTATTCAATTTAGTCCGTAAAATCGAAACAATTATAACTTTCACAATTGAAATTTGTTTTTCAAACCAATTTCAATTTCATTCTTCTACAGCCCTCTAATATCTATAATTACAAAAATTGCATACCAATTTCAAAATATTTATACTTTAGTCCCTATGTTCAAAAACTAGCATTTAAACTTTACAAACTAGTCCTTTTTCATTTCTAAGCTCAAAATCTAACAAGTTAACATCAAAAGCTTCAAGCATTCATCAATGTCAATATTTATAAACTTTATTAGTTTTAGAAATTAACACAAGAGTTAGCTAAATCGAGCTTCAATGATTTCAAAAATATAAAATTTACGAAAAACGAACTTTAATTTCCTTACCATGCAAAGGCCGATTGTTGAAGCTTAAACATTACTTCAAGAGTGTTTCTTGCTTGAAGGTTCGGTGAAGGAAAGAAAGATGAACAACCAAGTTTCTTTCTTTCCACCTTTTGATTGTTGTTGTTATTATTATTATTATTATACATTATAAATATCATTATAACTATAAATTTAATATCATTTTAACCAAACCATCTCCAAAGTCTAAAATGGTTTATTTTCCATTTTAGGCCTTGGTTTATCACTAGTTTAGTCTTTTAACAAATCATTAGTTTATTCTTAAAGTGTGGGAGCTTGATCTAATGCAAATTTTGGCATTCGTGTGTCCATGATATAGGCTAAATATAACTCACACCCATTCCTAATCAATTGTTGAGTCGACATTGCAAAAATTATATTAGTCAGACATTTAGATCTATCTGCCATAACATTCACTATTTCAACATCTATAGGTTTCAATAAGATTCTTTTTTGTTTATAATTGACTATAGCATCATGGAAAGGCATTCAATCCATACCAAAGATTAAATCAAAATTTTCAAATGGTAATAGCATCAAGTTGGCCAAAAATTCATGACTTTGGATTTTCAATGGACAATTTAACGACACTTAGACCCAACAGGTTGGTTACTCACACATCAAAATCTGTTGTTTCTACTGGTATATTTCTCTCTGCAACTAATGATATGCAAATGTATGAATGATTCAACCCTGGGTCAACTAATGCATGTACAAGGATATTAAATAAAGAGAATGTACCAATAATAACATCACAAGCCTTAGGTCTCAGAGACGTCTCCCTTGATCCTCCTTGACTGCCTCTAACACTACTATCAATTCTTGGTTTTCTACCCTTTTTCGGGGGCTAAGACTGGCTTTGCAATTGATTCGTTGCTAACATCTGCCTTTTTCGGGCAATCTCTCAGGAAGTGTTCTTTGGAGTTGTATCTGAAGTAATTTCCCTTTCTTAACCAACACTCTCTAGCTTGGTTTTTCCCATAGTGCTCGGAAACTAGTCTACTTACATTTTGGACACTTCTTGTACTAGCTATTAATGTAATTTTAGGTCACAGATTACTCTATCTTGGTTCTTCTCTCTTCGAGATTCCCAAAAAAGTGGAGGAATGGCTTCAAAAATCTCTAGTCTTCTTGGTTGGCAGGGACGAAAATGTCCTAGCCATACTACATTTGCCAGAATCTCTATTCTTCTTGTTTGGCAACGACAAAAATGTCCTAGCCATACTAAACCAAGCTCTTGTGATCACAAATCTATAAAAAGTACAAGAAAATGGCTTGAATTTCATACCTAATCAATGGTTGAAAGTTATAAATATTTTGAAAGATGTTCTTCTTTATTTTCTTTCTTCTTGGTTGGCATGGAGAATGAAGAAAGATGATGACATTTTTCTTCCACTAACTTAGTATATATAGTCTAATTAGAAACTAATTAATCCAATTTAGTTTACTTAATCATGGTTTAACTATATTAATTTCATTTCATTTTAACTTAATGATAATGTCATCATCATCCACTATCTCCCACTTAAACTATTTTTGGACCTTTTATTGATTTTTATTTTGGTCCTCAAGCCTTTGGTTAATTAAAACTTAATAGCTATTGGCTTTTTACAATTTAGTCCCTAAGCTTTAATTAACTATTTAATCAACTAAATTACTGGACCATCCTTTAATATATTTTTATATTAACTTTATAAATATTCCTATTTTATATTCATAGACTCAATTTATGGAAATTGGGTTCTGAAATTGCATTTTTCGGTACCACTTAAAATCGAGTCGTTACACTTTGAAATGCCTTACATGTTGGATGTCGGTATGCCTCGTGGCCCAGCGAAAAAATTATTCTGACGATCATCAACCACGAATCCATGTGCGAGGAACGAATCGGGTTGAAAAAGGTTTGACAATATACCTTCTTTACTGAAAATGTTGAAAGGATGCTGCTGATTTGATATGAATTCCAAGCAACAACAAAAACGTCTTGGCCTCTTTGTAGTCCACCTCGTCAAAAACAAACAGTCACTTTCCCTTTAACTATTCAGAGAGGATTAAAAACGGTTGCTAAACCTTTATTTTATTAAGTTGGTAATCTTTTCACACTAAGGGATTATCATCCTTTTATCCTATTTGATATCACATCTTAAAAAAGAAAACCTCGATTATTCCCTTATTAATAGAGAAGACAAATCGAAAGTTAGAAAAATGAATTACATTCTTTCCAAAAGAATATTAATTTCCATGTCTTTTATATTTTGACCGAAATTAATTAATATAATTGTTTATATTAATAAATTAGGGAAAATATATACAATTAATATTTTGTATGAATAAAGTTCATATATTAATTATATTCGTTCCAAAAGAATATTAATTTCCATGTCTTTTATATTTTGACTGAAATTAATTAATATAATTGTTTATATTAATAAATTCGGTAAAATATATACAATTAGTATTTTGTATGAATCAAATTCATATATTAATTAATTATATCTATGTTCTACACAAAAAGTTTGTACATATAATGTGTTTAATATTTAACTATCAAATTAAATTAATTCAACAATTAATTTAATTCACATGACAACTAAATACAATACCAAATGTATTTGGATTCTGTTCGCTTTAACTATAGGGTGTGACCTTGTAGGCTCTTGTAACGTTGGTAGTAATACTAGAACATTTCTAACATTACAAGTAATGAGTGACATCTAACAATGCATCATTGCCACCCAAGTTAGAAGAAGTGATTCAACATAACATTTCTGTGATAATCTTTTCATGTATTATATTATTTTATCCTTAATATCTAAATTGGACACAAGTCAAAGGCTTTGTTAGTGGATCAGCAATGTTGTCATCTGTTGGTACTCTGCATATTTTCACATCTCCTTGATAAATGATTTCTCGAATAAGATGAAAGTGCTTAAGTATATGTTTGGATCGGTGAAATTTGGGTTCCTTTGCTTGTGCAATAGCTCCGTTGTTGTCACAACAAAGTTCTATAGTGTCTGATATACTAGGCACAACCCCTAGTTCAAATATGAACTTCTTGATCCAAACAACCTCTTTTGTAGCCTCACTAGTTGCAATATACTTGGCGTAAATTGTAGAATCAACTATTGTGTCTTACTTTAAACTTTTCCAGCTTACAACACCATCATTAAGGCAAAACACAAAAACCGATTGTGATCGTGAATCATCCTTATCGGTTTGGAAACTAGATCAGTGTAATCTTTTACACTCAGCTCTTCCTCACCTCTATATATAAGGAATGTATCCTTAGTCCTTTTCAAGTACTTAAGGATATTTTTAACTATGACCTAATAACCCTCAACGGGATCTACTTGGTACCGACTCATCATGCTTAAAGCATATGATACATCTAGATGATTATGACAAATCCAATAGCCAAAGCATATGGAATCTTACTCATACGTTATCTCTCTCGTGAAGTTGAAGGACACATTTTCTTTGAGAGTGCAATACCATGTCTCATAGGTAGGTATCCTCTATTAGATTCTTCCATACTGAACATTTTCAGTACTTTATCTATGCATGTCCTGTGGCTTAGACCCAGGAGTCGTCTTGATCTATCTCTATAGATTTTGACTTCAAATATGTATGTAGCCTCACCCAAGTCTTTAATAGAAAAACAACTTCCTAACCAAGTCTTAACAAACTGTAGGGTAGGTATGTCATTTCATATAATAAGTACGTCATCTACATACAGTACCAAGAATACAATAGTGCTCCCACTAATTTTCTTGTAAACACAAGGCTCATCTTCATTTTTGATAAAACTAAACTTTTTGATCACATCATTAAAATGAAGATTCTAACTTCGAGAAGCTTGGTTTAACCCATAAATGGATCTTTGTAGCGTGCATATCTTACTAGCATCTTTTGAATCGACAAAACCTTCAGGTTGTGTCATGTACACATTCTCTTCTAGTTTTCGATTAAGGAAATTTTTTTTGACATTCATCTGCCAGATTTCATAATCATGAAATAAAGCTATTGCAAGTAAGATCCGGATGAATTTAAACATAGCAATAGGAGAAAAGGTTTAGTCATAGTCTACATCACGAACTTGTCAAAAATCTTTAGCGACTAATCACCCTTTGTATATTTGTACATTACTTACACCTTATGGGTTTAACCCCTTCAGATGAGTCAACCAAGATCCATACTTGGTTTTCTGACATGGAATCCATCTCAAACCTCACGGCCTCAAGCCATTTCTTAGAATCTAGGCTCGCCACTACTTCTTGATAAGTCCTAGGCTCATTTTAATCCATAGGAAGAATATCACAATGTGTTGTAGTACTAATTCAATATCTCTTAGGTACTTGGCATTCTCTTAAATATCTTCGCGGTAGTTGTGTTTCCAAAACAATCGATTGTTTCACAACAACTTGTGGAACATGTTGTTGTTCAATCTTTAGTTCAGTGATTTGCTGTTGTTCTCGAATTTCCCTGAGTTATATTCTTCTACCACTTCTATTTTTAGAGACAAACTCTCTTTCAAAGAAGACTCATGTCTGAGCAACAAACATTTTATTCTTGGTAGGATTGAAGAAATAATATCTTTTAGTTTCTTTAGGATATACTACAAAGATGCACTTTTGAGATTTGGGTTCAAGCTTAGTAGACGTTTGACGTTTAACATAAACTTCACAACCCCAAATCTTCATGAAAGACATACTAGGACACTTCCCATTCCACATTTCATATGGTGTCTTTTGAACCGATTTAGATGGAACACGATTTAGTGTGAAAGCAACTGTTTCAAGTTTATTTCCCCAAAAGGAAGTAGAAAAATCAACATAACTCATCATTGATCGAACCATATCTAATTGTAACAGCCTGAATTTCGGGCTAGTCGGAATAGTGGTTTCGAGACCACAAATTCGATGAGAAAAAAATTTATTTTCATTATATTTTTATGGTTTAGGATTTCACAAAATGATTTCGTGAAAATTTCGTTCGAAAATTTTGACGTTTGGGCACTCAATTTAGTCAAAAGGACTAAATTGTAAACAGTGCAAAAGTTGAGTTCTATATGTTAGAGGTGTCCAATTGTTATGAAATTTTACATTTTAGGTATTTATATGGTAATTAGACCATTGGTTAAGTTGGTGGACAGAAATGGCTATGGTTAGGCATGTTTCCAAAGTTTTTCATTAAGGGTATTTTCGTCACTTAGTTATTAAAATGAATTAAAAACAAATTTAAAAGCCAAATTTTTTCCATCTTCAACCCTTAGGCTGAAAATTCCATGGAGAAACCATGGCTAGGGTTTTTCAAGCTTCCAAGCTCGATTGTAAGTCCATTCTATCCCCGTTTTTAATGATTTTTACGTTTTTAAAATCCCCATAACAAGATTTACCTATTTTTACCATTGTTTTGAACAAGGGTTTGTGTCTAAAAATTTACCCATGAATTATATACATGTATTTTGATGTTTTATGGAAGAATATGAATGTTTGGAGTGTGATAAACGATTTGTACTAAGTAATTTTCGATGAAAATGCCTAAAAGGATTAATTTGTAAAAGTTATAAAATATGTCACGTGTGAATAAGTGAGTATTCTGGACTGCTATAGTTATGAAAACGGTTCATCTAGGCCTAAAATTCAAGGAAATTGAATAAAAATTATTTTACGAGCCTAGGGGCAAAATCATAATTTTGTGAAACTTTAGGGGCAAAAATGTAATTTTGCCAAAGTATGAATTTTGGACTGGAATGAATAGTTTGAAGGTTATATAAGCTAAATGTATTGTTATAAATCAATAAAGACGAGAAATTAAAATTGATCGATAAAAAGAAAAGTGAAAAATTCCCGAATGAACCTTTGGAATAAAAAAGGGATACGAATGAAGTGACCGAAATGATCACATGTGTGGCACGAATTGTGTGTAGGCCACTATGTAAAAGTTAAAGTGATGGTTACGTGTGTAGTACTATGTGCAAGCTACTACGTGTACCGGAACGATAGGTTGCATGTGTAGTACTATGTGTAGGCTACTATGCGTACCGGATAGTTTTGATCACGTGTGTAGTACTATGTGCAGGCTACTACGTGTATCGGATGGTATTGGTCACATGTGTAGTACTATGTGCAGGCTACTATGTGAACCGAACATCATTGATTAGAAAGGTGGTTGCTATGTGTTGATTCCACCGGACATCATTGATTAATAAGCTGGTTGCTATGTGCTGAATCCACTGAGTATCTGTTATTATTCCGAAGTGTTCATCGGGAAACTGACTAAGTGTAATTGAATAATAAATATAGGTGTGGAATTGAATTGAATATAGACTTAGAAATGGAAAAGTAAATTTTGAATTGAATTGTGATTGAAAGTGAAAAAGTGAAATTATGAAAGAGTATTTTTATCAATAAAACAGTTTAGACAACAACAGTTATGTGACTTTGAAAAATCACCAAAAATGGTGGAGATTGAATTAGAGGCTAAGTAATATATGAAATTTAATCTGAATGAGTCTATTTTCACATAAAAGAAATAGAGCAAGCAAAATAGTTATATATTTTGAGATATTTGAAGTTTAGTTACATAGAGTTAGAATGAGTTTGGAATCCCCTGTTCTGACTTTGGAAAATTGTCAAAAATTGTAAAAAAAATAATTATGGGATAAAGTTTATATGTTTAGAATCCTAAGTGAATCTATTTTCAAGAGAAACAAATAAAACCAATATCCAAATTTTGTACAATGAGATAATTAATTTTTAGTGAAGAGAGGTCAGAACTATCGAGTAGTGAAACAAAGGAAACTTTAAAGAATAAACTGTATTATTTGGATAAACCAAAAATTCTAAAAATTTTATTGTAAGAAGATATGTGAATATAGTTTTGGGAAAAATTTATGGATCTTAATTTGGAGTTCTGTAGCTCCAGGTAAAAATAGTTTAGTGACTCTAACTCGAATAGACAGCTTTGAATATACATGTGAGTGAATAGTGAAATTGTAGTTAATATTGTTTAAGTGTGTTATACACATTAAGGATGTGGAATGGAGAGGAGGAGGAGGAAAATTGGAAGAACATATGAATGATTTGTGTATAATTGGCCATATGCTCGATTATAATCGATAAATGATTGAAAAGAAATTATGTTTATAATTGTGCATTATTGTTATAGTTAAAGTTCATGTGAGAAAATAAAGTTTCATAGTATGTGTATGTGGTATACTTGGTATATGATTTGGTATGTGGCAAGGTCAGAAATGGTTTATGAATTAACTCATGTTGATAAGTTTGATACATAAATAAATGTGGTGCTTATGCATGCTTATAATGCTTATACTATATGTTTATTTGGCTAGCATGTTTGGTGTGTATAGTTAGGCTTTGGCCAAGTTGTGGCTGGATTACGCCACATTAAATTTATAGAATTATGCATTGAGATGGTAAATGTCTAGATGGAAATATGCTTGTGATCATAAAAGGGTGGTAAGGTTTAAAGTTTGTAATCTTTATTAAAATGATTTATCATGTGGTTAGTCTTTAAAAAGACTAGCTTGCGACTATGGTTGAGTGTAATGTTTATATCTTGTGTGATATGCATAGGAAACAGGAGTGGAAAGGAAATGAAATACTAAGTTCATGCTTGAAGTGTAAAATGATGCAAAAAGGGGACGTTAAGTTAAACGATAAATATGTATTAGTATTGAACTTAATGAAATTGAATTGTACGTGAATTAAATGGAAATTGCAAATGATATGATTTGAATTAAATTAATTATTGTGGTATTGAAATGTATATTGGATTGAGAAATTTAATTGAATTGTAAACGTGAGAATCGTGAATTAAATGAAATGGAAATGAAGTATTGAATTGCATGAGTATGCATTTGGTCTAAGAAGCCCTATTTGTTACAAATATAGTATTTTGAAGTTATAACGTGAAGATTTATAAAAGCATGTTAAAAATTTGAAGAGTTTAAATTTGAATGAAATTTTATAACTCGGTTTAACATGTTTATAAGTGTATGTGTTCTGGTAATGCCTCATACCCTATTCCAGCGTCGAATACGGGTAAGGGGTGTTATAATGTGACATCACAAGATTTGGTCATAACATTTAGACCGGATTTGGGGTGTTACATCTAAAATTGTTCAATTTCTCCTTCCAAGAACTCCATTCCATTGTGGAGTACTAGGATGTGTAAGTTGTGAGAAAATCTCACATTCCTTCAAAAACTCATCAAACTCTAAACTTACGTATTCTCCTCATCGATCTGATTAAAGTGCCTTAATACTTTTACCTAATTGGTTTTGCACTCCATTTTTAAATTCCTTGAACTTTTCAAGGGCTTTATATTTATGGCGTATAAAATAAATATACCCATATCTACTGAAGTCGTCAGTGAAAGTAATGAAGTATTGAAAACCTCCTCTAGCTTGTGTGTTCATTGGTCCACATACGCCAATATGTATTAAGCTCAATAAATCACTAGCTCGGTCACTTTTACTACTAAAAGGAGTTTTAGTCATTTTACCCAACAAGCAAGACTCACATATATCCAATTGTTAAAAAACAAAAGAATCTAAAATTCCATCTTTATGGAGCTTTGATATGCGCTTCTCACTTATTTGGCTCAAACGACAATGCCAAAGATAAGTTTGATTAGAGTAATTTATTTTTGATCTTTTATTATTTATGTTATAAATGGGTCTATCTTGATCTAAAATGTAGATTTCATTTACTAATTGTGTCGAACCATAGAAAATATTATTGAGATAAAATGAACAACAATTACTCTTAATAATTATCTTAAAACCAATTTTGTCTAAATAAGAAATTGAAGAATGTTTCTAGTCAAACTGGGCACAAAATAACAATCCTCCAAAATTAAAATTAAGTCCACTAGGTAATGATAAAATATGTGTTCCTATAGCTAATGCAACAACTCTTGCTCCATTCCTACCTCGGAGGTCCACAACTCTTTTTTCCAGATTCTTATTCTTTTGTAGTTTGTGTATAGAGGTACAAATATGAGAACCACATCTTGTATCTAATACCCAAGAAGTAGATGTTGATAAATTAATATTAATAACATAAATATCTGAAGCGGACGCTCCGTTTTCCTTTGCTTTCTTGACCTCTTCAAGATAGGCTGAGTAGTTCCTTTTCCAGTGTCCGGTCTTACCACAATGGAAACATTTTCCTTCATTAGCAATTCCTCCATTAGGTTTCAATGCAACTTTTCCTTTGTTGGGCTTAGCTTTTCCATTGTCCTTAGGCTTTTCCTTAACCTTAGTCTTTCCTTTGCCCTTGTCCTTGTGAACCATTAGAATGTTGGAAAAAAAGGGGTTTGGAAAATACAGCGGAAAATAAATTTAGGAAAAACTAGAGTTTTAAATTTTTTTTCCAAAACAAGATCTTGGTTGTGATATCTAAAGTAATAAATACTTAATCAAAATTGTACCTTTTCGATTCATCTAGGATGAGTGCTTCGATTGAGTAGTCTTCTTTGTTATCCTCAAGCTCACGTCTGCCGAGTGTGGGCTCGCTTTGAATCAAAAAAAATTCACAAAAATTACAAGTGGGGTAATTTTGCAATTTCTCTAAACTTTTGGGTCAAGTTGTAAATTAGAAAAACATCTCTAGAAATTTTCTAGAATAATTTCTTCAGAGATTTTTTTATCTACAACTTTCTTTTGAATTCAAGTCTATGTAAATAATGACCTAATGTTCCTTTTATATATGATTAAACTAAATCACTTTAATATTAAGATAAAAATTAAATTAAATTTAATATTAAGATAATCACCTTAATATTAAATTAATAAAATACTATTAAGATAAGTATTAAATTGAATTTAATATTAAATTATTAAAATAATATTATTTTTGCAATAATTAATCTGAAATCAAATTCTCCATTAGAGTCCAGTAAGAGTGTAACTCTTCCACTACTCAACCACTGACGACCAACCGTTGCTAACGACGCCGCTGTCGTAGCCACTGGCACCGTCGTGTCTGGTGATGCAGGTGCGACACCCTTACAGCAACCCGAGCTGGTTCAGCTATTGCCGGTACAATCCAGGTCAATGATGACCCGATCGGTCTGGTCTAGCCACCGTTTGGACCATCAGCTCAGCTCCATATACTAGGCACCAACTTTTGGGTATTGGTATCGGTTTTGGGCTCACGGGCCTAATTTACGATCTCAGATCCAATTTTCAAGTTCAATTACCCATTGGGCCAATTGTTTGACTTGAAAGTTAACTTTCAAAAATATCATATTAATTTTAATTGATTTTATTAATTTAATTTTACTTTATCAAAATTAATTTTTCCAAAAATCACTTAGATTTTCCAAATTAATTTTTTCAAGAAAATTCTTTAATTAAATTCTCTAATTGAATAATTCTTACGACCACCTAATTTAATTTCACATTGAATAAATTGACTTAATTAAATTATTCCCAAAGTCGTAAAATTTTCTTTTGATTCAAATGCAGTCTGATTGAGCTTTTATTGAGCAAACGGAGGGACTAATCACACATATACAATTAGGCTCTAGTGATTGCAATTATGTCCACAAGCATCGTTCCGATAATTTGCAATTACTTAATCATGGAGTCAGTCCACAAGAATAACCATGATTGAAAACTCTTTATTGAATAACCTTTAGGAAAGCAATTCATCCAATTGCTTTGCCCAATGACCTCATCATGTGTGTGTTACCCTCATATGATATCTTTGATTCCTTTAAGTTAAATCCGTTCACTCAATACAATTCTATTTTATCTCATTGTCAGCATTGTGTCTTATTAATGATTAATATAATCACTATCAACAAATGACTGCGATAAATTACTCATTTGAGATCGAGCAACCCATGGCCATGTTCCGAATTTATCAATCCACACAATGCCAATGAGAGGATATCATTAACTCTACCTAACATACCGGCTATGCGCTCGATCATCTTTAGAGCATAAGCCTCCACTTATATCAAATCACATGAGTTGCATACACATGGTCAGTGACTAACTCAGGATTTAAGTAAATCACACCATGAAAGTCATAAGTTAATTAATTCAGAAACAGATTCAGAATTAATTCATCTTGGGTCCATTCTCATATATCATTCTACCAATGAATACATCTATATTTATACTCGTGGAGTTAACTGCTCCAATAGCCAAGACTAGCCATCTCCCTAATTGGAATTGTAGACGACATAATAATCCTTCTTAGTATTTGAATCAAATGCTCACTTTGATTCTGTTACGGGATTATAGACTCATTTAGATTATCTACTGAAGTAAGTCGTCTTTCTCGCAATTTAAACGTTTTTTACAATGCCACTTATCTTTAGTTTGAACTTTAGAAAATCAATGAGTTGATATTTGCTTGTCACAGTTTCGCTATACATGCAAAATATAAAATACATAAATACGAAAGACACAATAGTGAAATGTGAAATTAACTTTATTTATTTATTCATTGTTCAAATAAATAGAAAACAATTATATTTTTACTACAATATGGGCACATTTCCCAATACAATGGGCTTGGGCACAACCTTTTTCATGTTACTTTTAGCAGTTCGTAGCATGTTGAGCAACTGTGGCAAAGTCTTATTAATTTCATTCACGTTAAAATTAAGGACAAATTGGCTAAAACTATCCGACAACGATTGCAGGATAACATCAATGGTCAATTCCTCTCCTAGAGGGAATCCTAGTTTTTCAAGGCTTTCAATATAGCCTATCATCTTGAGAATGAGAGTTCCCACAGGAGTTCCCTCTACCATTTTGCATTAAAATAGAGCTTTAGAGGTCTCGTACCTCTCTTGACGTGCTTGCCCCTCATATAATTCTTGAGGTGATGAATTATATCATAGGCAACCATATCCTCGTGTTGCTTTTGAAGCTCAGGAGTCATGGTGGTAAGAATTAGACATCCTATGTATAACATGTCATCAAGATGCTTTTTATAGGCATCATTGTTAGGTTTAGAGATATTACCTGTTGGTTAATTAAGAACCGGTTCTTCAATGACATATCATTTTCGTTCTTGTTTGAGGACAACCCTCAAGTTACGGAACTAGTCAAGAAAGTTCAAGCCATTCAACATGTCCTTCTCAAGGATCGATTGCAATGATAAAGAACTTGTGTTATTTGTCATAATAAATCTACAATAATAAAATATGCTCATGAGTGCATTTACCAAGTTTATTATAATAATTAAAATAACTTTATTAAATGATGCTCCCACTATTTTATTCAAAATTAATAACCCTCATATTTTAATTTCGAAAACACTTTCTCTAAAGTTTTCTACTTGGTAAGGACCCATATTTCACCTCTTCTTGAGTCATCTTTGGCATTACTCTTAAGATTATGGTTATTTAGGTAAGCAACACTTGCTAATTACATTACATATAACTCATTTATTTGGTTAACAACTCTTGTTCCAATCATCTCATGATTTAGCCAAATCTCTTGCCTCTAGGTACCTAATCCTATAAGAGTAACCTATTTAAGTTATTAACCAATACCATAACCGGTGGATATCACTTACTTATTCTTCACGTTTGACCAAGATATATACATGTACTTTGCTTTAGCAGAACCCACATTGTATTGACCGAGGCTTTAACGAGGGTAAATATTAGAAGATAATCTTAACTTAATATTTTATTGAGGGGTTTTTAAATTAAATTAATCTCACCATTAATGGTCAACATTTGTCCATTTAATCCTTTAATATCAATATCTTATAACATGCATGCTAACATATCATCAATTGTATCATATACAAGAAATATATAAAGTAGTAAATAAATGCAATGGTTATAGCTCATAAAACTAATGTGGTTCCTCCCAAGCCAATGAGAGAACCGTAGGGGATTCTAAGGGTTTATGTCGCTTCTCAAGCTTCTTTTCCACTTTAGATATCCCAACCTTCTTTTCCTCTAGTCCATATCAACTCTTACAATTTACAATTATAGAAACTCGTTTTACATACGAGGGAGTAATATGAGAAGAGAAATATAGAAAGGCACAACACGTATGTCGTATTTATAAAATTACAACCTTTTCAAATAATAAATTAAATGGGCTATTGGGCTATAACCATGCATTTCCAGACGCCGTGCATATCAAACATAATATACAACATGTATCTCATATAATCATATCAACCAATAAATTTAATCCAGAATTTGTATCGTACAAGTGGCTCTGATACCACTATTGGATCGTCGGTACGCCTCGTGATGTAGCAGAAAAATTATTCCGACGATCATCAACCAAGAATCTGTGTACGAGGAACGAATTGAGTTGAAAAAGGCTTGAAAATGTACCTTCTGTACTGAAAATGTTGAAAGGATGCTGCTAATTCGATGTCAATTCCAAGCCACAACGAAAACTTCCCAGCCTCTACATAGTCCACCTCGTAAAAAACGAACAACCACTTTCTCTTGAACTTTTTAGAGAGAATTAAAAACAGTTGCTAGACCTTTATTTTATTAAGTTAGTAACATTTTCGCACTAAGGGATTTTCATCTTTTTATCCTCTTTGATATCACATCTTAAAAAAGAAAAGGATTATTCACTTATTAATAAAAAAGGCAAATGGAAATTTAGAAAAAAGAATTATACTATTATATTAATTTTCATGTCTTTTATATTTTGATCGAAATTAATTAATATAACTGTTTATATTAATAAATTCGGTAAAATATATACAATTAATATTTTGTATGAATCAAATTCATATATTAATTATATTCTTTCCAAAATAATATTAATTTCCATATCTTTTATATTTTGACCGAAATTAATTGTTTATATTAATAAATTCGGTAAAATATATACAATTAATATTTTGTATGAATCAAATTCATATATTAATTATATATATGTTCTCTATTTGTATACAACAAGTTTGTACATATAATGTGTTTAATATTTAACTATCAAATTATATCAATACAACAATTAATTTAATTCACGTGACAACTAAATACAATATCAAATGTATTTGGATTCTGTTCGTTTCAACTATAGGGTATGACCCTGTAGGTTCTTGTAACGTTGGTAGTAAAACTAGAACATTTCTAACATCACAAACAATGAGTGTCATCTAGCAATGCATCATTACCACCCAAGTTAGAAGAAGTCATGATTCGACATAACCTTTTTGTGATAATTTTTCCATGTATTATATCATTTTATCCTTAATATCTAGATTGGAACACAAGCTATGGAATAGTCACACTTGTATAGTCCAATATCATATTTCTTGATTTTCTGAGCAGACTACAATAAACAAATAAGTGTGATATCTCATATCACATGGCCTCATAAACGACTTAATTCCCCTATTTTCCCTTGCATTCATGTTTCGCACACGGCCTAGAGCCTCACACACGACTAAACGCATAGCTGTGTAGATCCATCACAAACGGCCTGAACACACGATTGTGTGGCTCTGCACCTTCACTCATTCGCATCGCACACGACTTGGGGCTTCACACACGGGCTAGTCACATGACTGTGTGGCCTCTGAAAATTAAAATTTGCAATTTTGCCTTGTCTTTAATTATTTTATGCAATTCAGCCCCTGATTAGATTTTTAATGTCATCTAGAGAACTAGATTATGCAATTAAGGCCTAGACTAATATTAGAATGATTGAATATATGCATGAATGAATTTATGATTTTAATTGCTATTGGTTGATTGTTTGATTCATAAATGATTTTATTTTTATCAAATGTTATAAATGTCGAATGAACTCTGTATGCCTAAAAGATTGAACTATTGATTGTTGGATATAATCGTGAATGTCACAATGAAATAGAATGTTGAAAGAATTAATGATTGAATGTATTAAAGAATGATTGCATTGTATATGCATGGGGAGATGATATGAAAAGAGGAAGAATGACAGCTCATATTGACTGCATAAACGAATGATTGACTGTGTAACCACAGAACGATAGATTCCAATTGCAAACTCACCGTGCCGTACGAGCCCTCCAACAGGTTTTTACTAGGAGCGATTGTGACTCCGTAGTTAAATGAACGTTTGCTGTGTATTCACAATCATAACATATTCCAACTACGACGGTCTAACTGTGTACCCACAATTACAGCAAATCCTAACTACGACATTTTTGCAATGTGCTCTCACGGTCCCTACAACAGCTTTCTACTAGGAGCGACTATGTTTCTACAATTACTGATAGCTTTTATCTATGGTAAAAGTTCACGAACGGAGTAAAATGGTAGAGAAGGTTCTGGGGAACTCCCTATTTGGAAAGCTAGTGATCGGGGGTAGGATTAACGATTATTAAATGAAACATTAAACGAATGTTGCATGACATACTATGTATACTCATTGAAAAGTACATGTTGAAACGACCGAACTGATAAAGGTGCACATATCTAAAGAGAATGATATTTAGACTCTGTAGTTGAATTATTTAATTGAATTCAACTGAATGTTAATGTTCTGTTTGTCTAAGTGACAAAAACTAAATTATCGTATTGATCGGATTATTATGTGAATTTGATTATTATGATTGACATGTACATTCGAATATTGGTTTGGTTTATTGTAAAGGGACTCACATTGAGCTTCCATAGCTCACTCCCCCTAATTTCCATCTTTTCAGATAACCTAACAGACTAGGACGCGGATTCGACATGCGGAGGGTCTCGGATTATTCTCGCCAATGATTTATTATTATTTACTATTACGATTATCGTTTTATTTTATTAAAAAACCGTGGTATGGGACCATTATTTTAAATTACATCAATTAGGATGCATGATATGAATAGGTATTTATATAGATGGAAAGGTTTATACTTATTATTTCTCATTGATAATGATCTTAGAATGTTGTTTATTTATTAAGTGTTTTAACCAAGTTGATTTATTATACAAAGATTATTGAATTATTTTTCACTACTAAATAAATCTTAGTTTTAATTTATTAATATGAGATATTCACTATCATAAATCCAAGTTTAGGATAGAGGATGGATTTGTAAAAAAGACAGGATCACCTTGGTGATTAATGTAATCTCTTCGGCTCGGGTCTACCGTCTAGGTCGGGCTTGGGTGGTTACAACATCAACATTACCAATTAATGACAAAAAGAATTAAACAATCCTATGCATCCATGAACCAAAAGATAGGCCCAACCTAGCCTCCAAGTCAAGTGAGGTATTATTTTCATCTTTATAATCTTTTCTGGGGGGTGAGCAAAAGTCAATTCGATTTGAAAAAATTGAATTCCGAGTTAATTGAATTGAGTTAGGCGATTTTTTCGAGCCAACTTAAATAAGTAATTCGAGTTTCGAGTTTGAGTCAAGTTGAATTTTACAATTCAAATAACTCGAATAATTAGAATAACAAATTGGTGTAAATACCTATTTGGTCCATGTCAGTTTTAAAAATGAGCAAATTGGTCTCAACAAAAATTACAAAAAAAATTTAAAATTCAAAATATTTATAAAAATTCCAAAATTTATATATTTTTTTGAAAACTTATAAAATTTTAAAAAACTCTAAAGAATATATAAAGAAAGTTAAAATTTTAAAAATTTTCTAAAATAATAATTTTAAGACGTAAATAAGTTAATTAACTATTCAAGTTTATCATACTAAAGTATTTATCTTTTTTCTTATTTAGCTTTGAAAAAATTTTCAAATATATATTGTTTCAAATTTATGTATTCTAATATGGAATTAGTTATATTGTATCAAGATTTTAATTTGACATGTTTATTTTTTTAATTTCACTCTATTCAATTCGACACTACTCGAATTTCATTTCACCCTACTCAATTCGAAAAATTTTCAAATCGAAAAAGAATGATAAAAGAAGACTCATCAATTCGATTAACTCGAATTTTTTTTACTCAATTCGATCAAACACTCACCCCTAATCTTTTCCACTCTACCCAATAGTATCCTAATTTTCTACATGCTTCCTTAAACTTTTTATTTACTTAAATATTGAAAAATATTTTAGAACATAAACTCCAATACTCCATACCTCACCTCTTTTCTTGCAAACTCTTAATAATCTTGATGTAGCCTTGGAACCCACGTAAGACCTCTTCAACCCAACTCCATTTCCAAAATTAAAATCAAAGAATCTCATGAAATTCACTTATAAATAAGCAGATAATATTTTTTTCAAATAGGTTTATTTATTTATAAATAATTAGCATAATGTTGTTTACTGAAATATTAAATTTGGTATTTAATTCAGAAATTAGTCCTATTTCGCGTGGATTCAAGTTGTAATCAGTTTCTTATTTTGTGCAATTTCAAATTATTTGTAACCTTAAAAAAAAACCTTGAAGGTAAATAAATAATTGAGGATTGAAATAATTTTTGTTTAAAAAAACAAAATGAAGCATCCAACTACCAATGTTGCCCCATATTTACATAAAAGAAGTTTGGTAAATGCCTTTTTCTTTTTGTTTGCATTGAAACCCGAAAGTATGACTAAAATTTTATATTTTTGATATTATGTTTGGTACTACCAAACTAACTAAACTTTGTAAAGATTTTTAATTATCTATTAGTGAAGAAGGGAACAGCAAAAACATGACAGAAATATTGCTAATTGAATGACGGCTTAAGCAGGTCAGACCACATCAGCAGCTATTTAATTAATTGCCCTTGCTCCTGCATGTGCCCTCACAGTTTCAAAATGATAAGCCTTCTAGACACCTTAAATTGTAGTCACTTCACCCTTCGAATAACAATTAATTAAATCACAATGGAAGCTACGTAAGCAGCAGCCATCTCAGGTCTCCATCTCTAATTTTAGATCTCTTATTATGGTTTCCATAGCTAGACTCCATTAAAGCTCTTAATGGATAATTTCAGTATATATTAGGATTGCAGGTGGATTGTACATACCATTTCATGGCTTTGTTTACACCTTGCATGTCAACTTCTCTATCTATTTAGAGGATATTCTAATAATATTCTCGTATATATTTAATAAAACTTCAGATAAAATTAATGCCATGAGTTAACTTGATATTAATAACTTTTTTGTATTTAATTTTTAAATAAAAGAATTAAAATTAACGTGCTTAGGAATTGAACCCGTGCTTATAAATTTATAAGCAAATTCTTTAACACTACACTGATAATAATTCTTGAATAAATTTTAAAAAAAAATTTAACTTCTAACCTAAAAGGTTTATTCACCAAAATTATGTATTTGTGCTATACTAATAATAATATTATTTTTATTTTAACACATATAGTCTCCACGCATGTAAAAGTATTTCTAATATATATTTATATATATATATATGAATGATTTGATATAAGATTTTAAATTTTATAAATATAGTTAAAAATGTGACAAGTATATTAATTTTTTATATGCATTCATACAATCGTATGAGATAATTTTTTGTATATATATAACAGATGTATCCCTCTTTTTACATAAAATTATATAGTCCACCCGCACCTGCATTGCATAAAGATGGTTGTGGGCTGAATCGGATCATATCCAAACGTATAAACTTGACTTGTCCAAAATATATAATATGTTAGCTGGATAATTGTATATTTTAACAATTAAATAATAGTTTAAATCAAAGACTACAACAACTTTATTACACGATTGGTACTCTATAAAGAAATAGGATACTAAAAAGGAAAAGAAGAAAAAGAAATCATAGGTAAATCCAGACAAAGGTTAAAATACTATAAAGGAATAGGTTATTTATAAGTAAATATAATTATTTTATTATCTATATAACTCGTCCACTTCAACTTTTTTGTCATTATAACTATAATGGTAAATTCTCAGTTTTGGTACCTTTCTTTTCTTACATTTAAGATTTAATACACGCGTTCACTTTCATTTTTCCATTATAACTATAATGGTAAATTTTCAGTTTTGGTCCCCCTATATTGCTTACATGTAGGATTTAATCTTTATATTTTGATTTGGTTCTCTACTTTTACAATGATATTAGGTAGTCGAAATAATTAACATCTTCAGCTATTTAAAAAGGCATACTATTTTATCAAAAAAATGAATCGACATAAGTGTTATTAAAAATAATCACATCAGGTAGTAAAAATATTAAGGGTGCTAATTATTTACACTAACTAGTGATACGACTCCTTTTTTAGTCATTATAAGATAATGATAAAATTGTAGTTTTTATCTTTCAATTATGCTTACATTTGAGATTTAGTATTTATATTTTAAATTGACATAGTTTGATCCTCCATTCTTATAATGACATTAGTTAGCCCAAACAATAACATCTTTAGCTATTTCAGAGGATGTGAATTTCTCTTAAAAACACCTTTCTAACACATGCAGTTGGAATTGTTTATTATCTATATATTTTTTTAAAATTATTAAAGAAAAAAAAAAGACTTCCCATTACAACACTATCAGCAGCTCTAAATTAATTTTACTCCAAACTTTGTTTATGTGAAAAAAGAAAATATCTTCACCTCCTTTTTAAAGTCTTTAACTTGTGTAAACAATAAAGTAAAAACGTGGCACAAGCCAATTAAATTGATAGCTTCTTAGGAAAAAATAAGCACTGCCTTCAAAGTTTCCAACTTCTCTACAAAGGAAAAAAAAAAAAAAACATGATGAAACTGAATCGAGATTCCGCTTAATAATCATTTATTCGGGAACTACTAATTAGACTAATTATTAAGCAAAACCACCACTCTTTTTCTGGTCCGCTTACTCATCTTATTATTGACTATTTTCATAATTTTTTTGTCTTATATACCTAAAATAATTAGTCCAATTGATCATGAGTGATATTCAATTTTTTTTCAAGGATATATGCTTTTTTGAAAAATATTTTAAGTAGGTTATGTTTATTAAATGTATTCAAAAATAAAATACAAAACATGTCACCTTAAAATTAAAATTTAGATGAAATGGTAAAAATGAGATTTATTTGTTGAAAGTGTCAGAGATGACCAACAATCAATGAACTAGAAGCTAGACTAATAAGACAACAATCTAACCATTATGTCGTTGAGTAGACAAGGAGTAATCATATCGACTTTACTCATAACCTCCTTGAAGAAGAGCCTTAGTAAGTTTCAAGTTCTACTGGCGAGAAGCTTGTTTTAACCCATAAAGAGACTTGAGTAAACGACACACTCGGTTCTCCCCCTATTTATGAAACCCAACTGGAAGGTTAATGTAGACTTCTTCATACAAGTCACCCTATAGAAAATAATTATAAACATCCATTTGAAAGAGTGGCCAATCATGCATAGCTGCTACATTGATAACAGTCTGAATCGTAACTTGTTTCACAATCGGGGAGAAAGTCTCTTGAAAATCCACCCCAGCTTGTTGCTTGTATCCTTTACCCACAACTCGAGCCTTAAAATGTTCAACAGAGCTATCCGAGTTGTATTTGATTTTATAAACCCATTTGCAACCAATGGGGACCTTACCGGGGGCAACGAAACCACCTCTCACGTGCTATTATCTTTCAATGCTTGAATTTCCAATTGTATGGCTTCAACCTATCAAGGATCCAATCGAGCCTCTTTATAGGTTTGAGGTTCAAAAAGAGCAGAAATGTTAGCATCAAAGGCTTGAGAATGCAAAGGTAAATAGGAAATAGAAGAAAAATAGAAAAGAGAATAAGGATTTATACCTGTCTTAAGTGACACAAGTGAATAGAAGATTGATGGGAACATACATAATCGTGAAGCCAGGCTGGTTGTTTAGTGGCCCGGGAGGTTTGATGAATAGGGAAAACATCATAAGTGATAAGAACAACATCTCGAGAGGGTGATGTGGCAAATAGGGTAAATAGTAGATGGGGCAAGGATGAAAAATCAAGGTCAATAAAATTAATGTTATCATGAATGGGAAAGAAGGGAGAACAGGTGGCAGGAAATTTAAAAGGAAAAATTATCTCATGAAAAATGACATCTCGATTAACAAAGGTCTTAGACTCAAGGTTGAATAAGATGTACCCCTTTTGGACACCCTAATATCCCATAAAAACGCAGGAATAGCCTTAGACGAGAACTTATCAGTGTAATGTGGTTTAATAGCATAATATAAACATCGAAAAACGTGAAGGATAGACAAATAAGAAGATTTGTTATGCAAAAGTTCAAATGGGCTTTTCCACCGTAACAAGAAAGTAGGTAAACGATTAATCAAAAAACAAGAGGTTAACACACACTCTCCCCAGAATTTGCTTGGGACATAAGATCGACATTTCAAGGACCGAGCAATTTCAAGCAAGTGACGATGTTTACGTTCAGCTACCCGGTTTTGTTGAGGGGTATGAGTATAGGAACTCGATGAATAATGCCTAATGAATCAAAGTAAGTATTACATTCGGTACTAAAAAACTCATACCCATTGTCATTGTGTATGCTTTTGACAGTAGTGGTACACCCAAGTTATACGAGAATAATCGTCTACAATAGTTAAGAAAAAATTATGCCTACTATGTGTCGAGACCCTATAGGGACCCCATATATCAATATGTATAAGGGAAAAAGTAGAAGTCTCACGTATGGAACTCAAAGGAAAAGGCAACCTAGTTTGTTTTGCAAGAGGACATACAGTACACTGATGAACAAAATCATTATTAAACCAAGTACAAGGAATGTCCATCTTATTCAACCTTGACAAAGGAGCATGGTCAATTCGTGCATGCCAGATAAAAGAACTATCGATAGTTGTATGAAAAGAATTAGCTATTGGTGAAGGTACGGGAGGTGAAGATGATGTAGTTGGGGAAGAATAAAGAATATAAAGGTCGACATGGTCCCTACCAATTCCATTCATCATGCCACTTGAGAAGTCTTGTGGAATACAAAAGTGTAGGTAAAATGTAACAAAACAATACAAATCCTTGGTAAGTTTTGAAACAGAAACGAGATTAGATTGAAAATTAGGTATATAGTATTTATAGCACATTTTTAAGAGTGGCACCGGGATAGAGGGTATACGATCGTATATGTGTTATGGGTGTGGAGGAGCCATTTGATAAACGAACACTCGGTGAATTGAAAGTGCATGCAATAGGAAATTCAAGGTGCTAGAAGCTAGAAAGCATGTGATTAGTAGCACTAGTATCTAAAATACATTCACAAGATGTACTCATGCCTGTTAATTTTGCCCTAGTTTTCATATTTGCAGTTGTCTCGACCAAAGATTCTTTGTTCAACAAGCTTAATATTTGCTGATATTGTTCCTGTGTGAACCCAAGAGCTTGAACCACACCATGAGAGCTTCGAATGTTGCTGTTGGGTACACTACTATCAGCCACTGTCCCCTCGTCTGCTACCACGTTGTTTGCACCAGCCCTAGACATTGAACGCTTCTTAGTGAACGTGAAATCAGGTAGATATCCAATTAGTCTATAACAACTTTCTCTCTTATGACCTTTAACTTTACAATGATCACACACACCATTGAACCACTTTTTATATGAATTGACATTTGCTGAATATAAAGACGTAGGATCAACAATAATTGGATCGAATACATGCTACCTTAGTGACTCTTCTTGCACGAGTATGGAATATACTTGATTGACCGAAGGAAAGGGGCTCATCAACAAAATTTGACTCTAAACAACACCATTAGTTTCATTTAAACCAATCAGAAATTGAAACGAACGCTGCTGCTCAATATGATTAATAACCTATTTAGTCTGCACACAACCACAAGAAGAACATAAATTAGGGAATCATACTCATCCCATAACAATCTGAGCTTGGTGAAATAGGTTGAAACCAAAGAGGTTCCTTAAAGGTGAGAAGAAATTTCTCGATGCAAGAAGTAGAATCTTGAACCATCAATCTTGTTGAATTGCTCGCTAAGATCTTGCCAAACTATTGTTGCACTTAAAGCAAAAATGACACCTATAGAGAGCTATTTGCTTATTGTGTTCAATATCCAAGATAACACGATAGCGTTGCATCGCTCCCACTCTGAGTACAAATCTTCTGCCAACAAATCTTTAGAACAAGTACCATCAATGAAACTCAACTTATTTTTGGCAATCAACGTAATTCGTATTGCACGACTCCAAATATTATAGTTGTCAACACTAGTGAGCTAATGAGAAACCATCCAAGTCTCAAGTGTATCGGATGGATGTAAATAAAGAGGATGATTGTAATCAATAAGTCATTCAAAAAGATTTGCCTTTACAACAAAAAACTAAAAAAAAAGACAGAAAAATAAAGAAAGCGCGAGAAACAGATGCCAAAAACTCAAAAAAAAAAACAAAAGAAGATTGCACAAGAATCAAAGGAAGATTACTCAACTCGCCATTGTCGGAATCAGACGATTGGGACTGGCTCTGATACCATGTTGAAAGTGCCGGAGATGACCAACAATTGATGAACTACAAGCTAGACCAGTATTGTATCTGAATGAAAAGTATATTTCTTAAATTACAATAGCAAGAAGTTTTATAACCTATGTTCAACTAACTACTAGCTAGTAACTAATCTAACTACTACTAACAACTTTTTGTTATTCAGCCAATTACCAGTATCTTTAACATATTTGATATTTTACTCTGCTTTTGGATAAATAATTATAATGAGAAAAGAAAGGAAATAATATATGTTCATTTTGTTTGGATAAAAAAATTAGTAAAGGAGTATTTACATTATTTGTTTGAGTGAATTGTTAAAAAGTAGAGGAAATGATCAACTATAATGATTTTTTTCAACTATATATTTTTTTATCAGTAGAACTAATGTATTTTTTGTATCAATTTTATAATCCATGAAGACTAATTTTTTTGAAGTTCATGGTTATCCTTCTATGATCTCTAAGATTTGAACCTATATTCTCCTGACAACAAAAAATTATTCAAATAAGACAGACGATCTTTTTTTATCTTTTCCAAACATGGGTTAATTTGTATCATTTAAGAAATTATTTCTTATAAATTTTATATAAAGTATCTATTTAAATAAATAAAAATTTGGGATAGCTTCCGCAGCATTGTAAAATAAAATGAATGATGTATTAACTTGTATTCTAATCAAGCTGCAAACAGCAGCAGCATTTTTTAAAAATAATTTAATTATAGGAGGGTTGTAAAAAAAGAAGATACGAATTAGGTGATGCCAAAACAAGTGACTGTAATTTGAAACCACATCATCTCACAATTAAGCACTATATTTTTTTTATTGCACCCATTGACAGGTAACAAATAAATAATTTAATTAATGTTTTGAGTATTAATTTGGATAAGAGATGTCGTTTTAAATTCAACTCAAAGATTTGTTGGTATAAAGGAGATCAGTTTAACCATAGCTGCATCTACTTCAATTTTACTATTTTCGATCAAGATTTTATTTTAACAGATTCACAGGAATATAAAAATTCTTACATATCCTTTCCAATATACACGCAAACACAAATGCGAAAAGGATAATGTTGTATATATGGCAACATTCACCCAATTGTGGGGTTAGTTATGAATCATTTGCTATATTTTGTGACTACTTCTAATATCTTGTTTTAATTATCGACCGACTGAAATCAAAATTGTGTTACTAAAAGGATAACCCATTATACAAGAATTCGGTGGGTAGTCTCCTCATTGATGGACCAATTATTCTAAAATTGATAATGGCTTTAGGAATAACCTAATTTGGCAATAATAAGATTAAGATAATGAATTTTAATAGAAAAAAATATGGAGAAATTCAAAGATGGAATCAATAAAAATATAACATTAAAGACAAATTAAGAGAGGAGGAAGGTGAGTCATGAATTTCTGACTCAGCTCCCACTATGCCCCTAAACAATATCAAAAAGTTGTATCTTCTCCCCCTACTTTATATAGATATGGAACTAGAATGTTGATGATGGATTGATGATGTCCCCATGCATACATACATGGAGGCATGGCATGACATTGGATTTTATGATGGATGGGTTTCTCATACAATATGTTTAATTGTGTGACATCAAAAGAAAAAGTATGATATTGAAGTATTAAAATTTTTATAATAAAATAGTTCATATAAATATAAGAAAAAAAAATAACATTTTTTGAGACGTAATAAATACAACATAATTACAAATACAAGTTTAAATAAATTCATTAACTAAATGTTTCATGGACATATAATTACATATGATAAATTTCGAAATTCAAAATCTCAAACCTTTACCACGTCAACAATGCAAAAATAAGATTAAACATTATTTCAAGGAGATAGGCATATTAAACATTATGAAGGTGGATTGGAGTTGATTGGTTGGAGGGTGTTGTTAGGCACCAGAGAAGAAGGGGACTAATGGGTCCCATTCCACGTCATTCACACATGGCGCCTTGTTGGAATTTGAAAATGCAGGCTAAAATGTCACTCAAAACTACGACTTCCTGCCAGCATCTTTTTCCTTCTCCCTTAAATTTCTTTCTTAAATTTCAACAATTGACTGCCATGTAACCCATAATAGTGGCCAAAAAGCATTTGGAGAATATTCAACACATGGTATAAAAAGTGCATCTGAATTAGGAGCAAACACATGCATTTGTTTTAAACTTGGCCTCCAAATATGGAAAAAAAAACCGAAAGCCATGGGGGAAAACCTTTCAAAGTATATTTTTTTTACTTAGAGGTTCTCATGAGCCAGGCCGGATTTGGATCGGTTCAACTAAATATTCAGGCCTATTTGTTTGGCTTAGGTCTGACCCGACCCAAAAATGCACTTAAAATTTTATTTAAGTCCGGCTCAGCCTGTCCGTATTAATTTTTTATATAATTTTTATATATATGTATATAATGTATCAAAAATACTAAAAACATTAAAATAAATATTTATCAATAAATTGAAATAAATTTTAAAAATATGCATACTTAAATAACACTAAGATAAATGCAACTTAACAAACAAATGCATCTAAAATAATAACAAAATTAACATTAAAACAACAAAAAAATTACAACTTTTTTTTTCTGAATTCGGGCCGGGTCGAGTTGGGCCCAACCCAAAAATATCTTATTTGAGATTTGACCCATTTTTTAAACAGATCTATATTTTTATTCAAGCCCTCTCACTTTTCATGTGAATCTTCACCAGCAAGTCTACTTGGGCTCATTAGATTAATAATCTTTGTAGGCTCTTCAGCTCCAAACAAAGTTAGCCCAATTTCTTGGGTGGTTTGATATTTGATGGGTCTGGTCTATTTCCCATCTTTCCGTAAAATTTGGGCTCCTCACATCTCCCCCAAAGTTGATGTTTATCATGCAGCTGCTCTGTGCAGCTCTTCTTAATATTATTAATTTAATATACACATTTAATTCATTTTTTATTTTTAACAGAATATTCTAATTTTAATAACCAATATAACTATCTTTTATTTTTAAAAAATACAAGTAAATTTATAAAACATACTAAAAAGGTGTATTTGTATCATGTTTTAAAAGATAAAAATGTATGTCTATTATAAAATATTTTAAAAACCCAAAATCTGACCCGATCACATGAAACGGGAAGCCCGACCAATTTCATGAGCTAGCCGTGGCCTCGTGAAGTGCCTCACCACCTCGCAAGCCCTCCCTGCAAACCATCGCTTCGCCACTTCGTAGAATGTGCCACACCACTTTATAGAAATGTCCTCACCACTAAGGCCTTGCCCACCATCTCGCGAGATACAACCATCTAGCCATTTCGCCATCACCATCTCGTCATCTCGCGAGGTCACAAATCGTCTATCACTAGCACCACGTGAGGTGTGATCATCTCACCACCTCGCAAAGTAAATACGAGAGAGATCACGTGTGAGCACTTTACACACCACTAATATCTCGCAAGGTGGTCTATACGTGAGTTGATCCCATCATGTCTCACCACTTCATGAGGTGGAGGTGGAACATGAGGGATGTGTGAGCACTATTCACTCCCTACAGTGATACCTTTCTACCAAAGAGACACGTTTAAGGTAGCGTGTCGAGCCTAAAAGAAATTGTGTGTCGTATGCATAGTACCTAATTATCTCCTGGCACGTCACATCAGAGAACTATGCCTTACAAATACAGAAGAATGGCTCTCAAGAGAGAGGGCCGAAAAAGGAACCTCAACAAGGTCCATTACTTCTAGACTTCAATCTTTATTGTTTTGACATTTGAAAATTTGATATAAATAAATTATTTATATTATAAATGTATTAAATGATAAATTTATTTTGAGTTTTAAAATAAACAACATGTATGGTGTAAGTGTTGAATAAATGCTTTAATTTATTTTAATGTTATAAGTGGCTCAATAATAATTTTATTTGATGAATTATATCTAAAGTACTTTTTAATTAATATTATTAATATAATATTATAAATCATTTATTAGTTTAACATTATATTAATAATATTTTATTTTATTTATTGAAAATGTGAGACATAATTGGATTATAAACGTTATACTTCTAATATCTATAATAATATCTATTGAGTTAGCTATTCAAGATAAATTTTTTATTTGAATAAAGGTTTTTTAATGTTCTTAATGTCATAAAAGTATATTTAAAGTAGTTTTTCACAAGTTGTTTTCATTAATCTTATCTATAAAATAAGGAAAAAAGTAATCAAATTTACGTTTGATAAAATTTCACTTACCTCCTTGTGGTTTGAACAAAGTTGAATGACAAATCCTCTAACTCCTCGGGTTTATTTATTAATGAAATTTCAATGAAAAGATAAACTTACCTTTCATTACTTTGTGCTAGAGGTGATCATGGGTCGGGCTGGGCCCATACAAAATTTTAGGCTCGTTTTCTAGGCCCAGGTCTGGCTCGGCCCGAAATATGGGCTTAAAAATTTGTCCAAGCTCGACCCGAAAAAAATTGCTAAGGCCTAGCTCGGCTCGACCCGGCCCATATTAAATATATATTTTTAATATATATAATATATTTGATTAAAAATAAAAAAATATATATTTAATATATAATTCGAGCCAGGCCCGGGACAAAAAAGTTTTGCCCGAGGGCCGGCCCATTTTCTAAACGGGCCTCATATTTGTACCCAAACCCATATTTTGGGCCTATATTTTTACCCGGACCCTCCCATTTTTCGGGCAGGCCATCGGGTTGGGCTACTTGATCACCTCTATTTTGTGATATCTTTAATCTTTATATCCAATAAATTTTAATTAAAAAATAAAAATTTAATTATTTATAAAAATATTTTAATTATTATGAAATTATAAATTATATTATATTCTAATATTATTATTTTTTAATAATCTCATTATAGGTTTTCATTATATCTATTATTTTTGACACAATGCCCATGTTAATCGAGTTAAGACTTAAAGGACTATATTCTAATACTCTTACATGTTAAACATAAAGAATTGTTCAATTAATGAGTTTTTTTAGAAGTTGTACATACAATCACAATTGTAATTGCAAAAAATACACCCGAATAACTATAACTGGATTTAATTTTTATAAAACACGATCAAATAAATAATCAAAATATATTTATATCTATACCAGGATAAATATATATATATATAGTCCACATATAGTAGAATATAAACTAGAATATATATAGATTAAGAATCCACACATGGTTTATATAGAGTGAGACTCAAACATTGTATCTTAAAGTTTTCATGGTTTTAACATTGCCATTAAGCTAAGGCCTTGTTAAGGGAAGTCGACTCCGTTGAGAGAAGTTGACAAAGTGTTGTTCGTCGGGAGCCAACAAACTCCTTTATGGGTCGATATTGTCATGGGGGGAAGGGAGGGGAGAGGTTGTCTCCCTACTCTAGTGAAAAGCCGAGTGTTTAAAGGAGCAACTGGTTCATGGAGTGGTAGTGCCTTGTTAGTGCCTAATATGACAGACCATGCAGACGCACATAGTTACCCATCAAAACAATCTCAACATTTACTCTTGATTGGATTTGAACTCAAGCCCTATAGCATGTAAGGCACTTAAAGGTAACTATAGTACCCCTTGTGTAACACCCTAAAATTTAGGAGGTTACAATTTTAAAATTTGTATAATCTAGATTCTAGGATTAGTGGTTAAGAGCTTAGTAAAATCTTTAGAGAACCAAGGTTTAAATTCCCACCTTTTTCACTTTTCCCTTTTATTTTTTTGCACTTAAGGAAACAAGGTTAAACTAGCTTATGTATTATTTATGGTAAAATATGGTCATAGAATGGGCATTAGTCCAATGGCCAAGCTTTATCCTTTCATTTCCCTTGATCTTAGGTTCAAGTCATGTTCGTTTCACTTTATTTTCTTTATTTTTACCTTGATTTTGGGAAAAAGGGTTAATTGCCAAACAACCCTTACTTTTTTTCCAAAGTCCAACTAATAAACCACTTCCTAATGTAATTAGGATTTGCTATTTGATTCTAACCCAAATTGAATCCCTCATTCTCTCTATTCATTCTCAATTTTCTTTACAAACCCTCTTTTGAAAAATTCTGTAAACGTTCTTGCTGGAAATTTAGTTCTTGAATATTAACTTTGCAATCAAGCCCAAATCGAATCATTTTTCATCAATCGTTGAATTTCGTGCCATCAATTTCTAAATGGGTAAGTTCTTCTCGTTTCCCAATAGCTAGATCTCATTAATTATGGGGAATCATTGTTTTCATTAGATCTTTCATCCATTACAAATCTTTTACGATCTTGTCGAACCCCCCAAATCTTGAAATCCGTCATTAATTCTTGCGTTTTGTCAATAGAAAGGCCCGTGTAGGTAATCTAGATCATACTTGGACATGAGGACCATCGTACGAGACCCCGGAAGTTAAATGTGTGTTCTTTTATGAAAAATTGAGTTAAAAGTTTAAAATTACCTAGTCATACACGGCTATGTCCCTATGTAATCTTTCGCATCAATACTTCGCACACGGCCTAGGGCGTCTCACACGGTCCAATCACATGGTCGTGTGGCCCTTGCACCTCACCTATTTGAATCGCACATAGCCTGGGGCTTCGTACATGGTTCGATCACACGACCGTGTGGCCCTAAAACTAAAAAAATTACAATTTTATCTTAAATTTTATTGTTTTATTCAAATCAGTCCCTGATTAGGTTTTTAATGGCATTTAAAAAACTAGATTATGCAATTAGGTCTTAAAATAGTAATAGAACAAAGAGTTATATGGATGATTGAATTTATTAATTGAATTACACTTGATTGTTTGCTTGAATAGTGAATAATGTTACATGTATTTTATGAATACCCGATTGAATGATCCGAATACCTAAATTGTTGACAAAATTGGATGCCTTATTTATTCATGATTGACATTGATTTGTTATGAGATAAAAAGTAAATGATTTATTGATTGAAAGTCTTGGAATGTATTTGTAATGCATTTGCATGGGTTGGGTTAATATGATCGGAGGACGAACTGACATTTTATTTGTATTTAATCATTCATTGTGTACTCACAATTACAGCAGATTCCAACTGCGACGGTTTCATTGTGTACCCATAGTTACAACAGATCTTAATTGCGACATTTTCACTGAGCTATCACGGTCCCTCTAATCGCAACGACTCGGTTTCCAGTGGTATCAAAAAAATTTCAGTTCTGAAATGTCATTTTCATAAATTATGTTTGTAAAAATTAATATTTAATATTTATGAGACTAGTATAGAACCATATTAAGTTGGTCTAGTATTTTTTTTTTCTTAATTAATAGTAAATTAAAGTACAAGTGTAATGATACTAAAGTTAGTAGAGTTGAAAAATACGATTTTGAGATATCGTTTCCATAAATCTAGTCAATAAATATTATTAAATAATATTTATGAGTTAATTATAATTTTTTTATTAAATTTTGATCAAATAAATTTTCTAATGGGACAATTAGTAAAAGCATGGGTGCTCTAGTTCTAAAGTCAGTGGTTGTGGGAATTGAGGTATCAGGACCTCGTTTCCATGAACCAGACTCGTAAATATTTTTATTAAATATTTACAGAGTTATATAATAAGTGAATTGAATTTCTATTAGGTAATTTCTTTGAATTAGTGTTTAATTTAAGTATAGGGGCTAAATTGTATAAGTGGTACAAGTGCAATTTATAAAAGGATTATGGTTGGAATTAAATAAAGGGAAAAAATGGCAATTAACCATTAAACCCCATTGAATGGCCGATTAAAACATGCATATATCGAATTAAAACATGCATATATTGAATTAAAACATGCATAGTATAAAAAAAAGAAAAAAAAAAGAAATGATGGGGGTGGGTGAAATGAAATAGTTTTGTTTCTTCATCTTCAAACAATTGAACTGATTTAAGTGCATATATCTTTCGTGAACAGTGTGAATAACTTTGAAATTAATTCAATTAATTGTCTATGTTTGAGAATATTGTTATTTCTTGTCTAAAGTAGCAATATCGAATTACTGTATTTGAAATTTACAGATAATTATAACCGATTGATTCTTGTTAATGACGTATGTTGTTATTTAATGTTTAAAAGTATAATTGTAGGTCTTGGTTTATTATAAAGGAACTCACATTGAGATTCCAAAGCTCACTCCCTTTAATTTCCATCTTTACAAATAATCCTTAAGGTTAGGACGCAGACACGACACTTGGAGGGTCTTGACTTTTGTTTCATATTTATTCATTAATGTTATTATTTTTAATTCCTTAGGAGGGTTGAGTTATTTTCCATTTTCGTTTATTATGAACTGTGGTTTGAGATTTGTGTAACAGCCCCAATTTTGACTCTAATCGGAACGGTGGTTTCGGGACCATGAATTCGAGTTAGAAAAATATTTTTAAATTTATTTTCTGTGTTTATTATGTGTGAAAATTTCGTGCTTCAATTTCGTCGTTTGAGTGTCCGACTAAATGAAAGGATTAAATCGTGTAAAATAAAAATTTAGTGGTTATTTTTAGAAGGGCCGAATAGTGGATGTTCTTTTAATATGGAGGTTTTATGTTGCAATTTTTCCATCTAATAAATGAATGGACGGCATATGGTTATAATATATAGTTTTTATATTAATTATAAAGGTTATAATAATAAATTATATATTATAAAGTTATTATAATAAAAACAAAACATAAGAGAGTGGCCATTTCATCATCTTTGTGCCGAACGAAAAGAGAATGAAAATAAGAAAACCAAGCTAGATATTCGGCCTTTGTTCAAGCAATTAAGATCAAGAACCAAAGAAAACGGAGTTGGATCGGGGAAAAACAAAAATAATCGAATAGTCATTTATTTCCGTCCGTCGACATCCGAGGTAAGTTTATAAGCATTTTAAATGTTGTTAACTTTGATTATATGTGAATTATATATAGGTTGAATTGAATTCTTGATTATATATGTGTTGGCCGAATGACTTTATGCTTGGGAGCAATGTTTTCGAGTTCGATTCGATCGAGATACGATGTCTGAAAGTCCCGTACGAACCTTAGGAATAGCTAGGATACATATGTCATGACATAGGATTCCGTTGTGTGTTATCGTGTAAGACCACATCTGGGACGTTGACATCGATTTATGATTTATGTGTAAGACCCTGTCTGGGACAGTGGCATCGATATGTGATTACATGTAAGACCACGTTTGGGACGTTGGCATTGTACGATATGTTCGATTATCCAAGTATCCTTTTTAATTTTGAATGGTTCAACGGACAGTAATAAGTTGAGATCGATTATAAACTCAAGTTAGAAATGCTCAGGTATGTACTTATAATAAGTTATGAAATTAAGGTAAGTTGAGTATTTGAATTGATGATATACAATTATTATGTAATAGGAATTATATGTTGGTATATTTAAGCATATATGTATTCCGCCTATTGATGTATTTGTATTGTGAAAAATAATGGTTATTTATACTAATTTTTAAATGGTATTCGGCCAAAGTAGAATTTATGCATAATTTATATGTTTTGGTTATATGAAATCAAGTTGGAACTGTACATGAGTTGATAATAACTTATTTCGGTTTAAATAATTTATTTTTTTTGTATATGATTAAATATTTGCTTACTTATGACTTACAAAGCTTTGATAGCTTACTGTGCATATTTGCTTTTTTTTTATATAGATTTTAGAAGTTGGTTACGAGCTCGGGGATCGTCAGAGAAGCCTATCACACTATTGACTGTTTCAGTATATCTTTAAGTCTGAACTCGAACTTATGGCATATATAGTCTAGTTAATATGTTCGATTTTGGGATATGTAAATAGGAGCCATGCGAAAATGGCTTGATCATTATGTTTAAGCTTGATTTAATATGTTCTTGGTTAAATGTTCGATGTGTTTGGTTTCAATGATTCAATCATGGTATAAGTTTATTTGGTATGGTTGATAATTTGTATGATTGGTATTTTGATTATATGTCTTGTTTGGTTATGTCATGAATAATTTATGCATTAGTTCATATTAGTAAGTTTAAAACATAGTATGTATGCTTGTGAGATTTTACTAAATGATTTGGCTAAAGAGTATGAAAGAGCATGATGTATATTCGACTATGTTCTAAACTTATTCTGAAGTGGTGTTTCTGTTATAAATTGGTTGAAGGATAAGTTTCAATTGTGGTATGATGTTGGTTTGATGGAGATGTATGTTTTGTATTAAGAATTGGAGTGGAAATGATAGATGATATACCTATATGCTGGTCATGACATGTTAATTAAAATTATATACATGTTTATATATGCGCATATGTCATAATAGTTATTGTAATGAGTTGGTGGAGTAAAGACAAGTTGGTATGATATTTAGACTTACTGATATGTTAATAAATTAGGTGTACTATGAATTTATCAATTGTGACCGAAAATGATGATTGGTATAATAGTAAAATAGATGTGAAATAATGGATGAGTTAATGCTTACTTTGGTATATAATTAAATGTTAATGTTGGACGTAATTTGCCGTTAAAATTTAGTTGGTGTTTTGGTTTTGTGGTTGTAATTTAGTTGGTGTTTTGGTTTTACCTTTATGTTTGTACTTTAAGGTATTTTTGTGTGGCTTTTAGACATGTATATTGACTTGTAAATACGGTATATGTTTGAAAAGAAATCATTTGGACTTTGAGTTATAAATCATATATTTAGTGTGATTAATAATTTAAGTATTAATATATATTATCAAAATGTTATATATATATATATATATGTAAATATGACCTATGTGGTTATGTGAATGTACTAAAGCTGTATTTTCTTTAGTAATGCCTCGTAACCTTCATTCAGTGATGAATACGGGTTAGGGGTGTTACATTTTGGTTTTGATAAAGATCGAGCCACTGCAACGATTAATGTAATCTCTCGAATTTGAGTCTATCGTTTAAGTCAGGTTGGGGAGGTTACATTTAGTGGTATCAAAGCCAAATTTACCAAATTTGAATTGTGGAAGTTGGGTAAGTCTGCATACATAATATTAGAAAGAATATTTTGGGAAAAACCATTCCACAAAAATATTTTAAAAACTGACTTTTTGTAGTAAAATAAGTCCAAGACTTCAGTGTCGGTCTTGCAGTAGTTTTCTTATTCATAATATATGAATGACTCGAAATTCTTGACCTGTGGATATACTCTAGCCAATGTTTGAACTTTTGAATAAAAATTGTAGATAAACCTAAAACTGTAGATAGACCTTGTAGGGTTACACTTGTTGAGTCGCCCACTATTTAGGGCAAGGAGTCGATTTACAAGGACGATTATGTGTAAAAATCCACTACTAACGGTGGCGAATGCCAAGCAAATGGTCAGGAAGACGACGATGACACCGTAACTCAAGTAATGCTAAGGGCATTGGAACAAATTGCTGAAAGATAAGGTGGATCCGAAAGCCGTGGAACCATTGTAGAGACACTTCTGTTGAACGGGGCTGAGACGTTTAGGGGAATTTCTAGGATGACTTCCACTGTGATTGAATATTGGTTGGAGTCAACTAAAAGGATTTCAGAGGAATTAAACTATACTCTAGAGCAGAAACTGAAGGGTACGGTGTCCTTACTTAGGGAGGAAGCGTACTGTTGGTGGCAAGCTGTAGTAAGAGGTACACAAGCTGAGTAGATCATGTGGGATTATTTTCTAGGAGCTTTCCAAAAAAAATTTGTGGGCATAAGGTATGTGGAAGCCCGCAGGCTTGTATTTATTGAGCTATGGCAAGGGGATAAGTCGGTAGCGGAATATGAGACTGAATTTGTGAGGCTTAGTCAGTATGTACAAGGAATGATAGCCACTGAACATGAAAAAAGTGTACGATTTGAGAATGGGTTGCGAAACGACATTAGGATGCAGGTTGCTCCGCATTAAGAGAGGGTGTTTGAATACCTTATGGAAAAATCCAAATAGTGGATGAGATAAAATAGGCAAACCCTGTTCAGTGGGAGAAAAGTAAAAACACGATTAAAAGATATTCAAATACTTCTAGTTTGAATGCCTAACCGGTCAAGTGGGCCAGAGAGGATAGACCTCAACAATAAGGGCCTGTGGTGAACCCAAGAGTGGTGAACCCAAGAATGGTAAACCCGCTTGTGATTATTGTGGAAGGCATCACCCGAGTGAATGTTGGAAGAAGAAAGGTGCTTGTGGCCACTCGCACACCGCCTACCACACGAGCATGTGGCCAGCCCGTGTGGATCACACGGCCTCACACACGGTCATGTCCCTCTATAATCTTTCACATCATCACTTTGCACACGGTCAACGGCGTCACACGCGGTCCAATCACACGGCCTTGTGGCCCCTACACCTCATGTATTCAAATTGCACAGGGCTTGGGGCTTCACACACGGTGCAGTCACACAGCTGTGTGACCCCTGAAACTAAAAAATTATAGTTTTGTCTTAAATTTTATTATTCTATTTAAATTAGTCATAGATTAGGTTTTTGATGACATTTAGAGAACTAGATTATGCAATTAGGTCTTGGACTAGGAATAGAACAACGAGATATATGGATGATTGAATTTATTACTTGAATTTCTTTTGATTGATTGCCTGAATAGTGAATAATGTTACATGTACCTTATGAATACCCAACTGAATGATCTGAATGCCTAAAGTGTTTGAAAAATTGGATGCTTAATTTATTCATGATTTTTATTGATTGGTTATGAGATTAAAGGTAAACAATATATTGATTGAATGACTTGGAATGTATTTAATTTACATTTGCATGGGTTGGGATAATATGATCAAAGGAAGAATGGAGAGTTTATCTGCATTTAATTGTTCGCTGTGTACTCATAGCTTTAGCATAGTCTAATAAGTTAAACTAGAATATGAATTGTAAATCACATGTATAAACTGGAGTTTTAAAAGGGAAAAATTGATTTTGATAAAAACCGAGCCACTTCGATGATTAATGTATTCTCCTGAATTCGAGTCTATTGTCTAGGCCGGATTGAAAAGGTTACATCTTAGACCAACAATGCTAAATGTCATTACAAAATACTGAATTACCGTTGGAAAAATTATACTGCAATGACAAAAGTCATTGCTAAGTTGTAGTGTTGCTAAAAGTATACTTTGAAAACTAAAACGTGGTTTTTAATTATATTGAAATGAATTTTTGTGGGTGCCAAATGTAGTGGATTTTGACAACAACTTAATTATTAAAATATGTTTTAGTAACTACAAATTTGATGACAGTATCTTTTAAACAATGATAAAGATTTGGTTACCAAAACTTTTATGTAATAATAATGCGTTGGTTATAACATTTTTGACGTAACAATATAAATTTAGATGTCAAAACATTTAAATTGGATTCTAAAATGTAATTTCATTCACTTCTTTCTATTTAAAAAAATAGTAATTTTATTTTCTCTTAAAAAATTAAAACTTTAAACTTGAATTTTCCAAAAAAAAAAAAACCCATTTTTGAAATGTTTTATTTGGATATATTTATACATATTCTAGATAGAGGTGAAACCAAGGGGCTGGGGCCCTGGTCCCCCTAAAATGGAAAATTTCACCTTTAATTTTTTTATAATTTTAAAAATTTTAAATTATTATATGGTAAAATTATACTTTAGCCCCCTCAAAAATGAAAAAAAATTGATTTAATTATTTAAAAATTATAAAGATATAGGCTATTAAAATGGTGAAATTTCACTTTTACTATCATAAAAATATATAACTTAATTTCGATCCCCGTCAAAAAATTCTCTGACTTCACCTCTAATTCTAGAGCTCATATTTTATTGTATTCTCAATGTAAGATAACTTGATTGTAAGTGCAATTATGAAAAGATATATAACTTTAATAAATTATGACATTAGTTTCGATACAAATTTTCAAATTTGGTAACTTCAAAAAAAAAAAAACAAATTTGGTAGAAGTAAAACTCAAGCTGAGTTAAAATTTATGTTTTCTACAAACTAGTAGCAAGCTTTGTCTATATGCAAAAGTTTTTTAATTTAAAAATTAGTTTCTAGCTCATGAAACCATTACAAGCCAAATATTTACATATATTAGTGTAAATATATATCTAAAAATGATTTCTTTTCTACTTTAACTTTTATTTACTTAAAATTTAATATTTTAATTTTTCTTCCAACAAATTATAGCTTTATACCTATTTATTTTTTAGCAATTTACTTTACTTTTATTAAATTTAAAAACATAAATTATTTAATAGAAACTTTAACACTTTCTATCATTTTTTATAGAAATTACTTTTTATTTTTTTATTTTGTTATATTTATAAATCTAATATAAATTCATAAAAAAATATTATAACTCCAAGCTGGGCCTAATTGTAAATATCGAACATTTGTTGTCTGTTTTGAACCATGTGTCTCATTTTTTGTCAAGTTAATTTCTTAGGCCTAATTTTTTACGTTGAAGAATTTTCAAAAAAAAAAATAAATAAATAAATAAAGCTTCGTACAGCAACACATTGACAAGTCCGGTTCTTATTTGTCCTCTCTCCTTATTTTGTCTTTTTCTTAAAAAAAATGTAATAAATTATTATAAGTACACATAATCAATTACATCTGAAGTTATAAATTTGCAGTTGAATTATTCATTGAATTACTAACCACTCTTAATAGAGTTTAATATGTCCAATTTTCTACCCATGATGGCGAGTGTTTGAAAAAACAATATCTTGAATATTCTTGCACAAATGCTATGTGAGAATTCTTCATCATATTACTTTGAGTTTTAGTGACACTCTTTGTGGGTTTATTTAGATTTATTCTAGTTTTAGTTTGAACATATTTCAGTTTTTGTTCTAAAATTGAAATGGAATCTAGGAACGGTAGGAGATCGGCAAAAACGATTAGGCAGAGGCTGGAGGATCCATTGGATTTGGACAATCCTATTGTTAATGACAAATGTATGAAAGCGGTCTCGATTGGTGTTCGAACGATGTCATAGAAATATAAGCTTTTAGGCGCCACAGCTGAAAGGATTAATTCGCAGAATGAAGAAGACTTCGAGTTACTAAAGGGAGAAGCAGAAAAAGAGATTATTGATGGCATCCTTTCCATCACTTTCTTCGAACGAGTTCATCAATTTATTTCCAAGTGCATGGCTCGGACTGTGGTCGTCAAATTACTAGGAAGGAAAATTTCATACCTTACTATGACTAATAAATTGCAAGTTATCTGGAAAACTAAGTAGCCATTAAAAGTAATTGGCTTAGAGAATGATTATTGTTCTGTTAATTTTCAAGATGATGATGAATACCTTCATGCGGTGTCGGGAGGGCCTTGGACAATTTTTGGCCAACATCTCACTGTAAGGCCATGGACACCTTCGTTCACAACAGATCAAGATTTTCCCACTAGTTTACTAGTTTGGATTAGATTGCCTGGGCTATCGGAGGGCATGTACACAAGAAGCCTTCTAAAGTTCATTGCAAGAGCGATTGGACGGGTTGCGAAGATAGACTGTAATAACGATAATAAGATATGGGGTAGCTTGCGAGACTTGCAGTTTATATTGACCTTGGGAAACTGCTGGTTCCAAAATTGCAAATTGACGAAAGAGTACAATGCGTGGAATATGAGACTAAACCTTTGGTGTGCTTCAGGTGTGGGAGATTCGAGCACTCTAGTGATGCATGTCTGCATAGGTCTGAGAAAAAAGAAACAATTGAAGGGGTTACAGTTGAGAATCTCGACAGGGATACGACAGCTCAAGGAGGGGCTACGGATTGGAGCTCCAACAAGGATGCTATGACACATAGTAGTGACAAAGGGGATCAATTTGGGACATGGATGCTGGTGGAACACAAACCACATTGGACGCCCTTGACGGCAACGAAGCCAATTGTCAACAACATTGATGTGGGGGCTTGAGGATCAAGATTTGACATTTTGAACAAAAATTACAGGGAGGTTGAAGGGGTCAAATCTACTGCATTAAATGGTAGCACTGGAATTAAGGGATCTGATAAGGGAACTTTGGGGAAGGCTTTGCCAGTTAGGGGGAAACTATTGTCTAACCCTCAAATCAAAACTAGTGTGTTTAAGAAAGGGCCAGCAAAGAACAAATGTAAATTTGTTGTTTTAATGAATGGGCCGAAAACTAATTCAATTGTTTTAAAGCCAGTTAACAACCAAAGGTCCTCGTTTAGGCCGATAGATAACCCATTCGATGATGGATCAAAAATGGGTCTAAAACTTTTGAATAATGGTTCTGATCCAATCAGATTTCGAGCGGTTGGCCATGGCTTAGACAAAAGAGAAATATGTTATTAAGATTAATGAAAAACAAAGGGATTTCTTTATGGAAGGGTGAGATGGAATGATTTCCCAACACAATATCGAAGGGAGATAAGGGGAGGTATTCGGTCAGTGGCAAACAACAGAGATAGAAGGGTTAAGCGCTGATATGGGGCAAATACCAAAAGGTATACGAAAAGGGGAGTTTTTTGCTCTTTTGATCAATTAGGCTATCGATGGCTTAATTAAGGGATTATGTTAGGAGGTTGAGAATGACACATCTATGATGGGTGGAGTCTCGGCGTTACAATGGTCAGATGAAGAAACTCTAGTCGATGTTGATTCAACATGAATCCTGGTTAGTGTCTGTAGCAGCCTTTTGTTAATTGTGTTGATTCGACTAGAGATAAAGTTGAATGTTAAGAACAATGACATCGTCTATATAAATTATCAGTTGCAATGTGCAAATAGGACTCAGGTAAACGATGTTTTCCTGACTAAGTTCTTACGAACTTATCTCTGTGTGTTACGTTATAGCTGAGTTGATGTGGGATTACGCTAGGAGGGACACTGCCAGGACTATGCAAAGAAGTGGTGTATCGGGTTATTATGCATATAGAGCGAATTTGGTGGCGAGTTCGAAGTCTGAATTGTTACTTAGAGATCCATACTTTGGAGTATCTGTAATTGAATAGGATTTCAATTTAGATATTATTGTAATTTAATTTCCATGTGTTGTAGTTATATATACGTATGTATTTTAGTTTGAAATTTTGTAATCAAGTAAGTTGTGATTATCTGTAAATTCTATAAGTAAATTAAGCTTGTATCTGCATTTGTGTGGTAATACCCAAGATCAGAATTCGATTAATCGAATCTGGTTTAAGGCGTTACATCCCATATTATGCATATTTTTTTATTGTTTTTTAAATTAAAAAGACTAAAGTATTTTAGAATAATATAACTTATTTTGAATATGGAAATACATTTTTGTAATTACCTTGATCGAGTTGGTGCCGGTTGACTCGTGACACCAACTCAGCCAGAGATTTTATTAAAAGTATATATACAACCGGCGAATATAATAAATTGTGTATATTTAAAAATACATTAAAAAATAAAATAAAGCTTTGATTAAGTGGTAAATTTAAGATTTTACTACTCTAATTGATGCAGGTTCAAATCTCATCATTTGCATATTTTTCTTGGTTTTCATTCAAATAAAAAGACTAAAATATCCTTAAATAATGTGCCTTATTTTAATTACGAAAAGACATTTCCATAATTTCCTGACTTATTTTCTTGGTTTTCACTTCCCTAGTTATTAGATTGTAGTTCCAATTGTCTCTTCTAGTTGCTAATTTTTAGCTTTCATCTGTTATATGTATTACCTATTTATAGGCTTCCTTGCTGAATAAAGTTGATCTGAACATTTCCACTTCCTCTCATCTCTTCTACTTTACTTGAACCTCTTCTATTCTTTACTGTTAACAGGGGTATCTAGGCATGGTTCAATTTAATAACAATGGCCTCTGACAACTTTGTACAACTAGTGATTCCTCACTTTGATGGTCATTATGATTATTGGGGTATGCTAATGGAGAATTTCCTAAGATCAAAAGAATATTGGCAAGTTGTCTCAGATGGAGTACCAGAATTACAACAGCAATGACAGATGCACAAATGATAGAAATCGAATGATTGAAATTGAAGGATTTGAAGGCCAAGAAGTATTTGTTTCAGGCTATTGATTGTTCAATCTTAGAGACTGTTCTTTACAAAGACACTTCCAAGAAAATCTGGGATTTAATAAAGAAAAAATATGAAGGCTTAGCGAAAGCAAAGAGGCAACAGCTTCAAACACCTCGTACAGAGTTTGAAAACGTTAAGATGAAGTCAGGTAGTCAATTAGAATTTAATTCTCACGAGTCATGGAAGTCGTTAACAAGATGCAGATGTATGGCAACAAGTCAAAGGATATCATCAAAATTGAAAAGATACTCACATCCTTAACACCAAAATTCAATTTTGTTGTCTGTGCAATTAAGGAATCTAAGGATATTGATGAACTCTCACTTGATGAGCTGTAAATTTCTTTACTGGTACATGAACAAAAGATCAAGTAGCAAGACAATGATAAGTAAGCTTTGAAAGCTTCAACAGGAAATCACTAGATGTTTAAAGGAGGTAAAAGCAGAAGTAAAGAGAAGAGAAGTAACAATCAATGGCAGAACAACAGCAAAAACAACGAGAAAGTCAATCTCAAAGAAGAGGAAGAGGACGGGAATGAGGAGGCCGTAACTCAGCAACTCATCGTCCAAGGTCAGAAGACAAGTCAAAAGTTGAATATTATAGGTGTTATATGTATAGTTATTATCAGTCAGGATGTCGAACTAATTTAAATAAGAAAAATAGGGAAGAATCAACATTTTGCAGAACAAGAGGAAGAGGTATCTTTTTTTATAGTGTGTCATGTGAATGAAGAAACACAAAAAACTTATGGTATCTAGACACTGGTTGCGACAACCACATGTGTGGAGATAAGAGAATTTTTTTCGAACCAGATGAATCTTTTTGCAACACTGTCAAGTTTGGTAAGAACTCCACGATATTTGTCATGGGAAAAGGAAAAATCGCTCTCCAAACCAAAGGATAAATTATCCACACTATTTCTAATGTTCTCTTTGTTCTAGATTTGAAGACCAACTTACTTAGTGTGGGTCAGTTGCAAGAGAAGGGGTTCAATATCTTCATTAAAAATGAAGTATGCATAATTCAAAATGAGAAATTGGGCTTAATTGCTCAGGTGAACATGACATCAAACCGGATGTTTCCTCTTTATATCCTAAGTCCCACTCATTCATGTTTCTTAGTAAAAGTGAATGATGAGGCTTGGTTATGGCATTTCTGCTATAGGCATCACAACTTTGGTGGGCTCAAAATGTTATAGCAGAAAAACATGGTGACAAACTGTAACACCCCTAACCTGTATCTGTCATTGAAATAGGGTTATAGGAATGCTACAACAAGTTAATAAAAATAAACAGGTAAAATCATGATCATTACAATATAATTTCTCAAATACCATTAAGTAATTGAATTACAATAATAACTTACATTTACAAGGCTTAAATCGAGCTTAAGGGTCTATAGAAATGATCTTAAAAACCCTTAGGGCCTAATTTGAAATAATTCAAAAAATCTAAGGAAAAGTTGGAAATTTAGAAAAACAGAGGTCACACGGCTGTGTCCCAGCCCATGTCTTAAACCATGTAACTCACTAACTTAGATCACACGGTTGTGTCATAGGTCGTGTTTCAAACCGTATAACTCTCTAACTTGATACACATGACCATGTTGCAGACCATGTATGGCACACTACCGTCTAGCAGCCTGTGTACATAAAAATGAAACTTAAACATCAAGTTTACCATTTCAAGCTTTCTTGGACACCAGACAATCCAATTACTAGCCCTTAGACCTATTCAAATTATCACTAAACCTACTCAAATGATGTCAAATCAACCATTTTAAGTGCCTAACCAATGTACCTTCATTGGTACCACAATTATACATACATGTACAATGATAAAAATCATCAACCATTCAACCATTCAAACATATATACTTATCCTATTTGAGCCAATTATCCAACCTCCTAATTTTCCAAATTAAAATTAAACTAATACCAACTGTTATTCTTAGCTAAGCTTACCAAAACCAAACTACAAACTACATTTAACAAACTTATGTTCATCACCACACTTAGCAACCATATAATATATTCACATTACGAAACAAACATAATTCCAAAGATCAACTAGGCACATGCTTATATATATACACATATCAAAAGAGGTTGTTGACGTAACAACCTATTACATGCCATATAATCAAAAATGAATGTTTTAAGAACTACCGAAGTCTGATGGATAGTGTGACTTGAGTGCTAATTTGATCTCCTATCCTACGAAAAGATATCTACAAGAAAATGAAAATAACATAAGTAAGCTTAATAAAGCTTAGTAAATTCGACGGATAAAATCAATGAGCCTTACTGAAGTAAAAATATAACAATTTAATCAAATATAATTCCACAACTAATGTTTCCTGTCATCCACAATTTTAATCCAGTGAATTACATAGGTCAATTCAAGTCTCAAATAATAGTTTTCGAACAACATACATATCCACAACAGAATCATTTCAAGATATCAAGTACAAATCATGCCATTCAAAGTCTTTAAACAAGTTATTAATACAATAATTATGACCTGATGAGTGGCTTACAGATATGAGTACACAAGTAGTCCAACCAAAACACGCCAATCACTCATAAGAGCTAATCCAGCTAATAACACACCTCAGCACTAAGCGCAAGCTCGAAGGCTATACATCTGCCCCCGGTAATACGCCAGAATCAGAGAGTCATACACGATGGTTCGCAACAAATGGTGAACCTTGGTATACTCGGGAAAAATGAATAAATCACACTGCATCTATCTCCTCTCCAACCCCATATAACACACACTATCATTTAGTTGTTGTAACACCCCAAACATGGCCTAAACGTATATGTTACGAAGAATAATTATAAATTTGACTTTTCCGTTTTGAAAGCATCGTATATCCTTGTTACTAAAAGCGTCCATTTTATTTAAAAACGTGTTGCTATACTTGTTAGCTAAAAACTGTCATTTGTATACATTTTCAAATAAATCTAACAATTTGCAGCGGAATTTCTTAAGTCTTTATATTTTGAAAAATTGAGTTTGTTTTCATAATCGTTTTATCAAATGTAATGCTAGAAATCCCAAATTAAAATCCAAATTCAAAATAAATACCCAAAAGTCCAGAGCGTCCCAAAATTACAAAACTCTCAAAACGAAATTCTTAATAAGAAAATTAGGTAAATTACATTTTTTGGAATCATGGGTATATTCGAGTTCCCGTCACATCGACCCGCCTAAGTCCGAGGGTTACCTAAAAGTAACAGACAAACAGAAAGTGAGTTTTAAAAGTCAGTGTGTAACTCAACGAAAATAAAGTCTCAGATTCAAGTACATGGTAGAACAGATACAGACATATTTCATAAACAGAATCATAATCATGTTACAGTAGTACATATATAGATATATATGATCCTACCCCCATCCTCTACACACCAACTCTGGCCATCCCAACACACCACGTGGAGTATAAAACACCCACAAAACCCTACACACCACTTAGTGTTCTTACGACACTTCTCAGAATGATCGCAGTTGTGCTACAAGTATATTGGCGAAATATCACCTCATATGGAAACAATTCCTCCACATAATACATATCCGGCCCCGTAGTCAGATACAAACAGAATACAATATATAACATAATTAACAAATACCAAAATTAATATATCAAGCATGGTCGTAGAGCAGATATTAAACATGCATATACATACCAGATCGTACATTTTGCATTTTATTACATGCAGTTTACCATATTTCATGCTTTAAGACTTATCTAAACACATACCGACCTCACGGAAGGCCTACAGTTGATCGGGATGACATGTATGACCCTAAAACAAATTTAAAAATTTTGGCCCACACTCCCGTGTGGCCGACACGGCTGAAAATGGCCTAGACCATGTGTCATACACGGCCTCACACATGCCCTATCACATGCCAGTGTGTCGCACATGGCCTATCACATGACAGTGTGTCGTACACAGGCCCCAATTTTAGCTTTCGTCGTTCACTATTTTTCGGGTTTCTCATTACACACAACACTCCCAAGACCTAAATACGTCAAATAAAAAGGTTAATTGCAATACCCCGGCAAGAGATAGCCAAGAATTGAAATCTTTAAAAACACCAAAACTCTTCCATACTCTTACCGATTATCAAACCACAACCTCGCAAAATTACGGTGTTGAATGAGCGCCAAACGTCTCATGACTCTCACCGAAATGCAATGACCCAAATAATCAATGATAACAAAATTCACAACACCAATTGCATCCCTAAATCCCTAAATTTAACAATCAAGAACTAACTAAAACATCACCTAAGAGGAGCAAAATTGAAGACCAACGAACAACAATCCAATGATTAAAGAAGATTCGCAAGAACAAAATGGAAAGAACGACGAAGAGATGAAACAAGAAGAACAATATTTTGCATTTTTAAATTACAGTGTGACTTAGGGAATAGCAAAGGGAAACATGGGTTTTGGGGTCTTTTTTCTTTGTTTTTTCAAAAAAATTAAATAAAATAAAAATCAAACTTAAAATGAAATTCAACCCACATTAGATAATTGTTTTATTTATTTCAAAACAAGCCAAAAAATTAAAGCATTTTAAAATTCCTACTTGACTTATTATAATTATATATTATTATTTTCAACAAACACATTTAAAATCAACTCCAAAATTATTTTGACAACAAAACATATTTTTATTTCAAAACATATAGGGTTAGGCATAAAAAGACGAACAAATTGAGAGTCGAATCCAAGACCTCGGACACAGAATTAAGGCATCTAACCTTTGATAAAAATACCTAATTATGACGAAATTCGTAAAACAGACTTTAATAAATCAGGGCGTTACAACTCTACCCCTAAAAGAAATTTCGACTTCGAAATTTACCTAATTTAGGTTCCCACATGGTTTCCTCAAGTTCCCACGTGGCTTCCTTAGTGCTGTGATCAGCCATAGAACCTTCACAAATGGGATAGATTTCCTTTTTAAGACCTTAACGTCTTGGTCTAGAATTTGAACCAGCTCCTCCTCAAATGTCAAGTCCGATCTAACCTTAATATCCTCAATAGAAGCAACATGAGATGGGTCAGATCAATACCATCTCAATATAGAGACGTGAAACACATCATGAATACGGTTTAACTATAGAGGTAGCTCTAACAGAAACACGATTGGTCCCACACGTTTCAGAATCTGATACGACCCAATGAACCTAGGGTTCAACTTGCCCTTACGTCCAAACCTTAAGACCTTCTTCTATGAAGATACATTAAGAAACACATAGTCACCCATAAAATACTCAATATCCTTTCTTTTCAAATCTGCATAGGATATCTGTCTATCAGAAGCTGCCTTAAGACAATCTCGAATCAGTCTAACTTTATCTTCAGTCTCAGAAACCAACTCAAGACCTAAAACCCGTTGCTCACCCAACTCAGTCCAATATAGAGGAGTGCGACACTTACGACCAAACAAAGCCTCATAAGGTGCCATCTGAATACTAGACTGAAAGTTGTTATTGTAGGCGAACTTGGCTAACGGTAGAAAATCCTCTCAATTACCTCAGAAATAGATCACACAACTTCGAAGCATATCTTTCAGTATCTGAATCAGCCTTTCAGATTGACCATTTGTCTAAAGATGGAACGCAGGTCTGAAGTCCAATCTTGAACCCAGATCCTAATAAAGTTTCCTCCAAAACTGAGAAGTGAAATGATGATCTCTATAAAAAATAATTGAGATTTATACCCCATGAAGTCTCACGATCTCTGAAATATATAGCTTGGCCAACTTCTGAAGAGCGTAATCAATCCGAACAGGAATCAAGTGGGCATACTTGGTCAACTGATCTACGATGACCCGCATCGAATCTTTCTTTGTAGGTGTTAGAGGTAACCCACTAACGAAGTCCATAGTTACGCATTCCTATTTCCACATAGAAATCTTAACAGGTTAAAGCAAACCCGAAGGCAACTGGTACTCAACTTGCTGGCACGTAAGACAACGAGAAACAAAGTCTGTCACCTCCCATTTCAAACCAGGCAACCAGTATAGTTCACAAAGATTTCAAGACATCTTATTTCTACCGGGATGCATAGCATAAGGGCCACTATGTGCTTCTCTCAAAATGGACTGTCTCAAATCAAAACCATTCAGTACGCAAACTCGTCCTCGAAAACATAAAACCCCGTCACTATTCAACCCAAAATTAGAAGTACTGCCCTCCTCCACTTGACAGAATCACAGAACTAGAGAGTCATCCCCCAACTACTTATCCCGAATCTGATCAATCCAAGTTAGCTTAATTTGCAACTCGACTAATAGACCCCCATCATCAAACAAACTTAGGCGAGCAACATCGCCCTTAAATCATACATTGCCCTACGACTAAGAGCATCAGCCAGCACATTGGCCTTATTGGGATGAAACTCAATAGTGCAATCGTAATCCTTAAGTAGTTCAATCCATCTACGTTGCCTAAGGTTTTATTCCTTCTGGGTAAGGAGATCCTTAAGGCTCTTGAGATCGGTGTAAATAATACACCTTTCACAATACAAATAGTACCTCTAAATATTTAGGGTAAAGACAATAGCAGCTAACTCGGGATCATATGTCGGATAGTTGCCCTCATGTGACTTATGCTTTTGGGACGCATAAGCCACAACCTTACCATCATACGTTAGTACACAACCCAAACCGACATGCGATGCATCACTATAAATCATGAACTCCTTACTAGATTCAGGCTGTATCAGAACAGGAGCTTGAGTCAAAACAGATTTGAGCTTCTCAAAACTCGATTGCTACTCATCAATCTAGAAAAAAAGAGGCGTTCTTACGCATTAGCTTAGTCAGATTAGCTATAATTAACAAGAACCCCTCGACAAACCTCCGATAATAGCCTGCAAGACCTAAAAAATTACAGATCTCAAAAACATTCCTAGGCTGTTTCCAATCAAGCACAACCTCAATCTTTCTAGGATCAACTCGAATCTACTCTGCAGAAACCACATGCCTTAGAAAAGTTACTTCCCTTAACCAGAATTCACACTTGCTAAACTTAGCATAGAGCTGTTTCTCTTAAAGTATTTGAAGGACTACTCGAAGATGCTCATCATGATCATCTTTGGTCTTAGAGTATACTAGAATGTCGTCGATGAAGACCTCGGTGAACTGATCCAAATACAGTTTTAAAACCCAGTTCATCAGATCCATGAATGCAGCCGAAGCATTCATCAAACCAAAGGGCATGACTAGGAACTCGTAGTGCCCAAAACAAGTCATAAAAGCAGTCTTATGGACATCCACCTTTTTAACCTTATGTTGATGGTACCCAGAACAGATACCTATTTTAGAAAACACAAAAGCCTTACGAAACTGATCAAACAAGTCGTCGATCCTCGGAAGTGGGTAATTGTTCTTCACCGTTAACTTGTTTAACTGACGATAGTCAATACACATCCTTATGGTACCATTCTTTTTCTTTACAAACAAAATCGGTGCCCTCCACGGAGATACATTAAGATGGATGAAACCACGATCAAAGAGTTCCTGAAGCTGAGCTTTTAATTCCATAAGCTCCTTCAATTCCAAACGATAAGGAGTAATGGACACCGAAGCTATACCCGGTAAAAGTTCGATACTAAACTCAACTTCCCAATTAGGAGCCAAACCCAGTCATTTCTCGAGAAAATCATATGGAAAATCCTTAATTGTTTGGATGTTTCCAATAGAAGAGTGCACAGAAGCTGAATCACTTACAAAAACCAAATACGCTTCACACCCTTTTCGAACCAGTTTTTCAGCCACAAGAACGGAGATCACATTGGATAAGTAATCCCGATGCTCACTGATCATAATCACCTCTACATCATTCTTAGATATCAGAACTACCTTCTTATTAACACAACCCAAACTAACTTGATGCTCCACAAGCCAATCCATATCTAGAATTCGATCAAATTCTCTAAATGGTAGCGCCATCAGATTAGCCAAAAACACAATCCCTTGTATCTCTAATGGAACATTCCTATACAATCTATTAACTTGCACATATTGGCCCAACGGACTAAGAACAGTAATCTCACTGAAAGCGCTCTCAACCGAAACTCCCAAGTTTACAAAGACAGAGCTAGCTACATAGGAATGTGTTGACCCTATGTTTATCAGTGCAAACTAAAAGGCATCATAAATAAAGAACGTACTCCTAATCACATTAGCGGTGTATTTGTCCTCACATCGTATGCCAGCATAAACCAACCCAGACTACCTCGCCTCAGTCTGATTAGCACCTCTACTCAGTGCTCTTTGCTCCCTACCTATACCATTACCACCCTTGGTTGGCCCACGACCTCTAGATGGCTGCTGAGCTACCCGTTGAGGCTGAACAAAACCCAGAATTAGAGCTTCCATTTAATCAGAACGCTATGTGCAATATCTAATTTGGTGCTCCATTGACCCACATTGCAAGCACGCTCCCAACCTCCTCTAACACTCGTTCGGATGTCGTCTACCACAATCTCTACACGGCTGAGCCACAGTAAGTGTAACTAGAACCTCAACTCTCGAAGACCATCAGATCTGACCCATTTCTTAGGTCTTTGAACAGAACTAGAGGGCTCTGAATCCCTCTTATTCTTACCTCTTTTAAGGTCCTTATTCTCGTGCTTCACGTGCTTAACCTTCTCAGCAATATTCGCCTTGTCCACCAAAACAGCAAATTTCTGCTCCCTCTACGGAGCTATCAAAACTCTTAGATTATCCCATAAACCATCCTCAAAGTAGACATATTTCGCATATTCAATCACTACCATCCCACGAGCGCAACAACTCAATCTCAAAAATTTGGCTTCATACTCAACCACAGTCCTATCCCCCTGAGTGAGATTCATAAACTCACGTCTACGAGCATCGACATAACTCGATATCATTCATGATTCTCTCGGTGGCCTCCAACCAGTATTCAGCCACAGTTGGGGCAACTCTAGTGATGCCCCTAAACAGCTGAGCACCATTAGACCGGAGTCGTTCAGTTACCAACCCACTACTCCCAGAACCAGAATAGGGTCCAGCAACCCTCTCCAACACTCTAAGCATGGCTTCGGACAATCCGTCATCCCAAGCCGAGCGACTTTGAGACCCAATCTCAGTAGTAGGTGTAGTCGGTGTCTCACTCGTATCCAAGTTAGGCATACTGCCCATCCAGGACAACTCAAGTTGAGTCCCTCTACGGCACTCGCTGTGCCCACGAGTACCACAACCACGTGTTCTACGAGCACTCATCGTAATCATAGTTTTATCTACATTAAAAAGTTTTATGTATTAGTTTCAGTGTTTATTAGCATGTATTTTATGCTTTAGACAAGTATCAGATATAATTTCAGAAATATTAGAATTGTTTTAGCCTCTAACCATTTTAATATAGTTTTAATCATTTCAGAATTTTCTAAACTAAGAGTTTCTAAGTCAGAGGTACTTATAGGATTAGCATCGGCGGCTCGGTATACCACAAACTTACTTCTCAAATTCGGTTAGAAAACTTTATTTGAAAAAAATGCTTTTTTACAAATATAATTTTGAACCCAAAATTTCATAGCCCGAGTTTTGCAACCTAACTCTAATACCACTAAATGTAACACCCCAAACTTGGCCTAGATGTTATGGTCGAATCTAGAAATGTTATAAAGAAAAATTTTAAATTCGACTTTTCCTTTTTGAAAGCATCGTATATCCTTGTTACTAAAAGCGCCTATTTTATTTAAAAACGCGTTGTTATACTTGTTAGTTAAAAATCGTCAATTTTTTACATTTTCAAATAAATCTAACAGTTTGCAGCAAAAGTTCTTAAGTCGTTATATTTTAAAAAACCGAGTTTGTTCTCGTAAATCGTTTTAGCAAGCGTCATGCTAGAAATCCCAAATTAAAATCCAAATCCAAAAAAAAACCCAAAAGTCCATAGAGACCCAAAATTACAAAACTCTCAAAATGAAATTATTAATAAGAAAATTTGGTAAATAACGTTTTACAGAATCGTGGGCATAACTCAACTCCTGTCGCACCGACTTGCCAAAGTCTGAGGGTTACCTGAAAGTAACAAACAAACATAAAGTGAGTTTTAAAACTCAATGTGTGACTCAACTGAAATACAGTCTCAGTTTCAATTACATGGCAGAATAGATACAGGCTTATTTCATAAATAGAATCAAAATCATGTTAGAATAGTATAGATACAAATTTATATGATCCCACCCCCATCCTCTACACATCAGCTCCGGCTATCCCAACACACCGCTTAGTGTCCTTACGACACATTTCAGAATGATAGCAACTGTACTGACAGTATATTGGCGAGATATCGCCTCACACAAAAACACTTCCTCCACATAATACATATCCCGCCCCATATTCAGATACAAACAGAATACCATATATAAGATAATTAACATATGCCAGAATTAATATATCAAGCATGGTCGTATAACAGATATTAAACATGCATATACATAGCAGATCATACATTTCACAATTCATTACATGCAGTGTATCAAATTTCATGCTTTAAGGCTTATCTAAACACATACCAACCCACCGAAGGCCCACAGTCAATCGGGATGACATGTACGACCTTAGAGAAAATTTTAAAATTTGGGCACACACGTTAGTATGGCTCACACAGCCCAAAATCGCCTAGACCGTGTGTCACACACGGCCTCGCACATGGCTGTGTGGCGTCGATAGACCCCAATTTTGATTTTCGCCGTTCACTATTTTTCGAGTTTCTTGTTACACACCTAGTTCGATTTCAACGAGAAAGCAACCACAAGACTCCCGAAAGCTAAATACGACAAATAAAGCGGTTAATTACAATATCTAGGCACGAGATAGCCAAGAATCAAACTCTTTAAAAACACCAAAACTCTTAAATACTCTTACCGATTATCAAAGCGACACCACATAAAATTATGATGTTGAAGGAGCGCCAAAGGTCTCACGACTCTCACCTAAATGCAATGACTCGAATAATCAATGAGAACAAAATTCACAACACCAATTGCATCCCTAAATCCCTAAATTAAAAAAATCAAGAACTAACCTAAACGTCACCTAAGAGGAGCGAAATTGAAGACCAATGAACAACAATCCAATGATCAAAGAAGATTCCCAAAAACAAAATGGAAAGAACGACGAACAGGTGAAACAAGAAGAACAATATTTTGCAATTTGAAATTGCGACGTGACTTGGGGAATAGCAAAGGGAAACGTGGGTTTTGGGGTCTTTTTTTTCTTTTGTTCTTTTTAAAAAAATTAAATAAAATAAAAACAAAACTTAAAATGAAATTCAACCCACATTAGACACTTATTTTATTTATTTCAAAATAGGCCCAAAAATTAAATCATTTTAAAATTCCTACTTGATTTATTATAATTATATATTATTATTTTCAACAAACACATTTAAAATCAACTCCAAATTTATTTTGACAATAGATCATATTTTATTTAAAAATAGATAGGCTTAGGTACATAAAGATGAACGAAATGAGACTCGAACCCAAGACCTGAGACACAAAATTAAGGCACCTAACCACTGATACAAATTCCTAATTATGATAGATTTCGTAAAATAGACTTTAATAAATTAGGGTGTTATAGTTGTACTCGATCACGTGTTCATTCTGCCCAAACATCGTAATTCAGTAGAATTTTCCTAAACAATTTTACATTATGAAAATAACGTTTAAAATCCACAATTCCATATCATATCGTTATATAATTCTTATAGATGTTAAATTACAAGTCGAACGAACTTACCTGGATTGAAATGTAGTAGTTGCAAAAATTCAGGGGCTATTCTACAGTTTTTCCTTTTCTATGTAAATCAATAAGGTCTTGATCTAAAATGTAAAATTTCTCAATTATCAACTTAAATTTCATATTCCAATTTATTCTACAATTTATACCCTTTTATCTTTAAAATTTACACAATTTCCCCTAACTCTTACAATTTATGCAATTTAGTCCCTTAACTCGAAAATCATCAAATTAACCATTTCTAAAAACTCAGCATTCTAGTCGAATAATCAAGGCTTCTAAACAGTCCAGAAAACACCTCTTGTTCACCAATTTACCATGTGATTTTAACATTTTAACAATTTAATCCTTTAGTTAAAAACTAACTAAAATCACTTTACAAACCAATCCATAAACACAACCAAAGCTTCAAATTCACTACTAACATAAAAAAAATCAGGATTCATCAATGGAAACTTCTAAAATTTTTAACAGATTCAAAGACAGAGGTACGAGTTAGTTGAACATAGTTGCAACGATCTCAAAAATATAAAAATTATGAGAAACTGATAGTTTAGGAGCTTACATGTAAGAGAACATTGTTAGTCGAAACTCCAAAGCTTAACCATGGTGGTTCGGTGATGAACAAAACAAAAATAGAGAAGAAAACTATTATGTTTTCTTATTTTTACTTTTTAACATTATAATTGCCATATTGTAATATAACATATTGTATTATTAAACCATTATAAATATAAACCGTGCACTATCTTCAATTATGGCTAATTGCTATATTAAGCCATCTCGTTTGAATTAAATACCCAATTGGCACTAAAACACTAATAACAATTGTCATTTGCACTTTTTATGATTTGGACCTTTCTCTTTAATTAATTAGCCAAACAATAAAATTTATGGACCTAACTTCACATACCAATATAATATATTTAATAAAAATATTTATAAGCTCGGTTTACAGAAATAAGATCCCGTTACCTTATTTTTCAAAAGCACTTGACTTTTAAGACACACCACTTATACTAGCGTTTTGTTCAATTAGAAAAATTTAATCAAATCAAAATTCATTATAACTATATTTGACACGTATAATAAAATAAAAAAATTACGGATTCATTAGTCGAATTTGTGGTTTCAAAATTACTATTTTCGACGCTAATGAAAAACGAGCTGTTACATAGGCATCCCAAAAATTTAGATTCCTTCTCAAGTATGTGAAGAATGTGTCATTGGTAAACAACACTGGGAACCATTTCAAAAAGGAAAATCATGGAGAGCGAGGAAGACGTTGGAACTTGTGCATTCAGACTTGTGTGGACGCACCAATCTAATATCAAGTAGAGGTAAACAATATTTTATATCGTTTATTGATGATTTTAGTAGAAAAACTAGGGTTTATTATTTACATGAAAAATCTAAAGTACTCATAACTTTCAAAATTTCAAAGCTCTAGTTGAAAAAGAAGCAGGTGCTCTAATAAAGGTGTTGCGTAGTGATCGTGATAGAGAATATATTTTGGATGAGTTTGTTGTTTTTTGTGATGAGCAATGAATAAAGAAGCAACTAACTGCAACGTACACGCCTCAACAAAATGGCATTTGCAAAAGGAAGAATCGCACAATTCTAAACATGGTATGAAGTCTTTTGACTAGGAGTAGAGTTCCAAAAGCTTTCTAGCCTGAAGTTGTCAATGGGAGTGTTCATATTTTGAACAGAAGCCCTACCATAGCTGTTCAAAATATCACACCACAAGAATGTTGGAGTGCACATAGATTGACTATAGATTACTTCAAAAATTTTGGGTGTGTCGCCTATGCCCATGTTCCAGATCAGAAGAGAAAAAAAACTTAATGATAAAGGAGAAAAGTGTAAAAATTGTACAATCCAATCACCAAGAAAATTATCATTATTTGCGATGTTATTTTCAATGAGGTAGAATTTTGGGATCATGATGACCGTAAGCCTGACCAACAAATCCAAGTTGATTTTGAAAACAAAGATGAAGAAACAAAACATCAAATTGGAACAAATGATGAAACAATTATCACTCAAGAAATTCCATCAAGTGGTGTAAAGGAAAGAGCTCAACGAGTCAAAAAAGGGTTGCTTGGATGCAAGACTTTGTGGTAATTGGAATTAACCAATCTGATGACCTAGTTTTTCATTTTTCTTTGTTTTCATATTACGACCCTATAACCTTCGAAGAAGTTGTCAAAAAATCAAAATGGTGAAAAGCGATGAATGATGAGATAGTTATCATTAAAAGAAACAACACTTGAGAGGTAATTGAACTTCCAAAGGGACAAAAGGTGATTGATGTGAAATGGGTCTACAAGACTAAATTTAACAAAAATGGTGAAGTTAACAAATATAAAGTGCACTTGATTGCTAAATGTTGCAAGCAAAAGTTTGGTGTTGATTACAAGAAATTTTTCACTTCAGTAGCTCGGCACGATACAATCAGATTGGTGATAACATTAGCAGCACAAAATTCTTGGTTCATTTTGCAGTTGGACGTGAAATCGACATTCTTGTGTCATGGGTTGCGCATGGTAGCCCGTAACCTTGATGAACTTGTACGATCTATCGTATTCGAAGGAGGTCATTTGGCCCAATCAGACTGGTCCGTTGCTTGGAGAGATTAAAAGCCCATCTCCGAAGCTTAATGGAAGGTAATCTTCAAAGATATATGATCCTAGACATTAAATGTAATCTTTAGAAGATGCGATTCTGTAATATTAGAGATTTGATATCTAGATAGCTTTTAATCTTAGTCATTGATGTACTTTGATTTGTACCGTTGATTTTGGGGAGGATTAGATATAAATAGAGGCATCCCCCCTCATTGTAATTCATTCAATTATTAGTAAAATTTTGAGATCATTCACTCAAAATATTCTCTCAAGTTTTCTTGCTTTTCTGTGGTTTTTGTTCATCTTTCGAGTTCGTTCTTACTTCGTTCTTCCACTGTTCTTTTTGGGTGCCTTAGAGGAATTCTGTCGAATCCTTAATTATTGTGAGTTAGGCTGACTTAGGCGTATTTGAGCAAAGAAACTACCTAAGGCCGCACAGATAGTGTGGGAAAAATCTAAGCCTGTGACAGTTGGTATTCCAGCTAGCGTTTGAAGGCACCGTTGAAAGATATCAAAAGAAGTTGCTGAGAATGTTGAGGGAATGGAGACCCGTGGGAGGGCTAAGAAAGCTCATTATTTGAGGGACATACTATCGACTTTGAAAGACCGAGTCGTCACTCTCGAGGAATCCGTAGGGGATGTCAAGGAGAGGATTGATGATGTCGATAATAAGGTCAATGATAGGTTGCTGTCCATGAAGGAGAAACTTAGAGATTATGTGTTGGGCTCTATTGAAAAGCTGACTGGTAAAGATGATGCCATTGAGGCCATGATGACGGCCTTGAAAGAGGAGATTGCGGAGCTCAAGGTTGAGCTCACAATCTATAAGGTTACTTTGGCAATAGAGGGTTAGCTGATGTTAAACCAAGCCCAATGTGGATGTTCCCAAGCCCAAGGAGTTCAAGGAAACAAGGTTCGCAAGAGATGTGGACAATTTTCTGTGGGGGATCAAGTAATACTTTCATGCCAAAGGCATCAAAGACAATGCCACTAAGGTAATTATTGCTGCTATGTATTTTACTGACATTGCTTTATTGTGGTGGCGTCGTAGGTCCACCGATGTGAGACGTGGTAGGACCAAAATTGGAACTTAAGAGGTGCTCCAAAGTGAGTTTAAAGCATAGTTTTATCTAGAGTATGCCGAGAATGAGGCTCGGGAAAAGTTACATCAGCTTGCGCAACAAGACACTGTAAGGGAGTATGTACAAGAGTTTATCAAACTCATTCTTCAAATCTTAGACATGGGTGAGAAAGAGGCATTCTTTTCCTTTATGGATGGATTGAAATTATGGGCGAAGCAACAGTTACAACGTCAAGGAGTCCAAGAGCTTACCAAGGCCATGTCTTTGGCAGAATCATTTATCGAATTCAGTGGGAAGAAAGACAAGCCTGAGTCTTCCAAGCCCAAATTCAAACCAAAGGGTAATGGTGGGGGAGACAAAGAAAGGCCCAGTAGGAATGGTAACAATAAGAAGCCTTAGGACAAAAAGAAGAATGGGCCTATAAGTTGTTTCCATTGTAATGGTCCACATATGATCAAGGACTATCCGAAGAAGGCAGCACTCTCTGCTAAGGAAGCAAAAGAGGAGTTAGATGAGGATGATAAAAATCTTGGTTCGATACTCGGGGCGTCGAATATAAGATGGGTCATGGGCTGATATTTGTAGACATCATGGTGGCCAATAGAAAATTGAATGCATTTGTCGACACAGGTGTGTCTGACTTGTTCATGTCTGAAGAGGTTGCTCATAAACTTTGCCTCAAGATCGAAAACGAGTCGGGCCAGATCAAAATAGTGAACTCAGAAAGTATTCCAATTGATGGGGTTGCAAATGGAGTGGATCTCTAACTTGGCGATTGGATCGATAAGCCATCCATTAAGGTAATACCACTTGATAACTATGATTTTGTGGTTGGGTTAAGTTTCCTTGACCGGGTTAATGCATCTATTGTTCCTTCTGGTAATTTTATAGTGATTTCAGATTCAAACCATCAATGCATGGTGAGAATGATAAGGAAGGGAAGCATGGAAGGAAAGACTTTGTCGGCAATCCAATTTACTAAAAGAGTATGTACAAATGAAGTCTCTTACTTAGCCACCTTAAAGATCGAGGAAACTATTAAGTCCGTTTGCAAGATCCTAAAAGAAGTGGGCCAATTGTTGCAATCTTTTCGGGATGTGATGCCCGCCCAGTTAGAGAGATAACATGTGAAAGACATTGTGAAGGGTTTGACCGATATCGTCGTAACATAGACACGTGAAAGACATTGTAAATCTTGTCAAGTTCTATTGGTAGTGCCAATTGGTTTGCAACAGGTTCGATTCTTTCAGTGATCTTATATGGCCCGATAAATCATGGACTTTATCTTCCTTTAAAGCCAAACCGAAGAATTTTCTTCCAAGGAGAAACATTCTAGAATACATTGTCGCCAACTTGGAATTCTATTTCTTTTCGTTTAAGATCCACATAAGTTTTTTAACAATCAGAAGCTGCTTTCAAACTATCTCTGATCACTTTCACTTTTTCTTCGATTTTATAAATTAAATCAACTCTGTGTATTTTTTCTCACTGAGCTCAGTCCAATACAACAGAGTTCTACATTTACGACCATACAAAGCTTCGTACAGTGCCATCTTAATGCTTGACTGATAGCTATTATTATACGCGAATTCGACTAAAGGCAGATATTTTTCCCAACTGCCTTTAAATTCTAGTTCACAGCACCGAAGTATATCTTCCAAAATCAGTATTACACGTTCGGATTGGCCATTAGTCTGAGGATAAAATGCAATACTAAAATGTAATTGTGTACCCAAGGTCTTTTGCAGCTTATTCCAAAATCGGAATGTAAACCGTGGATCTCTATTAGAAATAAAAGAAACTGATACACCATGTAATCTAACAATTTTTGAAACATAGATCTATGGTAATCTATCTAGGGAGAAATCCATATGTACCGAAATAAAATATGCAGAATTTGTCAAACGGTCAACGATTACCCAAATGGTATCTTTCTTTTTCAGAGAAAGGGGTAATCCTAACACAAAGTTCATGGTAAATCTTTCCCATTTCCATTCCGGTATCGTGCCTGGCTGTAATGATCCCGAAGGTACCTAATGTTCAGTTTTAACATGCTGACATATCAAACATCGAGATACGAATTCAGAAATATCACACTTCATTCCCAGCCACCAGTACATCTTTTTCAAATCATTATACATTTTATTACATTCCAGATGAACAGACATAGTACCATTATGAGTTTCATGCAAAATTTTCTGTACAAGTTTCGAATTCTTTGGAATACAAAATCTGCCTCTGAATAACAGAAAATCATCACGTCCAATCTAAAATTCTGAATCAGAAGTTGATTCACACAATACCCGTTTAGCTTGTAACTCAGTATCACTTTTTTGAGCTTCACAGATCTACTGCAGAAACATCGGTTTCGCTTTTAGCTCAGCCAAGATTGAACAACCACCAAAAAATGACAATCGGGTATTCATTGCTCGTACAACAAATAGAGACTTTTTTCTCAGAGCATCTGCAACCACATTGGCTTTTCTCGGTTGATAATCGATAACCAGATCATAATCTTTCAACAATTCAAGCCACCTGCGCTGTCTCAGATTCCAATCTTTTTACAACATGAAATACTTTAAGCTTTTATGCTCAGTGAATACATGACACCTTTCACTGGACAAACAGTGTTGCCAAATTTTCAAAGCAAATACAATAGCTACTAATTCAAGATCATGTATCGGGTAATTCTTTTCATGTGGCTTAAGCTATCTAGAAGCATAGGCTATTACTTTACCTTCTTAAATTAAAATACAACCTAAACCATTTAATGATGCATTACTGTAAATCATAAATTCTTTACCCGATTCAGGTTGAACTAGAACTGATGTTTCAGTCAACAGGGCTTTCAGTCGGTCAAAACTTTGTTGAGATTTATCAGTCCATTCAAATTTCAAATCTTTTTGCAATAGTCATGTCATCGAAGAAGCTATGATCGAAACCCTTTACAAATCTCCGATAGTATCCAACTAATCTCAAAAAATTTCTGACTTCAAACACATTTTTCGGTGGTTTCCAATTAACAATGACTGATATTTTACTTGGATCTACTCTGATGCCTTCAGCACATACTATATGTCCAAGAAAACTAACTTCTTGAAGCTAAAATTCACATTTGTTAAATTTAGCATACAATTGTTTTTCACGCAGGGTTTACATAACAATTCTCAAATGATCAACATGTTTATTTTCATCTTGGGAATATAACAAAATATCATCAATGAATACAACAAAAAATCTATCCAGATACAGTCTGAAAAACACTACAGGTGCATTTGTCAAGCCAAACAGTATCACAAGAAATTCATAATGCCTGTACCTGGTTCTGAAGGATGTTTTTGACACATCCGAGTCTTTCACTCATAGTAACCAGAACGGAGATCTATCTTTGAAAATACTATATCACCTTTAAATCGGTCAAACAAGTCATCAATACGAGGCAATGGATACTTATTATTGATTGTAACTTTATTGAGCTACCGGTAATCAATACATAATCTCAATTGTTCATCTTTGTTCTTAACAAACAGAACTGGTGCACCCTAAGGTAATGAATTAGGTCGAGCAAAACCCCTGTCAGTCAGTTCTTGCAACTGTGCTTTCAACTCTTTTAATTATGTAGGGGCCATTCTGTATGGTGCTATAGATATCGGTGTTGTTCCAGAACAAGATCTATAGAAAATTCACCCAGAACAAGATCTATAGAAAATTCAAGTTCTCTGACCAACGGTAATCCAAGTAACTCTTCTGGAAACACATCAGTATACTCACAGACTACTAGCACTAACTTAATCTTCAATTTAGACACTTTAGTATCCAATACATAAGCAAGATAAGCATCATAACCCTTTCTAACATATTTATGTGCTGATATAGCTGATATCACATTAGAAAACCCATTCAAATTATTAGATTCAGTCAGATCATTTCACCATTTGGGCATTTCAACACAATATACTTTTGTTTACAATTTACCACGGCATCAGCTAGGAAACAGAAACCCTGTATCATTAACGGACAATTCTTGCAAATTTTATCCACCAGCACATACTGGCATAAAGGGTTTGATACTTTAACCACGAATTCAGTGGACTCGACAGGAAATTTTTTATTAGACACTAAATTCGTGCATATGTATGAATATGTCGAACCAAGATCAATCAAATCAGTTATATCAGTATCAAGAAGAGAAATTGTACCTATAATAACATCGGGTATAAAGGCATCCTCACGTGCACGAATAGCATATGTTCTGGTTGGTGCCTGTGCTTCAGATTTTACAGTCGAATCTTTTGTCGTGCCTCGACTACCACTCATATTGTCGAGATTTCGAGGTGGTCTACCTCCAGTAGCTGTATTTTCTGGCCTTGAAGTCTGAATAGTATCTTTTTCAACTTTTTCTGGGCAGTCTCTGAGATAGTGGTCATAGGAACCACATCTGAAACAAGCTCCACTTTTCATACGAATTTTCTTAAAATGTAACTTATTACAGTTCTTACATCGGGGTTTGGGGTTTCCAACACTACCCGCACTTGCTACAAATGTAACCTGGGATATTGGATTAGAGCATTGAATACCTCTGTCTCTCCCAGAATACCTTGCAGAGGTAGTTGAACAGTCATGATATCTTTTCAATTTCTTTGAAGTCGTCTGATATGACTTCCCCGTAAATCTTTTACTTGAAGTTCGAGCTTCCATCTCTGCTTGTCTCTTTTCTTTACTCAATTCTTCAGCTTTATGTTCTCGGTCAACCAGTATAACAAATTCTTTTAATTCCAGAATCCCAACTAACAACTTTATTTCTTCATTTAAACCCTCTTCAAATCGCTTCCACATTGCGATTTCAGTCGAAACACATTCTCTGGCATATTTACTCAGTTTGACAAATTCTTTTTCATACTCAAATACTGTCATATTCCCCTTTTTAAGCTCCAGAATTTTTTTTTGTTTCTAGTCAAGAAATCTCTGACTGATATATTTATTTTTGAATTCAGTTTGGAAAAATTCCCAAGTGATATTCTCATTCGGTACAACAAAAATCAGTGTATTCCACCATTGATAAGTTGAATCTTTTAACAGTGATACAGCGCATTTTAGACATTCAGCTTGTGTACAAGACAATTCATCCAAAACACTAATATTTATTTCTAGCCAAATTCAGCCTTTTCAAGATCATCTTCGGCTGTAGCTCTGAATTTTTTGCCCCATATTTACGGGTTTTATCAACAGGAGGCTTACCTTGTGGCATATCAAGAACCGGTTGAGAAATAGGAGGGGTGGAGGTTGTTGTATAGCCGGAGTTATTTTTACATATTCAGTAAAACACTCATTCATCATTTGAAAGAAGACTTCTTTAGCTTGTTCTCCCCGGCCCTCAGATATAGCCTTCTACTACTCGAGGCTACTTTTTATATTGAAGCTTAAGCGTTGCTCTCAGCTTCTTCAGATTCAGCTTGGTTGGACGACTTTACTATATGAAAAACATGTTTAAAATGGTTAGGAGATATCGCACTGTCATAGGTTTTATAATGGCATGTATAGTTAGACTCGTACTTGCTACGTTAGTTCAAGAAGAGATTAAACCTATCTCTAATACCAATAAATGTAACACCCCTAACCTTTATCCGTCATCAAAATAGGGTTACGGAGCATTACCAAAATTTACAGATCAAATACAAACAATTTTATATCATTTCACATTCATATCATAAACCAGTAATAATCAATCAACGCATCCCTTATATGAGCCATCGAGGCTCAAAATATGTATTAGAAATAAGTCGGGACTAAACCGGGTACTCAAAGAATTTTTCTCAAAACTTTAAAATTTTTCCTAGGTGTAGGGGACACACGTTCGTGTGGTCAGGCCGTGTGGGCATTGAAATAGGGCACACGACCGTGTCCCAGATCGTCTCAGTATCTGCGTAACTCTCTGCCTTGGGTCACACGGCTAAGTCACACACCCGTGTGCTAGGCCGTGTAAACATAAAAATTTGCATTAAATATGTGTAGAGGTCACACGGCCAAGCCACACGCCCGTGTGCCAGGTCGTGTGATAAATTTTGAGCATTTTGTTTTGAAATTTTTAAGATGCAAGGGACGCACGACCAGATCACACGCCCATGTGCTAGGCTATGTGTCACACACGGTTGAGACACACGCCCGTGTCTCTGCCCATGAGGACAAAATAGGGTCATTTTCGACCCATATTTCTCACCCAAACTTCTCTTCCACCTACAATAACACTTAAACACATTCCTAAACCAATATAAAACATTTAAATCAAGCTATAGCCACGTCTTATACATATCATATCATTATATATAACCAACTCAAACCATGTTACCATTTTACCCATTAATTAACCATTAATCAATTATACCAAAACACATATCAACTATGATAAGACTATATACTTATATGTATATATGTAAAAATGTATTAAACTTAAGCCATTTAAATGGATATTCACAACAAAACATTTGCATGCTATTAATGGCCAAATTAACCTATACATGCCATTATAACCAAAAGTAATTTACTAATTATACCAAAATTAGCTGAGGGATAGTGTGATGTTGCTCTGACCAGCTTCCAACCAAATTGAGCTTCTAAATTACTATAAAATAGAGGAAATAAAAACAGAGTAAGCTTTAAAGCTTAGTAAGTTCGTATAACAGGAATTTAACTTACTAATTCAATTTACTTTTAAGGTAAGCAAATAAACCTGCTCAAACCAATTTCGCCAATTACCTAGCACATATCCTCATCAAGCATGTTAGTTAAGTAATTCACATAAATACCAAGAAACATGAATGAACTCATCAATATTCAATTTCCACATACATGTATTTATCATTTCAAGTGTCCATGAACATGTACATATCATATTTTTGTATTTCAAGTATTTATCATAGTAATTCATCTTGAATTCATGTCATCCTACATTAAAACTTTACCCATTGAATCATTTAAAATATCAATGGAAACAAAGGTAGTACACATGAAGTGTACGAATCTAGAATCCATCAATTCATGTTCGGGAGTGCTCATTTAAACACATAATTGGGAAGCCCTCTCTCGAGCCAAATAACAGGAAGCTCATGTGAGCCATGTAATGGAAAGCTTATCCAGACTATATAATGGGAAGCTCATAAGAGCCATAATCAGGAAATTCATACGAGCCAATAACAGGTAGCACCGAAGAGCCATTAGTCAGGAAGCTCCTAATAGCTATATATCGGGAAGTTCAATCGAGCCATATCAGGAAGCTTCGGAGAGCCATTAGTCCGGAAGCTCATAAAGAGCCCTTAATAGGGAAGCTCCAAAGAGCCATATATCGGGATGCTTTAAGAGCCGCGGTGTGTCCACAACACATGTAGGATCACAACCGATCAGGATGCTCCAATGAGATATTAACGGGAAGCTCGAGAGGGCTAATAACGGGATGCTCTTTTGAGCTGTGGTGTGTCCGTAACATATGCAGGATCACAACCAATTCGGGAATCCAATATCCATCAAATTTTCATTTATTCAAACGAGACTTTCTATTTGTCAAACATTATCGGATATGTGATAAATTCTATATATGTGGAATTTACACCATTCACATATACAACATTCAATTTAAACATATAAATATACAAAATTTAGTTACATGAACTTACCTCGACAATTGTTCGTGTACGCATAATCTACTGATCCGAAACTTTTTCTTTTCTGTGATCTAACTCCTTAATTGGTCTATCCAGATTTATATGAATAAATTTAATATTAATTTAATAAAATTCGTACTCAATTCAATCTAATTCACATCTTAGGCAAAGTTACCATTTTGCCCCTATACTTAATTAATTTCGATTTTGTCCCTAGGCTCAGAAAATAAAATTCATGCAATTTAATCATTATTCCAATCCTATTCAATTTTTACATATCACAATAGCAACCCACATATTTCATAAAATTCAAAATTTTTCCATGAATTTTACAACTTTTTAATTTAGTCTCTAAATCATAATTTTAACAAAACTCCATTTACAAAAGATGTTTATCTATCAACAACCTTTCATTTTCTACCATAAAACTTGGTCGGCCACCTTGGAGAACCATCAACAAAGGAGCAAAGCAAAGGAACGGAGGAGTCTCATCAGTCAGAGTCTTGCGTGACAGCCACTCTGAATTGGGTTTAGTCTTTCTTTTCTTTAACTTAATATAAAGATGTTTGCTATGTGTTCTTTGTCCTTGTTTACAAAAATGTTAACTTAATTTTATTTAAGCCAGGATGATTTCTTTAATTGAATAATATTTATTTGATTCATGTTTATAATGTTTGTGCCTCAATCGGTCATGCTTCAATTAAAATCAAGTGTGTATTTCGTTCATACGTTATTAAAATGCACCTGAATTAGCTGAGCGATCCTAACCAGACGAAGGCTAATGGACGCATAATTGAAATGTGCATGCTCAATTTAGATCCTAACATGATTAAATTGTAGGTTGCATAACAACTCTAACAAGCTCTGTTATCTACATAGTTTTTAGATTTGTGTGATTAAATTGTTTCAAACCTAACACGTCCCTGTTACCTCACACGAATGCTAAGAAACCTTTAGTAAATAAGGATCAGTAAAATGCGTATTTATTAAGTAAAGGATTCTGAAAGGACCTAATGTGGTTTCCAAACTCATGGAAGATCGAGTTACCATGAAATGTTTTTCCAAATGTTATTAAGCATGTTGATAATAAATTGAGTTTAATTAAAGTAATTGTCCTAGTTTATTTATGTTATAATTGTTGTAAATTGTGTTTAATTTTACTAAAATCTATTTCAATACTATATTTTCATACTTAGGATAATTGGCATTAGGGATCATTGCATTTAGTTTAATATTTTTTGATCACCACTTCTCAACTATATTGTGTTTTTATTTACCTAATTGTTAATATAATTTTACAAATTAAGTGACTTAACACAAATACAATCACTGTGGAGACAATAACTCGATACTTACTTATTACTTGATAACGACTGTGTATACTTGCACAAACCTAAGCGTTACAAGTTTTTGGCGCCGTTACCGGGGATTGTCAACTGTTGCCATAGTTATTTTTTTCGTGAAATTAGTTATTTTCAATTTGTTTTATTTCTAACATTACTAACTTATTCTTTTTAATTTTTGTGATTTTCTTTTTAGGTGTTTATGAGCATAGATCGAATTATCGATTTACCCCCTGTAGACCCTGAAATTGAGTGAACTTCCAGACAAGGAAGACGTGAACGAACAACTCAAAGACAAGTCGAGATAGAACTTGGAAATCAAAATCAAGACCAACGTAATGAAGCCGATCATGTACAAAATCCTATCCTTATTGCCGATGATAGGGTTCGATGCATCAAACAATATCCTGTGCCATATTTCAGTAAGTTAAACCCAGGAATTAGAAGGCCGAATATAGAGGAAACCCAGTTAAAATTGAAACCAGTGATGTTTCAAATGCTACAAACGGTGGGCCAATTTATTGGTATGCCCACAGAAGATCCACATCTCCACCTTCGATTTTTTATGGACGTGAATGATTCATTCAAGATAGTCAGTGTGACTGAAGACGCACTGAGGTTGAAGTTATTTCCGTACTCGTTGCGAGATGGAGCACGAGCATGGCACAATTCATTGCCACCAAGTTTCATATCTACATAGCAAGAATTAGTAGAGAGATTTTTGGTTAAGTATTTCCCACCTAGCAAAAATGCTAAGTTAAGGAACGAGATTACAATTTTCCAACAATTGGATGACGAGTCTTTGTATAAGGCTTGGGAGCGATTGAATGAGTTACTTCGTAAGTGTCCTCATCATGGGATTCCTCACTGTATCCAGTTGGAGACATTCTATAATTGTCTAAATGCACATACAAGATTGATGGTAGATGCTTCCATGAATGGTTCAATTTTGTCTAAGTCTTATAATAAGGATTATGAGATCATCGAGAGGATCGCGAGTAATAACTATCAATGGCCAACACATAAAAAAACTTCAGGAAGATACGTAGCCGGAGTTCATGAAGTTGACTCCCTCACTTTGTTATCAGCTCAGGTATTGTCTATTTCGTCTATGTTAAAACAGTTAATCGCTAATAGTACTAATAATTTTGCAGCTCAGCCACCAAGTCCATTTAAAATAGTTTCCTGTGTGTACTGTGGGGAATGTCATTCTTTTGAGAATTGTCCATCAAATCCTAAGTCAGTGTCCTCTGGAGAATTACGGAGGTACGTTTAAAGTTAATGGTCAACGTCTTAAACACTACTGGTGTAACGCCCCAAAATCTCTTATATATTTTTCTGTAAGTTTGTGTCACAAATATCTGTCAGCTTTAGTCGGTATGTGTTTTGGGAGTGTTTGGGAGGTCCCAAGTTCGAGCCTTTGCTTGGGCAAATTTTTTTAATTGAATAAACCCCTATCTCTCGCCAGTGGGCTTAAAAATAAATATTGGAAAAATATGTTAGAATGGGTCTGCTGGTCTGGTGGTTAAGTGGTGTGTTGGAGTGCTAGGGGTCTTGAGTTAGAATCTCTGTACGTGCAAGGGAGATTTTGTTTTGTACATGTGCCGTGAAGGAGTTTGAAATATGGTAAAATTCTGAGTATTTGAGGAGTGTAGGGATGTTGTGGCCATTTTTTAGGAGGATGTTCAAGGAATTTTGGTTTTTAAAGGATTTAGGGATTGGGGGGAGTGTTTTGTGGAGATTTGGATGGAGGAGTTTGGATATAACTGAAACTAATAGTGGCAATTGCGGCTACCCTCTCTCATTCCCTAATTTTCTGATAGTTTTTTCGCTTCTGCTTTTAGTTTTTCTCTCTGTTTTCATCTTTTATTCTTTTTCTTTTTTTCTCAAGCCAAATTATAACTGTTTTTTTCCCAAATCCCTGTTGCTCCTAATCTTTTGACATTTTCAATTTATTCTCTTTGCTGTCGAACTACTGCTAAAATTTCTATCGAAATTTCTTTCCCCTCTCATTTTCTTTTCCTATTTACTTCTTTGTGTTCATTCGTTCCGTGAGTAAGCGTATGTTTTCGTGGTACGATAAGTTATGTTACTACTTCTTGATTAACTTTTTTTTGATTAAGTGGTTTAAGGGGATTTTCTGTTGGTTGATTAGGAGTTGACTAAAGGGCTAGAGGTCTCTGATTGACGTCTTAAGTGGGCAAAACCTCTCTCTTTACTCGATCAAAAGTAATGTTGTTGTGAGTTTAACGCTTGGTCAACTTGTGTATATTCAATTGAGTAAATGTTTAAGTGAATAATTGGTGATTGTTCGGTCAAATGTAGGTTTCAAAGACTTGGGGCAGTTTTCTCAGCAAATAGAAACCAGGTGTGTAAATAGAACCCCAGAATTAGAATTCAACAAGAGCCAGAATTGGTGACGGTCGATGCTACACGGGCGTGTGGTCGCCCATGTGGTGAGCCGTGTGACCGAACACGGGCGTGTGATCAATGAGGCTGGCCATGTACGAATCATGGGTCGAGCCGAATTGGGCCGTGTGGGCCACACGGGTGAACCACACAGACGTGTGAGAATATTGGGCCAGGCCGTATGATCCACACGACCAATGCCACTTTGGGCTATGTGGGCCACACGAGCGAGTGGGCCTACATGGGCATGCAACATGGGTCTGTTGGCCCATTTTCACTATTTGACTGCTAAGGTTGCACGGGTCGCCTAAGTCGACTATGGACCTATATTGGTAAGCTTACCTGGACCCGTAATTGACTGAAATTATTGTATGACTGATATGAATAAGCATGATAATGATCCACTGATTTGATACTCTATGCCCTGATTACATGCATGATTTTATGTTATAGTATATCATATTTGTATACTGCATTGTATTGGGTTAGGGGTTTATTTTGATCGGAGGAAGTATACTGAAAGGCCTCTAGCCTAATTTTCTAGTAGCTCAGCTGTAAACTACTGTCTAGTGCCGCATTCGGTACTTTTTGGAGTGTAGGGATGGGTGGGTTGATTATATCCCCATATGGAGTGTAGGGTTGGACGGAGATGGAGTGTAGAGGCTGGCTGGGTAGGACCTGTATACTGTATAATCTGTTACTATACTTATTATTGTTACTATAATAGGCCAAGGCCGAAACACATGATTGCTTTTGTGCTGAGATAGGCTAAAGCCCAAACTGATATTGTCACTAAGACTGAAAAGGGCATAGGCCCAGGCTATGATTACGTTATGTCTGTTTGCATACTGAAAAGGGATTACACACTGAGTTTTCGTAAATTCACCTTTCTGATTTGACAGTGCAGGCAATCCTCAGACATAGGTGGATCGATGCGACGAAGGACTCAACGGTGGCCACACGACCTATTTAATTCGACTTAGTACTTAATTATAATTTTGAATTTATTTTGAGGGTATTTTACTGTAATAATGGCCTCTTTGGATTTATATTTTTAATTTGGGATTTTTTATTGTTTTGATTTATAACTGCTAGTAGTAAGGATAATCGAGTTTTCAAAAAGAACCAAACTTTTTAACAAAATTCACTCAAATACGCAACTATTTAAAAAAGCTTCTATAATAAGTGACGTTTTGAGAATTAATTACGTTTTGAAAATGAACGATACGTACTGGAATTAACATAAGATACTATCAAGAGGTTATATAGGTAGGAGATTTTTTACGACAACTCACTTGTTCAGAAACACTACCATATGACATTGCCAGATTCGACCATAATGTCTAGGCCGGGTTTAGGGTGTTACATTCAATGGTATCAGAGCCAACTCGGCTGTGGAGGTGGGTTTTTAAGACGTGATTTCTGATAACTTATTTCTAAATGTCTTTACTGAAAGTGTGGTACACTAAGTCTCTGGTGCTGATCCAGTAAGTTTTCTAAAACTGTGAATTGTTTAAACTGAAACTGAAACTGTGTTTGATAGTATATCTTGAAACTGCTATAGGTAGAATATACTGAGACTACTATAGATAGACTATACGAAGAACACTTAAAATAGTGTATACTGATACTGTAGTAAAACTGATAGACATTGATTAACACTTCGATGTCCGAAATAAACTTTACACTTCTGATGTTGTTTTCATAAAATATCTATTAATAAACACTGGAACTGTAAATTGATGCATAAAACTATTAATACAGATAAAAAGCAATTAGACAATGAGCACCAAAGGGATTCACGGTCGGGGTATAAGAGGCCATGGTAGAGGCCATAGAGGTGCTCGAGCTGGGTCTTCGTCATCTGACAGTCTGCTAATTTGGATACAAGTGAGACACCGGCTTCACCTGTGACTGAGACTGGGTCTCATGATCGAGCAGCCAAGGACGACGCACTGTCCCAGGCCATGTTGAGGATTTTAGAGAAGGTTGATGGGCCCAATACTGAAGCTGGAGGCTGCGGGTCAGTTACGGAACGACTCCGATCTAACGGAGCTAAGTTTTTTAGGGTTATTGCTGGAGTTTCCTCTACTGTGGCTGAGTACTGGATAGAAGCCACAAAGAGGATTATGGACGATTTGGACAGCACTTCCAAACAGAACGTAAAGGGTTTTGTATCGTTGCTACATGATGAGGCGTATCAGTGGTGACTCACTGTTAAGGAGGGCACTCAGCCCAATCAACTGACCTGAGAGTTCTTTAAGACTACTTTCTAGGGCAAGTATATGGGGGCCAGTTATGTGGATGCCATAGGAGAGAGTTCCTGAATCTGACGTAGGGAGATAGATCGGGTGGCCAAGTATGAAGTCAAATTTCTGAGATTGAGCTGCTATGCGCGTGGTATGGTGGCGACTAAGTACGATCAATGTGTTCGCTTCGAGGATGGCCTCAGGGATAATCCAAGGGTTTTGATAGCTCTATAGAGGGAGCGAGATTTTACTGCACTGGTTGATAATGTGGAGATCGCTGTAGAAGTGAAGAGCACTGAGCGCTAGAACCGTGACCAAGAGAGGTAGGAATAAGAGGGATCCGAAGCCCTCGAGTTCCGTTTAGATGCCTAAGAAAAAGGCTAGAGTTGATGGGTCGATTAGAGTTGGGGCTCCCATTGCTGCTACTGGAAAGCCGTTGTGTACTGACTGTGGTAGACTCCATTAGGACGAGTGTTGCAAAAAAACTAGGGCTTGTTTGAGGTGCGGTTCGTTAGAGCACCGTATTAGAGAGTGTCTGTGGAGGTCTGGTCAGATGCAAGCTCTGAATACAGGTACTGTTCCACCACAAAGACCAGCTCAGGAGCCACTGAGAAGTCGTGGTTAGGCCAGAGGTGGTAATGGGTTGAGCCGTGGTCAGAGAGCACTGGGCCGAGGTGTTAGTCATACTGAGGCGAGACAGTCAGCTCTAGTTTATGCTGCACGTCGCCGAGAGGATTGAGATGCTCCAGACGTTATCACGGATACGTTCTTTACTCATAATATACATTATACTGCACCGATAGATATAGGATCCAATCACACCTAAATAGCTGTTACTGTGTCTGAGAACTTGGGTATATTGGTTGAAAGTACTGCGAGTGAGGTGACTGTATTGAGTCCGCTGGAACAATTAGTAAAGGTAAATAAGTTGTTTAGAGACGTTCCTTTAGAGGTTCAAGAGGTTATATTTCTGGCTGATCTGATCGAACTGCCTTTTGGAGATTTTGATCTGATACTGGGAATGGAGTGGTTGGTTAAACACCGAGTGAGCTTAGATTGTGCCACAAAAAAGGATTGTATTGAGAACTGAGGAGGATAGCAAGGTAGTCGAAATTGAGGAACGTCGAAATTACTTGTTGAATGTGATTTTTGCATTGAGGGCGAAAAAATTGGTTCGTAAGGGATGTGAGGCGTATCTGACCTACATCAGTGTTTCAGATTCTTGGGATTCTTCGGTTAAGGATATCAGGATGGTGAAGGACTTTTTAGACATTTTTTCTGAAGAGTTACCTGGGTTACCTCCGAATCGTGAAGTAGAGTTCAGGATTAAGCTCCTTTCTGGAATAGCTCTGGTGTTTATCGCTTCCTATAGAATGGCACCGAAAGAGCTTGTGGAGCTTCAGGCTTAGATCTAAAAGTTATGGATCGCGGGTTCATCTGCCCTAGTGAGTCTTTGTAGGGAGCACCAGTTCTGTTCGTAAAAAAGAAGAATGGATCCATGCGTATGTGTGTTGACTATCGACAATTGGAAAATTTGACAATCAAGAATAAGTATCCCTTACCGAAGATAGATGATCTGTTTGACTAGTTCCGAGGGGCTTCAATTTTCTCCAAGATTAATCTCCGGTCAGGATATCATTAGTTGAGGCTTAAGGAGACTGATGTATATAAGACATCATTTAGGACTCGATACGGTCATTACGAGTTCCTAGTGATGCCATTTGGACTGGTGAATGCACCAGTAGTTTTCATGGATCTGAGGAACCGAGTGTTTCAACCCTATCTGGATCGATTCGTGGTGGTTTTTATTGACAACATACTGGTGTACTCGAAGACTGAGGATGAGCACGATGAACACCTCAAAATGGTTCTACAGATTTTACGAGAGAAATAATTATACGCCAAGTTCAGTAAATGTGAGTTCTTGTTACATGAAAGAACATTTTTTGGGCCATGTGGTTTCTACTGAGGGGATTAGGGTCGATCCTCAAAAGATTGATGCGGTGTTGGATTGGAAACAGCCTAAGACTGTATCTGAGATTCGCAATTTTCTGGGACTGGCAAGGTATTATCGATGATTTGTAGAGGGTTTTTCACTGATTGCAGTACCCTTGACTAAGCTGCTACGTAAGGGTGTGCCATTTAACTGGACTGATACGCAGCAAGAAAGCTTTGAGAAGCTCAAAATTGTATTGACTGAGGCCCCTATTTTGATACAGCTAGAGTTTGGAAAAGAGTTTACTGTCTACAGCGATGCATCGCATGTCGGTTTGGGATATGTGTTGAAGTAAGAGGGTAAGGTGGTAGCTTATGCGCCTCGTCAGCTTAAGACTCATAAGGCAAATTATCCGACGCATGACCTAGAGTTGGCCGCAGTGGTCTTCGCATTGAAAATCTAGAGGCATTACCTATATGGTGAAAAGTGTATCATCTACACGGATCACAAAAGCCCCAAGTATCTTCTCACTCAGAAGGAGCTAAATCTTAAGCAGTTTAGATGGATTGAGCTACTTAAGGACTACGACTATACGATTAAATTCCACCCTAGTAAGGCTAATGTAGTGGTCGACGCACTGAGCCCTAGGGCTGTGACTAATCTGAGGACAATATTTGCTCCTCTTAGTTTATTTAATGATGGTAGTTTATTGGCCGAACTCTAAGTTAAACCGATATGGATAGAATAGATTAAGGGTAAACAACTGGAGGACGAGTCTTTGGGTATTCGTTTTCGACAAATTAAAAGTGAGAATACTGTGGATTTTGGACTGAATGGCGAAAGGGTACTCTATTTCTATGGGAGAATCTGTGTACCAAAAGATACTGAATTGAGGCAATTTATCCTGAAAGAGGAGCATTGTAGCCCTTATGCTATGCATCCGGGCGAAAATAAGATGTACTGTGACCTTCGTGAGTTATACTGATGGCTAGGTCTTAAGCGAAAGGTTACCGAATTTGTGGCTAAGTGTCTGACATGCCAGCAGGTTAAGGCTGAACATCAGTTACCATCGGGATTGTTGCAGCCAGTCAAGATTCCGCTCTGAAAGTGGGAGCGTGTAACTATGGATTTCGTTAGGGGGTTACCCTTCAAACCCACTAAGAAAGATTCGGTGTAGGTCATCATGGATCGATTGACCAAATTTGTCTACTTCATATCGGTTCGTACTAACTACTCTCTACAGAATTTGGCTGAATTATATGTGTCTGAGATAGTGAGACTGTGTGGAGTACCGATTTAAATAATATCTGGTAGGGATCCTCGTTTCACGTCTCAGTTCTGAAAGAAGCTACATAAAGCTCTGGGTACAAAATTGGACTTGAGTATTGCGTTCCATCCTTAGACTAACGGTCAGTTAGAGAGGGTGATTCAGATAGTGAAGGATATGTTGAGAAGTTGTGTGATTGACTTCCGAGGCAGTTGGGAGGATTACGTGCCGCTAGCAGAATTTGCTTATAAAAATAGCTATCAGTCTAGCATTCAGATGGCACCCTACGAGGCACTATATGGTCATAGGTGTCACACACATTCATGTTGGACTTAGCTATGTGAGCGGTGTGTTCTGGGCCCTCAACTACTTTCTGATACTGAGGATAAAGTTAAGTTGATTCAAGATCGATTGAAGGCGGCATCAGGCAGACAGAAGTGCTATGCGAATCTGAAGCATCGAGAAATTGAGTATTCGGTGGGGGACTTCGTTTTTCTCAAGGTCTCACCGTGGAGGAAGGTATTGAGATTAGGTCGCAAGGGCAAGTTAAGCCCTAGATTTCTTAGACATTACCATGTGCTTAAGCGAGTAGGACCAGTTGCTTACCAGTTAGAGTTACCTTCGAAATTGGATCAGATTCACGATGTGTTTCACATCTCTATGTTGAGGCGCGACCACTCTGATCCCACGCATATTGTTCTAGTGGAGGAGCCGGTTTAGATACTGGATCATGATGTAAAAGTTCTGAGGAGGAAGTTTATTGCACTGGTTAAAGTTCTCTAGCGTAATCATAACACCGAGGAGGCTATGTGGGAGCTTGAGGATGCGATGCATCAGCAGTATCCCCATCTGTTCTGATCATGTAAAATGTCAAGGCTGAAATTTTCTCTTAGGTGGTAGAGTTGTAACACCCCAAAATCTCTTATATATTTTTTCATATGTTTGTGTCACATATATCTATCAGCTTTAGTGGGTATGTGTTCTGGGAGTGTTTGGGAAGTCCGAAGTTCGAACCTTCGCTTGAAAAAAATTTTGTTTTTAATTGATTAAACCTCTATCTCTAGCCAGTAGGCTTAACAATAAATATTGGAAAAATATTTCAGAATGGGCCTGCTAGTCTGGTGGTTAATTGGTGTGTTGGAGTGCTGGGGGTCTTGAGTTCGAATCTCTGTACATGCAAGGGAGATTTTTTTGTACATGTGCCATGAAGGAGTTTGAAATATGGTAAAATTCTGAGTGTTTTAGGAATGTGAGGATGTTGTGGCCAATATTTTAGAGGATGTTGAGGAAATTTCAGTTGTTAAGGGATTTGGGGATTGAAAGGAGTGTTTTGTGAAGATTTGGATGGAGGAGTTTGGTTAGAACCGAAACTAGTAGTGGCAATTGCGGCTACCCTCTCTCATTCCCTAATTTTCTGATAGTTTTTCCATTTCTGCTTTTGGTTTTTCTCTCTGTTTTCATCTTTTATTCTTTTTTCTTTTTCTTCCCAAGCCGAATGATAACTGTTTCTTTTCCCAAATCTCGATTGCTCCTAATCTTTTGACATTTTGAATTTATTCTCTTTACTGCCAAAATTTCTATCGAAAGTTCTTTCCCCTCTCACCTATTTTCTTTTCCTATTTGCTTCTGTGTTCATTCATTCCGTGAGAAAGCTTACGCTTTTGTGGTACAGTAAGTTATATTACTACTTCTTGATTAACTTTTGTTTAAGGGGATTTTCTGTTGGTTGATTAGGAGTTGACCAAAGGGTTGGAGGTCTCTGATTGACGTCTTAAGTGGGCGAAACCTCCCTCTTTACTCGATCGAAGGTAATGTTGTTGTGAGTTTAACACTTGGTCAACTTGTGTGTATTGGATTGATGAAATGTTTAAGAAAATAATTGGTGATTGTTCGGTCAAGTGTAGGTTTCAAGGAATTCGGGCAGTTTTCTCAGCAAATAGAAACTAGGTGTGTAAACACAACCCCGGAATTGGAATTTGACAAGAGCCAGAATAGGTCAAGGTCGACGCCACACGGGCGTGTGGTCGCCCATGTGGTGAGTCGTGTGACCAAACACGGGCGTGTGATCAACAAGGCTACCCATGTACGAATCATGGGCCGACCTGAATTTGGCCGTGTGGGCCACACCGACGTGTGGGAATATTGGGCCAAGCCGTGTAATTCACACGGCCAAGGCCATTTTGGGCCGTATGGGCTCACATGGGCCTATGGGCCCATTTTTACTGTTTGACTGCTAAGGTTGCACGGCTCGCCCGAGTCGATCGTGGACCTATTGTAGTATTGGTAACCTCACCTAGACCTCTAATTGACTAAAATAACTGTATGACTGATATGAATAAGCATGATGATGATCCACTGATTTGATACTGTATGCCCTAATTACATGCATGATATTATGTTATAGTATATCATATTTGTATACTACATTGCATTGGGTTGGGGATTTATTTTGATTGAGGAAAGTGTACTAAAAGGCCTTGAGCCTAATTTACTGGTAGCTCAGCTGCAAACTACTGTCTAGTGCCGCATTCGGTACTTTTTGGAGTGTAGGGATGGGTGGGTTGATTATATCCCCACATGGGGTGTAGGTTTGGACGAACATGGAGTGTAAAGGCTGGCTGGGTAGGACCTATATACTGTATAATCTGTTACTGTACTAATTATTTTTATTGTAATAGGCCAAGGCCCAAACACATGATTGCTTCTGTGTTGAGATGGGCTAAAGCCCAAACTGATATTGTCACTGATACTGAAAAGGGCATAGGCCCAGGCTGTGATTGCTTTCTGTTTGTTTGCTTTATATGGGATTACACACTGAGTTTTCGTAAACTCACCCTTCTGATTTGACTGTACAGGTAATCCTCACACATATGCGGATCAGTGCGACGGAGGACTTCACGGTGGCCACACGACCTATTTAATTCGACTTAGTACTTAATTATAATTTTGAATTTATTTTTGGGGTATTTTATTGTAATAATGGCATTTTTGGGTTTTTATTTTTAATTTGGGATTTTTTATTGTTTTGATTTATACCTGCTAGTAGTAGGGATAATCAAGTTTTTAAAAAGAACCAAACATTTTAACAAAATTCACTCAAATACGCAACTATTTTAAAAAGCTTTAGCAATAAGTGACGTTTTGAGAATTAATTACGTTTTGAAAATGAACGACACGTCCTGAAATTAATATAAGATATTGTCAAGAGGTTATATAGGTAGGAGGTTTTTGACGACAACGCACTTTTTCGGAAAACACTACCATGTGACATCGCCAGATTCTGCCATAACATCTAGGTCAGATTTGGGGTGTTACAATTACGTTGGTGAAGTTGAGCGAATTGAATCCTCGCTCAAATTAGCAGACCCTTAATTTTTCATGAACTCATTTTGTAAATAAATAAATAATTAGAACTTATTTTCTTAACGTATTACATTTAATTAATTCTGTCTAATGAGATTGGAACTTAAGCGGGACCGCTGTGACCTCTCTAACCTTTCCTGGAATTAATTTAATATAATTTGTTAAGAAGAAATTTTCTAATTAAGACTTAATTTTTTTTAATTTCATTTGTTCTATTTAAATTTTTATGTTAATAAAGAGGGCCAAATTTGGCCCAAGTACTAATCAGTTTTTTTCGTAAGATACAATCTAAGTTTGAGGCTCAAGACAGCAAAAAGGAAGGAAAAATTCATACCTTGCCATCACACCTATTACTTGCTGCCCAAGTAACCGTAATGTAGCTAAATTTTTGCTATATGTTGCCCTAATTTTTCCCAATATAAACCCCTTTCCATTCTACTACTTTTCATAACTCTCAAAGCAATTTGCTTACACCTTAAAAAAATCCCTAAATCTCCCTTTTATGCCGTCAACCTCAAATCCTAAAAGAAACCCTAGTTCCCTTCCCTTTTTACTGGAACTCCCTATTGCCACCGCAAAGAGATTACCGAAGCACCGCCATTTCTATCGCACGTCGTCATCACCGCCACACCATCCTTGCTGTTGCAAGATTTTTGCCGTAGCAAGTTCTACCCACTTTGCCAATTTCTCTTTTCTCTTTTGTGCAGAGACTTTGCCAAATTTTCGAGAGAAGATACCATGTCTCACAAAAGAACCAGATCTTCAAAGACTATTCCTGAAAACCTGATTTTGATCAATGAAGAAGTGAAAGAAAGATTTGATTCAATCTTCAAGCATCAACCTATGATGCAGAAAAAAAGTTTTGACTTGAAGAGTAATGATTTGATGGTTGTTCCTATACCGATTAGAAAGAAAATCAACGCTCTCAAGTGGGAATGATTTTGTGATGCTCGTTCACTTCTCGATGATGAACTAGTTCGAGAATTCTATGCTAGTTTGACTACGCAAGATGCTACTGAAGTCATCATTCAAAAGAAAAAGGTACATCTTACTTCTAAGTCCATCAATGATTTGTTTAATTTACCTGATGTTGAAGAAGATGAGTACTACCCTATGATGAACAATATCAATTGGGATTTTCTTCAGCAAGTGCTTGATGTTGTGACAAATCTGGGATCCCAATGGATTATAGGAAAGTATGGGAGCCATTCTTGTTGAAAAGAATGCTTAAAACCAGTAGCAAAGGTATGGTTTTATTTCGTTTGCTACAGTTTTATACCTATCTCACATAGTTCCACCATCTCGATGGAACAGATACTTTTGTTATACACAATTTTGACAGAAAAATCCATTAATGTTGGGAAAATTATCTTCAAAGAGATTCACGATTGTGCTAAAAAGAAGGAAGGAAGTGCTTATTTCCCATCATTAATCACTTCACTTTTCTTAAAGGCCCGCATTAAAACACAAGAAAATTTGAAGGGCGATATGTTCAAGGATGCATTACAAATTATGATCTTGAAAGATTAGTAGAGATGGTGCATGAACTAAATCAAGACGAGAAAGAAGAGCCAACTGAGCTGGATACAGAGGAGTCAACAGATGGAACTGAAACTGAAGCTAATTCAGTCACAGACACTGAAGAGGAAGAAGCTGATAAGGAACCGAACATTCCTGAACCAAGGGTTGAGCTAGAAGAAGAACCAGTTAAGCTAAGTGTTGAACTTGAATATACAACTATCATGTCGACTTCCGCAAGTACTTCAAAGAAACCGGAGTTGTCAATTTTGATGGATATGTGCAAGTTCATGCACAATCAAGAACAAACTTACTGGAAATATGCAAAAATTAGATATGACTCAATTCGAAATACTTTTAAGAATATCTCTAATACTTTTGTTCCTGAGTTCCCAGATGATATCTTTGAGACATGGACGGAAGATACTGACGATGCAAGCAAAGATGGAGCTAAAAAAGACAAGGGGAATTAGTTAGAAAAATAAAAGGTGGGATTCTTGTCCTGATATTTATTTAATTATTTTTAGGTCTTTAGGAATTTATTTCTTTCGTAATTAGGATTTAATTTCTGCAGAATAAAACATAGCAAGCATGAACAAACTTAGCACTTCTTTAGAAAGAATAAGACTAAGTGATGTGGTAATGGGAATGAACATGTCTAGGATTGGGTTATTAGGGAAGACTTGGTACTTAAGCAGTCTTAATGACTCACCTTTCTTTCTTTACAACCCTACCTGGTGTTCAGTTTTCATTCATTACTTTGTTCTTGCAATGAGGACATTACTTCTTTTTAAATGGGGTAAGGCAAATAAATTGCTCAAACTTTTAAATTTTCAAGTATGTTTTAATCATTTCTTTCATAAGTATGTTTTAATAAATGAATGTTTAGAGATATTCTTGTTATTGAGATAGTTTGAATGCAAGTATGAATGATGATTTTATCTAAGTGAAAGTATGTTATTATGAAGAATGGAATGCTTGTATGATCTTATCCTTAGTAATGTTTGCTATGAAAATTTAGTTCTTTTGAGATTAAACATGCATGAAGGTTTATATCTTTAGAATTGACTTAGTAACTTTCTTGAGGTGAAATCCTAGGGGACATAAAAATCTTAAATGATATAGGCACTATTTCTATGGATTGTTGGAGCCTTTTCAAGCCAACCTTATGATATTAGGCCCTTGAAACTATAGTTTTGAGCTTAAAGGCCTTTTTTTTGCAATTAGCCTACATTATAAGCCAATTATCATATTTTTAAAGCTATCCTAAATTTGTGCACCTATCTTAACTAAAGTTGTCTTAGGAATCAACATTTGAGGAAATTTTCATAAAGATGTATGTGTTCATGCTTAAAAAAAGCGAAGAAAAGTTCGCTTAGTCTAAAAAAAAAAGGAAAAATGTATGAGTTCGAGTTCAAAATAAGTTTGGGGTGTTCCAAAGGTTCACTTAAAGAAAGTTGTATTACGAGAAAACTAAGACAAAGTTAAAGGTTAAGATTTTCAAACCGAAATGTCCCATCTCTTAAAATCCCTACCTTTAACCAAGCCCCATTACAACCTTATAAGAGACCTGTTGATTTGATGATTATGTCACCTACATTAGTAGAGAGGAAGTCCTAAGTTCAACATATGAAGATCATAAATAAGCCTTGAGATTGTTAGCTTGATTAGGAAATTATGTTGAATGAAGAATGTTATCTATGGTTGTGACATGCATGCAAACTATGATTCATGTTGGCATATTTTGAAGCTTATATAATCTTAAGGAATGTTTGCATATGAATTACTTGTTAATAAAGAAGATTGATAAGCATGAAGTTATTAATGCATGATTATGGAACAAAGATTGATGCTGCTTACACAATTAGCAATTTTGCCTTAGCAAGACCTTTTGCTGTGCATAAACATTACTCGAGACGAGCAATGATTTAAGTTTGGGGGTGTGTAAACGGAAAAATATATAGGATTTTTCCTATCTAATTAATCACCTTTTTACTTAAATCCGTTGTTAAAACAAAGTAATTATTTAATAAATTAATGAAATATGTCAAAATATGAAATTAGGACATAGAAATTATTAAAGTATGATTTTATGCTTTATTATATAGTTTTCATGCAATAAATGGCTTATTTTATATTAATTTGAATATATTATATTTTTTAAGACATAAATTGGGATATGCATGATAAAATTAAATAATAAAATATAAAATTATATTTAATAATTCATTTTAAAATATTTCACTAATAATTTGGGTTATAATTAATTAATTAAATTGGATAAATTTTATTCTTTGGTCCTCTAACTTGTTGATTACAGGTCTGATAGCTTTGTTGATTTAAAAAACTGTCCAAATTGGAGACCAAGTCAACCCAAAATTCAGCTGCACATGGCTGTCCATAAACCACTTTTTGGTTTAATTGCACAAGGTCCTTGAAGAGTTGAAGAAATTAGAGATTTACCTGAAGATTTGCACTTGACTAAGTTTCAGTCTTGAGTTGTTGTGGCACTTAAATTGACCAAAAATCAAGGAAAAATCAACTCAACTTACTAAAATTATGGCCGACCACCCATGAAAGATGTTTCAAAAGATGGAAACTCCTATTTTTAGCAAACTATCCCTCTCTCCTCACATATAAATAAGACCCTCTCATTCCTTCATTCCTTCATTCATTATCCCTCAAGCATCCATCAAGCATCATTCTCTCCTTTTCTCTTAGCCTTTTTCCATTCCCACGCCTAGCATCATCTCTTCATAGAGATTTTTGCAATTAAGTCTCTTAAAGAACCCTTGGTCTCCCACCTTGGAGAACCATCAGCAAAGGAGAAAAGCAAAGGAATGAAGGAGTCTCATCAGTCAGAGTCTTGCGTGACAGCCACTCTGAATTGGGTTTAGTCTTTCTTTTCTTTAACTTAATATAAAGATGTTTGCTATGTGTTCTTTGTTCTTGTTTACAACAATGTTAGCTTAATTTTATTTAAGCTAGGATGATTGCTTTGATTAAATAATATTTATTTGATTCATGCTTATAATGTTTGTGCCTCAATCGATCATGTTTTCAATTAAAATCAAGTCTGTATTTTGTTCATACTTGATTGAAATGCACCTGAACTAGCTGAGCGATCCTAACCAGACGATGGCTAATGGACGCATAATTGAAATGTGCATGCTCAATTTAGATCCTAACACGATTAAATTGTAGGTTGCATAACAACTCTAACCATTTTAGATTTGTGTGATTAAATTGTTTCAAACCTAACACGTCCCTGTTACCTCACACGAATGCTAAGAAACCCTTAGTAAATAAGGATCAGTAAAATGCGTATTTACTAAGTAAAGGATTCCAAAAGGACCTAATGTGGTTTCCAAACTCATGAAAGATCGAGTTTCCATGGAATGTTTTTTCGAATGTTATTAAGCATGTTGATAATAAATTGAGTTTAATTAAAGTAATTGTCCTAGTTTATTTATGTTATAATTGTTTCAAATTGTGTTTAATTTTACTAAAATCTATTTCAATCATATAGTTTGCAAACTTAGGATAACTGGCATTAGGGATCATTGCATTTAGTTTAATATATTTTAATCACCACTTCTCAACTATATTGTGTTTTTATTTACCAAATTGTTAATATAATTTTACAAATTAAGTGACTTAGCACAAATATAATCCATGTGGAGATGATAACTCGAAACTTACTTATTACTTGATAATGACTGTGTACGCTTGCACAAACCTAAGCGTTACAGAGTGTCCTTGTCTATTATTAATGATCGAGATGGGTGATTCACGGGCCAGTTCTGGAAGGATTTGTTCAAGTCAATGGGTTTGGACTTGAACTTTTCTACAAGCATGCATCTGCAAATTGATAAGAAAACTGAACGAGTAAATGCATTATTGGAGACATATCTTTGGCACTATGTGAGTGCCACACAAAGGGATTGGCCAAAGTTGTTAGATGTGGCCCAATTTTCATACAACTTACAACAAAGTGGGGGCACTAATCAAAGTTCGTCCGAGATAGTGACGGACCAGCAGCCAGTCACACCCAACGCTAATATGACCCGTTATACAGGACCAAATCCAGCAGCTTATCGATTTGCAAAGGATTGGCAAGAGAAGAAAGACTTGGCTAGAGCTTGTTTCCACAAGACAAGTAAGCGCAACAAGAAGTGGGCCGATTAGAATCGAAGAGATGTGCAATTCAAGTGGGTGATTCAGCCTTTGCCAAACTACAATTGATTTTGCGATATACGAGTTTGCACAAGGGGATTGTGCAAATGTATGAGGGGTCGTTTCGAGTTGTGAAGAGAGTAGGCAAGGTGGCCTACAAGCTTGAGTTGCCAGCAAAGCTCAAAGTCCACCCAGTGTTTCACGTAAGCATGCTTAAGCCATTCCATGGGGATCAAGAGGATCCGAATTAAGGCAAGTCTGAACGAGCACCAATGAGGGTAAAGGTCTCCTATAACCGTAATGTTGAAAACAATGAGGCAGATCGTGTGATCAAACAAAAGTACCATCGGCCACGGTACAAATACTTAGTTCCATACAAGGGACTTCCCGACAGCGAAACAAATTGGGAACCTACCGAGGCATTATGGCAATTCCAAGAAAAGATAGACCAGTTCCATGAGGAGAACGCGACGAGGGCGTCACTAGAACTAGTGGGGGAAAATGTCATGGGTTGCGCATGGAAGCCCGCAACCATGACGAACTTGTACGATCCATTGTATTCGAAGGAGGTCATTTGGCCCAATCGGACTGGTCTGTTGTTTGAAGAGATTGGAAGCCCATCTCTGAAACTTGACAAATATGGAAGGTGATCTTCAAAGATATATGATCCTAGACATTAAATGTAATCTTTAGAAGATAAGATTTTGTAATCTCAGAGATTTGATATCTAGATAGCTTTTAATATTAGCTATTGATGTACTTTGATCTGTACCGTTGATTTTTGGGAGGCCTAGCTATAAATAGAGGCCTCTCCCCTCATTTTAATTCATTCAGTTATTAATAGAATTTTGAGAGCATTCACTCAAACTTTTCTCTCAAGTCTTTTTGCTTTTCTGTGGCTTTTCTTCATATTTCGAGTTCGTTCTTACTTCATTCTTCTGTTGTTCTTTGTGGGTGCCTTAGAGGAATTATGTTGAATCCTCAATTGTAGCGAGTTAGGCTAACTTAGGCCTTTTTTAGCAAAGAAATTGCCTAAGGCCACATGGGGCACGTGGGAAAAATCTAAGTCCATGACACTTGCATGGCGATCTTCAAGAAAAAGGTATTCATTAATTGACCCCCTGGTTATGTGAAAATAAAGTTTATAAATTGAAAAAGGCACTATACGGGCTAAAACAAGCTCTTCGCGCTTGGTATAGTCGAATCGAAACCTATTTCTTACATAACGTATTTCAAAAATGTCCATATTAGCATACTTTATTTTTAAGATTGGAGAAGATGGAAAGATGCTTATTGTACGCCTATATGTTGATGATTTAATTTATGCCAGAAATGATGTCACCATGTTTGAGAAATTTAAACAGTTTATGATGCTTGAGTTTGACATGATCGATCTTGGAAAGATGCATTTTTTTTTGGAATTGAAGTGGTGCAATCTCCAATTGGAATTTTTATTTCACAAAGAAAGTATGTGCAAGATGTTTTGATCAGGTTTCAAATGAATGAATGCAATTCGGTTAGTACACTAGCTGAGTTTGGTTTGAAGTTAAATAAAGACCAGGAAGGGAAAAAGGTGGACAACACTTTCTATAAACAAATTGTTGGTAGTTTGATGTATTTAACTACAACACGGTCTGATGTTATGCACTCTATGAGTTTGGTCAGTAGATACATGGAGAATCCAAGAGAGACGGATATCCTCACTGCCAAAAGAAATTTTTGGTACTTGTAAGCAACAAAAGAATAAAAACTATTTTACAAGAACGTGATGAAGTCAGATTTTGTTCGGTTTACTGACAGCGATTATGTAGGCGACACGGATGAAAAAAAAGCACTTCAGGTTACGTCTTTATGCTTGGTTTCGAAGCTATTTTGTGGTCATCTAAAAAGCAGCCTATTGTTACTTTGTCAACAACTAAAGTTGATTTCGTTGCAGCAACTTCATGTACGTGTTAAGCGGTTTGGTTAAAGAAAATTCTTGAAGAGTTGTAGTTTAAAAAGGAATTAGCTATTGCAATCTATTGCGACAGCAGCTCAGCCATTAAACTTTCAAAAAATCCTATTCTACACGAAAGAAGCAAGCACATAGATGTGAAGTTTCATTTCTTAAGGGATCTCACAAAGGATGGAACAATAGATCTTTTCTACTGCAAAAGTGAAGATCAAATTGTTGATATAATGACCAAGCCTCTGAAGTTATTTATGTTTTAAAACTTTTGGAAGTCAATGGGAGTCTGCTCACTTAATGAAGCCTTACTAAACTGACTGTTCTAGAACTTTCAGTTTAAGGGAAGGAATGTTAAGTAAAATTAATAATGTCAGTTGTTCTAGTTTATTGTTAATATCCTAATCCTTAGGAAGTTGTTATTCATGCAATCACTTCCTTAGTTATTAGGTTGCAACTCCGATTTTCTCTTTTAATTTCTAATTTTTAGCTTTCATCTGTTATATGTACTGCCTATTTATAGGCTTCCTTGCTGAGATGTGAACATTTCCACTTACTCTCATCTCTTCTACTTTACCTGAAACTTTGCTATTCTTGACTGTTAACAAATTTGTGACACCAACTCAGTCAGGGGCTTTATTAATAGTATAAATAATATTACGTATTTTAATTATAAAAGGATATCTTCATAATTTCTTGACTGAATTGGTACTCGGTTAACCCGTGACACCAACTTAGTTAAGGGTTTTATTAATAATATGGATATACAACTGATGGAAGTAATAAGGTGTATATAATAAGACTAAAATGTGTAAAAATTCAAAATAATGTTATAGTTGAATGGTACAATAAAAGTTTTATCAATGTAATCGGTGTAGGTTCAAATCCCATTATATGCATATTTTTATTAGTTTTTTCTTAAAGTGAAAGACTAAAATACCCTCAAGTAATGTTACTTATTTGAATTACGAAAAAAGGAAAGTATAGATAGATATACAACTGGTGGGTGTAATAAAATATGCATAATAAAATTAAAATGTACAAAAATATTAAAATAAAGTTTTAACTCAATGGTAAAATAAAGGTTTTATTATTGCAATTGGTGTGGGTTTAAATATCACCATATGCATTTTTTTATTGGTTTTTCTTAAAGTGATAAGAGTAAACTATCTTCAAATTAAATTACTTATTTTAATTATGAAAGGGCATTCTTGTAACTTCCTAAGTAAATTGGTGGCATAGTTGAGGATGACATCGACTCAGCCAAAAGCTTAAATAATAGTATAAATACAATGTTTAAATATTTTTTTTTATTTATTTAGTATCTAAAAAAGTTTTTAATTTTCATGTATTAATTTCACCTTTTTTGGAAGAAATTTCATACATAAATTATTAATGAAATCGTAAACTAATTAATATAAAATTTGAATAAATCTATAATTCAATTGATACATACCTTTAAATTTATGCATTATACGACAAAAAAAAACTAGTTATACATATGTACATATGTATATGATAGAAAAATAGAACCATCCAGGGAAAGTAAATTGAAAGTTGTACAAGTGGAAAAAATAGCATTCCATTCACATAGATCGTGTTATTTGCAAAAACATAATCTGAAATCTAATTTTATTTTTTGAAATTAACATCAATGATTACAAAATAATTAATTGAACTTTAGGAGAGATAACATTTGCTTAATTCAATTAGTGGAGTAACAAAGTAAAATGATAGCACAGTGTTAAGAAAAACCTAAATCACTTGCTTCTATTATTCTAACATTAGATCATAAAAACTCAAAAAAGAAAAGAAAAGAAAACATTAGCTTAAATATTTCCATTGCATGCCACGACAGTCATAAAAACTCACAAGGGGAAACTCCGATTAACAGTCCTTTAGCATTTTAATATTCAAAATTAATCCCCAAATAATCCATCTTTTCCGAAACTCACCGAAAACAGAATTAAAAAATACAAAAAAAAAAAACCAGACTTTATTTATACATAAACTTGTTTCTCAAGACAACTACAGCAGAAGTAGTTACAACAACAAAAATAATGGATCAAGAGGCGAAAGAAAAAAGAATATTATTTCTTTTCTGTATAAAAATCTTTTAAATATTATGACTCTAATGTTCACTTGGAGAAGATTGTTTTCTTTTCATAACATGGTTGCCCTTCCGACTCTCAAAACCCATAAATATAACATGAAACAGAAAGAAAGAGCAAACCCTCCCCTGTTTTCTATGCCTCATCTACGGAGAATTCTTAGTTTCTTCCCCACCTATAAAAACCAATCATTTTCGAAAAGTCAAAACTAATATGGGTTCAGCTCAACCACTGCCACTGACACCAGCCTTAACCTTAATCAATCGTCAGACAAGTACAAGATTCCGCCACATCAACAATCTTCATTGTTTCACACCCAAAACATGGTCTCGAAATGCAGATACTTCTTTTGATTGTAGATTCCCCTTTCTCTCTTATTCTATCTCTCCTCCTCTTCATCCTTCTTTTCCGCTTTGCTCTCGTTTTCCTCTTCCTCGCCCTCCTCTTCCTTCTTTGTTCCCACTTGGTTTTCATCCTCTTCGATCTTTTTTAATGTCCTCAATGACCACTCCTCAAGCAGCTGCCAGTGACTCCCGCAGCCTTCCGAAACTAAAACGGTGAGTTTCTCCTTCTCCCTTTTTACAGTGTAATTGAATTATATTCCTTTGACCAACCTCAGATTCCAGGTTCAGGGTTGAATTTCTAATCTAAAGCCTAGTGACTATGTATTGCTGCAAGAAATAAATATGGGGTTTTGGTTGTTTTATATGGAAATTGTAGTTTAGTGAGAGGAATGCTGAAAACGAACTCGTTTTTAACTATTCAGAATTGTGCCTGTAATTGGGATTAATGGGACTGTTTAGGATTTTTTAAATGGAGAATGAAAAATGGGTTTTGATTGTTTCCTTGAAAAGTTCTGTTAATATTGACTAGTGCTGATGATGGTTCTATCTTGAACTAGTACTTACATAGCACTAGGGTTGCATTTGGATGCCTGTTTTCAAACTTAGTTATTGTCTGATAATGGGTTCATCTTGGTTGGTTCTTCAATGGTTATCTCTAGATTTGTTTGTGCAATTTAGATACTTGAAAAGTTTAACTTCCATATATACTAATCGGAGTTCTGAGTTTAATTCCCTTTCGCATATATTTGACGGCATGGTTCTGGTTGTTCCCTTCGAAACTCAAATTTGCGTAGTTAATGGTCTTATCTTGATCTGTTGGTGCATTTTTGGGATATGATTGTCTATCTGTGGTATTGAATGCCTCTTAGTTTGTGCTAATTGTTTTATTAATTCATTTTTTTGGGTTTCATGTCACTTATTATATTTTGATAATGGTTTTTTTTTTTCCTTTTTGGATATTCCCTTGGAAAGTTAGATTTCCTGTAAGTCATTGATCTCTCTTGGTTGGATTGATTGTGCAATTCATGGCTATAAATATCTCTGTATAGTATAGGAGTTGCAATGCAATGAATTGTGGAGATTTGGTGGTGCAGGTAAGGGTTGTCATAAAGGGTAGGGTTCAGGGTGTGTTCTATAGGAACTGGACCATAGAGAATGCCACTCAACTTGGCTTGAAAGGCTGGGTTAGGAACAGGAGGGATGGCTCAGTGGAAGCTCTTTTCTCTGGAACCCCGGATTCTGTTGAGGAGATGGAGCAGAGGTGTCGTCGTGGCCCACCAGCTGCCATGGTTACCGGCCTTCAGGTTGTCCCTTCCAATGATGATCCTGGTACCGGATTTCAGAGGAAGCAAACAGTCTGATCAGACTACACTTAAAGAGATTACCCCCATTCTGTATTAGCATGTATAGTCGTCTTCTCTCAGGAATAAAATAGCCGAGTCATCTATGATTAGATGGTATTGATGTTTATTGAATTCTTAAAGATGATCTATGTAGTCCTTCTGACCAGAAGATAAATATAGATACTATATACATAATATTATCAGCAGATTCAGATTCCAGATGTGGTTTTAGAAATTTCACATCTATTATTTCTCATGCACTTTTGAAACCAGCTAAGTTTACCTGCAGGCTGTACAAAAGAGATGCTTGAATCCAGGGAGATATGTCAAGCAACAAGATCAAATGTGATGATATTAGATTCTGACATGAAAATTCGTGAAGAAAAGGTTCATGTCTGCATCATTTGGGAAATAAATATTATTGGCAGTTCCCCTTAAAGAAATTCGTGAAGAAAAGGATGCAGCATGTTGTTGTTTCCCAAGGTTTTGATTGATATAAACATCTTCTCCGTATGATCCCACTTGAAAACATCAACAGATTTTCTATTTCTCCTTCATTTTCCACCAAAAAGGCTTGTTGACTCGAGTTACGGATCCTTATTCGAATGGCCTTCTTATAAACAGTCAAGCTTTGCTCCACATCTTCAGGATCGAATACTAGCAAATTCCCCTGCAAACTCGAGCAATAATATAATTCATTGTATAAAACGGGACTGCAATTTGTTGCGCAGAACGGCGCCATCCCCAAAAATTCATGATGCTTTCAGTCCTTGTCTCCAAGCTTATAAACTTCAACATGACCTGATCCATAGTAAAAATCAAATCCGAGCACTAAAAAGTTGGATGAATGAGGAAGAGCAGTGAATGACATTAGTTCCTAGGAGCCACAGAAGGAAGGCTGATCCTTTGGTTAGAGGATTGAAGACATGTAAGTTGAAACCCGTCGTGATCAGCTTGTTTAGATAGCAGCAACCAGCCATATTTTGCACAACGGATTTTGGATGCACGTACTTCATTGGGAACGTCCAGATGACAAGTGGCATTGCCGGTAGGATGAAACAAGTTGCATCGGTTGTCGCTGCTTCTGGGAAAATTACATCAACCATGGAGATTGGTGGAAATTAGGTGAAGGTGAAGGTGAAGGTGAGATGGAAGCCATGCTTTGCAAACAGCATAGAATCTGGCTTCGTACCCCGCATACAGATTAGACAACACCAAACCCAGAAGCTCTGGTCGACCACATTGCCACTTACTCTCTAATTCATCCACATCATGTTATTTCGAAATTCTCCTGTGTCAGTAGCTTCAAATCTTGATAAAATAAATTAATTGAATAAGTGTTAGTAATTGTTCTTCTTGATAAAATAAATTAAACTCATAAGAGAAAGAAATTTAGGATTTGAAAATTATTGAAACTTACAAATTATATTACATGGGAGAAGAGATGGAGATGGATGCAGAGAGGCTATATATATAATAGGGTTTATGTGGCTCCTTTCTTTTCCTTAGGTTAGCTATTCGGGGTGAGCATTCGATCAAATCGAATCGAAAATTTTCGAGTTAATCGAGTTTTCGAACCTCATTTTATCATCCTACTTTATTTGAAGTTTTCTCGAATCGAGTCTAGTGGGATGGAATTCGAATCGAATCGAATCGAATATATTTGTTCGAGTTAAATTTTAAAAAATAATTTTGGGTCCTTGTAACCATTGTCACCCATCGTAATAAAATTTGTCCACCTTCATCAAAATTTTTATTAACTTTCATCACCTCATAATTTATTTATTAATTTTTTATATATTGGTTAGCTTCTTTGCTTGCTTAGTTGTTTCAATTATCTTCAGATTCTTGTCACTATGTATTTTGGAATTAAAAAATATATTAAATGTAAAAATATGATTTTTTTTAATAAAAGTTATTTTAAAAATAAAATGTGAAATTGATACCAATATAAAATTTTAACATGAATATTTTATGGCATAATTAATAATTCAATTTTAATATAAATATTCAATATGACTAAACAATTCAATAATATAAATAATATAAATAATATAAAATGTGAAATTTAATTTAATAATATAAATAGTAGATATAAATAAAATTATTACTATTTATGTTTAGTGAATTTTTTTTGGATAATTTTGATTTTTTATTTGAGGGTCAAGGGTGAGAAGTAAAAGTTTAGGGGGAAAATAAAAAGTTTTGGAGAATAAAAGTTTGAGGGAAAATAAATAGGGAGAGTAAAATTTTGGAGGGAAAATATTTAAAAAAAATTGGAGGGGGGAAGGTTTGAGGTAGATGGGAGGTGGGAGGTGGGATGGGAAGGGAATAAAAGTTTTACGGGAAAAGTGGGAGGGAGTAAAAATTTTGGGAGAAAATAAAAGGTTTTGAGGGTTTTGGGGAGTAAAATTTTGAGAAAAAATAAATGGGAGAGTAAAATTTTGGTGGGAAATGGATTTTGGGTAGATTGGGGGGTTGGGAGGGGAGGGGAGTAAAAGTTTTGGGGGGAAAGTGGGAAAGAGTAAAAGTTTTGAGGGAAAAGCAAAAAGGTTTGGGAGTTTGGGGTAAAAATGTAAAATATTATAGTTTGATATTCGAATTATTCGAATTATTCGAGTTATTCGAATTTGAAAACTCAACTCGATTCGAACTCGAAATTCGAAAAAAATTCGAGTTGATTCGAATAACTCAATTAACTTGAATAACCCAATTCGTTTGACTCGAAATTCAAATTTTTTTTCGATTTTTTCGAGTCGAATCAAGTTTTGCTCACCCCTATTAGCTATTGTTTCTCTCAAAAGTTCTAGGTACGTTTTTTTTTCTCTCTTCTTTTAAATCAACTTTTTCTTTAATGCTAATTTATTTGTTTGTCTTGAAAATGTATTGAAATGTAGGTTTTAATTCTTGGTCTTAACTAGATGTAATATTATTTCCCTGATTGTTAATTATTGTGTAGCTAAGTTCAATTGTTGTAAGTTTGTATGTATAATTGGAAGCAGGAATCAAGAGAAGTAGAGTTAGCATGGAAGGTACTGTTAGTGTCGCCGGGCTAGAACTTTAGTCTCACAATTTGTACGGCCTTAGGCAAATTCTTCGCTTCAAAAACACCTAAGTCAACCTAACTCTCAACAATTGAGGATTCAAATAGAATTCCTCTACGGCACCAATGCAAATCGGAAGCAACTCAAAGATGAACGAACTTGAAATATAAGAACAAAGCCACAGAAAAATAAAAGAATAAGAGAGAATGTTTGAGTGAATGCTTTCAATAATTCTATTGCTCAAAACTGAAGTGATTTACAATAAGAGAGAGAGGCTTCTATTTATAGTTGAGCCTCCCCAAATTCAACAGTATAGATTAAAGTACATAAACGGCTAAGATTAAAAGCTATCTACAAAATCAAATCACTAATATTACAGAATCATATCTTCTAAGATTACAAATCATATCTAAGATTACATATCTTTGAAGATTACACTCTATATTTGCCATGCTTTATTGATGGACCTTCAATCTCTCCAAGCAATGGGGCAGTCCAATTGGGCCAAATGACCTCTCTTGAACATGATGGACCACACAAGTGTGCCATGGTTGCAGGCTCCCATGCAAACCCATGACATTATCCCCACCTATTGTAGTGATGCCCTCGTCACGTCCTCCAAATTAAATTGGTCTATCTTGTCTTGGAACTACCATAGGGCCTCGACACTGCCAGGAAGTCCCTTCCATCGCACTAAGTACTCATGCCTCGGCTGATAGTACTTTCGTCTGATCACACAGTCCGCCATGATGCTTTGAACTTCATGATCATATAAGACCTTTATCCCTATTGGCGCTCGTTCGGACTTGCCTAGATCTGGATCCTCTTGATCCTCATGGAATGACTTAAGCATACTGATATGGAATACCGGATGAACCTTGAGTTTTGCTAGCAACTCAAGTTTGTAGGCCACATTGCCTACTCTCTTCACAACTTGGAAAGGTCCATTATACTGTCGCACAAACCCCTTGTGCAAGTCATTGTGGTGCAAAATCAAGTGTAATTTCGCAAAGATAGAATCACCAACCTGAAATTCCACATCCCTATGACTCTTATCAGCTCGCTTCTTGTTGCGCTCACTCATTTGTGTAGGCAAGCTCTGGCTAAGTCATTTTGCTGTTGTCATTCCTTTGCAAATCTATAAGTTGTTGGATTTGGTCTTCCATAACAAATTGCAACAATGTTGGGTGTGAGTGGTTGTTGGCCCATCACTATCTCAAACGAACTTTGATTTGTTGCCTCACTTCGTTGCAAATTATAAGAAAATTGGGTCACATCCAACAACTTTGGCCAATACTTCTGGGTGGCACTCACATAGGGCTGAAGGTATGTCTCCAACAATCCATTCACTCGTTCGGTTTGCCCATCAGTTTGCAAATGCATGCTAGTGGAAAATTCAAGTCTAAGCCTATCAACTTGAACAACTCCGTCCAGATCTGGTCCGTAAATCACCCGTCTTGATCACTAATGATAAACTATGGCACTCCCCAATATTTCACCACATGTCTAGGGAAAAAATAAGTTGCCTCCTTAGCAGCGCATTCTTTGGTTGCTGGAATAAATATTCTATACTTGGAAAACCTATCCACCACAACAAAAATGCTTGCAAACCCATCAGACTTAAACAAACCAACAATAAAATCCATGGATACACTTTCTCATGGACGTTCCAGAATGGGCAATTGTTGTAGCAATTTGACTGAAGTCTTTAACTCTACCTTGTCTTGTTGGCACATCAGACAAGTTCTCACATAGGTCTCCATATCATCACCTATGTGAGGCCAGTAGTAATGATCCTCCAAAAAGGCTAAAGTGTGGTGCATGCCTGGATGGCCAACCCATCTCTAGTCATGACACTCTTTCATGACTTCTCTGTGCAATTTTCTCGTATTGACGCATATAAAAGTGATGCCCTTGAGTGTATAATAAATCTCCCTCAAGCCATAATCTCATCGTTTCCCTACTTTGGCAAGCTCGGTCAAGTTTTTGGTCGTGGGATCATAGGACAATCCCTCTCAAATACGCTCCAAAAGAGAGCTATCAGGCAGGTTGATTGATGCAAACTCCATCTATAGGCTAAGTGCATCAACCATAGTGTTGCACTCTCCAATTTATATTCTATGCCAAAATCAAACTCTGCTAGGAACACTTGCCAACGAGAATGTTTAAGAGACAACTCTTTCTGGGTTAGAAAATAACTGTTTGCAACATTATCGGTAAAGACCACGAACCTGGAACCAAGTAAATAATGTCTCAATGTGTGCAAGCAATGCACCACAACAGTCATTTCTTTCTCTTGGACCATGTATCACTATTCTATCTCATTACGCTTTCAACTCTAGAAAGAAATCGGATGCCCATTTTGCATCAGTACCCCCAACGACATACTTTGATGCATTCGTGCATACCTAATACAACTTTGAAAATTATGGCAAAGCAAGTAAAGGCTCCCTCGTCATCATATCCTTCACTAGATTAAAAGCTTTCTCACATTGAGGATCCCAATCTCACACGTTACCCTTATTCAATAAATTTTTCAAAGGTGACGTGATTTTGGAGTAGCCTTCGATGAAAAGTCGGTAATAGTTCGCAAATGTAACACCCCAAACCTGTCTCCGTTGGTGGATTAGAGTTATAGAGCATTACGGTACAAATTAGAACATTTAGCTTATAATAGAAACAATTATACCATTTAACTAACAACATTCAATAACACAAGGTAATTGTAGTAAAAACACACTCACGGGCCTTATATCGAGTTTACGAAACCCTAAAAATAATTTTAAAAACATTTAGGGGTCATTTCTAAACAAAACAGAAAAGTCAGGAAAAACTTTAAAATTTCACAAATAGGGGTCACACAGCTGTGTGACTTAGCGCAGACCATGTGAGCATTCGAAGTCTTGACACACGGCCATGTTCTAGCTTGTGTGTCTGCACATGCGAGTATTCGAAAAAAGGCTACAAGGCCTTGTCACAGACTGTGTGCCAAACCGTGTGTATATTCGATGTTGAGTCACACGGTCGTGTGCCAAGCCTTGCAACAAACTAACTTGAGACACACGGCTATGTCGTAGGCCGTGTCTCTGACCATGTTAAACTTGCACTTAAAAATTAAAGGTGCACATGGTCGTGTGGTGTGACCGTGTGTGGTACACGGCCGTGTGACACGTGTGCTTCCTAAATAACCCTTAAAACAAGCCATTTCAATCTATTTGCTTGGGCACCAATCCAAATTAATTCAAGACACTTTCACCCTATTTAAACATATTCAAAAACATCCCAAAACAGCAAACTCATGACAAATCACAACAACCTATGTGCCTAACCAATATGCCTTCATTGGCACCACAATTGAAATGTCAATTCAAAACATCCAATTGCCATGATCACATACTCTATGCAAGCTTAAACATACCAACTTATTACATCTATTCTACTAACCAATACCATATTACTCATACATATAGTAACCATTTCCATCTCATTATGATACATAGTGTTAACTACATATAACCATTGCAAAACACCGACCACATCCAACAAGTTCCAAAATGACATTTACAAGTTACTAATCCAGAAAAAGTTGTTTATTAACTAGAGTTTACAACATATACATCTAGATACCCTATTTACATGCGACTTCAAACTGACCTCAAAATGAACAAAATGACTACCAAAAATATAGTGGATAAGGTGAGATCTCTTGAGCTGATCCAATCGACGTCAAAATTCCAACGAACCTACAAAATTAAATGAAATGAAGTAAGATCGAGTAAAGCTTAGTAAGTTCTTGAAGTTAACTTGTTATACTCGTAAATTTTAATACATTGATGTAACAATGTATAATGAGGTCAACGATTATAATTCCCTATCTCAAACAACCAAGATAATTTAATCTATAAAATCTGCATCTTTTAAAATCACCAAGTCACGAACTGACACACCATATATAAAATTATAAGGTCATAAAACATTCTTAAATTTGTTGGTTACTTGAAATAGTATCTTCCATACAAGTTTCCTGTAACAGTTACACCAGTTCAAAGCCTGCTAGGCTCGAGGCTTGTTACAATCCACCGACACGAAGCCTGCTAGACTCATGGTTCAATATTATATATCCAATACAACTCAATTTCATTATTAATCTCCACAAATCAACATCCAATAATTATAAACACTACACCTATTAGAGTACAACAAATATTAAGGAATTTAATTATAATGAAATTAAATATCATAAAAACTTACTTGTGCAATAATTATCGGTGTTCGATGACGATTATTCGACTGCTTTTCCCTTCCCACGATTATCGACCTATCTAACCGTTTCTTGATCTAAATATAATAATTAAATTTTTAATTATCCAATAAAAACAACATCAAACAGTTCAAAACATGTAATTAATTCATGAATAATATTTTACACAATTACCCTAACTTTTTACCTTTTTGCAAACTAGATCCTAAACTCAAAACTTTCAATTTAACACAATTATACACAAAATTAAACTGATCAAATTCTTTATGATTCCTTCACAACCTATATTGCTCATAATTTCACAAGAATTTCATGGGATTTTACCATTTAAACAATTAAATCCTTCAACAATAAAATCAGTAAGATTTTCTTTGTAAGATAGTTCCATTTAACTAATAATCCTTTAAAACTATTATCAACTTCAACAACACATATAATTCATTCATAATAAGTTCTTAAACTTTTAACAGTTTTATGAATTAGTTCCTAGGCTAGCTAGATTAAGCTACAACGATCTCAAAAACATAAATTTTACTATAGAAACAAAATCAAAAATCACTTACATCAAGCATCCTAGTTAATCGAATGTTCAAGCTCTACAATGGCTATTTCTTTCTAAATTTTCGGCAAAAGAAATCGAAGGAAGAAGAAGCTACTTTTTTTTTGTTTTCTTTTGTTATTGTTTTTAATTACTTAATTACTTATGTACCCTTAATTAAACACATAAAACTTAACAACTACTAGCCCATAATGGTCCACTCAAATATGTGATGGTCTAATTACCTTTTTAATGCCTCAAATCATGTTCCCATAATGAATTAACTCCTTTAGGCTAATGAAAATTAACCTTTTCATCTATTTATATTTAGTCCTTTTGTCTTAATTAACTATCTAAACTGTAAAATTACCTAACCAAAATTTGATACGACATTATAAAAGCTCTATAAATAATAAATAGTAAATAAAATACCGACTTAATGGTCAAAATCGTGGTCCTGAATCTATCATTTCCAACACCACTGAAAAATAGGTTGTTACAGCCAACAAAATGAAGGACTGCAACTATGTCACCTTGGTTGGTGGTGATGAAAAAATGGGTTTGAAAAACACAACGAAAAATAAATTTAGGGAAAAACCAAAGTTTTAATTTTTTTTCCCCAAAACAAGATCTTGATTATGATATCTAAAGTAATAAACACTTAATCAAAATTGTACATTTTCGATTCGTCTAGGATGAGCGCTTCGATTGAGTGGTCTTCTCTACTATCATTAAGCTCACGTCTACCGAGTGTGGGCTCGCTTCGAATCAGAAATTTTTTCACAAAAATTACCAGTGGGGTAATTTTGTAATTTCTCTAAACTTTTGGGTCAAGTTGTAAATAAGAAAAATATCTCTAGAAATTTTCTGGAATAATCTCTTTAGAGAATTTTCTCTCTACAACTTTCTTTTGAATTTAAATATGTGTAAATAATGACACAATGCTCTCTTTTTATATGGAGAGTTTAGAGAATTCAACTATTATTAAACTCAATCACTTAAATATTAAATTAATATAGTATTTATCTTAATAAATATTATATTAATTTAATATTAAATCTTATTAAAATAATAAAATATTTATCTACAAGATAAACATTAAATTTAATTTAATATTAAGATAATTACTTTAATATTAAATTAATATAAGACTATGAAGATAAGTATTAAATTTAATTTAATATTAAACTATTAAAATAATATTATTTTTGGAATAATTAATATGAAATCAAATTCTCTGGTAGAGTCCCAGTAGGAGTATAACTCTTCTACTGCTCAACCACCGATGACCAACCATCAGCTGCCACTAGGACGTCGCCGTTGCAGCCACTACTACCGCCGTGTCCGGTAGTGCATGTGCAACACCCTTATGGCACCCCGATCTGGTTCGACTGCTACCGGTTTGGTTCGGGTTAGTGACAACCCAACCGGTCCGATCTAGCCACCAGTTGGACCGTCGGTCCGGTTTCACATACCGGGCTCGATTCGACTAGTTTTTGGATTTTGGTATCAATTTTGGGATCCCAGACCCAATTTACAATCTCAGGTTCAATTTTCAAGTTCAATTACCCATTTGGCCAATTGTCTAACTTGAAAACTAAATTCCAAACATATCATATTAATTTTAATTGATTTGATTAATTTAATTTTACTTGATCAAAATTAATTTTTCCAAAAATCACTTAGATTTTTCAAAATTGATTTTTCGAGAAAATTCTTTAATCAAATTCTCTAGTTGAACAATTCTCACGACCACCCAATTTAATTTCACATCAAATAAATCGACTCAATTAAATTATTCCCAAAGTTGTAAAAATTTCTTCTAATCCAAATGCAGTCCAATCGAGCTTTTGTTAAGCTAGTAGAGGGAACAATCTGACATATCCAATTAGGCTCTAGTGATTGCAATTATGTCCAGAAGCATCGTTCCAATAATTCGCAATTACTTAATCATGGAGTGAGTCTACAAGAAGTACCATGATTGAAAACTCCTTATCATATACTCTTTATGAAAGCAATTCATCCAACTGCTTTGTCGTATGATCTCATCATGTGTGTGTTACCCACATATAATATCCTTGATTCCTTTGAGTTAAATCCATTCACTCAATACAATCATATTTTATCTCATTGTCACTATTGTGTCTTCTTAATGATTAATATGATCACTGTCAACAAATGACTGTGATAAATTGCTCATTCGAGAACAAGCAACCTGTGGCCACGTTCCATATTTATCAATCCACACAATGACAACGAGAGAATATCATTAACTCTTCAACTGAGCTATGAATTCCACTGTTGCTAGTAAAGCCATGTCATACACAAGTCATGTACCCAACATAATGGTTATGGGCTCGATCATCTTTAGAGCATAAGCATCCACTTATATTAAAGCACATGAGTTGCATACGCATGGTTAGTGACTAACTTAAGATTTAGATAAATCATACCATGAACGTCACAAGTGAATTAATTCAAAAACGGATTCAGAATTAATTCATCCTGGAGCCAGTCCAATGTATCATTCTAACAATGAATACATCTATGTCTCTACTCGTGGAGTTAACTGCTCTGATAGCCAAGACTAGCCATTTCTCCAATTGGAATTGTAGACAACATAATAATCCTTCTCAGTATTTAAATCAAATGCTCACTTTGATTCTTTTACGGGATTACAAACTCATTTAGATTATCTACTAAAGTACGTTATCTTTCTCGCAATGTAAACGTTCTTTACAATGCCACTTATCTTCAGTTTGAACTTTAGACAATCAGTGAGCTAATATTTACTTGTCACAATTTCTCAATGCATGTAAAATATAAAAGACATAAATACAAAAGACATAATAGTGAAATGTGAAATTAATTTTATTTATCATTCAAATAAATAGAAAACAATTACATGTTTACTACAATATGGGCACATTTCCCAATAGGTGTCAACAATGGTCCGAATCTTACTTTCATCCATCTAGATCTTGCCACATTCCACAATGTGGCCTAGAAATGGTACCTCTTGTTGGGAAAATGAGCACTTCTTCTCTTTGACATATAGCTCATTCTCCCGTAAGGTTTGGAACGTCTCCCTCAAATGTTCCACATGCTCCTTAAGTGACTTACTGTACACCACAATATTATCAAGGTAAACAACCACAAATGGTTTAGGAAAGGTTGAAGTGTCTTATTCGTTAGGGTGCAAAATGTGGCTGGAGCATTCGTGAGTCCGAAGGGCATCACAGGGAACTCTTATGAACCATACCGCATCACACAAGCTGTCTTTGGCTTGTGCCCCTCGGCTATTCGAACTTGATGGTACCCCGATCTCAAATCTAACGTGGTAAACCATCTCGCACTACCAAGCTAATCAAATAAATCTACAATAAGGGGAATATGGTACTTGTTCTTCATAATAATCTTGTTTAAGGCCCGATAATCGATGCACAATCGTAAGGACATGTCATGTTTTTTTTGAAACAACACTGGTGCTCCAAATAGGGCTTTAGATGGTCTAATGAACTCGAAATCTAAAAGCTTCTTCAACTGTTTCTACAATTCTTCCAACTTAGGTGGAGACATCTGATAAGGGGCCTTAGTTGGTGGCTCAGAATTGGGCATCAACTCGATCCTGTGATCTACCTCCTTCTTAGGTGGTAGCTTTGCTTGCATCACGTTTCGAAAAGATTGAAGTAACTATACCATCTCCTTTGGAATATCACCCACGGGTTTCATGGCTTCATCGACTTTTAAAGTGGCTAAATAGAAGACTTCATCTCTACATACTCCTTTAGCAAATTGGATCACCAACAATATTTTTCTCACCATGCCTTATTTCCTTTTCATTCTCATTATGAATTGATGGTTCAAATCTGAAATCACCGTGTAATTATCATAAGGAAAAATAGATGCATTAATTCAGTCAAGGAAACTTTATCCAACCACAAAGTCATATTCATCAAGTGTTATTACCTTAATGGCTGCCTTACTGATCCAACCTAATTTATTCTAGATCTTGAGACCAAGTTTACGAGCAGTCTCTTCAGACATGAACAAATCTGACGCACTTGTCTCAAAAAGTACATTCAATCCTCTACCAGCCACCATGATGTCCATAAACATTAGCCCATGACTTGTCTTATCTTCGACACCCCCTAGTATTAAACCAAGATTCTTTGTTGATTGTTTCTGCTCATCATTCCCATTAACAGTAGAGAACTCGATTTGCTTTGGGAAGCCCCTTACCATATACGGGCATTGACAAAGATAGCAACATATCAGGCCCTTCTTCTCCCATGGCTTGTCTTGCTTAGCTTTTTGGGTTTCACAATTCTTTTTCACCTTGTCTTTGTCTACCCCACCATTGCCTTTTGGTTTGAATTTAGGCTTGGAAGACTCAGACTTTTCTAACTTCTTGACATTTAGATCAAGAAGCAATTTAGCAATGGTCATGGCTTTAGAGAGTTCTTCGACCCCCCGACATTCCAATTCTTACTTAACCTACAGCTTCAATCCATCCAAGAAAAATAAGAATGCCTCATCTTCACTCAGATGAGTGATTTGCAACATCAACTCACTAAATTATTTCACATACTGATGAAACTTATCCCAAACCTCATTCTCGGCATATTCTGGGTAAAATTGTGTTTTGAACTCCTTTTGAAACTCCTTCCAAGTTCCAATTCTGATTCCAACATGTCTCACATTTGTGGAACCATGACGCCACCACAACAAAGCAAAGTCAGTGAGATGCAAAGAAGTTGTGTTTACCTTAGGATCATCATCCTTGATGCCCATGGCACAGAAGTATTGCTCAATCTCCCATAAGAAGTTGTCTACCTTTATTTTAGACCTTGCCCCTTTGAACTTCTTTGGTTTGGGAGCATCAACCTTATGGCTTGGTGTTCCACCTAACACCTTTTTCCTATAGCAACACAACACAAAGCAAGCTCACTCTCAAGCTCCTCAATCTTTGTGTGCAACTTCGCCACTGTGGCTTCGTTATCTGCCTTCATTGCCATCATAATAGCTTCAAGAGTCTCATTCTTTTTTGTCAGCTTAGCCACAGTGGTGTTAAAGAGAGCATACAATGCATCCAAGTTTGAACTAAGGGCCTCGACCATATGTTCCTTAAGTTGCTCCTTCTTTAATCGAAGCTCCTCGATGCGTCCCAATCATCTCGAGAGTTTCCTTTATGTCCTTTGTAGCCTCCTCGAGATTGACCACTCAACTTTCCAATGCCGACAACATGTCCCTCGAATGACTAGCTTTCTTGGCCCTCCACGGGTCTCCATTGGCTTAACTTGTTCGGCAACTTCATTTGACATCTTTCAACGGTGCATTCGCAACACTATCTCGGATACCAACTATTATGGGGCTAGTACTTTAGTCTCGCAATCCGGGTGGCTTTAGGCAAATTCTTCGCTTCAAAAACACCTAAGTCAACCTAACTCCCAACAATTGAGGATTCAAACAAAATTCTTCTAAGGCGCTAATGCAAAGCGGAAGCAACTCAAAGATGAACGAAGATGAACGAACTTAAAATATAAGAACAAAGCCACAAAAAAGCAAAAGCACAAAGAGAATGTTTGAGTGAATGCTATCAAGAATTCTATTACTCAAAACTGAAGTGATTTACAATGAGGGGGAGACGCCTCTATTTATAGTTGAGCCTTCCCAAATTTAACGGTATAGATTAAAGTACATCAACGGTTAATATTAAAAGCTATCTACAAAATCAGATCTTTAAGATTACAGAATCATATATTCTAATATTACATATCATATCTAAGACTGCATATCTTTGAAGATTACTTTCCATATTTGCTATGCTTTGTAGATAGTCCTTCAATCTCTCTAAGCAACAGGCTAGTCCGGTTAGGTCAAATGACCTCCTTTGAACATGATGGATCACACAAGTGTGACATGGTTGCGGGCTCCCATGCAAAACCCATGACACTAGTTGTAGATTTTTATACACGCTTCCTTCGCCGGTGTCCGATGCATGCCCTTGGTTGCTAATATCTCATGGAAAACATCATCAAAGGAAAACATCATACTAAAATCATTCCCAAGATGTGAAATATGTTGGTATGCTATACTTATAGGGAATGGATAGTTTTTTCGTATTTCACTTCTTATGATATTTTCCTTTTAAATCTCGATTCCATGGAGAAAACTCAACTCCCTTCTATTGACTCACAGAACTTCCTGAAGGCCCCCAATGTCATGTTGCCTTCGATACTAAAGCCTTAGCATTATGTCGTCTCTATAATCGTGGATACACTAAATACTCCTTCGAAGAAGACTTAAATTGGTTTGAATGTATGATTATTTTTTAGGGGAAGACTATTGAGTTGAGGAATCCAATTTATTTTCTAACCTTTGAGTTTGAGGACTCTAACATCCAAATTACATCTTTAATGACCCTACAACAAGGTCCAGTTGAGATGTTACATTATTTTATATACGAGTATAGGAATTATTTGATTGAAGCGTCGGTGGTTGTTTCAAAATGTGTCAATTAAAGATCGGCTTGGGATCTGGACATTAAGACTTTCAAGTGGATATTGCTACAAAGTCATGTGTGGAGATGAGAAACATAGGAGAAAATGTGAATTTTCTTAATAATCGTCACGACCAATGTTGTAGAGCTTATGGATCTAAAATCAAAAGAAACTCGATCTACTTTGTGGAACTTGACGATTACATGATTTGGAGCTTAGAAGTATTGCAACATATGTGCCCTGTCTCTTAGCTTAAAGATGCTTCTTTACTTGGTTTATGTCATCTTTCTCACAGTAGTAGCTAGCTAGTTTAGCTTATATCTATATAGTTTTGGTTAGGACTATATTTCTTTTTTCTTTTATTTTTCAATCATTGTTAGGACTCTATATTTACTTCTTTAATATTTTAACTTCTCATGATTTAGTTTACTTTGCCCTCTTTAATTGTTAACTGATGCTAGTATTTTATACTACTTTGGTTTAAATATAGCAGTGGTCCTTGTACTCTTTTGAACTTTAAAATTTAATCCATCTAATTTAATTTTGAGATATTGAATCCTTATACTTCTTTTATTTAAAAATCTTGATCATTTTATCCAATTGTGCTGTTAGAATTGTCATTGTGGCAATCATAAAAGAAGTTAGAGGTAAAATAACTTTTTTATCACTCAATGTGTACAATTTTTATCAATTTGGTCCTTACGTTTTAAAAGTATATAAAAAATTAAAGATTAAAAGTTTTTCCATATGTTTAATAAAATTTATAATTTTTTTTTGAAAAATATGAAAAATATAAAAGTTTTAAAAATTCAGAAAATATGTTATTTACTATTTGAATAGTAATAAAATCTCTCCAAAATTTAAACTATTCGTTTATCTTATTAAATCAGATTTTAATAAATATTTTTTCTTAAAATTTAATCAAATAAATTATATATATAAATAAAAGGATATAAAATATTAGTGTAAAATAATAACTCTGAATTTTTTATAATTAAATTTAAATATATTATATAATTTTCTGTCTTAAATACACTATATAAAAAGTATATAAAAATTAATCTCATTTTGGCAAAATTCAAAAAATTCAAAACTTTGTTACTAACCGTTTGTTTACATGTAAAAGGTTTTACGGAAAATATTTTCTGCATTTTCCTGTGTTTGTTTCACAGAAAACAGCTTGGTCAACGGAAAATGACTTACAGGTCAACGGAAAATAAGTCTTTTCCCTTGTAAAATGACTTATCCTTTTGAAAAGCGTAAGTCATTTTTCGGAGAAGAGCTCCTCAATAGATAATTTTACTTTTATATAAAAATTAACTTAAATCAAGTTTAATATAATTATATTGATAATAAATTTTATTTTTATTTTTAAAAATATTTAAAATATTAATACAAAATATTAATATTTTTAATATTATTAAATATACGTATTTAATTATTTATATTTAGTCATATAATAAATTATTAATATAATCTATTATTTCTAATAAATTATTTAATATTTAAATTTTATTTTAATAGTAAATTTTAAAAATAATAATTTTAAATAATATTATTCACATATTATTGAAAATATCAATATTAATATTTTAATACTAAATATTTATTACAATTATAAATATATTAATAATAAATGTTTTGTAGTATAAATGTTAAAATATACTTTTCACAAATTTGCAATTTAGTTTCTGTACTTTTATTTTCAAGAATTTAGTCCCTGTACTTTCTAGATTTGGAAATCAAGTCCAACTGCTGACATTGTTGATTTTTTTTTGTCAATTTTGTTAATGTCACATTTTTAAATAAAAAAATACTCAGTTGGTAGTCATGTAACTAAAAAATAGTCGTTGCAATGAACCTAAATTTAACAAAATATTTTTAATATATGAAAAAACAATGTAAAATATAAAATTATAGATATAAAATAAACTCAATTAAACAATGGAAAAATAAAAAAAATCTCAAATGTATGTTTGTTTAATTGAAAACGACTTTTATGAAATATTTTTAAAGAACCTGCCAAACAAAAGAAAATATTTTACACAGATCCATCCAAATACCAGAAAATATTAGTTTTTCAAGAAAAGTAAGTCATTTTTTAGAAATTATTTTCCGGAAACCATTTTCAGTGAAACAAACGGAGCCAAAAAAGTAAGTCTTAGAAATTTCTATGTAGTATTTTTGACAAAAATTTATATAGTATATTTAAATTTAATTCAAACTGATTCAAAGTTTGTACTATCATTTAAAAAATCATTTTACATTAATTTTATATATTGTATAATTAAGTTTAAATAAAAATATTTTTGATATATAAATGATTGTAATTAAAATTAATTTTATTTAAAAAGTATTTGTTCAAATTTAATTTAATATAAACTTAACAAATATCCCAAAATTTGGAGAGATATTATTACATCAGAGATGTTTATAAGCTAAACCGAATTTCAAAAATATTTCCTAGCTTGAGCCTAATTCAGCTCAACCTACCCAAATGACTTACTATTTAAAAATAATAAAAATATTTTTATTTAAATGTAATTATAAAAAAATTAATATTATTGTAAAATCATTTTATACTTTTTTATTTTTAAATAGTAAAACAGGTCGAGTGGAGTCAATCCATGGATAAAAATACGAGTCCAACATGTAATCACTATTTAAGGATTTTTATTTTTAGAAATTTTAATATTTTTTCATATTTTAAAAAAAATTAAAATAAATTATTTGATTTTTATTTTTTTTACTTTTTTAAAATTTAAAGAGTTTTTATTTTTCTCGTAACACTCCAAACCAGATCCAAAAATTCGACCAGATCCAAAGCGAGTTGTGGAAGCTAAACATAAAATTTAAAATATATAAATAATCCATAATTTAACAAAATCATGCTTATAAAAAAATTAAAAACAATTAACATAACATAGTGAAATAACTAAACAATTAACTGATATAAAAGCGATCAACTAAACAGATTGACCCAATTACACTCTTTAGCGGCAATATCGCTTGAACACAAACTCACGAATTTTTTTCTAAACTACGTATGAAATTAAAAACTCAAACGCAATGCTCAGTGGTGATCTCCTATTTCTAATTTTACCAAATATTAAAATAAATTTAAAAATAAAATAAATCCAAAAAAGTTATTAACAATTTGTCGAGTCATTTCGAATAAAGTAAGAATCCTTAAAACATTTCAACAACAATTTGAACGATTTTCCGCAATCCATCAATATAATTCACATTTTCATAGTAATTAGCAATTTTTTCAATTTCCATAATTCATTCATAAATAGTCAAAAATTCACATTTTTAGAATTAGCCCAAGCAACACAAGAAGGAAAAACATTCACACACATGAGTGTTCAACCAATTTCCCATTAGTTGTTGGGAATCAATCCGTATAAACAACGAGATAATGAAAATGAAGAAGAACGAACACAAATATTTTACGTGAAAAACCCTGAAAGAGGGAAAAACCGTGGGCAAAGAAGGCATTGACTTGACATTAATGGAGAAAAAAAAGAGTACAATGAGAATACTAAAACCCAAACCCCGAACACAAAGCTCACACCAGAAGTTCTCAAAAAAGAGTGTAATACCTAAATTTTACCCGGCCCCTAACAAATAGTCCATTTTGTTACAAAACCAAATCCGAATTACAAACAGGCCTATATGGCCCACACCCGGATTAAAACAAAGGCCCAAATACAGTGGCAGAAACCCTAGGGTTTCTGAGAAGATCTTTGCGCCGCAACCATGCCCTCCGAATCTCTGTGGATCTTCACCTGCACAGCAAACAAACGCAAAAAAAGAAATAAGATCAAAGATTGAAAATCAAGAAGAAATCAAGCAGATTTTTTTCCTTTATATTTTATTATTATTATGGCTATAAAAAAGGCGATCGAACACTGTAACAAGGATCCGATTTGAAAAATCAATAAGAAAAAAGCAAGTATCTTTCACAGCAAACACAAAGACTACAAACAAAGAGCATCAATCGAAAACGAAGGTTGATATACCCTTAGTTTCGTTTCGTGTTATATTTTTCTTTTTTATTTTTTTATTATTGTTTTACCGAAACAAAAATAAAATAAAGGAAAAGCACTTATCTTCGCTCGCTTCTGGAATGCCGTTGGGGTGGCCGAGGCTCGTCTCCGAGGATAGACGACTGGAAGTCGAGGGGTACCAAGGGATTTTGAGGTGTTGTTTGACAGTTTTTTGAGAGAGTTGAGCCCAGATTTGGGCTTAGAGAGGACAAAGGAACGAATAGGGGATTTTCCCCATTTCCGGCCACCGCAAACTACGGTACTGGCACTGGAGATCGGCAGCCGGCGCGGTGGCCGATGACCGTCCAATGACCGGACTGGAGACTGAACGATTGAGGGGGGAGAGTTTTTTGGGAAGCTTTTTTGATTTTTTTTTAAAAAAACTGAATGAAATGAAAATTTTAACTAAATTTTGGCTTAAATAGCCCTTTCAAAACGACACCGTTTAAGGCCCGGGTTGACCCGAATCTGACCCGACCCAATCTTAGGATCCGCGTGTTTTATACGGAGGGGCAAATTGCGCTTTTAGCCCCTCCGCCTTTTTAATATTTTACAATTAGGTTTTTATTTTATTTTTTAAATTTACCCTTAAATTTATTTTTAATTTCAATTTGGTCCCTATGGAACGACGCCGTTTAGAGGAAAAGGAAAAATTTCCCTTCCGGTCCCTCCGTGATTATGCGCGTGTTCAATTTAGTCCTTGTACCTTCATTCATTGCAGATTTGCCCCAGATTTTTCATATTCAGTTCAATTTAGTTTTTTTTTATATATTTTTTAAATTAATTAATTTCCATAATGTAATTATTCTTTTTATGTGCAATTATTTTTATCTATAAATATATATGTATATTTGTTGTTTTTATGTACATATTTATTTATTTATTTATTTTAACGAATATTTTTTATATTCATATATATATACGTATATTTATTTTTAATGTTGCAATTATTATTTAATATTTATTTTCTATATATATATATTTATGTACATGTATATATTCTTTTTAAAACAAATATTCTTTATATCTATAAATATGCATGTATCTATTTTTTATTTTATTTTTTTTAAATGCTCAAATACATATATTTTTAACACATGTTTTATACGTTCATATTTTTCTTTGCATTATATATTTTGTTATATAATTTTTATAATCCAAAGTTTTATAAATCACATGTATATTTTAATCTTCATAATTTTTATGTGTATACTATATACATTCTTTTCTTTATTTATTTTGCTTGCTTTCTTACTCGCTATTTAATTGTGTTTACATTTATATTCTTTATTTATTTGATATTTTTGCATGTCATGGATTATTTTTTTATATATTCATTTCGTTTATTTATTTTATATTATTTATATGCCATTGTTGTACTTGTTATTGTGACATTCATACATACAATATAACATTACGTCATCTTTTTACTCGAATTTAAAAATAGAGTTTTTCAAAGTAGAGATAATACTCGTATTTAGGATTTTCAAGAAAATTGAGCCCTGACGTATTGGGTTCCGATTTTCTTCGTAAAATCTAACAATTGAGGATTGCTCTTTAATCAAACAAAATAAACTTGTCATCGGGAATTCAATATGTTGTGTCCTAACGTATTGGATGTGACACGTTGATTTCTTGAGACAAAGATTTTTAAAAAAAATAAAGGAAATATTGAATGTTTGGGATTTTAGGAAATCGTGCCCTAACGTATTGGGCTGCGATTTTTTCATAAATTTTAAACAATCAGATTTTCTAAAATTTTATTACACGAGTTTTTTGGACTAACTTATCTTGAAGAGAATAAAATGTTGTGCCCTAACGCATTTGGTGTGATATTTTTCTTTTTTTCAAAATGAGAAAGTCTTAATAAATAATTTAATTAAGGATCGCATTTTTTTTACCTCTCGACTTTAAGACATTAATTAATCAATTTGGTACCAATTTTTGGGCGTTACGAGGGTGCTAATCCTTCCTCGTACGTAACTGACTCCCGAATTCGTTTTTCTAAAACTCGTAGACCAAAGCTATTTTTTAGGTGATCCAATCACACCTCAATAAAAGATTGGTGGCGACTCCCAATTTTTGTTTTTTTAAAGTCAACAACTAATTTTTTTTTTCAAAATAAAAGTTGGTTTCGACAAAGAGGTTTCACAAAATTCTCTTAAACTCTCACCAACACTCCATATGCAACATCTTGTTACCCTCAAAGAAAAACCCTTGTTGATTGGCATGTCAAATCAAGGATAAAATTGCCCCTTTAAATAGGTTTAGATTAGAGTTCTAATCATACTAAAATATCCATGAGATAATTAGAGTTCGACTAGGAGAAGAAGTCCTTCTTGGAGTCTAAAATGCGACTGCATAACATGGAGAAATCGTCATGACATCCCATACATGCTTATCACAACATCACCGCCACGTTCATTTGGGGTTTTGTCTCGACGTCACTTATATTTTACCTCTTCTTCGTTAAATCTTTGAACACCTTCTTAAGTGCCTGCAAAATGTCTGATAAATATAATGCACACCCCACAAATCCCCACATTCACTCGTATTTATCACGCCTCCTTTTCCATGCCCCATCACAGGCCTAACTTGAATTTTGCAGAATATTAACCAAGTCTAAACAGTGCTCGAACTTGGAAACTAAAAGACTCCTAGTCTTCAAATCAAATTTGTATAATGCAACAAGAGTCAATAATACTCGAATAGGAGAGAAAGCATCAACTCTCTCCACTTGACTATAACCCTCTACAACTAACCTTGCCTCAAAGACTTTACAAACCATTCGATTCCTAAATGCCAAAAGGGGATGAGATTCATCTCTAAATTAGACACATGCCTGACAACTAACATGACTCCATCTTCAACCAGATTATATGTGGAGAATAATGAATCATTACCCTTATGCTCGACCATATCAGCTACCTCTGTAATTATTCGAAACTGCCAGAAACTAAAATTTATGATCTGTTGAACTTCTCGATATCCAAATTTGTTGTTTTTTCACTGAATGAGTTTATCTATAGAAGCTGAACCAGACCCTAATACTAATTTGTTGGGGATCAAGCCGTATAACCAATGAGATAGTAAAAGTGGAGAAGAACGAAAATAAATATTTTATGTGGAAAACCCTCAAAAGGGAAAAACCACGGGAAAAGGATTCATTCGGTTAACATTAATAGAATAAAAAAATGAAAGAACAACGATAATACTAAAACCCAAACCCCGAATACAAAGGTCACACCTAAAGCTCTAAAAAAGGGGTTTTACAAAATTCTCTCAAACTCTCACCAAAACTCCATATGCAACTACATCTTATCGCCCTTGAAGAAAAGTATTTACTGATTGGTATGTCAAATCAGGGATATAATGAACCCTTTAAATAGGCTTAGATTAGAGCTCTAATCATACTAAAATATCCTTAGAATAATCATAGTTCGACTGGGAGAAAAAGTCCTACTTGGAGTCTAAAACGCAGTTGCATAACTTGGAGAAATCGTAGTAACATCCCATGTATGCTCGTCACGATGTCTTCGGCACATTTGTTTGGGGTTTCATTGCGACGTCACCTCTATTTTACCTCTTCTTTGATAAATTATCGAACGTCTTCTTAAGTGTACGTAAAATGTCTGATAAATGTGAGACAATAACAATCAATGAATAAAGGTGCATGCGCCAACAATGGCAATACTCATTGCACAATAAACGTGATTTAGTCAATGACTAACCAGACACCGAATGTGCAAAGCACAACAATGAAAATACTCTCGAATGCTCAAGGTAGTCCACATAGTAAACAATAAGCAATGATGGAAACCCCTAGTAATTAGCATTTTTTCAATTTCCATAATTCATTCATAAATAGATAAAATTCACATTTTTAGAATTAGCCCAAGTAACACAAGAAGGAAAAACATTTGGGCACATGAGTGTTAAAGCAAACTCCCAATAGTAATGAATGAATAAAGGAACAAGCGCCAACAATGACAATCCTCTGTTGAGTGATAAACATGACTTAATTAATGACCAACCAAACACAAAATACGTACAGCGTAACAATAACGATACTCTCAAATGCTCGAGGCAGTTTGCACAATGAGCAACAAGCAATTATGGAGACCCCTACACTCTACAGCATGTCAACTATATCCGAAGAATCTCCAACTAATTTTACTGGGGATTTAATCAATTATTAAAGTAGTAATTTAGCAATAGTTTTCAAGAAAATAATCGATTAATAAAAAAGATAACTATTTGGTACATTGACGGTGGGAAGTTTTAACTCCACAATCAAGGTTAAGACTTTTTTCATGTGTTCTTAAGTTGGATTAAAAAAAAAGATATGTGGAAAAATCTCAACCCCGCTTGTAGAATAAAAACTTTTCACTTTCTGTGTACCAAATAATTACCCTAATAAAAGTAGCAATTTAACAAAATAACCATCATTAAAAATAATTTAATAAACTAATAAACAAAGTAAATTTCAAATATAAGGAATCACAAAATAATTTTAAACACATCAAGCTCAAATGTATCATATCTTATAGGGTTCATTGACGTTAGATATCTATACTTCAAGCTCGAAATTCTCCTTCGGCTTGAAGTCGAGACTTTCCTTATACTTCTTAACAGAAACTATTCAGTTTGATGCTCTCTTTGAAAGCCAATTTTGTAGACTGGGTTGATGCAAAAATGGTCCAATTTTGGTGTCACAAATTTGACCATCAAAATAAATAACAGCTCTAATTTGTTTCTCATCTTCTCCAAAGAAACATGTTTCACATTTAAAAAATTAAAACAAAAACATTATACAAAAAAAATACTTATTAACCAAATTCAAATAATGACACCAAATTTACTTGAAATAATTTCGTTTGTTAGGTTGATTTTCCAACTTCAGATTTTTAATATCAACAATTTTCTCCTCAATATGCAAACTTCTTACTTGAAATTTAACTGTGAAATGCTCACCATATAATCTTCACTTTATAGGAAAACTCTACCACCTAATATGAAACATTTTTCAAAAAAGTTGGAAAAGGTCGAACATAACTCTCAAGTCAAAAAAATGCTTTAACCAAGAAGCATTTTTTTGAAATGTTTTCCTTTCCCAAGGTTCTTAGTATTGTTGTAACATGAAGATTCTACAATGGAAAAGATGAGACATGCAAATATCATCTCGGGATTCATGATTTTTTAAGAAAGTATTTTTTTTTCTATTTTTGCAAATTTCAATCAAATATCCTTTTTTTTTCTAGAACGGTTATAATTATAAAATGTTTTTTTTTTAAATTGCATTTTTGTTGGCGCGCTTTCACCCCTCTCACTGCCACATCAGGAAAAAATGCGTCTTCTCATGCGCGCTTTCGCCAAAAAAAAAAGACCTATTTTGCTAAATTTTAAAAGAACTTATTTTTTTCCCTAATTTTCATTTAAAATTTTCATTGTTTTCATATTTTTTCCCTTAATTGTACCTTTTTACAATTTTACCAGGAGTTAGATTATTTCTTTTAATATTATAAATTATTTCTTTTAAACACTCAAATTTAATATCATAAAATGTTCCATTTTCTTTACTTTTTTTATAGATAACCTAAACTTTCTAACTTCTCCTTTTTGCCTCCTTGCTGTCGTTGCCCTTATTATCGTCGTCCGACATCTTAGACAACAACCAACACCACCAATGGAATCCTCTTTCTACTTTCTTCCTACTTTTCTAAAATATAAAAAAAATATTTTTCTTTTTGTAATCGCAACCTCATATTGTTGCACCAATGACAGGTTTTTGTAATGACAAAATAACAAAAACTTGTCATTTTTTATATTGCAAAGAAATGAAATTGGCACTGGGCCAACCATTATCAATCGACGTCAAACAAAGAAAAACCACAATAGTAGTATCCAAGTATCAACAAAGGCAACATTGAATGGATGAATGTTGCTAATCGTGCTGCAACTATAATAGAGGAGAAACAAGCACTATCCAGACAATCAATTGCCATAAAAAGGTAAACAAACATTATGTCATCACTTTATAATTGATAGAAAATTCGCTCTATTTATTAAACACCTCTCTTTATATATATATATGTATGATTAACATAAAATTTTCTCTATTTATTTAACACCAAATTTTATGATTAACAGGAACAAAAGCTAGTGCAAGCTAAGGAGTTGACTGAAACTCTGGAATTTTAAACCTAAATATATTAAACTACTTAATATTTTGCTAGATACGCAGTGAAACAATCGTTTAACTAGAATTAAAACTAAATATGTTTGATTGAATATGATTGTAGTTTGCTAGATAAGCAATAGAACTTTTGTTTAAGTAAAACACCTAAATATGTCTAAGTAAATGACAGAAGAAAATCAATTGCATGACTACTTTCACAATTATTTTTTATTTAACTACTTGAGAAAGTTCAATTGGTTGTGTAACATGAATCCTAATAGAATTGGTGGGGGACTCTCTACATAGAAAAGAGACAATTAACAAGATGTGTTAGAAAAGAGTAAGAATCGAATTGGTGTAGTAGTAAAAATGTGTTAGCAAGAATCTAAATGAAGCTCATGTAGGACAACCATACATAGTAGGAAGCACATATAAAACATCTTTCACTTGAAACATATGATTTAGCATTTTGTATGATCAAATTCTTAAACATATAACTTGTGTTTGTTTTATGCCAATTGATAATGAGCTCAATGCATTTCTTTTTTTAGTTGCATTTTCTATTTATTTTATAAACTTGGGGTTGTTGTATGCCAATCAATGATGAGCCTAATGCATTCCCTTATGAGTTTATTTGTTGCTTGTAAGTTGCATTTCTCTTTTGACTTGTGATTGTTGTAATGATGAGCCCAATGTGATCTCTTATAAGTTGCATTTCTCTTTTTAGTTGACTTGGTTTGCAAGTTGCATTTCTCTGTTGAGTTTGACTTGTTTGGCTGAATGTCGACCAAGGCATTTTCAATTGATTTTTTCCTTTTGATTTTCATGTTTTGGAATTTTCTTGGTAATAGATGATGGCCTTAAAGATTCCTAACTTCACAATGATTTCAATATATGTCTGATAAGTATGAAGTTTAGATCAAATACTTATTTATTTAAATTATAATGATCACTTAGAAGCATATTTATAATTTATATTTAAATGTATTTTGGATAAATTTATTTTTATAAGCTTTCTCCAAGATGTCGATGGTAGAGAAAATTTAATATTTGTGGTTATTTATATATTTACAAATTTGGAGATTTTGAAAATTCTAAATATTATTCGTGGTGGATCTGAGAGTGGGCCTTTTGTATAAGACAAATTCAAATATTTGAATTTGCTATCTAAAATTTAGTAGTATACACGAACTAGAATCCTTAAATGGATAAGGATGATTCAAGAGTGGATTAGGATCAGGTCCTTAGATAGATAAGGATAGTCAATTTGTATATAGAATATTATTAAATGGATTAGGATAATCTAAAAATAGATTATGATACTTGGTTGGACCGACACTGAATCACAAGCATAACCTATAGGATTTAGTTTGCAAGGAAGTGTTGGGGATAAAGCTGAATTAAGCAATGAACAATAATGAAAAGAGAAAATTGGAAACAAATATTTAACTGGAAAAACTCCTCTAAAGAGGATAATAAAACCACTGACAGAGAAAAACATCACTAAAATGGAAAATAACCGAAAAGGAGTACAAGATCGAGAAACAAAAACAAACTCGAACCCAAAATACAAAGTTCTCCCAAAATTCCCACAAAACTCTCTCTTAATTGTGTTGTTAAATTTAATCTCTCTATGGTTTCTAAAAGCCCTATTTATAGGCTGAAAGCGTGGGTTAATCTGATTAAAATATCCCTAGAGTTATTAGAGTTCGATTGGGAAAAGATAATAGAGTTTAACTAGGAGAAGAAACTCGGTTTAGTAGGGAACACGTCGCCATGTTGTAACATCATTCATCGGCTCATCAGGACATCACATGTCGTGTCTTCGGGATGTCGATTTCTCTCATCATGTGTCATGTCATCGAGACATCAACTTTTCCTTGTCACAACATCGTGTGACACCCCATGCCCGATCCGATCCTCGGATCTAGGTATAGAGCATCACAGGTTGACCCGTTCTAAAACACGTCTATTTACTTTTCCTTTCTATAAGAGTATATTAACCATTTTGGCAAATACCTTCTCTATCAAGGCGATACTCCTTTCCTCTAAGTTCACCTTTATTTGGAAGCACGATTTCTAGTATAACAATCTACCATATTTAAAGACTTAATTATACTTAGATTACCCTATTTCGACTATTAGATTTACATCAATGAATCATAAATATTGTTATGCCATTAAGGTTTCCATTCATCATTCAACATTTTCAAAATAACATTCAGTACAAGTTAAAAATTCCAAAGTGACGATATCTAACAAAAGACCTAACACCCCAACAATTACATGTTAACCCCAAAAATTTAAAAGGCTCACAAATAGCCGTTGATTTGACTATGTCCCTTCAATCACCATGCTTAACCTAACAACCTGAAAGGAATAATAAACTAGATAAGTTCATAAAAACTTAGTGAGTTCTTGGGAAAACAATCTCAACATAATTAATTTTAGAAAAGAAGGAAAAAGAAACTCGATTAGCTCGCCATTTTGGCAGATACATTACCCTGGTTACAGATCAACTGGTGGATGATATCGCAATTCAACTCAGCCAATTGGTGAACAACACTGTGTTATACACTCATATAAGATAATCACGAGCACATCTACTCCGCAAATACCCCACTTGTGTGGTTTACCCACTATAATGGACAGGCTTACTGCTCATGCAACATGTACTATCACATGTACCCCTTTTCTACGTACTCTTTTCCTTATGCTATCTTCTAATCCCTTATTCTCGAAGAACCAAATATTTATTGTATCTTCAAATCTTCTCATCAAAGCTATGCCACCACATCACCTCGGTATCCTCCTAAATCTCATCCTTGTGTGAACATCTAAGTGTTCTCTCACGAGGTTAGGTTTCTTCAATCACGGTTTGCAACAAATATCATACTGGAGGCAAATTGTATTATCCCGTGTCTTCTTTATCATTATATACAATATCCCTCCGATACCACTTGACACATATCTGGATACGAAGCTTGTGCACCAAGGAAGGAGTACTCATACTGTATATATATACCAATTCTTTTGAGCTTGTTTAACCGTAACTAGCCATGCATGCACTAACTCTTTGAATAAGACCTATCAAACATGTACATCAGAAACAGATGACTAAGCCACTCACTGGTTGTATAGAGTTTAGGGGCAAATGATTTAAAACAAATACCAGACATAAGGCACAAAAAAACCCACTAGAATACTTTACTTAGAGCTTTACCTACTCTACCAATTCTTTTCCTTTACCACTGGGACCTTCTCCCGTTTCCCTAGCCAAACAATAAAAAAAATTCTTTAATTATCAAAAATAATTAAAAACTTAAGATACTATAAGAATTTATACACATGCAAATAATTTCTAATTAGGAGTTCCCTTCCTACCTAATAGTCAAGGAAATCCTACCAATCTTTTATCTCAGTTAGTCCCTATCTATCTAGTAAAACTTAAAGGAAGGTTTAATAATTTACTAGCAAACAACTAGCACCGAAGTTCTCCTAACTTTTACAGTTAATACCCTTGCTAGAAGCGAAAAACTCTTCTAGTTTATTTGATAATAATAAAGTCTGGTAGACAAGATGAATCAAAAATATTCTCTCCACTACCATGCTATCTTATTTATAGCTAACCCACGTCCAAATTTCAATCAGGATTATCTCTAATCATTACTTGTTCTCGCACGCTTCCACTAATTAATTGCATCCTAAGAGACTCTACAAGTGTCCTAATTATTGACATGTTGCCTCCACTAAGATGCCAATTGACTTAAACGTATCCTACAAGCCATCGATACTAAAACACGGGTGGCGATCTTATTAGTGGAAAATTCCACCTAATAAGGTCCTTGTCCTTCTATAGTCTTCTTATCGCTAGGATTGGTACTTCACAAAATTGGAAAAGTTCTTCGTAGCTCTTTGCCATGAAGTTATTACCCTTACCCATTCTAAGTTTTTCAACTTAGGTAGTCTCCACTAGCATAGTCTCTCAAACTTATCCAGTTTGCCTAATCAGGGTGTGACACTTCGACTCTATTTCCTCCAAAATGCGAGACACACTCCACAAGAAGTTTAGACCCCAATAATTGGACAACGCAACTAAGCTACTTTGCATCAAGGTATTTGTGCCAACTTTGAGACCATCTAGTCCTCTTTCTTGGAATCTAGTCTAGTTAAGGCTCAACTTTTATGATATAGAGTTGGTGGTGGCACTAAGTACCCGTGAACAACCTTCATTGCAATAATAAACTTCATTTTGAGTAAACATGAAACAAAATCTCAACTAAGAATTGGAGGAGAAACCTAAAAGATAGAATTTAGAAACTTATATTTTTTTCTTATAAGATTCTTTTTATGACTCAAAAGAAAAAAAGAATTTTTTTATAAAGCTTAAAATATTTTTTCCTATAGAGAGCACTTGAAGAGTTCCTTCAAAAGATAACTTAAAGATTGGAAAAAGCTCCATCTACAACAAAGACACATTGCCTTATTTATAGGCAATTTCCTAAAAAAACAAACAAACACTATTGACTATTTAGATCACTATTAAATTGAATTGTAAATTTACATCAGACATGAAATAAAAGGAAAAATAATAAAAAATTAAGACACAATGTAGAGCTCTACACTTAGGACATTACATAACGAATGGTAGATACTTCTCATATAGAATGATAAGTGTAGAACACAACGAAACACGTTACTTGACGAAATACATAAAAATACAAAAATTCTTAAAAGTGACTTGTCTTCTCAGGAATGGCTTGTTTGTCGTGTTTGTTCATCTCGTGACTTTAGAAATTGTATATGGATCTTCATTCTATAGTATTTCTTGTGTGATACCCTTGAACTTCTTCGAGTGTACGGGAAGGAAGTGGCCTCTGATAGGATCAACATTAGTAGGTTCACGTGCCTTATTTTCAATGGTTCTTGGCATAGGAATGCAATTTCTCTTATCGATCTTCCATGCTCCATGTTGTATTCCAAGTCTTGTAGTAGTCTGTCCACAAACCTTTTGGGATATTGTTTCATTGTGTTTTACACCCATCATTCTATATGAGAAGTACTTACCATTCATTATGTACTTTCATAAGTTTAGAAGTCTACGTTTGTGTGTTAAATATTTAGTATTTGTCTTTATTTTATATATGATGTAAATTTACTATTCAAATGAATAGTGATTTGAATTGTAATGACTCGGTTTTCAATGGTGTAAAAAGATATGGTTTCGAAACCTCATTTCTGTAAACTGAGTCTGTAAATTTAAAATATTAATATTTACAAAATTAATATGAAAATATGATAAAGTTTGGTTAAGCAATTTAGCTTAAAAAGTTGTTAATTAAAGCTTGGGGACTAAATTGTAAAAGTTTAATCACTATAGAGATTTAATTAAGAAAAGATTTGGGGACTTAAATGAAAATTATCCAAATGACTAAAATGGTCAATAAAATAATTTTAGCTAGTGGATAGTGGATGATGATTGTTTCCATTAAGTTTAGTTAATAACTAATTAAATTATGTTAATTCATTAATTAAACTAATTAAACAAACTTAATTAAATCTAAACTAAGTATAAATAATAAGGTAAGTAAGATGACAACTAAATTGACATCTTTTTCAACCCACCATTGTAGTCATTAAAGGAGAAACTCAAAGCTTTCGACTCAAACTTTCTGCCAAAAATTGTCTAAGGTAACTAAACCCTTTTTTAGAAATTTTTATAGATATATGATCATGGGAGCTTGATTTAGCTAGCTTGTCTATCATTTTGTTCAATTTTTAAGTTTTTATCAAGTTGTCATTGTTAACAAATTGATGAATTAAAGCTTGAAATTGATAGAAATTAAACTTAGATTTTGAAAAGGGTTGAATTGTAATACTTAATAACCTTGGTTGTTAACTTTGTTACATTAGGGAACAAATTGAATAAATTAAAAACCTATCATAAAATTATGCTAGGAATAGAAAGTATATGGTCTCTAATAAAAGAATGTGAAATTGAATTTTGATCGAAGCTAAATATTAAAAGATATGCTTATCCTGAGTTCAGGGACTAAATTGAATAAAATGAAAAATATGTGTGGCTTTGTATTTGGATGTGGATTGAATGAAACATGATATTGTTCTATTTATTGAATTATCAATCGTAGCAAAAGATGACATCGTGTTATCGAGAGGGAAAGGAAAAGCAAGAGCCATTGACGAGTGAGGCGAGATTTTGGTTTGTACTTTTATGATTCGAGATCTTTTTTTTTTGCATAGTCATGACATATTGCATGATTAAGTATCGAGGTGAGTTAATAATGATCGCATGAATTGATTTGTTGTGATTGATATAGATTATTGAGATAATAGGCTGAATTGAATAAAATGAAAAGTAGTATGATTTAGTGGGACATGATTTGTACTATAATGATGGATTAAAACATGCTATATGATATGAGATATTATGTGTATATGATGAATTGAAATGTGGGTTTGAAATTGAATGTGAAATTAAAAATGTGATAGTACAGTGTACAAGGTAAAAAAATAAAAATGTGATCGATTACAAGGTATGACAGGTAAATATAAATGATTTCAGAGTATGAATATGCAAATATGAATTATTACAATGTATGAAAATGCATATATGAATATTTAATGCCCATGTAAACTTAGTAAAAGGTTAGGATACTATTGGTATGCCAATAGGGTCTTATACGTGCTTGTATGAGATATTTGATGATATGGAGATTGTAACACCCCTTACCGGAGACCATTGCCGGAGTCGAGCATGAGGCATTATTTGACTTAACTTAAAAGTTCGGGGCATAAAAATTTACTTTTAAAAGTTATTTCACTGTTCATAATAAGGCTGTCCACCTGCGCAGAAGTCGCTAAATCTATTATAACTCAAGCTACAAAACTTAAAATTTAGATCCGTAATTTTTTCCTAAAAGTAGACTTATATATCTTTTTACCATAAATTTTTTAGAATTTTTGGTTCAGCCAATTAGTACAGTTTACTAGTTAAATTCTTCCCTGTTTCACTGATCAACTATCCTGATCTATTGTCACTAAAATTCAATTATCTCATTTTATAGACTTTATATGGTGTTCTCACTTGTTTTTACAAAAAATAGACTCAATAAGGAATCTATACATATAAATTAAAACTCATAAATATTTTTTTTACAATTTTTAATTATTTTCCAAAGTCATAACAGGGGATTCCAAAAACCACTTTGACCTTGTCTAACTAAAATTAAAATATCTCAGAATACATAATTTATTTGTCTACACCGTTATTTTTTTATGAAAATAGACTAAATAAGCTTTAATTATATATCTCATTCACCCTCTAATTCATTTTCTACTATCCTTGGTGATTTTTCAAAATCACGTCACTACTGCTGTCTCAAAATTGATTCACTACCAATTTTTACTTTCTCATGATTTCTATGCATAATTTATCACCTAGACATTTATAACAACAAACACCTTCATACTTAGCCATTTTAATAACTATTCATCATCAAATATTTACATATCATCTTTTGGTCATATCTTAAGAATATACAATCGAAATGACTAAGTCCCTATACATGCCATAGCTCAAAACATTTATCGTCTTAAAATACCGAGTTGTGGTGGTTGATAGTGTGAACGCTCTCCGGCGTCTTTAAGATCCCAACTATGCTTGATAATACTATATGAAAGAAAAAGAAATAAAAGAAATAAGCATAAAGCTTAGTAAGTTTACAAGTAAATAAATAAAAACATTTATCATAAACAATTATATTCATAAATTTTTACTAAGCATTAAGATCTTTACTTACTCTCTTACTCGTTTACTTACTTGCTTGCTTAACTTACTTCTTCGTTGCTGAAATTTCTTTTCTAACTAATAACTGAGATACTCTTAATCTTATTAACTCATCTGAACTTGTCTATTAGGCTTTTACCTGAACTTTCATGTAACATCGTCTATTTATTAGCCTGTTGAATCACTTGGAATACTAAGGATACTCGGTCTCCTGTCTGGATATAACATGCCAAAGCTATGTCCCAGACATAGCCTTACATGGGATGTTTCTTGTACTGCCAATGCCATATCCCAGATATGGTCTTACATGAGAGTTCTCATATAGGTGCCCATGCCATGTCCCAGACATGGTCTTACGGGGGACCTCTCATCTTGGTGCCAACGCCATGTCCCAGACATGGTCTTACATGGGACCTCTCATCTCGGTGCCAACGCCATATCCCAGACATGGTCTTACATGGGACCTCTCATAATCTCAATGATGCCAATATCATGTCCCAAACATGGTCTTACATGGGATCTCTTTACCCAAATGTCATGACATTTGTATCCAATACATTCCTCATGTTTCAACGGGGCCTTTTAACACTGATTCTCTGACATCTCATACTTGAGTTAACATTAGATATTTTCATGAAATAAATACAAAATTGCTGAAAAATAACAGCATTAATAATAATTATCAGAATATTGCATTTATTTACTGTAAACTTATCTCGATACAAAATATGATCAAATCTAGCACTTTAGTCCTCAACCTTTTTCTTTCTCCGATCTAACTCTGAATTTTGTTCTTCTTGATAATCGAGCTTGGAAGCTTGAAAAACCCTAGCCATGGCTTTCCCTTGTGAAATTCTACCATAGGGTTGAAGATGGGTAAAAATTGGCTTTTAATTTTGTTTTTAATTCATTTTAATAACTAAATAACCAAAATGCCCTTAATGAAAAACTTTGGAAACATGCCTAAACATGTCCATTTTTGTCTACCAACTTAACCAATGGTCTAATTATCATATAAGGACCTCCAATTTAAAATTTCATAACAATTGGACACCTCTAACATGTAGAACTCAACTTTTGCACTTTTACAATTTAGTCCTTTTGACTAAATTGAGTGCCCAAACGTCGAAATTTTCGAACGAAATTTTCACAAAATCATTTTGTGAAATCGTAGACCAGAAAAATATAATAAAATAATTTTTTTTCTCATCGAATTTGTGGTCCCGAAACCACTGTTCCGACTAGGCCCAAAATCAGGATGTTATAGAGATTATGATAGATTATATCGAGATCCAGCATCCATTGCAGACCATCAAGAATTATTTGTCTCTATGGAAACCTTAGTGTGGTAGAGGGATGTATTTGCATATGAATAAGCATTTAATGCCTACGGGCTTGGCACTTCGGTGCTATGATGCGGTGTAATTTTGCTCATACAAGCTATCTTGGTGTGGTGTAGTTCACCCGTGTACCATTGAAATTAAAACTTGAAATAGGAAAATGAAATAAACCAAATTTTGGTAAACTATTATAATGTATGATTTGAATTCAAATGGTATGAAATTGTGAAATGATGTGATAATATGAAACTATATGAGTGCATAAAGTATATGAAAGATTATGCGATCTATTTAGAATCAAGCCTTGGGGGTCGAATTCAATATGAATAAGTCAATAAACTCCAGAAAGATATTTGAATGGTAAGTTAAAAGGGTTAAATGGTATTGATTGAATATGAAAATTGAATAGCCTAATGCCAAAGGTATACATGTTTGATACATAAATGGTTTTAGGTTTAAATGGTATAGCGGTTGACACTTGACAAATGGTATGATTGGGTCAATTCTATTGTAATGTTGAATGGCATGATATGGTAAGTTTAAATGCTAATATCAAATAAATTGATGTACAAAATGGTTATATGCATGTTTCATATGATATTAAAAGCTTTTGGCATGTATGTGTATGTGATACAACTAAATATTGAACTTGAATTGGCTATATGCATTTGATTAATACTTGTGCATGTCTGTGTATGTGGTATCGCTTAATGTACAGTTTGTTTACTCCGTGCACAGGTTTAGGTAAATCTCGAAGTCCAGAGGTATGATTTAGCATCCAGCCAAAGATCTTCGACTCAATGATGTTTGTATAGTTTCTTTCATTTTTATATATGGCATGTTCTTAGGTCTCGAGTCGGTTTTGTATATATAACATAATCATGTTGATGTTTAGGTCGGTAATGGTTAACTTGATATAACATATTGGTATTGTACAAGTTATGTTTTGAGACTATTTATATTGAAATGGAATTGGTATGCATATGTGTTCTTAAGTTGGATGTAGTGAATTGGTATCAAATAGTCAATTAGTTGGTATGTGGAAAATTTCATTGGTAACAAAATAGAATGGTGCTTTGATGTAATGTATATGTATTAGTTGTGTTAAATGCTTAGAAATGAGCATAGGATTATGGTATTTTAGCTTATTTGAATGAATAGAAGAATTGGTTTATATTCTTTAGTAATTTGATTAAGTACCATTTGGACCATTTGGAAACAGGGGTCACGTCACGACGATGAGGAACCCCTAAAGTCGAGATGTCAACCTGATATTTTATAAACTTTACAATTTGGTCCTAATTTGACCTCATGTTAGCATAAGAGCTTTTGTAAGCTCGTATAAGACCCGAAATTGATTATGTATCATATTATGAATGTGTAATATACTTATTTTTATGTTTAACTGGTTGCATTCTGTATATTATATTGTACTTGCTCCAGCAATGAATGTGGCATTTCGTAGCTCGGACCCGATGCCCAGGTCGGGTATAAGGTGTTACATAAATATTCAGTAGTGTTTGTTTTGTTCCTTAATTTATGAAATTTCCTATAAATAAGGCAATTGGAAGACACTCTTCAAGTGCTCTCTGTAAGAAAAAAGTCTTTCAAGCTTTGCAATTTTTTTTCTTTTCTTTCTTCTGAGTGATAAAAAAAATATTGGGTAAGCTAGACTCAAGGTCACTCTAAAATAGGTTTTTTTCTATTTTTGCCACTCTAATTTTTTTCTCGATTTAATTACTCTAATTAAGATAATTTTTTGAACTAGTCATTGTCGTTAAAAATTTAGTCAATCCACTAACGAATTGCTGACATTGCTCATTATCCAATTGAATGACAACACATGGCACTTTTTTACTTTTGACTAAAGCTTAAAGATCTATTTGTAATTATTCTGAAAAATTTATTTTTCTTTCTCTTCTCTTTGTCATCATCTTGCCACTCCACGAACCTCTCCTTCATGAAATGCTCAGGATTAGCGAGGATCCTAACCATTTACAGATAGCTTTGATCCACATTGGAGTTTTATGACTTGATATTTGCTACGTCGAATGATTCAAGTCAAGGTTCCATTAAGCCCACTGCTTCTTCATCATGGACACCCCAACTCCTAGTATTGGAACTCAAAAGAATCAATCTCTCCAAGCACTCAGCAGGAAGGGTATCCCTTTGTTTCCCATATGTTCCAAACTATCCGTGCGAAACGGTAGTGAGATCTCGATTGAGTTTGTAGATGCAGTTGGCATGTACTCATCTGTGTCATATAAAGCCTCAATTACACTTATCTATAGAGTTAACAAGAATAGTGGTGTTATTGGATCCATTTAAAAGGTTAGTAGATTGTGTATTCCTCATAATTTCAATGGATAGAGAAAAGGTAAACAATTCATGAAGCATCAACTTTTAAAACCAATTTTAAAATATTACCTGGAGAAAGTTGATGTGAAGTAGAAGTTAGTGAAGTGGAAAGATGAGGAGAGAAAGAAGAGAAAGAAAAAAAATTAGAATAATTACAAGAAGTTCTAAGCTTTAGTCAAAAGTAAAAACAAAGTGTCATGTGTTGCCATTCAATTGGCTAATGTGCCATGTCAGCAATCCCTAAGTGGATTAACAAAATTTTTAACGGTAATGACTAGTTTGAACAATTATCTTAATTAAAGTGACTAAATTGAGAGAAAAATTAGAGTGACCAAAATAGGACAAACTCTATTTTAGAGTGACTTTGGGTGTAGTTTACCCAAAAAACTTGTAAGAAAAAAATTATTACTTTCTAAATTCTATTCCTTTGGTTGCTCTCTCTTCCAAATCTTAGTTATGATTTTGTTTCAAGTTTAATCAAACCAACAATGACATGATTCATATGCTCTGCAATTGCCACTATGGTGAATCTTCTACATCAGAAATCTCATGGCACTGGTTGACAACCACGGATCTGAAAAACTGTAGTCAAGCATCATAGCAAGGTAAATCATAGTTTGTTACTGCAAAGAAGTTTGATCACGGCTACTCCTTAGTGTCACCATTGACTCTGTATCATAGAAAGTTGAGCCTTAACTAGACTGAAGCACCAAAGAGAAAGCTGAAGGTCTCGAAGTTGACACAAATACCTTGACACAACGTCGCATGGTCGCGTTGTCCAATACTCAGGGTCTAAACTTCCTTATGGACTAAATCTTATAGGTCCCGCTTGTGATATGGTGTCAATCTTGGCAAATATCCTAGTCCATCTAAGGATTATCCTAGTCTATTCCTGGATTATCCTAGTCAGTCTAAGGATATTCTATATACGAATAAGCTAACCTTATCCATCTAAGGATTTGTACCTAGTCTACTTTCGAATTGTCCTTATCCATCTAAGGAATTTGGTGTTTTAATTATTGTGAATAATATATTTGATTTAGAATATTTAAATTCAATAATTGCATTATCTTTTAAATTTTACAGTGTCAAGGTAGCCTTTTATTCACCTGTTCCCATTCATTTAAGTAATTGCTTATGAACTTTACAGTGTCTTCTGCTGATAGGGTTTTTTTCTCATGCAGGATCTTATTCCTCCGCATCCATATTCCCCAGATGCTACAAAATATAACTTTCCTTTGAGCACTAGTCGTTTTGGTAAGTATTTCGCTTAACCACTATTGAAGTCATTCTCTTCCATCTCTTTAGTAATCGAGGAACCCTAACTCCTATCATATTTTTTTTTACTGCTTGGCAATCTCTGAAGGTGTGTTCCATGGATTCTGCCATTTCTCTATAGCATGGGCACATAGCATTGTTGCATATTCGTTTGTAATGTAGATTTCCCATTGTAAGAATATAGCCATTGTACACCCTCCAGTTTGTAATTTTTATTTTTCCTGGTAGATCTGTTTGCCAAAGCTCTTTGTGGAAGAATGTATTTATATCTATAATATTTGTCGTCGTAGTGTTTAGTTTTGATATTTCCTTTTTAAGCCATCTGTAGCCACTCCTCACTGTATATTCCCCTGTTTGTTCCCTGTTCCAAATTCTGAAGTCTTCTTGTGGATACTTTGCCAACGAAGTACTTAATATTGCGTTCGTCTCTTCTCTTGAGACATCTTCTTTCCATATTCTAAGATTTGGGTCAATTAAATCTGCTACTTTCTCATAGCTGTTATTTCTGACTCTCTCTCTTATCTTGTGTTCTTCTAAGCCAGGGATCCAGGCATCGGTCCATATTGAAATTTGGTCTCCTTTTCCCACTCTTCAGGCCATACCTTCTTTCAATAACTTCTTAGTTGACCATACGCTTCCCCAGGTAAATGACGGGTAATATCCTAATTCAGCTTGCAAAAAATCACTCTCGGGATAATATTTAGATTTTAATGTTCTTGCAAGTAACGAATTAGGGTTTTCCATAAGCCTCCAGCCCTGTTTTGCTAAGAGGGCAATATTAAATTTGCCTAGATTTTGGAACTCATCAATAGGATATTGAAAAGGAATATCTTTGTCAATAGTTAAGGGTTTAATTAAGATTTTTAACATTTTATCAATTTTTATGAGCAAATTTAACATGAGTCCTGGCGGTGGAAATGATTTGTAATTTAGTCAATTTTTATTCTAAAAGAATAAATATCAAATTTATATATAATATCGATTTGGTATAATTATTGACCGCCTTTAAACATGTAAATGTTTAGAGTAAAATCGTGCAAATAAAAATATAAATATTTAAGTGCAGTACGTGTAAGCGTACATGTCAAATTGTAATATGATTTATTTACAACAAACAGTTGGTAAGTATTCTGAGGACCGTACCAGAGATTGCAGATTGGAGAAATTATTATTAAATTAATTACAGAAAATAATTATTGATCTAATCAAGTCACAAATTAGTACTATAAATCCAAATTAAAATATTAATCAAATTAATTAAATTACTTAACCTAAATTAACCTAATGGAATTTCTTATTCCTAGTGTCAACAATGCGAGCTCTCGACCTATGATCGATTAAATCCCTAATTATCTAATTAAATAATTAATTATCTTCGATTGAGTTATTTATCACCCTTAGCTAATAATACCCTTCCGGTCTCATCTTCACTAAGGATTACCACTTAAGTCGGCCTTTTAGTCTCTTCCTAGGCATAGGATACCTTCCGGGCTCACCGCTTAGCATAAGTTATACACTACAGGATACCCTTCTGTCTCACCTATCTAGATATTCTATTAGGGCATCACTCCTTAATATACTAAGTACTCTTGAATAAACAATCAATTTCAGATAAATAATCACTTAACAGATAAATTAGTTAAATAATCAAATCATGCAATATATGAATAAAGAACTAGAAATTATTCTAATATTTATGCAATTGTTAATTAATCAAAGAAACGAAATATAAATAAAATAATAAAATAGAATAGTTGAGAGAATGCTCATGAATATATATTGAAGCGTGGATTATGAGCAATCTCCACTCACAAATGTCTTCACATCGGAATAGAAATGTTTCGACTAAGCGAACATAAAGTAAAATAAAAAGAAAATCAAAGAGTAAAAATTGTCTGTCTAAGTTTGCACCTCTATTCCAATGACCCTAAGGTGACTTATATAGGCTATGGTTACTTGGTGCCCACACAACTCTAGATACATTTAGATACCAATTAATACAAGATGCTCTTAAATGCCTAGTGTCTAATTAGGAAATAATCCCAAGATTACCATCCAAGGATTCAGCTCATTTTGGCCTGCCTTCATCGCGCCGTTGTGACATAGGGAAACTCCTTGTCACGATGTGGAATTCTTTTCAGCCTTAGCAACTTCGTTGTTCTATTGTATTACTACCTAATCATCGTCCCTTGTATTCTTAGACCTGAATTAACACCCTACACACTCAATTAGCCTATTAGTCACTCCCGAGACCCATGTTGGCCTTACGGGTTATCGAAACAGCAAAAAATGCATGAAACTTTATTTTATTAATATTTAGATCCTAAACTACTAATACAAAAAAATACCATAATTAATTACAAAATGTCAAGAAAACAAGCTCGTTAAATGTCGAAATGTACTTAAACTACCACTACAATTGGTGGCAGGTCAATTATATACATTAAATTTGAATTGTGTTTCATGTACATACATGAAACTTTAATTTTGATTCAATTATATATATTTAGAGAAATAAATACATATATTTATTTTCAAATTGGATTAATATAATTGTTTGTGTCTACAATATATCAATATAAAATGGTGCTAATTCAATAATATTGTCAAATGGTGTTAATTCAATAATGTTGTCAATGATTTGTGAAAATTGACTCAAATCAAAATTTCATGTATATAATTGCATAAACTTAAAGTTCATATATGACATCGCGCATTGGATCAAAGTTCATGTATACTTTAAATATTATCCTATTCTAAAATAACTAAATTTTATATTATATTGACTATTAACACTCATAAAGGTGGCAAACAGGCAGGTACAAATTCGATTATTTTTAGATTGGGATTAATTAAGGTTTGGATTTTTTTTAGATCAAATCAGGTCAAACTTGAATTCTCATATTTGTGAAACACATATTTCCTTAATCCTTTCGAGCCAAAGGCAACTAAGAAATCTACCTTTACCCTACATTAACCAAACCCACAGTCATAACATTGTCACACTCAATAATCATCTTGTAGCCTATTCCTTGTCAATTTAGTGTCATCCCATATACCCCATAATTCTGCTTGGTTCACTTCGTAGTTGTAACCTGCCAACCAATTAGCATTATTATGATCTGTAATGACATCTTTAAGGCCTCCTTTAGATGGGTGGTGGTTGTGGTGCAGTGAAATTTTTTACCTCACAACTACAATAACTAACCTTACTGTTATCGCTGTTTTTAACCTTACCGGAAGTAAACCCATTTAAACTAAGCCTAAATTTCCCCTTCCTCGTTTGCAAGGATTGCCTATAATGCATTGTGTTATTTTGCCAAGCGATCTTAAATTGGATTGCCCATACCCAGCTCTGTTCTACAACATCATCAGTGCAAATACTTTGTTGGCCCAATAATGCATTACATCTAACTTTAGGTAATATTAAATGAAGTTCCCCATTCAACATCAACAAAATGAAGGCTAAATTTGTTCAGAATATTCACTAGCAACCAATTCTCAAAAGGAAGAGAAAATAACCTATTAAGGTATTTCCATTGAAATGAAAATGCATAGGATATGTTTACATTTTGGTGTAAATTCTTGTAGGTATCAATTTCACTGATACATTTGGTCTATTGGTTTGTACCGATACGTTTCAGCTTGTAATGCTCGTATTAGATCATACAATATTTTAAAATTTTAAACTATTTTTTATTTTTTATCTTAATTATTTTTATAATTACATTAAAAAATAAAATATAATAATTTAATTAAGTTGTTGAACATAATTAATAATTTTAAAATTAATATTTTCATATAAATATATTTATATGTTTATAATTGAAATATGTTTACATGTACAAAAGAAATATTAAAAATACTAATAAACATGAAATGATACATCGAAATATAAAAATACAAATATGTAATTGTATCAAAACAAAAAAACCATATGTCCATCTATATGTTAGGAGAGTTGCTCTCCTAAGATAATTTTTTTTTTAAAAAAAACTCCTAAGATAATTTTTAAAAATAAAAAATCAATCTTATTCTTATACAATTTTTTTTAACTTTATCAATAACCATTAATTTATTTTTTTTAAAAACCACTTATATAATGAATGTTTAATAGGTAGTCTTATTAGAAAATTTTAAAGAGAGTAAATAATGATAAAATTATTTGAATGAGATGACGTTATCTTAATTAACTAACATCAATTTATAGAATTATGCTTTGTTAATTTTTAAATATAATTATGCATTATTAATATATTTAAATATATCAAGTTTAAAAAAATCATTTTAATCATTCATTTAATTTTTCGCTTATTTTAATCTTTAAACTTGCTTTGTTTGTCAAATTATCCTAAAATGAAGAGAAAGTTAACGTTAACTTTTGTGACATGACATTCAAATAGATTGTCGCTTGAATGTCACATTAGTAATTAATTGATTATTTAATATATTTAAAAATTCATGAAAAAATATTTTAAAATATTTAAAATTATTTAAAAATTATAAAAATTATTTAAAAATATAATTAATTGCTAATGTGGACTACATGTGGATGCCACATCAGTAAAATTAATAAACGTTAACTTTTCCATCTATTTTGAGATAATTTGATAAGCAACGTAAGTTAAAGAGTTGAAAGAAGCAAAAAATTAAATAAAGGGTTAAAATAATTTACCTTATAAAGTTAGAGGATCAAACAAGAATTATCCCTAAATTTAATGCAACTTCTTTTACTTGTAAAGGATTGATATAATTGGACCCAACATCAACGTGAAAGAGAACTTGAATGTACAAAATATTGATACAAGATCCAATCTCTGCCCTCCAATTTCGTCGTCCAGAAATAGTCAAATTTTAAAGGGTCAAGATTGTTTGAAAAAATTTGTGACGAGAAGCAGGAGATAATACAATATGGGGGTGGAGAAAAGCAGGGGAAGAGCCAAACACCGAAAAGGGCGGGGAATCGCGAGTGATTAAGAGCGAATCAAACGATTCGTCTTTCAGTCCTATAAATAATATCCCATTTCTCCCTTCACTTCAATTCCCTCTCCTCTCTTCCTCTTTCCATTTTCAATCTCTTCTTTCAGATCTCATTGAAAGGTACCGCTCCCTTTCCTTTCTCTCTTTCTTTTTCCTTCACAATAAAATGCTTTGAACAGATCGATTTGAATATTATCATGATTTCCTTTTTTTATTATAAATGGAAGTGGGATTCATTTCGTTTGAGAATGAGCTTTTTTTTCTTTAATAATTAAACTCTTGATTCTGTTTTTGTTCATCAGATTTGTGAAATTAAGGATAATATTTGGTTCATCTATAAAAGTTGTAGCTTTCGAATGCTACTGATCTCTCTATGTTTTGTTATGTCCATAAATTGCTCGATTTCATAAATCCCTAGGTAACTAATGTTGAATTGTTCTTTTTGGTTGCTTTGCTCCCCCCCCCCCAACCTAAAAACAAGAATGTAATTTGGATGCAAAAGTTGATTATATGTTGAAATAAATTGTATTTTTTTTTTGTTTCGTGAATAATAATCATTTTTATTGTCTTTGTAGTTTAATTGTATATTTAATCTTTTACTCTAACATGAAAATAAAATTTATTCTCAGAAACTTTTGATAATGTAGAAAGCAAGTATATTTACAATGAAATAATGCTTTAATTTGTCATAGAGTGAAATTTTGAAGTTGAATTCAAGTCTGATGAGGATATTTGCTTCTTTTTTTAGATTTTATTACCATAAGACTTTGAGGTGTGGTCTGTTAAATTTGTTGTTTTTCAACTAAAATTTTCACTTTAAGGAGCATTAATTTAGTGCCTTATGATGTGGTCAAAGTCGATATGGACACCTTCCTATTCACTTCCGAATCTGTCAATGAAGGCCACCCCGACAAGATTTGCGACCAGGTTTCAGATGCTATTCTTGATGCATGCCTAGAACAAGACCCAGAAAGCAAAGTAGCTTGTGAAACTTGTACCAAGACAAACATGGTTATGGTCTTTGGCGAGATCACAACCAAGGCTAAAGTTGACTATGAGAAAATCGTTCGTGATACTTGCAGAGGTATAGGGTTCATATCAGCTGATGTTGGCCTTGATGCTGACAACTGCAAAGTTCTAGTTAACATTGAGCAACAGAGCCCTGATATTGCTCAAGGAGTTCATGGTCACCTCACCAAGAAGCCTGAGGAAATTGGGGCTGGTGACCAGGGTCACATGTTCGGTTATGCCACTGATGAAACCCCTGAGTTTATGCCTCTAACCCATGTGCTTGCAACCAAGCTCGGCGCCAGGCTCACTGAAGTGAGGAAGAACAAGACATGCCCATGGTTGAGGCCTGACGGTAAAACCCAAGTGACTGTTGAGTATCTTAATGAGGGTGGAGCCATGGTCCCCATTCGTGTTCACACAATTCTCATTTCAACCCAACATGATGAGACTGTCACCAATGAGAAGATCCATGCAGATTTGAAAGAACATGTTATTAAGCCTGTTATTCCTGCGAAGTATCTCGATGACAAAACCATTTTCCATCTCAACCCATCTGGTAGGTTTGTAATCGGTGGACCACATGGAGATGCAGGACTCACTGGCCGAAAGATAATTATTGATACCTATGGTGGGTGGGGTGCTCATGGTGGAGGTGCCTTCTCTGGAAAGGATCCTACAAAGGTGGACCGTAGTGGTGCATACATTGTTAGGCAAGCAGCAAAGAGTGTTGTGGCCTCAGGACTTGCACGCCGCTGTATCGTGCAAGTATCCTATGCAATCGGTGTGCCTGAACCATTGTCGGTATTCGTTGACACATACAAGACAGGCAAGATCCCAGACAAGGATATATTGCAATTGATTAAGGAGAGCTTTGACTTCAGGCCAGGGATGATCTCTATCAATCTTGATTTGAAGAGGGGAGGCAAATTTAGGTACCAAAAGACTGCTGCTTACGGTCATTTTGGACGTGATGACAAAGATTTCACTTGGGAGATTGTCAAGCCTCTTAAACCAAAGGCCTAGCTTGGTTTGGTTACATTAAAATTTCAGCAAATGGTTACTATTGTAGCCATGATTCTGGTATACAGCAGAAGAATAAAAAAAACATGTGATTTTTATTTTTTTAAATCTTTACTACTATTATATTCAAATTTTTTTCTATTAATGAAAGAACATCATTTGTGCTATAATATGCTTTTGCGCCATTACAGCCATCTCTATTTGTTCCCATTTTCTCAAAGGAATAAATGTAATGCAAGGGTAACGAGTGTTTAATGACATTCACCAATATCAGAGCATACACGAAAGATAGTTTTGGAACTGAACTGGTTGCTCTACTGCGAGCAAAGTTAATTGAGTTAAATACCCATAATCATTATGTCAATTGCTTGCCTATTTTGGAACTACTCATTTCCAAAATTCGCATGCTCTGCTCTGTCAAGCAAACATTTCCTAAAATAGCTTGTCTGCGTAATGATGAGGAAACCCGGAAAATGCTGTATTTAGAGGACTTCATGACATATAGTTTTAAAAGTTCAAAAAAAAAAGTTTTAAGTGGAGTTAGTTATATATATATATATGAAATATAACTTTTTTATACAAAGTTTGAGCGTAGAATTGTTCAAATAGCGTCTATTTTTACCTGAATGTTTCATCAGAGTTTTTTATTTGTCAAAATAAAGAGCTCTATATATTTTATTGTTGATTGTAATGTACAAAATATATTATCTAACTTCTAACAATAAAAGTTTAATCCCAGCTATGTGTTCCTTACAAAGAATTTGGATTGATATCGAATAATTGGTTATTTTACTTATCTAACCCAAAAAATTTAATATTTACAAAAATAACATTTGGTTCAAAAATATTCACCAAAATTACTTGATATGAACAGTAAATTTAGGTTTTGGGAACCCAATGGCCGGCATCACCTTGTGTTTTGGCCTCATCATTACCTAATGATTGTGTCAGGTTTTCAAAAAAATAATTTTTTTGAGTTTGGGACATGAATGGCCGGCACCAGGGCATTTTTTTAAATCGTATCATATTGGTATGCAAAAATACCAGTATTTAAAAAAAAACTGGTTTTGGCCATGTAATAGCCGGCACCAGAATCATTTAAAAAAAATTGGGTGCTGGCCAGTAGATGACCGGCACCAAGTACATTTTTCGGGTCCCAATGCACTTTTTTTTTTACTTTGGGACACTGATCGCCGGTACAGTGTCATTTAAAAAAAGATTTGGATGCTGGCCAGTAGATGGCCGACACAAAGTACATTTTTCGGGTCCCAATGCACTTTTTTTTACTTTGGGACACTGATGGCCGGCACCAACTTTATCAGATTAAATTTTTATTATTATTTTGGAACACTGATTGCTAGCACTAAGTATTAAAAAATTAGTTTTCTTAATTTTGGGAATTAGATGACCGTAACCTCCCCTCACTCTGTATATAGGGGGTGGTTTGGGTTCTGATAGTGTAAATGGATGAGAAATTTTTTTTTGAGAGAGCCATCAAAATGAGAGTGTTTTGTAGTGTATCATCAAATGACTTTTTTTGTAGTGGATTGCAGATGGGAGTTTTTTGTAGTGTACAACCAAATTTCGGGGTTAAATTATATACTGTCATGTTTTAACGGAATTGAATAATATATTGTCCCGTCAACCGTAAAGGTTATGCCATTAAGGGTAGGATGATTTTTTGCGCCATAGATGGCTAACCGAGATGTCCAACGCAGATGGACATTATCTATGGTGCAAGAGCGTTTATTCCGCAACTTATAAGTGGGGTACTGATGAAACGTAGACCTGATTTAAGTAAAAGACGACTAATTGTGAAGAAACTACTATTCAAAATAATTGTATTATTTCTTTAGAATGTTTGTATTTTTTTATATATGTAAATTTAATGTAGTTGTTTAGGGTTTAAGGTTTAATTTTTATATTTTCGTGTATTAATTTCTTAGAATGTTTGTATTTTTTTTGTATCTGTAAATTTAATTTAGTCTGTATTATATGTAGTTTGAATTTAAAATTTTCATGTATTAATTTTACCCATTTGTTTGTAGTTTGTTGGGTGTTTAAATTTAATTTAGTCTGTGTTATATATAGTTTGAATTTAAAATTTTCGTGCTCTAATTTTACCCATCTGTTTGTAGTTTGTTGGGTGTTTAAATTTAATTTAGTCTGTGTTATATATAGTTTAAATTTAAAATTTTCGTGCTCTAATTTTACCCATCCGTTTGTAGTTTGTTGGGGGTTTAAATTTAATTTAGTCCGTATTATATGTAGTTTGAATTTAAAATTTTCGTGTATTAATTTTACCCATCTGTTTGTAGTTTGTTGGGTGTTTAAATTTAATTTAGTGCGTATTATTTTTGTTTTAATTTTATATTTTTGTGTATTAATATTCCAGAATGTTTGTATTTTATTGTATCTGTAAATTTAATTTGTTGTGTACTATTACTTATTCGAATTATATATTTTATTATTAAATATTTCAAAGTCATTTATTCAAAAAAATAATTATTTTAGAGAAATTAAATTAATATTAAAAAACATAATAATTACAAAATAAAGTAAATATTTACAGATAAAAATCAAAATTGGCATGATCTTGGCGACGTCCTTGGCGCTAGCGTGTAACTGTCCGGCTGCCTCCATCGGCAATGCCATGCACCTTGCTAAGGCGTTTCATAGTTGCTCGGTCCGGCCTCTAGTGTCTCGTCCGGTATACTTAGAAAAGTAAAATAATCATATACACCATAATCGGGAGTTAAGGGGTATTGCGTGACCGAAGGTGCCGATGGAAAAATATCCTCAATAGTAGGTGTACGTGCTTCCTGATCGATCTCCAAGTGGTATGAGGACGATCCAGACCGTATCGAATGTTGAGGCTCGAGGTCGTCACTAAAAATATCCTCGAACAATGGAGGAAATTGAGGCTCGGGCTCGAGCTCCAGGTGGTATGATGACGAGCCAGATGCTTCATATTAGGGCTTAGGGTCAGGGTTCGAAGCAGAATCGATTTCGGAGTTCCCGAATGGAGGAACTCAGTTACAGCGCGGTCGTGCGTTCTTTTGTTGCCATCGGGAAGATTCCAGTTGCGCGTCTTCCTGGATTAGCATATAACGACCTTGGAATATAAATGGCTTCCCGTGTGCCATATACCATTATGCGTACTCACGCATAAGAGAGAACCCTCCCTCTAAGACATACAAGAGAGGGTGTTTCGAATGTCGATCATTCCACAGAAAGATATACGGTTTATTTTTTCTGCCCAATTTAAAGCGTCCCGACTTGAACCCTTTTTGTCCATTCCGTGGACTTTTTTGATATCGACAGGAGGGTTCGGGATAGGTTGTGCACAACCGAACTGCCTTAATACCCGACTCTATCGTGCCACTCTACCATAATGAAATGAATCAATAGAACATTTGACGCGAACAGCTGTTGTTGCTCTGTAACCCATGATGGTATGAGCACCGCGATCCTTTCCTCGACATATGGCATCCATAGAAAGTGCATAATATAGACAACACGTTATTAGTTAAATTTTTTGTGCAAATATTGTATTTAAAAAAGAAATATTCGGAAGCGTATTTTACGCCATCCCATGAATGAGCCTCAATCATCATACAGTACACAGGTACGATGAACGATCGCCCGATTCCCGGTACAGTTGCCCATCTAAAAAAAAGAATAAATTATCAGATTATTTTTTCCATGCAAAAATGAGTATACTATACTATACAATTAAAAAAACAAATGGCAAGATTAAACTATATATTTACCTGTTCACGAGTGGCCACACATACGGTTGGTGGTTCACTAATGCCAGAAATGGCATTAGGTATAATGCCCAAGACTATAGTAAAAGGCAGCAACTGCCCATTGTTTTCGTAGACAGCTTTTTCGCTCGACAAAGCTTGCAGTATAAGCATACCAATACTGCAGAGCCCCAACTAAATCTTCCGACAAGCTCAAGATCCTCTAATAAGGGGAGATACATAATGTAGACTTTATTTTGATTGACATCCGCAACAGTATCCCACATATAAGTTGCAGAATGAATGCTCTTGTAGCGTAGATAATGTCCATCTGCGTTGGACTGCTCGAAAGATGATGGAAGTTTTCTTTTAACCAGGTAAATTTAATACTGGTTAATCGTCATTCCTCATCGTTGGGGGGCACTCTTCCAAGTAACCACTCGCAAGTGCCCCATGGATCGAGCACTTTTCCAAGCCCGGTCACTGCTTCACCGTTTATAGACAACCCCAGTTGGACTGCTACGTCTTGTAGTGTAATAGTTACCTCCCCACACGAGAGGTGGAACGTATGTGTCTCCGGGCGTCATCTTTCAACTAAGATCGATATTAAATCGGCCCGCAGCTCAGATATCTGAATGTACGCGGCTACCCCAAAACTCGCGGCGTTTAAATACGGCAAAACTCTTCGATTGGGAAAATAATAGGGATCATGCAACCGGGGTCTCACAATTCGGTACTGATCTTGCATTTATATTAAATATAGAATGTTATATTTCTCGTTTAAAAAAGAATTTAAATGAATATTTAAAATTAAACGGGACATTTTTCTTCTCGTTTACCTTATTCACATTTTTAGCAATGTGGTTGTTGTCATTTAAAAGAGTATTAGGATTAGGATCCATCGAGTGATCGGCGGTGGTCCCCCACTATGGTCCATCGAGTTTTGGGTTGAAGTACCCCATTTATAGTGGGGGACCATAGTGGCTAAGCAAAGGTAAAATTGGGAAAAAAAACTTGTTTGAGCCATTGACCTGTTAGGTCACGTCGCACCAAGCCTAGCCTGCTAGTGCCGGCCAATGGAAGGCTGAAATGGCTTGGTGCCGGCTAATTCCTGGCCATTGTTGACTGGCCTGACGCTAACGCGGGCCTGACACAGGCCCTGACCCGTCATTTCAACTTTTTTTTCATTTCCATTTCCATTTCCATTTCCATTTCATTTAAATGATCTTTTTTTCCATTTAAATTTAATTTTTTCTCATTTCAATCTTTCTTTTCATATTAATAACAAGTAGCTCAGATTTTTTTTTTCATTTTAGTTTTTTTTTTCATTTCAATTTATAACTTATTTTCATTTAAGCTTTCATTCCATTTCATAATCATTACAAATTCATTTCATTTCATATTCATTTAACATTTCATTTCATATTCATTACAAATTACATTTCATTAATTGTTTTCCATTTAAAATTTTTTTCCTGATATAAAAAAAATATCATATTAATCACAAGTAGTCTCATTTCAATTTATTTTTTTTCAATTCAATTTTTTTTTCAATTCATTTCATATTTTTTCATATTAATTAGAAGTATTCTCAATTACATTTTATTTACAGTTTTTCATATTTTATTTAAATTTTTTCTCAATTTAAATATCATTCCATTTCAAAATTTTAAATTTCATTTAAATTCAAAAATTTTCTCATTTCATTTTTTTTGGGTTTTTTTTAAGCTTGACCTATAGAGTCACATCGTAGCAGGCCTGGTGCCTACTAGGCCGTCTGTTGGTCCCGGCCACTAAAAGCCCATTTGCCAGGCCTACCGCAAGCCTGACACAGGCTTGACCCGTCCTTTCAACTTTTTTTTCATTTCATTTCCATTTCATTTAAATTATCTTTTTTTTCCATTTAAATTTAATTTTTTTCTCATTTCATTTAAATTATCTTTTTTCCATTTTAATTTACGTCTTTTTCATAGTAACTTTTCTCTCATTGTAATTAATTTCATTTCAATTTATACTTTATTTTCATTTCATATTCATTCACTTTATTCACTTTTTAATTAAAAACTTAAATTTAATTTATATATTTCATCTTTTTTCCTCATGTCAGGCCCAGGTAAGCGGGCTTCAGCTTGGTGCTGACTAATGTAAGGCCATCTGTGGCAGGCTTAGTGCCAGCAATGTAAGACCATCTCTGGCAGGCCTTGGTGCCGGCATTAAAAGACCTTTTTGGCAGGTCACCTTAAATTAATCTTTTTTTCCTTCTTTAATTTTTATTAAATTTGAATTTCATTTCATTTCATTCCCTATTTTAATTTCATTTTCATTTCACTTTTTACTTTATTTGATTTTCAGTTGAATTAATATATATAATGTGTTTTAAAATAAATATGTATGTATATTGTATTATAATTTAATGTGTTTTAAAATAAACATGTATGTATATTGTATTATAATTTAATGTGCTTTAATTCAAATATGTATGTATATTGTATTATAATTTAATGTGTTTTAAATTAAATATACATGTATATTGTATTATAATTTAATGTGTTTTAAATTAAATATGCATGTATATTGTATTATAATTTAACGTGTTTTAAATTAGGAATAAGAAAAAATATGTATTAATTATTAATCATTTGTATAATTTTTCATATTTTTATAATGTTTTTACAAGAACATGCGCTCAATAATACATCAGTTGTCATTTTCGAGTCTGGCATTACGAGACGATTGACAGGAAATATAGACACAATGTGGGCAAGTTGATCAGTTGTGTCCGGATGTTCGACACACAGTGCACAGTTTGGGTTCACCCGTCTCCCTGACTACCATGTCATTTCGAATTCTCGTCGATTGTGGTCGACCTTTAAGATGTCTACGGAGACTACAGTCAAGCATCATCTCGAAAGCAGGCGGTGGAACTTCCCAGTTTGAAATATCGAGGATTACAGGAAATTCGTTCCCCCATATACACAATGTAGATTTCGTCTATGAATTGTTCAACATTTAAGTTTGCTCTCGCACACGCTGCATGAACATGCGCACACGGATATCAGAGAGTCTGAAATATCCCGCACTCGTAGCGCCTGTTTCGCAGATCAACTACGTACGACCTAGGTGGAAGACCCGAGCGACGGCCAATGTACTCTTGAACTCAGAAAGTCTCCAAGTCAAGCGAATACAATTTTGCGTTCATTGTTTGCGCCCTTCAACTATTTACCGCCATGGCCTTTCGGACGGTCTCAACGTACACGTGCCCGACCTTGATCTGCTTAGCTTGTCTCAACCCCATCCTAGGCATCAATGTGGCCAACCTATAGAATGTTGCTGAGAAAATAGCAGAAATCGGTAGATGACGTGTGCGCCTCAATACATAGTTGACAGTCTCTACTAGGTTGGTCGTCATCTGCCCATATCGAAACCCCTCGTCATAACTTTGAGTCTATTGCCAGTTCTCCATGCTACCCAACCATGTCCGGAGATCTATTGGTAAAGATGGCATCTGAGATTCAAGCCTCGTGAACTTCTGCCTGAATCTTCGCGGTTCTCACTCATGAGTTGCATATGCAATTTGGAATCAGTATTTTAAAAACTTACAGGCTGAAAAAATTTGAAAAGGAATTTTTGAAATAAATACGCCCAATATTTTTTACCAATGATCTTTATTCTTATAATCTCTGTGGAAGTTTACCGCGATATGTCGGATGCAATAAATAGATCTCCACAGAACCTCCGATCGCCTTATCGTAGCAAGTAATCCTTTCAATCTATCTGATATAAAGCAAATGTTGTCTTCTCTGACAATGTCCCTCCGCAGATTTCTGAGGAAAATTTCTCAAGACTCGAAGCACTCACACTCCACGATGGCGAAAGCGGTTGAAAGTACATTTCGGTTGCCATCTTGTGCAACAACAATCAGGAGTATTGCATGTATTTTTCGTACAACCAGGTCCCATCCACCTGCACCATTAGCTTACAATGAGGGAAGGCCCTAACACACGGCTCGAACATACAAAAAAATTGGTGAAAAACTTATTTCCCCAGTTGTATCTCCCCATTCGGGCCTTTATATGGTAGTGTTTACAAATTAGTCATTGTCTCGGGCACATACTCACACATCCCAGCTATCCACCATTGAAGCTCGTTGTATGACGCATCCCAGTCACCATACAACTCTTGCATCGCTATTTGCGTTGCCCACCATGCCTTTCGGTATGTCACTTTATATTTGAATCGAGCTTGCTGGTCCGTAATAATGACCGACACCTGAATGGTGGGCGACTCTTTCACCAAAGGGATGATGCAGTTGCATATAGTTTTTGCATCTAGCTTTCAATGGTCTAGTAACATATGAGCAGACGTGCATGTGTGTAGACCTTCTAGTTTCCTTATCATCCACATTTGTTTCTGCTGCATTAACGCGGCTCGAGCACTCTAGTTACACCCACTTGAGGCTTTCCAACATTCTCCTACGTACAAAGACTGCGTTGACTTCATTACTTTATAATTCACACCTAACTTCAAGCTAAGTTGTTTTATAGCATGTAAACAGTCTTTCTTGTTATCAAATTATTGTCCCACGAACAACTCTTCATCGTCGAATTCATTATCAAGAGGTGAGCTGGCACAATGTTTGTATATTTTGGGAACTGGCGTGCAAGAGCCGCATCAAGATTCACGTCGGTCATGAAGGACCCTAGGTTATTTCTTATAACTATACTAGGGCCCGTGTTCCTGATCGAATAGGGGTTTGCATTTTCACCCTCCATCGGGCCTTCTTCGTCTATGTCTTCAAGGATGTCATCCAAATCAGGGTCACTAAAATCATTGTTAGGATCATGGTGGGACTGATCACCATTATCAGACCCTTCATCACCATCTTCTATGGTGACCAACACCTCTAGATGGATTTCTAGACGAGTACACGAGTTTGGGATGTTATACGAACATCGACCGATGTTTAGATTTTTGGGAGTTGGCATTAACCGTCCACAACCCGACTGATCTTCCCAGGAGACATTAAGATCAAAATCAATTCCAATACGCTGGCTTGTTGGAATTATAACTTGAATAGATCTGGTTCAGCTATCTCCGCGAACAACTCAATCGGGCTGGGATTTTCAATATCGGGGGGCAATAAATTGCTATTATTGTCCCTAGATCATCATCATCTTCAAGCTTCATTTTTGATAACTTGAGCGGACCTGTTGAAACCAAAAATTTGTAAAACAGTCTCAACATTTGCTTTCCGCAACGGGTTGCTATCTTTGTACTGATTTTTCGTTTTAAATCCGCCAACGAAACACGCTTGTTAAATCTCATTCCTATTTTTTTCGACTTTGAAATATACAGCCTTCTTCAGTTGTATTTATCATTTCTCCATTGAAATGAACATAAACAAACAAAATCTGGGAACTCATCTTAAAAAATTTTTGCTTCATTCTCAACAAAGAAAAAACTGATATTTTCAATCTTGATTTTCAACTAATAAAGCAAACAAAAACTCAAATGGAAGACAAAACACCTATATATATCTGATAAATTTGGTGCAGGCCATCTGATTCCCAAAATTAAGAAAACTAATATTTTAATACTTGGTGTCGGCCATCAATGTTCCAAAATAAAAAATAATTTATTTAACCTGATAAAGTTGGTGCTGGTCATTGGTGTCCCAAAAACAAAAACAAAAATTCGATACCTAAAAAAGGTGGTGCCGGCCATTAGTGTCCCAAAGTAAAAAAATGCCTGGGGACCTGAAAAATGTACTTAGTGTCGACCATCTACTGGCCAGTACCCAAATTTTTTTTTAAATGACGCTGGTGCAGGCCATCAGTGTCCCAAAGTAAAAAAAATTGCATTGGGACCCGAAAAATGTACTTGGTTCCGGTCATTTATTGTCCTGCACCCAAAAAAAAAATTTAAATGACTCTAGTGCCGGCCATTACATGGCCAAAACCAAATTTTTTTTCAAATACTGGTATTTTTGTATACCAATGTGATACGATTTAAAAAAATACCCTGGTGCTGGCCATTCATGTCCCAAACTCAAAAAATTTATATTTTTTAAAGCCTGACATAATTATCAGGTAATGATGGGGCCAAAACACAAGGTGGTGCTGGTCATTGGGTTCCCAAAACCCAAATTTACTATTCATTTCAGGTTATTTTAGTGAATATTTTTGAACCAGGATCATTTTTATAAATATTAAATTTTTTTGGGTTAGATGAGTAAAATAGCCCGAGTGATTTCTTGAAATTGAAACTTGGGAGTCAGGCATGATCATTGTTATTATTTTTCTTTCTTTTATTCCTTGAACAAAAAGATGATTAGATGATGGAAAGTTGTAATTTGAAATAGTGATCATTTTTGTTAATTATAAAAATAATAAGATATTTTTTAAATTTAATGAATGAAAATTATTTTTATTTATTTTTTTAGGAAAAAGTATTATTATTTACTATTACTTTGTTTCCATTTGTATGTATTTTTGACAATATTAATTATGATAGTGGGCCAAAAATATAATTTTTATATATAAACTTTTTAATGATGATAATAATTAATTTCATGAAAAGTAATTTTAGTAATATAATGAAATTTGTGACACTTATGTTCCTTACTATTCTTCATGATTTCAGTGACTATATTTAAAAAAAAAAAAGTTATTGTGACAAAAAGATGATCATAGAAATTTTTGTGACGTTCCTATAACAAAAAAAAAAGATCACAAAAAAGATTGAGTGTTTGTGACAAAGTCACTCGTCACAAAAGAATGAAGTTTTTTTTTGAATGAAAGTTCGGTCACATTGATTAAAAGTAAAACAACCAGAACAAAAGTAAAAAAGCAGAAGCTAAACAAACTACCACAAAGAAGAAACTAAACAACCCACCCAACAGCAAACAGAGACAAATCCCCACAACAAAATCTAGCATTGAACAGACTTGTTTGAGCATAAAAAACAACGGGGGAACAACAATGAAACAAAAATCCCCACAACAAAAGCACCCAGAGACAAATCTAAGGTGGATCCACTAGCCTTCGATCTTCATCGACAGCAGCGACGACCAGTGCTGGGGCTTCTTCCAACCAAAAATGATCCTCCCCACGTAGTAACCATCCTGAGCCATTGCATACACAGCCCTGTTCCCCTATCGGGCGATGTACCTGAAGCGAGAGTCCCTAAAGAACTTTGAAACTTCCTTGGCTTCCCAGATGAGTGCACTTATCTTCGAAAGATCCTCCAGACTATCATTAATTTTATCAATGACTGACTTAGAGTCTCCATCTAACATCACCAACAGAAAGCCCATGTCATAAGCAAAACGGAGACCACAAACCACTGCAAGCGCTTCAGCAGCAAACACCGTTGACACTTGATTGGTAAGCCAACTACACGCTCCCAGTATTTGCCCATATTCATCTTTAGTGATAACCTCCAAACATACTTTCCTCTGTGCAAGGATACAACCATCATCAACATTGACCTTAACAACATTCACCGGTGAGAGGGACCAGTGAACAATAGTGGATGGAATCGATCGAAGAGCACTAGTAGCCAAAATAGCGAGCTCTGCGCAATAGCCACGGATGAAGACTACTAACTCCCCCACCCCCTGCTTTGTATCCTCATGCACTAACTTGTTCTGGGCATACCAGATAGCCCACAATGTAATTGCAATTTCTGTTCATTTAGACAGAGTAGTTTTCAAACATCCATGAAAGCCACTCATGGAAACCCATTTGGTTGTTGCTTATCGGGTTGACATATTGCAAAGTTACCCACATGTCTTTCACAAAAGCGTAAGGCATGATTCACATCCTCAACAGCTTGATTGCATCTAGGGCACTGGGGATCATTTGCGGTTCTCTGGCTATACAAACACAATTTTGTATGCAGAAAGGAGCTTAAAAAAATTCACATCGCAATCTCTATTTTCGGAGGGCATGAGAGCAGCCAAATCTGTTTAAATAACTTTTGGTCCAACGATTGTGAAATAGGAGGCCTGAGTAATAGACGATAGCCACTACGAACACTGTAAATACCCGAGCGTTTACCTCCCCAAACTACACAATCATCTTGGGGGAAAGTTGAGAGGAATACTTTTAATAAGCATGGCTTCATCAGCTAAGAAAACAGAGTCAATCAACCCCACATTCCATGCCATTTCATCAGGCAACATAAGATCCCAGACCTATCTAAGATGACTCACCTGAGTGGCTGAATCCTCTGAGGAACTGGACCTGGAAGCCAGTACTCATCCCAAAGAGAAATCCTCCTACCCGAACCCACTTTCCACCTTAGCCCTTTCTCTAAAAGTCTGCGAGCACTCCATATAATTCTCCATGCAAAAGACGAATTTAAGCCCAACTGTGCACTAAGAAACCCCAAATTTAGGTAATACTTTGCTTTAAAAATTTGCCCAACCAACGATATAGGTTGCATTAACAAGTGCCAACCCTGCTTCACCAACAAGGTAATATTAAATTCTGAAAGATCTCGAAAGCCTATCCCACGATCCCCTTACAACTCACATAGCGAAGACCACGTACACCAATGAATACCCCTCTTCTCAGTTGACTTTTGCCACCAAAACCTAGCCAGTATAGCTTCAAGTTCGTTGCAAAACGACCTAGGTAATAAGAAATATATCATTGCATACGTGGGCAAAGCTTGGAATAAAAACTTCCCTACCCCCTACCGAGAGAACATGTGTATTCCACGAGAGGATTCAACTTCAGACTCTATCTTTGAGGTTTGCAAAAGCTCATTTTTTATTTCTCCCCACTATACACGGTAATCCCAAATACTTCTCTAAATTAGCCACACAAGCTACTCCCAGAATGCGACCAATGTTTGACCGATTACCATCAACCACATTTTTTAACGATCCAAGTGTCAAAAAGTGTGGTTTCATTAATTAAATTTCGGATAGGTAATTTTGACAAAATAATGTTTAATTGGAGTTCAAGGACTAAATCACGTAAGTGAATAAAGTAAGATTTAGAAAGGAATTACAAATAGAATTGAATATCTAGGACTTATAAAATAAATAGACCATTATTCATAAGTTTTAATGACGGTCGGTTATGGTTTTGTAGTATATGTATTATATATTATATTATAATAATTAGTTATAATAATTTTTAAAGTAAAATAAAATTTAAGAAAACTAATAACCTTACTGCATAGAAAGAGAAAGAAATTTCTCTCCATTTCCTTGGCATTTCAAAGCATAGAAAGAAAAAGGGAGAACGCACGGTTGGGTTTCAAAATTTCAAGCTCAAAATTGGTATACTCAATTTAGTCATTTTCTCGTAATTTTTATATTTTTGGAATTCCGATACTATGAGCTAGCCAACCCATGTCTTATTTTTCGATACTGCTTAAGTTTTAAATGTTACCATTATTGAGTAGTTAAACCTTTTAAGGATTAATTTGATAGATTTTTAGGTTAAAAGTAGAAAAAAAAGACTAAATTGTGAAATTGATTATTGATTTTCAGTAATAAGAACCAAATTGTGAAAATTTCAAAATTTTGGGGTAGAATTGAGAAATAGAGAGTTAAAGCTAGCTTAGAATGAAATTCGTATAAAAATTTGGGGTTAGATGTGTAAGTTAGGCTAGTCTCGATTTTAGGGACTAAATTGAATAAAGTGTAAAAGTTAACGTAAATTAGCAATTGAATGTGAAATTGTTTGTGTATTGATGAAATGTGTTGTTTGTTTAATTCCGTAGCTAATGACGACCCGGATTCCTTGAAAAAGAAGGGAAATGATAAGGTCGTCGATGAATAGCTTGGAGTTTACGGTTTATGTTTTTATAATCTGAACTAATTTATAAATTACTGCATATTGATTTGTTTGTGCATGGTAAGTAATTGAGGTGAGAATTCTTGTTCTATTGGGCTAATTTGAATCATTTGATGATTAGAATGACTCAATTATGCATATTTGAGAAATATATGTATTTTTATGAATGTATGAATTGAATATATATATTTTTAGAAATTGTGGTTGATTTCAAGTTGAATAAATGCACACATGTTGATAATATATATGAAATTAAGACATTAGTTGTATTGAAATATGAAATGAAAATCCTATTAACTGTTCGGGCTGAGTCAAATATAGATGACATACTATAGGATAGGAAGTGTTCAGGGTTACTTTGACTACGAGTCGATGAGGCACTGGGTACCAATTTGCTTCGGTTTAACCGATAAGAACATAGTTGAACATAGTTGAAACGGTCTCTGATCTAATTGACATAGCACCAGAACTAACCATAAAGGTAGAAGTGGAAGATGAACTAACCACTAACATAGAGCTTAAACCAATATTGAATGAAAGTGTAGAAGAGCCAATAGACTTTCTGGCCGTAGCAAAGAAGGTGCCAGCCGAAGAAGTTGATGAGTTTGATCCATTTTCATTCAAAAAAAACAAATAAAGCTCGAGGGATTGAAACTTTATGCGACATAGAGGGGAGAAAGCTCGAGGCAATAATACCCTAAAAAATGATTTAGGATTGAATTAGATTTTTTACCAAATGACTTGTAATGTGGATGTTACGTCAATCGAAGATAAGGCAACATTGTTGGAATTGACCGAAAAGGTCGGTTCATATACATCAACAGAGAAACAAATGTCGGATCAAAGTGTCGAGAACCAGCTAAAAGTTATTCTCTGGTGGCGACATGGATCGTCCCGATTTTTAAAGAACTTCTATTCCCTATTTTAAATTTTGTTTCATTTTTATTTTTATTTTTATGTTTATTTGTTTATTTAATTTTTATTAATCTTCTTTGTGTTTAGTTTTCCCACAACAAGTGGAGACACCATGGAGCGAAAAAACTGAAAAAAAATCAAAAAAGGTAGAAACTGAGCTCGACGTCGCGACATCACACCCTAATGTCACGAAATCCTAGACAGAATGCACTTTGCAACATGGAAAGCCCAAGTTCATCCGAATATTTATAGACATTCTGTCATCCATTATCGACACTTCGTCTTTTTTTCTTATTTTTTTCCTTATTTTCTTTATGTTATATTTCATATTTCTTTTAGTAGAATTTTTTTAGGTACTCACCATCCACTTGAAGCACACAAACCCCGAGATTATCATAACAACAAAGATTTGACCTACTCAAGGAAGTTTCCTTGTTTGCACTTTAATTATTTTACACTAAGGGCAATGTATGTTCTAAAGTGTGGGGGGAAGTACATAAGATTAATTTTTTTGTGTTTTCGTTTGTGTTTACTTTGATTTAATTGATTATTTATTAAAAAAATATTATTTTTGTTACATGATACTTGGATTACATTAATACTGTGAATAGCGATTGAAGATAGTAAAACATGTAATGGTTCTTGTCAAGCATGAATATATTTATTGATATAAGATAAATTGATTACTTTTAAGGGAAATTGATTAGGTTACCTAGTTAAATTGCATAATAGATTAGAAGTACCTAAGTAAGAATGCTTGATGATGCCATATAAGGTATAAGTCTTATAGATAGTCATAAAGACATGAATGCTTGAATTGATTATTATTCATTCATTTTAAATTAAAGCATGAAAGAAATTGTGAATGGTGGGATGTTTAGGGATGACCTAAGGCATTGTTTGAATAGTCAATTCTCAAATGAAAATACATTAATGCTATGAATCCCTAGTATCCTTATTTGAGCCTGATAACTCCTTTTTGATAAACCTACAAAAATTGAAACCCAAAGACCATACATTAATTGAAAACTTGAACTCTTCCCTATCCTTGGTCCTTTAATATATTACAAAATAGATGTCAGGTCATAGATATTGAGGGTTTAGGTAGATACATTACGGCGATTTCAAAAAAAAGGAAGAAACAATGTGATACAGTGATTATAGGTCGACCAAACATATACGAAAATGAAAAAATCTAGAGAAAGACAAGTAAAAATGAGTGGAAAAAGTATCGAACAAAAGCACTATGACTAAGAAAAGAGTAAAAAGTCAAGTGACAAAACAAAAAGTTATAAAATTAAGAAAACTCAGTCATCAGTGCACAAAAACTCGTTAAGCCAACCATAGTTGCTAGTATTATATTGTATCTTCCTATATGGAGAGATAAAGTAGGAGAGAGAGGGAGACAAAAGGCGGTGAGCTTGGATGGGACATTAAGGGGGAAGAGAGGGAACAATGTCATGTGCCTAACTATTTCTAGTTTTTGAACTGTTTTGAGCCATATTTTTCTTTGAACTCATACCATCCTAAACCTCAAAATGTTACAAGCCTAGAAGACCAATGTGACTTAAACATTCTCTATGCATAATCTTCTAAAATTGCTAACAATTTTATTTAATTAATGTTTTTGATTCACATGATTGTGTCTACTACATATCTGTTTGATTTATGTTAATGGTGATATTGTTAAATATTTGGTCATGGGAATTACTTCTAATTTGTTAGTAATGTAACTTTGTAAACTAATCCTAATTTGCTTTAAAAATTTTCAAGGCAACGAACTATTAAGATTAAGTTACTTGTGTAATAAGAATTGTTATAACTTTAATATTTGACAATTTTATTCTTAGTAGTAATAAAATCCAAGAGATGTCTTCTTATTGCATGATATGTGTGTAGACCAGGTTTGCTTGAGGACAAGCAAAAAGTTAAGTGTGGGGGAGTCTAGGTGTGAGGTTCTTATTTATATCCATCTTTATTAATTCTAGCTTGTTTAAAGAAAGAAACCAAGTCAATTTTTTTTATTTTTTTTTCATTTAGTTTACTTTTATTTACAACTAATTCTTTTTCTTTTTGTTTTCGTACCTTCATTTTCATTTATTTTAATTATATGTCTACATTGCTTGAGGATAAGCAATGATTTAAGTATGGGGGAATTTGATCTGCCATAATTTAGTGTAGCATATTAAACTAGTTTTCGCATTTGAAGAGAATGACTAAAAACACTTTTGTTATGTTTTAATCAAGTTTTCATAATTTCATTTACATTCAATAAAAAGTGTAATTTGAGTATTTTATTGACCTTAGGGGCCGAATGAGGCCTAAGGGTGAGTTAATATACTTTGTGAATGTGCAGGAGACCGTTAGAAGGCATGCTAACTTGATACTGGTCGCTGTGTTGCAATACGGAGAGTTTGATGTCGCAATATAGGGAGCAGAATAGAAGAATTCCAAGACTGCCTTCGGTGTCACAACATAGTCTGAAGATGTTGCAACACATCCTTGAAGATACCCTAAATATGAGCATACTGCCTTCGATGTCGTGACGCAGGCACTAGGGTGTCGTGACATCGGTCCTATACGAGAAACACTTATGAGAAAAAGGATGTTTGTCCCGCACAATCAAAAGTTAAATACGAATAGCGTCAAATTGACCTAGGGTTGAAGGCGACGGCAACTTTAACTCTATAAATAGGCTCTTAAACACTTGTTAGAGGACATCTTTTGATATTATTAGTTTCCTTCGTAGAATTTAGTTTTTAGTTTAGTTTCTTTCTTTCTTAGGTTTTTAGAATTTATTTTCAATTGTTATTTGTTTTCAAGAGATCTAATTTGGGGAGATCGTCAAATTTTGTGGATTTGCAATCAATTTTTAACACAATTAAGTACTTCCGTAAACCATATGCTGGCAATTTATTTAGTATGTTTGCTCTTTATAATGATCTTATATTGTTTATGGAAGCCATAAGGAACTAATCCCTTTATAAGGGATTAACGAGTGGAGGTATGATCTATTAACTATTTTGTAAGGTTACTCAGTTGATCAACTATTTGAGAAAGGAAGAACGTGAAACAAAACCTAGGCCTGACAACCCCGAGAAGTTATTAAGGTGGGAATTAGCCTAAAATTGGTATGCCCCATCCATAAACACTTTTAACCCAAACTAGCCTAGACTGTAAGGTCGAAAGATAAGTAGTCCTTACTGACTCATTTTGTTAGTGGAAGATCAAAAGATCCTATTGGGGTAACGACTAGTTGATTGATGAGAAACTCGATGATACAGTTGATGGGATTATCGAAGCGAGCTAATCATCCATAATCAATATTTGTTTTACTCTACTCTTTGGTCTCTTGAATTTTATCTTTTAAGTTATTTTATTTTTATTATTATAAAACCCCTAAAAATCCTTTTTATGTTTATTCATAATATAGTTTATTTAAAGTACTAATTAGATCTATTGGCATTTAGGTTAGAATTAATTTAGTATAAGCCTCCCTGGGTACAATCCTCAGAATACTTACGAAGTATTTTGTTGTAAACAAACTATATTACAACCTGACTCGTATACTTGCGGACAATGCCTCAAATTTAATATATTTTGTAGCAGTATTCACACTCTAGATGTTCGTACGTCTGGAGGCGGTCACATTTTGATAATAGACTTTATAATCTTACATGTCATTTTATTCCATAATCATATTTCTTAATGTTTTATTTTATACTTAATGTTTGGATTATAGAAATACAAGATATGCTTAGCATGTGTTTTGTGTTCCGTGCACAGTTTAGGTATATTATAGTTTGTTGTCGACTCAATATCCAACAACGATCTTGGTCTCAAGTGTGGTGATGCTTCTATTTTGTTATGGCATGTACCTAGGAGGTCTTTAGGTTAATAGATGTTTTGGTAATGTGATGACATATTGAATACTATGTGTATAAGTGTATATATTCATATGGTTGACGTTTAAACGATGTCTTGGTATGTTTAGTTAAGCTTGATTATTTACATGTGTTTAGCTTTATATTTTGGTGACTTAGGTAGCTAGGTCATTAGCTCAATATGGAAATTTCGTATGAATAAGTGGTTGAATGGTTTGGTGCCTTATATTAATTTGTTTGAATTGTAAATTGAGGTACCGTAGAAGGCTATTGGTTAGGCACTTAGGTTGAGTGTTTTCAGCATGTTTCGGGCTCGATTTAGTATGTTTTAAGTAGGTTTAATTGCTGGTTAATATGTTACTTGTTGCCCAAGTAAGTGTGTTTTGGTAAGCTTGCATTTGAAGGTTCAAATAGGGCACACGGCCTGAGACACGAGCTCTCACACGGCCGTGTGTCTTATTGATTTTAAGTGCAGGTTTTTCCACACGACCTAGTGACACAGTCGTGTGACCTTACTTCGAACATACACACGGTCTGAGACATGGCCGTGTGACCTTAATTCAAATACTCACATGAGCGAGCACACGGGCTAGGACACGGCCGTGTGACCAATATTTCAATTTGTACACGGTTTGGTCACACGACCATGTTTCTGAGCCACAATGTCTGGGCTCTATCACACAGCAATGTGATCCCTGTTTCAAAATTTTCTCAACTTTTTGTTTTAAATTCAAATTAATCTCGGTTCAGTTCTGAATTGTTTTTAAGTTTCTGTATAGTCAACTTTTAGAGGAAATTGATTAAATAATGTGATTATGCATGTAGTATGTGATTAGTTAATAATTATTTGTGATTTTGGATTATAAATTGTTTGTAATTGTATGGTATTAGTTCGTAGCATTCTATTGCTCGGGTCCGGCGACCGGACCGGGTGAGTGGTGTTACACATTTGCACTAAAAAATACACTCAACTTCTCAAAATTGATAAGTTGACCTGAGCAACCTGCATAATGCTGCAATACTTGCATGAGATTGAAGCCTCCATAGTCGTAGCTTCCCCAAAGATAAGGCTATCGTCAGCAACTAAAAGGTGAGTAATCCGTGGAGCACCCCTCATAACCCTTGCCTCTAATATCTTGCCACTGAGGGTTGCCAAGTGTAACAGCGTAGAAGCCCTTCCCCACAGATAAGAAACAAGTAGGGACTCAAGGGATCCCCTTGTTGAAGCCCACAAATCGGCAAAAACTTCTTACTAACCACGTCATTTATCACCACCGAATAACTAACCAAGGTAAAAAAAACTCATGACACACTTGACCCATGCATAGGGGTGAGCAAAATTCGATTCAATTCAAAAAACTCGACAAAAAATTCAAATTTTGAATTAAATAGTTCAAGTTATTTGAGTTAATCAAGTCATTCGGATCAACTCAAATAAAAAATTAAGTTTTTCGGTTTAACTTGAATATGAATTACACAATTCGAGTTATCCGAAAATCCAAATAAGAAAAGGAAAAACTAAGTCGTTTTGATAAATGTTTAAAAGTCAAAACCATTAAGTTAAAAGGCAAAACTACGTCGTTTTGATAAATGTTTACCCATTAAGTTAAAAGGCAAAACCATTATATTGTTTATGTAGTTAAATAATCTTGTACTTCGTCTACTAGTTAAATAATCGGTCCATGTAAACGCAACATTGAGAATAAATAATAGGATTCATTAACTCGACTAGACTTGACTCGAAATTTTTTGACTTGATTCTATTCGATTCGAAAAAATTCAAATTGAGTTCTGTTGCTAAAATAGGATTCGTCAACTCAACTAACTCAAATTTTTTTTACTCGATTCGACTCGACTTGATCGAATACTCACTCCTACCCATACAACAGAAAAACCCATTTTCAATAACATTACCTCGAGAAATTGCCACTCAACACAGTCATAAGTTTTGCTCATATCAAATTTGAGCGCAAACGACCCTTGCCGACCAAGCCTCCTATTCTTCAAGGTATGCAATATTTTATAAGCAGCTATAATATTATCTGAGATAAGACATCCCTGTACAAAGGCACTCTGAGCTTCATCAATACAAAAGTGGAGCACCTCCTAAAACCTGTTAACTAGCACTTTCAAGGCAACTTTGTAGATAACGTTACAAAGACTAATGGGTCTAAAATGGGATATGCTTCAAGGACTTTTAACCTTAGGTATCAAGACGATCTGAGTATGATTAACAATAGTCAAAAGAATGTTACATTGCAAAAGACCAATACAAAAGCACGACATGTCAAAAGAGTTACCTTTAGATGTGAGAATAAGTAAGTTGGAGGAAGAAAATCATTCGTTTAAGGCTACAATCAAACAATGTCGAGAACCAATTAGCTCAACTTCTCCATGTAACACCCCCATACCTGACCCGATCGTCGGGTCAAGGTATTGGGATGTCACATTCATTGACGAAACAACTATAAAAATTTTATATTTATCATGTTATTTTATTATTGAAGACCACTTTACTCATTTTAGTAATAATTGCATTTATGACAAAACTATTTTTAAGTTAAAGGAGCTCATTAAAACATAATATTCAATCAAAGATAACAAAGTTTATAAAATTAACACAATTATTAAAGTTTTACAAATAAGTCTATTGGAGGACTTGCACTTTCTAAAGTAGTTTACCCACTTTATGTATATTTCATATTTATTTCTAAATTGTCTCAATTAATTTAATTCTTCGTAAACTTTTAGTCAAGATTCCAAAATTAGATCAATTAACAATTATTCACTTATTATTTTATCAATTCATTTAAACATTCTCACATGTATTAATCATTCCATCACTTATAACCATTTTGTAACATTTCAAATTCATCTACTTTTTTTTCCTCCTCTCCATTCCACATCCTTTATGTATATATATCTTTAGCTTTTAGTATGACATGCTTATATGTAACATTAACTATAATCCCACCATTTACTTATGTGTTCATATCAAAACTGTCCACTAGTGTCACTAAATTATTTATATCTTGAGTTATAGAATTCGAAATTAGGATCTGCTCATTGTATTTGAAATTAGGCTCAATGAACTTTTTTACCATAAAAATTTCGAAATTTCTAAATAAGCCAATTAATACAATTTATTTTTCAAATTTTCCCATGTTCTATTGCTTAACAGCTTCGACCCTTCTTCACTAAAAATTAATTATCTTTTATTTCAGAATTTGTATCATGTTATTGTTTATTTCACTTGAAAATAGACTTATTAAGCTTTTTTAAATATAAATTTCATATCCTAAATATTTTTGTACAATTTTTGATGATTTTCCAAAGTCAGAACAGGGGAACCCAAATCCATTCTAACATTGTCCTACAAAAACTAATATATCTCAAAATCTAAAATTCAGTTGCTTACACCGTTTCTTCCATACAAAACTAGACTCAATAAGATGTAATTTAATATTTAATTCAACCTCTAAATAAATTTTTCAGTGAATTTTCAAAGTTAAGCTTTTGCTACTGTTCAAACTGCTTTATTGAAAATATTTTCTTTCCATGGTTTTTTGCACTATCATTCATTCAATCATACATATTCACCATACTTTTGATTACTATTCAATCTAATCACTATGTTTATATGTAGATTACATATATATTTCTTAATCTTAGTATTTTTCATAACAAAAATCACATTCTCTCCTATTGATCAATTTAGTGTTTTAAGTCTATATACTTTATCAAATACTTTTTATTTCTAGTATTTAGATTAAAATACATGTTTCATACATCTCATTCACAACATATTCAATCTGTTGAAATACAAGTAGGGTTAGTACGAAACTTACCAACATATTCAATCTGTTGAAATACAAGTAGGGTTAGTATGGAACTTACCTCTTTTGTCAAGAATTTCTTCCTTTCTTCTTCATCTCCATTCCTTTCTCATCTTCGTCACTTTCCTTCCCTTTTCTTCCCATTTAATTCACTTTCATCTACTATTTTCTTGCTTCTAAATTGATGAAAATATTCTTTAGAATCTCTACTTTATCTTTTCTCTGTGTCTAAGGAAATTTGATGAAAAAGTGGGTTTTCATAGAAAAGGACCAAATTGCAAGAAAAATAAAACTTTCTCTTTTCTAGCTCTCTCTCACGTCGGAGCATGAAAGGATGATAATTTAAGTTCATCTTTCCTCCCTTTTTATACTAACATTTTCATAATAAAATATTAATAAAAATCTAATTAAAATAATAATATTATAATATTTATGTAATTATTTAATTTAAAATATCATTAAAATATTCCTCATGCTAATTGACAATTTTTTCCTCAAAAATTCTATCTTTGAATCGTCACTTAATTTAGTAAAATTGCAATTTATTCCCTCATAATTATCCATTTATTCAATTTAGTCATTATTCATCTATTTTCCTTATTTTCTAGACTCTTCCATCCTTAAGATATTTGCACTTTTGGTCTAACTTTTTCATATTTATACTTTAACCCCACACATTTTAAATATTTACACTTGGACCACAAAACTTTTTTATATCTTTACAATTTAGTCCTTGAGTCAAATTAATATTTCACAGCAGACTTCTTATTTCATTTTTCTCTAACATCTCTTATCCATTACTTTCTTTATATCTTATTTCGTTAAGAATCTATCTCATATTATTTTCTATCAAAGGGGTTTTGAGGATGTTACACTCCAACCCATAGTTGATATCCCTAGTAATACCGAAACAATTCGGAATGAGAGGGTAAAGAGCATGCTAAGGAAATTCAACTTAGGTCGGATAAGGTAGTAGAGAATTCATTGCCACAGAAGAAGTCTAGTACTTGAGATAATTGATTGGGAGATGATTGGAGATCATGGGAAAGAGTTGGGTGTCGATAACTGAGTAGGCTTTAGAAAGTCCTTTAAAAGTGCCAAATGAGGATGTAGAGAGTCCATTAGAAGAATCTAAACCTACCGATGTTTAGAAAGGCCCATTGACATAGAACCTTCTTGGGAAAGGATCTTACAAAGGTGGACTGTAGTGGTGCATACATTGTTAAGCAAGCAGCAAAGAGTGTGGTCACCTCAAGGCTTGCTCGCCACTGTATCATTCAAGTACCCTATGCAATCGGTGAGCCTGAACCGTTGTCGGTATCCGTAGACACATACAAGACGGTCAAGATCCTAGACAAGGATATATTGCAATTAAGGAGAACTTTGACTTCAGGCCAAGGATGATCTCTATAAATCTTGATTTGAAGAGAGGGGGCAAGTTTAGGTACCAAAATACCGCTGCTTATGGTCATTTTGGACGTGATGACCCAGATTTAAACTTGGTTTGCTTAGAGTAAAATTTCAGCAAATGGTTACTATTGTAGCCATGATTCTGGTATAAAGCGGAAGAACAAAGAAACATGGGATTTTTTTTAATCTTGTCTACTATTCTATTCAAATTTGAGGTATAAAAATGTTGTGCAATGACAGCCATCCATAAAGGATATAATTTAACAAGTGTGAATAGCCTGAAAGACAGAAGATTGGCATAAATAGATTAGATACATGAAAGCATCCCAAGCCAACATAAACATAAATGGGGTTGTTCAGGAATGTAACCACAAGCGATCATGAAGCCGCTCTTCCCCAGCACCGAACATCTCGTCCACTCTTTCACCATCTCGATAAAAATGAAACGTAGGAGTGTAACGAATATGCTGCGTTGTTTCAGGACATTCATCAATATCAGCATACACGAATGATAAGTTTGGGAACTGGTTGCTCAACTTGCAAAATGCAGGAAGAATCTGGCTACAAACACCGCACCTGAAAACAACGAGCCAAATTAGAACAACATTTAACACAACCCATAAGTAATCAGCAAAAGTTAATTGAGTTAAAACATCCAAAACCAATAAATAATATCCTTCATTTTCTCAATTTGAAACTACCCATTTCCAGATTTTGCATGCATCGTCCTGCTGTGTCATAGAAACATTTCATAAAATAGCTTGTCTGCGTAATTACGAGGGAACCCGTACATCCAAATCGACTTACCATGAGGCTCCGTAATTGATAACCGTCTGCAAATACATAAAAAAAAAGAGAGTAATAAAGTGCATATCAAGTTAAGAAAGTTTCAATTAGATGAAAATTTACGAAGCTCATTAAGATATAGAAAGGTAGAAGGAAAGGGTGTATACAGGAGTTTTAGAGGTTTTGACACGAAGAAGAATGTGCTTAAGGTTTTCATCGCTGGAAGCACTCTTCAAGTTGCCATGCTTATTGGGTGGCAGATCCAAGCCTGTGCCTTCCAACCCTTTCTTCTTGCTGCTCTCTCCAGAGTCCTCCATTGTTTGACTTCTAACTCAGATATTCTCAGTTTATCCTTTAAATCTTTTTTCTTTTTCCTTTTTTTTATAGTATTTCTTTGAAATTAATAAAAGGCAATATTAATATACTTTTAAATTAATTAGAATAAAATAATTAATAAATAACAAAGTACAATTTTTCTAGTATTTCTTTGAAAATAATAAATATACTTTAAATTAGGATCATACAAATCGAATCTCCTCAACTGGTTAAATCCAAAACCATTTGTGAATTGAAATTTTAAATAACCAACTGAAACCTGTAGAACGAAAGAATAAAAATTTTGATTTTTTTACTCTCTTTTTTTTAAAACACAATATTTTCATTTTCACCTTTTATTTTTTTTAAATATAATTTTTCCTAATTTTCTAATTTTAGTTATATTTTCCATCTTTTTTAATTTCCATAATTTTTCTTATTATTATATAATGTAAACATTAAAATATGTTAAACTAACTACATGTAAAATTATTAAATATTAAATTAAAAATAATATAAATATTTTTTTAAAAAATAATATGGGTAAGTTTAGAAAATTTTAGGTCATATTTTGAGCCGGACTTAGGTATAAAAATATCATGCTTAAACCCAATCCAACCCATTAATCTTCTATTTATTAACTTGCAATTATGTATTAAAATGTCTAATTTATCAAAAACAAAGAACCTTTCATTTTCTTAACCAAAAGACTCAACATTATTACATATAAATGGGGATGATATATAGCAACTGCTAGTAGGCTTTGTTTGCAATCTGTCAGCTAAGGCAATGGTGGTAACTGAGAAGTCTGGATTGGTGCCAAAGCGGAAGGATATTTCAGGCAAACCAAGCATGTGGAGGAATACATGTGATTAACACAGACCATGAAGGTTCAAACTTATCAAGACAATCACATCATTTAACAAGATTGTTCCCTTTGGTCCTCCTGGATATATCTCAAATACAAATATAAGTTCAACATAAATAATATTTGATTTTTTATTCTAATTTTTTTTCATTATGCTTCATAATACTTTAAGAAAAATGGTTGAGAATAGAAGTGTGAGATTCCTTGATCTTGGGTAATAAGAACAAGTACAAATTGTTAATAGTCCTAAACTGTCACTCTGGTTTTCACCAGTAAGTTCACTTTCATTGTGACAGCTGGTAGTATTAATGTTCATAAGATCATATACCCCAATACATAATAAATCCTTACGTCATCTTCACCTTTCCTTCTCCCTTCTCAGCTATCCGAAGGCGCTAATCTACCATTTATACTCTGAAACTCGGGAGTGATAGTCGCAGCAGTCAAAGAAGCTTCTCAGCTTTTGAAGCTTATCAAGCAAAAGAAAGAACAGCAGGTATTTGTCTAGTTGACTTCAGAGAATGCCCCTGCATTGAACTTCTTGCACAATGCTTCAACACCTGCCTGAACTCTAGATGGATCCTGTAAAACAAATTTGCAAAGCATTATCATGTGAAATCGAGAGCAACCTTATGGTACGAAGTTTAACAAGAAATGCTTTATATCTTCATAATATTTCTCCTGTACCTTGCCCTCAAAGCTAATTACGAGAGGTCCTTGTCTAGATCTGCGGAAACAGCCTTAACAACGCACAAAGAGAGCAATATTCAGCAAAAGATGGAAGTAAATATCATATTTTAGGAAAGAACCTTAATGATTTTGACATCCCTTACCAATGTAAAGGTCTGGAAATTCAAGACAAAGTTTGGATAGGGGTTGAGCAGTTTCTACCTGCATTTCCAAACATAATGATGTTAAAAGCAAAAGAATATTGAAAACAAACCATTTTAAATCAACTCCGAAAGGAAAGCACACTATAACCTAGAAAGCAGATTATTATTGACAACAGCAAGAGATTGTAATATGTACATCTGTTAGATTTGTCGTCAAGCGCTTTGAGGAGTATGATTCGATTGTCACTAAGAAGCCATCAGATCCAGTCAATTCGATCAGACAATCCCACTGCTTTTCCAGCTCGGTAGCATTTGTTGCAGAAAGTACAATTACATTACAGCATTTGATCTGGTACAAGAGGATCATTAGATAATTAATGATTCAAGTTCATTTTCCGTAGTAAGGTTTTAAAGTAAACACCCACCAGAGGCACCGGCAGCTTTTCGTGATGCAATAGTTCAGTGATGCCTTCGGGTAACTGAGCCATCTGGAGAAGAAAACCTGATGATGAGATCACATACAAAAAAGAAAAAAACTACCCAGTACTTGAATTTTGTGTGGAATCCAAATGAAGAAATATATGTGCTAAGTAACGACTAGCGGCAGTGTTAGGCTGAATTTTGGTAAAACCTGCTTTTCTTCTCACATTGTTGTTTCCTTATATGAATACACTAGCTTTAAAAAAGAACGGGATGTCATGGGTGTATAAGTTTCCATCTAAACAGCATCAACTCTCCCTGGTTTACCAAAAACTATTCTCCCAATCGCAAAATAAAACTCTTAAGGATGGCAACTGCGGGATATTGAGTTGTTATCTCTAGATATAATGCATGTGCAATGAAATCCAGCAATATTTAGGGTATAAATCAACCTTCAAAGTACTTTACCTCATTTCGATCACCAGTGCAGTGGTCACCAATAAGATGCCTTAGAAATTCCTCAAACTCTTCATCAGGAGCCTATAAAACAGGGTGACTTAACCAAATTTATACGACATTTCTCACAACTAAACCATAAGGTCAGTTGTCAAAAAAAAAAAAAAAAAGAGGCAGATTTAAGACAAAAGTCAAATAAAACCAGGTACCAGGCGAACCCCAAAAGCCTTTGCCACGCTAGCTGAAGTAACATCAGAATGCAAAGGGCCCACTCCTCCATACAAAAATACCTACAATGATATTAAAAATCAACATTCCTTATCTGCCTGATGCAATCACCACAAATAAGCACTAAATAGCTTTTCAAACAACTGTCAAAAGTTTACCAAGTCACTGACAGATTTACATCGATCAACCTCTTCAGCCACAGAATCTATCTGGTTAAAGAAAAGTCAAAAAGAAAGATGGAATTGTAAGATACACTCGGTAAATTGAGATTGTATGGTTTTCCAAAAAGCTCCATATAAGTTTCCTTGTACAGGACTAGCTTATCATCAGACGTCAATGCAGATTATAAATTCAGAAGCCTAGCCTATATGTGCTATTTCATTAACTAAGCAAAACCATGCAAACTCATTTAATCAAGGTGAAAATTAGAGATAGAAAACTCACATCATTCCTAACAACAGTAGATCGTGATGTCATCCAACCTATAGAATGGAGCTTTTTGCACAATAAAGGTCCCAACTGATCCTCAACAGTGCCAAACCTGAGCTATGTAACAGATAAAAGTACCATAGGATTTCATCAATAACAGTACACAGAGAAGAAGAAAGAAAAAAGGTTGAGAAAGTGGCAATAATAGAGAGTATCTATCTACAATGTGTAGTCACCCGTTCGGGATTATTTTATCTTGTAGTTGTAGTTCCTCTTCCCTTTTCACTAACACTGAATCAACCCCCCCCCAACCCACAACCACCCCCCTAAAATAAAAGGGTACGAAGGACTTACAGAATCTCATCCCCCACACCAATTACTGAGGCAGTAAACATCCTGTTTTTGTGTGAATTCACACTGTCTAGGCCATTGTTGACAGCAGGAGAACGAGTGCCATCTAGAGGAGAATTCTTTTTAACTCTCCCAGCCCTTTCTAGTCTTCCATCAGGAAGCAAATATGCAGGTTTAAATTTCTCTTTGCTGGAGGTGCTGCTGATGGAAAGCAATGCATTTGGCACTGTATCATAAATGCTTCCAATTGAAGTGTAACTGTGCAAATATAGATGACAATCAAATAGAGAATAGTTTGTTAGTGTTAAAGAAAGAGCAATAGAGCTTATATTTCATGCAAGGTAGAAGAATCATTACCCTTGGTCATAAAGGCTGCAGTATTGGACCGTGCAGGTTAAGAGGAAAGCCCACACATCTCTGACAAAAGCCACACACAACTCAAATTAATCCCATAACAAATGTATGCAAAATGCAATAACATCACTCGCCCACCGAAACAGAATAAGAGCAATATAGTCTAAGCAACATTGCTCCATTTTTTCCACCCTTTTAGGTCTCATGAGATTTTGTATGTTGCAAAGAACTTTTCATTTAACAGAAACGAGGAGAATTTATTGACAGACCTGTATGACCAGTCCAAGATAGGATTTACTCTCATGAAAGGTGGCCATCCTGGTGAGCTAGGGGAGAACTGCTCTTGGCCTACCTGCAAGATTTTTTAAGCCTTCTTTTAACATAGAGAATTAAATAACAGGATTTTACAAGATGAAGAGATATATATATAAATATATATATAGCTCAGATGTAATTGTATGATTGGAAATTACCGCAGTAGGATCACCGATTCGGACGCCAAGAAATATCGCTCTGATTGGTTTAGACTTTAGCAAAGCCTCTAAACCGGACTTGAAATCCGTGCGGATAATATCCATTTGCAAGCCATAACTGGTCATAGAAGAAATAGAAAAACACCCAGCAATGCATCAGAACCTGTCAAATATACTGAAGTATAGAATGATAAAAAAAATTCTTACGTCTTGGATGTATCATAGGTAAATGTATTTATTTCGGGGAACACAGAAGTGCTCTCAAAATATATTGTTCGAATTGGAAAATCTATCTGAACCCCATTAGAACAACTTTGTTCCACTCTATGCAAAAAATAGCCAGCCCTAAGAAGGTGCAGCAAAACCTATAACATCAAAGGACGATATCAGTATCAACACAAAAATAGAAGGATTGCTTTAAAAATATATATATGTAAGCTACACTTACAGTAGAATCCTTTCCTCCATTGAAGCTGAAAGCAACCTCTTCAATACTGCAGAAGTAAAAACTTTTAGAACTTGCAAGCATAAGCAAATTTTTCTTTTTTAGCAAAAAAGAAAAGAAAAAATGAATTAACGTTACAGTGCAAGTCCATAAAGAATATAAGAAACTACTTTCTACTACAGGCTGCAAAATGGCTCCAACCTATAATATACTTTTTTTAATATGAAGGATAAAAGTGAATGCCTAGAAAAATTATTACCAATGAACTATGTACTTATTTGTAAGATTGTATCAACTGTTCCAACTTTACAAAAATGCTTCGGGAAAATGTTTAGAACGGGAAAAAGATTTATGCTAATCTAATCCTTGTAACAGAGGTGGCCAGAAACTCCACATAAGTAAGCCAGTTATACCAGTTCTACCAAGTCCACTCTATCACCTTCACTTTTTTCGGCTTACATGTATATGTACAAACACACATAAAAAAGAGGAATCTAGAAAGCAACATCCTCTCCACTCGACACGTGAATGCTCAAAATGGAAGTTAAAAAGCAACCTTATTTGTATCTCATTTGCATTCTCATAACACTAATACTTTCAACCACTACAAGGACAGCAACGAAAGAAAAAAGACAAATAAGTAGAATGCATTAGGAAGCAAAATGCCAACCATCATTAATTCAGATCCGATCGAAACAAACCAGAATAATTTCAAAAGCATCTGTATATGAATCTTTACAAGTGTCGTTTATGCAAACGTTATCAAATTAAAAATAAAACGAGTACTCCTCTGCTATGTTGCCTCAGCAACGACTCACAATTAAAACATGTCCTGATATGAAGCTAAAAATGAATAAATCTCCAAGTTTAACATCAAAAGCGTTCCTAATTACTAACAAGACAGATATATTGGACTGAAAAGTCAACCCATGAAGCTATTGAAACATCCAAAAGGAGACAACTTCTACTGGCACAGGACAAAATGATACATTGATGATAATATCAATCATTTGCTTGCTAGAAAAATGTAGGAGACCATAATACATAAAATTACTATCAAAGACCAGAGAAACAAAAAGGGCACCTCCCAATTCTTGGCTCAGTTTAAACATGGTCAACAAGTTTTTTCCTCAAAAAGAAAAATCAAGATTAAACAATTTACTGTCCTCATTTCCTCAATTTCTGTAGACAACCAAATGGAGGAATCATTCAAATTCTTTTTGTTAAAACAATCAGAACCCAGTTGATAGAAAATTCGATTAATTACAAAGCTAGAAACTTCACAAAGAATCAAGAAAACCCAGAAGGAAAAAGGAAACGAACTCACGAGTAAAGAGCAAGAGCTCTTTTAATAACATAGATGGCGTTGTTGTACTTGGTCTTAAGCCTCTTATCATCACTTTCTCTGATTGCTTTATCGATCTCCATATCCACACTGCCACATCAAAAATGAAACTTCTATAAGCAAATGGGGTTTATAAAAACTTAAACAGAAACACCCAGAATTAAACCAGAAAGAAAATAAAAAAAAAGTTCGAACATTGGATCATTGGCAAATTACGCAGAAAGGGTATCCATTGCCCTTTTTTTTCCTTTTTTTTTTTTGTAAGAATCCACGAAAAATTGAAATTTCACCTTTTAAAGGAAAGGACTTTCTTTGGACTTCCAAGCTAAAGAAAGCTCTAAAAGAGATGCAGAATCCTCCTTTCCTCTTCCTTTTTGCCTCCTTATTTAATGGGGGGGTTTTGGTAGAATAAAGAACAAAAACAAATTTGAAGAGATATTGTAATTTTTGTTGAAGGAGCGAAAGGATGGGATCTTTTCTAAACGCCACAAGTTGTTTATCTAAGAGGGTTTTCTAGTTATCATGCTTTTGTTTGCATTGACATTTTGTTAGAAATTAGCCCCCAAAAAAACTAAAAAAACAGCAGATCAAAATAAATAAAACATTTTTTTAACTAAAAAATTTGAACTTGAGATTGAATTAGGAGATTTTGGGTTTTGGCATGGAATATTTTGCAAGAATTAAGGTTTGACGCTTAAAAAGGATGCCCCTAAATTTAGTGGAAGTATGATAGTGACAGCAAAAATTATCATTCATTAATAATATTGGAAACTGATAATCTCCCAAATACGTTTCTAATCAACTAATTTACCAATATTAATTAAAATTAGCATTGCTTTTAAAAATTTTAATTGTAATTTCTTTTTTCTATGATTTATTAGTAATAATATTTTCGAATTGAGCACAATTTATCCCAAAATTATATATTTTTTAACACCTAATTCTCTTATTTACTATATTTTGAAATAATTTTTTAATATTAAAAATAGGGATTTTAAAATTTTAATATTGAAAATCCAGAATTCTGTTTTTATAAAATTCTGTGAAATATGAATAAAATACAACCAATATAGAGCCAAAAGAGTTGTTTTCTTCCCCTAATTTGCTTCTTGTGTTCTCCAAAATTCAGACACTTAATCCAGGTTTCTAAAACCTATGTTTCTTGGCCAAAGGGCACCATATGGAGAAAGTTCAAGGAAAATGGAGGCTGGGAATATTCAGGGTTCAACCTTTTAAACTTGGCATTGGCTTTACCTTCAAGCCTTTCTAAATTCAACCCTACTTTCCTTTTGTTTCCATGATAATTTTATGAAAACTTCCCAACACAGTCTTACAAATATCAATTACAAGAAAGAAATGGATTTACTTCTAAGATTAGACTATGATCAATATTACTCGAATTCAAAATTCAGTGATGTATGTATGTTTAATATGGATATGTTGAAGGAAGAGTTCTTAATGTTAACTAGTTTGGCCTTTTAGGAATTGGATTTAGCTTAGGGGAAATAAAATGGTGAATGATTCCATAAATTTGTGCTTTGAACATGTCATTGTTCATGCATTTTAAATGGATTTGCTGAAGCACATGAAAACGTGCTGACTCATGGCAACAGTTTTCTTAGATTATTAGGACCAAGTACAATGTTTTTTTTTTATTAAGGACAGCTCTTCCAACAAAATTGTCAACATACATGTGCAAACAATCCGAGAAAGATTTATTAATTTTCTTAGAATAAAATGCTGACTCATGGCAACAGTTTTCCCTTCATTCTCTAGAACTACAGTTTGGAAGATCTTAATTCCTCAATACAATGAGCAACCATGTTGCATATGAGGTTAGAACAAGGCAGCAAATGAAACCTGAAAATGGCAGTCCAATCTCACCACAAAGATTAGTTGGAAAGACTTGGTTCAGCTCTTGATCGAAACTGCTGAATCACTCTCGAACAAGGTATGTTGAATAAGTTTCAATGGTAGCTGCAAGATGCAAAGTTTGACGGATAGCCATCGCAGTCTAATATCTCAATCCTCGGATCAAGGCTTGCTGTGTCAAACTACCATTTTCATCTTGAAAGCAAAGCAGACGGAGCTGTATAATGATTCAGCCGTCACATAACAAGTGGAATATGCCACCTCAAACAATCAGATTACCTCATGTGAGAGACACCATCAGCTTCTGCAGTTCTGCGGCCTATAGTTAACACTTCCATTCATACAGTTATCGATAATAGATAGGTCACCAAAAGTCCTTACAAGAGCAACATCCATTCTTAAAATGGTGGAACCTGCTGGCATCCCTAACTATGATTTCTCGACAGTAAATTTTAGATAGAAGCTTAAAGGCTGAGTGACAATCTCCGCAAATACGAAGGTTCTTCATTATTCTTATGGTTTCTCCGGTACTGGAGTTGACTAGCCCAAATGCCAATGCCAATTTCTCACTGTGATATGAGACAACAGTTTCCTTCTCTTCTTCATCAATATCAAACACTACTTGTGCGGTATTGGGAACATACCCGGCAGATTTAAGCTGCATTGCCATATCCTGGAGCATGGATTCAATCCTTTTGTCTTGCAAGTGAGACTTGTCACTAGCCAAAAACCAATGAATGGTCCCCTGAAACTCAGTATAGCTCCACCCAGGTGGCTTCTGGATGCCCTTATCTTCCATCAACTTCCGAACTCTCACAGCTTGTTCCCATTTGTTCGTATTGGCAAGCATGTTGGACAACAAAATGTAATGAGCTCCATGATCAGGCTCCAGTTCGATAAGTTTTTGGGCAGCAACTTCACCAATCTTAACATTTCCATGGAGTTTACAAGAACCCAATAAAGCTCTCCATATTACTGAATTGGCCTCAAATGGCATACTTCGAATTAAATCATAAGCTTCATCCAAGCAACCATCTCTGCCAAGGAGGTCAACCATGCAACCATAATGTTCCTTATGTGGTCTAATACCATAGACATCCAACATTGATCTAAATAATTCTTTGCCCTCTTCAATTAGCCCACTGTGGCTGCAAGCGGATAAAACTGCCACAAAGCTAACACTATCTGGTCTCAGCCCTAATGATTCCATTTCCCTAAAAACAGCTAAAGCAGACTCACCAAGACCATGCTGAGCTAGACCAGAGATCATGGAATTGAAAAGTGAAACAGTCCTTAAACCCTTCGGGATCCCGTGAAACATATTTAGAGAAGAATCTATCTTTCCACTTTTTGAATACATATCGATTAATGCAGTCGAAAGAATAATATTTTGGCTGCATAACTCACCCCCTATGTACCTACTATGAAGCCTCTCACCTAAACTAAGAGCTCCGAGTCCGGCACAGGCTGAAAGAACAGCAGCCATAGTACATTCATCTGGTCTTATTCCCAAATCTTCCATCTGTGCAAAAAGTTCCAATGCTTCACTATATTGTCCTGACTGGGAATAACCACTAATCATAGCCGTCCAACAAATCAAATCCCGTCGGTCCATCTGATCAAACATCCTTCTAGCAGCCGCAGTTTCTCCACGTCGAGCATACCCCGATATCATGGAACTCCAAGCTGCAGTGCTTTTATTACTTGCCATTGAGCTAAACACCCTCTCAGCCAAATCCATCAACCCAGACTTTGCATACATATCAAGAATAGCAGTCTTAAGCAATCCGTTAGATTCAACACAAGAGAGGTTCCTGTAAACAAAACCATGAATCTGTTTCCCAATCCTACAATCATCCAATGATGAAAATGCAGACAACAAAGCAACAAAAGTGAACTCATCAGGCACAACGCCAGACACTTGCAATTTTCTAAATAGACGCAGAGCAGGCCCTGGTCGGCCCACTAAACCACACCCATTTATCATGGTATTATAAGAAACAAGGTCTCTAACAAGACTTCCTTCAAATACAATCTGGGCATCATTTAAATGTTTGAAAACCGAATAGAAATGCATCAAAGCATTCCCAACATAAAGATCCAAGTCAAACCCAAATTTTATGATATGACTGTGAACTTGAACTCCTGGTTTAAGGGTAGATAGTCTTGCACAGGAATTGAGTAAGAATGGGAAAGTGAAGTTGTTCGGAGATTGGTTTACATGGTGGAGCATGGATGAGTAGAAGACAAGTGCTTTTTCAGGGAATTTACTATGGGAAAACCCCCTTATCATGGTGTTGTATATGAACCGATTTGGGTGTTCAATTTGGCAGAAGAGAACCTGAGAGTAGTTAAGACCCTCTTCGGAACCCAGCAAGGCAAAGAAAGAGATGAGTCTGCTAATGGGGAAGACATGGTGTTGGAATCCATTGAGGATTATTTGAGCATGAACTTGAAATGCTTGTTTGATGGTTTTACAAGATTCTAACAAAGGCAATAGTGGTGAGATTTCAAAAGGTAGCATTTTCAAGGGTAGCTGAGAAGAAAGAACACCCACCGAGCTCTGCCTATGTTAGAGGATACAGAGAGAATATGAACATTGAAGAATCAACAAAAGGCAAATCATATCATATCATATCTTTCTCCTCTGCTCTTACCGGGCAATTACTCCCTGACTGACTTAACAGCTCTTTGTCATTTCCCTTGCAGCACGAAATACAGTACTTTGAATCAAAATTCAAAATTGTTATGACAAGCAACAAGTCTAAGATCATCCATCAAAATTGAAACTTTCCATTTTTTTCTTTTTTTCTTTCCATGTGGTTATGATCTATGTACCATAAAGCTGGTGTGTAGGCAAGAGCCCCGCAGCCTCGGTCCCCGGAGGATTAGGCTATAATCCCTACAGGTTTTTAAATAGTTTATCAGGTGAAGTGGGCACTCCAATTGTTCATGGATAATGAGGGTGAGATTGGATACACGTTGTGTTTACTGCGGTTACGGTAAAAATAGCGGTGCCGGTGAGATTAGATACGGTAGCGATATTGTAGGGTGAGACAAAAAGTAAACTAAACACACCGCACATAATCGCGCATCCAAACCCACCCTGAATTCGAAAGGCCTGTCCATTCACCTTGTTTAGCGCTTTTGAAGCCTTTTAACTGCCTATAGCGAAAACAAAAATAAATTCTTTTACCCCATTACTCTTTTTTGGTAAAAAAAAACTATTCCAGTACCTCTCAATTTTGATATTCAAAAAATTAGTTTCTCTAAAAAAATTGAAACAATTTAATTCCTATTAATCTAGAAAATGAGCGACTAAAAATGATTAATCATAATGTTAATTTTTTTATCGATTTTACATAAATTTGATAAGTATAATAATAAATTTAACTTTCATCTTTTACACATTCTATCAATTTGGTCATGATTTAACAAATTTAGCCCACAATATTCTTGTATATGTTTAAATATTGAGGCTAAATTTTTAGATTTTTTTAGAATCAAGATGAAATTAACAAAATATGTAAATATTAAAGGTTAAATTTATTATTATATCAATTAAAATTATGTATAATTGAGTCGTTATTTTTATAAAGTGAAAAAGAAAAAAAATAAGAAAGAGGGAAAGGTAAATAAAGTGAGAGAAAGAGGATTCCTTTCTTTTGTTTGGATAAGTGATTTTTATAAAGAGAGAGAAAGAAAAAGAGGTGCTTTTACAATAATATTATAAAAAAATAAAAAATAAACAAAATGTTATAACTTTTTTTTTATTTACCAAAATATATATAAATTTTTTTATTTATCAAAATATATCAAAAAACAAAAAAAACTTGCAAAAAAAATTTGACCAATGTGACGGGACACTGGTCACGCCAATGGGATTGGCGGCACCAAAGGTCCCAAAGCCATTAGCGGCAACAATGGTGCCAATACCATTGGCGGCACCAATGTATATTAGGGGGGGTCGGTGGTGGGGGAACCAGAAGGAGAGGGAAAGAAAGAAAGAAAGGAATGAATGAGAGGAAAGAAAGAAAAAGAAGGAAAGAAAAGGGAAGGAGAAGAGAAAAAAAAGAAAGAAAGAAGAAGAAAAGGGAAGGAGAAGAAAAAAAGAAAGAAAGAAGGAAGGAAAGAAAAGGAAAGGAGAAGAGAAAAAAAAAAGAAGAAAAGGGAAGGAAGGAAAAGAAAAGAAAAGAAGAGGTAATTTTTTTATAAATTTAAATTTTTTTGTAATATTTGTGTGTTTAAAATTTATGTTATGTACATTATAGTTATTTTATTATTTTGTTTAGCATATATATTTTATGAAATATATTTAGAATGAAAAAATAATGGTATGTACATTGTATGTTGAATAGGGATTTTTTTTATGAAATTTACTTAGGAATTTGAAATTTAAATTTTAGGAAAATAGCATTAAAAGTAAAATGACAAAGAAGTATGTTTAAGAAAACATAAAATACGAAAAGAAAAAACGGGAATTGTATATTTATCGAAAATAATAAAATGCGAATAAAAATGCAAAAAAATGTACATGTAATAAATTTCAAACATAATAAATTGAAATAATGTAAAATTATAAAATAAGAAATTACGATATTTTTAAAAATAATAAAATGCGGATAAAAAAATACGAACAAATGGTCGAAGTAAGAGTGTATTAGTAAATTTTTAAAAAAAATTCAGAAATAAGTTATACAACTAATTGAAACAAAAATGTACTGAAATAATGTAAAATGATAAAATACGAGAATAATATATTTTTATTTAAAGTAATAAAAATCGAGAAAATAATACGAGCAAAGGGTAGGGGCAAGGGCTATTTTTTACAAAAATTAATTTAAATAACACACTAGATTAATAAAATTCAAACATTATGCACTGAAATAATGTAAAATTATAAATTTAGAAATTATGATAATTTTTAAAGGAATAAAATGCAGAGAAAAATACGAAGCGATATTAGACACATATCTGATGCGGCTAATAAATTTAGAAATTATAAATTTAGAAATTATGATATTTTTTTGCTAACTTTTTTTTCAACTTGCAGGCATCGCAATGGCTCGATTGATTCGAAGCGATGTTAGACACATATTTGATGCTGCTAATAACGCGGTATGATTTATTATTTGTTAATCAGGAGTTCTATTTATTTAAAAAGGATATAGGCAGTATATACAAATAAATTATGTTATCGTAATATTGTTTCTGTAATTTAACACTATCAGGACTCGTTCCGAGTATTAAGGGGTTGTGTGAGTGTTTTAAAGATAGCTCCGGATGATCGATTGCTGCTGTACTTGGAGCTAGCCGGATTTGGGTCAGTAGCATTGATCCGGTCCTCGGACTTGCGCTTTGATTTATTATCTGGGCTAGTGGAGCGATGGCGTCCAGAGACCCATACTTTCCATTTTCCGTGCGAGGAGTGCACGGTGACCTTGGAGGATGTTGCAGTGCAGCTTGGGCTCCCAATTGACAGGAGTCCCGTAACGGGAGTATCGTCATTCACCGATCCGGCTACAATTTGCTATCAACTCCTAATAGAGTCGCCAGAGGACGGCGACAAATATTTTTCCGGCATCAAATTTACATGGCTAAAAGCCAAAATTAGACAATTATCAACGACCGCCACTGAAGGTAAGTTGATGTGCGTTGCTCAAGCGTACATCATGCATATGATAGGGGTAGTACTCATGCCTGATGCAAACGGCGACAGTGTGCATTTATCGTACCTGCCCTTGCTAGCTGATTTGTCCACTGCCAGGTCATATAGCTGGGGTTCCGCCGTTCTAGCAACGCTCTACCGGGAGCTTTGTCGGGCGACAGAGCCGCAGGTTAAAGACATCAGCGGATGCCTCATATTGCTGCAGTCGTGGGCGCTTTATCGGATGCCATTTTTGGCACGCATTAGTCACCAACCCTATCTGTATCCACTGCCACTCAGGTGATAAAATTTAAATTGTCATTATTTGTAGTCATAATATATTGAGTAATGTTACCAACCCTAAACCCTATACTATTTTTTGTAGGTGGACGACCCGTCCTGGCATCGGGAAGTCGTGTGATGTCCCGATATACCGCATGAGGATTGAACAGCATGCCCGGGAAGGGGTAAGCTGCTATTCTAATATTCATGACATCTATTCTATTTCTATATCTTACTCACATGTTATCGGTCTAACTCGTTACAATGTTATTACTCATGCAGTTTATATGGATGTCATACCGGAGGCCAAAAATTACAAATGTTGTACCCTCGTCCGCACTCGTTGATTCCCACATATGGTGCACTAACACACCAATTATTAATTTCAACGTTGTCGAGTAGTATCACGGCGATCGGGTGCTTCGGCAGTTTGGGTGCATCCAACCTATCCCGGATCCGCCGTGCTAGTTGGAGGGTGATCACGGCTTGACAAAGAAAGGAAGAGTTCAATTGGACTGGGGAATTAAGCACCGGAAATACGTCGCACTGTGGAACCATCGATTGCGTCGAATTCCTCAAATGGTTATGGCTACGGACCTGCAACCATCATTGGAATATACACAATGATACCATAGTTGCAGGAAGCCATATTTACTTGGAGGGAAATCGAACTATAATCCCCCCGTACGTGCAGCAAGTTGGGGGATCGGACGTAGCGAGCCCGATGGATCCAAATCTGATGGCATATTATTCTCCGCAACTGGCAGAGAGCAGGACCCCCAGCCAGATCCCGGACAATCACAGTCAAATGTGGATTCACATGGCTATCGTCTGGATTTGGTGGGCGGTGAATATTATCCGAGCTTTGCAGAGGGCGAATACATGTACGAGTTTGAACTATTTGGATCCCCCGACCGCAGTACGGCATGCCCGACCCGTCCGACAGGTATCCGCAACATTATGGTTCAAGTTTGTCGGCGGCGAACGAGGCACAGAACCTTTCCTCTATGGTTTCCACGCCCCCACCTACGGACGATGAGGATGTTGGTCGTCGCCCAGACCGTGAGCGTCGACCTCCGCAGAGGTATACCCCCCGGACAACACCATCGAACCATCGATTTTAGGGGTTTGATGCACTTTCTGTATAAAAAGCCATATTTGTATTTTAATTGATCTTACTTCTGAATTTTTTGTATAAATATCTGTTATTATATTTTTTTCATTATATTAAAGCTCAATCAAATTATGAATGCCTCTATTTTTGATATAATCTTAATAATTTCAAATGCGCACATGGTATTTTATAACTTAATCTAGAAACAATTTGGATACAATTTAAGCGTAAGCATAAGCCGAATAAAAAAATTATTATTAATTAAATTACTGTTTATAACAAAATACAAAGCAAATCAATTTCGCCCCGATCCGGACGACTGACCAACATGAAAGTTTCGGTTAGGGCATTTATTCCGGCTATGACCACTTAACCTACATATTCCACAACGCTTTCCGTCAGATTTTTCTCTAATGTTCATCTCATTACGGATTTTGCTTGACTACGGACGACCCTTTGGATCCCTCCTTAGCCCTCTGTCTGGAAGAAGCTCGAAAGTGATCGGCGGCACCTTCCACGTAGAGAGGTCCAGCAGGACGGGGAACTCATTCTCCCAGATACGCAATGTGCGCTCCAGCATGTACACATCATCGACATATTGTTCAACATCAAGGTTGACTCTAGCACACGCTGCCACGACATGCGCACAGGGATAATGAAGTGTTTCGAACTTCCTAAACTCGCACCGTCTGTTCCGGAGATCAACTCCGTAGGACCTAGGTCGACGACCGATGTTCTCTGTAACTCGAAACATTTTCAGTCGTCGTGAATATATTTCCACGTTTATTGACCTCACCAACTGACGGTTTACGACCATTGCATCCTTTACATGTTCGACAAACACATGTTCCGCCTAAATCTGGTCGACTTGCTGCTGACCCATTTTTGGCATCAAAGTAGCCAGACTGTAGAAAGTAGCAAAAAATACCGATGCAATCGGAAGATGACGTGTTTTTAACAAGACAGCGTTGATCCCCTCGACTAAGTTTGTGGTCATGTGGCCATAACGAAAGCCCTCGTCAAAACTTTGAGCCGACTGCCACGACTCCATTGTGCGCAGCCATTGTCGGAAAGATGTGTTTGTCTGCCCCTCCATGTCACTCTCAAGTCGGATCATTCTTTGCCGGAAAATATGTGGCTCTAACTCGTACGCTGCATACATATTAACGAAAAATAAGTTCTAGTAAGTCGATAACATCAAACATTACAACTTATATTGAAAAGATAAGGTTATCATTTACCCATTGCCACCACTTGTCTCTTCCAGTCTGCATTCTTATAATCTTTATGGAAGTTAGACACAATGTGATAAATGCAGTAAACGGATCTCCACGGCACACCGGAGATGATGCAAATGTTATCGTTCCTAATAACAAACCTCCGCAGATTTGTGAGGAAGAATTCCCAAGACTCCATGTTCTCTTTATCTACGATAGCAAATGCTACCGGGAGCACATTTCTGTTACCGTCTTGAGCAACTGCAACAAGTAGGATCTGTGTATATTTTCCATACAGCCAGGTCCCATCCACCTGCACAAGTGGCTTGCAGTGGGGAAATGCCCGCACACATGGATCGAAAGTCCAGAACATCCGTTGGAAAATCCTTTTTGCCGGCTGTAACTTGTCATCTGGGCCGTAATATGGACTTGTCTGCAACTCAATCACAGTCCCCGGAACGTACTCCTACATAGCAGCTATCCAACCTTGAAGCTCGTTATATGACAAATCGTAATCCTCATACAGTTGCTCCATCGCCATCCATCTGTTTAGCTATCCATGCCTTTCGATATGAGACTCGATATTGCAATCGTGCTTACATTTCCGCAATGAGTACCGAAACTTTAATGGTCGGCATGTCCTTCACCATCGGCATGATACACGTACAAATAGTTTTCGAATCAAGTTTTCCATGATCTTCTGTCATACGTGTTGATGTGCATGTAAGAGGACCAACAAATTTTCGTATCTCTCATATCTGAGAACTTCTAATGAATGCAGCTCGTACCCTCCAATTGCAGCCTTCCGCTGCCTTCCAACACTCCCCAACATATATTGTCGGAGTAGACACGTAGACTTTATAATCCACCGATATCTTCATGCTGTACCGTTTAATGGCATATACGCACTCTTCTTTACAGCTGAATCTCTGGCCTATGAATAACTCATCATCATCAGATGTTACGGCCAGCCCGTGACAATAAACTATTTTAGGGTACTTCGAAAACTCAGCTACATACGCTGCGTCGGGGTCTATGAGCGACATGTGTGGCCCAAGATTATTGTGTATCAAAATACGCCGCATCTGCTCCCCGACCGAAGAAGCATTAATGCATTCATCGTTGTTGACATCTTCATCGTAAATATCATCAGGTACATCGTCCACATCGGGATCACCGTCACTATCAACCTCTTCATCCCAATGATCGCTGCCACCTTCTTCTTCGCCACCACCTTCTTCTTCACCACCAACCATGTCAACATCGGGTGTAATATTCAGGTCGATACTGATCCCACCCATAATTGATTCACTATCAACGTATGATATTGGAGCCACCATCCACGGTTCTTCAACCTCGTCTTCTTCATCAGATGCATTAACATCTTCATTTTGCTCCATACCGACTAACTCAGCAAATAAGTGAATCGGTGCATTCTTCTCACTCTCATTTCCACAGTACAGATCAACCATTGTCTCCACGTCTTTGTCGTCTACAAGTTCCATTTCCACGAATTTGACCGGATTTGTCGAAACTAGAAACTTGTAGAAAATTTTTGATATCCTTTTCCCACAACGTCTATGAATTTTTGCATTAATCCTTGCCTTCATTTCATCAAACGATACATTTCTATTAAATCTCATTGCTATTTGTTGCCGACATTCAAATACACATCCAACACTTGTTGTCAAGATCACTCCATCGAAATAAACGCATGCAAGAAACTTAGCATCCATCTTCAATATATAATCTGTCAAAAAAAATAAAATCTCATAAAAATTCTCGAACGGCAACTAAATTACTTAAATAAAATTTAATGTTTAAATATGCAATTTTGTACATGAAAACCGTTTAACCACTAATCCTTATAACTAATACACTAATAATATTAATAATTTTATACTCAAAATAATACACAATAAAATTATTAATTTTACTAAAAATAATAACTAACTAACTAACTATAATAATACTAGTTTTTTACTAACTAGTTTATTTTGGTAAATAAAAATAATAAGTAACCATAATAATAATACTAGTTTTTTGCTAACAATAATATTACTAAGTTACATCTTAATATATTAATAACATCTTAATACTAACAACAACAACAACAACAATAATAATAATACTAACTATTACTATTATTTTGATTTTTATTAATCTTAATAACTAAACTAAAACAAAAAATATTACAAAATTTACAAAATAATAACAACAATATAATCAATTATTTTTAAAAAAAATACCTTCTTTTTCTCTCTTTTTCTCTTCTTTTCCGCAGCACCTCTTCTTCTTCTTTTTTCTTTTGATTTTTCTCCCTTCAGCTGGACAGAGCTGGATTATATAATACGAGTAGTGCCGCCAATCAGTATGGCACCATTGGTGCCGCCAATGGCTTTGGCGTGACCAAGGTGCCCCGTCACATCTGTCAGATTTTTTTTGCAGGTTTTTTTTGTTTTTTGTTTATATATTTTGGTAAATAAAAAAAATTATATATATTTTGGTAAATAAAAAAAAGTTATAACATTTTGGTTATTTTTTATTTTTTATTATAATATTATTGTAAAAAACCCAAAAAAGGGAGTTGAGACTCTTGCTTTCCTTAATTTTATCTTTAATGCTTTAAGTTGTTAAATATTTAAATTATCAATTTTTTTTTACCGTGTAGCAATCTTATTTTGATTTTCTATTTTTAAAATTAATAGGATTATTTAATTTTAAATTTGTTTGATATATTTTTTGAATTATTAGATCTCAATGTTTTAAATTATATTTTTAGATTATTATGTCTTTATTTCTTAAAAATTTTAACAACCTTATTTTATTTTTATTTTGTTAGATTACTAGGAGTCCTTAATCTGTAATTTGGTTAAGATTTTTTTTATATATAATTTGATCAATTAAGCTTGTTTTATACAAAAATATGTGGATATATTATTGGTCAACACTTTAATAATAAAATGAATGCAAAACATTGATATTTTTCTATAAATCCTAATTTAATTATATATTATTTATATAAAATTTAAAATTGGAAAAATATATGTAAAATAATTCATTTTCTTTATAAATTTTAACTAAGAAATAAATATTCCATTTCCTTTCTTTAATCCTAAATACTTTACAACATACCGAATTATATCTTCACCCTAGTAAAAGTTTTTTATTTTTAAATTTCATTATTATCAAACTTTAGCATTTTTTTATATTGTAATTTTAATACCCCTCACCTGACTTGATTGTTGGATCCGAGCTTCAGGATGTCACATTCGTTATCGGAACAAGTATAATCAATTTTGGGAAACCCGACAAATTTTTGGCTATTAGAGAGAGCAAAGACTTCCATGCACTTGCAATAGTTTGCTGAATGGTAGAGTTAAGATCGAAGGATGAGTTTAAAATTTTTGCAAAGTCACAAATGTCGAAGGAAATAAATGAATAGAAGATTCAATGGGACAATCGTAGAATAATTTTGAGTTCATGTTCACCTTGATCCAATCAGTGTGAGGAAAATGAAAAAAAGGAAGAAATTGTTCCAAAACTTGTAAATCATTCTAAAGTGCCACAACACTATTGCAATCTTTAATCTTAAAGTAGTGTGATCCAAATTTCTTTTAAATAAAATAAGAGATTGTTTGCAAGTTAAGTTAAACAAAATATATTTTCTTTTTAAAAGATTTTGTATTTATTAGTATAATATATTTAGTATTTATTAGCATAATTTATTTGAGCTAGAAATTTAACCTATAAATACTCTTTTACAGCAATGATTAAAACTCATAACACTTTTAGAGAATTTTGTATGTATGTTTTGAAGGTTCTTTGTTTTCAAGTTTTGGAGTTAATTTTTATCTCCATCTTTTGTATTATTCGTTCTTTTGTCATTATAATAAAATTATTTTTGCGTGTGGTTTTCTTATCCTCTTTTTCAAATTAAATTTGTGTATTCAATTTTTTAATTTCTTTCACTATTTTTTATTTATTCATTACTTAATCAAAAGATATGTAGTAATGAATCGGAAGCCATAGAACATAAAGGGTAGATATCCCGAACGTTAAGTCCATGTGAGTGAAGGAAGGAGAAGAGCGTTGAAGTTATTTTGGCGAGAGAATTCATCCCCAAAGGAGGCCCGGATTGTGCAGTAGTCACCAACAAAGCTTAATTAATTTGGTTTTATGTTGGGCCTTGATCTGGCAGTCTAATTTAGGCTGTGAATTTTAGACTTGTTTTCAGTCCCCCGATTGATTCGATCTATGGATGAGTAAATAGTAGCAGGTAACTTGTGGCATTGCATGTAGTAGTGGTGGATTTAATCCGAACTAATTGACCCGCTGGTGATAAAAGGTTAGCCTTCCAACCAGTCAGTTTGCCACAAATTCTTTCCATAATAAAAGAATAGATATCTTCTTCATTCATGTTTTTGAAGAAAAGAAAACTTGATACTAAAACTAATTACACGAGAAAATTAATAAAATAAATAACTCTTGATTTAAAAAAAATAAACGTAATTTTTTAAAAAACTTTTTAAAATAAATGCACACATAGGTTTGATTTATTAATTATCTTTTTGAAACTTTATAGTAAACAAATGCATGCATCCATTTTGAATTTTTTTTAGATAATTACGTTTATTTTCTTTAAATTAAGAGTTATTTTTTAATTTCATGTATGATTTATTTATTTTATTATTTTTCATATGTAATTATCTTATTGGATTACCTAAATAATAAATTATATCTCATTAAAAATATTCTACATCATCCCATTAATTTTTTTTAAATGGTGCTTTCATCAAATTTGTTAAGAAAAACAAATTAACAAAAGAAAAAAAGAATAAAGATTGATGGCCAAAAAAAAAACTCAAAAATATAATTAAAGTTATTTTGACAAAATATATAAACGTTAGTAGTTAATTTTGTTACTAAACCTACTATTTAATATAAAAAGAGAAAGCTACATTTTTAGAAAAGGGAAATAAATTAATGATATTTTCATCATACTAAAACTACAAAATGAAAAAAAAGCTTCTGAAATCTAAATCACCACCACCCATCAACCAGGAAATATTAAAAAATATCTACGTAACTTAAAATATGCTTTAAGTTGATAAATTTGGGATTTAGTTTTTAGAATTTTATTTTAAAAAATATAGTCCATTTACTTTTTAGATTTCAAAATTTAAATTCAATTGTGAACACCACTAAAATTATTTTGTTGAACTCAAGTTCATTATACATAAATATTTTTGTTACATGGCTATTAAGTATGTTTTTTTTTATATATTTCAAAATGCACACTCGTGAATTTAAGAAAAGACTTTTAATGTTGTTGACATTGTACTTTACTTTTATTTTTAAATATTTAGTTCATATGTACAAAAAGTACGAGGACTTGTAGCATATGATAAATTTTGAAGCTATGACATCATGGTTTTTAATAGGTTTAATACATAACTTGGTACATGGGTTTGACCTTTTTTTTTCTTTTCTAATCTAGTACTTGTACTATTTATTGGTCCAATTTGATACATATATTTAACAAAAGTTATATATTTTGGTACTCCAAGGCAACGGCATTAGCTTTTTCATATTTAATTCAAGCTCTAGAGTTAATTTGATGAAAAAACATAATTAGTTAATAATATTAGCAATTGATTTTCATCAAATCAACCTTAAAACCCGAATTAAAACACATTCATCAAATTGTTTTTGACAAATTAAACAAATTCATAATTAGCACTAAACTTATTCTATTATCAAAATCATGAAAAATTTAAACCTAATAATATTAGCAATTTACTTTCATCAAATTAACTGTAAAACCTGAATAAAACACTAAATAGATAACATTATTACTTTTGGATACTAAAATATATAACTTTTGTCAATTACAAGTACTGGACTGAAAAAAATATAGATACCACATTAGAAAAAATATAAATAAATTCACGTACTAAATCATATATTGAACTTTTTATAAAATTACGTTATAGATGAGTCAACATATATTGAAACATTAGGTGAAGCGGGGGTCCTTCACGAGGGCAATTACTGTCTCTTAAAGGAAACTCCAAGATTTCACACCGTTTAGCAATCCTACCCAAATAAAGTGCTCATTATTATCAACCTACATCATGTCATACTCCTCTTTCCTTTTCTTCACATGCATTCCAATGCGTCTCCTCCAAGCAACGTTTTCCTTACATTTTAACTAATCACCCCACACATAATTTTTACAAATTTTAAAATCTTAATTTTATCAATATAAACCTTGTTGATATGGAAACTGACTTTAAAGTTGTCAGAAGAAATCGAGAAATAAGTGGAAGTGGACTTCTTTCTCAGACATTCGGTTTCACCTAAATACAGAGGCGAAGTTAAAATTATTTTTGGAGGAATCCAATTTGAATTATAATTTTTTGAATAAATTAAAAATGTAATTTTGTGATTTTAAATTTTACAATTTTTAGAGATTAAACTGTAAATGTATTTTAAAGAGAGCATAATTTAACTTAACTTTAAATTTTAAGAGGGTCACCCTCCTAATGCAAATTTTCTTCTTCAATAAATCAGACAGGCCTCAAAGAATGAGATATGAAACTTCCAATCATTTAGAATTTTATCACTTGATGTTATCAGCATCCAATATGTATATATTCTAAGCTGCATATCTAATCAATGTTAAAGACAAGACAAAAATGTTCCACTTTTTTCTTTGATAATAAACAACTAATAATTAACTTGCTAATCTTTTTTTTAAATACTAACAAGCATTTCAATGGTGGGAATATTTAACTTTTGATGCAAAAATAAGCTTTAATTTATAAAATAATAGCTTAACATATGTTCAATTACATTGAATTGATCGTAATCTTACTCTCTTCTTATTATTATTAAATTTGTTATAAAATACATTTTAATTTGATTCGGAATCCAACTTGCGATCTGACCTGGAAGAAGTCACCTTATATACATTTCTAAAGACCTTCTTGAGGGGGTCAGCTCTTGAGAGACAATTCCTTTTATCTTCATCTTCACCAGAACATTTTCTTCCTCCCTACTCCACCCAACCGGAAACTGTTATTAGTACAAATCTCCTGTAAAAAAAATCTTGAACACACGAACAAAACTCGAATAAAAAAAGAAGAAATAGAATAAGGCTCCAAGGTGTGTATCAAGTCACTATCTTTAAGGTTATATTCGCCCCCACCTATCTTCGGTGTGCAAATGAGTTCCAAGTAAATTAACCTCAAAGATACAATGAAGCCAATGACTATTTGCATTTTGCACTGACGAGAATAGTCCACTACGCACTTAGCAATGTATAACAAAAACTCAATTTCTATAAAGGATTTATGCAGTAATACTTTATAGAAAATCTAATAATATTAGAAAATGAAGGAAGGAAAGAAAGAATATTAGAATTTGTTGGTATGTTTTCCAAATGAAATCTCATTCCTATTTATAGGAATTTTCTGTCTCTTCATAGAGACATCTTTCATCAATAGGTGTCTTTCTGAATAATAATGTATTTAAAATAAACACATAATTATTCAAATAATATTATTTAAATAGTTATAATTATTTTTCAAAAAATCAAATGATATAACTTTTGATTAATTACACCCATTCATTTATAATTATTGGAACACTATAAATATTTGAAAATGTTCCAACAACTGTATCAACAATGGTGCGGTGAGCGTGGGTAGAGCATCTGACCTTCAGATAGTTTCAATACCTACCACCATTTGGTATCTAGCATCATCACCCTTCGACGCCACTAACGACTACAAATCTGGGAAGAGCAGCAAAATCAAATAAGTTGAATGGTACAATTAGCTTTTAAGTCTCACACTCTTTCGTTATAAAACTTGTGCTTCTACAGTGGTTATGAGCGATTTGGTTTCCAACCAGAATTTTGGTCATTTTACCGGTTCAGGTATTGTTTTACTACTTTAATTGGAGATGATTACAATTTTTGTTTGAGCTTAGTGTTCATCTGCATTTCATGAGGATTGAATACTTGTATGTTCTTTTTTCCTAGTTTCTCACCTCTTGGTTTATTTTTTTTCTTAGAAGTTATCAATTTTGTATTGATACTGGGGTCTTTGGATTTAAATAATTTCATTTTGAGGCGAATAACAGTATATTGGAGCCTTAGCTACTGTGGAACTTGATTAAATTTGATTCCATGAAGTATATATCTTGATTTTTCTATTCCAAAGTTCAAATGTGGAGTCGATAATTGATAAATGATGTTGCTTTGATTTTTTCCTACTGAATTTAGTAGTTTACTGACTGCCTATAAACAAGTTATCGTTTATAGAATAAATCTAACACAAAAAATATAAGAACTGAGAATGGCGATATCCACAAGTGCACGGATCAAATTGTAATATAGTTGTACAACGAAATATCGTAAGTATTCCAAGGATCGTACCCAATGGAAGATGGAACAAATAATGATAATATTTTTTACAATACTAAGGCTAAGTAGTAATAGTTAATTCCTATATCATGATGGATCATAAAGTAGATTAAGAAACTTAGAAAGAAATAACTAACAAAAAGAAAAAGAAAGAAAGAAAGATAAACAAATGAACTAAACCGATAAACCAATCAAGAAGGTTAACTCGCTTTAGGGTTTGCAACTAACTTCGGATTGGGGTTCTAAAGTAGACTAGTCATCACTTCAGACAATTATTACCTCCCAAATTTAATTAACTTAATCGATTGGTTGATATTTGCTTATCATTCGATATCACTTTCTCAATCAGGATAAATTATGAATTTCTCGGTCCAACTTCATCTTCCAATCTCGTCTACCCTATGATAACTTATTAGGGTTGTCAAGCCTAACAGTTTAAGAAAATGTAATTTATACTAACTAATCTATCTCGAGAAATCTCAAATCCTCCATTAATCACATCCTCATTCACTCATTAATCTCCCCTAAGGGATTTGGCTACCCATGTTATTCATAATCTTAACTTCAATTGAAAAAACCATGTAACAAACATGATCGATTCGAAGAAGAAAATAGATTTCAATATTTATGGATTGAGTATTGAATGGGAAATGGAGTAGTACATCTCTCGATTAGAGTAACAAAATAAAACAAGTGCAAAAAAGAATATAAACTGAATACTTTAATTAAATAAACAAGTCCTTGAATCAAAACTGATTCAAGAAGAAAAACAAGAAATTATCTAAAAGTCGAAAGAAAATAATCTAAAACTAATTCTAACCTATGAGGGTCTTGATTTAATATTCCTAAGAAATTGATTTAGTTGATACTGTTTCAGCTAAGCATTTAGTCCAATGATAGGCTCACGTATCCTTGTTTAATAGGTTTTTGGACCATTTTAACATATATAAGTAATCTGATTTTATGAGGATGTGAAGGAAAAATGTTTGGATTGTATGTATTTCTGTTATATAGGATTTAATAAGTGATGTATGATGATATTTTCAAAAGAAGTTGAAGTTTTATATGTTTTTATTATTTGATAGAACTGTTGAAAGATGATTTGAGATAAACAGAAACAACTAATGTCTTATTATATTGTACTTTTACATTGGAGAAGTTCTCTTTGAACATTCAATTCAATCTCATGTTTTCTTATAGCACTATTTTTTGTGGGTAAAAAATGGATGAAAAAGTTGTTGCTTGCAAAATGGGTAAGTATTGTTCACTTATTCACTTCATTTCTATGAAGCTCAGGCTACCTTTAAGTTGTTTGTTGGTTCAACTATCATGTTGTTCATTGGTTTTGTTTTTGCAAAGCTCCAGCTCTGTAACTTCTATAGTTTTATTTTGTAGATCCATCATATTGGTTTCTTTTAACTCAACAGCCTTTGTAAATACATTCTACAGATCTTGCAATATAACCTCTATGGTTATGCTCTATAGATCTAAGCTTTAACTTTCTTCTTGTTGTTTTTGAATGCAACTGCCATGATTTAATTTAAATTGGTTAATTTTTGTGGAGCTTTGACTTCCTTCATGTTGTTTAGGGTAACATGGTTGGAGCTTAGGCTTCTTTTATGTTAGTTTTATTTATATGAAATTCAATTTCCTTCATGTTGTTTAGGGTAACATGGTTAGAGCTTAGGCTTCTTTTATGTTAGTTTTATTTATATGAAATTCAATTTCCATTATGTTGTTTGGGTATAACTCCATGTGTTATGTTTTTTAGTGCACATACGATCACGACTACTTTCGGCTTTCTTATAGTCTACTGATTTACGATCACGACCTTTTACTTATGAGATTTTATGAATCTTACGGTTCGTTGATTTACGATCACAACCCTTTACTTACGTGATTTTATAAATCTCGTGGTCTGCTGATTTATGGTCAAAACCATTGGTTTTCTTACGATTTCTTAATTTACGATCACAACTTTTTACTTATGGGATTTTACAAATCTCACGGTCCATTGATTTACGATCATGACCTTTTTTATATACGGGATTTTATAAATCTCGTAATCCGCTGATTTACGATCACGACTACTTTTGGCTTTCTTATGGCTACTGGTTTATGATCACGACGACCTTTGACTTTCTTATAGTCCACTGATTTACGATCACGACCACCCTCGGCTTTCTTATGGCACATTAATTTACGATCACGACCACCTTTGACTTTCTTATAGTCTACTGATTTACGATCACGACCACCTTCGACTTTCTTATGGCCCATAATTTACGATCATGACTACCTTCGACTTTTTTATGGTCTGCTGATTTATGATCACGACCTTCGGCTTTCTTACAGTTTGCTGATTTACGATCACGACCTTTTACATACAAGATTTTACAAATCTTGCGGTCCACTGATTTACAATCACGACTACTTTTCACTTTCTTATGGTCCGCTGATTTATGATCACAACCTTTTTACTTATGGGGTTTTATGGATCTCACGGTCCATTAATTTACGATCACGACATTTTACTTATGGGATTTTACGAATCTCGTAGTCCGCTGATTTACAGTCACAACCATTGGCTTTCTTATGATCTGTTGATTTACGATCACGACCTTTTACTTACGGGATTTTATGAATATTGCGGTCAGCTAATTTACGATCACGACCTTTTACTTATGGGATTTTACAAATCTCGTGGTCCATTGATTTACGATCACGACCTTTTACAGACGGGATTTTACAAATCTCGCGGTCTACTACTTTACGATCACGACTACTTTCAACTTTCTTATGGTCCATTGGTTTATGATCACGACCACTTTCGACTTTTTTATGGTCTGTTGATTTACGACCACGACCACCTTTGAGTTTTGTATAATTTGTTAATTTACAATCATGGCCATCTTCGGCTTTCTTATGGTCTGTCAATTTACGATCATGACCACCTTCGGCTTTCTTATGGTCTGCTAATTTATGATCACGACTTTCGACTTTCTTACGGTCTACTGATTTACGATCATGACCTTTTACATACATGATTTTACAAATCTTACGGTTTACTAATTTACAATCAAAACTACTTTTGGCTTTCTTATGGTTTGTTGATTTATGATCACGACCTTTTATTTACGAGATTTTATGGATCTAACGGTTCGTTGATTTACGATCACGACCTTTTACATACGGGATTTTACGAATCTCGCAGTTTGTTGATTTACGGTCACAACCTTTGGCTTTCTTACTATTCACTGATTTTTTATCACGACCTTTTACTTATAGGATTTTATAAATCTCGCAGCCTGTTGATTTACGATCATGGCCTTTTACATACGAGATTTTATGAATCTCACGGTCCTTTAATTTACGATCACAACTAATTTCGGCTTTCTTATGGTCCGCTAATTTATGATCAGGACCACATTTGGTTTTTTTATGGTCTGTTGATTTACGACCACAACCACATTTGACTTTCTTATGGTCCACTAATTTACAATAATAACCTTCGGCTTTCTTACCATCCGTTGATTTATGGTCACAACCTTTTACAAATGGGATTTTACGAATCTCGTGGCCCGTTGATTTACGATCACGGTTTTTTACATATGGGATTTTACGAATCTCACGATCCGCTGATTTGTGATCATGACTACTTTTGGCTTTCTTATGGTCTGTTGATTTACGATTATGACCTTTTACTTACGGGATTTTACAAATCTCGCGATCCACTGATTTACAGTCACGACCTTTGACTTTTTTATAATTACGACCTTTTACTTATAGGATTTTACGAATCTCATGATCTGCTGATTTACGATCACGACCTTTGGCTTTCTTACGGTCCGCTGATTTATGATCACGATCTTTTACTTACGGGATTTTACAAATCTCGCAGTCCGCTAATTTAAGATTACAGCCTTTTACTTATGGGATTTAATGAATCTCGCAGTTTTCTGATTTATGATCACAACCTTTTACTTACGAGATTTTATGAATCTCGCGGTCTATTGATTTATGATCATGACCTTTTACTTATGGGATTTTACGAATCTCGTGGTCTGCTGATTTACGATCACAACCTTTAGCTTTATTACGGTCCGTTGATTTACGATCACGACCTTTTACTTACGGGATTTTACGAATCTTGCGGTCTGCTGATTTACGATCATGACCTTTGGCTTTCTTACGATCCATTGATTTACAATCACGACCTTTTACTTACGAATTTAATGAATCTCGCGGTTCACTAATTTACGATCATGACATTTGGCTTTATTACGGTTCGCTGATTTACTATCACAACCTTTAGCTTTCTCATGGTTCGCTGATTTATGATCGCAACCTTTTACTTACGAGGAATACAATTCGTAGTATTCTACAATACAGTTTGCGACATTTTTAAACATACAGTTCGCAGTATTCTACAATACGGTTCCTTTCCTTAAAATCATTTCTCCAATGATCTTTTAACTCATGTACCACACTGTCAGACTCAATAAATTTTCGAGTTAAAACTTACATAGTAAGCCCCCAATTATACGTTGCAAGCGTGTAAGTTTATCTCAGAAAAGTCACTTTATAACTTTTCTTCGACAATGTGGGAAATAAATTATTATAAAACATATCTTAACCCGATCTAAAATTCAACTTGAAAAAAGCCACCTTGTACATACATTTCTAAAGACCATCTTAAGGGGGTCAGCTCTTAAGAGACGATACATTTTATCTTCCTCTTCACTGAAACATCTTCTTCCTCTTTACTTCACCCAACTAAAAATTACATAAACAAAATTCTATTTGTTATATAATATTCCTAGAACCTTTTGGTACATGTACTTATAATTTAATCCCAATGATTTTTAGATTCAGCCCTTAATCCTTACCTAACATGTGCCACTATGACACTACCTAATTTGCATTATTCATCATCAACCATCCTTTTTCAACTTGTTATATATTATCCTTAAAAAACCAAAAGCCTTGCTATATTTTATATATTATTATAGCCATTGATATTCGATCACTTTTAAGGGTTCCCTTTTTTCGTAATTACTGTAAGTGAAGTGATGAATTTCTCCGCATGGAATTATAATTTAGGCGTATATATTAAAACTAAATTTTTATCTAAAATATGAAATTTTGATTTGATTTATTTTCACAAATCATTAATAATATTATCACATTAGCACCATTTTACGTGGATACATTACATGCATAAATGATTATATTAATTCAATATGAAAATAAAGGCATGTAATCATTTCTCTAAATGAATACATTTGAATCATGTATACATATGAAATAATTGCAGAACTTTGATATTTATCCATTATAATTATCCCACTTTTCCTTTATGAAATTAAAATTGCTTACGACTAATGGCTATGATTGTGGATCAAATTTCCATATTTTTAAATTCGGATTACATTTTTCTTAATTGCACCAAATATTCTCAAATTTTTAGTTTTGTACTTAATTTTAGAATATTGTAATTACATCTTAAAATTCTTGATGTTCTATTAATAAGATTTTTTTATTAAAATAATTAAATTTAACTATTAAACGAGACGTGAGATCTTATGTGATATAATCTAAAATGAAAATTATTAAGTACAAATGAAAAACAAAAACTAATCCTTATTTCTCATAAAATTTGAATTTAATTTCTTTGTCTTATTTTATAAATTTGGTGACTTTTTAAATCAAATCTAATGGAGTTAAATTGTGGGATTTAAAAAAAAAATCTCTCGATACATAAAAGGAACAAATATTTCACTAAAATGCATATATTTTTATCTTAAAATAGTAAAATATTTATATGAAGAAATATTAAAGCATCCTAGATTTGTCGGTGAAAACGGGTCCCCATTTCCTTCAACCCTTCCAGGCATTGCCTATTACCGACACAACAGTGCCACTTCTCTTTTTTCCTTTCTTTTTCTAAATATATAATTTTATTTATTTGTCTATTGTGCAATTGGGTTTTGGGGGAAAAAAATGGATGGTAAAGAGGTTATAATTTTGGTATTAATTAGTTGTAAAGTTAAAAATGATACCATTATCTAACATAAAAACACTGTAGGAGAATAAGAAAACAGTGTCATTATCAATGATGGATTACTGGGTTTTTCATCTGCACTCGAAAATGACAATGGATGGCCTTTCTACCATTTCATTTATTTTATTGTATCGCAACAAATTAGGGCAATGTGTATTTTGCTGGAATTTGTATGAATAAACCAAGGCAGAAATAATAGTATCTACCATCAAGTTGAGTCCCCACACAGTATGGCTAATGACCCACACCATTTATGAAGTTTCAGTTTCTCAAACATTATCATTACTACCATTTTATTCATTTCTACTTTTAAAAATTAATTTTGTATGATAGTATGAGATACACGTAATATATTTGGTTATTCTGTTAGTCATGTCAATTTTTAATAATAAAAATAAATAAATTTTTTAACAAAAACAACCAATTTACTATTTAATCTAATATACGGAGACTAATCTACTAAAGAGAATAAAATATAATTTAACAATTAATATACAAAACCATGAGCTTCCTCGTTAGCTCTTTTCTTTCCAATTGAGGATCCACTAATTGTCCTTTAAAATATATATAAATACACTGCCATACTCTTCATCCATCCATATACACAATGTCCCATCGCTTTCTCCCTCACACACAAAGTCACAAGTGACAATCTCCCAGCATTTATACAGTCCCAAAATCATTCTAATTTAGCCCATCGAGTTTCTCATCCTCATTTCTGCTTTCTCTTCAATCTTGATGGCTCTCTTTCTCTCACTTCTTCTCATTCTTTTGTTTCCTTCAACCAATGCGGACTGGCCACCTTCTCCTGGTTACTGGCCAAGCTCTAAATTTAGGCCTATGAGCTTTCACAAAGGCTTTAAAAATCTCTGGGGTCCTTCCCATCAAAGTGTTAACCACAATGCATTAACCATCTGGCTTGACAAAACTTCAGGTGCCTTATATTTAATCAAACCCCTTCCCCTTCATCTCATTCTGCAATCAATTCGAGCTTTTATTTTTTTAACTTGTTTACTTGCTCGGTTGTTGGTTAATGGACAGGAAGTGGATTCAAGTCAGTTCGTCCATTTCGATCCGGTTACTTCAGTGCCTCGATTAAGGTCCAACCCGGTTACACTGCAGGGGTTATAACAGCATTCTATGTGAGAATCGTAATCTTTCTTAATGCAACATTTGTATTTCAATAATCATAATAATTATTGATTATTGATTTGATTATAACAATGGCAGCTATCAAACAACGAAGCTCATCCGGGGTTCCATGATGAAGTGGACATAGAGTTCCTTGGAACAACATTTGGGAAGCCTTATACTTTACAAACCAATGTTTATGTCAGAGGGAGTGGGGATGGGAAAATCATTGGAAGGGAAATGAAGTTTCATCTTTGGTTTGATCCAACACAAGACTTTCATCACTATGCCATTCTTTGGACTCCTAAGGAGATCATGTGAGTGTATCCCATTCCTCACATCTTGCTTATGGCCATTAATTAGTTGTTTGTTAAAATAAAGGATGATTGCATTTGCAACCCATATTATAGTGTCTAATAGGTTAGGAGAACTATAATAAATATAATAATCATCATCATGGGAATTGATGAGGTGTTGGAGAGGATGTAGGCTTCTTGTCCCTATTGGCTCTAAAGTCCTAAAAGTATTGTTGCCTTTTTCAGGTTTAATAATTTAGATTTGGAATAGTTAACATTTTAGTGATTTTGCTTTCTCAAAATCATCATGCTATAAAGTATGTATATTATATTAATCATAAACATTAATACATTTGAAGGAATATAAGTCAAATATAGATACTTTTAAAAAAATATTATTTTGTCAAAAATGTATGAATTTGCTACATTGGTTGATTTATATTAGATTCCTAGTGGATGATGTGCCCATAAGGAGGTATCCAAGGAAGAGTGCTGCAACATTTCCTCTAAGGCCAATGTGGGTGTATGGTTCAATATGGGATGCTTCATCATGGGCAACTGAAGATGGAAAGTACAAAGCTGATTACAAATACCAACCATTTGTAGCAAAGTACACCAATTTCAAAGCAAGTGGTTGCTCTGCCTATGCTCCAGCCTGGTGCCACCCGGTTTCTGCCTCGCTTTTCCGGTCGGGCGGGTTAACAAGGCAACAACGTAGAGCAATGAGATGGGTTCAAAGATACCATATGGTTTATAACTACTGCAGGGACCCCAAGAGGAACCATGCCTTAACCCCGGAGTGTCGGAGCTAGTTAAATTTAAGAAGATGAGTTTACTAAAAAATTTCCACTTCCTTTTTGTGAAAAGAATTCCACTATTTGTTTGAGATGGATCCCACTTGGCAACCCTCGCATTTTTCTTCTTTATTATAAAAAATTGTGATTGAATTTGAGTGTCTGAAAATGAGTGAAAGCCACTTGTATGAAATGTGAAACCATCAAGAAGAGACAAGTTTAGAACATGATGATCAATTTCCCCCCAAAATAATGCAGGGACATGTAAAAAGAAAGTAAAACCTGTGAATCAACAGTGAAAGTTAAAAAGGGTATATTGATAATAGTAGGAGAAGTAATATGTTGATTAATTCGTAGAGAGTTTTTGAGTTGAAGAGACAAAATATCCCACGTGTTATTTTCCAAATTAAAATAAATTTCGCTATTGTTGAAGTGATGAGCAGACACAATGATAACTAAAGTGTACGCAAAAGTATTTTGGTGGGGATATTAGTATGGGAGACCACGTTCAACCTTGATTATTCATTGAGGTGTGTATGGTGGGATATTAGGTGTTCCATGAAATTAGGTCATCCTCCTCCTCCTCATCCTCCATGTAAATTGTAAATTCATCAACAAAATTACATAATACAATATTTTGCGAATCAATAAAATAGGTTATGGACCCAAAGATCACTAAAAATAGTTTGTAAAGATCACTAAAAAATTGTGGATTTGAATGGGCGATTGGATGCAGTACAGTACGGTGCGGTGCGTTTAATTTACTTTTTATCCTACACTATAGCATCGTTACAGGATCTAGTCTCACTACCACCGCTATTTTTATACTAACTATCCAAGCCCAACTTAAGTGTTATGGTAAAACAGTAGTTGATGGCTTTTCTTTATTAAAGAGGAGTTACAATAGTAAAAATTTTAAATGTATATATAAATAATATCATATTGTTGGCAATAAATAATAATATATAAATTTTAAAAATATATAAAAATAAATAATTTAAAAAAATAATAAAAATTTTATATTTTATATTAATATTAAATAAAATAAAAATGCCCTCGCCTCCCCCTACCCATTCCCTCTCCCTCTCAACCTATCCCATATTAATCCCCAAATTCAGTAAAATTCTATGATTTCATATTAGGGCAAAATTAGATTGGGAAATCAAAGGGAAAAAAGAACAACAAAAAAGAGAGTAGATGAGAAAGGGAAAGAAGAATACCTTCACCGGTTCCATAGCCAAAACTTTGCAAGATTTTGACCTTTTCTTTAAAAAAATTTTCCAATAAAATAAATTGAGTTCTTATAGAAAAAAAAATACATTTGGTTGATTTCTCATAGGCATAACAAATTAATTAGTTCATGCCATTAATAGAAATTGTCGTTGATCAGTTTGGCCAATAATGAACGCTACCATAACGAACGGAAAATTAAAAGCTAACACATGACATGTTACATGAGTAAATATGTTGACGTGGCATGTCACATAAGAATATATTTAAAAAATAAAAAATTTTAAAAATTATTTTAAAATTTTACTAAAGCAACACGCCCAAAATGAACCAGGACAAGTGAACATCCAAATTCATTTGAATGTAGAGACTCGCCTGTCTAGGTTCATTATTATAAAGAATTGTTGAAAAAATTACAAATTTATTAAAAATGATAAAAAAATATTTAAATTTATATAAATAATAATAATCATTAATAAGTATTGAAAAAATTATAAAAATCATAGAAGGATTTTTAAAAATATAATAAAATTATTTAAAAAATTATCAAAATAGTATATAATAAGATAAAAATATCACATGTTATTAAGAACTAAAATGGAATTTGAAAAAATAAAATAAAATATGACACAAATATATGTATATATATTTCGCACATATAGGTAGGGGTGAACGTTCAATCGAATCGAGTGAAAAAATTTTAAACTAATCAAGCTCACTAGTCTTATTTTATCATCCTAATTCAATTTGAAAATTTTTTCGAATCGAGTGAAATTGTTCGAGTTAAATTAAAAAAATTAAACATGTCAAATAAAAATATTATACAGTATAACTAATTTCATGTTAGAGCACATAAATTTAAAACCATATATATTTGAAAAAAATTCAAAGCAAAAAAAAAGACACTTGAGTATGATAAATTTGAATAATTAATTAGGTCCCAAAATTATTATTTTAGAATTTTTTTAAAAATTTTAATTTTTTATATTATTGAAATTTTTTAAAAATTTTATAAAATATAAATTTTGAATTTTTTAAAATTATTTTTGAATTTTTTTGTAACTTTTGTTGAAAGATACCAATTTGCTTATTTTCAGAGTTGATAGGGACCAAAAAAGTATTTATGCCATTCAAATTATTAAGTTATTTAATGTAACGACCCGACAGTCACGAGTGTCGGAAAGTTCATTTCCGAGACTCTGTTACTGAAAATCGGACTCGTAAATATTTATAGTAAATATTTACGAAGTTAGTTGTGTAGTTAATTAGGTTTTAGTTAGGTGAATTTGCTTGAATTAAGAGTAATTAGATAAAAAGATTAAATTGCATATGTCGAAACCGTTTTTTTGAAAACAAAATTTTTAAGTTGTCGACTTTAAAAATAAAAATTGGAGTCGCCACCGATCCTTTATTAAGGTGTGATCGGGCCCACCTTAAAAATTATTTTGGTCTACGAGTTTTAAGAAAATGAGTTCGGGAGTCAGTTACGCGCGAGGAAGGGTTAGCACCCTCGCAACGTCCAAAATCTGTACCAAGTCAATTATTTAATGTCTTAGTGTCGAAAAAAAAAATTTAAAATAAGCTTGAATGATGAAATTTGCAAAAGGATAACAAATTGTTCAAGTCATGTAAAGAAATCGAGTCCCAATACGTTAGGGTACAATTCCTCATAATCCCCGAACTTTGAATATCACTTTTTATTTTATGTGAAAATCTTCATTTCGAGAAGGTAACATGCCACACCCAATACGTTAGGGCACGACAAATTAAGTTCCCAAAAATGATTTTTGGTGCTCGTGTATTTAAAATAAAGAATATCCTCGGTAATTTGAAATCAGCAAAGAAAATCAGTTGCCAATACGTTAGGGCTCAATTTTCCTCGAAAATCCCAAAACCTTGAATATTGTTTTTTATTCAAAAAAAACTCATGAATTGAGAAAAAATTGATTTTAAGGCTTTGATAAAACCCAAAATTTTTTTTCTAAAAGGTATGTTGAAAACCTCAATGTACAATTATGAGGCAAATACTTTAATTTAAAGCATATATGAATAAATATTTACAAATATATATACAAGTACAATATACAAGTAAATTCACAAATACGTGCATGCATATATTTGACACACATGTACAAGGATACATAAAAAGATAGAATGGAATATATCAAACAAAAAACTAAAAAAAATGCATGTATATGTATTTGAAAATCGTGAAAAAGGATAAAATACAAAATATATGTATATGTGTATATATTTACAAAATAGGAAAATAGAATGTATAAGTATAAACATAGGCCAATCATGAAAATTCGTATACATATATATTCAAATACATATATATGTGTACAATATGTATGTAAAAAATGAGATATATATATAAAAAATTTAAAGAAAAACGTGTACATAAATATACGAAAAATGTATGGGTATCTTGAATTATAAAGTGTGAAAAGTGTATATGTTATATAATATATATGCATATATATAAAATATAAAATGTATAAATATTAGAAAAGTAAAATATAAAATATAAAAAGTATGTATGTATATTATTTAAAACATGCGTATATATGTACAGTAATAATAATAATAATAATAAAGTCATAGTATAACATAATTTTAAAAAAATGAATAAATAAAAAAAGGGTTAAATTGAACTAAAAAAGAAAAAAAGCTAAATTCGAAATAAATCTGAAAACAGGACCACATTGAATGCGCGCGCAAGTGTGGAGGATCAAAAGGGAAATTATTCCCTCCTTCCAAAATGCTGCGCAGAAATGGGCTATATTGAAAAACAAATAAAAGTTGCGGCTCAATTTAAAAAGAAGCAAATCAGGCTTGATCGTGACGCTCCACAAACAAGAGGGCCTTAATGCGCAATTTACCCCTTAAAGCCTAACGCGCGGATCCTCCGGGTCGGGTCGGGTCAACACGCAGATCTTTTGCCCCAAAACGACGCCGTTTCAATTAAATTATAAAAGCAACATCTTTAAAAAAAAATCATTTCCTGCTATGCTTTTCAAAAAAAACCTCTTGAAACCCTAGCCTCTCTACTAAGGTTCTAACTTTCGGCCACCACCGCCGCCTCTGGAGATGGAGCCTCCAACTCTGATGATGACGGAGTGAAGGTCCTCCGATTACTCAACGCCGGTAAGTCTCTCTTTTTCTTTTCTTTTCTTTTCGTTTGGTTTTAAAATAAAGAACAAAAATGAAAAAAATAAAAACAAATCCCCGAAAATACCTTCAAAAATTCTTTTTCCTTTTGATTCAGTATTTTTGCCAATACAATCTTTTCTCCCCCCACTTTTACAGATTTTAATCGGCTCTTTTATAGCCGAAAATGGGAAAGAAAATAAATCCAAACAAATCTATTCGGTTGTTTGTTGGCCCGATTTTTTTTGCTCTTCTCTTTCGCTTGTTGCAGGTACGTGCTTGAGGAGCGGTGTTTGCGGAGAAACGCCACGCGTGGAGGCCGAAACTTGCGGCGACTAGAGACTGCGGCAGCTACTTGCTGCTACTGCCTAGGGTTTTCTGAAATTTTAACGTTTTTGGGCTAGGGTCTGCATTGGGCTTAGGTTTAGTTTATTGGGTTTGGGCCAAGGTTTAGTTTATTTTTGTTTTGTAATGGTCTGGGCCAATTGGGCCTTATTACAGCATAAAGGGTGAAAGTTGTTTTATAGATTACAGAAAAATAAAAGAGACTAAAGAAGGAATTATGCCATTGGCATTAAATGAGGCCGCATAAGATAGATATTTTTGTAAGTTTATTATATATATTTTTAATGTCTAAGTATATATTATATATATTATATTATATAATAAGAATAAATAAAGAAACAAAAAGAAATAGAAAGAAACAGGATAGAAACGAAACAAAGAGAAAAGAAAGAAAAGAAAAAGGGAAAGAAAGAAAGGAGAAATTAGGGTTTCAAAGTTCAAAGCTCAATTGGTTAGTTAATTTAGTCTATTTTCTTGTAACTTTTAGGTTTTTGGAATTCCAGTATTAAATACTTCCCGACCCATGTCAAAATTTTAGAAATTATTGAGTTTTTAGATGTTGTTTATGTTGAATAATTTTAGTATTAGGGATTAAATTGATAGATTTTTAAGTTAGAAATGAAAAAGGATTGAATTGTAAATAAATTGTAAATTTTGAGTAATAGGGACTAAATTGTGAAAATTTGAAATTTAGGGATTTAAGTGAAATTAGGGAGATAAATTTAGTTTAAAGTGAAATTTGTGTGAAAATATAGGATTGATTGTGAAGAAATAAAATTAGTCTCGATTTAGGGACTAAATTTAAATTTAGGTAAATATTGAGTAAAAATTGAAATATTAAATATGAGATTGAATTGTGTCGTATTAATGAATTTTAATTGTTTTAGTTCCGTAACTAACGTCGTACCAGAACCCTCGACTAAGAAGGGAAAAGATAAAGTCGACGAGGAATAGCTCGGAATTTCCTGTTTGTATTTCTATAATCCGAATTTAGTTGTTAATTGTTATAATTCAATTTAATGTATATGGTAAGTGTTGAGATGAGAATTATTGTGTTTTGCAATTGAAATGAATTGATTTAGTATGTGATGAATTTATTGAATTTATATTGATTGAATTGGTATATATATTGAATATATATTGATTATTTGAATTGAATTGAATTGAATATTGGTTGTATTTGAAAAGTGAATTGAAACCCTATTAGCTGTATCGGGCTAAGTCAGATATAGATGACATGCCATAGGATTGGAAGAGTTCAGGGATTTCTTCGACTTCGAGTCGATGAGATACTGGGTGTCAAATTATTACTTCAGATATATTCGATGAGGCACTGGGTACCAATTTACTTCGATTTAGCTGATGAGACACTGGATGTCAAATTATTACTTCGAATTATCTAATGAGGCACTGGGTGCTAAACTGGTGTGTTTTGGTTAGATCCATATATCCATCCGAGTCCAAGTCGTGTTAATAGGGGTAAATGTATAAATAAGTTTTATAATTTATATTGAAATGGAAGTGAAATAGTGAATTGAATATGGTATGGATAAAGCAATTGCATAAATGAAATGTGAGTTAAATTGTGAAAAGCTATTTTTATAGCAAGTGATAAAAATTGAGTATTGTATGGTTTAAAATGTTCAATTGTGCTTAGCATTTTATTTTACATTTTATATATTTTTTATTTTTATTTTTAAATATTCGGATTATAGAAATACCACTGAGTTTTACTAAGCGTACGGTTTTGTTTTCCGTGCGCAGGTTAGGTACTAAATTTTGATCGTCGAATCAGCATCCAACAACGGTCCTGAACTCAAATGTGGTGATGTTTTTTTTCCTTTTATGTCGGCATGTACCTAGGGTGTCTATATATTAATCATTTTGTGGATTGATTGTAAATAAGATTATAAGTTAATATTGGATGGTTATATACATATAAATATGTGTTTATGTTTGAGGTCATAATATGACATATTTAAGTTAATGTTTAAATGAACATGAAATAGGTAAAATAAATTGAAATTGACATGTTTGCAAATTGGATTTGAATGATGTTTTATTTATACGTTTTGATGATATAATTGTGGTACCTATGAGGGTAAATTGGTTGGCACCTAGGATGATTGTTTTGACATATTTTGGATGTGTTTGATTGAGTTTTGAATAAGTTAAACGAATGATTTTTGAATTGCTTAATGTCCAAACTTGTAGGGAATGGTAAACTTGTTATTTAAGGTACATTCTAGCCACATGGCCATGTGAACCATGCAACTTTGAAACTTTTTATTATTTTTTGAAAAATTATCTGAGTTTTCAAATTAGTCCCAACTTGTTTCTAATATGTAATTGGGGCCTCGAGGGATCGAATAAGGGACAATATGTATGAGTTTGATTAGTTTTGTCTTTAATATTATATGATATGAAATGCTTGAAATTATGTCTGTTTATCGGTAATACTCCATAACCCTATTTCGGCGACGGATGTAGGTTAGAGGTGTTACATTTGAATTGTGAAATTCAACTCTGCTCGAATTGAGTTATTCGAGTTGACTTGAATAATTCAAATAACTCAATTTGATTAACTCAAAATTCAAAAAAAAATCAATTTTTTCGAATTGAATCGAATTTTGCTCACCCCTACGTATAGGCATACTCAAAAACACAAAATATCAACACTAATTTTAATATATATACATATGTGTGCGAGCGTATATTTGTATCAAAATTTATTTTAATCTTTGATATTTTGATCATATAATATGTGTAATCAACACGAAATGAGGCTCGTTTTCTAAATGGGCCAGGCCACAGGTAAGTGTTTTTCAACATGGGCTCGGCTCAGCTTGAAATTTTTTAACCTAATTTTTATTAATTATACAACTCTATTCTAATACTCTATACTAAACCTCAGGGCCTCACCTAGTCAGGGAATCACCCTCCTCTCCCCTTATTCCCAATCCCAAATCAATTCCTAAAAACAAAATCCCTAAGTGTCGGTTACTGCTCACCACTCACCAGTCACCACCGCCATTATCTAGTGCTGCTCACCACCTCCACTTACCAATCGTACTCGTCAGTTGCTCATTCTTCCATCAAGATTCAAGACACTATCATTTTCCCGCTGCTTCCTCTATCATCAGTCGCTCATTGTTCCATCAAGATTCAAGACACTGTCGTCGCCTCGTTGCTTCCTTAGTCACTGGTGTTCACCACTGTCGTCGTCTCGCCAATTTCTCCATCGGCCACCACCATCATCGTTCCATAAGTAGTTAGACACTCTATTTTTGTAGCTCACTCTTTAATAGAAAAACTAAAAAAGGCATAGAAAATTAAGTTTAACAGATTCAGGTTTCAGAATCAAACTTCACCACTGGTTTGCTCGATTCCTTGATCTCCTATTAACAACACCACTAGCTTGCTCGATAATTTTTTTTTTTGGATTAGATTGCATTAGGGTTGAAATGTTTATAGTGCAGAACACTTCTTTTGTCCCCCCCTTCTTTTGCAGTAATATATATGTTATTTGAGAAAAAAGAATGCAAAACTGCAATTATATTTCTTTCGCTGTAAAAAACCCTCAAATTTAAAAAAAAAACCAATAAAGCCCTTGTGTTTTTTCACTCAATTAGGTACTTGAATTTTCAAATTGCATAAAAAAATGCCCTCAAACTTTTTCAAAAAAGCAATTAAGTTTTTTTTTTCACTCAATTGAATGCTTGAACAGTTAAAATGCATCAAAAAGGCAATTTGACCGTTAACTTTAACAGTTAACCATTAAAGTAATTTTTTCCAGTTAAAGTCATCGTATGTCACAATCACAGCGTGACATGTGGCAAAAAATTATAAAAAATAAAACCAATAAAAGTTATAATAAATAATAAATTTTATTAAAAATTAGAAAAAAATTATAAAAATCGTAAAAATATATAAAAATTGTAAAATTTTATAAAAATCATAAAAAATATAAAATGCATCAAAGTGATCCTTACAGAAAAATTATAAAATGTTTCTTTTGGTACGATAATTTTTATAATTTTTTACGAATTTTATATTTCTTTACATTTTTTATAATTCTCTTTCGACTTTGTAAAATTTTTATAATTTTTTTCTATATTTCTATATATTTTATAATTTTTAAAAATTTTTAAATAAAATTTAAATAATTTTTATATTTTTATTAAAATTTAATAATTTTTTATTGATTTTTATTTTTTTTATCATTTTTTCGAGGCGGTTAATTTTAACGGTCAACTGTTAAAGTTAACGGTTAAAGGGTTTTTTTTGATGCATTTTGAAAGTTCAAGTACCCAAATAAGTGTAAGAAAAAAAATATTAACTTAATTACTTTTTTTGAAAAATATTGAAGACTTTTTACACTTTAAACCTATTTATTTCATACTCATGTAGTACATATATTTGTTTTGCAAAGAATTAAAGTTCATGCTCTTCTTTGCTTCCATTTATCAATGAGTAGGTTTAATAAATGTTTTTCTTTATGTCGTAGAATTATAGGTTTACTCATATTTTTTTTATGATTTTTTTAATGTAATGAAATTAAATTAAGATATTTGAAAAACAAAATTGTTGATTAAGAAGAAGAAACAGTCACCAAAGGTCTAAAATTTGGTTTAACTTTTATAATTTGGGTCGGGTTTGGACAAAAATTTAAGTTTATTTTTTGAGTCGGGCATAAAATTTTGTTGGGGCCAGGTTGGGCCATAATCACCAACTAAAAAATATGGGTTGGTTCAAGCCCAAGTTTAACATTTATAATCTTGATCGGGCTTGAACAAAAATTTAAGCCCATTTTTTAGGTCGGGGCAGGCTCAATGCATGGACAACTATACTTGGCGTGTCACTTGATGGCTTTTCATTGCTTCCCTCAACCACGTTAGTATCCATTAACAATCAAATCAATCAACAACAATTTTCGTTGATGAAAGAGCATAATTATCTTTGCTACTAAGGGTTCAATTGATTTTTAACTAAAGGTTTATTTAAACCTTTTTTGACCTAATTATGATTGTACTTGTAATTATATTTGTAACTTAAAAATAAAACCTTAAGGTAACTTTTGGTATGTTAGAAAGTGATCATGTTCAAGTGGAAAGTGATTCAAACGTTTGATGTGCTAAATTTTATTTAATTTTCTTGAAATTTAATTTTTTCTTGAGAGTTAATTTCTCATAAATACGTTAATATGATTTCCATGATAAAAAAATGAGAAAATTATTTTATTGTGTAAACAAAAAGTTTAAAATATTTAGAGAAAATTAAACCTATTTTATTTTGCTTTAAGGTATCAGCCCATTAAATGTTAAATAAAAAAATGAATGCTTGTTGCTCTTTTTTCTAACATCTTCTACTTTAATTGGTTTTCTCTGTTGCTTCCATTAATTGCTTTGAGTTAATTGCATCAATTATTACTCTCATTTTAAATTTTAAAACGTTTTAATTGCATCATTCAATTATTTTTGTTATATCAATGAAGCCTTTTCACACCTAAAATTGTTAAATGGCATATCAAATGTTATGCGACTAAATGTAAAATAAAGAAAATAGAAGATTATTGTATAAAAGTAAAACCAAAAAAAAAATGAATGAATGAACGAAAAAGCTTTTGTAAAAACCTCAAAATTAAGATTATTAAAACATTTATTTTTTCTTAAAATTTAAATTTAAATTATGTTTTTATAAAATTTGACATGTTATTTAACAATCAAATTAATAATTTTAATAATAGAAAGACTTAATTAATATGACTACAATAATTTAGAATGATTTAAAGTTTAGACACTAAGCCACCAAGTCCGATTGAAATCTTCAGTTATATATTAAGTAGTTGTACTCAATGATTGTTTTTTTTTTTGAAGGTAACTTTGAGAGGGTTTTGAACATCATTAGCTCATTACTAGACAATTTTATATAGGTCTGGTTACTGGCCAACCTTTTTTTAACTAAAAAAAAGCTTTTTAAAATATTTATATCTCCATGCAAGATTATATTTTAAAAATAATTTTGTCATGAATAAAAATGATAATTTTAAAATTATTAAATTTATTGTAAAATATTAAATACGTGAATATTATTTTATATAATAAAAATAATTCTATACATTATAATTATATTTTCAGAAAAGTGTTTAATGAATTAAATGTGGTAATCTATTTTTTTAGAATTTTAATTAATATTTTCTTTTGAAAAAGTCAATACTTTGTGTTGTAAAATAAATTCATAAAATTCACATGGATTAAAATTAGACATGTTCATGGGTCGGGTCGAAGGTTTGTTTGAAAAGTGGGAGGGTTCGGATAAAAATATAGGTCCGAAAAATAAATTTGGACAAAAAAATAAGGCTCGTTTATGATATGGGTCGAGCCTCGAGTAAGGCTTTTTTATCTGAGCCTGGCCCGACTCAACCCGAATTTGTAAAAAAAGAAAACTTCAATTTTCTTGCTATTTTTTTACTGTTTTACTACTATTTTCTTGTTGTTTTCTCACTATTTTGCTACTATTTTGTTGTTATTATTTGGATATTGTATAACTCTTGTTTTATTGTTAATTTTGTTACTATTTTAGAGACATTTGTTAAGTTACACCTAATTTAGTGTTATTTTAAAGATATTTATTTTAATATTTTTGATGTATTATATTTTAAAAAATAATTTATATAAAAAATCAATACAGAGAAACTGGAATTTTAATCCCAACCAAATTCCTTTTTAACATTCCCGAAATATCGTAAGAAGAAATGTATTTTTTATTGGGTCATGGAGCCTGATCCGACCCGCCAATCGCAACCGTTAGTCCGGATCTAACCACCCAGCGGAACCCGCCCGTTTCATAGATTAGTTGGAATCCTATAAGGTTGAAAACCGCATCTCAATGTCGAAGAGCAGAGAAAGAAAACTCCAAAGAAAATAATTGAAAGATGGTAGATTTTTAGAATTCATTTCTTTTTTTTCCTGCTTAATTTAATTTCACACTTAAGATTTCAATTTTTCTCTTGTTCAGGTTTGTATAGCTTGCCTGTTGCCGCTCTTCCTCGTCCCGATCGTCAACATTTTGCCTCTTCTTTTCGATTTCGTCATGGTAAAATTATTTAATTTTTAATCCCCTTTGTTGCCTATTTGATTAATTATCCTCTTTTCTTGGTTCAGGGTAAAATTTACAGGCTTCTTGGATGGGAATACCGTAAACCAGAGAGAGCACCGCCGGCGTGTCCGTATAAACCGGCTGCCAAACTGGAAAACAATAGTAAAGTGAGTGACTGTTAATTGCCTGCTTTAATTAAGTTTATTTAATTATTAATCCAAAGTGTTCCTTTAAAGTTAATTTTGCTTTATTATTTATGCTGAATTATCATAACTAATGGGGGAAACACTGGTCTTGGAGATACTTAGAATTTGTTAGGTTTTCGTTTGTGCAATTTGAAGATGCCAATCATTATGTGTAAAATATATTTGGTAAAATGCTAAAATCTTCAATTTTTGAGGCTCTTAGCAAATGAAAACAGAGCAATGGAGGTCAAATTGTGTGCGTAAGATTAACCCCTCTTGTTGAAATTGCCTGGAAGAATTTCCAATAGGGAAACCAATCGATCGAAAAGTTCCGTGCCTAATCTGGCCTTGATTGAAGGGCTATCCTTTGGTGTTATAGCTTTTATTTTGAGCAAGGCCTAAGTGGTAGCCATCCATCAATCAGTTTTGGAAATTCTGTTTGCTATTGGAATGAGGATTGAGCCTTTGTGCTCTGGCCTATCACATTTTCTTGTTCACAAGTTTAAACTGGTTTGCTTGCTAGCCTTTAGCCTTATGGTTTTAGGAGTGTGGAGGGATGGGTGTCACAGATATAAGGATAAAGACGAAGGAGAAAGGAAAACGAGCAAAGAAGGAAAATTTGCACCCCACCCTGGATAGGACAGAGTTGAAAGTAGATGACTAGATGAGAATGCAGATGAAAAAGTGGAAAGAAAGTAAATTTTGAGTGTGCTTGGCAGTGAAGAAAAGTGAGACGAAAGAAAATAGGAGAGACGATTATTTTCCATCCTAATGCATAAAAACAAATCATTCCAAATTGGAATCATAAGAGGAGACAAAATGAGAGTGAGATGTAAGTTAATTCAAAATTATGCATTTTTCAAAAGGTCCATCTTATTTCCCGTCATTTTTCAACTCTACCAAGCAATGAATTGAAAGAAAATTACTTTTTTCTTTCAATTTTTCCATCTTTCCTACCAAGTCTTAGTTTTAGTTCAAGGGAAGAGAAGAGATAAGTTCAGTGAAAATCTTGTTAATGAACTGGTGATTCTTCATGATTGTAGAAACTGTTTGGGTTTTATTGTATGGTGATGCTATTTTGTCTCCACAAGCAACTATCGACGAATGCAAACTATATTAATGGATTTATAGCAGTACTTGGGAGCTAACTTGTTTACAGTTATGAGCACCGTAGTTTTTGTTCTTCTTTGTCCATCTTAGTTCCCAAATTTACTATTATAATCTGAAATTCACTGGTAGGTAGCTAGAATGCATGATTCCATAAACAAATTAAACTTGGAAACTTTGCTGGTCCCAATTGTAGGGAAAATATTCTGTCTTCTTTCATTTTATTTCTTCAATGAAAACCAAAGGAGTGGGTAACATCAGATTCACTCCATGTTATTTGTGTTTTGTGTGAGGGAGACGTTGATACCAGCATGAGACGAATTTTTAGTTTCATAGAGTTGGTTTTGTGTCACTCTTGCATGTTATATGCTTGTTTGTAGCATTCTAATCAGGCTTGTTTTCTTTGCAAGCTTATCTTATGCACCACTCATCCAGCAACCGCCAATACAAATAATTGTTTATGTTTTATAAGCTATTGGTAAAAAAACTCGAAATACTAATAATTGTTTATGTTACCGTGATTGCTGCTGCTTGTGTCTCACTGCTTTCCTGGCTTTGGATTCACCCAAGTTTCTGCACACTCCATTCTTTATCTGTGCTGATTTGCTAAAGTTTGTGGTGGTTTTACAGGTGACCCCAGAAACAGAACCAGGTGCACCAGAGTCTAGTTCGAAACCCGTTGGTATGACCAATGGCAAGCAAGATTGATACTGAAAGCTTTTCCATGGTACTAAAATCAGACATAAACCTTTTTGAAGATGTACTTCTTAAGGTTGTTAATGGGTAGGGGGGAAAGATCACTCTGTATGTTTTTATTATACAATATGAACACAGTTAAGCATTAAAGCTGAAAATTTGACGTGGTTGAGATAATAATATTTCCATTTATTGGAAGCCCTGAAACCTGAAAAGGAAAGAAACCCTTTCCTCTCTAATCCTCTGCAAAAGGTCTGTTAAAGGCGCAGAGTCGATTAAGTTCAGCTCTGTTGGCTTATGCATTCTTTAAAGTAGTTGAAGTTTTAAAAAATTTACTATATAGAAGAATGTAAAAAGGCTGGGGAGTCAAGTTTAGGGAAGTCAAGTTCGTTGAAATACAGAAAACTTGAGCTTAACTTGAAATTTGATGCACAAGCTCGATTGGATATATTTGTTTTTAAGCTTAAGTTTATCTAGAGAGCTATTACTTAAAGCTTGAACTTGATTAAATTTGTTTATCAATTTTTGCACTCAAGCTTGATTAATCTCGTACATATTTAAGCTTGAGACTTAGAGTTAAATAATATATAGTAAGGTAATGTAATTTAATAATATAAAAATATTTAAAATATATATAAAAAATGAAAAGCTTGATAAGATTCACACTGTTTGAATTAAGTGTTATTAGATTTAAATTCAACTTAATCGATAGTTCGAAATATTCGAGTTAAAGGTGTTGATAAATTTTACTATCACCAGACCCATTAGCCTATTGAATACCAAGATTTTCCACAGGTTGACTATTATTTCATAAAATAATATTAAAGAAGAGGAAAAAAGAGGGTAAGATGAACACTAAACATAAGGCAAGTGTCACCGGCCTTATACTAAATTAATGATTATAAAATTGTCGGCAGCTCAAACATAGTGATGTTCAATGTTAAGAACCCAAATTAATAATTTAAAAAGAGCAGTGGGCATTGTTTGGACTCATTCCATGTTTGCCTTCCCAAAGTTGAAACAAATTTTGGACTCTCATGTCTTCCTTTTTAACCTCTCCCTCTCATTTTACCCTGAGAATCTACACCACCGATTCTGTGGTGACCCACTTTCCTCATACCAAAATGTAATTGAAAACCACATCAAGTTGATTTTTTAAAATTTTAATTTAATCAAGAAATTATTTTTTTTTTCAAAAAAAATCAGCAATAGTGTAGTGTATAAACCTAACTTTTTATTTGTTTAAAAAGGAAATTGGGTACCCCAACATGTGATCAACTGAATAAAATAAATTGAAGGGAAAAAAGGTTGTAAATGATGAATTGATTAGATTAAATATGGACTGTTAAAAGAGAGTGTAGTAATTTGGAAGTGGCCACCTAATTAGAAGCATGTGGCATGATTTTTTGGCAAAAGCATGTGGGTAGGTATAGCTAACTTAGGGAGACAACATAACCCAACCTGTAAGAAGGAAATATAAAATTCAAAAAGAGTAAATCTAGTCAAACAAAATGCCTTATAATCCTTAATAATGCTTTACTTGGTTGCTAAGGGAAGTTTGGAGTTATTTGTATTTCAATGGTCGATGTTTGACTTAATTACTTTGAAGAAAGAAAGATGAATTATATGTATGCCTCATGTTTCTCAAACTTCATGCACATCAGTTGCGTTGTCGTTTCAAATTCAGTAATGGCATGGGCTACCCACTATTTTAGATTTTTTTCTAAAAAGTTAGAAGATAATTTCTTCTATAATAATCAAGTTTGTTGCGTCAAATCGCCTTTTAACTTAAAAAATAATTTTAATTTTTCATATTCATCTTAGAATAGATGAAAAAAATAACACCGGTTAACTTTGCTGATACGTGACATACACATAAATTATTACATTAACCCAAAATATTTGTAAATTTATATACAAGTTTCTTTTTATTAAAAAAATGTTAATTCACATTAACCCCCCAGAATCTTAATGAATCTTCTCCCAAGTTGAATGGGGAATCCAATCCTTGTCCACCCACTAAAATTCACAAATTCCACAAATTCCATTACTCAAAAACACTTTCCATGTTTAATAATATTTTGGAGTCTTGAGAGTAGGTACCAATGCACAATACTATTCATTTGCATACATTTTCAATCTCACCAACGAAACTAATACCACTTCATGTATGGGTTTTTTTTTTTAAAATTTTAAATCACTTGTTTTCTTTCCTTTATGACTTATTGGTACGAGTTATCTCTAGGTAAAACTTTTTCAATAGTAATAATTTTAAATTTTAAATTTAGTTTAAATATAGCTAAGAAAGTCACTTTTCTTTCAACCACTTATTTTATATATCGGGGTAAACGTATCTTGGAGGCCTTTATACTAAAAGTTAGATTACATTTTGTCATTTTTAGTAAAAAAAATGGCAAACTAATCTATATAGATTAGATTAAAGAGTAAATTGATCATTTTTGTTAAAAATTTCATTCACTTGTACTATTAAAAACTAACGTGGTTGATGGAATAACCAGACATTGACACGTGATATGTCACATGTACCTCATATTGATGTATAAGGATCAGTTTTTAACAGTAGAAAGTGATGAAATTTTTAACAGAAAGACCAATTTGCTCTTTGATCTAATGTAGAATGACTAATTTGGTTATTTTTTTAATTCAGGGGGCAAAATGTAATCCGACTCCTAGTACAAAGACCTCCATGGTCATGGTATTTTTACATATATATTGGTTATGTTTGAAAGGGAATAGTTAAACGTCCAATTTTTTTTCATATATAAATATGTATGCATGTGAAATAACTTTCAATTTTAAGTTATTCTAATTGAGTTGGTGCCTAGTTAACTTAGTCCATAAGTTTTATATAAATATAAAGCATACATTATTTTACTATACTAATTTGCTTTTTTTTTTTTAAAAAAAATTTAGGTCCTACTTGATTTATTGATGTGAGCTCTTAATCGATTTAGAATTACAAGTCACCCAATTGCTCGACCATTTCTAAATGGGTACTTGTACGAAAGAAATAAGATAGAAATCCTTGAACCGATAACTTGTACGAGAAAAGAACAAAGGCTATTGAACATGACCCGTTTTTTACAGGACAAACAATTGGAAGTAAGAATTAAATTCGAACAAATCGTGACCTGGTGTTTATGAAAGAAACAAGAACCGAAGGTATAGAAAAGAAAGAAGAACGCCACAAAGCAATAAGCCTTGATAAGTTTGGTTTGTATGTTCTTAAGAACTCATGAAAAAAAATCTCACAAAATGTATTCATTCATCATAGCCTTTTCTTACATAAGTAACTTATACCGAAATTTATAGGCCTCCAAAATGTCCTTTCAAATTCAACATTCAACTAGCTATTAAAACAAACATTTAATTTCGATTATAACTCATAGTAGGCAACCAAAGAGTCATGTCTTTTCACTTGATTCATGTGTAGAAGAAAAGCCACGTCTCTTCACTTTGATGAAGGCTTAGTGCTTCTTAATTGTGCTATTTTGTAGTCCATTCATCTCTCTTAAAATCGAATGTCTTAATGCTTGTGTATTCATCTATTTTATTGGTGCAATGATTGAGCTTTAACTTCACTAAAATCGATCATAAGTTGAAAAGCCACTATTGATCTATTTGAACAGCCAACCATAATGAACTTTGAGTGCTTGAAATCGAAATAGACTTGAAGAGTCTTTCTTGATCCATATGAACAACCACCTACAAGATAAATAAATAGTTATTAAGCATTGGCAACTTATCATATTCTTATTCAACTTAAAATACCTTATTTATAATGAAAATTAACATACTATAACTTATGCATAAAAAGTAACAGCCAAAATAAAGGACACACTTTACACACTTATGAAACTAACTCGTGCTTAAACTAAATGAACAAATAAGATGCTTAAATGGAAGGCTTAATGAAGATGCATACTAAATAAACAAATGAGTTACATAATGCATGACATAATTAAAATACAAACTTTATTAACATGTGAGATGTTTTAATGCATGACTTAATTAAATACAGAACACATAATGCTAGTCACAATTTAAAGATGCAGATAAATAATGCAAGATATTAATTAATAACTAGTTCTCAATATGCATTTAACACACAATTAACAACTAACTTAACTAAAAGCTAATAGCATTAAAAACACTTAAGACACATATTAATGACTCATACTAAATAAGAATTAATAAAATTTGTAGAATTATAAATAAAATTAGATGGACGATTTGACCTTAAAAAGCCCACATGCAAACGTTGTATGGGTTTTAAACGATTTCATCTTACATTTGGGCCCTTCGAGCTTAGACCAATCTCGAGTCCTTTTTTTCGAGTCACATGATGTGACCACGCTCACATCATACCCTCCCTCTTGAAATAGATTTGTCCTCAAATCAGGCCATTTGCTCGAAAAAAATTAATTCAATCACGGTCTCTTAAAGGACACTCCTCGAGAGTTGATTTGAGGAAATTACTTTCGTAGACCTGAAAACCAAACATAGTTTGAAAATAGGAATGGTTAATTGAACACCTCTCATTGTACGAACGTATGATTATAGGGCGATCTATCGTTAGAGCCTTTCTAAACCCCCCTCTTTAAAAGGGTATGTCTTCGAGTTGTCACTTACACAGAAATGAAACAGATCAGAGACATTACAGATTATGAACACAATACATTTTCCCGAATCCCCTTTCAAATCGAACACACAAAACTCTGGGATCAAAAACTTGGCTTTACCTTTGCAATTCATCACAGTTTAAATACTTCATTCTCGGAGAAAGATATATCACCAATATTAACCAAAGAAAGGTTAGGTGGATGAATGTTCACATAAGAATCACTCACGAACTTTTCTTGAAAAGGAATGATCAACCATAAAAACTTTCCACAATGAATCAAAGGCGTCTCATAACAAATAAATGAAAATTTGTATGTGACAATTCATTTTTAAAAACATTGGACCACGGAAACAATTTGCCGTAAGGAAATTCTTTTAAAACAAAATCAGAAACAAACTTATCATCAAATTTCAAAGAATGCCTTCTTAAATCAAATTCCACAGTTTCCTTACCTTCCTTACCTTTTTGTTCTTGTACAGAAACTTCAATTTCCCACCTTTCTTTCTCACACAAATGGAATTGTCTTTTGAGAGTGGAGTAATGTAATGAAAAATTTGGCAATGGATTTTTGAAACATGTGGCAAAAAACACAACTAAACAAAATTGAGTTATGATTGGTTAGTACAAATTCACTCCTTACTTTTGCTTTAATAGTTTCTTACTTTTAATTTTCTTCCCTTACTAAAGCTGTCTCCAATTTTACCTCAGATTTATTTTCACTCAACACATCATCAACCAAACTTTCTTTTCCTTCCACTTTCTCAAATTCTTTTTCTATTTTTTTTCTCACTTTGTTTTTTTTTCGTGTTCGTCAATCTCTTTTTCTTTTCTCTCAAGCTCTTTCTTTCTTGATTTTGCAATTTCTCTCTCACTCGAATTTTCTTTCAATTTTTCATCTTTTTCATTATCTTTCTTTTCTCTCTCAAACTCTTGTGATTTTACATCCCCACTCTCTTTTCTTTTCTCACTAGCTTTTAACTTATTTCGATCTTCAAGAATTTTGTTGTGGCATTAAAGATGCCAACATGAAGGTCTTTCCATGGAATCTGAAAGAGTACCGATTGGTAATTCCGTCATAGTTAGTTCGTCTTTCAAACTGCCATGGTCTCCCCAACAGGACCATCCAAACTGTAAGATATGAACTCATTAAGATTAAGAGACTCAATCTCATATGCCGCTGAATTTATTAAGTCCATCTCAATAACTCAACCTTATTCATGTACATCATTCGCCATAGGGATAGGTAAAATGTACACTATGAGTCTTTCCATGGTTTCGTTATGCCTCTTCTTACCATTGTAAGCTTAGCTCTTAGCAACACAAATTGCGGCTTGTGAGTCACATAATAGAGATACGGGAGGTGTCAGTTTTTCCCATAAAGGAATCTCTGTAAGTAGATTCTTAAGCCACTCAGCCTATTGCCCAACTAAGTCTAGAGCTATAAAATTTGGTTTCATACACAAATTGTACCTTTAAGGTATTTAAGCAAACGCTTTAGAGCATTCTAATGCTCATTGCTAAGATTATGGGTATATTTACTTAGTCTATTGGCTGCATTAGCAATATCAGGCTGAGTGTAGTTCATCAAGAACATAAGGCTTCTAGTAACTTTAGCATACTCCGATTGAGAAACACTATTTCCTTTATTCTTTATTAGTTGCATACTAGAATCAAAATGAGTTTTCACAAGTATTACATCGAAGTTATTAAACTTATTTAGCACTTTCTCTATATAATGAGATTGATTTAAAGTAAACCTCTTTTTTGATTTAGTAACTTTAACTCCTAAGATTACATCTACCTCTCCCAAATTAGTCATATCAAACTTGGTAGATAAGAAATTTTTGTTTTTGTTAATGGCTTCTATATTAGTACTGAAGATTAACATGTCATCCACATATAGACTTATGATGACACAATCAGAACCAAACATCTTAGAATATTCACATGCATCTGTACCATTAACAATAAAACCAAAACTAAGAATAGTCTTACAAAATTTCTTATACTATTGTTTTGAAGATTGTTTGAGACTATACAAAGATTTTTTGAGTCTACAAACTTTATCTTCCATACCATGTGCCACAAAACCTAGAGGTTACTCCATATAGATCTCCTCGTCCCAATCATCATTCAAGAAAGCTGTCTTCACATCCATTTGATGTACTAAGAAATTGTGAATGAAATCTAAAATAAACAAAACATGAATGGTTGAGATCTTAGTCACAGGAGAATATGTGTCAAAATAATCTATTCCAAATTTCTGAGTGAATCCTTTTACAACTAGTCTTGCCTTATACCTCTATATTAACCCATCTAGTCTAAGTTTCTTTCTAAATACTCATTTATTTCTAATAGGTCTAAAACCTCTAGGCAAGTCTACTAGTTCCTAAATGTGATTAAACGTAATAGACTCTAGCTCATCATTAATGAAATCTCTCCAAAAACTAGCATCTATTGATTATATAACTTTATAATAGGTTTTTGGATTTTCATCTATAAAAAATGCATGAGCAATAGAATCACTTATCAGGTCTAAATCACTAATCTTAGTTACAAAGGATATAAGAAAATCAAGTCTGAAACTAGTTACAGTTCTATGTCTTTTACTCCTCTTAGGTTCAACATCATTGTTAAGAACATCTCTATTATGTGTACCAGAAGAAGATGCATGTTCATCTAATTGTATACAACACTTATGTTAGATTTTTTTAAAAGAAAAACATTCTCAAAGAAAACAACATATTTAGATTCACAAATAGAATGATCATGCAAAGACATGAATCTATATGTAGAACTATTTCGAGCATACTTGTAACACTCCAACCCCAGTTGGTAGACTGAGGCGTTACACTAAAAACAGACTTAAACTTAGTTTGTACTTTTATTAAGGTTTCGATATATAGCCACTGAACTAGGACATTAACCTAAAAAGTTTTAAATGAAAAAACAATCAAATATGTGATATGTCATATAATATAAAACATAATTGAAAACGAATTTTTAGCGGAAGCCTTACAAAGCTGTCAGGTTTTTAAAAAAATGTAAGACGAGTTATTTCCCACACAAAAGTTTAAAATACAACACTAACAGTTAAATATCATCTAAATTAGTTTGGTGTATACGATTAAAAACGATTTATAAACCATAATTTACAAAGGTTTGACCTATACTTCAAGAGTACATTAACATTGTCTTTAAAATAGTGATTTGGCGAAAGATGTAACTTATTAAAAATGTTGGTTACAGAATAGAGCTACACGTCACCCACCCAAAATGAAATTATATGCATGTTACAAAACAAACATAGGTAAGGCTTACAATAGAGGTCGCTCTATTTGGCTGAGTTCTTTGTACAAGCTCTATATACCGAGGTACCACCTGGAAAAGAGAAAGGAAGAAAGTAAGTTCGAAAAAACTTTGTGAGCTCCAGAGTTAAAATGCTCGACCCTTTCCAATCAAGTTACAAGAGTAGAGATAACACATGTTTATATACATACATATAAATTATTAAGTCAACATTCTACACGTAGAGACATTTAGGTGTATACCCTCATACATAGATCAATAGAGGATACCTATCCTTGGCGAATAGTATCCCTAAGTGGGCTCTATTATCGGGCGAATACCTTTTGCCCTTACTTTCCCAGAAAACAGTTGCCTTAACATCAATAGAACGGATACTTCCCTTAAGAAACACGAATGCTACCAAATTTTACCCTTATAATTTCAAACATATTATTTGACTGGTACTTGCACGCTTATCAAGTTCACTTTCTCTAGGGCGGATATTGTACACCAAGTACAACAACTTAACGAATACGTTATGCACACAACTCAGTAATAAGATTATGATTTACCACTTATCATGCATATTATCATATCCTGTAATTACATTATCAAACGTTCCTACCCATCGTCTAATACCTCTCTTCAGATATACATAACATGCAACAAATCTAGGTTCACATTTTCCTACTCTTTGTCTTGTCCTTCCTTATGCAAACCTCGAATCTCATATTCACATATAAGAACAGATATCATACTCCATATTATTTCAAACACATACATGTTCCGATAAGTTCAAGGCTCTTTGCTATGGTTAACAACTAATATGCCCTACCGATGGTAGCACCCATATCGTCAAGCTGGCTAGAAACTAACATGCCCTACTAGAGACCCAACACACACCCCAATCTGGTTAGCAGCTAACATGCCCTAGCAGTGTTCTATAACAATTGCCACTTTGGTTAGCAACTAGCATGCCCTACTAGTGGCCCATCATATTCGGATACCGAGTTAGCACAACAAGAAAGTTGTGTCTGTTTCCTATCACTTGTATGCACATGCAGATGATTACATGTAACAACTTACCATATTCCATGAAGACAGTTTCACTTGAATTCATATATTGTAACTATGACAATAGAACTTAACAGTATACAAAGATTCAGAGGAAACTCACAGACGACTAATACAAATTGGATACTCATAGAAAATCTCAAAGTAGTTGGTTACACCATAAGCTTTTTGCTACACGCCATAACCTTTACTTGTTATTATGACACTCGTAGGTTCTTCTCTAACGAGATTATCCCCTCTTAATTGAGGTACAATAATAAAAACAAAGGAGAAAAAAAAAAGAACCCCTACTACACCAGCCACACTGATATTTATAGCCCTTATAGCTTTCACAATAACCCTTTATGTGACCAACCATGCAAAGCTGACTCTGCACCCTTTTGTGGCAGACATAATTATTTCTAGGCAAATCCTACCTTAAGCATCAATTGCACTCTAGTTAATTTTCAACTAGATCTTAACAAGAAACCAATTAAAACTGAACAATATACCTACGTGCTCAAAAAGAAAACTATCGGGTCCATGACCTAACAATTAGCCACTGGCAGATACTAATAAAAGGGTCCACTGATGCAGTCGTAAACCAACTAAAAATTTGACTAAGGCAATTACACCTATCAATTAATAGTATAGCTATGGTGGGCAAAGATATCATTCCCACGAAGATTAAAAATATTAGTAATTCATCGTCTTTCTATTATTTAACCGATAAATTCGAATGATTGATTAAAACTAAAATTAACTAAATTAATTAACTATGAATGCGACAAATAACAAATGAGGAAAATAACCAATTAACAATGAAGAAGCAAAACAATACCCAGGAAAGAATTCACCTAGATTTCATTTGTAACTATCAATCTAAATTACGCAATTTCTTCACTTAGTATCTTGATTCGTAGAAATCCTTAAATTTGCTAATATCTCTCTTTAAGATTAAAAGAAACTGACTCTAGGTTGATTAATTGAAAATTCTTTCTATTTAAAACCCTATTATCGCATTAACTCGATTTATGGATTCCCCTATTAGATTTGACTTTAATCTGGTAAATTTATGTCATCCTATTTCTAGGATTGCATGCAACTTCACTCAATTACGTTAGATCTATTCTTAAACAGGGTCTATTCCTCATTTGATTTAAGCACATCAAACATGGATTAATAGTGTAGAAATATTAAACCAAGAATTAAGCACACATAATTTAGAACAAGATCTAAGTCTTTATTGCATAAAATAAAAATCAAACGATAGAATCCATCATAAGGTTCATCTCCCTAGGTATTTAGAAAATTAGTTCATGATCGCAAATAAAAACATCCAAAATAAATTATAACCACAAGAGACAAAGAAACTCGTGATAATGTCCAAAGCAAGCAAAAGGGAATATTCAATCTTGAAAGAAATCTACTTTAGAATCGGCTTTAATGGTGTTTTTTGAGTTGTTTTCTTGAATATTCTATGACGAGTCACTCCTATCTTCTTATTTTTATCATATATATGTCTCAAAATGACCGAAAAACCCTACAAATCATGTTTTTCCGCTGTTCAGAGTTTAATTCATGAAATCAATACGGCCTACCACATGGTCGTATGGCATCTCGTATGGATCACACGACTATGTGCCCAGGTCATGTGGAATGGTTCAGCCCTTATGGCTGCTGTAACTCACTCCGATTTTTCGATTTTTGCTCCTTTTGCTTCCAAATGCTCTCCTAAGTATAAAAACATGAATTTAAAGAATTAGGAGCATAAATTTACTATTGACATCAAATAATCACCCAAAAACGCATTAAGAATGAGATTAAAACATTTTACTTTTAGCACCTATCAAATATCCCCACACTTAAACATTCGTTTGTCCTCGAGCAAAATTCTCAACCCATAATCAAGTTAACTTCTCTCAGTTTATTGTTTCCACTGATAATGTCTTAGGATAATTTACAGATAATCATGCATTGGAAATTTACATGAAAATGACACCAAACAACACAAGCAATCAAAGCAGAGAATTTAAGCTTCAAAAGCATTAGACATCTCCCTTATCTCAATATTTACCTAAAATTAAACCTCAACAAGAAATAACATCCTCACTAAAGATTCACTCAAAGCACTCAAAGTGTTTAAGGTTCAAGTAATATGCACTCAATTGTCAAAAAAGAAATGCCATTACCATAGGCTTGCTTGAAAATCAAATCTTCACCATTATAGAATGAGATGACACACCAATCAAGAGGTCTTTACGAGATTGTAATGGGGCTTAGGTTAAGGGTATGGAAAATGTTAGAAAAGTTGGTTATAATTGAGAGTCAAGTTGATAAGTTACCAAACTAGAAAAAATCAAATGTTGAATTAAAAGGATTTACATCAACAAGAAATAAAGAATAAAAATGTGTTTTTCAACACAATATGAAGCTAATGATTCAAGCTTAATCAATTTTTTTTTGATTTCTTGATTTTTTTTCTCTTTTTCTTTTTTTAGAGAACAAATAAAATTCAGCAATGCAAAGAATGAAACATAGTCAAGCAACTAACCAAATCAAATCTCAACAAAAAAAAAGTCAATAAAAGAGATAATTTACAACATAAATATGAGTTATGGGTTAACATTGATGGGATATAGGAAAAGAAATAAATGTTTTAGGATCAACGGGGTTTACTAGGGGTTAATACAACAGGTAAGCTGATTAAAGGTTAGATGGGTTAAATCTTAAGTGCTTCTATCATTTCAGTATATCAAATCAATAGTGTGATCTTGACATGTATAAACGAAGCAAGTTCTAGAATAACGAATCAAGTTGAAATATTCACAACCAAAAATAAAATGAGCACGAAATAAAATATATGCTCTATAGGCTCAAAAGCTCACAAAAAATTATGGTTTTGATGTAAAAATTGCAAATTTAAAATTTCAAGATAATGCTTCAATTTAGGGAGACAACCTAAAATAATAATTTCTAAAAAATAACTTATCATGCTTGTCTCTCTCGTTTCTTAAAGTATAAATCACAAAATTCACAAAAATCCACAAATTATTCCAAAACAAAATCAATAAAAACTCCAAATTTAAAAAAAAAGCAACTTCAATGATAGATGTAAGAAAATTACTTAAACACAAACAACAATTCAAGGATTTTATCGTATAAGCATATAAACAATCTCCCCACACTTAAGATGTACATTGCCTTTAATGTACAAACAATTATAATCACAAAATAAGCACAATATCATAAGGATGAGAGAGAACTGAAACTGCCTTGAATTTGGATGAATTCGCCAGAATAATGAAAACCGGAATCGTAGGCGAATCTAAACGAAGTATATGTTTACGAGAAAACTAATAAGAAAATAGACAAAAATAAATAGGATAAAGATATAACAAACTTGAAAAAACAACCAACAAAATAATAAAACTAAAGTGCAAAATAAAATTAAAATAAAACAAAAAGTCTCACAAATAAAATAAAAACAACTAACAATAAAATAAAAGTACAACTGAAAATAAAAATTAAAATAAAAAAACTAAAAACTAAAATAAATCAGTGATTGATGTCCGGTGGTAAGTCCGAATCATGAGGCGTAACATCCGGTGGAAAAATATGGAAATACTGGCACATCCGCTGCAGATACGCCTCAATGCCATCGAATTGTGCTGACTGCTGCTTGAGATGCTCATAATGTAACTGCTTAAGTTGATCTATCCTCACTGTCTATCGCTACTCAAAGCATTCAAACCTCTCGAAAATATCGTTAAGTGTAACAGCAAACACAATAGTAGAACTTGGAGAAGGAGTGAGAACGGGTCGCGGTGGTGGTAGTGGGGGGTCATCACCTAGATGCTCATCATCCTCGTGCTGCTGAGTCAGACATAGCAATACATATCGATCACCGAAAGACCTAGGTTTACGAGCGACCATCCTCATATGTTTCATGATATTCAAGCCCTGTGGTGTCATGTCTCCAATTAAAGAGTACCAATCTGCTCGGGGGTCTCGAGGAGACTGAAGTAATGAGGCAAGGGTGTGACATATGGGCCCGTACATATAGGTCCTTTTTGTGAGCGCTTACTCTGATCACGACAACACTAGGCTATGAAGCGGGCTAGACCAATTAGGTGTTACCCATGTATACTCCATAAGAAAATGCATTTAAAGTGTCCACGACACTCGTACTCTTCTTTCAGCCAGTTAAGGTATGAGCTAAAATAGCGTAAATGCATCACAGGGCTGGAGAGAGGCATCGAGCCTTAGACTGGCTCGGGTTGTACTGAACGACAACCTCAGAGATGTTTGACCAGCATAGGGAGGTTGATTGATAAATGTGCCGTGAAAGGGTGGAAAACTCGAATGTGGTCAAGAAATCATTAGAATATAGACCAAGGGCAACACCAAATCCCGCAATACTAAAATGTTGAGTGATACCCCTAAGACCTAATGGTATAGCTCATGGTTCATCCCCCAACGATAGCATCGTCTCTAGAAAAAAGTGGAGCAAAACTCCAATGTAAGCTCAGCATATGTCAACTCCACGATCGCGAATAACCGCTCACATAGAGTCGCGTCTAGTAGAGTATAAACTAGTGAAAATAAACCCACAACCTAAAGGACTTACAAATCAATACACTGACCCAAACCTAGTGCTAAATCCTTCAAATGTCGGTATCTCTCTTCACGGAGTGGATGGTCGAAAGTGAGGTATTAGTGGCAGTCTGTCAGAGATGAGAAAGATGAACACGTAAGACGACGATAGAGAGAGGAGGAGGGAGAAAAATACGGTGATCAAACGAAGGTGTGGAGGCCAAGGTGAATGACAATGAGAGTTATGTGAGGGAAAGTGGAGGGTCGAGGTTTGGTTGTCGACGAATGTGACGGGGAACATAAAGCGGACAGTATCAAGAAATGAGAAAAGAGAGTGGTTGTTATAATGAGGATTGGATGAGCGAATGAGGGTAGAAAAAGAAACTAATAGTGTGAGTGGAGAGGGACAACGACGGTGACGGCAACGGCTTGGTAGGAAGGACTAGAGGGGGAGCAACAGCTGGGGGTGGTTGAAGACACAGTCATGTGTTTGGCCCATGTTGGGCCACACAGCCGTGTCTCTCACCTGTTTAATACCTCCCAGGCTATGTGGCTTTTGAAAAATTGAAAACAAAATAACTTCCGGTATGTACACGGCCTAGGAGACTTCCATGTGTCTAGTTCGTGTGTCCCACACGAACGTGTCGACAGGCCGCGTGAACTATTTTAGCCTGTGTGTGATTCAAAAATTTGAAAAAAAATTAAGTCATGTTTCCGCACAGCCGAAGACACGCCCATGTGTCACACACGATCTTGTACTAGGCCATGTGTGATGCTCGTTTGCTTCTGTCATGCCCGTGTGCAAGGCCATGTGACCTACATGGCCTACCACACGCCTGTGTGACAGGCCGTGTGTTACACAACCATGTCCCCAGACTGTGTAACTTTTTGTACCCGTGTGGGTTAGATTAAAATTTAAAAAATGAGCTCCAGTATGCACACGGCTTGGGATATGCCCGTGTGTCCTGTATGACTGTGTCTCTAGGCTGTGTGGATCACCCCATACCATGTGATCCCTTTTTTTTGAATTTTTTTCAATTTTTTAAATAATAAAAATAAATTTTGTAATAATAAAAATAATATGAAAGTAAAATAAATAAAATAAATAAAAGAAATAAAATAAAAACACTTGGGTTACCTCCCGAAAAATGCATATTTAAAGTCTAAGCCAAAGCTCCTCTATTTCGTTGTCAATATTACCACCAAAATAAAGTTTAAGACAAAGACTGTTTACCTTGAATGTGCTATAATCAGGGTGTGTTACTTAATGGTTCCGTATGAGGATATGTTTTGTACCACAAATGGGTTCGACCCTATTGATTTAAGCTTTGAAGGGAACATTCATGATCTGATTTGTCTAGTAGCATTTTGTCCCCAACTTTGAATTGGTTTGTTCTCTTTAGATGCATATGGCGTTGTTTAGTTATTTTTTTTGTGTTTTCTTGGTTTCTCATCAGCCTTCGCTCGCCATTCATTTAATTCATTGAGCTGTACCATTTTCTTTTCACTTGTCCCTTAGTTTCTGTCACCTTGAAACAAATATTGTTTGAACACGTATTCATTAGTGGTTTCCAACAAAAAATGTCGAGTCTCATCGTTAACATTAACAGAATAATGAGTATTATCTCGCTCACTAGAAACTCTAACAAAATAATGTGCTTAAAGTGTAACATTTTCATCACCTACACTTAACACAAGTTCACCATTACCCACATCAATAACAGTTCTAGTAGTGGCTAAAAAGGGTCTACCTAAGATCTTGTGTACCTCAATATCCTCATCCATGTCCAATATAACAAAATCAACAGGGAATATAAATTTATCGACTTTAACAAGTACACATTCAATAATATCCCTAGGATACCTATTTAATCTATTAGTTAATTAAATATTGATCCTAGTGGGTTTTGGTTGACCGAAACCAAGTTGTTTGAACATTTTATAAGCCATAACAGTTATACTAGCCCCCAAATCAGCCAAAGCTTTTTCAACATTTAAACTACCAATAAGATAAGGAATAGTAAAACTCTCTAAATCTTTAAGCTTGTTGGGTAGTTTATTTTGGAGAATGGTCGAGCAATCCTCATTAAGCTCCACATTGACAAGTTGTCTAGCTTCCTTTTATTTGTTAACAACTCCTTTAAAAATTTTGCATATTTGGGAATCTATGAAAGAATTTCAACAAAAGGTAAGTTAATATGCAATTTTTTTTAAAAAGCTCAAGAAATTTACCATATTGTTCTTTTATGCGGTCTTGTTTCAATGCTGCTGGATATGGAATTTATGGTATGTATTCTCTAAACACCGACTTATGCTCTTCCTTTCCTCAACCCCATCATTTTTCTCAACAGTTTCTAAATTTATCTTCTTTTCAAGCTAAACTAACCCTTCCACGCTTTGAACAGTGATTGCGTAGACTTGCTCCTTTGGGTTAGTTTCAGTATTACTAGGTAAACTACCTTACTGTCTTTTCGAAACTAGTTTAGCAAGTTGTCCAATTTGATTTTCAAGCTCTTGAATCAATGTTTGCTGATCTTTCAAAGTTGTCTCAGTGTTTTGAAATTGAGTTTTGGACACCGAAATAAATTTAGTTAATATCTCCTCAAGGTTTGGTTTCTTTTCTTGCTGATAAGGTTGCTGAAAACCCGGAGAGGGTTGTGACCTTTGATTTCCTTAACCACCCAAAGAAAAATTTGGATGATTCCTCCATCCTGGATTATAGTTATTATTTTAGGGGTTAATTTGAGGTCTAGAATTGTTACCCATAAATTTGACTTACTCATGCTCCATGTTAGAACAGAAGGGTAAACATTCTGAATTAATCATTCCCACTCCATTTGCATCACATTGTACTACCATATTTACCTACTTAGAAAAATTCAAACCATCAATTTTCTTACCAAGAGCTTCAACCTGATTTGCTAACATAGAAACCTCATCAATATTAAAAACACCGGCTGTTTTAATCAGTTTCGTTCTCATGACTTGTCATTGATAGTTATTCAATGACATCTCCTCAATAAACTCTTAAGCTGCCTCAGATGTCTTATTATTCAATGTTCCGCCAGTTGTTGCATCAATCAGTTACCTAGTCGAGGGATTCAAACCGTTGTAAAAGGTTTAAACTTGTAACTACAAAGGTAACCCATGATGAGGACACTTTCTCAAAAGACTCTTATATTTCTCCTATGCATCACATAATGTCTCTAAATCAATTTGATCAAAAGAAGAGATGTCATTCCTCAACTTAGCTGTTTTAGCCGGTAGGAAGTACTTCAACAGAAACTTTTTAGTCATCTGATCCCAAGTAGTGATAGAAGCCCTTGGAAGTGAATTCAACCACTATTTTTCCTTCATACTCAAAGAGATAGGAACAACCGTAAGCGTATGACATCATCAGACACCCCATTAATCTTAAATGTGTCGCAAATATCTAGAAAGTTAGCCAAATGAACATTCAAATATTCATCTTGCAACCTATCAAACTGAACATATTGTTGTACCATCTGAATTGTGTTCGGCTTTAGCTCAAAATTATTTGTAGCAATAGTCGATTTGACGATACTCGATTCAACCCCAATCATGGTAGGCTTAGCATAATTAAACATAGTACGAAGACCATAAGGTGCAAGAGGCTGTTGATAATTTTGATTATTTTCCATCTCCACAGTAATATCATTTTCTTCTTGATCGTCTATTAAAATCTGTTGATCTTACTTTGCTTCTCTAACCACTGTATGATTTCTGCGACCAATCTTTTCAATTTCACTATCAAACACTAACGGTTCTAATGGGTTTTCTCCAGTCATAAACTAAAAGAACCTGTCAGAATCAAACAAACAAAAAAATTAGAATAAAAATTAAAAACAAAAAATAAAAAATAAAAAGGGTTAAATTAATAGAAATAAAGTTTTCTAATATTTTAGTCCTTGGCAATGACAAAAAAACTTGATGCAGTCGTAAACCAACTAAAAATCTAAGACAAGTGCACCTATTAATTAATAGTATAGCTATAGTGAGCAAAGATATCGTTCCCGTGAAGACTAAAAGTACTAGTTATTATCGTCTTTCTATTATTTAACTGATTAATTCGAGTGATTAATTAAAACTAAAATGAACTAAATTAATTAACTACGAACGCGAAAAAGAACAAATCAAGAAAATAACCGATTAAAAGCCAAAAAGAAAAATAATACCCAAGAAAGAATTCTCCTAGATTTCATCTGTCATTATCAATCTAAATTACACAATTTCTTCACTTAGTATCTTGATCCGTAGAAATCCCTAAATTATGCTAATATCTCTCTTCAAGAATAAAAGCAACTGACTCTAGGTTGATTAATTGAATATTCTATGACAGCTCACTCCTATCTTCTTATTTTTGTCATATATAAGTCTCAGAATGCTCGAAAAACCCTAAAAAGCATATTTTTCCACTGTTTGGAGTGCAACTCATAAAATCGACACGGCCTGCCATATGGTCGTGTGGCAGCTCGTGTGGCTCACACAGCCGTGTGGAAAGGTCTAGGTTGTGTGGCTTTTGTAACTCGCTTCGATTTTCTAATTTTCATTTGTTTTTCGCTTCTTTTGCTCCCAAATGCTCTCTTAAGTATAGAAACATGAATTTAAAGGATTAAGAGCATAAAATTCACCATCAACATTGAATAATCACCCAAAAACACAATAAGAATGAGATTAAAACATATTAATTTTAGCACCTATCATCTGCCAACACAAGGTTTGCCAAGAGAATCCACTGATTGGCAGGTTCTCCACAGCGACCACACCAAGATGTATAGATTAGTAACATATACTTGCCAAAAGAAGAACCTTCAAATAGGTCTTTACAGACTTACCTGATTAGCCAAATAATCTACCAATCATGGCGCGACAACCAACACTAACTTAACTTGTCTGATAGGGCATAAATCAACCTTCCTTAGCTTATACTTTAGCCAACAATCCACCCACACAAACCACCAACTTGGAAAATACGTTGGGCGGGGTGTTACAATACCTAACAAATACAGCATCAATAGTTTTAGATCTGATAGTGCTCTTTTTAAAAGCAAGCAAACTTGCTTTTGCTAAGCACCCCTACACTTTCAACTATTACAAATTAGGGGCATAACTTTTCCACAATTCATATGGGGTATAGTTTATTTTTTTATGAGGCACTTTATTAAGAATATAGTTTGCAGAAAGTACGGCCTCCCCCCACATACTGTCAAGTAAACCAAAACTTAGGGGTAAAACATTCATAATTTCTTTTAGATTTCTATTTTCTTTCAGCTATTCCATTATGTTGTGGGAAATAGGGAGCAAAAAAAAAACTCATAATATTGTCTTTTTTAGAAACCTCTTTAAGAAAATTAATGTCATATTCACCACATCTATCGGATCTAAGACATTTTATTCTCTTATCAAACTGGTTTTCTACTTCTGCTTTATAAAGAAAAAAAACTTTTACTAGCTTCATCTTTTGATATTAGAAGATAAACATTTGTATATCTAGAGTAGCCATCCACAAAGTCTATATAGTAGCATTTTCCACCCTTGCTCTCTAAGTTTTTAAAGTCTACTAGATCAGTATGAACTAACTCTAAAAGTTCAGTCTTCCTATCAAGAAGAGTTTTTAAGGAATGTCTAGCATGCTTGGTTTTAACATAGATTTCGCATTTGTTAAAGCTACTACTATCTAGATTAGGGAGCATATTCATTTTTATGAGTTTTTATAGAGAATGAATATTCACATGACCTAATCTAGCAAGTCACATGTCAATGGATTCAATAATATAAGCATAAGTGATGCCTTTATTATTATTAAGCATAGTCTCAACCACAAATAAACCTCCACTAAGATAACCTTTCTCAACATTATCTTCATTACGGGAAAGTACAAATTTATTAGATTCAAAGACTAATTTAATGTTTACCTTATTTAGTAATCCACCACTGATCAAATTTCTACGCAGGCAGATACATAAAGAACATTATTTAATGCTAATTTTTCTATAAAATGGTGTTGAAAGTGATAAGTAGATAAGAGTTACTTATCACTTAATAAAAAAAACAAATTCAATTTATTTTATTTAATTACTTATCACTTAATAAATAATAAATTTTATTTTATTTTAATATTATATTATCTTTTAAATATTTTACGTTTACTCTTTATCTACTATTCATTTTTTTGAATATTCTTTTAATCATTCTTGTTTTTATTCAGAAAATAACATCAATATTTGAATTGACATATCAATATAATTTATTCCAAATATTTTTTATGTATATTCAAAATGGTTTAGAATTTGTCATTTAAAATATGCAACAGGATCTCAAAAGCCCTTAGTAAAAAAAAATCAATTAAGCTATTAGAGAGAAAGCGCATCCAATTAGGTTTTCGGTGAAAAAAATCAATTAGGTTTTTTGGTTAATGGAAATTGTTAACTGATTTCACCATTAAGAGATGTTGATGTGATTAATAGAAGCAATTAAAATTTGACATGTGCCATGCCACATGGATAAGTATATTGTGTGGCATGTCAAGTCAATAAAAAAATTTTAAAATTTATTTAAAAATTACTAAAATGCACGTTTAGAATGAATCTAAACAAATGGAAGTTCAAGTACATCTAAATGTGGACATTCATTTATCTGTATTCATTCTAAAGATGATTTAAAATACCATAAAAATTATTAGAAATTGAAAATAGTGAATTTATAAAATTACGATGAAAAATCACAATAATTAAGGAGTAAAATGAAACTTGGCACTTATATGTTACAAATATCAATTTAAGCATTAGTTTCATCCATTATTATCAAATTATTGCTCAAACTTTTAAACATTTTAATTAAAATTTTAAATATTAATATTATATCAATCAAGCCTTTCATTAGCTTAATCGACATTTTAGACATTAAATGTCAATTCAAATATGACGTTCACGTGTGAATCAAATTATAAATATGCATATATCTATCATACAAGTATTGAAAAAATAATGTATTACCAAAAAAAGAAAATGTCAATAAAATTTAAGAAATTTTTTGAATTTATTTCAATAAATAAACACGTAATTATAAATGGATTTTATTTTAGGATAAGATGGGAATAAATTTGTGGGAGATGAGTGTGTAACACAAATGGCAATTCATGGTCAACCTATTTGCACCTTTTTTTAGAGTTAAAAGTTAAAGCGTTGAGACTTGTATGGCTCCACTTGTTGGATGGGGGTTAATGTAGGTCCACATACTTGGAAATTCACAACACTATTTTCACTTTGATTGGACTATCAAATGCATTGACCCACAGTGAAATTGAGATAATTATTGTAAAGTGAAATTAAATAATACAATAATGGTGAGTTGAGAGATTTTGATAAGAAAAAATTATCATTAAATTAATAAATAATTAAAAAGATTGTAACAAGATTTATGTCAAATTATGGATTTTTAATAAATAATTAAAAATTAAAAATAATGATACAGTTATTATTTTATTTAAATGAAAAATAAAAGTTAAATGAAAAAGATATTTTTTTGGTATTAATAAAGATCTTTTCCATCTATATAAAGAACAATTTTTGTGATAAATGATAAAGATTATTTAATATAATATCAACACATTATTTTATTTAATATAGTTACATAAATTCATTTATAAAAATATTTATTTATTATCATGAAAATACATGAAAATTTTTAAAAATAGAGTAGTTGAGGCAACTATTGTTTAACCCAAATATATGGGAGCATGGCGTCATTCACATCTCGAACGCAGAATTCACTTCCACTGGTTAGCCTGTCCCTCTCTTTCCCTCTATCAAAGTGGCCACCACTAACAGCAACCTTTATTCATTATTTATTTTTACTTTTGAAGCTAACTCTTGAGTTCTTTTATCCCCATTTGCATTTCAATAATATAATTCCGTTGCAAAGATCATGCTTACAGCCTTAGAGAAAAGGATCCACGCCTGGTGGAGGACTGATGTCTTTCAACCAAAATGATGATGTGCTAACTAAAAATGTTGATGCATCATTCGATTTTTCTAAAAGGGTGCATAAGTTAATAGAGGCAAGTATGACCCAGGTTCTTATCATCAAATTCTTTGAGACAAAAATTAGATTCAATCATTATGATCCATTTAGTTTATGTATTAATATAAGTTATTTTCTCGTATTATAATCCAATCATATAATTCAACTTAATATTAGTTAAACCTTAGATAATCAGTGAGCTAATATTTTCTTTACATTTTGCTTTGCTTGTAACATCTGTGAGGACATTATACAAAAGGTATTAATGTAAATAATAGAATTTTATTAAACCAATTTTTTCAAAAAATTACAAGTACATTTGACGATATCACTACACTAACGGTACTAGATCCCAATATAGGCCACATTTCCTAAGCGTCAAACTGTTCGGGCTAAGTCTAATTTGGACCAATCTCTTCATAAGGTGATGTAGGTAGATGAAATTTGTGACTTGAACATCATCGTTGGCTTTCAAGGTATGATTAGGGCTTTATCGAGAACGGTTCAATTGATAAAGCCACAACCATTTATTTCGAGATGGTTCCATTAGACCCAAGGGTGATTAATCGGGGTCAAACTCAAAAGAAGACCATTAGGGGCACTCAAAAAGTTAAACCATGGGAAGAGAGGCTTCGATGCCAAAAAAGGATGTGGTGAAAATTATAGCTAATGCTTATCCAAAGAGAGGAGAGGCGCAGACGTTACGTACGGGATACTGTGGAAATTTAAAGTCTTGAGAAAGATGAGGATGGAACGTCCACAAGAGTAAGGTTAGCCTTGGTTCTTTTTTCTTTTTCTTCTTTATCTATTTTATTTTATGGTTTCTCTAGACATTATAGCATGGAATAGTCAAGGATGTGTCATCCTAGATTTCATAAAATTGTTAAAGAGTTGTGCCCTTAGAGTGAATATCTTTGCCTCTATGAAAACCCACGTTAATGGTTTGAAGGTTGATAAAACTATAGCTAAGATGGGATTCCCTTTCTCTCATAGAGTTGAAGCTAAACTTGAATGATTATGTTTCTTTGGAGGCATTATATAATCTCTCAATTTATTCACTTACAAGTAAGGAATGTTTCTAAGAAGGGGGTGTTTTTCCTAATAATTGTTTTTGGTAGTCCACAATGATCTAAAAACAATGATCTAAAAAGGGATTTTTTTTGTGGCCTTACATTAAACTAATTGCAAAGAAGCTTTAAGGGATTAGGTTTTAGCAAGGGAATTCAACTTAATCCTTAATAACGATGAGAAGAAAAGCGGATATAAGATTCTGACGAGAAGGTGTAACTTGTTTCAAGTTTTTATTTACAACTACAATTTGTAAGATATAGGGCTTGTTGGTCCAAAATTTTCTTGGAATAGGGGCCAAATTTTTAAGAGATTGAACAAGTCTATCTATACTGGCTTATAGGATTATTTCTCTCAAGATTCAACAGTTTATCATCTCTAAAAACTAAAATTTGATCACGAGCCTATGCTTGGTATTTGGCTATCTAAGGATACTAACATGAGTTTGGTTGATTTTAATGATTTTGACTAGATAGGTAATATGGATGATAAGAAGAGTAAGTCTAGATGGTGCTTTTGTTTGGCTTTGAATTTGGTTTCTTGGTCTCGTCTATCTAGATCTTCCACTAGAGGTGTTAATTCTAGTGCAATATGCAATTTAATACACTTTAACAAATAACTAATCAAGGCATAGATAATAACTTAGTTAAGTAACTCACTTATCAACCAACCAATAAAACGATTTAGCACATGATTGAACTTAGATTCCACGTAATCATTTTAACAAAAACATGGTAGGCATTGATCTGTCGTAATTTGATACCTCAAATTAGGCTTTCTAAAACACTCAAGGAGCTTATTCTCAAGCAATTTAGGTATCTATTCTATTTTTATCTTTAATTTTCACTATCAATAAACATTTTTGCTTAGTTTTACTCGTCTTGGGACCCAAATTGGCAAAATGGTGCTATGGGGAACCTAACAAGGTGTTTGAGTTGGTGTAAGGAGATGAGAATGTCCCAGCCTTGAGGAAAACAACATCTAACATGGGTGTCATGACACTAATGCTATGGAAGTCGTGACATCGAGTCCCTTTACCTCGAGGATGGAAAACTTCAACAAGAAATCAATTTGACGCTTATTGTTGAGAGAGTTGTGACACCGAGCCTCTAAAGTCGTGATATCCTTGAAGGTGTTGAAGTGAAAAATCGAGGCCATCACCAATGATGTCGTGGCACCTAGACTCCCTAGAACCAAACTTGTGTCACTATCAAGGGTATCGTGACACCGAAGCCTAGATGTTGCGACATCGCTTCCTGACGGGGAGAAAATTATTATTAGGGTAGTCTTTTGTCTAACATCAGCTGAGCACTTCTGCCACCGGCATGTGAACACTTGGACGGAGAATCAACACTAAAAAAATCTACGTGCTGTGTACTGCAAATCTGACAGGCCAGTTGTAATATTTTTAGTGTTACAATGGAACACCCAAGTTTTCCAAGGATCGAACCTAAGAGAGTTCTGTGACCAAGTGATTCTAATCTATAACATGCAATTTGGGAGTCTAGCAAAATACTCACTAGGTTTTATATTAGAGCAAGTCATAATTGAGGGTGGATTATACTAATTAACTATCTAACAATAGAAAATGACCAAAAATCGTAAATCACACAAACTATGAAAATAACAAATTCGATAATAGAAATCGGTTGGTTGATTTTCACGTTGTTGGTTAACCTTTGAATTAGGGATATAAATTGCTAATACTCCTAAATTTGCTTAATTTTACCTCTCGACCTCAATTTTATCAAAATAGACAAATTAGTCCAGTTTATCTCTCGACCTCACCGAACTAACCTGAGACAATCGAGTTGGTACCCAATAATATCTCCTCTCAGTCTCACTTACCAAAATTTTCCCTTAGGAGCGTCATCCTAAGTTTTAAGTTCTATTCAATTTAGTCCAAATTTTGCTTTTTAATCTCTGAACCCAAAAATCAACTACCCAACATTTCCATCAACCAATCACCTAGGATTTAACTACTCATGCTCATATCTAAACACACTAGTAGCAAATAATCAAACAAAAATGAAATCAACTTAAACTCAAAGCAAAGTAATAAAAACTCATATTTTCTTGCAAAAGCTTGGAGAACACAATAATGGAAGCAAGGTAAACGAAGAAAAACACCAAAGGTATGATTTTTAATAGGTGAAATGAAATAAAGCTAAATGAGATTAAGCTTAAGGATTAAAGTGTAACTACAAGGAAAGTTGAGGTGTTAAAAAGCAATTAGTATCAAGCTATAATAAACTTACTAACTAACTACTTAACATAAAATCAGAAAAAGTGAAGCAAAAACCCTAAAAAGATGAAGAAAGCAAGTAAACCATAAGTTAAAAAGATGTAAAAATTGAATAATCTAAAGTAATTTTCTCTTTCTTTCAACCAAAAGAAACCTTTTTATTCTAATTACAACCCAAAAATTATGCCCAAAATGCCCTTCAGTGTGTATTTTTTAGTGGTGTTGGAGTTGGACAAGAACTACCTCTACAGTCAATTTTTTCTTTCTCTCAACCAAAAGAAGGCTTTTTACTCTGATTACAACCTAAAAATTTTGCCCAAAATGCCCCTCAGCGTGTATTTTTTTATTAGTGTTGGAGTTAGACAAGGATTACCTCTGGAATTAATTTTTGTCTCCTCTCGTCAGGGGTATCACGAGACTCATGGTTTGGTATTGCAATATCCATTTAAGTCTTGAAATGGAGGGTCCTTAGGTGTCTAGGTATCGCGATACCACTATAGATGGCCTCAATCATCTTCGTTTCAACATTGTCAGGGGTATCACGACTTTTATGCTTTAATATTGCGATACCCCCTTTTAGGTGATGTTTTTGTTCATGTTCGGGTCACCGTTGACTCCTTACAACACTCAATCAACTATTAGGGCCCCTATGGTACATTTGGCCAATTCAGGTCTCAAAAGTAGCATAAAACACACTAATTCACTTATTAAAGCAAAAATCTAAAACTAAGTAAAAACACGGGAAAGACATTCAAATTGCTCGAGAATAAGCTCATTAAGTGTAATGGAGAGCCTAATTTGATGTATCAAATTACAACAGATCATCAGCCCAAGCCAAAACACAACTTTTAAGGGTATTTTTTTTCTTAAATTTGGAATTGTATCTCAATTGATAAAAGCATTTTTGGTTGAAAACTTTAAAAGGAGCCAAGTTTTCTTTCATCTTTTAAGCTTAGTATTTAGTTTCTTCTTCATCTTTTAGGCTTTAATTTATTAAATTTTCTGAGTTTTAGTTGGTTTGGTTGGTAGTTTAGTTAGTATTTACTGTAGCTTTTCTATTATTTTCAATTTGATACTTAAACTTTGATTTGTATTTTGATTTTCATCCAAATCCCTTAATATATTTTAGTTTCATTTGCTTTCCAAAGTATAAAAAACTGAACTTGTATTTTCACCTCTGTTTTTGTTATCGTCATCTCCTCTAAGCAACCATCAAAGAAATTCCTAACCTTTCTTTCACCTTACTATTGTGCTTATTTTAATGAATAATTTGAGTATGTGTTGGACTGTTGTTTGCATAAAAATGATGTTGGGTAACTAAATCTATGGTGGTTGGTTGATGAAAATGTTATTTGGTTAATTTTTTTGTACAGAGACTAAATTGTAAAAATTGAACTAAGTCGAATAGACTTCAAAATTTAGAATTGACGCATTTAGGTGAATATTTAAATAGGTGAGACTGATAGGAGATCCTATTGAGAATGAATTTAGTTATCCAGAGTTAATTTGGTGAGGTCGAGAGAAAAATCAAACTAGATTGTCTAATTTGGTAAAATGGTGACCGAGAGGTAAAATTGAGTCAATTAAGAGTTTAAGCCTTTAAGATCCCTAATTCAAAGACTAATCAACAACATGGAAGTCAACCAAACACTTGTGTTTCCTAGATTTTTGATTGCGTAATTTTGACTATTTTATAATTTGGTCATTCTCAGTGTTAGATAGTTAATTTAGTGTAATTACCCGTCTCGATTGTGATTTTCCGTAATATAATGCTTAAAAAGTAGTTAGTTAGACTCCCTTTTTGCTTGCTTTGACCATTAATCACCTTGTACCTAAACTCTCTTGGGTTCTATCCTTGGAATACTCTATAGTGTTCCATTGTAACACTACAAATATTACAACTCGACCTGTCAAATTTGCAGCATACTGCTAGATATTTAATTTTAATTGTGTTGACTCATAGCCTCGATGCACGTATGTTGGGGCACAGTCAGGCATAAAATTCAAAAGATAATGGTTGGAAAATTTTTAATTAATAGATAAAAATATGATGAAACGCAAGAGTTGAATCCACCTTCATCCACAAGGTTTTAACAAAAGTGAAGAAACAAAAAATCTACAACAAAAAGAAAAGAAAAAGAAGAGAAAATAAAAATGAAAACCTAAACTAAGGGTGGGTTTGGATGGGAGGTGTGTTTACCTACGATTAGTGTAAAAACAACGGTGACAGTGAGATTAGAAACTAAAGCGATAGAGTAATGTGAGATAAAAAGTAAGCTAAATGCACTGTACTGCACCCCACCGCCAATCCAAACCCACCCTAAGAAAAGAAAAGTAAAAATTGTCTAATGTCTAACCTAAGCCAACCTCTCAAATATTTGATATAAGGTTGTATTTATAGGCAAAAAATATTTAACCTAACATTGACAATTATACCCTTAAATGAAAAGTAACTTAAGCTTGTTTGGACACAAAATTTCCTTTACAATTTTTCATTCGTTAGGCTTCGATGTCATGACATCCAAGCTTTGGTGTTGCAACACCTATGGTAGTTGTCATAAAGAAGGCTTAAAGGACACTCGGTGTCGCGACATGACCTTACTAGTGTCGTGACCTGAACAATAGGTCATTGGGTTCCTCTCACTTTAACATTTAGCTTGGAGTTACAACCTCGAGGGCTTGGAATCACGACTTTGTGGCTTAGTGTCATGGCACTCTATACTTAGTGTTGCGACCTCTACAAAAAGCTACTCCAAGTTAAGTTTTGGTGAAGTTCAATTTCCTCAAGGTGGTAGAAAGGTTAGTGTCATGACACACGAGCTTTAGTGTCGCAACCTCGACCACAGTAGAAGTCCTCTTTGATTTTTGACCTCAATCACCTCTCTACACAAGCTCAAATCAATCATTAGACTTCTAATGACATAATTTTGCCAATTTGGGTGTCAAAAGTAAAAGAAACATAGTAAAACTAGCTTCTAACATAATATTTATAAGTAATGAAATGTAACACAAAGCTTCATAAAACACTTGAAAACCCACTTTTTAAGTGTCAAAAGAACTTACTTTGACATATAGAAACACACAGATCAAGCATTTGTCACAAAATTAATTGTGATGGAATATGATAAGAATAATCTTGTTGGCAAAAGAAAAGAACCTTTCATTCCCCAACCCTCGAAGAAAAAGAAAGCTTAAAGGAAGAGAAAGAATCTAGAGTCAATTCCTATTAATGACTCTGATTTTGAAGATAACATGCCCTTAGCAAAATTGACACTTCAAGCCAAAAAACACAAAACCAAAATACCTAGTGGCCCATCCTCTACCAAAAAGACAAACAAGAAGATATAGGCTACATGGATAATTGAGATTCTAAAGGAAGTTACTAAGGTTGCAATACCTGAACTAGTTCAACCAAAGCCCAAGTTCTTTACTTCCACATGCTAAACGAATGAAAGTAGTGGCTTAAAATGACTCTATACTTGAAATGAATATTCATGAGAGTGGTTTTTATGATAATGAAATAGAAATTTTCCTAGAACATAATCAACTTCTCTTCTATGTATCTTATGTTAATCCCTTTGTGAAGAATATAGTCTTGGAGGTTTATGCCAACCTTCATTCAATTCTAAAGGATCCAAATAGTGAGCACTATATGCATAGTATGTCAGGGGTCGTTTCTTCACTTTTAGTCCTAGTGTGAGTATTACTTTTTTTTCATTATCATGGTGTGGATGATGAAAATTTCTCTGCTGAAAAAGATTTCCTTACTGCTTAACTCACCAACAATTTTCCTAGAATAGAATCGACTTATTTTGTTCATGTTTGAATTTATTTTAGTGTGAATTCTTTGTTTGTATGATATTCTTGTTGATCAGTTTATAACTAAGTTTTCAAGAGGAAAGTTTTAATGAGAGAGTGATCTAAATTGTATATAAGAGAAAGGTTGCAACTTGGTGAGAAAGTTGGGCTTAAATCACGTCTCGTACAAGTTCATCTATGGTGGATTATTATTTGGGTAAAGCTCGGTAGATACGATAAGTTTCTGAGCTCTATAACCCAACTTCTTTGTCAATATCTTATTTTATAACTATTAATAAATTAATTCAGTTACAACTAAACATGCATCTTAATAGACAAATTGGACGAATTCACAAACATTTGGTCCAAATCTAATAGATCAATGACATTCAATCTCAATCATTGACAGAATGAGTGCGCAACAGGATCGTAAGTTTGTCCAAGTCATAGATTTGACTTAGGGCTCTAAATGATTGGAAATAAATTTAGATTTCAACACAACTTGAAACAAAAAAAATCCAAGTCAGATAAAAAAATTAAAAGGAAACAATTAAAATAAATAATTAAGATAGAAAATAAAAAAAATTAAATAAATCAAAGTTTTGAATAATTAAACAAGAAAAAAATAGGATAAAGAAGAAAATAAAGAAGACAGATGGAAGAAGATGAAGATGGCGCGTAGAAGTCCTAAGGAGCTTTGGAAACCCAATGAATCCACAATCCCCTTCAAACGACTCTAATTTAACCTCTATAAAAAAAACTTGGCAAGAAAAAGCTTGAAGATGATCCCCACAATCTGAAAAGATTGTTAAAATTCTTTTAAAATAAAACTCAATAGAAATTCTTAAAAAGAAAATTTAAGGAGAATTTTATTAATTCAAAGTGAATAATGAATTAATTGCTTGTTGAATAATTGTTTACAATGAAGAGGCATTTATATAGGCTAATTAAGTAAATCCAAATAAAACTCTTAAGTATACTAAAACTCTAATTAACCTAAAGAAGAAGTAGTTTTAAACTAAACTTTCTTATTGACATAAAACTCCTAAATAACTTAAAATATTTACAATTTATCCAAAATTTGGAATAAATAAATAATAAAACTTAATAAATACAATATTAGGCTCGTGTATAACAAAAATTAAGCCTGAAACTCGAACACAATATGATTTAAACTCGAATAAAAAGCCCAAAACTTGTAAATTCTGTAATATTCCCGTCTAAAAATTCTACTTGCGTAGACTTCACTAAAGCGGTTATAACTTGAGTTCCGAAACTCAAAATCAAGTGATTCAAAGTGCGTTTTGAAGCTAAGAGATAGCTCTTCAACGTCTATTCAGACATCTAAGCCTATAGATTCCTAGATCTCGTCCAAAAATTCATCGCAAGTTGACTAATCTTTTCAACTTGAAAATTGATAGTTTGGTTGAACTAACTTTAATAAATTTCACTTATTCCATGCATGTATCATTCCCTATTTCCTCGAAAAGTCCTCACCTATTGTCTTTCATCGAATCTTGGTCTGATTTGCTTGGCTTTTGACCTTGAAATTGGGCATTGAGACTCGCATCAATCCTCCTCGGTCATTTTGCCAACTCTCAACATTTACACATTGTGTAATTTGATTTTTTTACAAATTTACTTTTCTTTGTGACATTGAGGGTTAATTTTTAAAAAAATGAAAAAAGATAAAATTATTGTTTTGAATTTTTGGGTGTTTCCATTTTTGTATATTTTCAATCAAATGTAGATGATAAATTTGTTTTTTTTAGCTTTTTAGGCGAAAATTTCAAGAAAAAAAAAGCAAAACTCCAAAAATGACCAAATTACAAAGTGTAAATATTGAGGGTTATATTTTTTTTAGAATTTAATTGACATAATGTATAAATTTTGAAGGTTAAAATTGTTATCATGCTAATTTTAAAAGCTCCCACCGTTAGCCTGTTGGTGACCAAAAAAGATAAAATTGAATTGTTGGTGACCATTTTGTAACTTTTCATTGTTGGGTGACTAAAAAAGAAATTTACTAATAATTGGGTGATTACTAGCATATTTTACCCTTATTTTATTTTTCAAGTATAATAAAGGTAAATAACATTTTAACGATTGTCAAGTTTTTATTGGCCGAAAGTTTTTTTTAAAACGGGTATAACATAAGGGTCAATATTAGTTACGAAATATAGTTTAGGTACCTAACTCAAACAAAGACCATAATTTGAGGGCCAAGTATTAAATTAAACCTATCCTAAAATTTAGTTATGCTATTATTTATATAAACTTTAAAAATTTATAATTAGGATAAACTATTTATATATTTAAAAAATTAAAATTTCGAGAAAAATAAATCTTCAAAAAAAATTGAAATAAGTTTCCTATCCTATATTTAATGCCAACACAACATTACAAATTCATAATATATACATATAACCATATATACATCATGCACATTTAATTAGACACCTATCCATATAGTACTATATACTATAATTTAATTTATATTTATTATTTAAATTAAATATGTTTTTAATCTATATGTAAACTTATTTTAATATTATATTTTTAATAGTCATTTTTTGTTTACTTTTTACCGTCATTATTACATTTTAGTCCAAACACATCTTGCACCGTTAATTTACTACAATAATTAATTTTAATGTCATCATTTTTGTAATTTCATCATTCATCCATTAGATATGTGATAATTTTTTTATCTATTTTTATTAAAATTAAGATTTGAAAAATAATTAATGCTAAAATTTCTCAAGTAATTTGATATTTTCTCTCGATTACTATTTCAACCGTTTTTACTTAATAATTCATTACAAATGAGTTTTATCTGTTAATAAAAAAAGTTTTAACAAATGAAAAATAGAAAAAAATTATGTTAAAAGAGATAAAGAAGGGAAGAAAACAGAAAGAAGCAGAAGAGAATAAAAAAATTGAAAGAACATAAAAAAAATTAAATTGCATAAAATAAAAAAATATGGAAACAAATTATAAATATAATTTAAAATTTTTATTTGTAATGATGATTTAATATGTAATTAAAATATTATAATATATTCACATAAGTAATTAAAATGTAACATAAAATAAATAAAATTAATTATTTTAATAGTTAAAAAAAAAAAAAAAAGAGTTAAACCGGAAAGCGGACATATATGAGTGGGATCCAAGATCTAAAATGGGAGAAGTTAAATATTGATTAATGCAAGGAAGCCCGGTGGCAGCCATCCAACAGGCAAAAGTTTGCAGAGGCCTCGGTCATAGGGCAATCCAAGGTCACGTGACCATTAAAACACAAAATAAGTAAAGGACACGTGATGGCGGCTGATGGGGTGTGTGCGGTACAGGTGATTTACCATCGAGTGACGTAACATGCTAACTACCTTACCCAGTGAAAAAGGTAAAATAACATATATCGTCGTTTTATCGTGATATATTGAGTTTTTATTTCAAGCTAAAAATGATTTATTTATATGTTTGAAATTAACTGTTTAAAGAGATGAGGATGGAGTTAGTTGCCGAGATTTTGAGACCAACGGTAAAAACGAGAAAAGAAAGAAAGAAAATTTGACTGCTAAACAACTACTCCTCCTACAAGTGAACCACAAGCCAAGAAACGCAAAGCAGTAACTTTCCCTCTCTCTCTCTCTGCTTTGCTTTTTATGTTTTATCTGTCTCTCCATAAGGCTGCTCCTCAAACAAGCACTGCTACTTCTCATTGAACCAAAACCCAAAGAATATATCAAATCAATTCCTAACCAAAACCAACTTCTTCACTGTTTCTTCAACCTTTCAAGTTATACTTCTACTATGGGTACTCTACATGACGACGTTGTGATTATAAGGCCGTCGGAGAAAGAAGGAGACCCCTCTGTTATCACTGTTAACTGCCCTGATAAAACTGGTTTAGGCTCTGATTTATGCCGCATCTTGCTCTTTTTTGGTCTTAGCATTGTCCGAGGAGGTAATTCCAAATCCCCCCCTCCCCTTGTTCTTTTAAACCAAGCTTGCATGTTTTTCCCTACTTTTTCCATTACTTTTTTAAAGTTGGTTTTGGTTTTGGTTTTAATGATGAGCATTTGGGAAGTATATCAAAAGTTTGATCATTTGGACTTAAGTTTTGATCACATGGTTTAGAGTTCTTTATGATATATATATTTTAAAAAAGAAAGAAAGAAAATTAATTAATGATTATGTTGGGGGGGTTTGTGTTGTGAAGATGTATCTACGGATGGGAAATGGTGTTATATAGTATTTTGGGTGGTTTGTAAGCCAGCGACAAGGTGGGAATTGTTGAAGAAAAGACTAGTTCAGGCTTGCCCTTCTTGCTCTTCTGCTTCTGGAATTTCTTATTACCGTTCTGAGTTGCAGTCTCCTAAGCCTCCTGATGTCTTTCTCATCAAGCTTTGTTGTGTTGATAGAAAAGGCCTTCTGCATGGTAATCACTTTTTCCTTTTTCAAGATTTTGAGCTCTAAAATGTGGTTAAAAACTTTGATCAGTGAATGAATTTTAGATGTTTTGGTTTGGCAGATGTGACACAAGTTCTCTCTAGTCTTGAACTCAATATACAGAAAGTGAAGGTATCAACAACTCCTGATGGAACAGTGGTGGACCTTTTCTTTATCACAGACACCAGGTTCAGTTTATGTGTTCTGTTTGTTAGCCAGGATCAGTTGTTAAAAAACAGCATGTATTTGCCTTCTATTCAAACTACATATGTGTATGTCTAAATGATATTACTGCTCATAGTAACCCTGATACGCTAAGACATCTTGCATCTCTACCTTGAGTCATATCCTTTGGTAATATTATGATTTTGTTTTCAGGGAACTATTACATACAAAAAATAGGCAAGAGGAGACTTATAAAGCATTGGAAGATGTTATGCAGGATGCTATGATTAGCTTTAACATCGAAAAGGTTGGACCAGAAATTACGGCATGTTGTCAAGCATCTCCATATCTTCCGTCTGCAATAACTGATGATATTTTCAACTTAGAGATGTCCAATGACCTCCCAAGTGTATCACTTACTTCCAACAATGTTTGTGTCACGATGGACAACTCACTCAGTCCTGCTCACACGCTTGTTCAGATTGTTTGTCAAGATCATAAAGGTCTTTTATACGACATAATGCGAACTCTGAAGGATTACAACATTCAGGTAGATTGTTTTTCCAAATTTTATTGCCAATGTTCAGTATTATGATGTGCATCTGTCTATCATAATTGGCTTGAATCCTTTCCAAATTGCGGAAGCTCCGTTTCACTTGTTTAATTTTCAATTGGGAAGGAAAGCGTGCTTAGCCTGAAAACTAGTTCCACCCTGTTAATGCCTCAGTTTCGTTATGTGACTAGATTTCATATGGACGCTTCTATATAAAACAAGGAAGAAAGTGTGAGATTGACTTGTTTATAATGCAATCCGATGGGAAGAAGATAGTTGATCCTAGCAAGCAAACTGCATTGTCGTCGCGTCTGAAAATGGAACTGCTCCAACCACTAAGAGTAACTGTAGTGAGCCGGGGTCCTGACACTGAGCTTCTAGTTGCAAATCCCGTAGAGTTATCAAGCAAGGGCCGGCCTCTTGTTTTTTATGACATTACCCTTGCTCTAAAGATGCTTAATACTTGCATCTTCTCGGTACTTCCTCAGCTCTCTGCCTGATATGCTTTCTGTATTTTTGTTGCTTAAAAACTAGCTTGCTTCATTGGGAGTTTGAACTTAACACTGCATTAGAGTTGATATAATGTGGCTGTATGTTTTACACATCTTTTCTGCAATATGTGCTTTTCTTGATTATTCCTCTTCGCTGTTCCTGTCTGTCCGAACATAAATCCAATGCATTACTTTTGTTATACCGCTTGATTCGGACAAAAAACTGATTTATTTGGAGTCTAGTGTTTGTCCCTTTTTCTTCTGGAAATTTGCACGGTTAACCTTTTCAAGTCTGCATATTTTTCAGGCAGAGATTGGGAGACACATGATCAGAGATCGAGAGTGGGAAGTTTACAGGATTCTACTAGATGAAGGGGCTAGTTCATCCATTCCGAGACCAAAGGTTGAGGAAGAAGTTTGGAAGCGCTTGATGGGTTGGGAATAACTATGATCGGTCACAACATTGCCCCCTCCACAATGGCCGTTGCTAGCGCGGCTGTACAGTATACTTTACCCTGCCACCACCATGTGGAGTCGGTGTAAGTTATGGATCACTTTGCTAGAACTTCGCACCTTACACGTCCAGCTTCTGAGGCTAAACCAGTTGGTAGGAAGTAGATAAAAGGAACAGTACGTTGTTTTGGCCATGTATACATGAAAGTTGTATCATAGAGGTAGATATCATGCATATATTGTTTGTGTAAAGTATCTTTGATTGTGGACCCTTTTGTGTGGGTCAGTTTGGTTTTAAATGAACAGCAATCCAACCAAATTTCTAGTGTCATTTTTCATTTCCACATCATGTTGGTGCTAATCTTTATATCCAACACCCATCTCCGAGTCCGGGTTAGCATCGACCGTAGTAAAAAAAGGGATCATCAAGTGGTACAAAGATAGCAACACGATTAACGTTGTGGCTCCTGGTCATTAATAATATTCCTTCTTTCTTCGTGGTTGTTGGGAACTTCTTTGCTCTTGGTTTGCAACTTATCCAACAAAACTAGATAAATTTATGATGTCACATCGGAAACAGCTATGAATTGATCTTTGTCTAATTCGATCACTTTCATGTTGCATGTGAAGACATATACACCATGATATTTTTTTTATAGCAGCAAATGAGAAGACCAAGAGTGTCATAGATTCCACCTTTTAAAAGTTCTCATAGCTCAATGAAGGTGTTGTCTTTTCTGATGTTCAACTTTGGTTTGTCGTTAGCCGGTTTGGGGAAGGGAAAAAAAGAAACATGTGTTTAACTGTAGTTGATATAATATCTATGGGATTTTGACAGGATATCTATCTATTAAACAAACTTGAAAGCTGATGTTCTACTGTTTGTTACAGACAAACAGGACCATAAAACAAAAATCCCCTAGTTTCATTAACCCAGTTTTCTTCATTACAGATTCCAGCCCAGGAAAGGAACATCTTTCGCCAGTAGGGTCTGAAACATTGTTTGGCAAATCGAATGTTGGAACTTGATTGAAACTTAAAAGGTGTTGCCAGACATGGCTCTATTACGCATGATTTATGCCCCAAACCATTTTGTCCACCGACAAGATTGTGGACTACTTCCCCGATCCAATCAACAGTCAGCCACCTTATTATTATTATTATTATTGTCGACAACTTAAATTCAAAACTAAAATAAACTTTAAATTTACCTAAATAAATAACAACACATTCTAACATTAAACAACAATAATGATGCTAAAGACCAACCAAAAGATTTTAATGGCAAAGCAAGTAACTATGAAGGTGGAGGGAAATGGGAAGGCAACCCGTCAGCTGAGGAGGCTGTATTGGGTTGGGTCATGAACAGTAACTGTGTGGATTAGATTTCTGGAGGTGTTTGTGGAGGACAGTTTTGGATATTCAAATCCATTATAAGTTTCAGTTTTAAATAAGCTTACTAAAATTATATATTTAGCAGATTCAATCACTAATCAATTTAATTAAAATTTAATAAAAATAATAAATAATATTTAATTGTATATAAAATATTTAAATTAAACTTACTAATATCTCTTTGACCATGATAGCACAAGCACCTTAATAAAAGCTTACTATCAAAGTGTATAAAGTAGGGATAATTGGTTGAAAATGGCATTCTCGGAAAAGCAGAGGGGAAGTGCAACATTACTCAGCTTTTACCTTCCATACCATTTGGCATTCCTTTGAGAACTCTTTTTCAAAATTTATAGAATTTTTCTCTCTCCTTATGTGATTAATATCAACATACTTTTTCATAATATAATATAATTCTCCTGATTTTTTTTATAATCAACATTTACTATAAAAATGTTTTTCAGTAAAATTGAAATTTATTAAACTTATTTTTTAGATGAGGTTTTATATTATAAAAACATTATGTAAAAAGATAATTACAAGAGAGAAAAATATATAATGATGGGTGACAGATTTAAAAATTAAATTAGTTCGTGTATACATATATAATCACTATTTCATATGTACATGATCGTAAGGTAATAATAAAATATTTGATTAAGTGTGGTGTCTCAAGTCAAGTCACACTAACTCAATTGATAAATAAAAACAAAAAAACTAAAGTTATTATTTTATTAGATATAGAGATAATTATATGATTTAAACATTTTATAAAATAAAATAAATTTTGTTAGTAATCTTAAATTAGCTACTTAAAAAATTATTTTCTCAATTAAAACTATTAGTTTGTTTTTCTCTACCCGTTTATATTTGTTAACTTCTAATTATGAGAAAAAAAATATCTACTTTTTTAAAAATATTATTATTTCTCAAAATATGAAATGTTATTTCTAAAATTTAAATATATATATAATATTATACATTCACATTCGTGACAAATTCTAGTTGCTAATTATGTGCTTTTCACAAATTTTTTGGAGATAAATCTATTCAAGAGTTAGATTACTTACTAGGCTTGAAGGCGCACTCGAATTATGGGAGAGTTTGAATAAAAATTACATAAAAATGAACTTGGAAAAAAAACAGGTTTGTTTAATTTGAGTTGGGCTTGGGCTCCAATATTAAAAGGCCCCAGCTTGACCCATTTTTTATTGTATCATATATATCTATATTATGTAATTTATATAAAATTAAATATATAACATTATAATATAAACATTAAAAAGACACATTTACAATTTAATAAAGAAAGAAACTAAAAAAATAATATATTAAATTAAAAAGAATTAAATTTTTTTTATATGGAACAACCTAAAATAAGCTTGGGTCGAACATGACCAAAACTTGAGACCAATATTTTAAGTCGGGCCAAGCTTAAGCTTGTCCATAAACTTTCCTAATATCACTACATAGGCTTCAAATAGAGTTTAGTTAATTCACATATAAATTGTATGCATATTATTATTAGTTTATATATGGATATGCATGCATATGAAATAACTTTAAATTTTAAAGACAATGTAACGTCTCAAAATATAGGAGGTTAATTGTAAGAAATAACTAAATAATTGATTTAGTCTTGATGGTTACATAGTTAGTGCACTCCCTAAATAACTTAGATTTTATCCACATCGTTTCCATTTCTTTTCATTTTATTTTCAGCAACCAAAGAGAAACCTCATTAGAATATATATTAATTAAAGTACAAATATAACAAAAATAGGTAGTAGACCAATTGGTTAAGCCTCTTTTCTCCCTTATAACCTAATTTCAAGTCATGCCAAACTCTCTTACCATTTCCATTTTTTGGCCTGAAGGGGTAATTTATCATTTAGTCCCTTAAAAGTTTGAAAACCTAGCTATTTAGTCCTATTTTTCTAATTACATTAGGATTTTGTTTTATTTTCCATTCCAAATTAGAATTCATCCATCTTTTCTCTATATCTTCATCTTTTCTTTGCCCCCTTTTCTTTTCATCATATTTCACATTATCTTGTTGTTAAAAATTATTTTGCTTCCCGAACCCAAAAATCTATTCTCGATTCAAGACATTTTTCAATCGGTTTCATAATATCCCTTAGAAACATTCTTAAACAAGAATCGTTAAGTTCAATTTGATCCTGATAATTAAATCTTAAATTCTCATAGTATCTACATCCAGTGCTAATCTTTCATTCGAATTAATGGATCTTTTAAGAATTTTTCCAAAAATCTACCAAAATCTTAATTTTACTTGAAATTTTTTATTAATTCTTGCGTAATTATCGGTTGAAAGGCCCATTTTAGGTACCCCAAATCAAATTTGAACGTGAGAAACGTTGCTCGGGTCATTGATGAAAGGTGTGTGTTCTTTTACTAGCGAATTGGGGCAAAATCGTGTCTAGGATAAGGCCACATAGACATGTGGACCAAACGGCCATGTCTCTTTGAAAACCTTAGAATAGTTTGTTTCTCACACAGCTAAGACTTCTTCGCACAGTCTGTCGTAAGGGTGTGTGGACCACACAGTCTACCACACGACCATGTGCCCTATAAACCCTAGTGTAGTTTGTGAACCACACAGCCTAGACCCATCCACATGGCCTACCACATGGTCGTGTCATCCTTATAGCTTAATTTTGCAATTTTCACACGGTCACAGTCTGTTACACGGTCTGGGCACACGATCATGTAACCCTTTCACACTGCTTGGCCATATGACCATGTGTCCCCTATTTCACAAAATTTACAGTTTTACATAGAATTTTATGATTTGGTCAGATTAGTCATTGATTAGCTCCCGAACTATTTTTAGTGTTTAATTTATTCAATTAAGCCCATGAATAATATTATATTTATATATATTTGCAGGATTTGTGAATAAATATGTTTAATGTATTTGTATTTATGATTGTTCATATAACATGCTTTATGATACCGCTAAATTATATCCTTGAAAAACATATGTTTTCGACTATTGTATCGGTTATGTTAAGTATGACTCCTATTTCAGTCAAATTTGAGAAATAATCTTCCAGTTAAACTCTGTTTATTTGTTTCAATCAAACTCTAATTAGTCTAGATTATTTTATTATTATTTGACATATGAATTTAGCCTATAAATAGGCTCTTTTACAACATTAGAAAATACACCCATTAGAGATTAGAACTCATAGCACATTTAGAAAATTTTGTGTTTACGTTTTGAGGGTTCTTTGTCTTTGGGTTTTCGGGGTTTAGTTTTTATCTCCATCTTTTGTACTCATCATTCTTTTGCCATTATAGTAAAATTATCTTTGCCCGTGGTTTTTCATCCTCTTAGGAGGGGTTTTTCTACGTTAAATTTGTGTGTTAAATTTCTCAATTTATTCCACTATTTTTTACCTGTTGCTTAATCGAGTCGATTCCCAACAGGTTAGTTGAGAGCATAATTATTGCTACCACATTTGTTCTGTTATAAGTATGTTATTCATTTGCATTTTAATACGTTATAAGCATGCCTAATGTTACCATTAATTGAACACTTATTAAGAATGACTTTTGCTACTGAGTTTTAAGAATGACTTTTGCTACTGAGTTGATGTATTATAAGCATATTATTTGCTACTGAATCAATTTTTTTATAAGAATATTGAATGCTACCGTATTTTTCTGTTAAAAGCATAATTAAATACTACAGTATTGATTTGTTTTGAGCATGCCATATTGCATTGCATAGTGGTGGGAAGATTTGAACGGAGGAAGTAGTCGGCAATTTATCTGCTCAACTAATTGTTTATCCACAACGTATTTTAGTCGATAGCCATCTGCTTGACGAATGGTTCATCCACAATGTATTAGAAGCTTTTATTTGCACAAATGGATGGTTCATCTACTAGTATTTTAGTCAGCAGTTCATCTGCTCGACTAGTGGTTTATCCACAACATAATAATAGCTCTTATCTGCTCAGACGGATGGTTCATCCACCAATATATTTTATCATTAGTCGTTCATATGCAATGATCAGTGGTTTATTCACAACGTGATGTAAAGGTAATGGAGTTTTGGAAAACTCCTACTGTGATATGTAGCGGTGGGATATGACCCTTTTTACTGTTAAACCGAATTTGTATTGCATTCATAAGTAATTACATGGCTACGAACATTGAAATATTATGTTGATTAGTTGTTCTGAATTACCGATATTCTCTATTGCTAATTAATTGTAATTTATTCTATGAGTTGAAATTCTGCATGACTTGTCTACTGTTTGCACTGGTTCCTTTGTGATGGAACTCACATTGTGCTTCATGGCTCACTCCCCCTTTTATTTCCATCTTTACAAATAACCCACTAGGTTAGGACACGGATGTGACATACGGAGGGATCAGAAACGTTTTATTTATGAAAGTATTATTAGACTTATTTTTATAATTTCTGTCATTTCAGAACTGTACTATTTTATTTATTTTATGGCATGGGACTCATATTTAGGGTTTATTTAGCATGCATAACATTTAACTTAAATTTAAAACATGGTTTTTATTTAACTGAGGCCTGAAATATAGTTTTATTTAAACCAAATAAAAGTCACTTTTCCGCTACAAGATTATAAATAAAATTTGTCTAATAAATTAACTAGAAACTAACTAGGTTTTCCAATAATAATCATTCTTTATAAGAAAGATGTTAAACTAATTGTTTTTTAACTCATGGATTTTTTTTAAAATAAGCTAATTTTTCTTCTAAAAAAATAAATTAAAATGACTATTTCGTAAACCTTGATCATTACTAGGCCATTCTGATGGCCGATGTAATCTCTTCTGATTCAGGCATAACGTATAGGTCAGGTTCCTTCTCTCTCTCTCTCTCTCTCTCTCTCTCTCTCTCTCTCTCTCTCTCTCTCTCTCTTCTCTCTCTCTCTCTCTCTTCTCTCTCTCTCTCTCTCTCTCTCTCTGTGTGTGTGTGTGTGTGTGTGTTCAAATTAAATAAAGTTGTTTTTGTCATTTTCAACTGAGTTGGTGTCCGGTTAACTCAGTTCTAGGTTTTATATAAGTGTAGAGCATATATTATTTTTCTATCTAATTTTTTTAACTTAATTTTAATGATTTCTTTCGAATTCTTTTAATATATCAAATTTATTTTTTAAATGAGCTAATATATATGTACGCATATGATCACTAGCTCATAGTTGTCAAAATAAGATCAAATTTTCTATTGAACCAGGAACCGATGGTCCAATCAATTCCTTTGATATCAAAATCAGTAAAAATCGATTGAACCACTAAAAATCGATCAAACTGATTAAAACAAATTGAAATGGGCTAATGCTAGTTTAAATATTTAATTTTGTTTGTATAATTTATCAAATGAATGTTTATATTTCTACTATTTTTATTTGTGTTTTTTCCTTCCTTTCTTTCTTTTTCTTTTTTTTTTTACTTTTTTCTAATTTTATTTTTGAAATTTTTTATTTGTTCATAATTCAAATTGGCAGTCAACTGGATAAATAAAAAATTAGTGATTTGACCAATTTGACTATCGACAACAAAATTATCCACAATATTATTTTAAAAAATCTACAATAAGATCATCCCATACAAAATATATAAAATGAAAGTTTAATAAAAACATACACATAAAGTTGTGCTCGTGAAGTTTTTTTTAGTTAATTAATTTGTTATATAAACTCTTTACTTTTTTATTATTTATTAAATTTCTACTTTAAATTTTAAATATGCTCTTTGACCTTGGTTAAAGTTTAAATTTTAAAATTGGTAAAAAATAATAATTTTATCTATTCTTTTAACATTATTCATGCACTGGCTGGTGCACAATGTTCCAGCTGGTACAGCCAGGATTGACCGCAATGAGTTGTTGCGACGAATATGGACTGAAATTTACACTGGTGAAGGAAAAAGAAGTGATCATTCCGGTTTATTACTGGAATGAGGCACACTGGTCTGTGCAACTAGAACCAATGCAGAACCGGCTATATTGCTTTACTCATAATTTTTTTAGGTTATGAAAATTTTAATTTTTTTGGTTTAATTAAGAATTACATTTCTTTATTTTACGAAAGAAATTAGTCCTTTTACTTTAATATGTTAGAATTTGATAATCATATTTTAGGATAACTAAAAAGCTAGTCTAATTATTGGTAAATACGTAAGCTTTATTTACTAATTTTTGTTAGTTTATTGCATATAAATTATTGAAATATTATTATTTTTATTAATTCATTACATACAAATTGTTGAACAGTTAATTCCTACTCAACAGTTTAACAATAAGGTCGGTTATCAATTGGGCTAACTTATCATATTAAAAGTATGAGGATCAAAATTTGAAAATCTAAAGTAAAGAGACTAACTTAGTAAAGTAGAGATATGAAATTAAGAATTATATCTAAATATATATAAATCATGTACAAACGTATATCATATATAATTTTTATATATCTTATAAACATACTAAAATTATTTTAATAAATAAACTATACAATATTAAATTAAAAATTGTCAATAAAAAAAACTATAATGTAACAACGTCAAGCGCAACAGTGAATTCAATCAATATTCATAGAGCCAATATAGAGTAATATGTTTCTGTTTTAATTTTTTATCATTAAATTTTAAGTTTTGTTAATATACAAGTTAAAATTAATCAAATATTTTTATAATAATAATGAGAATTTTATTTTATTTTAATTATTTTCATTTAGAAGAGAAAATTTTAAAATTAAAAAATAAAGATGTTTTAAAATGCATCATTTTAAAAATGTTACTGTTTATAGCTATTTGCTTTAAAAAAATAATTTTAAAATTGTCAAATGATTTTATAAATCCATGACATGTTGTCGTAGAGAGATAAACTTGGGTTTATATGAGAAGAAAAAAAAGATGAAGAGGATATTCAAATTGGAAATTATAAAATTTGTTAAGGTTGTATGTGTCAATTGTGGGCTTTAATTGAGTCAAAATAGATGGTTTGCAGACCTTGTATTTAGGAGCTGAGTTGTTAGTGATTTAGTCAATACTTTTATTGATTTGTTCCACCAATTTCGAATATCTGCTAGTAATGGCTCCTATTTTCTAGTTCATAGTTGTTTCTTTTGCCTATTTAAAGCTTTGCATTTCGGCAAAAAAGTGAAGCTTAGTCCAAGATTTATCGGGTAATAAGAGATTCTCGAAAGAATCAGACCTGTAGCGTATCAATTAGCTCTGCCACCGAAACTTGAAAAGATTCATAATGTTTTCCACGTATCGATCCTACGTCGCTATCATTTTGATCATTCTCACATGATATATCTCGGTGAGATAGAGTTACAGCTTGATCTGACATATGGTGAGAACCAGTTAGAATTTTGGCTTGGGAGGTGAAAGAAATCTGACATATGGTGAGAACCAGTTAGAATTTTGGCTTGGGAGGTGAAAGAACTGTGAAACAAACATGTATCATTAGTAAAAGTGTTATGGCATCGACATGGTACAGAAGAGGCTATGTGGGAGCCAAAAGAAACCAAGAAATCATAGTACCCTAATCTATTCTTTGGTAAAAATTTCAAGGACAAAATTTCTTAAGCGGGAGAGTTGTAACAAACTGTCTTTCAGCAGTGTCGAAAATGGTGGTTTCAAAACACCATTTTCAATGTTCGAGTTCATAAATATTAGTTAGTATAAAGTTTAAGTAAAGTTTGATACCTTAATTTTGTTAATCGGATAGTTATTTAAGGTACAATGACTAAATTGTAAAAGTGATAAAAATTAATCATTATGGATTTTAATTAACCAAAAGACCAATTGAGCAATTACCCCCTTCCAAATGTACCAAATGGTGGTGGATGATATCAAAATCCACTATGTTTAATTAATTTAGATTAGTGTTTAGTTAGTTATAGTTTAATTAGATAAAATATAATTAATTAAAGTTAATGAAAGTATATATATTAAATTAAAAGAAAAATATAAGCCATTTTTGTTCATCTTTTTCATTTTCACGAAACAAAAAGAATAAGAAGGGTTTGACACTTTCAAACTTTGGTCCCTTGATTGGTAAGCAATTTCTAGTTCGTTTCTTGTAAATTTTATGTTTTTGAGATCATGGGAGCTTGATTTAGCTAGCCTATGTTTCAATTTGTAAAACTGTTAAAATTTTCAAAACTTTCCATTTTTGATTTCTTGATTTTTTTTGGTACTAAATTGTTAGATTTTAAGCTTAGAAGTGAAAAGGGACTAGTTTGTAATTAATTGCTAGTTTTTGAACATAGGGACTAATGTGCATAAATTTCAAAATTGGTGTAATATTTTTGTAATTTTTTATAATAGAGAGTTATAGGATGATGTAATTGAGATTAGTTTTGAAATCGAAGCTCAAATTTGAAAGTTATGGCAATTTCAGTTTTAGGAATTAAATTGAATAAAATGCAAAATTTTAGGGAACATTCAAAAAGTGAATTTGAACTGACTTATGCTTATAATAGGATGAAATAAGGTATTTGGAATTGATAAATTTAAATGGATTATCATATAGAGCATAAATTGAATAAATCAAAGGATAATCGAGAAAAAGATAAAATTGCGGATTAGTCATTGACGTCTTGTTTGTTGTTATTTTTGCTAAGTAAGTTCATATGAAACATTATTAATTCATATTATGTTTGTATTGTATTTTTTTATTTATAGTTTAAATTGTTATGAATATATATATTTTTTGACATCAAATGAACTATATCGTAAAATATGAAATATATGACAAAAACGAACAACATAGTATCGAATGGATGTGAAATTGTTATATGATAGGATGATATGAATATAATGATGTTACAAGGTTTGAAATGACATGAACATGGTAAGGTACCCGTGTGAACTTAGTAAACGATTAGGATACGAATAATATGCCAGTAGGGTCCAAAAAGGTAAATGAGTGTTTGATTAAGGATTATTATAACACCCTATACTCGGTTCAGTCGCCTGACCTGAGCTATAAGTTATTACAACAATAATCTTTAGACATTTTTTAAAATTTCAATCAAATTCAATCAAAAAATTAATATTCATTCATTTCCATGTTTTCCAATCAATTTTGGACCTAATTTGAGCTTACTGAACATCTAAACCAAACCGGAATCAAATTTGGATTAAATTGAAACTTTTATGAAACTATGGGTAAAAAGTACAAATAGGAGTCACATGGCTGTGTGATAGAGCCTAGGCCATGTGGCTTAGGGACATGGTTGTGTGGCCAAAGTGTATACAAATCGAAATTAAGGTCACACGACTATGTCACTAAATCGTGTGCAATTCGAAATAAGGTCACACGACCATGTGCCAAACTGTGTACGATTCAAAATAGGGTCACACTGTCGTGTCGTCAGGTCGCGTAACAACCTACACCAAAATTAAAAAATCACACGGCTGTGTGGCAGCCCGTGTCACAGGTCGTGTGTGCCCAAGATTTCCTTCAAAAGCAAGTTAACTCACATTCAAATGCTTGAGCTCTAGCAATGCAATAACCAACAATCAAACCTATCCAAAATGTGCCTAAAAGAGTCAAAACATACCAATTCACACTCAACCTATGTACCTAACCAATATGCTCTCATTGACACCACAATTCAAACATAATATCAATCATACAACCCAAGACATAATCAACTTGTTAATATTATTCAAACATTCAATCAAATCTCAAATACCTTATGTCAAAATCATCTATTCATATCAAGTTTCCAAAGGCTATTATAACCAAATCTAAGTTTCAAAAGTTACCAAAATACAATTACCATTTCACAACATTTTATCTATAACACCCTATACCTGGCCCGGTCATCGAGCCCGAATATCAGAATGTCACACCACCGTCATGCATCACACACATTATAAAATGTCACATTAATAGACAATCATCCTCTTTATTAGCATTCTTGCAAATTTTTAAGTCAAGCATTTATTAATCTTCATTAAAACATGCCAAACATACTTCAAACAAATTTAAAACGAGAATTAAACATACTTTTAGACCACTAAACAAAAATTCATAATTATTCACGTAGGTATCGATACTGAAACTGGGGTATCGATATTTCTCTTATATGGTATCGATATTGATTGGAAAATTAATACCAAAACAACATTCTGTTTCTCGTCTAAAAATCAAACCCCAGAATTTATCGGTCTTTTATTAAAGTATCGATTATTTTACCCCGAGTATCGATACTCGTGGTAAGGTATCGATACCAAATTATAATATTGGCTTCCTGCACATCAAAATATCACAGAGGTGTCATTTTTATAACCCAAATATTGATACCTCTGCTTCAGACCAAAAAAAATACAGCACACATAAGCATTTAATCCATTCCAACAAATATCTAATCAACATGCATCATTTACCTCTTTAAACCAATGTCAAAACGACCAAAATAACAGTTCAAAACATCAAAAACATGTCTGAGCAAGAATTAACATACCAAGGTCTAAGCCTATAGTTCCTAGGAATAATTAAGCTACAAAATATCCAAAACATCATGGCAATATCATGCAACAATTCTACCACATTATTCAATGTCCATTGACCATACATACAGTTCATGGCACTTCAACATAACAAATATTCAATCCAAACAATACCAATGAAATAATTATGACATCCATCAAAAGTGCTAGAAAACTAAACCCATAAAATATCATAAGGACCACAATAATAATCAATCAAAGTCTAACCACATTGCCTTATCCCCACAGTTCAAAAAAATAATATTAATACCACCTACGTAAATACTAATGGCTAACTTGGATCACTTCCTTGGTATCCCAGCACCGCTCACACTGTAAACGCTAAATATTTACAATGGTTAGAGAGTGTGGGTGAGCTTAAACAAGCTCAGTAAATGTCAGAGTAACCACAAAGTATACACAATATCAAAGGTTAAACAAGAGCATACTACAACACATTTACAACCATATTCTAACCAAGTTGAAATAACATATTCACATTTCATTAAATCATAAAACTAGCATATTATTTACATGTTTATGCATCCATCTCACATCTTATTATCATAATAAATAAGATCATATTTAAACGATAATTTGGCACTTGAGGCTATGAAACATACAAGTGGGATCTATCACCATACATCGGATACACGGATCTCCAACACACCAATTGACTTATAGAGTCGAACATATCCCAAAAAGTGAAGCATAAAGCTAACACTCTCCAACACACCAAACATGTCCAGTTGAATGGAGCTTAGCTCACATTCCCTTATCTCTCCAACCTGTCCCAGGGCCTCAATGTCCAAAAACACAATACTTATAGGTAAGTACTCACAATCCTATGGCATGCCAACTATATCCAATGGTTTCAAGAGATCACAAGACCAAAATATCCACAATTACACATTTTTAATTATTGATTTAAGGCACTTCATCTCTGATCATATTCATCAATTCACATCACAACTTGTACATAATGCATGCTTACCGGATTCACATTTAATTGCACTTGAAGTGCCACAATTGTAACACCCCTAACCCATCTCCGTCGTCAGATTAGGGTTACAGAGCATTACCGTACAATCGAAAACATTTAAACATCATAAAATTAAATAATTTAAATATATTATAAACTATTCATTCTTATATATTTCATCCCTAAATCGAGCCTTTGAGGCCCTAGAAATAGCTTAGAAGCAATTCAGGACTAATTTGAAATAATTTGGAAAGTTTAGGAAAAAGTTGTAAAAATTGGAAAGGGTCACAAGGCCGTATGGCCAGGCCATGTGGAATCACCCTATATCGTGTAACTTTTGAACAAGGGACACACGGTCGTGTCCCTGCCTGTGTCTCCACCCATGTAGCTCATTGAATAGGGCCACACGGCCATGTCACACGCTTGTGTGCCAGGCCGTGTAACTCTCTGAGTTGCCCCATACATTCGTGTGCTAGACCATGTAAGTCATTGACTTGAACCCTAAGAAATCCTCAAATGAGACACGACCGTGTCGCCAGGTCATGTGCCTCACACGGCTGTGTCACACGCCCGTGTCCTAAGCCGTGTGAACCTAAAATTTACCTAAAATCAGACCATTTCAAAACCATTTCATGCATAACTTCTCAAACCACTTAAGCACACATTCAATGGGTTCAAACACCATTCAAACTTGCATAAACATATCATTTCAAGCATCCTAAATCACCTAACCAATTTTCCATTCAAATGCACCACAATTTGCATCCAAACATCACTTACCTAAACATGTCCATGTGCTACATTTCATGCATACAAACCTAGTCCATATCGGTACTAAAACATGCCTCAATAGGCCATTTTCAAGACAACATCAACATACCAAAACAGACCATAATAACAAGCATATTAAAGTACCCAAAATGATATAACCTGGTAAGACATCAAAGTGTGCCAAACCAACATAGTTTTCAAAAGCTTATACACGCCAAATAACATCAACACATTCATCAAAACGGCATTACAAATCATCCTATACATGCCATTATAAACCTTGGCCAAAATTCTCAAAAATAACTGAATTAACTGTTGTACAGTGTGATAGATCTCAGACTAGCTTCCAACCAAATCAAGCTTCTGATGATCTATAGAACAAAGAAAGGAAACTACGTAAGCAATGAGTACTTTGTAACCATTTCTATATTACAATTCATAGAAAAAGTATAAACCAAAACTAATGCCATAAGCTTAGTATGAGCCTATACAACATCATCAAACTCACAAGTTAGTAAACTTGTTCATATATATATGAAATCAACCATAAGATATGTGGTTTAGCATGTATAAACTTAACATTTTACATCATCAATGTTACAATAATGTCATGATTCACTGCATTTACATCCTTACCATTTTCTTTTTCTTTTCTTACCCGTTGAACCATCTATAATTACATAGATACTTGGGAAAGCTCACACGAAGTGTGCCTTTACAGAAAATCGTAAACTTTCCTTTACATCATTGACCACACGAGCTATGAAATGGACTTGCTCACACGAGCTGTGGGTTAGAATGTAAGCTACATGATGCTGCTCACATGAGCTGTGGAGAATCCGCAAAAAATGTAGGACCTCAGCCATCGGTAGGATATTCAAGACTATCACCCGAAACATGAAATCCTTAATGACATGTCATTTGTATCCTAAGAATTCCTAAGGTTCAACCGGGACTCGATATTTTTCAATTCATCATAGCATTGATAAATTTTTATTTTGATTCATTTACATTAAAAATAACATAGTAAACATTCAATTTAAATAACAATAACACGACTATCGTTCATACGAACTTACCTCAATAACTAGGGCGGCGTAATAGTTAGATTGAACTAATCTGAAGCTTTAGCTTTTTCTCGATCTAAGTCTGAATATGTAACACGGTCTGGACGTTATGACTGAATCTGGCGATGTCACATGATAGTGTGTTTGAAAACCGATGCTCGTGTTAAAAAATTGTAACTTTGCTTAAAACATTTTCCGTTTAGATATCTTCGTTATCTTTTATTAATCCTAAAATAGTGATTTTTATCCAGTCGTTAGTTTGCAAAATATTATACGTTGTGGAAGCTTTTTAAAATAGTTTGTGTCCTTGTGGGTATTTTGCTAAAACACATGCATTTCTTTAAAAAAACCCCGTGTTTTATCTACCTCTAGCAGATAATAAAACATAAAGCAGTATAAAATCCAAATTTTAAATAAAAACTCATAGCGACCTTTATTACAGAAAATACCCCAAATAAAGCTTTTAAAAAATAAACCTAATTAAATATGAAACAATAAAAAGGAGTCGTGTGGCCACAGCTGAGTCCTCCGCCGCTTCGATCTGCCTAAGTCTGGGGATTACCTGAATAGATGAATCAGAAGGGTGAGTGTTCAAAAACTCAGTGTGTAATCCCCACATAAACAAGCAGACAGTATGCAATCATTGTCTGGGCCTAAGCCCATTTCGGTAACAGTTTCAGTTTCAGTTAGGGCCTTAGCCCATTACAATACAGAAGCAGTCATGCATTTGAGCCTTGGCCCATTACAGTATTAATACTCAGTACAGTAACAGATTTGCAGTATCAAATCCTGCCCAACCAGCCTCTACACTCTAACTCCATCCAACCCTACACTCCATGTGGGGATATAATCAACCCACCCATCCTTACACTCTAAAAAGTACCGAATGCGGCGCTAGACAGTAGTTTGTAGCTGAGCTGCAAGTAATTTAGGCTCGAGGCCTTTTAGTACAGTTCTTCCGAACAATATAACCCCACCCCAATGCAATGCAATATACATATATGACATGCTAAAACATAATATCATGCATAAAATCAGGGCATACAGTATCAAACTAGTGGGACATCATCATGCTTAATAACATACATAATCGTATCAGTCATACAGTCATTTTAGTCAATTAGGGGTCTAGGTAATCTTACCGACCCTACAGTAGGTCTACAGTAAACTCGGGAGACCCGTGCAATCTTAGCAGTCAAATAGTGAAAATGGGCCCATGGCCCATGTTACATGCCATGTGGGCCCACACGCCCGTGTGGCTCACACGGCCCAAAATGGCTTTGGCTGTGTGGATCTCACGGCCTGGCCTAATATTCCCACACACCTGTGTGGGGCCTACGCGCCCATGTCGCCCACACCGGCCAAGTCGGCCCAACCCATGAATAGCACATGGCTAGCCTCGTTGATTACACGCCCATGTTCGATCACAAGGCCTACCACACTGGCGACCGCACGCCCGTGTGGCGTCGACAATCACATTTTTCGATTTTTCACCGATTTTCATTTTCAGAGTCATGTTTAGACACCTGGTTACGAAATATGCGCACACAGTCTTCGAGCACTCAAAACCTATGTTCAACCACAACCACTCGATTAATCGCATAACAATCATATTTATTTAACTAGAAACAAAGTAAACATTTTTCGAGCGACAAGCTAATACCTTCTATCAATGAACCGAAACTCCTCCACATTAAGGCTTCGACAGGAGATTACGCGTCTTTCAGTCATCTGCTAATAGGTAGAAACGAAACATATTAGAGAAGAGTTACTAAAAGGAAATGAACCGCTTAACCAAAAACTTACCGAACAAACGAACTAAGTTGCACAATAGAGAAAAATGACACGTATACCGGAGCAAAAGAGGAGAAATAAGGGAAAACCCATGAAGAATTCAATAGTAAAAATGGAGGATTTCATTTGGAAGCAAACAAAGAGAGAAACAACAACAAAAAAATGAAGAGGGGAAACATTAGAAGAAGTTTCAGCAGAGAGGGGAAAGGAGTAGTCGTCAGAAAACTTGAGGAATTAGGGAGAGGGTGCCGAAATTGTGGACAAAAAAAGAATAGAGGTAACAATCAGATTTTTGATAAACTCCCCCCAGTCCCTTAACTTTCTCCCGTATCCCTAACTTCCCTCCTAAACACCACCCAACACACTCCTACTAACCTTCAAATTCCCCCCAAATCGTCCACCCTAATCTCTTCAACAACCAAATTCAAATCCCACTCCAAATCTACAGAATTTCAGTCAAACTATAACACCCACACGACACAAGTAGTAAAAATAAATCCCATGATTGTGCAAGTACTCAAACTCCAAACCTTTTGCTTATTTGCCCTCCACTTAAGCACCAGACCAGCAAGCCCATTCTGACATATTTTTACCAACTTTTAACTATAAGCATACTGAACAAAAGCAAGACTTCATTTAATTAAAACAAAGATTTAGCTCAAGACAAGGCTTGAACCCAAGACCTCTCAGACACTCCTAGAACATATAACCACTAAAGCAGACAGATAATTTATGTCACAAAAATAGATAAATAAATAGAAGAGAATTTTGGAGTGTTATAGAATGTGATTTATCTTAATCTAAATAGATAATTTCAATCAATTTAATACTTATAGTATTCAATTTAATCAACATTTCATATTTAAAAAAAATTACCAATTTGTCCATAATATTTTAACTTTTCATAATTTAGTCCTTAAGCTTATAACTTAAAATCTAACCATTTTAATCTAAATCCATGTTAATCAAATATGCGAGGGACCTTGAAACAACCCATATTTATCATCATTTCACAATGAAACCCTAGAATTTATACCTTTAATAAATTAATCCCTATTTTAAAAGTTCATAAAAAATCACTTAACATAACTTGTTTATTTTTGAACAAATATTCATAATCTATCAATTAACATAAAAAATCATTCAAAAGCATTCATGGTAAGTCCCTCAACCTTTAACAATTTTGCAAATTAACCCTTGGGCTAGCTAGATTAAGCTAAAACAAACTCAAAAACATAAAAATCATTAGAAACGGGTTGAAAAATACATACCATGCACGAACTTAAGCTTAGCCGAACCAAGCTACCAACAATGGAGTTTCTCTTCTTTTAAAATCAGTTTGGGAAGAAGAATAAAGATGATACATTGTTTTAATTTCCTTTAATTTTAAGCTTATTTACTTATTTACCATGTTAACCTTATTACTTATTAAAAATTACCACAAAACCTTGTCCATTATTTATCCATTAATAACTTAAATTGTTTATTTAAAATTTAAGTCCTTTAGTTTAAGATTTCATAGCCATTAGACCCCTTTTACTAATAGAACTAAACTTTTACACCTTTTACGATTTAGTTCTTTTTACTTAATTAACTATGTAAACTTCAAATTTTCTTAACGAAATTTTAATACGACCTTACTATAATCATGTAGACCTTAAATAAATAATAAAATAATAATTCACTCGTCAAAATTATGGTCTCGAAACCACTGTTTTTGACACCATTGAAAACCGGTTGTTAAAACAATAAGGCTCATTGAGCCATCACATATCTGACCACATACGTGTGCATTAAAATCAGAACATCATATATCACATACAAGTATTCTTACATATTACCTGTCATAATAATATCACATTCCATAATTCAACACATATACACTTACCGAAATTTTGCTTGCTTTCGTTACATATTTGCATTATTAGCATATCATTATCACAGTTATTTGGCATGTATATCATGCCCACAACACAATATAATTCAGAATAGTTATCAGACATGTCTCATATCACAATAATCAATCCACAATTATTCACATAATCACATAATTTGCCAAAATAAAGTAAAGGAAATAGAAAGCTTACACTCGGAACATAGGATAGGGGTTTAGGCTATTCCTAAGCTTCCAATTAACACTATGAATCGTGTCTACAAGTAGCGATTCCAAACACTCACTGTTCGCGTTTTCGCCTAATTAGTGAAAGTTTAAACTAGCTTTTCCTTGCCTTTATCGTTACTCGTTGAAGGTCCTAACGATTTCGAAGCTTCAACAAGGTAAATTACACAACAACACCATCAACAGTCAGCCAAAGACTCACTTCAAACAATCAAAACACAAGCCTAAGCTAAATTCTCTTGTAATTGAAACCTTCAAAATAACAAACTTGAATTTCAATTATCTTGATGTATACTTAATATTTTCTCTAAAAATAATTTCGTTCATCTAATTATTCACCTACGAATAATTCTCAACCTTTAAACTACTCAAAACTACCCAATTCATGGTATCAAAATTTTCGACATGTTTATGGCAATTTTCATGAAAATTCATTAAAATGTTGGAAATCTTCAACAAAACTTTAAATTAAGTTTAGAACCTTTTAATGACATCAAAACTAATTAAGAAACAGTTTGAAACCATATTTTTATTCAAAACCTCGAAATCTACCATTAACGACCCAATTTTTGACTTTTACTTGAAAGATGCGATTTAATAGTTAAAAACTCAGCTTAAAGGATCAAATAAAATAAAAAACTAATAAGGAATTGAATCATTATCTTAGTTGAAAAAAACTGAGCGTTTGATCAAAAACACGAAAAACCCAAAAACTTGAAAAACCCAAAAACTCAACAATGAAGAAATCTATGGTGTTTTGAGTGTTTTTCTTAAAATAGTATGGAGGTTTATTGATTGGGTGATGTTGGAAATCAAAGGAATGAAAATTGGGAATCAAAATTGAAAGAGAAAAGCTTTGGAATGCAATTGTAACATCCTCAAAACCTCATTGGTCGTAAATAATATAAGATAAAATCTTAGCGAAATAAGGTATAAGATCAAAGAAAATGAAAGTTGCAAGATATCAAAAGAGAGTTAAATCAATAAGCATGACATGATGTATTAAAGAAGGGACTAAATTATAAATATGTGAAAAGTTTTTGGCTTAAGTGTAAATATTCAAAATTTAGGGGATCGAAGTGTAAAAATAAGAAATTTGAAGGACAAAAAGTGAAAATAATCCAATTAACTAATATACAGAATTGGCATGCAAGGACCAAATTGAATAGGTGAAGAATTGTGAGAGACTAAATTGTAATTTTACCAAATTAAGTGATGATTCAATGATGGAATTTTGAAAGATCATAAAAGGTAAAATGGTCAATTAGCAAGAGGGAGAATTCTAGAATGTAATGATGATGTTGATGATATTTTGGTGATTTTTTTAATTAATTAGTTAAAAACTATTTTATTAATATTTTACTTAGATATTTATTATTATTTTATTTAGAAAATGGTAGTATAAAAAGAAAGGAAGGATGAATGAAATTTATCATCCTTCCAACGTGAGCGAAAGGATGAGAAAAGAAGTTTTTTCTTTACAATTTAGTCCTTTGTCATGAAAACCTACATTTTTACCTAAAATTTTTGAAAATTTCCTCAGATATTAAAGAGAGAAGATGAAGTAGAGATTCTAGAGAATATGTTCATCAATTTAGAAGCAAGAAAATAGTAGATGAAAGTGGAGAAAATGAGAAGAAAAAGGAAAGAAAGTGGTGAAGATGAGAAATGCATGGAAATGAAGAAGAAATGAAGAAATTCTTGACAAAGGAGGTAAGTTTCATACTAAACCTACTTGTATTTCAACATATTGAGTTAAAGATGTTTTAAGTGAGATGTATGAAACATGTATTTAATCTAAATACTAGAAATAGAAAGTATTTGATGAATAATGGAGACTTAAAATACTAAATTGGTAAGAGAGAATGTGATTTGTATGGTGAAAAGGACTAGGATTAAGAAATGAATATGCAATCGACACATAAACATAAGTTTTTAAATTTTATAGTAATCAAAAGTATGAGAATTATGTGTAAAAGGATGAAAGATAGTGCAAAGAACCATGGAAAAGAAAATTTTTTTTTCATTAAAACAGTTTGGACAACAACACTGACTTAACTTAGAAAATTCACCAAAAATTATAGAAATATAGTTAGAGATTGAATTAAATATGTAATTAAAGCTTAATGAGTCAATTTTCAAGGAAAACAAATGGAAACATGATCCAAACCCCGTAATAAGAAATAATTAATTTTTAGTTAAGAAAGGTTGAAGCTGTCAAATAGTAGAATAGGGACAAATTTGAAGAATTTACTGTACTTATTGGCTAAGTCATAAATTATGAATTTTTTATAGTAAAAATATATTTGAGTCTAGTTTCAAAAACATCAAGCGGATCTTAATTTTGATATGAACAAAGTGGACAGTTTTGATATGAACACATAAGTAAATAGTGGAATTATAGATAATGTTAAATATAAGCATGTTATATACTAAAAGTTAAAGATTCTAACAAATATATACATAAAGGCTATTGTCTTACTTATTTTCGTCATGTTTATGACAACATATATGTATATGTATACACAAACACATAAGTAATTAAATTCAAATCAATAAAAATATTGTAATAAACCTAATATGAACTTACCAAAGTGCAATATCTAACAGCACAAATGATGATTACTCGACGACATTTTCCTTCCCCCACTTATCGACAGACTGGTCTGTTTCTTGATCTAAATATAATAGTTTAATTTAAGTAAACAAATTAAACATCTTAAATCACTTAAATTCATGCAATTAAATCTTGTATAACATTTTACACATTTACCCTAAACTCTCACCTTTTATTCAGTTTGATCCCTAAAACCAAAATTCTCACAATTATCACAAATTAATCCAAAAACCCTTATGCCGAATTCTATATGGTCCCTTAACACTCCACTTTTATCACTTTATTACAAGAATTACATGATTTTTTATAATTTTAACAACATAGTCCTTAAACTTTAAAATTAACTAAAATCACTTTTCAAAATAGTCCTATTTAACTATCAAGCTTAATAATCTATCATCAAACTTCAAAAACATTACAAACTCATCAATTTCATAATTCTAAACATTTAACAGTTTTATAAATTGGTCATCAGGTTAGCTAGATTAAGCTAAAACGATATAAAAAACATAAAAAATACTAAAAATGAGATCAAAACCAACTTACATGCAAGGTTACAACCTAGCCAAACTTCAAGATATGAAAATGGTGTTTTTCCCTTCTTTACAAATAAGTGGAGAGCTTATGGAAGATGACAACATGTTGATTTCATTTTGTTTTAAATTTACTTAATTATTTAATTACAAATTTACCATTTAAAACTTAATCTAATTTCATGTAATACCTTGTCCCAACCGTCCACTAAAATTCCTTATGGTCTAATTATCACATAGGTCCAATTAGAATTTCTATAGCCATTTAACACTTTTAACTATTAGCAATTAACTTTTGCAGCTTTTACGATTTAATCTTTTTTACTTAATTAACTATCTAAACGTTAAATTTTTTTAACCATATTTTAATATAGCATTTTAATAACCTTATAAATAATAAATAAATAATAAAATACTAACTCACTGATCAAAATCATGGTCTCAAAACCACTGTTTCGAACACCATTGAAAAACAGATTATTACAACTCTCCCCTTAAAGGAATTTTCTTCCTCGAAAATCTAACCAGAGAAAAGATTCGGGTATTGCATTTTCATAGTCTCCTCGGGTTGCTAGGTGGCTTCTTCAACACCGTGATGTTGCCAAAGAAGTTTCATCAATAATATCTGTTTGTTCCTAAGTTCTTTAACTTCGCGATCTAGAATCTTAATCAACTCCTCACTATAAGTCATATCAGGCTGTAACTCTATCTCAACCGGAGAAATCGCGTGAGAATGATCTGATCTATATCGTCTCAATATCGATACGTAAAATACATTATGAATATTTTCAAGTTTTGTCAGTACTGCCAATCGATAAGCTACTAGACCTATTCTTCCAATAATTTTATACGGGCCAATAAATCTCTGATTGAGCTTTCCCTTTCGGCCGAAATGAAGTACCTTCTTCCAAGGTAAAACTTTGAGGAATACTTTCTCGCTAACGTGAAACTCGATGTCCTTTCTTTTTAAATCGGCATATGATGTTTGTCGATCTAAGGTATCTTTCAAATAATCCCAAATAATCTTGACATTATCTTCAGTTTCGGAAATCAAATCTATACCAAAAATCTTTCTATCACTTAACTCAGTCCAGTACAATGAAGTTCTTCAAGTATCTAAATTACCCATTCTGATTGACCATTTGTTTGCGGATGAAAAGCTGTACTAAATTTCAGTTTGGTACCCCAGAGGTTCGTGTAATTTACCCCAAAATCTGGAAGTAAACCTCAGATCACGATAAAAAATAATAGAAAATGGAACACTATGTAATTTGACTATTTCCGATATGTACAATTCTACCAAATTGTCAAGTGAGTAATCTGTACGTACAGGTATAAAATGTGCAAACTTCGTCAGTCGATCAACTATAACCTAGATTGTAACTTTTTTTCTTGGCGTTAATGGTAACCCCGATACAAATTCCATGGTAACACGCTCTCATTTCCACTCGGGAATCTAAATAGGCTACAACAACCCGAATGGAACTTGATGCTCGGCTTTCACTTATTGACACACAAGGCATTTAAATACAAACTCAGAAATTTCACACTTAATTCCCAGCTACTAGTACATTTGTTTGAAATCACAATACATTTTTGTGCTTCCCGGGTGTAACGAATAAACACTATTTTGAGCTTCATTCAAAATATTTTGTTTCAATTGTAAATCATCATATACACACAGTCTGTTACGAAAATATAAACTGTTATCTACGTCAATACTAAAATTGTCTACTTGACCATTTTCAATTACTTTTTCGTTTGACTAAAAAATTCGAATCATCAAATTGCAACTCTTGAATATTCTGTAAAAACAAAGTTTTGGCCCTCAACTAAACCAAAATAAAACCATCTCGCTACAACTGAAGTTGAACATTCATCATTCATAGAGCAAAAAGATATTTCTGACTTAAAGCATCGGCAACGATGTTTGCTGTAACATCCCAAAATTGGGCCTAAGAGTCTTAGGGTTATTTTAGGAATTTTAGCTCTAGGGTGCTGGAAAACCTAGTAGCATGGTGAACCGAAAAAATATTTGACAATGGCTTTGTGATTGTTAAATCAATTTTTGAAAATAATGTTCCAAAGACATTCAATTTTGAATTACGGACTGATTTGTAAATGGGTCAAAATTCTATGTGTTTATGAGGCAAATAAACCACAATTTATAATTCACCTTATATCTTCCCTACCTAGTTTTATTTTCACGTTAACTTCTCCCTTTTATTTGATCTTGCCAGCCCATGCTCTCCCAACTCCTCCCATACAATTTTTTTTGTTAAACCTAAATTTCTTTGATTCTTATCACTTTCCAAATCATTAAACCTCTATAAAATCCAAGAAAAACACCCAAAAACACCATAAATTCCTCCATTGTCAAGCTTGTAGATTTTTTAGGGTTTTCGATCAAACGCTCGATTTTTCATCAACTCAGGTGGAAATTCAATTCCTAATTAGTTTTAAATGATACCTGGTCTTTTAAACAAAATTTTTGCTATTAAATCGCATGTTTTAAATAAAAGCCAAAAATTGGGTCGTTAATGGTGGATTTCAGAATTTTAGGTAAAAATATGGTTTCAAAGTATTTTTAAATTTTTTTTAACATGATTAGAAGGTTTATAAACTTACTTTAAAGTTTTTTTAAGGATTTCTAAGGATTTAATGAATTTTTGTGAAAATAGCCACAAACATGTAAAAATTTTGATACAATGAATTAAGTAGTTTTGTATAGTTTAAAGGTTGAGAATTAGTTGTAGGTGAATAATTAGATGAATGGAATTGGTTGTAGGCGAAACAATTAAGTATAGAGGAAGATATTTGAGTTTCAAATTTATTAGTCGAAATTTCAGTTTCATAAGGAATATGGCTTAGACTTGCATTTTTGGTTGGTTTAAGTGAGTGTTTGGCTGGATATTGATTGTGTATATTATGTGGTTATTATGTGTAAAGAGCCAAAACCGTTGGAACCTTCTTCGAGCAGGGCGAAAGGCAAGGAAAAGCTAGTTTAAGCTTTCGACTTTTCGACGGAAGTGTAATCGGTGTGTCTTTGGAATCATTGCTAGTAGAAACAATTCATAATGTTAATTTGGAGCTTAGGAATAGCCTAAATCCCTATCCTAAGTTTTGAGTGTAAGGTTTCTATTTCTCTTGTTTTATTTTTGGTAAATTATGTGATTATGAGAATATTTATGGATTGATTATTATGATGCGATATTGTGATATGAGACATGTGTGATGACTACTGTGAATTTTATTATGCTATGGGAATATTAAATATACCGAATAATAGTGATGATGTTATGTTAGCAATATAAATGTGCAGTAAAAGTGTACAAAAATCGATAAGTACGTATGTGTTGAATTATGGAATGTAATGCTAATGTAACTAGTATGTATGTGATAAACTGATTTTAATGCACTCATATGTAGTTGGATATGTGATGGCTCAATGAGCATTATTGTGGCACTTTAAGTGCAATTAAATGTGAATTCAATAAGCATGCATTGTGTACAAGTTTGTGATGTGAATTGATGAATATGAACAGAGATGATATGCATTAAATCAATAATTAAAATTGTGTAATTATGGATATTTTGTCCTTGTGACCTTATAAGACTGTTTGATATAGTTGGCATGCCATAGGATTGTGAGTACCCACCTATATATGTTTTGTGATTTAGGCGTTGAGGCCCTGAGACATAGTGGAGAGATAAAGGAATGTGAGCTAAGCTCCATTTAGTGGGACATGTTTGGTGTGTTGGAGAGTGTTAGCTTTATGCTTCACTTTTGTCATATGTTTGACTCCATGAATCATTTGGTGTGTTAGAGATCCGTGTATCCGATGTGTGGTGGTAGAGCCCACTTTTATGTTTCATAGGCTCAAGTGCCAAATTATCTTAAAATGTATATATGTGTAATGTGATGTATGCCTAAATGAGTATGTGGTTGCTACGAAAATTATCATTTAATTGTGATCTTATATGTTGTAATAATACGATGTGATATGGATGCAAAAACATGTGAATAATATGCTAAATGAGTTGATTTAAGTTTCATGAAAATGTTAGTATGTTCTTATAGTAAATTGTGTATGTAATTGTGGTTTGGATTGTTTCCATTTAACTTGTGAATGCATGTGAATATATCAACTAGACTTGTGGGTTATCAAAACATGTATACATTGTTTAGTTTTGATGAATTATTGTTAAATGAGTTATATATAAGTGAATTGAATGTAATTGAATGTAGGAGTATATGTTAGTTTTATGATTTAATGAAACGTGAATATGATATTTTGACTTGATTAGAATATGGTTGTGAACGTGTTGTAGTATGCTTTTGTTTAACCTTTGGTATTGTGTGTACATTGTGGTTATTCTAAGCATTCACTGAGCTTGTTAAGCTCACCCACTCCTTTTAAACCATTGTAGATTAGTAGCGTCTTAATGTGAATAGTGTGGTTTTGAGGGGTGGTCTAAGCAAGTCCATTTCCATGATTTTCATAGGTGTTATTGTTATTTTTTTATGTTTTGGGAATAAGGTAATGTGGTAGACTTTTAATGACATTTTTCATGATGTTTTGGAAGTTCCATAGCTTAAATGCTCTTAGGATTTTGAGAATTGAATCGTATTATGTCTATTACCATTTGAATTTATTTTTGATGTTTGAGACTATTATTATGACTATTTTGATGTTTATTTGATGATGATATGATAGAAAGATGAATTGGTGCAAGTTGGAATGACTTGTATGCTTAAAAATGTTGTATTTTTCTGGTCTAAAGTTGTAACAGCCCATTTTTCAGTGGTGTCGAAAACAGTGGTTTTGAGGCCACGAAATCCAACGAGGAAGTTCGTCAATATTATTATTTAATATTTACGAGTCAAATGTGATTTTAAAAGGTTTTTTTGATTTGATAATTTATGGTTATTTATTAAGTTCAAGTGGTAAAACCCTAAGGTCAAGTGGTTTTAGAAAATGAGCTATCGGGATCTCATTTTTATAAATCGAGTCGTAAATATTTTTATAAATATTTATGGAGTGTCATTAAGATGGTATTAAAGTTTTTTTGAAAATTTTTAACATTTCGATAGTTAATTAATTAAAAAGGACTAAATTGCAAAAGTTGAAAAAGTCAATCGCTATTAGTTTAAAGGTGTTAATTGATTAAAGAATTATAATTGGATGACCATATTGAGTAAATTAACCATCCTAAATATAGTGGGGCGACAAGGGAACTTTAAAGTTTTGGTTTTATTTATGTTTAAAGGTTAAAATAATTAAAAATAAGTATTATAATTAAAATAAAGTTGAAAATTATGATTTGTTTCTTCATTCTTCTTTAAACACCGAATGTCACCATGGATAAAGAAAGGGAGAAGCTCCAAACTTTAGTCAAACAAAAATGGGTGCATGCAAGTGATTTATTTATTGGTTTCTAATAATTTTTATGCTTTTGATATCGTTGCAACTAGGTCCAGCTAGCCCGTACCTTCGATTTTGAAACTGTTAAAGATTTTGAATGTTTCCATTGATGGATCTAGTGATTTTTTATGTTAAATTATGAATTTAAAATATTAGTTGTTATTTAAAAGTATTTTGTTAAGTGATTTTTGATGAATTTATCAATTAGGGACTAAATTGCTAAAATAATAAAAGTACAAGGATTCGACGTGAAATTATTGAAAAAATGGGATGAAATGGAGGCCAAGAATATTCGGCTATAGTAAAATTTCAATAAAAATGGTTAATTTGCTTGTTTTAGGCTCAGGGACTAAATTGAATAAAAGTAAAATGTTAGGGGCAATTTTGTAAAGATTATAAAAATGACTAAATTGCATAAAATACATTTTTTACTATCTAAATTAATAGATTGAATGAAATTATTAATTTAGATCAAGATCGGGTGGAAATTTGAGGAGAATGAAAATTACCAAAATGCCTCTATACTTTGACATTTCTGCAATTTAGCCAAGTAAGTTTGTACGTTTAAATAACATTTTAAATTATTTTTTAAAAGCTATCATTTTATAATATCAAATTATGTCTCGGCAGAAAAATCCAACGGCGTATTGGTGATCATCAACCAATGAAAAGGGATAGCTTTGTTTATCGATTATGAAAAGGGATAACTTCGGCTATTGAATATGAAAAGGGATAGCTTCGGCTATAGATTATGAAAAGGGATAGCTTTGGCTGTCGATTATGAAAAGGGATGGTGACGACCATCAACTAATGAAAAGGGATGGTTTCGACCATCGAATATGAAAAGGGACGGTTATGACCATCGTTTAGCACACTTTGTGTGAGCTCCAGTAAGGATTCCGATTGAATTTACTACGAGGAATATGGAAAGGTATGATGTACCAATGATCAAAGTATGAATATTCATGTCTATGAAAGGTATAATATAAATGATGGTATGTTGTGTACCCATGTCTTACCATGTGATGATATTGTTGATTTATGTGTTCAATCACTAGCTTGTGGCTATGGTTAATGTTATGTTTATGTCTTATGTGTATGAAAATGAAATGGTAAGTATTAAATAAGAACTAAGACATGTTTATATGAAACTCAATGGAGTGGTGATACATGAAAAACATGATATGTTGTGATGGATGATAAATCCAATTGAATCATACTCAAGTATAATGGTTATTCATGTCAAATTCATATGAATCATGTTTAAATAAACTAATAGTGTTGTTGATGTGTTAGGGCTTATGCCAAGCTTGTGGATATGATTGATGTTTATGATTATGCTTGTACTACGCACACGAAACGGTTAAGAAAAGGAAATGAAATGGTAAGTACGTAATTGGGATGTATTATGATGTATTATATGTGAGAAAATTGCTTATGCTATGGATAAATAAACTGAATCGAGAGTTAATAATTTTGTTTAGGCTTATGATAAGCTTTGGGAATAGAACAGAAAGTAAGTAATTAGAAAGATACATAATCTTATAAAAGGGATTGATGATATATATTATGTCTCATGAAATCTTATCATGTTATGAATGGTCAATAAATATGCGACATTAATAAACTTACTCATTTGTGAGTTGATGATCATATCGATTTATGAATCTTATAGAATTGGCATAGATATATGTTTATTCAATAAAGTTTAATATTGAATTGGAATATTATGCTTAAAGTTTATACGAGCTTACTAAGCATTCATTGCTTACATAGGTTTTTTTACCTTATAGATTATTGGAAGCTCGATCGGGTTAGAAGCTAGTCGAAGATCCATCAGATTGTCCATCGATGTTATCGATTGATTTCTATGCTTTGGTCGCGGTTATAATGGCATGTATAGGTGTTTTGTGCTTGATGATTTGGCCACTATGTTTGGCTTGTAAATATGGTTTTATGATTGATGACATTTTGGCATTTTTGGACTTGATGGCTAAGGTTGAAATGGTTTAGTGATGTTATGTTTTGAATGGCCAATTTGGTTTGCTTGTGTGTGATATTGGCATGTAATGTTTCTTTGAATTTGTGAAACTTATGTTATTTTGATTCCTTGATGGTTGGTGTGCTTTTGGCACTTTGATGCTCAATGGTTGGTGTGCTTTTGGCACTTTGATGCTTAATGGTTGGTGTTATAAGATCAAATTGATGCATGATTTTATGGCCGAAGTGGTATGTGTTGGCATGTTTGCAAAGTGATCATTTAGGGCATGTTTTGATATAGGATTTAATCAAATATGTTAGGTTGAATTATGGCCATTTGGACCTAAATTTAGTATATATATTGGATGTTAGAACTATTTGGTAATGGTTACTTTTGTGTCCTTTATATGGCATTGATACATAAGAGAAGTGGTTCAAATGGTAAAGTTATTTCGTTATGGTATGAATCTAAATTGGTAAGGTTGGTATATGCCAAAAGTGGTATGTTTTGGTATAGAAACAAGTTAGTTGCTAAATGGTTAAATATGCACATGTTTAAGTATGTTTAATGTGTGTGTTTGAGGTGCCTTTACGATATATTGGTTGAATGGAAATTGGTCATTTTATGCAAAGATGAACATGTTTCGATACCTTGGTCATAAGTACAAATGGCTTATTTAGGTATGCTTGAATTGGGTGAAAGAAATGACTTGAATTTGACCTATTTCTTGTCCACACAGCCTAAGACAAGGGCGTGTGTCTCAGCCATGTGTGACACACGGCCACGCGACACTTCCGTGTGTCCCTGTAGGTTTTTAAAGGTTGCATTTCGAGAGTTACACGGCCTATCACATGGGCGTATGGCTTAGCCGTCCGATCCAAGTCAAAGAGTTACACGAGCACAAATAGGGTTGAAACACGGCAGTGTGATCCCTGTAGTGTGAATTTTTCCATCTTTTTCCATGAAGTTGTAAATGTTTCCAATTTACTCCCGAATCATTTCTAAAGTGTTTCTAAGGCCTTGAAGGCTCGATTAAGGGACGATATGCATGCGTTTGAATGGAATATGATGTGATTAATGAAATGATTTGGAATGAATGTTTTGATGTTCGATTTTATAGTAATGCTCCGTAACCCTATTTCGGCAATAGATACGGGTTAGAGGTGTTACAGAAGCAGATGTATCGATATCCGTGTTGTAAAAATGATACCTCTATGATTTTGAAATGTGTAAGAAGTCAGAATCGTAAACTGATATCGATACCTTTTCACGAGTATCGATACTTGGGGTAATTTTATCGATACTTTTTCAATTGTACCGATATTTTCTTGTGTTTTAATTATAGATGAGAAATAGAATGCCGATTTGGTACCGGTTTTCTATACAATATCGATACCGTACAAGGAAAATATCGATACCCATGTTTTAGTATCGATACCTACATGATTGTCTTGGAAATTTTGCTAAGTGGTCCTAATGCATGTTTAATTATTTTTATAAGTTTATTTAAAGTATGTTTGGCATGTTCTAATGATGACTAATATATGTTTGACTAAAAATTTATAAGATCGCTAATAAAGATGATGATTTCTTAATAATATGACAATTTACTATGAATATAATATGTGATGGTGGTGTGACATCCTGATATTCGGGCTCGGCAACTGGGTCGGGTATGGGGTGTTACATTTGCTTTACTCGGATGATAGTTTATCACCAAATCGTAATGTTTTAACAACTCTAGCCACCACCGTTGTCCTAGATTCAACTCTTTTTGTGTCATTAGGTACTTTAAACTTTTGTGATCAGTATAAACATGACATTTCTTGCCTATAAGTAATGGCGCCAAATTTTCAACGTAAAAACAATTGTAGCTAACTCTAGATCATGCGTCAGGTAATTCTTTTCGTGAGTTTTTGCCTTTCTGCATCAAAACACATCCCAAACCGTTCAAAGAAGCATCATTATAAACAACAAATTCTTTCCCTGATTAAGGCAGTGCCAACACCGGTGCCTCTGTCAACATATCTTTCAACTGATCAAAACCTTACTAACATTTCTTAGACCAAACAATGTTAACATCTTTCTGTAACAGTTTCATCATAGGTAATGCTATTATCGAAAAGTTCTTAACAAACCGTCGATAATATCTGGCTAATCCCAAGAAACTTTCTAATTCAAAATAGTAGAAATCTTGCTCAGATCAACTCGTATCCCTTCAACCAAAATCAGATGACCAAGAAATCAAACTTCTTTGAGCCAAAATTCACATTTACTAAAATTTGTGTACAATTGCTTTTCACGCAAGGTTTGTAATACGATATTCAAATGTTGAGCATGCTCAGATTCATTTATGGAATAAATCAGAATGTCATCAATAAGAAACAACAACGAATCTGTCAAAATGTGGCTAAAAATCCCGATTCATCAAATCCATAAATGGTGTCGGGGCATTCGTCAGTCCAAATGGCATAACTAGAAACTCGTAATGTCTATAACGAGTTCTGAACGCTATTTTTGGCACGTTGACATCTTTCACTTGCAATTGATAATAACCAAATCTAAGATCGATCTTCGAAAACATTGTCACTTTATTCAATTGCTGATATTCTATACACAACTTCATTGACCTATCTTCTTCACAAATAAAATAGGTGCACCCCACGGTGATGTGCTCAGTCGAATAAAACCTTTGCCAATTAATTCTTGCAACTGAGCTTTTAGTTCTTTTAGTTCGGTTGGAGTCATTTGATATGGAGCAATCGAAATCAAAGCAGTCCCTGGCATTAACTCGAGAATAAATTCAACTTCTCGCTTTGGTGGTAAACTCGGTAATTCTTTAAGAAAATAATTTGTAAACTCGCATATCATTGGCACTTGATCAACTTTCTTTTCCAATACTCTAGAATCCAAAATATAAGCTAAAAATTCATCACAACCTTTTCGACTCAATTTCTATGCTGAAATCGCTGAAACTATATTTGAAACACAATTAGACTTTGTGGATTCAACAAAAATCAATTTCCCATTTTGGCATCTCAAATCAATTCAATTTCAACGACAAATCACAACAGCATCTTGAACAGCCAGTCAATCCATTCCTAGAATAACGTCAAATTTGTTAAATGACAGTAACATCAAATCGGCAGAAAGTTGTAACCCTGAATTTTCAGTGGACACTGTTTGCATATCAAATCAACTACAATACTCTGGCTTAACATATTTGTTACTTTAAGGACATATTCGGTTGACTCAACTGGTAAATTCTTTTTAGTTACTAACGTACTGCATATATATGCATGTATCGATCCAAGGTCAACTAATGCATATACAATAACACCAAAGATAGAAAATGTACTAGCAATAACATTAGGACTTGAGGCCTCTTCATGTGCACAGACTGCATAAGCTTTAGTGGGAGCTTTAGCTTCTACTGTGTCTTCGGTCCCACTTTTACCGGCTCTTATAGTACTACTATTTCCTGGTCTTCTGCCTCTGGAAGAAGTAACAACATGTTTTGCATTTTGATCTCTGTTTGCCTCACTTTGCTTTGGGTAATCTCTTTTGAAATGATCGGAAGATCCTCAAATAATGCAGGATTCGTCTTTCTTCCTACATACTCCGAAGTGATTTCGGCCATACTCACTACATTTTAGCTTGTTTATATGTCAGACGCTACCCACGTAGTCATTGAAGGTGCCAATGATCTCATATTGTTCTGTATAGATCGATCTTTGCCCGAACACCCTAATGACTTAGAAAAATGGTCACCGAATTCTTTTATCTTCTTCTATTGGGGAGTAGAAAATGTCCTGTTTGAATTGCGTTTATTGAAATCACGAGCTTTCTTCTTATTTTGTTTCTTAGGATTGTGTACCTCTTCCATCTTCTAAGCTCCATCAGATAAAACCACAAATTCTCTAATTCCCATTGCACCCACAAATAACTTGATCTTATCATTTAAGCCATCTTCAAAATGAATACATATTTATCCCTTAGAAGTTACAATTTCATGAGCATACTTATTGAGTTGAACAAACTCGTGCTCATATTCTGTAACTGATCTATTACCCTGTTTCAACTCGAGGAATTCTTTTTTCTACTTATCAAGATTTTTTTACTGACGTATTTCTTTCGAAATTTAATTTTAAAGAATTCCCAATTCACCTATTCCTTTGGTACAACGTGATTATAATAGTCCACCAGTAAAAAGTTTCCTCTTGTAACAATGAGGTGGCACATCTCAAACTGTCTTTAAGAGGACACAACATTTCATCTAAAACTCTTTGCTTATGCTCTAGCCAATATTCAGATTTGGTCGGATCATGGCTCACGTTACTATAAAACTCTTTTGCCCCACACTTTCGAACTTTATCAATAGGAACTTTGCGAATAATCGATTGATTAAAACTTTGAGGACGTAGGGGTAGAGGTTGTTGAACCACAGGATTGGCTCTCATATAAGCATTAAACATGTCTCGTATCATATTGAAAAAGGTTCCATGAGTTTCTTCACTAGGCTCTTGAAACTTAGGTATGTTATGAGCAGCTCTTTGATCGGTGGCTAGAATATTACTTTATGCTTCGTCGGATATTGTTCGATCGAAATTATTTGACATATTTACTCTATAAGAAAACAAGTCAACCTAATCAGGAGTCATCATACTATCGCAAGTTATAAAGTGGCATGTATATCTATACTCAATGCATGCTACATTCAGTACTACAACTGACTAAAATGTAGCTATGATACCACTAAATGTAACACTTTATACCCGGTTTAGTCGCTCGACTTGAGCTATAAGGTATTACAACAACAATCGTTAGGCATTTTTCAAAATTTCAATCAAATAATTCATATTCAATCAGTTCCATGTTTTTCAATTAATTTTGGACCTAATTCGAGTTTATTGAACAACTAAAATAAACTGGAATCAAATCTAAATTAAATTGAAACTTCTACGAAATTCTGAGAAAAAAGTGCAAATAGGGGTCACACGTCCGTGTGATAGAGCCTAAGTTGTGTAGCTTAGGGACATGGTCGTGTAGCCAAAGCATGTACAAATCAAAATTAAGGTCACACAGTCTTGTCACTAGACCGTGTGCTCGATCATGTGCAATTCAAAATAGTGTCACACGGCCGTGTAACAACTTGTGATCGTGTGAGAAAAACTTGCACCAAAATTAAAGAATCACATGGTGGTGTCACACGACGGTGTGGCAGCCCATCTCACAGGCCATGTGTGCCCAAAATTTCCTTCAAAGTCAAGTTAGCTCACATTCAAATGCTTGGGCTCTAAGAAATGCAATAACCAAATACCAAACTTATCCAAAATGTGCCTAAAAGAGTCAAAACATACCAATTCACACTCAACCCATGTACCTAATCAATATGCATTCATTGGCACCACAATTCAAACATAACATCAATCATACAACCCAAGACATAACCAACTTGTTAATATTATTCAAACATTCAACCGAATCTCAAATACCTTATGTCAAAACCATCCATTCATATCAAGTTTCCAAAGGCTATTATAACCAAACCTAATTTTCATAAGTTACCAAAATACAATTACCATTTCACAACATTTTATCAAAAGAGGCATCCATAAATTTTAAGCAATTCAAATTACCAAACATTCATATACATATTTACATCTCAATTGGCCAAAATGTCATCAAGATACCTATTAAATTTAGCATATCAAAGCCCTATTACATGCCACTTATAACTGGACCAAAATGAACAAAAAGACTACCGAAGTGATGGCGAATAGTGTGATCTCCAAAATTGATCCAATCGATGACGCAGATTTGACAATCTACAAGAATAAAACCAAAAGAGGTAGGCTTATATAAAGCTTAGTAATTTCATATAATCAAACATATCATACCTTTCAATTTAATTATAAATCATACACAAACATGAAACTAACTACTTCTTTATTGAACTCCATTACTGGTACATAGTACCTAATAAACAACTGTCAACGGATGTCGTAGCGTATTTCAGCTATGATCTTAGTCCTATTTACAATGATACCATTGTGTCTTTCAACCATGGTCTTACTCACTTTTTTCATGATTCCATAGTGTCTTTCAGCTATGGTCTTACTTATTTTCATCATGTTACCATAACGTTTTTAGGCTATGGTCTTACTCGTTTCCGTCATGTTTACAATAACATATATGTATATGTATACAAAAACACATAAGTAATTAAATTCAAATCAATTAAAAGATTATAATAAGCCTAATATGAACTTACCAAAGTGCGATAGCTAACTACATACGACGACGATTACTCAACGACTTTTTCCTTCCCCACTTATCGACAGACTAGTCTGTTTATTTATTTAAAAATAATATTTTAATTTAATTAAACAAATTAAACATATTAAATCACTTAAATTCAAGCAACTAACCCTTTTATGACATTTTACATATTTACCCTAAACTTTCACCTTTTATTCAATTTGATCCCTAAAACCAAAATTCTCACAATTATCACAAATTAATCTAAAAACCCTTGTGCGGAATTCTATATGGTCCCTAAACAGTCCACTTTTATCACTTTATTACAAGAATTAATTGATATTTTATAATTTTAACAACATAGTCCTTAAACTTTAAAATTAACTAAAATCACTTTACAAAATAGTCCTATTTAACTATCAAGCTTAATAATCTATCATCAAACTTCAAAAAATCTAGAAACTCATCAATGACATAATTCTAAACATTTAAAATTTTTACGAATTGGTCCCCAGGTTAGCTAGATTAAGCTCCAACGATCTCAAAAACATAAAAATTACTAAAAACGAGATCAAAACCAACTTACATGCCAAGTTACAAGCTAGTCGAACTTCAAGCTACGAAAATGGTGTTTTTCCAAAATTGATGGAGAGCTTATGGAAGATGAAAACATGTTGATTTCCTTTTATTTTATATTTACTTAATTATTTAATTACAAATTTACCCTTTAAAACTTAATCTAATTTCATGTAATACCTTGTCCCAATCGTCCACTAAAAGTCCATGTGGTCTAATTACCACATAAGTCCATCAATTACAATTTCTATATCCGTTTAACACTTTTAACTATTAGCAATTAACTTTTGCAACCTTTACGGTTTAATCCTTTTTACTTAATTAACTATCTAAATGTTAAAATTTTCTAACCAAATTTTAATATAGTACTTTAATAACCTTATAAATAATAAATAAATAATAAAATGCTAACTCACTAGTCAAAATCCTGGTCTCAAAACCACTATTTTTGACACATCTGAAAAATGGGTTGTTGTAATTATTACAATGGCTTAAGATCTAGCATGTGTTGTGGATTCTCTGAAGCTTGTGTGAGCAAATCAGTCTCGTGTATCCAAGTTCAATTTACTATAATTCTCCGGGCGAGAATAGAAATGAAAACGTATAAAATGGTAATGTAATGGTTGAAATGAACATATTTGAATGGAATTATTCATGTTAGCAATTTGAATATGATTTAGTTTGCATATGCTATAAAATAGAGTGTTTTATATATATATGATTGTGATATAAGTTCATGATATACAAATGAACTAAACTATTTGATGTATTTGTTGAATTGCATATGAAAGTATAAGATGCCAAAAGGATTCCATGATTAATTCCAATGTATTTTAACTACCTAATAATTGATATGTCAAGGTAGGTTAAGTAAATTTCATATAAACTTATTAAGCATTCAAAATGCTTACCCCATTATTTTCTCTTTCCCTTTAGATTGTTGACTTGTTGAACGTGTTGATTGGATCAACTCGAAGACCAAACTATCCTACCATAGACTCGGTAGTCTTTTGATCGTTTTAGTCCGATTATGTGGCATGTACATATGTGCTTATATATTTTTTAATTTATAATTGATAGTTTAGTTTAAACCTTGGTTAATGTTGATTTTGGTAAGTTAATGTCAATATATGCATAAGTGTATGTTTTGGAAATGTGATAAGCTTTATGTGTCACTTGAATGAAAATTTTGAATATGAAATGGTATGATAAAAGATTGTTTAGATTGATCAATGATAAGATTGAATAGATTGAACGTATATAATTTAATTTGGTATGTTTGGTAGTCAATTAGAAGTTATATTGATTGAATGCTTGGAATTGGTTGAATGCGATGATTTGGCATGCTTTGGAATGATTTTATGCAGGTTTGAATGTGTACAAATGCACCAAAGGTGAAAATGGTTAGGCTAACATGAAATAGGTATCAAATGGCCTAATTTGTACAAAAAATGCCTCGACAACCACATTTTCTCGTTGCAATGACAGTCGATAATATGTTATGTCGTGACTTCGAGTGGCCTGATGTCGTGATGTGAAAAACTATTTGGTGACATCATGACATAGAGAAGGCGACATAACAATGCCGACCTTGATTTTCAAAACTTTACAATTTGATCATATTTCGTGCTCGGGTCAATAAAAGATCTTTCATAAGCTTGATTAGGGCTCAAATTTAATTGTATAACATATTATGAATTTTTTAAGACATGAATGTTTGTTTAAATGTTATAATTATGGTATATTTGATGATAGTTACTTCAGAAACAAATGTGGCATCCTATATCTTGGATCCGACAATCGGAGCAGGAAAGAGGTGTTACACATATTGGCACATCTACAGCATTAAGGCCACCCCATAATTATCACCTATCAAATATCAAACATATACTACCATTTCTAATTTGCATTGAAGTTTCCATTTATGTTTAGTTGAATTTCACCCGACAGAACTATAGTAAAACAGGCTCGGATACAAGAGAATACATTGTTCACACAAGTTGATATCATATTGAGATTACCCATCTAGGCTAAACCTACGATACATATAACCCAAGAATCTGCAACAAATACTAGATCTCGTAATAACATGTAAAATCCCTAATCAAATGCAAGTATAACCCTAATGGCATGCCATACATATCATAACCTTTTACTAAGTTCACACGGGCATCGTTTTTGTATATATGTCATTACCAATCACTGTACATAATTACATATTACATTTAAAATTTCCATAATCAACCAACATTCACATTTGCACTCTATACTATTTCATAATAGTCAATGTTCACATGACTTTTCAATTTAGTCCATTTTAAGCCACATATACCAAATTCACTAAATTCTATTTAAATCTAACATAAGATAAAATCAAACACAATTCATACATAACATAAAATAGGATAGTAAGTTCTGTATGAATTTTTCTGTTCAAAATATGAAAAGTGGATAATTTAGGGACTAATTCAAAATTTTAGCTTTTCCCTAATCAACTCTACTTCAACCCAATTCTTGATCTAAAAAATTTATTTTATATCATCAATCAATACCAAATATTTTCATACCATGCTATGATATTTATGCACCTATATGAACATGATTTTTTAATATCATTAAAAGTTTACATTTTATTCAATTTAGTTCCTACACTTGACATAGTCAAAACTTTTAATTCCTAGCTTCGGATTAAAATCTGATTTCATTTATGACATAATTTCATGACAAATTTTACATTTATTCAATTTGGTCCCTAATATAACTAAGTTAACAAACAAGCTAAATTAACTTTACAATCTAGTCCTGTTTATATTCTAAGCTTACAATCTATCAATTTCAAGCCTAATTTTTCAAAAAATAAACTATGGAAACCTTATAAAATTTCAACAGTTTTACAAATTAGTATATGAGCTAGCTAAATCAAGCTCCCATGACTCCAAATTCATAAAAATTACAAGAAAATGACTTGAATTCACCTTAATATTAATAGTCGGATTCTTTTAGAGCTAAAAACCCAGTTTCCTTCGGTTTATAAGGCTTTGGATAGTTGAGAAGAAGAAAAAGATGACAAATTTCCACTATTCTATCCTTTTATACTTTGATTAAACATTAATTATCCTTAATTAATTAACTAAACCTTTAATTATTCTACCTTAATCACCATTAACCTTATTAGTGGAAATTAACATCACCATCCACTATATTATGCTATAAAATGGTTTATTTACCCATTTTAGGCCTTTGGTCAATTTTTATTTAAGTCCCCAAGCCTTTGGCTAATTAAAAATTTATAACGATTAAAACTTATAATGATATATTTGAAAATTAATATTTACGAGCTCAGTTTACGAAAATAGGGTTCCAAAACTGCGTTTTCCAGTACCAGTGAAAATCAAGTTGTTATAGAACTCGTAATTGTGCCTTTAAATCCCATGACACAACAATAATCCGTAAAGCTCGTTCGTGCTAGTTGTGCACTAGAAGGAACCCCGAGTACAAATAATCCTAAAAGCCAAGTGTTAGCCTTGCTTTTACCCTTCCCATTTTGAACTCCCAAAATCTCCATATCACCACCCTAACTGTGAGTACTCCTCATCATTCTCCCTTTAACAAATAAGAAAGAAATATCAATAAAAAAACTTATCGAAACTAGAAGTTAGATTGATTTAAAAAAGAAACGAAAGACTAATACTTAAAGGAAAAAAAGAAAGGAAAATAAATCGAACCAAAAAGAAAAAAAGCATAAAATTTTAATCCGAAAACACTTCAATTGTAATAAAACATCCTTGGGGTAAAAAAATGAAAACTTTATAAAGGTTTTTCCACCAAGAAAGCTTGTAGAACATGTAACACTTTGTTTCCAATTAACTCGAAATTGAGAATGATTAAGAGACTAAATTGAAAGAGACCGCAAGTGGCAGCTTAGATTAGAAGAAACAGGAAATCTAGAAACCAAATTAGACATAGTTAAGATCCAATTTTGGTTCGGTTAGGATGGAACCAGTCAATTCCTTAGGAGGAAACATCATAATTAGCAATAGGCGATTGTCATAAGGCTGGTGATAGCACGGGAAGGGCTATAAATAGCTAGGAGATGGCTCCCGAGGATGATTTTCTTATTGACCTTGTTTCCATTTCTCTTGCTCTTCATCTTCTTCAGTAGCTTGGAGAAGGAATAACCATGGAAGATTCTGCATGAAATAGACTTCATGAATGACAAGATGGAAAAGTAGGGAAACCAGTGAGCTGGTAAGATTCTTAGCCTTTCTGTGTACGTAAAAGTTAGGGAAATGAAGCAATAGACTTCAGAACCATTTTAAGGGTTTTGCATGTTTTTGGAAAATGGGTTTAAGCTAAGAATATTGAGTATAACCCATGATTTTTGGTTGTAATGCTTAAATTCCAGGAGAATGGAAGCTTTGGCATTTGAAGGATCTAAGCTATGGGAACGACAAAAGATTCAGGTGATTTCTAGACTCGAAACCTATTATTATGGTCTACGCTGTTAAATATGTCATGTTTGCATAAGCATAAAATATGATGGCATGAGCACACATTACATGAAATATGATGAAGTTAGGATGGGAATAGGGAGAGAACCCATTAGTTACCACCTCAGGCGAAGTTCCGGGCCTTGCAGAGGGAACACTGCAGTGCTCGAGCATTAAGGTTAGATGGCATAAAGGAGGTAATATGAGGAGGATTTGAGTAATATGAATCATGGAATGGCATTTACCTGATGGCAGTATCGACTAGTCCTTCGGGGCGACACCATAACAACTGTATATGGCATAAGACCATAGATGAAAGACGCTATGACAGTCTGGTTTGTGGTATGTAGGTATGACCATGGATGAAAGACACCATGGCGGTATGGTACACAGTAAAATGTATGTAACACCCTAAAATCGGTCCAATTGCTAGAGCCGAGCTATAGGATGCTACAATAGTAAACTAGAACATTCGCAAACAATTTATTCAATATTATTCAATAATCAAAACCGAAAACCTTTGAACAAGTTCAGAAGTAAATTGGAACCAATCTGAAATATTTACAAAATAACACGAAAAATGTAAAATAGGGGTTACCAATTACTCAAACAGAGCCAAAAGATCAATTCATAATAAATTACAATCATTTCCATTTTATATAATCATATCGAGACCTAAACTGAACTTATGGAACATTTAAAAAACCCAAGAATGATTATGCATTAAAACAAAAATTTTACAAAATATAGGTAATTAATGAAAACAGGGGTCACGTGACCATGTGGCCAAGTCGTGTGACAAAGGACATGGTTGTGTGGCCAAACCATGTGCAAAGGCCTAGACTGTGTAGGAGGAGACACACGGTCGTGTCTCCAGACCATGTAACTAATTGATGCCGTGTAGACCTAAAATCACCAAAATTAAACAGACCACACGGCCGTGTGTTAGACTGTGTGGTAGACCGTGTGTGTTGTATGGTACCTTGAAATACAATATTTTCAATAAAAGTTTACTTAAATCCCAATTATATCAAAAATCTTGAATTCAACTACTCAAAACACATAAAAAGTTATACCAAAACATGCCAAATTTCTAATTTAAACTAATATACAATAAGACACTTTCACATCCAACCTAATTCTCAAATCAAACATTCTCCTAACCACATATATAATCACCAATGTTTAACATACCAAATTTTCCATCTAACATGTTTATAATCCAACTCAAACCATATTCAAGTAATACCAAATGAAATCCTACCATTGCATTACATAACAACATTCTCCAAACACTTGTATATATACAAACCAACATCTAATCGTTCATCAAAATCAATTAATCTTAGGCCTAACATTATATTTCAATGTCAACCATTCCACCAAAATAAAATCAGGTTGGCATTTCGAAACTAACTTCTCCATCACCATATGACAATTTTGAACACATTAGAGTTTTAATTTCATCAACTCCAAATACCCTATAAACTTATTCAACACTTACCATATCAATGAAACAACCTAAATCAATAAATGCATACATCACAACTATCAACAAACATATATACCATACATTTCATTCAAGATTTACCATTTACCAACTATTTCATGAACCAAGATCAAATGTACTATCACCACACATGCATTCTTCACATACCATACAAGCATACATAAGAATCTTTAAATTCAACCTTATACAAAGCAACCATTATAACATAAACTTCAATTTAAACTTCCAAACCATCAACCCAAAATAACCTATATACATGTCACAAAACCAGAATCAAATGAGTCAAAATCTACCGAGACTGAAGCTTGGTAGTGTGAGCTTTGAAGTTAATCCGACTGCCTAGTTCTACAAAACGTCAACTACAGAAAACAAGAAAATAAACAGAGTAAGCTTATAAAGCTTAGTAAGTTCATAGGTATTTAAACAAAGCTCTTACCTCGATTTACAATTAAGTAAACAAATATAAATAAATTTAATACGATTTCCTGTCAATACATTTAAAACAATTAGGTGAGTGCTTCACATATCAACCGTATAATCTCTCAATCATTTAATATGACGTATTTCCGTATCATTCAATAGGAAAGATTCGACATATAAAATGCATCAACCATTTGATCATTTCAATTCATTTTCATTTTTTATTTCTTTTAAACACATAATTCTATCACCAATACTGCATTTACAAAGAGAGTGTTTCATAACTATAATTTTCCAGATATTTTATATCGTTTCAAACAACCTTTAAACACATAATCATTATTTATTTAATTTCATCATTTAACATTTCAATATTCATATAAACATACCATATCCAAATAATTCATGAATTCAAAACATATTTTTTCTTTCAAAAAATTTCCCAATGAACTATAGCAAAGTAATTCGGATACTCGGGTACCCCAAAACACACCAGAGAGCACCAAATCAGAGGCATGCCAATTGTATCCTAATCGTTTACTACGTTCAAACTTGCATTTTCTTTCAACAACCATACATTCTAACCCTATTGACATGCCAATCATATCCTAATCGTTTACTATGTTCAAACATGCATTTTAACTTAATTCATCACATTAACAAATCAGAGGCATTTCCATAATATCCGTACACATACTGCAAATCCATTACATCCATTTCAAGGTCATATAATTCATATTTCACAATCATTCATCAATTTCCAATTAAATACTCTTTCACCTTATACTTAATTGTAAATAATTTATCATTACAATCCAGTATTAAATAACCACATATCATTTTTATCTAATTCAAAATAGCATAAATTATAGATATTTATATATACATTCATCACATTTCAAGTAAATCTTACTCACCTTACATTCAACCTTAAATAATTAATATCCTAAATTCCATATTAATAATTCAATCACAAATTAATTAACTAATTCATGCAACATATAACATGAACATACAAACATATATCTAATCTATGAACTTACCTAATACAACTAGCAAGAAAATTTGTTTGTAGGGACTATTCTATGGTTTTTCTCATTTCGTCAATTTTCCTCCGTACGATTCAATCTTTGATCTATATAACAATTAATTTTAATTTATTAAATTAAAATAATTTATCATATTCATTTTTATTAACATGACTTATATTTTCCATTTTATAAATTTTCCTTAAATTTTTACATTTTGTTCAATTTAGTCCCTGAAATGGAACTTATCATAAATTTCAAATTTGGACTTCAAACTTTAAACCAATTTCAGATACATTCAATTACAGCCACATATTATCAAAAATCACAAAAAATATACATCAATTTCAAGATATTAACAATTTAGTCCTTATGTTCAAATTAACAAACATCACTTTATAAAATAGTCCTTAAACATTTCATAGCTTCCATGTCCACCCTTTTCTATCAACAACATCTAAAAATAATCAATGGTAATTTTTTTTGAAAATTGAAATACAAATTAGCTGGACCTAATTGCAACGATATCAAAAACATAAAAATCACGACAAACAGGTGAAAAATGGCTTACCAAGCAAATATGAAAGCTTAGCCGAACTTAAGGCTTTAAACATGGCTATTTTTGTGTTCTCTTTTTAGTAAAATAGGTGGAATATTGAAAGCGATGAAGATAATCACTTTAAAATATGTTTTATTATATTTTATTAATATTAAAACATTATTTAGTATATAAATTTCCCTTAAAACAAACATCCACCGTCCATTATCATTAAAAAGTGGTCAGTTGTCACTTTGATCCTCAAATATTTACGTTTTTAAGCCATATAACTAATAATACTCTAAAGTGATTAAACTTTACAATTTTTACAATTTAGTCCTTATACATAAATTAGTCATTTAATCTCTAAAATTTGGACCAAAACTTAATATACTTACAAAAACGAAGTCCCAATACCTTATTTTCTAAAACCACTTGACTTGTGGGACAAACAACTTATACTTAATTATTTGTTCGATTAGTAAAATTTAAACAAATCAAAATTCATTATAAACTATGTTTGACCGATAAGTATTAAATAATAATATTTAAGAACTCACTCATCGGATTTGTAGTCCTGAAACCACTGTTTCCGACATCACTAAAAAATATATTGTTACAACTATATGGCATAACACCATGGATGAAAGACTTCATGGTGGCAAGGTATAAGGTATAAGGTATAAGGTATGCGGTGTAAGACCATAGATGAAAGACGCTATGGCAGCCAGGTATAATGAGTAAGACCATGGATGAAAGACTCCATTGCATCAATTGATGGTATGCTAGGATGATGGATAGGTGTAAGACCATGGATAAAAGACTCCATGACATTTATAGAGGTAAGTCCGCTAGGACAGTAAACACGGGGTAGGCCCGTTAGGACAAGGGAAATGGGATGAGAAGGGCTTAAGACCAAAGCTCGGCTATGGCGGCCAGTAGAGTCCGCAAGGACATTAAGAGCAGGGTATGTTACTAGTACACCAAGAATGAAGAACCGCACAGGTAGAAGGAGAGTTAGAAGAAAGTGTAAGTATGGTAACCGGATCATGAGGAATTCGCTAAAAATGGTGATAGAGATGGAAGTTATCAAGGCATAGGCGAAACCCCAATAAGAATTAAAGCAAGATAAGCCACGTGAAAAGCTGGCCTAATTATGAAGATGAGAGAGGGGAAATTATCCAAGGATCACAAGATAAGATCTGTAATCAAAAGCCACTAGGAAGGGTGCAATAAAGTAGTAAGAAAGAAGTGAATGTCCTTGTAAGGAGGAAACAAGCAAGTGAGATGACAAGCTTGTATAGTTGTAGGGGCAATAACATGTTAGTTCAGCAAGTTGGACCGCCCTTCACTTATGGGGAAAAAGAATACCCAAAAAAGGGCTGGTGTGAAAGGCAGATTACTAGAAGTAATCCCCTTTCTCCAAATAGTAAGGTGGAATGAGGATGGGTTCATTAGAGTGGTGAGTCATGTTGAATGTAGCACCTCATGGAAGTGTTAATAAGTTCTTTGGGACTAAGGTATGAAAAGAAAGAGTCTACCAAGGACTGGTAAGATCAAGTCTGCCAAGGAAGGCATGACCTAATGACCCTTCAGCAAAAGACAAGTAAGCGCTACCACAGAGGTACGAGATGTTAGATTACGTACAACCAAGTAAGATAAGCGGTCAGCGAACACTATGTAAGCAATGTACATGAAAGTAAAGGGAAGATGAGGAGTAAGGATAAGACTCGCTGATAGGGAGAAGTATTTAGGATACAGATGAGTGAAGAGTCTGACTAGATAAAGATCTCATGGTGGGCCGGTTAGCTCAAAGATTCGAGTTGAGTTTGCCACCCTAATGTAGAACGCTAGCCTTGAGTGAGAAGAGAGTATCTATATTTATTTTGTTATACATCCATTACCCTTGTGTGATGGGTTTAATTTATGGTACAAAAAAGGAACTTATAAGTTCATTTCAATTTACAAGAGTTTGTATGATGATCGTAGGATTTGCAAGGTTGATTTAGGACTTCGAGGAGGGACCAAGCTAAATGTTGCTGAGCACGGGAATCTAAGGCAGTTAGAGTCATGCATATAGGAAGGGGTACCATTGGAGGCTCCGCTTTAGGAATTGCAATACTATAGACGAATAACACCCTTAGAATTTGGACAATGGAATAGTTAGCCCGACTAAGAGTTGTAAGGGGGCTCATTGTAAATAAACGGACTGATTAAAGTTAGAAATTTAAGAGACTAAGGATTTTGTGGCAAGGCCTTAGTTGTAAGAATAATTATTAATATTATTAGATTGATTTTATTTTAGTCTGTTCCCTGGTAACTAAGCTAGAAAAATTTAAGTATAGGTCCATTTGTGACACTCCATATTCGGATCCGGTGGGTGGGTGCGTGTGGGGTGTTACAGAACAAGCCTCAAAGTATAACCATTAGATGACTAACACGTGTCCAGTGAAACGAACGCATCACAATGGAAACTGACCACGTTGTTTCCTGAGAACGAGTTGTACCACATGGTAATCAATACAAGTACTCGCATGCATAGAAAGAAGGAACGATGCCAACCACACATATGCTACATGCAACGAAGCCAAAATGATTCAAATTAGAAAATCCCAACGAACACTTTAAACTTAGTCGACACGTTTTAACGTCTAGAGGTATGTCACTTTATAACCTTCCTTTAGACTTGGGGGCAATTGTAATACCCTCAACCCCTTGGGTACAACTCCTCAAGGATCAAGGTAAACACCCCAAAGAATACCCCCAAAGTGCCACTCATCGAAAATAAGGTCCAATCCTTGGAGCAAATGCCACACCTCAGGAAAACCCCTTGCATGTCACTGATAAATACCAAAAGTAACATGTTTTAGCCTCATTCTTAATGCATTTTTAGATGATTATTTGAGTTAAAATGGTGAATTTTATGCTCTTAAGCCTTTAAATTCATGTTTCTATACTTAGGAGAGCATTTGGGAGAAAAAGGAGCGAAAATAAAAAAATCGAAGCAAGTTTCAAGAGCCACATGGTCGTGTGAGACACATGGGTTTCCACATGGCCATGTGCCAGACCATGTGGATTTCAAAAAACTGCACTCCGAAAACACAAAGAAATACAATTTTTAGGTTTTTTGGGCATCCTAAGACCCTTATATACCAAATATAAGGATAGGGAAGTAAGCCGTCAGAGAATATTGAAGAAAATAACTCGAAAAACACCAATGAAACTGACTCTGAAGTAGATTCCCATCAAGATTGAATATCTCCTTTTAATTTGTTTGAAGTTTATTATAAGTTTCTTTATTTCTTGTAGTTATACCGTCTTTGAAATATTTTTATTTGTTATTATGAACTAATTTTCTAAATACATAGGGGAGATGAACCCTATGATAAATTTTGTTATTTGTTTTCTATTGTTAGGCAATAAATACTTGTATATTATTCTCAATTATGTGTGCTTAATTCTTGGTTTAATATTTCTATGCTATTAATCAATGTTTGATGTGCTTAAATTAGAGAAGGAATAAGCCTTGTTTAAGAGTAGATCTAGCATAATTGAGTGGAGTTGCATGCAATCTTAGAAATAGGATGACATAAATCTACCGAATTAAAGTCAAATCTAAAAAGGGAATCCATAGATCTAGTTAATGCGATAAGAGGAGTTTTAATTAGAAAGAAATTTCAATTAATCAAATTAGAGTTAGTTGCTCTTAGTCTTGAAAAGAGATATTAACATAATTTAGGGATTTTTACAGATCAAGATACTAAGTGAAGAAATTGCGTTTTGGATTGATAGTGACAAATAAAGTCTAGGAGGATTATTTATTAGGTATTGTTTCGCTTCTTGGTTGTTAATCATTTGTTTTCCTGATTCGTTCTGTGTTGTGTTCTTTAGTTAATTAATTTAGTTAATTTTAGTTTTAATCAATCACTCCAATTTGTTGGTTAAATAATAAAAAGACAGTAATTACTAATACTTTTAGTCTTTATGGGAACGATATTTGTGCTCATCGTAGCTATACTATTAATTGATAGGTGCACTTGCCTTTGTCGAATTTTTAGTTGGTTTACAATTGCATCAGTCACCTCTAGGAGCACAGAATGAACAAACTCATCACTTATCACCTCTCTTGGAAATGATATGAGAATTCCTCGAAAAATCTTTGATTTAAGTACACCTGTACATAAAACCACATATGGGCCCTATGTGAAGGCCCTACGATACCTCCACTTATGAAAACAAATGCTAGACACTGATTCCGTTTGACACAATTGACAACTTGTCCAATCGTCACCCTAGCAACCATGTCTAGACCTAGACTTGCCACAACAGACTAGTTTTATGTAATCTCCCCTATCACCTAGAATACCAGGATACGTGGAGCTTGGGAATCATAACCCGCCATATATAGCCAACAACAACTCACAAATTTGGGGACGAAATCTCTCTCTCTTCCCCTGCCAACCTTGTGCTTTTCTTTTCCGTTTACTCTTTTAACCACCAAAGATAGGGGCTCTCCGCCTCACATTAAACCAGATGGACCGCAGAAAATCATTGTAACCCTCCCTTGTTGAATCCTACACTCAACATGACGTTATGTTTTAGAGTGTTTATTATACAATTAAACTAAACTAAATTGGTTTTTATAAAACAAAACCATTTTAATTTCTTTAACAATTATTACAATAATAAAGAAAACAGCTCAAATTGTGATCCAAAATTCTGTGGGCCGCACCTTCTGTATTAAGCCACGTGTATAAAAACAATGTCAAATAATAAAAAGAAAGTTTTCTTGGATAAGTTGAAAATAAAATTCCTCCTCAATAATCTACAAAATTTATTAATATTTTTGTTTAAGACAATTTTTTTTAAGAAAAGCTATCCTTCCCTTAAATACCCTCCACTTTCCGCACACACACACTCTCTCTCTCTCTGTATTTTCATTTTCTAATTTCCTTAAATTAGTTATGTCCGATTGATCGCCGGAACACCGCCGGTTGCTAAGCTGATAACAATCCGGCGATATGTCTTTCCAAGTGACTCGTTCCAAAATTTCGATCAATCAACGGTGACAATTTCCAATAAGAACAGATGGAAATCCTATTCTTTTTCTAATCTAAAATATTCCCTTCCTTCAGATCCATATTTGAAATTTGTTCCTTAGATGCAATTATACCATGCAGGCCTGTCCATTGAGCCTAAGAAAACCCTAGCTCGATTGCTCAACCTAATCTTTCTTTCTTAGGTTTTTTCTTTATATTTTGGTTCAAAATGTTTAAGAAAATTATGAAAGGAGGGCATCGGAAGCCTTCCAAATCGGATTCGGCAGAAAATTACGCGTTCGGTCCACCAGGCTCCCACAAACCCGGTTCGGTGGTCGTCAACCATGCTTCTCGGCCCGTGTTGAAGGCACCAGAGCAGAATTGCAGCCCCAGCGCTCCTATAGCCCCGCCCCCGCTCTCGACGGCCGCTGTTGAACCTTTGCCGTTATTACGAGACGTCCCCGTTTCGGAGAGACAAAGTCTATTCTTGCGAAAATTACAGATTTGTAGCTACCAATTAGATTTCACCAATATGTTAAAAACGGTCCGAGAAAAAGAGGTGAAGCGGCGAACGTTGCTGGAACTCGTCGATTTTTTTCAATCCGGTTCAGGCAAAATCACGGAGGTGTGCCAGGAAGAGATGATTAAAATGGTCGCAATCAACATTTTCCGGTGCCTCCCTCCGGCGTCTCATGAAAACACGGGTCCAGAAGTCACGGATCCTGAAGAAGAGGAAACCCATCTGGACCCTTCGTGGCCGCATTTACAGCTTGTTTACGAGCTTCTTTTGAGATATGTCGTGTCTTCGGATACGGATACTAAGGTTGCGAAGAGATACATTGATCATTCTTTTGTTTTGAAGCTGATCGATTTGTTTGATTCAGAGGATCCCAGGGAAAGAGAGTATTTAAAAACGATTCTTCATAGGATTTACGGTAAATTCATGGTGCATCGTCCTTTTATTAGGAAGGCGATAAATAATATTTTCTATAGATTTATATATGAAACGGAGAGGTATAACGGGATCGGGGAGCTTTTGGAGATTCTAGGAAGCATTATTAATGGTTTTGCGTTGCCGATGAAAGAGGAACATAAGTTATTCCTTGCGAGAGCATTGATTCCTTTGCATAAGCCCAAACCCGTGGCTACTTATCATCATCAGTTGTCTTATTGCGTTACTCAGTTCGTTGAGAAGGATTATAAGCTGGCTGATACGGTGATTAGAGGGCTTTTGAAGTATTGGCCTGTGACTAATTGTCAAAAGGAAGTTCTCTTCCTTGGAGAACTTGAGGAAGTACTTGAAGCAACGCAATCTGCTGAATTCCAACGATGTATGGTTCCTCTTTTCAGGCAGATTGCACGTTGCCTTAATAGCCCTCATTTTCAGGTAACTTTCCAAAGCTTTTTTTATTTTTGTTTCTTTTATAATTATGTCTTTATGAGTTCCCAGATTTCCAATAATAAATTGTGAAGTTCAATTATTGGATTAACAAACATTATGATAGTAATTATTTTGATGCCGAATTTTGTCAGCTATAACTGCTGGGTACTTTAATGTAATTTCCTGTGATTCTGAATGTTGAATTCTCATTCATGAAGCATAACCTTTGGCACTCTGGGAAGGTTCTGTATTTATGATGTGTTTCCGGAAAGTTGTATGGCGTTGCCAGTTTTGACCATTGTATTTGCATTCCAATGGTTTTTCTCTTTCAGCATCCAATATTAAAAGACACTAGAGTGGCTCAGTGTCCAATTCTGTAAACTACTAGTTTCAGTTTTATTCTGTGGTTAGTTTATCTATGCTTGCTTGAATTGCTCGAGTCATAATTTTCGTGGTGATTGAGATCCGGTCAAAAAGAAAAATAATCAATTGTTTTTGCTTTATGTAATGTCTAAATCATTGGTTTTCTATTGTTCTTTTCTTTCTCCATATATAATATTTTATTGCCCTGCAACGTGGCTTCTAGAATAAACTTATGATGATCAGGTAATTTTAGAGTTTATAAAAGTATATATGATGACCCAACCATCAAATTTGTGGTTGCAGGAAGCTATTTCTGTTGTCTCCTATTACTTCTGTTCCATTCATTTCCCTGCATGGTTGCTTATTATGAAATTAAGTTCACCAAAATTGGAATAACAATCCCTTCTTAACAAATGTTCAATTCAAGTACACTTATTGCCTGTAGATTCTGCACTTTATAGCCTCGTCTTGATTATAATCTTCAGTGATTTATTCTTTCTATATCTTTTTTGTCTTTTCGTATTTCTTTAGTCTTTTAAATGGCATTTTACCAGTTGGGTTAAGTTGCCCACGTATGATAGATTATGTTTTGTAGAGGATAGAATGGAATTTAGGAGTTGTCGGAGGGAGCTGGTTGCTACAGAATTATTGGTTTCTATAAAACTTCCTAAGATCATTTTTTATATTGTAGGTTTCGGAGAGAGCGCTCTTCTTCTGGAACAATGAGCACATTGTAGGCTTAATTGCTCAGAACCGGCATGTGGTATTACCACTCATCTTCGAGGCGTTGGAAAAGAATATTCTAGGACACTGGAATCAGGCGGTTCATGGATTGACCGTGAACGTGCGGAAGATGTTCGTGGAAGTGGATGCAGAGTTGTTTGAAGAGTGTCGGAGACAATACGAAGAGAAAACGGCCGGAGCTAGAGAGGTGGAAGACCAACGAGAAATGACATGGAAAAGACTAGCAGATGTGGCGGGAGAAAGAGAGGAGGGAATTTGGTTGCAGTCTAACTGATTAATCACAACCGGTATGTGCAGCATAAAAAAAAAAGGATTGGATTTAAGCTACGGCTCTGCTTCCGTTCCCTTCTCCATTTTGGTGGTATTCTACTATTCTTTCTTCAATCTTCTTCTTCTAGTTTTTTTCTTTTTCTTTCCACATATTAATATTTTTTTGTGTCTAAATCTGATCATTGAATATACCTGCCCCGAGAAAATTAAATGTGTAATCTAAAATGCAACATGCTGCAGATTAAGCATGATCTGTAACTGTATGGAATTTGTGTAGTAAACATACTGCAGATGAAGCATGATCTGTGAGGAACGACTTGTATGTTGTTTTGCAATGTTACTTGGTTCTTCCAACACAAAAAGAAAAAAGATGTATAATATGTTTTAGTTTGTATTCATAATTCATTGTAGTTATCGAAATATTTATTGTGTAAGACAAAGTAGGATAAAGTTGTTAGAAATTCAGGCAGATGTTAATGAAAAATGCCTCAGGTTTTGGTTGCTTTATTATTGCCTAATAGATAGGACTGACTGACAGGGATTCCCATTTTCGTTGTCTATCTGTTTGACAGTGCATTGTTAAGATGTAGGATAAATCTTGTCCTTCACTAAAATAACACAAAATCTAATTACCAAGTCAACATAACTATACATTATGTTTTATTGTATTAATTTACTCTTCTTCTTTTTCTAAAAAAAGGTTGTATAATATTATTTATTTTGTGTTTTTATAACATTATCTTTTTCTTTTCTTTTTTTATAAATAGCATAAGTTTTGAGTTAATTTTTTTTGGTGTGTAATTTAAATAGTGAGAAGTGTTAAAATCAACATTAAAAATGGTTTAAAAAGTAATTTCAATATTGTTTATGATTTATGATTTTATCTGATCTTTCCATTTATATTATCTATAATATGAACAACTGATTTCAAGGATTCTTCAAACTTAGCTTTTAGTCTTTAACCAATCCTTTAGTTACTATAACAAGCAAACAAACAACAAGAGTTGGTGCTTTAACCATCAGTCCTTTACTTACAATACAATGATATCCAAAATTTGAAAACCAAGCGAGTCTAATGTTGGTGCATGTTTTAATGTTTTAAATTTGATGATTGGAGGAAGGAGGAATGATGCATGCTCCAGAATACCATATAGTCAAATGTCCAAACAATTGAAAATTAAACTTTAACTCTTTTGCACAATATTTTGATCTCTAGAGGGTAAATTGAAGAGTAATGAAAATCAAGCTTAAATAAAAAAAAAAGTCATTAAGCATTGTAAAAGAGTTTCTTCCTCTCAAAATTTAATTGGTTGGTTACATTGTCTTCGCAAAAAGGTCCTTAAAAATTTATTATCTGGCCAAGTTACTTTCAATATTTTCTTTATTATTTGAAGACTGATTTATGGAGACAAGTTTCCTTCTGCGCATACTCAACACCCTATTTTTGGTTTTGAATTCGTTTAATTCTTTTGAAGTTGAAATTGGCTCCAGGGTTTCGCATCGGTTAGGCTGTTTGAAAAATTCCATCATGCGATAAATTGGTTTGGCATTTCTGATTCGTTTTGATGTCAACATTTAGCATCCTTGAGCCGAGCATCATCCAGTGATGTTAAAGTGAATCAGTCTTGGGGGTAGCCTTCTATCTAGGAAGTTAAAGAATTTTGTATGGAGCCATGGCTACTAAAGAAAACTCAGCAAGACATAGAGATCACTAGTGTCCAAAGAGAGTGGAGGATAAGTCTATAATTTTCTTCCATATGGTTGGATATGGCCTAAGCATTGTTGAATAAAAACATGGTTTTCAAAATCGATGCAACTTCAAAACTATGGTTGGATAAGTCTTGTTGAATAAAATGCTATCCACATTTTAGAGGACTTGCTCTATTTTCCATACTACATCTTGTTTTGAGTTTAGGAGTTGAGCCGAACCCAAAGCCAAAGTTTTGTTTGGATTTCATCAGACATGCCGAAGAAAGGAGGAGCTTCCTCGCGAAAGGATGCTCCATGGAGGGCCTCTGCTGCAAAATCCATCCCCAGAATCCACCACTCCCCTCTTCTGCGTCTTCCCATAACCCCTCTTTCCAATTACGCCCTCGCCGTCATGAACCACCCTGACCCTGTCGGAACTGGCTTAGCCACTGACGCTATTGTCGAAGCCGCCGGACCCGGATGCATTGTTCCTGGCCACATTACTCCTATTAGATTGCTTGGTCTTAAGGTATTTCCTTTCTTTGGTGGAAACTATGACTGTTTTTCTAATGAATGTTCTGTTAATTGCTCCCATTGAAGTGATAATTCAATACCCAAATCTAACTATTGGGTTATATTCTGAATATTGTTCAATGTCTTATTTATTCTCCTAATCATATAAGTCCTAACAGTTAGTAGCTTGAGTATAATTACAAGTGAATCCTTTGCCTGGATTATTGGATATGAAATTCTTGCCCAAGCGGACTTCTAGGAATGGGTTTATCAAGGGTTTATGGAGATTTTACTGTGGAGTGTGTTAGACCCTTTGAAGTGGTTTCTTGAACATTGGCTGTTGTATTTAGTTTTAGCAAAATATACTTTTGTCATGTTCTTATGCTGTGTTTGCCAACCTTTGTTGCATGATCCTTTATCCTCATCCTAATTAACTTTGGGCTATAAAGTGACTACCCCTCCTTTGTCTCTCAGAAATATCTATTTTTCCCATGCAACCATTTGATTAGATTTTTTATATTTAACGTTCATGTATTGTACATGCTTTGGGAAGGGTATAACAACTTACAAATTCAATCTTCTTTGATGTAGTACTCTTAGAGTATTATCCATTTTCAGAAAAGACTACATAAACTCAAAAGATGTACTATATCGTTTCATCTTCATTTTCTTATCTTTTGGGTGTAAGCCTTGCTTGGTATACACATATTTTTGGATCCATATTGACTGGTGTACTCATTCTTCTTTTCCTTATTGCTAGGTGTGGCCAATTGAAGTTAACATGAAATTTTTGGAACCAGTTGGTAAAGAACTAAAGTTTAGAAAACGTTTTGGGGTGTTGAGATAAAGTAGTTTGTGATGAAGCAAATACCTATTGTTTTGTGTTTAGAAAACGTTGTATGTGGCCTAGAGGCCTTACGTGTTTTGATAGGGTGGGTCAGGGGCCCATATTTTTTTGGAAGAAATGGACATGGTTTTGTTATATGCGTGGCTTAGATCGTTTTTCCTTTTCTTTTACTCTTTTTATTGTGAGTTCTCTCACTACTGGAAATAATCAAAAAGAGCCTTTTGAAATATGGTCTGGTTTCCATACTTATTGTTTGGTGAAGTAATTTATTTGAGCCCCAGCTCTTGTTACTATTACAAAAGTGCTTGCCGATGTAAAATCTGTGAATCATAACAACTTTTGATTCGTAATGCTGTTCATGGATGATGCTGTCAACCTCATGAACAAGTCATTCATAGATCGCTAACGGTTAGGCTTTTCAAACTACTGAAAGAAGAGGCAGAAGCAAATATGGGTTGCAGAGTATAGTGGATTGTTGTTGCAATGAAGAGTTGCATCATGTGGACCAGCTGAGTGATTGTAAATAGGATGCTTATACTATTCTTTGTATTTTACCCCCACTTTTCTCACTAAATAGAGGTGAAAGAGTTAGGTCAGGAGAGATACTACTATGGTAACACAAAGAGGCTTATATATATAAAGAACTTTTTCATCCTTAGATACTGTAACATTTGTCTATGAGTTTGGTTTATCAATTTGAATAAATATGGTCTCATTTTTAGCTTGATTCCATTGACGTGTAATCTATGTTGTGTTTGCAGTTTTATCCGTAGTAAAATGATAAGCCCTTAAAGTAATTTTTATTGCAAGATTTATGATTCGGATAGTGGCACTGCAGGCTGGCCGGGTTAGCTGAGAAGCATAGGTGCCAAGCCTATGCCGTCGCTACTATTCAATCTATCATAAGATGTGTGTATTTTTTTTTTAAAAGTATATCTTGTTCAAGCAAACATCCATCCCATTATTCTTTGCTTCATTCATGGAACTGCTTCATTAGTCATCTCCAATAAAGGCCTTATCACTAAGATTAGGCGGCTAGCCTTTTAGAAGAATCGCATTTTCTTGGATTTGGAGGGCGACATATCTTATTTATGATGATTCGACTGTTAAATACCATCATTTAAAGGGAACTATATGAATCAACTTACTTAAATCTCGAGTTTAGGATTTAACGTTTTTTTTATTCTATTTAGATATTACCTATAACCTAATACTATCCGTATCCTTTAATCTTTCTCTTTATTGATCATCTTACGTTACTGATATAATAAAATATTGCACTTCTGACCTTCAGATTACCAGTTGTTGTTGAAGCATAGAATGACATCTGCATATACCGACAGAAATGATGATGATCTTCATTCATTTAAAGAAAAACAATTAGGGAAAAAGTTCCTATTGGAATGACCTAATTGAAAAGCTTATTAGGATGAAATCATGTAAGCCAATTGTGGAGTTCCCACAAAAGGTAGTGTTCTCCAGCTATGGTGCCATGTAAGATTTTCTGGTCACCCTTTCTTTTCCATTTTTCAGTCATACTTTTTGCCACATCAGTAGTTCCTCATATAAGAACACTTGAAACGTCCCCTACTCATCTGTCATCTGTAACAATGGCTAACGAAACAACTACAGCAGCCATGCAAGGAGAAAATTTGCGTAAAGGGCCTTGGCACGAGGAAGAAGATGAGCGATTAATAAGCTTTGTGAAGCTTTTGGGAAGCCGGAGATGGGATTATGTAGCTCAAGCTTCCGGTACTCGTGATGATTCCTTCTTTTTCTTGTACGAAAAGCTTTCTTTTTCTTAATAAAGTTGGTTGATTTCAGGCCTAAAGAGAAGTGGCAAGAGTTGCAGGTTAAGGTGGGTGAACCATCTGCGTCCTAATCTAAAGCACAGCAGTATCAGTGCTGAAGAAGAGATGATCATCTTAAAACTTCATCAGAAATGGGGAAACAAGTGAGATTCTTTCATCTTCTTCAACTTTCTTTTTTATCAGTTGTGCTATTCCTTTTCCTCCTTTAAACATACTTTTCCGCAGATGGTCGATGATTGCGCGAATGTTGCCGGGACGAACCGATAATGAGATAAAGAACTACTGGAGAACTCATTTAAGAAAGAAAGCAGTAATTCAAGACCAAGGTGCACTTCGATTCCCCTTTTAGCTGATTGATATGTATCTCTCGTATTTACCTCTGCAATCACTTCCGAGTTCTAACAGCTTAGTTTTCAGCAGGAAATTTTCGATTCATACAAGAAGATGATAATAGTTCCAATTCCAAAACTTACAATGGTGAAAGCTACAATCCTTTTGTGGATATTTCAGATACTCAAAACAGTTGTTATGCTGCTGCTCCAGTGTCAGATTTTGAAACTTCTCCGTATGAAACCAGGTTATCAGATTGGATATCAGAGTTTCTAAGTGATCAAAGTGAAATTAAATCTCAGCTAGACTCTAATACTACTACTACTACTACTACTACTACACCACATTCATGCAACTTTTATCCTGCATGGTTTTATGAGGAGAATGATGTATGGGGATATTCAGGCTCCCTCTGGAACATGGATTAATATGTCACTGTTCAAATCTATATTCATTGGCTTTTAATTAACAATGTGTACCCATTAATGCATTACCTGTAAATCTACTTGTTTATATACATATACATTGTTCTTAAAGACTGAATTCATCATTACTTTTGTACTGTAAGATCCAGTATTTACCTTATTGAGGCTGAAGCAATGGTATGGTACTCTATATAAAAGTGATGCAATTTCAATTCACTAAATAAATCACAAATCCTCTATTACTTCTGGAGGTCTTGATTTAATGACAAGGTTGAGTTCTTGCGAACTTTGAAGTCTCAAACTTGTGCGAGTTAATTAGTTTAAATTAATTTGTCGAGCTAATTATTCGGTTCACTGCTTATAATGATTGATTTGCCAGATTATGTCGTATGGTGTTTATTTCTTCCTTTTATCTTTATATTTGTGGTCTATCTATCAGTGTCATCGCTAAGATGACAGTTCCTTAAGTTAATAAAGCTTGCAATGTTAACGTAGCTTCATTGGACACAAAGTCGGACAAGCGTATTAATAATAATAAATAAATATAGACAATCTTATCCATTTCTGCAACTAGTTAGGCTGTGGGGGTGGGAAATTAGACCAAACAAATCTAGTACCTTGAAATCGGAATGATAGAACTGCATCATCTTTTGTCCAAGGGTTTTTCAGATTGGAGAACAATGGTGAGATGTGATATATGTTTCACATAAATATACTTATTGTTTTCAAAAACTTTTTCATACAATTTGAGGATCATATCTAATATTTAAATTGGAATGAGTAACATAACAATTATGAAATTTAAGCCTTGGACAGTGGATGTAAAGCATTTTAGTGGCTTAGAACTGAATATATACATCATCATCTTGTATCCAGAAACTAGTTTCTAATTTGATGCCCTGAGACAGAAGATGATTATTAAAGGTAGTTTGGTTTTAGTGTAAAATTATTGTTGATTTCATCCAATCTTGTATGCCTACCTTCTCAAGGGGTGAGAGCACTCTTTAGTTGATAAGCATACGCAATTAAATATTTGAAATATATATCCGAAATGGAGTTGAAAAGGGTGAGGAAAGTGAAAATTATTCCAAAATGGTCTGTGTTAGCAAAATAAAAAACATTATCGTGTGATTGCTGTAATGGTCTGGAAATTCAGGTCATCCCCTTCTTCAACTTGCTTCACACTTTTTATCCTAATTAAAGCCTAAGATCCCTTTTTTTTTATATGAAAATGCTGGATTAGTTCAACAGAAATAAAATATAATAAAATAAAGAGCAGCCAGCAGATAGAAATGTGAAGCTAATTTCTTGAGTTCTGATAATAAATATCATTTCACTTGTCGAAACCATTTTTTTGAAAAAAACAAAAATTTTAGGTTGATGAGTTTAAAAAATTAAAATTAGGAGTCGCCACCAATCTTTTATTAAGGTGTGATTGGGTCACCTAAAAATGACTTTAGTCTACAAATTTTAGAAAAACGGGTCCGGGAGTCAGTTACGTATGAGGAAGGATTAGCACCCTCATTAAACCCAAAAATTGATACCTAGTTAATTAATTAATGTCTTAATGTCGAAAATTTGAAAATCGTAATCCTTAGCAAAAAACTTAAAACGTTACGTATTAAGACCCTTATCATTTCAGAGAAATAAAATACCACACCCAATACGTTAGGGCACGACATTCTAATTTTCCCCAAAAATGAATTAGGGCAAAATACTAGTGCAATAAAAAATGTAAAAGAATATCCATTTATTCAAGATTTAAGAAATCGCGGCCCAATATGTTAGGGCACAATTCCTCTAAAATCCCAAACTCGGAATATTTCCTTTATTATTTTTTTAAAAAAATATTCATTTCAAGAAATCAATGCGTCACATCCAATACGTTAGGACACAACGTGTTGAATTCCCAATAATGAGTTCTTATTTTTTTTTTGATTAAAGAGAAATCCTCGATTGTTAGATTTTCAAAAAAATCGGAACCCAATACGTTAGGACTCAATTTCCTTGAGAAATCCTAAATACGAGTATTACCTCTATTTTGAAGCGTTTTATTTTAAAATTAAATAAGAGATAGGGTAATGTTATGTTGAATATGTGAATGAATGCCCCTTAAACAAATATCAATAATAAATACAACAATTTCATAGAAAAATATGAATAAACAAATAAATAAACAAAATAATGACGTGCAAAATATCAAATAAATAGGCAATATAATAATAATAATATGCAAACATAAATTAATAAGAGAATAAAAAAATATACCTGTACACATAAAAAAATACATAAGTTTTAAACAATTAATATAATATTAAAATTAATTAATTAAATTAAACATGTGTATATAAAATATAAGTATGCGAAAATTTTAGTATAAAAAAACATAAATACATGCTTAAATATACATATAAAAAATAATAATAATTGCATATGAGAATTATAAAATAAAAATTAAAAGAATACAATTGCATTATCAAAAATATTGATTTTTAAAGAAAATATGAAAATGGACTAAATTGGATTCCCAGTAAAGATTCGGGGTAAATTCACAAATAAATAAAGTCTGGAGGACTTAATTGAACGCTCGAATTACATAGAGGGGCTGGAAGGGCAATTTTCTCTTCTCCTCTAAACGACGCCGTTCAAATTAGACCAAATTGAAATAAAAATAAATAAAAGGGTAAACTAAAAAAATAAAAAATAAAAACTTAATTACAAAAACATTAAAAGGCGGAGGGGCTAAATAAAATAAATAAAATTCGCAGTGGTATCACATTCTCCCTTTTCTTAAAATCGTAAATAAGTAAAAAATAATTAAAAGAAAAAAAATAGTAAGCCACCTTTAAAAAACTGTCAATCGTTCTCTTTTTTATTCCTCCTTTTTTCTCTTCTTTCTCTTTTTTTTACAATGAAGGGAGAGGCCTCTATTTATAGTTGAGCCTCCCCAAATCCAACGGTACAAATTAATTACATCAACGGCTGAGATTAAAGGGTATCTACAAATTAAATCTCTAAGATTACAAATTAAATCTCTAAGATTACAAAATCATATCTTCTAAGATTGCATATCATATCTAAGATTATATATTATATCTAAGATTGCATATCATATCTAAGATTATATATTATATCTAAGATTACATATCATATCTAAGATTGTATATCCCTAAATATTATGTTTCCATATGCTTGTAGATAGACCTTCAACCTTTTCAAGTAATGGACAATTTCGATCGGGTCAAATGATATTACTTTGGGTTTTTTTTGTGAGCCCAGGCTAAAATTGGGTATTACATCACTTTTATAACCATAAGTAATTGCAATGAAAATAACAGAGTTTGAAAACCATAGTTACAATCAGAGTCGTAAAGTTACAATTTATATAAAATTATAAAGATATATGTAAAACAACTAAAAAACATGTGTTGAATGAATGTGGACAAAATGTCGTCCAGATGCATTTGAATCTGAACAACCATCTTTCTAGGTACATTCTTGTTGTAAACACATTTTTTTATATTTTTAATTTAAAAAATGATAATAATATAAATAACTGACATTTTATAAAAATAAATAAATATAAACTTGCTAAACTAATATCTGGACAACCATTTATCCTGATTCATTCTTTACCTGAAAAAGAATTTATATTTTTTTATTAATTTATATATTTTTAAATATTTTTTATTTTTAATTATTTATGTTTTTCATGTGGAATATTGAGAGGTTTCCATGTGGCATTGTTGGATTGGCTATCAATGCCACATCGTCACAAATTAACAGTGGTAGTGTGGAGGTACCAACTTAGATGACGGAATATAAGTTCAGGTACCAACTAGGTACAAATGGGGACAAAATATATATTAATACATTTATTAAAAAATAAAATAACAACTAAATGTAATTTTCATTGAAATTGTAAAATTGAGTTAGTGAAAGTTATGATAAGATGAGTTCAAATCTTATTATTCTCATTATGTGTTCTATTTTTCTAAGACTTATCAAAATTCAAAAAGATATAAATAATCTCAAAATAATATTTCTTTGATGAAGAAAGAGATTTTTGGTAATTTCCTAATTGAGTTAGTGAAAAGCATGATGACTTGGGTTCAAATACTATTATACGTATCTATTTTCTTAAGATTTATTAGAATTCAAAAAGATATAAATACTCCCAAAATAATATATTTTCTTACTTTGTTAAAGAAAGGAGCTTTTAGTAATTTCTTAATTGAGTTGGGACTTGGTTAATATGTGACACCAACTCATTCAGCTCATACATGAATTATAAGAACTAGATTTTGTCACAACTCATTCAGCTCATACATGAATTATAAGAACTAGATTTTGTCACACCTACAATGTAGATAAAAAAAATTATGTAATAAATTGATAAAAAGAAATTGTTATAAAAACCGAATGTGACTTTGGTGATAAAGTTGAGATATGGGTTCAAATTTTATTATGTGTATATATTTTCTTAAATTCATCGAAATACAAAAGATGTAGATTTCCTCGTAACAATATTTACTACTTTAAATTATATATTTTTTTAATTTCTTAACTGAATTAGGATTGAACCTCTTTTAATATATACTTACAGGAAACATTTAGTATGATGGAAAGTGATAACTTTCTTGAAAATTTAATTAATTGGAAAATAATTTCAATATTTGGTATGTAAAAAATATTTACTTTCTTTAGAATCTAACTGTCTTCATGTAGGTTGGAAAGTTAAAAAGACATTAAAGTCAAAAGTAACATTATTTTATTTTGGTTTAGGATATTAATCTATTAAACGTAAAAAAGAAGAAGAAGCAACCATTATCTCCTTTCCACTGCGAACTCTCTTGTTATTTCAACTGATTCCTATAAAGTAAGTTTTTTTCGATATACATATTTAATCATCTACATAGTATATTGTTTACATATTATATTTATTTTCTATTGTTTTCCTCTCTTTCCCTTTCAGTATAATGATTGAAATTTCAATTTCATTATAACATTCATTCCAAAACAAATTTTATATATGCATAGTTATATTTAAAAAATTCATGCAAGATAAATTTGAAATAATTTTTCAATTAAAATTATAAATAAGAATAATTAATTTAAAACTTATCAATTAAATTGAATTAATTATAATAAATTTTATTATAAAATATTAAATATATGAATATTATTTTTGTTTATTAAAGGTAAATTTGTAATTATCATTATATTTTCAAGAAAGTATTTAATGAATCAAGTATGGTAATGTAACTTTTCAAAGATTTTATTCAATATTTTTCAATGCACACCAAACGTTGCAAAGCAGCTTTCCCAGCAATCACATTCTCTTAGAATCATAACACGAAAAAATACCAAACACTACCATATAATATAAATTATTTTCCAGGTGCCAATACGAGCATAAAATTAGAGCAAACCTGATTGGAACCCAAAAGAGCCCAATAGAATGGCTAAATCAAATCATCAACTAATTCAGACTTCTTGAAAGCCCATTTTTCTCGGTATGGGCTTTATCTATATGACTACATTTTTTTTTTTGGTTTTTCGAAGTATTCATGGGAGTAAACCCAGTTACACATACTTTTTTTTTTCTTTTTCCTTTTTATAAACATGATTACATAGTTTTTGAACTTTTCTTTTAAGTCCAAATACTTAACGACAAAATAAATAAATAAACTTTGCTTCTTCGATGAAATTGAAAAGAAAAAAAGAATTGAGATCATTTTGTTCAATGACAGGATATTCGAAAGAAAAGATTAGGGAATTGTTTGCAATGATGTAGTTGAGACTTGAGCTTTCTCATCATCCTAAGACCTACAAAAATCGAGGAAGCTAATAGTGATTTTTTTTAATACTTTTCATGTTTGGTTTTTATTTTCAAAGTTCGAACTTATTACTATATGAGAAATTTCTCCAATGTAACACCCCACACCTGACTCGGTCACTAGATCCAAGTAGGTGATGTTATATTATGTTGCTGAAGCAATTCAGACTAACTCATTTAATTTATTATGAATTTAGCTTAAAATTTTCACTTATATCAAATGAATCATCATTCAAAACCACATACATGCATTATAGGTGTTGAATATCTTTAATTAATCGAATCTCAGGGTTACACGGGTTCAAAATTAGAGTTAGGACTTGAATCCAACTCAAAATGCCAAAGTTTAGTAATGTGTCTCGAGACAATGGAATCTTGTCTTGAGACCCGTCTTTCTTAATTATTATTTTTACTTCGAAGTAACTATGTCTCAAGACATTGGGGTTTATGTCTCGAGACTAGACCTTTCATGTCTTGAGATTGGTCTCAAGATATGCTTCCCCTATTCCTTAAATTAGTCTCGATGTTTGGATGTCTCGAGATAAGAGATTCGTCCCTAGAGACCTAAAACAGACACATCTATTTTAGGTATGATGTTTTCTGGTCTCGAGACCGAAACTGAAAAATGTATGAAACGGTCATTTTTTCTCGAAATGGTCATTGCTGCTCCTAATGTCTCAAGACCTATTCTTCATGTCTCGTAACTAAGTGGACAACTTACCTAAAATGCACAACTTATGCCGACCAAATGAGTTTAAAAAACAAATCTAACCTATACCATTAAAGCACCAATCATCATTTACCAATGTAACCATTCTAAATGCAACTAACATGTGGATTCACATCATTTCATGTTTCTATACTAAACATAAATAAGAAAACTATCATTCAAGTAAAGCTAAATATTTCACCATAAAACAAAGTCACCATTCGGACCAACCTGTAAAAGAAAGTTAGCAGGTCAAAGCATCTCAAAGAGGGCAACTTTATAACTCTCTCCCGACTCAAGGGGGGATATTGTTATACCCCATCCGCGTCAAGATACGCGGCAAGCCAAAATAGTGCCCGAACAATAAATTTGAATTTTATTATGAAAATTTAATGGCTATTGATAATTCATCAAATGTTAAGGTATTCGGTTTCTCATTTAGCAATGAGACAACCTTATTATGGGTTATTGTTATGAAAATTTTAAATTTGAATATTTGTATGTTTATATAGATTTTAGAATAACTTAATTGAAATAATAAGTTGTCAAAATTATATATGTTATTGAAATTATTTTGTTTTAAAATATAAAAGGTTGTGTGCATATAACTTAAGTTACTTTAATACTGATTGGCACAAAAGAAGGTTAATATTTAACAAAATTATATGTGCAACTGTGGTAATTAACATGTGACGATTATTTGGTTTTACATGTGAGCAATAAATTGGCCCAAAGGAAGATTTATTGTTCGACATGTTTTTATTGTCAGTCTTTGATTACTACAATAAGATGTCACTTACAAGTTAATATTTTTGTTCAAAAATGAAATATTAATGGAGTGGTCAATATATTGAGATGTAATTACCTTTATTCAAGTTATTTTACTTTAAATTTGAAATATTTTGAAACAAATAATGTAACACCCCATACCCGGCCTAGACATTATGGCCGAATCCTGAGGAATTACATACGCTCGTTTCAAAACCAGAAATTTAAAATTTGAAAATGTAACATAAAACAAAACTTGGTAATGATATTTTCAGTTTGTAGGGAAAAACACCTTATTCGGTTAATTCATTTGAATTGCAGAAAAACACTTATAAAATTATTTGATTTTGCAGTGGAAATATTAAATTAAACAGAGTTTTGAAAATCGTAGTTTGATTTTGAAATCAATTGCATTGCAATTTGAAATAAAATATTAAAAAAGAGAGATGATAAAGCAGTTCAAAGCGAAGAATAAAATCCAAAACAAATAACAATCCCCAAAAAGTCCAAAAACAATCAAATTGAAAATAATACTTAAACTCAACAGAATTTAAAATCAATAATTTAAACCGAGCTCCTACGACGTTGATCTGTCCTTAGTTTGTTGGTTACCTGAGAGAAAAACATACAAAAAGTGAGCTTACGAGCTTAGTATGTAACACATCCCAAGCAACAATCAGATGCACATAAATTAACAAATACATTTCAGATGCATGATCATATACAGAATCAGATGTGTTTTCATATTCAGATACAGAAACATATTCAGATGTATAGTTAGATGCATATTCAGATCCTACCTATATTCGCTACACACCATCTCCATCCATGCCTACACACTAAATAGGGTGTTAAATACCCCCTCTAACCCCAGACACCAATAAGTAAGCATATGTCACTTTCAGAAAAATGCAGTCAAGTTGCCAAAACAGATACGTGGTCAAGCCACCAGAATAGATATATGTGCTTTAAACCACTAGATAAGGCAGATTATTAAACTGCCAACACTTTCTTCGTCAATTCATATTCCCACCCCAATGCTCATGTAGATACTAATAGATATCATATGTACATATGTCATGCATGCTTTCCACATAAGAGATGCTATTAGAATTATTAGAATAAAAATTATTCACATATATTTCAAAATTCATACAGTAGCATACAATCAGATTATCATGTTTGAAACCTTATTTATACAGTATAGACTATACAAAGTGGCTAAATACGCATCACAAATCAAATACAGCTCTAGGTGAAATTTTCCAAAAAATGGGATCACACGCCCATGTGGCCCACACAACCTAACATACGCCCTAAATAGCCTAACCCGTGTGCTCCACACGGTTTAGCATACAGCTGTGTGGCTCACACAATCTAATACACGCCCGTATGGCCTACATGGCCCAAATAGCCCAGCTTGTGTGGTCCATACAGTCTGGCACATGGCCGTGTGGCTCACACGGTCTACCACTTGACTATGTGACATCCTATAATGAGTTTTTTTACTTTCTACCGTTCGTTGTTTTTATAAGATCGAGTCACACACCTGGTCAGTTTTTGATGTAGATTCAAGAATGAATATTTTCGTACCTAAATCGACAATTCACACGAATTAATTAGCATGTTTTTTACTAAGCCGATGCACTAATTCGGTACAACCATCAACAATCGAACCTAATTACAGAAACAAAACTGCCCCTACAATGGCAAAATCACTTACCCTTGAACGAAACAACAACCTAAATAAAAACTTAGTTTGCCGAGGATCAACCGTCTCACGATCTTCTCCTAATTGTACCAAAACACATAAATTAAACACTAAAACCACTTTATTTGTAAGGAACTTAATAACCAAAAGATTACACATCAACCAAAAAGAATTATTATCTTACCCAATACCACAAATACGCACAACCAACACCCGAAAATTGGAACAACCGGAAAAGATTCAAACATAGGAACTTACGCCAACTAACACATGGTTTGGAAACAATAGAGAAAGAATTGAAAAACAAAAGTTATGAGCAGAGAATAGTTTCGGTGAGTAAAATGAAAAGGAGCAAAAAGTGAAAAGGAAAATTTTGGGGAAAGCAACAGTATGGACGGAAAAAAGGAAAAAAAAAAGGAGTGGGAAAGTGAAAGAGATTTTTTTGGGATTTTCTTGGAAATAATTCAAAAATAATATCCACATAATCTTATTACTAACCACTTATCAAATTTTAGAGTTTAAATTCAACCCCAATTCTACCATATGGAATAAACAAGTAGGACATTGCAAAAATATTTATGTTTTGCACACACAAGTATTCAAACACATGACCAAAGGGTAAGCAAACACCTTACCACTAAACCAGCACGCTCATTCTGTCTTTCGTTGCACGAAAATCATATTTAAGCCCAAATTTCAAAAATAAGAGTTTTGACAAAAATTAAAGGGAAATAATTTGAACCCAGGACTTCACGCACACAAGCATAACGCCTATCCACTGAACCAAATTAACTCACTTTAATATATCCTAATAATTCAAAAACTAAAAATTTTCGGCGTTACAAATAAATTCAAATTTTGGCTTTGGGATTTAATTAAGGATGTCTAATATTTTAAATAAATTAGTTGAAACAAAATGCCACCAAAGTGACCTCTTTTGCGTAGATTAGTTTATTTAAAATATTAAGATAATTATATGCTTTTTTGATTCATGCGTTTATTAATTGATCCAAAAGTAAGTTAATATTTGGCAAAATTTCAATGACATCTGTGGTGATAAATGTGTGACAATTATAAGGTACTTTATGTGAGCACTAAGTTAGTCCAAAGATTGATTCATTGTTTGACATAATTTACTGTCAATGTTTAATTGCTACAACAAGAGTATCGCTTACTGTTAATATTACTGCCATCTCACCTTGCGTTAAAAGATTTGAGTGACAAACCAAAACTTGCAAACACTTCTCTCACCGGACTGCCATAAGTAGGGGAAAATAATTCGTTTAGAGACTGGAACTACGAAAATGTGCAAGTGTACACAATCGCAACAAGTAATAAAGTGACAAGTAAATGTCGAGTTATCATACCCATAGGGACTGTGAAAAGAATTATTTATGAATGCAATTTTAAAAACACTTTGGTGAAGAAAAATATTTTTATTTGAAGAAGTGATTAAAAACTAGGATTTTAACTAAGTAAAATAAATAAAATAAAATAAAGTTCCAATGCAAGATTTCAAAAGATGATTTTAATCAAGATGACATAATTGTGTTAGATTATAACATTTCTTAACTTAGAATTATTAAACTCACGTTCATGTTCTTACGAATAAATTCACGACAACTCGGTAATTTGCTAACTTATGAGCATACTTACCTACCAAAATCGATTTATCTCTTGACTATATCTCTATGTCAATTCAACCGATTAAACAAATTCTAATAAGTAAATGTGTTAATGCACCTACATACTTATGAAATTAAAATAATCTCTTGTACATATCTCTATGCCAATTCAAACAATTAATTAAATAACATAAGCAAATAAAAGATTACGTGAGATACAATATATTTCTACCTTGAAATAGTTTAATGACAATAATCTGGCAAGTTATGCAAGGCTAATGTATCGTTAGATATCGTTGCTAATTTAACCCCCAGCTACCTTAGATAATTAAACATGCACTGATTAAGTATCGCGTCAATTAATTACATTTTCAAACTGTTTAAATAATTAATTCATTAGTTACCCTACAATTGTAATGCAAGAATAACTTAATCATGGTTTTACTTAATCAAACATCTTACCGAGGCCTATAACAATACAAACATAATTTTAATAAATTAAGTAGACAAAATGCAATCAACCTAACACGAATTAAATGTAAGGTATATTAATTAAATTAAACATATAAACATTACTATTATTCATGGACATGTTCATAATAACAACAATAAAATTAAAAAGGATAAGGAATAAGAATCAAATCCGGTGTTTCTCCGAGGCTTGACTAGTTTGCTCCGCTCCTTCTTCTCTACTTGTTCTTGTTGAACCGAGGCTTCCACGAACACTTGAATGCTACTCCAAATGGTGGTTGAATGACTCTTTTTCAAGAGGTGAAATTAGAAATGGAATAGGGGAAGAAAATGAAGAACAATGGAAGGGAATGAAGAGAGAAAAGTGAGAGAGAAGTGAATAAATGAATGGGTTTGAGATGTGTTCGAAGTGAGTAGCAAATGGGGGTATTTATAGGTTGAGATGGCTGCTAAAATTAGCAAAAATCAGCAGCCATAGAGTTCCCCCATGGCTGGCCACACATGTGGCAAGTTTGAAGGTTTCAAACTTGCTATTTTAAGGTAGAGGCAAATCTAGAAAGGTATAAATAATGGAGGGGTTTGAATGCAATTTGAAAGAGTCTTCAAGGGCTATTTTGCAAGCCAAATGATCAGCCAAAAAAGCTGATTGGATCAGCATGTGGGAGGGTTTTGGGCTGCCCAATGCTTAGTTGGATCGGTTTTCTCGGTTCAGCTCAATTTGGCCACTTTTCATAATTAATAATAATTTATTTAACCCAAATTAAATTGTATTTAAATTAAAATTAATTATATTATGAATTAATACACATAATTTGGTTCATATTAGGCTGAAAAATTAATTCACCTTGATACTTCAAAATTACTTCTCGGTTTTGCGCTTCTAGTAGTGTCAGCCAAGCTATTTTTCGCCCTTTGTGTAAATCTGTATAAAATAATCAAAATTTGATATAAAATTAATTAAAATTCAATATGTTCATAATTTGAGTGCAATTTAATTATTTTATAATTATTATTTATTTTTTGAAAAGAATTTTACCGAAACTACATGAATTTGAGTTAAAAAGGGCATGAAAAAGTGTGTATATTTTTGTGTTTCCACACCCCCAAACTTAATTCATTGCTCGTCTCGAGTAATGCACAAATTTGAAAATAATTTCTCGGAAACACCTTTGAAAAATTCCTTCAGAACAACCTTCTTCCCAAAATTATGAATTTGGTTTACTTATGCTCAAGAACAAGAATTTTGAGATTTACACTACTTAAGTATACATATCGTTCATATTAATAGCAATTATTCTTATGATAGCAAAAATAGACTAAATTCTTCTTAATAAAGACATGTTAAATCCCTACCAATTTGATTTTATTCCCTTATTCAAGATTAAGCTGCAATCATTAAGTTTAACTTATGCCTTCATATGTTGAACATAGCAATTTCTCTCCACTAATGTAGGTAGCATAGAAACTTAAATCAATAGGTCTTTAAAAAGGTTGTAACGTGGATAGGCTGGGGGTAGGTAAAAGATAGATAAATTTAGGCTAAAACCCCTAGACTCAGCTTCAATCTGACCTTCAAAATAATTACCTTCAATATACCAACTTACTTTTCTTTCACATGCTCTTTTGTACATCTATTTCTTTCGAGTGCATATGCTCTATTTTTTTATGAGCATTTTGCTGTATATACTACAATTTTGTTTTGAGCATTTGATACTTCTTTTTCAATTCCCCCAAACTTGTTTCAAAGAATATTCTAAATAGTACTAAGTCTAGTGTTTGAGACAATTTAAAGATAATTAAGAGAAACATGATGGCTAAATATTGCAAAGGTTCAAATAAAATTAGGCCATATAGTCTCAAATTTAGGTTTCAAGGGAAAAAAAATCATCAAGGTTGACTTGAAAGGCTCAAACAGTCCAAACAAAAGTTGCCTAAATAATTTTCAACATTCTATGCTTCCTAAGATTTTGCCTCAAGAAATTACTAAGTCGAGTCTAGAGACTTAAACTTTCATGCATGCATAGCTTTCCTAAGGAACTAAAATTTTATGGTATGATTTGCATGCTTTATTAAAAATACATTTATGTCATAATTCAGCTAACATAACAATTATTGAAATGATTGAACTTTATTTATATTGAAGTCTAGCATACTTAACAAAATTTCAAATTTTTTAACAAAATATATCCTAATCATAATTAAAAGAAAATTTTATTCTGAGTGGAAACAATTTCAATTTTTCGATTCCCCCTACTTAAGATGAACAATGTCCTCATTGTTAAAAGTAAATAGATACTATACACCAGGTAGGATTCTAGAAAATAGAAGGTGAGTCAATCTGACTGCTTAAGTACCAAGCTCTCTTTTGATCCAATCCTAGACATGTATATATTTATTGCCACACTTTGTACTTTGCAACTTATTCATTTTTATTTATGATTTCCACCACTTGTTTTATTGTAAGAAAAATAAAAATCCTAATAGAGCCTAATCCTAAAACATAAATAACCTAGGAAAGAAAATGAAATAAAGTAAAGATCCCCCTTTTAATTTATTTATAGATCCCTCAGAATCTGACTCATCTTTTTCCTTCCTCGACATTAGAGTCCATGGTTCGAGTATAAAGTCTAGAAATTCAAGCACAAAAACAAATGGGTTATGAAATATATATTTCTAAATGCATCTCTGATTGAGTCATCTCGTATTTTTGAGTATCTCCAGTAATCTTGTTGTTGCAACTACATGTGTTGCAGCATAGCCATTATACCAAAATATTCATTTCGTGGAATGGTGCTAGATAAAGGGACTCTCAGTGTCAAACTTAGTAAATCTATTAAAGGTAGTTTCAGTATTGGGCAAGTGGGTGAATAACTGAGGGTAAGGTTTAGAGTTGAAGAGGGTGATAGTTTTAAGGATAGTTTAGGTGCGGCAGTTGGTGACTTCGAATGAAGGTGTTTGGGGTGGTGATTCAGGGAGTTAAGGGCTGCAACATTAAAGGGATAAGTGAGATGCACTATTGGGCTACTTGGGAGTGGCGGTGGAGCAAGGTAAGGGCTATAGGTTTGTGCAGAAAAGGGTTGAATATTTCCCTTCCTAGTAGTGCTGTAAGCTCAATGACAGCTCCTTTTTGGATCCTAAGCTCATGCACTAAAAATAAACTAAAAAAACTCAAAGAAGTTAGTGCTTGGGGTTAAAAGTTGACCCTTTATTTAACAAAACAAATACCTAAATTCTTTGGGCTACTTAGAAAAATATTTTTTTTAAAAAGTTACATTAAATTAAACTCTCAAGAAAGACTGAAGGGGTCACAGATGGTCCCGCTTAAGTCTTAATCTCCTAGACAGAGTTTTAATTAATGTAATGAACCAAAGAAAATTTTATCTAAGTCTACCATTTTATTCAAATGAGAAAAAAAACTAAAAATATAAAATAACGATAGAGAAAGTGAAGAGAACTCCCTCCATTTTATTCAGGATCGTCATTGACCATGGTGGTGTCAAATGGCCATTTGCCATACCAACCATAACCATCTAGGAAGAAATCATATCATTTCCCATCAAATCTGTCCAACATCTTATTAGGGAAATAAAACCTGTGTGAATCACTTCGTTTTAGCTTCTAACAAATCCAAACATTCATCGTCTTCATCATCACTCGGTGAATCCACTAGCAGAATACATTCTAACGGATCATCTACAGAATTGAGCTCCAGCTGTGTAGAAGCCAGCGATTCCATCTTGGAAATAGCAGAACAGTCTTTAACTACATCTGGGGATTTAGCAACATCGAAGTCATTAAAAGTCACCTTGTCATCGAGAAATTCTTTCAACTGAGTATCCCATTGTTGCTTCTAGAATCATTGAGGATATGGCAATGATGGAATCTTAGCTTTAACCGGACAACTCTTATATGGAAATTTTCTCTACATTTGACAAGGGTGTTAGATAATTAGAACTAAATGGTTTAGAGTTTACCTCATCAAGGATCACTAAATCTGACTTCTGTGATACAGGAGTTTCAACACTTGGTTGAACTTCCTCTTTGTCTTGAGCTACAACAAACTCATCTTGAACCTCAACCACCTTGGGCTCCAATGTCTTTCCACTTGGCAAAGAGACTACTTTGCAATGTTCTTTGCCTAAAATTCTTGGATTTTATGTGTCACTCGGCCAAATACCTTGGGGTTTATTTCGAAGTTCATTGGTTAGCTGACACATTTGATTCTCTAGATTTCTTAAAGTGGTATCATTCTTCGCTATGTATGCCTTCAGCAGATTCTCAAGATCACTTGAAGATTCAGTTGGTGGGGGTTGCTGCACTTGTTAAGAATATTCCGATGGATAATTTGGTCAAAATGGCATAACAGAGTCACTATGGTCCGCCCATCGATTACTCCATGAAGAAATTAGATGATTCTGCCATGAAGAATTGTAAAAATTTTATTACGGACCATTCCAATTCTGATTTCCTATGTAATAATTTGACTCTTGATTCGATGAGAAATTTTCAAAGAAATGGCCATCTCCATAGTATTCACAAGAAATATTCTTGAACTAGTTCGGCTACTGACCTGACAGATTACCATTGAAACCATTAACAATTATGTTCTTAAGCATAGAAGACATAGAGGATACTTGGGCCGCCAAAGAAACAAGTGTGTCCGATTCATGTACTCCTGCTACTCGTCTTTCTGAGGCTGGTCGGTTGGTTGGTCACTGATAGTTATTGTTATCAATTCTTTCAATAATTTCGTAAGCATCGTTATGAGACCAATATAGAAAGTCTCTATTTGAACGCATTAAGGAATGCTGTGATGAGGGCACTTTTGTAATAAATCCTTGAATCGATCCTATGCCTCATATAAAGACTCATCATCCATTTGTTGGAAAGCAGTGATCTCATTCCTCAACTTAGCATTCTTGCTAGGCGGGAAATACTTCATGAGGAATCTTTCTGCTAACTCTTACCATGTGGAAATTAAATTTGGTGGTGATAAGTTCAACCAGGCTCGAGCTCTGTCCTTTAGCGAATATGGGAACAGCTTCAATCGTAGTGCATCTTCGGGTACTCTGGCTAACTTGAAAGAATCACCCACCTCTATAAACAGTCTTAAGTGAAGATGAGGATCTTCAGTACGAACACCACTAAATTGACCCATATTTTGTAACATTTGAAACATGACAAGCTTCAGCTCGAATTGTTGTACCTCGATTTCGGGTCTTCTAATACTCGGATTTAGCTTGTTGAATAGAGGTATGACACATTGTCGAATGGCACAGTTTCTGTCATTGGCATCAATGATCGGATTGTGATTATTATAAGCGAATGTTCCTCTTGGATTTTCGTTTGGATTTTCAAAATTCATCTCTTTGGTCCTTCTTTGGTTCGCTTGTCTTCTTCTTCGTCAGAAAATCCTTTCAATTTTAGGGTCTACAGAGAGTAAGTCAATAATTTGATCAATACTCATAAACTCCTAAAATAAACATAAAAAAATAGAATTAAAATTTAATAGAAAAAAAAGACCAAAATGCAAAATTAATAATTTCACAAACAATGTCTTTTAAAACAGTCCCCGACAACAACGCCAAAAACTAGGAACGACGGAAATAAGCAAGTGTACACAATCGCAACAAGTAATAAAGTGACAAGTAAATGTCGAGTTATCGTACCCACAGGGACTGTGAAAAGAATTATTTATGAATGCAATTTTGAAAACACTTTGGTGAAGAAAAATATTTTGATTTGAAGAGGTGATTAAAAACTAGGATTTTAACTAAGTAAAATAAATAAAATAAAATAAAGTTCCAATGTGCAATTTCAAAAGATGATTTTAATCAAGATGACATAATTGTGTTAGATTAATTACATTTCTTAACTTAGAATTATTAAACTCATGTTCATGTTGTTACGAATAAATTCACGGCAACTCGGTAATTTGCTAACTTATGAGCATACTTACCTACCAAAATCCATTTATCTCTTGACTATATCTCTACGGCAATTCAACCGATTTAACAAATTTTAATAAGCAAATGTGTTAATTCACATACATACTTATGAAATTAAAATAATCTCTTGTACATATCTCTATGTCAATTCAAACAATTAATTAAGTAACATAAGCAAATAAAAGATTACGTGAGATACAATGTATTTCTACCTTGAAATAGTTTAATGACAATAATCTGGCAAGTTATGCAAGGCTAATGTATCGTTAGATACCGTTGCTAATTTAACCCTCAGCTACCTTAGATAATTAAACATGCACTGATTAAGTATCGTGTCAATTAATTACAATTTCAATCCGTTTAAATAATTAATTCATTAGTTACCTTACAATTGTAATGCAAGAATAACTTAGTCATGGTTTTACTTAATCAAACATCTTACCGAGGCCTATAACAACACAAACATAATTTTAATAAATTAAGTAGACAAAATGCAATCAACCTAACACGAATTAAATGTAAGGTATATTAATTAAATTAAACATGTAAACATTACTATTATTCATGGACATGTTCATAATAACAACAATAAAATTAAAAAGGATAAGGAATAAGAATCAAATCCGGTGTTTCTCCGAGGCTTGACTAGTTTGCTCCGCTCCTCCTTCTCCACTTGTTCTTATTGAACTGAGGCTTCCACGAACACTTGAATGCTACTGCAAATGGTGGTTGAATGACTCTTTTTCAAGAGGTGAAATTGGAAAAGGAATAGGGGAAGAAAATGAAGAACAATGGAAGGGAATGAAGAGAGAAAAGTGAGAGAGAAATGAAGAAATGAATGCGTTTGAGATGTGTTTGAAGTGAGTAGCAAAGGGGGTATTTATAGGTTGAGAGGGCTGCTAAAATTAGCAAAAATCAGCAGCCATAGAGTTCCCCCATGGCCGGCCACACATGTGGCAAGTTTGAAGGTTTCAAACTTGCTATTTTAAGGTAGGGGCAAATCTAGAAAGGCAGAAATAATGGAGGGGTTTGAATGCAATTTGAAGGAGTCTGCAAGGGCTATTTTGCAAGCAAAATATTCAGCCAAACAAGCTGATTGGGTTAGCATGTGGGACGATTTTGGGCTACCCAGTGCTCAGTTGGATCGGTTTTCTCGGTTAAGCTCAACTGGGCTACTTTTCATAATTAATTAAGAATTTATTTAACCTAAATTAAATTGGATTAAAATGAAAATTAATTATATTATTAATTAATACACATAATTTGGACCGTCTTAGGTTGAAAAATTAATTCGACTTGAGGCTTCAAAATTGCTTCTCGGTTTTGTGCTTCTAGTCGTGTCTGCCGAGCTGTTTTTCGCCCTTTGTGCAAATCTGTCGAAAATAATTTAAATTTGATATAAAATTAATTAAAAATTCAACATGTTCATAATTTGAGTGCAATTTAATTATTTTAAATTATTATTTATTTTTCGACAAGAATTTTATCGAAACTGCATGAATTTGAGTTAAAAAGGGCATGAAAAAGTGTGTATATTTTCGTGTTTCTAGATACGGATCAAATTGAGTAATCGAAGTGATGTGCTTGTGCTTTCATCTCATCTCGCATAAAAATATTTGACTATGTCCCAAATTTTTTGAATAATTTGATTGAAAACCATCGTCTTGCAAGTTTGATTGAGGTTCAATTTAGTAAAATGGTTGATTTTGAACATTATTAAAATTTTATAAACACTTGTTGGTTAAAATGAGTAAGTTCTTATTCATGCTAACACCTTAATTATTTGCATTGTACATGGTTGTTGAATGAGACTTGATTTTGGAACAAAATTATTGAATGGTTTCTAGTATGAGAATATACAACATGCTTGAGGACAAGCAGGAATTTGATAGCAAGCTGATTTCGTATGTTTAATGTACCTATTTTTGGTAAATTTTTTAATAGAATGCTACTAAACTTATGATTTCCTGCTTAAATTTTATCAGTGACACAATTGGAGTGCCGAAGTTTAGAAACAAGCAAAATAGGACTAAATTGGAAAAAAAACAAGACAAGGGGCTGAGTTGAAATTTGCAAGATTTTTTTTAAGCTGATAAAAAAGATCAGATTTTTGACATGGTCAAATCCTATATTTAGAAAAAATTTGATTTTGTGTTTTTTGTTAAACATGATCTTAAGAGAAAATCATGTTAAATTAGCTTTTCGAGAGGCCAATATAAATGCTTGTAATTGTGACTTGGAAACATACTTGATTTTACACCTGAATTGATAAATCAATTAAGCATACTCTTGTTCATACTTTTTTCCATTTCTTTCTTCTTTTTATATTTTGGTGCAATTGCCTTTCCACTCTTAAACCTCAATCGAGTATGATTAATTTCATGCTCAACTAAGCTCTATTTAGCCTTAGGTCGATCCCGAGTATTGGGACATGGACTAACTCTTCTGTTCTAACAATCTGTTGGTTTGGAGATAGTAGTAGTAAGTCTACTAAGTGATTTCAAGGTCTTAAAAGACATGTTCGAAGGAAGGAGAGACCCACGAACCCACTTGATGTAATATAATGACTATATGAACGTATTGGGAGTTTCGGACCTTACGAATTGTAAAGCTTTTTCCATATCGCTTAAGGGAAGTGCGAAGGATGTGTACTTGTAACTTCCTCAATGCTTCCGCTGAAGTTTTTCCAAATTGGGTCTGATGTTTTTGGGAAGGTTCAGGGCTCACAGGACGACTATGAGCAGTTCTATAGGATTAATGTCTATAAAACAGAGAGAATGAGAGTCTCTCTAGGACTACATGAAACGATTTCATGCGATAACACTAGATACAAAGAACTTTGATGACTAGTGGGCCATTGATGCCTTCATTATAAGAGTGCAAAATAAACATGTGCAGTACTCTTTGATTGATAACAGGTCAAGAGTTTGGCAGGCTTATTTGGCAGGCTTATATGAGCGGGCTCACAAGTTTGCGGAGGCAGAAGAGATTAAAAGGGTGATGTATGACACATTTCAAAAAGATGGTAAACAGTTCAAAGAAAGAGAATGAGCTCACATCAGAAAGGGGCTATCTAATCAGGCTTTGCGTGCCCGAGGCAACAGACAGCAAAGAACGCATGCACAGGGTAATTCTCCCCAAGGCTCCTCAAGGATATCAGCCCGAGCAGATAATGAGGTGCATCTCTCAAGGTAGATTTGAAGCCTACACTCTATTGGATGCTACTCGTGCTTATATCTTGAACCATGTAAAGAGTTTAGGCATTTTGCCTAACCCATCTCCTATGAGGCACACTACGATGAGGTCAAATTCCAGGGATAGGTGTGTTTCGATAATGATGTAGGGAAAAAACTGAAGATTATTTTACTTTGAAGGATGCTATTGAAGAGGCAGTGAGAAATGGTAAGTTCACCGAATTTGTGAACTAGGGTACTACTCAGTAGGGTCAAAGTTCTCGTGGCGATCCCAAAGGTAAGTAGAAGGTCAGGGGAACTATCCACGTGATTGTAGGCATAGATGAGGATTGAGCAAGTTCTAATTTTTAGAGGAAATCTCACATGAGAAGTGTCGTGTCAGTTAATACACCTAAGAAGTAGTGTTTATAGGGAAAATAGAGTGTTGAGTTTAGTAATGACGATGAGAAGCTAGTGTGTGACAAAAAGGGAAATAACCCAATGGTTGTGTCAGTAATGATTGCAGGTTTTGAAGTTAGAAGAATATTGGTCGACAATGGGAGTGTGGTGGAGGTTTTAACCTAGAAGGCTTCTCAAAAGATGGGGTTGAAGGAACAAGTTTTGTCCAAGGCTAGCCTGCTGTATGGTTTTACGAACCACCGAGTTAAGGTGAAGGGTTCTATCGCTTTGCTAGTTACCTTAGGAGATGGTGAGCATACGACTACAGAATATGTACAGTTTTTTGTTGTGGACCATCCTATGGCATTTAACGCCATTTTCGGGCGTCTGATAATGAGAACAGTAAAGATGGTGGTAACAAAATTTTCTATAAAGATCAAATTTTCGACAAGGACAGGGATCAAGTTCATGCGATCTGACCAGCGAACAACAAGGCAATGTCATATGTTTTCTGTGAAACAGGCACGAGAGCCTGTAACCAGGGGGCAGAGTTCACAGAGGACAGAGTTAGCTACTCAAGCCTTAAACTTGGACAACCTAGATGCTAGGGATGAAGAAAGAAGTAAGAAACCTAAAGCAACAGAGCATACTGATACTTTACAGCTATTCAATGATGGCAAAGAAAGGACAATAAAGATTTCATCAGTATTATTACCTGTTTGAAGGCGAACTCGAATGTTTTTTCCTGGTCAGCAGTAGATATGCTAGGGATAGACCCACAGGTAATTGTCCACATGCTAAATATACTCCTTGAAGCGATGCCGGTTAAGTAGGAAAAGAGGAAGTTTGCTCCGCAGGTTGTAGAAGTCGTGAGGCAAGAGGTAGCTAAACTATTGTTGGCAGGTTTTATCAGGGAAGTTGAATATCTAGACTGGGTCTTAAATATGGTCATGGTGAAAAAGGCAAACGGCAAATGGAGGATGTGTATTGATTTTACCAACCTTAACAAAGCATGCCCCAAAGACAGCTTCCATTTACCCTCGGTTGATCATTTAGTTTATGCTTCTGTAGGTCACAGGTTCATGAGCTTTATGGACGCCTTTTCAAGTTATAACCAGATTTTATTGGATCAAGGTACTAGGTGAAAAAAACTTTCATCACTGAGGAGGGGTTGTTCTGTTATCGAGTCATGCCTTTTGGCCTCAAGAACGCAGGAACAACCTATCAAAGGTTGGTGAATAAAATTTTTAAGAAGCAGATAGGACGTGGTCTTGAAGTCTATATTGATGATATGTCTCTGAAAAGTATGATTATGGATGAGCATGTGTGGAACTTGTTAGATATGTTCGCTGTTTTGAGGGCCCATAACATGAAGTTGATCTCGGAGAAGTGTGCTATTTGCGTGCGAGCTGGCAAGTTCTTAGGTATCATGATCTAAGAGAGGGGAAGAGAGGGGGATAGAAATGAACACAGAGAAAATCCGTGCTATCTTATAAATTCCTCCTTGATGAACTATTAAGGATATTTAGCACCTCACGAGAAGAATAGTGGAACTTAACAGGTTCATTTCCAAGATAGCAAACAAATGCCTTCATTTTTTAAAAGCCTTGAGGACCTCCTTTTTATGGGCTAAGAAATGTTAGGCAACTTTTGAAAAGCTTAAATCATACCTCACATCTCTATTACTTCTGAAGTCACCACGAGTGGGAGAAACCCTCTTTTTATATATGGCTACTTCAAAGGAAATAGTTGCAGCGATCCTAGTCAGAGCAGAAGATGTTCGCCAATTCCTAGTATACTACGTTAGTAAGGTACTTTAGAACGACGAATCGAGCTACTCAAAATTTGAAAAATTTATCTTTGCTCTGATTGTTACAGCTCGCAAGCTGTTTCCCTACTTCCAGGCTCATCCAGTTGTCGTCATGACCAATCAACCTATAAAAGGAAGTATCATCTAAAGCTAATACCTCAGGAAGGGTGACGATGTGGAGTATCGAGTTGGCTGGGTTCGACGTGGAGTTCGCCTAGAGAACAATAATAAAAGGGCAGATATTAGCTAACTTTATAGTCGAGTGCGCTTTTGAGAAGCATGTTGATCTAGCAAGTAATATAGTTTATAACTTGAAATACTTGGTAATGAACGTTATATGGAGTTAAACGTGTACGTTATTTGCAATCTCCTGTGAACATTGGCAAACATCAATAATTTAACTAATTATTTTTATAATAATATGTGATGAGCTTACACTTTATTCTAAGATTTCTTTTCCATTTGTTGCATGCAACGTAGTAGTTAGTCCACCTCAGAAGGGTGTAGATATAGCAGATAATTCAAAAAGGTGGTTAGTTTATGTTGATGGCTCCGTAGCCAAGGCAGGGTCAGGAGTAGGGGTAGTTCTGGTTGATCCTAGTGGGAATGAATGACAATACGAATTATCTTTTGGATTTCAAACATCCAGCAACATAGCAAAATATGAAGCTTTGATATCAGGGTTGCAACTAGCATGCCAGCTAGGAGTGAAGGATCTAATCATCCATATAGATTCACAGTTAGTGGTGAAGCAAATGAATGGCAAGTACAAGGTAAATGATGCAATGTTAACGAGAAATTATTCAGTCGCAAATCAACTGTATTGGGAAATGTTCCCATATTGTAGTAAACATGTAACTGTTTTCTATTTATTTGAATGATGAATAAATAAATAAAGTTAATTTCACATTTCACTATTATGTCTTTTGTATTTATGTCTTTTATATTTTGCATGCATGACGAAATTATGATAATCAAATATTAGCTCATTGATTGTCTAAAGTTCAAACTGAAGATAAGTGATATTGTAAAGAACGTTTACATTGCGAGAAAGACAACTTACTTCAGTAGATAATCTAAATGAGTCCGTAAAAGAATCAAAGTGAACATTTGATTCAAATACTGAGAATGATTATTATGTCGTCTACAATTCCAATTGGTATTCATTGATAGAATGAGACATTGGACTGAACCCAAGATGAATTAATTCTGAATTAATTCTGAATCCGTTTGTGAATTAATTCACTTGTGACGTTTATGGTGTGATTTACCTAAATCCTGAGTTAGTCATTGATCATGCACATGCAACTTATGCGCTTTGATATAATTGGATACTTATACTCTAAATATGATTGAGCTCATAGCCGGTATGTTGGGTACATGACTTGTGTATGGCATGACTTTACTAATAACAGTGGAATTCATAGCTCAATTAAAGAGTTAATGATATTCTCTCATTGGCATTGTGTGGATTGATAAATATGAAACGTGGTCATGGTTGTTTGTTCTCGAACGAGCAATTTATCACAGTCATTTGTTGACGTGGTCATATTAATCATTAAGAAGACACAATGGAGACAATGAGATAAAACATGATTGTATTGAGTGAACGGATTTAACTCAAAGGAATCAATGATATCATATGAGGGTAACACACACATGACGAGGTTATTGAACAAAACAGTTGGATGAATTACTCTCGTAAAGAGTATACAATAAGAAATATTCAATCATGATACTTCCTGTCAATAATTTTCATGCTAAAATTATTATGCTTTATTTCCTTAATTTCCAAGCTTGATGTAAAAGTAAATATTGCTAGGTAGGTGTATGAAAATTTTAAATAATTTTCTTAATTTTCTCCTTTAATTTTTAAATAACGTATTTTATGTTGACCCACTTCTAAAATTGTCAATGTATAATCAATTTGATAATGTAATAAGTAACTTTCTAACAAAGTTATATGTTTATATATAAAGAAAAAAAATCTACAAATTCATCATCAACATATGATGAATGCGATTATATTAAAATTGGATTCTTTGGAACTTTATGAAAAAATATATATTAAAATGCTTTTTAACATTTAAAAATAAAACTGAGACCAATTCGTTGTTCAATGAAATGGATTAAATTTATTTAATTCAATGTATTTACTTCTATACCAATACCCACCTCAAATTGATGGAACAATATATATTTTCAACTTTCAATTTTTAAAGAAATAATATTATTTAACTAATGGACAATATAGTAGAATATTGAGATGATTATGTTTGGTTAAATGACACATGATATAATTTACACTCATCAATAAAATGAAAAAAATTATTATTTAATTGCAAAATTTAAAGCTTTACATTTAAAGAGAAAAAGAAAAATATATATTAATTAATTGCATAATTTAAGGCATAATCGCAATTATATACATTCATCCATATGTAAAATATAAAAGGAAAAATAAGTTTGATTTTGATTTGATTTTTTTCACAATTATATACCGCAGACAATAACAAGATTATTTAATGCAATTTTCTTTGATTGATGCACATTTACATTCCTTCCTAAATACATCATTGCACATATAGCCATTTTTATTATTTTCTATTTTTATGATGCAAGTACTAGTCCATCACCTTCTTAACAAACTTACATTAAAATAGTTATATATCACATACATAGAAAAAGATGAACACCAATGCTCCACTCTTAGCCTGAAAATCTTTCTTTGATTCCACTCTTTATAATCATATCATTTTATAATCCACAAAATCATTGTTAAACTGGCTTCAAAAACATGAACGCCAAGCAACAAACAAACCCCAATTTTGTTTCAGCTTGTCTCATCTTTACATTTCTGTTTCTCTCCTACTCTGCTTCAGTTTCGGCTGACGAAGAAGAAAGTAATGTCCATATCTTTTCTTTTTTCTTTTAACAAGATTGATTAAGAATGTGAAATTTATCATTTGATGCAGATGAGAGGGAGTTTGATTACTTGGAGAACAGTGAGAAAGGTCCCAGCCATTGGGGAGATCTGAAGATGGAATGGAGTGCTTGCAAAAAATGGAGTTTTGCAGTCCCCAGTAGACTTGTCCAGTCAGAGAGTGAAGATTGTCAACAAAGCTGGAGAGCTGAAGAAGACATACAAGCCCTGCGATGCCATTCTCAGGAATCGAGGCCATGATATTTCGGTAACCAATGATCACACATTGATGTGTTTATCGCAGTTATGAATTGAATAGATGCTATCCTAATCAATTCGTTTTGTTTGAATATATGGCAGCTTAAATGGCATAACTGTGATGCGGGTTTAATCAATATCAATGGTACCGAATACTCTCTCCAACAAGTTCACTGGCACTCACCTTCTGAGCACACCATTAATGGCGCAAGGTATGCCTTGGAACTACACATGGTACACCACAGCACTGACCCCAACTTCAACCACAGTGTAGCTGTCATTGGACTCCTTCACAAATTGGGTGCACCTGATGCTTTCCTCTCCAAGGTAACCCCATTCATACCCAAAATGAATCCAGTTCTGCCATAAGCAATGTTGTCTTGACATATAAAATGATTTTGCTTTTTGATAAAAATTTCAGCTGATTACCAATGTTACATCCATGGCTGATGAGATGCAAGAAAGGGAAGTAGGGGTGATAGATCCCAACATGATTGGGATCGATGGCAAGAAGTATTACAGATACATAGGCTCATTGACAGTCCCTCCATGCACTGAAGGTGTCATTTGGACAATGAACAAGATTGTAAATATATATATCACTAAAAATCTAATCATTTCTAACCATCTTTTTCTTCTCTCGAAAATGAAGCAAGCATATTTGAACTTTGCATGCAGATAAGAACTGTTTCAATAGACCAAGTTCTGGCACTCCGACTAGCAGTCCATGATGTAAGTAAATACCGTGAACATCCTTGAAATGAGCAAATTCATAAAGCAAATCTCTAACCTTTTGTTTCATCCAATGATTTGTTCAGTATGCAGAGTCAAATGCAAGACCTGTGCAGCCACTCAATCACAGACAGATCGAACTTCACAACCCCAACTGATGAATCAGATTATGATATCCCTGTATTTATACATTCTTACCGCATTAATAAAAACATTCTCAGATTCATATTACTACTTTCCCATATATTCCTGCATTTTTTATCAGTATTCAAAAGATCCGAAACTTGAATCACAACACCGATAATTTTAGGAAATTTGGAATATATTTAGCACCAGCAATGATCCAAGTACATAGCATCTGCATTCTTACAAGTTTCACTTGTTCTACTAATACAATCCACGGCTCCAGACCGAGCTGGCATGTTGCAGCGGATTAGCTTACAGAGATCAGTAACAAAGAATAAAGAAATCTGTTATTCCAGCTACCCTCTGCTGCCCCCAAGTGAAATTTACCCATTCCATAAGAGTTAACGATTGAACTAAAACAGGAAACTGAGAAGTGCGAAATAAACATCGAGAAAGCCATCATCAAACTGTTTTCATAATCTCTGATGAACCTGTAGCAATGCGTCCACGTGTCAGCTTGGTATTGTATGAGCTGCATATTGGGCACTTGTGTGCCACAAAATGGAAATTAACCTCGGAATTTTCCCCACAGTCATTGCAGAGAATCCAAACCTGGTCAATAAAAATATTGATTAACTGATAAATAGCTCATAAAAAACTAAGCAATGATAGCTCCTAAAATAATCTTCAGACTGTCAAATTGACCATCCCACTAACCCTCCTATTCTGGTAAATTTGAGGCATCCCTGTTGAAGCAACCTGAAATTTGTTTTCAAGAACTTTTTGTCAAATGAACTAAATGAGAAATGGTACATGCACGGCTAAATACAAAAATAAGTTGACTTATTCCACACATACATCTCGGTCAAGTCGTTCCCACACTCGGGTCATATCACAGAACGATTTTGAGCAAACAGGACATGAATACCTGCAATAACATTATTAACACCATAACCAGCTTCCCAAGAATGACACGTGAAATGAATAAGGAAATGCTTTTGTCAAATGCACTTTTTGTTCTCAAAAAGGACTTACTGGGAATGTCGTTCCATCTCTCTTACACATTCCAAATGTATTGTGTGTCCACAGGGTAAGACAGTTATCTCTTTTGTCGTATCAAAGAGAAACTAAAACAACAAGCGACAAACGACAAACGACAAATTAGCGGCTGAAGATAAAGCATATGATTCTTGCATGTTTCGACAAAATCCTACATTTTAAACTTACCTCAAAGCAAACAGCGCAATTATGGTGCATGGCTTTTTCAACACACTTGTGGGAGTTCTTCATCATCATAGAATAGCAACATCCTTCGACAGATATAACAAATATTAATGATTGAAGATGGAGAAAAACATAACGATCTTTCAAGTGAAAAAACATAAGTCGGTAATCTCACCGCATTTATCACAATGGAAAAAGTTCTCTGCTCCACCAATTCTACAAATACCAAACAAAGTTAAATACTTGGATATCATATGCATGTAGACTCAAAAAGAGTAGAGTCAGCACATATCAAACCTGCAGATGCCGCATCCATCACAATGGTACTGTTTTTTCGAGACCTTGCAATTCAAGAAAAGAAAATGTTTTCCATTATAAGGAAGCCAATTTTGTTGAATTGCATGATTTTGAATAGTAATATGAAGCAAACCACTAACATCATCATCGAAAAAATTGCATTTTGAACAGAAATACTTTCCCATGCAGACCCCACAGTTAATGCAATGCTGTTGAACCTAATTTATATCAAGAAAAATCAGACCAAGTTAGTATTTTTACTGCTGTTTTCCTTCTGTCGGTCTCTCTATCACCATTAAAATACTTTTTCAAATACTTACATCTTGTTCTCTGTCACACAAGGAACAAATAACCTGAAAAAAAAGTATTTATTGAATATAATGACATCAGCTATGAATCACTTAAGAAAATGAGGGGAAAAAAAGGGTCCAAAATTACTACAAGAAAAACATAAAAAAAAGTTTACCCTTTTTATATCATGGCGAGGAACCTCATGACGATCAAAAGGATCAATTTCAATTGAGTTCTATAAAAGATAAACCAAAATTTCCAGAATTAAACTGTTGTTATGAATGAATTATCAAAAAAAAAAAACTTGAAGATAATTGAGGAACAAAGGAAGTACCTTGGCATCATTATGGCACTGTCTGCAATCAAATATCTCATCACAACAAGGTGCCCTGATCTTGCATCTTCTTCTATAGTGTGAACACCTTCAAAATCACAAACAACAAAATTTAATGCAGGAAAAAAATGAAAAATTGGTGTAAAGAAGAAATTTGAGAGAGAAAAAAAAGTACCCAAATTCTTCATATCCCTTCTCCGTCATAGATGAAGTGTCTAACACCTTGGGTTCAAGATCAACTTCCATTAATCCCCAAATTTGTTCTAACTTTTTCTTTTTTCCAAATTTATACACCAAAATTTACCTGAAACAAACCCAGAAAATCAAATATGAATTGAATTTAGAATCCAAAACTAAATTGAAAAAGTGAAACAACAAAAAGGCAGACCCGAAGCGAAACGGGTAAATGAGACGTGGCTTCAGAGAGCTGAAGTATAAAGCAAACATGAAAAGCTGAGCAAATTAAGCAAGTATCAAGCAGGGGTAAATAGAAACCAAAAAGGAAAAGGAAAAAAGAAAATTATAATATAGTCCCTTGAATTTGATAAAAAAAAATCTAAAATGGCCTCATAGTTAGATTCCTTTTTTCATAATCGAATAATTACGAGGCGACACGTTGACGTATGGATCAGCCGACTAAATAATTGCAGTTAGGAAAAGGAGATAAAGTAAGGAGAAGAAACGCAAAAGAAGTGAAGAAACGACAGCCGTGTAACTTTCAACAAAAAAATATAAAAATCAAAAAATGAAAAGCCAAAGTCTTGAGATATTTTCTGCTTTTTCTTCAGAATAAGCAAGTCTAAGATGTGTCCGGTCCCACAACAAGAGAAGGGTAATGGATAAAAACAAAGTTATTTAAACAAAAACTATTTGTATTGATTCATAAACATACGGAAAGGAATATATTTTATTGTTCATTATTGTTGATGAGAGGTATCAATAAGGGAGAAGACAATGAGGAGAGTGTGGTGGTGCAAAGGAGACCGATTCTCTTTAATAGGTGGAGAGCTGAAGAAGGACGAGAGGAAGAGGAAGATTGGTGTTAAGGTTGAGAAGGTTGAGTGCAAACAATAAGTGTTTAAGGTTGCTCATGGGAAGAAGATCAATTTTCCTTTGTCTTGGATGGTTTTTATAGGAGATACCCTTTTTAGTAGTGGTGACCTAGCAAGCTGTAAACATTCTATTATTCCCTTTGAAGTTGTACGCGGTTATTATGCTCAGATGGACCTTAATAGTCTCTGAAAGAAGTGTTCACATTGAGGAACAGATAATTGGACCATAGTAGCAAGTGGCCTGATGTAAGGGGCGTTCCCGTTACTAGTTGGTGGTCCTACGAGAGGTGACTCAATCAAGAGGTTGAGCGGCTCATGACAATCCAAAGGACGAGAGTTGGAGAACCTTCTATGGCAGTCTTTCTAGTGTCCTCTTAGAGTGCCACATCTATAATTCAAGTGGGGTTATAATAATAATTACATTAGAATGAATGAGAGGAAGTCAAATAACAATTAATTACATTAGAAATTAAATAAGTTGGCAAACAATAATGATTGCGGATTGAGGAGAATAATAGATTGAGGAAGAAGATCAAAATTAAGAGCATTAAAATGTTTTTTTTTTTGTAATATTATTAGTATTTATTTTTGTTGTGTGTTTAATTTATCTTAATATTATTTTATTTTAATTGTTTTTAGGAATTTGAATTTTTTTATTTAATTTATTACATATTTTAATTTCTAAGTTTAAACTTTTTTAACTTAATTATGGTAATTAAAAAAAATCTTTTCCTAATGTTGAAAGGATAAAAAAATATTGACATTTCAATCTATAGCCGTTCGCCTTCAATTGTTTACCTCCACTACTTTAGTCTTATTTGCGAAGGTTTTATTAATTCACTAACTTGAATTGATATATTACTTTTACTATCACTATCTTTTATTTAGGGCAAGATAAAAACATCTTTCCAGTAATTTTCATCCTTAACGAGCAAACAAACCAGGTGAGTGCTTTCAAAAATGAATAGATTTTCTTCCTAATTTGCTTACTTGAGTGTTTGGATGTCTCTTGGTTGTTCTTTTATGTGTTCTGAAGTCCTATTTATATTAAGGAAGCAAACTGTAGTCTGAGCTATTACAGCCCTGCACGATGAGGTATTGGTACCACGAAACATGGAAGTACGATACCATGAAAGCAAATATCCATACACTTTACCCTTCTATAAATAGTTATGGTTACTAATCTCTCAAGGTATCAATATTTAGTCACTAGAATACTTAAAAATACAATGAAACCATTTTATATTGAGTCAAAAACATTTGAAATATATCAAATTATTTTATTAAAGTATTTTAAATCCTGAGTATATTTAATGAGATTTTCAATAATATTTCCGACTTAAGAATAAATATGTAAATTTTATTTTAAATGTTTATATCAAAAAATTGATAAATCAAAACTAATAATATTAATGAAAATAAGAAATAATAAATTACTTTAGAATAATTCTATGATATTAGAAAAATGTTAGAAAAAATGTTCATATTCAATAGATATTTTATGAACCATCATCATCATCATGGATGCGTATGTAATTTTTCATTTTCACTTTTTTCAGTAAATATGATAAAATATTAAAAAATAATTATAATTATTTTATTAATAATATTAATTAAAAAACATATTAAAAATTATTTTAGATATAATTCTTCCAAAACAAAAATATTATTAAGCCACTTATAACATTGAAATAAATGGAAATATATGTTTCATCAGATAAAAAAGTCTATCTTGAATAAATAAAATTTGAAAAAATATTTTACATATTTATTTTTTAAAACAAATCATTTAAACATATTATTTTAAAAAATAATTTAATATATATTAATAGATAAACACGCACATTAGAGGAGTATGCAAGCTAACTTTTATATAAAACCCATAATTTATTATTAGTGGGCAAACATATCCACGTCGTCATCATCATTAATCGTCAAAAATCTTATCTCCAATAGGTGAAGTGGGGTCACTTGAATACTACTATTATCCACATTTTAGTTATTAAAATAGGGATGTTTAATAAATTAAAAAATGATATATATATATATATATTTAAAGGGTAATCTATATTATGGGCTAGGTTAGCAATATTTTTGAAAAGTTATTTTGAAAAATGTTGTGAAAAAATATTTTTGAAAAGTTTAGTTTAAAATTTGAGTGTTTAACATTACTGTCAAAAATTATTTTTGATAAATAAAATATCCATTTTAGACATGGTATTATCAAGTAACAAATATGAATTTAAATAATATTCAAATTAATTAATATTATTATATTTTAATAAAAATATAAAAATATTTTATTATAACTTGTTGTTAATAATTTAATATATGAAATATAAATTTTAAATATTTTTAAGCAATAAATATTAATTATTTATAAAATTTAATTAGAATATATAAACTATATTTTAAACATTTAAATATAACCATTAAATCTTTGTAATTAGATATTAACACATTTTTATTATTTTAAAAATATTTTTTTTATTTTTAATTAATAATTTTAACACATTTATAATTAACTACCAAGAAAAAAAAAGAAGGGAAAGTACTATGTTGTTAGAGGGGTGAAAAAGTAGTTAAGCACCGAAAGTACTCTTAGATGAGGAAAAGTTACAAATTTTAGCTTCTCCTTTTCAAGAGTACTTTTCAAAAGCCAAAAATATTTTTTTAAGCATTACTAAACAAGCCCTAACAATAATTAAACTTTTTATTAAATTTACGTTTCAATCATCCAATTTTTAAAGTTACGTAATAGTTAACATTATTGAATTACTATATTTTGATTAATCATCCGTTAACTTTCATTACCCCTTTAACAAAATAATGATATGACATATTAACTTGAAGGACTAATAACTACTTTGGCCCTTAAACTATAGTTGAAATAACATTATGATAATTTTAGAATTTTTCTTAACAATAATTCTATAAAATTAAAAAATATATCTAAAAATATAAATATATATATCTTTAAAGTCATAATTTAATATTAATATTATAAAAATTATTTTTTGAAATTATAATTATATAAAAAATTAAAAATCGTAAAATTTTAAAGAGTGGAGTTATTGTTAAAAAAATTAAAATTGTTCTCATATAGATGAGATGATAAAGGGGTGCAAGCGAAGGAATATCGTAATTCAAGTTATTCGACTCGAAAAAGTATTTGGATTTGACATGAAAAGAATAAGCCAAACAGATTTAAGAAAACAAAGGAATAAAAAAAACTAAAAAAATAAATTTAAGGACAAAGAATAAATATTCAAAACAAAAAATAAATAAATAAACAAAAAATTAAAGTGGAAGATAGATCGAATAAACTGATAGATATGAATACAAGATGTCCAATTAAACCCTTTGATATATAAACTCCAACAAATTCAATTAATGACTCTAATCAATCGTCCAAGAAATAATCCTTGGCAAATTAAAAGATGAATAATAGATTTTCACGAATCCTTGAAGAAAATTAAGAAAAACTACTTCTAAATATCACAAGAAAGCAATCTTACACGAAAGAAATTAACTCCAGAGTTAAAATTTTAATGAACAATGAAGAGGTCTTTATATATAAAATTTTAATGAACAATGAAGAGGTCTTTATATAGGATAGCTAATTAAATCCAAATAAAACTCTCATGTATAATGAAGTTTTAATGTAACACCCTATACTCGACCCGATCGATGAGTCTGGATATAAGATGTCACACCAATTCCGAAACGAACTACGAACAAATATCAACTAAATAAAAGAATTTTTTTGTCAGGGAAAGAAAGGGTCTATTCCGAGAGCTGTTGAATTAGCCATTCTGAAGGGGATCATGCTTCATTTTCATTTCTCTCGTAATAGCCTATTTCATGGAATAATATTCCATGAGCCAAATAAAAGAATATTGATCATTCACTGAATAAGCCCAGAATGAGTTCATCATTACAGCGAACTAAACACGCCATAAGAACTAAACACGCCATAAGATTTTGTTTGAATAAAGAATTTTAAAATTTTTGATATTTTTAAAATACTAATGGTTTAGAATTCATAACTTCAAAATGTTAAGATTTGTGATTCCTTTGTTTGAATAAATAATTGATTTAAAAATGGTTTAAATAAATTTTACAAATTTATAAATAATTTTAATAAAATAAAATTTTTAAAAATATATATTATAATTAAATGAAAATAATTTTTGAAGTTTAATTTTTTTTATTTTATAGTGAGGTCATGTGTATTAAATCAAATAAAATTAGAAGGGATTTTGAAAAACCGTCTATCTAGATGAAATTTGAAAAAAGAATTTGAGCTATTAATATTTCCTTTTAAAATTAATTAGAATTTTGAAATTATTTAATATATTTACTCAAACAAGTAAAATTAATTTTAAAATTTTGAAAATATTGATACAAATGAAACCCCTTTATAAATTTCTCACCCAAACACATCTTAAAGGGCTAAACAAATTATTTTTATCAAACCTCATTTTTTGTTGATTCAATAATTTGATTTTGTTTGTTGTGATTTACAAAAAAAGGAGATCGACTAATATTTAGAGTCTATTCGATAAATCATTGAAAACTTTCATTGCATTAAAAAAATTAATATTTTATTTTTCAAATGCATTAATAAATAATAACCACATTAAACTTGTACTTGATAAAAAAATCAACAAAACATGTTAAATAAAATAAAAAATAAAAAATACTTATCATTTAAGGTTAAAAATGTTAAGTTGATTGTATACATTAAAAAATATTTATATTTGTTATACGATTACACCTCACTTAAAGGAATTCACCAAGTCAATGACTAAGAGTACATTGCCTGAACGCCACACCTTGCCTTGCATGGCCGACAGTTGTGACCTACATGCACAACATGTGGATCTCACACGAGTCTTATCAAGACTAACCTAAGATGGCCTACGAAGACAAAACCCTATAGAGTCTCCTAAAGACACGTGTCAAAGGCTTACCATGACTTAATAAGTCTATTGTTTAGTGAGATAATTGGTGATATTGTAAAATCTTAAGATCTAATTATTATGTAAATCAAATATTTAATACTACATAAATAACGATTTTAGGATCTTTAAAATAATTATGATTTTCACAAACATAAAAAGGATACATGATGTGAAATTGGAGTTAGCCATTGGAATTAACAAAGAACACAAAGAAGAACACCCGATAAATTGATTTCTCCCTCTTGACCTTTTTCTCTTAATTACACAAACCCTAGGTGATGGAGGTTATAACCTTTATTTGTATTTTTGTGTGAAACCTAGTAGGTAGAGGGAGGATCAATGTATAATGATCAAATTTTAATTTAGTACGTCGATCAAGTAATCGAATGAATGGATAGAATTTTATTTCTATTAAAGTAAAACTCTTATCCCCTTTAAATTAGACCACATTATTTTAGACTTAATTAGGTCCATATAATTGGGCTAAATTGTTATATTCTACCACTTGGCCCAATGAAGTACATCATAAACTTTAATAGAATAAATATTGAGCACGCACACAAATATAACACTCATCATCATTATCATATAATAGTGAATTGCAAATGTGAATTATGGTGGTTGTACATAGCTTAAGTGACATACTTTTTTTCCATATACTACAACATTACAACTCAATATAAAGATTTTCCTGTTTTTAAAAATTTTAAAAATTATGTGCAGACAATCATAATAAACGAGAAATACATCTATTTTATTTCAGAAGCACCATAATTGAGCTCAAAGTGTCACAATATTATAAAATTTCATTCATTAATACAACCAAGACCTTTATATGTACATGTTTTTTAAATGTCTTTGGTTGTAAGCCTTTAGTTAGCAAATCTGAATCATCAGATTGGTTTTAATATACTCTATAGACATTCTTTGTTTCTAAACTTCATTAACAACAAGAAATTTAAATTCCATTTTTTGTACACTAGAATATTAGTCATTTCTGGAAAAAAAATAATGCTGTGAAATTATCACAATAAATTTTCAATGGCTTGATAATGGTGTCGACTACCCCAAGACTTGAATAAAGTTCTATACCCATAATGCATGAATAATAGCCTCAGAACATGCCACAAATTCTATTTCCATCATAGATGATGTCATGACAAACTATTTAGCACTTTTACATGACATGACATCTTTTACAATCCTTGTTACTTGAGACATGTGAATTAAGAAAATAAACTCAACAATCCTTGTTAAACCCTAAACCCAACAATCCTTGTGATCTGTTACGGAATATCTCAATTCCTATCACATATGATGTCTCTCATATATCTTTCATTTCAAAGATATTCGAGAGAAAAACTTGTCTCATGCAATATACCAAAATCATTTGCAATAATCAAAATATTTTCAACATATAGAACTAAGAAAATAAACTTGCTCCCATTGACCTTTTTGGTATATACACCAATCAACAATGTTTTCTTGAAAACAAAAAGACTATGACATCATTAAACTAGATGTATCATTGACGTGAAGCTTTTTTAAGTTAATATATGACATTTTCCTTCAACTATAAAACCTTCAGGTTGGTCCGTATAAACTTTTTCATCAAGATCTCCATTTAGAAAAGTTGTTTTCACATCTATTTGGTGTAGCTTTAAATCATAATAAGCCACCAATGCCATGATAATTCTAAATGAGTCTTTCTAAGAGAATGGTGAGAAAGTTTATTTATAATCAATACAATACTCTAGAATATAGCCTTTGGCAACAAATCTAGCTTTATTGTCACACCCCAAACCTGACCTAGACGTTATGGCCAAATCTGGAGATGTTACTGCATGTTCATTCGAAAACCCAAAATTCGTTTGTTATGAGAAAACATCATTAGCTCTTATTACGTAAAAATCTGGTTTGTTTGCAAGCATATCTTCCTTAACTGTTTTAACAAAAATGTTGTTTATATACATATTTAAATATTTCATAAGCATTTGAGTTTACAGCGGAAAAATCTGATTTAAGTCCAGTTTCGAAAACACGGCTTGTTATTGTAAAGCCCTGAATAATTTAATTTTGTTTCTATGAAACTTGACACAAATGTGTATCTGCTTCAATGGTTAAGTGTTTTGGGTGTGTGTATGAGGTCTTGGGTTCAAGTTCCACATTTGTAAATTCTGTTATTTTTATTCTTAGACTTATCTTTGTTAGGTGGGTTTATGGAATACTGTTGGTAAATTCATATCAGAATGAGCCTTCTGGTTTGAGTGGTAAGAAATTAGTGTGTTGGAGGTCTTGTGTTCTAATCCATGCATGAGCATAGGTGATAGTTTTTGTTTGGGTGTCTGATAGAGGTTGGGAGGAATCGGAATTCTAAAGAAGTTGAGAGTTAGTGGGTTAGTGGGATTTAGTAGTTAGTAGGAGGTTGTGCCTAAAATTGAGGGATTGGGGATTTTATTCGATTTTATCTTTTTATTTTGAATTTTTCTCTTCCCTCTAAATTTTTCTGATGTCAGTTTCTGCCTTTCCTCTTTGGTTTTGTCGTTCCGTCTTTTTGTCCCTCCTCTACTTTTTGGTTTTTCTATTTCTTTCATTTTCTTTCAAATCGATTCATACTTTTTCTGTCGTTCGCGCGGTCTCGATAAGTTTTTCGATTCATTCTCATTTTAGTGGCGTAGCGATTGTTATAGGGAATCTAATTTCTACGAACTGTTGTGTAGGAGAAGGCGATGAGGCTGTGATTTTCGTTTCAATGAATTAATTTATGCACGTAGTCATTTTTGAGGTGGTAAGTTTTTTAGCGTTGCTAGGTTTAGTTTTGTTGAATTCGTAGACCGATTGCTAATAGGGCATTGGGATACTATTTTTAGGTTTGGAAGGGCTCGGGATTGTTTTCGCATCAAAATCGAACCAAGTGTATACTCCTAGCACGAAAAATCAAGTTTTGACGAAAGCCGAAAATAGAGTCTGTCGATGCCACACGGGCGTGTGGCCAGCCGTGTGCAAGACACGGCCGTGTGATTGATGAAAGCGTGGCTATACTCAAGACGCAGTCGTGTGACGGTGCGAGTGTGGCCGTATGGAACACACAGGTTAGGCCAAATAGGGCGTGTGGACCCACACAGGCATGTGTATTGGCCCAAAATTCTAAAATTTTCTCGAGGGTCGCATGAGTCGTTCCGATCGACTGTGGGCTTACCATAAGGTAAGGGCTAACCAAACCCTATTTCATGTGATTTGATATTCTGATAAACTGATTTGAGTAGGATACTGATACGTATGTCTGACTGTATTGTTTAAGTATGTATCTATCTGTATACGAGCATGTTAAGCACGTTTAATCTGATATATCTGTATCTGTATTCTGCATCTGTGTTTTGGGTGAGAATTGTATTTGTGGAGGAAGTGATCTGTATGGCAACTCTTCGCCTATATTCTGGTAGCTTGACTGCATATTTTCTGTTATGTGTCGCATCTACACTATATGGTGTGTAGGGATAGGTGGATGTTTTTAACCCCACATGGTATGATGGGATTGTCGAAGATGATGTGTAGAGGATGGGGGTAGAATTTTGTATATCTATTCTGTTTATCTGATTCTGATATCTGTACCTGTTATGGACTTAGGTCCGAATCTGTATCTGACTGTATATGAAACCTTATGTATGTTGCATGGCTATTTCTGTTGGGTTACACACTGAGTTTACGAAAACTCACATCTGTTTATCTGTTCTGTTCAGGTAATCCACAGACTTAGGCGGGTCGGTGCGACGAAGGCTCAATGGTGACCACTCGACCAAGAACTGTTTTCATTTAGCAATTAATGGTTTAATTTTAAAGTCTGGTTTTTTTTAGAGTTTGTAATTTTTGGGACTCTCTGGACTATTAGGTTTTAACTTTTAGATTTGGATTTTGTTTTGCTATTTTTCGCAACGTCAACAAAACCACTTTACGCAACAAATGGGTTTTTGAAAACACGAGCTTGGTTTTTGTTTTAAACGATTTCCAAACTTTTGCTGCAAAATAAACGATTAATTTTAAGGAACAATTTATAACAAATTCAGTAATGAATATGTTTTATAATACTTAGACGTTTTATCAAATAACTAAACATGGTTTATCGAAGATTCATCGATTTCAAAACCCTTCTTCGTAACACTCCCGAATTCGGCCATAACGTCTAGGTCATGTTTTGGGTGTTACAATTATATAGTGAAATCAAACATTTCACAGATCAAATTTTAAGCCCACCAAAACAATAAAATAGTTAAAATAAAAACAAATCCAAAAATTCAAATAGTCCCAAAAACGTCACAAATAGTCCATCAAAATCAAAATACTATAAACCAAACATTTTGCATATTTTAACAAAAACAGTTAACCGAGCTCCCGTCGCACCTTTCCGTCTTAAGTTTGGGGGTATTAAATATTATCATTAGAAACTCAGTATGTAACATATCATATTATCATTAGAAATTAATTATATCAGAAATAGAATCAGTGTCAAAACATAATAGATGCAAATTTACAATCTTACCTCCATCCGCTACACACCATCTCCAACCATCCCAACACACCATATAGGGTAATAAATATCCATCCAGCCAGTATGACATTTTTTAGAATAATTACAACTTAGCTGCCAGTTTATTAGGTGATTTATCGTGGTTTACAGAAATATGTGTGGCTGTGCCACCAAATATGACAGAGTATCTCTGCTCACACTTCCTCCATATACACATATCTCACCCCAATGCAAATATAGAATTTATCAGATATTAGAATACACATGCTCTCATAACAGTTACAAATCATACACAACAATTTTCAGATCATACATAGTATATTACAAAATTTACTTATCACATATCATTTCAAACATTCGTACATATATCTAAATTTACGCTATCAGATAATCAAAATTCATGTTTTATAGTTTAATTCATAACATACCGACCATACGGAAGGCCTACATTCGACTCGAATAACTTATAAAATCCTAGGAAAATTTTTATATTTTTTGGCTCACACAGCCTACTTGGCCAGCCCGTGTGGCCCACACAGCTTCACACATGGCCCAATTGGTCCAGACCGTGTGGCTTAACAGTTTTGGATACCACACAGCCTCACACATAGCCTAGCCATCAGCCTACCACACGGCCTTGTGGTGTCGATAGTACAGATTTTTGACCTCTGTTGATTTTTGGGTTTTTCATTACACATCTAGTTCGATTACGATACAGAAGCACCCATGACACTTGTAGCACCTAAAAACAAGATTCAACCGACTAATTTAGCGACGATTCACGAATTTAAATCAAGATTGAACACAAACGTCCTTAATCGACCCCTAAAAGCATGTTTGAACACTTACCGATAACTGAACAACAACCACGCCATACTTAAATCACTGGAGAAACACCAAACATCACATGATTCTCCCTAATTGAGCATTAAAAATATCAAACACAACCAACAATCTCTTCCATTACAACGAATAATGAAAACCCCAACTTACTCATCAACTATCAAAAATAAAAACTTCACCTACCTCGAGTACGTACTGAATCGAAATAGCAAGAATGGATTTGAAAGACAGCGGAGTTACGAACATAATAGAATTGGTGAAGAGAAGGAATAAAAAATCAAGATTTAACTTAAGTTTGATTGGGGGAAATTAGCAGAAAGGAACCGCAAGAAACAAAACAAAAAGAAATAAAAACAAGTGGGAAAAAACAAAAGAATGTGTATAATGGGAGCAGATTTTTGGGGAAACAAAATTAGAAAAAAATAATAATAGTATTTTAATAATATAGCACAATTTTATTTTAAAACAAAATCAAAATCCTAACCAACCTCCCACCTGATAAGTTATCATCTTTTCAAGAGTTTTAATTCAAATCAAACACCACCATTTGGGCGGCACCCAAAGGTTAACAAAAATAAATTCAATTTTGCTCATGAAGGGACTCAAACACAGAACCAAAAGTACACTAACACCTTACCCAAAAACCAACAAGCTCATTTTGTCCTAAGTTGACTGAAAATAATACTTAAGTCAAATGAAAAAGGATAGGCTTAAGAATAAAAATAACAGAATTTTTTTTAAAAGTGATATTTGAACCAAAGACCCGCGACACACAACCAAAGCACTTAACCATTGAAGCAAATACTAACTAAGGACAGAATTTAGCACATCATAAATTCAAATTTTTGGGGTGTTACAACTGTCCCCCTAAAAGAAATTTTGGCCTCAAAATTTATCTAGTTCAAATAGGTGCAGATATTATTGTAGAATCGAGTCTTCAAGTTCACTAGTGGCTTCCTCAGTGTCATGATTCTGCCGCAAAACCTTAACTAAGGGTATGCTTTTCCTCCTTAAGATCTTAATGTCTCGATCCAAAATCTGAATCAACTTCTCCTTGAAGGTCAAATTTGATCTAAGCTCAATCTCGTTAACATATACAATATGATATGGGTCGGATCAATACCGCCTCAACATGGAGATGTAGAATACATCATTAATACGTCTAATTCTAAAGGTAGTTAGAATTACTAAGTGATCGGTCCCACACGTTTCAAGATTCAATACGACCCAATGAACCTAGGCTCAACTTGCCATTACATTTAAACCGAATGACCTCTTTCATGGAAATACCTTAAAAAAAGACTCGGTCACCCACAGAATACTCGATATCTCAGATCCAAATAAGACTTCTGTCTATCAGAAACTACCTTTAGACAAGCTCGAATCAGTCTAACCTTATCCTCAGTCTCAGAAACCAACTCAGGACCTAAAACCTGTCGCTCACCCAACTTAGTCTAACACAACGGGGTACGACACTTATAACCATATAGAGCCTCATAAGGTGCCATCTGAATAGTGGACTAAAAGTTGTTATTATACGCAAACTCGGCCAGTGGCAGAAACTTCTCTCAAATACCTCAAAAATCAATCACACAACTCCGTAGCATATCCTCCAATATCTGAATCACCCTATTAGATTGTTCATCTATTTAAGGATAGAACACAGTACTGAAGTTTAATCTAGTACCCAAAGCCATATGAAGTTTTTTTCAGAATTGAGAAGTGAATCAAGAATCCCTATCAGAAATAATCGAGATCAGAACCCCTATGAAGTCTAACGATCTCGAAAATATACAACTTAGCCAGTTTTTGCAAAGAATAATCAGTCTTGACCGAAAGGAATTGAGCAAACTTGGTCAAATGATCTACAATGACCCAAACAAAATCCTTCTTAGTGGGTGTTAAGGGCAACCCACTAACAAAGTCCATAGTTACTCGTTCTCATTTCCAAAAGGGAATATTAACGGGTTGGAGCAAACTTGAAGGCAGTTGGTGTTTAGCTTTAACTTGTTGGCACGTTAGAAAATGAAAGACGAAGTCAATTACCTCTCGTTTCAAACTCGACCACCAGTATAACTCTCGAAAGTCTCAATACATCTTATTTTTGTCGGGATGTATAACATAAGGGCTACTAAGCGCTTCCTGCAAAATAGATTATCTCAAATCAGAGTCATTAGACACATAAACTCGGCCTCGGAAACACAAAACTCCATCACAGTTCAACCCAAAATTAGAAGTACCACATTTCTCAACCTGATGGAACCACAGAATCAAAGAGTCATCCCCAATCGGTTTAACCCAAATTTGATCAATCCAAGTCAGCTTAACTTGTAACTCGTCTAATTGAGTCCCATCATCAAACAAACTTAGGCGAGTAAACATCGCCCTCAAATCAAACATTGCTCTACGACTAAGAGCATCAGCTACAATATTGGCCTTATCAGGATGATACTCAATAGTGCAGTCGTAGTCCTTAAGTAACTCAATCCATCTACGTTGCCTAAGGTTCAACTCCTTCTGAGTAAGGAGATACTTGAGGCTTTTATGATCAGTGTAAATGATATATATCTCACCATACAGATAATTCCTCCTTATTTTTAAGTTGAAGACAACCGCAACCAATTCAAGATCATGCATAGGATTGTTGTTTTCATGTGACTTAAGCTGTCGGGACGCATAAGCCACTACCTTACCTTCTTGCATCAAAATACAGTCCAATCCAACATATGGTGTAGCATTGTAAACCATGAACTCTTTACGAGATTCAGGCGTATCAGAATGACAGTTTGAGTAAAAACAGATTTAAACTTTTTGAAGTTCGATTGTTGCTTATCAGTCTAGACAAATGGTGCGTTCTTACGCAATAACTTAGTTAGAGGAGCTGTTATAAGTGAAAATCCCTAAACAAATCTTCGGTAATGGCTCGCTAAACCAAGGAAGTTGCGAATCTAAGATATATTCCTAGGCTGTTTCCACTCTAGCACAACCTCAATTTTCTTATGATAAACTCAGATCCCCTCAGCAGAAACCACATGACCTAGAAAAGTTCCTCTTTTAACTAGAACTCCCGTTTGCTAAACTTAGCATAAAACTTTTTCACACGGTGTATCTGAAGAACTACTCTAAGATGCTTATTATGATCATCCTCAGTCTTAGAGTATACCAGAATGTTGTCGATGAAAACCACGATGAACTAGTCCTAATATGACTAGAAAACTCGATTGTAAGGTCCATGAATGCAACCAAAATATTTGTCAAACCAAAGGGCATGACTAAAAACTCGTAGTGCTCATAATAAGTCCTAAAAGCAGTCTTATGAATGTCAGCTTCCTTAACCTTAAGCTAATGGTACCCAGAACAGAGATCTATCTTAGAGAATAAAGAGGCCCTATGAAACTAATCGAAAAAATCATCGATCCTCAGAAGTGGGTACTTATTCTTTACTGTCAATTTATTCAGTTGACGATAATCCACACACATCCTTATTGTACCATCTTTTTTCTCTACAAATAGAACTGGTGCTCCCCACGAAAACACACTAAGCCAGATGAACCCTCAATCGAGAATTCCTAAAGTTGAACTTTTAGTTCCATAAGCTCTTTCAGTGCTATGCGATAAGGAGCAATAGACACTAAAGCTGTACCCAGTAGTACCTCGATACGAAACTCGATCTCTCTATCCGGAGGTAACCCCGATAATTCTTTGGGAAAGACATCCAGAAAATCTCTAACTGTCCAAATATCCCCAACAGACAAATCTATAAAACTCGAATTATGTACAAAGGCTAGAAATGCATCACATCCTTTTCGCACTAACTTTTCGGCCACTAAAGCGGAGATCACATTAGAAAGGTAATATTGATGCTTGTCGATCCTAACAACCTCTAAATCATCCATAGATCTCAGAGTTACCTCTTAGTCGCACAGTCCAAGCTAACTCAATGCTCCACGAGCTAATTCATTCTTAGTATCAGATCAAATTCTCCAAACTGTAACTCCGTCAAATTAGTCGAAAACACAACACCTTGTATCTCAAGCGGTATTCTCTTATAAACCCTCTCAATCCAAATTGACTAACCTAGGGGACTAATCACAGAAACCTCACTAGAAGTGCTCTCAACAGGAATACCCAAGCTCACAGAAACAGAACTAGCTATATAAGAGTGTGTTGAACATATATCTATCAGTGCAAAGCACAATACAAAATTAATAAAAAATGTACCAGCGATAAAGTTTTCGGTGTCTCTGTCGTTACGGTGCCTAACCGCATATACCAAAGCAGATTACCTAGCCTCAGTCAAATTAGCACCTCTGCCTAGTGTTCTTTGACCCTTACCCAGTCCATTACCACCTCTGGCCTGACTACTGCCCCTAGGTGGCTGTTGTACTTTCCTTTGGGGATGAACTTGTACCTGATCAGAATGAAGTGGACAATCCTTGATGCAGTGTTTCATTAACCCACATCGCAAACAACCTCTCAACCTCCTCCAACATTCGCCCGTATGACACCTACCACAATCTTCACATACTCGTGTGTTAGTAATTGCAACTTGCCCTTCAACCCTCGGAGGCCCATCAAACTTGGCCTGTTTCTTAGGCTGTTGAACAGAACTAGATGGCTCTAAATCCCTCTTAGTTTTACCTCTCTCTCGATCTCTCTTTTTGCGCTTAGTGCGCTTAACCTCTTCATCGATGTCCACCTTATCTACCAGACGAAAAAAACCCACTCCCTCTATGGGGCTATCAAACCTTGAGGTCATACCTCAGCCCTTCCTCAAACTGAATGCTCTTATCGTAGTCAATCGATATAAGCCTACTAGAATATCTGCTCAATCTCATAAACTCAGCCTCATACTTAGCCACAGTCATATCCCCCTGAGTAAGGCCCATAAACTCACGTCTACGAGACTCCACATACTTGCACTAGAAGGTGTTCTTAAAATACTCTCAAGAAATCTAATTTGGCTAAGTACCCTCCTCAATGGTTAGCCACCACTAGCGAAACAAAGACACTGCACCCTTCAATTTTTGCTCAAGGGTGTAGTCTATACCATTCATGATCCTCTCAGTGGCCTCCAACCAATGATCGGCTATTTTCGGGGCAACTCTAGTGACGCCACTAAACAACTCAACACCATTGGACCGGAGTCATTCAGTTACTGATCAACGACTCCCAGATCCAGTATAGGTCCCAACGACCATCTCTAAAACTCTTAACATAGCTTGGGACAATGCATTGTCCCAAGCCTTCTGAGTTTAAAACCTAGTCTTCATAGTAGGCGTACTCAGTGTTTCACTTGTATCCAAATTGGGCATACTACCCATTGAGGATGGTTCAGCTCGAGTCCTCTTCTGTGCTTGTTGCACCCACAGGTACCACGTCCATGAGTTCCACATGCACTCATTTTATGTTTAACTACATTACAGAATTTTATGTATCAGTTTCGATGTTTATTAACTGATATTTTATGCTCAGGAAGTTATCAGAATAATTTACGAAGTTGTTACAATCTCTGTTCTGGAGAGTATTTCTAATCATTTTAGAGTTTTTCTATACTAAAAGTTTAACTATGTCAAAAGTACTTACAGGATCGGCACCAGAGACTCAGTATTTTGGAGACTTACTTTTTAGGTTTAAATAGAAATGAATTATTTTTAAAATAGTTTTCACAAAATTTTGAACCCAAATTTCACAGTCCGAGTTTTGTAACCTGACTCTAATACTACCAAATTTAACACCCCAAACCTAACCTAGGCATTATGGCCAAATCTGGAGATGTTACTGCATGTTCATTCGAAAACCCAGAATTCTTTTGTTATGAAAAACCATTATTAGCTTTTATTACGTAAAAATCTGGTTTGTTTTCAAACATATCTTCCTTAACCGTTTTAGAAAAAACGTTGTTTATATACATATTTAAATATTTCATAAGCATTTAAGTTTATAGAAAAAAAAATCTTATTTGAGTCCATCTTCGAAAACACAGCTTGTTATAGTGAAATCAAACATTTCACATATCCAATTTTAAGCCTACCAAAACGGTAAAACAATTAAAATAAAAAAATCCAGAAATTTAAACAGTCCCAAAAACGTCTCAAATAGTCCATCAAAATTAAAGTATTACAAACCAACCATTTTGTATATTTTAACAAAAAGTTAACCGAGCTCTCGTCGCACTAATCCGTTCTAATTCTAGGGGTTACTTGAAAGTAATAGACCAAGAGAGAGTGAGTATTCGAAACTCAGTTTGTAACATATCATATTATCATTAGAATTAATCAAACAGATATCATAAATAGCCCAATCCACTACACACCATCTCCGATCATCCCAACACACTATATAGGGTATTAAATAACCATTCAGCCCAATACACATATAGAATTTATCAGATATCAAAATACACATACTCTCATAATAGATACAAATCATACACAATATTTTTCAAATCATTCATAGTATATTACAAAATTTACTTATCTCATATAATTCCTAACATGCATACATATATTTAATTTTATGCTATCAGATAATCAAAATTCATGTTTTATAGCTTAATTCATAACATACCGACTCTATGGAAAGCCTACGTTTGACCCGAACGACTTATAAAGCCCTAGGGAAATTTTTAGATTTTTTGCCCCACATGCCCGTGTGGCCCATACGACCCAATTGGTCTAGACCGTGTGGCTTAACAGTTTCACATAGAGCCTATCACACAACCATGTGTCACACATGGCCTACCACACATCCGTGTAGCATCGATAGCACAGATTTTTGGTTTTCGTTACACACCTAATTCGATTACGTTACAGAAGTACCCATGACACTCGTAAAACCTAAAAACAAGATTAAATCGACTAATTTAACGATGATTCACGAATTTAAATTAAGAATTGAACATAAACATCCTTAATCGACCCCCAAAAGCAAGTTCAAACATTTATCGATAACTGAACATCAACCACTCGATACTTAAATCATTGGAGAAATACCAAATGTCTCACGATTCTCCCCTAGTTGAGCATAAAAAAGATCAAACACAATCAATAATCTCATCCATTACAATGAATAATGAAAACCCCAACTTACTCATCAACTATCAAAAACAAAAAAACTTCACCTACCCTGAGTTCATACTGAATCGAAACAACAAGAATGGATTTGAAAGATAGCAGAGTTACAAACAAAATAGAATTAGTGAATCGAAGAAAGAAAAAATTAAGATTTAACTTTACTTTGATTGGGGGAAAATAACATAAAGGAATTGCAAGAAAAAACCAAAAAGAAATTTAAAAAATGGGGAAAAAAACAAAAGAACGTGTATAATAGGAACAGATTTTTTTGGGAAAAAATTAGAAAAAATTAAAATAAAATAATATTATTTTAATAATATAACACTATTTTACTTTAAAACAAAATCAAAATCCTAACCAACCTCCAACCTGATAAGTTACCATCTTTTCAAGGATTTTAATTAAAATCAAACACCACCATTTGGGTGGCACCCAAAGGTTGACAATAATAAATTCAATTTTGCTCACGAAAAAACTCGAACACAAAACTAAATATATGCTAACACCTTACCACTGAACCAACAGACTCATTTTGTTCTAAGTTGACCAAAAATAATAATTAAGTCAAATGAAAGAGGATAGGCTTAATAACAAAAATAACAGAATTTTCCAAAAAGTGAGATTTGAACCCAAGACCCCTAACATACAATCAAAACACTTAACCATTGAAGCAGATATTGACTCATGATAGAATTTAACAAATCATAAATTTAAATTTTTGGGGTGTTACATTTATATTGTTCGATATTTTCATTTGAGCCTTGTTTGTTTTAAAATCCATTTACATACAACTTGTTTTGATCCTTTTGAAAATTCAACAATGTCCCAAACTTGTTTTTGTTCTATAGATTTGATCTTATCGTCTATGGAATTTAGCTATTTATCAGAGTCATCATTATTTATGGCTTGTGAAAACAAAACTGAATCTTTATTGATTCCAATATCAAAATTTGACTCTTGCAAATAAGCCACATAAATGTTAACAATTACCAATTAACAATTGTCTCTTTCTTTGAGATATTTATAATGGCATTACTTGTAGTTCTTTTTCATCAGACCTTTGTGAGTTAGTGATGTGATTCCTGTCACATCATGTGACTCAACAAAAAACACTCGGGATTGGCCCAAGCGTAAGGGGCCCAAAACTAAAATGAAATCCTTCAAATGAGTGTTTAGTTTAATATTTTCATGTTTTGTTGTTTTAACGTGTTAGGTGTCAAGTTATTTGTTGTTTAAATTATTCCACAGGTTTGAATGTGTTCATTTGTTTTATTATTTCTAAGTTGTTAAGTTAGTTTTCATGCAAGTGTTATTTTACCATGTTTGAGTCATTTGTTCTTAAATATTGCTTATGTGCGTGATTGTGTGAGTGTCATGGTATGAATATGTGTATATGGGTGTGAGTCAAAGTATAGTTTCTAAATTCTTGGCTGAATTTTGAGTGAAGAAATTGTGTTTAAGTGTTGCCTATTTATACCTAATGTAAGTGACCATTCATTGTCGTAATGCATGCACAAAGGAACCTTCCAGAATATTCATGAATGAAGCTTTCAATAAAGTTCATGTGGCTGTTCATATGGTGTGCAAGCTACATGTCAACATGCATTCCTTAAAGGTAAAAGATTCATGACAATAATGCAAGTGCATGGACGATAGCAATATGGGAGATGAATTCATCAAATTCAAGTTGTCCATTCAAGTATTCAAGATGCATTAAATCCTAAAATTAAAGTGTGCATGAGCCATGCAATGTACTTTCGTCCCAGGGGGATTTTTGGAAATTAAAGGGCTGCACCTACATTGAATTGGAAAAATACTTCCTAGCTAAGCATGCATGAATGCCCAAGTGAAGAGACATCACATTTATTTGGCCAAGCATGCACCAAACATCAAGCATGAACTGAATTTACTTCATGGAGTGTGGACACATTGATGTTTTAATGTGAACAACTTAACTGTTAGGTGTGAATGTGTTTGTGTTAGTGTGAATTCATTTTATGCCAAATTTGAATGGCCATTTTAGGTGTTATATAAACCGTGTAAAAGGACATTTCATGGGTAGGCCATGTTAATACAAAGACTTTTATTTGTGAGAATTTCTCTCCAAGGTTCTAAACCAAACATATTTGAAATCAAACTTTCTTAGAGTTTGTGGCGTTCAACCCTTTGACTTATCACTTCGTTTACTACCTCAAAGTGTGGCGTCTTCGTTATACCAAGGTTCTAGCGTTTGCCAAATTTACCTGGGTCGATTTTGATTATAACTCCGGTTCTGTAAAATATTCAAATGCTACGGGTCGCGGTTTCGACCAACCTTTGAACCTATTCAAGACGATCCTTCAAAACAAGCAATTTTTTGAACTATCCTAAGTCTTGAGAAATTGCATCAGTTAGCTTCTTTAGGAGTGTTCCATCATTTAAATGTTGTTCAACATTATTAAGACATTCATTATTTGTTGGAACAACATTTGTGGTAGTTGTGGATAAATGAACATTTATAAGTGTAGGAAAACCTACTCCAATTTATTTTATATCCACAACTTATTTTGAAGCACTCCTACTAACTTTGCTATGCTCAAGGAATCTAGCATATAGACCCAAATTTTTGTCCCAATTTAGTGTATTTCTCATAATATTCATCACCTCTATTTGATCATACTATTTTTCACCTTTTTATCTGTTTGCTATTTAACCACATTAATGTATACCTCAATGGCATTTATTGACTAAAACTTCATCAAGAAAATAGATAAAAAAAATATCATGAAAAATAATCAATAAATGTGATAAAATACTTTCTCAATTAAAAGATAGAACATGAAAGGTCAAACATATATTGGTGTGTATTATTTTAAGAAGTTGGGTACTTTTTGTGGCACCTTTCTTAGCATGTTTTGGTTTGTTTTGTCTTAATGCAATCCACTCGTACACCAAGATCAATAAAAATCTAGATTCGGTAGAATTTCATTCTTTACTAATATTTTTAACCCTTCTTTGGATACATGACCCAAACGTTTAGGACACAAATAAGCAAAATTTTCATTTAGCATACTACGTTTCATTCCAACATTGATAAGATCAACAAGTAAGGATTCTTCAAAAACATTATCAAGTTTCAATTTATATAAACTATCAATAAGGTTTCCTAAACCTAAAATAATAATATTATTAAATAAATTGAAACAACCATGTCCAAACTTAACATTAAACCCAGAAACATCAAGTTTTGAAATAGATATAAGGTTCCAAGAAATTGAAAGTACATGAAGAGTCTGAAATAGGTCTAAGTGATAACCAGTATCTAAGACCAAACAATAAGTTCCTATGCCTTCAATCGAAGCCTTTATAGGTTCCCCATATATAGGAAATCTTTAGTTGGACTTGTGATGTGGATTGAAAGGAATATCTACGTTAGGTTTACATGAGTAGTAGTATTGGAATCAAACCACCAAGTATTATTAGGAACTTTAGTTAAGTTTGATTCAAAACATACAAAAACATAAACTTTGCCTTTGTTTTCAAACCAAGCTTTGCTTTTTAGGCAATCTTTCTGATAGTGTCCTACTTTCTTACAAAGTGAAACTTATCTACCATTCATTACTTTTTCTCGCTGTTAGAGAAATTGATAGGCAAGTTTTTCTTCTTCTTAAACTTGTAGGTTTTGCCTTAAGTCCTTTGCTAGCTCCTTGACTCACAAGGTTGATGGAATTACTTTCTTGACTCTTTAATCTTGTTTCCTCCTAAATGAACTTACTAGACAATTTATTAACATCCCACTTATCTTTAATAATGTTATAGTTAATTTGGAATGGCCCATAATTTAGAGGTAGTAAGTTCAATAGGAATTGTACTAAAAAGGATTCATCCACCATCATCCTCAGGGTTTTTAGCCTTGCTGTAATATTAGTCATCTCAATGATATGTTCTTGCATTCCCCTCGACCCACCATACTTCATAGTCGTGAGTTGTTTCATTAAAGTACCAACGAGTGACTTATCCGCAGAATAGAAACGTTCTTTAACAAAAATAAGATATTCTTTTGCACTTTCAATTTGTGGAATTATGATCTTAATGTTGTTGTCAATAGTCAATCACAAAAACATAAGGCTCAATCTATTTGATCGTTCTCATTGTTTATGGCATAACATCTCTTCGTCACTGCTTGAATTAGTAATAGCAACATGTTTATCTTATAATAACGTCAAATCAAGATCCAAAACACCTAAATGGAACTAGACTTATTCACTTCATTCAAAAAAGTTTAACCCATTAAATAAAGTAACAGATAAAGCTTGCGAGTGAAGAGATATAACTGCAAAATAATACATAAAAGCAAAAGAATAATTAAATACTCAAATATTGAACTCAAATATGCAAACAATCCAAGTATATCCTAATTCTCCTTTGAGTAGATACTACAATATACTTTCAAAAACAAATGTTAATAACCTTAATGGACAAATAAATATTTTTTTTATAAAATATACACATTGTCTTTGGGCGTTCAAATATATATCTAACAAAATATTAATTTGTCACCATAATTTTCACTATTCATAGAATAAATAATTTACCTTTGGGCAAATTTAGAAATTCTAATGGGTAGTAAAATTTTGGGTAAATATTAATTTACCTTTGGTCTAATTCATAGAATAAATATTAACAAAAATGTTAATAACTTTTTACATGTAAACAAAAAGACTATAAACTATAAAATAGCTAGAGTTTTTAATTAACTTGTTGGCTTAGACATTGATTTTCCCTTTAGCACCATTCACACAATTGTATTTATAACCCAAAAACCATTATCCACATTTACATTCATCATTCATCATAAAACATGAATCTAACGTAATATTTCAATGTAGTTTGAAAAATTCATGTGTTATCGATAAAATTAAAATAACAAATTTTAATGAAAAATCATATATTTTATAATCTAAGCTCATAATACGACGTGTAAAATCTTAATTTTTAATTATTATGTAAATTAAATACTTAATATTGTATAAATAATGAGTTGACCCCGTTTTATCAAGCTGTTGACACCATTTTTTTGATAAAAGGGGTGTCGACTTGGATTTTGAAAACGAAAATGAAAACGGGAATCGCCACCAATCTTTTTTTGATGAGGTGTGATCGGGTCACCTCAAAAAAGTGGTTGTTTTTAATAAATGATTTGATTTTTATTAAAACCACAATTTTGGTCCACGAAATTTAGAAAAAAACAGGTTCGGGAGTCAGTTACGTACGAAGAAGGATTAGCACCCTCGTAACGCCCAAAATTGGTACCTAGTTGATTAATTAGTGTCTTAGTGTCGAAAATTAAAAAACTTTAAAGGGATTTAAAATACGATTCTTTATTAAAACGATGAAAATTTTCGAGGAAAAAGGGCATATTTCACATTAATCGAGATGAAGAATTACGTCTCGTAAGTTAGGACACAATGCCTTGAATTCTCGATACGCAAAGAAATGCCAAAATTTTACTTACTCAAAAAGATGTTTGACTATCTCGGGCTTAGAAAAGAGATCATGTTCCGTAAGTTAGAACACGATCTTTTATCAATTCTCGAGATCACTTAAAATCTTACGTTTTAAAAAAAGTTCATGTATTTGGATTAATCGAAAAAGAAATCGAAACCCCGTAAGTTAGGGCACAACCTTTTCGAATCTCAAAATACGTGATTTTGCTTATTTTATAAAACAAATTTTGACATCTCGAATAAAATGAAACACGATGTTGTAGTAAAAATGAGAAAATAAATTACATTTCTAGTATGCATAACAGAATAAATACTAAGGCATTACTATAAACAAAGATATGAAGAGCAAGAATGAAGTAAAATAAACAAGTTGAAATTAACAATACAGATAATAAATAAAACACATTAACGATTTAAAACTAAAGATCTAATATTAAGATAATATGGTATAAAACAATCTAAGAATCATAAAAAATTATAATAATAACAATAACAATAATAATAAATAAAATCTAAAATTTAAAGACTTTATGAAGAAATATTTAATAAATAAAATGACATACTAAAAATAAATATATTTAAATAGATAAACAAATAAATAAAAAATAACACAAAAATAACTAATATAATAATAATCATAAGTAAATAAACAATATGTATAATATACTGATAAACCTACTAAATATGTAAATAAAGAAAATAACATAATAGTAGGGCTATTAAAATAATTAATTTTAAAAAAGCTAAAATAACAAAAAAAGGACTAAATTGAACCTTTAAATAAAATTCGGGGGCAAAATCTGAAAATAAATAAAAGGGAAGGACTGTTTTGAATGCGCGGATAACATGGAGGGGCTGGAAGGGAATTTTCCCTTCTCCTCCAAAACGACATCATTCCAGCAAGGACCAATTTGCAAATATAAATAAATGATAGAGCAAAATTAGAAAAAAGAAAGACTTGATTGTAAATAATAAAAAAGGCGGAAGGACCAGGGTTGTAAATAACTCATTAATTGAAAACACGCGGATCCCCCAGGAGTGGGTCGGGTCACGCGCGGATCGCGTCTAAACGACGCCGTTTAGCGTCAGGGGGCAAGGGTGCAAAACGGCAGCGTTTTGCTGAGGCTATTTAAGTTTAAAAAAAATTAGAAAAATCATTTCAGCCCATTTTTTAAAAAAAAAACTTTCAAAAACTTCTCAAACTCTCTCCCTCTCCCCTGAATCCGACCATGGGTGCCGCCGTCCGTCCATCGCACTGGCGCCGTGACCGGTAGCCGGCGACGAACCAAATGGGTTTTTAAGCCCTGTTTTCAACGATTTGAAGGTCAAGCCTTCTCAACCAAGAAGAAAACCGAAAGAAAAGACCCTCACCCCTTTTAAGGCTGATTTCGGCAACGGAGAGAGGACCTCCGACGACGTGGCCGCGGGACATCTCAGGTGAGCCTTTCTTTTTCCCTTTTATCTTTGTAGGTAGAAATAAAAATAAATAAACAAAACAAAACAAAAAAACTCAAGAACAAATAAATAGAAATAACAACCGAAAATCACCTTTGAAGTTTTGTTTTCTTTTTTTTTAATATGTCTGTAAAAAAAATTACATTGACTTGGTGATGGCTTTTTATAGCCGAAATTGATACAACATTTTTTTCTTTGTTTGCTGCTTGCGTTTTTGTTCTGTTCTTGCAGGTGATTGACGGGCGCAAGTGGTAGAGGCAGTGAAGTGACCGTAGCGGTGGTGGCAGGTCAAGGGTCAGAAGAACCTAGGTGCGGCGTACCTAGGGTTAGGGTTTCCAGACCCTTTTTCTTACTTTGGGCCATTTGGGCCGTGGGAAATTGGGTTAGGTTGTATTTGGGTCCGTTTGGGTTAGGGGTAGATTTGGGCTTATTGGGTTGTTTTTGCTTTCTGATTTGGGTTGTATTGGGTTACTTGGGTTTAGGCAGGTTTTAGGCCCCGGGCAAATTTGGGCTTGTACATAATGATTTTAGGATATTTAGAATAATATGGTTTTGTAAACATAAAAAATAATTGATGTAGATTTGGAGTTAGTCATTAAACTTGACGAATAACACGAAGAACACGTGATAAATTGATTTTTTTCCCTCTTCAATTTTTTCCTTAATTGCACAAACCTTAAGTGATGGAGACTATAATTTTTATTTGTATCACGTAACTGGATGAATTGATAGAATTTTATTTCCATTCAAAATAAAACTCTTATCCCTTTTAAATTGGGCCACATTATTTAAGATTTAAAGTGGGTTTGGATGGGCGGTATGGTTAGTTTACTTTTTGTCTCACACTACAGTATCTAATCTCGCTGCCACCACTGTTTTTACTCTAACCGCAGCTAAACGCACTGCCCATCTAAACCCACCCTTAGTTGAGTCCACATAATTGGTCTAAAATCTTACATTAATATGGGATTCACATGAAGGATCTATGTATTGTAAAAAAAGAGTTTTGGACCAATCAGAATTCATTATGTGTCATTATTATTTATCTCGAATTAAATTAATAATAGATAAAGCATGAAATTAATCATATAAGAACTTTTTTATGAATATAATATATTCTTTAAGGATTATTTTATCTCTATTCAATTTAAATTAATATGTGATATATAAAAAAAAGAGTTTAATCCTTGTAGATAATCAAATGAAGAAGTTATATAATATAATAAATTTCTTTTAATTAAGTGACTAACATTATAAAATGGGGTCACCTCTAAGTCATTCAATACAAACTCAGTAGTCTAGAAGTTTAGACATTGATGCTGGAAGTGAAGATTAGTAACTCTCTCTCGAATTTTTTTTTTAAAAAGGCCACATCAATTTTGAAGAAAGTTGCTCTTTGCTATTTGTTCAACCGACATAAAAAAGGTTAAACTTGTTTGCAAGATCAAGCTTAGAAACCACTTGAAGTGGAATCAGCCATACAATATCAAGTCTCAAAGATCCTTAAATCAAAGTTCTTCCCAATTCGGTTGCATTAAAATAAAAAAGATTAAACTCGTCTTTCAAAATCAAGTATTAACGACCTTTACAGTGAACCACATTGATCTAAGGCCAAGTGTAGAATACTCTTGAATCAAATCTTCATTATTAGTTTTTAAGATCAAATCTTGAAGGCCCTTAAAGCTAACTACACTAATTTAAGATCAGGTCTTGAAGGCTCTTGAGTCCAAATCAAATTTTCAAGGGACCAGCTCTTCAAACTTATTTTCAAAATCAAGTCTCAAAGATCCTTGAAGCAAACCCCATCGATCCAAAATCAAATCTAAATGTCATTTGGATTGAAACTCCATTAAAGAGAAAAATTAGAGGTATCTAAAGATTGTAACTCAAATTTTATAAATAAAATTATTTTATTTGTTGCTATTTTCAGTTAATTATTTGACTTGATATTTGTGAGTATATATTTACACCCTTCACTATCTCCTTTATAAACATAGCGTTACTCTACCCTTACCTTTTTTTTCACGTATTCTCCCATAGAATCTCTACGTGTGGAAGACTATCTTCTACCACTACAACAATATTTAAGCATAAATAGAATTTAAAATAAATAAATTACATCATTTAAAAATAAAATTATCATATTATCATATTTAGCTTTTATCAAAAACCATCTAAAATACAAGATTCTATAGGGGGAATAATGTTAATCAAAGTAGAGAGTAGATATGGACTCCTCTGCCTATGGACTCCTTTAGACTGAATACAGATGGTGTCTGTAATCCGAATTTGGAGTTTTCTTGCTCGGCAATAGTAGCAAGGAATGAGTAAGGCAGATGGATGTGGAGATTAAGAAGAAATAATTGGAAGTTGTAGTGTTCTTTAAGCTGAACTTTGAGCCATTTATGACGGTCTCCAATTAGCTTGGGAGGCTAAATGGTTGAATATTATTATTGAAACAGATTGTGTCTTGGCTATCAAAGGTACCCATGGAGATCATAAAAGACATTCAAATAGGGATTTGATTTTGCGGATCCAAGAATTGTGTAGGCGTGAGTGGAGAGTGCTCATAAAACAAGTACATAGAGAGGTAAATTTTGCTATTGATATCGTAGATAATTTGATGAAGGATTACCCCTTCGGTGAGCGACTCTTTCATGTGGCTCCTCCTTCGATTGATGACCAAATTCGGTTTGATAGATGTGCTTGGTTTTCCAATCGGGATTCTACTTATAGTTTGTAATTGGTATTGTTCTCTTGTTACCAAAAAAAAACTATCTAAAATAATTTAAAGTATTATACATATAAAATTAAAATTATTAAATAAATAATATTTAAAATGAAATTTTAGTATTATCAAACAACATAATTATTTTTAATTTTTTAATAATATATTAAATAATTGTATAATATAATTATATAATATAATTTCAATACTTATGAAATTTAGTACAAAAAATATAATACTTAGTTTTCAGCATTTAATTTCTTCATTTTATCAACCAACATATGAAAAGTATTGAACGATATAATGTGTTAATTCGTTGAATTTATCTTTTAGATTTTCGTTCACTTGCAATTTGACGAATCAATTAATATTTATAAAATAAGAGATGAACACAAATTTTAGTTACGAAATTTTTCTACGTTCATGGGACCTTACCTACAAACTAATCTACTATAAATCAATAAATATAGAATGCGGTTTAAGTTCATCTCAACACTTCTATGCTTCAATTTAGATCATTAACCCAATAAAGCTTTCTTTCTAAAAGTTTATGATGCGAAAACCCGGATCTAGACACAAGAGAAACACAAATTAGAAATAAAACGAGAATAAATAAAATTAGTTAAATAATAATAATGAAAAGAAAAAAAAAGATAGGTTTGCCCTATGGAACCCTTGGTTAACTTGCAACCAAAAACGCCAATAATTGAGCGACTCCCTACGAAACCCCTAGAAGAAGAACCTCTAGAAACACCGATGAACGGGAAAGAAATTTGAATATTTGTAACTCCGAGATACCCTCAAAAGTAACAAACTCCAAACTAAATAGCAAGAGAAGAATCACTCTACTCTCAAAAATTTGCCTCACACAAATTTGGAAGAAAACAAATACTCTCTTTTTATTCGATGCCCCCCAATGTGTAGAAAGCAAGCCTATTTATAGGCAAAATACAAGAGTAATTGAACCCTAATAAAACTCTTTAAAATTATTTAAGAAAATAAATAAATAATAGCCTAACCAATAGAATTACTTAAAACTCATAAGTGATGTGTCCCAACCAATGAGAATTAAGTAAATAATAATAATAAGATACATAAAAGATTAATCCACCAATTTATGGGCTTTCACTATTCCAAGATTGGTCCAGTGAATTGCATTCCCGTATTTGTCAACGTCACGAACATGATGAATTAAATTTGTAGCAACAAAGTCTTGGACAAAAGCATTCATCTTTGATTTTAATTGCAGTGCCTTGCTTCGAGTGATTAGACCACTAGGAAAAACAACCCCTTGAGTGTCACCTCCTTGGCTCGTATCAGTTTAGTTGCAAACTGAACAACTTGCTTACAATAATTTTACACTAAAATAAGTTCCTCACTAATCAAGATAAGTGCTCTCTGAAACTCATATATAAAACATAGCAAACCTTCTCTTTGACAACCTATAATAGCTTGCAAAAATACAATTAATGTGAATCTCTAACTCCTTGACTCCAGTTCGACAAAGTCTTCAATATAGAATGAAATTTTAAAAATCTTTACATTGTTGTCTTTTTTTGAAAAATAAATCTCTTTAAATGAAAAGAAAAGAAAACTCGATCACATTAGAAGTCTTCAAAAAATCGTTACTTGACTTGATTTTTTCACGTTTTGACTTCAACAACAGGTTGCTAAGAATCTCCAAAGATATGCAATAAATAACTTCAATAGTTTTAATCAAAATATGTCAACTAAATATGGTAAATTGCAGTAACTTGCCAAATGCACATTGAATTACAACTACATATAAACCCTACAACTGGTACTAACATATTCAACTTCCAAAAAGGAGGAAGAAGAAAAAATGAAGATAGTTACCATAATTTAGACTGTCTATGTTGCTGTCAAAGTGTTTGAGCGAAAGGAAAATTTGAAGAATGAAAAACATTGAAAACAAAATAAAGTTGTCGGAATTTCGAAACTGCCAACATGACGGGCCTGGTCTTTTTGAATCCTTCTAACCAAGCCCATTAAATTTGGGACCAATGCAAGGTTTTAGTTTCAACATGTCAACACTGTATACTATTACTTTATGTTAATTAAGTTTAATTTGTGTTGTGTTTTTTTGGGTAGATAAATCAAAATCAAAATCAAAGATTATATTAATTTCTCAAAGCATTAACATAGTCCATCTCGACTAAATCTCGAACTGACTCTGGAGGATCTCCGAACTATGGAATCCCCGTAAATTTTGTCACCTTAAATTTAGTCATGTTAATTAAGTTTAAATTGTGTTGCGTTTTAATATTCAAAATTAGGTGGCAAAGAATAAAAACTATTCATATGTACGTTACGTGGGATATTTTGATTGAACAGGTAAAATTTTTTTATGAATTTCATTATAAATTTTGATTATATCTATTTTTTTGGACAGAATGTCTAGAATTATTCATAGTCCTTCCCCAATCCATAAATAGGAGGATAATACGCTTCAGTGCAGTCGAATCCACGTCCTTCTGCGTTGGTAACAATGTTTATATAAATCGAGTTAAATTAATTAAAAAGTTAAATTACAAATTTTTCGTAATATATGTTGATCTAATTTCCCTAAATTACTATGTTGAGTTCATGTAACACATGGGCCAATCCAAAGGAGGCAAGTGGGTTTATTGCAATTTTAAACTCTCATTTTTTTCTTTTTGTAATATAATTGAATCCTTTCAACATGAAAATTTTAAGTTCCCCGACAATTTGTATGGGTCCAAGTGATTAATAAATTGATTTATTTAAAGTTTAATTTTAGTACTAATTGTTATGGTGTAATTGTTTGTAACCTCTATTAATTTATGCACACATGTAGTTACGTCCTTAATTATTTTTCATTTTGATCCCTCTAATATGTTATCTAATTTAGTTTGGCATTATTAAATCCCTTAAATTTCGATGGCCGAATAACTTGCACTAATTAATGACAATTTAATGAAGGAAATAATACAATTCGATTAAAAACAATTATAGTCAACTTTGTCTGTAATAATTCTATTTGTTTACAAAAATTTTGGATGTTATAAAGAGGTTATTATTATACACCTATAACAGTATTTGAGACACATACAACAATATTTAAGATTTAGGTCATATTTAAATTTTTACAATTTTATGTTAAAAAAACATAATATTTAATAATAATAGGCTTAAAGGTAAAAAAAAAACCCTTAATAAAAAAATTTAAAAAACCAATTAAGCCCTTAAAAAATCACTCTATTAAGCCCTCAATGAAAAAAGTTTAATTAGACCATTCCATTAACGATTTAATTGACTGATTTGATCATTAACAATATTGATATGATAAGTGGAGTTAACGTGCCATGTTGATATGGCATCTCACCTGTCAGCAAAAAATTAAAATTTTAAATTTTTTAAAAATAAAATTAATAAAAATAAATTAAAAACTATAAAAATATTATAAAAACCATTCGTACATGTTTATTTTAGATGAGTGTAAAACTATAAAAAAAATTAATAAATATAAAAATTAATAAACATCATTAAAAATATTATAAAGATTCATAAATATATTAATAATTTATAAAATAAAAAATAAAAAGCAAAGCAATTGGAGCAGTCTTATGCATTTCCAAGGGAGTAGTGCGAAAGCAATGAAAGATTGCTGGGGTTTCTTCAGTCGTGAGGGAAAGGTCAAAAATGGTTAATGGTGGTGATAGTAGTGCGGAGCTTATGGACGTTGGAAGCCTAACTGTGTTCCAAAATTATTAATATTATTTTAAAATCCATTTAATATGTAAAAAAATTCAAAATTCAAAAATTAATAATTATTAATAATTTATAAACAAATTAATAATTAGACCTGTAAAACATTTTCTTTTCATATTACATGACTTTTAAAATATTTATCATATATATATATATTATATTATATTATAAGGTCTAAGACCCTAGTTGATACGGACCCCTATTTTTTAACACGTAGTATACATGTGGCAATTTTTTATAAATCAATTTATAATTTCATATCGATTATAAAATACTCTCATAATTTACACTTACCCTATAAACAAGTGTAAATTTCATCTCTATTTTTATAAGCTCTATGAAGTTTCTTCCTTCAAAAAAATCTATGAGAATGAACTTATAGTTTAAAAATATTTATATATTATTTATAATCATATATATATATGAAAGAGAGAAATAATCACATTTCTATTGTTTCGGAAATAACTTAAAATTACCATTTATTTTTATTTTATTTTATTTCAATTTATAAAGTTTTAGTAAACATTAGAATTTTTACATACTTTTAGATATAATTTAAGAAATTTAAAAGTCTCGTCTCACATTTACTTTATAAATAAGTGACAACTTGTTTACTATTTTCATTAAAAAGTTAACTTTAATCCCACATTGACTAAGAAATACTCTTATATCTGACATTTATCTTATAATTAAGTGATAATTTCTTCACTATTTTCATTAAAAAGTTAATTTTTATCCCACATTGAATAGAAAATTCTCTTATAACTTACTTCTTCACTATTTTTATTAAAAAATTAATTTTAATCCTTAAAAAAAAGTTAATTTTCATCCCACCTTGGTGAGAGAACACTCTCATGCATACACTTACCTTATAAATCAGTGTAAATTTCTTCATTATTTTTATTAAATAGTTAATTTTTAATCACACGTTGACTAGAGAACACTCTCATATATCACATTTACTTTATAAATAAGTGATAATTTCTTTATTATTTTTATTAAAAAATTCATTTTAATCTCACATTGATTTAACAATACTCTCATAGCTCACTTCTTCACTATTTATAAATATGAATGGTGGTGATTACAATACAATACTAATACCAAGATTTTTGTAGTAGTACTTTGATTTTGCAAATATATGGTGGTGATTCAAATCTGCACTTAAAGTCAACAAACAGCTATATGTAAATATTTTATATATAAAAAATGGGTTACTTTAATCTTCTTTATATATGCACTAAATATTATATATATAATATGACGTAATTAAATGCTTCTTTTAATTTAAATATAATTAACCTGTACATCTGGATTAGCTTTTAGGGTTTTTTCTCTTCTTTGAGAGTTTTTCCTCTGCTACTATAGCTCATTTTCCTCTGCTTATATAGCACGCTTTTTAGGTTTTTTTTATTCTTGTTTTTTTATTGGTGGTTTGGGTGTTGTGAAGGTTTCGGGTTCTGATATGGCTGATGTGGAAGGGGATTTTAAAGGGCTGTCGCTGGAAGATGCTGAAGAAGAGGAAGTTGTCAGATTAAAAGAACCTGTCTCTGGTACTGGAGAATCGCTAGATAATTGCCTGGTCGGATCATTTCTAACATCAAGCGTGGTTAATTTTGTCTATGAAAGCCACTTTGGCGAATGTTTGGCATCCTATACGATTTCTGATCTATCTGATGGGAGATTTCTGTATAGACTGTTTCATAAGGTAGATGCTAATCATATAGAAGCGGGAGGACCATGGAATTTCAATTCACATCTTCTGATTCTGTGAAGGTTACATGATGGAGATGATCCAAAGACTATCCCATTAAAGACCGTTAATTTCTGGGTTTTAGTGCAATAACCTCCTCATAGATTTACTTCAGAAGTGGTGGCTAGACAAATAGGGAATTTCATTGGGCAGTTTATCGAATATGATTGTAAAGTTATCACTCTCGACTATACCGGGGCTTTGAGGGTAAGGGTAAGGGTGGATATGGAGAAATCGCTAAAACGAAAAAAAATAGTTCTGCCAAATGGAACGATAAGATATGTGAAATTTGCTTACGAAAAGTTAACTCTATTTTGTTTCCTTTGTGGAAAGTTAGGCCACAAAGAGAGCTTTTATTTGTTACATGTTTTACAGGATGATCAGGAGCTTTCTTTTAGCCGAGAAAATTCTTTGAAGGCTCCGTTTAGGCGTGCGGTGGCCCTGTCCAACAGGTGGTTGAGGGAGAAAGGTGCTGGTGCACCGGGAATGGAAGGGAGGAATTTTAGGGGGAACACCCCTATCATGGGAAATATAGGGGTGAGATTGGTGCGATCTAGTAATAGGCAATTAAGGGCGAATCTTGGGCGAGTGAATGAGGAAAATTTGAATCCAAATGTTTTGCTTGTGGGATATGGTCAGAGTCAGGGGTTAATTCGGAGAAATAACATGGATTTGGTTATAACGCAAGATAAGCCATCAAATGGGCTTTCGAGTGGTGGTTTCGGTGATGTTATGGGGGAGGATAATCCAATGGTTAATGGAGAAGGCTTGAAGCAGCCTCTCCTTCATTTGGCTAATAGTGAAAGAAATGATAATAGAAATGGTGATGAATACCAAAATGAAATATCGGCAGACCTCGCTCAGCGGGCCAACCGAGAGCAATGAGGCTTGTTAGCTGGAACGTCTAGGGCTTAGGTAACCCTAAGACGGTTCTCGTCTTTGACACACGCTAAATGACATTAACCCCTCTGTAATTTTTCTGGTGGAAATGAAATTACAGAGTAGGTAAATGAAGGGTGTTCGGAGATCATGTGGTTATTTGAATGGTATTGATGTGTCTTCGATAGGGAGTAGTGGGGGGCTCTCCCTAGGATGGAAATCGGGTATTTCTATTACTTTGAGGTCATTTTTTAATAGTCATATTGATGTTTTGATTAATGAAGATACTAATGAAAAGGGTCGGTGATACACTGGTTTTTGTGGAGGGCCGCAAGAAACTCACAGGGAAGATTCATGGCAACTGTTACAGCAATTAAATGATTGTCCTAGTATTCCATGGCTTGTATTCGAGGATTTCAATGAAATATTTTTTTTTTGAAAAGAAAAGTGGCTTGCTTCGCAGTGATAGACAGATGTAAGCTTTTAGTGCTGCCCTTGAGTATTGTGAGCTTGAGGATTTGGGGTATAAGGGTGTATGGTACACTTGGAAACGTGGGCGGTTTGCTAGCAGTAACATCAGAGAGAGGTTGGACAGGGCTGTTGCTAATGCTGTGTGGAGTACAACTTTTCGGCTTTACAAGGTATCTCACTTCACACATTCCTTTTCAAATCATTGTCCAATTGTTGTAGATATGGAGGATGATGGCCATAGAAATCAGCTGTGGCATTTTAAATTTGAGGCAGCTTGGCTTCTTGAGGAAATATACAAAACAGAGGTGGCACACCTTTGGAATGATTCAGATGGTACTATACTTGAAAGATTGAGCTATGTTTGTTGTGGTCTTGGTAAGTGGTTTAAGCGAGTTCATAAAAAAAAAAAGTATTAAGGTGTCCTCTTTGCGTTCTCGTATTGCTCATTTAGGTTCACTAACCCTGACAGATGTTGTGTTGGAGGAGATGGTGAATGCTAAATTGCAGATGAATATGGAGGTTGATAGAGAGGAGATCTATTGGGAACAACGAGCACGAGAAAACTAGTTAAAAAATAGGGATAGGAACACGGCCTTTTTTCACAAGTTTGCATCTCAATGGAAGCGGCTGAATAGAATTAGTTGTATTGAAGACAGTGATGGTCGGATTGTGGAAGGGGATGTGAGAGTGGGAAGGATTACACATGATTATTTTGTTAATTTGTTTGCCACACAGGGTGTTATTGATGATGAAGATATTCTCTTGGGCGTTGATAGGTGTATCATAAACTCGATGAATGCCGATTTAGATAGACCATTCACCAAATAGGAGATTTTCAGTGCTTTGTTGTTGATGTTGCCTCTAAAAGTTTCGGGTTTGGATGGTCTAAGAGCGGTTTTCTATTAGCGTTTTTGGCATATCTTGGAAGATGAAGTGACTGGTTATTGCATTGGTTTTTTAAATGTTGAGTTCCCTATAAACCTTATTAATCATACACATAGTCTTAATTCCAAAAGTTAAGAGTCCTCGCAGCATGATGAATTTCCGTCCCATAAGTCTTTGTAACGTATTGTATAAGATTGCTTATAAGTGTAACAGTCCGGTTTAGACCCTAGTCGAAACAGTGGTTTTAGGACCACAAATTCGAGTCAGAATAATATTTTAATATTATTTTTGTTGTCTACAGCATGTTAATTTATATGTGTGAAAATTTCGTGTGAAAATTTTATTGTTTGTGTGCTCGATTTAATAAAAGGACTTAATCGCGTAAAATGCAAAAGTGGCTAACTTTTTAAATTAATAAATTTAAAAATTTATTATTTTTTCCCTAAATTATATTATCTTATTCATGAAATAAATTAATAAATTTCTGTTTAAAAATTCGAGATGAATTTATTTTTTAAAATATTATTACCATTATAATTTTAAATGAATAAATCTAGTATAAATTATCTAGAAAACTAGTTTTGGGTGGTGCTAGTTTCACAAGAAATCTCCAAAGCTAGAATGGTTTCAAAATCACATGATGTGTACTCCTCTTGGGATGATGAATTCAAAAAACTGGTGCAAAGCTTCCCCAAAGAGAAAGGCTGGGCAGGATCCAATCTTTATTTCTATCAAGGTTTTTGGTGCCCCTCTCTTGTTCTAAAAGCTTTTATTTCTTTCCAGAAACATTTTCAAGCATTTAATTCTGATATCATCGTTGCTACTTTTCCAAAATGTGGTACTACTTGGCTCAAGGCCTTGACTTTCTCCACTTTGTACCGCAATCAGTTCCCATGGGATGAAAATCCATTGCTCACCTTTGGCCCTCACCAACTTGTTCGTTTCTTCGAGTATGATCTTTACTTGAACAACCCTTTTCCTGATCTTCGAAATGTTTGTGCTTATCAGCCAAGGCTTTTTTCCACCCACGCCCCTTATGCTACTTTGCCAACTTCCATTAAGGATTCTGGCTGTAAGATTGTTTACATATGTAGAAACCCCATGGATATGTTCATTTCTCTTTGGCTTTTCTCTGCCAAGCTCCGAGACAAAAACCAAGAGTCACTATCACTAGATGAAGCTTTTGACAAGTTCTACCATGGAATCTCTGCGCATGGACCATTTTTTGATCATGTATTGGGATATTGGAAGGCAAGCCAAGAAAACCCCAACAAAATATTGTTTTTGAACTTTGAAGATCTTAAGGAAGATATGGATTCCCATTTGAAAATTTTGGCCATGTTCTTAGGAGTTCCTTTCACAGATGATGAAGAGAAACAAGGAGTTGTTGAAAAAATAGCGAAAATTTGTAGCTTTGAGAACTTGAAAGAATTGGAAGTGAACATGAAGGACGTACATACTTCTGGAGTTCCACACACACATTTTTTTAGGAAAGGAGAAGTGGGAGATTGGAGCAATTATCTCACACCCTTCATGATTGAATGTTTGGAGAAGCTTATTCAAGAGAAATTGAATGGCTCGGGTTTAACATTTAAACTGCTCTCCGAAACTGCAAACAATATTGCTTCTCCATGATCGCGGGGATGTCTTCTAGCTTTTTTGGGAATGAAATCTCTTTTATTCCCATTTTCTTTATAAATAATCTGTACTAGAGTTCTCTTGTAATCATGATCAGAATAAATTGCTTTGAGGTATGTTTTGTGGATTTTATGTGAAAATAAATGAAGTTGCATTAAACATAAATTTATCTTTATATTTTGTTGGGTTCATAAAAAGAATTTTGAAAGATTCATTATATTTGATATGTAAGTGTTGGGTATACATGTAAAGAGAATGTATAATTAAACTCTAGGGGCAATATTATTAAGTGAAACACTCATAAATCTTAGAAGATGATTATAAAATTTAAACTCTTTGTCAAATATGACTATCCCAAAGAATGATAAAATAAGAGTGTTTAAACTTTGCACGAGATTTTCAAACGAAAAAACTCTCCACCGTTATCTTTGCAAATATAAAGGTTTAATATAAAAATTTGCCTTTAAATTATACCCGTTTTCTTTCTCTTGTTTTCTCTAATATCATTCTCTTCTTCTTCTTCTTCTTCTTCTTCTTAAACAACATGGAATCTGATTCATCGGCAGTCCAAGAAAGGAAGAAGGGAAAAGCCCTCTCCTTGTACAGTTCTGTCCTCTCTCTAACTTGCCTTAACAAGTTAATCCTTTTCAAATTTTCTCCAATTTATCTGCGCTTCTAGTATGGATGAAAGTTTGAGAATGGCAAGAGTGGGGGTTGATGTCAACAGCGATGGTGACAATGGGACTTCCGAGTGAAGAAGAAAGATAATAAAAAGAGAGAAAGACGGGAAAGAGAATACAGGGAGGGATCCGTGTTCAATCATTACCCATTTAAGTAATGGTTTATTTGATTGCTAAGTCCTTTGATATTTATGCTCTTTATAATTTTAGTTTTCTTTCCCATTTTTATCGCCTATTGATTTAGTCCCTTTAATTAAAAAAAATTATTTAATTAACACTCAATTCACTTTTAAAGTAACTGATCTCCAAAAATATAATAATAATATTTTTGAACCCAATTCGCACAGGCGGGGTCCCGAAAGTATATTTCCCGACACCCCTGACTTACGGAATATTACATTCGACAACTAGATCGGGAGTGGTGTTAGTCAAATCATTTTTCCTTCAAAATTGAGTTTTTAAGTTTTTAAAATTATTATATAATTTAACTTATTTTATGTAATATTTTTTAAACATTTCATTTCTACCTACACCACTATCCATATCTTTAATTAATTAATTTATCATGAGTTATTAAATTTAAGTAACTAATTTATTTGTTTATGATGCTCTAAATTTATAGTAAAATATTTAATTAGGAAACTTAATAGTTTATTAAATTGATATATTTAATTTCACTCATTGAAGATTATTTTCATTTAATAAAATATGATTAATTAATTTTTTCATGTGAAAATTAAACATTTTATTGAAATAATATTTTAATTAAGATCATATTCATTTAATAAATTATAATTAATAGGCTTGCTTATATGAAATTTTGAGAGTTGTGTCACCCGAATACTTGTTAAAATATAAATACAGTGGCAAAACAAGGGGATATGTTAGGGGTTAAGGCCAAAAGACCAGTGCTAAAAGACATGTAAAAGTCTTGGGTTAAAACTAGGTACTGAAATTGGTTCAAGTGTTGGTAATGGTAGGATGATGCAAGCACAAAACTTGAGCTCCATGAGGCCAAAAGGCCAAAGTAATGAAGATGGATATGTGAGGCACTTCTGTCCCATATGAAAGTTGAAACCCCACAGACCTGAAAAAGTGGCGATAAGAAGACAACAAACAGGGTAGGTCATATGTGACAAATAATTTGGGCACGGTCGGTGCACGCCAGCTGGTCCTGAATCTTCACGTGCCCCTTGCAGGCGTTATTATCCTCATCATTGAGAGGCAAAGAATCTCTATGGACTTCACTTGTACTCAGCCACTCCACCACCATTCTTTTACTCTCTTACCTCAATCATTTTGGTATAGGTTTAAGGGACTTGATCAATCTCATCGTGTAGGGCAGGGTGAATTCTAAAATATTTTTTCAGGTATCATTTGTATATTTTTAGAATAATAAAATGTACTTTTTATTTTTATTTTTATAATTTATAAAATATTTAACCATTTTTTATTATTTTTAAGGATGAAAGTATAATTTTATCACTGTTAATTTAAAATTTTATAAATTATAAAAATATTAAAAAAGAAAGTTTCTACTTTAAGGAGAGTTGAGTCCGTGCCGCCTAACTCTGTCCTTGTGCAAGAATTAAGAATTTAACTTTTATTTTTGCTAGAATAATTATTATTAATGTTTATACCAACTTTTTAATTTAATACATTATTTTTATTTTATATAATTATATCCATATAAAAATTTAATTTCAACTCAAATTTCAAAAAGTAGTAATATTGTTACTCATGTAAAATCATTTTAAGTTTGCTTATTATATGCATAAACAACTATACTTATACAACATAAAAATGATTGGATTTGTTTTTTTATATATGTATTTATATGATTGCATTTTTCACATTAAAAGTTTGACCTTCTACCTTTAAAAAGGGGTTGAATTTGGCCATCAACCTTTTAAGAAGAACTAAAACGATTTTTTAAAAAAAATATTGATTAAAACAGTAAATTTTTAAACATAGTAACCCACGTGACAATCTTTTTTTTTATGAACTTTTTAATAATTTATTTAAACTTTTTGAATATTTTTATAAAATTTAAAATATTTGTTAACGTGACATATAAATCAAATAATATCATGTTAACATAAAGTACACATGGAATTGTCATACCAACATTGTTAAAAATTAACATTTGAATAAATATTTGATTTTTATTAAAAGATTAATGGTCAAATTTATGATTATGTGTATAGAGTTACTAAATTTATTTAAAATCAATAAAGAGTTAGGGTTAGAATTAGATATATTATTATGTTTTTTTTCGGGTTTTTTACAAAAATAATACAAAAAATTAAAATAATACCAAGATAGTATCACATTTTTATTATGTACCAAAATGGTACAAACAATAAAAAAATTAAAAAAATAGTTTTAAAAAAAAGGGGACGAAGTGACAGGACCCTGGTGGAGGGTCTGCCATAGGCGGCACCACCTTGACCATTATGGTATTTAGCGGCGCTTTTACCACAAACGCCGCTAAAGATCGTGACCTTTAGCGGCGCTTCTAATACAAACGCCGCTATAAAAGTTACTTTTAGCGGCACTTATTTACAAACGCCGCTAAAAACATGACTTTTAAAAATAATTAATTAATATTTATTTCTATGGTAAATATTATATTATGTTTTATTTTTGAAATTTAAACTTTAAACTATATACTTTTAAGGATAAAAATATTAATTAAATTAAATTTTCTATTAAAATTTTAACTTTAAAGCTAAATATAAAAATTAATGAATTTAAATTTAGAATTAAAATACTATGTTTAAATAAATGAGCAATCTACCTCGCAGCTCATCTGGTCTATATTAACTCGGCCAAATATAAAAGAAGATAAAAAACACGTAATAATTAACAATCATGGTTAAAGAAGCTAGTACACAAGGTAGCTACAAAACCCTGTTTCAATAACACCAAATTCAAGTTCTGACTGAGATAAACGACCATGGAATGCAACATTAAATAACACTCCACTTGAAGAAGTGCTAAGCCTTGGCTTTTCCAGCTTGAAGAGATTGAATCCTCCACTACACCTTCAATATCTAAAGGATGCAAAACCAAATGATCAGATAAACCCCAACAGCATAAAAGTTCAAGAACTCGAGCCCGAACAGCATACCCTGCGTCCTACAGCCTGATCCATTTTCCATGAAAAATATTAGATTCATTGACAATAGAAAAGCCATTTACTAAACTAAACATCATCCCAAATCCCAATATTAGCTTTAATGTGAAATAATCAGATCTCAAGATCAGTCAACAATGATGAGATTCAACTATAAAACATTAAGAAAAAGTACCTTCTTTCTAATTCAGCAATGTTGTCAACCCGAGTTTGATTGTATTGAACAAGCTCAGAGAACAAAAACGCAAAGGCACTCAAGCTAACCTGAAATGGAAGCACAACATTCAACAGTTCAAATATTGACTCCAAATTGATTTAAAACAAATCCCAATAAAAGCTACTTAATCTTCAATGTTCAATAAATTTGAATTCTAATATAGCACCTGGATATCCCTTTAAAGATATTGAAACGTCTTCCATCTCTGCAAAAGGTTCTTCTTTGTCTCCAACCTCGCCTAAGTCCAATGCCCTACCAACTATTGCATAGTCTAAGAATGCAAAATCTTTATAATTTTCAACCACCTGAAAGCAAGTGATGAAAATTTATTCACATACACTGCTGCATCACAACTTCACAAGCTTGTCTAAGTTCATAGGCATCAGAGGTGCATTAAAAATAATACGAATTATTGTATATATGTAATATGCTATGGTCATAATAATCCTCTTGCAACAAAATAAGGTCTGAAAAGGGCAGAGACACATTATACCTTCATATTTTATGATATATTAGACAGTAGAATTCAAAATTCACAAGCTAATTGCTATAAATCCTGTTATACCTCCACCCATTGGAGACAAATTTATGGCTAGTATTTCCTTCAACATTTGGTCCATCATCCTTCAAAAGAAAATCATTACTCTATATGTGATAAAGGCCCTCTGTGCCAGCACAAAGGCGAATCTTAGGACCTTTTGAAAATTTAATTACATTTATCTGATTGCTAGCTGACGAAATAAAGTGGATCCAAAAGAAAACAACAAGGAGCCATTGCACTCATCCAAATTGTGGGAGAAAGAATTCGGGTCTTTTTCTTAAAAAAATTTTTGATCACATAAAATATTTTAAAAAATTTCAATAGTATTATATTAGTTTCTAAGTAATACAAACCTCTACTTCTTCAATAGCATCCTCTCCCATGCCCCATGAGATACCATCAGAAAGAGATGCTTCTGCTCTTGCTCGTCTAAGTGAAGCTTCCCGGTCTAACATCTCTTCTCGAATCTCAGCTTCTCTTATGACTTTCAAGTCTTTTTCCTAGAACACAAAAGCATGAAACAAATTACAACAATCAAACACAAAAAGACAATTGTATATATGCCAATTTTAATGACTGAAACAATAAAACAATGCTGCATTTCTTTCTAGTTCTTCCAATAAAAGAATACAATAGAACTAAATGTTAAAGCAGAAGTGAAGATCCTGATCCAGAACACAACCCAATAAAGTATTCTCTCACAACAATCCTTCGAAAGATGTCAAGTAATACAAGTATACTAACTGAAAAAGATACAACTAGATTCTAAATTGTTAATTTGCTGGACTACTTCTTTCAACACTTAGTTTGTATTTTATTTTATTTTATTTTCAAATTTAAAAAGAAGAATTGTTCCACACAAAAATGTGGCAAGAAATTCATCAATGTACAGGAAGTTTAGAGGTTTAAGAAAATTTAGCAAGCCATCCTAGCCACTGTGCTGTGGTATTCAGAGAATATGAAATAAAAAATTAGATGGAAATTTTAATAAAGAAAATATCTGCAAGCAAAGAAAATAATTTAAGTGTAAAAAAAATTCAAGGAAATCAATTTAAAGAAAACCCCATACTTGTTCTTTGCATAGAAAAAGATTAACTTTTGAACTAATAGTTAAAGTTAAGAGATTCCATTAACTTTGGAAACAGAGAATCAAAGAAATAGGTTAGCATAAATCATGAATAAAGAGATTTTAAAGTGAAAACAAGGAACAAAATGATCAAATACTGAAAAAATATAGTAGATCTAAGACTCAAAAGCAAGCAAAAAGTTAAAACCAAGTAAACACAATAAAACAATGAGAAAATTGAAGAAAAAAAGTTTTTTTTTTATGTATACCTGTTTGAAGCGGAGATCAAAAGCTTAGAAATTTGATTTGCAAAGGAATCAAAAAATCAAATCAAGTAAGGCCAAAAGGCAATGAAGATATTTTTCTTTTCGTCTCCCGCGTTTCAAACATAAGAAGCTTTAGTTGTAAAAAAGGTGCAAGAACAGAGTGTATTATTACAAATAATCATAAGGGTACTAAATGATACTTAATTTTTGTACACGACATCTTAAGCCAAAAAGGATTTGACTTAGGGACCAAAAGTCAAAATAAATACAACAATGAAGAAACTGCGGAGAGAAGGATAGAAAGAGAGCTCGTTACTCACATAACCAAGCACTGTTGAGGTAACCAAGAACATAAATCCTGTAAGTGTTATCTTAAGAAACAAAAGCATACCAATTTAGTAATCAAATAAATCAGGTGTAGTAGTAAACATGCATATACATGTATAAGCATGTCTGAGTTTGTATGTTAATAGAAAATCACAATTTAGAAGTAGTAAGCATTACATACCATGTTTGGTCTGGAAAAAAGAACAACCAGCTGAGTAGCAAACACATATAGAAACATAAATATGTTAGTGCCGGCAAATATCATTGAAAAACAGGCAGATACTTAAAGCTCAAATGAAGCATGATATAGCGTTTAAAACTTATACTTTCACACAAGGGCGTAACTAAGGGGAAAGGCAGGGGCCTTAGCCCCCCTTGATTAAATGGACTAATAGCAACTTTAGTCCCATCCAATTATAAAATATTCAATTTAAACCCTAATCAAATATAATGTTTACTTTCAACCCCCCAAACTTTTAAAATTTTATTTTGACCCCCCAAAACCAAATTTCTAGCTTCGCCTCTGCTTCCACATTGATAATTCCATTCCCTTCTTCTAAGTTCAGCTCTATGTCAAATATCACAATCCACTAGCAACACTCAAACATGTATAGATAGGAACCAGTGTTTCAAAACAAGTAAACAACACTAACAAAATGAAGCAGCAAATAAAAACTATGGTTATTCAAAGCATAAATAGAGATGACAAAATTACTTTCACACAAAGGGGGCCTTGGCTCCCCTTGATTAAATGGACTAATACCAAATTTAGTCCCCTCCAACTATAAAATATTCAATTTAAACCCTATTTAAATATAATATTACTTTCAACCCCCATTCCTCAAGGTTCAGCTCTCTATCAATATCATAATCAACTAGCAACTGTCAAAACAAGTGTATATAGGAACCAGAGCTTCAAAACAGATAAACAACACTAACAAAATGAAAACTATGATTATTTAAAGCACTAAAATAATAATAAAAATCCAAAGAACTTACGGCATCCAAAGAGGGAAGAAGTTAACAAAACGACTCCAAAAGGGTTGCAATACATATTTAGCAAGGTAAGAGTGATCCACACCACTGTATTTGTATCTTTTCAAAGCTTGTACACCATGTGATCCTATATAACCCATTTTTTGCTAAGAACTGCAATAATCCAAACTAATGGGTATTGATAAAAATGATTCAAATGAAAAAAAAATCAAGGAATTTAAAGAAATTCCCATGCTTGTTTTTTGCATAGAAAAAGATTAACTTTTGAACTAATAGTTGAAGTTAAGAGATTCCATTAACTTTGGAAACAGAGAATCAAAGAAATAGGTTAGCATAAATCATGAATAAAGGGATTTTAAAGTGAAAACAATGAACAAAATGATCAAACACTGAAAAAATATAGCAGATCTAAGACTCAAAAGCAAGCAAAAAGTTAAAACCCAGTAAACACAATAAAACAATGAGAAAACTGAAGAAAAAAAAAAAATTTCATGTATACCTGTTTGAAGCAGAGATCAAAAGCCTAGAAATTTGATTTGCAAGGGAATCAAAAAATCAGATCAAGGCCAAAAGGCAACGAAGATATTTTTCTTTTCGTCTCCCGCATTTCAATCATAAGAAGCTCAGTTGTAAAAAAGGTGCAAGAACAGAGTGTATTATTACAAATAATCATAAGGGTACTAAATGATACTTAATTTTTGTACCAAATTAAATATTAGTTAATTCACGGCGGAGAAGGGAGTGAGAGGCTGTGCAGTGGCCTTTGGGGTTTCATCAGCCATGGGAGTGCAGAGTGTTTGTTGGAGAGTGGCAACTGAGAAAATATTGTCGGCCATGGGAAATTAAGGATTTCAAGGGGGAACTTTTGGGGTAAAATGGTGCCATTTTTTAAAGTTAAATGATTTTCGTGGCGTTTTTATAAAAACGCCGTTATTGCTTGTCTTTTGCGGCGTTTTACATAAAAACGCCATAAAAAATCATTTCATTTTGAACAAAAATTATTTTATTTAAACTAATATTTAAATATATTTATTAATTCTATTTAAACTAATATTTAAATATATTTTAATTAAACTTATTTATTAATTCTATTTAAATATATCAAATGGTTTAGATTAAATTTTTTTTAAATATAAAAGCATTAATTAATTGTATAAAATTTTATCATTTAACAAATCTCAAGTAAATCTCAAACATATAAAGTCTATCTATTATATATCTCTTAAATAATTTAAACTATACTCATAATTTCAATATATATAAGAACATATTTAAAATATAAACTAAAAAAATAATTAATCTAAACCCAAAACCCTAACTCGACCCCTAAATCCCTAAACCTTAAATCCCTAACTCTTAACCCCTAACGTCTAACCCCTAACCCCTAACCTCTAAACCTTAAATCCCAACCCTTAAACCATAATCTATAATCCATAATCCCTAACTCCATACTCTCTAAACCTTAAAATATGAACTCTTAAACTGGCCTTAAATCTTAAATTAATCATATACCCTAAACTAAAAACCCTAAATAAATTTATTATTATCTCTTTTACATAAGAACATATTTAAAATATAAATTAAAAAAATAATTAATCTAAACCCAAAACCCTAACCCAACCCCTGAATCCCTAAATCCTAAATCCCTAACTCTTAATCCCTAACGTCTAACCTCTAAACTCCTAACCCCTAAACCTTAAATCCCAACCCTTAAACCATAATCCCTAATCCATAATTCCTAAATCCATACTCCCTAAACCTTAAAATAGTAACTCCTAAACCAGCCTTAAATCTTAAATAAATCATATACCCTAAACCAAAAACCCTAAACTATAGTGATAATTAATTCAATATTTTAAAATTAATACTATCTCTTTTACGATTATATAAGAAATTTTTTAATATATAAATTAAAAAACAATCAGTAATCATGTACCCAAAAAACTTTAAAATTGTTTTAAATAATAGTATTTTAATTTTTTCATGTGTTTTATTTCAAATTATTTCTACGTGTCATTTTTTTCTGAAGATTTTAAATATTCAATTAGAAATAAATTTAATTTTATTTAATTAATATAAATAAACCAATTAAGATAATATGTTTTTAGAGGCGCTTTTTCAAAAACGCCGCTAAAGCCCCGAGCATTAGCGGCGCTTTTTTAAAAACGTCGCTAAAGTCCCAAAAAGTCAGAAAACAACGCCGTTGGGCTTAGGTTTTTTGCGGCGTTTTTTGGAAAAACACCGGTAATGCTCATTTTTAGCGGCGATTTTCAAAAAAAGCCGCTAATGCTCTATTTTTACCGGCGTTTTTTGTCCAAACGTGGCTAAAAGTACCGCTAAAAGCCTGTTTTGGTGTAGTGAGAAGAAGAAGAAGGAGGAGGAGGAGGAGGAGGAGGAGGAGGAGGAGAAGGAGAGGGCGGTGCTGGAAAAAGAAAAGAAAATGAGAGAAAGAGAATAGAGAAATGAGAAAGAAAGAGAAGGAAAAAAATAGAAAAAATAAGGTATTTTAAAAAAAATAATGGATTATCTTGTTATTATGTTTTTTTGTATTTTTTTTGTTTTTGTTGTTAGTTTAGTTATTATTGTTAGTTATTAGGATTAATAAAAACCCTAATTATTATTTTAGTTAGTATTATTATTGTTAGTTTTTAGGGTTTAGTTATTAATAATTATTGTTACTTAGTATTATTGTTAGTAAAAAAGTAATATTATTATTATGGTTAGTTATCAGGATTAGTAAAAACCCTAATTATTATTTTAGTTAGTATGATTGTTAGTTTTTACACTATATCATTGTTAGTTATTATTTTTAGTAAAACCCTAATTATTATTGTTAGTTAGTATTATTTTTAGTAAAAAAACTATTATTATTATTATTATTATTATTGTTGTTGTTATTATTGTGTTAGTTATTAGGATTAGTGGTTAAATGTTGTTCATGTACAAAATGATAACTGAAATAGTATGAGCTTATGAATGAAAAAAAATTGCATATTGAAACATTAAATTTTTTTATTTAAGTAATTTATTTACTGTTCAATTTTTTTTTTTGAATTTTTTTATTTTTTAACAGATTGAATATTAAAGATGGATGATAAGTTTTTCGTATGCATTTATTTCGAAGGAATCATCTTGACAACAACTGTTGGATGTATATTTGAATATTGACAACAAATAGCAATGAGATTTAATAGAAATGTCTTGTTGGAAGATATGAAGGGAAGGATTAATGCAAAAATTATTAGACATTGTGAGAGAAGGATATAAAAAATTTTATACAAGTTTCCAGTTTCGACAGATCCGATCAAATTCACCGAAATGGAACTTGTAGACGACGAAGACATGAAGACAATGATCGCTCTTTACTGTGGGAATGGGAGTGACAAAAATGCACCGATTCACTTATTTGCTGAGTTAGCTGGTATGGAGCAAAATGAAGATGTCAATGTATATAGTGAAGAACATGGAGCTCAAGAACCGTGCATAGTGGCTCCAATAGCGTACGTTGATAGTGAATCGACTATAGGTGGGATCGGTATCGATCTCAATATTACACCCAATATTGATGTGGTTGGTGATGATGGATACGATGGTAGCTGTCGAAACCATTTTTTTATTTGAAAATAGGGATCGACTTTTTTTTTAAAATGGAGTCGCCACCGATCTTTATTGGAGGTGTGATCGGCTCACCTTGAAAATGATTTTGATCTGCGAAATTTTAAGAAAATAAGTTCGGGAGTCGATTACGTACGAGGAAGGGTTAGCACCCTCGTAATGCCCAAAATTGGTACCGAATTGATTGTTTAATGTCTTAGTGTCGAAATTTGAAAAGATTTTTTAAATACGATCCCACGAAATAAAACCTAAACAATTGAATCGGATGATAAAACAAACCATTTCAAAGAAAATAACCTCCACACTCAGTGAGTTAGAGTGCAACCGTTCAATTTTCGAAGTTAGATTTTTTAATTTTAAAAATTCATATGTTTTGAGAAGGATATTTGGTTATTTAGGCCAATCACGAAATTAGAATCCAATAAGTTAGGGTTCAATTTCTTGAGATTTCTAAACACCAAATATGGCTTTTATTTTAAAATCGAGATAACAAAATGTCATATCCAGTAAGTTAGGATCCAACATCTTGAAATCTCAAAAGTTTTATTTTGAAATTATATGGTTTTAACAAAATAAGTACTTGGCCATCTAAATTCATCGAAAAGAATTGAAACCCAGTAAGTTAGGGCATAATCCAATCGAGAACGATGAACACCAAACCTTTCTTTTGAAAATTGTGAAATAAAATGATTGTAGTGCTTTAATAAAATACAATTTTTTTTACAAATGAAACATGATTGAGTAGCAATACATAATGTAAAAGATACAATTCGTAATCAAAATACATATTGAGGAATAATAAACAAATGATGAATTCAAACAAAAATGGCTACCACAATTTTTATCATATTATGCAAATATCAATCCTAATTGTCAAATATTAAATGAATTAAATACAGCAACATTTATTAATAACAACCTTTTTAAGTTGAAATATTTACACATGAACTCAAAATAAACTTGAAACTAAAGAATAACAATATGGAATAATAATATGTAAAATAAATTTGAAACAAGTAATACATTTATTAATTTACCTTAAATAACACATAAAAAATAACCATGTAAAAGTCTTAATACATATATAATAAAAAATAATCACCTAGATAGGTTTTGAAAGAAGTAAATTATATATAAATAAAATTGACTTAAAATACATATATAGATATAAAAATACTTGAAATTTATAAACATAATAATATCAAACATCAAAAATATAGATATAAAAATACTTGAAATTTATAAACATAATAATATCAAACATTAAAACAATAATATATATTTTCTAAAGAAGAACAATTTAATAACACATATAATGGCATTTAAAAATATTATATTAAAGAATTTAAGTTATAACACAAAATAAATCATTAAAATATGTACAAAGTATGTCAAATTCTTATAAAATATCTATATATATTAAAAGATGATGAAACATATAATAATATAGAATTTAAAAATAAAAGTAAAAATTTTAAAACAATGTATGATAAATTCGAAACATGTTAATAATAATTTGAAATAATAATATATCACATTTTAAAATTATACTAATGATAAGTTTAAAGAGCATGTCAAACTAAATATTAAAATATGTTATGAATAAAGATATTAAAATAAGTACTAAATTCGATTTAAAACTATACTATTAAAAATCAAGTTAAAGTTAAGACATGATTTAAAATATAAAGAAGGAATAATAATAATAATAATAATAATAATAATAATAATAGGATTAAAAAATGATTTTGGAATTCAAAAAAATAAAAATAAAACATTACAAATAGAAATAAAAAGGAAAAATAAAGATAAACTAAATTGGTAATCGACTTGAAAATTGAGGGACTAAAATTGTAATTAACCGCAAAATCTGAACATTCAAAACCACCTGTAGAAAATTGTGTTGTTTATCAGAGGATTAAAATGAAAACTAAATCAAATGTACAGCACAAATTAAGAAAATTGAAGAAAATCAAATTTCAATTATGCCAAACACAAAGGGACCGATTGTGCAAAAAGACCAACGAACGAAAGTGCGCGGATCCTGCCCTCGGGTCGGGTCACCGCGCAGGTCACAGGCCTTTAAACGGCGCCGTTTCTTTCGTTATATATAAATAAAACTAAACCCTAAAATTAGCAGCCAATTTGATTTTTTTTAAAAAGAAACCTAAAAAAACTAATAATATCTACCCCCCAGCGCCGCTTTAGCATCGGAGCCCCCAACCGCCTGGTTCCGATCGGAACCAACGAGGGATTCGACGGCAGACTTAACCAGGTAGGAGTTCTGACTCCCTCTCTTTCTTTTTTTTTTATTCTATATATATGTTTCTATGTATATGGTTAATAGCAAAACATAAAAAGAAAGAAAAGTAATCGGAAAAGAAAATAGAACTGAATCGAAAAAAGGAAAAAAGAAAACCTTTTCTTTTGTATTGATTTCGTTTTTTGATACAGTATGAGTGGGTCTCCCCCTTTTGAACCTATTTGCAATTGGTTTATATACCGAAAGAAAAATATTAAATAAAAAAAATCTGTCCTTTGCTATTTTCTTTTCTTCCTTATTTTGTTTCTTTGTGTGCTGCGTTGTCCTTGTTTCATTTGCAGGTACAGTCGTACGGAGGCGCGTGGTGTGGTGTGTGACAGTGGCGCGCATGCGAGGGCAGAGGCTGATTGCGGCTTGATGGCTTGCTGGAGCGGCGGCTGATATCTCAGAAACCCTAGGGTTTCTGTTTGTTTCGGTTTTGGGCTAGGGGTATTCGGGCTAGGGTTGTATTTGGGTTTGATTTTGGGCTAGTAATTTGGGTTTAGGTTTGGGCTGTGTTGATTTGGTCTGTATGATTTTGGGCTTGTAACTATGGACTGATGTTATTTGTAAATGGACTTTTAATATTTTTTTGCTTTTATGTTGGTTTTATTTATTTTTTAGTGGGCCCGGGTCAAAATTGGGCATTACAGTAGCGATCATTGTGATCAAGAGGTCGATAGTGACAGTGATCCCAATGTGGACGATGTACCTGATGATATTGACGATGAATATGTGAATAACAATGGAAACATTAACGCGTCTTCGGTCAGGAACTAGATGCGACGTATTGTGATACACAATAATCATAGGCCACACATGTCACTCATAGACCCTGACGCAGCGCGTGTAGCTGAGTTTCCGGAGTACTCTGAAATAGTTTCTGCTCACCGGCTGGCCGTAAATTTCGATCATGAGGAGTTATTCGTAGGCCAGAGATTCGAAAGTAAAGAAGAGTGCGTATTTGATATTAAATGGTAGCATGAACATATCAGTGGGTTATAAAGTCGCAGTGTCTAAACCGACAGTATATATTGGGGAGTGTCTAAACCGACAGTATATATTGGAGAGTGTTGGAAGGCAGCGGAAGGCTGCAATTAGCGGGTACGAGCTGCATTCATTCAAAATTCGCAGATGTGGGAGATACGAGAATTTGTTGGGCCTTATACATGCACATCAACACGTATGACAGAAGATCATCGAAAACTTGATTCCAAAACTATCTGTACGTGTATCATGCCAATGGTGAAGGACATGCCAACCATTAAAGTTTCGGTACTGATTGCCGAAATGCAAGCACAATTCCAGTATCAAGCATCATATCGAAAGGCGTGGATAGCTAAATAGATGGCAATGGAGCAATTGTATGGGGATTATGATTCGTCGTATAACGAGCTACAAGGATGGATAGCTACTATGTGGGAGTACGTACCGGAGACTATGATTGAGTTACAAACAAGACTTTATCACGGCCCAGACGACCAATTACAGCCGGGGAAAAGAATTTTCCATCAAATGTTCTGGACGTTTGATCTATGTGTGCGAGTATTTCCCTACTGCAAGCTGTTTGTGCAGGTGGATGGGCCTACTGCAAGCTGTTTGTGCAGGTGGATGGGACTTGGCTATATAGAAAATATACACAGATCCTACTTCTTACGATTGTTCAAGACGGCAATAGAAACGTGCTCCCGATAGCATTTGCCATCGTAGATAATGAGAACTTGGAATCTTGGGAATTCTTGCTTACCAACCTGTGGAGGTATGTTATTAGCAACGATAATATTTGCATAATCTCCGATAGAGTGAAAGGTTTAATTGTAGCAATTAGGCGTTCCGGTGTGCCATGGAGATCCGTTTACTGCATCCATCACATTGCAGCTAACTTCCATCTAGATTATAAGAATGCAGACTGGAAGAGACAAGTAGTGGCAATGGGTAAATGATAACCTTATCTTTTCAATATAAGTTGTAATGTTTTATGTTATCGAGTTACTGAAACTTATCTTTTCCTAATACGTATACAGCGTACGAGTTAGAGCCACATATTTTCTGCCAAAGAATGATTCGACTTGAGAGTGACATGGATGGTCAAACGAACACATCTTTCTGACAATGGTTGAGTACAATGGAGCCGTGGCAAGGGGCTCAAAGTTTTGACGAGGGCTTTCGTTATGGTCAAATCACCACAAACTTAGTGGAGGGGGTCAACGCTGTGTTCTTGAAAACATGACATCTTCCTATTGCATCTATCTTCTCGGCTACATTCTACAGGTTGGCTACCTTGATGCCAAGAATAGGTCAGCAACAAGTCGACTAGATGGAGGCGGGACACGTGTTTGTCGAAGATGTCAGGGATGCAATGGTTGCAAACCGTCGGATGGCGAAATCAATGAATGTAGAAATATATTCACGACATCTAAAAACGTTTCAAGTTACTTAGACCATCGGTCGTCGACCCGGTATACCACTTAGGTCCTATGGAGTTGATCTCCGAAATAGACAGTGCTAATGTAGAAGATTCGAAACACTTCATTATCCATGTGCGCATGTCGTAACAATTTTTCAGTGATGTGTACACGCTCGAGCGCACATTGCGTGTCTGGGAAAATGAGTTCCCTGTCCTAGCTGACCTGTCTACGTGGGAGGTACCTCCGATGACTTTCGAGTTTGTCCCAAACAGTCATTATCCATGTGCGCATGTCGTGACAGCGTGTGCTAAAGTGAACCTTAATGTTGAACAATTTGTCAATGATGTGTACACGCTCAAGCGCACATTGCGTGTTTGGGAAAATGAGTTCTCTGTCCTACCTGACTTGTCTACGTGGGAGGTGCCTTCGACAACTTTCGAGCTTGTCCCAGACAAAGGGCTACGCAGGAATCCAAGAGACCGTCCGCAATCATCCACAATTATCCAGAATCCATAATGAAATGGACATTAGGGAGAAATTCGACGGTAAGCGTTGTGGATTATGCAGGTTAGTTGGTCATAATCGGAATAAATGCCCGCAGCGAAACTATCATGTTGGACAATCGTCACGATCGGGTCGGAATTGAGCTTATGCTGTAAAGTTGTTATGTGTAATATTGTAATGTTGTAATGTTGTTGTAACACCCCTTAACTTATAGTTGTTATGTGTAATGTTGTAATGCAAAAAATTATAATTATTTATATGGTTTCCAAATTAAGTTATAAAAAGTATAATTGATTTGAAATAATTAAAATTATATTCAAAATGGAGCCATTTAACCTTAAATTCAGCTTTAATATAATGCAAAAAGGGAAGAAAAGTTTCGTACTAAGCATACCTAAAATTAGAATAATTAAAAATTTATGCAAAAAGTACAAACTTTGTAATATACAAAAAAGTGCATGAAACCTCTAAAATTAATGGTTTGATGGTGTGGTCCTAGGGGTATACCTCTGCGGAGGTCGATGTTCATGTTGTGGGTGATCGCGACGACCAACATCCTCATTAGGCGCAGGTGAGGGTGTGCTAAACATGAAAGAAAAATCATGTGGCTCGAATGGTATCAATGAACTTGAACCGGAAGGAGTGCCATGATGCTGTGGATACGGGCCGGGAATGCTATACTGTGGTGGGTACGATCCAAAGATATCAAACTCGTAATGGTATTCGCCCCCTGACAAGCTTGGGAAATCGTCATTGCCCGCCAAATCTGGATGATAAAAATGTGAATCCCCATGTGAATGTGATTGCTCGAGATTTAGCTCGGGCTCCGGCTCGGCCTCCGGTACGAGATCAAGCTCCGGATTAGGATCTGCCATTGGCTCCGCCTCCATATCAGTCACTGGCTCTTATGCCCCAGGTCGATGCATGTGTAGGGGGACTATGGTTGACTGCCCTCCAAGTAGATATGGCTTTCCCAAACTAGAGTACCATTGTATGTACTCTACTGATGGTTGCAAATCGGAAGCCATAACCATTTGAGGTATTCGAGCTATCCGATTATTCCATAGCGCAATAAATCTCCGGTGCTTAACCCCCCAATTCAACTGCGGTTTCCCTCTCTTGTTGATGCCGTGAACCACCCCCACCTCGCATGGCGGATCCGGGATATATTGGACGCAACCAAACTGTCATAGCACTCGATCCCCATGGTACCACTTGACTACATTGAAATTTATAATTGGTGCGTTAGTGCACCACATATGAGAATGAATGTAGGCAGACGAGGGTATAATAGTTGCAATTTTCGGTCTACGATGTGACATCCATATAAACTACATGATTAATAACATGGTTATAATTTAACACGGTGTGAGTAAGATATAGAAAGTAACATGTCATGAATATTAGAATAGCTTACCCCTTCCCCGGCATGCTATTCGATCATCAGACGGTATATCAGGATAGTGTACGACCTCCTGATACCCAGATAAATACTCCATCTATAAAAAAAAATATAGTATGGTTGGTGATATCAGTCAATATAGTATCGTGACAATTAATGACAAGTTATATTTTATCACCTGTTAACTAGTGGATATACATATGGTTGGTGACTAACTGATGCCAAGAATGGCATCCGATAAAGTGCCCAGGATTGCAACAATGTAAGGCATCCGCCTATGTCTATGACAACAGGCTTTGTCGTTCGACAAAGCTCCCGATACAACACTGCCAGAACTGTGGAGCCCCAGCTATACGAGCGAACATTACTCAAATCAGCAAATAGAGGTAAGTACATGATATGAACCTTGTTGTTGTTTGAATCGGGCATCAGTACTCCCCCTATAATATGCATGATGTACGCTCGAGCAACGTACATCAACTCTCCTTCAGTGGCATTAGCTGATAAGTGTCCAAATTTGTTTTTTAGCCATGTAAATTTCGAGCCTGAAAAATTTGACTCATCATCGTCCGGCGAGTCTCTTAGTAGGCTATAACATAGTGCAACTGGCTCAACAAATGCACTTACTCCCGTTACGAGACTCCTGTCAATTGGGAGCCCAAGCTGCAGTGAAACATCCTCTAAGGTCACTATGCACTCCCCACAAGGAAAATGAAAAGTGTGGGTCTCAGGGCGCCACCGCTCCACTAGTGCAGATATTAAATCGTATCGCAAGTCGAACGTCCGAATCAATGCTACTGACCCGAATCCAGCTTGCTCCAAGTAGGGCATCAATTGTTCATCCGGAGGATATCCTATACCATTCACCCGGCCCCTTAATACGCGGTACGAGCCCTGATAGTGTTAAATTACAAAAAATAAATATTAGGATAACATGATTTATTTCTATATATTACGTATATCATTTTTTAATATAACCCGTGATTAACAAATAATAATATATTACCATATTATTAGCCGCATTAGATATGTGAGGATCGTCGTTAATCAATCGAGTCATTGCGATGCCTGTAACTTCAAAACAAATTTAGTAAAAAACCTTTATTTTAGCCTTTTGTTCGTATTTTTTTCTGAATTTCATTACTTTCAAAAAAATACTATTTTCGTATTTTATTATTTTATATTATTTTAGTACATAATGTTTGAAATGTATTAATTTAGTGTATTTTTTATATAAATTTAGTAAAAAACCCTTATTTTGGCCATTTGTTCGGATTTTTCTTATTTTCAGATTTTATTACTTACAAAAAATATATTATTTTCGTATTTTATTATTTTATATTATTTTGGTACATAATGTTTGAAATGTATTAATTTAGTGTGTTTTTTTTATATAAATTTAGTAAGAAACCCTTATTTTGGCCCTTTGTTCGTATTTTTCTCTTTTTGTCGAATTTTATTACTTTCAAAAAATATATTATTTTCGTATTTTATTATTTTATATTATTTTAGTACATTACGTTTCAAATATATTAATTTAGTGTATTTTTTATATAAATTTAGTAAAAAACCCTTATTTTGTCCCTTTGTTCGTATTTTTCTTTTTCCCGAATTTTATTACTTTCAAATAATATACTATTTTTCGTATTTTATTATTTTATATTATTTTAGTACATTATGTTTCAAATGTAGTAATTTAGTGTGTTTTTTTATATAAATTTAGTAAAAAACCCTTATTTTGGCCCTTTGTCCGTATTTTTCTTTTTTTTTTTCAGATTTTATTACTTTCAAAAAATACTATTTTCGTATTTTATTATTTTATATTATTTTAGTACATAATGTTTAAAATTTATTAATTTAGTGTGTTTTTTATATAAATTTAGTAAAAACCCTTATTTTGGCCATTTGTTCCTATTTTTCTTTTTTTTTGGATTTTATTACTTTCAAAAAATATACTATTTTCGTATTTTATTATTTTATATTATTTTAGTACATAATGTTTGAAATGTATTAATTTAGTGTGTTTTTTTATATAAATTTAGTAAAAAACCCTTATTTTGGTCATTTGTTCATATTTTTTTTGGATTTTACTACTTTCAAAAAATATACTATTTTCGTATTTTATTATTTTATATTATTTTAGTACATTATGTTTGAAATGTATTAATTTAGTGTGTTTTTTTATATAAATTTAGTAAAAAACTCTTATTTTGGCCATTTGTTCGTATCTTTTTTTTTTCAGATTTTATTACTTTCAAAAAATATACTATTTTTGTATTTTATTATTTTATATTATTTTAGTACATTATGTTTGAAATGTATTAATTTAGTGTTTTTTTATATAAATTTAGTAAAAAACTCTTATTTTGGCCATTTGTTCGTATCTTTCTTTTTTTCGGATTTTATTACTTTCAAAAAATATACTATTTTCGTATTTTATTATTTTATATTATTTTAGTACATTATATTTGAAATGAATTAATTTAGTGTGTTTTTTTATATAAATTTAGTAAAAAACCCTTATTTTGGCCCTTTGTTCGTATTTTTTTTCCGGATTTTATTACTTTCAATAAATATACTATTTTTGTTTTTTATTTTTTTCTTATTTTATTTTTTTCATAAACATATTTTTTCAGTATTTTTATTTTTAATGCTATTTTTATAAAAAAAACTCATTACAACATGCTAAATAAATTTCATAAAAAATATATCTAATCAACATAAAACATACTTAACAAACAAATAAAATAAAATAATAAAACATATAATGTACATAACATGGATTTTTTACACAAATAATACAAAAAAATTAAAATAATACCAAAAAAATTATCTTTCTTTCTTTATTTTTCTTTCTTTTTCCTTCCCTCCCTCTTCTTCTTCTCCTTCTCTTTCTCTTTTCCTACGCCACCTTCTCCTTCTTTTTCTTTTTTCTTTTTCTTTCTTTTTCTTTTTTCTGCTTTCCTTTTCTTTCTTCTCCTTCAGCTGAAGTGTGAATTAGGGACCATTTGGTGCCGCCTCTGCCATAGGCACCTTTGGTGCCGCCTGTGGCAGACCCTCTACCAGGGTCCTGTCCCGTCGTCCCCTTTTTTTTAACTATTGTGTTTTTTTTACTGTTTGTACCATTTTGATACAAATGTGATACTATTTTGATATTATTTTATTTTTTGTATTATTTCTGTAAAAAAAACCCTTTTTTTTCATTATTTTAAATATTCTGTCTAAATGAAACATGCCACCTGTACAATCTTACTTAAGAAAAGTTAAAAGTGAATAGGAAATGCACATGATAGAAACAAGGAAGAGGTAAAGAGAAAAGTCACATTTACAGCCCTGATGCTGGTTTTGAATAATATAAGAAAAAAGACTTACAGTGAGTCACTCATATACTATTTTTTCAGGGCATGCAATTGTAAACAACATCTGCCATGCATGATGATCATGATAGAGGATGGGGAATGAAAAAAAAGTAAACAAGATCGACGGGCCACAAATTAAACACAAAAAACAAGGAAAGAGATAGGAAACTCAAATGAGATCGGAGAAAATCCGGTTTCAAAGTGACAGACAAATCAATTAAACCCTGATTAGGCTTAATAATCGGTGGTTGGGAGCTGCTCGTGGGTGTTGCTGATGAAGATGAACTCGTAGATGAGACCAGCGAGCCCACCACCGATAAGGGGTCCGACCCAGTAGATCCAGTGGTTATCCCATGTCCAGCTAACCAAGGCTGGTCCAAATGAAACAGCTGGGTTCATTGAGGCTCCATCGAAGGCACCTCCTGCCAAAATGTTGGCCCCCACGATGAAACCAATTGCCAATGGTGCGATTGTTCCCAAGCTTCCCTTTTTGGGATCAACGGCTGTGGCGTACACTGTGTACACCAATCCGAAGGTCATCACGATTTCGAAAACCAATGCGTTAGACACGCCCACACCTGATGACAACCCAAAAGCGGGTACAGCCTGCGAAGCACCGTAACAAAACCCGCCAAATTAATAAATAAAATAAGACACTGTGCAATAACGGAAATAACTGATTTTGTAACGGAGTAGTTTGGAGGGAAATGGTGATGTTACCAGGTCGCCGGTAGCGAACTTAAGCAACAGGCAAGCGACGGTTGAGCCTAGGAGTTGGGCGATCCAGTAAAGAATGCCGCGCAAGAGAGTGATGTTCCCGCCAACAAAAGCACCGAAGGTGACGGCAGGGTTGACGTGGCCACCTGAGATGTTGGCGCCAACGGAGACAGCGACGAAAAGACCGAAGCCATGAGCTAGAGCGGCGGCTACGAGACCAGCCGGGGTGGTTGCTCCGTTGTCAGTCAACTTGTTAAAGGCCATTCCTGAGCCCGATCCAGCGAAAACGAAGATCAAGGTTGAGATGAACTCAGCCAAAGCAGCCTTGAGAGCATCGGGGTGAGTAGCCTCTTCGGGCCGGCCAACCGCTATGTTTCTGATCGGCATATTTACCTTGGGAGCTGGAGATTGGAAATGGGAATGTTGAGTGAGTACTGGTCTAGTCTGGTCTCCACATCTCGGCTCTACCTCTTACTTATATTTGAAAGCTTTGGTCCATGGTGACCGGGATTCATCCGTTACCGGTGGAAGAATCTGGGGACGGGTGTACTATCTTGGCTGGATATTGGTGGACAGGCTGTGATATCATTATTTATGTAATTTTGGGAAACGGGATGAACCGGTCATCCCCGTTAAGACAGCGAAGAGGGAGTGATGTGAGGTGGATGAATGATTGCCACGTGTTCATGTAGGATAAGATCCATGTAATGTGCGGCGTTTAGCCGATATTTTGTTTGCTTTCTCGGCTCCCTCTCGAAAGATGGAAACATTTTTAAAAATAGAAGGATAATTCATGAACTCATCGGAGAGACTGCCATGAAACAATATGATTTGGACACGTAGACTAAGGGACCACTGAGTGTCCGATCCGACGGCTGAGAGATGTTGGGTGTGCTGAAGAATAAAAATATATAGGAGGAAAAGAATGGGAAGAAGTCACGTTTTGTAGTCTGGATGGGAATCATTTTGGATGTATATTTTAAAGTTATGATGAAGATTTAACAAGATTGAGTCAAATTATGGTTTTACATCAAAACTATAGAGCTAATTACAAATGAATATTGCTCTCAAGAGAAGTTTTCCTCGAAATTTAATCAACATTTAATGGCAATAATTAAGTAGAGGCAAACTTAGCTGATTTAAACCAAGTGGTATTCATCAAAACTAACTTCAATCATTTACTCCCATACTACTTTTATGATAACCAAATTAACAACAACAAACTTCAGTATTGTCAACCTCTAATAACACGTACATTTACTCTCGCCTCATCATCAGTAAGTATGATTCTAGCAGTTGTGAACCTTTAACATAGTCCATTATTTATTTGAAATAAATTATCTTCAATCCTTTCAATTGCAAATGATAGCTAGACATGGTCCCATCCAAAAAGACACCCCCTTTATTCATAATTAATGCAAAATCACTTTATTACATTCTTCCTTTACTCCTTATACTTTTTGCAGATATTATGACTTTTATTTGCTTATTTTTAGTCTTTCTACTTCCCAAATTTCAGTCTCACCAAGCAGTAATTTTTGTTAATTTCATTAAGTACAATTCTACTATTTCTAAATTTTGGTGCGCCAATTATATTATAATATGTATAATGCCATGTCAGTGTATTATTTCCATATATTACTCACTTAGAATGATCCAATTGGAGAAAGTTGACTAAATCTATAACTGTATGCATAGTGTACATAGCTAGTAATTGAATTCAACCAAATAAATTTAATTTTTATTGTTTGAGTCAGGACTAAAATTTCAAAATTTGAAAAGTATATGGACTAAAATTGATCAAATAAATGTATAGAAACTAAATCTACAACTTTCGTAAAGTGTAGAGACTAATACCATAATTTATCCTTTTTTTAAATAATAAAAAAAACCCTAATTCAAATCAAGTTTTCTCAGAAAAAGGATCTTGAATTTGGTTATGCTCAGCATATTCCACATGACATTAGCTAATGATAATATTTTATATAATGCTAATTGTGAAATCATATGGTTGGTAAAACTTAAAAACTTGAATGGCAATTTTAGTGATTTAAGTAATGGAGAGGTCCCCTCAAGTAAGCCAACCAATGAGACAGCTAACCCACGGATTAAATTTTCCTTTTCTTGAGAGATTCTTGAATTGAATTTTTCATTAATTTCATAAAAAAGAAGTCTATACCCTAATTGTCTCTTTCGTAGATGGGCAACAAGAGCAGAATGGAATTGTTTATGATGAGTGGGATTAGAGTAGAAATTTTGCAATACCCAATACATGACGTAGAACACGATCAAATTAATAACTAGAATATATCTAAACTTATATAATAAAACCTAAGTAAAAACATATCCAAATTAAAAACCCACACTTTATTTATATAAAATAAAGCAAATTTAGTTGTTGGGTAGATGAAATTTATTTGGTGGAGTATATGATTTTCTAATTTAGTGCAAGAAAAGATGGATGGATAAGATAAATGGTAAAAATCCAAATTCAGAATGTATAAATAATAAAAAAGGATAGTTGATAAGGTAGGGGTAGTGAGCTTCCTTACCCTAAACAGAAAGCACATGAAATGTTTGAATAACTCCTCATCATATTATTAGGATTAAATTAAGCTTCTTTTTGGTACTTATTATGATTGTCAATTATGGAAGTTCAACGAACTCTCTTTCCTCATGTGTTCTTCTTATCCACCACCCATTTTTATTTAAATAGAAACAAGATTTTACAGCTTTTTGTCGGTAAATTTGAAATATTATATTTTACAATTGTAGAAAGCTAGAAACCTCTACGACTCTCTTATGGAATGGGCATTTATTTGGGGCATCATTACTTCTCATTCAATTTCTGTTATTTATTATAAAAGCTGAGATTGAAAAACCAAAAGTAGATAAATATTGAAATTTAGTTTTTTTTTTTTTTAAAAAAGGACCTGTTCTCAATATGAAAAAATTGATCCAACTGAGACATACTATACTAGTTTATTTTCTAGTAATTCTTTTTAAAAATGATATTGTTCACAAATATGAAAAATAGAAAGGAAAGAGGAGATTAGAGCATGTTAGAAACCAGGCTGGCAACGGTGATTGGTTGGGCATCACGCCCACAATAAGTAACAAAACCGCCCCCCCCCCTTTGACTCCACCGCCAGCTGTACCCACTCACCCTCATGGCATGGCATGGCCCCCACCCACCTTTCCACCGGGATATTCGCCCATCACCGTTTCAAGCCCCTCTTCACTTATTTAATTTCTAACATATACGACTCGTTTAAACCAAAGGAATAACACATGATAATGAACAAAAGGAATACTAGTCAACAACAATTTTTTTATATTTAAAAAAAATATTAAATATGATATTACGTGGACAAAAAATATATATATGAAACACAATCCAGAAAAGTTATGCTAATAAAAACAAGAGGTTTGAATGGTTGAAGATGATTTAGAAAAAAAGATGAAAACTTGTTTAGTCTGTTCAAAATGAACAATGTCTCTGGTATTCCAATAAGTAAGAGATTTTTGAGTGTATGGGAGTTTCTATGAAGAGTTCATTTGAAGTATGAGGCTTAGCTTGACTAGGCAAGATCCATCGATAATCATGTAAAGCAAAGAATAGTTTTTTTTTTTTGGCGATATCTGTTTTAATCAAAGTAGTTCAACTCAAGGAGATGCTAAACAAGGGTGGCATAGATGAATAGCAATTTAAAAATCTGAATCATAAGGAAAGAAGAGGATATAAACAAAAGATTTCTCACCATACAAACAACCTTTATTGTATTGATAGTTTCAGAATTGGAATGGGGGACCCAGGGCTGTGAATTAATTACGGGGCATGACAATTGGCCTGAAATGGACGTCTTCATCAGGGGACCTTTCGGTCGTATAAACAGAGTCAAGTTTGTATTGTATTCAGGCACAATTAATTGGCTAGCTTTTCATTCTAAAGATCACCATATGCCTCCATCAATCTTTTAATTTGCTTATGCTGTCTCCTTTCATCCACAATGAAAGAGACCTTGATTTGATTACTAAATTATCAGTTACAACTTAATTTCAGGTTTTATTTTTAAACAACCCTTACTCTTACTTCTACTTCTACCACCGAAATACCCCTCAAAACTTAATTGAATAAAGTCGAGGTAACCCAAACTTTATAGCATAACTTCTTTTTTGTTACTTAAGGCAATCTCCAAAATGGCTTAACCAAATCATCAAATATGCTTTGTATAGAGTGTCCAGTCAAATATGCTTTAATGAACACCAGTCCAAGATCTGTCTATATACTGTATCAGAAATTATGTCCATCGCTTATTATCAATAAAGAAACTTGACAATATTGCAATAATCATCCTTCTTTTAAGTCACTTCCAAAGCATGTTAAAAAATCATTTTGCCCTTACCCTACCAAACCATAATTCAGGGCTGAGATTGAAAATAAAAAAAAGGTAGGTATATAAAAATCATAAACTTATGGCTCAGATTGAAGACATGGTTGAAAAAGACAAATTTGTGGAGATAGTGAGATAATGAGATTTTTTGGTCATAGAATTCGGCTCCTAATTGGTTGTTAGCCGACGTCAAAATCCCTGTCCTGAGACTTGCTTAAGAGGTTGGAAATGTTCCCACAATCCACCGTCCAAGATTCTGGGGCAGGCACTGTTTGTGTAAGTAGATAACCATGAGTTCAACATTTCATGCACTAATGACAATTTTTCTTTTCCAAACGTCACGTAAATGAATCCACCGCCCAAGATTGTGTTAGGTAATGTTTGCCGCCTCATATTGTAACTTTCACTACTCCAAATACCTCTTCATCAACCTGAGCTTTAATTTGAGTCATGTAGATTTCAACAAAGAACATCAACAATAAGAACAATCCTTAGAGTAACAACTCGTCGAGATAGGAAAGTTGCAAAGAAGAGAAAATTATTAATTTGCACGGTTGGACAAAATATATTAACGAACAAAAATAATTAATTATAAATAAATACATATAAAATAAAATATGAACAAAGTTATTTATAGTTAATTTATCAAATATGAAAATTAAATAAAATAATAATAAACAATTGAAACAAAGGAGAATTGAGATTTTACGAAACGTTGAGGCCCGTGAAACACAGTTTTCTTAAGATAGATTCGGCCGCTCCTACAGTACTTGGAGTAACGTTGGTCGAAAGTCTCCCAGGATACAACAACAACAGTAATCGAAGTAGTAGCACCTCTACCACAATCAATCGAATGAACAATGCCTTTTTCTATCACCGAAATACTTGAAGGATGGAAAAAGAGATTTTTGAGAGCAACAAAATTTTGGCAGGAGAAATTCTAAGAGAGTATGAAAGTGTACAAAAACTCTTCAGAACCAAGACCTTTTATAGGTATGGAGAGTATTGGAATTTTGGAAAAAAATCCCCAAAATCTGCCATTAAATAAAAAATTTAAAAAGATTTATTGGAATCAAATCAATAAGATAAGTTTCCATATATAAGCAGATTTTGTCTGCTGAGAAAAATAAATTCATGTTGGGCTAAAATATCTGCATGTCGATTTGGGCCCGACTGGTCCAAGCATTTCGCGTTGCTCACGTCGTGCAGCCCGTTGGGTTGGTCCCCGACTGGTCTAGACATTTCGCGTTGCTCACGTCGTGCGAGTGCGCCCCAACCCGTTGGGTTGGACCTGCACCCCCTGCGCGCGAGGCAAGGTTATAAGCTTAGTCATTCAATTACCTTTCAAGAGAATTCACATATATAAACACATCCCACACTTGGTATTTAACCAATGTGGGATCTAAGCCTTTTATTTTTCCTCAACAATATTTCCAAGTAGCTTACTTTGAGCATCAATTTCTCATTCATCACTCAACCATTTTGAGCACATGATATACCGTTGTAAAGGTCTAATGGAGTAGAATATGAACCCATAAAAATATGATTCAACTCTCCACATTTACCTATTGAGAATATGCCTCAAAGTTACCAAAAGATGTATTTTTTCCAACAATCCCCCACATGAATGAAAATTGATAGTTTTATTGAAAAACATTGACTCAATGTGATGATAAAATCTACGGTCGATAGTTGCATAGGATAGGTAGGTATCCACCCTTAAACCTTCCTTTGCGAAAGTATATTTACTTTACTAGCTGACCAATGATGTCTTTAAACTGTTCTGCCTTTTGTGTAAACAATGATATACCTCACACAACTACCTCTCTGGCAAGGTTTTAGTTCTCATGGGTATATTCATATAAGCCGTGAACATCTCTTGGTTCTATAAGAGTTTGAGAGAACTATACCCCCACAGTCTCCTTGAAGCGGGCCCACTTCACTCTCATATAGGTGACTTATGTTGTTCGGCTCACTGAAATACACAATGGTCATTAAAAGCATTGCTTAACCTATGCTATTTTTTAGTCACTGTTTACATCATAGGAACGGACTTGGGATAAGTACCCCCACAGTGACCTCACAAGGTCTATACAATTAGGTTGTCCCTTTGAACCTAGATCTTGGGATCTCCAGTCAACTAGGTAGGGTTTTCTTTCACATAGCGCATTTTATTTTCATGAGCTTAAGTCACATTCCTTTCGATGTTTTAACAACATGATCTCGATTTAAGCCTTTAGTTATTGAATCCGCAATATTATCTTTTAATTTTTCAAAATCAATATAGATAACTCCGTTTGACATCATTTGTTTAACAGTATTATGTCGACGTCACATATGCCTCGACTTAGCATTATATGTTACACTAGCAAGACACCCCCCACACTTTGAAGTGGTTGTAGAATGGTTTTCTATTTTTCCATAACTCATGTGGTGTCTTGTTCCTTTCTTGGGGGTACCTTATTTAAAAGGTAATTTACATTTCATGTGATAACCTAGAGCTTTTGAGTTGTGCATTCATATTTTCCTTTAGAATCTGATTTTCTTTTCGGTTACTCTATTTTAGGAAAGTATGGTGGTGTTATTGAAATGATTCAATATATCGACCACTATGATTATTTAATCTTTTATTAAGTTGGTTTTCAACTTCTTGCTTATAGAGAATAAATTCTCTTCGTCTTAGCTCTTAGTAATGTAGGTAAATAACATTTTTATTCCTTCCTCTCATTTAACCAAGCTTTACAAGCATTGCTATGTATTAGATCAAGTGATTTTTAATCTTTATTAATTTTCCTCAACTCATGTTTCACATTTATAATTATAATTATTGCGAAACGAAGGAATGCGCTTTAAGTTAATTTATGTAGCCTACTATGCCATTAATTAAATGACTTAAGCATATGAAAGGAAAGAACAACATTCTTATTCATAGTTTTGCTTTTACAGAGATAACAATTAGTTTAATACATATCCCCTTTCCGCAAACATTCGCCTTTACTAAGAACATTTTTATTCATAGTTAGGCACATAATTCCATATCAGACACTTCCTTGGAAATTTCTTCCACAACATTAGCCTCGTTAGCTCTAACTTTTTTTGGGATCCTACAGTCGGATGCCTTGTGTCCCATCTTGTTGCAATTGAAGCATTTTCTTTAAAATTTTTGCTTCTTGGAAACATTACCTTTTGGTCCTAGTTTAGGTCCATTTTGTGGTTGTTTTCCCTTTTTGAAGTCTTTCTTGACTTCTATGCCGTTTGCCCTAGTAACATTGTCATTTGCTGCTTTGTTGAGCCTCTTTTCTGTACCTCTATTGTATTCTTAAATATGAAGTCTGACAATTAGGTATTCCACTGATATTTCCTTTCTTTTGTGCTTTAGGTTATTCTTGAAGTCATTCCAAGCAGGAGGCAACTTCTCAATAATGGTTGCCCCTTGGAAGGATTCACTTATTATCATCCCTTCAGCAAGAATTTCGTGAATGATCAGTTGAAGTTCCTACACTTGATTCAAGAATTTAGCAACTAAGAACTTTTTAGTTCTAACATCCTCGACTTTGTATTTATGGTCCAACGATGTCCATAATTCCTTAGTTGTTTTCTTAACACTATACACTTTGTATAGTGCAACTGGTAATCCATTCAAGATGTAGTTTCGGCATAGGAAATCTGAATGTTTCCAAGCTTCAACGGCAAGGAAAGCGATAACTTCATCTACCTCGCCCTCTTTAACAGTAGGACCTTTCAAAAATTTGGCCAAGTTCAACATGGCCAAATAAAATAACATTTTCTGTTGCCAAGTCATAAAATTCTGTCTCGAGAATTTTACAGGTTTTTCGTTGTGGCTTACAGCAGCCGCCATCGGCAATACTGAGTTATGAATCGAAGATTGCATTTGAACCGAAGCTTCAGATTGTGAATTGATTGAATTGGTGGGAGTATTCATTTTTTTGTTAACAAACAAAACTAGAATTAATAAAATTATCAACTTTTGTTAGACGACAGGAATCTAATAAAACCCAAAACAAAAGTTTATACGGTCTAATTAAAAAATATAATAAAATAATGCACTAGGTAGATAACCCTAAAAGAGAGGTGGTGCACTCGACATCCTTAAATACCAAGTCTTTTAATGAACCAATCCTAGACATGCATTCTCATATTGTCTTTTTAATTCATCGTCAATAAATTTCTTTTAATTCAATTTAAAGCCACAATTAACACTACCATAAATAGAAAAATTTCCCTTTGATTTGTTAAACGGCAGGATAAAATTCTGAAACAAAATCAAAATTAATTTTGTTAAACGGCAGGATTAAATCCTGAAACAAAATTATATCATTAAATCAAAATAAAACCTATTCAACGGCAAAAATAAATCCCAAAATATAATTATTTGATTACATCTTTATTTGGAAACAAAACAATATCAAATAAAATCTTGTTAAACGACGGGAATAAATCCCGAAACATATTTTATTTAATTTAGTTTGAATTTAGAAACAAAATAAAATCAAATAAAATATTGTTAAACGGCGGAGGTTAAATCCCAAAACAGATTTTATTTAATTATATTCTAATTTGGAAACAAAATAAAATCAAATAAAATCCTGTTAAACAACGGAATAAATCCCGAAACAGATTTTATTTAATTTAATTTCTCGTTTTTGGAAATAAACCAAATTTGGAATGAAATCATTAAGCGGTAGGAATCAATTCCGAAACGATTTTTATTTAACTCATTTTTTTGGAAATAAAACAAATTTGGAATAAAATCGTTGAACGACGAGAAACAATCCCGAAACGATTTTTATATTACTCGTTTTTGGAAATAAAACAAATTTGGAATAAAATCAATGAACGGCGGGAATCGATCCTGAAACGATTTTATTTTACTCGTTTTTGGAAATAAAACAATTTTGGAATAAAATCGTTGAATGGCAAGAATCAATCCCGAAATGATTTTTATTTTACTTTTAATTTCTCTTTTTGGAAATAAAATCAAATTAACGGAATAAAATTTGTTGAACGGCGGGAATCAATCCCACAACGAATTTTACCTATTGTTAATTTGGAAACAAAATCGAATAAAATCTGTTAAACGGCAAGAAAAATCTCGAAATAGATTTTATTAGTTTTAATATTTATTTGGAAATAAAAAATAATAGAAGAGAAAAGGAAATTTGTTGAATGTCGGGAAAATCCCAAAACAGATTTATTTTTAAAAAAATTGATTTTCGAATTTTTTTTTCTTTTTCGCCTTGATGTTGTGTCGGATTAGAAAATTACAAATAAACATATCTGTCTTAAGATTGTTGGACAAAACACGTTAGCGAACAAAAATAATTAATTATAAATAAATACATATAAAATAAAATATGAACATAATTATTTATAGTTAATTTATCAAATATGAAAATCAAATAAAACCATAATAAACAATTGAAACAAAGGAGAATTGAGATTTTAAGAAATGTTGAGGCCCGTAAAATACGGTTTCCTTAAGACAGATTCAGCTGCTCTTACGGTACTTGGAGTAACGTTGGTCGAAAGTCTCCCATGATACAACAACAGTGATCGAAGTAGTAGCACCTCTACCACAATCAATTGAACGAACAATGTCTTTTTCTATCACCAGAATACTTATAAAACACGAGCGATGGAAAAAGAGATTTTTGAGAGCAACGGAATTTCGGCAGGTGAAATTCTAAGAGAGTATGAAAGTGTACAAAAAACCTTCAGAATCATGGCCTTTTATAGGCATGGAGAGTGTTGGAATTTTGGAAAAAACATCTCCAAAATCTACCATTAAATAAAAAATTTAAACAGATTTATTGGAATCAAATTAATAAAATAAGTTTCCATATATAAGTAGATTTAGTCTACTGAGGAAAATAAATTCGTGTTGGGCTAAAATATCCACAAGACCATTTGGGGGCCGATCCGGACATTTCACGTTGCCTATTTCGTGTGGGTGCGCCCCAACCCCATTGGGTTTGGACCTGTAGCCCTCTTGCGCAAAAAAATAGGGTTACAAGCTTAGTCATTCAATTATCCTTTAAGAGATTTCACATATATAAACACATCCCACACTTGGTATTTAACCAATGTGGGATCTAAGCCTTTTATTTTTCCTCAATAATATTTCCAAGTAGCTTACTTTGAGCATCAATTTCTCATTCATCACTCAACCATTTTGAGCATATGATATACCATTACAAAGGTCTCATGGAGTAGAATATGAAACCATAAAAATATGATTCAACTCTTCACCTTTACCTATTGAGAATATGCCTCAAAGTTACCATAAAATGCAATTTTTCCAACATGCACTACATTGAATATTTAGACCAATTTTTGTATGCACAAGGCCTTCATTTCCTTTTAACTATAACAAGTCCTTAAATCATTATGGCTTATAAACAAAAGAAAAAATGGTTCATCTAAGTAATGCAGGATAAACTATTTTGAAATACCTTTCATTCGAATAATCTCCCACATATTTGAAAAAAAAATGAATAAATTGTTAAATATTTTTTCTTTGATATATTGCACTGATTTTGGTAACATTTAGACTAGGGGTGAGCGTTCAATCGAGTTGAGTGAAAAAAATTCGAGGTAATTGAGTTTACGAGTCATATTTTATCATCCTAACTCGATTTGAAAATTTTTCGAATCGAGTCGAGTGAAATGAAATTCGAACTGAGTCGAATCAAGTGAAATTGTTCAAGTTAAATTAAAAAATTAAACATGTCAAATTAAAATTTTATTACAGTATAACTAATTCCATGTTAGAGCACATAAACTTGAAACCATATATATTTTAAAACTTTTTCGAAGCAAAATAATAAAAAAATAAGATATTTTAGTTGTAACGCCCCAAAAATTTGGATTTTTAGGTGTGTATGTTTGATAAATAATTTGATATGGTGTGTTGATTAAGTGCTTTGAGTGTATGCTAGGGGTCTCAAGTTTGATTTCCTTATTTTGGGGGATATTCTTTTAATTTTTTTCTTTAAGTTAAGCTTGAACCTTAGGGCTTAAATCAATTTCTTTGTTGTGTTGTGACAATGACGAGCTTAGTGGTTCAAGGGTTAAGCATGTGGTTACTCATTGGTTTTGAGTTGAAATCTTATTATGCGCAAATGTGGAATATTTTTGCTTGGACTTCTCGTGGGTGTTAGAGTTTTAGTTAAACTCTATAAAATCTGGTATGAGGGGTTTGGATTAGTTAAAAACTTGTTATTTTATTTTATCCTTTTTTAATTTAAGTATTTCAAATCCCTATATTTCCTCTTTTTCGAAAATCGTTTGTTCCGTCTCCCTTTTGCACGTTCTTTCACTTTTGTTATTTGGTTCTTGAAACCCTATCTTTTCTTTTCTTTCTTTCTTGCTTGTTGTTGATTATTTTTGGTTGTCGTTGGAGCATAGTAAGTCTTTCTTTGCCTCTTCTTTTCTGTTGTAATCAATTTAAGTGTAACTAAGTGCGATTGCTCTATTTCTCTTATTTTGATTTAATCGTTCTTTGCTTAAGATAATGGTTGTATTGGAGTTGTTTTCGTTTTTGTTTAGTGATAAATGTTCTTGTGTTGATTAGGTGAAAGAAGCGATAATCCAACCCCTTCAGCGGAGTAGGTTCCATTTTAGTTGATGTTTTTCGAGTGGTAAGGACTCAAATTTTGTCTTAGGGCTACAATTTTGTTATATTTAGGCACTGTTTGATTAGGGTTTTGACATATTATTGGTACGGCTTTTTGTGTAATTGTAGCTTTGTGAGGTCCTATTATTGGAGTTAATCGATTACGGAATTAGGTGTATGAAAACGACCCAAAACTCCATCAAAATTCGATTAGAACGTGAAATATGGGCTATTTTTTGAAACTGCTTAATGCCACACGACTGTGTGTTAGGCCGTATGGTAGACCGTGTGGAGCACACGACCGTGTGAAATTTTGCAGACCGCGTGTGTAACAGCCCGGTTTATAACCTAGTCAGACAGTGGTTTCGGGACCACAAATATAAGTCAGAAATATATTTTAATATTATTTTCCATGCTTATAGTATGTGAATTGACATGTGTGAAATTTTTGTGATTTAATTTATCCGTTTGTGTGCTTAATTTGAGAAAAGGGGCTTAATCGCATAAAATGCAAAAGTTGCATGGCATTTGTTAAATTTTTATATTGTTATGAATTTTATAATGTGGGGTCCTTATGTTGATATTATACCATTAGAATTATGACTGGACTTTTATGGACATGCATAGTTAATTATTAAAGTTATATCATTAAGGTTAACATGGTAAATATATAATAAAATGTAATTAAATTAAATAAAACACAAAATGGTTGAATTTTTGAATTGGGTATGCTCTTTGCTCGGTTTTTGATAATTTTTACGTTTTTGAGATCGTTGCTTCAAATACTAGCTAACCCATGCTTGAATTTTTGAATTGGTTGTGGATTTTGTGATTTGCCATTGTTGATAGCTTGAGATTTTTGTGGTTTGATGATGAAAAATAAATATTTGTTGATAGATTATTATGTTTAATTAAGTGATTTTTAGTAAAAATGCCTATTTCAGATTAAATTGTGAATTTTGTAAATTGAAGGGTCTAAATGTAAAATAAATGAAAGAAATGGGCTGCTATGAACCTTATTAAAATTCGGCCTAACTATAGGATGTTGAAAATTTTGAAAATTTTGCATTGTTTTGAAATAGGGACTAAATTGAGAAAAATGTAAAATGTTAGGGGCTAAAATGCAATTTGCCCATTTATGTGTTTTTGAATAAATTTGAGTGAATATGTTATTAAACAAGTCAAATTTGTATTAAATTAGATCAAGAAAAGAAGAAATCGAATTTGGATGGGGAGAAATCAAAAGTTGTCAAATAGTCGTCTTGATCAGTTCGTCTTCGTCCGAGGTAAGTTCGTAAGTAAATTATTGAAGTTAAATGTACTGTATTTATTTTATGTATAGCCAATTCTAAATGAGTTTATGTACATTATAATGTCGAATTGTATTTGACAAATGATGATTAATTACGAGTTTAAATTGATTGATTTACGACATCTGAAAGTCATACGAACTATAGGAAAGCTGAAACATGACATCATGTAAGACCACGTCTGGGACGTTGGCCTCGATTTGAGAATTACATGTAAGACCATGTCTGGAACATTGGCGTCGTATATGATTACATGTAAGACCCTATCTGGGACAGTGGCATCATTGTTTGATTACATGTAAGACCATGCCTAGGACGTTGGCATTGTACGAGCTTTTTGAACCGATCGAGTATTTTTTCTTTGAATCCACAAGGTATAACGGGATAACCATATGGTAAAATCGAATGTGAGTCTGAACTAAAGAATTCAGGTATGTTTAAGTTATACGAAATTAGAAGTAAAGGTAAGTAGTATGTATAACATGAAAAGATGAATTAATCTTATAAATATGATTATATATGAATGTGTACATGATTAATAGAATTCGACTTATTGGTGTAATGAGTTCTTTGAAAATTATATGCTTACAACTTACTAAGCTACTTAAGCTTACTGTGTGTCTGTTCATTTGTTTCTTTTATAGATTTTGGAAAGCTAGTTACTAGCTCAGGGATCTTTAAGGAAGTCTGTTACACTATCGATCTTTATCTCAGTATTTTGAAAGCTTGAAATTTTTTAACATATGGCATGTATAGGTTAGCATTTGTTTTTGGTTGATTTTGAAAGTTGTTTATAAGCCATGCGAAAATGGCTATAGATGATGCTTATATTTATGTATTTTCGATTATGATATATGTGTGTGGTGTGTTTGGTATTTGAGTTTGGTATGAAGTAATGATATATAATATATATAAATGATGAGTTTAATCTAATTTGTGGTTCGACAATGGACATTTAGTTATGTAGTTAAATTGTTTAGTTAATTTTTAATAATGAAATTGGTTGAAATCGTTAGGTGTGAACTATACTATGGATATTCGACAAGTTGATATGGTTATCTGAGTCAATTGAAATGGTAGGTTGCATTAGTGAAATGGATTAGAAATGGTGAATAATGTGTATAAGTATAATCAGCTAAAGTATTAGACTCATATTATTGCATATGTAATAATGTTTATGTTAGGTATTGAAGTTATCTTGGATGGTTAAATATGTGGATAATTGATTTGTTATATGGATGATTTTATAAAATGGTTTGGCATGAGTTAATATGATGAGTATGTATGGAAGGTGATTTGACTAAATAGGTTAGTTGTTAAATGGCAATCAGGGATAGTGTTTCAGGTTATTTTGTTAGCCGAATTGATAAGAACAAGTTGGTCTTGTATGATAAATTAGTTTTATGCATAAAATGAGTGATAGACATAATTTGGTTAGGCTTTTGTACTTATTAATTAAGATGTTTTGGTTTGATCTCTTGAGTATATTATGAACTTGTTGTATGGGTTATATGATTAGTTAATAAGTGAATTAAATGCAGGTTTATATTCGGCTTTTGATAGGTTAACTAATGATTTATGCTCATGAAGTCATTGGTTGAGAAATGTTCAACTTTGCTATGATTAGGAAATGGCATAATTTTGCACTATTATGTGGTTAACTTTGATAGCCAAATAGAGGATAGAAAGAATTACAAAGCATGCACATGAACATGCTTGAATGATTTATTTCAATGTGGTAAATTTTTGCATAAGGTTTTAATGTTTAGCGTAATAGTTTGAACATATTACATGGAGGTTAATGCTGTATTTGTTTATGGACAATAAGCCGTGTAAGAGTATGTATAGAACTTTGAAATAAAGTGCTTAATTCATGATAGGTATTCAAATACGATTGAAGTGTTGCACTTATAATTCGAGTATTATTTTTTGTAAGGCATGTATTATATACTGTATAAATTTGAGACATGTCTAATCGTTAAAAATGTGATTATACTCATGGCATGATTTCGAGTAAATATTATGAGGTGATGATTTGTATTTGTAATACGAGTAATAACTAATGTTTAACCTTTAATTAGCTATATGCTTTATATATTTATTAATATGACTTGCATAAATGTTTTAATCTGTGCATGAGTTTAGTAATACCTCGTGACCTTAATCCGATGACGGATATGGGTTAGGGGTCTTACATTTGATTGGTATCAGAGCTACGATTTAGTCGATTCTAGGGCTAACGTAGCGCGTGTGAGTCTAGCTATACATGCCACATTCTTATACTGCGATAGTGTGATGATTCCTGACAATTAAAATGTGTTTTCGTATAGTAAGTGGATCTCGATCGAGCCGTAGTAGATGATGTGGAAAGTAATGCCCCCGCTCCTACTCAAGGGGTAGTGCAGTCTGATTCTAGACCTATTATGAGTAACCAAGAGTGAGAGGCTATGCAAGCCTTCTTCCAAATGATGAACGAGTGGTTCACGAAGTTTGTACGAACAAATTCGGCTTTTTAACAACCCCCACCCCCGCCTAATGCCCCATCAGACTTCTGTTGTACCTCCTGTTATGAATCCGATTCTAATGAATAAGCCTCTGGTCGATAAAATTCGAAAATATGGGGCCGAAGATTTCAGGGCCACTAATTATGATGATGCTAAGAAAGCCGAGTTTTGGCTCGAGAATACCATCCGAACGTTTGATATAATGTCTTGTACTCTCGACGAATGTGTTAAATGTGTAGTTTCTTTGTTGAGAGATGCAGCCTATCAATGGTGGAAAACTCTAACTTCTATTGTTTTGAAAAAGTGAATTACTTGGGATTTCTTTCAATCTGAATTCAGGAAGAAATACATTAGTCAGAGATTTGTTGATCAAAAGCGAAAAGAATTTCTTGAGCTTAAACAGGGTTATCGAAACCATTTTTTTGGTAAAAGTGGGGTAGACTTTGATTTTGAAAATGAAAGAAACGGGAGTCGCCACCAAATTTTTTTATTTAGGTGTGATCGAATCACCTCATAATTTAATCATTTTAATAAAAATTTAGATTTACTAAAACGATAATTTTTGGTTACGCACGGGGAAGGATTAGCACCCTCGATACGCCCAAAATTGATACCTAGTTAATTACTTAATGTCTTAATGTCAAAAGTTTGCAAAGAATTTGAAATATGATCCTTTTATTTAAAAAGACACTTGTATAAATCAAATTACATGTTAAGACCGTCTTATTTCGGAGAGAGAAAATGTCACACCCAATGAGTTGGGGTATGATATTTCACACCCTTAAAAATGAGCTTGTCTTTTGAAAAACTCATGCAATGAAATTTAAAAAGGATATTCATTTGTTTAAGTCAGATGAAAAATCGAAGCCCAATAAGTTAGGGCACGATTTCTCAAAATTCCAAATATTGAATATTGCCTTTATTATTTTTTTTAAAAAAATCCTCAACTCGAGAAAAGAAAATGCCGTATCCAATGAGTTAGGACACAACGTATCAAATCCTCGGGAATGAGCTTTTTATTTATGTGTTTTGATTAAAGAATATTCTCGATTATTTAGATTCAACGAGGAAAATTGAAACCCAATAAGTTAGGGCTCAATCCTCTCGAAGATCCCAAATACCGAGTATTGCGTTATCTCGAAAGCTTTTGAATAAAATGATTCCTAAAACTTAAACCATATTAAACACAACTTTTTGAATGAATAAAGCGCAATGGAATAACAATGTATGACGCGAGGCGATAATTCGTAAACCACAATATATGTTAATGAACACAAATAATCAATAAATACCAATAAACAAATACTATACACATGAAGGCAATAATCTCTCATCACATATAAATATCAACATTAATATTTAAAAGCTAATTAAAAAAAACTAAGAAACAAGCAAATTAACACAAACACCAACCCAATGTACAAGTTGGAAATAACTGAAAAACATGAAAGAAAGGAAATTGTAAACCAATAAAGTTTACGTAAAAAAAATTAAAATAAATAATATGTAAGAAAATTTAAAATAGATCAAAAATAGAGTTAATATATATATATTGTGAAACAAAAATATCTAAATAAATCTTAAAGTAAATGTTACATATGAAGAAAATCAAAATAAGTAATATATAAAACAATAATATATATGTTAATCTAAATAAATAATACATATAGAATGAAAAAAAAACTCAAAATAAATAATAATATACATGATAATACATGTAAAAAGTTGAAATGGGTGAAATATAATAAAGTAGGTTTTTTAAAAAGAAATAAATTATATATATGAGAATAAATAAAAATATAATAATATGGAATTAATAATATATCATAAATTGTGTATAAATGATATTAAATTTGCATAAAAATATATAAAACAATACGTAATAAATTTAAATTTACATAAAAATATATAAAACAATACATAATAAATTTGAAGAATAATACATGAAAACTTAAAATAATTATATGATAAATTTAAAATAATAATATGTGATAAATTTAAACAACATTTATAATGGATTTAAAATAATATTAAGCACAAGTATAAAAATAGGGTCAGATTTAAAAATTAAATATATCAAAAATAATGAAATATAAATACTTAAATAAATTAAAAAATGAGTAAATTAAATCAAGCTAATAAGGATTAAATTGGTTTTAAAACAAAAGCAGAAAGAAAAAAATGAAAAAAAAAATAAAATTGAAGGGCAAAAATGCAGCGCGCGAATAACATGGGGGACTAATTGGGAAATATTCCTCATCCTCCCAAAACGCAACACTGCGATATGGACTAAAATGAAGCAAAAATAAATGTTAGGCCAAATTTAGAAAAAAAAACGAAAGAATTGATCCGGATGCGCTATAAAAGCAGGAGGACCATTTGCGTAAATATTCTACTGAAGTGAAAACACGCGGATCCTTCCCCTGAGTCGGGTCACCGTGCGGGTCAAGGCCAACATGACACCGTTTTGAAACCATTGACCCAGGTCCCAAACGGTGTCGTTGCTCAGCACTTATAAACTAAAAAACATAAAAAAACCTAAAGACTACTTTTGAAAACAAATGACTAACCCTAGTTGTAATACCCCCTACCCGTATTCGTCGCCGAAATATAGTATGAGGCATTACCAGATTTTACCGAATTTTTTTTTCAAGATAGATTTATCATATTCATAAGATAATTTCATCACATACCAAAACCAAAATTTGTTAGCCATACCAATGGCTAACCATAAATTCATTTCACATTAACATCTAATTTACTAGCTTATACATGCCATTGATTTCCAAAATAAAGTTCCTTTATGTACCGAGATCTCGAGATTGATAGTGTGATGTGTCTCCGACCAAATCCGACCTCCGAGCTCTTAACTCTACAAACAGGGGAAAAAGAAACAGGGTAAGCACTTTGTGCTTAGTAAGTTCATGCAACAGGAATTATACTTACCATACTTATACATCCATCATTTAATAACACAAGCACACATCCAATTCACATAAACATATACCTATCACATACAAACTCAACCTCATGCAAATTCATTACAAAGATAAATGATTGATGAGCTCATCAATTCCATGATTTCCATTTCCTTGTTATTTTTCCATATTTATCCCGTTGAATTACTTGGAATTTCGATGGATTTTCAGAGGTACACTTTAGTGTACAAATCCGGGTCCGTCAATTCATATTCATGTGTGCACATTTCCATTTCAGATAGCACACTCCCGCGAACCTCATCCTTACAGCGGGATTACCAGTCCAGGCTAAATCCCCTGCAACGACAATTACTCTAATGAGCTTGGATCTGAATTACCAGTCCAGGCTAAATTCAGACCCTAATTCAGATTACTCGTCCGGGCTAAATCCATTTTCCACATATTCTTCGGGAGGGCTATATCAGGATAGGATCACTCGTCCGGGCTAGATCCTTTTTACCGTCAATTCCTTTTTCAGAAATCCATCGAATTTTTCCTTTCATTCAACCGGGATTTATTTCCTCTTTTCATCAAGAATATCAATACTTCATCAATTATCATACATTAAACATCCAAATCATATTCACATCAATAACAAACATTTCAAGCATTTATGAATATAATTCAAGTTACATGAACTTACCTCGACAATTGTTCGTAAACAAAAATCTACTAATCCCGAACTTTTTTTTTCCTCGATCTTGCTTCGTATTTGAATTTTCCGGATCTAAATAAATAAATTTAATCATTAATCTAATACATTTCATGTTCATATGTAACTTTCTCTACAATTCCATTATTATTTATAGTGCATTCAAAGCTGCCTCACTGAGTCACAGTCACTAAATTATTTATATCTTGAGCTAAAGAACTCCAAATTAAGATCCGTTAATTTTACCTGAAACTAGACTCACATATATTCTTACCATAAAAATTTCAGAATTTTTGGTTTATCCAATAAGTACAGTTTATTCTTTAAAGTTTCCCCTGTTTCACTGTATGATAGTTCTGACCCCTCTTCACTAAAAATTAATTATCTCACTATACAGAATTAGGATGATGCTTCCCTTTATTTCTTCAGAAAATAGACTCATTAAGGATTCTAAGCATATAAATTATAACTAATAATCATTTTTTTAAAATTTTTAATGATTTTCCAAAGTCAGAACAGGGGAACCCGAATTCATTCTGAACTTGTCTCACAAAATCTATTATATCTCATGATTTACAATTCCATTGCTTACACCGTTTCTTTTATAAGAAACTAGACTCAATAAGCTTTAATTTCATATTTTATCCATCCTCTAATTCGATCTCTACAAGTTTTGGTGATTTTTCAAAGTTAGAGTACTGCTACTGTCCAAAACTGTTTTAGTGCATGGTGTTAATTACCATTTTTCCCCTAAACTTTCAACAATGATAATTTCGTCCGTGCTCAATTAACCTCTCAATTGAGCTGATTTTTCTCAATCAACATTTTTTTATATCACTTTAAACTACCTTATAACCTTTGGAAATCAGAATTTCAGCACTAAACTTTAATTCCAAACTTTTTCACAATTAGGTCCTACAAATCAATTTCTATTGGAATTACCTAATAAAATCATATCATAAACAAATTAAAGCATCAATTTCATCCTATTTCCTCATAAAATTCCAGAACATACTCATATCAACTTTCAATATCATTCATAAAATCAAAAACTAATGAATTAAGTAATAGGACCTAGTTGTAAAAGTCTTAGAAACGCAAAAATTACAAGAAAAAGGCAAGAATTAACTCACTTGGTGCAAAAATTATGAAAAACCAGCTTGAAGAAACCCTTAGGACATTTTTGGCTGATGAGAGTGCAGAAAATTAAAGAGAAATCTAGATAATTCCACTTTAGTCCTAACTTTTAAAGCAAATTTTGTAATATTCCAATTTTACCTTTATTTCTTCAATTCTCATGATTTTTCTCAGCGTATGCCGCCCAAATATCTCCTTTTGGGGTTATTTGCAATTTATGTCCCTCCTCATTTCACAATTGAGCTATTTAATCCTCTAGTAACTTTTACATTTTTTTCAATTTAGTCCTTTTCACTTAATTGACTACCCAAACATTAATATTTTCTAACGAAATGTTAATACCATATTACTAACACTTCATAAATATTTATAAAAATATTTTTGACTCGGTTTTACGAGATCGAAGTCTCGATATCTTATTTTTACCTAATTCCTTCAATAATTTCTTTTCTAACTAACCACTTAATCAGTAAATTTTTCTATCGACATTTCATACGATTTTTCCTATCATACCAATATTCATACAAAAATATTAAAATAAATTTCTCTTTAAATTAGATTTGTGGTTACGAAACCACTATTCTGATAATTTTGAATTTGGGTATTACACTAGTCATGCGCCGCTTAGCAAACAGGCCAATCTATGGCCTCCCAACCTTCACTCGACACCGATTACGATGGAGTAGACGAAGACTCGGCCACCAGGTAAATTCCTTATCCTTTAACTCTTCTTTTTCCTTTTATTTTTTAGCATATGATTGATGAATAAAGAAACAGAAAAGAACAACTAGAGAAGAAAAAAGAAAAAAAAACTCTGAATCACCTTTTGAATATCTTTTTTTTTGCTTAGATTTCTTTGGTATTTTTTTTGATTTCGTATTCTTCCGTGTATAAAATTTACAAAGGTCTTCTATTTAGTTTTATAGCTGAATATTTGAAATAAATAAAAAATACAGTATTCGTTTTTTTTGTACTATTTTTTTCGTCCTATTTGTAGGTACGGAGGCCAGTTGGTGGTGTACGGAGGCGGTGGACGTGGCGAGAGCAGAGGCACGTGGTGTGCGGAGGGTAAGAGTGGCGGCTGAAGGTTCTAAAAACCCTAGGTTTTCTAAAAACATTTTTCGGGCTTCTGGGTATTGGGCTCGTTGCTTAGCACTTATAAACTAAAAAACATAAAAAACCTAATGACTACTTTAGAAAACAAGTGGCTAACTCTAGCCATGCGCCGCTCAGCAAACAGGCCAATTTATGGCCTTCCAACCTTCGTTCGACTCTGATTACGATGGAGCAGACAAAGACTCGGACACCAGGTAAATTCTTTATCCTCTAACTCTTCTTTTTCCTTTTCTTTTTTAGCATATTATTGATGAATAAAGAAACAGAAAAGAACAACCAATGAAGAAAAAAAGAAAAAAAACTCTGAAATCACCTTTCGAATATATATTTTTTGCTTATATTTCTTTGGTATTTTTTTTGATTTCGTATTCGTCCGTGTAAAAAATTTACAAAGGTCTTCTATTTAGTTTTATAGCCGAATATATGAAATAAATAAAAATACAATATTTGTTTTTTTCTGTGCTATTTTTTTGTCCTTTTTGTAGGTACAGAGGCCAGCTGGCGGTGTACGGAGGTGATGGATGTGGCAAGAGCAGAGACGCATGGCGTGCGGAGGGCTAGAGCGGCGGCTGAAGGTTCCAGAAACCCTAGGGTTTTTAAAAACAGTTTTAGGGCTTTTGGGTATTGGGCTAAGTTGGGCCTAGTTAATTGGGTTTAGTTTATTTCTATAATCGGGCTGCTGTAACTGGACTTTAAATATGGACTTTGAATTGGATTTTTTATTGGTTTTATTTATTAATTGGGCCTGGGGCAAAATTGGGTATTACAATTGCCCCTCTTTGCTCATTATCGTGTAACGGAAATGAAGCAAAGACTAAAAAAAGCCAATTTTGCCCGGTCCTGCCGTGCCTCGACTCCTTGATGTTTCTTCTCTTGAAGAGGTCCTATTCTAGCCCACTGCATCTTCAGGGTTATAGGAATTTGTCGCTTCAATCTACTCCACTGCAACATCAAGGAAATAAGATTTTCTGTCTTCAGTCTGCTCCATTGCAACTTCAGAGAGATAAGGCTGATGGCTTCAATCTACTCTACTGCAACTTCAGGAAAGTAAGATTTGCTATCTTTAGTCTGGTTCAGTGCAACTTTAGGGAGATAAGACTTGTCTTTGGTGAATTTGATCTGACCTACTGCAACTTCAGAGGTCTAGGATTCATCGTTTTAATCCGCTCCACTGCAACTTCAGGGAAATAGGATTGGTGGCTTCAATCTGCTCCACTGCAACTTCAGGGAGATAAGATTTGCCATGATCTGTTCTACTGCAACTTTAGAGAGATAAGATCTGTCTTTGGTGAATTTGATTCGACCTACTGCAACTTCAGAGGTATATGATTCATCGTTTTAATCCGCTCCACTTGCAACTTCAGGGAGATAGGATTAGTGGCTTCAATCTGCTCCACTGCAACTTCAGAGAGATCAGATTTGCCATGATCTGCTCTACTGTAACTTAAGAGAGATAAGATCTATGATTTATAGCTTTAATCTGTTCCACTGCGGCTTCAGGGAAGTAACATTTGCTATCCTCAGTCTGCCCCACTACAACTTCAGGGGGATAAGACTTGCTTTCTTAAGTCAGCTCCACTGCAACTTCAGGGAGATAAGACTTGCTTTCTTTAGTCTGCTCTACTGCAATTTCAGAGAGATAAGATTTGTAACTTTTATCCATTCCATTGCAACTTTAGGGAGATAGGATTATTAGCTTTAATCTGCTCCACTGCAACTTCAGGAAAATAAGATTCACCATCTTCTTCATCTATTCTACTGTAACTTCAGTGGTATAGGATTTATGGTTTCGCCAATCTGTTCTCTGAGGAACATGACTTGTAGAATCCATTTCATGGGCCTATTTATGCCTAATGAAAAGGATGTTATGATTAGAATGAATCAAAATCTCCTAATTAGGTATGATGAATGAATGCAGAATGTAATGAGAATTATCCCCTTTTTTAATCTTTGGCTTGTCATTACTCATTGTTCATTAAGGCTTCATCACTGACGCGTTACGGGGTCATTTTTTTCGGCTGGTGCCTTCAACAGAAACCCAAAGAAACACTCAATCAGTTTGCTCCACTATAACCTCAGGGTTCAACTGTACTTCTGAGACCTGGGCTTTGTGCTATCCTTCTCCCATTGCAACCTAGGGGTATAAGATCTGACTTTTTTTCAACCCTTTCCTACTGCAATTCAAGGATACAGGGTGTAAATATCCTTGGTCTCTTTCACCATTCCCAAGGTGTCGTACCATATGTTTATGCACAATTGTAGAATTTTTATTCTCCAAGAAAAATCTTTTATTACTCGGTGATCATTGCTTTGTCTATTTATTGAAGCTTTATCACCAACACGATATCTTGTTTTGTTCAATCAATATTTTGAAAACAAAATTCGAAGGGATACTCTTAATTTAGACTCTTCCTTCTTAGATATTTCCAACCTTTAAACCTGGTGTGTTCTAAACAATAGTCCTGTTTCAGGTTCTTGTATTATGTAGAAACTTCTAGAGTAATATGCAAAACTTCTTTTGTGAAAGTATTATTAGTCCATTAATCATTATTCCAATGTAACATGCTTGAAAAAGATCATAAAAATGGATAAGAATAGAATCGATTTGGAGCATAGCTCGAAATGAATAAATTATCAAGGATAAAGAAAAAAGGAATTGATTGGGAACATGTATCTTGAAACGAATAAAGTATTCCAAGAATAGTAAATATAAATAGTATGAAGATTAGGTGCCCTAGATATCGCAGCTTGAATTTCTCTGTACAAACTTACTAAAGATCCTTTTGAATTTGACATGTATTTAGGAGATCTAGAGAGCTTTGTCGATGCCCCAAGATGTTGCATTCCCCTTTTCTATTAATTCAAGTATAACAAGATCACCGCATGCCCCATTTGATCAATATTTGAGCCGCCCTTTTCGGGCTTTCAACTCAAATCGCCTTTGGTCTAAGGCACCCTTTGCGGGTTTTCACCTTAGCCTTTCCATTTTTTTTTGGACTCAAAATAACCTTGTGGGTTTTCACCTTGGTCCCTTCTCCTTCTTTAGGTGAAGTATTTCTTGACTGAATCTGAGATTACAGGATTAGACAAGTTTTTTCCATCTATCTCAGTCAGAATCAATGCTCCTCTAGATAAGGGCTTTTTTACAATGTAAGGTTCTTCCCAATTTGGCATCCATTTCCTTCTAAAATCCTTTTGTAGTGGAATGATCTTTTTCAACACTAGGTCCCCCACGTGGAATTCTCTGGGATGAATCTTTTTGTTGTAGGCTCGCATCATCCGCTTTTGATACATTTGACCATGGTGAATAGCTTTTAGCCTTTTTTCTTCAATTAGGTTCAATTGATCATATCGAGATTGGATCCATTCTGCTTCTTCCAACTTTAGCTCAGCCAATACCTGTAGAGAAAGAATTTCAACCTCGATGGGTAAAAGTGCTTCCATTCCATAAACCAGAGAAAAAGGCATTGCCCCGGTAAAAGTCCTGACAAACGTTCGATAAGAAAAGAGGGCAAATGGTAATTTCTCATGCCAGTCTTTCTAAGTCTCAGTCATTTTTCCCACAATTTTTTTGATATATTTATTAGCCCCCTCGACTGCACCATTCATTTTTGGGCGATACGGTGACGAGTTATGGTGTTTGATCTTGAATTGATTGCAAACTTCCACTATTGTGCAATTGTTCAAATTCAGCGCATTGTCAGATATGATTCTTTTAAGCATTCCATATCGACATATGATCTCATTTTTCAAAAATTTACTGACTGCTGACTTTATGACATTAGCATAAGAAGCAGGTTCCACCCATTTAGTGAAGTAATCAATGACCACAAAGATGAAACGGTGCCCATTAGAAGCCTTCGGTGATATTGGCTCGATGACATCCATACCCCACATGGAGAAAGGCCATGGAAAAGTCATAACGTGAAGAGGTGAAGGAGGTGCGTGCATTTTATTTCCATAAATTCGGCATTTATGACACTTCTTGGCATAACTAACGCAATCTCCTTCCATAGTGGACCAGTAGTACCCGAATCTCACAATCTGTCTGGCCATTGTGAACCCATTTGCATGTTTTCCGCAGATACCCTAATGGACTTCCTCCAATATTTTCTTAGCCTTCACAGCGTTCAAGCATCTTAGTAATACCTGATCATTTCCCTTTTTGTATAAAATCTCTCTATCTAAGACATAGTCAATAGCTAGTCTTCTCAATGTTCTCTTGTCATTCTTCGTTGCTTGATCAGGGTACTTTCGATTCTTCACATATTGCAGTATATTTTGGTACCAAGGATGGTCATCTTTTTCTCCCTCTTTAATATTGTAACAGTGAGCCGGTGTTTCTTAAATGCTCATCTGGATAGGCTTCATGTCCTCTAGTTTGTTTACTTTGATCGTGGAAGCTAAAGTAGCCAACGCATTCGCCATATGGTTTTCATCTCGTGGGGGATAGCAGAAAGTAATGTCTTCAAATTCTTCAATCAGTCTGAGGACCAACTTTCAATAACTGATTAATTTGGGGTCTTTCGTCACCATTCTTCTTTGAGTTGGTATATTACCAATGAGAAATCCCCATATACCTCTAGTATTTTGATTTTTCGTTCAATCGCTACGCGAATGCCTATGATGCACGCTTCATATTCTGCCATATTATTTGTGCAATCAAAATCTAATTTGGTAGAAATAGGATAATGATCACCAATTAGGGATACTAATATTGCTCCAATTCTATTGCCCACAGTGTTTGAGGCTCCGTCAAAATTCAGCTTCCAAATGTGACTTGGGAATTTTCCTCAACGGTTGCCACATGCATCAGGTCTTCATTCGGGAAGTCAAAATTCAAAGGCACGTAATCCTCCAAGGCTCTACTAGCTATTACACTCATTTTCACGGCTTTTTGACTCACATAAACTATGCCAAATTCGAAAAGAAAAACTACTATCTAGCCATTCTCCTGTTCAAAGCGGTCGAATCTATCATATATTTCAAAGGGTCTAATTTTAAGATTAGCCAAGTCGTATGGTATAATAGGTATTGCCTTAATCTCTAAGTTATCCAGATCAGAGCACGACAAAATTTCTCAATAGGTGAGTATTTCATTTCACAATCAGTGAATTTCTTACTGAGATAGTATATCGCCTTTTCTTTCCTTCCGGTCTCATCATGTTGGCCTAGCACGCATCCCATGGATTTGTCAAACACTGTTAAATACAATATCATTGGTCTATCTGAGCTAGGTGGAGACAGTATTAGAGTATTGGACAAGTATTGTTTTATCTTGTCAAAAGGTTCTTGACGTTCCTCATCCCAAATACCTGGATTATGTTTCTTTAGAAGACGGAATATGGGATCGCATTTCTCGGTTAGTTGTGAAATAAACTGAGCAATGTAATTTAGTCTTCCTAGGAAACCTCGAACTTCTTTTTGAGTACACAATAGAGGTAATTCTTGTATAGCTTTGACTTTGTCCGGGTCAATTTCAATCCTGTTTTCACTGACTACAAACCCTAGAAGTGTTCTCGACCTAGCCCCAAAGGTACCTTTGGCTGGATTGAGTTTGAGTTGGAACTTTCTTATCCTTAAGAACAACTTTCTCAGGACTTGTACATGTTCCTTCTCTGTCTGGGATTTTGCAATCATGTCGTCAACATAGACTTCCATTTCTTTATGCATCATATCGTGAAAGAGGGTCACCATACCTCTCTGGTATGTGGCTCCCGTATTTTATCACTTAATAACAGAAAGTTCCCCATAGGGTTTTGAATGTGATCTTCCTCATATCTTTAGGATGCATCTTAATTTGGTTATATCCTGAGAAACCGTCCATGAAAGTAAATAGTGAGTATCCTACCGTGTTTTCCACCAAGGTGTTGATGTGAGGCAAGGGAAAATTATATTTCGGGCTAGCCTTATTCAAATCTCTGTAGTCTACACACATTTGTACCTTCCCATCTTTCTTACGGACTGGTACGATGTTGGCTACCCATTCTGAGTACTTGACCACTTGTAGGAACCCAAATCAAACTGCTTTTGAACCTCCTCCTTTATTTTTAGTACTCATCAGGTCTCATCCTCTGAAGGTTTTGTTGAACTGGCTTGCAATCCTTTCTTATGAGAAGACGGTGTACTACAATGTCAGTACTTAACCCGGGCATATCCTGGTATGACCATGCGAAGACGTCTTTGAACTTCCGAAATAACTCGATAAAATCTCGCTTCGTTTCTTCGGTTATGCATGTTCCAATCTTCACCACCTTTCTCTCTTCCAGGGTAACAATCTCTACCGTTTCCTTATGAGGTATGATTTGTTTCTCCTCCTGTTCCACCATCCTCAATATGTCCAGAGATAAGTTACAATCTGTGTCATCTTCAAAGTCATGAGATCCCTCTAAACACATGTTTCATTCAAGAGGATTTTCTGAGTCTATAGCAGAGTCACTCATGTCATTAATATTCGGGGACCTGTTACAGGTACCAAGGAGTATACAAAGAATGTATGAATTTAATGATACTTATTTGTATGGTATGATTATGAATTAATGAAAGAATGATTTGGAAGAAAATCTAAGAGAATGATAGAATCCAAAATAATTACTTGTACAAAAAATGAAAGAATCTTAAAGGAATATCTGCTCAAAATAATTGCAAAGATGTATTTCATTAAAATAATGATGTTTAGACATGAGCCTATTTCACAAAGGAATTCTTATTGTCTTTAGGCTAAAACAACAAGTGTTTTCTGAATATTACTCTAAGAAAGCTCTAAAAACTTCAGGTATTTCTTCTGCAGTCCAATTATTTAGAACACTCCCAGGTTCATAGGGACGGATATCTAACAAGGTCTCTTCTTCATTTGTGTCTTCATGTATGACATTGATGTGAACATTTTCCAGCATCTCCTTGATGCTTTCTTCCACCGGTATCCTGCTCTTAGGATGAATGATCCCTCCTAATACAAAGGTTTTGGATATGTGGGGAATGATCATTGGTTCCAATTTAACTTCCTCCCCACTTAGGCGTGCCCTTCTTCTTTCTTGCCATTTTTCTAACTCCTTCTTTCTCTGTCTTATATCTGGCTTGTACCCTAAGCCAAAGCGATCTTGTTTTTCTTTCAGGACTGGAACCTCAATTTTTCCTTGAAGACGTCTCCCTAATCCTCTTTCAGCTAAGGCTCCTTTCCCTATCAACAACTGTAACCCCATCTTCGTGGTCTTGGATATTTTCGGTACTGGAATTTTGTTCCCTTCAGAAATAAATGTTGCATTTACAAACTCCAAAGATTGAAAAGAGCATTCAACTGCCACATTATTAGTTTCCACATACGACGCATTATTGGCTACAGCCGCTATGATATCCTCTTCGACATTTATTGTCACTAGCCGACCTTCTGACACTAGCTTTAACTTCTGATGTAATGATGACGGTACAGCCCCCGCCGAAGTATCCATGGCCTCCCTAATAAGAATTTGTAGGAAGGTTTGATATCTATTACAAGGAAATCCACCTCGTAGATAGTCGGACCAATCAATAAGGGTATTTCGATTCTTCCCATGACCTTTCTTTTTGTGCCGTCAAATGCCCTTACTATATTCTGGCATGTCTTCATGTGTGAGCTATCCACGGGTAGCCTATTAAGTGTAGATAGGGGCAATACATTCAATGCTGATCCGTTGTCGATCAAAACTCCTGGCAAGGTATACCCTTTGCATCAGGTAGTAATGTGCAAAGTTTTAGTAGACCCCATACCCCCAGGTGGTATTTCGTCTTTGTTAAAGAAGATAAAGTTATTAGCACTTATGTTTTTAGCTAGCCGATCTAATTTATTGACAGAGATATCATTGGCCACATAGGTTTCGTTTAGCACTTTCATCAACGCACTTCGATGCACCTCTTAACTCAATAGCAAGGCTAGCACAGATATGCGAGCTGGTTGTTTATGCAATTGTTCCACAACACTGTACTCGCTATGCTTCAAGAATTTAAAGAATTCTTTGGCTTCTTCTTCTTTTACTGGCTCGTTAATAGGTAACATAGGCTCGATTGCTTTCCTCTTCTTTTGTTCTGTCACTATGGCCTTTCCTTTTACAGGTTCTATTTGGGGACTTATCAAATCATAGCGTTTCCCACTACGCGTATGAGAACCTATACCCTGATCCTCTTTTGCAGTATTGGCTGAAGTCTCCTTTCCCAAGATGGTTGCAGTACACTCATAGTTCCACGAGAATTTTTTGCTATCCTTGTAAGAGAAGGTTGTAGGTTTTTGAATTATGATCTTTGGCATTACCGGTACTCCCGCTTTATTATTCTTTGGTCGCAAGATGATGACCACAGGATGGTTTACTTTTGGAACCCTTGTCGTTGATTCCGACGCGCATATGCTTCATTCTTCCTTGACTTATTCGTAGAACTCCACTTCCTTATCATCCATCATGCCTTGAACCAAGGCTTTGAATTCTATGCACTTTTGGATCTCGTGCCATTCTTCGTGATGGAACTCACAATAATTTCTCGTCTTTTTGTAGCTCCCTTTTAAATTCGAAATGATTAACCCCCTTTCTACAATTTTCTTCTAGACCCATCTCAAAGGAGTTCTTGCTTCTACAATGTCTGCCTTAATTCTTCTCCCCATGTTTCCACTCATCATGTTTACCCTATTATTTGTATGATTAGGTAATGGATTTTCTGCACTGGATGAATCATCAAATTTGACAATGCCCATACAAATGAGCCTTTCAACCACCTTTTTAAAGACATTACAATTTTCTATGGAATGCCCCGTAATTCCCGCATGATAGTTGCATTATGCATTCGCGTCGTACAATTTAGGGTAAGGAAGTTGTAGGGGTTTTAAGTAGAAAGGGGAAACAACGTGTGCATCGAATAAACTTTGATACAGCTTCCTATACGACATTGGAATTGGCGTGAACTGAAGCTTCTTAGTGTTCTGTCTTGTTCCGAATTCTTGTCTTGATGAACCTTGTTGGTTAGTAGCCACATTATTGGCTGATTCACCGTAATTGATTTTGAGTAACCCTTGTTATATATACTTGTGTTGTTCACCTCATTTTCTTTTTTCTTCGAGGTTGACCTTCTGTTACTTTCTCCAGCATCAATCTTTCCACTCCTTATGGCGTTTTCAATCATTTCACCATTCATAACTATGTCAAAAAAGCTTTTTGTGGCTTTCAGTGTGTTAATAAAGAGCATTGTCATTTCTTTTTCCAGGAGGGGTGGCTAAACTTGGATGGCAACCTCCCTCCACCTTTGTATGTATTGCCTAAAAATTTCATTCGGCTTATTTTCCATGTTTTGTAGGGTGATTCTATCAGAAACCATATCTGTTACATGACTGTACTGCTTCATGAATACTTGAGCTAAATCCCGCCATGAACTACTCTTAGTACGGCTCAATTGATTGTACCATTTAGATGCTGCCCCTGCGAGGCTATCTTGGAAGCAATGTATTAGTAGTTGGTCGTTGTTAACATATCCAGCCATCCGCCTACAAAATATGGTGCTATGAGCTTCAGGGCAACTGGTCCCATTGTACTTCTCAAATTCTGGCATTTTTAACGTGTAAGAGAGTACCAAATCTGGGACCAAGCTCAAATCTTTAGCATCAATCCCATGGTAGTTCTCAGTGCTTTCCATTGCCCTAAATTTTTCTTCGAGCCATTTACACCTTTCCTCTAGTTATTTTGGCAATTCCTCCTTTATTTTTTCTTTTTCAGCCACTTTATCGAAATCAGGGATAGCGGGATTAATAGAGTTATCTCAGGGGTTAGAGCCTGATCCGGCTTGGAAGTTCATTGGCATTGAGGCACTAGCCTGAAACTGCTGAGGCCTGATTGTGACAGAGGATTTGCGCGGGTACACCTCAACTTGGGTATGCACATGTGGAAGAGTAAAACCTGGAGGATAGAGAGGTCCATCATTATCTCCTTTTTCAGCATTAGCCATAGGGCCCTTTCCCTTATCATTTCCCCCAGCCAACAGTTGAGTCAACTGATTCATCATGTTTCTTTGGGACTCCAGCATTTTTTCCATCATATCTTCCTGAATCTTAGCTAGCTGCTCTTGCACTTGTAGCTGAAGTTGGTCTTGTATCTCCTTTTGGAACTGTTCAAGTTTTTCCAATCTTTAGTCCATGTCTTTGGTTTTTGCTCGAGTACCGTAATGGTGTTTGGTTGGTTGGTTGGTTTTTAGATTAACTGAAATAATTTTAATCAATTAGGCTCTTTTGATAAAATTTAATGCATATGATGTAATGTAATGCAAATGCATGAATGCAAAAAGGCATCGATTCTAATTCAATTCCATTTAGAAAACTTTACTAGAAAACAAAATTCTTTACATAAAACAGATTAAATATATGGTTTTTCCCTAATGCTCAAAACTTTAATTTTTTTAAGTAGTGAAGTGAGCTCTTTCCCTCGGTCTGATTCCAATTCGTACTTCACACTCAGTGTATCGGCCTATGCTGCCAAAGTCTATAAATAATCGGCTACCTCCCAAATCTGAGCCACGACCTTTTCCATAATATGTTATCTATTTCTAACTCGGTTCTGACGAAAAAGAAGCTATTTTTTCTGACGCTCTTCATGTCATTCAAGGAATTCAATTCGGATTTCACAGTTTTATAGCTCGTCGTTAATTCTTTTACTCTTCTCTTCATTTCCTCAATCTTGCTTAGGCTCGCTCTTAGCTCCACCGCAGTATTACGATTTCAATAATGATGAAGAGAATTTTCAAGTTCAGCTACTTTAGCCTTTAATTCACCTTTTTCACTTCGACTTTCTAGCAAACTCTTCTTTAAGGTCTCGTTTCGCGCTTGAGCCTCTTTTCGACAAACTAAATCAAGCTAATAAGGATTAAATTGGTTTTAAAACAAAATCAGAAAGGAAAAAAATGAAAATAAAATAAAATTGAAGGAAAAAATAGAGCGTGCGAATAACATGGGGCACTAATTGGGAAATATTCCTTATCCTCCCAAAACGCAACACTGCGATATAAACTAAAATGAAGGAAAAATAAATGTTAGGCCAAATTTAGAAGAAACGAAAAAATTGATCCAAATGCGCTATAAAAGCAGGAGGACCATTTGTGTAAATATCCTACTGAAGCAAAAACACGCAGATCCTTCCCCTGGGTCCGGTTACCGCGCGGGTCAAGGCCAACACGACACTGTTTTGAAACCATTGACCCAGGTCCCAAACAGTGTCGTTACTCAGCACTTATAAACTAAAAAACATAAAAAAACCTAATGACTACTTTTGAAAACAAATGGCTAACCCTAGCCATGCGCCGCTCAACAAATAGGCCAATCTATTGCCTTTCAACCTTCGCTCGACTCTGATTACGACAGAGCAGATGAAGACTCGACCACCAAGTAAATTCCTTATCCTCTAACTCTTCTTTTTCCTTTTCTTTTTTAACATATGATTGATGAATAAAGAAATGGAATAGAACAACCAGAGAAGAAAAAAGAAAAAAAACTCTGAAGTCACCTTTCGAATATCTTTTTTTTTTTTGCTTAGATTTCTTTGGTAGTTTTTTTTTATTTTGTATTCGTTCGTGTAAAAAATTTACAAAGGTCTTCTATTTAGTTTTATAGCCGAATATTTGAAATAAATAAAAAATACAATATTCATTTTTTTTCTGTACTTTTTTTTGGTCCTATTTGTAGGTACGGAGGCCAGCTGGTGGTGTACGAAGGCGGTAGACGTGGCGAGAGTAGAGGCGCGCAACGTGTGGAGGGCAAGAGTGGCGGCTGAAGGTTCTAGTAACCCTAGGGTTTCTGAAAACATTTTTCTGGCTTCTGGGTATTGGGCTAAGTTGGGCTTAGTTAATTGGGTTTAGTTTATTACTGTAATCAGGCTACTGTAACTAGACTTTAAATATGGACTTTGAATTGAATTTTTATTATTGGTTTTATTTATTAATTGGGCCTGGGGCAAAATTGGGTATTACAAGGGTCGTATGTTCGTAACGAAATACGAGCGAGAATTTGTTCGTTTGAGCCGATATGCACGAGAATGTGTATCCACCATAAAAATAATGTGTAAAATATTTGAAGATGGTCTGAATAAAGATATTCGTCTGTTAGTCGGTATTCTAGAAATCAAAGAGTTTGTTGTGCTCATTGATCGAGTAAGTAAAGCTGAAGAACTCGGTAAAGAGGAGAGAAAAGCTGAATCAGAAGTTAGAGATGCAAGAAAGAGATCCCCGAGTAAATTATTTCAGTCTGCATCAAGGAAATTTCGAGATGATTTTAGCCGTCCAAAGGCTAATGTGGGACATTCAAACAAAGATCGAGCTAGATCGCATTCGAGTTTCAAAACTCCTGCTACTTCAGTTGCAAGTGTTGGAAATGTTCGATCTGATCGACTTGAGTGCAAACATTGTGGTAATAGACATTGGGGAAGTTGTAGATTGAATGATCGAGCTTGCTTTAGATATGGATCATTAGATCATTTTATCCGTGATTGTCCTGAGTTGGCTGAACAAGTTACAGTATAGAATTTGAGACCGAGTAATACTGTAGCTAGAGGGAGACCACCCAGAGGTTCCAGGAATGTGAGTGGGAGTCAGAGAACAACCAAAGATACAGTTGTGAGGCCCGAGGCCAGAGCACTTGCTCGAGCATACGCTATTCGCGCTCGCGAAGAAGCGTCACCTCTAGATGTCATTACTGGTACTTTCCTTCTTTATGATACTACTGTTGTTGCATTGATTGATCCTGGATCGACTCATTCTTATATATTTAAGACTTTAGTATCCAGTAAGACTTTGCCTGTAGAGTCTACTAAGTTTGTGATTAAAGTATCGAACCCCTTAGGCCGGTGTGTCTTGGTTGATAAAGTATGTAAGAATTGTCCGTTGATGATTTGAGATGTAGCACCCCCTAACCCTAAACCGTCGCCGGAACAGGGTTACGAGGCATTTCCGGACCTATTAGACAACTTATGAATAATTCATAATTAAAATAACATTCATAGTATAATTTAAGAATTAAATCCCTATAATGGACTCTCGAAGCCCAAAACATGTATTAAAAGTAGAACGGAACTTGTTCGAATATTTTAAAAAAATTTCGTAAATTTTTTTTAAAAAAATTTGACAGTATTTCTGGGTATTTTTACATAAAACCCCCTGCAATTAAAACCATATCCATTTCCAAACATAACCAATTCAACCAATTCAATATAATATCAATTTAAATTTATCAATGTACTAATTAAATTGAAGCGGATAAACTTCTTTCATTATAATTCTTAGACTTGTACTACTAACATTTTTAACCATTTATATTCAAAACATAATAACCTTTATATACATCCTATGTACATGCCATATTACCAAAAAAAAATATACATCACCAAAAATTTGCTGAAGTCGGGTCTGGCTTTGGATGTTGGTTCAGTACTTGACTTCTACAACTTGCACACGGAAACAATCGTACGTTGAGTATGCATATACTCAGTGGTATCACTATAATTCAATTTATATTTAAATACATTAAATCACACACACATACTTTTACATTACAATTATCATCACTTAATGAACAATTCAGTCTTTTATATTATCATTTGATTATATATATACCATTCTTATTTTTTTATTTCAATTCTCACCTTTCACATATGTCATATAATTCAAATTTAGTTTTATCAGTAAATTTATTTCATTTTCCCCTATTAACTTGACTCGAACTCGGCGGATACAGGGATTCCAACCAACACACCAGTACTACACATTGTACCTTAACGGTACACAACACCTAAACAATAATCAGTAACGGTAGCAGTAACAGTAACAGTAACAGTATTCAACACACAAAGTGCTGAGTTTGTAATAGTAACGGTAACAGTATTCAACACACAAAGTGTCGAATCGATAACAGTAACAGTAGTCAGCATATAAATGCCTGATCAGTAAGACGACAAAAACCCGTACTCTTCCATATCCTATAACATGCCAACTATATCCGACTAGCCCTACTAGTTAATAGGATATTTAATTCACTTTTCAATATAATTTCCATCTTAGTTCAGTATCAATTATAATTCCTTATTTCAATCAGTTTCACAGTATTGCAGTAATTCATTACTTTAGTAATTTCACAGTTCAATGCAGTACACATTACAATATTCAGTAACTTCACAATTCAATTCAGTACTGAAAAACAATATTCAGTATTCCATAATTCAGTTCAGTATAAGTCTCAATTTCAATACCCAATCATAAATTTTCATTTTACTAAACACTTACCTTAAAATACTTGCCATACATAATTAGTAAATTAAACACATAGTAATGATAAAGTTTGAATTGTAGTGATACAAACCAAAATTCTCTTCAGATTTAATCCTCGACAATCTTTTCTTTTCCTTTTTGGGCCGATGCTTCAGGCTCGATATTAGCTACGAGCAATTAAAATAATTTCACAATCGTTAGCACAACACAATTTAACTGCTGAAATTTTTATCTAACTTTTACTTTAATTCCAATTTGAATCCTAACTAAACCTATATATTTTTCTTTCTCAATTCATACCCTTTTGCTACTCAATTTCTTGCTAAACTCACATTTAACTATCTAATTTTTATCATATTTTCATAATTTCGAATTTATTTTAATTTAATCCCTAAAACTCAAAACTTATAGCTTAGTTTACAATTCAATCCTTTATTCAATTCCAATCAAAATTTCTATCAAATAAACCCTCAATTCCATCATTTTTTTTCAACATAAACCCTACTAAAAAATCTATTAACTTTCAAAAATTCAACTTAAATTTAAGAGTATTTCACTCTGGGATTCCAAAAACATCAAATTTATAAGAAAAGGACTTGATTAAACTTACCAATTAAATTTCAAGCTTTAAAACCCTAACTTTCCATTTCTTCTTTCTTTCTTTTTTGCTCTTCTCTCCTTTCTCTATTTCGTTCCTGCTTAATGTTCTGTTTCTTTCTTTCTTTTATTTCATTTGCTTTATTTTATATTTAAGTTAATTAATAATTATAAAATATCTATTTTTATAACAAATATAATTAATACATTTGTGCTATATCATAACCTTACATTTGTCTTAATCTAACTAATTTATCAAATAAATAAAATCTTTTAATATAATAATTTAATTAATAAATATCTTTTACTTAAAATTTAAGAAAATATACAATCATATTACAAATGTACAAATACATATATTACACATGTATTTTATCATATCCATACAATTGGCATATTTTGATTTATTTAATAATCTAATATCATTATAATTTAATCATCATTAATTATATAATTAAGACAAATAAAATCTTAGATTTTATTCCCTTTATGCCGCCTCAACTATGCCAAATGGCTTAATTGCCATTTTAGCCCTTTTTACTTTCTTTTAATCTATAATTAGACTTTCACTCTTTATTCAATTTGATCATTTTTCCTAATTACTTTAAATTAAACTAAATTCACTAAATAAAAAGAAATCTAATTAAACACACTATCAGACTCATAATTTTAATTACTCCTAATAATTATTTACTAACTCGGTTTACTAAGAGGCCCGATAACACACTTTTTTCGGTGCTCATAGATTTTGGGTCGTTACACGAGATTCGTGATTTTCAGCTGATTTGATGTTATTACCATTCGATGAATTTGATATAATACTGGATTTGGATTGGCTAACTTTGCACGAAGCTATAGTGAATTGCAAACGGAAAACTATTGATTTTAGATGCAAGAATGACGAGATAATCCGAATTGAGTCCAGTGATCTGAACGGGTTCCTAGCTATGATATCTACAATGAAAGCTCTGAATTATGTGAAAAAGGGTTGTGAAGCCTACTTTGCCTATGTGATTGATTCAAAAGTGACAGAGAAGAAAATAGAAACAGTGCCTGTTGTTTGTAAGTTCCCTGATGTGTTTCCTAAAGAACTTCTTGGATTACCTCCAATTCGAGAAATTGAATTTGGCATTGAAGTATTTTCGGGAACAACTCCAATTTCGATAGCTCCGTACAGAATGGCTCTGACCGAATTAAAAGAATTGAAAGTTTAGTTGCAAGAATTGACGGACAGAGGTTTCGCACGACTGAGTTTTTCTCCCTGGGGTGCACTAGTTTTGTTTGTGAAAAAGAAGGATGGAACTATGAGAATGTGCATCGACTACCAACAGCTCAATAAGGTGACTATAAAGAATAAGTATCATTTACCACGGATTGATGATTTGTTCGATTAGTTGAAAGGGGCTACCGTGTTTTCAAAGATAGATTTGAGATCGGGTTATTATTAGTTGCAAGTTAAAGACTTCGATTGTAACACCCTAACCCATATCCATCGCCGAATTATGGTTACAAGGTATTACTGGACATAGTACAGATCAAAACAGGTATTTTTTTCGTAATCAATCTTATCAAAACACATACAATTTAAATTTGTAACAATATAACACAATTTATAAATCATAACACAGGCAAATAATTGTAATACACATAATTTAATTAGTCAACTAAAACTCAATTAGAATTCAGCAATATTGGCATTAGCTTCTTAAATACCTGTTCAAACATTTATCCTTATTTGTCATACATCAAGTAAATATCAATGCAATTAACTTATGGACAATCTGTAAGTCATATCATTTTTATAAATTGATGAACATGCACATATTAAAAGAAACATAACAACCATGTTACATGACCTAATTTTTATTTTGTTCTAATGCATATATGCTGCAATAATTAATGATATACTAAGACCAAACAACTTAACATATTATATACCATTATTTATAACACCGAATAATACACTATTTCATACCATAATTGATAGTTCAATAATACACATGTTCTTCTAAGTTATTCAAATAATAAATATAATTAATATGCACACTTTATGCTTAATAATATATCTACTTTTGGTATATTTAATGAAACCTAATATAATGTTTATTAATCAAAATCAAAAGAAACATTACACAATTTACTTTAAAACTTTCAAGAATTAAAACATCCATATTTTCCCTTTATAACTTGCGCATATATGGTATCAAATATACCATTTTCAAAGTCCATATTTCATTACCATACTAAGCTGGACATTACATATTAGAGTTTTATATATGTATCAACCAATCCATATTATATTTGTATTATGCTATAAAACACATATCTTACTCATTATTATAAGCCATCCCATTAACATACTATACATATACACTTAAATCATTATTTTATACCAACCCATACAATTGAAACATGCCATTTCCCAATTTCATATCCAAGCGATAAGTCTTAATCTGAAATACACTAGAACTTATAATCATTCATTTACTCTATTAATAGGCCGAAAGTAAGTAGTCACCAATATTTACAAGCATACTTTAAATTATAATTCTTGACCTATACTTACTCAATTACTAAATTCAAACATACTGTACCTATCATTTACATATTTAATACATAACCTAAACATTATTTTAACATTACTTATCTAAATAAATAAAACAAACCTACTTACCTCAACAACTTAATTATCGAAACACATTAATGAAATATCACCATAAAAATATCATCCACATAAAATTTAAACCATGATCAAAGTAAGCTTAAGTCTTAATTCAACCAAAACCAAGCATAAACAAGAAAATTAAACCATTTTCGCATGGCTTTAATACATACATTTTTGAATTAAGCAAACTCCAAAGCTAGTCTATACATGCCATAGTTTCAAAAGAAATTTCAGCTTATAATATACCGTAGTTAGTCGATAGTGTGATAGGCTTTACTGATGATCCCCGAACTCGTAACGACTTCAAAATATATGAAACAAAGGTAAACAAATACAAACACACACAGTAAGCTATTTAAAGCTTAGTAAGTCATAAGCATAAGCAATATTTAACTAGTAAAGATTAAAGGCACATAATTTACTATATAAAGATATCATACATTATATAGTCATACTTTGATCACATATAGAATTATAATACCGAATATATCCATGTATAAATGCATATAAATCTTTCACCTTTGGCAACATAGTTATCAACTAAAAACCGAATTACACATATATGTACAAACATGATAATTCAAAATTTATATTCACATACTATATATAATTCCAAATAAATAACTTACCTTATTTCCACATATATTCATTTAACTAATACATACCTGTACATATAATTCAATTGCATATCCGTCTTTGTTTAACATTACCCGTTGAACCGTTCAAAATTTAAAAGGATACGCGAATAGTCGTAAGGCTCGTACAATGCCAACGTCCCAGATGAGGTCTTACATGTAATCACAGATCGATGCCACTGTCCCAGATAGGGTCTTACACGAAAACACAAGTCGATGCCAACGTCCTAGATGTGGTCTTACACGAAAACACTTATCGAAAATCCTATGTCATGACATAAGTATCTCATCTATTCCAAGGGTTCGTACGGGCTTCAAACATTGATTTTCGATTGAATCGAACTCGAAATAAAATCCCTATCCTAGTATACACATTTGGCCAAGACAATTAACCAATTCAATAATTCAATTTACTACATATCTATTATATATATTCATGAATTTTAACAAATTTAAATGCTTATCGACTTACCTCGGATATCGACGGACAAAATCGACTAATCGACTACTTTCAACTTCCTTCGATCTAATTCTGTTTTCTTCAGTTCTCGATCGAAACATATTCAAATTTAACCCTTTTATTCACCAAATCATTCAATTTAATCCAAAAACACATAAATGGGTAAATTACCATTTTGCCTCTAATATTTTACACTTTTTGCAATTTAATCCCTATTACATAAAGCACAAAATACACAAAATCTCACAACAACATAGTTAGGTTGAATCTTCCTTGTATTCATACAAGTCCATGCATTTCATTTATTTTTCATTTTAGTCCCTCAAAAATTTATTTTCACAATTTAGCCCTAATTACTCAAATTTACCAAAAATTCAAAAACAAAACATGTTAATCTAACACATATATTTCATATTTCACCTACTAACATCATAAAACTCAGACATTCATCAATGACACATTTCAAATCATCAACAATTCACAAAATTAAGACATGGGTTTTGAAGTATTCAAAGCAACGATCTCAAAAACATAAAAATTATCAAAAACCGAACAAAATTCATACCTTAATCAAGCTTGCAAGTGCCGAAAATGTTAAAGCTTTTAAACATTCTTCCTTCTTCTTAGTTTCAGCCAAAAGATGCAGAAATAATGCTTTAATTTTAATATATTAAAAATATATTAACATTAATAATTAGTTTAATTTATTAACCTTTATATAAATATAAATATACATATATATAAGGCAATACTTGTACTTTGCCACCCACTAACTATATTTTGGTCTTAGTACATCATAAATCACTACACCAAATCACGATTTTAGCGGCAGTTTTAGTGGCGTTTGTTTAACAAACGCCGTTAAAAATTGAGCATTAGCGGCGCTTTAAGAAAAACGCTGCAAAAGACCGATTAATAGCGTCGATTTACTAGCATCGCCGCTAAAAATGAGAAATAGTGGCGTTTATTGAAGAACCGCCGCAAAAACCCTAAGAACAACGGCGTCATTTTGAGACCTTTAGGGTATTTAGCGGCGCTTCTTTAAAAGCGTCGCTAATGAGTAGACATTTAGCGGCATTTTTCAAGAAGCGCCGCTAATGAGTAGACCTTTAGCGGCGTTTTTCAGGATGCGCTGCTAATGAGCAGACCTTTAGTGGCGTTTTCAGGATGCGTCGCTAATGAGTAGACCTTTAGCGGCATTTTTTAAGAAACGCCGCTAATGAGTAGATCTTTAGCGGCGTTTTTCATTGAGCCCCGCTAATGAGCAGACCTTTAGCGTCTTTTTTCATGAGGCGCCGCTAATGAGCAGACCTTTAGCGGCGTTTTTCAAGAAACGCCGTTAATGAACAGACCTTTAGCGGCGTTTTTAAAGAAGCGCCGCTAGTGCGCAAACCTTTAGCGGTGTTTTTGGCGAAGTGTCGCTAAAACATATTATGTATTTTTTTTACTTTTTAATTTGTTTTTTTATATTAATTAAAATTCAATATATTTTTAATTGAATATTTGTTAAAAATGGATAAATTTGAAATAATGAGACATTTAAATAATTTGAATTAAAAAACATAGCAAAATATTTGTTAAAAATGAAAAAATTAAAATACTATTAATTAAAAATATTTGAAAATTTTTTGGGTACATGACTGATTGCTTTTTAATTTATATATTAAATAATTTCATATATAATTGTAAAGGATATAATAGTAATAATTTTAAAATATTTATTTTGTATAATTATCATTATATATAGTTCAATATATATATGGTTTAGAGTATATGGTTAATTTAGTAGTTAAGGCCGGTTTAAGAGTCACAATTTTAAGGTTTATATATTACGAAATATTTAGGGATTATATATGGATTAGAGATTCTAGTTTAAGGGTTGTGATTTAAGGGTAATGAGGTATAGGGGTTATGGGTTAGAGGTTAAGAGCTAGTTAGGGATTTATACGGTTTATGGTTTGGTGTTAGGTTAGGGTTTAGGGTCTAGATTAATTAGTGTGTTTTAATTTATATATTAAATAAGGTTTAGGGGTTAAGGGTTAGAGGTTAGGAGCTACGGGTTAGGGATTTAGGGTTTTAATTAAGGTTTAGGGTTAAGGGTTAAGGGTTTATGGTTTAGGATTTAGGGGTTAAGGGTCGGGTTAGAGTATAGTATTTGATTTAATTACTGTTTTTAAATTATATATATTAAATAAGGATTAGTAGTTAGTGGTTAGTGGTTAATTGGGGTAATTAGGGTTATGGGTTTGGGATTAGAGGTTTAGAGTTAAAGATTTAGGGTTTAAAGATTTGGGATCAAGTTAGGGTTTAAGGTTTAGGGTAATTAGTATTTTTTAATTTATATATTAAATAAGTTTTTATATAAGTGTAAAAGAGATAAAAAAAATTGTAAACATTATTGATTTTTATATAAGTTTTTATACTAATTGAATATAAAAAATAGAGATTTGGCGGCGTTTATAGCAAAAATGCTGCTAATATACATTCCAATTTTTGTAAACGGTGCCGTTTCGTTAGAATAATTGAATTTTATAGTGGCGTTTCTTTCGTAAACGCCGGAAAAGGTCACATTAGCGGCGTTTAAGCCAAAAAACATCGCAAATTTATATTCTATATTTTCTATACGGCGTCGTTTAATTTGAGGAATAAAATTTTTATACCGGCGTTTTTCGAAAAAACGCCGTAAATATGATTTTAAATATGTCAAAACGGGGTCGTTTTCGTAAAGAATGAAATAATTTTGTGGCGTTTTACTGAAAGCACCGCAAGTATTTAAAGAAATATTGGCAATGCGGCGCCGTTTATGTACTGGATTGAAATATTTTAGTGGCGTTTTGAAAGAAAACGCCGCAAATACTTACTAAATTTTGCCAATGCGTCGCCGTTTCCGTATTTGAAAAAAATTGATAGTGGCGTTTTTTACGGAAACGCCGCAAATGATTTATTAAATTTCCTGATTGGCGTCGTTTATGTACTGGAAATAAAATTGGATAGTGGCGTTTTTTAGGAAAACACCACAAATGATTTATTAAGTCTCTCAATGCGACGCCGTTTCTTTAGTGAAAAAATTTGGATACTAGCGTTTTTTGAGAAAACGCCGGAAATATTTAATACATTTTCACAATGCGGCGCCATTTCGGAGTTGGAAATATTTTATAGTGGCATTTTTTACTAAAACGCCGCAATGTTTTTATAAAACTGAACATATACGGCTCCGTTTCTGTACTGGAAAAAAATGAATGGTGGCATTTTTAAAAAACGCCGCAAAGGATTTATAAATTCACCGATGTGTCGCCGTTTTTGTACTGCAAAGAAATTAAATACTGGCGTTTTGTAAAAAAACGCCTTGACCATTTCTTAGATTTTCCCAATGCGGCACCGTTTCGCTTAATGAAAACAATTTTGGGGTATACCCCCGAAGCAATCTTCCCCCAGCCCCAAATTCATCAGCCCCAAATCTCTAATTTGCCTCCTTTCTGCGATTTCTTGCCTCCGATTTTCAAATTGTGTATTGCTTAGTGTTTGGAAATCTTCTTGCGTCCGATTTCTTGCAGAATTACCATAGGAAATCTTCATATTATATATATTTTTAAAAACCTCCTTACAGAGAAGACGAACGTCGCAAAATAGCCCTCAAAAGTGAACATTTTCCAAAGTTCTAAAGGTTCGATTTTGTTTTGATTCTGCATATGTAATCATTTGGGTTTTCTTGTATTTCTTAATATTTTTTTGTTTCTTATTCGTTGATGTTCCTTAATTTAAAAAAAAATCTCTTCTCTTTGTTTAGGGTTTTCGTTTGTTTCAGTTCATTGTCCTACAGGTGCTCTAATTGTTTGTTTTTACTTCTATTTGGGAATGGTTTCATTATAGGGTTAGGAACTGATGTTATGTTTTTCAATGTAGGGTTTACGATTTATTTCATTTCACTGCTGAAAGTAGTTTTCTTCATCGTCTTGCAGGTACAGTGGTTTTCGTCACTGTTGAAATTGTTTTTCTGGAAATGTTTTTAGTGGATGTCTTAATTTCATATCATTTAATTGATTTTAGGCAACGTAAATTACCTTCTGCATATGAACGTATCACAGACAATTGTTTAATTATATGTTTGGGCATTTTATATGTATGTTGCGTGAATTCTTAGTTTTCTGGGTTATAGAAACGCTACACCAACATTGAATTTAGGATGATGATTCAGTTACTGCGAAGTTGTAAGATTTAGTAATTGGATCAAAATAACTTGGCCGTTCATCATGTATGGTTTTGAAATGTATGTATGAAAACAACAAATGTATGTATGGTTTTGAAAAGAACATGTAAGAAAAGAACAGCAAATGACAGATCCACTGCCAAGCAGTAATTCTGATCAGACCTCATAAATAATAATCCAATCCATTCGAATATGTATGGTTTTGAAATTATTTTTATTTTTCTATGGTTTTATATAAAATATAAAACCCTGATTTGGTGTAGTGATAGGTGCCTAACATCATGTTTTCTGGTCGGCATGTCTGTTGCAAAAACAAAAATCATAATTATCACAAATAAGGAGTCATAGCCTTACTGTTATTTTGCATTTAAAAATAAGGAGTCAAAAATAAGGGTTAGATTTTGATATCCATAGGTAAAAGACAAGAAAGACTAGCAGTAATGGAGAAGCAATTATCACAAGGGTTGAAGGTGTTGGGGTTGAATGAAATGAATCCATAACGAATAATTAAGTTGAGGGAGATGGATTTAGAGTTGTTTTAAGAAATTGTAATTTAGTTAAATACTTTTCTTTTTCCTTGTTTTAATTTTTTCCTGTTTATTTGGTACTAGTTTACTTATGTTTTCCTTTTTATTTTTATTTTTTGCAGTAGTTTGCTTCGAAGTCGAGGAAATTGAGGTATTTATTCCTATGTTTCCCACCTTAGTTTTCTTAAAAAAACACCTCCAAATCTTTAAATTTTGGATTTTGTTATATTTTAGCTTTATACTTTAATTATTATTTTTGAGTTTTAAAAGGGAGTTTTAATTAAGATTTTTTTAAGCTGTGGGTATCGGTTTTAATTATCATTTTTTATTTATATGTTGGTAGCTCAATTTGCATGTTACTTTGCAAAATTTTTCCATAACTACAAGGTATAAATTATGATTGTAATTCTTGTACATATTTTTTACCCTAGCAAAAACAGTGACGCAAATGATTAAAATTCTTAAATCACTTTATATATTTGAGTAATTGAATAAATTATGGGCGAATAGTGGATTCGGTTTAAAGCGAACAAATGATCGATTTTCAATTTTATGTCAATTAATAAATTATCGACGTTAGATCTCATTTATGCGATTGAATGTTAATGTTTAATAATCTATGATTATTCAATTAATTGATCGATTAATTGATTGAATGTCAATGAATTATCAAATTTTGTAAGTTAATTGATTGAATGTTTAATAAATTGATTATATAATGAATTGTCAATGAATTATTACTTGATTGCATGTTTAATATAAACAACTTATTAATATATATATTTTAAAGTTAATATATATTTTCAATATTTATTATATTTTCAATATATTTTTACAATTTTCTTTATACTTATTACTAATATATATATAATTTTAATATATAATTTTTTAAAATTTATATCTTACATGACTTAAATATATATTTTTAAGTATATTTTACATGACTTACATTACTTACTAAAACATATTTTTTACTAAAATTTACTTTAATATATTACTTGAATATATTACTTAAATAAATTACTTAAATACACTACTTACTAAAATTTGGTTAAATTTATTACTTAAATATGCTACTCAAATACATTACTTACTAAAATTTGTTTAAATTTATTACTTAAATATGTTACTTAAATACATTACTTACTAAAATTTAAGTATATATTACATTACTTACATAACTTGTTAAAATATATTATAATTTTAAAAATAATTATAAATAAGATACATAAAAGTGCTATACTTACATCATACATATCTTACATAACCAAAATTTTTATGTACAAGAACTTACATAACTTGTTAATATTTATATAAACTTACATAACTATCACATAAAATTATATGTAAACTTACATAATACATAACTTACATGTTACCTTACATAATACATAACTTATATAAATTTTTTATATAAACTTACATAATACATTACTTACATATTAACTTACATAAGTTATCTACAAGCTTATATATAAACTTGTATAACTTACATAATAACATAACAACTTACATAATACATAGCATACATAACTTACATAACTTACATAATACAAAACTTACATAACTTAAATATCTTACATAACCTACATAATACATAACTTACATAACTTACATAATACATAATAACTTACAACTTACATAAGATACATTACTTTGATAACTTACATAACTTACATAATACACAAGTTACATAGCTTACTTAATACATAACTTACATAACTTATACATGTACATAACTTACATAATTTACTTAATACATAAATATATATCATATTGTATACTTACATAACTCATTTATACTTACCACTGAACAACTTACCCTTGTAATTTTTGGTGAAAATCAGACTTCAAGAAATAAGAAATGGACCGGTCTTGGATGAATTTGTCAACGGTAAGCGACGGTTATCGAAATGGAGTACAGACTTTTCTAAATTTTGCATTTCAATATGTAAGCCAAGAGAACATGATTCTTTGCCCGTGTAAGAAGTGTGTCAACATAAACTGGCATTATCGTGAAGTTGTATACGAGCATCTAATTGTTGATGGGTTTGTTCGGGGTTATAAACAATGGCTTTTTCATGGAGAATGCCCGCCTAGTACTTCCTCTTCAAGGATGGATGTATCTTATGATAGTATTGCTTACCATTAGTCTGTTAGAGGGGATGACATGGAAGGGATGTTGCGGGATGCATTTAATATTCATAATCATGGTTTACAGTCATTCCCAGCCGACTTTGTGGCATCTGATGATTGTAATCTCGGTGGAAATGCTTTTACTGAACCCAAAAGAAGTGTACATCATGAAGAGCCGGATGGAGAAGCGGCGAAGTTCTACGCGCTACTTAATGACATGAACGAAGAACTGTATGAGGAATCAAAATTCTCAAAATTGTCTTTCTGTATTCGTCTTTTTCAGTTAAAATGTTTGGGATGGTGGACCGGAAACTCTTTGACAATGCTGTTAGAGTTTTTGAGAGAGATGTTTCTGTTTGCAAAAATCCCTCAATCATGCAAAGATATGAAGAAAATGATAAAATATTTAGGTCTTGGGTACACCAAAATCCATACTTGCCCGAATGACTGCATGTTGTGTTAGGGCGATCGGAGAAACCAACAGTGCTGTCATGTATGCGGCCAATCATGTTGGATAAATAGAAACATAGAAGATGGGAACGACGATGAAAATGATGCACAACCAAGAAAAAAGTCGGTCAAGATTTTGCGGTATTTTTCGCTGATACCAAGGCTTCAAAGGCTCTTCATGTCGTCAAAGGCAGCGGAGTCAATGACGTGGCACCATGATGGACAAACCGATGATGGATTATTAAGGCATCCGACAGATTCTTTAGCTTGGAAATCATTTGACAATAAATTTCCAAGCTTTGCAAGCGATCCTAGGAGTGTGAGGCTTGGCCTAGCATTTGATGGATTTAATTCTTACAAGATCATGAGTACTGCGTATAGTACTTGGCCAATAGTGCTTGTTCCTTACAATCTGCCTCCGTGGATTTGCATGAAGCAATCTTCCCTTATCTTATCTATGATTATCCATGGAGAGAAAGGGCCTAGGAATGATATCGACATTTATTTACAGCCACTTTTTGAAGAGTTAAAACAATTATGGGCTGGTGTTGAGACATAGATGTGCTGAGAAAGAAGAATTTTAATTTACGTGTAGCATTGATGTGGACCATTAATGACTTCCCCGCTTATGCTAATTTATCCGGTTGGAGTACCAATGGTCGTTATGCGTGTCCTTGTTGTGCTGCACAAACATGTTCGCGATGGTTATACAATGGGAAGAAGTTCTCTTACATGGGGCACCGTCGGTGGTTACCAGAAAATCATAGATTTAGATTTCAGAGTTCAGCATTTGACGGTACTGAAGAGTTCAGAGAAGCTCCTTCACAGATAAGTGGATCTGAAATCTTGTTAACGTTGGAAGATATGAATTTCAGTTATGGAAATATGAACCAACCAGCAAACACGCAAAGAAATAGAAGATCAAATGATAAAGCTGATGATGACTCCGATGAAGAGGATGATCCTAATGAGGCAGACTTGTGGAAAAAAAGAAGTATTTTTTTTGAGTTGCCTTATTGAGAGCACCACCTTTTACGACACAATCTTGATGTTATGCATATTGAGAAAAATGTCTGCAAGAACATTGTCGGTACAATTTTGAATGTAGACGGAAATCAAAAGACAATCTTCAGAGTCGACTTGATTTAGTTTAGATGGGAATTTGAATTGATCTTCATCCGAATCCACTTTCGAATGGGAAATATCAGTTGTCGCCTTTTATTTTCTCGATGTCCAAGGCGGAGAAAGAACTGTTTTACATGGTGTTGAATGATATAAAGGTTCCAGATGCATATGCATCAAATATATCTCAATATGTTAGTGTTAAAGATCGAAGACTATATTCGCTAAAATCACATGACTATCACATCTTAATGCAATATTTACTGCCAGTTACTCTACGATGTTGTATTTCGAAGAAGGTGACATCTTGTATAATTGAACTATCCAATATAATGAAAGCCATTTATGGCAAAGTTTTGGATGTTCAAGAACTTCAGAAGGTACAGGATCGAGCCGATTTGACTTTATGCAACATGGAGAAAATTTTCCCACCTTCCTTCTTCACAATTATGGTTCACTTGATAATCCATCTCCCGAATGAAGCAATTCTTGGCAGACCTGTTTTCTATCGATGGATGTATCCCATAGAAATGTGTTAATTAAAATTTTTAAAATTTTCCTTCATTCACCTATAGTACATAAGTTACAACTTTTCATAATGTTGCATATCATGTTTTAGTTTCCTATCCAAATTAAAGTCTTACTGTCGCAACAAGCGTTATCCAGAAGGATCGATTGCTGAACATATTTTTAACATAGTGAGTACAAACAAATATTGGTCTTATTATATATTTCGACTATTTTATATGTGCTATTATTGTTGTAATTGTATACTAAGTTTTCAACTATTTTATTTGTATTGCAGATAAAATGCGTAGAAGGAAAGTGCGAGAGCTAAGCATTGTTCAAGGTACTCCAAACTCGGCGGAAACAAACATCACTGAACAACAGACTACTGTTGGATCTTCGAATGTCCCGACTACACCTGAAGAACCAATAGAAGTTCAAAGTAAATTAACATTTAATTTACATTCGTGTTGACTTTTTGTTTATTTATTTTTAAAATTCTTATATTACAATATAACATTTTTCAGTTGAAACTGGTCGGACGCGGAGAGTTTGAGGACGTACGCTACTAAGGATTTATACGAGCTAGATCCTGTCGAGCGTGTCCAAGTATGCAGTAATAGCTTTGGTCAGCCTGTTGGATTAGAAGCTCGCCTTCTAGCTGGGTACTTGGGCATTCTAGCACGAAATGCAAATATGTTGCCTATTAACTACGAGTCATGGCATAAAATGCCCGAGGGTAACAAAAACCAAGCTCTCGATCAGATTAAGGTAACAAAACGTTAGTGTCATTTATAGTACTTGGGTTTAAGTTTCATTTATATTTAATTTCTTAACTTGTTTTTTTTGTAGGCGAGATTTGCTCTATAGGTCTCCGATGCTTATGTAAAGAAGGCATTGGGAAAAAGATGGAGAGACCATAAGAGCACTTTAAAGAGAGACTACTTTAAGACCAAAACAACACTCGACGAGAGCTTACAAAATGTCCCATCGGGAATGCTGAGGTACCAGTGGGAAGAGGTCGTTAGATTTTGGACTCCGAAGAAAGGACAGGTATGTGTTACTACAAAAATCTTGTAATTATTTTGGTTTATAGTATTTACTAATTAACGTACTAATAATTTCATAACGTAGGATCGTGAGCAAGTTGGAAAAAGTAGTAGGCAGAAACAAAAATTCACTTACACAGCTGGCTCGAGAAGTTTTGCTTGTGTAGCTCAGGCCGAGGTATTTTGAATTTTTTAATATTGTCAGATATTTATTACTTTCTATCAAATAATATTTTTACTACTGTATTGTAGGAACTGTCTTTCGGTCAAAAAGTTGGACGCCTTCGACTTTTTGACATGACACATAGGAAGAAAGATGGAAACCCTATGACTACTGAAGCTGCAGAAATTATGGTACGTTTGCTTAATACAATTTGACTTGTTTTAATTATTTATAGTGTTTATTTTCTAATGGTTTATTTCATTTATTGTAATGCAAATATTGTAAGTTATGTTGCATTTGTTTTTTTAATATATATTGCGTTCCTAACTATGTGATTTATTTTTTAGGAAAAACTAAAGGATAAAAAGGCGAAGTACGAAGTGATTTCTTCGAGTGATAGTTCTGTTCATATTGACGACATTGATAACCGGATTATCACTGAAGTTTTGGGTCCTGAAAGGTATGGTAGGGTTCGATTTCAAGGATCTTTTGTTAACCCATCCCAATATTTTGGATCCAGCTCGCAACAATACATGCCTTCGGGGAGTCAGGCTCAAGCTGAAGTTTAGAGGTTAAGAGACCAGATGGCTTAGATGCAAGTGACAATAGTTGAGCAAATTACACAACTTAAAGCAGATGCAGCAACGAGAGAAGCTGAGGTTCAACGAAAGTATGAAGAACCCAAGCAGCTGCTTAAAGCAGATGCGGCAACGAGAGAAGCAGAGGCTGCAACGAGGGAAGTAGAGGCTACAGCGAGGGAAACAGAGCAGCATAAAAAGTTCAATGAACTCCAGTAGCAGCTTCAGAGTATGATGAAGATATTTCAGCAGTCGCAACAACCGCCGTCTTAGACTATCGTGTAAATATACTTCAATTTTGACTTTTAATTATCAGTTTAGCTTTTAATTTTTTTGTAAGAATAATACGAATTTTATTTTATTTATTGATATTTATTATATATTATTCGTTTAATTTTAAATATTATATAGATTTATTGCTTTCGGTTGGTTTAGATTTGGTTTCTTCTAATTTGTTTTTACAGTAGGGCTGAAAATATAAAAAAATTTCTTTTACAAATCTGTCAAAATTAGTGGCGTTTTAAAAAAAAGCTCCGCTAAAGATAATGGTCTTTAGCGGCGTTTGTGGTAAAAGCGTCGCTAAAGATAATGATCTTTAGCGGCATTTGTGGTAAAAGCGTCGCTAAAGATAATGGTCTTTAGCGGCGTTTGCGAGAAAAGCGCCGCTAAAGATCAGGGTATTTAGCTGCGTTTTCTGTAAAAGCGTCGTTAAAGATTAGGGTCTTTAGCGACGTTTGCAGGAAATGCGCCGCTAAAAGGTCATGGTCTTTAGTGGCGTTTTCCGAATAAGCGCCGCTAAAGGTCATGGTCTTTAGCGGCGTTTGTCTGAAAAGCGCCACTAAAGACCATGGCCTTTAGAGGCATTTGTGGCGAAAGCGCCGCTAAAGGTCTTGGTCTTTAGCAGCGTTTATTTCTAAAAACGCCACTAAAGTTAGTGACGCAGTTGTAATACCCAATTTTAGCCCGGGCTCACATATGGAAACATAATTTTCGAGGATATACAATCTTAGATATGATATGCAATCTTAGATATGATATATGCAATCTTAGATATGATATATACAATCTTAGAAGATATGATTTTATAATCTTAGAGATTTAATTTGTAGATACCCTTTAATCTTAGTCGTTGATGTAATTGATCTGTACCGTTGGATTTGGGGAGGCTCAGCTATAAATAGAGGCCTCTTCTTTCATTGAGAAAGAAAAAGGAGAATCAATAAAAAAAAAGGAGAACGATTGGCAGTTTTTTAAAGGTGGCTTACTATTTTCTTTTTTTTCTTTTTCGATTATTTTTTACTTTTTTACGATTTTAAAAAAGGGAGAAGGTGATACCACTGTGAATTTTATTTATTTATTTTATTTAGCCCTAATAAAATGACACGTTTCAAAGGATGGAGATATTTTCCCATTCGAGCCCTATGAGTTATTCACGCCTTTTAATTGGGCCCTTCATTTTTTTGAAATTATGTTGATTTTCAATTTAATCCTTAATCTTTCATTTTAGGTTTTTAGTCTATTTTATTAATTTTGTTATTATTATTATATTATATAATATTATTATTATACCTACATATATGTGCGCATATGCATGTTAATATATATACATATATATTTTAAACGTTTTAAAATATATACATATTATATACCTACTTTATTATTATTTTATTTTCATAGTTTTTTATACATATATATATATATACACATTTATATTTCATAATATTTATACGTATGCCCATATTCTATGATTTTTATATGTTTATACATTTTTGTAATATATACATATATATTTATACTCCATTCAAAGCTTATTATAAATATTTTCCACGTTTTATATTATACTTATATATTTCATTTTTTTGTAAATGCATGAATATATTTTATATGTATATATTTATATTTTCCTTGTTTTCATAAATGCATTATGTATTTTATATATATATATAAGTTTTATAACCCAAAATTTTATGAGTAAATTATCTTTAAGTCTTTTATTCTTCATAATTTCAAATGTATATGTATTTTGTACCTTTTTCTCTTTATATATATTTTTGTTTATTTCCTTAATTTGCTTATTGATTTATGTTTTCATTTATATTCATTTGATATTTTATATGTCGTTGTTTATGTACATTAATTTCATTTATTTCTATGCCATTGTTGTATTTATTATTACATTTTATATTTAATGTAGCATCACATCATTTTTTTTCGATTTTAAAATTTTCAAAATTGAGATAACACTCGTATTTAGGATTTTGAAGGAAATTGGGCCCTAACATATTAGGTTCCGATTTTCTTCGTTAAATCCAACGATCGAGAGTTGCTCATTAATAAAAAATATATAAAATAAAAAGCCTGTTGTTGGGGAGTTAAATATGTTGTATCCTAACGTATTGGATGTGACGTATTGATTTCTCGAGACAAAGATTTTTTGAAAAAATAATAATAAAGGAAATATTTCAAGTTTGGGATTTTGAGGAATTGTTCCCTAACGTATTGGGCCACGATTTCTTAAATCTTAAACAAATGAATATTCTTTTAAATTTTTATTACACGAGTTTTAGACTAATTCATGTTTGAGGAAATTAGAATGTTGTGCCCTAACACATTGGGTGTGACATTTTCTTTCTTCGAAATGATAAGGGTCTTAATAAGTAACGTTTTAAGTTTTTGCTAAGGATTATATTTTTCAAAATTTTGACATTAAGACATTAATTAATTAACTAGGTACCAATTTTGGGCGTTACGAGGGTGCTAATCCTTCCTCGTACGTAACTGACTCCCGAATCCGTTTTTCTAAAACTCGTAGACCAAAGCCGTTTTTTTAGGTGATCCAATCACATCGTAATAAAAGATTGGTGGCGACTCCCAATTTTCATTTTTTAAAGTCGACAACCTAAAACTTTTATTTTTCAAAAAATGGTTTCGACAGCTAGGCGACTCCACTAGGGACACATATGAGAGTCGAGCCAAAAAGTTGATTAATTTTTGTCTTATTGTCGAGAAAATAAATTTTTAAAAAAAATCATGAGATCATTGTGCATTCATTCATTTTCTTGCTTAATTGATCTTTGCATTATTCATTACATTAGTTGAATGATTTTACCCTTCTAAGTGGGAGTGAGAAACTATTCCTTCGTGAGGTTTTCACCTCCGTATAGGATAGTGGATCGCTTTCGGAATACATCGGTACCTATGCCTTCATGAGATTATCATCTCCGTATAGTCATAGGGAAAATGTGTTCCCCTGAACCGGACTTGATCTATATGAGCCTATAATGGGTGAAGATAGAGGAATCTGCTGGTTCGGGTACCCTTACTTTAGAACCGAACAGCATATAGTGAGCCTTAAGAGCCTACCCTAGGTAGAATCACACCGAATGCCTAGAGGTCACCCGAAAGCTTGGTTTAAATTTACGATCATTTTGTTGTATTTTGTCCATTTTTGTTATGATTATAATTGCTTCGGTTTGTAATTACTTTATTGGTTTGAATTTTGATGTTTCTGCATATTGCATTACATGACCACTCGATTATATCCTTTTAAGTGGGAGTGAGAAGCCATTTCCTTCGTGAGGTCTTCACCTCCGTGCAGGATAACAGATTACTTTCGGGATATATCCGTACCTATGTCTTCGTGAGATTTTCATCTCCGTGCAGCCATAGGGAAATGTATTCCCCTGAACTGAACTTGGTCTGTATGAGCCTAAATGGGTGAGGATCGAGGAATCTGCTAGTTCAAGTACCTTTACCTTAGAGCCAAACTACATATAGTGAACCCTAGTTGCCCACCTTAGGAATAATTACACCAAACCCTAGTGGTGTCTCGAGTAGGTATTTTATTCATTTGCTTTTACTTTGTACTAACTTTTTTTTATTATGATTGCATTGCATTTTCATCTTAAAAAAGAGGTGTTGATTCACGTTCAATTGCTAAATAGAGAGCTTGTCATAAGGAAATAGGTTTCTTGATAAAGGGGATGACAATATGGTTGTCCGAATATGGTCCAAGAACCTGTGATAAGAGAAAGATGATAATTTAATGGAGGACTACACGACTATGGCTCCGTTGCCCAAGGATTCAAGATGACAAAGATTATTCGAGAGCTGCTAAACCTTTTTACAGAGAAGCCAACGAGCATCACGAGGATGAGTGAGCAACAAGTTACGGCCCGGATCGAGCAAAAAGGAGATAGAAGAGACATTTTTTTAAGAGTTCGTGAGATTTATCTTAACGCTCGAATGAAGAAGAGGATCGAATATCTTCGCCTATGAGGGGCACCCCTTACTATCAAATCCCAGCAATATCAGACCAATACCTTAACACCAATGAATTGCCCAATAGGCTTAAGATCCAATCTGAGGAACAATTTAGTCAATCCTATTGCTCTTGATAATCCAGTAGAAATAAAACAGGCGAGGGTAGAATGCTCAGATACTATAAAATCTCCAAAGAGAAAGGGGAATAAGGGGGATAATGTAGGCCGATATAACAAGGGCCACTCAAAACCAATCGCTATGGGCCGGCCAAAGACAGAAACCACCAACCATCAGAGTCATTTAAAGTGAGAATTTTACACGAAGGCAAATACAGAAAAGCCTTAGTTCACGTCTATACCGATGTCATATAGCGAGCTATATTAAAGCCTATTTAATGCGCATGTCGTGTCCCTTTTCTACCAGAAACCAATGTTGCCTCCATTTCCTAAATGGTATAACACAAATGCTCAGTGTGAATACCACGCAAGAATTACGGGGCACTCAATAGAGAATTGCACCGCCTTCAAGAAACTGGTTGAAAGACTCATTAACATGGGTGTTGTCAGATTTGATGACTCATTTAGCGCAGAAAATCCACTACCCAATCATATTGATAACGGGGTAGACGTGAGGGCAGGAATGGGATTAGTTATTCAGGAGGAAACCATGGAAAGACAAGGAACCATTGTGAATTCCATCACGAGAAGGGGCATGAGACCCAAGAGAGTGTGAAATTCAAGGCATTGATTCAGGGCATGATGGACGACAAGGAGATGAAGCTTTGTGAGGAAATTAAAGAGGAAAAAAATATACACATAATGATGGGAAGTGTTCAAATCAATAACATATATGAGGACACAAATGAAAAGGGACCTTGTTAGATATCCGCCCTTATAAATCTGGAGTGTTCTAAGCAATTGGACTGTGAAAGAAATTCTTGTAGTTTTTAGAGCTTATTTAGAGTAATGTTCAGAACATTTTTGTTGTTTTTAGCCTAAAAATGATAGAAATTCCTTTGTGAAATAGGCTCATGTCTGAACGTCATTATTCTAATAAAATACATCTTTTTATTCATTTTTGAGCCAATATTTTTTCATTCTTTTTGAAATAATTGTCCTTCCATTCTTTTGGATTTTCTTCCATATCATTCTTTCATTCATAATTATATTGTACAAATAGTTATTCATAAATACATTCTTTTGTATATTCTTTTATATTTATTATGGGTCCCTAGATATCAATAACATAAGTGACGCTGCTACAGGCTCAGAATTTCCTTTTGAGAGAGGCATGTGTTTAGAGGGATTTCATGACTTTGAAGACGACATAGATTGTAGCCTATTTCCGGACTTGTTAAGGATGGTAGAACAAGTCGAGAAACAGATCTTACCCTACAAAGAATCATTGGGATACATGACTTCTCCTTATATGGGGCATGAAGGTCATTTGGTCAATCTCGCCGAAAGAGTCTGACGGTATTTGATTCATCTTTGTGGTCGTCAGTTATTTTATGAATGGAAGCTGCTTCATATGCCAATGTCACAAAGTCAACAGTTAGCAAATTTGTGAAGAATCCTATGTCAGTATGGAACCCCAAAAAGATCATATCTGACAATGTACTAAATTTGAACAATAGCACAATATCAAAGGTTTGCAGTCTATTCGTGATTAATGCCATATCGCAAAAAAAAAAAACTCCGCCGGGGCAATGCCTTTCTCCTAGGTCCATTGCAGTATTGCCTATTAAAGACATGATTATTTCTCTATGAGTTTTTGGATTAATTCCGATTGAAGAGGAATGTTTAAAGTTATTCATCATGGTCATATGTGCCAAAAGCAAATGATACGAGCTCACAAAAATGGTCTGCCCTATAGAATTCTTTGAGAGGGACCTGGTATTGAAGAAGATCCTTTCCACACAAAAAAGAACTTCATCCCAAGCTGGAAAAGATCTTATGTGGAAGGCCTTATCTAAAAAGTGTCGATTTTGATCAGAAGGGATAACAGGGACATGCCTAATCCTATGAGTTCAGATTCAAATTTTTTTAAAAAAAAAAGAAAAGAAAGAAAGAAAAGAAAAAGAAAGAAAAATGAAAAGAGAAGCAAAAGGAGAGGCCAAGGTGAAAATCCGCAAAGGACGCCTTGAGACCAAAAAGGATTTGAGTTGAAAACCCGAAAAAGGCGGCTCAAATATTTGATCAGAATGGGGCATGAGGTAATCAGAGTAGTTCAAATTTTTATTGGGGCATATGATGATCTTGCTATACCTGAATTAACAGGAAAGGATAGGCGACATATTGGGGCATCGACAAAGCACTGTAGATCTCCTAAACACATGTCAAACTCGGAATGGTCTTTAGAAAGTTTGTATAGAGAAGCTCAAGCTACGATATTTGGGGCACCCAATTTTTATACTATTTGTTGTTCTTGGAATACTTCATTCATTTCCAAAGATACATATTCCCAATCAATTTCTTTGTTTACTATTTTGGATAATCTATTCCTTTCGAGCTATGCTCAAAATTAACTTTTTTCTTATCCATTGTTATGACCTTTTTGGAAGCATGTTGCATTGGAATAATAATTAATGGACTAATAAAACTTTCACAAGGGAAGTTTTGCATATTACTTTAGAAGTTTCTAAATAATACAGGAACCTGAAACAGGACTATTGTTTAGAATGCACCAAGTTTAAAGGTTGGAAATTTGAGAAGGAAGAGTCTAAATAAGGACTTTCTCTTCGAATTTTGTTGTAAAAAAGCATCGATTAAGCAAAATAACGAGATGTCGTGTCGGTGATAAGGCTTAAATAAACAATGATCACCAGGCAATAGGAAGAGGTTCCCTCGGAGAAGAAAGCCTTCATTTGAGCATAAGCCTTTGGTACAACACCATAGGCATAGTGTAAAGGACAAAAGAACTTCACATTTTATAGCCTTGAATTATGATAGGAGTGAATTGAGAAGAAACTGTATATGTCTACCCTTGGGTTGTAGTGGGAGAATAATGGTACAAATTTTGTGTCCTACTGGATTGAACTTTGAAGTTTACAGTAGGGGCAATCTGACTAAATGGAAATGCCAGCTGAGCGAAGGCGTTACGGGGTGTCAGTGATAAAACCTTAATACATGTCGAGCAATGATAAAGAAGGATTGCTGTCAGAAAAAAAAACATTCCGCATTCATGTAAACATTATTCATACATACCTAGTTAGGAGCATTTGACTCATCTGATCATGACATCCTAATCACTGGGCATGATTAGGTTCATAAAATGAATTATACAGGTCATGTTCCCCAGATAACAAACCGGTGAAACACCAAGCCTTGTCTCCCTGAGCAGCAGTGTAGTAGATTAAAGATTGTAGATCTTATCTCCCTAAGAAGTAGTGGAGCAGATCAAAGATGGCAAATCTTATCTTTCCAAGATAGTAGGAAACAGATTTAAGCCATAAAGTCTTGTCTCTCTGAGCAGCAGCGGAGAAGGTTGAAGATTGTAGATCTTATCTCCCTAAGAAGTAGTGGAGCAGATCGAAGACGGCAAATCTTATCTTTCCAAGATAGTGGGAAGTAGATTTAAGCCGCCAAGCCTTGTCTCCCTGAGCAGCAGCGGAGTAGGTTGAAGATTGTAGATCTTATCTCCCTAAGCAGTAGTGAAGCAGATCAAAGACGGCAAATCTTATCTTTCCAAGATAGTGGGAAGCAGATTTAAGCCACCAAGCCATGTCTCCCTGAGCAGCAGCGGAGTAGGTTGAAGATTGTAGATCTTATCTCCCTAAGCAGTAGTGGAGCAGATCAAAGATGGCAAATCTTATCTTTCCAAGATAGTGGGAAGCAGATTTAAGCCACAAAGCCTTGTCTCTCTGAGCAGCAGCGGAGAAGGTTGAAGATTATAGATCTTATCTCCCTAAGAAGTAGTGGAGCAGATCGAAGATGACAAATCTTATCTTTCCAAGATAGTGGAAAGTAGATTTAAGCCACCAAGCCTTGTCTCCCTGAGCAACAGTGGAGTAGGTTGAAGATTGTAGATCTTATCTCCCTAAGCAGTAGTGAAGTAGATCAAAGATGGCAAATCTTATCTTTCCAAGATAGTGGGAAGCAGATTTAAGCCACAAAGCCTTGTCTCTCTGAACAGCAACAGAAAAGGTTAAAGATTGTAGATCTTATCTCCCTAAGTAGTAGTAGAGTAGATCGAAGACGACAAATCTTATCTTTCCAAGATAGTGGGAAGTAGATTTAAGCCACCAAGCCTTGTCTCCCTGAGTAGCAGCGGAGTAGGTTGAAGATTGTAGATCTTATCTCCTTAAGCAGTAGTGGAGTAGATTAAAGATGGCAAATCTTATCTTTCCAAGATAGTAGGAAGCAGATTTAAGCCACAAAGCCTTGTCTCTCTGAGCAGCAGCGGAGAAGGTTAAAGATTGTAGATCTTATCTCCTTAAGTAGTAGTGGAGCAGATCAAAGATGACAAATCTTATCTTTCCAAGATAGTGGGAAGCAGATTTAAGCCACAAAGTCTTGTCTCTCTGAGCAGCAGCGGAGAAGGTTGAAGATTGTAGATCTTATCTCCCTAAGCAGTAGTGGAGCAGATCAAATACGTAAAATCTTATCTTTCCAAGATAGTGGGAAGCATATTTAAGCCACCAAGCTTTGTCTCTCTGAGCAGCAGCGGAGTAGATTGAAGATTGTAGATCTTATCTCCCTAAGCAGTAGTGGAGCAGATCAAAGATGGCAAATCTAATCTTTCCAAGATAGTGGGAAGCAGATTTAAGCCACAAAGTCTTGTCTCTCTGAGCAGCAGCGGAGAAGGTTGAAGATTGTAGATCTTATTTCCCTAAGCAGTAGTGGAGCAGATCAAAGTCGGCAAATCTTATCTTTCCAAGATAGTGGGAAGCAGATTTAAGCCACCAAGCCTTATCTCCCTGAGCAGTAGCGGAGTAGGTTGAAGTTGCAGTGAAGCAAACTCAGCAACCAAGTCTTATCTTCCTGAAGTTGCAGTAAGGTATACTGAAGATGGCAAATCTTATCTCCTCGAAGTTGCAGTGGAGCAGATTAGAGCTAATACTCCTATCTCCCTAAAGTTGTAGTGGAGCGGATCAAAATCTTGGATCTTATCTCTCTGAAGTTGCAGAGAGCAGATCGCGTCTAGTCTTATTTCCCTGAAGTTGCAGTGAAGCAGACTAAGTAAACAAGTCTTATCCTCCTGAAGTTGTAGTGAGGCAGACTGAATGAACAAATCCTATCTCTCCGATGTTGCGGTGGAGTGGATCGAGACACCAATTCCTATACCTCTGAAGATGCAGTAGGATGAATGTGGCTGCTTGAAGAAGAAGAGCACCAAGATCCAGCGTGACCGGGCAAAAATTGGCTATTTCTAAGGTTTTTGCTCTGTTCCTGTTACACGACAACGAGCAAAGAGGGGCAGCTGTAATACCCAATTTTAGCCCGGGCTCACATATGGAAACATAATTTTCGAGGATATACAATCTTAGATATGATATGCAATCTTAGATATGATATATGCAATCTTAGATATGATATATACAATCTTACAAGATATGATTTTGTAATCTTAGAGATTTAATTTGTAGATACCCTTTAATCTTAGCCGTTGATGTAATTGATCTGTACTATTGGATTTGGGGAGGCTCAGCTATAAATAGAGGCCTCTCCCTTCATTGAGAAAAAAAAAGGAGAATTAATAAAAAAAAAAAGGGAGAACGATTGGCAGTTTTTTAAAGGTGGCTTACTGTTTTCTTTTTTTTCTTTTTCGATTATTTTTTACTTATTTACGATTTTAAAAAAGGGAGAAGGTGATACCACTGTGAATTTTATTTATTTATTTTATTTAGCCATAATAAAGTGACGCGTTTCAAAGGATGGAGATATTTTCCCATTCGAGCCCTATGAGTTATTCACGCCTTTTAATTGGGCCCTTCATTTTTTTGAAATTATGTTGATTTTCAATTTAATCCTTAATCTTTCATTTTAGGTTTTTAGTCTATTTTATTAATTTTGTTATTATTATTATATAATATAATATTATTATTATTATACCTACATATATGTGCGCATATGCATGTTAATATATATACATATATATTTTAAACGTTTTAATATATATACATATTATATACCTACTTTATTATTATTTTATTTTCATAGTTTTTTATACATATATATATACACATTTATATTTCATAATATTTATACGTCTGCCCATATTCTATGATTTTTATATGTTTATACATTTTTGTAATATATACACATATATTTATATTCCATTCAAAGCTTATTATAAATATTTTCCACGTTTTATATTATACTTATATATTTCATTTTTTTGTAAATGCATGAATATATTTTATATGTATATATTTATATTTTCCTTGTTTTCATAAATGCATTATGTATTATATATATATAAGTTTTATAACCCAAAATTTTATGAGTAAATTATCTTTATGTCTGTTTTTCTTCATAATTTCAAATGTATATATATTTTGTACCTTTTTCTCTTTATATTTTTTTTGTTTATTTCCTTCATTTGCTTATTGATTTATGTTTTCATTTATATTCATTTGATATTTTACATGTCGTTGTTTATGTACATTAATTTCGTTTATTTCTATGCCATTGTTGTATTTATTATTACATTTTATATTTAATGTAGCATCACATCATTTTTTTTTCGATTTTAAAATTTTCAAAATTGAGATAACACTCGTATTTAGGATTTTCAAGGAAATTGAGTCCTAACGTATTGGGTTCCAATTTTCTTCGTTAAATCCAACGATCGAGGGTTGCTTATTAATAAAAAATATATAAAATAAAAAGCTTGTTGTTGGGGAGTTCAATATGTTGTATCCTAACGTATTGGATGTGATGTATTGATTTCTCGAGACAAAGATTTTTTGAAAAAATAATAATAAAGGAAATATTTCAAGTTTGGGATTTTGAGGAATTGTGCCCTAACGTATTGGGCCGCGGTTTCTTAAATCTTAAACAAATGAATATTCTTTTAAATTTTTATTACACGAGTTTTAGACTAATTCATGTTTGAGGAAATTAGAATGTTGTGCCCTAACACATTGGGTGTGACATTTTCTTTCTTCGAAATGATAAGGGTCTTAATAAGTAACGTTTTAAGTTTTTGCTAAGGATTATATTTTTCAAATTTTTGACATTAAGACACTAATTAATTAACTAGGTACCAATTTTGGGCGTTACAAGGGTGATAATCCTTCCTCGTACGTAACTGACTCCCGAATCCGTTTTTCTAAAACTCGTAGACCGAAGCCCTTTTTTTAGGTGATCCAATCACATCTTAATAAAATATTGGTAGCGACTCCAAATTTTCATTTTTTAAAGGCGACAACCTAAAACTTTTATTTTTCAAAAAATGGTTTCGACAGCAATCATTAGCGACTTTTTTGCGACGCTTAGCGGCGTTAAAAAGCGCCGCTAAAGGCCTAAAAAAGCGCCGCTAAAAGCCTGTTTTGGTGTAGTGAATCCTCCGTTTTATAAAGACAACAACAATTTGGTACCTTTAGATTTAACCCCTAAATTTTCATTTTAAGCGATTAAGCCATTTTCTTTAACCGGTCACTCAAACGACAAAATTAAAACATGAAAATTTCACACAATTAAATTCACACATTATATACACACAAAATAATATTAAAATATTTTTCAGACTTAGATTTGTGGTCCCAAAACCACTATTCTGATTAGGGTTAAAATCGGGTTGTTACACCGATGTGCCGAAAACTGCTTTCCGAACGAGGTACACTATGAGTTTCTGGTTATGCCTTTCGGACTTACTAATGCACTTGTTGGTTTTATGGATTTAATGAATAGGATCTTTAGACAGTATTTAGATCGATTTGTGGTAGTGTTCATTGATGATATCTTGATTTATTCTTGTGATGAATCCGAGCATGTCGAACATCTGAGAATAGTACTACAGACTTTGCGTGATAAAAAGTTGTATGCGAAGTTCAGTAAATGTGAGTTTTGGTTGCAAGAAGTCAGTTTTCTAGGACATGTTGTATCAACATCGGGTATTTGGGTTGATCCGAGCAAGATTTCGGTAATATTAGATTGGAAGCCTCCGAGAAGTGTTTCAGAAGTTCGAAGCTTTCTAGGACTCTTGTAGATGGATGGACTCTTGTAATCCTATATGGTGTGATTGGTGTGATTAGATGGATAGACTCTTGTAGTCCTATATGATGTGATTGGCTAGTTAGAGATGGTGTGTAGCGGATGGGGGTAAGACATGATGTGATTATGATTCGATGTGATATGATTCATAAAAAAATATGCACTGTAGTAAAATTTGATATGATAAGAAATAATATGATATCTGCTATGAAACGATCTGAAATATGTGTATGCTTGTATTGAGATTATGGGCCAAATCACACACTAGGTTTAAAGCTCATGGTTTGTATGCTTTGTTTCAAGTAATCCTCCAACTTAGGGATGGATGGCAACTCGGGAGCTTAGGTTTCATTTTTTTTAAGTTTAAGCAATATGGACATTTTATTTGTTTATTATGGACATTTTTGGACTGTTTTAGGTTTTTATTTTATTATGGATATTTTAATTTTTGGATTAATTCATTAAGATTATTTTGATATTACTACGCAAAAGCTTTTATCATATAAGAACATTTTACTCAAGATAATTTAAAGATAAACCACGGTTTTATATACAAAAAGCTATAAGGTTTTTCGCTGCAAGACTAATTGAAATTCTCCCAAAATGTTTTAGCATGCAAATGTTTTCAAGTAAATTGGTTTTCATTTTAGTGTCATAGTTGAGCAATTATTTCAGAAATTTGTTGTGCTTTTCAAAAGAGTTATTCAATTGATTTTTTGTTTGTGGAAGTTGATTTTCATCAAAACTAAATGTGTGTTTTTATCTTGTACGTTGTAATCTCCATAATTCGACTGTAATGTCTAGACCGGGTATGGGGTGTCACATTAGTATTATAAACTTGAATCATTAATTAAATCATTAGTATTATAAATATTTTGATTTTTAAAAATTATTTTGAATTATTTTGTAATTTTTGTTGAAAAAGAGAACAATTTGCTCATTTTCAAAATTAATAAGGGTCAAAAGAGTATTTACACTAATCTATTATTTGAATTGACAACTTGATATGCTGGTTCATAGATCAACTCTTCTTCAACTTGAGCTTTAAATTGAGTCATGTAGATTTCAACAAAGAACACGAACAAGAAGAACAACCCTTAGGTTGACAACTTGTCAAGATAGGAAAGTTGCAAAGAGGAGAAATCATTTGGTTTGCACTACATTGAATTTTTAGTCCCAATTTTCGTATGCTTGTGCCTTTCCTTTCCCTAGCTCTTACAAGTCTAACAAATCATTATGGCTTATAAACAAAAAACAAAAAAGGTTTAGTAATGCATCATAAGTTCTTTTAAAATACCTTTCATTCGAACAATCTCACACATATTTTTATAAAATGGATAAATTGTTAAATATTTTCTTCTTTAATATCATGCATTGATTCTGATTCCATTTAGATTATAAACCAAAACTAGAAAAAAATGAGATATAATTTGTTGAATGATTAGTTAAATTTGAAGCACCTATGAACCAAAAATTCATTATGTGAACTAAAATTCTTATTAATCACAATACACCTGTAATTTTGTTCTTCAACACAGTTGGGAGCTAGTAGGCCATCTGTGCGCTTGGATTTTCATGAGTGATCTAGAGATTTCATCACAAATCTTATAGAAGTATTTTCATTTCACACTCATATAGGTCAATCAATCAATACACAACCTATAAAGGATATGAAATTTGATTAAAAGTTTACCCATTATCACTTTGTTTGTAGTTTTAGCACTATTTACATCACAAGAAGGACATGATTTTATAAATGAAATTATTGAACCATTTCTAGTGATTAAACTAAGTGCTTGAAAGGAGTGATAGGGAAGTGGGCAATTCTCTGGCACCAAATTGGAAAACTGTAAACAATATAAACACATAGGAATTGTTTACGCAGTTCAAATTCCTTATGTCTGTGGGGCCTAGCTTCGTGAAAACTATCCACTCTCTTCAATAGTTACAAAAAGTGAAACTTTCCTCACACACTTGGGACAATTTCCTCACCTTCAAACTTTGAAGATCAATACTCTCACAACTAAGTTCACTTCACTTCTATGAACTTAGCAAGTAAAACCACAATATAAATGATTTTACTAACAATTTGCACTATAAGAAAAGTTCCTTACTTAAACAAGATAAGTGCTAAAAACTCTTTGTCAAATAACTTATACAAGTCTTTCCCTTAAATAGATTATGTTTGAGACTTGCTAACATAGAAGATCTATAACAATCCCATTATAATAATACAATAAACTGCTTACAATATAATAATAAAGAATTAATACTAACGTGGTGATACATGCACAGATGGGGTGAAATTTATTAAATTCCATTCATTGAAACTACCAATTTTCAAGCTTGGGAAATCATTAGAATTGTGATGACTTTTTGGATGTGATCCTGGCATTTCTAGGTTGAGATGTCTCATGGCATTCGGATATCTATCTCTTATCTTCGAAACACACTTTAAATCACTCAATTTTGAGTTTGAGAGCTCAAGTTATGACCATTTTAGTGAAGACTGCGCGAGCAGAAGTTTTGGACAAGAATATTATGACAGGAATTACGAGTTTTGGGTTATTAATTCAAGTTTAAATCATATTGGGTTCGATTTTAGGCTTAATTTTTATTATATATGATCCCAATATTGTATTTATCAGCTTTTATTATTTTATTATTTTATTATTTCGATTTTTTTAATAATTATTAAGTAGTTTAAGTTATTTAGGAGTTTTTTGTCAACAAGAAATTTTAGTTTAAAACTACTTCTTGTTTAGATTAATTAGAATTCTAGTATACTTAAGAGTTTTATTTAGATTTATTTAGTTAGCCTATATATAGGCATTTACATTGTACACAAATGATACAAAACATCAAATATAATTATCTAGTTTTTAATTCATAATAAAGAATACAAGACAAAGAGGAAAGCATAGCATGGTATAAAGACTTAAAGAAATGGAAAAAAGATAATAGTTAGCTTTAAAGTATGCTTAGGTGGTTCAATAGATTAAAGAACAATTTCCATAATTAATAATTAAAAAAATAACAAAAAGATCATAGATGCTACATGATTATAAATAGTTATGTTCTAAAATATTGTTAATAGGTTGGTAATAGAACCATGATAAAGAAGCTTAGAAATTTCAAAAACTGGTCATTCAATAAAGTAAAGTGTTTAAGAAAATATCCATAGCTTAAATGTATGAAATGTGTTTAAATTGTATTTAGTAGATATAGTATATATTAAATGTTATGTTAGAGTTTATGTGAACACTAATGAGCTTTAAGGGAAGCTCAACGCACAGATTTTGTGTTTCTATGCATAGGTAGTTGATTTCGTCTAGGTAGAAAAGCTATACTACAAGTTGCATAGGAGCTAGAAGAACCCAAACTTTTGAATGTATATGTATTTTTTAAATTAAGTCTTAGTTGTGGAATGTATATAAGTTGTAGATGAGATCATATAGGCCATTATGATCTTAATTATTAATATTGGTTGTAGCGCTAAGTGTTAACCTTAATCCGTTATCTGATTTTGCATATAGTGATGTATGGAGATAGGTGACCATAGAATATGTGTATAAGTGAATAAAGGAGCTTGATGTTGGGATCTGCTACCTTTAGTGGAATTGTTTCATCATAAATGCTAGTAATTTTTCAAACAATTTGATTCATAAATTTCAATTGTTAAAATTATTATATTTGTATATTTGTCCTCAGTGGTTTTAGCATGAAAAGGAAAATGTGTAAGTGGATATTTGTTTATTGATTACCTAATATTTAACTAATACCAAGTTGCATAATATGGTTAGATCGTGATGTGAGAAGACAAATTATATAGTAGCTAATCTAAATGGTCTGTAGTCTGAAGAATCAAAATTGAGAAAATTGATTCAAGGGACTATTATGTTGTCAATCAAGTCCAACTTGGATGATACATTGTGTGACACCCTACACCCGACCCGATCGATAGACCCGAACGCAAGACATCACATCCATTGTCGAAGCAAGTCAGACTAATTTGAATGCCAATATATTATTCATTCTTCATGATCATTTGCACATATTATAGATGTGTATTGAATTCATTTATTCATTTTAGTTCCTTGAATTTCACTTCTCATACATTTCATAAACTAGCCATGAAATCCACTTCTTTCCACAATTTAAACACTAGTTCTTTCTTTCATTTTCCTTATTCTTTCTTTTATTACTCATTCATCATTTGACACTTAACTTACTTAACCCCTACTAATTTTATATACAAGATCATTTAATCATACATATCAATACACTTTGTTTATTAGTCAATTTAGTTAAAGATTACAAATGAATTTACTTGCATCATCTCTTCACGTACTATAATTCATATCACTTTCTCTACATGGTTTACAATATTTCCATTCTCACTTCATGAAAAAATTAAAACATAATTAAATTCTATACTAGAAATCACTTTCTTATGGCTTTAGATTCTTACTTTCTTATTTGTTTTCATAATTTTCCCATGAAACTTAATATTCTTTAGCTATCTTTCCTCATCCTTCTCTCCATTCCACATCCTATATGTACATGTATATATATGAGAATTTAAGGTTTTTAGCATAACATGTCTATATGTAATATTAATTATTCTTTCTCTAATTACACATATACTCTTAACAAGGTTGTCTACTTGAGTAGTAGTTGCTAAATTATTTATATCTTTATCATCTGCATGTTGTTATTGAAACTAGACTCAATGATCTCATTACCATAAAAATTTCAGACTTTTCACATAAGCCAATTAATACAATATTTTATTTAAATCTGCCTCTGCTATATTGCTAGGCAGCTCTGACCCTTCTCCACTGAAAATTATTTATCTTTCAGTATAGGATTTCTATAATGTTGTTGTTTGTTTCTTTTTAAAATAAGCTCATTAAACTTTTTGACATATAAATTTCATCTCCTAAATATATTTGTACAAGTTTTAATGATTTTTCAAAGTCAGAAAGGGGAACCCAAAACCAATCTAATATTGTCTCACTTAAATTAATTTATCTCTTAATCTTCAATTTCATTACTTACATTGTTTTTTCTATGTAAAACTACACTCAATAAGCTTAAATTTTATGCTTGGTTCAACCTATAACTCAATTTCTATAACTTTTGGTGAATTTTCAAAGTTGAGATACTGTTACCGATTTTTTTTCTCCAAACAGCTTACATATTCTTAAAAGAATTTGCTTTCTCAATGTCTACAACTAAGGATTAACCCATTAACACTTTAGTCCATGATTTTTACAACACACTAATACACTTAACTTATCACATAATTCACTTTAGTCCTTTGAAAAGAAACAAGAATTCTTTTAAGTACTTATCTCTTTTTAGCTAAAATTTTCACTTCACTAGTTTTACCATTTTCTTTTCTCATCTCTTTCATATCCTTTCCTTTCTCTACAGTATTTTCCATCACTTTCTCTTCTTTTTCTTTACTAACATATTAAGAACACAAAACTTTATATAAGAAAACTCTACTTTAACACCATTTTCATTCTTTTTCAACAATATTAAGCTTAAAAACTTAATGAAATCTTGAAGTTCTCATCTTGTCCTATTGATTTCAAGCCTTAGCTTGATATTTTTTCTCTCCAATTTGAATTCTCTTAAATCCAAGGTGATATTCATACTCACCATAGTCTTCTTGTCATTTTCCTCTGTGGAGGCTATGCAAATTCCTTTAATTTCTAGGTAGAAATAGTGAATTTTGATGGAAAGGACTAAATTGCGAGGATGATGGTGAATGAAACTAATCTCTACAACTTTTCTATTAAAGTATCTCTATTAATTAAGTAATAAAATTTTCTGAAATAAATATTAGTAAAATATTTCAACCAATTATATTTTAACACCAAGTAATCTTTGATTATTACCATGATAATACATGATAATTATCCTAATTAGAAAATAACTATTTTGCCCCTCATGATTTTTTATAATTCCACCCTTAAGTCACTTTTCAATTTTGGAAAAATTATAATTTAATACCTCTCATTTCTCTACTTAATCAATTTAGTCCTCATACACTAATTTCTTCCATATTTTGGTCCTTTCCACTTCAAGGGTATTTATGTAACAGCCCGATTTTGGGCCTTGTCGGAACAGTGGTTTCATGACCACAAATTTGACGAGGGAAAAAATTATTTTTATTATATTTTTATGGTCTGCAATTTCATGGAATTATTTTTTGAAAATTTCATTCGAAAATTTCGACGTTTGGGCACTCAATTTAGTAAAAAGGACAAAGTTGAGTTCTACATGTTAAAAGTGTTCAATTGTTATGAAATTTTAAATTATAGGTCCTTAAATTGAAATTAGACCATTGGTTAAATTTTTGGACAAAAATGGACATGAGATAAGTGAAATAGGATATTTTTAAGTTGGGGGCATTTTGGTCATTTAGTAATTAAAAGAATTAAAAAGGTCAACATAGCCAAAAATTTGTCCATCTTCAAGCCTTGGCCGAATTTCACAAGTGGGGAGCCATATTTAGGGTTTTCAAGCTTCCAAGCTCCATAGTAAGTGATTCCAAGCTCCGTTTTTAATGTTCTTTACGTTTTTAGAGTCCGAGTAACGTGATTTAGCTTATTCTAGCAATAATTTAACCTAGGTTTATATTTTGAAAAATACCCATAGGTGAAATGTGTTTATTTTGATGTTTCATGGTAGAATATGAAGCTTGAAATTATGTTAAACAACTTTTGCTAAGCGATTTTAAGTGAAAACGAGTAAAACGACATAATCGGTAAAAATACCTAATGTTCATAAGTAAGTGTTAGAGTGGGAATTCGATGTTGCCATAGAAGGGAAAAATGTTTAGCATGTCATAATACATAAGAATAAGGGATGAAATTTAATTTATGAGCTTTGGGGAAAAAGTGTAAATATGCAAAAGTTTAGGGGTAAAATTTTAATTTTGTAAAAGTTTGAGTCAAGGACTGTTTTGATAAATGTGAGTACTAAATAAGTCAAATGTGTTATTATAGATCAAGAAAGAAGTGGAATCGACTTTGATCGGAGAAAAGAAAAGATTAAAGACTAAATTGCTAAATTTTTTATATTGTTGCACCAAAGTGAGTTTGTATGTGAATAATACATTGTTTTTATTTATTTATTTATATTTTAATACTTTGATGAATTATGGTTGAATATAGAATAATTATTTGATGTAGATTATGAATTGTGATTATGTACCTAGATGAAGTATGGATGAATATAGAATATAGAATATATGAAGTATGGATAAATATTCGAGGATATTTGATGCAGATTACGAGTTGTGGTTGAATTTGGATAAGTTGGTAAAACATTGTGAAGTAAAGGTTCCTGGTTGAACACTCGGATTAGACCAAATATCCTCGAATATAAAGGTGGTTGCTAAGCGCTAATTCCACCAGATATCCATGTAAGTAGGTGGTTGTTAAGTGCTAATTCCACCAGATATCCTCGAATATAAAGGTGGTTGCTAAGTGATGATTCCACTGGATATCCATGTAAGTAAGGTGGTTGCTAAGTGCTGGTTCCCTCGGATAACCTTGAATATAAAGGTGGTTGCTAAGTGCTGATTCCACAGTGTAATTATTATTATTCTAAAGTGTTCATCGGGAAATCTACCAAGTGAAAACACATGAGATCATGTAACAATTAAGTGTAATTGAATAATGAATATATATGTGGAATTGAATTGAAAAGGTAAAAGTGAATTTTGAATTGAATAGTGATTAAAAGTGAGAAAGTGAAATTATGAAAAAGTTGAATTAGCAACAAAACAGTTTTGGACAATAGCAGTTGTGTGACTTTGAAAAATTACCAAAAATGGTAGAAATTGAATTAGAGAGTGAATAAGATACGAAATGAAAGCTTAATGAGTCTATTTTTACATAAAAGAAACAGAGAAAACAAAAGACTTATATATTTTGAGATATTTTAATTTTAGTGAGACAGGGTCAGAATGAGTTTGGAATCCCCTGTTCTTTGGAAAATTGTTAAAAATTTTAAAAAATAATTACGGGTTAAAATTTATATGTTTAGAACCCTGAATGAGTCTATTTTCAAGTGAAATAAACATAAGTACCATCCAAATTCTGTACAATGAGATAATTAATTTTTAGTGAAGAGATGTCAAAACTATCGAGCAGTGAAACAAGGGAAACTTTAACGAATAAAATGTACTTATTGGCTAAGCCAAAAATTTTGAAAATTTTATGGTAAGAAGATATGTGAATCTAGTTTAAGGTAAAATTAACGGATCTTAATTTGGAGCTCTGTAGCTCCAGATAAAAAAATTTAGTGACTCTGACTCGAATAGACAGCTTTGAATATACACGTGAGTGAATAGTAAAATTATAGAAAATGTTATTTATAAGAGTGTTATGTACATTAAGGATGTGGAATGGAGAGGAGGAGGAGGAAAAATAAAATATATGAATGATTTGTATATAAATTGGTCATATGCCGATTATATTTGATAAACGTTGAATTAGAAATGACATAATGTTTCATTTCAATTAGTTATTAAGAATTGAATTGTAAATTCATATTAATGAAACCAAACAATTATTTGTTAGTATTATGCATGACATGATGTATTCTTCTATATATATTCATGGTTGAATTATGATTGTTGAGAAAGATAGATAAATTGGAAAGAAAGTTCAAATTAAGTAGAACACAGGGTTGAGTACTTTCGTTCAGTGATAAAGACGAATTAACGGAAAATACCATAGAGGACCATGGCAATAAGTGATATGTAATTCCTTGTAAGACCACAGCTGGGTTATGGCATCGGTATATGTTATGTGATTACGTGTAAGACTATAGTTGGACTATGGCATCGAGAAAATAAAGTACTCAATTCCATAAGATGTTCACTAATTTGACAAAGTTGGTAAGTGTTACATGGACTCACACTCAAGTGATATATTTATTGTGATTATTGAAGTCGAATTCAACTAAGTGATTTCACTAATTGGATATTGTATATGGCAAGATGTGTTAGTGAATTACATATTTATGAAATGATATTTGAAGTTCAGTAAGCGGTATATGAAATTAATATGAAAAGATTTATGATTGTTATTAGTATTGTTTCTGACATAATGTGGATTCTTCGATGTTGAAATGATTTAACGGACTTATTGAGCATATGAATGAGTATGAGACTCATACGAGTTAGTATAGATATATACATGTGTCTTATAAGCTTTGAAATAATAAGACTTGTGAATTGTGAATTAATCTGTGTGAAAGTATATGGGATAGATTAGCGAATCTTTACAAGATATTGAATGATACGGATCAATTCAGGTACTCGTGAGAAGCAAGTAATAATTGATAAATTCATATTACGAGAAAGGGAAGGATTATAAGTTCATATATGGCTATGAAATGAACAAATGGTGATAGCTATAAGGCTTGGATCGAATAAGTATATATATTTGGCCTTGTAAGCCCTAATTAGTGATTCGAAGATAATAATTTGAAAGTTTTAATCTGTATGAAATTTTATAACTCAGTTTAATACGTTTATAAATGTATGTGTTTTAGTAATGCCTCGTACCTATTCCGGCAACGAATACGGGTAAGGGGTGTTACAATGTGACATCGCTAGATTCGGCCATAACATTTAGGCCGGGTTTGGGGTGTTACTAAGACCATAATACTTTTCACATTTTTGCGATTTAATCCCCACTTTAAATTAATACATAATAATATAACTATTTAATTCAACTAACTTTGCCATCCATTGGCCTTTTCTTCTATTCACTGATAATTTCTGTTTTTTATTTGTTTTGAAAATTCTAATACATATACTTTCCAAAATCAAATTGTTTACAACCAATAGGGTTTTTGGGATGTTACACATTGTCTTGAGCATCAGAGCGAATGATTCCCAAAAAGATAAAGACGTTGCTGTGGTTGTTTGGATTGACTTGTGAATTCATTCTAAATCTGTTTATGAATTTATTCATTTGTGACATTCATATGCGATTTACCTCAATCCTGAGTAAGTAACTGACTATTTGTATGTAGCTCACATATTTTGATATATCAAAAGCTTGAGTTTAATAGGTAATAGAGTTTAAAGTCTAGTATGTTGGGTATACGACTTATGTATGACTAACTTATAATAGTGGAATTGATAGCCTAACGAAGAGTAAATGATATTCTCCCCCTGACATTGCATGGTTGATGGGTTAAGAAAGTAATTTAATTAGATAGTAGATTCTTCTCATTGAGCCATGTTCCTCAAATGTAATGAAATCTAACTACATAAACAAATTTTGTTGTCCCATGTTTTATTTGTGCTTATCGCAGTGCTTTTAGAAGTGCCTACTCCTGCAATCAATTTTGCTCATAATTAGCAACTGCTTCGTATCAATAGAAATATGCAACATTCACAGTGTTTATATATTCAAACGTGGCTAAATGAACAACATTGTGTGGTGTGTTTGTGTATAAATTCCACGAGCTTCATAATTCTATGAACTTTTCGTCTTAGTATTTGTGGCGTATATAAATCTAGCTACTTTTGTGACGTTTTCTATAAGAAACATCGCCAAATTTTGTGACCTTATTTTTCCCTGTGTTTTGCACGGTGCTTTTTTTTCCCTTTATTTATTTTGGCAGCGTTCAAAAAACCTATTTTGATGGTGTGGGTACTTTGGAAACCGATCTATATTATCGAACAAGTCTCCATGCAGTACTATGCTTAAAGCTCGTGTTCAGGAAGCTCCAGCATTGCCTACTTGGGTTGGGTTGTCCAGCCCGATGGCAAATTCAATGCAAGTTTTAAAACGGAGAGAAGAGTTCTATAGTCTTTCCTTCAAGGTCCAATTAAGGTAATTTATTGGGTTTTAAATATATGATATCCATTCTATGGCCCCCTGCTTTGCACAAGCTGGGTTGGCACTTCCCACAATGTTACGGATACTCAAGGCCTCACCCGAAACTCATCCATAATTGGATTGGACGATGAAAATCTATGATGGGATCTCAACTTAGAGTTAATTATTATTAATATATAAAACAAATAAAACACAAAGGGGCTTTGTTTTTTTAAAAAGAAAATTGTTAAAATTGGAGCAAACATATATTTGATGATTTCTTTCAGTTTGGAAATCATTAATCGGAAACAAAAATTTTGGGAATTGTTGGAACAAGAAAATGGCATTTCCAATGGTATCAATTTTAATGCTATAAACAAAAAGAAGAATAAAAGATCACAAATGCAAGGATTAAAGTAGTAGTTTTCGTGGAGCGGGGGTGATATCTAGGGAAGAAATGAAGGCAAGTCTGTTGGTTGGGTTGCTTGTCTTTTGGTCTACTGGAGGAGTTGAGTTGCTGCAGCACCTAAACTGCTTTTCTCCTAAACCATCACACTATCACCACTACTATCCTAACTACCCCCATTACCATCACTAGCTCTTTATAACCAAGCATTCATTGTTAATTAACACCTATTTCAATGTTTAGATACACGTATAATCATATCCTAAGAAAATAGGCTAAGGTCAATTTCTTCCTCTTGGTGAATGGTAGAAATTTTGCAAGCCTAAGGTCTCGTTGAAGCCTGCAAAATGTCTAAATAATGGACTAAGTTTCATCCATGTACTGTTAGGGGTAAAGTCCAAGGAAACTGGCTGATAGCCTTGCCTATTAATGACCATGGTAAAATGCAGATTTCAATTTGATTATTGATTAAGCTCTATTTACCGTTTCTCAAAAAGTAATTAATCAAGCTCTTAATTAAAATTAACTTTAAACCAGACCTTCATCCTTGTAAATAGGTTTAAGAGATAAAGATCATAGGTTCTCATGCTTCATGTGACAAACTACTAGGTTTCCTTTTGGCCCACGTGAAAGCAAAGTGTTTGAAGAGGATTCTAATGTATTAGTACCAAATCCGATTTTGTTACTTCATGCAAGTATCTTTAGTTAATGGATTTTTATTTATACAAGTGAACAATCATTACATGAGGGAAAAAAATGTTTATAAACATAAAGATGGAACATTGAACTTCATACAAATTAACTTGAATCCACGTTACAACAGATTTTAATCCAACCATTAAACCTACAACTCCCTTCCTTTTATTCAAAAATTCCATGTTCCATTTTATAGATCATCTCTGCCAACTTTCCATTTTAGGCATCAGTTTCGCTTTTCAAGTAAATATTCCATATCCAGATACATTGTAAGTTGAGGATCAGGTGGAGTGGTAGTAGCAGTAGAAGAAGAAAAGTTAAGGAAGCAAAGAACAAAATTTGAAGAAAAAGAAATTCCATTTTAAGTTAACTATCCCAAATCCATATATAAAAATATAAATAGAGAATAAAAAAGTGTTTTTTGAGATTGATGCTTTACTTTATTTAGAGGTGGATGCTAGGGTTTTACATGCCTCTCACATTCCCTTCATTTACTTAGTTTCCCTATAATTCCTTACGCCAAGAATCTTTTCCATATCCCCAACAACCAATCAACGATTCAGCCACTCCTTTATGATTTTTGGGTATTTCTTAGTACCATTCATTACATCTGCAATGGTAATAAATACGACATAAAAAATAAGGTGTCTGAAACACCTGCACTTGTAGCTCATGTGTGAACACCTCCAACCGTCCTCTGATTTTATATAATTTGTTTGCAAGAAAAGATATGGTGTTGGTCGGTTCATAGGTGCCTGCTGCTTGCTTCACTCCAAAATACGAAACTGCCTTCCTTGTTCATTCAAAACAAGAATGTTCCTAATTTGTTTATCACCAGTCTCATGCTTTATAATTAAAGAAAATTTTATATATTGATAATAAATAAGTGTTAGTATTTAGTATATTAGTACCCTATTTTTTTAATTCTTCAACCAGCTTTGTGTCTTTTTTTTTTAATATTTATTTTTTTAATATTTTATTATACTTTTATAGGAGACTTGTCAATCCTCTGGCGTTGTTTCTAAAGTTTAAAAACTCTACTAGTAGTTTATCAAATATTTTCTCAATAAAAAGGTTAATATTTGGTACGCTAGCAACAGGAGAGGATCTAGAGGGCTGGTAGGAGCCCTATCCCCCCTAAAATGTAAAATTTTCCATTTAGGCCATTTATAATTTATTAAATTTTAAGTTAGTAATAGTAAAATTATATTTTGGCCTCCCAAAAATGATAAAAAAATTGATTTAGTCCTTTAAAAATTATAAAGATATAGGCTATTAAAATGACAAAATTATATTTTTACTATCATCAAAATATAGAATTTAATTTGGCTCCCTCCCCCAAAAAAAAACTTTTTTTAACTTCACCCTTGTCCCCCTAAGTCGTATTTCTGAATCTACCACTAACTAGCAATGTACTTTTTTTTATTCCACAAACAACATTAAAATTTTAAAAACTCCATTAATAATATACAAAAATATATTCTATATATATTCCATAGTAAATGGATCTTTGCAATAACTGAAACTATTGACGTGAGAAATTTTAATTTATATATATATATATATATATATACACGCCTATGTGCAGTTCTTATACATTTTTTGTAATCTTAGGTTTGAGTAAAATATATGAATATGCATGTTGATACTAGATATTCAATCGAGTTTGTGGTGTATGGTTAATGATATTTGTTAAAATCAAATTTTGATTGATATTAAGTCTTGAGTTGAATCCCTTACCTCCTCTTGAAAGGGAAGCTAGAAAATTTTGATTAGGGGTAAAGATAAGAATATAACTTATTAGGGCCAAACTTAAAATTTATGTTAAAAGGATTACATTGTATTACTAAATAATAAAAAGGGTCTAAAATTTAAATTTACCCATATTATCAATTTTTTTTAAAAATATGATAGTTATGTGTTTTTTGTATGACTAAAGTATTCTTCATGTCAATTTTACGATCTATGACGACTAATCATTGCGGGATTCATAGGTGCCCTTCCCAATAATGTTGTCTTTAGGGTTCAAATTCAAGTTCTCCTATTGGGAGTGCTATGTGTCTTATCACTACACCCAACATTGGTTGACATAATTGTACGTTGTTTTTATATCTTATATATGTATTATAAACATGAAAACTAAAAAAAAAAACCTACAATTATAATATATGAGAAATTCTACCATTTCCATATGCGTGTGGAAATTATGTACTTAGAATACAGATGTTAGTTTAAAAATAACATACAATAAATAATGAAATGTATATGTTGAAACTAATTAATAATAACATATGAAATATCTATGATGTTAAAATTAAAAATAATAGATTAAATTGTGAGTAAAAGAAATTTAAACACATAAATACATCATATTAAGAATATTAAATGCACTACAACTGTTTATCATAGTGTTGTCATCAATTTTGAGTTAGTGTGAAGTTGACTTGTGAAATCAACTCGATCAACTACTTTTTTGATGTATACAATTGATAGAGGTAATAAAATATGCATAATGCTATTAAAATGTAAATATTATATTAAAAACAGTTAATATGTAGTTTGCCCCCTGAATTTGTCCAAAAATATATAGTCGGTACTTCAACTTCTTTTTACCTAGCTGATACCTAAACTTGTATTATGTCACCCAAGTCGATACCTTCACACTAACAACGTTAGTTTTTGTTAACATGAGACTGATGGCCAATCTAATGGTGACACGTGGTAGCCGCTCACTATGAAACAAGACGGACATAAATTTAAAAATAAAAAATAACAATTAACCTTAAAAAGTTAAAATATTCTCACATCAAGAATGAACTTGGATTAATGGAGATACATTTGAAATTAGGCACCCGTTTGTCCAGATTCATTCTAGATGAATTTTTAGTAAGTTTATATATTTTTAATTTTTTGTTTTTTTATAGACTTACTAAAAATACATTTGGAGTGAATATGGGCAAATGGGTGTCTAATATTAGGTGTATTCGAAAATTCATTTGTCAAATTCATTCTTGATGTGAAAAAATATATTCATTTATGAATTTATATATTTTAAAATATTTTAAATTTATGACTGCCACGTGTCATACTAAGAAGCTACCATGTATCATCACTAAATTGGTCATCAATGCCACGTCAGAACAAACTAATGGTGTTAGTGCGAAAATACCAACCCGAGTGACAGAATATAAGTTTAGTTACCAACTATGATAATTTTGGATAAGTTCAAAGGGTAAACAACATATTAACCCTAAAAAAAACTTTGGTTCAATGGTAAAGTTAATACTTTATTTATATAAATAACACGAGTTCAAATTCAATTACATACAAATTTTTATTGGGTTTTTTATAAATAAAAATAAAAAGCCTAAAACACCTCGAATAATATAACTTATTTTAATTATAAAAATACATTTCTATAATTTTTCTGATGAAATTGATACTCGATTGACTCGTGACATCATAAATAATAACATGGATTATGACAAACATCTAGAATCTTCTCATAAAAGTTAATTGAACATTCAAATAACATGCCTAGGATATTTTACCCTATTAATATAAATAAAATAAAATAAAAATCCAAACTACCTCAACTTTCGCTATATTGTCCAAAATAGAAAAATTTCGGATACGTTAAAAGAAAATCGGTTTCCCAACTTAATTTACACCTGAAAATTTGATTTTTTTTATTGGCTAGATTGAAAAAGAATAAAATAATAATTTTGTAATAATAACCTACTTTTTAACCCAAAAATTGGTGATTTCAGACTGGTCACTATTGGAAAAAATTTGGTTCGAAAAAAGTTTTCTTATACAGCGAAAAATTAAAATTTTGAAAATTGAATCAATTTGTGATATTTATAGCAATAAACCTTTTACTGAAATCGCACATGTGTTTTCGACTAGATAGATCCTTGTTGTTCTCAGCTTTTAACTGAACGGTCTTCTCTGCTATTCTCGTACCATGAATTACAGAACGAATTTGAATAAAACACAGAACCATAAAGTATTTATTTTACTTTCAGTGGGAAAACAAATCTCTCTTCAATAGAAATAGGTAAAATTGTTATTTCGGAAAAAGGAATTTATACTTAGAAAATAAATTCTCACTATTTTCAGGAAAAATAACAATATCTCAAAGTTGTGTGTTTAGCCTTATCGGTGTCATCTATTTATAGAGAGAAGAAGTGAAACCTTTGTTAAATTAGTAGAAGTCTAGAGAAACAAAAACCTAGTCTAACTAAGAGAGAGAGGGGTGGCAACCCTAGTTAAATATACTAGGGTTTGTTGTCCTATGTGTTATAGCATGAGGCACTTTTGGGTCTCTCCCATATCGGGTCCAATTATAAGGACTTCATGAACATTTAACTCAATACTTTACAATTCAATCCAACCCAATACATGTTTTTCTATATTCCAAAATAAAAATCATAACTTAATTTTAATTAATTAATTTCCCAATTAAATAATTTTCTCAACCCGGTTCTAATTCTGTTAAAATCATTGCAACTTTACCGTAAAAGAATCTATGAGAAAATATATTTAATATTTCAACATTCCACGGATTCACCATGACCAATTAATTTAATTTCATTTTCGAATTTCAATTATTTAATTAATAAAATAATAATTCAAAAAGAAATTCATAAATTAATTTTTTAGATCATTTCCATTTAGTGAGAAAACCACATTCATTTCCAAATGTCTCATTTCTCCAACTTTACCATTTCTATAAATTTTTGTTCATTTGATTCAACATGAAATTCATTTCCGATTTCAATAAGCTAGCAGAAGGATTGATTGAACATATATGATTAGGGCTCAAATGATTTGGGCTCAAATGATTTATACTTAAGTCTTAGCTTTTCATCTATTAATTATAAACTCATTTAGTCACAAAGTTAGTCCACTATAATATTGTGATTGAGCTCTACTAGTAACATACCACTACAAAAGCAACTCGATCAGTGTTTGTCCAATAACCTTCGCATAAGTGTGTTACCCTCACAGGATATCCTTAATCTATTTAGGATAAACCCGCTCTCCCAATATGATCCTATTTTATCTCATGGTAACCATTACATCTTCCTTCATACAAATTCAATTACTATCAAATAGTAACCAAGTCATTCATCACAAAGTCGAATCACCTGTGGCCACGTTTACTTTTCATATGTCATGTAATGCCAATAAGAGGATGTCATTTACTCATATCTCGGGCTATAAATTCCACTATTGTGAATGACACTATATACTATGAAAGTCGTATACCTAATGCACCAATTTTCATTTCCTTATCTATTTGAACTCAGGTTTTTGCTTGCATCAAACATATATGAGTCACGCATACATAGTCCGTCATCCACATAGGATTAAGGTATGACACACTATGAACATTACAAGTGAATAAATCCATAAATAGATTCGGGACCTATTCACCTTGGGTCCAATCTAATGTACTATCGACCACATCTATGTCTTTAGCTTCTGAGGGTCATCCGCTCCGAAGCCCAAGACGAGGCATCTCCCCCAATTGGACTTGATAGATGACATGTTATTCTTTCAATTGGTTTGAACATTCCCGATTAGACTAAGGACATGTTTAAGTCCGTCAACTAATATAAGTTGTCTTTTCGTATTATGATTCGACCACGTAATACCATTTACTATTAGTTTAGACATCAAATAACTAGTGAGCCAATATTTGCTTCTGGTTTGCTTTGCATGCAAAAACCATATGAAGACATTATACAAAGTATACTAATATAATCCATAAATAATTTTATTAACCAATATGTTTAAAAAATTATAAATTTACAAATGAATATATTAAACTTAGGGCACCGGATCTAACAGTCACATCAATTTAGGCTAGTCAAAATCAATCAGTCGCTTTTGTAGGCCAAAACTAGGGTCGTCCAAATTAGTCAAATGTTTTTGTACGCCAAAATCGGCCTACCAGACTAATTTCCAAGTCATTGGAAAAGTAAACGAGCCAGGTCTAATCGTTGTAGATTAACACAGTTGAAATAGATTCTAGCAAACCAATTTATTGGCCATTCTAGGTCCATTACCTCGGGAAAAGACTATATTATTTGAGTAAAGCTCAAGAATAGGATTCTCCCTCCCCAAAATTGAAAAATAACATTTTAAATATATATAAAATGACCCCAAATTCTTAAAAGGTAAAAAAAACATGAATCAGTTCAGGTAGATAAAAGTTTGAGTTTGAAGGATTGTTGGTAATCCAAAAACATTTATTAAGGTAACAAAAATTTTATTTTTTTTAAAATTTATTATATTTATACGATGAATTTCTAAATAATAATTTAGTATATTTTGCAAGTTAATTGTACAAGATGAAAAACCAATTTGGAATCTTGGTTTTTTATAACAAACAAATTTGAGAAACTGAAATTTGCATTGTATTTGAATTGAGGCATAAGATTAGTGGCAAATTGATGCTAAATATTGATCTTGAAGATCTGAAATGAATGATTCGTAGTAAAACTGCAGCATGTTGTGGGAGGACAGTATCTCCAATCTTCTATAGAATTTTGATGTGATTAAATCTGATCATATTTAGCCAAGTTAAGCTTTTTGATGATGAAGATGTCAAGGAAATTATAGTAGTTCATTGCAAATCTATGTGTAGTTGAACGATGATGAGCAAGTGAATGCAATAGTTGAAAATCCTAGTTCATCCAATCAGCTTGTGAATATTTCCCACAACCTTGTTGGTTAACAAAATAAATTGTACGAGTCGTATGTAGAGGTGCCATCAATGTCTTAAGAGAAATGATATTCAGTTTGCTAGTTGGATTTTGATCTAAATGGCATATTAGATTATCAATATGAGTCTCCACGACCATCGATATCGGGAAACATTCAAAATCTCGCATTTGACTTTAATAAAAATGTTGTTAACGCTGATGTAAAATAAGTTCCAGTTGATGCTACATATAATGATGGAAATAATTTTGAATTTAGTGATCCTTATGTGGACGATGTACCAAAGGAAGCGAATACTCAAGAAGACGATTATGATTCTGGCTAAGGCATCCCAAAGAATATTGCTAACCCGAGCTTAGTCCTGCGTACTCAGTTTGGTTCTTCCACCATACAAAACGGCATCTCATATGCTTAGCATCAACTTAAATGCAAGGCCTTCCTTGGAGTTTCTCAAATATCCTCACAATTTTTGACCCATATGATGAGTTATGATGCATATTTTGAAGATTTATGTGTGGGTTTACAATTCCTGACGATGGATATCATTGTAGAAGCCATCAAGGAGCCCAAATTTAATGTCAGCGTAGATTACAAATTCATCATTTCTACCACAACCAAATATGTTGGCGAGAGCTAAAAGGGTAATGAAGGCTACAAATGGAAGATTAGGGAAATGCTAATGAAAAAGAAATAAAATTTGGGAAATTCAAAAATTTAAGTGTCCTTATATATGCATAAATGCACGACTAACGTGGGATCATTGCAAATTGGATTCAAAGTTTATTTGAAAATGCATAATCCCTTTGGTCAAAGCAAATTCGACAATTCTAGTGTCAGTACTAATAGTTGAAATACAGTCTTGATTTGGATATTCCATTACATATCAAAAGGCATGGAACGTAAAACTAAAGGCTATGAGGGAATTGTACAGTGATTGGGATGATACCTACAATGAGCTGTAAAGATGGACGGTTGCACTGCAAGAGTTCATTCTTGGTATGGTTGTAACAACCCGTTTTTAGTGAAATCGAAATAGTGGTTTTGAGACCACAAATTTAAAGTCAAAAAATTTATTTTATAATTATTTTATTTCCTATAGTATGATAGTAATACCGTACAAAAAATTTCGTTAAGAAATTTTACCGTTTACATGTTGAATTTGATAAAAATGACTAAATTGCATAAAGTACAAAAGCTGAGTTCTAGTAGCTAAATGTATTAAATAGCTATAGAACTTTAAAGTGGAAGTCCTTATATGGTAAATTAGACCATTAATATTAATAGTGGACAAAGATGGTCATCATTTTCATGGTTTTAAAAGTTAATTACTAAGGTTAATTTTGTAATTTAATAAAACAACTTATAATAAAATAAGTAAAAGAAAGATATAATATTTTTTTCTTTCTTCATTGCCAAAATTTCACCTAAGGAAGCCATTAACAAAGCTTCAACATTCGGCCAACATTCATTCCCTTACGTGTGAGTATTTTTAGTCTCGTTTTTAATGATTTCTATGTTTTTGGAGTCGTTGTAGCTTAATCTAGCTAGCCCGGGGCCTAATTTGTGAAACTGTTAAAGTATTAGAGTTTTACCATTAATGAATGTATATGAGTTTTGATGATTTTTGGAAGAAAATGGATAGTTTTTGTTAGATAAACAACTTTAGTTAAATGATTTTTGATGAAATTGTCAAATAGGGATTAAATTGAATGTAATTTTTGAATTAATGAAATGTGTGGGATGTTATAAGCTTTTATGATTTCCGGCTAGGCTTGGATAGGGGTAAAATTGTATGAATTTCATTTTTCGAGCCAAGGGACTAAAATTTAAAGATATTAAAAGTATACAATTTTGCCAAAATTATGTTTTGGATTAAATTGAATGAATTATATGTTGAATTGAGTTAAATTTATCCGTATAGATCCAGTTAGACATCATACGAAGTTAAATCGGGGCAAAGAGAAATTCTCAGATTAATCGCCTCCATATCTACGAAGACTCATTGAGGTAAGTTCGTGTAATTAAATTGTGTTTATATGTTTTTAATTGAATTATATAAATGTTATGATTTGTTATATATAATTACCGAGTGCATATTCAATGACATACAACGATTATCGAGCCCCATTTGAACCTTAGAAATCCGTAGGATACAAATGACATGTCATTAGAGTTACCGATTTATAGCTCGTAAGAGCATACCGATTCATAGCTCGTGAGAGCATATCGATCTTCAGCTCAAATGAGCACACCGATTCACAGCTCATTTGAGCATACATGTACATGAATTGACTAATTACAGTCATATAAGCTAATACATTATGTGTGAGCTATCCCGGATAACCAACGATATTCTAAACGGTTCAACAGGCAATGTTCTGTTACGAAATGATATGAGTTCGATACGAACTATTACAGGTATATACATGAGATACATGGAAATTATGTTACATGAGATATAGACATATGAAATGGATGATACTTATTTATGGAACTTGATTAATTGTTGAGCTCATCCATGAGTCATGGTTTATATATGTATTTACATGACTAATATTAATTGGTGTGTATGTGCTTAGGCATTTGGCCAAAATGTGTGGGGATATGCTTTATTACTTTCCTATTACTTGATTAAATGGTAAGTTAAATTCTAAGTTATATGAACTTACTAATCTTAAATGCTTACTCTGTGTTATTTTTCATGTTCTATAATGAGACGAAAGCTGGTTCAGGTTGGAAGCTTGTTGGAGCTATATCACACTATCCATTGGCTCTTTTGGTACTTTCAGATGTTTAATTTCGGTTATAATGGCATGTATAGGTAATTACGGCTAATGTTGGCCTATATGTTTTATTGGGATTATGGTAATTTGTTTGGCTTGTATTTCGGTATTTTGATGATGGTATGAGTTTGGTTTTGGCATGTAAATATTAGAGTTAATATGGTTGATGGTGTGATTAATATGGTTGAATGATGGAAGATGAAATGATAGATGAATATGCATAATTTATATGGCTTGGGACTTGTTAAGAATTGGTACTTTGTTTGAGTAGCTTAAATGACTATTGATGTTAATTATTGAATGAAATTTTGGTACCAAATGGTTGTGTTTTGGCAAGAAAATTATTTGATATGTATCGATGCAAAATTGCATGTAAGTTAATTAAAATTTTGGTCAAAGTGAATACAAGGTTAGGCATGTTTATATATTTTCATTTAAGGTGCCTAAGGGCATATTGGTTGTATGATATTATACCATATGTATAAGACTTGTTTATGCTTGATTTGGATGCCTTGTAATGGCTTGCAAGTATGTGCAATGTTGTGTGAGAAAAATAGCTTGTAAAATTACCTATTTTCGTCCACACGGGCCGAGACATGGACATGTGTCTCAGCCGTGTGTGACACACGACCAGGTGACACGGTCGTGTGTCCCTTGTAGCTTTGAAAGTGTTGCAAGTCAGGCTGTTACACGGCATAGCACACGACCTGACACACAGGCGTGTGAGGTTATTTTGAAGGGTACACAGCCTGGCACACAAGTGTGTGGCTTGGCCATGTGACCCAGGTTAGTGAGTTACACGGACACGGATATGGGCTGGGATATGGCCGTGTGTCGCTACTTGGAATGCCCACACGGCCTGGCCACACGACCGTGTGACCCTTGCAGTATTGAAAAATTTCAATGTGTTTTAAAATTTTTTTTGAGTTTCCAATTTAATCCGACTTGTTTCTAATGTGTATTTTGGGCCTCGATGGCTCGTATATGGGACAATTTGTATGTTTTGAATTGGTTTTAATATGTTTAATGATATGTTATGAAATGTTTGACTTTTCTGTCTGTTTGAACTGTAAACTCCGGTAATGCTCTGTAACCCTATTTTGGCGACAGATACGGGTTAGGGGTGTTACATTTATTGGTATCAGAGCTACAGTTTAGTTGATTCTCATACTAAACATAGCATGTTCGAGTCTAGCTATACATGTCATTATATAACTTGTGATAGTGTGATTTCTCCTGACCATTTTAAAACATGTTTTCTTATAGCAATAACATCCAACCGAGTTGAGTCCGATGAAGTAGAGAGTAACGCTCAAGCCTCCGTTCACTGAGTAGCATTGAGCGGCACAAGGCCTGTATCTGAGGGCCAGAGATGAGAGGCTAAGGAAGCCATCTTCTAGATGATGAATGAATGGTTTACCGAGTTCGTATGGATGAACCCAGCTACTCAACAACCTCCACCCCCTCATGCTCGTCAACCGGTTCCCGTTATTCCTTAAGGTTTGGAGCCAATCCAAATTTGTAAGCCGTCTATCAATAAGATTTGTACGTATGAGGTTGAAGAATTTTGAGCTACTGCTGAAGATATTCCCCAGAGAGCTGAATTCTGGTTAGAGAATACAATCAGGGTTTTTAATGAGTTATCCTATTCACTGGCCGAGTGCGTTAAATGCGCGGTATCGTTATTATAAGATTCAGTTTACCAGTGGTGGAACACATTGATTTTTGTTGTGCTGAGAGAGTGAATCACTTGGTAATTTTTCCAATCTGAGTTTCGAAAGAAATATATTAGTCAGAGATGTTTGGATCAGAAACGTAAAGAATTTCTCGAACTCAAATAGGGTCGTATGCCTGTATCAGAGTAAGAACGTGAATTTGTTAGACTGAGTAAATATGCCCGAGAGTGTATTTCGACTGAGACTGCTATGTGTAAAAGATTCGAAGAAGGGTTAAATGAGGACATTAAGCTTATGGTTGGAATTCTTGAGCTGAAAGAATTCGTTGTATTGGTTGATCAAGCACGTAAAGCCGATAAGCTGTGTAAAGAGAAAAGACGTGTTGATTTTGAAGCTCGAGACTCGAGAAAAAGGTCGACTGGGAAGTCATATCAGTTAGTATCAAAGAAATCAAAAAAATATCACAACCGTTCTACAACTTTTGTGGGTTATTCTAGTAGAGACAAATGTACCAGACGCTCTAGTCCAGAATTGCAAGCTACATCTGTAGCAAGTGTGGGTAGTGTCAGAGATGTTTGGCCCGAGTGCAGGCACTGTAAGAAACCACATTATGTCAGGTGTGGTTCCTTAGATCACTATCTTAAAGATTATCTAGAGAAATCCGAAAAAGAGAAAGCTTAGACCACGAGGCCGAGCAATACTGCTGGGAGAGGTAGACTACCTCGTAATCCTAGAAATGTGAGTGGTAGTCGTGGTGTTACTAAAGATTCTACTGTAAGGTCTGAGGCACGAGCACCAGCTATGGCTTATTCTATTCGCGCACGAGAGGATGCTTCTGCGCCAGATGTTATTATTGGTACTTTCTCTATTTTTGATACTGATATTACTGCTTTGATTGATCTGGGATCCACTCATTCATATGTGTGTACGAATTTAATATCTAGTAAGAATTTACCTATTGAGTCCATTGAATTCGTGGTTAAAGTATCAAACCCCCTAGGTCGATATGTGCTAGTACATAAAGTTTGCAAGAATTGTTCTTTGATGACTTGGGGTTGTAGTTTTGCAGTTGATTTGATGTTATTACCATTTGATGAATTTGATGTGATTTTGGGCATGGATTGGTTAACTCTACATGACATTCTTGTAAAAAAAGTTGAAAGCATAACTGCAAGAATTGACAGATAGGGGTTTTGCTCGACCTAGTTTTTCACCTTGGGTGCATCGATTCTGTTCGTTAAGAAAAAGGACATAAGATTGTGTATAGACTACCGTCAGCTCAACAATGTTACAACCAAGAATAAATATCCACTACCTCGAATTGACAATCTGTTTGATCAGTTGAAATGTGCCACAGTATTCTCGAAGATTAATCTTCGTTCTGGTTACTATCAGCTACGAGTGAAAGATTTAGATGTGTCGAAAACTGCGTTCAGAATCAGGATGGGCACTACGAATTTCTTGTGATGCTATTTGGTTTAACTAATACACCTCTAGTATTTATGGATTTGATGAACAAAATCTTCAAACCGTATTTAGATAGATTTGTTGTGGTATTTATTGTCGACATTCTGATCTATTCTCGAGATGAGTCCGAGCAAGCTGAACACTTGGGGATTGTGTTGCAAACTTTATGAGATAAACAATTGTTTTCTAAATTTAGCAAATGTGAGTTTTGGCTCCGAAAAGTCAGTTTTTTGGGACATATAGTATTGGCTGAAGGCATCAGAGTTGGCTCGAGTAAAATTTCAGCAGCTGTTGATTGGAAACTACCAAGAAAAATATCCAAAGTCAGAAGTTTTCTGGGATTAGCTGGTTATTGTCGAAGGTTTGTCAAATGGTTTTCAATGATAGCAACACCGATGACGTGACTTTTACAGAAAGATGTGAAATTTTAATGGTTCGAGAAATTTCAGCAAAGTTTCAATCAATTAAAAGCACTGTTGACCGAGACACCAATTTTGGTTTAGCCTGAATTGGGTAAAGAATTTGTAATGTTCAGTGATGCATCTTTAAATGGTTTAGGCTGTGTTTTTATGCAAGAAGGAAAAGTGATAGCTTATGCTTCCAGACAGTTAAAGCCGCATGAAAAGAATTATCCGACACATGACTTTGATTTGGCAGCTATTATGTTCGCGTTGAAAATTTGAAGACACTATTTATTCGGCAAAAAATGCCACATATGTGCCGATCACAAAAGTTTGAAGTATCTAATGACACAGAAATATATGAATCTGAGACAACATAGATGGCTCAAATTGTTAAAAGATTATGAGTTGATCATTAGTTATCATCCGCAAAAAGCAAACGTAGTTGCTGATGCTTTGAGTAGAAAGTCCTTGTTTGCTCTATAAGCATTGAATACCCGATAGATATTATCTAATGATGGATCGATTTTAGCTAAGTTGAAAACTAGACCGATGTTTTTATAGCAGATCTGTGAAGCTCAGAAATGTGATGTCATTTTACTAGCTAAACGGGTATAGTTTGAATCGATTTCTGATTCAGAATTTTAAATAGGACCCGATGATTGTTTGTTGATTAAAGGTAGAGTTTGTGTAATGAATAATCCCAAGCTTATTTAGAGAATTTTGTATGAAACTCATAATGGTCGTTTGTTTGTTCATCCAAGAAGCAATAAAATGTACAGTGATTTAAGACAGATGTACTGGTGGCTAAGAATGAAATGTGAAAATTTTTATTTTGTATCGAGATGTTTGATATGTTAGCAGGTTAAAGCTGAACATCAGGTACCTTCAAGACTGTTACAGCCAATGATGATGCCGGACTGGAAATGGGATAGAGTTACTATGGATTTTGTATAAGGTTTACCCCTAACACCGAGAATGAAAGATGTCATCTGGGTTATCGTTGATCGTTTGATGAAGTTTGCACATTTATTCCGGTACGTACAGACTATTCCCTAGACAGATTAGCTGAGTTATACGTTTCAAAGATTGTCAGATTACACGGAGTGCCGGTCTCCATTATTTTGGACAGACATCCATGGTTTATATCACGATTCTGGAGAAAGTTATAAGAAGCTTTAGGTACACGATTGCATTTTAGCAATGCATTTCACCTTCAGACTGATGGTTAATCCAAGCCTGTGATTTAGATTCTCAAAGATATGCTTCATTGTTGCATATTAGAGTTCAAAGGCAACTGAGAGAAATATTTACCGTTGGTTGAATTTGCGTATAACAACAGTTTTCAATCGAGTATAAAGGTGGCATCGTATGAGGCTTTGTATGGTCGTAAGTGTCAAACTCTATTGTACTGGACTGAGCTCAGTGAGAAAAAGATACACGGGGTTGATTTGATTCGAGAGACTGAAGAAAATGTAAAAGTAAAAGCAATCCGAGATAGTTTGAAAGCAGCTTCAGATCGTCAAAAATCATATGCGAATCTTAAACGTAAAGACATAGAATTTCAAGTCGGCGACAAAGTATTTTTGAAAGTATCACCCTAGAAGAAAGTCCTTCGGTTCGGTCGCAAAGGAAAGCTGAGTCTACGATTTATTGGGTCGTATAAGATTATTGAAAGAATCAGAATTGTTGCTTATCGATTAGATTTACAGCCAGAATTAAAAAAGATTCATAATGTCTTTCATGTGTCAATGTTACGACAGTACCGATCTGACCCTTCACATGTTATCTCCCTGACGGATATCGAGATTCAGCCAGATATGTCGTACAATGAATAACCGATCTGGATTCTGGCACGAGAGGTGAAAGAATTAAAAAATACAAGGACATAGCTTTAGTAAAAATTCTCTAGCAATGGCACAGTATGGAAGAAGCCACCTAGGAACCTGAGGAAGCTATGAGAGAGCAATATCCGAACCTCTTTCCTGGTAAGATTTTTAGGGACAAAAACCTCTTTAAGGGGAGAGTTGTAACAGCCCGTTTTCAGTGAAATCGAAAACGTAGTTTCGGGACAACAAATTTGAATTCAAAAATTTTATTTTATTATTATTTTATTTCCTACAGTATGATAGTAATACCGTATAAAACTTTTGTTAAGAAATTTTACCATTTACATGTTCAATTTGATAAAAAGGACTAAACCGCGTAATGTGCAAAAGTTGAGTTTTAGTAGCTAAAGGAATTAAATAGCTATAGAACTTTAAAGTGGAAGTCCTTCTATGGTAATTAGACCATTAATATTAATAGTGGACAAAGATGGTCATCTTTTTAATGGTTTTAAAAGTTAATTACTAAAGTTAATTTTGTAATTTAATAAAACAACTTATAATAAAATAAGTAAAAGAAAGATATCATCTTTCCCGTTTGAACGACTTATAATAAAATAAGTATTTTTTCCCATTTTTAATAATTTCTATATTTTTGGAGTCGTTGTAGCTTAATCTAGCTAGCTAAGGGCCTAATTTGTAAAACTGTTAAAGTATTAGAGTTTTACCATTAATTAATGTATATGAGTTTTGATGATTTTTGGAAGAAAATGATTAGTTGTTGTTAGATAAACAACTTTAGTTAAGTGATTTTTGATGAAATTAGCAAATAGGGATTAAATTGAAAAATGTAAATATTTATGGTGTAATTTATGAATTAATGAAATGTGTGGGCTACTATAAGCTTGTCGGATTTTTGGCTAGGCTTGGATAGGGGTAAAATTGTATGAATTTCATTTTCTGAGCCTAGGGACTAAATTTCAAATATATTAAAAGTATACAATTTTGCCAAAATTATGCTTTGGATTAAATTGAATGAATTATATGTTGAATTAAGTTAAATTTCTCCTTATAGATCCAGTTAGACATCGTAAGGAGTTAGATCGGGGCAAAGAGAAATTCTCGGATTAATCGCCTCCGTATCAACGAATACTCGTCGAGATAAGTTCGTGCAATTAAATTATGTTTATATGTTTTTAATTGAATTATATAAATATTATGGTTTGTCATATATAATTACCGAGTGCGTATTCAACGACATACGACCCTTACCAAGCCCCATTTGAACCTTAGAAATCGGTAGGATACAAATGACATGTCATTAGGGTTACTGATTTATAGCTCATAAGAGCATACCGATTCATAGCTCGTGAGAGCATACCGATCTTTAGCTCAAATGAGCATACTGATTCACAGCTCGTATGAGCATACATGTACATGAATTGATAGATTACAATCTTATAAGCTAGCACATTATGTGTGAGCAATCTCTGGTATCCAGCGGTATTCTAACAGTTCAACGAGCAATGTTCTGTTACGAAATTATATGAGTTCGATACAAACTATTACAGGTATATACATGAAATACATGGAAATGATGTTACATGAGATATAGACATATGAAATGGATGATACTTGTTTATGGAACTTGATTAATTATTGAGCTCATCCATGAGTATTGGTTCATATATGTATTTACATGACTAATATTAATTGGAGTATATGTGCTTAGGCATTTGGCCAAAATGTGTGGGGATATGCTTTGTTACTTACCTATTACTTGATTAAATGGTCAGTTTAATTCTAAGTTATACGAACGTACTAAGCTTAAATGCTTACTCTGTGTTATTTTTCGTGTTCTATATTGAGACGAAAGATCGTTCGGGTTGGAAGCTTGTTGGAGCTATATCACACTATCCATTGGCTCTTTTGGTACTTTCAGATGTTTAATTTCGGTTATAATGGCATGTATAGGTTATCATGGCTAATGCTGGTCTATATGTTTTGTTGGGATTATGGCCATTTGTTTGGCTTGTGTTTTGGTATTTTGATGATGGTATGAGTTTGGTTTTGGCATGTAAATATTAGAGTTAATATGGTTGATGGTGTGGTTAATGTGGTTGAATGATGGAAGATGAAATGATAGATGAATATGCATAATTTAAATGGCTTGGGACTTGTTAAGAATTGGTACTTTGTTTGAGTAGCTTAAATGACTATTGATGTTAATTATTGAATGGCATTTTGGTACCAAATGGTTGTGTTTTGGTAAGAAAATTATTTGATATGTATTGGTGTAAAAACGCATGTAAGTTAATTGATTTTTTTGTCAAAGAGAATACAAGGTTAGGCATGTTTATATATTTTCATTTGTGGTGCCTAAGGGAATATTGATTGTATGATATTTTACCATATGTATAAGACTTGTTTATGTTTGATTTGGATGCCTTGTAATGGCTTGCAAGTATGTACAATGTTGTGTATAGGTACATGCCAATTTGGGTGAGAAAAATGGCTTGTAAAATGGTCTATTTTCGTCCACACGGGCAGAGACAAGGGTGTGTGTCTCAGCCGTATGTGACACACGGCTAGGTGACACGGCCGTCTGTCCCCTGTAGCTTTAAAAGTGTTGCAATTCACGCTGTTACACAACCTAGCACACGGCCTGGCACACGGGCGCGTGAGGTTATTTTGAAGGGTACACTGCTTGGCACATGGGCGTGTGGCTTGGCCGTGTGATCAAAGTCAGTGGGTTAAATGGGCACGGACACAGGCTGGGACACAGCCATATGTCCCTACTTCGAATGCCCAGACGGCCTGAGACACTAGCGTGTCTGCTGACTGTGTGAGTCACACACCCGTTTGACCCCTGCAGTATTGAAAAATTTCAATGTTTTTTGAAAATTTCTCTGAGTTTCCAATTTAATCCTGATTTGTTTCTAATGTGTATTTTGGGCCACGAGGGCTCGTAGAAGGGGAAATTTGTATGTTTTGAATTGGTTTTAATATGTTTAATGATATGTTTTGAAACGTTTGAATTTTCTATCCGTTTGAATTGTAAACTCCGGTAATACTCCGTAACCCTATTTTGACGATGGATACGAGTTAGGGGTGTTACAATGGTGGTTGTTGAACTAAATGCTTTCGATGCATATGATTTTTCTTGTCAAAAAGTGAAAGGTAAAAAAAAACTATTCGATCAATTATTCAGGACATTTGAGATTTGTGTCAAGACATTTCCATATTGCAAGCCCATTGTGCAAGTAGGCGAGACTTGGATGTATTTTTAGTATACTCAGATATTGTTGCTTGCAATTGTTTATGATGGGAATCGAAGAATCTTGCCTATAACATTTGCCATCGTAGAGAAAGAAGACATGGAATATTTCAAATTTTTCCTAAGAAACTTGTGGCTACATGTAGTTAAACAGCCTGGCATATGTTTGATGTTTGATATTTGTAAAGGCATTTTAACGACAAGAAGATGATGCGGTGGTATGCGAAGACCACTGAATGCTTGTCATGTGCATTGCATCCAACATATTACTTGCAATTTTATGAGTTCCAAAATGTTGATCAACATGGAAAAGTTTTTAACATGGATACGTACTCGCATCTTATATTACTAACTGGTATTTAATGTTTTTCTCCGTACTATTAATGATAATAACCAAAATTTATTCCATAGAGTATGAGCTCTAAAGATCTAGTTCCATTAAAGGTTGAAGAAGTTGCAAAATTTATAATTTATGAGTTAATACGCCATACACTTGACCAATAATATAGGTATTTTGGTATGACCCCGACTATCTTTGGGTTAGCATGCAACGTCCATCGAAACTGCAAACAATTTAATATATGTCAACTTGCATTTCATATTCCTTTTCATGAACCAAATAATTAAAAGTATTGAAATACAAGTATAATATTCAATAACATAGAGATTTTGGGATTACCTCAACTTCAGCAAAAACATTTATCAACTGTCTAAAAAAGGGAAAACTCGTCCCCTAAACTGAACCTTTATCAGGTTTCCCCCATCTGGTGAAAACAATTTAACATGGTCAATGGAAAAAATAATTAGAGCATTATTGTACAATATAAAAGAATTTTTGTTTACTTATTAACCAGAGGGAACAAATTTAGTCGACCTACTAGGGAAAAAAAATGCATTGTATACCAAGCCCACGATTAAAGCAAAAGTAGGCATCCTTCAATTTCTTTCAAGTTGTGATTCATCTTTCTATACATTTTTCAGTACAATTGTCACTGATTTTGAACCGTGAAAAATGCCTTCTTCATTTTGGCCAATCACTTTGCATCGATTTGATGGGTCAAAAATATATTAATTATTACATAATACTTTTTTTTATCTTTTTCAGTCCATCTAATTTAAAATATTGAAATTCCAACTGAAAATAAATTTATTCGAACCGGTTTTACTTAAAAAAAAACCTTGTTCTATTTTGGTTATTATTAAAAAAATAGTTTTGTTTTGATTTTTTTTCTTTTAATGTTAATGAGGTTAAAAAAGCCAACAAGCCTACTAATACTTCATTATTAAACAAGGTTAATTGAATAAAAAATTTTAAAATCTCCTCATTATTATTAAACTAATACTTCATCCACAATGCTCAAAAGAAAATACTTCATTGGTAAATATAAAACCAATTTGAAATGAGATTTAAACCAATGGTTGAGGCTTTTTCGTTATTACAATTTTGCATATGTTGCTAAAGTTTATTGCTCCTATTGTATAAACAAATTAATCTCATGGTATTGATAGGGATGCGTGTACGGAACAGGATCACAAGTTTTTTCAAATTGCGGATTTGGTCTAAGGTTCTAGACGAATGAATGAAAAACTTGGAGTTTGACACAACCTAAAATGCAAGAAAATACAAGTTAGATCTATAAATTAAAAAAGAATAATTAAAATAAATAATTAAGATGGAAAAAAAAGAACAGTTAAAAAAAATCAAAGATTTGAACAATTAAACAAGAACAATATAAAATAGAGAAGAAAATAAAGAAGATAAATGGAAAAGATAGAAAATGGCGTGTAAACGTCATAAGGAGCCTTGAAAACCTGATGAATCCACAACCCCTTCAAATAGCTCTAATTTTGTAACCTCTCCAACCCGACCTAAACGGTAGGCCCGACTCGAAGAGATCACATTAACCACCAAAGTGGCATGGTCTTTTTAAAATCAATTTGCAAAGCTTAAACCTTTTTTATTCAAGTAAATTTTCTATCGAGATCATTAAGTAAATTTTCAAGTGTCACATGATCGTGTGTCCAGGCCATGTGCGATGCGAAGGGATTAGGGTGTAGAAGCTACACGGCATGTGCGAAGCACGAATGCAAGGAAAATTGAGGGGACATGGTCGTGTGAAGGACCATGTGTCCCACACAGGTAGGCCACACACCCGTGTGGTAGACCTTGTGCCCCTAGGCAGTTTCAAATTTTGATTCGATTTTTCATAAAAGTCACTCTCTTTACTTTCTCGAGATCTGAAGCGACTACCCTACGTTCGAGCTCGATCAAAACACCTACAATGGCCTTTCAATTGGAAAAAATGGATGATCAATAGGGGTTTTCAAGATTTGAGGGGTTTTTCGACAAAAACTTTAAAGATTCAATAATGGATTAAAAGATCTACTAAAGCTCATTGTTAATCAAAATTGGGAGGTTGTAATTGGCATGGAACGCGATACTTACTGATTCTTAACAGAGATTCGACAAATAAATGACAAAAATTTCAAGAATTTTGATGAAGACAACGAATTTGGGCTTGATCGTAAGGAATCATGAATTCAAGATTTATTTTCCAGTAGGAAGGTTTTGAGAACAAGATTGTAATAGAGAGTTTCTAAGATTATGTAGATATAATAGTAAGGTAGTGTTTTTAATTTGCTAAAATAAAAAATGGGAGTTTTAGTTAAATTAGGAAAGGATTGTAGGGGATTGAGTTGAGCAAGAGTTTGGGGTCTATTGAGCAAATAGCCTATTTGTCTAAGAATCATCAAAAGATTAGGATGGCTAACATGGATGGTTTTGGAAGTGAGGAGTGAAAGAAATGCAATTTAGGAGACTTGAAATCTGGTTCTCTATACTTTCTACCAGGCTCTTAACCACTAGGATTGTAACAGCCTGTTTTTTAGTGGTGTCGAAAACAGTAGTTTCAGGACCACCAAATTCGACGAGTAAGTTCATAAATATTAATAGTCAATATTTACGAGTCAAACATGGTTTTAAAAAGGTTTTTGATATAGTGATTTTTGTTATATAAGCGATTTATTAAGTTCAAGTGGTAAGACCTTAAGGTCAAGTGGTTTTAGAAAATGAGGTACCGAGACTTGTTTCTATAAACTGAGCCGTAAATATTTTTATAAATATTTACAAAGTATCATTAAGGTGGTATTAAAGTTTCGTTGAAAAATTTTAACGTTTCGATAGTTAATTAATTAAAAGGACTAAATCATAAAAGATGTAAATTTTGATCACTATTTGATTTGAGTGATTAAATGGTTAATTGAATAAAGAAAAAGGGACCAAAATGGTAATGAAACCATGGTCAAATTTTCCAAGTGGTGATGTCATGATTTAAATCTACTAACTTTTAGATTATTTGCTCTTTTAGTCCTAATTAGTTTAGGATTAAATTGTAAATAAGTTTATTTAGTTAGAATTTAAGTTAATTGAAGTACCAATTCTGCAATTAAACCTTCCTTAGATGGTAATTATGCCATATATTTATGTGATGGAAAATTATGGACGTGTGTTAATGATATTATAAGTGTAATTACCAAGGTTAAAATGGTAATTTAAATTAATTAAATTAAAATAAAACCAAAATGCTTTATCATCATTTTAATGTGTCTTCTTCACCGAATTTAGAAGGAGAAAAACTCCATGGAAGACTTTGAAGCTTCGGCTTTCTTGTTGATGAAGCATGTAAGTCTATTTTAGCCCCGTTTTCAATAATTTTTATGTTTTGATATCATTGCAACTAGGTCCAGCTAGCCCGTACCTTTGAATTTGAAACTGTTAAAGATTGTGAATGTTTCCATTGATGATTCTAGTGATTTTTGGTGTTAAATGATGGATTTGAAATATTAGTTTGTATTTAAAAGTATTTTATTTAGTGATTTTTGATGAATTTTTTGATTAGGGACTAAATTGTTAAATTAATAAAATTACAAGGATTTAATGTGAAATTTTTGAATACACTGGCTTTTTTGGATACCATGAACATTCGGCTAAGCTCAATTTTGGGTAAAAATGGTTAATTTGCATGATTTGGGCTTAAGGACTAAATTGAATAAAAGTAAAACTTTAGGGGAAATTTTTAAAAAAGTGAAACTGAATAAATTTTTATTTTCTAAATTAATATATTTAATGAAATTATTAATTTAGATCCAGATCGAGTGGAAAATCGAAGAAAATAAAAATTACCAAAATGCCACTAACTTTGGTATTTTTGCCATTAGGCAGGTAAGTTCGTATGAACTGTATTCTATATAGTTTTGATTAAATTGGATGTTAATATGTGATTATATTGTGATAAAATCAATATATATATGTTAGTATGCAATTTACCGTGTTATGAAACGACGTAAATTTAACGACTTACGATGATTACTGAGCCCCGTTTGAACCTTAAGAATTTGTAGGATACAAATGACATGTCATTAGGGCTTACATGATTTGGGTGCTATTCCTGAACGTTCTACCGATGGCTGAGGTCCGGCATGTATGGCGGATACTCTACAGCTCGTGTAAGCAGCATTGTACCTGCAGCTCGTGTGAGTAGGCCCATTTTCACAGCTCGTGTGAGCATACATGTACAAGAATTGACAGATTACAATTATATGAGTTAGCACGCTATGTGAGAGCTATCCCAAGTATCCAATGGTATTCTAAATAGTTTAACAGGCACTATTCAGATTTGAAACGGTAAGAGAACAATATGAATTATAACATGTACATGTGTGAACATCCTTGATATGATGATACATGAAAATTATATATGTTAATATCAGTTATAAACTCATGCGATACATATTGTGGCTAAATGGTTATTTATGTTAATGTGCCTATGATTTATATCTTGTATGCTAACACGTTTGGTGTAAATGCTTAGGCATTAGCCAAGTTGTGGTTGGATTATGCCATGTTAAACTTATAAGTTATACATTGAAATGGTAAGTGCTCAAATGGAAATATCCTTGTGTTCATGAAAGAGGGATAAGGTTTAAATTATGTAACTTATCATTAAATGGTTTATCATGTGATTAATTCCAAAAGAGCTATGTTTAGATGCACTAGCTTGTGGCTATGGTTGAATGATATTATTATATCTTTTGTATTATGTATATGAAACGGGTGTGGAAAGGTAATGAAATAATAAGTCATACTTGAAGTGTAAAATGATGCTGGAATGATGGGTTGAATTGATGTTGTTATTTTAAGTTAAAGAAAGTAAATGCAATGGAAAATAATGAAATGCAAATGAAAATAAGAAAATTTGAAAGGGTTTAAAGTTATTTAAAATCCAACTTTACTAGGGATGATATGTATATGTGAAGTTTTGAATTTATTCACTTTGCAAGTTGTTGGATATGGTTTCATGAATATTGCAGTATCGGTATAGGATTATTATTGATATGTATAAATTTCATATTTGAAATGGATTGATATGACTAAAATTTATACGAGCTTACTAAGAATTCATTGCTTACGTGGTTGTCTTTCTTTTACTTTTCAGATTATTGGAAGCTCGATCGGGTTGGAAGTTAGCCAGAGATCTATCACAGTATCTAGCAGTTATATCGGTAGTTTTCGATGTCTTGGTCAAGGTTATAATGACATGTATAGGTGGACTTATGATGGATGATAGTTGAATGTTAGTTAATGAGTTTGGCATGTATATGTCATTTTGGGTGATGTAGCCTTGGTACATTTGGTGCCTTGTTGGTATGTGTTAATTTGATAATGTGTTAAAGCATGTTTGAATGGTCAAAGTTATATATGATGAATTGACCTCAACATGGTCAAGATATGGTATGTTTTTGAAAGGTTTTGAACTAGATATGGCATGAATCTAATATGGTGTGGTAATTATGTAGCAATTATATTATGTTTTGGAATGGAAAAATTTAATTGATAATTGGATAAATATGCACATGTATAGGTGTTTTTGGTTGATGTTTTAGCCATTATGTTTTGGCTTTTAAATTTGGTATTTTGAATGATTGAAATGGTTGATATGTGGATATAAGTATGTGACTTTTTGATGGATGACTTTATAGTTTTTATGATGCTTAGATGATGGAAGTTGAACATGGTCATTTTGGTATTATAAATGTAGTTGGTATTTATGGCTTATGATGCTAAATGTTAAATGGTAAATTAAGTACATATGAGTGTGGGTTTGATATGTGTACAAAATGGTAAGTTTTGGCTAAACTAAGCATTTAGTTATACATGTTTAATTGTTATGATTGAGGTGTCTTTTGGGCATATTGTTCGTATGAATATGTACCTATTTGGATAGCTTGTTGTTGTATGGTTTGGTGCACTTTGGGATGCTTGATCACATGTGGTGAATTGGTTATAGGTTTGTGCATGAATGGGTGAGAAAATTAGCTTGGAAATGACTTATTTTTTGTCCACACGGTTAGAGACACGAGCGTGTGTCTTAGCCATTTGAGACACACAGCCAGGCGACATGAGCGTGTGTCCCCTGTAGGTTTTTAAAGGTTGCATTTTGAGAGTTACATGGCCTAGCACATGGGCGTGGCTTGGTCGTGTTACCCAAGTCAGAGAGTTACACGGGCATAGACACTGGCTGAGACACGGCTGTGTGTCCTTACTTCGAATGTCCGTACGACCTGAGAAACGGGCATGTCTCTTAACCGTGTGAGTCACATGGCCTGGGCACACGGCCGTGTGACCCCTACAGTTTTGAAAATTTTTAGTTTATCCTGAAAATTCTATATGTTTCCGATTTAGTCTCGACTTGTTTCTAAGTGTTTTTAGGGCCTCGAGGGCTCGTATAAGGGATAATATGTATGTTATTGATTGATTTTGCTATGATTGATGTAGTGAATTGAATGTTTAAATTTTTTTTATAGTTTTGAAACATAAACTCCGATAATGCTCCGTAATCCTATTTTGGCGACAAATACGGGTTAGGGGTGTTACAAGGCTAGGTTTTAATTCTTATTAATTTCTAAAGTTTTAACCTTATATTATTTGGGATGTTACAAAATTTTCCTCCAAGAAAGAAAACTTGACAAAAAAAGCTTAAAGATGATCCCTACAATCTGAAAAGATTATTAAAACTCTTCTAAAAGAAAACTCAAAGTGAAACTCTCAAGTCTATTGAAACACTAATTAATCTAAACAAGAAACAATTTTGAACTAAATTTTTTATTGACATAAAACTATTAAAAACTATCCGACATTCGAAATAAATAATTAATAAATTAATAAAAATTAATAAATACAATATGGGGATCATATATAATAAAAATTAAGCAAAAAAATCAAACTCAATATGATTTAAACTCAAGTTAAAAGCTCAAAACTCGTAATTTCCATAATAATCCAGTCCAAAAATTCTACTCGCACAATATTCACTAAAATAGTCATTACTTGAGCTCCTGAACTCAAAATTGAGTGATTTAAAGTTCGTTTTGAAGCTAAGAGATAGGTATCCGAACGCTATGAAGACATATCAACCTAGAAATGTCTGGATCCTAACCAAAAAGTCATCACAAGTTAACTGAGTTTCCAAACTTGAAAATTGACAATTCCAGTGAATAGAATTTAATAAATTTCACCCCATCCGTGCATGTATCAATAAATTTAATATTTGACTTTTTTTATAGATATGTGTGTTTAATTAATTAATTTGATGGCTACAGTTTATGTGAGGCCTTAACCAAACCTTAATGATTGGGTCACACAGCCAACTTTGTTTCGAGTTATTCTTATCTATTACATGTATATATTGGAAAATATTTGGTACATTATTGGTGGAGATTTTAGACTCCATAATCAAGGTTATGGGGCTAACAAGTATGTTATAGATGTATAGTAAAATATTAAAAGAATAGATATTAAAAAAAGAGACACGTGTTAATTTTTTAAAGTTACTTGTGGAATAAAAAAAGTACAATGCTAGTGTACCAAATTTTTTTCTATAAATTAATTAAAATATTATATGATATAAAAGTAAAAAATATATAAATATAACATATATCAAAATTCATATAATACATATAATTTTTAACAAATAATATTTGATACATTATTAGTTAAGTTTTTAGACTCCGCAAATAGGGTCAAAGAATTGAAAAATATCCTATAAGGATATAAGAAAATATTAAAATAAATAAATATTTTAAAGAAAGAGAATGTGGAAAATAGAACATCGATAATGACAATGTATCGCAAAGAAAAAGAAAGAAAATACAACACACACAGAATTTTACGTGGAAACTCTTTTTGGAAAAAAACCACGGGCAGAGGAGAATAAAATTCATTATATAGAATTCAAATGATATAAGAGGAGAGACGGTTACATCTATTTATAGGTTTAAAAACCTTATTCTAATCAAAGTCAAATAGAAATAATGCAGTAAGATTAAAACACCTTAATCTAATCAACATCAAATAGAGGAAGTAAACTTCTATACGAATTTTACTTGTGCAACCTGTACCGTATTGCGGGGGCCCGGTTGCAGCCCTAGTCCAGTATTTTGCTTATTTGGGATCTACGATGGATGGCGGCCTTCACCCTCGTAGATTCCCCTATCTTGTCACACAACGTCTAACAAAGACAGAAAAAATTTTAAAGTTTCTTATAAAATAAAAAAAATACTAAATACTAAATTATTTTTAAAGATAATATTTTTGTAACGCCCCAAAATTTTGAGAATTTAATTGTGAGATTCTGCAGTAATTAATTTTTGTATCTATGGCTTTGTGTTCTGCTATTGTGTTTAAGGTCTAGAGTTTGAATTGTATCGTTAAAAGTTTTATTATTTTTAAAACAACCCTTATCCATGCATTACATAGTTAATTTCAATTTAGTGTAAACTTCTGTCAAGAATGAGCATGTTAGTTCACTAGTTAAGCGTCTGTATTCCATTAGGTCTCGTGTTTTAGTCCCGGAGAGGACGATAAGGAACATTTTTGGCAAACACTAGAAATCTGCCTGGAAGTTAATTTTTTTAGTTCTTTATTGTAATTTTTACTTTAGTTTCTTCTTATCCCCTTCGTTACCCTTCTTTGTTCCCTTTCTTCGTTCTTTTTCTTTTCTTTTAATTTTGCTTATCGTGGTCGTAAGGAGTATGAAACTGGTTGAAGTTTTTTTGTTATTCGTTGGTTGGAAGGCTATTTAGTAAGTCACTGTCAATTCGTGCGTTTCCACGGTTTTCCCTTTGTTTTTTGTAACTTGCTTTGAATTGGGTATTTAGTGTTGTGAGAATCTCTGATAGACGATCGTTTGTTTCCTTATTAGGCGAGAATAACGAAAGTAAGGAACAACAACACGACAATGCCAATTATCGTCGTTGAATTTTCGATAAGCATTGGGTTCGTTAAAGGTTTCGTGTCAAAACTTTCGACAGAGGCATTAGGCGCGTAATTGGGAATTGTTGTTGATTAAATTGCTTAATTATGTAACTGAATGATTGTTTTAGGCTTCGGAGATCCTCTATGTTGTTATTGCTTCAAAATCTCTTCAGGTGCGTACCGAAAACCCTTATTTTTGTGAATTTTGGACGCCAGAAAACATGGTTGTCAACGTCACACGGCCAGAGACATGAGCGTATGACCAGGCCGTGTGAGCCACACGGCCGAGTGGTTGGCCGTGTAACTCACTGTTCATTGAATTTGAGCCACATGGACGTGTGTCCATGCCGTGTGAGGCCATGTTAGTGTAGGGTTCACACAAGCAAGGACATGGGCGTGTGTATAGGCCGTGTAACTCACTGTTTATGATTTAAGACCACATGGCCAGGGACATGGGTGTGTGCCTAGGCTGTGTGAGCCATACGGGCAAGGACATAGGCGTGTGTCCAAGCCGTGTAACTCACTTTTTATGATTTAGAATAACACAGGCAGATGACATGGGCGTGTGCCCAGGCTATGTAAGCTACACGGGCAAGGACATGAGCGTGTGCCCAGGCTATGTGAGCCACACGGGCAAGGACATGGGTGTGTGTCTAGGCCATGTAACTTATTTTTTACGATTTAGAACCACACGGGTAGACGACATGGGCGTGTGTCAGGCCGTGTAAGCCACATGGGCAAGGACATGGGCGTGTGTCCAGGCCGTGAGGCATCTGAATAAGGTTCAAATCTTATTTTTGAAGCCGTGAGTGTTGTCCAACACGAGCACTGACCTCCATAATGTGTTTATGATCTAAATTTGATTGTATGGGGACTATCTGAAGCTCTAAGACTGATATATGGATGATATAAATGTATTTGTACTGTGATGGCTATTACTGATACTGATCTGCATTATCTATTTATGAATTGAATTGAAATGACTGGACACATTTTGTGGATATTTTTAATATGCATTTGCATGGGTTGGGATATTATGACGAAGGAAGTAATCTACTTTGAATCAGTGGCTAAGCCATGATGCGTATATATATGAATCTGGCGCTTTGTTGCATTTCGATCTAGCAGCTAGCCTGCATCTCTATAAACATGTCAGACAGACACTCTATGGTGTATAGGGTTGGTTGGGTATTGATTACCCTTAACGGTGTGATGAGATGGTCGAAGATGGTGTGTAGTGGATAGGGGTAGGAATAATTGCATATGAATTTGATCTATTCTATATCTGGAACTGAAATTGCTTTTGCGTATGTAACTAATCTGTTTTGTATCTGAATTGAAATTGCTTCAATTATCTAACTAAATCTTGGAATTCGGGAATTTTCTTATAAATGTGCTTGAATTGAATGGATGTCTTTTACGCATTGGGTCCACAACTCATTTCGTTGTTGATTGGATTTCAGGTGGCTCTCAGACTTGAACGGGTCGGCGCTGCGGGAGCTCGGTCAATCCGTTTATCTTTCCTTTTAACTTTACTATTAGTAATTACAGCTTTCTATGATATTACGATGTTTGGAGATTACATAGATAGTTAATTGCTATGGTAATTATAATATGTTGAATGGGTTCATTTTGACTACGTTTATAAATGTAGTCTTCCTAATATCGTCAACGTAACCTCTGAACTTGGTCTGAACGTCTAGGCCGAGTTTAGGGTATTACAATTTTGAATACAATTATAAATTAAAATAACATATGAAAATAGGTAATTAATATTGACAACCAGGGTGGGTCAACTGCTCATGAAACTGCTTGATTAAGCTGCTGCTTAGCACAATACCTTCCATATGCGCAAATTTGAAATAAAATGATTGTGTTTTAGAAATGATAAGCAGCACTACAAGGGAGCTTTAATATTATTAATTAATAAAAGCTTTTCTTTTTTATGTTCAATAACTAATACAAGTTAAATTCAGTTACAGAGATCTTTAATGTTCCTAACAAGTGACCAAACTTTGTGCAGAATTTAGTACCAACTAGTTTAGGTTTTTAAAGCTATATAATCAAATTAAATTAGGGTATATTTGTAACACGGATAAAATAATTATATAAAAAATTTATAAAAAGTTAATATAAAATTAAAAATATTTTTTTTATTGAAATGATAAAATTAATATTTTGAATTTAAATCTCATCATTTGAATATATATTTTAAATTTATATAAAATATAAAAAGATAAAAATATTCTAAAATAATTTTATTATTTTATAAAAAAAGAGGTTTTTAAGAAATTAAACCTAGCTAATTAGCTTACACATAACTTCAATACTCAAATTTTGAATAATAACATATGAGTTTGAAGTAAAAAAAAAAAAAGAAAAGGTGAAAGTGTTAGAAAAAAACTCATATCTATTAACTTAAGGTCCAATTTTTCTTATATATAATTTGAAAGTGAATTTTTAAAATAAAATAAAGTAAAGAGTTTAAATTCTTAAAAATAAAAGTAGGAAGATTAAATTTTAAATGTACAAAGTGTAGATATTAAGATTCATAATTGTTTGAGCCGGACCGAACCAATCGGAATATCAATTTAGAAAGAGATAGCAGATTGATTGACTTGCAAATCAATAGAAATCAATTGAATTAATCTTTATTTTTAAATTTTTTTATTTGTAATAATTTACGAAGAAATCAGTAATCTAACTTATATTTAATCTAATTTATTTAACTTATAGTTTAAAACATACAGATAATCAACCCTCCTCCTTACTAGTCATTAGTAAAAGGTATGATTAAGAAAGAATAAGTCAAACGAGAAAAGGGAAGTAAATAAAGTAGGGTTGGGGGGGTGCACTGCAGAGGCGGTTTCCAGGCTTGCAAACCAATCCTCCCACTGCATCAGGAATCGTTGGGATAAAGTAATGGGTTTGGGGTTTGCTTCAAACCCACCCGAATCTCACTCTTTTCCTCCTTCACTTTCTCTTTCTTATGTCATCTTATTGTAATAACAGCTTTCTGCCTCTCTCTCTCTCTCTTATATATATACACATACACAAGGGTGGAGATACAATCCAATACGAGCAAAGCAAATTCCAGGATAACTGTAGAAAGGGTTTCAATATTGTACAGAAGAAGAGATGGTGATGGAGGGTCAGCAGGAAGTTGTTCTTTGTAAAGATGAGTTGCAGATCATCAAAGGGAAGCGTACGAAGCGTCCGAGGCCTGTGTCCTCACTGACTTTAGCGATAGCTTCAACCACAACGACTTCCACTGGCGGTGAAAGTAGAACAAGTAATGATGATTCCAGCATAACCACAGCTGTTGAGCCACCTGAAAGCTGTTGGGAAGATGAAGAAAACATGGCTTATTGTTTAATGCTTTTGGCTCAAGGTCAAACAAGGAAACCATCGGAGCCAACAGGTAAGACGGCCAGGATGAATGTTCACCAGTGCAAGACATGTAATCGGTGCTTCCCATCATTCCAGGCGCTTGGCGGACATAGAGCCAGCCACAAGAAACCCAAGCTTCATAGTGAAGAAAACACTAAACGGTTGAAGTTTGTGAAAGAGGATGATGACATGAATACAACCCTTTCACTTCAAATAACCAATAAGGCTCCTGCTTTATGCAACGGCACCAAATCCAAAGTTCATGAGTGTTCCATATGTGGGGCTGAGTTCTCTTCAGGACAAGCTCTTGGGGGTCACATGAGGAGGCATAGGACATCTACTAACGCTACAACAACGGTTGGAACAAGCACCAGTGCTGAAACAGAAGATCTGTCGTCCAACAAACCAACAACTGTGCTGCAATTGGATCTTAATCTTCCTGCCCCGGAAGATGATCGTCACAATGAATCGAATTTCCCATTCACCCAAACCATCAATTTGTGTTATTGTTAACATTAATTATTTTCTCACTAATTATTCATTCTTTGGATTCTTTTGAATTTAACCTTGTTTCCATGTTAGTGAAGTTGAAAAATTCATTGGTTGAAGTAGGATAGCTTTTGGCTTTTCATGGCGGTATTTGATCCATATAGAGAGAGAATTCTCGTATTCTTTCCTTTTTGTTTGGGGTTTTAAGAGACCTGTTTTTATTCCTTTATGAGTTGGAGAAGCATGTGAATATGTGATGAACCACCAATCCCACAACCGAAAGTGGTGGATTAGGTCCTCTTGTTTGGTTTGCAAGAAAGCTAATAAGCTCCATCTCCGTGTATCTGTTCTGTTTCATTAATATGAAAAAATTAAAATAAAATGGATGGCAACCGAGCCAGATTGCTACTTGCCCTTCTTTTATGGATCCACCTATGTATTTAGGTAAATCACACGCTATGCACTCCCACTCTCAGCTTTAAAAACTAAGCAGAGCTAATCTAGTGACCCATCTGAACCAAACGAATAGGCCACTTAATGGTATAAAGCATGCAGGGACAAAGGCTTCAGTTTTAGACTTGTTACACTTATCTTTTAAAGTTGACTATATCAATCAATTGAATTAAATTTTTAATTTAGTTTTTCAACCGCCACTAAATTTAATTAAGCTTGATTTGGCTGCGAATTAACTTTTGATTAAAGAACCTGATTTTCAAAGTCTATGCCTAAAGTGGTTAGTGACCATGTTATCAAGCAACGGTGAGTAATGCATGCTAGTCTTAGCAGCAATGTTGGGTGATGCAAGGTTGTCAAAGACCCAAAAAAGGGTCTACAGAATAAAAACATGATTACATTTTTTTTTACAATATTTAGAGTAAGGGATTGGATGATACGTTTTAAACCTGTGTCAAACATATGTTTGACAAGAATTTTGATTAGATTTAAAATTTTTAAACCATATATATAATGAGAGCTAAAAGTGGTTTAAGATGAAATTTAAAATGTGTCAATTGAAGACAAGAACACATGAATAGTTTTCTCATTCCACTTATGATTTTAATTGAAGGCTTTTAAATCTCATGACAAATTTTAACAAATATCTCTATTAACCCATATTTATTTACACTTTTTTAAGTGAATTTATAGACGTGTGTCTTCATAAGTAAGGAAAATAAGGACTAGATTTCATGGCAAACTCTTATGCATACCTTGTTCAACTTTCCATGCAAATAGAAGCCCTCTGTTTATTGACACAGAGAAATATCAATGAACTAATGAGAGGTTACTTAAATTTATTGTAGAGGTTTGTTAAAGGGAAGTCATTAATGGGCACATTTGGTGGGTATTGAGAAGCCACGCCATGTGATCCACTTTGCTTGAGGGCATCCAAATCCATGAGAGAGAGAGAGAGAGAGAGAGAGAGAGAGAGAGAGAGAGAGAGAGAGAGTTGACAGAGAAAGTAGGGATAATTTCCTTTGACATTAGCACGTGTATGGTGGAGGTCACTCAACTCTCACATTATCTAAATTTAATAAACTAAAAGGAACTACTTATCAACCCCAATCCTAATCTCTTTAAACATTAGTGGCTGATCTCAATAGTCTTTGCAATGACATGTAGATAGTAGATTGTGTTTACTGTGTTTGTTGGTAGTTGAGAGAGAAAAAAGGCCCTTGATGCATTCTGGCCGGTGGCCACTCAATTTAATAGAAAGAGCATATATAAAGTGTGGGTTTGTAGTGGGAGACCAGTTTGTGAAGGTGTGATAGGCTTGCATTATATATGCCTGGTTGAATTTGGGAAATTTCTTACTAAAATATGTCAGCTTTGGAGTCTGGTGATATTAAAAATGAAAAAGGCCTGAATCAGAATTTGCCAACGTCCCATTCCCAGGTGTTACATATATATCATTGTTAATGTTATGTACATGAGGTCTTGTATGGAATCCTCACAAGATTTGATTCTAAAAGTTTTTTTAAATTTAAGTTTAAGTTTAATTTAATCTATCCAAATAATTTGTTTTAATACATAAAAATATTTTTTTTAAAATTTAATTATAAAATATATTAATATTAATATTTTTATTTTTATTTTATATTGTATTATTTTTTGAATAGTGAAACGAGATGAATTAGATTGAAACTAGATAAAAAAAAAATTAAGTCTAAATCTAACTTAAAATGGGTTGGATCCACTACGTCGGGTAGGCCACTCTACCGTGAACACCTCCACCTATTATATTCTTCGATGTTATTTTGTTGTTATGTATTAACGTCTATAACTATATATAAAAGCTATCCGGGGGGCTAGTTTTTAGATGCATTAATAATGTGATTAAAGATTTTAAGATGGCAATTATGGTATATTAAGAAAAAGAAAAAATATATACTAAGAGTTTGCTTTATAATTTTTAATGTAAATAACAACTTATTTAACTTTTAAACTTTATTAAATAATTATATATAGATTTGTGTTCATGTTATTTTTTGAATTTTTACTCATTACTAATTACTTTTTATGTATATTTTGATGCATTTATAAATTTAGTGTTGTGTTCATGTTATTTGTTTTAATTATTTTCAATTGAGCATGTAATGTCTCAATTCATCTCATATTTAACATAACTTTGTCATGTCCATGTTTTTATAAAAATAAATATATGTAATTTTCACACATTAAAAATTAGTCATATGTATATTTTGGTCATGTTTATGTTTGTTGATATTGGGTATTAGCAAAGGAGACAAGGAGGAGAAAGTGGTAGTGCAAAAGAGGCCGGTTCACCTAAATAGGCAAAGAGCTAAAAAAGTTTAAGGAGGTTGAGAAGGAGGATGAGGAGATTGTATGTTGAGGAGGATAAAGGATTAGGGCTAGTAAAGGAGTTAAAGATTTGATCCTTTCTTCCTTGTTCTTCAAAGTATTTATAGGCAGGGGTTCTTTTTCCACTTATGTCATGTTATCAACAGTCTTGGGTTAATGGAGAACATGTGTTCGGCTAGATGGTAGGTTGGTTACACATTGATTGTCATCAAGCATAGTACTACTTTGACATTCTCTTTACTAAGGTAGTACAAGGTTGTTATGCCTCAGTGGTCCTTCTTGGAGATGAAAGTGTTCTCGCTAAAAGCGGATGGCCTAAGAGTAGGTAGTCTATCCAAGTGGCTATTCACCTAGTGACCAGTTGGGTAGTGCGAGGTGGAGGGTCGTCTGCAAGTGTTTCTCATGTAGCTTCTCATGATGCTACTTGTTTAGACTGAGTGGGACTATAACAATTGCCCCCTGGTCGAAAGGTAGGTTATTATGTGGCCTGCTTTGAACTATCTGTAGACAATCTCTACGGGTGGTATGGTGACAATTGGCTCGAAAGACTAGAAGCTGCTCCTTGTATGTACTAGGTACATTTCTAGTGCAAAGCTGAACAATTGTGCATGGGGAGTTGGAATAATGATGCACTACAGCCTTTCATGAGACACATGTCCAAGTGTTATTGGCTATGAAATCTGAAGCGTATAAACGACGAAATGCACTATTTTGAGAAAACCTTATATATTTTCTCCTTCTTCAAGCTTGGAGCTACTTATTTCGCGTTAAAATTTTGAGTTTTTCTCTCTAGTTTTCTAACATTATGTTGTTGATCCTCAAGGGCTCGATTTTCTAGCTTTTGTGTTCTTGTGTGTTGTTTTTCTTACTTTGAGGTATTTTGCCTAAGATTTGAGGGTAAAATCACATTGTTGCTGCTTTTTCGTCTCTTTATGTATGTTAGTTCGACATATATGGCTAGAACAAGTTGTAAACCAATCGCCAAAGCACTTAAAAGGTGGTTGGAGATTAGTGGATTGAGAGGAAGAAAAGCGAGCCTATCGTCATTGCTTCCTACGAGTGCACCACCACAGTTCTAGAGATAAGGAGATTGTTAAGGTGCTCGGGGCTTGCCCAAAAGCACCATAAGTATGAATTTAGCATACCGAAAGGGTCTTATCCCCTTAGATAGGGTTTTTGGGCCTAGATATAGGGGAAGAATGACAAGATTCTACCTTCTGTTATACTTACTTAAGGTCAGGTTCCACTTTCCTCCTCATTCTTTCATCTGTGATTTGCTCAGAAGTTATAAGGTCGCACCTGGGCAACTGGCAAGGGTGTCTTAGTGGGTGATCATTGTAACAGCCCGTTTTCAGTTAAATCAGAACAGTGGTTTTGGGACCACAAATTTGAAGTCAGAAAATTTAGTTTAATATTATTTTATGGTCTACGGTATGATAGAAATATCATATAAAAATTTTGTTAAGAAATTTTATCGTTTACATGCCTAATTTGATAAAAATGACTAAATTGCATAAAGTGCAAAGGTTGTGTTCTAATAGCTAAAGGTATTAAATAGCTGTAGAATTTTAAATTGAAGGTCCTTATATAGTAAATAGGCTATTAAAGTGCTTAGTGGTAAAGCATGAGTAGTCATCATTGGAAATTGAATAAATTATTAAGGGGTAATTTTAGAAATTAGTGATTTAAGTTATAATAAATAAAATAAAATAATCTATTCTCACCATCATCCACCAAAAACAAAGAAAGAAACCTAGCCATGAAAGCTTGAATTTGGGCAAGCTTATTTTGCCCAATTAGGTATGAATCTTTGTCCCGTTTTTGATGATTTCTATGTTTCTGATATCGTACTAGCTTAATCTAGCTAGCTCGGGGATTAATTTGCAAAGCTGTTAAAGTATTAGGGTTTTTCCATTGATTAATATGCTTGAATTTTGAAGTTTGATGATAGAAAATGAATGGTTGTTGTTAGATAAACAACTTTTGTAAAGAGAATTTTGATGGAATTATCAATTAGGGATTAAATTGAAAAAGGTGATAAATTTATGGTAAAAGTTGTGAATTTTGTGAAATATATGGACTGCTGTTAATATGTATAAAATCGGCTAGGCTTGGATTAAATTGAATGAGAATTATATTGAAATAAGTTAAATTCATTCGTATAGATCCTATCAGACCTCTTACAGAGTTAGATTGAGGCAAAGAGAAAATATCTAATTAGTCGCATTCGTATCTACGTACACTTGTTGAGGTAAGTTCGTGTAATTAAATTGAGTATTTATATGTTTTAAATTGAATTAATTGTTTTTTATTTGTATAATTGCCATGTATAAATATCGGTCGCATATTCGACGATTACCGAGTCCCTTTTGAACCTTAGAAATTCGTAGGATACAAATTACCTGTCATTAGGGTTACCAATTTGGTTTGGGTCCTGCATGTGTTGTGGACACACCACAGCTTGCATGAACTTTCCGTTATTCAGCTCGTATGAGCTTTCCGTTTACAACTCGTATGAGCATACAAATACATGACTGACAGATTATAGTTATGTACACTTTGTGTGTACTATCCATGTATCCAACAATATTCTAAATGGTTCAACGGGCATAGTTCTGTTACGAGATTATATGAGTTTGATATGAACTATTACTGGTATTTACATGAAATACATGAAATATGATTATTTGATGAATTCAACCATGTGTGTTGGAATTTATATGTCATTTTCATGGCTAATATGTTGGTGATCATGTATTTAGGCTTTTGGCCAAATTGGTTGAGATATGCTTTGTTTACTTACCTATTTTATGGATAAACGGTAAGTTAAATTCTATGTTATATGAACTTACTAAGCTTAAATGTTTACTATGTGTTATTGTTTATGTTTTATAGTAATTCGGAAGCTCGTATGGGTTGGAAGCTGGTCGGAGCTATTTTACACTATCTATCAGTCCTTTTTGGTACTTTCAGTAAATTAGATTATAATGACATGTATAGGTTAATTTAGCCAATGTTGGTATATAATTGTTTTGTTGGTATATAAATGTTGGTATATTTTGATGTATATATATGTGGCCTTACCATATTTGAAGTGTGTTTAATATGGTAGAATGATGAAAAGTAAAATGTGATGTGAATATGCATATATGTATTCAGTTATTTAGGTTAGTTTGGATATTTGGTTGTATGTGATGATATTTCTTGTTTAAGACTTGATTATGACTTGTTTTGAATGCCTTGTTGATGTGCAATTTGTTGTGTGTAGGTTGGTACCAAATTGGGTGAGAAATGTGGCTTAGAAAATTACCTATTTTCGTCCACACGGGAAGAGACACGGGCGTGTGTCTCAGCAATGTGTGACACACGGCCAGGTGACACGGTCGTGTGTCCCCTAAATCACGCAAGTCAGTACACTCACACAGCCTAGCACACAGGCGTGTGGCTTGGCCGTGTGGCCCAAGTCAGAGAGGTATATGGGCACAGACATGGGCTGAGACATAGTCGTGTGTCCCTATTTCGAATGCCCACACGGCCTGAGACACGGGTGTGTCTCCTGACCGTGTGAGTCACATGGCCATGTGACCCCTGCAGCTTTGAAAATTTTAATGTTTTCTGAAAAATTCTTTGAGTACCTAATTTAGTCCCAACTTTGTTTTAATGCGTATTTTGGATCTCGAGGGCTCATATAAGGGACAAAATGTTTGATTTCGATTAGTTTCTGACGTGAATATTATGTGATGTGAAATGTTTGAAATTTCTGTCTATTTGTTCTGTAAACTCCGGTAATGCTCCGTAACTTTGTTCCGACGATGGATACGGGTCAGGGGTATTACAATCATAGGCTATCTTATCCTCTACCTCTAGTAAGGAATATGGCCTGAGGTGGGGGTGTTTATATACTATATGGTGGGGAGGGGGTTGATCCAGATCATTTAAGCTTTTTACATGTCGCAAGGAGGCCGAGGATTCTCATGATAGAAAACATGTTTTACACAATAAGTTAATTTATATAATTTGTCATAATTATTCAATTTAGTAAAAAAAAAATTCATATTACATATCAATTCATATCATATTTTACATAAATTTTCATATGGATTTTGTAAAAAAAAAAACATATGTTTATTTGCATTACTTTTTTATTTAAAGTAATATAAATTTAAATAAATTTTTATATGTTAATGATTCGTTTTATGTAGATTTTAGTATATATGATATTTATGTCTTTTGCATATAATGTTTTTATGAAACCATGAACATGTATTTTGATTATTTTACATTTTTTATCATGTGTTAAATTATAAGGTAAACTACCTAGTTGGTCACTCAATTTTTGAAGCGCTTTCATTTTGGGTCCAAAATAAAATCTTTGTAATTTTTCCACTCAACTTTTAGGGCATTTTCATTTCAGTCACCCAACCGTTAAATCTCTAACAACGGTTAACTGCATTTGTCACATCATGTTCGCACTTTCATTTCGGTCACCCAAAAAATATCATTTTTTAAAGTATTGATTGGGGGTAAAAAAAATTAAAGATTAAGGTGAAGACAGTAGAAACTAAAATAAAACATTAAAAAATTTATCAAATTGTACTTGTTTATTACATTGTCGAAAATTCTAAATTTCTTTTTTTTCAATATTGAAAATTTAAATTTCAAAAAATACAAATCAATTAAATAAATTGTTGAAAATTTTGTATCCCTTGATAATATTAACTGATTTGTTAATTTAATATTGAAGTTAATTAAATTAATCTCCTTCTAAATTTTAAAATTTTATTTTATGTTTTCATATTATTCCTAATGAAATCAACTCAATAACTCATAATTATAATTGTCTACAAAACTTAAATTTCTTTTGATTTTTCTTTGCTTTTAGCCTAGTATGAAAGACTCGAAATCATATAATCAAAAAAAATTTAGGTTTCATATACAATTATTAAAGATGATTTATTTGACTTGATTTTGATTTGAAAACATAAAATTAAATCGTAAGATTTAAAAGGAGACTAAATTAATTGATTTAATTAATTTCAATATTATAAATATAAATCGGTTGACACTATCAAGGGATAAAAAATTTTCAATAACTTATTTAATTGAGTTTGATGTTTTAAAATTTAAATTTTCAACATTGACAAAAAATTTAGAACTTTCGGAAATGGGGTAAACAAGTACAAATTGACCATTTTTAAAGTATTATTTTAGTTTCTACCGCTTTTTCACTTTAATTCTTAATTTTTACCCCAACTAATATTTAAAAAATGAATATTTTTTGAGTGACCAAAATGAAAGCAACCTAGAAGTTGGGTGACCAAAATGAAAGTGCAACATGATGTGGTGTGTACAAGTTAACTACCGTTAGAGATTTAATGGTTGGGTAACTAAAATGAAGGCGCCCTAAAAGTTGAGTGATGAAATTGCAAGAATTTCATTTTGTTTGACTAAAATGAAAGCACCCCAAAAATTAGATAACCAACTAAGTAGTTTACCCAAAATTATATCATATTTCATATAGTCGTTCATAATAATTTTAATTTTAATTTTAATTTTAATTTTAATTTTAATTACTTAAAAATTACATCATTACACTTATCATATATATATATATATAACATATTACAAGGTTCTTAACTTTTTAATGTGTTCACACAATAAAAATTTGACATGGAGCAGTTAAAATAGCAGCATAAATCCCTTCGACTTTAAATAAAAAATATTCGCAAACATGTTCGTTTAATTTAAAAAATCGAACATAAATACATATAGTTTTAAATAAACAAATACGAACCCAAATTTTAAATTCTTAACTAACATGAACTAAACACAAACAAGCTTAAAAATAAACAAATGATTATGAACAGAGGTCTATTCCTTCAAGCTTGGTTGATTTATAGCCTACATTTAAATAGATAAAGAAGGTTTTTTTTTGGTAAACTACATAGTTGCCATCCAACTTTCTTAAGTTTTCATTTTGGTCATTGAAAAATTTGCAAATTGGGCACTGTTGTTACAAAATCTTTTCATTTTAGTCACTTGACGTTAATTAAATGTTATTGTTCACTCATTTTAGTCACTTAACTTTAGTATATTTTCATTTTTGTCATTCATTTTATCTTTTTAATTCCCTTTATTTTTTTCTTTTTTAAAATTATTTTTAGTTTTTTCAGTAAAAAAATGAGTTTTATAAGGAAAAAACTTGAGCTTTTATAATAATAAAAAATAGCTTTTACATGAAACAAACCATTTTATTTTTTAGAATTAATATTATTTTTTTAGTAAAAGGGAAAAACCTAGGGTCTTATAGGGAATTAGCTAGGTTTTGATAAGAAAAACTTGGAGATTTACAGGAAAAATCATTTTATCATTATATATATATTAGAGTAATTTTAGTTTTTTTTTCTTATAAAAGGGAAAAACTTGATGTTTTACAGAAAATTACTCTGATTTTTTAACTCAATTCCTTGTAAAAATCTAGGTTTCTTTTCCATACTTTGACAAATAAAATTAATTTAAAAAAAATATGTGAAAAAAATAAAAACTTATTAAAGTTGGGTAACCAAAATAACTATACAATAACATTGAATTAACGACATGTGACTAAAATGAAAATGTTTTGTAATGGCAATGCCCTATTTGCAATTGTTTTTGGTGACTAAAATGAAAACTTATGAAAGTTAGATAATCAACTGTGTAGTTACCCATTTTTTAGATTGATTCACTTAGATGGAAATGAAAGCTTTGCATATATAAATCCTAGATTAATATTACTAAGCAGCTTTGATATTTCTTTAAATGTCTTCTTAAATAATATGGTGAATTGTGGTTGAGTTAGGATGTTTTCTAATGTTTCTTTCAATGATAGAACTAGGGCTAAGTGCCTCCTCTTCTGCTCAACTAAGTATTTGATGGGCGTCGAAACCACCAAATTTAAATTCCTACGACAAAATAACAGTAATAGCAGTATAGAGTAGTAAGGTCGAATACACAAGGACTGGCTATCTAATTTCGCCTTTTTTTGTGACCAAAATCGCTGTCGCAATTACAGTTGTGCCCATGACCTGTGCGTAGCAAAGTTGAAAAATAAAAAATGGGGGGCTTAAATTAATAAAGATAAAATAAGGAAATATAAAGTGTAATAAAATAAAATAAAAACATATTCAAAATTGCAAAAAAAAAAGAAGTTTAAGCAAATAAGGTAAATTGGTAAATAAAATATTTTTTAACTTAGCCTTGTTCTCGGTATACTCCAATCTTGAATCGATCATTAAAATAGATTTTCCCTTCCAAGCGATAAGCTGGTTATAGCAATCAAGGATCCCTCAAACTGCCAACTCTTCCTCTCGTAGTCGATCCCAGTATCACCTACAAATCAACCCTTCTCGAATTTCTAACCACGTGGCACGTACATGTTATTTAAACTTCAACAGTCTTGCAATCTGAAAAGCCCAACTCGAATTAACGGCCTTAACCGTATGGTTTGTTTAAATCCAATCACTATCTCCCTTGACAAAATCCAACTAGCTTTTCCCAATTGAACATGCCGATTTGTTCGCGGGATTTTGAATATAACACCGTCGACTTAACTTCCCAACTGTACGCTAAACGATTCCAACCCAACGCGCATTTTTCAAGTTAAAATCGAATAAACTTTAAAGGACGAATTTGTACTATTCCATATACTAGAGAGATAGCGAATACCGAATTGTAAAGTATTTAGTGTGGGTTCATATCTCACGATTACTTTTGTCGAAGCGATAACTGAACTAAGGCTAAAAAGGGTTTAGTTAATAATGAAAAGAATCATACTTGAAAATAAATGATTCAAATAGAATTGTAGAAAGTGGGACGGGAAAGGGCCTTGGAAGGTAATTAAACCAAAAAGTTGAAAGTAAAGAAAGAAAAAGAATAAAATAACATAATAGAAAAAGTGATGCAGGAAGGGAAATAAATTAAGGAATTTGATTGATTACAAAAGCTAAGTGTGTGTTTAATTGGGTATAGCCACTAGGTATTTATACACATTTATAGTGGTAAAATTTAGCTGGATTTTTTTCTAAATATTATCACTAAATAAATCAAAATTTAAAAATTAAAATTAAATTTAAACTAATTATAGAATTTTAACAATATAAAAAAATCTTTCAATCTTTATCCAGCCACTTTTAAAAAAAAATTTCAACCTTTCAATTTTTATCCAGTTATCTTTGTATCTTCAATCTTTTAATTAAACCCTCATTTTTGCTTTTTGTTCCAATTTAACCCTTTTTTTTATAAGAGTTTAAATTCGGCACACCAATTCCATTCTTGATAAGAAAAATTTAAATTTAATAGCATTTTATTTGATAATTAGCCAAAAATAAATATATTAAAAATACGAATTTATCTTGCTATCAGTATCCAACCGGATTCCAAATTTCTAGCTTGATTTGAGCTTTTCATGGACCGCCATAGTAATTGAAGTCTTGAATTCAAGCAAATGCTGATGATTACTACATAATTATTCTTAGATAAGGTTCCAGGGGCTGACTTGACTATCTGCAACTGCCGCAAGCTTCAAGTTGGCTTCAAGGAGGGCTCAGCACACAACACTGGACAACCACATTATTGCATATCTCTGCCTACTTGATTGACTTCATGCTTGCTATTGGACAGATGCTACGGTTTAATGCAGATTTGATCTTAAGAGCAATTCCGGGAGCCGACTTGACTAACTATTCGCGAATGCCGCGAATTCCTGGTTGGTATCTAAGATGGCCCGACACACAGCAAGTAGACGACCTATTTGATCATTTTGATATCTATTGTTAAGAGAACCACCTTGCATATGGACAAATACTGAGGTTTAGTCTGAGTTTGGTGTCAAGAATATATCCAGGGTTTGACTTAACTATTCTGCAAATGTCGCAATCTACGAGTAAGTGACAAAGGACATGATGAAGAGAGTGAGGGAGAGATGGCGGTAGATAGTTGGGAGTTTTTTTTTGTTCCCTTCCTTGCATTTGTGATATTTTGATTTGTGTGAACATTGGGATAATGTTTAAAACAAGTGTGGGGGTGCTCTAATATGATAAATGTAATACCCAATTATTGTCCGGCCTAATAAACACCAAAAATAAAAACCAAATTTTAATATTAAAACCAAGTCCATAATAGTCCAAATTACAAAAATAATAATAAATCCAACGTACCAACCCAAGCCCAAGCCCAAGCCCAATTACAAACCCAAATTCAGATTACACCAAAACCTAATCTAAACCCTAGCTCAATTTCAATGTGGCCCAAAATAAAATTTTCAGAAGCAAAAACCCTAGCCGTATATTGCCTAGCGTCGCAGAAATTAGGGCCCAGCCTCTGCCCTCGCACATGAGCTGCCGCACGACTCTGAACCGGTCCTCCGCCACATCTGCCTACAAAACGGACTAGGAGAGTCTAATATCAACACAAACACAATGTAAAAGTAGAAAAAAATAGGAAAATTTCGAGCTATAAAAGGCCCTGATTCTATGTATTTTTTTACGGAGAAATAAAAAGAAAACAGGAAAAAACAAGTCAAATACCGGTCCTATAAAGGTAGTTTTTTTTATTTCGGCTTATTTATTTATTTATTTATTTTAAAGAAAACGAAAATAAAAAGGTTAAAAATCATACCTTTATTACGGATGAGGTGCCGATTCCGATGAAAATCGGCGTTCCATGGGTCCGAGGATTGAAAAAACCAAAAAAATGTGTACTTTTCATTTTTCGGCCACCGCGGGCGATGGCGCCATCACCGGCGGCCGCCGCGATGGTCCAATGACCGGACATTGGTCGAAGGGGGAGGGCTGAGAGAGAGTTGAGAGAAAAGAGAGTTTGTTTTTTTAAAAAGGAGGCTACAAATTATTTTTAGGGTTTTTTTTACTTATATAGACACCTCAAAACGACGTCGTTTTGGGCTTGGTTTCTGATGCCCAAAACGACGTCGTTTCACCCTTGACCCTCGCGTTGACCCGACCCGCTCCGGAGGATCCGCGTGTTTTCAATAAAGGGTATATTTGCGCTTCAGGCCCTTCCGCATTTTCGATCTGTTTCAATTTAGTCCTTTTCGTACTTTTTCTTTTATTTTTAAAATGGACCTCATGTTTTTTCTAATTTTCAATTTAGTCCCTGGCGCGCTAATCCCCTAGGGAGGTGACACGTGTCCAGGAAATGGGTTTATTTCCTATTAGGCCCCCTTTTCTTCACGCGCTTTTCATTTCAGTCCTATTTCGATTTTATTTTTAAATTTATTATGAATTTTGCCTCAAATTTTATTCTGATTTCAATATAGTCTTTTAATTAGTTTATTCTTATGCTGACTTAATTAATTGTATAAATTATTTCCCTCAACACTCATTTGTATATTTATTTATTTATTCTCTTGTACTTTTAAATTTGATATTGTCTTATTATGGGTTGTGTTTTATGTTTTTTTATTTACTCTTTTATTTTTATTATTTCACCATGATTTTTATGTTGAATCTTATTTTTATTTTGTTTTATTTTATTTTTATTCTTGAACTTCGTTACTATTATTATATAGTTTTCATTATTTTAATTATTTATATATTTTATGCCAAATTCTGTATTTTAATTTTGTTGTGTTCTAATTTGATTCTCTATTTTTAATATGTTCACAAACTGTTTTCCCTTTCATTATTTATGAAATTATTTTATTTATTTATTTGTTTTGTTTTTCTGGTATAGTTATTTTATGTGCATGCTTTGATCTTATTACCCTTTTTTATCAATGTTAAAATAGTGCGTTATATGATTTTCATAAATTGATGTTATCATATTTATTATGTAACATTTTATTCATGTGGTGTTTCGAATATTGCATTTTTTACCCAAATTTGTAAAAAAATAAAATTTAAAAACGAGGATAATATTTCGTATTTTTAGAATTCGAGAAGTCGTTCCCTAACTTACAGAATTACGATTTTTCGATAAATCCGAATATGCGAACCACTTTTCAAAAGAATATATTTTTAAAATTATCCCGAAAATTTAAAAAGGATCGTGTTCCAAATTACGGAATATGATTTCTTTTCTAAAATCGAGATAATCAAAATTTCAAAAATAAAATTTTTGGTGAATATTCCCGTTTCGGGATTCAAGATTATATCCTAACTAACGGGGTATAATTCTTTTTCTCGGTTGACGTTAAATACGTTTTTATTTTTAATTGATTTTAACAAAAGGGATCGTATTTTTTTATTCTTTTTCGAATTTTCAATATTTCGACAATAAGACATTAATTAATCAAATAGGTACCAATTTTGGGAATTACGAGGGTGCTAATCCTTCCTCGTACGTAACCAACTCCCAAACCCATTTTTTCTGGATTGTGCAGACCAAAAAAAATATCGTTTTAGTAAATTTAAACTTTTATTAAAATGATTGAATTATGAGGTGACCCGGTCACACCTAAATAAAAAGGATTGGTGGCGACTCCATTTTTGTTTTAAAAGTCGACCCCGTTTTTTCAAAATAAAAAATGATTTCGACAGCTTGGCGACTACGCTGGGGATTGGTTTTGAGAGTCAAGCCATAAGTTGGTTATTTTTTTTCTTTTTGTCGAAAAAATCAAATTTGTTTTAAATCACGATTTTTCCTTTGCATTCATTGGTTTTTATCATGATATGCTTGTTTCATTGGTTCATATATGTTAATGTGTATCTGCATTTTGCATTGTATAAGTTGGTCAATTTTACCCTTCTAAGTGGGAGTGAGAAACTAGTCCTTCATGAGGTTTTCACCTTCGTATAGGATAGTGGATCGCTTTCGGGATACATCCGTACTTATGCCTTCGTGAGATTTTCATCTCCGTATAGTCATAAGGAAATGTATTCCCCTAAACCGAACTTGGTCCATATGAGCCTATAACGGGTGAGTATCAAGGAATCTGTTGGTTTAGATACCTTTTCTCTAGAAGCCAAACCTCATATAGTGAAGCTTAGGAACTCACCCTAGGCAGAGTTACTCTTAACCCTAGTAGATACCTGACTAGGAGTTTTTATTTTTTTCTTAGTTGTATTGTATGCTTATACATGATACTGACTTTTTATGTTTTACCCTGATTGCATGACATTACAATTACATGGCATTTCACTATAAAAGGCGTTGATTCGTATTCAGTTACTAGATAGAAAATTTATCATGGAAAAAGGGTTTCTTGATAAAGTGGAAGATAATGCGGCTTTTCGAACTTGGTCTGAGATGACACTGTGAGGAAAAGGTGATAGTTTGGGCGAGGGTTATGTATCGGAATTATGAGACTTTACCCGTATTAGCGTAACTCAGAACAGCTTGCAAGAGTTGAAGGAAATTTGGGATCAATGGAATGCTGATGTTAGACAGTCATTTTATTCTAGTTATGGGGATTTGCCCTATTTGCTTGATATGAAAGTAGACAAACATCTGTTTCGAGCTCTTACCCAGTTTTGGAATCCTGTCTACAGTTGGTTCACATTCGGGAAAGTTGATTTGGTACATACAGTAGAGGAATACATGGCTCTACTTCGGTGTTCGAAGATTCAAGTGGACAGAGTCTACTCGAAAGCTGTAAATGTTTCAACCTTTTTGAAGAAACTGATGAATATAACTGGGATGAGTGAGCAGTGAGTTACAGCTCGGATCAAGCAAAAGGAGGGATAACAAGTGCATTCATTGGAAGAATTTGAAGGACCTAATTTTAGCGCACCTAGATATGAAGAAGAAGGTAGATATCTTTGCTTTGAGTATATATGGTTTGGTTGTCTTCCTTAAAGCTTTGGGTCACGTTGACGAAGCAATTACTGATCTATCTGATCGATTGGATAGGAGAGTTACACGAGTCCCAGCGATTTTGGTAGAAACCTTCAGGTCACTGAATGCATGCCAAAAGGTGGGTGAGGGTAGGTTCATTGGATGTGCGCAACTCCTACTCGCATGGTTCCACAGTCACTTTTGGAGGGTTGATAAGGTTTCATATCGAGTCTTCTCTAAAAATTATTTGCCATTAAAAGAGTTAGTGGCTACACCAAAGAGGGATGACAATTCAGAGGAAAAATGGATGACAATTCTTCAGAATCTGCAAGAGGAGGACATCGAGTGGAGAGCTCCATGGCTGTTTCCGAATGAGATCCTGTATTGATGCGGAGATTTTGATTGGGTTCCTTTGCTGGAAATTTGGGAAGCTGTTGGTTATTCCCCATTACTAGTGCTTAAGCAATATAGGTCAAGACAATTCGTGCTTGCAACTCAAGGACTAGCTGAGTGTGAGTTCCCATATAAGGGTGATGGTTACAAAAAGAAGGTTCGTGAGATGTCCAGGGCATGGAATCAGACTTGTCGAATGAAGAGTTTAGCTGTGGGTCCGATGAAAACTCCCGAGTATAACGAATGATGGGTTAAGATGATCAATGATAACGTTCTTAGGCCAAGTTAAGAAAATAGTTAGTCGATAGAGGAACATTTGCGGGTTGTCCCTTCTGAGCTGGAGATCATAAAGCAAGATTTTGAAAGAAGAAATGTAGAGTTAGAAAAGAAGATGGAACAAATGCAAGAAGAAAAAATGAATTTGAGATTGGATGTAGATGTTCAGAAACTCGAGGTCGAGGAATTAAGGAAAGGGAAAAATAAGGCCGAAGAAGATCTAGATGACTTGAGGACGAATTATAAGAAGCTGCGCCTGTCATTGAGAACTGATGGGCTTAGAAAGACTTCGGAGCAGTGGCGTGAAGAGATTCGAGAAGAAAAAAACAAGTCAGACAGACGGGAAAAGAAATTCTAAGAGGTTCAAGCACGGAATGAAGTATTAGAAGAAAGCTTGATAGAGAACCAAAGAGAAAAAGGTGAACTAAAAAATAGAGTGGGTGAGTTGGAAAGATCTCTTCGTCAATATAGAAGTCAAAATTCCGTAATAGAGTTGAAAGCAAGTTTAAGCAAGATTGAAGAGATGAAGAACAAAATAGAAGAGTTAGAAACAGCATTGCGAAATTGTGAGGTCCGAATTGAGTACCTAGAAGCAAATGAGGGTCGTCAGACTGAGCAATTTCATTACTTTCAAAGTCAAGTTAGAAACAGGGATCATATTATGGGAGAAGCTGTGGTTCAGATTCGAGAGATAGTGGATTACCTGTAAACTTTAGCAATACAGGCTGATATGTTGAGTGTGAAGTTGAGTTGGAATCAGATTAGGGACAAAAGTTGGCCTCGTTACTTAGGAGGATTAAGGTCTTGAGTATTAGGGCAAAGCCTTATTTGTAGTTCATTTTATGTAAAGAAATTTATTTTCTAATAAAGTTTTCTGAATGAAATTGAATTAGAATTGACGCCTTTTTGCATTCATTTCATGCATTGCATTATATGCATTAAAAACTATTAAAAGGTTCTAATTGATTAAAATCATTCCTCAGTTAACCTAGAAACCAACCAGTCAATTAAACACTATTATGGTACACGGGCAAAATTGAAAAATATGAACCAAAGATTGGAAAGGCTCAAACAGTTCCAAAAAGAAATGCAGAATTAACTTCAGCAGCAAATGCAGGAGCATCTCGAGAGGATTCAGCAGAATATGATGGACAAGATGATGAAATCCCAAGGGAACATGATGACTCAGTTAACGCAACTATTGGCTAAGGGAAAAGATAAAGGAAAGGGTCTTATGGCTAATGTTGAGGAGGGAGAAGATGATGGACCTCTCTATCCTCCAGGCTTTACTCCTCCACATGTGCAGACTCAAGCTGAGGTATACCTGCGCAAGCCTTCTGTCATAATTGGGTCTCAACAGTTTCAGGCCGACGCTACGAGACTAATGAATTTCCAAACTGGATCAGGTTCTAATCCCGAGAATAACCCTGTCAAACTTATTATCCCCGATTTTGATGAGGCGGTCGAAAAAGAAAAATCAAAAGATTACCAAAACAATTAGAGGAAAAGTGGAAGTGGATTGAAGAGAAATTTAAGGAAATGGAAAGCACTGAGAGATATTGTGGGATTGATGCTAAGGATTTAAGTTTGGTCCCAGATTTGGTGCTCCCTTACAAGTTCAAAATGCCTAAATTCGAGAAATATAATGGGACCAGTTGTCCTAAAGCCCACATCACCATGTTTTGTAGGCGAATGACTGGGTATGTCAATAACGACCAACTATTAATACATTACTTCCAGGATAGCCTCACAAGGGCAGCGTCTAAATGGTACAATCAATTGAGTCGTATTAGGATTGGTTCCTGGAGAGATTTGGCACAAGCTTTTATAAAGCAGTACAGTCATGTAACAGAAATGGTTCCTGATAGAATCAACTTGCAAAACATGGAAAAGAAGTCAAATGAAAGTTTTAGGCAGTACGCGCAGAGGTGGAGGGAGGTTGCTGTCCAGGTCCAACCATGCTCTCGGGAAGAGAAATGACAATGCTCTTTATAAATACACTGAAAGCCCCATTCATCACACATATGTTAGGAAGTGCCACAAAAAGCTTTGCTGACATAGTCATGCATGGTGAAATGTTTGAAAGTGCTATTATGAGCAGAAATATTGATGCTGGAGAAAGTAACAGAAGGTCGGCCTTAAAGAAAAAGGAAAATGAAGTGAACAACGTGAATACATACAACAAAGTGGTTACGGTGAATCAACCAAGAAAGTTGGTTGCTAATCAGCAGGGTTCATCAAGACAAGAATCTGGTGTGAGACAAAGTACTGAAAAGCTCCAGTTCGCACCAATTCCAATGTCATATAAGGAGCTGTATCAGAGTTTATTCAATACACACATTGTTTTCCCTTTTACTTAAACCCTTTACAACCTCTGTATCCCAAATGGTATGATGCAAATGCACAGTGCGACTACCATGCGGGAATTACGGGGCATTCCATAGAAAATTGTACTGCTTTTAAGAAGCTTGTTGAAAGGCCTATTAATATGGGCGTTGTTAAGGTAGATGATGCATCTGGTACAGAAAATCCATTACCCAATCATACTGATAATAGGGTGAACATGATAAGTGAAAATATGGGGAAAAGAGTCAAGACAAATATTGTTGAAGTGAAAACCCCTTTGAAATGGGTTTGGGAAGAGATGGCAAGAAGAGGGTTAATCATCTTGGATTCTGAGAAAGAGGGTGAGATTAAAAATTATTGTGAGTTCCATCATGAGGTGGGGCACGAAATCCAAAGATGTGAAGAGTTTAGAGTTCTGGTCTAGAGCATGATGGATAATAAAGAAATTGAGTTTTATGAAAAAACGAAGGAAAAATGAAGCATATGCGTGTCAGAGCCAATGACGAGGATTTCGAAAGTAGATCATCCTGTGATTATCATCTCCTGCCCTAAGATTAACGAGGTAGGGGCATAGGTGATACCAAAAATCGTGATTCAGAAACCAGTAAATTTCTCATATAAAGACAGTAAAAAGGTCTATTAGAATTATGAGTGCAATGTAACAATCCCGGGAGGGGAAGCTTCGATCAGTATTACAAAAGGAAATCAAAAGGCGGGTTCTTATACGCGTAGTGGGAAGCAGTACGATTTGATAAATGCTCGAGCAGAATCGGCAGAAGGGAAAATTTTGACGGCAAAGCAAAAGAAGAAGAGGGCAGTTGAATTTAAGCCATTGATTAATGAGCCAATAAAAGAAGAAGAAGCCAAAGAAGTTTTGAAAATTTTGAAACATAGTGAGTATAGTGTTGTGGAACAGCTGCATAAACCAGCTCGCATATCTGTGTTAGCTTTGCTCTTGAGTTCAGAGGTTCATCGAAGTGCGTTAATGAAGGTGTTGAACGAAACATATGTGGCTAATGATATTTTCGTCAACAAGTTGGATCGATTGGTCAATAATATAAGTGCCGATAATTTTATTTTCTTCAATGATGACGAAATACCGTCTGGGGGTATGGGATCCACTAAGGCTTTGCACATTACTACTCGATACAAAGGGTACACATTGTCGGGGGTTTTGATTGATAATGGATCCGCATTAAATGTATTGCCCTTATCCACTCTTAATAGACTGCCTGTGGATAGCTCACATATGAAGACATGTCAGAATATAGTGAGGGCATTTGATGGAACAGAAAGGAAGGTTATGGGAAGAATTGAGATACCATTGTTGATTGGCCCAACTACTTATGAGGTGGACTTCCTTGTAATGGATATCAAGCCTTCCTATAACTGTTTTTTGAGAATGCCTTGGATACACTCGGCAGGGGCTGTACCTTCACCACTGCATTAGAAGTTAAAATTAGTATCAAATGGACGGTTGGTGACAATAAATACCGAAAAGGGTATTATCGCGTCAATAACTTGTGATGCACCATATGTGGAGACCAATGAGGAAGTAGTAGAATGTTCGTTCAGATCCTTAGAGTTCGTGAATGCAACATTTATTACTGAGGATAGTAGAATCCCAGTGCCAAAATATCCAATATTACAAAAATGGGTCTTCAATTGATGGTCGGAAGAAGGGGTTTACCGGGAAAAGGATTAGGAAGATATCTTCAAGGAGGAATTGAGGCACTAATGCTGAAAGACAAGTTTGATCATTTTGGCTTAGGCTATAGACCAGACATAAAACAGAAGAGAAAGGAAATGAAAAAAAGGCAGGAAAGAAGAAGGGCACGCCTGAATGGGGATGAAGTTAAGTGGGAGCCTATGACTTTTCCCCACATATCTATGATCTTTGTATCAGGGGGTTCATTCATCCTGAGCGAAGGAGGCCCAAAAAGGAAAGTATTGAAGAAATACCAGAAAATGTCCACATCAATGCCATAGACTCAGCTGAAGAAAGGACCTTGTTAGGGATTCGCCTTTATGAACCTGGGAGCGAGTTGAACAATTGGACTGCGGAGGTAATCCCTGTAGTTTTTAGAGCTTATCCAGAGTAATGTTTAGAACATTCTTGTTATTTTTAGCCTAAAAATGATAGAAATTTCTTAGTGAAATAGGCTTGTGTCTGAACATCATTATTCTAATAAAATACATTTTTGTTTGAGCCAATATTATTTTATTCTTTTGGACTTTCTTCCACGTCATTCTTTTATTTATTCATAACCATATCTTACAAAGAATTATTCATAAATTCATACATTCTTTATATATTCTTTGGCATCTATCATAGGTCCCTGGGTATCAATGATATGAGTGACACTGCTTCAGGCTCAGAATCTCCTTTTGAGCAAGACAGGTGTTTAGAGGGATCTCGGGATTTTGAAGATGACATAGACTGTGGTGTATCTCCGGACTTGTTGAGAATGGTAGAACAAGAGGATAAGCAAATCCTACCTCACAAAGAATCATTGGAAATGGTGAGCCTAGAGGACGAAAAGGAGGTAAAGATAGAAACTGACATTACCGTAAAGACGAAACAAAACCTCATTGAATTATTTCGTGAATTCAAAGATGTCTTCACATGGTCATACCAGGATATGCTCAGGTTAAGTACTAATATTGTGGTTCACCGTCTTCCTATAAAAGAAGATCGTAAGCCAGTTCAACAAAAGCACAGGAGAATGAGGGCTGATATTGTGCTAAAGATAAAAGAAAAAGTCAAAAAGCAATTCGATGATGGGTTCTTGCAAGAGGTCAAATATTCGGAATGGGTAGCCAACATTGTCCTTGTCCCTAAAAAAGATGGGAAGGTGCGAATGTGTGTGGATTACAGGGACTTGAACAAGGCTAGTCCAAAAGACAATTTCCCGTTGCCTCACATTGATACTCTGGTGGATAATACGGCAAGCTATTCACTATTTTCTTTCATGGATGGCTTTTCTAGATACAATCAAATAAATATGCATCCAGAAGATATGGGAAAGACCACATTCATCACTTTGTAGGGAACGTTTTGTTATAAAGTGATGCCCTTTGAATTAAAGAATGCGGGAGGAACTTATAAAAGAGCCATGGTGACCTTGTTTCATGACATGATGTACAAGGAGATTGAGGTGTATGTCGATGATATGATTGAAAAATCCAAAACTGAAGAGGAAATTATTTTTGAGACTGAGAAAGTTCCAGCTCAAGCTTAATCCAACAAAATGCACCTTTGGAGTCAGACCAGGGAAATTGCTAAGTTTCATAGTCAGTGAAAAAAGAATTGAGGTTGACCCAGACTAAGTCAAGGAAATATGAGATTTACCTCCACCAAACACTCAGAAGGAAGTTTGAGGTTTTCTTGGAAGACGGAATTACATTGCCTGGTTCATTTCACACCTAACTGAGAAATGTGACCCCATATTCCATCTTTTGAGGAAACATAATCCAGGTGTATGGAATGAAGAATGTCGGAGGGCTTTTGACAAAATCAGACAGTACTTGTCCAATCCTCCAATGCTATCACGCCTAGTCCAGATAGGCCATTAATATTGTATTTAACGGTGTTGGACAATTCCATGGGGTACGTGTTAGGCTAACATAAGGAAGCAGGAAGGAAAGAAAGGGCAATACATTATCTCAGCAAGAAATTTACTTATTGTGAAACGAGGTACTCATTTATTGAAAAATTATGTTGTACTTTGGTTTGGACAACACGGAGATTACGACAATACATGTTGTATCACACGACTTGGTTAATTTCAAAGTTAGATCCTTTTAAAGTATATGATGGAGTTGACTACTTTGAACGGGAGAATGGTTAGATGGCAGACTTTACTTTCTGAATTTGACATAGTGTATGTGAACCAAAAGGTCATGAAAGGAAGTGGAATACCTGACTTTCTAGCTAGTAGAGGCTTGGAAGATTATGAGCCTTTGAACTTTGATTTTCCAAACGAAGACTTGATGTATGTGGCAACCACTGAAGGAAATTCCCAAATAGATCATACGTGGAAGCTAAACTTTGATGGAGCCTCAAATGCTATGGGTAACGGAATTGGGGCAGTCTTAGTATCTCCAAGCGGAGATCATTATCCTATTGCTAGCAAATTGGATTTTGATTGCACGAACAATATGGCAGAATATGAAGCATGCATTATGGGCATTCGTGCAACTATTGAACGTAAAATCAAAGTGCTAAAAGTGTATGGGGATTCCGCATTGGTGATATATCAACTCAAAGGAGAATGGGAAACAAGAGACCCTAAATTGATAATTATCGAAAGATGGGTCTTGAATTAATGGACGAGTTTGATGACATCACTTTTTGTTATCTCCCAGGAGACGAAAACCAGATGGCTGACGCGTTGGCCACCTTAGCCTCTATGATTCAAGTGAACAAGTTAGAGGACATGAAGCCTATTCAAATGAGTATTTCTGAAACCCCGGCTCATTGCTATAGTATTGAAGAAAAGGAAAAAGATGACCATCCTTGGTACCTGAATATATTGCAATATGTGAAAAATCGTGAGTATCCAGATCAGGCGACAGAGAATGATAAGAGAGTATTGAGAAGAATAGCCATTGACTATATCCTAGACGGGGAAATCCTATACAAAAAAGGGAGGGATCAGGTACTATTAAGATATGTGGATGCAGTGGAAGCTAGAAAAATACTAGAAGAGGTCCATGAGGGTATCTGCGGAACACATGCAAATGGTTTCACAATGATCAGGCAGATCATGATATTTGGGTACTACTGGTTCACTATGGAAAGAGATTGCATCAATTATGCTAAAAGTGCCATAAATGCCAAATTTATGGTGATAAGATACATGCACCTCCTTTACCTCTTCATGTTATGACTTCTCCATGGCCTTTCTCTATGTGGGGTATGGACGTCATTAGGCCAATATCGCTGAAAACTTCTAATGGGCATCGTTTCATCTTTATGGTTATTGATTACTTTACCAAGTGGGTGGAAGCTGCTTCATATGCAAATGTCACGAAGTCAGCAGTTAGCAGATTCTTGAAAAATGAGATCATATGTCGATATGGAATGCCCGAGAGGATCATATCCGATAATGCGCTGAGTTTGAACAATAGCACAATAGTGGAGGTCTGCAGTCAATTCAAGATCAAACATCATAACTCGTCGCCATACCGCTCAAAGATGAATGGCGCGGTAGAAGCAGCTAATAAAAATATCAAGAAAATTATGAGGAAAATGACTGAGACTTACAAAGACTAGCATGAGAAATTACTATTTGCCCTCTTTGATTATAAAAAATCTATTAGGACTTCGACCGAGGCGACACCTTTCTCTCAGGTTTATGGAATGGAAGCAGTTTTACCAATTAAGGTTGAAATCCCTTCTCTCTGGGTATTGGCGGAGTTAAAGTTGGATGAAGCAGAATGGGTCCAATCTCAATATGAACAGTTGAACTTAATAGAGGAAAAAAGGCTAAAAGCTATTCAGCACGGTCAGATGTATCAAAGACGAATGATGCGGGCCTACAACAAAAAGGTTCATCCAAAAGAATTCCACGAGGGGGACCTAGTGTTTAAAAAGATCCTTCCTATACAAAAGGATTTTAGAGAAAAATGGATGCAAAATTAGGAAGGCCCATATGTTGTAAAGAAGGCATTTTTCGGTGGAGCTTTAATCTTGAGTGAGATGGATGGTAAAAACTTGCCAAACCCTGTAAACTCGGATGCAGTCAAGAGGTACTTTGCCTAAAAGGAGTAGAGAACTTTGAATCCTAAAAAGAGACTAAGGTGAAAACTCGCAAAGGGTACTTTGAGTCTAAAAAAAAAAGAGAGGAGAGGCCAAGGTGAAAACCCGCAAAGGGCACCTTGAGACCAAAGGGGATTTGAGTTGAAAACCTGAAAAGAGCGACTCAAATTTTGATCGAGAATGGGGCATGTGGTGATCTCGCTATACCTGAATCAACAGGAAAGGGTAGGCGACATCTTGGGGCATCGACAAAGTTCTGTAGATCTCCTAAACACATGTCAAAATCAAAACGGTTCTTAGAAGTTTGTACAGAGAAGTTGAAGTTGTGATATCTGAGGCACCTGGTCTTCATATTACTTGCTGTTCTTGGAATATTTTATTCTTTGTTGTTCTTGGAATACTTTGTTCTTTTCAAGATACTTGTTCTCAATCAATTCTTTTTCTATTATCATCTTCGATAATTTAATCATTTCGAGCCATGCCCAAATCAATTCATTTCTTATTCAGCCTTTTTCAAGCATGTTGCATTAGAATAATGATTAATGGACTAATAAAACTTTCATAAATGAGGTTTTTCATATTACTCTAGAAGTTTCTAAATAATACAGTAACCTGAAACAAGACTATTGTTTAAAACACACCAAGTTCAAAGGTTGGAAATCTAAGAAGGAAAAGTCTAAATTAAGACTATCACTTTGAATTTTGTTGAATAAAATGAGAATATGTCGTGTTGGTGACAAAGTTTAAATGAACAAGCAAGTAATGATCACCGAATAATAGGAGGAGGTTACTCTTGGAGAAGAGAAGTCTTCATTTGTGCATAAGCATTCAAATGACGAAAAGGACCAAAGAGCTTCACATTCTTTATCCTTGGACTGCGATAAGAGAGGTTTGAGAAAAGGTCAGATTTTTCTACCCTTGAGTTACGGTAGGAGAAAGATGGTACAAATTTTGCATCCTAGTGGATGGAACTTTGAGGTTTTTAGTAGGGGCAATCAGACTAAGTGTTTCTCTAGAGACGCTAGCCGAGCAAGAAAGCGTTGTAGCACGTCAATGAAAAAAATTTAATAAACTTTGAGTAATGACAACTTAAACGAGATCATTATTGGAAAAAATGGCATTCTACATTCATTCAAATGTCATTCATACACGTCTAGTTAGGAGTATTTGAGTCATTCTGATTATGACACCAAAATCACTAGGCATAATTAGGTTCATACAGGTTATGTTCCTCTGAGAACAGATCGGTAAAACCACAAATCCTATTTCCCTGAAGTTGAAGTGGAGCGGATTGAAGATGGCAAGTCTTATCTCCCTGAAGTTGCAGCGGAGCAGATTGAAGCCAATAATCCTATCTCCCTGAAGTTGCAGTGGAGCGGATTGAAGATGGCAAGCCTTATCTCCTTAAAGTTGCAGTGGAGTAGATTAAAGCCAATAATCCTATATCCCTGAAGTTGTAGTGGAGCGGATTAAAATGATAGATCTTATCTCTCTGAAGTTGCAGAGAGCAGATCGCATCTAGTCTTATCACTCTGAAGTTGCAGCATAGCAGACTAAGCAAACAGATCTTATCCCCCTGAAGTTGCAGTGGGGCAGATTGAAGATGACGAATCTTATCTCCCTGAAGTTACAGTGGAGCAGACAGAAGAAGCTAATCCTATCTCCCTGAAGTTGCAATGGAGCGGATTAAAACAACAGATCTTATCTCTCTGAAGTTGCAGTAGAGTAGATCGCATCCAGTCTTATCTCCCTAAAGTTGCAGTGGAGCGGACAGAAGAAACCAATCCTATGAAGTTGCAGTAGAGCAAATCGTATCAGACTTATCTTTAAAGTTGCAGCAGAATAAGTTGAAGCTACAAGTCTTATTTCCCTGAAGTTGCAGTGGAGTAGACTAAAGATAGCAAATTTTGTTCTTTTGAGAAGCCACAAGGTACAAGTCCTATCTCCCTGACGTTGTAGTGGAGTGGATCGAAGCACCAATTCCTATACCTTTGAAGACGCAGTGGGATGGAATGAGGCTAGTTGAAGAAGAAGAACACCAAGGTCTAGGAGATTAGGCAAAATTGGTCATTTTAAAGTCTTTACTCCATTCCTGTTACACGACAACGAGCAAAGAGGGGCAACTGTAATATCCAATTATTGCCCGGCCTAATAAACACCAAAAATAAAAACCAAATTTTAATATTAAAACCAAGTCCATAACAGTCCAAATTACAAAAAATAATAAACCCAACGTACCAGCCTAAGCCCAAGCCCGATTACAAACCCAAATTCAAATTACACCAAGACCTAATCTAAACCCTAGCCCAATTTCAATGTGGCCCAAAACAAAATTTTCAGAAGCAGAAACCCTAGCCGCATACTGCCCAGTGCCGCAACAATTAGGGCCCAGCCTCTGCCCTCGCACATGAGCCGCCGCACGACTCTGAACAAGCCCTCCGCCACGTCTGCCTGTAAAACAAACTAGGAGAGTCCAATACCAACACAAACACAGTGTAAAAGTAGAAAAAGTAGGAAAATTTCGGGCTATAAAAGGCCCCGATTCTATGTATTTTTTTAATGAGAAATAAAAGAAAACAGGAAAAAACAAGTCAAATACTGATCTTATAAAGGTAGTTTTTTATTTCGGCTTATTTATTATTTATTTATTTTAAAGAAAACGAAAATAAAAAGGTTAAAAATCGTACCTTTGTTGCGGAGGAGGTGCCGATTCCGATGAAAATCGGCGTTCCATGGGTCCGGGGATTGAAAAAACCAAAAAAATAGTGACTTTTCATTTTCCGACCACCGCGGGTGGCGACGCCGTCGCCGACGGACGTTGGCCGGAAGGGGAGGGCTAAGAGAGAGTTGAGAGAAAAGAGAGTTTTTTTTTTAAAAAAGGAGGCTACAAATGATTTTTAAGGTTTTTTAACTTATATAGACACCCCAAAACGACGTCGTTTTGGGATTGGCTTCTGATGCCCAAAATGACGTCGTTTCACCCTTGACCCGTGCATTGACCCGACCCGCTGCAGAGGATCCGCGTGTTTTCAATGAGGGGTATATTTGCACTTCAGGCCCTTCCACATTTTCGGTCAGTTTCAATTTAGTCTTTTTCGTACTTTTTCTTTTATTTTTAAATTGGACCTCATGTTTTTTCCGATTTTCAATTTAGTCCCTGGCGCGCTAATCCCCTGAGGAGGTGACACGTGTCCAGGAAATGAGTTTATTTCCTATTAGGCCCCCTTTTCTTCACGCGCTTTTCATTTCAGTCCTATTTCGATTTTATTTTTAAATTTATGATGAATTTTGCCTTAAATTTTATTCTGATTTCAATATAGTCTTTTAATTAGTTTATTCTTATGCTGACTTAATTAATTGTATAAATTATTTTCCTCAACATTCATTTGTATATTTATTTATTTATTCTCTTGTACTTTTAAATTTGATATTGTCTTGTTATGGGTTGTGTTTTATGTTTTTTTATTTACTCTTTTATTTTTATTATTTCACCATGATTTTTATGTTGAATCTTGTTTTATTTTGTTTTATTTTATTTTTATTCTTGAACTTCGTTACTATTATTATTATTATTATTATTATTATTATATTGTTTTCATTATTTTAATTATTTATATATTTTATGCCAAATTGTGTATTTAAATTTTGTTGCGTTCTAATTTAATTCTCTATTTTTAATATGTTCACAAACTGTTTTCCCTTTCATTATTTATGAAATTATTTTATTTATTTATTTGTTTTGTTTTTCTGGTATAGTTATTTTATGTGCATGCTTTGATCTTATTATCCTTTTTTATCAATGTTAAAATAGTGCGTTATATGATTTTCGTAAATTGATGTTATCATATTTATTATGTAACATTTTATTCATGTGATGTTTCGAATATTGCATTTTTTATCCAAATTTGTAAAAAAATAAAATTTAAAATCGAGGATAATATTTCGTATTTTTGGAATTCGAGAAGTCGTTCCCTAACTTACGGGATTCTGATTTTTCGATAAATCCGAATATGCGAACCACTTTTCAAAAGAATATATTTTTAAAATTATCCCGGAAATTAAAAAAGGATCGTGTTCCAACTTACGGAATATGATTTTTTTTCTAAAACCAAGATAATCAAAATTTAAAAATTAAATTTTTAGGTGAATATTCCCGTTTCGGGATTCAAGATTATATCCTAACTAAAGGGGTATAATTCTTTTTCTCGGTTGACGTTAAATACGTTTTTATTTTTAAGTGATTTTAACAAAAGGGATCGTATTTTTTTATTCTTTTTCGAATTTTTAATTTTTTGACAATAATACATTAATTAATCAATTAGGTACCAATTTTGGGCATTACGAGGTGCTAATCCTTCCTCGCACGTAACCAACTCCCGAACCCGTTTTTTCTGGATTGTGCAGACCAAAAATATATATCGTTTTAGTAAATTTAAACTTTTATTAAAATGATTGAATTATGAGGTGACTCGGTCACACCTAAATAAAAAGGATTGGTGGCGACTCCATTTTCGTTTTAAAAGTCGACCCCATTTTTTCAAAATAAAAAATGGTTTCGACAATAAATATAATAGTCTTGAATATTTTTAATTTTGTTGGAAAAATTAGGGGTAAATGCAAATTTTAGGAGAAAAAAATTTAGGAATATATACTTATTTTTTTCATTATTTAGAAAAATAATTCGATTTTTATTAGGTGGCTTGAAAGTACTTTGTGGGCACATGTTTTTTAGAAGTGTTTTCTATTAACATGTCACCATCTCCGATTAGATGATTAAGTGCTAGTGCTTCTGAACCTTCAATTCAAGATTGATTCTTGCCTTTAGCATTTTAGATCTTTTTTTTATTCATGTTGTTTGAAGCTTTTTATTTTAATTTTGTTTAAGCTTTTTTATTTTAATTTTTAATTAAAGTTTTAAATTAATTTAATTCATATTGTTACAAGATTTTTTTATTTTTATTTTCTAATTTTTAATTAATGATTTTAGTTTATAAACATGTTGTTTTCAAGTTTTTTTTTAAATTTTATTTTAATTCATATTTTTAATTAATAACTCTTTTATTTATAGAAACAAAATAATAACTTTGTAATTAAAAATTATTATATAAATACATCATTGTGTTAAATATATTTTATTTTTTAAAAACATCAGCTATTTTTCTAATATATTTTCTTAATTCATAACTTTTACATGTCAAATATTTATTTTTTCCACATACATTGTGGGTATAGTAAACTCTAATATTATAAAATTAATTATTTATTTCAAAAATAATTATTGTTAGTAAATAATTATTTTTATATGTAAAATATTTCAATTAATTATTTCAAATATCATTATATTTTTGCCTACATTGTAGGTTAGGATGGAAAAATAAATATTTAACATAATGATATATATAAAAAAATATAATTTTGGAATTATATAATTACATAGTTATTATTTTATTTCTATAAATAAAGAAGTTATTAATTAAAAAATATATTTAGCATAATGATAAATAAATATATATTTCATTATATAATTTTGTTTTTATAAATAAAAGATTTATTAATAAAAATATGAATTAAAAATAAATTTAAAAAAAATCTTGAAATAATTAATTAAAAGCTTTAATTAAAATATTAAAATTAAAATAAGAAAAAAATTGAAACAAAATTAAAATAAAAAAAGCGTTGAACAACATGAATAAAAAAATCTAAAATATTAAAACTAAGAATTAATTTTGGGGTAAAATACCAAAAAAGCCAATTTTTTTTAAATTTACCGAAATAGGCCCGATATTTTATTATTTATCGGAATGGGCCCTTTTCCCCTAAATCGCGTCCACATCAGCGCGATGTCAGGAAACGTGTCAGCAAATCGCGTCCACGTCAGCGTAGTTTGCTGACGTGGTAGCAAATCACGTCCACGTAAGCGCGGTTTGTTTCCACGTTAGCAAAGCGCGCTGACGTGGACGCGATTTGCAGCCACGTGCGCGCCCGTGGGGACATGATTTCACTGTGTTTCCCAGGTTAGGATTTTTAGGGTTTTTAGAGAAAAAATTAAACAAATAAGGGATTAAGATTTAGGGTTTCGTAATTAAATTAATTAAAATTTATTCAAAATTGGATTATGTTTCGTGTTTATGGGTTTTTAAGATAAAATCAAAGCAGGATGATTTATCAGAAGGCTTTTTGAAGTCGCGCCCACGTGTACGCGCTTTTGCTAAAGTAGGTCCTGGAAAAATAATTTCAAATTGACGTTTCTGAGCAAATAGTTTAAAAAACGCTTCAACCAGGATGCGTTATGAGAAGAATTTGTGAAATCGTGCCCTCGTGGACGCACTTTTGCTATAGTTGGTCCTCGAAGAAATAATTTCGAGTTGATGTTTCTGAGCAAATAGTTTAAAAAACGCTTCAAGCAGGATGCTTTATGAGAAGAATTTGTGAAATCGCGCCCTCGTGGAAGCTTTATGAGAAAAATAATTTCGACTTGACGTTTCTGAGCAAATAGTATAAAATCGCTTATAGCAGGATGCTTTATGAGAAGAATTTGTGTAATCGTGCCCACGTGGACGCTCTTTTGCTACAGTAGGTCCTAAAAAAATAATTTCGAGTTGACGTTTCTGAGCAAATAGTATAAAACAATGTTGTAAGCAGGATGCTATTTGAGAAGAATTTGTGAAATTGCGTCCTCATGGACGTGCTTTTGCTACAGTAGGTCCTGGAAAAATAATTTCGACTTGACGTTTCTGAGAAAATAGTATAAAATCGCTTCTAGCAGGATGCTTTATAAGAAGAATTTGTGAAATCGCACCCACATGGACCCGCTTTTGCTACAGTAGCATGCTTGGGCTGAGGCTATAAATGAGGCAAAAAGTGTTCTCAGAATGCATAAGTCACAGTAGAAACAATTTAGAGAGGCTAAGAAGGTCAGAGTTTCAAATATGAGTGAACGTATTAGTGCTGTTATTTACTATGATGGTGAGGTTTGTCACACCGAGAATGGTGTTGTTTTTTTGTCAGAAGATACGGTGCGACTGGTTTTTAACCAGAACATGGATTTGACAGAACTTCGTAAAAGAATTAGGCGTAAAATTTTTGGAACGACGACAATGAAAGTTCTATCTATTACGTATCGATTCTGTTCTTCTGTTGATCCGGTGACATATGACTCGTTCGACATAAAAATGTGCTCGTAACTTGGAGGCAATAGTGCAGACTCATCTTGCTAGTGGAGCACCTTATATTGAGTTATATATACAATTTACATCACCAAATGATGTACTTGCGACCAGTGTTCGAGATGCATACATGACCCCTGGCCGACATTCGGTTAGCGGGTTACAAAATACGAAACAGCCCATGTTTGGTAGCGTTGTTGAATGCACATCCCCCGTAAGACACTCTGTCGGTGGATGAGACATGTACGTCGGTAGCTCGATGCTTGATGCTGGAAATACGTACTGGGGAACGACATCAAGTTCTAGTGGTTGGCAATCTACATTCAATTGGGGACGTTATGAAATTCCTAGAAGAAGGGATGGTGTACTCCCTATGACGTCAACCGGTGAGGGGACCTCGTACGCTGCAGATGATTGTGGGTTAAAAGTTGACTCCGATGTGGATACACCTCAAGAGCCCGGGCCCGATGGTGCAGAAGTTGGCTTATTTTCTGAACCAGAGCGTATTCCAACAGAACCTAAAGATGCTAAAAGGAGTTCAGATGAAGAAGAAAATCCACGACTCAGAGCATACTCACCTCCAACCCACATGCATAATGTCGATATGTCTGCAGATGATGTGTTTGAGTTTCTAGATCTACCACACCGGTTGTGTGATCGTACAAGTTCAGGGTTAGATTCGGGTGAATTTGAAGTTAGTAATCAGTTTACCAACAATGATAGTTTTATTGGTGCTTTGAAACAACATAGCATCAAAAACGGCGTTAACTACCACGTCGTTAAATCCAAATCTGATAAGTTTGAGGCGAAGTGTGCGGTTGTGCGAGAGACATATTTTCGTTTGGCGGCGCTATTTCCAAAGCGAGCAGCAAGTTATGCAGGCCAGATGTAGGGAGGCCATGTATGGTGTAGTAAGGTAGTTCAAGAAATTAACAAGGCCAAGGCGCGGGCAAACACCATGCACACAGTGTGTCACGATCGAGACAACTTATGGTTTCGCGTGACAGAGTTTGATAGACCGCACCAAGGTGTTGTTGGCGGGCAATATCATGTACACTTGCAAAATAGGACTTGCGACTGTGGGATGTTTGACGCACTTCGTTATCCATGCTCTCATGTTATTGTATCTTGTCAGAATCTCCGTCTGGATTCGATGAGCTATGTGGACGAAGTGTACAAATTAGAAAACATGTACAACGTCTGGAGACACATTTTCCCACCGGTCCCAGATGAACGTAAGTGGCCGCCCGTATCTCTTGCTCCTTTTAAGCTGTTACCGGATAGAGAATTGCATCGCAAACCAAAGAGTCGACCTTGCTTGACTAGAATACGTAACAATATGGATATCTGAGAAACAGCCAGTCAATAGAAGTTGTGCGGATGGTGTGGGAATCCAGGTCATACAAGTCGATCATGCCCTAATCGCAATAGTTGAATGAAATTGTAAAAAAATTATATTTTTTCAATTATTAATTGATAATTGTATTAATTGTTAGTAAAATTAACAAATTATATCAAATTATTAATTGTTAGTACCAGTCAAATTTTTTTTCCAAATCCAACATTATGTGAATGTAAAATTATTAACTGTTAATTGTATTAATGGTTAGTAAAATTATCAAATTATATTTAAGTTAAGGGTTAGGGTTTTTAAGTTAAGTGTTAGGGTTTTTTATTTAAGAGTTACAGTTTTAAAGTTAAGGGTTTAGTGTTTTTAATTTAAGGGTTACGGTTTTTAAGTTAAAGGTTTAGGGTTTTAAAGTTAAGGGTTAGGGTTTTAAGTTAAAGGTTTAGGGTTTTTAAGTTAAGGGTTTAGGGTTTTTAATTTAAAGTTTAGTGTTTTTAATTTAAGGGTTTAGTGTTTTTAAGTTTAAGGGTTTGGGTTTTAAAGTTAAGGGTTAGGGCTTTTAAGTTAAAAGTTTAAGGTTTTTAATTTAAGGGTTTAGGGTTTTTAATTTAAAGGTTTAAGATTTTTAAGTTAAGAGGTTAGGGTTTTAAAGTTAAGGGTTAGGGTTTTTAAGCTAAAGGTTTAGGGTTTTTAATTTAAGGGTTTATGGTTTTTAAGTTAAGGGTTAGGGTTTTTAATTTAAGGGTTTAAGGTTTTTAATTTAAGAATTTAGGGTTTTTAAGTTAAAGGGTTAGGGTTTTTAAGTTAAAGGTTTAGGGTTTTTAATTTAAGGGTTTAGGGTTTTAAGTTAAGGGTTAGGGTTTTTAATTTAAGGGTTTAGGGTTTTTAAGTTAAAGGGTTATGGTTTTTAAGTTAAGGGTTTATGGTTTTTAAGTTAAGGGTTAGGGGTTTTAAGTTAAAGGTTTTGGGTTTTTAATTTATGGGTTTAGGGTTTTTAATTTAAGGGTTTAAGGTTTTTAAGTTAAGGGGTTAGGGTTTCAAAGTTAAGTATTAGGGTTTTAAGTTAAAGGTTTAGGGTATTTAATTTAAGGGTTTAGGGTTTTTAAGTTAAGGGGTTATGGGTTTTAAGTTAAGGGTTTATCATTTCTAAGTTAAAGGTTTATGGTTTTTAAGTTAAGGGGTTAAGGTTTTTAAGTTAAGGGGTTAGGGTTTTTAATTTAAGGGTTTAGGGTTTTTAAGTTAAGGGTTAAGGTTTTTAGGTTAAGGGTTTATGGTTTATGGTTTATGGTTTTTAAATTAAGGGTTTAGGGTTTTTAAGTTAAGAGTTTTGGGGTTTTAAGTTAAAGGGTTAGGGTTTTTAAGTTAAGGGTTTTGGGTTTTAAGTTAAGGGTTAGGGTTTTTAGGTTAAGGGTTTATGGTTTTTAAGTTAAGGTTTTAAGGTTTTTAATTTAAGGGTTAGGGTTTTCAAGTTAAGGGTTAGGGTTAGGGTTAAGGTTTTTAGGTTAATGGTTTAAGGTTTGTCAATTAAATTATGCATTTAATTATAAAGTATAAATTTATAAATTTTTAATAAATTTGTTTAGGGTTTTTAAGTAATAACTCAAAAAAATTTCTATTTTATTACATCAAATAATATCAAAATATTCAAAATATTTGTACAAATAAATTTAAGTACAAAATCAATGTCCGTGCTCGTCGGATTCAGTGCCACATGGCGGCTGTCGACGGTTACGCGTTGGATTCCTCATTTGTCCAGCTTTCGGCGGCGGTTGTGGTTCCTTTGGCGGGGAGTCTGGTTCTTCCGGTAGGGCATCTGGTTGTTAGAGTTGAGACGATGAGCCACCTTGATAGAATAGTGAATGTGGAGGTGTTTGCATCACCAACGGCGACGGTGTTTGAAACCCATACGGTGGTGGGGATTGGGAAAAAGAAGAGCTCTTCGACGACCCCTCTTGCGATCCCTCGTGCGTCGCTGGCCTATACATCGGCGGTCCACTCGACGTAACAAGAAATGGAGCTGAACTGGGCTATTGGCTCCAACCTGCCATAGGACTCGGAAAAGGAAACATATAAGGGTTAGGATACATAAAAGGGCTAGGAAACGCACCTAGCATCATCTGAAAAGGCGGTTGCATGGGTATCATCGGTTGAACTGCTGGGTCAGGTGACTGTGTCGGTGCTCTCGTTGGGCCTGGTGATTGAATGGTCGCTGATGATGGGCCGGGGGAATGTCTGGGCCTCGTTGAGGGGCTAGCGTCGTCGTCTTGTCGTCTTGGATTTAAAGGCCCGCGTCTTTCCCTTTGGACACGTAATTGTCGTTGTCTCTCCTCTAGCGGCTGTAAATACGGCTTGCCATGGATCCTAAACCATGGCATGTATTCCGGCACGCACGCTAACTCCGGAACGATGACCGGTTCTATACTAGGTATATAGTCATACCGATCTTCCCACATTTGGATGTACTCAGACCAGAATCTCGGCCAATCCGTATTCAATTGCCGAAGGTCGATTTTGTGGTGATCGTCAAACACCTCAGGTTCCACGGGAATCAGTTGTCTACATCCAAATTGCCGTAACATCCTGTTTGACTGGTGCATTTCCACGGTCGCGTAGTTGATCAACGCGACTTTCGCGTGCCAAGCGTTTGGACTTTGTAAGAACTCTTCCGGAATTACTGCCCGAATTGCCAGATCCTCGTATGGTGTCCATTGAAACTATATGAACGTGATAGAAATATTAGTTATATACATAATACTAAATACTAAATACCAATCGACTAGCGAATGATGGAAATATCAATTTGATTTAATACTTACATGTGCTTCCGACTGTTGGTCTAATAGAAGCCGTATATCTTCAAGAGAGGTAGGTAATCGAGCATGACTTGCCGGATGGTTCCACCTAATTAAATAATTTTTTAGCATACTTTTATTTTTTAAAATCTACATAATAATTGTAAAATCTAATATAAAATTTACCTCGTTATGAGTGGGAATGTATATGGGTGGTCCACTCGAGGACGTAGAAATGGAAAGTGAAACCGTGCCCATGACGGCAGTAGTGACAGGCAACCTCTGATTTTTGCTTTCCTCGGTTGCGTTGCCCCGCACATTTCTCGATATAACGTTGCCAAGACGGCAGACCCCCAACTCAATTCACTAACTGCTCTAAAATCAACGAGTTTCAGCAGCCATCTTAGATGTACGTAGCTCCGTGACGAGTCCGGCATTAGATAACCTCCAATTAACTGAAGAATGTATGCCTGAGCATATCAGATTCTTTCTATTTCAGTTGAATCTTCATCCGGATCCGGGAATGTGTCTCGTAACCAGCCCATCTCGATCTTACCTCCGTCCATTTTCTCTGGAATAGAGCCCAAAAACTCGTAGCACACCGCTCCCCAATCGCTAGATTAGGCAGACCCGGTGACTGGGTACCCATCCACCGACAATCCCAATGCAGACTGACATCTTCCAAAGTAATAGTGCACTCTCCACATGGAAGATGGAATGTGTGCGTCTCGGGTCTCCACCTCTCGATCAACGCACTGATTAGTTTCGGGTCTACCTTGCATCCCCGGCCTACCGTCGCCACATACCAAAAACCCGCTTCCCGCAGGTAGTTCTCTACCAACGGTGATGGAGGAGCATGCATATTCCGGATATTGCATTCCAATATCTGATCTACAGACTTTTATAACAAATATTAAATTAATAATTATCTAAAAATGCATAAATAAAAAATTCTTAAATAATATTTAAAAATTAAATTTAACGCTTACCATTTTCATTTGTTCCACCAATATATGCTGCTTATCAAGATGAGTCAATTCTCCAGCCATTGCTGAAATCGTACAAATTTTTACGGTTTAAAAAATTTAAAAAAAAAATTTAAAAATTATTTAAAAATAGGGATTTAAGAGAAATTTAATAGGAACTTGAGAGCAAATTGAGATTAAATATGGATTTGAGAGAAATTTGGAAAGGATTTGAGAGCAAATTGAGAGGAAATTTAGAGGAAATTGAGAGGAAATTTGAGAGAGGATTAGTTTGTGAAAAAAAAAAGGGTGGGGGTATTTATATTTTTGTTTTGGACTGTTGAGGGAGGGAAACGGTCAAAAAAAATACCGTTGCACTGTTCACGCGCGGGGCAAATCGCGTCCCCAAGAGCGCGCTACACGTCAGCAAATCGCGTCCACGTTAGTGCACTTTGCTGACGTGGACACAAACCGTGCTTACGTGGACGCGATTTGCTGACACGTCCCTTGACATCGCTGTAACAACCCGGTTTTGACCCTAATCGGAATAGTGGTTTCGAGACCACAAATCCGAATCAAAAAAATATTTTAATATTATTTCATGTGTTTATTATATGTTAATTTACATGTGTGAAAATTTCGTGAATTAATTTTATTGTTTGTGTGCTTAATTTAATAAAAGGACTTAATCGCGTAAAATGTGAAATTGACTAATTAATGAGTAAAGTGCTAACTTGCTAATGTCTTTATAATTTGAAGTCCTTAATAGGAAATTAGGCCATTATTCAAGATAGTGGATGGCATTATGCTTATAAATTATAGTTTTTATATTATGTATAAAGGTTATAATAATATATTATATTATAAAGTTAATATATTAAAAGACAAACAAATTAAAAGCCACATTTTTCATCTTATTTTGACCGAAACTAGAGAAAAGAAAAAGAAAGAAACCTAAGCTAGGTTCGGCCTTCTTTTGAAGCTTAATTCAAGGTTAGTTTTTGTTCGGTTTTTGATAATTTTTACGTTTTTGAGATCGTTGCTTTGAATACTACCCGACCCATGCTTGAATTTCTGATTTTAATGAATATTTTGAGTTATGTCATTGATGAATATTTGTGTTTTGTGATGTTTGTTGATGAATAATGGAAGATATGTCTTAGATTAACATGTTTTGTCTTGGGATTTTTGATGAATTTGAGTATTTAGGGCTAAATTGTGAAAATAAATTTTTGAGGGACTAAAATGTGAAATAAATGAAATGTGTGGACTTGTATGAGAACCATGAATATTCGGCCCTTGTGTGGTATGGGAAAATTTTGTGTATTTTGTGTTTTGTGCAAAAAGGACTAAATTGCAAAAGTGTAAAATGTTAGGGGCAAAATGGTAATTTTCCCATTTATGTATTTTTGGACTTAATTGAATGTTTTGATGAATAAAAAGGTTAAATTTGATTATGTTTAGATCAAGAAACGAAGAAAACGAATTTGGATCGGGGAAAAACGAAAGTAATCGAATAGTCGATCGTGTCCGCTGATATCCGAGGTAAGTCTATTAGCAATTAAAAGTTATTAAGTTAATATTTATACATGTATACTAATTGTATTTTGTGTTGAGCTATATTTAAAAATATATTGATTGAATAAATTTTGAAGTATGGATGATATTTATATATATAGCATGTTCGAATATACAAGTATAATCTTGTATAGATTTATGGGTTGAAATAAAGGTAAGAAATGTATAAGAGTATAGTTGATATTTGAATAAGCATGTATATGTATATGTATATATAATGCTAGGATATATATACATATATATATATATAAGTTATTGAAATTAGTTAAAGTATGAATGTTGCATAGGTATAAATTCTTGATTTTAAGCAAAGGTATGTATAATACATATATATGGTGCGAATATATATAAGTGGTTCGAAGGTATGTTTCAATTACTGTGAACTGAATCTAATGTTATGAATTAAAGATATTTATATATTGTTCGAATATATGTGTATATAAATATATAGGGTTTTTGAATTTGATTGAAGTATGGAAGTTATGAAAATATGTATATGAAGTCTCAATATATATATGTATATAATTGTATAAATTTTTGGAATTGAATTTAAGGTATGAACTATATATTATGGAATAAGTGTGGTTTGAATGGGTATAAACGTATATACAATTATTTGTATTGAGCTAAAAGTATGGATTGTAAGTACAGGTATAACTGAGCTATGGTCTGCCAATTTCTTGAAAATGTGGTTAATGCTACATGAATTATACGTATATGTTTTAAACATGTGTAATGCCAGTAAGGGTTATATGAGAAATTATTCTCGTATTTGTGATATTCAGGTTCTGTACCTAGCAGGCTTAATGCCAGTGAATTTTTCAGACTTTAAGTCTAGCAGGCTACGTGCCGGTGATCTGAATCAGGTTATAAACCTAGCAGGCTACGTGCCGGTGATCGGAATCAGGCTATAAGCCTAGCAGGCTAAGTGCCGTTGAATCTGTTTAAATTAAGTGATTCTATGTATTGGGTATAAATATATATGATTTTGTTTATATGAAATGGATAAGTTTATGAACATTGTATCAAGGTGGTTGATGATTATATAATCGTTCGAATCTTTGTGAATAGTAAGTATGTATATATATATATCGGTTGTAATGAAATTGTTGGATATATATATGTGTGTATATGTGTATGCATTCGGCATAGGTGGGTATAGGTGTATATGTGCATTCGGCACTTATAGTTGATAAGTATAAAAATTATGCTTTTGGTATATGTATTTGAACAATTATATTTAAATGGATCCGATGAAGTGCGAATAATAAGTACTATAGAAATCAATATATGCAGTTAATGATTATGTTAGTAAATTGATTATATGCATATAATGTATATATATTTGTCCGTTTATGTGTATCAGATAAATACACATCCATTTAGATTTAAACAAAATAACTTAATATAGCAATGTTTGATTAGTAATTATAATTGATAATTGTGATTTCAATAAATTTTATTAAAGAATTATATGATTCTTTTATATGTATTTTAGATATGCTATAGACTTACTAAGCTATAAAAGCTTACTTTGTTTGTTTTCGTCCATTTGATTTTATAGATTTTGGAGACGCGTTACGAGCTCGGGGATCATCAGCATAGTCCATCGCACTATCGACTTCTTTTGGTATTTTGTTAAATATTTGAACTTAATCTTATGGCATGTATAAATTTGAGTACGATGTTAATTACATTTTGATTGTAAATTATAATAGCTATGCGAAAGTAATTAAATTTTCATGTTGTGATCAGTTTGGTTTTAGAAATGGTTGTGTTTGTTCGGTAATGCCTCGTAACCCTAATTCGGCGACGGAGACGGGTTAGGGGTGTTACAATCGTGCTGACGTGAACGCGATTTAGGGGAAAGGGCCCATTCCGGTAAATAATAAAATACCGGGCCCATTTCGATAAATTTAAAAAAAATTAGGCTTTTAATGGTAAATTGCCCTTAATTTTGAACTATAAACGTAAAAACATAAACATTTAATCATCTAATTAATGTGTTTATGAAAAATGCTCTCAGTATAAAATGCATTTTTCACAAGTTTACATCAGATAAAATTGACTGTACTTATCTAACTAATGAAGAAATCAACGTATATTCTAAAATACAATTAATTTGGGCAGCAATGATACAATAAACTTGGGCTGCATGGTCCTAAACATAATATTAATATATTTTATATTTGTTTAAGTTCAACTCAGCTTAAAATGTTAGTTTAAAATTTTGTTCAAACTGCTCACATCTGTAAAAGACTAACCTAAACTTATTTTAAACCTCCCTATATTACATTTTTAATTTTTTATAAAAAATATTTGTATTATTTTATTTTAATATTTAATAATTTTATACATTTATTTATTGAAAATTTTTATATAATCATCTTAACATTATTTTAATGTTTACATTAGAGTAGTATTATATATTTAGTATAAATTTTTTTAATGTGTTGTAAATTACATAATATATAAAAATAACATAATATAAAGTACTACAAACTTAAAAATGAGTAAGTTGGGCTGTGCTCGGGCGTTGTATGTTCAAGCCTGAACTTAGACCATATTAAACGGGCCTAATTTTTTGTCCAAGCCTATTTTACAAGTCTATTTTACCCAAATATTCTCAAATTCCGAACGGACCTTCGAGCCTAAATGGATAGTCCAACCAGGTGCAAATCTAACTACAAACAACAACCGTATACAAAACCCAAAGAAATCGCATACCTGATTGAATAACAATATATTAACGTAGAAGCTTATGCCTGGCGGGTAAGATTTTAGCAGGCTAAATTAAGTGGTACAGTTTATATTATTTACTTTAATAATAAATTTTCTCTTTACCATACTCATTAAATCTATTACAAAGTTTATGACTTCTACAATTAAAGATTGTGTAACAAAAGGGAAAAAAATTAATGGGGTTCATCAAATTTAAAATCCCACTTCAATTCCGCATAAGTAATTCTATGTATACTACCAAAATCACACAACTCTAGAAAGTTTAGGCTTTGTTCATGATTTGGTCCGTACTACTTCAGTATCTAAATTTTTTTCCATTTTGGTGTTAATGATGTTTAAAAAAAATAGAGGAAACCGGCCTGTAGTTTCTCAAAACTAAAATTGATAAAATCTTATGTAAGATCAACAATGTGTTAATAAAGAAGAAATGTTAATTATAAACATTTAATGGATAATTTTACATCGCTAGAAAAATAAAAATTTATAATTTTTTAATTTAAAATAATAGATCGCATCCAGGTTTAAACAATATCTACTCAAATTAATCAATGAAAGACGATCAATCTGGTTTTTAATACAAGCTAAAACTTAATCAAGACAAAAGCAGAAGGCAAACAAATTTACACAAGTTAAATTCCAGTGGTGATGATACAATAATCTATGGCAAACAGCACCATAGGAAACCCAATAAATCATATACATGATCTGTTCACAACCAGTTAAGGTAGAAGCTTAAAGCCACCAAACATGGCTTCATGTTAAAACAACTCAAATATCGCTGCAATTTAAGAGCAACAACCACCGCCGGGAGAAGCCTGGTACTCTGGCTTCTGCTTTAACATGTTTCTCTTTCCTACAGAAGACCCTTCTTCCAAAAGGCTTGGAATTTCCATTATCTGTAAGAAAATCCATAGCTGGTCAGAACCAAGACAAGAGATTATGCCATTCTTATTTTTGTCACCCTCATTCAAAGGTTCTTTGTTCATGGTACCAGCTTTGTCCTATGTAATATAACAGTTGGAAAGAATTGGATAAATTCACATCGTATTGATTTCATCATGATTCATGAAGAATCATTGTGTCTGTTCAAACGTTAAGAAACTACAATTCTTAATGATTGATGTATATAAAACATAACCCCACTGCATAGTTAAAGTTTTTGAACTGACCCACACGCAAATAGTTGTATATATTACTGGAAACTTGAAGAACAAAACTGCTGTTTATATACATATAGAAACAAATTACCTTCAATGCAAGCTCCTCAAAGCATTGCTCCACGTTTTCTCTTGTTTTAGCACTGCATTCAAGAAACATGGATCCAAGCTCTTTTGCAAGTGCAACGCCTTCTTCTCTAGTTACATCCCTTTCGGAATCCTGAAATGTAATCAAATCAGATACAATGAAGTAGACTATAAATTAACAGAAAATGATTCAAAAATAAGTCCTCAAGTAAAGAGAAACGCAATATCAAGACCATAGGGGATAACACGAAAGGCAAAGCAACTTATAGTATTAATGGGTGCAATGGCCCCTTTATGACTGGTAAAATTTTTCTTCGCAACTTTGTTCCATGAGGTTTCAACATGAAGGAGCTTTGTCCCACAAGAGTGTGAAATTGGCTCTTCACAATAAACTCATCTATCCTTGACCTTTTCAACGGATACGTGTGAATGGGGTCGATTTATCTTCAAATTTTAGTTCTAAAGGATTTGAAGGACACTAGGCTTACTCTGTCAACTTTATTTCCTACAAGCATCTTGACACAGTCCTGATTGGTAGAGTAAAGCTCCACTTCTTTGGCCCAAACATCAGACAAATTTGTGAAGGTCTCTCTCCGTGTTACATCATAAACTATAACCAAAGCCAAGAAATAAGTCAAACAATTATGCCAATTTAATTCATGAGCACACCATATAATATGTACTACAACCCCTTGAACGGAATCGACAAGAATCGCAATTGATAATTTATTCAGGACGAGAATATAAATTTTAGGATCCAGTCCACCATTTTGAAATGATGAACCAAATGCCAATGTGCCGTAAATAAAAACTGCATGAAATTGCAGAAAGTAGAGCTCCATCAAGCCACAATGCATCTTCTTGACCAGTCCAAGAAGAAAAGCATCATCAAACTAACCTTATTATCAGCCACATGATTAAGAAACCGTTTTGCTATGATATCAGATAGCTGAAATTTGCGAGATGAAACCGGTGATAGGCTCCATTGAACAAAATCAAGAAAGTAGAATAACGCCGGAAACATGAACTTACCAAGAATGATCCCTTGAGCGCCCCTGTAGTAAGAGCTTGTTAAGGTTCTGAACCTTTCCTGTCCAGCTACAAGAAGCATATTGGTTTCACAAATAAATCATGATTTCTCCACGTTGCAAGACAATTATTTCAATGTGCTTTCATGAAGAAATGAAAAAAAAAGTGGACAACATTAAAGAAGCAACATCAAGCTAACAACAAAGTTAAAACCCAGAAACACATTTCAACAAATTAATATATTATCAATTGTATACCTCTTTTCACCATGAATGATTTTACATATATTTTCTGAAAATTTTGATGATATTGCAGAGTAAAGAATTGGGGCCATGAAAAACTATAGCAGATCAACACACATTAACAAAAACACTTCAATGATGCTAATGTCATACTAATGTATTAATGAACATATTAAGTCGGTAAAAGTAAGCTCTCTCCAAGGTAAAATGGAAAAACAGTCAACTGACTTCAATTAGACACTGAATGATTTTGACAAAGAATTCTAATTTGAGACTGAAAGACTAAAATGAAAAATAAAACAATATTAGCATGAATTTCATACCAGTATCCCAAATGGTAAGCTTTAATCTCTTGCCACCAACAGTTAACAGCTTGATCTTAAAATCCACACCTAAAGCATTAGATTTAAGCAAAACCCAAATCATATTTTTTACTAATCAAAGATCCAGGATTGAAAAAATGAATGAAAAAAAAAAGAAAGAGAAAATCGGACCAATGGTGGGAGCTAGATCTTCCGCAGAAGCTGAAATGAAGCTAACAAGCAAACTACTCTTGCCGACACCAGAGTCTCCGATCAACAAGATCTTGAATGAAAGATCATAACTTCCACTACTTTGCCCTGAAGATGATCCCATTTCAAATTTTCTATGAACTTTTCCACTTCTTTTTCGAGGTATCTGTTGTATCCAATGATGATCTCAAAAAAAAAAAAACCTTGGGTGAGGAAATGAATGGCTTCTTTCTATCAAAAGTACAGTGAAAAAGAAAGTTAATATATATATATATAAAGGAAAAAATAAAAAAATAAGGGAAGAATTTTTTTTTTGTTTTTAAAAGAGGAAAACAAAGGAAAAGGAAAAGGAAAGAGCGAAGCGAATGAATGCTTTGTTTGAGAGAGAAGCTAAAAGAAAATGGCTAACTGTGGAACACAACACAACTGACACCAACGTTATTCTTTTCCCTTTTTTGTTTTTGTTTTTATTTTATTATTATTATTATTATTATTATGTAAGAATTGTACCCACGTGGCACGCGGGAATAATGGAGAGTGTTTTGCACGCTCCAACCGTCTGGTGGAGAGGTGCTTTCTTGGGACAATCAAAGATTTATGCCTTAATTACTTTGGGACAAAACGAAATTGTATGCAATAAATAGATAATGCTAGAATAACTATTTTAATATAATTTTATTGATAATTTGTTATATTTAGAAATATAATTGTCAAATAAGTCATTGTTTTAATGATAAAATTTGTGTAGATTCAAGTGATTGATATTATATTCAACATTGTTTGTAAATCCTATCAAAACTTTAAACATATATATAAATATAGTGATAAAATTATATTTTATTCCTCGTAAAAATATATAATTTGATTTTTGTTTTTTAAATTTTTTTTTGGTTTCACCTCTATTTGTAGCTAATTACTCGTTCCCTATTTGATGATTGCTTCCATCGAAAAAATGTTATATTATCAATAAATAGTTAAAAATATATTTTATCAAAAAATAAATAGCTAAAAATGAAATAAAACACTAATGTATTAAGCTTGCATAGGACGGTGGTTAAAATTTTTGTCAATCATGCGTTTAACACAAGTTCAAATCATATAACTCCTATCTCCTACCCTCAATATTGTATAAAAATCACTAATAAATAAATTTGCTATGTTTTCAAATTTTTTTATATATCTATTTTTAAAAACTTTTACTATATCGTACGTCTTGTGAAAATTTTAAATTCTAGTTATGATGTAATGAATATTTTCTCATAAACATATTTATGTAAAATTATATAAATAAAAATTACAAAAAAAACATTAATGATTGATTTTGTGTATAATTATTAAATACGGGTTGAGTGTTATTAATACTGATTATAATTATAATTGTGTTTTAAAAAATAATATATTAATATTTATTATGCAAAATTTTCAAAAATAATTTTTTTCCTGTTATATCATGCATCATATTGCCATCATCGTTGTTTCTTTGAAAAACATATTTTATATTATCATCGAATTAAATTTTATTGTAACAATTTTAAAATCCAACATGAATTTATCAATTTTTAATATTTATTCACCAGACTGGCAATTAAACATTCAGGGTTTGGTTCTCCAAAACTTTCATTTTTAGAATTTATCATAAAACTCAAGAATTTGTTTTCAGTTTTACGAAAAAGAAAGGTAGAAAGAAACTTTACATTTTATCTAATAAATACAATAAACATTATAATAGCATTGGTCCTAAAGGAAGCTTAATTTCAAATTTCGAAATTTGATTATACTTCAATAGATTATTTCAATGATAGACGTGACATGAATGATATAATCCTTATAAACAGCTAGCATACAATATATTATTAGAAATTTGTTTCTATTTACTCTTTTTTTTCATTGGTATTAAAAAGACTTCATAAGAGAAGTTTGTAAATTTTTATACCAACGGTAGCATATTTGAATCTAACGTTGGGACTCAATCCAACCACATACGGATGGATTTTTTTTTTTAAATGCGTTTGAAACACAAGGTATAAAATTCGGGTCAAGGTTGAGTTGTGGCACCTGATTCCTATCCTTAGCTATGTATTATTATATTTGTTGATCCAAATAATCGGCATGAAAGAGATGACAATAAAGAAAGGAGATTAGTTCATCTTAGAGGGGCAGAGAGTCATATAACAATTGTGATAGATGGTAAGTAAGTTTAGAGAGAGAGAGAAGATTGTATGTGTTCATCTTAGAGGCGAGAGAGTTTATATACAAGTGGACCTATTAAGGAAAGATGTTGCAACCTCTTGCTAGCCCATTGATCCTTTCAAGGGTCTTAGTTAGATGAGCGATGTGACATTGCTTAGGTTGTAAGGTATATAGGTGAACAATGATGATCATCCCATTGGTGTAATTTGACTGTCAGAGATGGTGACTTTTGTGTTCCCTAAGCTTTGATTGAATATTACCCCTGGCAGAGGTGTGTTGGTGGAGCTATATTCTGGTGAAGGTACTATGTGTAACAATATTATATTAAAAATTTAAAACTAACAAAAACAATGACATGTAGCAACCTTCTAACACTGTTTGCTAAGTTTTTTTTGGTAAATGAACAAAGTTAATCATGAACAATTAATCTCATGAAGAACACAATCTGCCTGTAGTGACTCACAACATGTCACCTAGCAAAGTAGATAGCATGTTGTCGGGTGGTTTTATCCACTATTGTAGCACAAAATAATCTCCCAGTGACATCTTGCATAAACAATCTACAACATAATTGGCTTTCCTATATATATCAAAGATTTTCAGTTCCCAATCTCTGCTGCAAATTCTAATGCAGTTTAATAAAGGTTCATGGTTATACTCTCATTTACCTACCTTAATCTATTTAACAACCCTCACACTATCAGTTTCTAGCATCACTCCCCTATATCTTTTATTCCAAGCAATCAAGAGACCGTTATAAATCACCCAAAATTTCTCTTACATAGGTGCATATCCTCCAAATCTCCGACTATAGCCTATCCGACACATACCATCATCATCCTAAATAATGACTACTGTAATAGCATCCGATCCATCATTAATCATCGCACCATCAATATTGATTTTCACCTACCCTGTAGGTAGCGGCTTCCACCCAACTTGAATCCAAGCATTTGGTCTAATAGTTACTTTAGAAAACAGATTATTCTTAACATGTTGGGACCAACTGATACTATGATTGATTATATCAATAGATGAACAAGAGGGCCTCTGAAAATGAACTCATTTCTCTATTCCTAAAGATTCCAACAGGCCAATACAAACAAAGTATTCCAACGCACTCTCACAATTTCGTCAATCTTAGAGTTTGCAAGATTACTAGATAACCAAGTTTCAAATTCAGAATCAAAGAAAATTCATTGAGATGATGGAGGAACTAACCTTCTCCTAACCCAAGAAGTGACCATGCAGTCCCTCACTATCTGCAAAACATTTTCTTGAGTTGCGCCACACATAGTACAAGCAACATCCATTCTCATTCCCCATTGGAAACTTTTCGAGTTTGTTAAAAGCCTATCTAGGGCAAGCACTTATAAAAATGTCTCACTTTTTAAGTAGCATCCAGTTCCCAAATAACTTAACAACAAGAGTTACTTGCACCCTAGCTATGTCCAACTGTAACACCCGAATATCATTATTAACTCGAAATTTAGGAAGCTAGGACTAAATCGAGAGGATTGACAAATTTCGGGACCCCAACGGGTAATTTAGAAATTTAAGAGGTTAAATTTTGATTAGTTGGGTTCTAATGCTAATTGGGTTAGGATGGAACCGACTGGTTCCAAAGTAAGAGACAAAATGATTAAGAATGGGTGGTGGAAATGATCAGTGAGAACCGTGCCTAAGGAGTATATATAAGGCATGGCTGGAGGCAGAATTTTCTGAATGTTGTTGATAACAATTTTCTCCTCCCATAACATCAACTTCTTCAAAAGTCCTGAAGAAGGAGGGGGATGCGGATGAAGAAAGCTTGGCATGTGACAATAAAGCTTGGCATGCAATAATAGAGGTGTGGGTTTAAGGCTGGTAAAGGGTTATAGAGAAACTGGTAAGTTTCCTCATCTTCCTCTATGTTTAAGAACTAAAGAAAGAAGTAGAATAAGATTCTCAAAGCTTCTGTAAAATTTAAGGTTCTAGGTTTTTAAGAATTTGCCACTGTTGGTTTACCTAAAACATGGTTGTCGTACTTAGCTGCTAGGGCGAAGGAGGCTCTGGCATTTGGACTAGCTAAGTTGTCAAGGATAAGGAAACAATATTAGTGTCTGCATTCTATCTTTTGGATACTAAATGTTACTATGAAAAATTGTCATGTAAATATTAATCATGTTAGTAGATGATTATCTAGCATGATATATTTATCTGTATGGTATGTATGATTAGTGTATGCATGGTATGAGAAGGGTAACTAAATATGGGTTAGGCGAAATTATGAACGAGAAAAAGGGGTGATTCTATTATATACTGCCATACGGTGTTGCTGTGTGCACCCGTGATGAGCAAAGCTTCAGGCTTTGCAGTTGTTGAGTTCCCAAGGTAGGAACTGTGCATGATTAAAAAGCCTTCTATGGGGATATTTAATCAAGAGTAAGGGTATTCGCATCTCTAGTGAGCCTTAATGCTCTAATGCCATGAGGGCAGAGAAATTTGGGAAAGGCAAACATAGAAGTCACTTGGCAGTTGCCAAACGTCGACCGTCAGTAATGTTAAATGTGATTATTAGAGAGTTAAAATCTGATTTGAATGTTTCCATGTTTCTTCATAAATTCCCTAAGTAGATTTCACTAAGTTCGCTTGAACTTATAAGTTTTCTGCTTACACGCAGGTTGATTAAGGATATGGAACTCGAGAGGGACCAAGCCAGACTACGCTAAAAGCAAAGTGGATTACAGAAGTTTTCATGTGTCCATAGGGGCACCCGTAGAGGCTCCGCCTTAGGGTTGTAGTTGCCATTTTACATTTTTTTAGCCTTAGTTCAAATAGATTTGTAATTTATTATGAAAGTGAAGCGTTAAGGTTGTATCATTAGTTAATATAAGTTTATTAAAAATGTAATTTAATTCAAAAAAGAAATCTTGTTAAGTCATTCAAGTTATTGTGACATTTGATATTAAGACCTAGCGAACGAGTCGGGTAAATGGTGTTATAAATTTAGTGGTATCAGAGCTTCGATTTAGCCGATCCTCTGGACATAGGAGTTACGAGATGGGCCCTATACACATGATTATATTAAATTTGGCTTAGTCCATCGAGAAGGGATAAAAGATGGTAAGCATGACAAAGATAAGTACAGAACTAGCGGATTATAGTCAAAATGATAAAAAAATAATATAGGGAAGAAAAAGAATGAAAATTTTCATTGCGATGAGAAAAACCAGTACAAATACAAAAGGGGCAATCAAATATCATCCTCAACAAGCAAATCAGTTGTATCTTCTGCGTTTTCCTCCTTTTCAGCAATAATCTCCTTTATTGAAGCAGAAGTAGAGGGCTTAGGATTGGATGGGAAGAAGAAACTGTCATAATCTTTCTATTTTTTCTAAAATTCTTCCCAGTTAGCACCATAGGGGTTCATCTCGTCAAAGCTTGGATTTTCATTGATAAATTGGCACAGGCAGTTGAAGTCCACTTGACTCACATCAAAAGGGCCCACGACAACTTCGGCATGAGGGTTGTAATTGAACTTCAGCTTGGAAAGATAATCTATGGTCCTTTCTTTGTATTGCTCCAAGACTTAATTATTTTCCTTATAAATTCTCTCTAGGTGCATCAAATGGTGCTCCTCTTGCACCTTGATTTGGTCCTCCAATTGGTGGACCATACTCTCAAGCTTCATTTTGAAGGAGTTGTGCTTGGACTCCCAACTGGAGGTAGATTCGGCAAATTCTTAAGCCTAACAAGCTACGATCTCCTAGGCTTGGCGAATTTAAACCTATTTTTGATTTTGAGTGGCTAAGGCCACCTCTAATTCATCTCGTTTTGTCTCGTTCTCGTGACATCAGTCACGGATGACACAACCAAGCAAACAAGATTCCTCTACCTTGATTTGGTAGAAGTCTAGCAACTCTAAGAGTTGGTTTTCGAGCTTCGAAAGAATAGGGGAGAGTATATTCTTTCAACTCTTAGGACATGTCTTTCTCCTAACGTTGGCTAATCTTAGTTGGGGAGAAAGGAGGCAGACTTGCAAAAAAATGACCCTACCAAGGGAGAAAACTTAACATTTCGCTAGAAGAAGTAAGAGGTTGCCTTGGACCAAGATGGAGAGGTGGCGGTACAGAATGGGCAGTTCAAGGGGCAAACTCACCAAGCGGACTCTGTGCAAGAAGGGTAATGTCTATAGGAGTAATGGACTCTGTATAATTTAAGGTTCTAGGTTTCTAAAAATTTACCACCGTTGGTTTAACCAAAACATAGTTGTCGTGCTTAGCTACTAGGGCGAAGGAGGCTATATCATTTGGACTAGCTAAGTTGTCAAGGATAATGAAACAATGTTAGTGTCTGCATTCTATCTTCTGGATGGTAAATATTGCTATGAGAAATTGTCATGTTAATATTGATTGTGTTAGTAGATGATTGTCTAGCATAATATATTTATCTGTATGGTATGTATGATTAGTGTATGCATGGTATGAGAAGGGTAAATAATTATGGGTTATGCAAAGTTTGGAACGAGAAAAGGGTTGATTCTATTATATATTGCCATATGGTGTTGCTGTGTGCACCCGTGATAAGCGAAGCTCCGGGCCTTGTGGAGGGGACACTGTGGCGTTCGAACATCAATGTATAAGAAAACTGAAATAGAGGAATGGAAAGAATGCGAAAGGAAGGGTACATAAGAAAGATTATGGCTTGGTCATGGAACCGATTGGAGGCTACACACCTAAATTGAGTATGGCCATAGCTGAATGACGCTATAACATCATCATTAAAATGAGTATGACCATAGCTGAAAGATGATATAGTATCATGATAGAAATGAGTAAGACCATGGCTGAAAGACGCTATGGCATCACATGAAAACACACTAGTATGGCTAAACAAAATTAAGACCATGGTTGAAAGACGCTATGATATCCTTCAATATTCCGCCGGGACAGTAAAAATGAGGTTATATTATGTAAGACCATAACTAAAAGACACTACGACATCAGGGATAGTCTAACAAGACGTTAAACACGAGGTAGTCCATTGGATAATAAACATAGAGAATTCGAGATGTAAGACCATAGTCGGGCTATGCCAACCAATATAGTTTAATAAAAAATAAAACACGAGATTGTTCATTGGGACACTAAACACAAGGTAGCCCATTGAGACAATAACATAGGAAGTCCACCATGAAATCTGTAGATCCCATACAAAGTAAACAATCATGCTTAAGTCTACACTGGGACACAGTCTTATGCGTATATTAAAATGATGGAAATGCCAAGCCAAAGGGTTTGATAGCCTGAATCGAGTTCTTTTAAAAGGAAATGTAAGCTAAGGCTGGTTGGCTAGTAAAGTCCGTTGAAATATAAGGGAAATCTAGGTAAGACGAAAACGTAAAAATAACTTGGGCAGTCGCCAACCATCGAATGCCAGAAATATTGCATGTGATTATCAGAGAGTTAAAATTTTATTTGTATGCTTCCATATTTCTTCTTAAATTCCCTAAGTAGACCTCACTAAGTCCACCCGAACTTATAATTTTTTGCTTACACACAGGTTGATTAAGGATATGGAACTCGAGAGGGACCAAGCCAACTACGCTAGAAGCCAAGTGGATTACGGAAGCTTGCATGTGTACAGAAGGGCACCCATAAAGGCTCTGCCTTAGGGTTGTAGTTGTCGTTTTACATTTGCGAGCCTTGGTCCAAATAAATTTGTAGTTTATTATGAAAATGAGGCTTTAAGGTTGTATCATTAGTTAATATAAGTTGATTAAGAATATAATTTAATTTAGAAAAGAAATCTTGTTGAGTCATTCAAAAAATTCTAGCATTCGATATCCGAACTAGATAAACGGGTCAGATAGAGGGTGTTACACCAACTATTGTTTTATAAGCATTAGACATTGACAAAGCCAAATCTGTTGTTCCTTTCCAACTGGTAAAGTTTGGTTCAACCCCATCTCTTGGTGGTAAAATAGTTCAGATCCTCCTTAAAAGAGAATGATTCAGCTATAACAAAATTTTATTTCATGCCCAATTCCTATTCACATCAACCAATTCACTAGCAGTAGCTTCCTTATTAATTCCAAGTGAAGAATATTTGATATTCCAAAGTGGGCTAATATTCGAAACCCACCAATCTGTCCAAAATTTCACCACCTTACCATCGCTTACCCTCTAAACAACATTCCTACTCACCTCTTCCCATATTCTTGAGATGGATCACTATCGTGTGAGAATATGATATGCGAATTGCGCAAGCACAGACGTCGAATCATGTAATAAAGTGATAAGTGAGATCGTCTCCACAGGGATCCAATTAGGTATAAAAATGGTCAAGTTATGAAACTGATTAATGTTATGGAAAAATCGAGTTAAATACGTAGTGGTAAATTAAAATAATAAGGATAAGTGCAAAACGTATACTGACTAATATTGGAAAATAATATGGCAAAGCAAGAGTAAAAACGCAATGGAAATTATGAGAATAATTATGTGAATAAAATGCGAGAGAATAAATGAATAACTAAGAATGCTATGGCAAAGATACTACGACAAAGGATAGAAGGTCTATGATGTTGATTGGAAGGTTGAGATTACTAAGACTCTGCCTTTACTTTCAATAATGCCTCAGTAAAATCGTACTTAACCTACTACTCAGAAGAGACCTAAAGTGACTTGTTTCTTTCGAGAGCAAGATCTCAAGTTACCTGGCTTGTGTCTATAGGCCTTAGCACGACACCCTGCACTATTTTGTCTTCATTCTATACAAATGCTGCTCTATATCTAGAGTCTACTGCTGGTATTTGGTCGAATAGCCACTTGTATCATTCAATTTCAGTTCAACTAATCCAAAATTTTCTGAATTAGATTCAGTTTATGGGCATACTGCACACTGATCTATGTCTAAGGAATGTACGCATACAATTAGGAAATAAAAGAAATTGAATGAAACAGTAGATTAAATCAAATATAGAATTCAACAATTAAAGAAAATAAAAGTTTCATCATATAATCCCAACCCTATGAGATTTAATTCATGGATTGGTGATTAAAATTCAAGTTCAAAATAACATCCAACATCATTTTAATCAATTCAACTCAAGGGAGAACATATTAAGAAATAATGTAAGAACTTAGGAAGACGATTGTTGCCAAACCAATCCACAATCCAGTAGCACAGTGTCCTATGGTGGCTGGGAGGGATTGCTTTTAGCTTCCTCTGTCCATCTCTACTCAGCTGCTACCCTCTATTGTTGTCTCTGGGTCTCCACACCCCCTAGGGTTTCCTCCTTTGACTTTTTATAAGCCTTTCTTTCTAAGATTGCTCCAACAGCCCACGATGTCCTCTCTTATTTTTTAGCAAGATTTTTCTGGTACAAGTAGAGTTGGATTGAGACTGGTATGCGTTCAGTGTTGACTGTTATCTTCCTAAATTACCACGGCATACAAGGTGGCAAATTGTCCAACCTTTTGCCCCGATAAACCTTCACTCATTTATTTCTTTTTCCACATCTTACACCTGCCAAACCACCAAACACAACCCTTCCACACACAATTAAAATTATCTAACATGTAAACACAGTCTAAGCTCCTAATGCAATTGATAAAAATACTACTAAAATGTCCTAACATGCCACTAAATGTACCGACGTACAAGCAATTAGCTAGGTCTAAAGGAATGAAATATAACTCTTTTCAAGTTATCACACCCCAAACCTGAGTTATTGCTTGTCCTCAAGCAAAATATTCATAAATGCATGTATGCAGTAGTATTGCCAGTGCATGTACCCATCTTGTACTGCCAATATATTCAAAGACTAATATATACATCAGTTCTCAGCCATCATCTCTCGTTAAAAACCTGTTTGAATTTCAAAGGTTTGATTTAACAAAGTTAGTGCAAAAAATTACTCCTTAAAAATAAGATTTTCTAAGTTCCATGTATGTTCTAGCCATAGCAAAATATCTCATAGTTTACTCAGTTCATATGTTACCTAAACTTAAGTCACTCTTGCTTTTATCATACTTGTATAAACCATTTACATTTATGTTTTTTTTAAATCAAATATTTGGATATTAGGGGATTTAGCATGGCACAATATTCTTTGACTTGATAATCAGAATGGAGCATACACCGAATTACCTAGTACTCAATCATGTCACAATTTAAACAAAAATCACTCTTGAAGCTAAGGCTTTTATATTAGAAGATGGATGGTGCAGACAACTGCCTTCTTAGTTACTCAGCCTGTTACTATAGCGGAGTGCCCCTAATTTATTTACTTTCTATTATACATTCTTACTCAAACTCATATTTCTAGTCAACAACACGATGGAGCAAACAAAGTGGTGTTGACTTGTTCGTCAATGCTAAGCATTAGAGTGCCCACTATCCTTTATTTAATAATGCCAAGGCAAAATGACTGAATTTTTGCTTTAAGAGTCCCTAAGCTCATTAGACGATACTTACTACAACTCGAAAAAATTGAATATAAGACATCTTACTTTTATAAATTAATTTTCAAGCAACCAATTCTATGTTAAATTTATCTAATCCATTGTCACATGTTCTAGGTGCATTGAAGAATCTAAGCTCATCATCGAACATCATAAGTACAGATTGTACTCCTCATAGGCAAATAGTACGTAATGGTTACATTATCGTGGCAAAACAGATTCAACTAAACTAAAATGACTATGCTAAAATGATCATACATACTAAATATAACATGCAACCTAAATGCACAACACATCCGTTAACATAAGGGATGCATTGTCCTCAATGCATGATCAAATATATAAGAGAACAACTAAAGAGAAATTTTACAACAAATGCTATAGCAATAGAAATGAAATTCAAGATGCATGAAAGAAACAAAAAAGAAAACTTCACTGGCTTGGACTAGCATGTAGATACTTCATTCTACTTGATGAGTGGATTTTCGGGCACTGACTTTGTATTGCCACTTCCTCTTTTTAGGGGTCATCTCTTCCTCTTCCTTGTCAATTTTTGTGAGTTCATCGATCAGACGATCAATGTTACAGTAGCTGGTGGTGAAGGTAGAACAGGGTTTTTCCCTTTAGTGGTAGTAATGGTGGCATTATTGACCTTTTATCCTTCTTTTTTCTTCTCAGTATTTAGGGATGTCATCCTTTTGGGCTCTCCCGCAACAGTTTGAGTAGGTGCTTCGGTAGCAGCTTGAGTAGGCTCCTTGGCAGCATTAGCAAATAGGAGCAAGGTGGCTGTGAAGATAGCAAATTCTGGCATTGACTTTGTAAAATTATTTTGTAGGGATTTCCTTAGAGCCAAATCCTTACTCTTCACACAAGCCCAATATTCAGTTTCTTGCTTCTAGGACTAAGTAATCTCCTCAGCCATGTGAAATTGATGGATTTCAAAAAGGGATATCCTCTACTCTAACTGCTTCAATGAGTGCACTATTTGCTATTCAAAGGAGCTACGAGAAACTAGAGGCGCCATCGTAGGAGTATGCGTAGTAGAGGAAGTAGTGGCATGGCAATGCTAAGTTGCCACAACAACATAAGTGCCTTGGATTTTGGCAAAGATGGTCCTAGTCAGCCCACCCTTGTTAGGGGTGATATCTTGCTCCGTATTGAGAGGATTTTGAGCGGTTCAACATAGAGCAGTAATAAGTGAGGGAAAGTTTAAACTACTCACATTCTTCTCAGCACACTGATGTACGTCTTGAAAAATAATTCTCCTGACATTAATCCTTCTCCTTTTGATAATAGAGTGCAAAAAAAAACATTATTTCTTTCAAAATAGTTGTATTGTGTGTAGACAGCATAAGTTGACTCCTCAAGAAATGATACCAAAATTTCCAAATTGGCTTCAACAAAGCCCTTTCAATAGTATAACACTCTTGACTAGAAACAATCCATCATGTTCCTTCGATACATAAATCCTCCAATACTTAGGCTAAATCTTCAGCGGTAATACTTTTAGCAAACAACATGTGTTTGTCCTGCATACCTGCAAGCCCAAACTGTGCATTAATATGGTTTTCATCAAAAGGAACGGAAGTACCTCTTACGTAGATAAAAGGGGAACCTGAAGAGTTAACATGGGAATAAAGTTCCTGAATAAATTTTCCTAAAACATCTTCGTGGTGCAAAGAAAAAATATTCCACCCATGTTTTTCTACTATGGATGACACAGATTCATCTATCCCATATATGGTTCATCTTTAAACAAGAACCCTTGCTCAAAATAGAAAGGAGGTTTCGCGATGTTGTAATTGTATCTTGTGGCTACAGCACTGTTAAAGAACATCTTTGGCTGAGTAGAACTAGCTAGGGGTGAGTATTCGATTGAGTCAAGGCGAATTGAGTCAAGGCAAATTGAGTCAAAAAACTTTGATTTAGTCGAGTTGACGAATCCTATTTTAGAAATCGAACTCAATTTGGATTTTTGCTGAATCGAATTGAATCAAGTCAAAAATTTTTGAGTCAAGTCGAGTTGAGTTAACAAATCCTATTATTTATACTCAATGTTGCGTATACATGAACCGATTTTTTAACTAATAGATGAAGTACAAGGTTATTTAACTACAAAAACAATATAATGATTTTTCCTTTTAACTTAAAGAGTAAACATTTATCAAAATGACATATTTTTTTCTTTTAATGTAATGGTTTTGACTTTTAACTTTAGAAAAGGTAAACATTTATCAAAACGACGTAGTTTTGCCTTTTCTTTTTCGAATTTTCGGATAACTCAAATTGTAAATTCATATTCGATTTAAACTGAAAAACTTAATTTTTTATTCGAGTTATCCAAATAACTTGATTAACTCAAATAACTCAAACTATTTGATTCAAAATTTTAATTTTTATTGAGTTTTTTAAAATTGAATCGAATTTTGCTCACCCCTAGCACTAGCCCTTGATGATTCAGCAATTTTGACGCGAGCTATTGGAGAAAACTAGAAGAAATATTGGAGAATGTAGTGGAAGAAAAGATAGGAGAGATTGGAGAAAAAAAAGTAATAAAAATGAAAGCTTTAAGGAAACTTAAGAGACGTGAGCAGTTGAGGAGAGAAAAATAAGGGAGATAGTGATAACAGCTTAGCAAAAGTGAAACGTGCTAGGGAAGTTGCATGACATGGAGGAAAAAAGAAGAAAACTAAGAGGATTCTGGGGTGGAAATGTGAAGTGCCCTAATCCATAAACAAAAAGTTTAACTGCTCTTCTATGGGCTTGCCAAGTAACAAAAATTGGCCCAGCTAACAAAAGAACAAATCCCTCCCTTGGACTTATCTGCCCGGTCATCCTCACGTTACCCATTTCCCAATTTGTCAGAATGATACGACAAACTTCACTTACTATCGCAATTGCTCAGTTCATATTCTTTATTCTGTCTCTGGAAAAAAAAAACTATTCAAAAATAAAAACAGAAATGGAAATAATATTAAATAAGTATTAAAAAAGTAAAGTAATTAAAGGAAAGACAAATGAAAGAAATTGTTAGCTTAAACATCTCAGAGATCAATGGAGTGCTTGTCTCGATCCACATGGGCACTCCAATAGTGTTTTAAGCAGTTCCTATTAAATTTAAATGTGACCTACATTTTCAAACATTTGATATTAACAGCTCCATGATGATACACTTGGGCTACTTTGAAAGGACCTGACTAGTGAGACTTTAATTTACTAGGAAACACTTTGAGTCTAGTGTTAAATAACAACTATTTTCCTAGTTCAAATTACCGCGACATGATTCTTTTATTGTGCCAACGCTTGGTCTTTTCCTTGTACAACTTATGCTTTGTGCTTAAGTTCAACAAGAAGGTGACATGGCTTGCCATATACAAGCTTAAAAGGTGACATCCCCAACATCATTTTGTATGTGGTATGATATTCCCACAAAGCTTCATCCAATTTGGTAGACCAATCCTTATAAGTAGGATTCACCATTTTTTTAAAACTTGTCCATTTGTTTGGTGGTGATATGTTGTGGCAATCTTATATTCCACCCTATATTGTTGCAAAGCATTAGCTACCAACTTACAATCAAAATGAGATCCTTTATCACTAATAATAGCTCTAGGTGTACCAAATCTTGTAAAACTATTCTTGTGTAAAAAATTTATAATTGACCTTGCATCATTAGTAGGAAGGGCAACAACCTCGACCCACTTATAGACATAGTCCACTGCTAACAGTATGTACACCTTTCCCACTAACGGTGGAAATGGACCCATAAAGTCTATTCCTCATACATCAAACAATTCAATCTCTAGTATACTTTGCAATGACATTTCGTGTCTCCTAGATAGAATTTCTATTCTCTGACAATGGTTGCATGAGTGATAGAATTCATGAGCATCATTGAACAGACTTGGCCAATAAAATCCTGACTGAAGTACTTTGGCAACAGTTCTCATCCCTCTGAAATGTCCTCCGTATGGAGCTGAATGAAAATGCTGTAGAATGCTATGTATTTCATCATCAGGAAAAAAATTCCTAATAATTTGATCAGCACAATGTTTAAACAAGAAATGTTTATCCCAATAATAGTGCTTGGCATCATGAAGAAATTTCCGTCTTCTCTAACTTCCAAGTCAAACTCTTGGAGAAACAATATCCACCTAATTAACCTCAACTTTACATCTTTCTTGTTCATTAGATACCTAATAGCTGAGTGAACTGTGTAAACTATAGCCTTTATACCAACTAGATAAGAACGAAATTTATCAAATGCGAACACCAAAACCAATAAATCCTTTTCTGTGGTGGTGTGGTTATGTTGTGCTTCAGATAAAGTTCTGCTAGCATAGTATTGGAACGACGGAAATGTGCAAGTCTGCACAATAGCAGCAAGTAATAAAGTGACAAGTAAATGTCGAGTTATCATACCCACAGGGACTATGAAAAGAATTACTTATGAATGCAGTTTGAAAAACTCTTTGGTGAAGAAAAATATTTTGATTTGAAGAGGTGATTAAAAATTAGGATTTTAATTAAGTAAAATAAATAAAAATAAAATAAAATTTCCAATGCACGATTTCAAAAGATTATTTTAATCAAGATGACATAATTGTGTTAGATTAATTACATTTCTTAACTTAGAATTATTAAACTCATGTTCATGTTGTTACGAATAAATTCATGGCAACTCGGTAATTTGCTAACTTATGAACATACTCACCTACCAAAATCCATTTATCTCTTGACTATATCTCTATGTCAATTCAACCGATTAAAGAAATTTTAATAAGCGCAAATGTGTTAATGCACATACATACTTATGAAATCAAAATAATCTCTTGTACATATCTTTATGCCAATTCAAATAATTAATTCTATTTTCATAAGCACATAAAAGATCATGTGAGGTAACAATGTGTTTCTACCTTGAAACAGTTTAATCACAATAATCTTGCAAGTTATTCAAGAATAAGGTATCGTTAGATACCGTTGCTAATTTAACCCTTAGCTATCTTAGATGATTAAACGTGCACAGATTTAGTATTGTATCAATTAATTACAATTTCAATCCGTTTAAATAATTAATTCATTAGTTACCTTACAATTGTAATGCAAGAATAACTTATTCATGGTTTTACTTAATCAAACATCTTACCGAGGCCTATAACAACATAAACACAATTTTAATAACTCAAGTAGACAAAATGAAATCAACCTAACACAAATTAAATTTAAGCCATATTAATTAAATTAAACATATCAACATCACAAATATTTATAGACATGTTCATACCAACAACAATAAAATTAAAAGGATAATGAACAAGAATCAAATCCGGTGTTTCTTCGAGGCTTGACTAGTTTGCTTCGCTCCTCCTTCTCCACTTTTTCTTGTTGAACTGAGGCTTCAACAAATACTTGGATGCTGCTCCAAATGGTGGTTGAATGACTCTTTTTCAAGAGGTGAAATCGGCAAGGGGATAGGGGAAGAAAATGAAGAACAATGGAAGGGAATTAAGAGATAAAAGTGAGAAATAAGTAAAGAAATGAATGGGTTTGAGATGTGTTTAAAGTGAGAAGACAAGGGGGCGTTTATAGGTTGAGAAGGCTGCTAAAAATATCAAAAATTAGCAGCCAAAGACTCCCCCCATGGCTGGCCACACATGTGACATGTTTGAAGATTTCAAACATGCTATTTTTAGGTAGGGGCAAATCTTGAAAGGCATGAATAGTGGAGGGGTTTGAATGCAAATCGAAGGAGTCTTCAAGGGTAATTTTGCAAGCTAGATAATCAGAAAAACAAGCTGATTGGGTCAGCATGTGGGACAATTTTGGGCTGTCCAGTGCTCGGTTGGATCGGTTTTCTCGGTTCAGCTCAACTGGGCCCCTTTTCATAATTAATTAATAATACTTTATTTAACCAAAATTAAATTGGATTAAAATTAAAATTAATTATATTATGAATTAATACACATAATTTGGACCATCTTAGGCTGAAAAATTAATTCGCCTTGATGCTTCAAAATTGCTTCTCGGTTTTGCGCTTCTAGCAGTGTTTGTCGAGCTGTTTTTTGCCCTTTGTGTAAATCTGTCGAAAATAATCAAAATTAATCAAAATTTGATATAAAATTAAGTAAAATTCAACATGTTCATAATTTGAGTTAAATTTAATTATTTTATAATTATTATTTATTTTTCAATAAGAATTTTACCAAAACTGCATGAATTTGAGTTAAAAGGGGCACGAAAAACTGTGTATATTTTCGTGTTTCCAAGTATATTACCCGCAATATTTTATATTTCCTCTACCCCAACATGGCTCCCACAACATAATCACTGGCTTCACACATGAGTTCAAAAGGCAGTGTCCATTTCGGAGCTACTATAATTGGTGCTACTATAAGTTTTTTCTTTAATTCTTCAAAGACTGCCAAACAATGTTCATGAAATTTGAAAGGTCTATTTTGCTCCAACAAAGTGCACAAGGTTTAGATATCTTTTGAAAAATCATTAATGAATCTTCTATAAAAACCTGCATGTCCTAAAAAACTTATAATACCCTTGACACTGGTGGGAGATGGCAATTTTTCTATCACTTCAATTTTTTCTATCCACTTCAATTCCTTTCTGTGATATTCTATGCCCCAAGATAATTCCTTCACGAACCATGAAGTGACATTTCTCCCAATTTAAAACAAGATTGGTTTCTTCACAGCGGCATAGAATCAATTCCAGATTTTTTAGACTATCTTCAAAATCATTCTCGAACATAGAAAAATCATCCATAAAGACTTCAAGAAATTTTTCCACCATGTCAGAGAATATGACCATCATACAATGTTGAAAAGTTGTTGAGGCATTACATAACCTGAACGACATCCGTTTGAATGCAATAGTACCATATGGACATTTGAATGTTGCCTTCGCTTAGTCATTGGGGGATACGATAATCTTATTATATCCCGGATAACCATTTAAAAATTAGTAGAAAGCTTTCCTAGCTAATCTATCCAACATTTGATCAATGAATGATAGGGGAAAATGGTTATTCCTAGTTATCTTGGCAAGCTTGCGGTAATCCATACATACTTTTCATCTCGTGACAGTGCGAGTTGGTATGAGCTCATTGTTGTTTACCACTGTGACACTTTCTTTCTTGGGTACACATTGCACAAGACTCACCCATGAGTTGTCTGAAATCGGGTAAATGATGCTAACGTTAAGCCACTTAATAAATTCTTTCTTGACAACTTCTTTCACGATCGAATTCAATGTTTTTTGCTGTTCAATGGAATTGCTAGTGTAGTCCTCCAAAAAATCTTATGCATGTAGAATGCAAGGCTAATTCCCTTTATATCAGGTAGGGTCCATCCCAATGCCTTCCTAAATCACTGAAGAACTTCTAAAAACCTTACGTCTTTCTCGGGTGTTAGCTCCGTAAAATTTACTACCGATAAAGTGATGTTTTCACCCAAAATGTATACTTCAAATGCCGCGACAAAGGGTTTAACTCTAGTGTAAGAAGTTTCTCTATAGAAGGTTTAGGAGGATTAAAAGGTTGATTTGATAAATCCAAGGGTTCAAACCTCTTCCCTGATCTATCTACTATTTTCTTGGCTTCCATAAATTCACCAAATTCCTCAAAACTTAGTGTACCATTCTGCTCAAGTGAATCTTCGTCATTGTCAGAATTATTGTGGCAATATCTGGTAAACCCATCCATTGTTGTTTCTATCAACCCAATGGCATGGCATTCATCATTAACATCAACACATTTTAAAGTAGTAAACACATTGAAGGTAACCTATTGATCATTTACCCTCATGGTCAGCTCGTATTTCTATACATCAATTAAAGTCCTACTAGTAGCAAGAAAAGGTCTTCCAAGAATAATTGAGACTTCTTGGTCATCTTCACATTCTAAAATAAGGAAATTCGCAGGAAAGATAAATTTATCTACTCTTATTAGGTCATCTTTAATTTTACCTTCCGGATGCATGTAGGATCGGTCAGCCAGTTGCAACATAACCATAGTAGGTCTTGCTTTTCCAATTCCTAGCTTCCTAAAAGTATACATAGGTATTAGATTTATACTCACTCCTAGATCACATAACGCCTTACCAACATAATGATTTCCAATTGAATATGGGATAGTGAAACTCCCTGGGTCCTTCAACTTCGGAGGTAATTTATTTGTCAACATTGCTATGCATGCTTTAGTGAGAGTGACAATCTTAAATTCTCCCAATCTGTGCTTCTTTGACAATGTATCTTTCATAAATTTCACGTATTTAGGCTTTTACTCCAAAGCTTCAACCAGTAGTATGTTGATTTGGAGAAGCTTTAAAACCTCCAAAAATCTTTTGATCTGAATATCCTAGTTAGAATTATGAAATCGCTGAGGAAAAGGTAAAGGTGGTCGTCCTTCTGGTTGCTGATATTGTTTTGTCATGAGATTCTTATTGACAACATGTTCTGGTTTTACAACAGCATTTTGCTGCTTACCCTTTTTAGGTTCAGTATGTTTTTCAGATGACTCTGGGATCTTTACCTAGTTGTTTTTAAAATCATCCTCTTCTGCCATGGCATCTTGAGCATCGTCATCAATCTGAGTTCACTTCTAAGAGTGATGGCCTTGCACTGCTCATCCCCTTGTGATCTTGAATTCTCGGTATCACTTGGCAATGCTCCTTGTGGTCTAGAATTTAAAGCATTTGTTATCTACCCCACTTGATTCTCAGAAGGTCGGAGAGACCCAACCTGAATCTGAATTACAACATCTTTCTTGGCCATATATTCCTTCAGCAAGGCTTCAATAAATGATGATGATGATGAAATCGATGCTTGACCTTGCTGGACATTTTGCCTCGGCATAGGTTGAGTATAACTAGGCAGTGCATTGATGACATTCTGTCTTGTTGTATTGTTAAAATTCCCTACACCTTAATTATTCCAACAAAGGTTTGGGTGTTGCTTCCACCCAAGATTATACATGTTAGAATAAGGGTTATTGTTCCGATTGAAATTACCCATGTAGCACACGGATGTTGGATTTGATGGGAATTCATCAAACACATGATCTTTACGAAAATAAAACACACGATAGTTTAGCATATTTTATCTTCTAGATTGTAGTAGGCCTTTTCATTGTTTTAATCATATACTTAGGCTGTCAACAAAGTGATTGCATCCAACTCCATAGTACCAACAGCTCTCTTGCCCGTCCCAAAAAGGTACCATTGGCAGAAGCATCAACTACCATCCTCATATGTGCATTCAGCCCATTATAGAATATCTCCATTTGAGTCTAGTGTTGAAATCCATGCATCAGAGATTTTTGAATTAAATCTTTAAATCGTTCCTAAGCTTCATATAGTGTTTCATTTTCCAATTACCGAAAAGATGTGATGTCATTTCTAAGCTTGGCATTCATATTTGAGAGATTATACCGTAGCAAAAAACTCTGACAAAGATCATTCCATGAGGCTACTATTCCCGATGGCAAAGTATTTAGCCATGCTCTCGTATGATCTCTTAAATAATATGGAAATAGCTTAAGTCGTAGAGCATCTTCAGGAACACCCTGTTGTCTAAACGAGTCACAAACCTCTAGAAAAAGTCACAAATGCAATCTTGGATCTTTAGTGGAAATAGCTTAAGTCGTAGAGCATCTTGTCTAAATTGTCCTCCTATTTGCAACATTTGAAACATTATCGATTTTAGCTCAAACTGTTGAGCCTGTATTTGTCGTCTGAGTATCCCTGGATTTAGGTCATCCAAAATTGGCACAACATGCTCTCGAATTGGTCTATCTCAACCATCTATCACCCCACGAACATGAAGATTAGCACCCTGACCATTCAAATTATCATTCAGACCAGGTATCACCCTATGAACAGGAGGATTAGCATATTGACCATTTGAATTATCATTGAGGCCAAGATCATTCCTGTTCCTAGCCATTTTTCGCAGTTCTTTTTGCCTTATTCGTAAATTTCTGTCGATCTCTGGGTCAAAAAGATATTCTTTGTTAGCAGAAATACGTCTTCTCATGCACTGATGGCAAACCTGTAGAAATTAAATTAAACTAAGTTAAATAAACTAATGAAATTAAGTAAAATAACCAAACTAAATTACACGAAATTGTTGATTCCCAATAACGACGCCAAAAAATTATCACGTATGAATATGATATGCGAATTGTACAAGTATACACGTTGAATTAAGTGATAAAGTGATAAGTGAGATCGTCTCCACAGGGATCAGATTAGGTATAGAAATGGTCAAGTTACGATAATAATTAATGTTATGGAAAAATTGAGTTAAGTATGCGGTGGTAAATTAAAAAAATAAGGATAAGTGCAAAATGTATACTGACTAATATTGAAAAATGTTAAGGCAAAGCAAGAGTAAAAATACAATGGCAATTATGAGAATAATTACGTGAATAGAACGCGAGCGAATAAATAAATAACTAAGAATGCTATGGCAAAGATACTACGGCAAAGGATAGAAGTTATACAGTGTTGATTGGAAAGTTGAGATTACTTAGACTCTGCCTTTACTTTCAATAATGCCTCAACAAAATCGTCCTTAACCTGCTACTCAGAAGAGACCTAAAGTGACCTGTTTCTTTCGAGAGCAAGATCTCAAGTTACCCGGCCAGTGTCTATAGGCCTTAGCACAATATCCTGCACTATTTTGTCTTCATTATATACAAACACTACTTTATTTAGAGTCTACTATAGGTATCCGGTCGAATACACACTTGTATCATTCAATTTTAGTCCAACTAATCTAACCTTTTCAGAATTAGATTCAGTTTATGGGCATACTGCACACTCATCTATATCTAAAGAATGTACGTATACAATTAGGAAATAAAAGAAATTGAATGAAACAGTAGATTAAATCAAATATATGCTTCAACCATTAAAAAAATAAAATTTTATCATGTAATCCCAACCTTATGATATTTAATTCATAGGTTGGTGATTAAAATTCAAGTTCAAAATAACATCCAACATCATTTTTATCAATTCAATTCAATGGAGAATAGATTAAGAAATAATGGAAGAACTTAAGAAGATGACTGTCGCCAAACCAATCCACAATCCAGTAGTACAGTGTCCTATGGTGGCTGAGAGGGATTGCTTCCAGCTTCTTTTTTCTGTCTCTACTCAACCACTACCCTTTATTGTTGCCTTTGGATTTCCACACCTTTTAGGGTTTCCTCCTTTGGCTTTTTATAAGCATTTTTTCTAGGATAGCTCCAACAGCCCACAATATCCTCTCCCCCCTTTTTTAGGCAGAATTTTTTGGTACAAGTAAAGTTGGGCTAAGACTGGTATGCGTTGAGTGTTGACTCAGTCATCTTTCTAAATTGTTACGACATACAAGTTGGTAAATTGTCCAACCTGTTGTCACGACAAACCTTCACTCTTTTATTTCTTTCACCTCATCCTACACCTACCAAACCACCAAACACAACCCTTCCATACGCAATTAAAAGTATCTAACATGTAAACACAGTCCAAACTCCTAATGTAAATAATAAAAAACTACTAAAATGTCCTAATATGCCACTAAATGTACCTGAGTACAATCAATTAGCTAGGTCTAAATGAATGAAGTATAACTCTTTTAAAGAGTTATTAATCACCACACATAAGAGTAGTTCGAGCAGAAAACACTCTATGGACAAAGGGATTCCATCTTACATTTGTTTCTGAGTACCCGAACCTATAACACCTCTGAATTAGTTACCATTTGATATTTCAATTTCATCAACAAAGATTTTTTTTGCTCCTCCAAACACCTTAACTTGAGTCCTCCATTATTAATCAATTGTCAAACATTCTTCCAACTAATTAAAGATACTTTACGTTGATTATTCAAAAACTCCCAAATAAAATCTCTAGTTATTCTTTCAATCTTTTTACAAATGCTAGTTGGAAGTAGCGAGACTTGCATGAAAAAATTAGGAATAGCTAACAAAACAGACTTAACTAAGGTGACACACTCTGCCATTGAGAGTAATTTAGCCACCCTTTAAGATAACCTCTAACTTTATCCACCAAAAAATGACAAGTGCTTGTAGTTACCCATCCATGAAACAATGGCATCATCAAATAGATGCCCAAGTTGTTGACATTTTTGAAGCCTGTCATAGATACAATTGAATCTTGGACATTCCTACTAGTGTTTGGGGAGAAAAGTATCTAAGTTTTCTAAGCATTTACTTTATGAACAAAGTAGCAAGTAAAATTGCTGAAAATCTCTATCACCTTCATAACTTGAGAAATATCCACAACAAAGAATGTGAAAGGCAATAACCTTCCTTTGAAAGCAGAATAGATCTCCAACTCCCATCAATAGTTGCCTAACATATACTATGAGTCAACCTTTCTTTGCCCAACATAAAAATACATGGAGATAATGAATCTCCTGATGCGGATGCCTTTATTGGAAAACAATATCAATGAAGGAAGGAATAGAAATAGAGACAGAAACAAATTAAAGTTTATTTATTTCCTCTATTATATTAATTTTTATTTTTGTTTCCTTTATAAAATTTAGTCTTGAGATTTTATAAGTTAGGGATATTTATTTTATTTCAATCAGGACTCTTTCTTTTGTCATTAACAGTCTATAAAAGGCTGCCAATATTGAATAAATAAAAAATGAGCAATTTTTTTATAAACGTTATTCTTGGAGGGAGTTTAATCAAGGACAAATCTACCTCTTTGATTAACCATAGGTTGGAGCAAGAATTCTCTCACGTATAAACTTGTGACTAGATCCTACGCCAAGGCTCATAACATCTTAGTATCAAAGCCTTTTATCATGGGTGACGAAGAGACTTTGGCAGCCAAACTAGGTGCTTTCATGGAACAATTGGTTATAAGGCAACAAACATTAGAAGAGCAGATGGTTGAGTTATCTCTTTCAGTCCAAAAGACAACGAAAAGGTATATAAAAAAATAGTGAAGAACAGGGCAACGAAGGCAAAAGGGGAATTTTGACTTGTAACAAGGTGGATCCACAGTGCAACGATACTCTACGATAAAATTTTCTACTTATGATGGTGTTGGAGATCCTTAGGGTGGCTGAAAAGATGCAAGAAATTCTTTGGCAATCAATGGACTAATGAAGAAAAAAAGTAGGCTCAATTGCATTTCATCTCTTACAAGAAGTGCAACAGCGGTTTGATCAAATGGAAGAAAAGGAGGGTGGTCTTGATTGGGGGCGTTTCAAGAAGTGTTATCATGTGAAGTTTGGGCAACCTATGAGTAATAACCCATTCAGGAAACTTTCCTACTTGAAACAAACTGGGATTGTAGAAGAATATCAACGCCAATTTGAATCACTATTGGCCAGAACTACTAATCTTAAACTTCGACAACAAGTAGACCTCTTTACTGCCGGGTGGCAGAAGAACTTAGAATTGTTATTGAGATGCAACAAGCAGGAAACCTTAGAGTTACAATAAATATGGCTCGAGCATTGAAATGTAGACAAAAGGTCTCTTCCAAAATGTCGTCTCAAACCAACCTAAATTGGCCAACTTCCTAAAGCATTGGCAACAATTCAATCATTCCAACGAATAAGAGACTTGCAAAAGGAGGGGGACAAACAAAAACAACAAAATAGGGTCTTCTATACCATTTATTAATAGATTGACACGGGTAGAAATGGCAGAAAAAAGGGCTAAAGGGCTGTGCTATAATTGTGACGAGTCTTATTCCATAGGACACAAATATAAAAGGTTATTTTAGGTAGGAGTGCCAGGTGATGAAGGCGAGCAAGATGAAAATGAGGTAGATAATCTTGAAATTTCTCTACATGCTATCAACGGAACTTGTAATTCATCTACTATGCAACTGAAAGCAAAGGTGTCAAGAATAAAAATGTTAGTTCTTGTTAATTCAGGCAATATGCATAACTTCCTCCATGAAGGTTTGAATCCAAAGTTGGGATTAGAAGTATGGAAAGAAACTAGGTTGCAAGTCTGTGTCGCAAATGGAGAACGAGTGCCTAGCATAGGCATTTGCAAATTAGTATAGTTTGTGGTTGCAAATGACAACTTTCAAACTTATTTTATATCATATTGCTAGAGGGGTTTGATGAGATTTTAGGGGTAAAATGATTGTGTACTCTTAGTATACTTTTATGGGATTTCAACTCCTTGACTATGCAATTTACAGTAAATGGAAATGAGATACTATGGCAAGGGCAACTCCTAGATGAAGTTCCATGACTTAGTCTGATGCAAGGACAAAATTTAACTACCACAGTCTTGGACAAACTATTGGTCGAATTAGAATGGCAACTACATATATGGAAAAGACAACCTTCTGAACCCACCATTGGTGCTTTGAGTTTCTTGTCATGTTCGGACTTACCAATACCCCATCCACATTTCGAGTTAGATGAATGAAATTTTCTGCCCTTATTTGCGTAAGTTTGTTTTAGTCTTATTTGATGACATATTAATATATAATAAAACATGGACTAAACATATGTATCATGTAATACTAGTTTTTGAACTCGTATGGGATAACATGTTCTTAAAGAAATCCAAGTGTTTCTTTGGTGAGTTCCAGGTAACCTATCTTAGTTATGTCATACATGGTGATGGGGTAGAGGCTAGTTGCACTAAAATTAAAGCTATCACTGATTGGCCAACTCCTCGATCTACCATGGCTTTATGGGGCTTTCTTGGGTTGGCAAGATATTATAGAATATTCATTAAGGATTATGGGAAAGTGGCTACACCCTTAACATCTCTTTTAAGGAAAAATGCCTTCAACTAGACTATGGAAGCTGATGTTGCTTTCACTTAATTAAAAACTTCACTTTCAACATCCCTGATCTTGCAATTACCCAACTTTATGAAGGAATTTGGGGTTGAATGTGATGCTTCTAGGAATGGGTTTGGGGCTGTACTACAACAAAAGGGATACCTCATTGCCTGTTTTAGTCGCAATATTGCAAATTGACACCTTAAGTTGGCTGCATACGAGTAATAATTCAGTAGTTTGGAAAAGACAGTAACCTATTGAAGACCCTATCTTCAGCCTTAAGTACCTATTAGACTAGTGATTTGCAGCATCCCCATAACAACATTAGATCAGTAAACTAATGTGGCTTGATTTTTAGTGGAGTATAAAGCGGGTAAGTTGAATAGAGCTACTGATGCTTTATATAGAAGCGATGAGGAATTACCGTATCTCATGACTGTTTCCTTCACTCAAGTTGAAATTCTTGATGCAGTTCGACAAGAAATGAAAGCTTCTCCAAAATTATTACAACTCCAACAATGAATTATACAACGAGAATTGGGGTTAGATTGGGTTGTGCAAGATGGGTTGATTTTCTTCAAATTTACCTCTCCACTTATTTCCACTATTATTTTTGTCATAAATGCTATGGCTCATGAAGGGGGACTGAAAACATTGCCTCGTCTCTATCAAGATTTTTATTGGAAAGGAATGAAGCTTGCAACCTCAGAACTTGTGCAGAATTGTTTAGTGTGCCAACGCCACAAATGATAGAATTTACAGCCCGAGGATATCCTTATCCTCTTCCAATTCCACAACAAGTTTGGGTTGATATCTTTATGGACTTTATGGAGGGTTTATCCAAGGTTAAAAGGAAATTTGTACTTATGGTGGTTGTGGACAGACTATCGAAATACGCTTATTTTTTTATCCTTGGCTCATCCATTTACTACTATATCTGTTGCTACTGTCTTCTTTGTAGAGGTATTCCGACTTCGTGGCTTGCCTGAATCCATAATTTTGGATCGTGATAAGGTTTTCATCAGTTTGTTTTGGAAGGAATTATTTCATCAAAATGGTTTTAAGCTAGCTTTTTCTTCAGCATACTATCCCCAATCTGATGGCCAGATAGAGGTTGTTAATCAAAAAATAAAGATGTACTTGTGATACCTTTCTAGTGATCATCCACGATAGTGGGTTGATTGGGTTCCATGGGTTTAGTATTGCTAAAACACTCTTATTACACCGCCCTAAGTGCCACCCCTTTCCAATTAGTATACGGTAGGGATCCACCATGGCTTCTCTCTTACTTTGTTGGTTCTTCTAGGATTGAAGTTGTGGATAAGACTCTAAAAGATAAGGGTGCACTTCTATAAAATGCTTGGGATAAGCTCTTACGAGCTCAACAATGAATGAAGAACAGTTGTGATTTAGGGCATAGAGAGTTGAATTTTGAAGTCGGGGATTGGGTATGGTTATGGCTTCAGCGGTATCGACAGTTAACGATAACTAAACAGAAGCATCACAAGTTACTCTTGAAGTATTTTGGCCCTTTTAAGGTCTTGAACAAGATAGGAATAGTGGCCTATCAGCTTGAGTTACCTGCATGCAATATGATACATGATATGTTCCATGTTTTTTTGCTCAAAGAATACAGGGGACCTCAACCAGATGCGGTAGGAGGCTCAATCGAGGTTGACGAGAACTGTTAGTGCAGTGGCTAGGTTGTCCTCAAGAAGATGCCACCTGGGATAAGCTCAACTTCGAGAGGAGGAGTATTGATGTGGATGCCTTTATTGGAAAACAATATCAGAGAATGAAGGAATAGAAATGGAGGCGACATCAAATTAGAATTTATTTATTTCCTCTATTATATTAGATTTTTATTTTTGTTTCATTTATAAACTTTAGTTTTGGTAGTCAAGATCTTATAAGTTAGGGATATTTAGTTTATGTCATCAAGACTCCTTCCTTTGTTATGAAAAGTCTATAAAAGCCTGCCAATACTGAAAAAAAAAACAATTATTTTATTCTAAATGTTATTCTTAGAAGCTGTTCAGTCAAGGACGAATCTACCTTTCTGATTATCCATAGCTCAGAGCAAGAATTCTCTCAAGTCTAAACCTATGACTAGATCCTACGCCAAGATTCATAACATCTCCCTGATGTATCCCCTTAGGCGGAGACAATTCATCAGCCAAACAACCATTCCAAAACACTTGCATAGAGCTGGTAGTAACACAATACATAACAATTCCAATCAAGCAGCTAAGAAGCACATCTAAGTAACACAATACATAACAATTCCAATCAAGCGGCTAAGAAGCACATCTTCCATAAAAATCTTTTCTAGAAAATCCCAACGGACCCTATCATAAACTTTTTCCAAATTACCTTGATGGCTATCCAACCCCTTTTACCCTTCTTTAGGCGCATCGAGTGAATCATTTCTTAGGCAACTACTATATTAACTGTTATGGATCTAACTGATACAAAACTAACTTGAGTGGGACGATAAGTTTTGCCATGATGTTTTTCAACCGATTAACAATGATCTTTGTAATTATCTTGTAGAGCATATTACACAGACGATGGCACGAAATTGTGAGAGACGCTTAGGGCCAACAATCTTGGGAATTAGAACAAACAAAGTCGTATTAGGACTAACTGAGAAATTGTTTCCATTAAATGCACCATGGTTGCTAAGATGTTTAAAACTACTATAAGTTTGTCTAATAATAATTGATTTTTTATATATATATATGTTCCAAAGGGGAGTACACGTTTTTTCTAGCCATTGCTCACAATTAAATTTACAGTTTAAGATTACAACATGCCTTATTTTTTGTATTTCCTTTTCCTTTTTACCAAACATGAATTAAGAGCTTAACATTTGTTAACTGCCGACAAACTCTGTCCACTTTCTTTCCAAACAATGGAGACAAGTTAATTTTAATCTAAATTTATCTTCTTTTTTCACCATTACCATTCAAAGGATTAATTCTCGCCTCATTGCTATTTCAAGTGAAAATCAATGTTAAAAAAAAGTTTTAGGAGTTAATGCATCCATTTAATGGAAGAAGGTTTTCCTTTATAACAATTTTTATTTTATGATTAGTACATGCATTAAACTGAAATTTTAAATTTTAAATTTAAATACACTTATGATTATTTTTGGGCTAGATTTTACTTACAATGTTTAAAAATGTTCAAGGAAAAATCCGTGGAAAAAAAAAGAATCAAGAGGAAGCTTAGTGGCGAGAATTAAATAATTTTATTAGAATTTTCGTACTTGTGAAAAACAGTTAGTTTAAATGGTAAAAGAAGATGATAAATAGAGATTAAAAGATGAACTTCTCCATTGTTTTGATGAGATTTTTTCTTTGTTATTTTTGTTTCTCTTTTAATTAATTATTGAGGATATTAAAATGCATGCGTACCTCAGATGCCACATCTTTTCTAGCTCGTGCGAGAACAGCTCAAATTCTGAAGAACTTGCAATTTATTCATGATCTAGAGGAAGAAGATGCCTGACTCTCCTTTTTTTGGGGTTTTGTCAAAAAGGGGAGCAATGCAATAGTAAAGATTTTTAATTTTATGAGTTCGTTTTTTAGGGGAGTTCTGTATTTTGGATTTGATGCTTTTCAACTTTTAGACTTTAATTATAAGTGTTTTGTAACTTGATGTTTTACCAAAATATCAAAATGGGAAATTGTAAAGAAAAATGTTGTCGAGGCAGTTGTAGGGGTCTTTCGGACCACTTCAACAAACACAACTTCCTACCACAACTTAATATGCTTAGTTGACATTTTCTTTTTACTTTTTTTGTAACATCCAAAAATTTAGGACATGTGTCACTATTTAAATAAGTGAATTTCCACGAAAATTTGAAAAGTTGTCAGATAAAGTACTTTTTTTATAGAAGTAAAGTGATTTTGGATATAGGAATTAGTGAAAAGAATTTTAGAAATGAAAACATAAAAAGGACTAAATTGTAAACTTTAAAAACTTTAGGGATTAAAGTGTAATATGACCAAATTGAGAAAAGTTATTAGTGATGACTTGGTACGATAAGTTGGAATATGTATTGGTAGGGTGAAAATCACTTTTGGAACCAAATTAGAAAATTGGAAAGTATAAAGACTAAATTTTAAATTTCTTAATTTTTTCAAGAAAAGAGAACAGATGCAATTTTCACCATATGTGGAGTTATATTAAAGATTATAAGTGAATTATGAGATTTGAGATTAATAAATTCATATTGTTGAGAAAAGAATCATACAAAGAATAAAAAATGAGTAAAATGATAATTTTGCCACAAAAGAGTAAATTGGCCATTTCTCAAATATTTTATGATGGAAATATTACTTGGATATATTAGACTTGAATTGAGACCATTGGGTTAGGGTATATGTAAATTGGGCTTCAATTAGTGATATTAGACTTGAAATTTTATGTGTTCTTGGAGGACATTTGTGTGATTTTTAAAGGAAAGAAAAGAATGGAAATCAACCCCATCAGCCTTTTCTAGCTGCTGGCCAACCAACCTTCTTCCTAAGGAAGTTCTCTTCTTTTTCATCATTTTTTTATGTTTTTCCCTAAAAGATTTTTAAAGAATCTTAACACTTAACCTTAAGTTTTGTTGAAATCAACCTTCTTTCATGTATTTCACCATTATTTCCATCATTTTTGGTTTAGGGTTTATGTGATTTTAGAGAGAGAAGTGAAGCTTCAAAAAGATAATTTGTTAGAAAAAAATGCTTTTATTGGAACTTTGAGGCATATTTTCAATAGGTAAAGATAGAGAGTTGAATCATTAAATTATAGTTTCATATTCTACTCCATAATACCTTTATAACGGTATATCATATGCTCAAAATGGTTGAAAGATGAATGAGAAATTGATGCTCAAAGTAAACAACTTAAAAATATTGTTGAGGAAAAATAAAAGCTTAGATCCCTCATTGGTTAAATACCAAAGAGTTTGATGTGTTAATATATGTGAACCTTTTTGAAAGGTAATTGAATGACTAAGTTTGTAACTTTGCCTTGTGCGTAGGGAAGGGGGTTGCAGGTCCAAACCGGACGGGGTTATGCTACACTCGCACGACATAAGCAACGCAAAATGTTTAGATCGGTCGAGCCCAAATAAGCCTACAAAAATTTTAGCCCAACATGAATTTATTTTCCTCTCTGCTTATATAAGGATACTTATCTTATTAATTTGATTCCAATGAATTTGATTAAATCTTTTAATCAAATTGATTTAATGGCAAATTTTGTGGAATTTTTTTTCCAAAATTTCAACATTCTTCATGCTTAGATAGAACCGAAACTCTGTTGCTCTCAAAAATCTTCCATTTCCTCTTCGTATTTTCAAACATTTCGTTGTTAGAAAAAGGCTTTGTTTGTTCAATTGTTGTAGAGATGTTGCTACTTTGATCACTGTTGTTGTTGTTGTATTCTTGGGGACATTCGACTTGTAGCAGCCCAATTTAGACCCTAGTTAGAACAATAATTTTGGGACCACAAATCTAAAGTCATAAAAATATTTTAATATTATTTTTAGTGTTTATAGCATGTTAATTGAGATGTGTAAAAATTTCGTGATTTAATTTTATCGATTGGATAGTTAATTTGATAACAGGACTTAATTGTGTAAAATGCAACAGTGGCATACTAATAAGTGTTTATTTGCTATGATTAATTAATTATGAAGTCCTTAAGTGTTTATCTGTCCCTTGGTTATTTGAGTGGACGGTTTTGGGTTTAAAATATATGCTTTTTTTATATTAAATTATAAAGGTTAGTTTTGTAAAATTAGCAAAATATGTCAACATAATAAAACATTAAAAAACATGCATTGGTTCATCTTTCTTTCACCGAAACAAGAAAAGAAAAAGCGGGTTTTAAAGCTTTTGAACATTCGACCTTGGTTCAAACATGATTCAAGGTTAGTTTTTGCTCGGTTTTGATAATTTTTATATTTTTGAGATCATTGCTTCGTATACTAGCTAGCCCATGTTAAAATTTTTGAATTTATTGATGTATTTAAGATTTTCAATTGATGATAGCTTGTGGTTTTTGTTGTTTGATGATGAAAAAAATATATAAGTTGTTAAATTGTCAAGTTTAATTAAGATGAAATAAAAAGTCTGCTAAGTTAGCACGTCTGTCTGCTCTCTCTAGCAGTTTTAGGGTTTTCTTGGTTTTTTGGTTCTGATCTTGTTGTGACGGTATCGCTTTATCCAGGTTTTCTTGTTACGTACTCTACTAAGGCTCTGAGTTAGTATGGAGGGAGAACTTGTGGGATTGTCGCTGGAGGAGGAAGACGAAATTCTCCAAATTCAATCTGATGTGGAAACGAATGGAGAAGTGGAAGTTTCGCAATTGGTAGGACGTTTTTAACAGCGAGCATTGTCTATTTTCCAGCAATGAGAAATACAATGGCAAACGTGTGGCATCCACTGAAGGGAGTCCAAATTAGAGATCCGGGGGAGAAAAGGTATTTATTTCAATTTTTTTCACATTATGAATCTCGAAAGGGTTCTAAATGGTTCACCTTGGACTTTTAACAATCATTTATTGATCATCCATAAATTGCAAAGGGGAGAGGATCCTTTAATGATCCCTTTAATACACTCACCTTCATGGGTCCAAATACATGATGTCCCAAACGGTTTTGTATCGGAAAATTTGGCAATTCAAATGGGGAATTCCATAGGGGAGTTTACGGAATATGATGGATCAAATATGGGGATAGAATGTAGAAACTTCATGAGGATTCGTGTCAAAATTGATATAAGGCGTCCATTAAAAAGGAAAAAACAAGTAATGCGCCATGGAAAATGCTCATATGTTCGATGAAGCAAGGATGGTGCTAGGTGTGGAAGCTAAAGAGATGGGGTGGGATTTATCACTTAGAGCGCAATCTCGTCGAGCTCAAACAATGACAAGTGTATGGTTGCGAGAAGAAAGTGAGGGACAAGGGAGAGGAAGTACTGGGGAAAGGCATAATAGGGGGCAAATGACAGCAGTCTAATGGAAAGTAGGGGCAGTAGGGAATTTCTTGATCCAGTTTTGGGAATAAATTTGACGGGGAGGGAATATTACACAGCAAAAGGTAATGGGAACTGGAGTGGTAATTTGGAGAATAGTTCAATGGAACATGATATTGAAGATGAGGTGATTGTTGGGGAGGAGGGCAAAAAGAGATATAGAAGGGAGATGGAAGATGCCTTGGCCAAAGATGAGACTAACGTTTTGGCGTAAAGGAGCAAGAGAATTGTGGAGGTTAGTCATCATTTATCAGCGGCTGCCAAGAGGCAAGCCAACCGATCGCAATGAAAATTTTAAGTTGGAATATCCGTGGATTGGGGAGTCCACAGAGAATTCGAAGACTTCGGTATATGCTGAAGTTGTATAATCCCCATATAGTCTTCTTTATGGAGACAAAAATTAGTAGCAGTCATATGGAAAAAGTTAGAAGTTGTGGGTTTCTTAATGGCATTGATGTTGGTTCAGATGGTTTTAGAGGTGGGCTATGTTTGGCCTGGAGAGCAGGGAAAAATGTTCAGCTTCAAAATTTTTCAAAATGACATATTGATGTGATTATTGATGAAGTTGAAGAAGGGTGCAAATGGATGTTTACCGGTTTTTATGGGTCTCTATATCCATAAGAAAGAGCAAAGGCATGGAATCTATTACGACACTTAGGCACAGCTGGGGAGTTACCATGGATGGTTTGTGGAGATTTTAACGAAATTATGTATAGTTTTGAGAAAAAAGGTCCATTACCAAGAGAGGAAGGACGAATGGAAGTTTTTCGTAAGACATTAGAGGACAGCAGCTTATCTGATTTGGGATTCATTGGAAATTGGTTTACATGGGAAAGAGGGAATCTTCCTAAAAATAATATCCAAGAACAGTTAGATGGGGAGTGGCGAATGAATAATCGTTGCAAAAATTCCCTAAATTTTAGATTCAACACCTTCCGCATACGTTTTCTGATCATTGTCCTTTATTGGTTGATACAAAAATGGAATGTAGAGAAAGAATACAAAAAGATTTCAAGTTTGAAGCATGGTGGGTGCTAGAGGAATCATTCTTAATTGAGGTGAAAAGTATTTGAGAGTATCCTGAGGGCGAGTTCTTGAGCAAGTTAAATAGTATGAAATGGGGATTGGAGCAATGGGCCAGACAAGTTTGAAGATCTAGAGAAGGAAGGAAAAAATCGTTATCCTCAAAATTGGTCACATTATTAGAGGCTGAAAGAGATGAAGTTAATTTAGTCGATCTGATTGATACGAAAATCCAACTGAATTTGGGGATTGAAAAAGACGGGTATTGGGAACAAAGAGCGAGGGTCGACTGGTTGAACCTTGGGGATAAAAATACAACTTTTTTCCACAAACAAGCAGCACAGAAGCAGCAGAGGAATTTGATATGTAAAATGCAGTATGATGACAGGTGGGAAACGGATGATCTTAATGAAATGGAAATGATAGCCAGAACATATTTCCAAAACTTTTTTCGGCTGGGAGAAGAGTTAATTATGAGCATGTTTTATCTGGAGTTTCTCAGTGTATATCAGATGAAGACAATTTAATGCTAAAAGAGAGATATACAAAGGAAGAGATACAGCAGGCTTTATCGGAATTAGGAGCCACAAAGGCACCAGAGGAAGATGGTTTTCCTGCATTATTTTATCAGAAATGTTGGACGATTATTGGTGAAGAGGTAACTAATTTTTGTCTCAATCATTTGAATGGAGGGATAGAGATTGGCCCTATCAATAAAACAAATATTGTTTTAATCCCTATAATTTCAAATCCAGTGGATATGACACAGTTTAGGCCCATTAGTTTGTGTAATGTCATATACAAGTTAATGGCTAAAGCTATTGCGAATCGTATTCGAAAAGTACTAGACAAGTGCATTGATTCTGCACAAAGTGCTTTTGTGCCTGGGAGGTTGATCTCGGATAATGTGTTGTTGGCTTACGAACTACTCCATACGTTAAAACAGAAGAGGGTAGGGAAGAAAGGATTTATGGCAATCAAGCTAGATATGAGTAAGGCGTATGATAGGGTTGAATGGAATTTTGTGAAAGAGATGATGAAAATGGATTCGATGCTGATTGGGTGGCTTCACTATTCAGATGCGTTAATTCAGTTTCTTATTCGGTGGTTCTTAATGGACATATTGGAGAAAGCTTTTCCCCCACTAGAGGACTACGACACGGAGACCCATTGAGTCCATTCCTATTCCTATTCTGTGTAGAAGGTTTATCTAGCCTCATGAAGTTAGAAAGGCAGGAGAACAAAGTAAAAGGAGTTAAAGCAAGCAGAAGGGGGCCACAGGTTTCACATTTACTTTTTGCAGATGATTGTATGTTGTTTGGGAAAGCTACAGAGATGAGCTCAATTTATTTAAAACAGATTCTCCGTCATTATGAAGTTTGTTCAGGTCAGAAAGTGAATTATTCGAAGTCTACGATTTTTTTCAGCAGCAATTCACAGGAGGAAGAAAGACAGACAATTACTCAAATTCTTGGGGTGCGAAGATCAGATGATATGGAGAATTACTTAGGGATACCTAGCTTGGTGGGAAGGAGGAAAAAGGCAGCGTTTCAGATTTTGAAAGACAGATTCAGGCAACGTTTTGAGAACTAGAGCATCAAATATCTTTCATAAGGAGGTAAGGAGATTTTCATCAAAGCAGTTTTACAATCTATACCAACATATGCAATTTCTTGTTTTTTACTCCCTAAATCGTTTTGTAAGGAATTAGAGAGTATTATTGCAAAATTTTGGTGGCCGAAAAAAAAGGGGAAAAAAGGGATACATTGGTGCGCATGGAAGGATATTTGCTTACCAAAAGAATCGGGTGGTTTAGGCTTTAGACATTTAGACAAGTTCAATATAGCACTATTAGCTAAGCAAGGTTGGCGTCTTATTAATTATCCGAGTTCTTTGTTAGCCCGAGTTTTAAAAGCTAAATATTTTCCGAGAACGAACTTCATGAATGCTTCGTTAAGTAACATACCTTCACTTACCTGGAGGTGTATTTGGTCGACAAAAAAACTTTTGATGGATGGATTGTGCTGGAGGGTAGGGGTAGGAGACCATATCTCAATATGGAATGATCGATGGGTGCCGGGAGTGACTGAAGACAGATTACAAAACAACAACAGTGGTGGAAGCATTAGAGTGGTGGCTGACTTAATAAATGAAGAAAGTAGAACATGGAACAGAGATTTGATTATCAGTACCTTTAATAGGGATATTGCAAGGAAGATACTGCAGATCCCGCTTTCAATGACTATTCACGAAGATATCCAAGTACGGAGAGGAGAGGCAACTGGGATTTTTTCAGTAAGAAGCGCCTATAAACTATTACAAGAGTCTACACTGGATCCTAATGATTATTTACAGGCCGATTCTAAAAACTTTTACAAGAAACTATGGAATCTGCATATGCCTTCAAAAATTAAAATTACAGTATGGAAAATAGCGTGGAATTACATTCCTACTTTTTCTAATCTTAAGCTGAAAAGAGTTATGACGGAAGACCCTTGTCCGAGATGCGGTCAGGAAGAAGAAGACAATTTCCACGTCTTCCAAAGGTGCCCTATAGTGAAAGAAATTTGGAGTCAGTTAAATTTCTCCTGGGTACTTAACAATAACCATTTTGATTTATGGAGTTGGCTTTCCTGGATCTTCAGCGTAGGGACGAATGAACAGTGCATGGGATTTTGCTGCGGGTTGTGGGGAATCTGGACAAGTAGGAACAAGCTAATATATGAAGATAAATATAGCACCAGTTGGGATATATCAAAACAAATTAAAAGTTACATTTCCGAATTGGAAGGTATAAAGGAAAGGGTAATCACCTTGGAAGTCAGCGCAAGGCCCAAACAGAGGGTACAAAGGGAAAATAAGTCCATCTTTTTTTATGCGGCTTTTGACTCACAGAACCAGAGATCTACATCGGGTCTTATTGTTAAGAATGAGGAAGGTAGAATCATTGAAGCAAAATCGATCCTTCATGACAATGTTGCGTCTCCGTTTGCAGCGGAAGCACATGCAGGATTTCAAGCAACAAGGTTAGGGATCCAGTTGGGATATCATACTATTGACAATATAGGAGACTCAAGAACAGTGATAACAAAATGTCAAAGTGGAAGTCGAGACAGATCAGAAATATGAGCAATAATCAGTGACATTCAAAGCTTAAAAAAGTTCTTTCAAAAAGTCAGATTCTATTTCATCCCAAGGTCTGAAAATGTGGAGGCGCATAGATTAGCAAAAAGATCACTACATAAAGGAGAGGAGCAGTACCTGGTGGGAAAGACTTCACGATCGATCTGTGATGAATCAGAGCCAAATCGCCTTGGTTATTCAGAGTAGAAGGAAAAGGGATAAGATGATGGGGGTCGGCATTTGGAATGACGATTGAAATGAAAGAGTTAATGCCAGTAGTAAAAGCATTCAGAAAGCAAAAGATTTGAGGGGATTTGCTTTTACTTTTCAGTTGTCTTGGGCAGAGAAAAGTCAGTAGAATTTATGAGGACAACTGTACCGTTCGGCTGGGGGTTTTTGATTTTTCTTTTTTCTTGCTTTTTCTCTTAAGTGGGCTAAACTGTTTGTTAGCCTGTTTCTTGCGGTTTTCTTTTTTTCTTAGGATTCAGTTGTTGGGCTGAAGCCCGAGGGACAGTTTTGTTTCAAATTTAATTTTAACCCAGTCGAAAATTTCAAAAAAAGGATTAAATTGTAAATTTCAAAAATTTAAGGGTCAAAATGTGAAATAAATGAAAGAAATGGGTTGCTAGGGACCTTAGTGAAATTCGGCCAAGCTTGGGTGTGGTGAAATTTTGAATATTTTGTGTTTTGTGAAATAGGGACTAATTTGTGAAAAATGTGAAATATTAGGGGCTAAAATGCAATTTGCCCATTTATGTGTTTTTGGATGAATTTGAATAAATATATGATTAAACAAGTCAAATATGTATTAATTTAGATCAAGAAAAGAGGAAACTGGATTTGGATCGGGGGAAATAAAAAATGGTTGAATAGTCATCCCGGTCCGTTCGTCTTCGTCCGAGGTAAGTTCATAAGTAAATAAATGTTGTAAATTTTGAATGTATATGTTTTAAATATGCTGAATTGGAATGTACATATATTTTACATATTACTGAATTGTTATAAGCATGGTGTGACTTGTATCGAGCTCGAATCGATCGAATTACGACGTCCGAAAGCCCTGTACGAACCATAGGAATAGTTAGGATACATATGTCGTGACATAAGATTTCAATATGAGATTTGGTGTAATACCAAGTCTGGGACGTTGGCATTGATTTGAGACTTTCGTGTAAGACCCTGTCTAGGACGTTGGCATTGTACGAGCTTTATGAACTGTCCAAGTATCCTTATTGATTCTGAACGGTTCAACGGGAAATGTCAAGATGAGACCGAATGTGAATTTGAGTTAAATGACTCAGGAAAGTATACGATTTAAATGTTCATGAAAGTAAAGGTAAGTAAAGTACTTACATGATTATATGAATTTGCAAGCATGATAAATGTATATGTGGTAAAGATTTTCTTGATTGGCCTTGTTAAATTGAATTATATATGTTATTGAAATAATTTTATTTGCTTATAACTTACTAAGCTTTCTAAGCTTACTTTGTGTGTTCTTTTGGTGTTTTATAGATTTTGAAAGATATGAGCTCGGGGATCGTCAAGGAAATCCGTCACACTATCGAATGCTATTTTGGTATTTTAAAAGCTTAAAACTTTGAACATATGGCATGTATAGGCTAGCATTTGTCTTGGTTGGTTTTCAAATTTGTATATATTTAGCCATGCGAAAATGGTTCAATCTTAATACTAATGTTCTAATGTTTAAGTAATTTTGGTCGTGATATATGTGTGTGGTAATATTGATATACGAATGTGTTTTGATTGTGGATTGTTAATGATGTTTAGGTTTATGCATTTTCGATCATGGTATATGTTATGTAGTGTGTTTAGTATTTGATTTCGGTATGAAGTAAAGATATATATATGTGGCTTATGATTAGTTCACTTAGGTATTTGCTTATTACTTGAGTTTATTATGGAGAAAGGTTCCATTGTATATATGCTTGTAATGTTTTGAACTATAATTCCGTAATAGGTGATTAAAAGCTTGGTCTATAATCGGTTATGAAAATAGCTCACTTTAAAAGTGTGTTTTTGGTATATGAAACATAGGTTAAATAATGTTATGTCATTATTTTGGATTGATTATTTAGGTACAAATGATGATGGTAAATTATGGATATATTTTTTGGTAGCTTGGTTTGATCATATGAGTTTGAAATTGTGGACCGAATATATGAATGTTGAAACGATTGAATATATGTTATTTGGTTAGTCATTGAACATGTGAATTTGGGATACTTATGATATGGTCATTTGTGGTTTGGCTATTTTGATTTGGTTTGCAATGAAAAATATATATACATATATATATACGAATTAGGTGTGCAAGGGAATGTTAAATGTGTTCATTAGATTAATGTGTTTTTTTTTGTTTTTTTAGGGTAAGATGCGCATGATACATATTTATATACATCAATAGAATGTTTGGCCAGGTTGTAATGTTACTAAAGTCGCATATGTAATTGCATAATAATTTTTGTAATATGGTTCGGATAGCCTTATTATTTGCTTGTACATAAATTATGAAATGTTATGTTTGATATTTAACTAATGAATATACGAATGCCATTAATATTAAGGTTATGTGGTTCAAACATTAATTTGAATTAATACATGGAATTTGGCTTTGTTGCATATTAATTAAATTCAAATATGTGGTTATATAGATTATATTAATATGGTCGAAATTTTGAAGCTAGTTTGTATATGTGTTATAACTAATAAAGCATGAAAAATTTTATCTGGTTACGTGTTCTCTATGTGCAAAAAATTTAATTAACATGATTTTGGTGGATGATTGATATTGGATATAGAAGTTGGTATAACCATGTGTATAAAACTGATAAATGACTATGCGAAACTGTGTTTTGTTCGGTAATGCCTCATAACCCTAATTCTACGACGGATACGGGTTAGGGGTGTTACACGACTAACATTAATCCAAGTACCATAGGAGCGATTGAATCTGTATTAAGGAAACCGTGTTTCACAGGCCTTAACGTTTCATAAAATCCCTATTCTTTCTTCTTTATTTCAACCTTGTTTTACGGTTTTGTTTGATTTTCATATTTCACAATTTAATTATAAATTATTCCATTTACATTTTATTTATATTTATCTATTTTGTTTCACCAACATGTGTATTGTCCAACAATCTTAAGACAGATCCAATTATTTTTACAATTTTCTAATCCGAGACAAAAGAGACACCAAGGCGAAGAATTTTTTTTTTTGAAAATCAATTTTGTTTTAAAAATTAAATAAATCAATTTTGGGATATTTCTCGCCGTTCAACAGATTTCTTTTTCCTCTATTTTTTTATCAAATGAATATTAAAACTAATAAAATTTGTTTCGGGATTTTTCCTACCGTTTAACAAATTTTATTCGATTTTGTTTCCAAAATTAAAAGTAAATAAAATCCATTTCGGGATTTATTCCCACTGTTCAATGAATTTTATTCCATTATTTTGATTTTATTTCCAAAAATGAGTAAAATAAAATCCGTTTCGGGATTGATTCCCGCCATTTAACGATTTTTTTCCATATTTTGTTTTATTTCCAAAAACGAGTAAAATAAAATCTGTTTCAAGATTGATCCCTGCCATTTAACGATTTTATTCTATATTTTGCTTTATTTCCAAAAACGAGTAAAATAAAATCCATTTCGGGATTGATTCCAGCCGTTTAACGATTTTATTCAAATTTTTTTATTTCCAAAAACGAGTAAAATAAAATCTGTTTCGGGATTGATTCCCGTCGTTCAACGAATTTATTAAATTTTGATTTTGTTGTCAAAAATGAGAAATTAAATAAAATAAAATCTGTTTCGGGATTTATTCATGCCGTTTAACAAAAGTTGATAAGTTTTCTAATTCTAGTTTTGTTTCTGAACAGAAAAAATGGAGACTCCCATCAATTCAATTAACTCGCAATTTGAAGCTTTGGTTCAAACGCATTCTTCGATCCAAAACTCAGTATTGCCAGTGGCGGCTGCTGTAAGCCACAACAAAAAACCTGCAAAATTCTTGGGATAGAATTTCAAGACTTGGCAACAGAAAATGTTGTTTTATTTGACCATGTTGAACTTGGCCAAATTTTTGAAAGATGACCCTCTTACTGTTAAAGAGGGTGAGGTAGATGAAGCTACTGCTTTCACTGCTGTTGAAGCTAGGAAACATTCAGATTTCTTATGCCGAAACTACATCTTGAATGGATTGCCGGATGCACTGTACGAAGTGTATAGTGTTAAGAAAACAGCTAAGGAATTATGGACATCGTTGGACCATAAATACAAAGCCGAAGATGCTGGAACTGAAAAGTTCTTAGTTGCTAAATTCTTGAATTTTGTAATGGTTGATTCTAAATTAGTTTTGAATCAAGTGCAAGAACTTCAACTGATCATTCACGGAATTCTTACTGAAGGGATGATAATAAGTGAATCCTTCCAAGTGGCAGCCATTATTGAGAAATTGCCTCCTACTTGGAATGACTTCAAGAATTACGTAAAGCACAAAAGAAAGGAAATGCCAATGAAAGACCTAATTGTCAAACTTCAGATTAAAGAAGACAATAGAGGTACAGAAAAGAGGCTCAACAAAGCAGCAAATGACAATGTTGTTAGGGCAAACATCATAGAAGTCAAGAAAAACTGCAAGAAGGGAAAACAACAGCAGAATGGGTCTAAACTAGGACCAAAAGGTGGTGTTTCCAAGAAGTAAAAATTTCAAAGAAAATGCTTCAATTGCAACAAGATGGGGTACAAGTCATCCGATTGTAGGATCTCAAAGAAAGTTAGAGCTAACGAGGCTAATGTCGTGAAAGAAATTTCCAAGGAAGTGTCTGATATTGAATTATGTGCCTAACATACACAAGAACTATGAAGAAGAATATTCTTTAAAAAGGGTAAATGTTTGTGGGAATGAGATATGTATTAAACTAAATGCTATCTTTGTAAAAGTAAAACTATGAATAAGAATGTTGTTATTTTTCTGTTTATATGCTTAAGTCATTTAATTTATGGCATAATAGGCACGGACATGTTAATTATGATACTTTACGTACATAAATTAACTTAGAGCATATTCCTTTGTTTCATAATTGATAGAGGGTTGCGCGCGGAGCAAGATCGAGTTGTCAAGTCACGGGAAACTCCTACGAAAACTCTAGATGATCAGATCTGAAATGAAGCAGAAAGATTAACTTTTAGAATTCCCAGATCTGAAATTAAAGAACCCTAAAATAGCAGAGAATAAACCAAGAATCAAAACACTTATTATTAGGGAATTCGGAAGTCAAGAACTCGTGAATAAGCTTCAAAAAAGTCTCCAATTCAGCCGATTCTGTCAATTGAACCAAAACAGAAAATTAATTCAGCAGACCACAAAAAAAATGAAAAATGAATTAGAATGAGGAATCGTGCAACAAGAAAGAGGGAAATTATGGATTAAGAATGATCTTCGATAATCAAGAACATTTATGAACTTTCCAAGCCGAATCTGAAAAGATTAAATTCCAAAATAGCAAATCAAACTCTAAATTGCAACAAACCAAATTTAATCAGAATTGAGAGGAAAAGTCAGCAAGATCAATGGAAAAGATGAACGAACGAATGGTTCTTGCTGCCAAAAGAGTGTCGATCAGCCTCTTTAATTTTGAAGAAAAAACTGGAAATGTAATAAGAAATCGTCAATAAGTTAGACGATGAAATCGACACCAAACAAGAATTAAAAGGAAAATGAAAAGCAATAAGGATAAAAGATAAACTCCTACGAAGCCTTGAAATCGATAAAGATTTCACAACTCCCTTCAAACAGCTCTAATCTCCCCTCCAATGAAGAACAATGGCAAGAAGAAGTCTGAAGATGGCTCCCACAATCAAAAAGATTGTTAAAACCACTTCTAAAGAAAACTCAAGAGAGAATTCTTGGAGAAAACTCAAAGAGAATTTCTACTCGGAAAAATCTGAAATTTTAATGTAATGTAATTGTAAATGTGTTTTACAAGGGTGGCATGCCATGCCTATAAATAGGCCTTATAACTATTTCCTAATCTCATTAGGAAAACCTAATTAACAAATTTAAGAGGGAAATTCGGCAAAGTCATTTTAATGGGCTGCTTGGGCCGAATTTTTACATATAATACTCCTAAAGTCTAAAAATTAAATTCAACAATTAAATTTTTTACAAATTGGGCCACTTTAACAATTTGGCCTGATTTTCAACTAAGTATGGTTTGACTTCTTGGTTGGACTTGGAATCCTCTTATTGGGCCTTGCCTTCAAGAACTTGGGCTTGTAGTCCATCTCCTTCCGAAATTGGTTCGTTGATGCTCGTAATGGAGATCCAATGCGTTTTGGCTGCAAGATTCGGTTTCTTGGACCAAGATTTCCAAGATTTGAAATCTTGATTTTCTTGATTCTTGAAATCGCTCCAAACAGCAAGATTGGGCCAAGATTCGGTTTCTTGATTTTCTTGAAAACAAGAAAGTGAATCTTGATTTTCTCTTTCTTTCGTGTACACATCTAAGGCCTTGCTAACAAATTCCTGAATGGTCCTATTTAGTTTGGAACGTATTTGTCGGGCCTTTGACCTCGTTATTGGGCCTTGTGGTAATTTGAGTCCATCACGTTCTTGAGCTTGGGTTGGGCCTTTGTGACTCGTATCATTCCCCCTTCCTCAAAAAGATTCGTCCTCGAATTTGAAAAATCAAATGGGGACAAGTCAGCCACATTAAAAATAGAACTTACATTGTACTCACCAGGTAGATTAATTTTATAGGCATTGTCGTTGATTCGTTCGAGTACTTGGAAAGGCCCATCGCCCCCTGGGACCAACTTGGACTTTATTTTTGTAGGAAATCGATCTTTCCTCATATTGATCCAAACCCAATCTCCGGGTTCTAGGATAACCCATTTGCGCCCCTTGTTTGCTTTGTTGGTGTTGGCATCATTTGTTTTGGCTATTCGTTGCCTAACCTTCTCATGTAAGGATTTCACCAACTCAGCTTTCTGTTCGCCATCTAAATTAACAATGTGTTCAAGTGGTAATGGCGCAAGATCAAGTACTGTTAGTGGGTTAAAGCCATAAACAAGTTCAAATGGAGAATAACCAGTTGTAGAATGAATAGATCTATTATATGCAAATTCAACAAATGGTATGCATTCTTCCCAATTTCTAATGTTCTTTCCCACAACAGATCGTAATAATGTCCCTAAGATCCGATTAACTACTTCACTTTGGCCATCAGTTTGGGGGTGACATGTAGTGGAATAAAGTAATTTCATACCAAGCTTACTCCACAATACCTTCCAAAAGTGGCTAAGGAATTTGACATCTCTGTTAGAAACAATTGTTTTAGGGATGCCATGAAGTCTTACCCCCTCTTTAAAGAATAAGTCTGCCACATGTGTAGCATCATCTGTTTTGTGACAAGGAATAAAATGTGCCATCTTTGAAAACCTGTCAACAACAACAAATATACTATCTCTTCATTTCTTAGTTCGAGGCTAACCTAGAATAAAATCCATGGATAAATCTACCCAAGGTGAAGTAGGAATCGGTAAAGGAATGTAAAGGCCATGAGGCATTACCTTAGATTTTGCTTGTTTACATGTAATACACTTGGAACACACCTTTTTGACATCCTTCTTCATATGTGGCCAATGGAAGTGTTCTTGAAAGATGTCTAGTGTTTTGACCAGTCCAAAATGTCCCATTAAACCCCCACTATGGGCCTCATGAATCAATAAGTCTCTCATGGAACACTTTGGTATGCATAACCTGTTTATACGAAAAAGAAAGCCATCTACAAGATAAAACTTTTCAAAAGTAGTATGTCCACAATTCTTATAGATATGGCTAAAATCAGTATCATCATCATATAACTCTTTAATATGTTCAAAACCTAAGACTTTAGCATTCAATATAGTTATTAAAGCATATCGTCTAGACAAAGCATCGGCAACTACATTATCTTTACCTGTTTTATATTTTATCACATAAGGGAAGCAATTGGTTGCTTATCTTGCATTAAAACGGCACCAATTCCAATTCCTGAAGCATCACAGTCAAGTTCAAAAGTATTAGTAAAATCAGGTAATTTAAAAAGATGAGTAGAACATAACTTAGTTTTTAGGGTCTAAAAGCCTTTTCTTGGGTTTCACCGCATTTAAAACCCACTGATTTCTTTATAACCTCTGTTAATGGGGCAGCAATAGTAGAGAAATCTTTCACAAATCGTCTATAAAAACTAGCTAAACCATGGAAAGATCTTACCTCAGTTACCAATTTAGGAGTCGGCCACTGATACGAGCCAATGAGGTGACACTCAAGGGGTTGTTTTTCCTAGTGGTCCAATCACTCGAAGCAAGGCACGACAATTAAAATCAAAGGTGAATGCTTTTGTCCAAGATTTTGTTGCTACAAATTTAAGTCATCATGTTCGTGACATTGACAAATACGGGAATGCAATTCACTGGACCAATGTTGGAATAGTGAAAGCCATGAATTGGTGGATTAATCTTTTATGTATCTTATTATTATTATTTACTTAATTCTCATTGGTTGGACACATCACTTATGAGTTAAGTAATTTTATTGGTTAGGTTATTATTTATTTATTTTCTTAGATAATTTTAAAGAGTTTTATTAGGACTCAATTACTCTTGAAAGAGTTTTATTAGGATTCAATTACTCTTGAAAGAGTTTTATTAGGATTCAATTACTCTTGTAATTTGCCTATAAATAGGCTTGCTTTCTACACATTGAGGATAAATAAAAAGAAAGTATTTGTTTTCTTCCAAATTTGTGTGAGGCAAATTTTTGAGAGTAGAGTGATTCTTCTCTTGCTATTTAGTTTGGAGTTTGTTACTTTCGAGGGTATTTCGGAGTTACAAATATTCAAATTTCTTTCCCGTTCATCGGTGTTTCTAGAGGTTCTTCTTCTAGGGGTTTCGTAGGGAGCCGCTCAATCATTGGCGTTTTTGGTTACAAGTTAACCAAGGGTTCCATAGGGCAAATCTATCGTTTTATTATTATTATTATTATTTAACTAATTTTATTTATTCTAGTTTTATTTCTAATTTGTGTTTCTCTTGTGTCTAGATCCGGGATATCAGTTGATATCAGTTTCAGGCCATTCGGTGTTATTTTTGAAGCTAAAATCATATCCGAAACGAGTCAAAATACCAAAAACACTTCTCATCGGTTTCGTCGATATTTTTTTTCCTCCTCTTATTCTTTAAAAAAAAGAAGCAAAAAGCGCAAAAAAAAAGAAAAAGCAAAAAGCGCAAAAAAAACCGCAAAAAAAAGTTGTCTACCTTTCATACGTAGGTTTCTTCTTTTCCTATTATTGTTATTATTTTTATTTTATTTTTCTCAAAATTGAATTTCTTTTCCTTCTTCTTTTCTTGACTCAAGTATAATTAAAGCTTCAATTTTTGAAAATCTTAAGACACCAAACGTTTTCGATTTTTTTTTTAAATTGGGTAGAGTTTTCTTAAGTGTTCTTCTTATTAAAGCTTTTCTTTGACTCTAGAGTTAGGGATCGTTGCAGGTCTACGTTTTTTGTTTCTCTTATGCTTTCTAGCACTTTGTTTCTTCTTGTGTTAGCAGATACTAAAGGCACGCACAATTCCTTCATCCGTGTAGCCTCCATTACAATTTGCCTCGTCAAGTTTATTGGCCTCTTAGAGCAATTAGGGTCATCATTGTTTCTTTGAAGTTTGCACCTCCGTTATTTGATCTTGATTAGTAACCCTCTCCAAACATATTTACAAGTTTTGAATCATTCAGAGAGTTATTCTTTTGAGAGCTAACGAGTGAGGTTATTATTATTTTTTCTTTCTTGTTCCTGTTTGTTTGATCTTTCACAGATACCATGCCGCTCACTAGATCCCAAACTAGTAAAAATGAAGAGGATGAGCAAAAAAGAGAGAACGATCATTTGGTCGAGTTGTTACAAAAAGAGATGAAAAAGTTGCAAACTCAATTCGAACATCGCATAACCCAGATGTTACAAGAGCAAAGGGAGTATCTTGATACAAAACTTACAACTCAAGAGAGATACATTGCCGATAATTACAAGAAGTTGAACGAAGCCTTTATAAGCCGATCAAATTCATGAGATCAAACTTTTAAATGAAGGGAGGACCATGTTTTTGATGATGACTTTGAGTCCGAGTATGTACCTAGAGAAAGGTTGGAACGAAACAATGACACCCCCAAACCAAAATTTCCTTCTTTCTCAGGGAAGAATGATCCTGATGCTTACCTTGATTGGGAGGAAAAGATGGAAGCAGTCTTTGCTTGTTACAATTACTCTGATGAGAAAAAGGTAGCATACGCTGTCGCTGAGTTCATTAATTATGCACTAACATGGTGGAATCAATTATGTAAAAGCAGGATTCTTTATAGAGAGCAACTTGTTACTACTTGGGTTGAAATGAAGCGCATCTTGTGAAAAAGGTTTGTTCCACCATACTATTATCAAGAACTCCATTAAACACTCCAACATCTTGTTCAAGGAGATAGATCTGTGGATGACTACTACAAAGAGATGAACACTATTCAGATTAGAGCCAATCTTGTTGAAGAGGCTGAGGTGACTATGGCTAGATTTCTTGTCGGCCTAAAGCCTGTGATTGCAAATCGAGTTGAGTTACAACACTACATGGATGTTGAAGAGATGCTTCAAACCGCACTCACTATTGAAAAGCAATTACGAAAGAAAGGGACAACGAGGGGTGTTAGTTCAGTTTCTAATCCTGCTTGGAGAGGAAATTGGCAAAAACAAGATGATAGATTGTGGAATGAGAGAGATGCATAGTTCAAGCCAAATGAGCCTAGAACTTACTCCAAAGATAGAGGTATGCCTAATTCACTTAAAGGCTCTACTTCTACTAATCGAGCTCCTTCTTCTTCTTCTACTTCTCCTAGTGCCATTAAGCAGCCAAAAGATATTACCTGCTTTAAATGCCAAGGAAGGGTTCATTATGCTCGTGAATGCCCTAATAAAAAGTCATTGGTGATTCGAGAAGATGGCGAGGTTGATTTTGAGTCTGATAACGAAGATGAGATGCCTCCTTTGGAAGATGCTGATGATATGCATACTCATGATGAGTATGAAGAATACTTGGAGTATGGTGAGAAAGCACTTGTTGCTCGAAGGGCTTTAAATGTCCAGTTTAAAGAGGAAGGGCGCGGACAAAGAGATAACATTTTCCACACGAGATGTTTGATTAGTGGACAACCTAGTTCATTGATCATCGATAGTGGAAGTTGCACCAATGTGGTAAGTTCTTCCATTGTTGAGGAACTTGGCCTACCTTGTGTGAAGCATCCAAGGCCATACCGCTTGCAATGGCTGAATGATAGTGGGAAGGTAAAAGTATCTAAACAATGTTTAGTTTCATTTTCCATTGGTAGATACTCTAATAAAGTTTTGTATGATGTTGTTCTAATGCAAGCTGGGCACATATTACTTGGACGGCCATGGCAGTTTGATCGACGAGTAAATCATGATGATTTCCTTAACCAATATACCTTTGTGTTCCTTGGAAAGAAGTTTACTTTAGCTCCACTTCCTCCTCAAGAAGTCTACAATGATCAACTCAAACTTGCTAGTGAGATGGGTAAGGGAAGTGAGGTAAAATCATTGAAAAAGGCTGAGAGTAAAGAGGCCCTTAGTGTTAAAACCCAACTTAAAGGCCCAACATTGGTGAGTGATTGCACACACAAGTCACGAGATGAGAAAGTGAGTTTATTCGCTAGGTTTCGAGATATCAAAAATTTACTCTTTGTACAAAACAAACATTTGTAATTATTAGGTTTAGGGAAAACTTTGTTTTGACTAACCCTAATACACATTTTCCTAGTTGTTTTGTTGATCTTTTGCAGGATTTTGAGGATGTATTTCCTTCTGAAATGCCTAAGGGATTACCTCCTTTACGAGGGATTGAACATCAAATTGACTTTGTGCCTGGTTCGAGTATTCTGAATAGACCAGTCTATCGAAGCAATCCTGAAGAAACTAAGGAGTTGCAAAGGCAAGTTGAAGATCTCTTAGAGAAAGGGTTGATTCGTGAGAGTCTAAGCCCTTGTGCGGTCCCTGTACTTCTCGTCCTAAAAAAAGATGGTTCTTGGAGAATGTGTGTTGATTGTCGTGCTGTCAACAAGATTACGGTAAAGTATCGATATCCAATTCCTCGATTAGATGATATGTTGGATGAGCTTAATGGTGCATGCATTTTCTCTAAAATTGACTTAAAAAGTGGTTACCATCAAATAAGAATGAAACAAGGTGATGAATGGAAAACTGCTTTTAAAACTAAGTATGGCCTGTATGAGTGGTTGGTCATGCCATTTGGCTTAACTAATGCTCCTAGCACATTATGAGATTAATGAACCACATACTTAGACCTTTTTTAGGAAAATTTGTCGTTGTGTATTTTGATGATATACTGATTTATAGCAAAACTTTGAATGATCATGTTGGGTATGTTAAATTAGTATTGAATGTGTTAAGGCATGAATGACTATTTGCTAATCTTGAAAAATGCACCTTTTGTATGGATAAGCTTGTTTTTTTGGGTTTTGTGATAAGTTCTACAGGAATCCATATGGATGAGGAGAAGGTAAAGGCAATTAAAGAATGGCCTACCCCTAAAACTGTTTCTAAGGTACGGTCTTTTCTTCGATTAGCCGGTTTCTACCGCAGGTTTGTTCGTAACTTTTCCACAATTATTTCGCCTTTGACTGCACTTATTAAAAAGGATGTATCTTTTCATTGGACAGTTAAGCAAGAATTAGCATTTAATGAACTTAAAGATAAATTGTGTAATGCTCCTATTCTTGTTTTACCTAATTTTGAAAAGACCTTTGAGATTGAATGTGATGCTTCTGGTGTAGGTATAGGTGCCGTCCTCATGCAAGATAGTAAACCACTAGCCTACTTTAGTGAGAAACTTGGTGGAGCACATTTGAACTATTCGACCTATGATAAAGAGTTGTATGCCTTGGTAAGGGCATTAGAAGTTTGGCAACATTACCTTTTACCAAAGGAGTTTGTGATTCACACTGACCGTGAATCACTTAAGCACTTAAAGGGACAAGGTAAGTTGAACAAGCGACATGCAAGGTGGGTTGAATTCTTTGAATCTTTTCCTTATGTTATAAGGTATAAGAAAGGTAAAGATAATATTGTGGCTGATGCTCTATTAAGGAGGTACACTTTACTTAGTACTTTGCATACTAAGTTATTAAGTTTTGAGTATCTCAAAGATTTATATGTCACTGATTCTGATTTTGCAAGCATTTATGACACATGTGAACATGGTGCATTTCATAAATTTTATAAGCATGATGGCTATATTTTTCGCAATAATAGACTATGCTTACCAAAGTGTTCAATTCGAGAATTGTTGGTTCGAGAGGCTCATAGTGGTGGTCTTATGGGTCATTTTGGAGTCACTAAGACTTATGATGTTTTACATGAGCATTTTTATTGGCCTAACATGTGAAAACTTGTTGAGAAAATTTGCTCTACTTGCATTACTTGTAAACAAGCTAAATCCACTGTGATGCCTCATGGTCTATATACTCCTCTTCCTGTTCCTAGTTCACCTGGGACTGACATTTCAATGGATTTTGTAATAGGTTTACCAAGGACAAAGCGTGGACGAGATAGCATCTTTGTGGTTGTGGATCGATTTTCTAAAATGACTCATTTCATTCCATGCCATAAGACTGATGATGCAACCCATGTTGCCGATCTCTTTTTCCGTGAAGTTGTGAGATTACATGGAATCCCAAGGACTATCGTTTTTGATAGAGATGCAAAATTTCTTAGTCACTTTTGGAAGGTGTTATGGGGTAAGTTAGGTACTAAACTACTTTACTCTACTACATGCCACCCTCAAACTGATGGTCAAACCGATGTGGTAAATTGAGTTTTGGGATCTTTGCTTAGAGCCATAATAGGTAAGAATGTTAAATCTTGGGAAGAATGGATACCCTATGTTGAGTTTGCTTATAATCGTTCTGTTCATTCTTCCACAGGTTTTACTCCTTTTGAGATTGTATATGGCTTTAATCCACTTACTGGTTTAGATTTTCTTCCTTTACCTTTGAATGAGATTGCTAATTTAGATGGTGAAAGGAAAGCTGATTTAGTGAAAGAGATCCATGAAAAGGCTCGTAAAGCCATTGAGAAAAAGAATGAGTCCAATGCACATCGAGCTAATAAAGGGCGAAAGCAAGTCTTGTTTGAACCTGGAGATTGGGTATGGGTACATATGAGGAAGGAACGATTTCCTTCTAGGAGAAAGAATAATCTTGATGCACGAGGGGATGGACCATTCCAAGTACTCGAGAAAATAAATGACAATGCTTATCGCATTGATCTTCCTGGTGAGTATAGTGTTAGTGCTACTTTCAATGTTTTTGATCTTTCTCCTTTTAAATTTGATGTAGGTTCAGATTCGAGGATGATTCTTCTTGAAGAGGGGGAGAATGATACGAGCCAAGGAGGTGACACTCAAGGGGTTGTTTTTCCTAGTGGTCCAATCACTCGAAGCAAGGCACGACAATTAAAATCAAATATGAATGCTTTTGTCCAAGACTTTGTTGCTACAAATTTAAGTCATCATGTTCGTGACGTTGACAAATACGGGAATGCAATTCACTGGACCAATCTTGGAATAGTGAAAGCCCATGAATTGGTGGATTAATCTTTTATGTATCTTATTATTATTATTTACTTAATTCTCATTGGTTGGACACATCACTTATGAGTTAAGTAATTTTATTGGTTAGGTTATTATCTATTTATTTTCTTAGATAATTTTAAAGAGTTTTATTAAGATTCAATTACTCTTGAAAGAGTTTTATTAGGATTCAATTACTCTTGTAATTTTCCTATAAATAGGCTTGCTTTCTACACATTGGGGATAAATAAAAAGAAAGTATTTGTTTTCTTCCAAATTTGTGTGAGGCAAATTTTTGAGAGTAGAGTGATTCTTCTCTTGCTATTTAGTTTGGATTTTGTTACTTTCGAGGGTATTTCAGAGTTACAAATATTCAAATTTCTTTCCCGTTCATCGGTGTTTCTAGAGGTTCTTCTTCTAGGGGTTTCGTAGGGAGCCGCTCAATCATTGGCGTTTTTGGTTACAAGTTAACCAAGGGTTCCATAGGGCAAATCTATCAATTTATTATTATTATTATTATTTAACTAATTTTATTTGTTCTCGTTTTATTTCTAATTTGTGTTTCTCTTGTGTCTAGATCTGGGATTTCCACATCAGCCACTCCTTGATTGTCTTGACTTTGTCCTCATCGACATGAATACCTTAAGCACTAACTATGAAACCTAAGAATATTAGTTTATCACAACAGAATGTGCATTTATCAAGGTTGGCAAATAATTTTTCAGCTCGCAGAATATCCAAAACGGTTCTAACATGGAAAACATAATCATCTAATGTCTTGGAATAAATTAAAATATCATCAAAGTAAACTACTACAAATTTACCCAAGTGAAGCCTTAAAACGTGATTCATTAATCTCAGAAATGTACTAGGTGCATTAGTAAGGCCGAAAGGCATAACTAACCATTCATACAATCCAAATTTTGTTTTAAAGGTTGTTTTCCATTCATCCCCTTCCCTCATTCGAATTTGATGATAACCGCTTTTTAAATCAATTTTAGTAAATATGATTGAGCCATGTAATTCATAAAGCATATCATCATGTCTAGGAATTGGATGTCGATAGTTTACTGTTATTTTGTTGATTGGGCGGCAATCAACACACATTCGATACGTACCATCTTTTTTTGGTACCAATAAGACAGGAACGGCACAAGGGCTTAGGCTCTCACGAATGTACCCTTTGTCTAGTAATTCCTCAACTTGCCTTTGCAATTCCTTTGTCTCCTTGGGATTGCATCTATAGGCTGGTCGATTTGGTATTGAAGTTCCGGATACTAAGTCAATTTGATGCTTTATCCCTCGTAAAGGTGGTAAACCTTTAGGGGCCTCACTAAAAACATCCTCCTAATCCTGCAAAAGAGACTGAAACACACTAGGAAAATTTTCGTTAATGTTAGATAAAGATAAATAATTTTGCCTAAATCTCACAAGGATACAAGGCTGTTTATTGAGTAGGGCTCTCCTCACATCTTTTTTGTTGCCAAAATTTTTTTTTCTCTCATTTTACCACTTGTGGATTCACTCACCTTTGGGATTTTTAAATTTTGACTTTTTCCACTACTAGCCTCTTTTCTCTCTGTCTTTTGTACTTGTCCTTTCTCCCTTACCCCCTCACAAAATTTCATCTTCAATTGATCTTTATATACATCAGTGGGATTTAAAGGAGCAAAAGTGAATTTTCTACTTTAAACACAATGGAGTATCGATTAAGCTTACCTTGGTGTGTAACATCGCGATCAAATTGCCAAGGCCGTCCAAGGAGTAAGTGTGCCGCATGTATTGGGACCACATCACACCATACTTCATCCTCATAATTCCCGAGCTTAAAATTGACCAAGGACTGCTTCGTAACTTTAACTTCGGAGCATTCATTAAGCCACTAAAGGTGATATGGCTTAGGATGTTTGGTACAAGGCAACTTTAAAGAATCCACCAAATAGCTACTCACTACATTCGAGCAACTCCCACTATCAATAATGAGTGAACATAAGTTACCTTTAATAAAACACCGAGAATGGAAAATATTGGTCATTTGGTTATCAACATCATCTTTCATCTGGATGTTAAGGGTTCGGCGAACTACAAGGCATTGAAAATCAGCAAAGTCCCCTTCTTTTGGTGGTTCAACCAACTCTTCGCCATTATCACTGTCATCCACAAGTTCTGGCATATCTGGATCTGTTTTATCAGAGTCGGAAGTGTACTCACCATTATCTTTCAGAAGAAGTAATCTCATGTTAGGGCATTCCCTACTGTAATGACCACACCCTTTGCACTTAAAACATTCAATCTCACGAGTCCTCTTCACATTCGAATCACCTAAATTGGGCTGCTTAGCAGGTGTTTGCGCTTTAACGGGAGCCCCTTTTTTCCAATCTGATTGCTTACTTCCATTACTCAAAGAAGACTTATTAGTAACAAAAGGAGATTTTGAACTTCTAAAATCAAAATTGGAATTGTTACCTCGGTAATATTGTGAAGTAGAGAAGGAACCAAACCTTTATTCCTTTAATTGTTGCTCGATCTCAATGGCTTTATGAACTGCTTCTTCCAAATCAATGTAAGTTTGTAGCATCAATGTATTAGCTATCAGCTTGTTCAAACCATCAATAAATCGAACCATAGTTGTTTCCTCATCCTCCTCCACATTAGCTCTTTGAATAAGCATTTCCATCTCCTTAAAATATTCATCTACCGTCCTACTACCTTAAACAAGTCTTTTAAGCTTTGTTTTAATCTCTCTATAGTGTGAGGTGGAATAAATCTTTTACGCATAATCTGTTTCAACTCATCCCATGTCGAAATCTCACCTTCATAATTCCAATGACGATTTACCCCAAGTTGAGTCCACCAACTTAATGCATAATCTGAAAATTCCAGCATTGCTAACACTACCTTTTCATCATTCGGACATTTATAATATCGAAACATAAGTTCAATCTTAGATTCCCATTCACAATAAGCTTCTGGATCATTCTTACCACGAAATTTTAGGAATTGTGAACTTCGGTTTTGCCAAAGAGGGTTGCCCACGATCATGAAAATCATAATCAGTTCTAGTGACAAATCGAGGACCGCGCCTATGAGCAGGAAGCTGGTTATCCATATCTTCTTTAATTGGATCTCGATATTGAGGCTCTTGATTCAATCTCACCTCATTGATAGTAGCACTCAAAGTTCGAAGTGCGGCAGCCTGTTCGTCTAACTGTTGTTAGAATTTTTTAAATGTGTCATAGACATCATTATGGTCATTATCACCTTGACCAACCTTACACATTTTTAAAAACCTACAAAACAAACACTCAACACTTAAAAAGAAAAATTTAGCAAACCTCACCGTTAATCTCTCAAAAAGAAAAATCAAATTCTCAATGAGGTAGAATTTAGTCTTGTGAGTTCTTTAGTAGAGTCTATATCAACCAATTAGAAAGTGTATGAACCGAAACTACCAAAGAGTCCTAATTTGCACTAGGATGCCAAAAACTGACGAGACACCAATTGATTCGTGTTGCATCGAGGAAGAATTGTGCACACGTTTAAATCCTACTAACACAAGAAACAAGAAGGTGTTAGATATTGTAAATGGAGAATAAAAAGAAAACAAATGAAAACCTACAGCTAAGAATCAATAAAAATTGCTGAAATCGAAAAACCCGAAAAACTGTGGAGTAACTTGACAACTTTGTTTGAGGTGTTCCCAATCTCCAAAAATCACGAAATTAAATCTGGAGTGTCCTTAAATATTGAATTTTTGATCTGGAAAGTTTGGGCACCAAACTCAACCCTCTGAATATTTTTTAAAATTTTTATTGGATTTCATATTTTTCAATTTTTTTGACTTTTTCGACTGACTTTTTTGTGGGAAATATTTTTTTATATTCAATCACAGTGCCAGAAATATGTACGTAAAATTTCAGATCAATCAGAAAACGTTTACCCACTCGAATGAATTTTTTTCCAAAAATTTTTCTGGGTAAAACTGTTGTTTGTAGTTTAAAAAGTAGAGATCAGTTTAGAAATCAACCAAGAACACCCAAAATGCTCAAAATCTGATACCAAATGATAGAGGGTTGCGCGCGGACTAAGATCGAGTTGTCAAGTCACGGGAAACTCCTACAAAAACTCTAGATGATCAGATCAGAAATGAAGCAGAAAGATTAACTTTTAGAATTCCCAGATCTGAAATTAAAGAACCCTAAAATAGTAGCGAATAAACCAAGAATCAAAACACTTATTATTAGGGAATTCGGAAGTCAAGAACTCGTGAATAAGCTTCAAAGAAGTCTCCAATTCAGTCGATTCTGTCAATTGAACCAAAACAGAAAATTAATTCAGCAGATTAAAAAAAAGAAAATTGAATTAGAATGAGGAATTGTGCAGCAAGAAAGAGGGAAATTATGGATTAAGAATGATCTTCGATAATCAAGAATGTTTATGAACTTTCCAAGCCGAATCTGAAAAGATTAAATTCCAAAACAGCAAATCAAACTCTAAATTCCAACAAACCGAATTTAATTAGAATTGAGAGAAAAAGTCGGCAAGATCAATGGAAAAGATGAACAAACGAATGGTTCTTGCTGCCAAAAGAGTGTCGATCAGCCTCTTTAATTTTGAAGAAAAAGCTGGAAACGCAACAAGAAATCGTCAATAAGTTAGATGATGAAATCGACACCAAACAAGAATTAAAAGGAAAACGAACAGCAAGAAAGATAAAAGATAAAGTCCTAAGAAGCCTTGAAATCGATAAAGATTTCACAACTCCCTTCAAACGGCTCTAATCTCCCCTCCAATGAAGAACAATGGCAAGAAGAAGGTTGAAGATGGCTCCCACAATCAAAAAGATTGTTAAAACTACTTCTAAAGAAAACTCAAGAGAGAATTCTTGGAGAAAACTCAAAGAGAATTTCTACTCAGAAAAATCTGAAATTTTAATGTAATGTAATTGTAAATGTGTTTTACAAGGGTGGTCGGCCATGCCTATAAATAGGCCTTATAACTATTTCCTAATCTCATTAGGAAAACTTAAAAAAAAAACCTAATTAACAAATTTAAGAGGGAAATTCGGCCAAGTCATTTTAATGGGCTACTTGGGCCGAATTTTTACATATAATACTCCTAAAGTCTAAAAATTAAATTAAACAATTAAAATTTTTACAAATTGGGCCACTTTAACAATTTGGCCTGATTTTCAACTAAGTATGATTTGACTTCTTGGTTGGGCTTGAAATCCTCTTATTCGGCCTTGCTTTCAAAAACTTGGGCTTGTAGTCCATCTCCTACCGAAATTGGTTCGTTGATGCTCGTAACGGAGATCCAATGAGCTTTCGCTGCAAGATTCAGTTTCTTGGACCAAGATTTCCAAGATTTGAAATCTTGATTTTCTTGATTCTTGAAATCGCTCCAAACAGCAAGATTGGGCCAAGATTCGGTTTCTTGATTTTCTTGAAAATAAGAAAGTGAATCTTGATTTTCTCTTTCTTTCGTGTAGGCATCTAAGGCCTTGCTAACAAATTCCTGAATGGTCCCATTTAGTTTGGAACATATTTGTCGGGCCTTTGACCTCGTTATTGGGCCTTGTGGTAATTTGAGCCTATCACGTTCTTGAGCTTGGGTTGGGCCTTTGTGACTCGTATCAATAATAATTATAATTATGAATGTGAAACATGTGTTGAGGCAAAATTAACAAAGGTCAAAAAACCATTTGATCTAATACATAGCAATGCTTGTAGAGCTTGTTTAAACGATAGGAAGGAATAAAATGTTTATTACCTTCATTGTTACGTATATTTTCTTAAAAGCTAAAATGAAGAGAATTTTATTCTCTATAAGCAAGAAGTTGAAAACCAACTTAATAAAAAGATTAAGTGATCGTGGTGGTGGTGGTTATGTTGAATCATTTGAATAATGTACAAAACTTAATAACACCACCATACTTTCCTTAAATAGAGTAACCGAGTAGAAAATCAAACTTTAAAGGAAAAGATGAACGCACTGCTAAAAAGCTCTGGGTTATCACATGAAATGTGGGGGGTGCTTCTATGAGTTAATTATCTTTCATATAAGGTACCCCATAAGAAAAGGAATAAGACACTATATGAGTTATGGAAAAGTAGAAAATCATCCTACAACCACTTGAATGTGTAGGGGGTGTCTTGCTAGCATAACATATAATAGTAAGTCGAGACATATGTGTCTTCGACACAATATCGTTAAAACAACTAATCTCAAACGGAGTTATCTCTATTGATTTTGGAAAATCAAAAGATAACATTACAGATCCGTTAACTAAAGGCTAAAAACGAGATCATATTGATAAAACATTGAAAGGAATGCGACTAAAGCCCATGAAAATAAAAGGCGCTATGTGAAGGAAAACCCTACCTAGTTGACTAGAGATCCCAAGATCTAGATTCAAGGGGACAACCTAATTGTATAGACCTTATGAGGTCACTATAGAGGGTACTTGTCCTAATCCGTTCCTATGATGTAAATAGTAACTAAAAATGGGATAGGTTAAGTAATGCTTTTAATGACCATTGTGTGTTTTGGTGAGCCGAACAACATAAGTCACCTATGTGAGAGTGAAGTGGGGGTGCTTCAAGGAGACTATTGGGGAATAGTTCTCTCAAACTCTTGTAGAACCAGGAGATGTTCACGGGTATATGAACATAACCATGAGAACTAAAACATTACCAGAGAGGTAGTTGTGAGAGGTATATCATCGTTTACACAAAAGGCAAAAAAGTTCAAGGACATCATGTCTACTAGTCAGCTAGTAAAGTAAATATACTTTTGCAAGGGAAGGTTCAAGGGTGGATACCTACCTATCCTATGCAACTATCGATCGTAGATTCTATCACCACATTGAGTCAATGTTTTTCGATAAAACTGTCAATTTTCATTCATGTGGGGGATTGTTGGAAAAAATTCTTTTATGGGAATTTTGAGGCATATTCTCCATAGGTAAAGGTGGAGAGTTGAATCATAAAATTATGGTTTCATATTGTACTCCATGAGACCTTTACAACGGTATATCATATGCTCAAAATGGTTGAGGGATGAATGAGAAATTGATGTTCAAAGTAAGCTACTTGAAAATATTGTTGAGGAAAAGTAAAGACTTAGATCCCACATTGATTAAATACCAAAGTTTGATATGTGTTTATAAATGTGAACCCTCTTAAAGGGGAATTGAATGACTAAGCTTGTAACTCTGCCTCGCGCATAGGGGAGGGGGTGTAGGTCCAAAGCCGATGGGGTTGGGGCGCACTTGCACGATGAGGGCGAAGCGAAATGTCCAAACCGGTCGTGCCCAAATGGGCCTATAGATATTTTAGCCCAACACGAATTTATTTTCCTCTTTTCTTATATAAGGATACTTATCTTATTGATTTGATTCTAATAAATTTGATTAAATTTTTTAATCAAATTGATTTAATGGTAGATTTTGTAGATACTTTTTTCCAAAATTTCAACATTCTCCATGCCTATAAAAGGCCATGATTTTTGAAGGGTTTTACACACAAAAATACTCTTTGATATTTTTCTCTTACCGAAACTCTGTTGCTTTCAAAACTCTTCCTTTTCCTTTTCGTATTTTCAAACATTCCTATGATAGAAAAAGGCTTTGTTCATTCGTTGATCGTTGTAGAGGTGCTGCTACTGTGATCACTATTGTTGTTGTATCTTGGGAGACATTCGACCAACGTTACTCTAAGTACCGTAGGAGCGACCGAATCTGTCTTAAGGAAACTGTGTTTTACAGGACTCAACGTTTCGTAAAATCCCTATTCTTTCCTCTTTATTTCAACCTTGTTTTACGATTTTGTTTTATTTTCACATTTCACAATTTAATTATAAATTGTTCCATTTACATTTTATTTATATAAATATTTATTTATATTTATCTATTTTATTTCACTAACGTATATATTGTCCAAAAATAATTAATGGTAATTTCCACCTCACCTAGCTTGATATTTGAATTTAGTTACCTTGAGAAAGCTTAGAAGTTATATGCTACTTTTTGGTTTATATGTTTGTATATGGAAAATGGGGAAATGATAAGGAATGATGTTTTCAAAATTATTTGAGCATAAATTCAAGCTTAGGAAGGCATAATTTTATGATTAAGAGCACCCAAAGGTAAGTACCCTCAGATTTTCTAATCTTTCTTTAATATTGTGATTAGTAATTGAGATTAGTTAAGCTAATAAATAGTTGAAGTAGAATTTATATATGAAAACTTGAGACGATGTCTTAGAAGTGTTGGAAGTGAATTATTAAAATGACTTTGTTGTTAATATTAATAATTGGTTCATTTTAAATGAAAATGAACTAATTAAGTGATATGAGTATTCAAATATCATAGTATTGTGTAAAAATTGAAGTTATGAAATGAGAAGTGTTTAATGTCCATAAATAAGTAAAATATTATAAACCGATACAATGAAGTGAAAATTAGTACAAGAATTTCAATATGTGAACCTTAAATAGAATAATGTTAAGTGAACCTTTGAGGTAAATTGTAATGATGGTTTAGAGTGATAATACACCAAACTGAAGTGTTCATAAAGTGATAAATGAACTGGTGAAGTGCACAAAGTGATACTTAATAAACACATAATAATAAATGGTTCTTAAAACAAAATATGAGAAATGTGTATGTAATTATGTGTACATGAATTGTTGTGTGGTAATGATGTGTAATATAGACTTTGTATTGTGATGAACAACCTTATAAGTGCAATGCCCTAATAAGATTAGTGAATTAATGAGGGTACAACTCGCATGCCAATAGAGACTAGTGTGCACGCTTTGTGTTGAAGACATCATTTAATATGAAGACAGTGATTAATGCCTTATGGCATAGCATGTAAGTGCATCATGAGGGCCTAAGTGATTTAATGTAAGGTTGGTTGCATTTTTAGTCTAAATTAGTGTATGGTGATCGATTGGAATAGTAAGTACGAAAGTTAATTTTGTTAGAGTTTACTAAGGGCTAAGTGTTATAAGTATTGGTAATTGAAAGTAAATTTACAATGTGAGTTAAAACAGGTAGGAATAAAATGTGATTGATAACAAGTGGATGTATTGATAGATTAATAGAAGAAGATTCAATAAGAGACTATTGATACCACTAGTAATAAGTGAATTAGTGAAACAAAAATTCATTAAAATAGCTAGTGATCAACAAGTGAATAAATGAATTAATAAAAAGGTAATCATCTTAAGTGTGCAAGGTGATCGATTGAATGAAGTTACACTTAGACCTTGTTTAGTATTGCTTAAAAAATCACTTTTGGCTTGAAAAGCACTTTTGGAAGAAAAACTGTACTAAACAAGCTACTTTTGGCTGAAATTTTTTGCTTTTAAAAAGGAGAAGCTAAATTTTTTAGTTTTTTCTCTACAAAAAGCACTTTTGGTGCTTAATTATTTTTTCACCTCTCCAACAACATTGTACTCCCTTTTTTTTCTTGGTGTTAATTAAAAATGTGTTAAATTTATTAATTAAAAATAAAAAAATATTTTTTAAAATAATACAAATGTGTTAATATCCAATTACAAATATTTAATGGTTATATTTAATTATTTAAAATATAGTTTGTATATTCTAATTAAATTTTATAAATAATTAATATTAGTTGCTTAAAAATATTTAAAATTTATATTAAAATATTAACAACGAGTTGTAATAAATTATTTTTATATTATTACTAAAATATAATAATATTAATTAATTTAAAAATTATTTAAATACATATTTGTTACTTGATAATACTATGTCTAAAACAGACATTTTATTTCTCAAAAGCATTTTTTGACAGCAATTCTAAACACTCACATCTTAAATCAAACTTTCCAAAAGTACTTCTCTAAATCACTTTTCCAAAGCAATTTTTAAAAGCACTTCTCAAAAACAATGCTAAACTATCCTTTAGTGTCTTGAGTCTTAGAAGAATGAAATCATTAAGTTAATAGAACTAAATCCTTATCAATAAGGGACATGCATGTTCAAAGTGAAAATCTCTTAAGTGATAAAGACTAAATACTAAGTGTGAGAATTGGTAGAGGAGGAAATCTTAGTGTACTTAGTAAGGTTTTTGAGCTTAACGCATTAGTAATTTAAATGCGTAGGTGATGGATTTGGTGAGAAATTTAAGGTTTAAGCTTGGAAGCTCGTATCACGACAAAATTAGTGAAAAATGTTGCTTTTAAAGAAAATTGTGGTTTAGGCAAACATATTTTGAGAGTCAAAAGCTGACTTGGCAAAAAATGTGTCCCGTGAAAAATACTTTTCAAAAAGCAATTTATATCAAATACATTCTTTTTTAACAACTTAGGTATTTTTAGTTTGTTGGTTAATTGCTTGCATTTTTTTACCATTGGGTCATTCCCCTCCCATGTTTATTTGGATTTTTTTTTCCTAATGAATGAAGCTCTTTTCTTTTTTTTTTTAATTTTTAATTAATAAACATCTTATTTTCAAGTTTTTAATTAATAAACACGTTTTTTATTTTTTTATTTTATAATTAATAAATTCTTTATTTATATAAACAAAATAATAAATATGTAATTATATAATAAATTTTTTATATATATATCATTATGTTAAATATTTTTATTTTTTTTAAAAATCAACTAATTTTTTATATATATTTTTTATATATAATTTTTATGAATCAAATACTTTTTTCACGTACATTGTGGGTATGAAAAATTCTAATATTAATATAAAAATAATTATTTCAAATATCATTCACTTACATTGTGGGTATAGTAAATCTAATATATAAAATCAATTACTTATTTCATATATAATTATCTTTAGTGAATATAATTTTTATATGTGAAATATTTATTTTTTCTATCCATATTATGGGAGTGACAAATTTTAGTATTATATATTTTTGTCTGTGTATTTTTAATATTTTACATATAAAAAAATTATAATTGAAATAATCATTTAATTTTTTAATATTAGAATCTATCATACCTACAATGTAGGTGGAAAAATATAAATATTTACATATAAAAGTTATATTTATTAAAATCAATAATATTTGAAATGATTAATTAATTTTTTATATTAAAATTTACGATACTCACAATGTACGTGAAAAAAATAAACATATAACATAAAAAATTATATATAAAGAAAAATATATAAAAAAATAGTTGATGTTTTTAAAAAATAAAGTATATATATATTTTTTCATTATATCCACAATATAAGTGAAAAAACAATAATATTTGGAATAATTATTTTTATAATATTATAATTTACTATACTCACAATGTACATGAAAAAAATAAATATTTAACATAAAATATTATATATAAATAAAAATATAAAAAAATTAGTTGATGTTTTTTTTAAAAACAAAATATATTTAACATAATGAATAATATAAAAATTTTATTTTTATTATATAATTACATATTATTATTTTTCTATATAAATAAAGAAATTATTAATTAAAAATAAAATACAAAACTTAAAAACAAGTTTGTTAATTAAAAACTTGAAAATAAAATGCTTATTAATTAAAAAATTAATTAAAAATTTTATAGAAAAACTTGAAGCAACATTCATTAGAAAAAAATAATCAAATAATCATGGGAGGAGATTCAAACTTTGGATCAAAGGGTAGAAAATGTAAGCTTTTAACTTTAGCTAAGATATCAAAAGAAAACACGTTTAGTATAAAGTGTTTTATGAAAAGCGTTTTTTATAAGGCATGCTTTTTTGTCACATCAACGGTCTATTTCTCTAAATAATGTAAAAAATGACTTAAAACATTCATTTAAAAAAAAATAGGCCATTTGAGGTTGTAATATATGTATATTAGTTATTATTGTATTTGGACTTTAGCATGTAGATAAGTAACCAATTTGAGGATGGTATTTGTAAAATTTGAGTTGAAATTCAAGTCATTTCTATGTTTTTAATCAAGTTTTATTTTATGATTTGCTTTGAATATGTTTATGGATTGTATCTTTAGTTGAAATGATATTTGAAATTGGTTTAAAATGCTTTAGCACATGGAACATAAATAGTATTAAATTTGAATTTAAAGCTTTCAAAATATTTTTATATTATTTTTATGATTTTATTTAAAATATTTAAAGCTTCAAATTAAGAATAAATTTTTATTTTTCACCATTCAAATGACTTCGTTTTAAGCCATATTTTATGATTGGGATTTGTCCCGTAAACATTAAATGACTCAAATTGATTTATGGTGGATATGAATTATTCTAAACTTGATAATAATAATAATAATAATAATAATAATATATTTTAAAATGAATATTTTTATTAAAGAAAATTTTTGATTGAGTCGTGAAAATACTTCAATACCTCTCTCTTGAATTATACTTCGAGACGGATAAGCAATGTTACACTTGTTGTATTCATTCTTCATATTTGTAAATTACAAATAAAATATTATGTATTTAGGTCCAAGAATAGGAATAGTGTTCATAAGTAGGACCAAATTGGAATAGTAGTTAAATTGGAGAAGCTAAATCGGTAAATTAGAACCAATGGATAATGGGGAGTTGTTAAAATAAGGGTAAAAATAGGAAGGGCTTATAGAGTAGATAATCTAGTTCTAGGTACGAGTTTGGCTATAAAAACCCTTCACTGCTTATCTTTCTTCCTCACGTTCATTTCATTTTTCTCATTCTTTGCATTTCAAAATTAGTTTCATCTAGTAGTTATTTTTCTCTCAAAGTTCTTTGCATTCTTCATTTTTCTTGGCATGCAAACACACTTTTCTTCTCCGTTTATTCAAGAAAATCATCTATCTATCTTCTAAATCGGTTCAGTTATTGTGCGGACTGCTTGGCATCGCGAAAGTTAGCAAAGTTGAGGGTAAAAACTCTGTTTTCGTATGTCAAAACTGCATTAAATGTTTTTAAGTGAGTTCCCTTTGATCTAAGCATGAAAGATGAGTAAACTTTGGTTTTAAATGGTTCGGTTTTGAGAAAGTGTTAGATCAAGGTAGACGAAGCTCGTACATGTTCTTTAAAATGATTTTCGAATGATTTTCAAATGAGTTTTGAAGAGATCAAGAGATTTTACGATCAGATTTAACAACATTTTTCTGGAAGCATAAACTGTTTGACTGTGTTCTTAGGAATATGATGAACAGTAACCGTTTTGAAAGATAAGTGTTGAGTTAGATCACACTTAGTTAATAAACTTAGGTCTGTTAATACCTGCCAGGTAGGAAGGTTAAGTAAATATATTGTGTGAGTCCAGTAGAGACCGCATAGGTCGTGAGTTGTAGTTGAGTAGAATAAGTGTTAAACTATTTCGAACGGTAAGTAATGTGTATGTTTTTGTGCGAAGCTGAGAACGCTGGTGGAGCATCGACGAGTAGAGACAAAGGCAAGCAGAAGGTCACGTAGTTGACCTTGTGGTGAACTAAGGTGAGTACTCTGTACTGCACTTGAAAAATGAGGTTGCGCACAACTGGAAGTCAAGTAAGACGTGCAAACCCTATCTTAAGGTTGTGTATTTAATATATGCATCGTGCGAAACTTCTTCCATGCAATGTGGGAACCTCTTCTATGTGTTGTGCGAACCTTTTAAATGTATATATGCGGTGTGCGAGCTTACTACTTAATGTTTTGATTTGTGCGAACTGTTATACATGTTCTATATAGGTGTTGGTGGCTCCTAAATAAAATAATATATATGTTGTGAAAGAGATCTGCTACATATAATAAATGCATGTGCAAGTTAATATAAACAATACATGTATCTTTGCATTAAAAGGGGTTTTGAATTAACTGAGTGCATGTGCAGGTTTATATTATAAATAATATATGAACATATCTTTGCATCAAAAATGGTTTTATATTATATGTATGCATGCGTGGGTTTACTATAAATAATATATGCACTTTTGCATTAAAAAGGATTTATACTACCTATTATATATAAATGTATATATGCGGTGTGCGAACCCTAAGCCTACTGCGCTGTTTTTTTTATGCATAATATTCTGAGATATGTTGGTATTGTGATTTTTTGGAATCATTAAATATAGTTGGCATGTCATATGATTATGAGTGCTCACTTATATTATGTGATGAGGTATTCTGGCCCAGTGATTTGATGGAGAAATAAGGGAATGCCGAACAATGTTCCATTTACCAAGGATCGCAAGGCTGTGTTTTTAGGAGAGTATAAGCATTCGTACTACACTTATATGGCGATTTGAGTGACTTTATGAGTCTTAGGGTGTGTTTTGAGAAATCCGTTTATCCAATGAGTATATTATTTAATTATGTTTCTTTTTTACGAATTGCCAATATATCACTAAACTAAACGAGATTGATTATATGCGAATAGATTGTATGCGAATAGATTGTATGCGAACCACCTACATGTAAAATTGTTTAAATGCAAACTGTTATATGTGACCTGTATATACGTGAGCTATTTGGTATGTGGTTTATTGATGTGATTTCTTGTGTTGTACACATGTGTATTCATTGAGCTTTATGAAGCTCATCTCTTTACTTTCTTTCCTATCAGATAAGTAGTGCGTGGGATAGCGAGGAGGGTGGCAGTTCAGTGATCCATCGCACAAACTTTTTTTCTACAGTATGTGTGCCGAGCTAATAAAACCCCAAGAAGGCAATGTGTGACATTTCCAAGCTAGAGACTTAGATAGTTTTGGACAATTTATAATAAAAAAAATTCAAGGGTTGTAAATGGACTTTTCGGACGGTTTAATTTTTGGGACTTTTTAATCTTCGTGTTTGCTTGTTTTGTTGAAATTGCTGCTTAAATTATATGATACTACTTATTTGAACTAACAAGATATTTTGCAGCTAGTAGAGCTTGCCAAAGTTTAGGTACGCTTTATTCCACTGATTATATGACTTGTTGTTTAATTTAGAAAAGCATGCTCTTGGGACTAAATGCTTATATGAAATATTCTGTATATGTATGGTGAGTAAAGATGGCTGATGTGAATTGTAGATATTTATCGAAGAGTCACCTCTGTGACTAATGTGTCGCTCGAAATTCAGGTCGGACCGTCTCAGCCAAGTTTGGGGTGTCACAAAGAACCTATATAAAGACTCTTCGAGCTTGTGAAACAAGGAGAAGATCTCTTTCGAAGGGTTAAGTTTTAAAGAAAAATCCTATCAGTTTTGGAAACTTGGCATTATCTCGTGTGAGATGGAAGAGATAAAGTGGTGGTTTTGAATTTGAAAGGAAGAGGCGTGTTGTGTTGAAGATAAGGTTATATGATGGATGACGACTGAATGGTTCGATAGGGTGATTAAGCTCAATATTTTTGAGTAGTTTTGTTCGTCTTGGGAACTATCGTGTGATATTTGCTATCACTATTAGATGCTTAATGTAAATACTTGTTAAGTGATTGAAAAATTAGTGTATGAATTAAATTAAGTCGTATATAGGTGAGGCTGCAGTTTAAGTGAAAAGGGTTAGACTTAAATTATTGTTCTAGTGGATTGATTCTCTAAATAAGGTTTTATAGTCATAAATAATTCTTATGTGATATTTATTTTAGCATAATAATTTATTTGGTCCTTTAATTTTATAAAAAAAAATATTTTAACTTTCATTTAACTTTTCTCCTCTTTTAGTCATTAAAATATTTTTTTTATCAAAACACTTCAAAATGAATGGAAAATTTAATGTTTGTTAACTTTGCTAACGTGGTAGTCCATGTGTATGATACGTCAGTAATTTTTTTTTGAAAATTATAAAAATTATAGAATATTATTATAATTTTTATTCTTAAATAAATTTTATATTTTTTTATGATTTTTTAATAATTTTAATAATTTTTTTAACTTTTCGAAATTTTTATATTTTTTGAATTTGTTATAAAAAATTAATTAATTGTTGATGTGACATACAAGTGGATATCATGTTAATAAAGCTAACCGATATTAACTTTTCCATCAATTTTAGGGTGAATTGACAAATAATACAAGTTCAATGTCCAAAAGAGCCGAAAAATTAAATGTGGCTAAAATAATCTTTTTTATAAAGTTAAAGGGCCAAATATGTCATTATATCATTTATTTACAATTGTTTCATTCATTATGTACATAACTCTTACCATAATCTAACCAGATTAAGGTTGTTCAAACAGTCGGTTTGGTTAATATCCGAACTAAATTATCATTAACCAAATTATCCGAAATGTAAAAATCTTTAGCCGTTAACCGAATTGAATTTCTTTTCAAATACGTTAACTGAATCGAAATATTTCGGTTAATTCGATCGGTTAACCGAAATTTATATGTTTTTTATCTTTTGATTAAAATAAGTATAAAACATATAAAAATACATTGCTCATGTTCATTTTCTTTTTTTTTAATAGTTCAAAAACTTTAAATGGAACAAATAAGACATTAAAAACACTACATAAATCTTGAAAGTTAACAACCAAACAAAAATTTAATAATTATATATAATATATATTATTTATTTTCGTTAATTACTCAATTTTGAACCGAATTAACTGAAATTTTAAAAAATCATTAACCGAACTCCAACTGAAACCGACCGATTAATCAAATTAGATCGGTTTGGTCAGTTAATTCAGTTTTAACCAAACTATGAACACCCCCTAAGCCAAATAAACATTTAAAATTATTAACATATCAAATTTTATATAAGTATCTTTAATACGAATATAACACAAATGAACAAAATAAATAAAAAAATAAATTTTAGGCATCATGATTTTTTTGGTCTTCCAACTTTACAATAAAAAGTTATTTTAACCCTCCATTTAAATTTTTATCTCTTTTAGCTCTTGAACTTGCATTTTTTATAAAATCTCCCCAAAATGGATGGAAAAGTTAACATTTATTAACTTTGTGATGTGGCATACATGTGGATTGTCACGTAGATAACATGTTAGCATTTAATTAAATTTTTTAAAATATTCAAAATATATTTTTTATAATTTTTAAATAATTTCAATGTTTTTTAATTTTTAAAAATATTCTTTAGTTTTAAAAAATTAATTAAATGTTGATATGTCATCCACGTGCAAATGTCACAGGGCTAGAACTTTAGTTTAGCAAACCGCGTAGCCTTAGGCTACCCCTCGAAAATGAGATTTCACAATGAAGTTTCTCTAAGGCACATAAATAAAGTGGAAGCAACTCAAAAAGACAGAGGGACTTGAATTCAAACAGAAAAGACACAAGAAAAGAATAACACATCAAGTTTTTGAGTAAATACTCTCAAAAGTATTCTTTAACTCAAAGAATGAAATGATTACATGCAACAGCCCGTTTTCAGTAAAATTAGAACAGTGGTTTCGGGACCACAAATTTGAAGTCAAAAAATTTATTTTAATATTATTTTATGATCTAAAGCATGACAGAATTATGTTATAAAATTTTTTTTAAGAAATTTTACCGTTTCTATACTCAATTTGTGAAAAAGGACTAAATCGCGTAAAGTGAAAAAGTTGTGTTCTATTAGCTAAAGGTGTTAAATAGCTATAGAACCTTAAAGTGGAAGTTCTTATATGGTAATTAGACCATTAAATGAGTTAGTGGGTGTGCATGGCTTGGTAATTGAGTAAATTTTAAAGTTAGAAAGGGTAAAAAGGTAATTAGGTAATTAAAGATAAAAAAATTAAATAAAACACAAATGGTCATCTCTTTCATTCTTGCATGCATCAAAATTTACAGCAAAGAATGGAAATTTGAGAGCTTGAATTTTTCAGCCACAAAATCCCTTGCATGTAAGTGATCCTTTGTCCCGTTTTTGTTGATTTTTATATTTTTGGAATCGTTGTAGCTTAACCTAGCTAACTAGGGGGCTATTTGCAAAACTATTGAATAGTTTGAGTTTATCCATTGATGAATTTGTTAATTTTTTGAAGTTTAATAGAAGAAAATGAATCTGGTTTGTTAAATAAACAACTTTTGTTAAGTGATTTTGTTGAAATTGTCAATTAGGGGTTAATTTGTGAAATACAAAAATTGTGTGGTAAATGTGTGAATTTGTGGAATATATGGGCTGCTATAAGCATGTATAAACTTCGGCTAGGCTTAGGTGTGGCTAAAATTGCATGAATTTCATTTTACGAGCCTAAGGACTAAATTGTAAATAAGGTAAAAGTATAAGGGCAAAATGGTCATTTTTTCATAACATGAATTTTGGTTAATTTGAATAGAATGATGCTTAAATTAGTTAAATTTGATTATATAGATCAAGAAAAGCAACATTCGGAATTAAATTGGGGAAATGATAATGTGAATGGTTTAATTATTATGTATAATTATCAAGTGCATAACCAACGACATATGAAGAATACTGAGCCCCATTTGAACCTTAGGAATTCGTAGGATACAAATGACATGTCATTAGGGTTACCGATTCCAGCTTTTATGAGCTTACCGATACTCAGCTCGTATGAGCTTACCGTTATTCAGCTCGGAGGAGCTTATCGTATATCGCTTGTATGAGCATACATGTATAGGAATTGACGGATTACAATTCAGTACACATCGTGTGTACCACCTGCGTATCTAACGATATTTTAACTGGTTCAATGGGCATAGTGTTATTACGAGATTATACAAGTTAGATACGAACTAGTACATGTATTTACATGGAAATGATCTATGTATGATATACGGATACACGGTATAAATGTTACATGTACATGGAATTTAATAATTATTGAATTCATACATGATTCTCAATTTTTATATGAATACATGGCTAACTTGGTAAATGGTTATGTGATAGGCTTTGGTCAAATTGAATTGTGTTATGATTTGGGTTACTTACCTAAATTTGGGGTTAAATGGTAAGTTTAATTCTGTGTTATACGAACTTACTAAGCTTAATTGCTTACTCTGTTTATTTTTTCGTGTTTTATAGTGTTTCAAAAGCTCGTTAGGATTGGAAGTTGTCGGAGATTGCATCACACTACCAAACGTTATTTTGGTACTTTTGACTTTATATTTTGGGTTAAATGGCATGTATAGGTCTTTTTGGCTAATGGAAGCCTATATGTCTATTTTTGTTTTAGCCATTTGATTTGACTTGTTTTGTGGACATATCTTTTGAATTGTAAATATGTAAATAGCCTTATAGTATATGATGTATGATTGCTATGCAAAATGACTTGGTTGTGAATTGGTATTTTGGGTACCAAATGGTTGAGATTTATAAGTGGCATACATGTTAAGTTTTAGGCACAAAGATTGCATATATGTGTTTGACCAATTAGGTATATTTAGAGACATAGTTTGCATGATTATGAGCGGCCATTTGAGGAGCCTATATGTATCATGACGGTATGTGATATTATTACATGTAATATCATATTTAGGCCATAGTTATATGCATATTGATGTGTGTAGGTTGGTACCAATCTGGGTGAGAAATATTGCTTGAAAAATAACCTATTTTTGTTTACACAGGTGTGTGTCTCAGCCGTGTGTGACACACGGCCAGGTGACACGGCTGTGCGTCCCTTGTAACTTCATTAGAAATCAAGTTAGTAGCTTCACACGGCCTAGCACACGGGCATGTGGCTTGACCGTGTGGCACAAGTCAGTATCCCTCCAATTTTTACACGGCCTAACACACGGCCTGGCACACGGGCGTGTGAGGCCATTTTGAAGGGTACACGGCCAACACACAAGCGTGTGGTCTGGCCGTGTAACCCAAGTCAGTATGCTCACTAGTTTGGACATGGGCTAAGACACGGGCGTGTAGCCCCATTTCGAATGTCCATACGGCCTGAGACACAAACGTGTCTCTTGGTCGTGTGAGACACACAGCCTGGCCACACGGGCGTGTGTCCCCTGCACTTTGAAATGTTTTTCCTAAAATTTCCTTGAGTACTTGGTCTAGTCCCGAACAATTTTTAATGTTTATTTTGGGCCTCGAGGGCTCGTATTAGGGACTATATGAATGAATTTGAATGGTTTTTGTTTTGAATGAGAAATGAATATGAAATATATGATTGTTTGATTTATAATCCAGTAATGCTCCGTAACCCTGTTCCAGTGTCGGATATGGGTTAGGGGTGTTACATTACAAATGAGGAGGGAAAGCCTCTAAATAACACCCTATACTTGGTCCGGACAACTGACCCTAGCTATAAGGTATTACAACTATAAAACATACAAACTCACAATCAACTTATGTGTCTAACCAATATGCTCTCATTGGCACCACAATTCAAACATAAACAACAACTATCCATAGCAAAACAAACTCAACATGTCAACCTTATTCAATCATTAAGTAATCCCCAACTAACGTATACCATAATCAACCATTTATACCAAACCTTTCAATGACAATGTATATCCCAACCAAATTTTTAAAAGCTACTAGAACAAAATGGTCATTTCATTACAAATGAACCAGATAAGTATAAAAATCTAACATTCTAAACTTATACAACCATCAAATTTACCATCACTATTGTAAGAGTATGCCCAAAGATCAATCATGAGATGGTTGTAATAACATAATTGATTTACCATGTTTATTAATATAAGGCGTTGCCATTATTATTTCAGTTTCTTTTCTGTGTGTATAAATAAACTATTTTATAATAATGTCCTGAGAATAATATGATTATTCTTAAAAAGATCCTTATTCAAGTATCAAATGACCCATTTGATAAAAGGTTGTAATTTTTATAAATACGGCCTACGTGTCATGCCTTACTACTATTCTCTTATATTTCTCTTCTCATCTTACTCCCTCGTATGTAAAATGAGTTTCTGCATATTATAATTTGCAAGAGTTGCTGTGGGCTAGACGAGAAGGAAGATGGGCCAACTAGTGTGGACCGATAGCTTGTGAAACGGCTTACACCTTTAGGTTTCCTTTTGGTTCTCCCATTGGCTTGGGTTGAACCACCTTAGTTTATGGGCTATAATTATTTCATTTATTTATTGTTTTATTTATTCATGTATGAAATGCTATGGATGTCTAAAGCATGCCAATTTTAAAATTTGATAATAATAAACCCCATTAATTGATTAGATCAATTAAAAGACTATAAGGACTAAAGTAGACCATAATTGGTGAGATGCAACAACCTTAATAAAATCCCTCTATTAAAATATAAAGTCAACACAGCCTTCCAATTTTTTCCTCGTTAAGGCCTCGATCAATACTGTGTAGGTTATGCCAAAGCGAAGTACTAGTATTTATCTTGGTTAAACACGAAGAATAAACAAGTGATATTTGCTGGTTAAAAATTGGTTAATGACTTAACTAGGTTACTCTAATAGGATTAGAAACCTAGAGGCAAGTAATTTGGATAAATCATAAAATGATTAGAACAAGAGTTGTTCACCAAATATTAGGAGTTACATATGATGTAATTAGCAAGTGTTGCTTACCTAAATAACATAATCTTGAGAGTAAAGCCAAAGCTGACTTAAGAGGAGGTGAAATATGGATCCTTAACCGACTAGAAATACTTTCGAGAAATTCTTTCTGAAATTAATATATGAAGGTTATTAATTTTGAAATAAAATAGTAGGAACATCATTTAATAAAGTCCTATTAATGATTGATATAAACTTGGTAAATTTACTCACACGCATATTTTATAGTTGTAGATATATTATGGCTGCAAACACTAATACACTCTCATTGCGATCGGTCCTTGAGAAGGACAAATTGAATGGTTTAAACTTTCTTGACTGGTTTCGTAACTTGAGGATTGTCCTCAAACAAGAACAAAAATTATATGCCATTGAACAACCACTTCCTAATGAACCACCCGCTAATGCCTCAAGGGCTGATAAATATGCTTACAAGAAGCATCTCGATGACATGGTAGACGTTGGATGTCTTATGCTTGCCACTATGAATCCTGAGCCTCAGAAGCAACATGAGGTCATGGTTGCTTATGATATGATCGAGCACCTAAAAGAACTTTATCAGGGGCAAGCACGGCAAGAGAGGTTCGATACCTCTAAGGCCCTATTCCAATATAAGCTGGCTGAAGGAAGCCCAGTAGGACCTCATGTCCTTAAGATGATTGGCTATATTGAAAGCCTGTCTAAGCTTGGGTTTCCATGGGGCCAAGACTTCGCCACTGATGTTATTCTACAATCGTTTCTGAATATCTACAGCCAATTTGTCCTCAATTTCAATATGAATGAAATTGACAAGACTCTGCCACAGTTACTCACTATGTTACGAACTGCTGAAGGCAACATGAAAAAGGTTAGACCCAAGCCCATACTGATGGTTCGTAACTGCAAGGGCAAGGGAAAGGTAGGCCCAAGCCTGGAAAAGGAAAGGCTGCACTAAAACCTAAAGGTGGGGTGTCTAAAGAAGGAAACTACTTTCATTGTGGTGTGATTGGACATTGGAAGCGAAACTGCCCTATCTATCTTGAAGAAGTCAAGAAGGCCAAAACAAGCGGAACGTCTGCTTCAGGCATTTATGTTATTGATATTAATTTATCAACTACTACTTCTTAGGTATTAGATACTAGTTGTGGTTCTCATAATTGTACTTCTCTACAGAGACTACAAAGGAGTAGGACTTTGGCTAAAGGAGATGTGGACCTGCGAGTTAGAAATGGAGCAAAATTTGTTGCATTAGCTGTGGGAACATATACTTTATCTTTGCCTAGTGGACTTGATTTATGTTTATAGGATTGTTATTTTGTGCCCAGTTTGACTAAAAACATTATTTCAATTTCTTGTTTAGACAAAATTTTTTTTGAGATAATTATTAAGAATAATTGTTGTTCCTTTTATCTCAATAATGTTTTCTATGGTTCGACAAAATTTATTAATGGTCTCTATATTTTAGATCAAATGAACCCCATTTATAACATAAATACTAAAAGATCCAAAATAAATGACTCAAATCAAACTTATCTACGGCATTGTCGTTTGGGCCACATAAGTGAGAAACACATATCCAAACTCCATAAAGATGGTCTCTTGGATTCATTTGTTTTTGAACAATTTGAATTATGTGAATCTTGCTTATTGGGAAAAATGACTAAATCTCCTTTTATTGGTAAAAGTGAACGAGCTAGTGATTTATCAGGCCTAATACATTCTGATGTATGTGGATCAATTAATACACAGGCTAGAGGTGGATTTCACTACTTCATTACTTCACTGATGATTTCAGTAGATATGGGTATGTTTATCTCATGTGCCATAAGTCTGAGTTCCTTGAAAAGTTCAAGGAATTCAAAAATGAAGTACAAAATCAACTAGGCAAAACTATCAAGACACTTCGATTTGGTCGAGGTGGAGAGTATTTGAGCCTAGAGTTTGATGATCTTTTGAAGGAATGTGGGAATGTCTCACAACTTACTCCTCCTGGTACTCCTCAATGGAATGGAGTTTCTGATAGAAGAAATCAAACTCTGTTAGACATGGTTCGATCCATGATGAGTTATGCTGATCTACCGACTTCCTTTTGGGGATATGCACTTGAGATAACTACTGTCACACTAAATCGTGTTCCATCTAAATCGGTTCAAAAGACGCCATATGATATGTAGACTGGAAAACGTCCCAGTATGTCTTTTATAAAATTTTGGGGTTGCGAAGCTTATGTTAAACGTCAGACGTCTACTAAGCTTGAACCCAAATCTGAAAGGTGTATTTTTGTGGGGTATCCGAAAGAAACCAAAGGATATTATTTCTTTAATCCCACTAAGAACAAAACGTTTGTTGCTCGGACTGGTGTCTTCCTAGAGAGAGAATTTGTTTCTAGAAAAGGAAGTGGGAGAAAGATTAAACTTGAAGAAATTCGAGAATCACAAAATACCACTGAACCAGAGATAGAACAACATCAAATTCCACAAGAAATTGAGGAACAAGTAACTACTGTAGAAACACAACCACCGCGCAAATCTTTAAGAGAACGCCATGCACCTGAGAGATATGGATTTCTCATTACAACATATGGTGACATTCTTCTTATAGATCAAGATGAGCCTAGGACTTATCAAGAAGCGATGACGAGCCCAGACTCTGAGAAATGGCTTGAGGCCATGAGATCTGAGATGGATTCCATGTATGAAAACCAAGTATGGACTTTGATTGACCCACCCGAAGGGGTTAAACCTATAGGGTGCAAGTACGTTTTCAAAAAGAAAACCGAAATGGATGGTAATGTACAAACATACAAGGGGTGATTAGTTGCTAAAGGCTTTCACAAAATTGATGGTGTTGACTATGATGAAACCTTTTCTCCTGTAGCTATGTTTAAGTCCATCAGGATCTTACTCGCCATAGCTGCATTTCATGACTATCAAATCTGGCAGATGGACGTCAAAACAGCTTTCCTTAACAGGAAACTTGAAGAGGATGTGTACATGACACACCCTGAAGGTTTTGTCAATCCAAAGGATGCTAGAAAGATATGTAAGCTACAAAGATCCATTTATGGATTAAAGCAAGCTTCTCGATGTGAGAATCTTCGTTTTAAAGATGTAATCAAAGAGTTTGGTTTTATCAAAAATGAAGATGAGCCATGTGTTTACAAGAAACTTAGTGGGAGCACTATCACATTCTTGGTACTGTATGTGGATCACATACTTATCATGGGAAATGACATACCTACCTTGCAGTCTATTAAGACTTGGTTAGGAAGTTGCTTTTCTATGAATGACTTGGGCGAAGCCACTTACATCTTAGGAGTTAAGATCTATAGAGATAGATTAAGACGACTACTAGGTCTAAGCCAAAGTACATACATAGATAAAGTACTGAAAAGGTTTAGTATGGAAGAATCTAAGAGAGGATTCCTACCTATGAGACATGGTCTTTCACTCTCAAAGGAAATGTGTCCTTCAACTCCACAAGAGAGAGAACGCATGAGTAAAATTTCATATGCTTCTGTTATTGAATCTATCATGTATGCCATGTTATGTACCCGTCTAGATGTCTCATATGCCTTAAGTATGACGAGCAGGTACCAAGTAGATCTCGGTGAAGGTCACTGGACCACAGTCAAGAATATCCTTAAGTACTTAAGAAGAACTAAGGATACGTTCCTAATATATGGAGGTGAGGAAGAGTTAAGTGTAAAAGGTTACACTGATGCCAGCTTCCAAACCAACAAGGACGATTCTCGATCATAATCAGGTTTTGTGTTTTGCCTTAATGGTGGTGCTGTGAGCTGGAAGAGTTCAAAGCAAAGTACAGTAGCCGATTCTACAATAGAGGCTGAGTATATTGCAGCCAATGAGGCAGTAAAGGAAACGGTTTGGATCAAGAAGTTCATTACTGAACTAGGGGTTGCGCCTAGCATATCAGATGCTATAGAACTCCGATGTGATAACAATGGAGCCATTGCACAAGCTAAAAAACCCAAATCTCACCAGCAATCCAAACATATACTTAGACACTACCATCTTATTTGAGAGATTATCGATCGAGGGGATGTAGAGATATGCAGAGTACCTACAGATGATAACATTGTTGATCCCCTAACCAAGCCTCTGACACAGCTGAAGCATGATCGTCACACTAAGTTGCTTGGTATTAGACATACTTGATTTACCAAGTTTATTAATATAAGGCGTTGCCATTATTATTTCAGTTTCTTTTCTGTGTGTATAAATAAACTATTTTATAATAATGTCCTGAGAATAATATGATTATTCTTAAAAAGATCATTAGTCAAGTATTATTGTTGACTAGGACAACAATAATGCGTTAAGACTAACATGTAGTTGATTGATGATAAAGAGTTGTCATTGATATGGAGTGTCAAAATAAATGCATGAATATGTGTGTTAGAGAACAACATATTGGACTGACCCGCTATGAGTATGTTTCTTGGATTATTATGTAATTTTCACAACATTGCTTATAGTGATTAATATGCATATGATCCTCAGACTTGAGATCATCATTATCCCAACATCGTGAGTTGTATATTTTGATACAGTCAAACGTACATTGTAACTGGTTGTTCTATAAAGGCTGATGTTGTATATACCACAACCTATGTAGAGGGATATGGTTGATCAATATAGGATAAGTCACTCCTACATAATTGGAGTAATATCTTAGGCCACTTGATTGAGTGAGACTAGAAATGCATGGCCATGCTCAAATAAGTTGATATGAGATGTCATACTTATTTATATATCATAGTATACTCAAGATATCAATGAACATGGGATGGACTATACAAGTGTGACTATTCCATGACTTGTGTCCATTCCAGAGATAAAGGACTTAAGGATTAATGCATAAAAGGTTAATCACAAAAAGGTTACGTCGAATCATGACTTCTTGTAACTTAGGTAGCAGTGATGCATTGCTAGATGTCACTCATTGTTTGTAACATTAGAATCGTTCTAGTATTACTACTAACATTACAAGAACCTACAGGGTCACACCCTATGGTTGAAATGAACGGAAAAAAAACATAGTTGGCATTGTGTTTGGTTGTCACATGAATTAAATTAATTATACAATTATTTTAATTGGGCAATCAAATATCGAACATATTATAAGTACAAGAATGTTGTACACATAATGAGAACATAGTTCTATTAATATATGAATGTGGTTCGTATATAAATTTAAATAAATATAGTTTACCGAAATCCTTGTTATAATTAATGTAATTATAATTTTCAGTTAAAAACATTATTATATTTATTTATTTTTAATATTGATTATTATGTTCGGATAAAAATTTTATGAATTATGATTCATTATATATATACCAATTATAAAAGGGTGAGAGATAGAGAGTTGTAAAAAAACCCTAAAAAAATTAAAAATTTTGCTTGTGAGGTCTAGAAGCCGTCAAGCAAAGAATTCTCGAAAAACAGTTTTGGAGATTTCTTCCGTTCATTGTCAAACTGGGTGGATTACATAGAGGTCGGAATCATAAAAGGTTGCAGCTTGGTTCGATAGTAGATCAGAATTCTCATTGCCAAGGCATCGTTGTCTACTCAGATTGAAGTTTCGGTAATTTCAAAACCATTATTTTACCCCGATTCGTTCCTCGCACATGGATCCATGGGTTTGATCGCTAGAATTTTTTTTATTAATTTTTATTGCACCATAGGGGTACCGGCATTCCAACAACTATAACACCCCAAAATCTAACCTAAAAGTTTTGACCGAATTTTGAAGGTCACATTGGCCACCGAAATGGCCTAAAATAAAATACCGTTCAAACTTTCTAAAATTTTTTCGAAAACCAGTTTTTCTCGTGCTTGAGAAAATTCAGCGATAGGCTTTACTTAGGTTTTGCAAACATTAGTTTAATTGTCTCTAAGATTAAATTAAAGCCAAATTAACAACTTCCTTATTAACTTTGTAATCAAATCGGATTTAGCAATTTGTTAACTAATATTGTAGCGGAAAATCTATCATTTTTCTTTTAATTGAAGTCCATAAATTGACACTTTCAACTTGAACAATTACTAAAGAAAGGAAATAGTTCAGTTGGCTTAATGCCCATGCATGAAATCACCAACTAACTCAAAGCCAAAAACCCATACCACAATTCATATTAAGTATTTATAAATTCGATTGAAAATCAATTATTATATCTTAACAAACCTTTATTAAAATCAAACCGTGATGAGAAATTTCGAGACCTCTGATTTGCTATGTCCGAGTCCTAACCACACGAGTTACCTAAAAAGGGCAAACTAAGGGTGTGAGCTTTGAAGCTCAGTGTGAGTCAAGAAGAAAACTAAACATTTTAGTGTCAATCAGTCGATCTAACATACAACAACCATATTCCAATCATAATTAGAAATCACATCAAATTAGTGCATCACAATACTCTATCACCAAATAGGTATGCAAATCATATTCAAATGTATTATGCCTTAAAATCCCACCTATTCAATCGCTACACACTATCTTCCCCCACCCAACACACACCAATTAACGTACACTAGACCCTTCCATCCACTACACACCAATTTGGGTTATGGTGGACCTATCCAACCAATACGCACCTTAAAGTGGTCACATGCCACTCGAATGTTATGCAATCAAGCTGCCAAAATTGTTTCAGATTTACCGCCAAATTAAGTCAATGTAGTTTAACTGCCAAATCAAACTTCCCTCTCTTCATAACCATAACCCAACCACAATGCAAATGCAAACAATTTAATACATGCGAATATATCGAATCAAACATGCTCATATTCAGTTTTCACTAACCCACAAACATACTCGTCACCAACACAAATTAGCGGAATCAAGAATATGCATAAATTTTTATTAACATATCAAGACATTCTCTTATACCAAGTTTAGTATAACAAATTCATATTAGCAACCTACACGAATAACAAAATTAAAACATATGTATACATATATATAAATATATCCAAAAAGTTATACACGTTTCACAGCAATAATAAATAATAGTGTCCTAATCACTTCTACAAAGGCTTAAACATCCAAAGAGTCACTTAGGGACTAAAATGAATCAATTTGTAAAAAATTGGAAAACAAAAAAAATAGGACCACACGACCGTGTGTGAGGGTTCAGACCGTGTTACAGGGGTACACGACCATGTGGCTGAGATACACGGCCGTGTGGCTGAGATACACGGCCGTGTGGCTAAGGTACACAACCGTGTGACTGAGGTATACGACCTTATAGGCAAACCATGTAACTCTCTATACCTGTGTGAAAATTTTCAAGATTAAGAAGCACAGGGCCAACATGTGACTCGCCATAGGTCGTGTGTTCAGAAAATCAACCTAGCTCCTATAGCGACACACAGCCGTATGGACCACCCTTGTGTGGCACATGCCCGTGTGGATGAACGTGTGGTCCAAAAACCACACCCAAAACTTGCTACAAAACACAAAATTAACACCATAAACACCCATCGATTAAAAGTGTTCAAGACACACACCTGAAATTGCAATTCTGAAGCCCTAACAATCAACCAATTCCTCTCTACTAAATGAATCTAAAACTTAATTACACAAATACACCACAACCTTTGAGAAAAATCGGTCGTAACTGAATAAAAAGAATCGAAGCAGATGGATTAAAACTCAACAATAGCACTTACACTTTTCCTACTTTAGATCCTAGTTAAGCGAAAAGGCAAAAGAACAGATGAAGGTTTTGAGAAGCGTCAAGCGACAATGGTGTAGGCACAAAGAAAGAGAATACAAATTTGCTAGTATTTTAGGGTGAACCAATGATAAAAGAAAAGAAAGTAATTTGAGGAAAAAGGGAAAAAACAAAAATAAAAGAATACAGTGGCAGAGAAAGGAAAAACAAAAATGCCAAAGAAAGTGTGGCAGAGAGGGGAACGGTTCTAAGAGGAATTTTAGGGATTCTCAATCCTTTATTTTTTTTAAAAAAGAATAAAATAAAATAAACATAATCCTAACCCATTAGATTTTCCAGAGCTGAAGCCAAAAATAACTTCCACTAAGCACATATGGGGATTCAGACATAAGACCTAAGGGTAAGCTTAAATCTTACTACTGAACTAGCAAGCTCATTCCTGTCTCTAAGATGCAAAGATAAACTTAAAAGTCTAACTGCAACCACTAACTCAACCAATAAACCCTGATTCTTCTAATCCCATTTTCAGGGTGTGACAACTTAACCCTCTTTTAAGAAATTTTGTCCCCGAAATTTCCTGTTAACACCTCAATCACTTAGTCACAAGATTCGCTACCACACTTTTGTTGGGCACTCTGATCCCAATACACTACTATTCCATACCTAAACTTGAAATCTCCCACGAAAAGTCTTAAAGGTCTTATTAACTACCACGAAAATACCACAACTAGCAACCAAAAGGCCAAACTATATCCTAACAAAACAAAACACAAATCAAAGTAACCTACACAATATCTGTCTCGACGTCTGTTCCAGCTCCCTGATTTTGAGTTCGCGTAAAAGATTACTTTTGACCAAGACAAGGGCACTCCTTAACTCGATGCTATACAGGCTCACATCTAAAACACACTCCCAACTTTTTCCAACACTCACTTGGATGGCGCTTATTACAGTGCCTACACATCAAAATCCCCGTGGCTCTACTAGAACCTCTCGCGTTAACCTTCACAAGATTCTGCTGAGATCTGGCCCACTTCAAAGGTCGCAGCTCCAAGCTAGAAGGACTAAGACTTCTCTTATTCCAAACTTTACCATTTCCTTTATTCTTACACAGTACTCTCTTACTCTCATCCACCACCTTAGTCCCCTCCAAAATAATCTCAAAGACTCTCTCTAAAACTCCCAACACCTTTAGAGACATTGCATTAGTTCCAACCTCTGAGTTACCGCCTCCAATAGCTGGCGCAGCTACGGTGACCTCCGTCTCATGAGCAGACACATGTCCCGGAGAAACAAAAGACTCATCTAAAGTTCCACTGGACTGATCCTCATGATTCTACTTACCACAAGATTTCATGACAACCTTCGCATCAAAAATCTTAAAGTATTTACAGTTTTAGAACATAACACTAATAATTATCTAAAGCTTTACAGTCTTAATCTACAATCTAAAAGTTTCATGTGGACCAGCATCGGAGTCTCAGACATTTTGTTTCAAAAGAAACAATTTCAAAACACTGTGGTATGTTTTTCTCAAAATACTTTTTTTTAATTCATGCATGCAGACTCGTTAAAATCACAGGCTGAGTTTTTGAAAACCTGGCTTGTTACCACTATATGTAACACCCCAAAACTCGGGCTAGAAGTTTTGACCAGATTCTGAAAGTCACATTGGCCACTGAAATGGCCTAGAATAAAACACTATTAATACTTCGTAAAAATTTTTCGAAAACCACTTTTGTTTGTACTTGAAAAAATTCAGCGATAGGCTTTACTTAGGTTTTGCACACATTAGTTTAATTGTCGCTAAGATTAAATTAAATCCAAATTAACAACTTCATTGTTAACTTTGTAATCAAACCAGATTTAGTAATTTGCTAACCGAAGTTTCAAAACCAGTATTTTAGCGAAAAATCTAACATTTTACTTTTAATTGAAGTCCATAAATTGACACTTAAAACTTGAACGATTATTAAAGAAAGGAAACAGTTCAGTTAGCTAATGCCCATGCATAAAATCACCAACTAACTCAAAGCCAAAAACCCATACCACTGTTCATATAAATTATTTACAAATCCGATTGAAAATCAATTATTCTATCTTAAGAAAATTTTATTAAACCCAAACAGAGAAGTGAAATTTCAAGACCTCTGATTTGCTGTGTCTGAGTCCTAACCACGCGAGTTACCCGAAAAGGGTAAACTAAGGGTGTGAGCTTTGAAGCTCAGTGTGAGTCAAGAAGAAAAGTAACATTTTAGTGTCAATCAGTCGGTCAAACATACAACAACCATATTCCAATCATAGTCAGAAATCACATCAAATTAGTGCATCGCAATACACTATCACCAAACAGGTATGCAAATCATATTCCTATGTAGTATGCCTTAAAATCCCACCTATTCAATCGCTACACACTATCTTCCCCCACCCAACACACACCAATTAACGTACACTAGACCCTTCCATCCACTACACACCAATTTGGGTTATGGTGGACCTATCCAACCAATACGCACCTTAAAGTGGTCACGTGTCATTCGAATGTTATCAAATCAAGCTACCAACATTGTTACGGATTTACTACGAAATTAAGTCAATGTAGTTTAACTGTCAAATCAAACTTCCTTCTCTTCATAACCATCTCCCAACCACAATGCACTGTAAATTATTTAATAGATACGAATATACTAAATTAGACATGCTCATATTTGATTTTCAATAGCCCACAAACATACTCGTAACCAACACAAATTAGTGAAATCAACAATATACATAAATTCTGATTAACACATCTAGACATTCTAATTATACCAACTTTAGTATAAAAAAGTCATATTAGCAACCTAAACAAATAACATAATTAAAATATATGTATACAAATATATAAATATCTTCAAACAATAATACACCTTTCACAGTCATTCAACAATCAGTAGTAGTGTCCCAATCACTCCTATAGAGGCTTAAACATGCAACGGATCACTCAAAGACTAAAATGAATCAATTTGCGAATTAGTGGAAAAACAACAAAAATCAAACCACACGGTCGTGTGGGAGGGTTCAGATCGTGTTCAATGGGTACACGACCATGTGGCTGAGGTACACGATCGTGTGGGCAGACTGCGTAACTCTTTATACCCGTGTGAAAATTTTCAAGATTAAGAAGTTGATGAGACATGGCCATGTGAAAACCCCCAAGCTGTGTGAGATCGACAAATTTCCCCAACAGAGGTCACACGGCCATGTTTCAAACCATGTGACTCGCCCTAGGCCATGTGTTTAGAAAATTAACCTAGCTCCTATAGCGACTTACGGCTGTGTGGACCACCTCTGTGCGGCACACACCTATGTGGGTGATCGTGTGGTCCAAAAACCATACCCAAAACTTGCTGCAAAACAAGAATTTAACACCATAAACACCCACCGGTTAAAAGATTTCAAGAAACAAACCAAGAAAACTTAATTCTAAAGCCCTAACAATCAACCGTTTCCTTTTTACTAAATGAATCTGAAACTTAATTACACAAATACACCACAACATTTGAGAAAAATTGACCATAACTGAATAAAAAGAATCGAAGCAGATGGATTAAAACTCAACAACAATACTTACATTTTTCCTACTTCAGATCCTAGTTAAGCGAGGAGGCGAAAGAATAGATGAAGCTTTTGAGAAGCGTCAAGCATCAATGGTGTAGGCACAAAGACAGAAAATGCAAAATTGCTAGGATTTTAGCGTGCACCAATGATAATAGAAAAGAAAGGAAATTGAGGAAAATGGGAAAAAAACAAAAATAAAAGAATACAGTGGCAGTAAAAGGAAAAACAAAACTACTAAAGAAAGTGTGTGTGAGAGGGGAACGATTCTAAGAGGAATTTTAGGGATTCTCATTCCTTTATTTTAAAAAAAATAATAAAATAAAATAAACAAAATCCTAACCCATTAGATTTTCTAGAGTTGAAGCCAAAAATAACTTCTACTAAAAACACATAGGGATTTGAACACAAGACCTAAGGGTAAGCTAAAGCCTTACCACTAAACCAGCAAACTCATTCTTGTCTCTAAGACGTAATGATAAAATTAAAAGTCTAACCGCAACCACTGACTCAACCAACAAACCTTGATTCTTCTAAACCCATTTTCGGGATGTGACAATCATAATATCACGTTCCCATTCATGAAATTAAGTTCACTAAATGGCCAAAACTTATGCATATTTCTTTGCCTAGATAGCATGAACAACACCAAATAGATTTCCACCATTACAACCATCAACACAACCATTAAAACTTACCACTTATGCATTGGTTCATTTACCAAAAGGCTCAAAACATAACCAAATACTTATGACATATATATATGCCAAAAGCTTAGCTACATGCCACTTATAACCAGGTCAAAATGAGTATATAACTACCAAAAGAGTTAACAGAGTGATCTCCAAAAGCATCCAATCGTCAACTCTTGTTCGACGATCTATAAGGAAGAAAAACAAAAATGAGGTAAGCCTGCGTAAACCTTAGTAAGTTCGTATTGAACGTAAACTTTAACTTACCGTAAAGGAACTAACTTAAACATTTCACAATAAAAATCATAATCAAGGTCATAAGTTCATTTAATTGCCTATACACATCATAAGTTCATTTAATTGCCTATACACATCATAAGTCTCACAAGGTTAGTAAATTCACATATATGAAAACATGTAATTTCTTCATGTCATAAAACATATACAAGTAAACATATTTGATATATCATTCATCCATCATCTATTCATTTAACATTTCACATCTTCAGTTCAATAATTTCATATAAATACTTCATATAACCATTTCTATTTACTCATTTCATTTTTCATTTTCACCCGATAAACCATAATGAAATAGCGTTGGATCCAGGGGAACAGTGCTAACACAAGCTGTAACTATAAAGGTTCACATAAGCTGTGAAATGGACCTACTCACACAAGCTATAGGTCAGGATGTTAGGCTACATGATGCTGCACACACGAGCTGTGAAGAATCTATAATAAATATAGGACTTTATTTGTTGGTAGGATATCCAATACCAAGACCCGAAACTATAATAACCCTAATGATATGTCCTTTGTATCCTAAGCATTCACAAGGTTCATAAGGGTCACATTTCATATCCATGTCAATTAATTATATATATATACACATTACTTCATCACAAGAACTCATCTATATAGTTTTTCATTTTCAGTCAGTCATAACCTTTAACTTCATTAACAATGCAACTTAATACATTTCATCAATTACCATTTATTGGGCAAACAAACTCAATCAGTACAAAAATAATTATTAAATCACAAATACAACAACTAATTAATTTAATCAATTTACGAACTTACCAAAACACGATAGTTACCGACACCTCAACGACGACTACTCGACAACTTTTTCTTTCCTGTGATTATCAACTGATTGATTCATTTCTTGATCTAAATATAATTACTTAATTAAATTATCCAATTAAATTAATTTAAAATACTTAAATTCATATATTTGACCCTTTATCGATATTTTACATTTTTACCCTATACTTTTACCTTATATTCAATTTAGTCCCTAAACCCAAAACTTTCAAATCTATCACAATTTAACCCAAAAAAGGCTATCTGAATCTTCTATATTCCCTATATAGCCTATATACATCACATTTTTACAAAAAAATTCATGTAATTTTACTATTTTAATAATTTAGTCCTTAAACTTTAATATCAACCAAAATCACTTTACAAAATAGTCATATTTAAAATTGTCATATTCAACTATCAAGCTTATAAATCTACCATAAAACTTCAAAAACATCAAAATTTCATCCACGACATAACTCAAAACATTTAAAAATTTTACGAATTAGTCCCTTGGTTAGCTATATTAAGCTACAACGATTTCAAAAACATAAAAATCACTAAAAACGGATGAAAAATACATACCATGGAAGGAGATTAAAGCTTGACCAATTCTTTTGTTTCTCAAGCTATGGAGTTTCGGTTGGAAGGGCAAAAGATGATGAAAGAAAAAAAATGGCCTTTTACTTTTGTTTTGTTTTCATTATCATTAGCATTATTTTAATATAAAAATACATATAATCTAATGAAAATTCTTTCAATAACCGTCCACTATATTTGATTAAGGTGAAATTTCCATTTCAACCCTAGCACTTTGACTTTTTAAGCCATTTAACTAAAAAATATATAGCAATTGACTTTTGTAGCTTTTACGATTTAGTCCTTTTTTTTAATTAACTATCCAAACGTCAAAATTTTTGGACCAAATTTCAATACACCTATTTAATCCTTCTATGGGCTTGATTTACAGAAACGAGATCCCGATACTTAACGATTTACCAAAACCACTTGATTTACCAAAACCACTTCACTTTGGGGGCAAACCACTTATACTTAATGATTCATTCAATTAGCAAAAATTATCAAATCAAAATACAATATAATACCATATTTGACTCCTAAATATTAAATAATAATATTTATGGGCTCATTCATCAGATTTGTGGTCACAAAACCACTATTATTGACACCACTAAAAAATGAGTTGTTACACTCTATTTATAGTTGAGCTCCCCTAGATCCAATGGTACAAATTGAATTACATCAACGGTTGAGATTAGGGGTGAGTATTCGATCGAGTCGAGTCAAAAAATTTTGAGTTAGTCGAGTTGACGAATCTTATTTTAGCCACCGAACTCAATTTGATTTTTTTAATCGAATCGAATCGAGTCAAAAAATTTGGAGTCAAGTTAACGAATCCTATTATTTATACTCAATGTTCCGTTTATATGGACCAATTATTTAACTAGTAGATGAAGTATAAGATTATTTAACTACATAAACAATACAATGGTTTTCCCTTTTAACTTAATGAGTAAACATTTATCAAAACGACGTAGTTTTGCCTTTTCTTATTCGAATTTTTGGATAACTCGAATTGTGTAATTCATATTTGAGTTGATCTGAATAACTTGATTAACTAAAATAACTCGAACTATTTAATTCAAAATTTAAATTTTATCTAGTTTTTTTGATTGAATCGAATTTTGCTCACCCCTAGTTGAGATTAGTGTCTGTCTATAAGATTAGAGTCTTAAGGGATTTAAACTCTATACATATTTATCCCTTAAGATTTATAATAAGTACCCTAGTAACTCAAGTTTTATTGGAGTGTTTCACTAGGCTGCCAAGGCTTTAAGTAAATGGGCTTCTACATATGCTCCATGAATCGGGCTAATTCAAGTGGACTAAATGAGCCTTATTTGATCAATTGACCTCTATGGGACAGTTTGTGTGCATTCGCCACAAACTTTAATTCGTGGCCTCTGACATTCACCCCACTCATTCTCGCGATGCCCTTGTCGTGTCCTCGAAATGCCACTAGTTTGCCTCGTCTCGAAAATACATTACTGCCTTGATCGATTCCCAACTAGTCTCTTTGTCGGATAGTTCTACCCCTCGGAACATTTGCCTAGCCTTATGTCTCTACCATTGCCTAACTCGAACCGTTTCTCTCTTTTGTGTATCTCGATCTTAAGAGGTCACTATTCTTACTTACCACTATTATGACTTGCCTCGATCAGGATCCCCTTGATCCTTACAAAAAGACTTTGACACACCCATATTGTACACTGGGTTAACCTTGAGTGTTGTCGCCAATTCCAGTTTATAAGTCCTTCGGCTTACCTGCTTTAGAACTTTGAAAGGGCCCTTGAGTATTTGCCAAGCCAACGGTAAGTCATAGTGTAAAACACTAGATAAGTGTTTGAGATGTACCTCATTCATAGCATTTACTCTGTTCAACTACCTCTCTTATAGGTGGTAGCTCCACTGATAACTCAAAAGGCTTTACATCTGTTTGTCGCACCTTTAGCATTTCCAATGGGATCTTCTTAGCACTCCGATCTACCAAATCGATGTTCTTACCACAATGAACATCCTCGACTAGCTGGATTGCCAAAAATACCTTGTTTTCACCTTTATCATCAAGACTCACAGACATAATGCATTGTCGTTAACGAGTATCCAAGATACAAATTGATTTGTCGTAATTTGATATGGAAAATTAGGGTTTCCTGGTATACTTAAAGAGTTTATTCTCAAGCAAAGTAGCATATTTTTCGTAGTTTTTGGTAATTTTTAGATTTTTAATTTAATAAGTGTAAATGCCTTATTTTTACTCATTTTGAGACCCAATTTGGCCAATAGTATCATTGCGGGGCCTAACACATGGTTGAGTGATGTAGGGACGTGTTGGAGGCTGAAGTCGAGCAAGAGCAACACCAAAGGAGAGGGTATTGTGATATCCAAACCTTGGAATTGCGATACCTCCAACAAACTTGAGAACGGAGACCACCCTTTAGTGGCATCGAGATATCCACTTTGTGTATCACGATATCCACCCTTCAAAAAGTCCCCCAAGTTTGAAATTGTCTTAGGTATCGCGATATCCTCTTCCTTGGTATCGCGATACTGATATCACGAGGGGATAAAAATGGAAAAAAAAAAGGTAGTCTTTGTCCACCGAAGCACCAATCATTAAAGGCCCGTTCAAGGGTATTTTGGGCACAAGAATTGGGTTAGAATAGTTGTTATATTAGCCAAAATTTGGCTGAAAGAGAAAAAAGGTCACATTATTGTAGTCTAGGCTTAGTTTTCTATAGGTTTTCTCTTAGCTTTTCTTCCTCTTTTTCTAAAGTTTCTTATTTTCAATTCCTTAACTGTAGATTTTACATTTCTCAGTAACTATTCTTCTTGTTTTAGTTATTCTTAGTGTTAGTTAAGTTAGTTATCACTGTAGCTTAGGTTTATTTGCACTTTTAGTTATTGTACCTTAGTTGTAAGACATTTTCATATTTAGTTTAATTTATTTCAGTTTCTTTCACTTTGCACTTGTTAAAGTTTGTTCATGTAAACGGAAAAATATATAGGATTTTTCCTATATAATTCATCACCTTTTTACTTAAAATTGTTGTTAAAACCAAGTAATTGTTTAATAAATTAATGAAATATGTGAAAATATGAAATTTGGACATAGAAATTATTAAAATGTGATTTTATGTTTTATTATATAGTTTTCATGCATAAAATGGCTTATTTTATATTAATTTAAGCATATTATATTTTTAAGTTATGAAGTGGGCCATGTATAATTAAATTAAATAATAAAATTATAATGTTATATTTTAAGAATTCATTTTAAATATTTCATTAATAAAATTGGGTTTAATTAATTAAGTAAATTGATTAATTAAAGAGGTTAAATTAATTCATTTGGTGCTCTAAACTATCTGCTATTTTTGACAAGTCTGAGAGTTTTCTTCTAATTGCAAAACCATCCAAAGTGGGGACCAAGTCAACCTAATTTTTTGTTGCACATGGCTGATTATAAACCAATTTTTAGTTTAATTATACAAGGCCCTTGAAGAGTTGAAGAATTAGAAATTTACCTGAAGATTTGTTGGAGACCGAGTCTTAGTCCTGAGTTGTTGGGGCATTCAAATTGACCAAAAATCAAGGAAAAATTAGCCACGTTTCCTCAATTCATGGCCGACCACTCTTGGAGGAGGTTTCAAATGATGGACACTCCTAATTTTAGCAAACTAGCTCCCTTGCCTCACCTATAAATAAGAGCTCATTTCTCACTTCATCCCTCATCTCATCATCCCTCTCATCTCTCATCCTCTCTCTCAACTCTCTTAGCTCTCACTCCTATCATCATCCTTGCATAAGGATTTTAGCAAATTAGGCTCTTAAAGAGCCCTTGGTCGGCCACCTTGGAGAACCATCAGCAAAGGAGCAACGCAAAGAAGCGAAGGAGCCTCGTCAGTCAGAGTCTTGGGTGACTGCCACTCTGAATTGGGTTTAATCTTTCTTTTCTTTAATTTAATATAAAGATGTTTTTTGTTTGTTATTTGTTCTTGTTTACAACAATGATAGCTTAATTTTATTTAAGCTAGGATGATTATTTTGATTAAATAATATTTATTTGATTCATGTTTATAATGTTTGTGCCTCAATCGATCATGTTTTCAATTCCAATCAAGTCTGTATTTTGTTCATATGTGATTGAAATGCACCTGAATTAGCTGAGCGATCCTAACCAGACGACAGCTAATGGACGCATAATTGAAATGTGCATGCTCAATTTAGATCCTAACCCGATTAAATTCTAGGTTGTATAACAACCCTAACCAGCCTCTGTTATCTGTAGAGTTTTTAGATTTGTGTGATTAAATTGTTTCAAACCTAACACGTCCCTGTTACCTCACACGAATGCTAAGAAACCCTTAGTAAATAAGGATCAGTAAAATGTGTATTTACTAAGTAAAGGATTCCGAAAGGACCTAATTTGGTTTCCAAACTCATGAAAGATCAAGTTGCCATGGAATGTTTTTCCGAATATTATTAAGCATGATGATAATAAATTAAGTTTAATTAAAGTAATTTTCCTAGTTTATTTATGTTATAATTGTTGCAAATTGTGTTAAATTTTGCTAAAATCTATTTCATTCATATAGTCTGCATATTAGGATAATTTACATTAGGGATTATTACATCTAGTTTATACCACTTCTCAACTATATTTTGTTTTTATTTTTCAAATTGTTAATATAATTTTACAAATTAAGTGACTTAGCACAAATATAATCCCTGTGGAGACAAAAACTCAATACTTACTTATTACTTGATAACGACTATGTACACTTGCACAAACCCGAGCATTATAGTTCATTTTATGTTTATTGTTTTAGATTTTCTTGTTGAATGTCTTTCTTTTTATGATATTTAAGTTTTCTTGCATAAAAATATCAACTTTTAAATTTTTCTTAAGCTTTGTTTTAATGGCTTCTTTTCTTTTCATTTTCATGGTTGTTAGTTTTATTTCCAGCAAGAGTAGCTAAACCTTTAATGGGGTTGGTTGATGGAGATGTGGTGAGCTGATTTTTAGATGAAGAATCAAATCATAATAAATTGAACTAAATTGAATGAACTTAAAAACTTAGGATTGAAGACCCTAAGGGAACATTTAAGCAAGTGAGACCGAGAGGAGATCTTTTTGGGCACCAACTTGGTAAAATGGAAAGTGAGAGGTAAAATGGAGCCATTTTGGGAGTTTAAGTAATTTGGATCCCTAATTTAAGGATTAATGAACCACATCAATGTCAACCAACCACTGTTTTCTATTTAATTATTAATTTCTTAACTTTACATGTTTTACAATTTTGTCCTTGCTAGCTAGATAGTAAAGTAGATTAATTTCTCTTGACTTTATGATTTGTCGTAATATTAATTTTTTCGATTAGTTGGTTAGACTATTTATTTTACACGCGTGTTATTTAGAAATTATTCAATCCACGATTCTCTTTGGTTCGATCCTTGGAATACTCCAGTGTTTCATTCTAACACTACAAATATTACAAATGACTTGTCACACTTGTAACAAAGCTGCGATAATTATATTTTATTTTATTTCTCGAGTGTTGATTTTTTATCTGGCTCTCATCAATCGAGGGAAAGGCGGTCACAAATATAATCGACAAAAGGAACCAAAAGAGCATTAATCCAGTCAAGGAAATTCAAGCCAAGAACCAAGTCATAATCATCCAAGTGAACTACCTCGAAATTTTCCTTGTTTTTTCATTAATTGATCTGTATCTCAACTCCTTGTACTACTCCCGCAATTGGAACCTCTTTGAAATTTATAGTATTGATCCTCCTAGATGATTTGTTAACTAAGAGACTAAGTTTACTCATGGCTTTCTTTGATATGAACAAATCAGATGCCCCCGTAACAACAAGAGCACTCATCCTTCGAACTACGATGTTGATGTCCACAAACATCAATCATTTTTACTTGCGACCTTCTTCCCTTTTGAAGAATTGAGTATCATTAACCCAAGATTTAAAGCCTCACTCTCTGGCTCCACTTCATCTTCTTTAGAAACTGCAGACAACTTAGATCGCTTTGGATAGTTCCACATCCTATATGAGCCACGACATAAGAAAAACTTCACTGGCTTCTTTTCATTTTCTCATTCTTTTAGCTTCAATAGAACTTAAGATCGAACCAAGTATCAACAGTGCTTTTTTCGGCTCATCATCTCCTTTTATGGTAGAAAACACTGATAATTATATATAGTTCCTTACCATATGCAAACCATCACAAATGAAGCATTTCACTAGCCATTCAAGTTTTTAATGGGTTGCCCTTTCACATTTAGTGGTTTTCCATTGCCACCATTCTTGTTGCTTTTCTAAATTTGTCCTTCTTTGTCTCCCCCACCATTGCCCTTCTCCATGGGATTGGAAGACACAAATTTGTCTTTCCTCGAAACAAGCTTGATTAAGGACTCTACCACGATCATGGCTTTGGACAGTTCTTGAAACCTTCAACGTTTCAATTCCTATTTAACTCATGGCTTCAACCCATCCATGAAAAAGAAGAATGTCTCCTTCTCACTCAAATCCGTGATTTGGAGCATCAGTTCACTAAACTCTTTCACATACTATCTAATTGTGTCTTGTTGTGATAACCAACGCAACTTAGCTCGAACCTCCTTCTCGGCATATTGTGGGTAAAATTGGTCCTTGAACTATTTTTGGAACTCCACCCATGTAACACCCCTTACCCGTATTCGACATCGGAATAGGGTACGAGGCATTACCAGAACACAAACACTTGTAAATGTATTGAACCGAGTTATAAAATTTCATCTAAATTAAAATTTTCAAATTATTAACATACTTTTATAATTCTTCACTATATATCCTCAAAATATTATATTCATAATAAATAGGGCCTACTAGACCCGATACATACTCATGCAATTTAATGCTTCATTTCCTTTTCATTCATTTCATAATTTCCCATGCTTACAATTCAAATCATATCACTAGCAATTTCCTTTTAATTCACTTACAATTCAATATCATTAAGATCAATACTAATATGTATTTACCATTTAACTCAATGTTTATCGATTATACTATTCATTAACACATTTATGAAATTCTCAATTTTGCAATGAAAATATCATTTTAGCTTAAATAACAACATCAATTCAACTCATCATCCTCTTTTTTAGTCATTTTACACTTCATGTATGAACTTATTATTTCATTACCTTTCCACACTCGTTTCCTATGCTTATCACACAAGACATAAACATATCATTCAACCATAGTTGCAAGCTAGTGCATTGAAACATAATTCTTTTTGGAACTAACCACATGATAAACCATTTCACTAGAGATTACATAATTTAAACCTTACCCCCTTTCATGATCACAAGCATATTTCCATTTAGGCACTTACTATTTTGATGCATAACTTATAGATTTAACATGGCATAATCCCGCCACAACTTGGCCAAAGCCTAAGCATGTATACCAAATATGTTAGCCAAATAAACATATAACATAAGCATTATAAGCATGGATTAGCACAATATTTATTCATGTATCAAACTTACTAACATGTGTTAACTCAATACCCATTCATGACATTACTTCATTCCAAATCATATACCAAATATACCATACACACATACTATGAAACTTTATTTTCCCACATGAGCTTAAACCATGACCAATAATGCACAAATATATGCGTCATTTCTACTTCATCGTTTATCAATTATAATCGAGCGTATTACCAATTATACACAAATCATTCATATATTTCCCAATTTTTCCTCCACATCCTCTCCATTCCTCATCCTTAATGTGTATAAAGAACTTAAACAACATTATACATACTTTCACTATTTTCTCATATGTTAATTCAAGCTGACTATCTAAGTCAGAGTTAATGATTTATTTATATCTCGAGCTACAGAGCTCCAAAGTAAGATTCATTAATTTTTCCCGAAACTAGACTCACATATCTTCTTACCATAAAATTTTTAAAATTTTTGGCTTAGCCAATAAGTACAGTTTATTCTTTAAAGTTTCCCCTATTTTACTGCTCAATAGCTCTAAACCCTCTTCACTAAAAATTAATTATCTCTTTATACAGAATTCAGATAATGTTCTAGTTTGCTTCTTTTGAAAATAGACTCATTTAGGATTCTAAAAATATATAGTTCAGACCATAATTATTTTTGTACAATTTTTAACAAATTTTCAAAATTAGAACAGGGGATTCCAAAATCATTCTGACCCTGTCTCACTAAAATTCAAATATCTCAAAATATATAACTCTTTCTTACTCTGTTTCCTTTATGTGAAAATAGACTCATTCACCTTTAATTCCACATCTCATTCAACTTCTAATTCAATTTCCACTATTTTTAGTGATTTTTTAAAGTCACACAACTGTTGTTATCCTAAACTATTTTGTTGTTAAATTTACTCTTCCATAATTTCATTACTTCATTTCATTGTACCAAAGGGTTGATTAAATATCGAGCACATTGTTCATCACACGGTCTTATTCGATTACACTTAATTGTTACGTGATCACATGTATTTTCACTTAGCCAATTTCCTGATGATCACTTTGGAATAATAACCATTACACGGTGGATCAGCACATAGCACCACCCTTATAATCAATTATATTCGGTGGAATCAGCATATAGCAACCACCTTTATTTTCAATGATTTCCAGTGGAGTCAACACATAGCAACCACCTTTATAATTAATGGTACCCGGTGGAATCAGCACATAGCAACCACCTTTATAATCAATGGTACTGAGTGGAATCAACACATAGCAACCACCTTTATAATCAATGATACTCAGTACACGTAGTAGCCTGCACATAGTACTACACACGTGACCATTACTATCACTTTCACATAGTGGCCTGCACACATTCCGTGCCACACATGTGATCATTACTCACTTCATTCGTATCTTTTCTATTCCGGAGGTTCAACCGGGAAATTTTTCACTTTTTCTCACTTTTCTTTTTCACTGATCAAAGTCAATTTCTCGTCTTTCTTGATTTATAATCACACATTAAACTTATAAACACTCACATTATTCAATCTAGTCCAAAAATCACACTTTGGAAAAATTACATTTTTGCCTCTAAAGTTTCACAAAATTACAATTTTGCCCCTAAGCTCGTAAAATAATTTTTATTCAATTTCCTTACATTTTAGGCCTAGCCAAACCATTTCATAACTATAGTAGTCCACAATACTCACTTATTCACACACTTGTGACATATTTTATAACTTTTACAAATTAATCCTTTTATGCATTTTCATCGAAAATCACTTAGTAAAAGACATTCATCACACCCCAAACATTCATATTCTTCCATAAAACATCAAAATACATGCATATAATTCATGGGTAAATTTTTAAACACAAACTCTAGTTCAAAATAATGGTAGAAATAGCTAGATCTTGTTACGAGGATTTCAAAAAAGTAAAAATCATTAAAAACGGGGCTAGAACAGACTTACGATCGAGATTGGAAGCTTGAAAAACCCTATTCATGGTTTCTTCATGAAAAATTCAGCCATATCTTGAAGATGGACAAAAATTGGCTTTTAATTTTGTTTTTAATTCATTTTAATAACTAAATGACCAAAATGCCCTTAATGAAAAACTTTGGAAACATACCTAACCATGTCCATTTTTGTCCACCAACTTAACCAATGGTCTAATTACCATATAAGGACCTCCAATTTAAAATTTCATAACAATTGGAAACTTCTAACAAGTAGAACTCAACTTTTACACTTTTTACAATTTAGTCCTTTTTACTAAATTGAGTGCCCAAACGTCGAAATTTTTGAACGAAATTTTCACAAAATCATTTCGTGAAATTTTAGACCATAAAAATATAATAAAAATAATTTTTTTCTTGTTGAATTTGTGGTCCCGAAACTACTGTTCCGACTAGGCCCAAAATCGGGCTGTTACAACCCAAGTCCCAATTCCAGTCCCACCTCGCTTTTTATCTATGAACCTACGACACCACCATGAAAAAAATGACATCCATAAAATACATGGAAGCAATATTTACCTTAGCATCATTATTCTTGACGCCCACGACACGGAAGTATTGCTTCATTTCCCATAAGAAGTTGTCCACTTCCCTCACAGACCTTGCCCCTTTAAACTTCTCCGATTTTGAGACAATTTTTGTGTTCAAAGTTGTCATTGTGGCTTCATTTTCTTCCTTCATAGTTATCAACCCAGCTTCAAGAGCATCATTCTTTTCTATCAACTTACCCATAGTAGTATTGATGGGCACTTGCAACACATCCATATTGGAACTAAGGGTCTCAGCCACATATTCCTTGAACTTCACTTTCATTGAATCTAACTCATCAATGCGCCCCTAAACTATTTATGGATTCCTCAAGATGGACTACATGACTTTCCGAAGTCACCAACAGATCCCTCAATCTGTTCTCTTTCCCACTGCTCTTAGCACGGGCCTCCATCAGGACATTCTGCTCATCTACTCCTTTCGTCATCTCAATCGGTACCTTTGCACACTGGCTTTGGCATCAACTATCACAGGGCTAGAATTTTAGTTTAGCAAACTGCGAAGCCTTAGGTGATTTCTTTGCATCAAATCCGCCTAAGTCAACCTACCCTTGGAAAATGAGAATTCACAACGGAATTTCTTTAAGGCATCAAAATAAAGCAGAAGCAACTCGAAAAGATGAAGGGACTTGAATTCAAACAGAAAAACCACAAGAAAAGAAAAGCACACCAAGTCTTTGAGTAAATGCTCTTAAAAGTATCATTTAACTAAATAATGGAATGATTACAAATGAGGGGGAAGACCTCTATTTATAGTCGAGCTCCCCTAGATCCAACAATACAAATTGAATTATATCAACAGTTGAGATTAATGTCTATCTACAATATAAGAGTCCTAAGGGATTTCCCTTAGGATTTACAATAATTACCCTGGTAACTCTAGTTTTACTGGAGTATTTCACTAGACCACTAAGACTTCAAGTAGATGGGTTTCTGCATATGCTCCGCAAATCAAGCCAATTCAAGTGGACTAAATGAGCCCCATTTGATCAGTTGACCTCCATGATATGATTTGTGTGCATTCCTCACAACTTTAATCTGCAGCTTGTGACATGCAACATTAGCAAAGTTAAAGAACATTAACTTTTCCATATATTTTGGGCTTATTCAATGAAAAACGAAAAGTTAAAAGTTAAAAAAAATGAAAAATTAAAAAAAATGAAAAATTAAATTAAAGACTGAATTGATTTTTTTTTTATAAAATTGAGCTAAAAAAATCCCTATGGCTAAATTTTATATATTATTATCAACCAAGTTAGTTGTGCAATGGCAAGTGACAAACAACTTACTATGAAATCAAGTTCTTATCGACAAGATCTTGAATTTAAACCTCAAACATCCCCACTCCTGGTATCAATATATATTATTACAATATATTTTAGAGATTAATTTTGTATTTCATTACCTCTCACAGTAGAAAGTATTGTATAAAACTAGAAAAAAAGACCAGAAATGTGGCAAAAATAGATTTTGTAAATTCCAACTCAGATTCTAGGTTCGGCTTACCGAATGAATTCTTTATTATTTTTTTTGATATCTTAACAAAAAATTTAGGATTAGAAATTCAATTTTTTTTCAAATCCAAGCTTCAAATGAGACATAAGGAAAAATTCTCAAAATTATGTGAGTTTTAATTTGTTGTACAATTTGATATATGAACTTTAATTGATGCAATTATATACATGAACTTGATTGTAGTTTAAATTTTTAATTTAACCATACACATTTAAATAAATAAATAGATCAATCTATTTTTATATTGGATAGATATAATTATTTGTATATACAATATATGAACATAAAATGATACTACATCAATAATAATGGTACTAATTTATGATAATTGAATCAAATAAAAATTCCATGTATAAAATTACACAAAATTAAAGTTCATGTATAAAAATTACATAATAAACCAAAGCTTATGTATAGCTTTGAGATTTAATCTACTTAAAATATCATATTTTATATCTATGTTTGAATGTATTGTATTGAAAACAGGTATTAGACCTGCGGAAATGACGAGTTATGAGATTAGTGTCATGGACATAAAACTTACGAGTTGAGAACACGATCCTTGTAATATTTTTTAGCATAATATATGTATGTTACTAGTAGCTATAAGGGTTGATTTTGTGGGCTAAGATGAGTTGAGAATATTCGGAAAATAAACAAATCAATTAATGGCATAAAATGAGTTTTGGGGGAGAAAATGATCCAGCGACAAAGCAGTAACAGAGGTCTCTTCTCCTCCAGGTACATATTTCGTTTATTTATGGAAAATGATTGTTTGTTGTTTCGTTCATGGATCAGGGATAAGGTGCCAAAAAGAAGAGAAAAAAGCAAGCATTGAACAAGTGCTAAAATATTGTCATAAAACAGAACAAAAGCAATGGCAGAGAACAATAACTCACTATAAACATCATGATTTAAAAAAAAAAAAAAAAGCAGACTCAGAAGAGCATATCGTTACGAAGACTTTACATTACCTGGTGATGACCATCTTAAGGAAACTCACAGGAGGACAAAACAGAGCCGAAACTGTCAACCTTTAATGGAGTTTTGAGGAAATACCTTCTGAATGAATTCCAGGAACCGTTGCGAGTAAAATGTAGGATCGACAGCAGATATGGACACAGAATCAAACTGAAGAGATTTATAGGCATGTTCAATCTTCTTAGACATGTTATATTCTTGCAAAATGTCGATCATGCCTAGATACAGAACAACATCATATGCTTCATGGAACATGTTTTCTTCTTTCCCTGGAATCAGCTCAGCCCTTGCTGGCATGTTCACACCAAGCTGGATCTGGAGTCTGTTTAAATAAGTGATACAATAATTTCTTTAAAAACTATCCCCAAAATATATGGAAAAGAATCACAATTTCACCAGCTAATTTGAACTAAACCATCTAGCGGCTCTTGTACTATAAGCCTAGGAGCAACTTAGTTCCTCTACCATAAAAAGTGAGTAATTTAGTCATTATAAATCAATTTAATTTTGAAGTACAGAGGCAATAGTTTGAATTGCGAAAACCTCAAACTTTAAAATGTTGACTTGCCTGTGTTTATATATTTTAAAGCAGGTCACTTTAAAACACAAGTGAATATTTTTTAACATTCAAGGTTGATGTCATTTAAATTTTAGCTCTTTGTATCGAAAGTAAATGTACAAGGATTAAATTGCTCTCTTATAATAGAATGGATAATCAACTCCTAAGCGACCCACTGCATAGTTTAACTTCAGAAAATGCTAGTTATTTATGGAGGAGGAGCAAGAAAGAGACTTTTCATAGCTAAGTACAATGCAACAACTTTCCACGCTTTCTAGTGGTGATTCACATGATCGCATTATTCCACCTTTATTCTGTTTCTATTATTGCTTCTGACAGATTAAGGAAATCAGATTACCAGATCCATTAAGGTAACGATCAAGCAATTTATTATTGGGCATCAGACAGACATTGTAAGATTTGAAAACAACATTATGACATGTTAAGATATCATACCTGGCTGTACCAGGGAGAAGGAGATCTACTTCCTCATCACCTGCAGATGAAGCTCGAAGACGTCTACCTCGTATATGAGGACCAACAACAACACTATCATCTGTTCCCCGAGGAACCAAAACAAGTCCTTGTGGGTAGTTGGAGATTCCATCCTCCTCTGGAAAACGTTTAAACCAAAATATTTTAAATCAACCCACTGTCCTTCAGAATTGAATCAAAAGTTGTAGCATAAAAGAAGTTCAATCAGATAATTACAGCAAATACCAGATTCTACATGTGGGGTAAGTAACATGGATGACATATTTGGTTCTATCACCAACTAAGGGAACCACATGCCATCTTGAAAAATCCCAAAAGTATTAAAACCAAAATAGTAAGGAGTTCATCTGGTAACAACTGTCTTATTTTTTTATGTAACTTCTTGTTTCAAGTATGAAACTTGTAAAGTATTTATCTAACCTCTACATTTTGGGTTATATCAGAAACCCATGTCATGTATGTTAATGATTTTTTTATAGAATTGGACTCTCATCCTTTCTCTTTTTTGTTATCTTTCAGTAACACAAATTACTATAATTCTATTTGCCAATATTTCAGTTATTTTCCCTTTCCATAGACTCTACAATCCTTAAGTACTTAACGAGATCCAAATGCTTAAAAGACACTTAACACATACAATCCTGTTCAAAATAATGAACAGAGAACATGATGTCCTACGTCACAAAGATTAAAGAAGCTAGAAGGAACTGCCAATAGAAGATCAAATTTTCAAAATTCAAACCTTCCTCTGCAACACTCCCTAATCCATCCACTCTATTGTAGGACATGTGAGACCTCAAATGCTGGGGTGCTCGATAATGCACACCAAGCAGAAGGCTATAATCCATTATGTGTTGCGACTCCAAAAACTTACTGTCAGTCTCGATTTGCCTGCAAAATACATACAAATGCAATAAAATCATGCATTGGAAGGTAAACCAATTATATAAGATTGCTATTAGAGTGAGACAGGAAAGAGACAATTTTATATCATGAAAACTGTCCATTTATGTTCTTAAATTGCAACGTAAACAATATATTGGGCTAAGAAAACAATGCACATTACATTTTACTAAAATAAGGATTCAAAACTTACTCCCATGAAATGTACCCTTCACATAACCAAGTGATACATATCAGCTTAAACCGGTGGGATAATAGAGGATGATAAAGAAGCTACAAATTTATCAGTTAGTACCTTAATAAAGCCTCTCGCCAAGAAGGTTCTAAGTAAAAGCAGTAGTTGAGATCCAAATCTTTAAGTGTTGTGTTCTCATCAATTTCAATATTGTCTGCAGAACGCCCTAGAGACGATCCTTTCAAGTCAAATCTTCTATGGATCCTTAACTCAGTGCAGAACATATTTCCCATCACTACAAAGCGAAACTGCAAAAAGGATAAGGTTTATGGTAGTTAGCTTCAAATGATCAAACGGCATTCCAAAATCTTGAAGGAACCTTTCGTTACATACCATGAAATATGGAAAACATAGTCCTTAATCAAAGTACCTAAAAATATTTTATTCAAGTGCATTCAGTGAAACCACCTTTAAAAAGTGTACTGATTGAGGTCTTGCATAGGAAAGAACTCTACTGTGCTCATTACCTTTTGACCACTTGATGGTTTGATTCTGTGAAGACCAAAGAATTTTGTTATAAGCGTGTTCTCATATGACCTCACGTGATGATGATAGTTCGGAAGCATTCTTAGAAGAACCTATATGCAAGAAATCAGTCAATAAAACGTGCAACCAATTGAGGAAAACAAGGAGCAGAAGAGAAACATAACCAGAAGTACATTGCAAATGCTTTATGGTATGTTATTATTATTTTTTTTAAATTAAGGAGTTGAAAAGTAAAGAGTTGCACAGTTGAGAAATGCCTATAGCAGACCTGACATGCACAATTTACACAAGTTAAGCAACCGGAGAGAAATTATCATATTTAATCAAGCTAGTTGCCCAAAAAGTATAAATGAAGGTAAAGCTGGAGATTGCAAACCTTTACTTCAGATTTCCGGAGTGTCTTAATCATGAAACGATCATCTTGAGACAGAAAGAAGATACTACCACTTTTACCAGGAGAAGAAAGTTCTCTGAGAACATCATTTCCACAAATGGATATCATGTAGTCAGCAGCATCAATCTTGAACATCTCCCTTAAATTCCTACAACGAGTTTTATATGTGTCAACATGGGAAACAAAACATAGTACCATATCCACAGAACATAGCAAGAAAAAATTATAATAAAAGAAAGATACAGGCTTTTGCCTACTGAAAGCATATTTATTCAATATTGTGGGGGTTAAAATGTGCTCTAAGTCCCTATACATCGTACATTTAGAATTTAGTCCCCCTACTTACATTTCAAGGAACTTAGTCCCTCTACTTTCAAATTTAAATATGTAAGTCCAATTGTTAACACTGTTAAGTTTTCCTCTTAAATTTAGGTTTATTACAACATAATTTTTTTGTTACATGGCTACCAAGTTAGTTTTTTTTTCTTTTTCTTTTTTTTTTTAAATTTCAAAATGTCACACAAGTGAATTCAACAAAAGAATTTTAAGGTGGCATTAACAATTGAACCTGAATTTTGAAATCTGAAAAATATACAGACTAAATTCTTAGGATCTAAAATTAGAGGAGTTAAATTCCAAATTTATAGAGTATAGAGACTTGGAGCATATTTTAACCTATTTTGGAAGAATACTAGTGAATCATATGATCTCCACAGATGCAGGTCGTATGAAGTACTAAAAGAATGAACTTGTAAAAGTAAAGCTAGATGTAAAGAAGTACTCAAGTGACATATGCAGTATGTTCAGTTTCAAGTAATGGACTGATACTCCATAGGATCTTAAAACTTAAAAGCTCTAAATATCTCGGAAATTAAGACTATATTGCGAAAAAACTTAATACTAATAAATTTATTGAAGAGTTCGCCTGTCCTCATAATGTCTCTAATTTGGCAAAATATACATCTCTCCGAAATATGTAATGGAAAGTGAGATCAAAAGAAAAGTTATCTACCCAATATTAACATCAACCTTGTGGTCTAACAAAATATCTTCCTTTTAGAAATAAAAAGAAAATTAAATTTTAACACCTTTCCTATAAGGACATACAATCTTATATATCATGTACACCAAACCTTCAAAATGAACCATAGGACCTCATTGACATTGAGATATAAGATATTCCCAGCAACTATATCAGAAAAACATATATCTTATACAGAATTCTCCATACAGTCACAAAAAATTATGGAGGTATCTCTAACCTGAAAACCATTGGGCAGTAATCTTTCCACTTAAAATCTTCTGATTGATGGGGAGGTGTCAACTGTGAGCCCTCTTTAGGAAAATTCATCCAAAAGCTAGCCCTGCGGCCAAAATCTGACGCTCTAACTTCTCGTCTTTGTACAGGTGTAATTTTTCCCACAGTGTATCTGGCCAAATCTAACAAATATTCAGCAGTAGGTTTTCCAAAACAACGTCATAGCCAACTAAGGAAGACCATATATGGATTCTCCATGACGGTAAACGTCATAAATCTTTGTATGCATTCTTTACAAAAGATGCCATAAAGTCTAAGTTACAACTAAGAAACGTGTTTAAGTAGTAGTCACAAGTCACAAAAGGTTCACAAGCAAATACAAATGGTTAATCTACTGTCCCGAAGAGGGAGACCATATTGATTCTTAGTTTATACTCATCGAATCAACGCTTCAAACATCTCTTATAGTTTTCTATTAATATCTATAAGGAAATTAAATAACAATAACCGTTCAAACTCCAGCCTAGACAAACTCTATGGTAAACAAAAGCAGCAATAAGATTTAGAAAAATAAACAAATAAGAAAATTAAGTCATAATCGTCTGATAAACAACAAGGGTAAAAAAGCATAAAAGTTAAAATGAACAGACCTGATTCCAAGCTGCAAACTGAGCATTAAATCATAACTCCTGTGGCCTTTAATAATTATTTCACCTGGCCTCTTAACCTCTTTCACAAACATTTTTTGTCTCCGTTTTGCTCTTCTGGATGATGCTGAAAAACTATTATTCAACACAAACTCACTAATTAAGACACCTTGCATGTATTCACGTTCTAAGACTGGTGCATTTGTTTCACTTCCCTTCTCTTCTCCTTCTATAAAAGATTCAGTTAACTCTAAAGATGAATCATACCCAATAACTTTTTCAATAGATACCTCTAGACTCCAACGTCTTTCCAAGGAAACATTTCTGTTGCGAGACTGCTCCAAATTTAATAAGTTTCCTTCACCAGAATTACGATGAGATACCCGAGTGCCACCAACCTTTACACTCCCCATGTCTACAGACGAAGCATGGTGGATATGGGAATGGTTCTGCTTTCTCAAATCTGGTAACAATCCTCTTTTTCTCAGGGCATTGAGGTAAACCTCTTGTAAGGCAGGAAGCCGGCTGCCTTTTGGATAAAATGATCCTTTTCCATCCTTTAAACCCCGTGTCCAAGTTCCTACATAGCAACCACCATCCCTCCAGTTATACACTCCAAGTCCATGCATCATTCCATTTAACCAGCTTCCTTCAAAGGAGTCTCCATTTGTCCATGTAAGGGTTCCTTTGCCTGACATTTTACCTCCTTTCATGTTCCCTAGATAAACATTGCCATTGACCCAAGTATATTTTCCAGGACCTTCAGGTGTTCCTTGGATCCAAGCGCCCTCAAAGACATCTCCATTAGGATAAACTTGATATCCCAAACCATGTTTGAGGTTCAACTTCCATCTCCCCTTATAAGTTAATTTATTAGAGTCAATATATGTCCCAGTACCATGCATATAACCACCTGAGAATTCACCATCATAAAACGTTCCAGAAGGCCATTGTATCTTGCCAGTCCCTTGCCTCATCCCACGTCTCCATTCTCCCTCATACACACAACCAACTTTCCAAACATATTTACCACGACCCTCTGGCACATTCCCTTGTAATGACCCAGAATATAAGTCCCCATTTGGAAGCAAGAGTTCTCCAACTCTAAATGCAGCAGTTTCAGAACTATGGACAGCTTCACCATTAGTTAGTATAGAACCGTTGTCCTTGTCAGTGATGGCATCAAGAGATCTTGTTCTTTCTGCACAAGAACGTGCTCCTTCCACGTTATCAAGGGTGACCACGGGGCCAGACATGCATAATGCCGCAAAAGGTTTCAGTTTCTTACAGGAATAAAATTAAGTCAATCACAAGGTTCTCATTCGAAAATATAAAACAGATTTTTACTATTAGATTCCGAAAAATAATACATTTACAAAAGCTCGTTCCTTTGATCTACAAAGAGATTAACGAATCCAGAGTATTCATCAGTAGCAGAACAACTTATTTCGACACTGTAAAAAGACTACCTAAAGCACATTAAATCCTACTTAATGATGACTTCACATGTAATTTGTAAAAATAAAAGACTATAACGAGTGCTTGCTTGATTGAAGAATATAACACACTAGAGAAAATTTTCATGAAAATTAAACGGTAAAATCATATAAATACACAATTAACACATAAATTTTCGATTCAACTATAAAATCAATCAAAAAAAAAATCCTAGCACAAAATCTTTAAATCTTTACCTCATCTTTTAGATCATGTTTTTCTCTACTCAGTTAAAATGACTATAAATCCTTATAAATTCACTTAGCAGTGTTTACCAAAAATCTATCGCCAAACAAACAAGAAAACATGAAGGAAAACAAAAAGGAAGCAAAACTATTTAAACACAATACAAAGAAAAATAATCAACCAGTTTATTCTACCGCAGTTAATCAACTAAACTGAAGCTCAAACATTGAAGCATCACTAGTAATATACATATATGTAAACTACTAGTGAAATTATATGTAATACGTTTAAAAAAAAGGTGAGGAAAAATAAGAGAAAAAAAGAGTACCTAAGAATAAAAAGGATGTACGACGAAAGCAAAAATCGCAGCAAAGCAAAGAGAAAACAAAGAAAGATTTAGACGAAGATGAAGTTTCGTCGCTGTTTTTAAAAAACTGACAATCTAAAACGCTCCTTCTTTGGCGTTTGGCTTTTGGAAATCAATCTCTTTCCATGGTGACGATTTTGGAACGAATCTCAAAGAGCTAAAATAAAACAAACACCAAATATTCAAATATATATATAACATAATAAAATCTAAGCGTGCGACAGTTACTGAAAAGACAAGTTTACCCAATTCATGCCCGCCCTTTTGTTTTACGCCTGTTTACAGTAATAATCGGGTGATACATTTTTATGTGTTTAATTAATTAAGACAAGTTAAGGACGGCAATCAAAACGTCGGTTTACAGCGGCCGGGGTTTGACTTATAGATTGCAACAGCCAGGACATGTGACAGTGACCCGGTGATTTTTTCCCTATGACTTTTTACCTTATTTCTGTTTTACCTTCTTTTAAAATTGGATTTTATTTAAAATTTTAAAAAAATTACTCCTCTCAAAAATTTATATGATATTTTGATTATTAGTAGCTAAATATGTTCTTTTTCTTTCTACCTAAATTTCTTTTTGATATTTTGATGCTGAACTTTCGGACATTCTTGAGGGTCTCAAGCTTATTCCACTTAAAGGTCATGACCAAGTTATCATTTAATCTGACAGTTTGGAAATTGTTAAAGTCATTCTTGGAAGTATTTCAATCATTTCAAACTTTGCTTTGATTAGGTGTATTCAAAATAATTTATGTCAAGAAAGCCAGTGGTCATTGCGGTACATTCTAAGAGAACAGAATCAAGCTGCGGATCGCTTAGCTAAACAAGTACTGGCCGAAAAAGATGACTTGCAGGTTTTTGAATCTCCTCCCCCCATAATGGTTTGCGCTTTTCTCAATATGGATAAGTCTAAAGGTCGCTTTTCTTTCAAAATATTGCTATGTAATAAGTTAGTTTTGTCTTATTATCACTAAAATTTTTTTTGTCACAAGTGGTATTCATATTATTTTTTTCTCAAATTGATATTTCCGTCAATCAAACTGTCTACTTAAAAAGAAGGGCTTAACCCACAAATTAGTACTTAAACTATGGCAACTTTTTCTAAATTGATATCTAAACATTTTTTATCACTAAGTGATACCTAAATTATTCTGTTTACCTATTCTAGCTAGTAATAGACTACCACATCATATAAACTTTAAAAAAAAATTAATTATTTTATTTTATATTTTACATTTTACATTATTTCTCTCTTTGTTTTTGTTGGGTAATTTACCAATAAAGCCCTTTTTTTTAAAAATTACCGAAATGGGCCCATTATTTAATTATTTATCGGAATGGTCCTTTTTCTGCGAATCGCGTCCACGTCAGCGCGATGTTAGGGTACGCACCAGGAAATCAAGTCCACGTTAGCGCGAGTTGATGACGTGGCAGAAAATCACGCCCTTGACATCGCGCTGACGTGGACGCAATTTCGCGATTTTTCCCACGTTAGGTTTTTTTTGCTTTTAGGGTTTAGGGTTCAGGCTTTTAAGGGTTTTTAGGTCCTGGAAGAAATAATTTCGAGTTGACGTTTCTGATAAAATAGTATAAAATCGCTTCTAGCAGGATGATATTTGAGAAGAATTTGTGAAATCGCGCCCTCGTGGACGCGCTTTTGCTACAGTAGGTCACGGAAGAAATAATTATTTTTTTGATGTTTCTGAGCAAATAGTATAAAATCTCTTCTAGCAAGATGCTATTTAAGAAGAATTTGTGAAATCGCGGCCTCGTCAGCGCGCTTTTGCTACAGTAGGTCATGTAAGAAATAAATTTTTTTTGACGTTTCTGAGCAAATAATATAAAATCGCTTTTAGCAGGATGCTATTTGAGAAGAATTTGTGAAATCGCGCCCTCGTGGACGCGCTTTTGCTACAGTAGCATGTTTGGGCTGAGGCTATAAATTAGGCAGAAAATGTTCTCAGAATGCATAAATCACAGCAGAAATAATTTAGAGAGGCTAAGAAGGTTAGAGTTTCAAATATGAGTGAACATATTAGTGCTGTTATTTACTACGATGGTGAGGTTTGCCACACCGAGAATGGTGTTGTTTTTTTGTCGGAGAATATTGTGCGACTGGTTTTTAACCAGAACATAGATTTGACAGAACTTCGTAAAAGGATTAGGCGTAAAATTTTTGGAACGACGCCAATGAAAGTTCTGCCTATCATGTATCGATTATGTTCTTCTGTTGATCCGGTGACATATGACTCGTTCGAGATAAAAAGTTCTCATAGCTTTGAGGCAATGGTGCAGACTCATCTTGCTAGTGGAGCACCTTATATTGAGTTATATGTACAATTTACATCGCCAACTGATGTACCAGCGACCGATGTTTGAGATGTATACATCACCCCTAGCCGACACTCGGTTAGCGGGTTACAAAATACGGAATAGCCCATGTTCGGTAGCGGTGTCGAATGCACATCCCCTACAAAACACTCTATCGGTGGCTCAATGTTTGATGCTGGAAATACGTCCTGGGGAGCGGCATCAATTTCTAGCGGGTGGCAATCTACATCCAATTCGGGACGTTATCAAATGCCCAGAAGAAGGGATGATGTACTCCCTACGACGTCAACCGATGAGGGGACCTCGTATACTGCAGATGATTGTGGGTTAGAAGATGACTCCGATGTGGATCCACCTCGAGAGCCCGGGCCGGATGGTGCAGAAGTTGGCTTATTTTCTGAACCGAAGCCTATTCCAACAGAAGCTGAAGATGCTGACAGGAGTTCAGATGAGGAAGAAAATCCACGATTCAGAGCATACTCACCTCCAGCCCACATGCATAATGTCAATCTGTCTGCAGATGATGCGTTAGAGTTTCCAGATCTACCACACCGGTTACGTGATCGTACAAGTTCGGGGGTAGATTTCGGTGAACTTGAAGTTGGTAATCAGTTTACCAACAAGGATAGTTTTATTGGTGCTTTGAAACAACATAGCATCAAAAACGGTGTTAACTACCACGTCGTTAAATCAAAATCTGATAAGTTTGAGGTGAAGTGTGCGGTGCAAGACGGCACATGTTCATGGAAAATCTACGCCTCGTTAAGGAAAAGGACAGGTTTGTGGGAGATAAAAAAGTACAAAGGTCCACATACATGTACTGCAGGTACAGTATTGACTGTATCTGAATAATACTTTTATTATGCAATGTTGCATTATTTAATGTACTCATTTTGTAGATGTTTCACAAGATCAACCCAAAATGGATTCAGCCATGTTAGTTAGCTTGATACTTCCCACGATAAAAGCAGATCCTAGGACTTCAATGCAGGTGTTAATTACCAATATCCGTAGTCAAATGGGGTACACGCCCTCTTACTGCAAGGCTTGAATAGCTAAGTAAAAGGCGTTCGAGAATATGCATAGTGGGTGAGGCGCCTCATATAATGAAATATGGCAGTGGTGTCAGGTGCTAGAGAGATACGTCCCCGGTGTCATCACAGAACTTGAAACAGAACATGCGTACTACAATGGCCGATTGCTATGTGGATGCCAAGTGTTCAAACGCCTGATTTGGACCTTTAAGCAATGCCGAGACGCATTTCCATACTGCAAGCCATTGGTACAAATTGACGGTACCTTCATGTTCGGTAGGTATACTCATCGGCTATTGCTTGCAGTGGCACAGGATGGCGGTGGGAGAATTCTTCTAATTGCATTTGCAATAACACCGGGGGAGTCGTCTGATGACTGAAATTTCTTTCTCTCTAGGTTAAGGAGGCATGTGTGCCCCCAACCTGATATTTGTGTTATTTCAGATCGGGCTGCCGGTATACTAGCTGCATTTGATCGAGAGGGAAGCTTATGGCAGTGCACACACCATATATATTTCCTAAGACATGTTGCTTCGAACTACTACAGGCAATATCCATCTAAGAGCGAATGACGACAAGTGACCAACATGGGTATTTAGTCTATATCTGTGTTATTTCGTTTGTCAATTTGAATTAGTTTTATTGGTAGAAGTGGTATAAATTATTCGCTATGATATTATATTGGCAGAGTATGAAATAAATAAAGATCGTTTTCACGAGATGTTGGCAATTTTACGATCCCAAAACGAAGAAGGGGCAGACTACCTTTGTAACATATGTTTCGAACAGTGGGCACAAGCATATGACGGTAGCCTACGATATGGCCATATGACGTCAAACCTGGCTGAATGCATAAATTCTATTCTTAAAGGAACGCGCCATCTACCGATAACATCGGTTGTGCGAGAGACATATTTTCGTTTGGCGGCGCTATTTTCAAAGCGAGCAGCAAGTTATGTAGGCCAGATGCAGGGAGGCCATGTATGGTGCAGTAAGGTAGTTCAAGAAATTAACAAGGCCAAGGCGAGGGCAAACACCATGCACACAGTGTGTTACGATCGAGATAATTTATGGTTTCGCGTGACAGAATTTGATAGACCGCACCAAGGTGTTGTTGGCGGGTAATATCGTGTACACTTGCGAAATAGGACTTGTGACTGTGGGATGTTTGATGCACTTCGTTATCCATGCGCTCATGTTATTGCAGATTGTCAGATACTCCGTCTGGATCCGATGAGTTATGTGGATGAAGTGTACAAATTAGAAAACATGTATAACGTATGGAGACACGTTTTCCCACCGGTCCTAGATGAATGTAAGTGGCCGCCCGTATCTCTTACTCTTTTTAAGCTGTTACCGGATAGAGAATTACGTCGCAAACCAAATGGTCGACCTTGCTCGACTAGAATACATAACAATATGGATATCCGAGAAACAACCAGTCAAACGAAGTTGTGCGGATGGTGTAGGAATCCAGGCCATACAAGTCGATCATACCCTAATCGCAATAGTTGAATGTAATTGTAAAAAAATTAAGTTTGTGAAATTATTAATTGATAAATTGTATTAAGTCAAAAAATTGTATTAATGGTTAGTAAAATTATCAAATTATATAAAATTATTAATTGTTAGTACCAGTCAAAACATTTTTCCAAATCTAACATTATGTGAATGTAAAATTATTAAGTCAAAAAATTGTATTAATAGTTAGTAAAATTATCAAATTATGTAAAATTATTATTTGTTAATACCAGTCAAAACATTTTTCCAAATCTAACATTACGTTAAGGTTAGGGTTTTTAAGTTAAGGGTTTAGGGTTTTTAATTAAATTAGGTTAGGGTTAGGGTTTTTAATTAAATTAGGTTCGGGTTTTTAATTAAATTAGGTTAGGGTTAGGGTTTTTAATTAAATTAGGTTAAGGTTAGGGTTTTTAAGTTAAGGGTTTAGGGTTTTTAATTAAATTAGGTTAGGGTTAGGGTTTTTAATTAAATTAGGTTAAGGTTAAGGTTTTTGAGTTAAGGGTTTAGGGTTTTTAATTAAATTAGGTTAGAGTTTTTAATTAAATTAGGTTAAGGTTAGGGTTTTTAAGTTAAGGGTTTAGGGCTTTTAATTAAATTAGGTTAGGGTTAGGGTTTGTAATTAATTTAGGTTAGGGGTTAGGGTTTTTAATTAAATTAGGTTAGGGTTAGGGTTTGTAATTAATTTAGATTAGGGTTAGGGTTAGGGTTTTTAATTAAATTAGGTTAGGGTTAGAGTTTTTAATTAATTTAAGTTAGGGTTTAGGGTTAAATTAGGTTAGGGTTTTTATTACATCAAATAAACTTCTATTTTATTACATCAAATAATATCAAAATAACTCGAAATTTTTTTTATTTTATTACATCAAATAAACTTCTATTTCATTACATCAAATAAACTTCTATTTTATTACATCAAATAATATCAAAATAACTCAAAAAATTTCTATTTTTTTTACATAAAATAAACTTCTATTTTATTACATTAAATAAACTTCTATTTTATTACATCAAATAATATCAAAATAACTCAAAAAATTTCTATTTTTTTACATAAAATAATATCAAAATAATCAAAATATTTGTACAAATAAATTTAAATACTGCAATTAATGTCTATGCCCGGGGGATTCAGTGCCACATGGCTGCCGTCGACGGTTACGCGCTGGATTCCTCCTTTCTCTAGCTTCCGAAGACGGTTGTTGTTCCTCTGGTGGGGATTCTGGTTCTTCCGATTCGACATTTGGTTGTTGGACTTGGGACGATGATCCACCTTCAAAGAATAGTGTATGTGGAGGTGTTTGCATCAGGAACAGCGACGGTGTTTGAAACTCATACGTTGGTGGGTATTGGTAAAAAAGAAAGCTCCCCGACGGCCACCCTTGCGATCCCTCGTGCGCCGCTGGCCTATACATCGGCGGTCCGCTCCGCATAACAGGAAATGGAGTTGAACCAGGCATTTGCCTCCAACCTGCCATAGGACTTGGAAAAGGATACATATAAGGGTTAGGGTACATATAAGGGCTAGGAAATACACCTAACATCATCTGAAAAGGCGGTTGCGTGGGTATCATCGGTTGAACTGTTGCGTCGGGTGACTGCGTCAATACTCTCGTTGGGCCTGGTGATCTTATGGCCGCTGATGATGAGCCGGGTGAATGTCTGGGCCTCGTTGAGGGGCTGCCTTCGTCTAGTCGTCTTGGATTTAGAGGCCCGCGCCTTACCCTTTCGACACGTATTTGCCGATGCCTCTCCTGGCGTCAGTAAATACGGCTTGCCATGGATCCTAAACCATGGCATATATTCTGGAATGCACGATAACTCCGGAACGATGATTGGTTCTCGAGTAGGTAGATATTCATACCGATCTTCCCACATTTCCATGTACTCAGACCAGTATCTCGTCCAATCCGTATTCAATTGCCGAAGGTCGACTTTGTGTTGATCGTCAAACACCTCAGGATCCACCGGAATCGGTTGTCTACATCCAAACTGTCGTAGCACTCTGTCTGTCTGGTGCGGCTCCACGGTTGCGTAGTTGACCAACACTACTTTCACGTGCCAAGCTTGTGGATTTTGTAAAAACTCTTCCGGGATTACTGCCTGAATTGCCGGATCCTCGTATGGTGTCCATTGAAACTATATGAACATGATAGAAATATTAGTTATATACATAATACTAAATACTAAATACTAAATATCAATTGAATAGCGAATGTATGGAAATATCTATTTGCAATAATACTTACTTCTGCTTTTGACCGTTGGTCCAATAGAAGCCGTATATCTTCAAGAGAGGACGATAATCGAGCATAACTTGCCGGATGGTTCCACCTAATTAAATAAAATTTTAGCATACTTTTATTTTTAAAAATCTATATAATAATTGTAAAATGTAATATAATAAAATTTACCTCGTTATGAGTGAGAATGTATATGGGTGGTTCACTCGAGGACGTAGAAATGGAAAGCGAAACTGTGCCCATGACTGCAATAGTGACAAGCAACCTCCGATGTTTGCTCTCCTCGGTCGCGTCGCCCCGCACATCTCCCGATATAATGTTACCAAGACAGCAGACTCCCAACTCAATTTACCGGCTGCTCTAAAATCAACGAGTTTTAGCAGCCATCTTAGATGTACTCGGCTCCGTGACGTGTCGAGCATCAGATAACCTCCAATTATTTGAAGAATGTATGCCCGAGCATATCGGATTCTTTCAATTTCGGTTGAATCTTCATCCAGATCAGGGAATGTGTCACGTAACTAGCCCATCTCGACCTTACCTCCCTCCATTTTCTCCGGAATAACGCCCAAAAGCTCGTAGCACACCACCTCCCAATTGCTAGATTGGGCAGACCCGATGACTGGGTGCCCGTCCACCGGCAATCCCAACTGCAGACTAACATCTTCTAGAGCGATAGTGCACTCTCCACATAGAAGATGGAATGTGTGCGTCTCAGGTCTCCACCTCTCGATCAATGCACTGATTAGTTTCGGGTCCAACTTGCATCCCCGGCCTACCATCGCCAAGTGCCAAAAACCCGCTTCCCAAAGGTAGTTCTCTACCAACGGTGATGGAGGAGCATGCATATTCCGGATATTGCATTCCAATACCCGATCTTCAGACTTTTATAACAAATAATAAATTAATAATTATCTAAAATGCATAAATAAAAATTCTTAAATAATATTTAAAAATTAAATTTAACACTTACCATTGTCATTTGTTCCACCGATATGTGATGCCTACCAAGACGAGTCAATGATCCGGCCATTGATGAAATCGTACAAATTTTTACGATTTATAAAAATATAAAAAAATTTAAATTTATTTTAATAAAGGAAATTGAGAGGAAATTGAAATTAAATATGGATTTGAGAGAATTTTGGAAGGAAATTGAGAGAATTTTGGAAGAAAATTGAGAGGAATTGAGAGGAAATATGAGAGGATTTGTTTGTGAAAAAATAAAAAGGGGTGGGGGTATCTATAGTTTTGTTTTTTTGACCGTTGGGGAGGCAATGGTCAAATTTTTGACCGTTGGGTACTGTTCACGCGCGGGTCGAAATCGCGTCCACGTCAGCGCGAGTTGCTGACGTGGACGCGATTTCCTGGCGCGTACCCTGACATCGCGCTGACGTGGACGCGATTTCGCGAAAAAGGACCATTCCGGCAAATAATTAAATAATGGACCCATTTCGGTAATTTTTGAAAAAAGGGCTTTTATTGGTAAATTGCCCGTTTTTTCGCCCTTTTTTTCTTCCTTTATAATATCTAGACATGTAATGCTTAAAATTGACTCTCTTGAGGTTAAGACACTAAAGATTAATTCTATTTTCAAACTTCATCACCTACTTGTTCAACCTAATAGGATCAAAAAAGTTCTTTCATTGATAAAAAATCAGTGTTTTTGGAATCAAACCAAACCATTTGGTTAGACCGGGAACTAGTCAGGGGTATCAATTCAAAGATAGGGGTTGAAATGATTGACTCAAGAATTGATACAAATCAATTCAATCGAGCTTAAAAAATCGATTGAACTTCCTATTTTTTAAAAATTTTAATTTTTTTTTATTTTTATGAAATTTAATAATTTTTAAATATATAAAGAAAATAATATTTTTGTATTTTTTACTACATAACTATTTCAATTAATTATTTTTTAAATAAACTTAACGTTTTGACAAACGATTAAACTAACAGAGGTACCAACTTGGGGAAAGTAGTTTAGGTACCACCTATAATAAAAAAAAATGTTTAGATATAAAATGAGAAAATAACGTAGTTTAGGTACCAATTTGTGAGTTAAGACTTTTTTTAAAATAGGCTTAATAGTTTAACAAATGGAGATACTAACTTGGGAGTAAAGGTGCTCATGGGCCCGGCGGCCCGGCCCAGCCCTAAGGCCCACCCAAAATATGAGAGAGTTCGAGTAAAAATATAGGCCCGAAATATGGGTTTGGGAAAAAAACTGAGGCCCGTTTAGAAAACGAGGCCCGGCCCAGCCCGAATATATAATAAATATATATTTTTATTTTTTTAATTTTAAAATATTTTTAAAATACTTTTTTTATTTTTAAAATAAATTTTTGGTGTTTATTAAAAAAATGGGTCGGACCGGGCTCGGGCTTAGGAATTTTTTCCCGGGCCTAGACAAAATTTCAAGCCCATATTCGGGCCGAGCCAGGTCCTGGCCTAGGACGCGGGCTGGAAATTTTTTCTGGGCCCGGCCATGAGCACCTCTACTTGGGAGAAACAAATAGTTTAGGTATTCACAAGCTAGGATGCGGGCTGGAAATTTTTTCTGGGCCCGGCTCGGCCCGGCCCAGAGCACTTCTATCTGGGAGAAACAAATAGTTTAGGTATTACTTGTGAAAAAAAAACAGTTTAAGTACCAATTTGTGGGTTAGCTTAATTTTTTTTATAGATTTAATATTTTTTTGTACTCAAGTTTAATACTTTTTAAAATGTGATGTCTGTGTTTTTTTCTTCAACATGTTAGCTATATTTTACGTTATACATATGGGTATCAAATATAAAGATGTTAACTTTTTGGGGTTTAACTCTACTTTTAGTGTTAAATTAGATTTTTTATATAAATTTTATAATATGTGTACTTATTTAATATTATAAAAATAATATTTATAATCTATTATTTATATAAAAGCACGAATTTAGAGAAACTTTTGAACCGATAAATATAGTTTTTTATTCATTATATTTTGGATTTGTCATTTTAATTATTTATTGTTCATCATTTATATTATTATTTAAGCTCCTGACTGAGTTTGTGTTGTAATAGGCCAATTTAGCCCGGGCTCACAAAAAATAATAATAAATCCAAAATAAAATAGAGTCCAAGTCTAGTCCAAAAGTATATCATTTAGCCTGATCGGAATGACCCATTACTTGAAAAGGTTGAAGGTTCATCTACAGGCTTAACACATATGGAAACATAATCTTCAAGGATATGCAATCTTAGTTATGATATGCAATCTTAGAAGATGTGATATGCAATCTTAGAAGATATGATTTTGTAATCTTAGAGATTTAATTTGTAGATATCCTTTAATCTTAGCCGTTGATGAAATTAATCGGTACCGTTGGATTTGGGGAGGCTCAACTATAAATAGAGGCATCTCCCTTCATTGTAAAACACTTGAGTTGGGAGTAATAATAATTATTAAGAGTATTCACTCAAATTTCTCTCTCTCTTGCGTTCTTATTTTCTGTGGCTTGTTCTTATTTTATTGATTTATGTATAATTTATTTATTGATTTGTATATTGTTGATTTCAAATCTCTTTTTCCCTTATCATTCATTTTCAAATTCATTATTTTCAAATTTGTTTACATTTTATTTTGTCTTATATTTTTTTTATTTTAAATTCATTGGTCTTTGATTATTGATGCTATTTAATCCTCTATTTGTTATTTTAGTTTTTTTATTAAATTAATTATTTTAATATTATTAATACTATTATGTGGCATCATTAATCTTGTATCATTATTATTTACTTTTTTATGCCTTTAAATTTCAAATGTTGTTATATATATGCATGTATACATACATACGTTTTATAATATATACATATACGTACACATTTTTTAATTTTTATAAATATATATATACACATACATTTATATATTTTCTATGTTTCATAATTTTATATACATACTTATATTTATTTACATATTAAAATATGTATATTTATATATTTTTTTTATTTTTTTATAATTCACATGCATATATTTTTTTCTTATATGTACATATATATATTTTTATATTTTATAATTTTTTATCTATTTTCTTTGTTATTTTTATATTTTATCATTATTATATTCTTTAAATGCTTCGGTTTTATTTGTTTATTTACTTGATATTGTGTATACATAATTGATTTGTTTTTTATTTATCTTTTCATTATTATTATTATTATTATTATTATTTTTGTTCTTGATCATGCTATTTATATTTACATTATCACAATTGTTACTCCATTATATAATTTTTACCCAAATTCGTATAAAGAGAAAATTTTGAAAAATAAAGGCAATACTCGGTATTTGGAATCTTCGAGAGGATTGAGCCCTAACGTATTGGGTTCCAACTCTTTCGTTGAATCTGAATAATCGAGAATGCTCTTTAATCAAAACATAAATAAAAAGCTCATTATCGAGAATTCAATACGTTGTGTCCTAATGCATTGGATATGGCATGTTGTTTTCCGAGATAAGGATTTTTTTTCTAAAAATAATAAAGGTAATATTCAATGTTTAGAATTTTGAGAAATTGTGCCCTAACGTATTGGGCTGCGATTTCTTCATATGACTTAAACAATTGAATATCCTTTTAAATTTTATTGCACGAGTTTTTTGGGACAAGCTCGTTTTTGAGGAAGTGAAATATCATGCCCTAACTCATTGGGTATGACATTTTCTCTTTTCAAAATGAGAAGGTCTTATCGAGTAACTTGTTTTATATAAGTTTTTAAAAAAAACAAAAAGATCGTATTTTAGATCTCTTCAAAGTTTTCAATTTTCGACACTAAGACATTAATTAATTAACTAGGTACAAATTTTTGGGCGTTACGAGGGTACTAATCATTCCTCGTACGTAACCGACTCCCGAACTCGTTTTTTTGAATTTCGTGGATCAAAGTTGTTGTTTTAATAAAGTCAAATCGCTTATTAAAAATAACCACTTTTTGAGGTGACCCTATCACACCTAAATAAAAAGGGTCGGCGGCGACTCCCATTTTCATTTTTTTTTCAAAATTCAAGTTGACCCCGTTTTTCAAAATAAAAATTGTTTCGACATGTGTCACGAGTCAATCGGGCACCAACTCAGTTAGGGAAATTATGAAAATGTCATTTCATAATTAAAATAAGTTATATTATATCTATACTATTATTTAAGTCTCTGACTGAGTTGGTGTCATGAGTCAACCGAGCGCCAACTCAATTAGAGAAATTACAAAAATATCCTTTCGTATTAAAGTAAGTTATATATTATTTAATGATACTTTTGTTTTTTTATTTAAAAAAAGAACCAATAAAAATTTGCATGTAGTAGAATTTGAACACATACTACTTGCAAGAGTCAAATCACTAAACCAAAACTTTATTTTCATATAATATTTACATTTTAATTATATTATGCATACATTGTTACCTCTATTAATTGTACTTACTATTATTTAAGCTCCTAATTGAGTTGGTGTCATGAGTCAATTGAGCACCAACTTGGTTAGAAAAATTACGAAAATATATTTTCATAATTAAAATAAGTTATATTATTCGATGACACTTTAGTCTTTTTATTTTAAAAAAATAAAAATAAATTTGCATTTAGTGGGATTGAACCCATGTTATTTACATGAATAAAACATTAATTTTACCACTAATAAACTAAAACTTTATTTTAAAATGATATTTACTACTTAATTTATACTATTATTTAAACTCATAACTGAGTTTTACAAGTCTATTGGAAAAAAAGTTGGTTAGAAAAATTACAAAAATATCATTCCGTTTAAGTTATATAATTCGAGAACACTTCAGTCTTTTTATTTAAAAAACCAATAAAAAAATTTGTGTCACAAGTTAACTTGACACTAACTCAATATTAATGATAACACAATGATAAGCATATGTGTTTTAAATACATAGTCTTCGTACACACATACACTTGGGATAGACTTTCTAATATTAATAATTTGAATTAAAATAATAGTTTATTAATAATATGTTACTAATTATTATGTGATAACAACAAAACCAATATTAATTAACTAATATGGAAAAATTAAAAATAATAAAAAGTCGCTACTTGCAAAGAAACGATGGAGATTCCTTACTTCGTTTGAGTCTCTTTCATGTAGGATTTTCAAAGCTAGATATTTTTCAGGTAGCGGATTTCTTGATCTGTCAAAGGGTTTGGCTCTCTCTTTTATTTGGAGGAGTATTCAAAAGACTAAAGAGGTGCTTTTGAAAGTGACTAGATGGCGTATTGGTAAATGGAGTTTGATGAGCATTTTCAATGATCCATGGATTAATGATGATGGTAATTTTTTTGTTGACATTACTCCTCTTGATGGGTGTGAACATATGAGAGTTTGCAACTTGATGCATTTTAATGGGGGGTTCTAGTGACAAGGATGTGGTGGAGGGACTGTTTGCGCCATATGATGCCGAGCGGATTCTAGCTATGCCTTTAAGTTGGTTTCCTAATGATGATAATCTTATGTGGCATTTTACTACAAATGGCCACTATTCTGTTAAGTTTGGTTATCAAGTTGCCCTTCATTTGTTCACTAATATAGATGATTTAAAGGTGGATAGTCCGTCGCAATCACTTTGGAATCAAGTTTTACCCCAGAAGATTAAGGATATCTTTGGAGATTGTTGCATGGCTTTGTCCCTTGTAATATCAATCTTTTGACTCGTGGGTTACTATTGATCCTATCTGTCTTAGATGTCGTCAAGGCAACAAGGATTTGAAGCATATTCTTTTCTATTGCCCTTTTGCAACAGCTGTTCGACAAGAGATAAGTAAAACGTCTTTGCATGGTTCCGTTAATGATTTTGTTGCTCTAATGCAAGATGATAAGAGGAGGCATGTTTTGGGGATGTTAATGGGTATTTGGTTCAGTAGAAATATGATGATTTGGAAGCATAATTCTATGTTGGCTGATCGACTTGTGCATTATGTAGATAAATTTTTACAGTGTTGGAAGGGGGTCCATCGTCCAGTTGTTGATGGAAGCGATGTTTGTTGGTGAAAGCCAACTACTAGGATCCTTAAATGTAATGTTGACAGAGCTATTTTTGTTAATAGTGGGCATATGGGATGGGCAGTTGTTGTGCACAATGATGCAGGTGGTTTTGTAAGATGTATCTCGGGATTCATGAAAAGCAATTCTATTCCTTTTATGGTTGAAATTTTGGCTATTCATGAGGTTCTTTTTTGACTTTATTGGTTACATTTGAAAGGTGTTATTATAGAAATTGATAGTCAGCGTCTTTGACAAATGTTTACTTTTAGTCATTTGGATGAGGATTATTACTCAAAGATTGTGTTTCTATTATCTCTAGTTTTCAATATTTTACCTTTCACTAGATCCGTAAGAATGCTAATAAGGTTGTTTATACTTTGGCACAAGGGACTTTATTAAGAGCAATTTATATGGATTGTTTTGTTTGTCCTTTTTATATTGTTGATATTGTTTATACTGAGAGAATGATTAATATGGATGTAAATGAGAGAAGTTAAGCTTGAGTGTATTAGGTAAGTTTGATAGCTTGGGTTTAGTTGCTCTTCTTGTTTTATCCTTCAGTGTTTGCCTTATCTTTTCTTAATGAATTTATCTTTTATTCAAAAAATTAATAATAAGTCAAAAGATAAATTATATATAGATATTTTTATTACATATACTATTATATGATATTAGCTCAAGTAATCTAATCATGCATGTAGTTTTCTTTTTACATTCAAGTTTCTTTTAAAAAATATTAATATAAATAACAATAATTATAATTATTTATTAAAGTGTTTTCATATAAAATATAAAATAATCTTAATTATATATATTATTAATAATTTATTAATAGTGTTATCACTTAATTAAATTGGGATATATATTAAATTATATCTAATATTTTAAATTGATTATCACTTAATTAGTGATATAATTATATATAAATTAACATTAAAATTTGTTGTTATAAATACAAATTAATTTTTTTTTTAAATATTCACTCACATTGCAGTTCATCAAATCAAGGTTGTGGAAATTGAATTAAATTGGGCCACACATTAGTATGAAGTAAGGAAAAAAAAATCAACTAAATTAAGTTAAAAATCAGTTTGAACCGACAATTGAATTACTTGAGCTTTATAATTTATTAATATTTTTTATTTTCATAAATTTTTAATAATTTATTTAATTTAAATCAGACAAACATATTGTGTCGAAATGTTTTACAAATACATTATATCATTTAATGCATTTATAATATACCTAATTTAATTATTTATAAAAATATTTCAAAACAGTATTTGCAACATGTTGATTTTTTATTATTATAAAAATATAATTTTATTTTAATAATGATTACTTATATTACTTATATAAAATTGAAATATTTTATTAAAAATAAAAAAAATTAAATACATATATTCACATGAAATACACATGACATAAAAGAACTAATAATACTATATTAAGACACACCTACTATGTAGGCGAAAAACAATTTATGTAACAAATACATTTATTAAAAATTTGATATAAATAATAAAACAAATTATATAACAAATACATTTATAAAAAATTTGATATAAATAATAAATAATAAATTGGCTGGATGGTAAAGTATGAATATTAAAAACTATAGAGGCTTAGATTAAAATCTTATTATGTGTATGTACATACTTTTTTATTTGTCTATGTAAAATATATAAAATTATAATCACCCTCAAAATAATGTAATTCACATTTTTAAAATAAGAAGATTATTATTATTCAATTATATTGATATTCGATTAATTTATAACACTAATTCAATCAAACATTTAATATATAACTAAATTATATAGTAGCTTTTTATAAAATAGAATATGATGAATTTAGAGGGCAATTTACACAAAAAAGCCCTTTTTTTAAAAAAAATTATCGAAATGGACCCGGTATTTAATTATTTACTGGAATGGGCCATTTTCCGGCAAATCGCGTCCACGTCAGTGCGATGTCAGGGGACGCGCCAGCAAGTCGCGGCCATGTCAGTGCACTTTGCTGACATGGCAACAAATCGCGCCCTCTAGGACGCGATTTTCTGCCACGTCAGCAAAGCGCGCTGACGTAGCCGCGACTTGCTCCGCGAGTGAACAGTGTAACGGTCAAAAATTTGAACGTTACCCCCCCAACGGTCCAAAAAAAAACTATAAATACCCCCACCCCTTTTTTTTCACAAACTAATCCTCTCTCAAATTTCCTCTCAATTTCCTCTCAATTTGCTATCAAATTCCTTCCAAATTTCTCTCAAATCCATATTTAATCTCAATTTGCTCTCAAGTTCCTCTTAAATTTCTCTTAACTCCCTTTTTTTAAATAATTTAAAAAAATTTTAATATTTTTAAACCGTAGAAATTTGTACGATTTCAGCAATGGCCAGAGAATTGACTCGTCTTGATAAGCATCACATATCGGTGGAACAAATGAAAATGGTAAGTCTTAAATTTAATTTTTAAATATTATTTAAGAATTTTTTTATTTATGCATTTTTAGATAATTATTAATTTATTATTTGTTATAAAAGTCTGTAGATCGGGTATTGGAATGCAATATCTGGAATATGCATGGTCCTCCATCACCGTTGGTAGAGAACTACTTGCGGGAAGCGGGTTTTTGGCACGTGGCGACGGTAGGCCGGGGATGCAAGGTGGACCCGAAACTAATCAGTGCGTTGATCGAGAGGTGGAGACCCGAGACGCACACATTCCATCTTCCATGTGGAGAGTGCACTATCACTCTAGAAGATGTCAGTCTGCAATTGGGATTGCCGGTGGACGGGTACCCAGTCACCGGGTTTGCCTAATCTAGCGATTGGGGGGCGGTGTGCTACGAGCTTTTGGGCGCTATTTCGAAGAAAATGGAGGGAGGTAAGATCGAGATGGGATGGTTACGTGACACATTCCCTGATCCAGATGAAGATTCAACTGAAATTGAAAGAATTCGATATGCTCGGACATTCATTCTTTAATTAATTGGAGGTTATCTGATGCCCGACACGTCACGGAGCCGCGTACATCTAAGATGGATGCTGAAACTCGTTGATTTTAGAGCAGCCGGTGAATTGAGTTGGGGGTCTACCGTCTTGGCAACGTTATATCGGGAGATGTGCGGGGCGACGCGACCGAGGAGAGCAAAAATCGGAGGTTGCCTGTCACTACTGCAGTCATGGGCATGGTTTCGCTTTCCATTTCTACGTCATCGAGTGGACCACCCATATACATTCCCACTCATAACGAGGTAAATTTTATATTAGATTTTACAATTATTATGTAGATTTTTAAAAATAAAAGTATGCTAAAAATTTATTTGATTAGGTGGAACTATCCGGCAAGTCTTGCTCGATTACCTACCTCTCTTGAAGATATACGGCTTCTATTGGACCACCGGTCGGAAGCACAAATAAGTATTAAATAAAATAGATATTTCCATACATTCGCTAGTCGATTGGTATTTAGTATTTAGTATTTAGTATTTAGTATTATGTATATAACTAATATTTCTATCATGTTCATATAGTTTCAATGGACACCATACGAGGATTCGACAATTCAGGCAGTAATTTCGGAAGAGTTCTTACAAAATTCGAACGCTTGGCACGTGAAAGTCGCATTGATCAACTACGCGACCATGGAGATGCACCAGTCAGACAGGGTGTTACGGCAATTTAGATGTAGACAACCGATTCTCGTGGACCCTAAGGTGTTTGACGATCACCACAAAATTGACCTTCGGCAAGCGAATACGGATTGGATAAGATTCTGGTCCGAGTACATCGAAATGTGGGAAGATCGATATGCTTATATACCTAATAGGGAACCGATCATCGTTCCAGAGTTAGCGTGCGTGCCGAAATACATGCCATGGTTTAGGATCCATGGCAAGCCGTATTTACTATTGCCAGAGGAGAGGCAGCGGCAATTACGTATCCAAAGGGAACGACGTGGCCCTTTAAATCCAAGAAGAAGGGACGACGACTCAGGGCCATCAACTATGCCCAGAAATTCGCCCAGCCCATCATCAGTGCCCATAGAATCAATAGGCCCAGCGGGAGCACAGACACAGTCACCCGGCCCAATAGTTCAACCGATGATACCGACGCAACCGCCTTTTCAGATGATGGCAGGTGCGTTTCTTAGCCCTTTTATGTATCCTAACCCTTATATGTTTCCTTTTCCGAGTCCTATGGCAGGTTAGAGCCAATGGCCCGGTTCAGCTCTATTTCCTGTTACGCCGAGTGGACAGCCGATGTATAGGCCAGCGACGCACGAGGGATCGCAAGAGGGGCCGTCGAGGAGCTCTTCATTTTACCAATCCCCACCACCATAAGGTTTTCAAACACCATCGCCGTTGTTGAAGCAAACACCTCCACATTCCCTATTCTATCAAGCTGGCTCATCGTCCCAACTCCGACAACCAGATGCCGTACTGGAAGAACTAGAATCCCCGTCGGAGGAACCACAACCGCCGCCAGAAGCTGGACAAAGGAGGAATCCAGCCTGTAACCGTCCACGACCTCTATGTGGCACTGAATCCGGCGGGCATGAAGATTGATTTTTGTATTTAAATTTATTTGTACAAATATTTTAAAATATTTTGATATTATTTGATGTAATAAAATATAATTTTTTTGAGTTATTACTTAAAAACCCTAAACCCTTAAAATTAAAAACCATAAACCCTTAACTTAAAAACCTTAACCCTTAAATTAAAAACACTAACCCTTAAATTAAAAACCCTAAACCCTTAACTTAAAAACCCTAAGATAATTTAATTAAAAACCCTAAACCCTTAAATTAAAAACCCTAAACCCTTAAAATTAAAAACCATAAGCCATTAACTTAAAAACTCTAACCCTTAAATTAAAAACCCTAAACCCTTAAAATTAAAAACCCTAAGCCCTTAACTTAAAATCCCTAAACTAATTTAATTAAAAACCCTAAAACCTTAAAATTAAAAACCCTAAACCCTTAATTTAAAAACCCTAAACTAATTTAATTAAAAACCATAAACCCTTAAAATTAAAAACCCTAAACCCTTAACTCAAAAACCTTAACCCTTAACTTAAAAATCCTAAACCGTAAATTAAAAACCCTAAACCCTTAAAATTAAAAACCCTAAACCTTTAACTTAATTAAAAACCCTAAACTAATTTAATTAAAAACCCTAAATCCTTAAAAATAAAAACCCTAAACCCTAACCCTTAACTTAAAACCCTAAACTAATTTAATTTAAAACCCTAAATCTTTAAACTTAAAAACTCTAACCCTTAACTTAAAAACCCTAAACAAATTTAATTAAAAACCCTAAACCCTTAACTTAAAAATTAAACCCTAAACTAATTCAATTAAAAACCCTAAACCTTTAAATTAAAAAACCTTAAACCCTAAACCCTAACCCTTAACTTAAAAACGCTAAACTAATTTAATTAAAAACTCTTAAACTTAAAAACCCTAACCCTTAACTTAAAAACTCTAAACTAATTTAATTAAAAACCCTAAACCCTTAACTTAAAAACCCTAAACTAATTTAATTAAAAACCCTAAACCCTTAACTTAAAAACCTAACCCTTAAATTAAAAACCCTAAATCCTTAAAATTAAAAACCCTAAACCATTAACTTAAAACCCTAACCCTTAAATTAAAAACCCTAAACCCTTAAAATTAAAAACACTAAACCCTTAACTTCAAAACCCTAAACTAATTAAATTAAAAACCCTAACCCCTTAAAATTAAAAATCCTAAACCCTTAACTTAAAAACCTTAACCCTTAACTTAAAAACCCTAACCCATAAATTAAAAACCCTAAACCCTTAAAGTTAAAAACCATAAACCCTTAACTTAAAAATCCTAAACTAATTTAATTAAAAACCCTAAACCCTTAAAAATAAAAACCCTAAACCCTAACCCTTAACTTAAAAACCATAAACTAATTTCATTAAAGACCCTAAACCCTTAACTTAAAAACCCTAAACTAATTTAATTAAAAATACTAAACCCTTAAATTAAAAAACCCTAAACCCTAACCCTTAACTTAAAACCCTAAACTAATTTAATTAAAAAATCATAAACTCTTAACTTAAAACCCTAAATGCTTAACTTAAAAACCATAACCCTTAAATTAAAAACCCTAAACCCTTAAAATTAAAAACCCTAAGCCCTTAACTTAAAAACCCTAAACTAATTTAATTAAAAACCTTAAATCCTTAAATTTAAAAACCCTAACCCTTTAACTTAAAAACCCTAAACTAATTTAATTAAAAATCATAAACCCTTAAACTTAAAAACCCTAACTAATTTAATTTAAAACCTTAAACCCTTAACTTAAAACCCTAACCCTTAACTTAAAAACCTTAACCCTTAACTTAAAAACCCTTAACCCTTAACGTTAAAACTTTAAACTAGAACTTAAAAATCGTAACCCTTAAATTTATTTGATAATTTTACTAACCATTAATACAATTTTTTGAGTTAATAATTTTACATTCACATACTGTTAGATTTGGAAAAATGTTTTGATTGGTACTAAGAATTAATAATTTGACACCACTGCCATAATTTTACTAACCATTAATACAATTTATCAATTAATAATTTTACAAATATAATTTTTTTATAATTACAATCAACTATTGCGATTAGGGCATGATCGACTTGTATGGCCTGGATTCCTACACCATCCGTACAACTTCGTTTGACTGGCAGTTTCTCGGATATCCATATTGTTACATATTCTAGTCGAGCAAGGTTGACCCTTTGGTTTGCGACGCAATTCTCTATCCGGTAACAGCTTAAAAGGAGCAAGAGATACGGACGGCCACTTACGTTCATCTGGGACCGGTGGGAAACCGTGTCCCCAGACGTTGTACATGTTTTCTAATTTGTACACTTCGTCCACGTAACTCATCGGATCCAGACTGAGATTCTGACAAGTTGCAATAACATAAGCGCATGGATAACGAAGTGCGTCAAACATCCCACAGTCGTAAGTCCTATTTCGCAAGTGTACACGATATTGCCCGCCAACAACACCTTGGTGTGGTCTGTCAAACTTTGTCACGTGAAACCATAAGTTGTCTCGATCGTGACACACTGTGTGCATGGTGTTTGCCCGCGCCTTGGCCTTGTTTATTTATTGAACTACCTTACTGCACCATACATGACCTCCCTGCATCTGGCCTGCATAGCTTACTGCTCGCTTAAGAAATAGCGCTGCCAAACAAAAATATGTCTCTCGCACAACCGATGTTATCGGCAGATGGCGCATTCCTTTAATAATAGAATTTATGCATTTAGCCAGGTTTGACGTCATATGGCTATATTGTAGGCCACCGTCGTATGCTTGTGCCCACTGTTCGAAACGTATGTTACAAAGGTAGTCCGCCCATTCTCCGTTAATTGAACATAAAATTGCCAACATCTCGTGAAAACGGTCTTTGTTTATTTCATACCCTACCAATATAAGTTCATAGCGAATATTACATACCACTTCTACCAATAAAACTAATTAAAATTGACAAATGAAATAACACAAATATAAACTAAATACTCATGTTGGTCACTTGTCGTCGTTCGCTCTTAGATGGATATTGCCTGTAGTAGTTGGAAGCTATGTGTCTTAGGCAATATCGATGGTGTGTGCGCTGCCATAAGCTTCCCTGTCGATCAAATGCAGCTAGTATACCGGCGCCCCGATTTGAAATAACATAGATATCAGGTTGGGGGCACACATGCCTCCTTAACCTAGAGAGAAAGAAATCCCAGTCATCAGACGACTCCCCCGGTGTTATTGCAAATGCAATTGGAAGAATTCTCCCACCTCCATCCTATGCCACTGCAAGCAATAGCGGATGAGTATACCTACCAAACATAAAGGTACCGTCAATTTGTACCAATGGCTTGCAGTATGGAAATGTGTCTCGGCATTGCTTAAAGGTCTAAAATAGGCGTTTGAACACTTGACATCCACGTAGCAATCGACCGTTGTAGTACACATTTTTCGTTTCAAGGTCTGTGATGGCACTTGGGACGTATCTCTCTCGCACTTGACACCACTGCCATATTTCATCATATGAGGCGTCCCACCCACTATGCATCTTCTCCAACGCCTTTTGCTTAGCTATCCAAGCCTTGTGGTAAGAGGGCGTGTACCCAATTTGGCTACGAATATTGGCAATTAACACCTGCACTGAAGTCCTGGGATCTGCTTTTACCGTGGGCAGTATCAAGCTAGCTAACATAGCTGAATCCATCTTGGGATGATCTTGTGAAACACCTATAAACGGAGTACATTAAATAATTCAACATTACATAATAAAAGTATTATTCAGATACTGTCAATACTGTACCTGCAACACATGTATGTGGATCTTTGTACTTTTTTTATCTCCCACAACCTTGTCCTTTTCCTTAACGAGGCGTAGATTTTCCATGAACATGTGTCGTCTTGCACCGCAGACTTCGCCTCAAACTTATCATATTTGGATTTAACGACTTGGTAGTTAACGCCGTTTTTGATGCTATGTTGTTTCAAAGCACCAATAAAACTATTTTTGTTGGTAAACTGATTACCAACTTCAAATTCACCCGGATCTAGCCCTGAACTTGTACAATCACGCAACCGGTGTGGTAGATCTAGAAACTCTAACGCATCATCTGCAGATAGATCGACATTATGCATGTGGGCTAGAGGTGAGTATGCTCTGAATCATGGATTTTCTTCTTCATCTGAACTCCTTTCAGCATCTTCAGGTTCTGTTGGAATAGGTTTCGGTTCAGAAAATAAGCCAACTTCTGCACCAATGGGCCCAGGCTCTCGAGGTGGATCCACATCGGAGTCATCTTCTAACCTACAATCATCTACAGCATACGAGGTCCCCTCACCGGTTGACGTCGTAGGGAGTACATCATCCCTTCTTCTGGGTATTTCATAACGTTCCCAATTGGATGTAGATTGCCAACCACTAGAACTTGATGCCGTTCCCCAGTACGCATTTCTAGCATCAAACATCGAGCCACCGACGTACATGTCCCATGTACCGACAGAGTATCTTGCGAGGGCTATGTGTTCAACACCGCTACCAAACATAGGCTGTTCCGTATTTTGTAACCTGCTAACCGAATATCGGCCAAGGGTTGTGTATACATCTCGAACACCGGTCGCAAGTACATCACTTGGCGGTGTAAATTGTACATATAACTCAATATAAGGTGCTTCACTAGCAAGATGAGTCTGCACCATTTCCTCCAAGCTACGAGCACCTTTTATGCCAAACGAGTCATATGTCACCGGATCAACAGAAGAGCAGAATCGATACGTAATAGACAGAACTTTCATTGGCGTCGTTCTGAAAATTTTACGCCTAATTCTTTTAGGAAGTTCTGTCAAATCTATGTTCTGGTTAAAAATTAGTCCCACCGTATTCTTCGACAAAAAAACAACACCATTCTCGGTATGGCAAACCTCACCATCATAGTAAATAACAGCATTAATTCGTTCACTCATATTTGAAACTCTAACCTGCTTAGCCTCTCTAAATTGTTTCTGCTGTGACTTATGCATTCTGAGAACATTTTCTGCCTAATTTATAACCTCAGCCCAAACATGTTACTGTAGTAAAAGTGCGTCCACGAGGGTACGCTTTCACAAATTATTCTCAAATAGCATCTTGCTAGAAGCGATTTTATACTATTTGCTCAGAAACGTCAACTCGAAATTATTTCTTCCATGACCTACTGTAGCAAAAGCGCGTCCACGAGGGCGCGATTTCACAAATTCTTCTCAAACAGCATACTGCTAGAAGCGATTTTATACTATTTGCTCAGAAACGTCAACTCGAAATTATTTCTTCCAGGACCTACTGTAGCAAAAGCGCGTCCACGAGGGTGCGATTTCACAAATTCTTATCAAACAACATTCTTCTAGAAGCGATTTTATACTATTTGATCAGAAACGTCAACTCGAAATTATTTCTTCCAGGACCTAAAAGCCCTAAAAAGCCCAAACCCTAAACCCTAAAAGCCCTAAAAGCCCAAAAAACCTAACGGGGAAAAAACGGAAAAATTGCGTCTCCCAGAACGCGCTACGTGGCATGAAATCGTGGCCACGTCAGCGCGCTTTGGTGACGTGGCCGCGACTTGCTGGTGCGTCCCCTGACATAGCGCTGACGTGGACGCGATTTGTCGGAAAATTACCCATTTCGGTAAATAATTAAATACTGGGCCCATTTCGATAGTTTTTTTAAAAAGAGGGCTTTTATTGGTAAATTGTCTAAATTTAGAATATTTTACCAATTTTAGCTTGACTTGGTTTGGCTGCGTTTTGATGGTGACGTAGAAAAGGAGGCTACGATATTTTATTTATAAGATAAATCTTCATTCGTAAAGCTTCTAGACTTTTTGGCTGACGTATGGAGAGGGGAGGATCACCTACTCTTTATTGTATACTAACTTGTCTCTCAATTCTAAAGATGAGAGACCCTTGTTTTATTCCGTTAGTGGTTTGTTGACGATTAAGACTATGATTAAACAAGCAATTAATAACTAAATAATTAAACAATCAATTCTGTTTGATATATTAATGGAGCTTTTAGGCTCTACATTTAAGATTTAAACTATGAGACATGTTTTGTTTAAATTATAGTAAAAATAATTATTAAAAAATATACATAAGAGATTACGGTTCTTAAATTAGGTATTTGTTTTTTATTAAAAAATTGCTCCATCATTTCATTTTAAAATTTTGAGTTTTTCTTGATTGATTTTAAGCAGAAAAAAATTATATTTTTTTACAAATAAAATGGTCAACCAATTTTTTCAATAAAAAAATAAATACACAATACGCAATTTGATTAATCTTAATAACCCTAATATCTTGCTTTCCATCTTAAAGTAAAGATTATCCAGTTTTTTTCACTTGAAATTTTATTACACAATTAAAAGAAAAAAAAAGAGACAAAGATTAGGTGTTGTTGGTTTTATTTTAATAAGATAAGATAAATATAAAATCTAAGGTTTAGAAATATTTATTTTAATTTAATGGTTAAGATAATTATAATTCTCATGATTCTCATTTTAAAAGTTCTCATTATAGTTACCACATGTGATACAATTTAAATTTATAAAACTAAAATATTTTATTGAAAGTACATTAAATATTAACTCATTACATGGTTAATTATCCTTTTTTTCATTTTTTATATTTCTAAATATATTTTAAGGAATTGTAGACAATTTTTTAAATCCACTTGCAAAATTAAGAACCCTACAACTACTATTTATACTATATTTAAAGAGTTTGTTGAGTTGGTATCACACTTCAATTAAATTTTTGTTATGAATATTTTATTAAGTGGATGTCCATCATGATCCAGATAAAGTTTTGATGTACTTTAAATTATAATAATTATTAGAATTATATCTCTACTTCTTTTATACTTTTTATGCCTATAAATAGAGACTATAATGAAGCATTGTAATCATCCCATTTATCAACAAAATACGTTCTCTATTGCTTCCCATATTTTCTTTGTTCTTTAGTCTCTCTATCTCTCTTTATTTTATAACACGTTATCAGCACGATCTTGCTCAAAGTGATAGTCCTTTTTATCGATGATCAAATTTATCCTCCATGATTTCCAATATCTTTGACGACAAGATGCAAAGTTTTTATAGGAAGTTTCTTTTATTTAATGTTTCATATCTGATTATTATTTTTCATTCTTCTTTCATTATACATTATCATTGTTTTGATTAACTTATCTTACTTTTTGTTCTTAAGGATGGTGAAAGATTTTATATCGTTATCTATATGAAATTGAGAAATAAGATCCACTCTCAAAGTTTGCTTTTTGATATTTGCTTGGGGATGATCTCTTTCTCTTCATTACAAAGGATGTTCATAATCACTACTTCTCATTCATGATAACGTAAGTCAATCTAATCAACTTCTTTTGAAATTTGATTTGATTTCTATTAAAAAGTTCAATTTTTATAACTCACTATCCGTACCTCTATAAATTTATAAAAACCTTCACACATTTAGTTATTGAGATTTTTATGTGGAGATAAATATTTTTTAATTGAATTGATTGATTTAATTTTGATTTTAATTAAGATATATGATTATTACGGAATGCGAGTAAAAATATTTACTTGTCATGAACTTTGGAATATTTACCCTCTCTGTGATAATTTCATGTTCGTGATAATTTCATAGCATTGTAAAATGTGAAATGAAATCATGTAATAAGAAGTGGAGGTTAGAAAATGTTTATGTTTATACCTTTATAGTTGTAAAGTTATTTCAATTTGACATTATAATATTTTATATTTTGTTGTATTATGATATAAAAAATATATATTATCTAACCACAATGATTTATTAGTAACATGAATTTATTATTTGTTATGTTTAATATATGAATAAATAAAATTTTAGAAGATCATAATTTTTTTTATCATTCATGTTAAAAAGAATTAAAAAACTATATATTATTTAAAATAAATTAAGCATTCATTAATTTTATATAATAAAATGATTATATGCTCTTGAAGAACTAATATTGCATCAAACTAGAAAAAAAAAGCTCTTTAAGAGCTAATATTTTACCTCTTTGTGATGCAAAATTTTGAAAAATATAATATTTTTTTTCAGATCAAGAAGATATATATTGAATAAAACCTTCACGTGTTTTACATTGAAACCATATATAGAAATAACATGAGATACTCATGTATTTGTATTATATATACTCCCCGAAGGAATACATTACGCTATATGATTGAAATATCTAATGTGCTCCTGCAGTAGCAATATTGTAAAAATGACTTTAAATTTTTTTTCGAACGATCTCATACCTTCTAGTGGCTAAGCAAAATAATAAGTTACTAATGAAAAACTATGAAATTATTCCGAGTAGTTTTGCTTCATTCCCTGAAGTGAATGTAGCAGTACATAACAATTATGAAAAATGAAAATATAAAGATCATGATTGTTGTTGTCATTAAGGATGTGGTTGGAGACGTACTAATAACCGTTATTAAGGTGGTTATAATAGTGGTACTTCTAACTACTAGCAAAAGAATAATAATGAAAAATAAGAAATTGTGGTCAAAATATTTGAAGATTTTGACATATTCTCTGAAGTTAATATTACAAATAATTGTTTGCAAATTATATTCCTTTTATTAAGCTAATAACATTATAGACTTCACATTTATGTAGACATTTCCAGAAGTAAATGTCACAATATTGCTTATATGTGAATACAAAATAAAAAGAATGACGAAAATTATTAATTGTCAAAATTTATATTTATAATTACATTATTAGTACAATTGAAAAACATGATTAAGTAAACCAAAAGTTTTTGATACAAATACATTTACTATTTGGAGTGACTAGTTAGACCATCTTGGATTATATATGATGCGAAAATTAATTGAGAATTCATATAGACATTCATTAAAGAACCAGAAGATTCTTTAATTTACAGAATTCTCATGTGTTGCTTGTTCTCAATGATAATTGATTATGACAAACTCACTAGTTAAAGTTAAGATTTAATGTTTTGCATTTCTGAAATGAATATGGATTCATCCACTATGTGGATGATTTTGATATTATATGATTTTGGTAGACGCATCTACAAAATAATCACATGCGTTATCAACTCACAACCTATCGTTCACACATAAAATGATATAGCTAAATCATTTATCAAATGCCTCCTACTAATAGCCAAATCATTACTTATGAGAACAAAACTTCCTATTTCAGCATGAGATTGTATTGATTTACATGTTGTACACATCAAGCCAATAAATTATAAATACTTCCCATTACAATTGATTTTTGGTCAAGAGTTAAATATTTCCTATCTTAGAATTTTTGGATGTGCGGTATATGTTCCAACTGCTCCACCACAATGCACAAAGATGGGTCATCATAAGATATTGAGAATGTATATTTATATGAGTCTTCTTATTATATTTTTGAGCTATTAATTTGAGATTTAGTTATGACATGAGTTGTCAGTTTTCCCAACATTAGGGGAGAGAATAAAAATTTGGATTAATAAAGTACTTGAAATGAATTATCAATTTCTAAGATCCTCGTACAAAGCAATGTGAACCAGAAGTTCAACAGATAATTCATTTTACAAATCAACTACCAGATTCATTAAATCTCACGTATCAGCTGAAAATGCTCCAATATGAATTGATGACCTAATAAGGCAAATTGTTAATGCAAAAGAAAGTAATCCATGCCTGAAGCGTGGAAGACCGGTCGGTTCCAAAGATAAAAATCATCGTAAAAGAAAAGGAGCAAGCATTCAAGATGGTCATATAGTGGAGGCGGGGGTTCCTGAAAAGACCCATGACATAACTAATTATAAAACTCAAGAAGAGATTCAGGTACCTAAAAGTGAAAATGAAAATGATGAAAATAAAGATCTCTCGATAAGTTATGTCAATACGAGAAAAAGATGGAATAGAAAAAAATGTAGTTGTCGACAACAATTTTGCTTATAATATTTCTATTGAAATGATAAAAGAAAATGAGGATCCTAAGCCTAAATCTATTGAGGAATGTAAAAATAAAATAGATTGGCTAAAATGGAAAGATACAATCCAAACAGAATTGAATTCAGTTCCTAAACTTGAATTTTTTGGACCTATAGTCCAAACACTTAAAGGTGTAAACCCGGTAGGATATAAATGGGTATTTGTGCAAAAATTAAATGAAAAAAATGAAGTTGTAAGATATAAAGCACGACTTGTAGCACAAGGATTTTTACAAAGGCCTGACATTGATTATGAAGAGACATATTCTCCTGTAGTGGATGTAATCACATTTAGATATCTTATTAGTCTGACAGTACGTGAAAAACTTGATATGCATCTAATGGATGTTGTTAAAGCCTATTTATATGGTACACTTGAT